>NC_140584.1:445987331-448487331 GCF_964204655.1 Triturus cristatus
CATTTTCAATAATAAATAAATATGTATAAATAATTAAAATATACACATTAATTCACCACGACGAAAACATATTTTCGATAGTATTCAGTGCAAATGTCTGCCATTGGAAAAACATAACTGCTTCAATACGTTTTGTTTTTCAAACTGCATGATACCAGCATAATGCTGTTTTTCACAGTACCTATTCGTATTATATCAAAGAAAGTGTCTCGTGCAAATTTTGTGCAAAATGTGCTCTTTAGGTACAAGTTTACCAAATTTTTAAAGTGCTTAATGCATAACATTCACAATTTATGAATAAATAAATAACACAGAATTGTGATAAAAATGTATATAAAATGTGGTTAAAAAAAGCTACTTTTAAATGAACGAGAAGTGCTAGTGCTTAATATTCATGATATCAAATGTTAAAAAGTAGGATAAATTGAAATGTCAATGAGTTTACTCAAAAAGACTTCCATACAGTAACTAAATTCAGTGTTATCAGGGGTCAACTAATTACATACGTCATTGTTTCTATAAATGTCCATTGCTACAAAAGCTATTGGGAGATATATATATTGAGTTAAATTACAGAAACATGTGTAAATCCTCTGTATTATTCAATCCATTCGGGAATTTACTATCGAGTTCTAAGATGGTTTTAGTTTCACGTTGTCTTAACATCTTCTCTCGATTTCCTCCCCTGCGATGTGCTGCGATTGAATCAATTACAAAATAAGATAAGCATTTAACATCGTTGTCATGTGCTTCCTTGAAGTGGCGAGCAACCGGATAAGCCGGATCATTATTAACGATTGCTCGTAAATGCTGCAATATTCTCACGTGCACCTGAAGCTTGGTGCTTCCCACGTACCTAAGCCCACAAGTGCACGTAAGAACATAAACAGCAAATTCGGTACGACAGTTATAACTACCCTTTATACTTATCTCATTTTCTCTAAAGGGAGATTTGTACTGAGTTGTGTTCACTCCAAACTTGCATGCTCTGCATGATGTGCATTTAAAAAAGCCCTGTCTTGGTTTTAACCAAGATGCATTACTGGTCAATTCTGGGCTATTTTTAGACAACTTAGACCCCATAGATTGTGTTTTCCTGAAAGTAATTACTGGTTTATTTGGAAGTCTTGAATTCAGGACATTATCAGTGAGAATAATGGGCCAATTTTTGTTCATGATCGATCTTATTTTTCTCTCCTGTCTGCTGTATGCTATTATCAGTCTGGGTGTGTCATTAACTGTATCTGCAGGAGTTATATCATTCTCATTGTTGTGTGGAAGCAATGATACTCTAGTTCGGCTCTCAGCTTTGTTTACGGCTTCCATTAACGTTTTGTTGTTGTAGCCTCTTTTTCTTAATCGATTTAGAGTTTCTTCTCTACATTAGTCATAATTTGCTGGGGTACTGCAAATACGTTTAAGCCTCAACAGTTCCCCGTACGTAATACTGCTGATGAGGTGCTTGGGATGTGCACTGGTTGCGTGTAGTATTGTGTTCCCTGCAGTTGGTTTTCTATAGGCAGTAGTGACCATTTTGCCTTCCTTAATGAACACATTCACATCCAAAAATTCTACTTTAGAATGACTTATATGCGATGTGAAGTGTAAGTTCATACAATTTGTATTGATCTTTTCAATAAATCTATTGGCACTGTCAATGCTCCCATTCCATACTACAAACACATCATCGATGTAACGCAACCAGTGATCAATGTTGTTCTTATAGGTCTCCAGATGCTGCTTCATGAGGACCTGCTCCTCCCAATAGCCCACATGTAAACATGCGTAGCTAGGAGAGAAGCAGGCCCCCATGGCAACACCCTGTATCTGTTTGTAAACTTCTTTGCCAAACAAGAAATAATTATTATTCAAGCACCAAGTAACGAAAGCTACTAGCATTTTGTTATGTTGATAGTATTCACAAGATCTTGACTCCAGAAAATGATTCAAAGCGATCACACCGGACTTATGCTCTATACTGGTATACAGTGATTCAATGTCTAGTGTTATTAACACCAAATTATCTGTCCAGACAATGTCATTAATTTTCTTTAAAAAATCACCTGTGTCCTTTACGTATGAGGGTAAAGCCTTTACCAACTCCTGTAGAAAGAAATCCACGTATTCGCCCATATGTTCAGTCATGCTGTTGATTGCCAAAATTATGGGGCGACCTGGAATTGGTATAATATTTTTGTGGACTTTAGGTAGTAGGTAAAGAAAAGGAAGAACTGGATATTCGTTGTGCAAATATAAAAATTCTTCTGAAGTTATTAAACCTTCCCGCTTCCAAAATTGTAGCTCCTTCTTTAAAGAATCTTTTGCTTTGTTGTATTCCCTCATGGTAGATTTTTCATAACATTGTTCATTGTTTAATTGTCGCATTGCTTCCAAAATGTATTCTTGTTTGGGCCATAGAACGATGTTACCGCCCTTGTCAGATTTTTTTATCACAATTTCCACATTGTCACTTAGTTTTTTCATCAGATTTTGATATTGGATTTTGTTGTGTTGTAGTTTACTTTTTTTTTTTGTAGTTCACTTGGTGGTGTAGCTTTTTAATATCTTATATAACGCGTTCATGGTAAATATCAACTGCGTCCTTAGGCATCATTGGAAGGAACGTCGATTTTGGCTTGTAAGGGCTTTCACCAGCTCCTTTCTGTAGTAAGTCAATTTTACGCAGTCTCTGTTGTGTATCACCCACAGAATCTTGTTGTTGAATATCCATAACCGGTTCATTGCTTAGATCATGTATGGTTAAGAGTGTTTGAATATCAGATGCTTGCAATCTTGTGGGATTCTTTGGTTCTGATAAAGCGGTTGATTTTGCTTTTTCTAGACCTGATTTAATGGTGAAGAATTTCTTGAGTTACAATTTTCGTATAAAGCAGAACACATCCACTCTGGTATTTGCATAATTAAAGTTGCTTTCTGGACAGAAATTTAAACCCAATGCAAGCAGTTGTTCCTCAGCTTTGGTTAGTGTCACAGTGGATAGATTGATGATGGTTTTTTCTTCTTCTTTATTCTCCGCGGTCCCTACTTGCGCCATTGATTTCTCTTCTTCTTTTCTTTTGGCTTCGCGCCGACACCTCCGGCGTCGCGCTCTTCTGTTGATGTTCCGCCTTTTTCTATTGGCTTTCGTTCGTTCCTCGGTCTCAGTGTTTGCCTCCGCTCCTCCACTAAATATATATATATGGAGAAAGACACTCCTCGACTCCCATGGAGGAATCGATGCTGCACTTACAGTGTTCCAGATATCCAGAAGTGAGCTCAAAGCAGCTGTTTCTTGCTGTTTTGGCCAGATCATACATCTTCACCCAGTCAGGTATGTGTAGTCCATCCCTCTTGGTAGAGAGCAGGTTCTGACTTATGCTAACACTCAATATTTCCTGTCTCCTATGTAGGTGAACCATAGGTTCTAAAAAAATTCCAGGGTACTTTGGGACATTTTTTATCAGAAGAGCCAGAAAGAGGAACACAATCTTCAGTAGGAGTGTCGTTTTAAACAAACAAACTGTATCTGAGCCGCATAGGTTATGTTAAGTTCTCTCGGTATAGCACAAACAAATCATCCCCGAAGAAATATCTTGGCGCTTCTGCTGAAGTAGAAGACTAGCGAAAAACTGACTAAACTAGTCAAGTTTAAAGAGTCTTGTAAACTTAACCTACACTCTGCATAAGCGGATTGTTAGGGAAAGTATATTCCAATAGAAGGGGGCAAGTAGGAAAAGGAATTTGAAGAAGGGCTTTGGCTGTGTATCTCAACACTCTAGTCGGGTGATAACTTTTTTTTTTCTAAGTAGGTTGGAGCCTTACAAATCAGGGTTTTATGGGTAAGACAGCACATCTTAAAATGAGTCTAGTCCTTATAGGCAACCAGTGTAGAGAGTGAAGAATTGGAGCAGAGGGAGAACCAGGTGGAAGATTACACACCAGTCTGGCTGCAGTATTCTACACCACCTGCAATTTAGATAGTAAAGTCTCATTTGCACCGGCAAGTAACGCATTTCCATTGTCAAGGCAACTTGTAATTGAGGCTTAAACTAGGGGTTTCCTGAAATTGGCAGAAAGCCATGAAAATGCTTTCTTCAATTGTCGCATTGTGGCAAAACAGATTCCGCAAAGGGTCAAAACAAGTTCTTTCATGGACAAGGAAGGGTCAAGCATACGCCAAGGTTTTTCACTACTTGTTTTGGGGATGAGAGTGGTGCTAATTCGGATGGCCACCAGTCCAACTCCCATAGATGTTGAGATTTTCTGAATAAGAGTATTTTGGTGATCGCTCCGTTCAATTGCAGGCATTTGCTAGATATCCAGAAGCGATCCTTCTAATGCAATCAGAAAAGTGGACTTTCACCCCTTCCACATCGGGGCCAAAGGAGATACCCAGCTGTGTGTCATCAGCATAGGATGTTATCTTGAAACCACATGCCTTGACAATTTGTGCCAAAGGGGCAAAATAGACATTAAACAATGTAGGACAGTGTAGATCCATGCAGGACTTCTTTCCTAACTGGTAGGGTGCGTGATTTAAATGGCTTCAAGGAAATGGTTTGAGAGCAATTTAGCAAAAAGTCAGTAAACCATTCAAGAGCTTTGCCGTAGACCCCAATGACATGCGAATTAGGATCTCATGAGAGACTCTATCGAAGGCCACAGTTAAATCCAAGAGCACCAGCATCACTGGGGTCTCCGCATCCAAGGAGGATCCAATAGTGTTAGTGACAGAGACTAACACCGTCTCTGTGCTATAACAGCTTATACAAACGGGCTATGATGAATTGAGGAGCCTGTGCTCTTCCAGGAATGGAAAGCTGCTTATTTATAATACTCTCCAGAAGTTTGCTTAGGAGTGGAAGCAGTAAGCATTATGATCTTTCTTCAACAGCAGTTTAAATTCTTCTTTATCTGTGAGAGCTTTAGTCCTTCACCAGCATCTTCCCAGTCTTTTTCACTTCGATTTTCCCAATTTAAGGTCAGCCGAACACCAGAGTACATTAACTCTGCTAGGGAAGGCAGGATTCTGTCTCAGGGGAGAAATCTGATCTAGTGTCTGGGAAAAAGAATTGTGAAATTTTCCCAGGGCACCCTCCATATTTGTAGAACAGGAAGGTGAAAGATAAGCCTTGGTAAAGGAGAGAGGGGTAACTGATTTCCACTGTCTCGTAGCTCGGCTGGGCATTTTGTTAGTTTTAATAGATTCATTTATTTTTGGAATTTGAAAGTTAATCCAAAAACGAACAGACCAGAGAAACAGTAAAAGGAGTTCACTTTTAAGCTCCTGATAATTAGTAAAAATTAAGTCTCAGGCATTGCTGGCCGAGTAAATAGGACCAACGACTACCTATCTCAGACATAGCATCTCCAAACCAACCAGGAGAAGTCTTTGCTCCAGAGGGATGGTAAATTAGTGCACCCTTCCAGAAATCGGTAGCTGAAAGCTCGATTCTGAACATACCCATTTCCATCCATTCTGCTAGCAGAGTCTAGCAAAGTCTCTACCTTCACTGGGTCTTTGAAAGCAATTGCCACACCTCCACCTGGTCTGGAGTCTCTATCCAGTTTAACCAGCTGACACTGCTTTGGAAGATCTAAAGGGATATATGGTAAAGCTGCTGCATTCAGCCCGGTTTCTGTTCGGTAACACAGGTCCGGGGAAAGGGAAGTTAAAAAATGCCAAAGTTAAGTTGAGTGTTTTGCCATAGATCTAATATTACTGTAGATGGCTTTTAGGGAATAAACAGCCAAGAAATGATAGTTACATTCCAAACTTGGGTTAGCAGGTCTCAAGTCTTATTAATGTATGAGCCCTGGGGGTTACTTAGAGCCAAGTCCGACCTCAGTTTAGTAGGTACATAACAGAATTCGCGAAACAGGAAAATTTACAACAAGGGCAAGAAACTGGACTTTCCAAAATGGAAGGAAAATGACCAGTGGAGCACTGGGATGAGGAGGCAGAATAATAGGTTTTGAGATTAAGATGCTGGAGTTCAACTGAGGAATAACATAATTTAGGTATAGTGACTGCATCTCTAATCAAGACCGAGTTTCTGGTGCCTGCCTCATTCGAGTGCAGAAGGGTTGCCATTGGCGCACCAAAACGCGCGTCCGTGTTCACATCGGTCTAAAATAGGTTACTCTCGTTAAGTAATAGAGCACCCAGACCGTAAACCTCCCCCAAAATAGCGGCCCAATTTGGCAACTAGAAAGAAAGCTAAACCCAACCACTCACTCTGCTCAAACGGCTGAGACCGCGGCGGACAGGAGAGTGAGGTAAAGTGCAGGGGCTAAAATATGACAGACATAAAATGGCTAAATTACAACTGTACTATTCCCCAGCTCAATTAAAGGAGTAGTGATAAATGGCAGGCTTAGAAAAAGTTGTGCTAAATCGAAACTGAATAATAGATGAAATGCGGTGTTTTTAATCTGTTCTATTTAAAAATCAATTTAAAAGCAGAAGATTGAGTTAAAAATGTAGCCACGAAAGTCAGACGCTCGCTATACTTCGCGTAGGATGTAAGTTGGGCTATCACCATAGGTCTATTGCGACTGAGATGAGGGAAGGTGACTAATTAGCCACCATTATTTGGGCGTGAACTCTTTTTCTGCCTTTGGTGTTTCAGACGGCCCAGAAACTCTTGTTGTGCTGGGACAAGTTGCGGAATGGGCTCTGATGTAAATTAACTTCAACAGGGAGATCGAGAAGCACGTTGATGCCCGCACTCCTCCTCACGGGTATGTGAGTGTTGGGAAGGGGCAGAGTTCCCGCTTGGATTTGTTTATGTTACTTCTTTAACTTAAGAGAGACTCGCAGTGTGACAATGGCCAACAGACCTCGGGAACAACTCCTGAAACTTCTCGATCTGGAACGGACTGGGACCGAACCTTCAACTTGGACCAACCTTGTTGTGGAGTCCTCCGGTGCTTGTCGATGGGCTTTCACCTTGTGGTCTCGTATGACCTTTTGGTTCATCGACGCATGCTCACTGCAGACCATACGCAAACCTAACGAGGATCTATCACAGACAGTTCTTAAAGGGTTTAAAACCTGCAGTTTTGGGAAGGGACATTTCCCTTGAACACTGGTTTTGGTTGAAAAGCTGTTTCAAAGAGATGATAGGTAGCTTCAGATGTGCGTCTGGTAGCACAGCAAGAAAGGAGCGGAAATCGGGGTGCAGGAGGGGCGCACATCATTTCCAGAGCTGAACAGAGTCATTGCAGAACCGCAAAGTGCATCCTACCGGCATACAGAGGTACTGCTCAAAATTTTTCAGATCCAGTCTGATGCCTGGGGAACATTCAAAAGGTGATGAAGTACGAGTTACTTACCTTCGGTAACAATGTATCTGGGAGAGACGTTGTCTAGCCTCAAATTCCTTAACTTAGAATATCTCCAGGCGTCAGACTGGATCCGGAAAATTCTTTGCAGCAGCATCTCTGTGCGCTGGGGGGACGGTGCCACACGACCCCACCCTGACTTTGTCCACATACGTGACGTCAGCGAGGTCATACAAGTCCCTCCTGGCGCGCTGACGTCGCACAACGCGGAGCCACCAACAAAAACTGTGAAAGTATGGAAACAGTGTGCCAAGGATGAAAAATCCGCAAAATAAATAAGGTGGATGGCGCAAAATACCATCATAAAAGACAGTATCAGACACTGTCTACATATAAGTGAAAAAGCAAACGTACGCTGTGAGAAAAAACCCCGCAAAGTGAAGCGTAGACCCTTCCCAAAGTGCAAGCAACAAGGGAAGAATATCTCAACAGACCAAAAAATAGACTGTTATTACCATGTAGAACTGTGACCGTTATTACCATGTAAAACTGTGCCGCCTAACAAGGAGGGAGCACAGAAGAAGAAAACAAGCTACTTACCTGTAACTACAGTTATCCAGTATTGGTATCTTTCATAGATTCACATGCCTGAATCATTCCCCGTCGCCGAGGCGGGAGTCCCCGGTAAATAAAAAAGTAGTGCCAAAATGTTAGTAGTAGTAGTAGGCCCAAAGAAAAGGTCTAAAGCCTATAACTTAGTAGC
This sequence comes from Triturus cristatus, assembly GCF_964204655.1. Taxonomy (NCBI): domain Eukaryota; kingdom Metazoa; phylum Chordata; class Amphibia; order Caudata; family Salamandridae; genus Triturus; species Triturus cristatus. The sequence goes on from NC_140584.1 coordinate 445,995,382, forward strand.
CTATCTACCTCATTATGCAAAAGAACCAAGAATTTGGTAACAACCAATCAGACACCAGCACCCTTCTAGAACCCTCTCAGCAGAGCCAGTTCTCCTCAGATTTTCGTAGCACAAGTGGGAAGTAAACGTCCCAAAATATATAGAACTGACTCTACGGGGAGGAGGGTGGTGCATGTGAATCTATGAAAGATACCAATACTGGATAACTGTAGTTACAGGTAAGTAACTTGTTTTCTTATCCAGTATTGGGGTATCTTTCATAGATTCACATGCCTGAATCAGAATAGCGAGCAGTATACCAAGTATACAGTCGTTTGCGGATGGTGGGAGACTAGTGCTGATACTCCCTAGTTGCATCCACAGCTTGTTAACAAGAGGTATAAGAAAAAGAATCTTAAAATTCGAAACATGCAATCTATAAAGAGAAAACAGCATGTAAAGCAATAACATTAAAATGAAAGCAAATCATTATTGTAAAACAATGCATTGTCATACCAAAAGATATCAACATATTACATGTTAAAAGTATGAAAAAGGTACCTGAAAATATCTCAAAGAAACAGATGTCGCAGGACAGCTTGTCCAACTGCTGCATCGTCTCGATGCGTAGATTGGAGGCAGTAATGTCTCGTAAAAGTGTGGACATTTTTCCATGTCGCAGCACGGCAGATATTTTCTAGAGTCACACCAGCAAACAATGCTGTAGACGCTGCTACTGTTCTCGTGGAATGGGCCTTGGGTTTCCGTAACAATGGCCTGTGAGCTTTGTCATGGCAGAAAAGGATTGTAGATGCTATCCATCTGGCAATGGTGGATTTTGTCACCGCCCTTGCCAGGGTAGTTTGGCCATAAGCCACGAACAATTGGTCGGACTTTCTAAGGTTCTTTGTTTTTTGAAGACAGAATTTAAGACATCTCTTAATATCGAGAGAATGTAAGGTTCGTTCCACGGGAGTAGATGGGTTAGGAAAGAAAGTTTTTAACGTCACTGGTTCATTAAGATGAAACTGTGACGGCACCTTAGGGATAAATGTTGGATTAGTTCGGAGGTGCACGTAGTCTTGAGTGAAGTGTAGAAAAGGTTCCTTTATAGTAAATGCCTGAATTTCACTCACTCGTCGAGCTGATGTTAAAGCCAGAAGTAAAGCAACCTTCCAGGTAAGGAATTTGAGGTCAGCCTTGTGGATAGGCTCGAATGGATGCTTCATTAATTGCATTAAGACTGTGTTGAGTTCCCATTCCGGTGGCGGAAGTCTGACCGGAGGAAACTCCCAGAAAAGTCCTTTCATAAACTGCTTAATTAAAGAGGATGAACAAAGGGAAGGGCCACGAGCACCCTTTCTGAATGTGGAAAGTGCAGCTAAGTGGACTTTGACTGAAGGGAAAGAAAGTCCAGATCTTGCCAGGTGTAACAAATAAGGGAGGATATGTTCTGCAGGAGCGTCCACCGGGTGCACCTGGTTTGCTTCACACCAACAGCAAAACCGTTTCCATTTCAGACGGTAAGTTTTTATCGTGCTGTGGGCTCGTGATTTCGTTAATATATCTCTACAGTCTTGAGGGATATCCAGGTCCTTAAATTCGAAGAAGTCCGTAGCCATGCGTGTAAATGTAGGGACTGAGGGTCTGGGTGGAGAACCTGACCTCTGTTCCTTGACAGCATTGTGGGTGTCGGGAGAAGACGGATCGGCTGGTCCTGGGATAGTAATAGGAGCTCCTGAAACCAGTATTGGCGTGGCCATCTGGGTGCAATCAAGATGAGACGACAGCCCTCCAACTTCATTTTGCGTATGACCCTCGGTATTCGAGGTATCGGGGGGAAAAGCGTAAGCACAAATCCCTGACCATCGCATGGACAGGGCATTCCCCCTTGACCCCTGTTGAGGGTATCTGCTGGCATAAAAGCGGCATTTCTTGTTCTCTTTTGTGGCGAACAAATCCAGTGGCGATGTTCCCCAAGCTCTGAATATTCTGAGCACTTGAGCTTGCTCTAGCTCCCATTCGTGGCAATCTGATTGGGATCTGCTGAGCGTGTCCGCTAATGTATTGCAGAGACCTCTGACATGTTCTGCTCTGAGGGTTATGTTGTGGAGTGTGACCCATTCCCACAACTCCTGAGCCTCTGTGGACAGAGTTGCTGATCTTGTCCCTCCTTGCTTGTTCACGTAAAACATGCTGGTGGTATTGTCGGTCCGAACCAGAACCGAAGAACCTGCAATCCTTGGAAAGAAAGCTTGCAGAGACGGGAAAATTGCTCGCAATTCCAGACTGTTGATGTGTTTGTTCTTGTACTCTGGAGACCACTTCCCCTGTATCTGTAAGTCTTGGAGATGACCTCCCCATTCTTTCATGGAAGCATCCGTAGTGAGGACAAAGTCTGGAATCTTCTGTATGAAAGTGAGCCCTTTTGCTAAGTTGGGTATGTATGACCACCAACGTAGAGCGCTCTTCATGCCTGAAGTGACTCTGAGGATGTCGTCGAAGGAACCCATCGCCTGCTGCCACTGAAGGTGTAACTCCTCCTGCAAGGGTCGCATCCGGAGCCGTGCCAGAGGGACGAGGTGTATTGCAGAGGAGCACATCCCTAGGAGTGACGCGAACATCCGGACAGAAACTGACTTTCTTTTGGAAATCAGGATTGCTAACTTTTGAAGACGAACCTGCCATTCATGAGATAAGAATGCCTTGCAGCGGACGGTATCTAGCAGAGCTCCCAGAAAAGGAAGGATCTGCCTTGGGTGTAATTGAGATTTGCTCCTGTTGACCGTAAGCCCCAAAGAGTGGAACAGACGAAGAGATGTTGTCACGGCAGTCTTGACTGAGCTTTCCGAAGGACCTTTTATCAACCAGTCGTCTAAATACGGGAAGACTTGGATTCCTTGGGATCGTAACGCTGCTGCCACTGGAGCTAGGCACTTCGTAAATATCCTTGGGGCAGATTTGAACCCAAACGGGAGCACTTGAACTGGTAATGGGCGCCAGCCACTGTGAAGCGAAGATACTTGCGATGCTTCGGATGTATTGGGATGTGAAAGTAAGCATCTTCCATATCTAAAGAAGCTAGAAAATCTCCCTCGTTGAGGCAACTTAGAATTTCTGCCAGAGTGACCATGCGAAATCCCTGCTTCTTGAGGAATCTGTTCAGATTGCGAAGGTCTAAGATTGGACGCCACTCCCCTGATTTCTTCTTGATGAGAAAAAAGCGGGAATAGAAACCCGTCCCCTTTTGAAGTGCAGGAACCTTCTTGATTGCGTTCTTGAGGAGCATCGTTAAAGCTTCTTCTAGTGAAGACGAGGGGGAGGGGGTCCCTTGGGTGGTGTATTGGGTGGCTTGGTGACAAACTCTAAGGTATGACCGTTGAGAACCAGGTCCAGAACCCACTGGTCCGACGTCATTTCTTGCCACTTGCTCACAAAAGTTGAAATCTTCGCACCCACAGGGAGGGGAAAAGGAGTGGAAGGCGCCCTGCAGAAATCATTGCTTCCTTGTGGTGTCTCTGATTCTGCGATCTTTTTCGTCCGCCTTGACGAGAGAAACCAGATGTGTTGGTTTGTCTGTAGGAAGATTGATATGATTGTCGATACTGAGGCTGGGACCTATTCTGTTGGGTGTGATAACCTCCTCTGGATGAAAATCCACGGCCTCTTGCTCCTCTGAAGGTACCTCGTTTGTACTGCAAGGAGTCCAATGATCTTGCGGTATCAGTATCGGTCTTTATTACTTGGAGTGCGTCATCTATATGCTTTCCAAACAACGATTCGCCATCATAGGCCATATCCAATATTTTTGTCTGGACTTCTGGTCTGAACGTTGTGGCCTTAAGCCAACCCTGGCGTCTGAGAACAGCTGCCCCAGCCAACTGGCGAAAATAAGTATTTACAATATCCAGAGCGCAGTCGATAGTCTCCGATGCTGCATGCTCACCCTCCAACAAAATCTTCAGAGCGTCTTGTCTGTTGTCCTCTGGGATGAGGTCAATAAAGCTTGCCATTTCTGACCACATTTGGCGGTCATAACGCCCTATTATCGCCAACGAGTTGGCTGCCCTGATGGATGCAGCTGCCATCGTTGAAAATGTTTTGCCAATTAAATCCAGGCGTCGTCCTTCCCTATCCGGTGGTGTAGTGACAGGTGCTGCCGGATTCTTAGATTTTTGTTGGGCTGCCTGTGAGATAACCGAGTCTGGCCGAGGTTGGCAAATGAGACAGGAAGGACTGTTGACCGGAGCACGGTATTTTTTGACAATCCGTGGAAGCACCGCTGGCACTGATGCTGGGTTTTTCATAATTTTAACTCCTTCCTTCCAAATGTAGTCAATGATAGGGATAGCTCTTGTTACCTTTCTTGACTCCTCTTTAAAGTCATGAAGAAAACAGTCAGACTGCTCAATGGTAACCGGCAAGTGGAACCTGGTCGCAGCACGCTGCATAAGGGGGGGAATCAGATGGTAGAGGGGTGGGTGGCGAAGGCATAGGGATTATATAAGAATCCCAAGGGTCTGCTGGGTCTGGTAGCTCACCCTCTTCGAATTCCTCCTCCAAGGTAGAATCTTGACCTTGACGCGGGTCCTGTGGAGGATCAGGCAGTTGAGGCGTTGGGGCTGGATCTTCAGGCAAAGGCAATGGGTCCGGCTGCGGCGCAGTCCGCGGAACCTGTGGAATGACTGGCTGCGGTGGAAAACGCTGCTTATAATCTGCAAGCATGGCTTGCAGGTCTTGAATTAAAGTCGGAGGCAGATGTGACATCTCGCTCCGACGAGGTTGTCTGTAGCAAGGTCTATGATGCGGAAAGACTATGTCTTCCTGATAGTAATGCCCCTGATAATTGTCCTCCTCCTCATCATCTTGACACTTGATGTGCAGTTCAGAAGGATGGCGAGCGATCCCAAAGGGCCCTTCGTCCTCGTCATCCTCATAATCCTCATCCTCACCCTGCACATATGTTTCTGGGAGATGTGAGGGAGTAAGCGGTGATATGTCGCTACATTCCTGTCTTTGAAAAGTCTTTAGCTGGAAACACCTGGTGGAAATAGGATAGGAATGAGCGGGCGCCATAGCAAGTGTCGGAAACTGAACAGGTAAATCTCCAGGCATTGTAGTTGTTGTTAATAGGTTTTTAGTGTCCATCGTCGACGAGGTCGTCATCGACGGGGCTATCGTAGACGGACTTGTCGACGGGATCGTCGTCGTCGACGGGATCGTCGTCGGGATCGTCGTCGTCGTCGGGATCGTCGTCGTCGACGGGGTCGTTGTCGACTGGCTCGACGACGACGGAGCCTTCGTCGACTGGCTCGACGTCGACGGGGTCTTCGTCGATGGGATTTTCGTCGACGGGACTTTCGACGACGAGATCTTCGTCAACGCTTCTCTTTTTGACGATGAAAGCTTCATCGATGGTATCGTCGATGCTGGCTTCGTCGACGAGGACTTCGTCGACGACGGGCTTTTTTGAGAGGATAGTAATCCTCGTTGACAGAATAGGAGAGGTAATGGCCGTCGTCGAGATGGTATCAGTCAATGAAGGAGCAGATGAGGTGACAGAAATCGTAGATGGAGAGAAAGCCAGAGATTGTGAAAGGCTTTTACTCACAGTTTGTGTCCTAGCCTTGACCGCAGAATCCTAAGGAGAGTGCACTGATTCAGAGGAAATTTTGGGACTCCTCTGAACAGAAGTAGAATGGTGAGTTTTCTGGCGTTTCTTCCCCTCACTGGAAGAGCTATCCTGCGATCTAGCTCTCTTGCTAGAAGTAGAGGCTCTGTCATCCTCCTCAGCCGAAGAGGATTTCAGCCACAAAAGCACTCTCGCCTCCCTATCCCTAAGAGTTTTGGTAGGGAAGGTGCGGCAAATCTTGCAATCTTTTACCTCGTGTTTAGGGTAGAGGCAGTAGATGCAGTCCAAATGTTGATCATCAACATGGACCCTCTTCTTGGCGCAGGTCATGCAGGATTTAAACAAGGCCTTCTTGTCAGACATGCTGTAGCAAGTTGAAAAAAACTGAGAGGCACTCAGGGAGACTCCTTTCCACACGATGTGCGGTGAAAATCTGAGGAGAACTGGCTCTGCTGAGAGGGTTCTAGAAGGGTGCTGGTGTCTGATTGGTTGTTACCAAATTCTTGGTTCTTGTGCATAATGAGGTAGATAGGCTACTAAGATATAGGCTTTAGGCCTTCTCTTTGGGCCTACTACTAACATTTTGGCACTACTTTTTTATTTACCGGTGACTCCCGCCTCGGCGACGGGGAATGATTCAGGCATGTGAATCTATGAAAGATACCTCAATACTGGATAATTGCAATGTACTTCAAGAAGGTATCTTCCCTTATAACTATGGAAGTGTGAAAAGAGCAGAAGAGATGGTCAAAGACGACGACTATCTAGGAGACAAGTTAATGGAGAAGGCAGGCGGGAGGGAAGACAGCAGAAGAAGAATAATAATCTGATGACAGTGAATGAAAAGGAGAGAGAGAGGGGAGAGAGAGAGGGGAGAGAGAGAGAGGGGGGAGAGAGAGGGGGGAGAGAGAGGGGGGAGAGAGAGAGGGGGGAGAGAGAGAGGGGGGGAGAGAGAGAGGGGGGGAGAGAGAGAGAGAGGGGGGGAGAGAGAGAGAGAGGGGGGGAGAGAGAGAGAGAGGGGGGAGAGAGAGAGGGGGGAGAGAGAGAGGGGGGAGAGAGAGAGGGAGAGGGAGAGGGAGAGGGAGAGGATCACAAAATACAGACATGCAGGGTGCAAGCCCTAGGACGACTGACATCAGAAGAGCTGTCCCGCAGGCACAGCGGACATAGTATAGGGTGATACCTAATGAAATGGGCACATCCGAAGGAAGAGGCAGCAGAGGCCCAGAGTACAAATAGGCGTATAAATGAAGGAAAGGATGCCAGAATCTTAGACCACATCCTCCGACGGGGAGTAAAAATTAAACCTCATCCAGAAAGAGAGATAACGTTCAGTATCTGCACACCAAGAAGGGAGCAGTGTAAAGCCGGGGAACTACCCCAGGTAGTGGGACGCAAAAAGGGACACTATTGCTGAAGATGCAGGAAAAGCAAAGAAGTGCACTTAAGTGTACTGAAAGACACCCTGCAGCGTAGACAAAGGGCAATCCTGAGTGCAGCCCTGAAAAGCTCCCTGACTCATGGAGATATAGGACCAGACCTCGCAGCAGCGAAGAGAGGTGGAGATGTAGGATGAAGACTACCCATGGTAACCTGCATATACATATACACACATATATATTACCTACTGGCAGTCGCCAGTAGGTAGTTATAGTTAGGACCCTGTTTCCATAGGAAAACCGCAACATTCTATTTTGAATAACTTTGGCGCCGGTCGACGAATCATCGCGAAATTTTCAAAATAGGTGGGGCGCTACGCTCCGCTCCTACCCTGAAAGTCTCGGGGGGGATTCGTCAAGCGGGGGCTGAGATAAAAGGGGGGTCCCAAAACGCGTTTTTCCCATGCATTTTTCCATAGGACCTTTAGACACAGCTACATCCCGAACGGCTGAACAGAGTTCCTTGAAATTTGGCAGAGAGGTAGTCTCCAGGTCAAGGAAGTGCCTTTTGTAGGTCTGGTGTAAATCTGTTCAGTAGTTCCTGAGAAAATAGCCTTTAAATCAATATATATATCTGTGGCAGCTTACGGTGCGCTTACCGTACGCGCACGCCGCCGTGCGCGAGCGCGATTCTGATTGGCTGTTAGATCTTAGTAAACATTCGAATCGGTCGAAACCAGGAAGCGGCGGCCGCCATTTTCTCTCTCGCAGTCTGAGGGGGTGTAAAACAAAGGTGGATAACGTGAAAAGGGGGCAGGCTGGACAGTTCCTGACCCCCTAGCCTTTGTCAGGGGGTCTCAGAAGGACCCCCAAGGGCAAAAAATTAATTTAAATTTTTTTTAAAAAAAATCGCCGAATGCGCGCAGCGTACGCGCACGGTGTAAACGGAGAAATTTCGCGAAATTCGCGGAATTACGCGTACCGTGCGCGCACGGTTAAAATAATTTTCCAAAAAGGAAAGCTTAAAAAAAAAAATAAAAAAAAAATTGTGAGGTAAGGTTGGCTCTTAAAAGAGCCGTTGGGTTCATAGAGGGATGGAAGAAAGAAAGAATGGGAATATTATGAGCGTCTACAAACGTGCTGGTCTATCTTATTGTTAATAAGGGGAACACTGGTCTCCCCAAAAACAATAAGACCAGAACATGTTATACACCTCATTACAACCCTTCCAAATCGAGGGTTAAGATCCAGAGGAGCAGAAGAAGGTGATGCTCCCACCTCAGAGGAAGGGCTCAGCTGAGCTGCCGATGATGTACTCGGCTGAGCTTCTGAGGCTGGGCTCTGGTGACTTACTGAAGAGTTTTCTCCAGTATGTCGAGCAAAGGTCCTGGGATGTCTATCCCTAAGGTGTCTCATGATAGAGTGATTTCCAAAGGAATACTTTTTCCTAGGATTTCCTCTTGATAAAACACGGTCACAAAGTGTGCAAGTGACCAGTGGAGCATTGACCTTTTTGTCCCCCTCTGGAAAAGTAAAATACTCCCATACAAAAGAAGTCTTCTGTTTCCTCCTTCTCTGGATGATGGTGGTGCTGCTAGCCTCACTCTCAGAAGAGGTCTGCTGTTCTGCCATTGTATCCCAAAGACAATTCAGCTCCTGCTCCTAGAGAATCACAAGCAGTAATGAGGGGAATGGGTGTGGTGTGGGAAGTTTCTGGAACTGAAAGTACTTTCAACCAATGAAAAGTGTTCTTTCAAGCAGTAATGAGGGGAATGGGTGTGGTGTGGGAAGTTTCTGGAACTGAAAGTAATTTCAACCAATGAAAAGTGTTCTTTGTGGATCACATGACCTACCGTGCGCGCTCCGTAAGCTGACGGTACGCGCTCGTAAAAAAGTACGCATGCGCAAACGTGACGCTTACGGAGCGCTTACGGAGCGCGTACGTAAGATGCACTCGCGCATGCGCATTACACGCCCCTGCGTAACCGCGACGTTGCTTCCGCGTGTACGCGTACGTCACGCACGTATCACGTAGGCGCGGTGTACTTATGACGTGCTGAGCACGTAGCGTCAGCTTACGGTACGCGTATCCTATTACGTACGCGCACCGTACTTATGACGTACGGAGCGCGTACCGTCAGCTTACCGTACGCGCACGGAAAAAAAAGCATAAAAAAAAAAAACCTTTCCATAATGCATTATTTTATACATAGGTTTACAAAAAAATGTCAAAAAAAAATTTGCATTTAAAAAACCGTACAAATTCACTGAAAAAACCATGGGTTTCACACACGTTATAGTTAGGAATTAGCATTTAAAAAACCTTGCAAATTCAGTGAAAAAACCATAGGTTTCACACACGTTATAGTTAGGAATTAGCATTTAAAAAACCTTGCAAATTCAGTGAAAAAACCATAGGTTTCACACATGTTATAGTTAGCTGGAAATTTTACTGATAAAAAAAAACAATGAAATTCCCCCGTTATAGTTACTGTAGGCAACTATAACTCACGCGACCGTAATCCTCTGCTGATGACATATGTGTCTTTATGAAAAAAAAATATTTGTAATATATGTATAGCTAAAATTTAATGGAAGAAGACATGGGCAAATAAGTGTCTAAATACAGTATTAGCATCAGCAGAGGATTGCGGTCGCGTGAGTTATAGTTGCCTACAGTAACTATAACGGGGGAATTTCATTGGTTTTTTATCAGTAAAATTTCCAGCTAACTATAACATGTGTGAAACCTATGGTTTTTTCAGTGAATATATATATATATATATATATATATACATATATACACACACACACACATATATATATATACACACATCTCAAAGAAGGGTAAACGAGCCACGACCATGCAACATGAGTGGTATAGGAGCACACCTAGTGCATTAGTGGTAGGTGGTATCCGCATTTTAAGCGTGAAAAACACCGTACAATTGCAAGATAAGTGCACCAGGGGACGCACAGAGTTCAAAGGATCTCTAGGCCCACATAACAGAAAGCAGAGCTATAGAATAGCATACAAGTACCCCACTTGGTGTATGGACACCCCAAACAACGGGGAACACCTCTTAGGGCAAATCACAGTCAGAGGCCAGACACAACCACCTGTGGAATATTGCCACAGTAGGTTAATTGCCAGCTCAAAATGCATAAGGCATCGAAAGGATGCTAAATGAAAGGGTAACCACCCCAGAACATGCGAAAAGAAGACCTTGGAAATAGAGGCTTAAGGCAGAGGGCGAAAGCACACAAGGAGGCGCTGAACAGCCAATTTGGCGTGGGCATCAAACAATATAACCCCATCAAAGGGTAGATCATCAAGCCGCTCCCGGATATTCTCCGGAAAGATGCTATCCCGTAACCAAGCATGGCGCCTCAAGGCAACCGAACTAGCCATAGCTCGTCCTAAGGAATCAACAGTATCCAAGGCCAAGCGGATTGTGAATTCAGCAAGGTCACGGCCATCTCGGAAAAGATGAAGGAGGTCAACACGAGCGCCTTCAGAGGCAGCCGAAAAAAGAGACTCTGCAGAGTCCCACAATGCAGAGGTAGCCCGAGTCAAATTCAGTGAGCGAAGGGCAGCACTAGTGGAGGCGAAGATGTTACGACCCCATGACTCAAGCCATCTGGACTCCCTGGAGGGAGGAAGCATTAACTGAGGCAAGGAAGGGAAGGCAGTCCGCAAAACTAACCCCTGCATGTCTGGATGAACAAATAAGCAGACTGGGTCTTGTGGAGCAGGCCGGTGGGGGAGCAAGGCAGAGCCCAGGTGCCCAAAAGGGCATCATAAAGAGACGCTTCAAAGGGCAGAAGCGGCTCCAAATTCTCCGACCCATGGTGAAGGACATCAAGCAGAGGGTCCACAGGCAAGGGGACCGAAGGGTCTGCATGTTTAAAACACGAGAGGCTAAGGAGACTACTTTAAGAAACGCCGCACTGGCCTCTGTAGCCCTACGGGGAGGGGACAGCAATTCATCTGTAGGTGAGGGCTGTAAACTAAGTCTTCCAATAGACTGAGGGTGCGACCAATGCCCATAGGAAGGAAGCCCCATTGACGAATGGGGGTCCTGATGGGGCTGCTGAGGAGGCGGGGATCCTGCCGGGTCCACAAATTCTAAGGGTGGCACAGGCGAGGATAGATCCGGCGTAGCCGGACCTGATGGCGACGCCAAACTCTCCCCAGAAGCTTCCTGGAGAAGAGTCAACAACCCGGCGCCGACGCGGCACCAAAACTACTCCGGTCGGCGCCGACCCTGCCTCGTCTGGCACCAACTCGGCTCCATCCAGCGCCAAGACGGCTCCATCCGGCGCCGATTCCACGTCCACCACGACAAGGCCCACTTCCGAAGAAGTGGATGGTGTTGGAGCCGGGGAGGCAAGCCTCCGGCGCCACACTGGCGCCGACTCAGCCTCGACCACAACAGCTCCAACTCCGAAGTAGGAAGCGGAGTCGGAGCAGGGGAGGAGACTCTTCCGGTGCCGACCTAGTCTCCAGGCAGGCGACCACCTGTCCGGAGGGCCGAGGTGTGCCCAAAGTAAAGCTTTGAGCACCAGCAACCACCTGCAACACCACAGGGAGCCCCGAGGAACTTTGCGGAGCGGCAGGGGCGCTATGGGTCGTAGAGGGAGACCCAGCCGGGCTGCACCCTGACGACACCATATCTCCTTTGTCTCTGGGGGGGCAAGGGCTCAATTGATGCCGGGGGCAAACCCATCAGCGAGTCGGTCGGGGTCCCAGCAAGTAGCAGAGGCCGGAGGACGCCCCAGGGACAGGAGTGGACCCAAGGAAATTCTGCCGAGCTGCGGCATAGGCCTCCATTTGGGCCCGAGTAGCCCCCGCGCCCGGATAGGGGATGGGTGACTCCTGGGGGCGCACGTCCGGAGTGGTCCGGGAATGAGTGCCCCCAACAACAGGCGGAAGGGAGGTCGTGGACTTACCCAGAAGGGGTGAACGACACCTCCGGGCCCCACAGGGTGAGCGACGCTCAACTGTAAACCAGAGGGGCCTGCCGGCAGCAAGGAGGCCGGACGATGAGCCGACTCTCACCGGGACAGTCGAGCCGAAAGAAGCTTCATCCGGCACACCCGCCGGGACTTCGGCTTGAGGTGTTGGCAGGCGTCGCAATCTGTCGAATCGCGGTGTTCGCCCAAACACCACATACAGATAAGATGTGGGTCCGTCGCGGACATTTGCCGCTAACAGGAGGTACAGGTTTTAAAGCCCGAAGGCATCGCACACTGTTCCAGACGCGAAGCTTCCAAAGGGGCCTGAAAACAGGCCAGAGGAACCGCTTACTCCGGATCCGCGTTGCACGCGGAAAAGAAAGAAACTGACTTCAGCATGCCAGGAGGGACTTATATGACCTCGCTGACGTCACTTACGTGGACGACGTCAGCGCGGGGTTGTGTGGTGCCATCCCCAGGCGCGCAGAGGTGCTGCTGCAAAGAATTTTCCGGATCCAGTCTGACGTCTGGGGATATTCTACGTTAAGGAATCTGCGGCTAGATGTCTCTATCAGATTTTGCAATTAGAAGCCTATATCATAATGTTGACTCTGTAGACAGTTTTGCAGATGATCTGTTAATGATGCGCTTAAAAGAAATGGATCACAGAATTTGGAGACTATAACCTCCACTGTAATTGTAAGATATAGACAACCACTCTTGATGGTAGATTTTGTTCTAGGCCCTTTAAGAGCCAAGAGAATTCTCATCTCTTGTCCTTTGTGTAGGGCTACATCTTAATTCATAAGTCACATTCTAAAGGAGAGTTCCAACTTCAACAAAAATGGTTGTCAACTGTTCTTGTTGTCTGTGGTTTCAGAGGAAGATTTGGGCCAAACAGAGCATTTGTACCAATTTTCATAAACCCCGACCTCGATTCTCTGGACTGCGAGTTTCATGGCATTGACAAAACAGACTTGAAGTCAAAGCCTCCAGAGGTTTATTTCCTGAGGTCTGATGTTGAATGAGACCGCAGTCCAGAAACGAACATCTGAATTCACCTGACTACTTCATTGTTGGCCCTAGGAACGTAAATGAGGAAGGGTATAGCTCCGGGCAAATTTGTCTGCTGGGACTCGCCAGCAGGACACATTTAAGAAGGGACCTTTATAACTCTTTTTGGCAGCTGGGACAGAGGTTGCAGGGACCAGTTCTAAAAGAATAAACCTTACCTATGATGAGCAAGGCTTTCACTATTGCATGTTTAGCTTGCTTTTAATTGCTTTCTTGCTATAATTAGCAATCAAAGCTCTGTAAATTCAGGTGTACCCATAACATCAGTGGCAGAAAACTCTGCCAACTGCTGTATAGGCCCCTCCCCTACCCACCATATAAAGCTCTTCTTACCCATGTCTACTTTCCACCTCAACCAAGTTCACTACATTTTCAATTAATAGACTTGTAAATGGCAGCTCTGAGAACTGAGTCAACTCCGAGAATGTTGTGATTGGGTCTTTCAAAAGTCTGTTATCTAGATTTCAGACAGACAATAAAAGCCCAATATTGAATCAATCCAAAATGCTATGCCTTATTTGCTTTCATGTGGAGAATGAGTTGAACATTATTATTTATGGATCCTGGAAGAGTAGTGTATTTTTAAACAAAAATGCAAGAGTGCGAGTAGGAAACCAGAAGTTATTTTTTAATGTTTATGAAAAGCCACATGGCTCCTTCGAACAAGCACCACCACCCACTTTTAACTATAAAAATACTGTTTAAAATACAAAAGTATGTAATGTCCAGCTACTGTACCTCCTTGCTTCTTCTTTCTGCTGTTCTCTCCAACTACTCTCCATGTAACGCAAGGCATAATCACTTTCATCATTGTACCTAAAAAAAGAAATAGATTATTTGAATTTGCACTAAATTATACCTCAAAAACCTAACAGTTATGGACACAATACTATTGGCCCGTTAATATGGGAATTTCGACATTAATAGTGCTTTACAAAACAGATTTTTAAAATGTTAAACCACCAATCTTGCTGCTGTTTTAAAGATCTGATTTGGTAGGAGATGTTTTCATGCATAGCTTAAAGACACCCACATTATTCAACTGGCAGATTGTCTGCTTGGGACGTATGTCACATTATCAAAAGAACTTAACCTTGATGTGGAGTGAATGAATGCAGCTTAAAACACAGTTCTCTTATTTGAGCCTCACATCTGTAAACTGCATTACATTTCTATCAGTGTAAGCTTTGGTAGCAAAGTAAAACACTCAGAAGCAATCTAGAAAAACTTCTATACAAATTCTAAACTGGACACAGTTTAAGTCACACTAACTCAGTAAAGCTTCCTTTCCTTCGAGAGAAAACAGCAATCTGGGGTTCCTCGATACGTGGCAAGGCACATTACGCTAATTCACTTTTTTTGGTTCTACCATCATCCCAGCTGCAGCAGCTTCGGTCAGTTAAAAAATACAGGTCAGCCACATCGGTGAGGTAAAGAAAAGAGATCCAGTATCCTTTTTGTGGAAGCTGTTTAGCCAAGAGACCAATACTTAAAATCCTCGCTTTGATGCATAAATGGTTGTAGGATCATGCCCCTCAATAGTGGCAACAGAAGCTGGAACACAATACCACACCAAGGACGAAGCATGAATGGCCAGGTGTGAGACATTCAAATGAGATTTGTGATCCATATTTCCCTTTCCATTAATCAACAACAATCTCATCCGCAGCAACGTTTTGTTATATAGTTGAGAATTACAAGATGGCAAGTCCATAAATCTTCATGCGAGACACCTGTTTAAATCAAACTCAGAAGAATGTTTATACAAGAAAGACAACGTAGATCCCGAAATGAAGGACAGGCAGAAAAAATACAAGTAGCAGGAAGTATTTGTAGGGCAAGAGTGACAAAGAAGGAAGCACAGGTGGCTCACTCTTCCAAATCGAATACTGCTACACCTTTTTAAACAGCAATTTCTGGCTTAACCCTGTAAGGACAGTAGTGCTGTTAAGCAGCTTGAAAAGAAGCACAATGAAAGTGTTTGACCATCATTAATTCTATGTACTACTACTTTGGAACCATCACTTTGATTTGCCACTATTTCAAACTCGTACCACTGACCTCCTCACTAAGACAATCATCACTCGGTCCTGAAAGTAACCCTAATCCTAAATCTAGCAGAAAAAATAAAATAACATAAAAAAGAGTAAATCCAAGCAAACATTAAATATTTAGCTTTAACTAAAATCATGTAGGTTTGCAACACAACCACACTGAATGCCACTCTGCGTTTTCATTGATAACCTGATATTACTCCACCTAACCTGAGCCACCACATCGCGAGGGACCACGGGATCATCCCCCTCCATGGACTCCAAAGTCAGAGAAAGTATCATAAAATCCAAGCATCGCCCTCAGGGACTATGGGATGCAGGCTACATCGGGATCCACAAACACATGCCCCATGTCTGGTCCCCCCACCATTTTGTAATCGCTAACACCCAACTACATAATACAACTTCTCTCCAACAGGAGAAATGGACAACATGGTGGGCGGGTGCTTCTGCCTGCCCTTCCAAACAAAAACAAAATTCCTGCCAGGGCACACTGGCACTTTATATGACATCCTACACACATGCAATTGTGTTCTTAGTCACGATATACTGCTGCACACCACGCTGAAGGTGTGGGTAGGCCAAGATACTGGAACTCTGTCTATTTTATGGTTACCAGTAGACTTGAAACTGTCATCGTTATTGTTCTTTCTATGTGTGATAAAGCCGACATAGAAATGCAAAAAAAAATGCAGGTCGAATTCAAAAATAGTTTAACCTAACAAATGTTAAATAATGAATACAGTCACTACATTTGGAAAATAAATGTGACTCTTAACTAATGGTGATTATTTAAATATATTAATAGTAATTAAAATAAAAAATAGGAATCCTAAATTTAATCCATGTTAGATATTTACTGAAATAAATTATGTTAATTATTAATTAATGTAGACAGCAGACAGTACTAAATGTTAAATATCTAGGTGACTGAAATTACATCAAAACATTGGGTCCTCTATTAGTTATCCAATTTAGTTAACTATTTTCTATTGAAATCATAAGCAAGTTGAAACCTAAATCTTCTGCAAGAGTTTATTCAATTATTCAAATATCAGGTTTATTTTTTGTTTGATTGTATGTTCTTTTAGGCCGTACAATGTATAAGTAAAAACAAATTAAAGAACATTAGATATTCACTTTAGAAATTAGGGAAAAATCAATTCTAACATACCATTCTTTTTCATGTTTTCTAAAATATTAAAAAGGTTCATAGTGTATACCTAGGTTTTCACTGTGCATAACATGCTAAGAGTTCTGAGACTGTTCTTATCTGTAACTTCCTAAAGCTTGAGACTAACATCACACTACAATGTTCCTCCACACCTAAGCAACATATCTGCAATTCTCTGGAGTAGCTACTTTGCAGGTACATCTGCGGATGTCTGGTAAATTCAACTGATTATATACTTGTTACTGGGTTTGACTTAAAGAAAGCGTTTTTAGCAGCATACTTAACCCTATTTTTCAAGGTGAAGGTGCACTGTATATCAAGCATCGTACAACATATCCCCCTTTTTTCTGACAGAGACAAAATTGACAAATGTTGTTCCTCATTGGCATTTCGTAGACAACTTTTAGACTTTGTGATATAGTCTTTCATTGTAGCGTGATGGGAACCTTTTCTGATGTTATTACACAGCATGAATAATTCAGTACTTTTGTAATATTTGAAGAGCACATCAGACCCAACTCCAGCCTGAGGGTGAACCTTAGGATATCTTTTGCTAATCCCTGCTTCCAAACGGTCATTTTGACTATTTAAATTCTAGTTAAATCTTTCTGGCAAAAGATTTTCCTTCTATACAGAAAAAAATTCACATTTTTAAATTCATAGGTTTCTTGTTGAGTCAAAAAAGCAGGTAGGTTTTAATTTATTCAAGAAGAATGTACCAAACATGACTATCTCTAAAAGTGCGGCATCCACAACTGGTTTAATGCTCACCTATCCCCGGTGAACTACAAAGTTCCACCCGTGTTCGGCGCAGGAGGTGGGGGAACGCGGAGCAATTAATGGCAGATCTTGTCAAGGTGTCCTGTAGCACTATTGCCCTTGGAGCATGGGTCTACCTAGGCTATGAATATTCTCGACACTGCTGAGTTGATTAAACACCTGAAGAAAGAGGTATTGATGTTAAAACAACAGGTCGAGGGCCCTGTCTGACGAGGTTGGGAAGTTGAAGCAACCGGGAAGGGCCCAGTGTCCTAAGAGTCCACCTATTGTAACTACTGGAGCTTTTACGCCCCTAATTGATATCCAAAACAGGTGTAAATATAGCAGTGATAAAAGCAGGCACGTTCAGGTGCCAAGGAGAATGGGAGTGAACTTCTTGGCCCCTAAATCCATCTCCCCAAAAAGCCAGCACAGAACACCCCTCCCCCCACCTGTAGCAAGACTGGTGCTCTGAGCATGGACCTTGGTAGACGGACGTGTCCCATGGGCAGTGCTCTGCGGTTATTCCTTTCCAATCGGAACTCAGAGCTAATATTGACAGAGGGAGAGGGCCAGAGAGCCAGATAGGGAGATCAAGCAGGGCCTTCATGACTAAAGTTCCAAAATTTAACCCGGGGCTAGAGAGGATATGGACACACCATTTAACAAATGTACATATTATGTAAGAACGATAGGCCAGTGTTATTCTTTAAGCCGTACAGACATCCTATATGCCAAAAGGTTGCATGACATCAGCAAATGAGGGTGCATTCGATTACATCAAGCTGTTTGAAACCTAGCCAGATGGTAAAAAGGCTTGTGGGGCTGGAATTGCGCAAACACCCTTCGTCTAGTTCTCAAATTCGCTTCCTAGGGACAATTTTCAGCATGCAGTCCCTGAATTTCAGTTAGGTGACTTCGAGTCCATAGTGATGACGAGTTGAGTGTCATCGGCATATGAAATGGTATCAAAGCCACATGACCTGATAACCTTAGCCAGGGAAGATATATATAGGCCGCCTCTAGTTTCTGAATTTGGCTCGATTGAGAACCGGTTTCAAAAGCCGCCGATAGATCCAGTATAGCAGAGTTCCCCTGATCTAGGGCATGCTAATTGCGTCGTTGGCCTCCACCAGGGCAGACTGTGCGGGGAGGCACAGAAACCTGACAGGGAAGGATCTCAAAGCATGGTTAGTTCACCAAAGACTCTGACTTTCCCAAGAAGTGGGAGCAATGATATTGGCCCATAGTTGGCCAAGTCAGTAGGGTTGACCTTGGGTTTTTTAAGAATAGGCTTTACCCGAGCAGCTTTCCAATTGGTTGGGCTCACGGCCAGAAGTATTGGGGGCCAGAGTCACAATAATATGGGGGTGAGGGGCAGGGGTTTATGGATCGTGTTATAGATCGTCAGGGGATCCAGATTCGATACTCTTAAGCAGGCTCATTACTTGTCCAGGGGTGACCGGGTTGAAGGGTTCAAGGGTAATGGACTGTGGTTTCGCCAACGGTTCCGATAGGGCTTGCCTTAGAAGTGATGCATTATTAGATAGGGAAAGATGGTTGTTTTTGATCTTTTGTTCAAAATAAGTTACAAGATCATCACAAAACGCCTGAGAGGCTGGAATGGTTGTATTACACATTGCTGGGGTGGTAAATTCTTATTGGATTTTGTAAAGCTCCTTGGACAAATTACTTGCCGTAACTATTCTATCCACAATGTGAATTTTTCTTGCTGCTTGAATATTTTTTATATACTTTCTAAAAGCAGATTTATAAAAGTTTTTCCTCAGCCAGTTTAGATGTTCTCTTCTTCCTACAATTAGTTTTTTCCTTCCTCAAAGATTGAGTGTACCAAGGCAAGGCAGGATTTTTCCTTCTAATTATACTGGATTTCAGGGGGGCAATGGTGTCCAGTGCCTGCACAAAAGTTTCTTCAAAATCCTTTAACGCTAAATTTATATCACCATCATCCTTCAGTGAAGGAGAGGCAAAAATGAATGAAAATGCAGAGTGTTACCTTCCTCCAAAGTCTGGTGAATTTGCGGCATTATGATTTGCGACTCTTTGTGCCTGCACATGGAAATGAAATCTAATTGTAGAATGGTTATTCCACACCTGGTCAACCAGAGGACCAACCTCTAGATTAGGAGCATTGGAGAATACTAAATCCAATATGTGTCCAGCTAGATAGGTAGGACATTCTATTTTTTGGTGGAGCACTAAGGATGCTAGATCAGCTAGTAGACAGCATGCATCGGGGTCAGAGACTTTATCCACATTGTAGTTAATGTCTCCTAGAAGCAGAAAGTTGTCTGCAGCTAAGACATGAGGTGCAAGAAATTCCTTTAGCTTGGTGCTAAAGTCTTTCTTTTCGCCCGTAGGGTGGTTTACCAAAGCCTCCCTCCAAGTTGCCTTAGAGGTGGTTTCTAATGTAAAAATAATCATCTCTAACCAGTTAGTACATCATAAGTCTAAAAAGGTTGATTTTGTGTTGGTCACATGCGTAGACTAAAATGGTCTAGGATAGAACTGAATCTAGAATGCACAGCTACTATG
Source organism: Triturus cristatus (assembly GCF_964204655.1). Lineage (NCBI taxonomy): Eukaryota > Metazoa > Chordata > Amphibia > Caudata > Salamandridae > Triturus > Triturus cristatus. Next base: position 446,014,948 of record NC_140584.1, read on the forward strand.
GATAAAGCCCTCCTAGATGCAATGCGGAATCTAGATATACCACAGTCACAGCAAGATTGAAACTCTGCCGTTTCATCCATATATGTGAATCTTTTCATGCTATAGGCCAATGCTTTTGTGGGAAGCCAAATTGGGGACCAATCCCATCTAAAACTGGGAAGTCATGGTATAGTAAGGGTTGTAGACAGGCTAAAAAGGCACTATGCCTTACCATTGAAGGTGGCAACACAAATCACATCATACAAAAGAGGAAAATGTATAAGCAGATCCAGGTAACAGCACAAATGAGTTTGGAAACCCAAAACTGGGAAGACTTATTTGAGGCAGTCAGGACCAGAGATAAGAGGTTCTGGGGGATTGTAGCCAAAGGGGGCAATAGTGGGAATCCTTATTTAGTAAGTGTATTAAACTTGGACTCCTGGTTTAAGCGACCAATAAGGTTCTCCCTTGGCACATGAGGAGGCGGCATGCTCACTGGTCCCCGTGGAGGTCAATGACTCTTCCCCCGGTTTTAAAAGAGACTCGAGTACCACTGACCAAGGTTTTTAATTTCTGACCATCTACAGGAAGATGATCACCCTACAGAAGTCACATCTTTATTCAGTGTTTGTGGACTTGAAGCTTGCCTTTGACTTGGTTCTCCGTCAAAAATTATGGGAAACATTGACGACGAACTGAATTCCCTCATGATCTGCTGAGTATTCTTGTGCGCTTGCACCAAGATACTTATGCCCAGGTTCGCTGGGGGCCTCAGAGGGAGCAGACGGAACATATTGGGGTGTATAGACCCTGGTTGATCAATTTGCTTTTTGTGACAACCGTGGGTTAATTAATCACACAAAACGAAAATGTATGACTATTAATCCCCACAGGTCGCTTAAAGGCTCCCAAGTCAAGAAAAGCAGTTTAAACTTATGTCACCATGCATCTGGCAGCTTCAAGATGTTGTGCATCTCAAAGAGGAGAGCTCGTTCACCAGCTTTAAAGATTTACAGGACCAAGGCTGAAAGTAGTGCCCTTTACGGGGCTGAACTATGGGGTATATCTAGTCTAACTCTCCATCTCTCTGGCTACGGTTGTGAAAGTGGGACCTTTCCAACGAGATACTGATGAGGGGCTAGAAATAGTTCTCTAATTGAACAAGGACTTCCTGTCATCATACTCATCCTCTACATCAGATTGTACTGTTTTAGGAAGATTCCTAAATATTTCTTGCTCTTCCGACTCCAAATAGTAGAGGATTTCTTTGCGTTATTTGACAGATATTCTTGTTGCATCTATTGCAATGATATAATTCAAAAACTCCTTTCACTGGATGGGTGGTTCCCCTTTACATTGTAGAAACATCTGGATGGGTCAAATTGCATTGTAACAGTGGAAGGAGAGGTAGTATATGATGGAAATTATTTGGCGAAAAGAGAAGAATAATTGACCAAGACAATGTGTGCAGTAAGGAAGAATACTCAAGTACAGTTACATTTTTATTTCTACAGTAGTTCAGTAGATAACTGCCACAGAGGCTAAACGCTATAAATAGACTTTGGAGCCAATACTTTTACTGCTTGGTTACCCAAAGATCTTAACTGGAAATAATTCATGTCCACAGTGTAACACAATATTCACTGTAAAGGAACAGGGTTTTCAAGATGTGCCGGTATGGAAACGAGGCTTGGGGCATCAGTGTATCCAGAGGACATCTCTTGTTGCATTTGCTTAAAATGATAGACCGCCAATAGCCTTGCCAACCCACCATCAACCTACCAGCCACAGTGGGGACAGCAGGCTATGTAAAGCAAGTCTAGAAAGGGTTTAAAAATGGGTGGGATCGGCTTCATATGTCAGGCTGCAGGGACTGGTGTGTGCGTCAGCCACCACACCTCCATTATATTCTGCCCAAATCTGACAAGACAGTAAGACAGTCCCACAAATCAAAGCACCGCTGGCTGGGGATGTGCTTAGCTCTGACGGATGTTCCATACCCAGTAGAGAAGCAGCAACTCCTTTGCTGGCTCCGAAGCGAAGCTACAGAGCCTTAGGCAAACATTCATTAGCACAGGACTCCTATCCCATCCTCCGTTGCCACAATGGGGTGGCTTCAAAAAAAGAAGAAGCAGGTATGCAGTATTTTATTCAAGAGCAATGTACCAAATGTATCTATTTCAGAAAGAGCCACTTACGCAACTAGCGTAATGGTCACTGAATGGCAAAGTTCCACTGCACCAAAAGAAAGGGACGGTGGGTGGAAAGGAAAAAAGGGAGACAAAAATAAGGTGAAGAAATACGACACTTCTCTGAATACTTCAATTTTTGCAATATATGAGGGGCAAATTTGGATGGGGCTCAGGTAGCTGTCTTTACACGGATTTAACATGATCCTGAAAGGTCATACTGCTGGAAAACGTCACCCCCAGATAGTTATAGTTGGTTACCTATTCTAATGGCTAGTGGTTGCATCTTTAGAGGCTTACAATGTTTCTTGGAGATGGCCATGGCCCGTTTTTGAGGAATTCATTTAAAGTGATTACTTTTGCCATATCCTGCAAACGTGTTCAGACCCCCATATGGATTAGTATAGGCTTTGTAATATTCCTGGTTTGAATTTTGGTGGAAAACATTCTACATGACAAACTTTCTGGGGCATCTGCAATATTCATAGAAAATACAGAGGGTGCCAAAATGTACCCTTGTCTCAACCCATTTAGGGTTAGGATCCTATTAGACAATTTCATTTTGTTATAATTCAGGTCCAAAAGGTGAAGGTCAAATATTATTCTTAACAGATTAATTGGTATTCCCCATGACCTCATTTTTCTCGGTAGGATATTTTTATCGTTTGAATAAAAAGCCATTGTAAGGTGAACAAATAGCACAAAGTGGTAAACCGTTTTGGCCTGCATATTTTTATGCTAATAATCTTAATACTAAGCCTCCGTCCACAGCGGAATAGTCTTTTCTAAAGCCAATTTAAAACTTTGGCAGTATGTGTGTGCTTGCGATCTGTTCCTCCAGATTTCTTAGGAGGTGTCTGGCAAAGATTTTTCTTGAGATATCCATCAATGCTTTTACTCAAACATTTTCTTGGAGGGATCCATATGCTCCATCTCCACGAGTGTGGTATAGTAATACTTATCATTACTGCATTCTTCAGTGGTGCTAATAAGTAAGATCAAATGCCAAGTTGTAAGATTATCATGTCTGCAAATTTTTCATCAGGACCATATTTTTGCAATTTATTTATATATATTTATAAAGCGCCCAAATCCCCCCCATCAGGGTATCTCCATGCTAAGACTGCCATATTTAACCAAGGAAGGACAATTTGAACAGCGACGTTTTCAACAGCTTTCTGAACGCCAGATAGTCCATGCATTGACGCAAGTGTATGGGAAGTTCATGCCAGTAGTGTGGGGCCAGGTGGTGGAAGGCTTTGTCACCCATGCGGGTTTTTTTGATACGCGGAACTTGGAGCAGTGCTTTAGCTCCTGAGCGAAGTGGTCTAGAAGGAACATAGCAAACGAATTTGTCGTTGAGGTAGCTGGGGCCTAGGTTGTTTAAAGACTTGTATATAATAAAGCTGATATTAAATTTGATCCTCTTCCGCACTGGTAACCAGTGAAGTTTTTGAAGAAGCGGGAACAATGCGGTTCTGGGGGAGGGGCATTGGTCACCAGGCAGGCCGCAGTGTTCTGCAATTTGCTTATGGAGCTTTCATTCGCTGAAATCAGCAGGGAGCTGCAATAATCCAGGCGACTTAGGACTAAAGCCTGAATTAAGGTTTTTCAAGTGGATAACGGCAGGAAAGGGACAACACTTCTGAGTAGACTAAGGCTGTGGAAACAGACTCCAGCGGTGGAGGTGGTATGCTCCCCCGATGTGAGTTTGTGGTCTAATCGCACTCCAAGGTTTATCACCTGTTTTGGACTTGGGGATGGACCTAGTTCCTCTGGCCACCAGCTAGGGGACCACTTCACCGTTGCTTCAACGAACAGCATAATATCGGACTTTGCTGCATTGAGCTGAAGAAAGTTTTCTTTCATCCAATCTGCGATGACCTTCATACCCTCTGGAAAGGTGGTCTGAATATTGGAGTTGGTTTTGTCAAAGGAGAGTAGAAGTTGGCTGTCATCAGCGTAAGATATAGGAATAAATCCCAAGTTCCTCAATAGTCTCGCCAATGGAGTAATATAAATGTTAAACAAGGTAGGGCTCAAACATGAGCCCTGTGGTACTCCCTTGGTAACCCTGGTGGTCTGTGAGCGAAAGGGACCCAGGTTAATGGTCTGAGTTCTGTCAGACAGAAAGTTAGCCATCCACTTCAGGGCATTCCCTTTGAGGCCTATATCTCCCAGTATCCTAAGTAGAGTCTGGCGGGAGATGGTGTTGAATGCTGCGGACAGGTCAAGGAGCACCAAGAGTACCTCTTGATCTTTGTCCAACAGCATCCTGATGTTGTCTGTAACTGCCACCAACGCAGACTCTGTACTGTGTCTGGGTCGGAATCCAGATTGAGAGGAATCCAAGCAGTTCGAGGATTCAACGAAATCGGACAAGTGCTTGTTAATGTGTTTTTCCCAGGAGTTTGCTATATAAGGGAAGTTGCGAAATGGGGCGGTAGTTGGTTACATCTTCCGAGGAAATTTTAGGATTTTTCCAAATTGGGTGAATCTGAGTGGCTTTCCATTCCAGTGGGAGAATGCCTTCCTTCATGGAGCAATTTAGGATAGAGCAGATGGAGCCGGCTAGTTTTTGCATGAATGAGATCCAAAGGGGACCCTGATTTGACAATTTTTAATAGAGCTTTAGGCTCCTCAGTTGTTAGTATCGGGAAATTCTCCAAAGTATGGAAAATGGGAATAGCTAATGGGAGGTCATACTTAGGGCCAGTGTGAGAGTCCTTAGCCGAGGTGATTTTATTATAGATCATATCAATTTTCTGGGTTAGATGACTAGCTAAGTTGTCGCACAATGTTTGAGATGGGGCAGCTTCAATGTCGCAGGCCTTGGGGTTGGTGAATGTTTTTAAAATCTGGTAGAGAGATTTCGGCGTACTCCCTGCTTGTTCAAGTAGGGATTCGATGTGCGTTTTGAGAGCGTTTTTCAGGTTTTTGTGGTACTGTGTCAGCGCATACTTTAAACTAGTGTGACGTGAGCGGCGCCACTGATGTTCAAGTTTTTTTACACTGACATTTTTGGAGGCGAAGGGTGGCAGAATACCACGGCGTCTGGTGGCGTTTAATGGTTGTGGGGCACTGTTTATGGGGAACTAAGCGGTCCATAGCGGATAGCAAGCTGGTATTAAAGGAGACTAGGCACTCCTCTACATTAACGGTTTCAGAGATTTGTGGAGGAATAAAAGCAGTTTGAAAATGTGAGGGCGTGTGTTTATGCCATGGTCTGTAACTTTTCTTTTTAGAGTAGTGTTTTTGTACAGTCTGTGCCTTTGGACCTTTAATACAGAACTCGATCATGGAATGATCTGACCATGTCAAGTGGTACGTTGCCCCGTAAGAAATGTTGGGGGGAGTTAGTAAGAATTATATCCAACGTGTGTCCTGCCTGATTTATTTTAGTTAGGTTGAGTGTGGACAGGTCCGTCAGAAGGGTGGCCGCATCTAGGTTATCAGAGTTTTCACTATGCACGTTAAAATAACCGAGAAGTAAGAAATTCCTGGCTGCAAATTTGATCTAAGATGGAAATGTTAATAGGGTCCCTGTAAACGATGGCTATACCTCCTCCCACCCTGTGCAGTCTATCTAGTTTTTGTGTGTGATAACCATCTGTAAGTGCCACTGCAATTGCGGGGTTAGAGTCCAGGTTTCTGTCAGGAACCCTATATAAGGGTGTGTGGAGGAGAGAAGGTCCCATATTTTAACTGCTTGGTTTGGCAAAGACCTAACATTAGCCAAAAAGCAGTTCCAGCCTTCGCTGCTGTGAGTTATTGGAGAGCACTTCCTGTCGATGGCACAGTGAGGTGTTTTAATTCCCTGCTCAGTAGCGACCGAGTCACTCTGTGGCTGTACTGATTGTATACTTTGGAATTTACAGAATTTACATGAGAACGGACCTACTATTTCTGTGGGTATAGCGCATACCTTGTATGCTAACCGTTTAGTGGAATAGTCGGTTTTGATCTTTGTCAACTCCTGACTGGTGTAGGTGTGAGAAGCATTCGTCCAGTTTGTTGGATTTGGGGCATAACCGGCAGGGTTCCTGCTCCTGGCGACATCCAGGTGCAGACGGGCTTGCCTTAGGCGCGCCAGCGGCACGCTCGCAGCGCGTCCTTCCAGGCATCGGTTTAAGTAGAGAGGTAATGCAGCATAAGCATGCAAAGTGTAAACAGAACTTATGTTTTCTAATTCTTTTTTGTGATGCTCATAGAATGCGATTCCTTTCTCTTATCTCTTCATTTGCTTGTTTTTTCACTTATTATCAGGGATCGTGAGAAGTTTCTTATTTCATCATTGTACTTTAAGATTTAATTTATAAATGCTGGCAATATATGTATTCCAATCATGTTCAGCCAGTAGTGATGCAATTATTCTTTTTGTTATGCCTATACCATTTACAATAAGATTCTAAAATTGCTTTGGCTTCTTTTGTTTTAATGCCAGTATAATGTCTGTCTATAATTTTTCTTTCCCCTGCTATTCAATGCATATATTCGTTTTATAGATCAGACGTCTATAGTCTTTTAACAGTATGGCTCTCAAAGATTCCAGAGTTTAATACTTTTTTCCCTTTTAATACTATTCTATCTTTCGGTAAAGCATTTTGCAATGATAATGAAAGCACAGAGAGAAAAGAGCTTAATAGGAGCATACCTTATTTGAACAATGTTGGTAGGGCACTTGGTTGACTGCTACATGAGCCTTACTCCAGGCATTCATGCAGTAATGCTTTGTGAAGGTATGGGTGTCCGCCCATGTCGCTTCCCTCCAGATGTCAGGCAGAGACACTTTTTCGAACAGGGCTGAGGATGCTGCCACCATTCGAGTTGAATAAGCCTTCACCTTGGCAGCTAGCGGATTGTCCGGCCTTCTGATGACAGAAGACTATAGTTGAGGAGAACCAGCAAGCAATACTAGCCCGCGTTAAGGCTTGACCTTTTCTGGGGACAGACAAGGAAATGAGCAACTAAGTAGGTTTACAAAAAGTATTGTCCTTTGCAAGAGGAATTTTAAGCAACGCCTAATGTCCAGCAACTGTAAAGTTCTCTCTGCAGGCAAAGAAGGATTGGGGAAAAATGAAGGCAGAATAACTGGTTCATTGAGAAGAAATGCTGAAGGCACCTTGGGAATGAAAGAAGGATTGATCCGTAGAACTACTCTGTCCTCAAGGAACTATAGGTAAGGTTCTGTTGTGGTGAAAGCATGAATTTCACTAATATGTCTAGCAGATGTAATGGCTAATTGAAAAGCCACCTTCCATGAAAAGAATTTTAATTCGCATTTGTGGATAGGCTTGTATGAAGACCTCGTGAGCTACGATAATGCAGTGTTCAGCTGCCAGAGTACTGGAGGAGGCTTAACTGGCGGATAAGCTCTAAAAAGGACCTTCATAAGCCCCTTCACGAGTCTGTTAGACCAAAGAGATAAATGACCAGAGTGCCGTCTGTATTTGGAGATTGATGCCAGGTGTTCCCTAAATGGATGAATGGATAAGGCCTGACTTGGCGAGATGCAGAAGATAAGGGTAGAATCTCTTCCGTGTCAAGGAGAAACAATGGCAAGACTGTGAAACACACGCTGAACAGAATCGCTTCAGTTTTCCAGAGTAGCACTTGCGTGTATAAGGAGCTCGAGCTTTCTGAAGTATTGACCTACATTCGTCAGAAATTGTTAGAGCTCCGAATTCAGCGTGGTGAGGAGTCAGGCCGACAAATGGAGAATGTGAATTTGCAGATGAACCACTTGGCCATGGTTCATAGAAAGAAGATTCTCCGTCGGTCGAAACTGAATGGAAGAGTACTGTGATAGGAGATGCAGCTCAGTGTACCAGTACTGTCTATCTCATACCGGGCCTTGAGGATAAGACAGCACGGCTCTCCTTTCAGCTCCTGTGGAACTCTTAGGACAAAAGGAAATGGAGGGAATGCGTAAGCAAACATTCCTTCCCATGAGAAGTGGAAGGTGTTTACCTAAGAGGCTGTCTGAGGGAATTTGCTGGCGAAGAGTTTGGAATTTTTGTTGAGGGATGTAGCGAATAGATCTAGGGTTAGAAATCCCCAAGACTGAAAAACCGTCCCACTCGTGACACTGCTTTGTGTCCCTGCTGAGGATGTCGACCCACTCGTTTTGGACTCCAGGTATATATATTCCACCCTTAGTGATTTTCCGTTGACTATTAGCCACTCCCACATTTGTTGTGCTTGGGTCGAGAGGGCCCGAGATCTCATCCCACCCTGTTTCTGCATATAAAACATGGTGGTTGTGTTGTCCGTTCTGACTAGAACTGATGATCCCTGGATCCTTGTAAGGAATGCCTGGAGACCAAGAAAAGACAGCCTTTATTTCTAGTAGATTTATGTGAGACAATGTTTCTTGTGTAAACCACTTGTCGTGGATTTGTAAATCCTGTGGGTGGACTCCTCGTCCTTCCAAGTAAGAGTCCGATGTCAGCACCACCTTTGGTTTTGCAAGGAGGAAGGAGAGACCCAGAGAGAAGTTGTCTTTGACCATCGACTAAGACATTGTTTGGTCGTTTCTGAAATATGGAAATTATGTTGTCGATAGCGCTTCAGGTTTGGGACCACTGTGCATCGAGCTGCTCCTGAAGAAGCCTCAAGCGTAGGGGGCAATTGGGTATTAACAGAATGCAGGATTACATCATCCCTAGTATGGATTTGTATGTCCTCACGGAAATGCGCCATTTCGAAGATAGTGACTGTGTTTTCTGCAGGCGTGAAATCCTAGCCAGGGTTGCTCCTAGAAACGCTAGCGACCAGGAAGAAATAAGAGATAAATTTTCCCTGTGAGCTTGAGACGTAGGGATTGAAAAAGATGTAGACAGGTTTCAATGGATATTTTAGCCGCCTGGAAGTAAGGAGCTTTGACAAACCAATCGTCAGGTAGGGGAATACCTGGTGATCGGACTGGCACCACGCACTTGGTGAAGACCCTGGGTGCTAAATTCAGCTCGAAGGGAAGCACCTTGAATTGATAATGGGACTCTGCCCCCTCGAACCTGAGAAACTTTCAGTGCGTGAGGTGTATGGGAATGTGAAAGTTTGAATGCAGAAGATGGAGAGAGAACAGATAATCTACAACCATGAGTAGCATAATCTCAGAGATAGCATCCTAAAGGGTTGACATTTGATGAACTTGTTCAGTAACCTGAGGTCCATTATTTGCCTTCACTTTACTATCTTTTTCTTCATCAGAAAGAAGTGGGAGTAGAAACCTAGATTGGGTGGCACCTCATTGTTCTTTTGGAAAAGAGTAATCAGATTTCTTTTTTGAAAACTGGAAGATTACTATGCAATGTCTTCCGTGGAGGAACATTTGGAGGCTTTTTAACATATTCTAGGGTGTGACCATGCTGGAATATGTCTAGCACCCATTACTCGGAAGACAATGAGCTTCCATTGATTGAAGAATTTGGACAAGGCGGGACCGAACTGACGTGGGACTGCAGTGACAGGGGCCTGTGATTCCTCATTGTCTCCTGTTGGTATCCGGAGACCTTTCTCCTGCTACTGGAACTCAACGTCCCAATGCTCTAGAATAAGAGGGCTGTGTGTTTGGTTGGTAAGCCTGCGCCGAATATTGCAATTGAAACCCCTGCAGGGAATAGGTTTGAAAGCGATGCTGCAATTGCAGTTGAGAGGGATACTGTCCTCTTCCTCTGCCCGTAAAGGACGAAAAAACTTCCTCTGCTGTAAGCTCCCCAGCGAGTCAGCCGTGTCAATATCCGATTTGATTGACTGTAGTGTTTCATCAACGTGCTTACAGAAAAGGTATTCACCATAGAACATCTTATCTAGCACCTTGGCTTGTACTTCTGGGCGGGTTGTGGTTGCCTTGAGCCAACCCTGGCGCCTCAACACTGCCGCTCAAGCTATCTACCTGAAGGCGGTGGATGAAACGTCCATGGCTATGTCGATAATCTCGGAAGAGGGCTTCTCCCCCTTTTTTTTGTTTTCAAAAACCTTTATTAACAAGATTGCATAGACAAGTTACATTTTTGCACCGAGACAAAGCACCACATACATGAGCACAATGGAAAATAACGAGGTAGACCAATAGCACTGAACATCAGATAGCGATAACATGGCAGTGAACCGTGATTGATAGGAGGCACACAGGCTACGGGAGAGGGCCCAACTGAGGAGCAGAGACGGAGGGAGGCCGTGGACTAACCTACACCGGCAGCCGCCGCGGGCGGAGTGCCGGTGGGGAGTGCGGGAGAGGTAGCCGGGCTTTGGAAGGTGCGAGCCAGGAGGTAGGCAACTAAGTGTCCCCAAATATCGAGTGGGTGAGATCTAGCTGGCATGAGGTCCCAGAATTCAGACAATAGGGTCTGGCAGCGCGAGCAATGAGCGAACTTAGGTGCAGGTTTGCGACCCCAGCATATGGAGACCCTAGGCCGCACGAGGACAAGCAGCATGGCAATCAGGCAGCGAGAAGTGTCAGGGCAAAATTTAACAAAGCCTAGGAGGCAGAGCGGGGGTCAGGCTTAACCGGCGAGGAGGCAATCTCTGAAATGGCAGTACAGACCTCACACCAGAGAGTGGTGACCTTAGGGCATAACCAGGTAAGATGAGAGAAGTCTGCCGCAGGAGCAGAACAGCGCAGGCATCTGTCATTGGGGATTAGACTCAGCTTGTGCAGCTGAACGGGAGTGCGGTAAAGCCTATGCAAGTATTTAAAAGCACAAGAGATATTTGGGGACAGTCGATTAGTCTGGTTACAGCAATACAGCCAGTCAGCTTGGGATAAGTCAACGCAGAGATCCTCGCCATACGAGAGCGGTCCTTGGAAGTAGGGGTGGCCGCCAGCGTGAGGGCGTAAATTTTAGTTACGAACTTACGAGAGGGGGGACAAATACAAAAGGTCTAGAGCGGCCATCAAGGGAGGGGCCAGGGGGAACTCAGTGTGTAGCTACCTGCAAATTGCCCACAACTGGTAAAAAAAGCAGGGTGTCCATGGGACCGGAGTTGTCAGCAAGAGAATAGAATGTGTTCCCGGGGTAGAGATCCGCTACTGTATTCAACCCCAGACGTGTGGCGTGTTTAGCCATACGGAGGGCTGAAGAGGAGGGAAAGCCGGGTGCCGAACAGTTGGCATCATGTTGGCAGAATGCTTGGGGACACCAGGAAAAAGGGCGAAGGCCATCCCAAGCCCAGCGTAGGGTCTCGACCGTGTCAATTTCAGTGCGTGGAAGTTTGGCCGGGGCGAACAGGGCTGTGGTAAGCGGCCATAGGGCAGCGAGATCTGCCTCAACCGCCACATGTGGTTGGAAAGGAGTGGGGTAAAGCCAAAAATGCAGAAAGCTTGCCTGGGCGCACATTGCATAGAGTTTGAAGTTAGGGGCGCCGAGGCCTCCACACGACATCGGAAGAGTTAGAATGTCATACGCAATCCTGGGCTACTTGCCTGCCCAGATGAGAGATGATCAGCGAGCGGACCCTGCAGAAAGAGGGGGCGGTGAGGGGCACTGGTATGTTCAAGAATAAATATAAAAATTTCGTGAGGACTACCATTTTGACAATCGCTGTACGACTGGCTAGCGACAGTGGCTGTCGGCTCTATAAGGGAATCTTGGACTCGAGCCAGTCCACCACACAACCAAAGTTCACCACACAACCAAAGTTAGCCCTCCAGAGTTCGTCCATGTACCTACTCAGCCAGATGGCCAGATGCCTAAATAGCAAGTGGGACCCGTCGCCCACACGAAGGGGTAGTCCGGTGTAAAGGGCATGGTGGCATCAGTTAGATATTAATTTTACATGGCAGCTAGATGCGGCACCAGAAGCGGGGCGAAGGCCTTGTAAAAAGAGACAGGCAAGCCATCAAGGCCAGGGGCCTTGTCACTCGGCATACTATTTATGACGGCAAGTATTTACTCTTTGGAAAAAGACACGTCGTGGAATTACCGGTGGTAGTTTTCAAGCCACAGAAGCTCGAGAGTGTCGAAATACTGGACGAGGACCTCATGTTGGGGGGGGGGGGGGGGAGGCGTAGTAAGATCCCTTAGTGTATAAATTGCTTGTAAAAATCCATGAATCGCGCCTTGATTTCTTCAGGGGAGGTGGTTCGATCTGGGCCACCATCCTGGAGTGCAGTAATACAAGATGCAGCACGTGGCGGGCGGAGAAGAGTAGCCAAGGTTTTACCGGGCCGATCGCCCTCGCCATAGCTGCGCGCTCTGTCATCCCTGTCAAGAAACAAGAGCTCTCTGCTGGTCTCCTCGGCAAATTGAGTGTGTTTCTCGCGGAGACGAGCAGGTATATCGGGCCCAGGGTCAAGGGCATGAGAGGTGTCTAGAGCTTTAATTTCCAATTCAAGTTTGTCGAGAGTGCTGCGTATGGAGCGTAGGACCCTGGATTGTTTAGAGATACATTCGCCGCAAATAACTACCTTAAATCTCTCCCAAAGGGTGGAGGGAGAGTCCACAGAACCCTCATTAAGCTCAAAATAGTGATCGCGGTCTGAATCTCGTTACAGAAAACAGTATCTCGCAGCACGTTAGAGGGAAGCCGCCAGGAGAAGGCGTGCCAAGGGGATTGCGGTATCCGGAGCCCAAGCTGAACAGGTGCATGATCTGAGAGAGTGCCCGCCACGTGATCAACAGAGGTGAGCCAGGAGAATGTATCTGGGGAGGTAATCCAAAGATCCAGACGGGACCAACAACCTCGGGTGCCAGTGACGCAAGTGCCCTCGCGGGCGTCAGGGCGCGTGTGTCACCAAGCGTCATACAGGGAATTGTCAGCAATAATGGAGCTTAGGAGTGCCGCAGCGCGCGGGTGGGAGGCATGGGGACCAGAGCGATCCAAATCCGTGGACAGTGTAACATTAAAATCCACCTCACCACCCCCAGAGGAGTGCAGCGGGGCCAAGCGATGAGATACGATGCCACACCTGCGCAAAGAAGTCTGGGTCATCGTTGTTTGGGCAATAAATAGCGGCGATCATCAAAGGTTGGGCCTGGAGGAAACCGTAGAGAATAACAAAGCGCTCATCGGGGTCAGTGATTGCCTGGGAGGTTTGCAAAGGTAGTCCCCTGCATATAAGCATAGAAACTCCCCGAGAATAGTTGGAATAGAACGAGGAATGCAGTTCTCCCCAGTGCCGTGAGTGGAGCCTGGCAGCAAGTGTGAGTGTACTAGGGCCTTACGATGGTCATTGAGACCACGGACGTTCCATGTCCAGACTATAGTGTCAGTCTTGGAGATACATTGTGGGAAGTAATTGTGAGGGTTGTGGTGAGTATAGCCAGGACCCTTGTACGGGTGTGTGTTCTAGTGCAATTCAACTGAGGGGAAGATGAGCCGTGCATCAATCTGGGAGATGCAAAACAACCATCAGAAGCATGCCGTGATGGGCAGTTAGGCTGTGGGTGGGAATCGCAGAAACCGAACCCAGGTAGGAATAAGCCAATAGGTGTCGTGCCCGGGAGCAGGGCTGTGGGAGTGTGTGCAGAGCAAGTTAACATGGCATGGTGGAACAAACAAGGGACGGCATCATGAGGCAAGCAATAGAGCAAAGAAAAACCCAATAACAAAATGAAATATGCTTCAGAAGGAGGCCACAGATCCCCAACATCTCCCCGCCCACACCAACCCCCCAAACAGGTTGAGAAACCACCCACGACCACCCCAGGAACCCCAACTTGGAGAGGGAGAGAATGTGTCCGAAGTGGGAGTCATCCCGTGGAGGCATGGCGGCGCTCGGCGTACACCCCTGCCAACGTGGCAGGGTGGCCAAGCCAACAGAAATAGCAGACAACAGTACATTCAAAGTCTTACAAATGAGCAGTGGTGGCTAGCCCCTGAGCATTATAGTGAAAGGGTAAGGCATCTTGGGGCAATGAGGTGTGAAGACATTCAGGGAAAACTGGGAAACAAGAAAGCAAGTGGGTGACAGCATTTCAACAGTACCACTATAGAGGATCGAGGCAGTCATTGTCACTCAGGTCGCCGGGCGCAGATTCTTGAGAGTTTGCAGGGGTGGAGTGGTGGGAGCGATCAAGCTTCTTGGCGAAGACGAGGGCAGCCTTAGGATCTGGGAATATGAGAGTTTTGGATCCTTGCCTGACACGCAGCTTGGCCGGATACGCCAATGAGTACGGGATCTCGTGTTTTTGAAGAATGCTCTTTGCAGGCAGGAACTCGTGGCGGGCCGCCTGTACCGCCAAGGTGTAGTCCAGATAGAAGGATAGAGAGTTGCCCTGGTGGCAGATCTCACCTTTTTCCCAGGCCGTCCTGAGGATTGCGTCGCGGTCCCGGGAATTGAAGATTTTGGCTATTATAGGGCAGGCCGGCAATCTCGGGTCTGGGCAAGGCCCGAGGGATCGGTGGGCTCGCTCCACGATGAAAACCGGAGAGAGCACGTCATTAAACAGTTCACGAACCAGGCTCTCCACAAAATACTCCATCCGCGTGATGTTGGTGGATTCGGGCACCCCCGTGATGCGGAGGTTGCTCCTACGGGAGCGTGCCTCCAAATCCTCGTTTTGGAGCGTATCAGGTCCAGGCATCTTCCGCGTTGATACCCTAGATTCGACGTGTAGCAGGCAGTTGTCGTGTGAGTCCACTCGCGACTTAAACACATTGAGGCGCAAAGATAATTGATCCAGTTGGGCAGCTATGCCAGAGACGGCGGATTTGATCTCCAACTTGGTGGCCTTGAGGTCGTCCACCTGGGAGCAGGTCATCTTCGCGGAGATAGCAGAGTTACCTCCGGCACGGCCGCCCTGTCCTGGCACGTCTGGTGCCGCTGATCGAAGGTAAGCCAGTTGTTTAGCGTCAGCCTTACCCATGGCAGCGGTGGACAGGGAGCACAATCGGATTGTCCAAGTGACAGCACACCAAGCTGCGTGGGAAGTGAACAGGCAGATGGAGGGAAGGGGCCCAGAGCGGAGCCTAGGTAAGTATCAGGAGACAGAAAGCGGTATCAGACTGAGCAGTCTCCTGCCTGTGAGGCAACAATAGGAATCCTGGGAGTGATTGGGCAAGAGGCGGGGGTGTACTCCCACGTTGGCAGGCAGAGCCTGAGGAGGGAATCACTGGCAAGACTTCGAAGGGCAGTGCCCATAGTGTCCATGTCGGTGTGGCGCTTGGCAGGGGGGTGCAGCTGCAGGGAGGCAAGGCAGCAGGGAGATGCGGGGGGAGCGCTGCCTACCACACGGGGCCAGGAGTGACAGAGACTGAGGGCGATGTGACATGAGTAGCGTGAGGACTAAGGTGGGGGCGCCCATGAAGGGACACACGCTCCCCCAACCCAGCTGCAGCGGTCCCCCCGCAGGAGTTCACCTACCCCAGTCAGCAGGACACTGGCATCCACGTGGCTGCAGCAGGTGCTTGATGGCGCCTGGATGCAGGTGGTGTGTAGAGGAGTACACAGTTGGCAGCTGGGAGGAGCAGCGACATGCAGGGCCCCCTGCCGACGACAGAAACGTGGCAGTGTTGTGGAAGGAGCGAGTGTGTCACTGGTTGTAGGTGCCGTGCAGGCAAACACGGTTCCCACATCAGTGGTAGCCGCGCCGGAGCAAGATCCTGAGAGCGGGCGGACCACTGAGGAAGCCGGGTCCACCGTACACAGGCAGCCGTTCAAGGAGAGCCCGCCCGGACCAAGAAGGAGGCCGAGTACCGCGATGCCAGGAGGCAGCAGGCAGTGAGGATACGTGAGGGCTCGCGACGCCCGGCCTGAACGGTGTGTGAGCAGCTTCAGCGGGCGCCGGATCACGAAATGGCGGCGCCCTTGAGGGGAGACCGGCAAGGCAGGGCGATGCAGCGTGCAAGCCCCCTACCACGCCGCCCAAGAGCCCCAAGCGATCGCGGCACCCACCAGTGTCCACAGTGTTGAAGGGGGGGCAGAGCAGAAACAATTAGGCCCCTCAGTGACAGCGGGAAACTCAGCCTTGAGGAGCAGATCTCATCCCGGGGGATCACTGAAGATGTCTTTCTGTGCCCACGGACAAGGTGAGTGCGGAAATGCCGGAGCCGGGCAATGATGATGTGGTTGTCTGCAGGATTTTGATGGATTATGAGCTTGGCCGGCAGAGCCCACTTAGAGTGCGGCCATCTTGCTGCCGGCTAAGCCACGCCCCGACGGCTTCTCACCTTCCGATAGGATGTCCTTTACCTCTTTCTTCTTGTCCTCAGGGAGATATTCAAACAGAGAAGAGATGTCGGCCCACATCTGTCGGTCGTCCCAGGAAAGCCATGGCGTTGAAGGCCATGATGGAAGTAGTCGCAGTGCAGAGATCCTCTTGCCAATATGGTGAAGCCGGCGTCCTCTTTCTACGGTGGGCCCATACAGCGGCCTGGATGATGACAGAGTCAGGTCGAGGATGACCACAGAGGCATGCTGGGGAACTCACAGGCGTCTTGTATTTTTTAACAAGCTTTGGAACAACGGCTGAAATGGATGCTTGGGTCTTCATTAATTTGAGGCCTTGTTGCCAGAAAAGTCCACGATGTGTTCCAGCCTTAAAATCATAAAGGAAG
Organism: Triturus cristatus; assembly: GCF_964204655.1. NCBI lineage: Eukaryota > Metazoa > Chordata > Amphibia > Caudata > Salamandridae > Triturus > Triturus cristatus. Next base: position 446,031,618 of record NC_140584.1, read on the forward strand.
CACTCCGTATGCTTGGCTGGCATAGGGAGGTCGAAGCGCTTCAAAGCTCGCTCCAGGAGGTCATGAATCCCACCGATATCTGCAGACGGCGAATCAGCTACTGGTGGCGGAGAGAATGGCATAGGCGTGAATCATCCGATTCATCATGAGCATCAGGATCTATTTTGAGTTCCACTTCTTCTAACTGTTGATCGTCGCTGTCCTGGAAATTATCCAGTATTGATACTGGGGGCGGTATATTTTTATTCTTTGGCAGCAAAGGCGTAATTTGTGGCACAGGAATGACAATAGGGACTTCCTGTGGAGGCCGCCGATCGGCGTTGGTATTAGGGAAGAGTTTGTAGTAATCATTTATCAAACGTAAGTTTGTGGCTAAAGAAACTGGAACACTGAAAGGCTCCCGAGTTTGGTAGTGTTCATCGTCTTCGTCCTCGTATGGGTAATGTTACTGGAAGGTAGTGCTGAGTGGAAGGATGACCCCCTATCATAGAAGGCGTAGTCGCACTCCAGATATGTTGACGGATTGTCCACTGCCTCATCTTCCTCCGACTCCTGACATTTGACTGTTTATTGTGAGGGTCTGTATGCAGGGCCGTATGGGGCCTTCACCCTCCAATTCCTGGAAATCCAGGAGGCGAGTTGGAGGCAATGGAGAGATTTTGGAGAAATCTTGAAGAAGAGATGGAACACCTTTTAGTTGAGGAAGCACAACATCCTCCCCCCCCCTACTCTCCCCACTCCGCCCCTCATTAACTGGATAGCCAACATCATTGTCGACAGCAAAGCTGATGATGCGGCGTGAAGAGGAATCTTCATCAACAGAGTAGCTGCGAGTGTGCCCATTAATGGCGAGGTGGTCGACAGAGACTGCCTCAATACTGCCGACGATGGTGTCATCACCACCTTTGTTTTCACCGATGAGGTCGCTGTTGCTTATGTCTTGACCGTCGACGTGGTGTAAGTCACCAACAAAACTGTCAACAGTGCCCGTGATCCTGGAGAGGTGGAGGCCGTAGATGGTGAGTGTTGCATCGATGGATGGTCTTTTCTTTAAGAGAACTCCTTGAAGGCAGCGTGAGGCGCAGATGGTGGTGCTGAACCAGCTCTCTGATGGGAGGAAGAAGGGCCAGGCAGTTCCTTTTTTGCTTTTTTCCTCAGATGTTTCTCTGCTTTTAGACCTAGATTTTTTTTTATTGTTCTCTGTGAGAAGAGGATGGTTCTCCCTCTTTCCTTTTCCTAGAGGAGATATGAAGCTTCTCCTCGTATTCAGAGCCTGAATCCTTGGCAGCCTTCTTTCTCTGTAGACAGAGCAGCAGTCTACCCTCTCAATCTTCGAGGGTTGTTGCAGAAAAATAACAATTGTTACTTACCTGTAAACAGGTGGTTCTCCAGTATTGGTGTCTTTCATAGATTCACATGCTTGAATATTCCCCGTCGGAGTGGGAGTCCCACGGTAAATAATATAGCAATATATACAGTCACAATATATATATATACAAGTAATCATATAAAACAGAGATATAAGTAGGTAATAAGCATTAAGAATGTCCCTATATGAAATCTCCATAGAGATACAAGAAGAGAGAAAAAAGACATTCGCAGTCTATCTCTGTCATTATGTTGGTCCAAACTACAGCCAATCAGGCGCCAGCTCCCCTCTATGAACCTTCTCCTCAGAGCTCCTCACCTCAGATTTTCGTAGCACCAGAGTGACTTTAGAGTGTATGAGGAGAAGGGAGCCTCTGAAGGGAGGAGGGAGGGTCGCATGTGAATCTATGAAAGACACCAATACTGGAGAACCACCTGTTTACAGGTAAGTAACAATTGTTCTTCTCCAGTATTGGGGTGTCTTTCATAGATTCACATGCTTGAATATAGAATAGCTAGCAGTAACAATCATCATTGTTTCCATAATCATAAGAAAACTGAAATCGTAATGACAATCAACATCCTTATATATATATATGATATTATTCAATATCTATATAAGTGCAAATGAAACCATTATTCAACGGTAAATGGAAACAATATGGAGGAGGGAAGGAAGAGGCTCAACTTATTTAAAAAGATTGCGAAGCACTGCCTGCCCAACTGCAGCATCCTCCTCGTTTCAAGTCGCCAAGCAGTAGTGTCTTGTAAAAGTATGTCTGCTCGACCATGTAGCTGCTCTGCAGATTTGATGTAAAGGCACTCCAGCAAATAAGGCGGTTGAGGATGACATTGCTCTAGTAGAGTGAGCCCTCACTGGTGACTGCAAAGGTTTGTTCGCCTTTTGATGGCAGAATACGATGGCTGCTGAAACCCAACGTGCAATAGTTTGTTTTGTAACTGGACGCCCCTTGTGAAACCGTCCATAAGCCATGAAGAGTTGATCAGATCTTCGAAAAGAAGCTGTTCTGCTGATGTAGAACTTTAAACATCGTTTCACATCCAGGGAATGTAATCTTTGTTCCGCAGGAGTTTGAGGATTAGCAAAGAAAGTCTTTAAGATGACTGGTTCGTTTATATGAAAGTCTGAAGGCACCTTCGGCAAGAATGTTGTATTAGTGCGCAATACTACAGACTCTGGTTTGAACTGTAGGAAAGGAGGATTTATTGTAAAAGCGTGTATTTCACTGACGCGACGTGAAGACGTTAATGCTAGGAGAAGAGCCACCTTCCATGTCAGATACTTCAAATCGACTTTGTGTATTGGTTCGAACGGTGGACTCATTAATTGTGCCAACACGATGTTAAGGTGCCACAATGGAGGAGGGCGTCTAACAGGTGGAAATTTACGAAACAATCCTTTGAAGAATTGATGCATTATCCTTGAACAACAAAGGGAAGTTAAACCATCTTGACGGAAACGAGAAATTGCCACCTGAAAAACTCTCAAGGTTGCAAGAGAGAGTCCAGACTTAGCCAATTGTAAGAAGAACGGTAGCAATTGTTCTGGTGTAGAGTGAATTGGATGAACCCCAGCAGATGCACACCAATGGCGGAATCTCCTCCACTTTAACTTGTACGTCTTCACCGTAGAAGGAGCCCTCGCCTGAGCCAAGATGTCTACAGTCCTGTGGAATGTCTAGATGGGCAAATTCACAGTGCTTAGGTTCCAAGCTGATAAGCTCAGTGATGAGGGATTCGGATGACAAATTTTTCCCTTGCTCATTGTAAGTAAATCTGCCCGAGGATGTAGAAGGATGGGTTTGCATTGGGAAAGTAGGAGTAATTCCGAGAACCATGCCTGTCGAGGCCATCGTGGGGCTATGAGAAGTAGATGGCAGGGCTGCCTCCGCATCTTCCACAGGACATGAGGTACGAGAGGGATTGGGGGAAAAGCGTAGGCAAACAGATTGTACCAGTTCATCAAAAGGGCATTGCCACGTGACCCTTGATGGGGATGCCAGCTTGCATAATCTCGGCATTTCCGGTTCTCTGGTGTGGCAAAGAGATCCAGCTGTGGACGACCCCATCGTCGAAATATCATCTCTAGAGTTGGTTGATGTAACTCCCATTCGTGGGTTGACGAAGAGGACCTGCTCAGGGAATCCGCCAGGATATTGGATACCCCCGGTAGATGAACTGCTGCAATCGTGATGCGATGGTCGAGAGACCAATCCCAGATCGACTGAGCTAGACGAGACAGTTTCGGAGATTTTGTTCCGCCCTGCTTGTTGATGTAGTTCATGCAGGTTGTGTTGTCCGTCTGTATTAGGACTGTTTCTCCTTGTATTAAAGGAAGGAACGACTTGAGAGCTAGAAATATAGCCATGAGCTCCAACCTGTTGATGTGCCAGGTTTTTTGACACATCGTCCACTTCCCCTTTATTGATAAATCCTCCAGATGAGCACCACATCCTTCCATAGAGGCGTCTGTTATTGTCATGTCTGGCACTACCGACAGAAATGAAATTCCTTTTGTTAGATTTAATGGCTGTGTCCACCATTTGAGTGCCGAATTCATACGGTCTGTGACGTTTACAACGTCGTCGAACGAACCAGTAACTTGACGCCATTGGATGTCTAGTTCCTCCTGGATGGGGCGTGTCTTTAATCTGCAATGAGGGATCAAGGCAATGCACGATGACGCCATCCCTATAAATGACCTTAATAGTCTTACAGAAACTGACCTTTTTGATCGTATAAGGGACACCACTCGAAGAATCCTTTGTAGACGGTCTTGGGAGAGAAACGCCTTTGTTGACACTGTATCCAATGTTGCTCCTAGAAATTCTCTGCGATGAGAAGGTTGTAGATGGGACTTTATGGAATTTATGGATAGTCCTAAGGAGCGAAACACCTCTTGACAAAGACTTGTGTCCCGTAGAAGTTGAATTTCCGATTGTGACTTCAGGAGACAGTCGTCCAGATATGGGAAGATTTGAACACCCTGGAGACGTAGGAAAGCTACCACAGGAGCAAGCACTTTTGTAAACACTCGAGGGGCAGATCGTAGACCGAATGGTAACACCTTGAACTGGAAATCCTTTCGACCTACTCGAAAGCGTAGAAATTTTCGATGTCGATGTAGTATGAGGATATGAAAATATGCGTCTTGGAGATCGATTGTCGCCATGAAATCTCCCTCGGAGAGTAATCGCAAGATCGACAAGCGTTAACATACGAAAGGATTGTTTCTTTAAATACTTGTTGAGAGCCCTCAAATCTAGTATTGGCCTCCATTCTCCGTTCTTCTTGGTGATAAGGAAGAATCGGGAATAAAATCCTTTCCCTCTTTGAGATCTTGGTACCACCTCTATGGCTCCCTTGCTTATTAACAGTTGAACTTGATGAAAAAGTTCTTTGATATGAGCCGGCGGTGGTCCGGTAGGTGGCGTGGGTGGGGGAAATTCGATGAACTCTAACGTGTGACCTTTTTCTACAATGTCCAAAACCCAACGGTCCTTTGTTATGGAGGACCATTGAGAACAGCACAGTGAGATTCGACCTCCAATTTTCTGGGACTGACACAAGTCATTGTCTTATAGGAGTGGAACCTCTGTACGAGGATTTTCCTCTGTAAGTCTTGGAAGACTGCTGTCGAGAGGATTGCTGCTGATTGTTGGTATAACGATTGGAACCCTGGTTGTATGGTCGATATTGGTTGCTTCCTCTCCGAAAATTAGAGGAGGTGCCGCGTCCGCTTGCACCCCGAAATGGCTGTTTTCTAAATTGCAACGTATCTAGAGAGCGAGCCGTCTCTGTATCTTTTTTGATCGATTGGAGAGCTTCATCCACATGATCTCCGAATAAAGATTCTCCGTCGTATGCCATATCCAAAATTTTTGCCTGCACCTCCTGGCAAAAAGATGTGGAACGCAACCAACCTTGCCTGCGCAATACCGCCGCTCCAGCGAGTTGACGGAAACCTGTACAAGCGATGTCCACTGCACAGTCAATTATTTCTGCAGATGTACTCTCTCCCTCTTGAAGAAGCTTCACAGCTTCAGTCGTAGATGCCTCAGGTAGCATTTCCACTAAAGCCGATATATCCGCCCATATTTGACGGTCATACAGAAAACAATCCTCTTCTTTATGTTCCGTAGTCGATTTGAACCGTTGGGCCGCTCTATCCATCAACTGGTGAAAACTTGCAATGTCAACAGGTGTTGAGTCTCCAGGTACTACCGGAGAGGGAGATGGTGTTTGCACATTGGTAGTCATCCCACTCCGATATATCATCATCATCATCACCATCGCCACCATCATCCAGGATCTCACCATCTTCCTTGTCTTGAGGAACTTCCTCTTCACGGTCATGATGAGTCAATGTCCGAGCTGATGATTGTCTCAGCGGAACTGAAGGCATTATAACTGGCATTGGTTCCGACACAGGTGTTGGCACCACTGGAACAGCAGGTACTACAGACTCTTGAGGTGATAAAGGGAAACGCCGATTATAATCATCCAACATGAGTTGAAGATTTGTAATAAGCGACAAAGGTAACGTCGCAGTCTGTCCTTCCATAGGAATTTCTTCCTGATAAAACCGTTCATCTCCATCCTCATCACTTTCATCCTGGCATTTTATTATCAAATCCGATGGACTGTGTGCTGTACCAAACGATTCAGGCAAACCTTCTCCTGAATCTTGATCTGAATCAGTTGCGAACAAAGGTGAAGGAAGTTGAGAATCATCCAAAGGTATGACCTCACCTAACATATCCTGTTGACTACTTGGTGGCAATGGCAACAAAGGTACAGCGGCAAAGGGTGAAGTAGTCGCTGACGACGCGGCAGAAATTTGTATATTCATTGACCTCTGCGCAGAAGTTGTCGTCGCTGGTGTCAAAGACGATTTTGAAATCCTCTTAATCTTTATCTTCATTGACGAAACCGCCGTCGACGGTGTCGGAAGTACAGAGGCCACTGTCGACATCTTCGTCGACGGAACCAGCGTCGACGGAACCAGCGTCGACGGAACTATCATCGACGGGATCGTCGTCGACGACGACGAGGTCTTCTTTTTCTTCGCCGACGGAGCACTCGTCGACGAAGCAATCGACGACGTAAGCGTCGACGAGGCAGATTTTGCAGTCTTCGACGACGATGTTGTTGACGTCGATGAGATCTTTTCCTTCTTCGTCGACGACGACGCAATAGGCAACACTGATGACACAGTCTTCATAGTACTGATAATCATCGTCGACGACGATAACGTCGACGGGACCGCCGTCGACGACTTTGATGCTGACGCCGTCGTCGTCAGAGTCACCGTCGACGAGCAAGAAACGGCGGATTTCGTCGTCGGAAGTCTCGTCGACGATGAAGTCAATTTTGTGCCAGAAATTAGAGAAGTCGATGCCTCTGCAGCCTGAGAACTATGTCTTGTGGGCGATATCGCAGTAGCCATGGAAGAAGACATGGCAGATGTCATAGACAGAGACATTTTCTTCTTCTTAAGAAAAGGAGAAGGTAGATCTTGTACACTACTGCGTTTTGACGCTGTTTGGGAACGGCCAGAAGTAAAGCTTTCTACATCAGAAACCACATCATCCTTATCTTTCAGTCTCTGGAGCCACAACAAGAGACGGCCTTCCCTGTCTTTAAGAGTTTCTGTAGAAAAAGTTCTACAGAATTTACATTTACCCACTTCGTGGTCCGGGTAAAGACAGTAAATACACTTACTGTGTGGATCTTCAGAATATAAGCGTAGCTTTCCACAAGAGGGACAAGGTCTAAACAGAGACTTCTTACTTGAAGACATGCTGAAGAGAAAAAACTGAGCAGAGCTCAGGGAGACTCCCTTTCACACGACGTGCGGTAGAAAATCTGAGGTGAGGAGCTCTGAGGAGAAGGTTCATAGAGGGGAGCTGGCGCCTGATTGGCTGTAGTTTGGACCAACATAATGACAGAGATAGACTGCGAATGTCTTTTTTCTCTCTTCTTGTATCTCTATGGAGATTTCATATAGGAACATTCTTGATGCTTATTACCTACTTATATCTCTGTTTTATATGATTACATATATATATATATATATATTCACTGAAAAAACCATAGGTTTCACACGTTATAGTTAGCTGGACATTTTACTGATAAAAAACCAATGAAATTCCCCCGTTATAGTTACTGTAGGCAACTATAACTCACGCGACCGCAATCCTCTGCTGATGCTAATACTGTATTTAGACACTTATTTGCCCATGTCTTCTTCCATTAAATTTTAGCTATACATATATTACAAATATTTTTTTTTCATAAAGACACATATGTCATCAGCAGAGGATTACGGTCGCGTGAGTTATAGTTGCCTACAGTAACTATAACGGGGGAATTTCATTGGTTTTTTATCAGTAAAATGTCCAGCTAACTATAACATGTGTGAAACCTATGGTTTTTTCAGTGAATTTGCAAGGTTTTTTAAATGCCAATTCCTAACTATAACGTGTGTGAAACCTATGGTTTTTTCAGTGAATTTGTACGGTTTTTTAAATGCTATGTTACTTTACGCCATTTGTGGCGTGCGCGCCCACTTAACGCAGTTCGTTCCGTGCGCGCACGGTGCGCTTCGCGCACCGTGCGCGCACAGTGAGCACGCGGTGCGCTTCGCGCACCGCGTGCCCACGTTACGCTAGATGGGCCATAAACGCACGATGCGCTTCACGCACCGTGCGCACATGGAGGACATATGATGAGCATCGTTGTGACAGGTAAAATATATGTTTTGTTTAGCTCTAATAAGCCATGCACAAAAGGTGCCCTTCGGGCACCTTTGGCACACGGGGTGGGGAGAATGTGGATATTTTTTTTTTTTATTATTATTTCTTACCGTACGCGTACGGTAAGCGTAATCGGCAAATTTTTCGAAAAAATTAAAATTGACTTTTTTCACTTGGGGGATCGTTGGGGACTCCCTCGACATGGCTAGGTGCTTGGGAGCTGTGTAAACAGCCCCTTTACATGTTTTTGCACTTGGTTTTTCAACCCCCTGTCAGTGCGAGAGAGAAAATGGCGGCCGCTGCTTCCTGGTTTCGACCGATTCGAATGTTTACTAAGATCTAAGGGCCACTCAGAATCGCGCTCGCGCACGCCACCGTACGCGTACGGTAAGCGCACCGTAAGCGCACCGTACGCTGGCTCAGATATATATATTGATTTAAAGGCTATTTTCTCAGAATCTACTGAACAGATTTACACCAAACCTACAAAAGGCACTTCCTTGACCTGAGGACTACCTCTCTGCCAAATTTCAAGTAATTCTGTTCAGCCGTTCGGGCTGTAGCTGTGTCTAAAGGTCCTATGGAAAAATGCATGGGAAAAACGCGTTTTGGGACCCCCCTTTTATCTCAGCCCCCGCTCGACGAATCCCCCCGAGACTTTCAGGGTAGGAGCGGAGCGTAGCGCCCCACCTATTTTGAAAAATTCGCGAGGATTCGTCAACCGGCGCCAAAGTTATTCAAAATAGAATGTTGCGGATTTCCTATGGAAACGTGGTCCTAACTATAACTACCTACTGGCGACCGCCAGTAGGTAATATATATATATACACACATATATATATATATATATATATACATATATACAGATATATATATATATCTGTATATATGTATATGTGTATATAGATATGTATATGTGTATATAACTGTATTCACTGAAAAAACCATAGGTTTCACACATGTTATAGTTAGCGGAAATTTTACTGATAAAAAACCAGTGAAATTCCCCCGTTATAGTTAGCGCAGGCAACTATAACTCACGCGACCGCAATCCTCTGCTGATGCTAATACTGTATTTAGACACTTATTTGCCCATGTCTTCTTCCATACATTTTTAGCTATACATATATTACAAATATTTTTTTTTCATAAAGACACATATGTCATCAGCAGAAGATTGCAGTCGCGTGAGTTATAGTTGCCTGCGCTAACTATAACGGGGGAATTTCACTGGTTTTTTATCAGTAAAATTTCCGCTAACTATAACATGTGTGAAACCTATGGTTTTTTCAGTGAATTTGCAAGGTTTTTTAAATGCTAATTCCTAACTATAACGTGTGTGAAACCTATGGTTTTTTCAGTGAATTAGTACGGTTTTTTAAATGCTAAGTTTTTTTCCCTTATAATAAGCCCTGTACATTTGGTGGCCTTCGGCCACCAAAAGCACAGGGGGTGGGGTAAGTGTGGATAGTGTTTTTTGCCCTTAACAAAAGCGCTGTACATTTGGTGGCCTTCGGCCACCAAAAGCACAGGGGGTGGGGTAAGTGTGGATAGTGTTTTTTTTATTTTTATTTTTTTACCGTACGCTTGCGGTAAGCGTACGGTAAGCGTACCCCGCGAAATTGCCGAAAAAAAAATAAAACCGTTTTTGCACTTGGGGGATGTTTGGGGACTCCCTCAACATGACTATGTGGGAGGGAGTTGTCAAAACAGCCCCTTTACATGTTTTTGGGCTTGATATTTTAAAAATCACTCTCAGTGCGAGAGACAAAATGGCGGCCGCCGCTTCCTGGTTTCGGCCGATTCGAATGTTTACTAAGATCTAAGAGCCAATCAGAATCGCGCTCGCGCACGCCACCGTACGCTTACCGTAAGCGTACGGTAAGCGTACCGTAAGCTGGCTCAGATATATATATTGATTTAAAGGCTATTTTCTCAGAATCTACTGAACAGATTTACACCAAACCTACAAAAGGCACTTCCTTGACCTAGGGACTACCTCTCTGCCAAATTTTGAGTAATTCTGTTCAGCCGTTCGGGCTGTAGCTCGTTCTAAAGGTCCTATGGAAAAATGCATGGGAAAAACGCGTTTTGGGACCCCCCTTTTATCTCAGCCCCCGCTTGACGGATCCCCCCGAGACTTTCAGGGTAGGAGCGGAGCGTAGCGCCCCACCTATTTTGAAAAATTTGCGAGGATTCGTCGACCGGCGCCAAAGTTATTCAAAATAGAATGTTGAGGTTTTCCTATGGAAACGTGGTCCTAACTATAACTACCTACTGGCTATCGCCAGTAGGTAATATATTGCTATATTTACCGTGGGACTCCCACTCCGACGACGGGGAATATTCAAGCATGTAAATCTATGAAAGACACTCCAATACTGGAGAAGCACAACATTACATGCAATCTCTAGGTTTATGACACGAATAAAGGCAAAAAACACTTTGTGGATCCTCAGAGAAAAGCCTGAATTTTCCACAAGTTTTGCAGGGCCTAAATAGCCCTTTTTTATACTCTGACATGCTGAAGAAAAACAGCCAAAAGCGCTTTCCACTGTACCTCAGATGAAGATGTGAAGTAAAGAGATGAACTGGAAACTGCAAGTTTAAAAGTGTAACAGTTAAACACTCCCTAACACAAGACGTGCAATAAGGAATCGGAGTGGTGGCTCTCCAGGGGATGAGTGCTCCAGGGTCTCTGCTGAAGTTTGCGTGTCTTAAAACAATGTTAATTGGCTACTAACTACTATAGGTTTTTCAATGGAGTTTAATGCGAATGCTTTAACACTGCTTTTATTACTGTTACTGTAGGACTCCCATCATGACGACGGGGAAGATTCAAGCTTGTGAATTTATAAAAGATACAATACTGGAGAAGGTAAATAATGTTCATATTGGGTTCCTGGGAGAATGTGTGTGTACACCATTACTTCACGCTCTAGTTTCTGAGAGCTGTCCTTTCTCCATCTAAGACTTCGATTGTGCATCACTATCGTCAAAATTCGGCTATGGGTCTGGCACACTTTCCAGCTTACTATCTCACAGGATTGAGATTAAAGACAGCAATACTCCCGAACAGCGAAGATATTTCCCATTAGTTGCTTCAACCTCACATGCAAAGTTGTTATTTAATTCCATCATTTCAGTTTCCCATGTTTCCTGAAGGGCAACGCTTTTTACATCACTCTTCAGTTGCTCTTGCTCCAGTTCATTACTGGAGCAGCTTATACCTGCAATGTTTCAAGTCATAAAGTTTGTGGACCAGATGGTTTGGGACTGGCTGGCAAACTAGTTACACTTAATGTCATAGATTATATCCTGTTTTCCATTGTGCTCCTCTGTATAAACTGTTTTTCCAGTGCAGATTTTTGTAACAGTAATTTTGTGGTCCATTTACAGAAGGCCTAAAGATTTCCCTCATACTGTGCAGTTCCTCTTCTTTTACTGGTGGCTTACTGAACCTTTAGGAGACCGAAATCTCCTGATTCAGATTGGCGTATGTGTGAGAAAGTGCCCTCTTTCTGCATGGTGTACCCCCACTTTTTGCTGAATTGCTGATGTTCTTTGACTGAGTGTGCCCTGGGTTCCTGCCAATCAGGTACCCAGGGCATATGTTCCTTCCCTAAAATTGCATTGAAGCCTAAACCCAATTCGCATCTCTGGCCACAGGTCAGCCCCTGATAAATGGTACCACAGGTACCCAGGGCACCATGACCAGAGAAGGCCTCTAAGGGCTGCAGCACTTTTTGTGCCACCCTTAGAGGTCCTGTACCCTGACACTCACACACTGCCTTTGCAGGCTGTGTGTCTTGGTGCAGAACAAAGTGAAGAGTCGACATGGCACATATCCAGATGTCAAAAACACAAAGACCTGGTCTATAAGGCACCTCTTCTTAGGCCAAACAATTTAGAACGGAGTTAGGGATTCATAAAATGTAAATGCCATATACGCCTCTCTTTTCCATAACGAGGTAGTAACCAACCGTTCTTTTGCCTTCAATTTGAAATAATACCGTTTTGACAAATGGCAGTCATCACGTTTTTTTTATTACATCACCATACAAAGGAATTTGTGAAAGGTGCAAGATAAGAACTTAGAAAAAATTGACTTTGAAAAAAATGTGAAAAGGCAAGATGACCCCTCACGTGCGCACGAGTTGTGCCCACTTTTATCCCCATTGGTAGTCGTCTTGTCTTGAAAAATAAATGGTACCTTATAGACCAGGTCTTAGTGTTTTTTGATTGATTGTTGAGTGGAGGGCAACCTGTTTTTCTTCCCTCTAGAGCTCCTATTTGTGCGCACATGTCCATATGTACCATGCCCACAAACAACTGCCCTTGCATACTTCAGTCACCCCTCTAGCAGGGTGCACTATACCAGTGGTGAGGGTACAGGTGTATGAGCCCTCTACCCCTACAGTGCCCAAGTATATTCTTGGGCATTTTAAGTGCAGTGCTGCCATTAAGAGTATATGGTGCTGGGAGTTTGTCATTACGAACTTCACAACACCATAATAGCTACACTGAAAACTGTGAAGTTTGGTATCAAACCTCTCAGCACATTAAACCCACACTGATGCCAGTGTGGGATTTTAATGTAGAATGAACGACAGAGGGCATATTAGAGATGCACCCTGAAACTCCACCAACTTTTAGTGTCCCGACTGAGTGGCTGCTTAGGCTGCCACCACCAGACATGTTTCTGGACCCCTGGGTCGAGAGCCTGCTGCTCTCTAGGGACCTGAAACAATGCACATCCTGGGACGAGGTGCTAAGCCTCATCCCCCAGGATGGGCAGGGTTCACGAAGGGGATGCTTCAAAAGAATGCCACCTTTGTGAGCCTCCCCAGACCAATTGCTGCTTCCAGCAACAGGCCCTCACTGGTTCTACCCCCCACTTTGGGCAGGAAAAACAGGTGTGGGAGAGAGGTGTGCCCACCTCTGCCAACTCCACCCCTCAGGTGGGGGAGGCGAGGCAAAGCACAACTCTGAGTCCCCGCCATCGTGACGATGAGGGGACACAACCAACCAGGGACAGGCTCTTGCCCCCCTCCCACTGGAGGGTGGCACAATAGGGGGTGTACCACCCCAGGGAAGGGACCCATTGGTCTCTGCCCTTTACCTATCTGTAACGCCCCTAAATCTAGTATTTAGGGGACACCCTGAACCTTGCTTCCTCAGATCCAGAAACAACAAGAGGGAAGATAAGAAGGACCGAAGAGCCGTGCAGAGCTAACAAGAGGACGACACCCACTGACTTGGCCCCAGCCCTGTCTCCCCTTAAACCTGCTCCTGCGAAATCCTGGTGTGTCCTGCAGCTAGCAACCTCAAAAACGCCGGATGACCTGCCTGCCTTCCCTTCCAAAGACTGCTCCTCCTGTGAACACCGGATTTGTTCAACAGCAACCTGTGGCGGCAGCCGGAAACTGTGAATCCAGCCCACTCTGCTCCCGCCGAACCAGGCCTCGAGTGGAAAAACACCACGAGGATGTCACCCCGGCGATCCTGAACTGAGATCCGGCGACCCCTGACCTGCCTCAAGCCTCCAACCGACGCCTGCAGTCTAAATCCAGAAGGCCCCCCTAACAGCGACCCGAAGCTGGTAAGGAGATCCGAACGCAAAAGGCACCCCTGCACCCGACGCCCCACGGCCTTCTGTGTCCAAAGTGACGGTGCCTAACCAACCCCTAACTTCCCAACTTACCTCTCGAAGTGGTGGTCACACCCAGAAGTCCTTCTCCCTGCTTGCAGTGTTTTTGCAAACCGGAGGTTCTTCATTAGAAACAGGGAACAGCACTCTGCACCCGGCCGCCTCAGTCCAGCTGACGGTGCACCTTTTGTGCTACTTTATTTCCCCATTTGCTCGGACCTAAACCCTAGGAGCTTTGCTCCCACAACCCAGTGGCCTGTTTGCCAGCAGCCAACAACCGGAGGCACGCTATTCCCCATTGAATAACATTGGGCCTCAACACTCTACACCCTGCCGCCCTAGTGCCGCTAAGGGTGTAACAAGAGTACATAACTGACCCGGGGGGGGCACCCCGGAGTCTAACCCCAGAACCTTAACTCCCACAGTCGATAACTTACCTGTGAAACGATAACCTGTTTTTTCCTCCATAGGATAACATTGACAATTTTCTTCCAAAAAGTTTTTACGTGTGGAGTTTCGAAATAAAAAAATACTCTTTAAAAATCGCACCAATAACCAAAACGTATTTATTTACCTGTTTGCAGGAAATGTCCCAGTGCTGAATCTAGGTATCCAGCACTGAGTTAGAAAAGTAACGTAAAAAGTATCTACCTGTAATTTACTGAAAAAGCCTATTCATTTCAATGTACTGTATTTACTAAGTATTGCAACCTACTGCATCCCCTGTAAATCAAACAAAGTACAATTCCTATTGCATTTTCAAACTGTTTGACATTCAGCAACTTATTACTGTAAAGTATTTAATGCTTACCTGTGCCAGGCTGGCTTGGTTCTAAAAATAAAACAGTATATTTTTGATACAAAAACAATTGGTCTAGAGTTTAGTCCTTGAGTGTGTGAATACATTTGCTGACTGAGTGTTTACATCAAATGCTTAACACGGTCCTCGGATACTGCCTTACTGCTCGACCACTCTACCACAAATAGAGACTAATTTTAACCTCTGCCTACCCATGGGGTCACCTGGACTCTATACACACTATACCTCATTTTGGTGTAGTATGTATAGAGCCAATTTCCTACAGTATGGCATACTACACTACTAAGAACACATCAATACCATATCTTTTTACGTCATGTGTTGATCTTAATATTTCTTCTGCTATGATACATAAGTGAAAATAGTTAACAGTACAATACTCTATTGTTTATGACTGCCTTCATCATTTGGAAACCTTACTAATAGCAAATCGTTTGATGTAGTTCTTCACAAATTTGGGACTAAGTTTAGCACGCTATGGACTTCTGAAAGGTTCATGCAATCAAATTCTTCTTTTTCTGAAAATATATCTTCTCATTGCAGGCATTTTTAGTCTGTAATGAATGCTGAATTAGGTGAGAACTTAGTTCGGCATCTCCCTACTCATTTGTATAAACCATTTTTTTTATTTCTTTGGGTTACCTGCCTAGTGGACGGTTGGGCTTTCTTAGAACTTCTGGGATCAGAAATCGCTCTTCTCAGATTCCAAGCCTCCGTCTGGGTTTTCTGATTGCATAAGGTTTCCTCCATTATTGTTGCACACATCTTTTGGGCGACATAATATCTAAGTTCTTGTGTGTGCTAGCATTACTAATTTTTTCTCGGTGATATTTTTCATTAGGCATAAATTGTATTGATAGTGGGTTTAGACACCTTGCTTTGGTAATCCTCGACAGTATCTTGTTCCTCAAATCGGATTATTCAGTCCCTTTCCTCGTTATACTGCTGGACATTTTGTTGTTTTATTGGAGTTCTTTTTCCTCCAGTGGATACTTTTATTGGAGAAAATAGGAAAAATGTTATTGTATTTCCTTTTTTTGAACAGACTGCTACATTTGGTTTCTGTCTCTTCTTCACTGTCACCGTCTAATTTTTGAATCCTGATATCATAAAGTGTTATTATTGGTCATTGATTTTCCGAAAGCATTGCTCCCATTTTTTTGGTATCTTTCGTTGGCCGTCTGGTCAATTGTTGAACGCTAGTTCATGTACGATGCGAGAAGAAGAGCATGGTTCAATCACCTGAACCTGGAAGCACCCAAGACCAGCCGCCGGATTTGGGAAGACTTAACACACGATCAGAGGGGCATTGGTGACATCTGTTACCTCGCCTGCAACATCCAGGCTTGTTGTCACCGTCAGGCTGCTAATGTGCACCCAAGCCTGCCGAATCACAGCTTCAGCAAAGTGAGTTTGACTGCCATGCCACTGAGCCTCTGATGGAAAGTGCTCTAACTAAACGCGCTGCAGCATTGAAATGCTGAATTTTAAAAAGCAATCATGAAACTTCTTAGACTAACAGGGCCTAACCTGAATGTTGATTCACATGTATTGGGAATAACCAGAGCCCTTACCCAGGGAAGTGGGACTCCGAGACTTACTCAGATCAAGCTAGACTGCCAGCTTTATGAAGACAATGTATATTATTTGTTGAATGCCGTGTTTCACTTGTGTTCGTATATAAAAGATTATTTTTCATAAAAGCAAGAATCTGGATAGACATTTATTTATTGGGGTTGTTGAGCGTGTTCTTGAGTCAGGAGCCTGTGTACACCTTGCACCTAGCTCTCTCCTCTGTCCTAAGAAGCCTTGGACTACTCGACCTGCGCTGCCACCCAAGAGTCATGTGCTGAAGGGGTAGTACTTGGCTCATTTACTCGGAGTCCATAGTATGTCGAGTCCTGGGACATAAGGAGAGGAAGGACTCAACCCCCATGGCAGGGCCCAGTATTTCCTGCTGGAATCGTGGCCCTCTAAAAGGAGTTCTGACAAACATACTGACAACCTGCTGCAAGAGCTGTTCCCTTTATGAGGGACAGTGAGGGGTGTCTAGGATAAGAACAGGAAGCAGGCTCCTAGTAGCACTTAATGTTGATCAGATATCCCTCTTCCTCCATCACTGATCTCTATTGGATCACTGTGTCAGACGTATGTCTTTATTCTTTAGCTGAGATAACAAAGTTCAAAACTGTTCTACTTTTAGTGTTTTGTGAAATCTAGTATAACTGCAGACCTTTTTACCCTAATGAAAACGAAAACAGAAGTTATTCTTATACTTTTCTGAACATGTCCTAGACCAAATGGCATTCACAGCATGAGCAACCTTGTCTCGTGTGATGCTGCGCAGTCGATGGATCTCTCATTGCAGCTGTGGTCGGTCCGCCTTTGGCAAGAGACAGGAGGCAGATTCTTGTGTTAGTCTCAGCAAATTAACACCACTCTCAATAAGCTCTTTTTGCCATTCCCTGTACATTCAGGCTTCCCATGAATTAACACAACGTGACACGTTTGGTTCCTCCCAAACCATCATGGTTATCCCCAGTCTGTAATTTTACACATTGCAAACTCTCATGGTGGCACTACTCTCTATATGTCACTTCCTGCATACTCTTTTACCTACATCACTTCACAATATAAAAGAAGCTGGAACTCTCAATTTCATGCATCACAAATGATCCAGTAAGTGTGGTTATGGGTTTCCCTGTTGGTTACTAGGACCTGCTTCCCTAGGTTTTCCTGTTTCATTTCTGGGAATCTTGCTCCATCTCCACTTCGGCTGGAACTGGTACACATGTACTCCAGTCCAGGTTTTGTGAAGTTCCTTAAAAATTCCCTTCTTTTGGTATCCTGTCTGCTTGGAAGATTTTTATGCCACATGACGTTTTCCTCCAAATATGTTTCTTCAAGAAGACCACTGTTAATTGTGTGTCCATTTTCCTAGGTTTTCAGCAACATAGTGGCTATAGAAAGGAGTCACCATTAATTCAGGTACCTTCAATGAGAGGTGTGATTGCAGCATATAGCTATTGATACCGATATTGAAAATAGACTATTTTCTGAGGGAGCTGAATTATGGGCTTCCATTTGCTGGTCCCCTGCAGGAATGGTCTCATTTGCAGCAGGGTTGTGTGATCCTTTCCCTACCCCCCCCAAAGAAAACTCCCTTACTGGTTTGAAGAGGAAATGGGGCAGGGCTTCTTTCCTAAATGGAAATGAAAATGTTTTATAACACATACCTGGTAAAAAAATGCTAGCCCATTTGATTACTACAACTAAATGGACTAAAACTGTAGAAGTCCTTCTACTCAGGTGAATATGTGGCTGAAGACAAGCAACTGATATTCTAACAAGCTGATGATACATGTATCACAGCTGCAGCTGTTGACAGGGCAACTGAATAGAGAAAGCTGGAGTGGATTCTGACATTGTGGGTACGAGTCCTCTATTTTTACTCTGACTCTTATCCCATATGACCAGAAAAAAAAAGCAGAAGTAGGCAGCTGTAGCAATGGAATGTGAAGCACATCGAATATGTGGGCCTGCACCTACAATACCTATACTTCTTAAGCTTAAAATTATGCCATTGTGGCATGCAGCAGATGAAAAGTTGAGGAACATGGCTTTAACTGGCATGTTGCAGGGCTAAAATAAAAAAATTAAAAAAACTTCACATCCTGCAATGATTTAGACTATGGGTCATCGCTAGCCAGTGAAAATTCACTTAGGACATGAGGGGATAAATCCATGGTTGACAGCCAGCAAGTTGCACACATGCAGAGTTCTGCTGCCCAGCCACACACAGCCCCCTTAAATTTTCAAACTCAGCTACAGAAGCAAGACCGGAACTTAGAGAAGATTACCAGCCAGAGGAAGAGCTGACTGGAAAGGTGTCAAGACAGATAACTGTGTTATTCAGGTAGCGCTAACTGGACTGCTGCGGACCCTGGAGAATGGTAAACGAGAATGACAACACTTGAATGAATTCAATTAACTGACGTGGGGCCCTGACACACACTACATTGTCTGTGTATACATAAAGAGTGGTGGTGGTGGAGACACAAGCTGTATCGAGAATGACTTGAGCAACATGCATATAAGGAAATCTAAATAGAAACATTTATTTGCATCATGCATTATAAGCAGTCAGTTGCCCCAGTATGACGGGAAAACTACGGAACGAAATGAATGGTCTGTCTGGAAATGTGCCTTTCTAGATTAGTGGGTGTACTTTTAACTGTTTGCAAATTTAAATAGAATGACTGACAACAAGCACCACAGATGTGTTTTACAATACTACGGCCGGCTGTACTCTGCCCTCCTATGTCGAACAAGTGCAAGTGTCTGGCACTGTAATAATCCTGTACCTGCAAAGCTTTAAAAGAGTATTTGAAAAAATAGAATAGATTGGCTCCAGAATGACCGCCACAGTGAAAGTACATGATGAAAAATATGGATGCCCTCTTTTTCGGACCATAAGTAACCCTCCATAAACTGTGATAGCAGTTTAAAGAAAATAAAAAACGATAGCAAGTAATAGCGACCTCTTACGACAGGATCTAGATAAGATCTGAGAATGTCCAACCAATGTAGAAAAAAAGAATATTAGATCTAGAAGACATGAACTTAGACTATATATTAAAACTGAATGACCGGATACAATGAGCAAAGAAGCAGTAGATAAGTAAGACGGAACAATCCAAGTTTACTTAGCATTCCATAAGAGATAGAACCATATCACATGAAAGTATTGCTTGAATGTTTCCTATCAACACACTTCAAAGATCAAGTAGCAAACAGAACCCTTAAGCAGTGGCAATCACTAGGTACCCCCAACCAAGAATAATAATCCACTTGCAAAGATACCGGGGACAAGGTGAAAATATTAACATTGGCATCCCAGTAGACCAATAAAATGTACATCTTTGTGCCCGAGTGAGTTGGTACACAAGTTATTCGATAAAGTAAATCGCTAAGTTGCAAGTAAGCTCATGTCACCTGTTGATGTAGATCATAAAAGACATTTTTCTGACCAACAGGAGGAGGCACTTATGTGGAACTTGAACCGGGAGAACATTGAATAAGTACCCATCGCTTTTAAACTCTGATAACCTTGTTGATTCCAGTTTGAATGGGTAAGGAGCTTTCATATTTCACAGTTTCAAATTACAGTAAGGAAGAATACATTCTGCACAATACTAATATTTAATGTAGGTTCATGGTTTTATGATGCTCCTGGTATTCAACTTTTCCTTTGATACTCCCACTGGTTGAGACCATAGAGGGTTTGAAACTGAACAGGGAAGAACAAGCTGCTTCCCTTTGATAACACTTTCTGGAGGATATGCCATCTAACCACAGACTGGATCCGGAACATTTTAGTAATTGCTCCAGCAGGTGGTGCCATTGGACTCTTCCTGGAAGCTCTCAAGGAGGCTTCTTCTTGGTCGGAGAGTAACGTACAAAAGGAATATGCTACTTACCAGTATGCATCTGTTCTTGGCATGTAGACCTGCAGATCACACACTAGCATAGTAGATTGCCATCTGGTGTTGGGCTCGGATGCTTGCACGTTGTTGTTGTCTTGGAAGAAGTCTTTGTAGTCACGAGATAGGTGACTCCTCCCTTGGACGATAGATTGTTTTTCGACATGATGGGAAATGATGGAGTTAGTAGAAGAGAAAGATATGTGTGATATCTAAGTAAGATAAAGCTGGAACAGATACAGGTCCCGGGGAGGTGGGGGGGCGTGTGTGGATCTGCAGCTCTACATGCCAAGAACAGATGCATACTGGTAAGTAGCATATTTCGTTCGAGGCATATGAGCTGCAGATCACACACTAGCATACAGCAGTATCTCCCCTAGCGGTGGTCACCTGTATCTGCTGCAGTAGTTTGAAATAAAGTTTTACGGACAGCTTGGCCCACAGAAGCTTGTTGCTTTACTTGTACGTCAACACAATAGTGTTTAGTGAAGGTGTGTGTTGTAGACCATGTGGCTGCCTTACAAATGTCTCCTAAGGGAATGCTCCCGAAGAATGCCAAGGAAGCTCCTAGTTTGCGTGTGGAATGTGCTCTAGGGGGAACTGTTAATGTGCGTTTAGCTTTTTGGTAGCATATTTGGATAAATTTAACTATCCACCTAGCAAACCCAGATTTGGAGATGGGGTTGCCCTTATGTGGTGGAGAGAAAGCTACAAACAATTGTTTTGCGGAAAGATTTAGTTCCGTCAATGTAATAAAGAAGGGCTCTTTTGATATCTAAGGTGTGAAGAGCTCTCTCTGCTACAGAGTCTGGGTTTGGAAAGAACACTGGTAACTCCACTGACTGGTTAAGATGAAAAGGACATATGACTTTTGGAAGGAATTTTGGATTTGTCCTAAGAACCACTTTGTTATGATGTCATTGTAAGAATGGCTCTTGTGTGGTTAAAGCCTGGATTTCACTTACTCTTCTGAGAGATGTGAATGCGATAAGGAAAGCTACTTTCCATGTGAGGAACTATAGTTCGCATTTATGTAGAGGTTCAAATGGGGGACCCATAAGCCTAGTAAGAACAATATTTAGATTCCACACTGGAGAGGGTGGTAATCTGGAAGGAATAATTCTTTTAAGTCCTTCCATGAAGGCTTTGATCGCAGGGACTCTAAAGAGTGACAAGTGCTGTCGATTTTGTAAGTAAGCTGCTAATGCTGCTAGGTGCAGACGTATGGATGAGTATGCTAAATTACATCTTTGCAAATGTAGTAAGTAGCAGATGATGTTCTGGATGGAGGCATCTAGTGGATGTATATTATTGTTACGCAGTAAATGGCAAATTTTTTCCATTTTGCAGCATAGCAAGCTCTAGTAGTAGGTCTTCTGGCTTCTTTGATAATGTTCATGCAGTCTGGTGGCAGGTTAAGGTATCCTAACTCTAGGACTTCAGGAGCCAGATCGCCAGATTCAGTTGACCTGGATCTGGATGTCTGATCTCTCCCTGGTTCTGGGTTATTAAGGATGGGGAGGGATGCAGTTTTTGGTGTGGAACTAGGGAGAGTTCCAGTAGTGTTGTGAACCACGGCTGGCGTGCCCATGTGGGAGCTATTAGGATCAGTTTGAGAGACTGCTGCCTGAGCTTGCGTACCACTAGTGGCATGAGTGGGAGAGGCGGAAAAGCATACGCAAATCTTTCTGACCAGTTCATCCATATCGCATTGCCCTTTGACTCCGGGTGCGGAAACCTGGCGGCAAAGGTTGGGCATTTTGCGTTTTCATGTGTGGCGAACATATCTATGTCTGGTTGGCCCCATTTTCAGAAAAAGGGCAGTAGAACTTGGGGATGTAGTTCCCACTCGTGGATCTGTTGTGTCTGTTGACTTAACAGATAGGCAATCTGATTGTGAACCCCTGGAAGGTGTTCTGCAAGTAGGTATATGTTCTGAGGAATGGTCCATCTCCAAATGTTCTGTGCGAGCTAGGACAGCTGCAGAGAATGTGTGCCTCCTTCTTTATGTATGTCATCATCCGGAGGTGGTGTATGTGGTGGAGAAGTTATAGGTAAGGGTGGTGTAGGCAGAGGAGGTGGGTTAGAAGGCAGTGAAGGCAGTGTAGGAGAAGGAGGCATAGGCGATGTTGCAGAGTCCTTCTTGTGTACAGGGACTGGAGCAGATGGTGTGTCCAGTTTTCGTTTTTTACATAGCACAGCTGTGACATATCCAGTTTTCGGGTTTATATAAATCTTTTTCTGCCTTGGATCGATGGGATCTGGGTGAAAAAGTTCTTGTTCCTCGGTAACGGTGTTCGGTGCCGATTTTTTCAGTTCCGAGCGAGGTTGTGGTTGATCCTTATAGGTTTTGGCCTTAGGAGGTGCATCAGAGTCCTTAGCCGTTTGTTTCGGTGCCGAGGATGTTAGTTCCGGAGCCGAAGCTGGATCTTTAGGCTTGGGAACCTTCAAAGCCGGCTTATCTTAGGGCCTTGGCGTTTTCGGGCCCGATTTGGAGGTGGAAGGCGTCGGAGCCGATTTCGGTGCCGAGTGTTCTTTTGGCTTTGGTGCCGAAGGTGGGACAATTACATGAGGTTTGCTCGGTCCCGAGCAACCGGAAGGCTTTTTCGGAGCCGAGCCCGGAGGCGGGGCTTCTGAATGATTTTTTCGGTCTCGACTGGGGCCAACAGGCGAAGTCTTGACCACTGCCTTTGGTTTGGGAGGGGTTGGGGCAGGGGCAGTAGTACTCACACGTTGCCCAGGAGTGATGAGGTCGTCTGAGTCTGATGATTGAGATCCTCAGAATCTTCCTCTGGGACATCGGGGCCTTCATCAAAGAGGTCCTCTGGTTCCGGAGCTGGTGTCTGTGCCATGATGTGTCGTCTAGCCCTCCGATCTCGAATAGTCTTTTTCGATCGAAAGGATGCACAGGCTGGACAGCTGGACTTGTCGTGGTCAGGTGACAGGCACAGGTTGCAGACTTTGTGATGGTCACTGTGCGGAAATTTTGCTCCACACTGGGGGCATTTTTTAAAAGGCGTCCTTTCCATGAGCCGTAGGCCTTATGGCATGGATAGGCCCAGCGGCCCGCGTCGATGTCCGGAATCGAACCGATAAAATAGATGTCGAAGATGAAAGTGATTCAATGGTTTTTCTGGAAGTTTTGCGCTTCGAACAGTTTGGAATTGAGATTTCCAACCGGAGCGGAAAAGTTGCATCCGAACCCAATGGCGGAAAAAAACAATCTAAGGATGGAGTTGATTCCCATGCGCACTATCGCCCAAAGGAGGAGTCACCTATCTCGTGACTACAAAGACTTCTTCCAAGACAACAACAACGTGCAAGCATCCGATCCCAACACCAGATGGCGGTCTACTATGCTAGTGTGTGATCTGCAGCTCATATGCCTCGACCAGCTAATTATTTACCTTGGTATGCTTCTTCCGGTCAATTCATGAACTTTTGGAATCTTACTAGTGCAACCTCTCTTCCTCCTCAGAAGGATGTGGCAGGGAAAAAATTGTGGAAAGAGATATGGACTGTTCCACATGGATGGGTGACACTGCTTTCAGTAAAAAGGAAGCAGAAAGCTGAAGCATCAATTTGTGAAAATAAATAGCTCCTATACGGAGTTTGCACTGACAGCGCCTGCAGTTCACTGACATGGCACGCAGAAATAATGGCAATGAGATATACAGTTATAACGGTTAACAGTTTCAGAAGACAACTGTGCACAAGGTCAAAAAGTGAGTAAATCAAAAATGTGAGTACCATGTTAAGGTCCTAATGTGGTATTAGTGGTATAATAAAGGTTGCAGATAAAACATTTCCAGGAGCCCTTTCAGGAAACCCATTACAACCGTCGCCGGACCGGGACTATATCTGGGGACGACGTCGTCCGAAGATGGCGCCTGGGGCAGCACCGAAGGGGTCGACGCCGGCAGAGGGGTCGTAAGGTCGACCGGCGACGACCGGGATCCAGACCTGGATCCCCTGCGGCATCAGGACCGAAGTCGACGACGGGGCCGGAGCCGCCGGCTCGCTAGCCCTCCCCGTCGAGCCTACGGGGCCCGGAAGGCGCACCGGCAAGCGGCGACGGTGGAGCCAGACTCCTCATGGCCACAAGGAAGTCTCTGATCTCCGCCGGAGTCGCATCAGACCCAGGGACCGGAGGGTATGGGGTCGGACACGATTCCTGCGGCTCCGACGGAGCCGCGCGGGTGGTGCCACCCAAACCCTCAGCCGAGTTGCGCGACCGGCAAGGGGAGTCAGAAGAGCGATGTCGCCTCTTCGACTTCTTGCTGCGCCTCGACTTAACGGAATGCGAGGACTTCGACCCCGACAAACGGTGATGGCTGCGGCTCCGCGACCGGTCCCTCGACCACCTCCTCGACCGGGTCGACTGCCGGATCTCGAGCAGCTTGCGGGACCGCTCCCGCCTAGCCTTCGAGGTCAAGGCCTGGCAGTCGAGGCACAACTCTGCATCATGGTCGGCCCCAAGGCAGTAGAGACACCGGCGGTGGTGATCCGTGACCGACAACAGGCGTCGCACGACTTGAATCCAGGCATCCCTACCGGCACCAGAGTAGAGTTCGACTCGCAATGGGAACCAAAAAGAGTTTAAAAAGTTTAGTCAAAAAGTGACTAAAAGGGTGTGCTCTTCCCGGATCAGCGCTTATTGGCGCGGAAAAAAGAAGAACTGACGTCAGCGCGCGAGGGCGGCGTCAAAGTACTCCGATGACGTCATCCCGGCGATCACGACGCAGACGATGGACGCGGAGCTGCAGACGACGCCTAGCGAAGCGCAAGGGTATTGCTGATGAAAAATCTTTCCGGATCCAGCCTGACGCCTGGGGATATTCTAAGGTAAGGAATCTAACTAACGTGTTTCTTTCAGATATTGATCTACAGGAGAAATTAGATACTTACCTGTAACTCCAGTTCTCCAATGCTACATACATATATTCACATGCTTGAATCATTCCTTGTCTTCAGGCTGGAACTCCGGGTACATTACAATAGCAGTTTACAGTGTTAAAATAGATAAAGGTCTGAAACAACATTATCTGTAACATCCACCTCATTTAAAAGAACCCAAACTTCAGCCAATGGGGTGAAATCTTAAGCTCTCCTATTCCCCATAGAAGCCACCATAGCTCAGATTTCAGTGTGAGAAGACTATATAAGGAATGAGCCTCTGACCGGGGAGGAGGGAGATTCCCATATGAATATATAAAAGTTACCAACATTAGAGAACTGATGCTACAGTTAAGTAATTCATTTCTTCTCCAACATTTGATCTTTTATATATTCACATGCTTGAATCAGTGTAGTGCGCATTTCATATTATAATACACAATAAAAGAGGGAACTAGGCTCACCTTTATCGAAACAGGTTTGTCAGGACTGCCTGTCCAACAGATGCATCAGCTTTCGTGCCCAAGTCAAGATAGTAATACTTCCTGAATGTTTTCCTGCTCTTCCAGGTGGCTGCACTGCAGAAGTCTTTTAAGGGCAAACCATTTAGATCGTTGCAGTTGATACCATGCTCCTAGGGAAAAAAGCCCTCACTCTTCAAAGGAGTGGACACGTAGCTTTGTCATGACAGAAGGTAATGCAGTCTGAGAGTCAATGAGCTTTCCCCTGCTTGGACAGTGGATGACCTCTTCGTGGGTTTCCAAAAGTCACAAACAGCTGGTCCGATGAGCGCATGTCCTGTCTTGTCTACATAGCACCCGAGGCATCTATGCAAGTGCAATTAATGCAAAAATCTTTCTGATGTCGGAGATAGATCTGGACAGAAAGATCGGAGAACGACAGCTGCATTTAAGTGAAAATCACTAGGAACCTTGGGTCTGAATCTAGGGTTGGTTCTCAAGACTACTTTGTCCTTTGTGAATTTGAGAAAAGTTCCTTAATGGTAAACGCTTGAACCTCTCCCACTCTCTTTGCCGATATCACAGCCAGGAGAAGAGTTGTTTTCCTTGGAGACGAATTCAGACGCGCCTAATGTATTGGCTCAAAAGAAGGTCGGGTAGCATCAACTGACTGAGGACAGTATTAAATTCCCATGGTATTGGAGAATATCAAAGAAGTGGGAATGCTGTGAAAAGCCCTTTCATTAATAGCATTATTATCCTGAGAAAACAGAGTAGATGACACTGGCTAAGTCCTCTTGAATCTTGAAATTGAAGGCAGAAGTCTGAATAAAGAATAGTTAAGCCCACTTTTGACAAGACCCAACATATACAGGAGAATGTAATGAGTTCTTATTCATCTGTCCACCATACATAGAAATGCATCCACTTGTCATTGTAGGTCCTTGTAGTTGCTGTAGCACAAGCCAATAACTGAATATTTTAAAAGTTTTGTAGATCCAAATGGCCAAACTTTAAGTGATCAGGTACCATGCTGTCAAGTTCAGTGATTTGTGACCTGTTGCAGAATGTCTCCGTTGGGTCTAGAGAGGGTCTTGTGTGCACTTTCAAAGGAATGGCTGGATGTGCTGAGAGTTGAAGGAGATTACTGTACAAGTATTGGCATGACTGCACTGGAGCAATGAGTATAAAAGAGCAATGATCAATCTAAGCCTTCCTCAAACCCTCAGGATCGGAGGAAATGGAGGAAAAGTGTAAGCAAAGATCTTGGACTACCTGATTGGGCATTGCCCATCATCCCTGAATGCCAAAATCCGCTTCCGAAGTACCGGCATTTGCTGCTGAGCGCTCATGGGACAAACCCTGTGATTGAATATGCAAACCAACTGGTTCTGGTCTAGTTCCAACTCATGACAATCTGAAAGTTGCTGACCAAGCACATCCACCTGTTTTGGCAGCTTTGTAGCTTCTCCACAGCAATGTCGATCTAATGGGAAATTATCCAGTTTCACAGCGTTGAGCCTCTTCTGAGACAAGCTGGGCCATGTTGCTGCTTGCTTGGCTATGTAGAACATAGGCGTTTTGCTGTCTGTCTGACTAGGGTTTGTTAACCTGCTAATCTGGGTTGGAACACTTGCAAACCTACACATATGGCGAGGAGTTTCAACACATTGATGTGAAGCATCTTCTCTGCATCTGATCAGAGGTCTCTGGTTGAGAGTTCTTGCAGGTGAGCGGTCATCCGTGCATGGAGGAATCCATTGTGTGTACAATCCTCTCTCTATAGGCACAATATAAAGTCCTGCATTTAGATTTGATGGGAGCCTCCACCACAGCAATGCATTCTTGAATCACCTTGTGACAAGGACTGTATCTTTACATGGGACGCTTTAATTTCAAGTCAGGTCTTGCTGGGCAAGTCACATGAGGAGCCTGCAAAACGAAACAAGGCCTATACATGATGCCGTCAGGCCCAACAGGGACATGTATTGTCTCACTGTGACTGATTGTTTTGTAGAAAGACTGTCTCAGTTGCACCTTTCTCACCCTTTCCGCAGATGGAAAAGCCTTTCCCAACAGTGTGTCAACTAATGCACCCAGGAACTGGATTTTTGTCTGGGGTTCTAAGGATTACATCTCTCTGTTAAACATGAGAATCAAGCTTCAGAAGAGACTGATGAAGGCCCCCATAAAAGCTTTGCCTCTTCCCACAAAGGTGCTTTGACAAGCCCATCGTCCAGCATGGGAAAACTTGGTGATGACCTAGTCTGAGAAAGGCAGCTACCGGAGAGATATTTGCAAATATTAGAGGTGCTGATGTGAGTGTGAAATGAAGTGCCTTGAACTGGTAGTGTTATCCTGCTACCAAGAATCCGGGATAGTTTGTGTTTTTGGTGAATGGGTATGGGGAAGTAAGAATCGCCAAGATCCAAGGAGTTCATAAAATCTCCTTTCTGCATCATCAAGAGGGTTTCTTGTTGAATAATCATCTGAAAAGACAGTTTCTTTAAAATTGTGTTCAGCTGCCTGGGATTCAGGATTGGTCCCTACTGGTCCATTTTCTTTCTGATTAGGAAGAACCTGGAACAAAATCCATTGTTTCTTCATGGGGCAATCTCTATAGACCCATGAGGGGGAGCAAGAGAATTTCTCATTTAAGTTCCTCAAATGGCGAGGTTTAGTGGATATACAAGGGGGTCTCTGAAAGAACTTCAACGATGACATGAAAGAACAATTTGCCTCACCGATTTGTCTGAGGTTATAGATTACTAAGCTGGAGCAAAAAGGGGAAATTCTCCCCCCAAATTCTAAGTACAAGATGGCACAGAGGGCAAGGGCAGAGAGTCAAGCTCTCTTCTGATTGTCACTGGTGCGTGATTGAGGGGAACTTCTCTTCCTTCCTGAAGATTTCATTACAAGACCGGAGGCTACAATTATGCAATAACTTTTATTGCTGCCCCAACATGCAGCCCTTTAAAGAGCATGCATTACATCACAAGTAAAACATTCGATAGAACTTTAGAAAATAACATAGTAACAGTGTAACTAGGTACCATCCTCTTTTATTGGCTGCTCCTCTCAGTTAAATACACTCTAACTTGTAGCTCCAATGCTGATATAATATTATTTGATTAACCTTTATTTCTTTCAGGTTTGCACGGTAAGTGCTTTATTTCCTTATTGGGTGGTGACCCCTCCAAATTTTAGTCTGGTTTCTATTCAATTCATGTTTTAAATTAAACGTATTTGGCGCTTTCTAGTTCAGTATATTTAAAAAAAATATATGAATAAGTAGATTATTTGTTCATGTATTTCTGTCATATGTTGACGCTTTTGTGTTTTTCATAATATGACATGCGCTACACGCTTTGAGTTTTTAACAAAGATGTTCTTTCTGCCCTTTTTAGGTCTCGCCTGGCTATCGCGTAAGCGATCACTCAGCGAGACTTATGTAGGGGCTTCAGAAAATGCTCCCAAAGGCTTCCCTGGCGGATCGGGTGGCGGTTATGTGCACAACCACGCGCATTCCATTTGCCACCAGCTACTTCCTGCGCGTGCGCCGCCTCACGCATTCAGAGAGATTTAGTAAGGGGCACAAGACCTTAGGAATGCAGTTTATGGCCAGTGCATGTGAGGCATTCAAGCGCGAAGCTGGCATCTGGCATCGGACTTGAAAGCAGCAGACTGCTTTCGCCAGCGCGCGCTCGGCCTCACTTCCTGCATCACCTCTTACAACAATTAACTTTCGTTATAACTCACACCCCATATGCTCGTTCCCTCCCACCCTTCCTTTGATGTCCGCTTTTCTTGTTGTTTACAAACCACGCCACACACTGCTGCACGCCACACACTACCGCACGCCACACACTGCCGCATTACACACTGCCGCATTACACACTGCCGCATTACACACTGCTGCACGCCACACACTGCTGCACGCCACACACTGCTGCACGCCACACACTGCTGCACGCCACACACTGCTGCACGCCACTGCACGCCACACACTGCCGCATTACACACTGCTGCATTACACACACTGCTGCACGCCACACACTGCTGCACGCCACACACTGCTGCACGCCACACACTGCTGCACGCCACACACTGCTGCACGCCACACACTGCTGCACGCCACACACTGCTGCACGCCACACACTGCTGCACGCCACACACTGCTGCACGAAACACACTGCTGCACGAAACACTGCTGCACGCCACACACTTTTGTACCACTTTGTTTGCCATAAGTTGGCAGGGTATGCTCAGACGTTGAGTCCCTTGCTCACTTTGCCACTGGATTCAAGCAAGCCTGGCTGAAGACGGCTGAAATGCCAGAAACCGGTCCTAGGAAGCTTGTTTCCGGTCCAGGGAAGGCATGGCTTGGCAGTTCGGGCTGGACTGTTCCCATGAAGCACAGGGTCAGACTGATTTGCATATGGCCATGTCTGAACTGGGGTGGCAGAGTGGGCTAAAGAACGGTGATGGATCAAACCCAGATCTGTTGACTGGGTGTGAGTGTTTGATTGGTTCTGATGCTCCGTCCATCACCAACCCCTTTTGTAACACACTGCTGCACGGCACACACTGCTGCACGCCGCACACTGCTGCACGCCGCTGCACGCCACAGTGCTGCACGCCACACACTGCTGCACGCCACAACAGGGGTGGAAATGTTTAAACCTAAACAGATCACTCACCCAAGGGGGTCAGACTGGTGGCCCATGGGTCACATTTCAAAATTTATTAAACACTGGATTCGCAGTTCCCTTGAGAAGGAAACGCAAAATATTTTGAGGGCAGAATGCCCTAGACCCTTCCTAGATAATAAAGCAGGGATAAAACCAAATTTGGATTCCGAATTGATGACCTTCTTCTTTAAAACTGGTAAAGACCCAAGAAAAGGCTCAGAGCTTTGCCTCAAACAATGCCAGGACAAGGTCTCAGATGTTTAGGGACCCCTTGTAAGAATTCTAGATCTGGTAGAAGCTTCATAAAGGGCACACATGTAATTGTCGACCTACTTCGTGGTTGGAGTCAACACGCCCTATGTCTTTTGGGCAACGCTAATGCTGGCCTTTCGGCTGAGCGTAGAAGAGCCATACTTATGAGGATTAATCCTAAACGCTCGGACCTGGCCAACAAAGATCCTAAGGGTGACTCTAATGGTTTACTCTTTGGAGAAAACTTTATCAAAACCCTGGGAAAGTATGTATCAACTTTCTAGGCCTTCAGCAGGGCTCAATCTAACATGAGGCGTATGTTTGGAGGTAGAGTTTTTGGAAGGGTTGGCAGGACAAGACTGGCTGTCAGCCATGGACAACAAAGGTCCCATTTTTACCAGAATAACCCAAGAGGTGAGGTTCGGAAGACAATGCCATGGGAATAATACCTTCTTCCTCCAAAGAGGCCGAGGTACACAATCCCGTGGCGGCAGAGGCAGATTCCAAGGAGGTTGAAACCAAGGTAAGAGTTCCAATCCCTTTTGGTTCTTCCCCTTTAAAGATTACGCCTATTCAGCGTCTAATAACAAACAACCCATGGATACTCAATACTGTAAGAGGTTTCAAGATCTATTTTACGCACACACCACATCAAAAGCACCCACCCAGAGAGTTGATCTTAGACCAAGAACAGTCAAACTTAGTAGAACTAGAAGTGATCCAAATGCTACAGAAGGGTGCCATTCGCAAAGTCCTAAACTCAAACGAAGGTTTCATGAGTACGATCTTTTTTAGTAGAGAAAAAAGACATGGGCTGGCGGCCAGTAATAAACCTAAAACAGCTAAATACATTCCAAGTATACAGACACATCAAGATGGAGGGTATCCATCTTTTGAGGGACACTTTACGGAAAATGACTGGCTTGTGAAATTGGATCTCAAGGATGCTTATTTCACAATCCCGATGGACTACAACTCACAAAAATATTTAGATTCTCATGGAAGGGAATAATTTATCAATTCTGCTGTCTTCCCTTTGGCCTCTCGTCAGCTCCTTGGTGTTTCACCAAAGTTCTAAGACCTGTAGTAGCCTTTCTAAGAAAAAGGGGTGTTCGGATTCTAATTTATCTAGACGATATGTTGATAATGTCACAGAGTCAGAAAAAATTGCTAATACATATGAAGTGGACAACAGACCTCTTAGAGGGACTAGGATTCATTGTCAACACAGAAAAGTCAGAAACCACTCCTACTCAGAATCTAGAGTTTCCAGGTGAATACCATCACAAGCCAATTACAATTACCCTTGAAAAAAAATGGGCCAAAATACAGAAGGAAGTGCTTATGTCCTTTCAAAAGATACTCTGAGCCGAAGATCCTTAGCAAGAGTGGTTGGCCTTCTGTCCTCTTCTATCCAGGCTGTTTCACCAGGTCCTTTACACTACAGAGCCCTACAGAGACTAAACTATTTGGGTTTAAGGAAGGGACTATGGTACTCAGACAAGGTTCCCTTGTCTCAAGAAGCACGAGAGGATCTCCTGTGGCGGTGGAACAATCTGGACAGTTTGAATGGGAAGGCAATCTTCAGGAATGTTACAGATTACATAGTGGAATCAGACGCAAGCAATTTAGGTTGGGGTGCGAGATTAGGTATGACAGAGACCGGAGGGAAATGGTCACAAGAGGAACGTCTAGTTCACATAAATTGTCTAAAGATGATGGCTGGCTTGAACGCACTGATGAGTTTCAAGTCATCCATAAAGAACAGCGTAGTACTCTTGAGACAGGACAACTTTACAGCTGTGTACCATATCAATCGCCTAGGGGGTGCAAGGTCCAAAACACTCGCAGACATGGGCAAGGAAATTTGGTATTTTTTCTGGACCCAAACTTTTTTTCATTATAAGCAGAATTCATTCCTGGTCACCAGAACATAAGAGCAGATTGGAACTCAAGGTTTCTAAGGGATTCAAGCAACTGGAAACGGAACCCAAAAGTCTTTCAAAACATTCAGAACCTTTGGGGCCCCATTCAAGTGATCTGTTTGCCAGCAGAATAAAGTATCAAGTTGAAAACTCCTTCTGCAGCTGGAGACCAGATGCCAAAGCTATGGGAGTAGATGCTCTACTTCAAACCTGGGACATGAGGAACTGTTATGCTTTTCCATCCTTCAATACAGAGGGTATTGCTGAAAATACGGAGAGAGAAATACAAGATAATTTTGGTAACTCCCTTTTGGGATACACAGGTATGGTTTCCCGGGGTTCTGGAACTAGCAATAGACTTCCCACGTTTAATTCCAGGAAATTTAGGGCCACATGCATCAAAAGAAAAAAGTCTTGAGCCTCCGAAGAAGTCGACTCTTGGTTATGTCTCATCTTCTTCCCCTTCGCCTGTCCCGTAGTACAGGTCCTCTTCCTGTTCCTCTCCAGTTTCAGGTGTGTTTGGCGCTTCGAATTCCTTGACGCCCTTTCCTGTTCCGGGTGTAGTCTTCGACGGTATGCTGTAGGATTTTAGCTTTTCGTCGAAGTCTTTCTTGCGTTGCAAGAGGTTAGCCATTTCGGCCTCGAGCCTCTTCCTTTTCTTCTCCATCTCTGCCGAGTGATCGGCTTCGAAGGCCTCTACCTTCCTCTTCGCGGTTATCAACGTCGAAGTCGAAACCTGTCTCTGCCCTTCTCCTTTCGACGTCGAGGCCTCTTTTTCGTGGCTGCTCTTCGGCGCCTTTCCCTTGTATTGGGACTTCGCCGTCTGGTGGTCCTTCTCAGAGGATCCGACGAACTGTTTGTCCCTGGATGCCGTGGTCGACGTAGAGTGCTTTGACGGCCCTGCACCTTTCGAGGACTTTGGCTCGCCTTTGCGAGTCTCAGTGGAGGGTTTAGTGTTCGACGACTCTTACCTCCTTGGATGTTTTCTTCTCGACCACGACGTCTTCTGGTCCTTCTGCTACGTTATCTTCCTCTCCGGTGGAGAGTCCCAAGTCTCGTAGCGATGGGGGCGTCCCCTCCCCCTGCATGTTGTAGTTTGCTCTTCTCTGTTTCTCCCTTACTCTGAGAGTCTTCGGGGTGAACGCTGCACAGGCGTTGCAGTCCTCGCTTCGATGGTCGAGCGGCAGGCAGAGATTGCAAACCGGATGCTGGTCCTTCTGCGCGTACTTGTGGTGGCAGTTTGCGCAGAGTTTGAACGGAGTCTTGTCCATCACCGCGCCCAGGGAGCCCCCTGTATGCGCATTCTCCTTCGAAAAACGTCAAATTCTTCGAAGTTCTCTGAACTGTAGTCGGGTTTCTTCTTACTCGGTCTCCGGTGTCTTCTCCGGTGATTTATTCTGATCTTTCGTCGATTCTTCTCTCCAGAGTTCTTGGAGCTCCTTCCTGTTGATCCAGACCCAACGGCGGAAAAAAGAATCTGAAGATGGCGACCAAAGGTGGGAGCTTCCGGAGGAAGCGCGTCGACGACACGAAGGACACCAAATGTGGTATGTCGACACCCACCTGGGCCACGAAAAAAAAAGAGAAGAAATACTACAATTCCGGACCCAACCTCTAGATGGCGGAATAATGCAGAGCACAGTGAATCCAGAAAGATTCACGCTGCAAAAACTGCTACACACTGCATGCGCATCTCCCTCAGACCTTTAAACAGGTAGAAGTCTGATTTGCAAAATGGGCAGTGGATGAGGAATACCGGAAGCGTATAGAGCAACAAGACAAAAATGCAGGAAAGACCTGGACCTGATGACAGATTGATTGACGGAGTCCCCAGGGGCCGAGTACTCCCAACATATGGTAACCAACAGGGGAGGGGCCGAGTGGAGAATGGCCTCGACTGATGAATCCATGTGCAAGGCACACCCCCAAGATGGGGATGTGGAGGGGAATGAAGAAAGAGGTAGGAAATGGTTGTCTGACAAGCGCCATCTGTGCATGGGGATTGAACTGGATGGTGAAGGCCTGCCGTGGCAGAATTCACAGAAGGGTGTGGTGCCCAAACTGTCAGAGTTGTATTGCCTTATACATTTGTTATATGATCTAGGCATTGGAGGCTCTGTACCACGCTTATCAAGCTATATCATTCTCGATTGCTACGCTGAGCTGTTGCAGTTATGTTATAATATTATGTTGTTTTAACTACAAAAGCTGCGAAAGTTTAAAAAAACTACAAAAGGATGTTTAGATAATAAAAAAACAGGGAGCTGCAGTCTTGAAAATCGGAGCAGTTAAAGACAGGGAACTATACACCAAAATACTTAAATAGCGCACAGATGAGACCGGGACAGGCAGTGAGCCAAAGCTCGCTTGCCCACCATGCAGAGGATCAGACAGAGGGTGGTCTGTCTAATATCAGTAACTCTGTTTTGTCACTGTTAAGCTTCAAGGAGTTTTGTCTCAACCACAAGGTAACTGATGACATTCAAGATGAAAATTAAGTGGGGACCTCTTCAAGGTTAAAAGATACTATAAACTGAGTGTTGACTGTATATGTCCATATGGCAGTGGTGAAAAACAAAAGGACTGAATAAGTTGATATGCAGATTAAAAAGATGCATAGGATATCTTTTCCATCTCTTGTTAGTAAATGTTCCTTGCTTGTACTCAGATATTTACTCTTTTATGCAAGCGGACCATCAACCCACCGTCATACTGAAATGAAAGGACTTTCCCTGAAGTGTATCAATCAGGATACCTTCTGCTAGATTACTTTCAATAGAATGAGACAAAAACTAAGATAAGGGGTACTGGCACCAGTATCTTTAGTGGAATGAAAGGCTTCAGTGATCTTACTAGGCTTTTTAAATAGGCTGTGCTTCTGGAACAAAGAATACAAAGAAATGAGAGGATGATAAGTTTTACATCTCAGTGAGGGGATGAAAGAAAGCTATAGCTGCATGTGTTTTCATAGTGAAGTGTTCAACTTTCTGCAGAGAAAAATGAAATGCCTGCAGAGTACACAAAAACAAATTTTCTTTTTGCCACTTACAGATATTGTTCGCCTGGCAAGCAACTATGACGGAGTAGGATACCATTCTGTTGACTGCTAGCTCAAGCAATGCTACCTGCCTCAAATGTTGTACTCGAGGACCAATTTAAAGGAACAGACGTATTCTGGGAAAAGGGTCAAACAAAATAGCTTTTCAAATCAATGTATTGATTTAAAACTTACTTTTTTCGATCATACCCAAATATCTCTCTGATGTGCTTAGATATTTCATCCTGATCTTCTCCCTCGTCATCAATAAAGTCATCCATTTCTGAATCATATTCATCCTCATCGTCATCCTCTAACTTCCGTTTGTATGACATAGTTATAGGAGGCTTTGGAGGACCTGCAGATATCACACCAGCCGAACAAAGAATGTTGTTAAAATGTCAGTCACATATAGAAGCCACTCCACCTTTGTAAAAAAAACAGTAAAGGCACATCACAAGTTTGTAAGCCTGAAATAATGTGTTTTTGGTTTGGTTTCATTGCAGAAAAGGTGATCGTTTTGAATAATTTTGCTTCATTAGAAGAAAATACATGGAAAGATAATGCAAAATGTGCTGACATTGCAATATAAGCCCTCCATCGACCTCACCACTATGCAGTGATTATTACCAAGCGCCCTTTACCCTTTATTTGTGGCCTTGCAAAATATGCAAGGTTCAAACAAACTGTATTGTCATGTACACTAGCAGACTGAATTTAAAAGAGACAAACCTTCTTAAAACAAAATATAGGCAACATTTAGGACAAACTCATATATTTAGATCAAGTCAGCCACTGTCACTGTTATGGCCGGTCTAAATTTGACACACAATCTGTTCACCATACAAATTCAGCCGAGCAAGAACGACACTTCTTTGGACAACCATGTAGGAAACCTGGACCTCAGTCCTAGCCAGATGCGAAAATTGAACCAGACACCACCCACTCGCCCTCAAACTTTGGAATCATAAAAATCAGAAAATGTTACTTATTTTACATGTGTGGGACTGTAAAGGAAACTATGTCTAAGAGAATCCCCGCAGTAGTTTACAGCTCAAGAGATGGGATCTTGTGCAAAACGGATAAAATCAGTTCTATGGAGATGTCAAGAAAAACATTTCCCTCAGTTTTGTTTTGAGTCCTCTAGAAGACAGATGTGATCCATTTTGTCTGATTCAGACAAATGTAACTAATCTGCAATCTGTTTGTTTGTCAGAAGTCAAACAAACCATCAGTGCCTGCTCGAGATCCTTCAACTGCTTAGCTTTAGAAGTAATAATAATTTTTTTAATATAATTTCACATTGCATTGCTGCCAGTTCTAAGCACTGCAACTAACAGGTGTTACTATAACGCACATTAATGATAATCAATAACCAACCTCAGCAGAATGGAATGAACAAGCTTTATATTTCCTTTTTCTTATTTGTAAATGTGTGATATGCGAATACTCTACGCATTTTTCACAATCTGGTTTTGTCAAACAAAATAATTTATTTGTGACTGTAGTGTCAAAATAATTGTCAAAGTTATTTTTTAAAGTAAACACAAACAGTACAGAAAGATGCGCTGCTTTTTTTTTATAACACTTTATTGATGACTGTAGCAAATTTGAAATGTATCAGTCAGTCAACAGTGACAGTCTTTTACTTTTATATGAATAACATTACAGATATGACTTATAGTGGCAATGGGCGGCATTTCGTAAACGATGAAATCGAAGACAATGATCTCCAATGGCGTCGTTAACATCAAAGTAAGTGATCTGACAATATAAAATCGACAATAAGAGACAACTACATTCCATGCAGCAAGCGAACAAAGATGCGCTGCTTTAGTCATGCTGTTAAAGTAGAATTTCTATGACTAACACTTATACAAGTACATCAGAATGATGAGGTGATGCGTGTTTGCACCAAAGCAAGAATAAATATTTGTTTTTAATTCTCTGGAGCCAATTATTCCGTCAAATGCTTATTTATCCACTTGTATAAGGAATATGCTACTTACCAGTATGCATCTGTTCTTGGCATGTAGAGCTGCAGAGTTGTACACTTAGCATAGATCGCCATCTGGTGTTGGGCCCGGATGTTTGCAGTTTGTTTTTCTTCTTGGACAGTCTTTGGAAGTCACGAGTTTGGTGACTCCTCCTTCGGTCCGTACTGCGCATGGGCTTCGGCTCCATCCTCAGATTGTTTTTCGCCAACAGGGAAATGATGGAGCTTGGTAATCACAGTGAGAAACCCATGTGTGTAGTATCTAAATAAGATGTACTGGAACGGATACAGGTAGCCGGGGAGGCGGGTGGGCGTGTACAACTCTGCAGCTCTACATGCCAAGAACAGATGCATACTGGTAAGTAGCATATTCCGTTCGAGGCATATGAGCTGCAGATTGTACACTTAGCATAGATTATATAGCAGTACCCAACCCTAGCGGCGACCACCGGTATCCGTTGCAGTGGTTTGAAATAGTGTCTTTAGTACAGCCTGGCCCACTCTAGCTTGCTGCTTGGAATGCACATCTACACAGTAATGTTTTGTGAAGGTGTGCGGTGTAGACCATGTGGCTGCTTTGCAGATGTCATCTAAGGGTATATTCCCTAGAAAGGCCATAGAAGCCCCTAACTTTCTTGTAGAATGGGCTTTAGGCGGAACAGATAATGTTCTTTTAGCCTTTTGGTAGCAAATCTGTATGCATTTTACAATCCACCTAGCTATCCCTGATTTAGAAATGGGGTTGCCTTTATGTGGTGGAGAGAAGGAGACGAACAATTGTTTAGTCTTCCTGAAGGGTTGCGTTCTTTGTATGTAGTATAGCAAGGCCCTTTTTACATCGAGTGTGTGTAAGGCTCTTTCTGCAACAGATTGAGGTTGCGAGAAGAAGACAGGTAATTCCACCGATTGATTGAGATGAAAGGGGGAAATGACCTTGGGCAGGAACTTCGGGTTTGTGCGAAGTATGACCTTGCTGTGATGTATTTGTATGAAGGGTTCTTGTATAGTGAACGCTTGTATTTCACCAACCCTTCTAAGGGAAGTGATAGCTACGAGAAAAGCTGTTTTCCAGGTGAGAAACTGTAGCTCGCATTTATGCATTGGTTCGAAGGGCGGACCCATTAGTCGTGTAAGAACTAAATTTAGGTTCCATACAGGGGAAGGTGGTGCCCTGGGAGGAATTACTCGTTTAAGGCCTTCCATGAAGGCTTTAATAGCGGGCACTCTGAAGAGAGATAAATGCTGTCTGTTTTGTAGATAAGCAGCGATCGCTGCTAGGTGTAGGCGTATGGATGAATATGCCAGGTTACACCTGTGAAGATGGAGCAGATAGCATATGATGTGCTGTATGGATGCATCTAAAGGGTTGATTGTATTGTTACGGCAGTAAATAACAAATCTTTTCCACTTTGCGGCATAACATGCTCTAGTGGTAGGACGTCTGGCTTCCATGATGATGTTCATGCAATCAGGGGGAAGGTTAAGGTATCCGAATTCTAGGATTTCAGGAGCCAGATCGCCAGGTTGAGCTGAGCTGGGTCCGGGTGCCTGATTTCTCCATGGTTCTGGGTTAGGAGGCATGGGGATAGGTGCAGTTTTTGATGTGGTACCACTGATAGTTGTAGTAGCGTGGTGTACCACGGCTGCCTGGCCCACGTCGGAGCTACCAGAATGAGTGTGAGGGAGTGCTGTTGTAGCTTCCTGACCACTAATGGAATTAGTGGGAGAGGTGGAAAGGCGTATGCAAATCTGCCTGACCAGTTCATCCATATCGCATTGCCCTTGGACAATGGGTGTGGGTATCTGGCGGCGAAGCTTGGGCATTTTTTGTTTTCGTGGGTGGCGAAGAGGTCTATCTGAGGATGCCCCCACTGTTGGAAGAATGGTTGAAGAACTTGCGGATGCAGTTCCCATTCGTGTAGTTGTTGCGTTTGTCTGCTGAGCAGATCTGCCATGGTGTTTTGTACGCCTGGAACGTGCTGTGCCAGGAGAAAGATGTTTTGGGGAATTGCCCATCTCCATATGCTCTGGGCTAAGCGGGAGAGCTGGGGAGAGTGTCCCCCCCCCCCTGTTTTTGGATATAATACATTGCAGTCATGTTGTCTGTGCGAATGAGGACTGCTTTGCCCGAAATCTGTTTTTGGAAAGATTTTAGGGCTAGGAAGATCGCCAAGAGCTCCAGATGGTTGATGTGGAGCAATTTTTGCTGTGGTGTCCATAGACCTTGCATTGTGAGGTGTAGGAGGTGCGCTCCCCAGCCGGAGAGCGATGCGTCCGCTGTTAGAATCACCTGAGGAACCGGGTCCAGGAACGGCCGCCCCTTGGAAAGGTTTGTGGTGTTCCACCACTGCAGAGAGTGATGTGTGCGGCCGTCCACCAACACCAGATCCGTCAGCTGACCCTGGGCCTGGTTCCACTGTTGTGCTAGGCACTCTTGAAGTGGACGCATGTGTAGTCTTGCATGGGGCACTATAAAGATGCAAGACGCCATCATTCCTATGAGCTTCATGAACACTCTTGCTGGAAGAGAGTGTTGGGGAAGGAATGTTTTGCGTAAGGCTTGAATGCTTGTGATTCTGGCTGTGTTTGGATAGGCAATACCTTTGGAGGTGTCTATAGTGGCCACGAGGTATTGCTTTGTGTGAGATGGTATGAGGTGGGACTTTTGGTAGTTCACCGTGAAGCCTAGCTGGTGGAGCAGTTGGATGGTGCTGTTTGTATGCTGCACGCATTGATGGTAAGACGCGGCTTTTATCAGCCAGTCGTCTAAGTAAGGGAAGACGTGAATGTGTTGACGTCTGAGGTGTGCTGCTACTACCGCTAGGCATTTGGTAAACACCCGTGGTGCGGTGGTGACCCCGAAGGGGAGAACCGTGAATTGGTAATGTTGCCCGTCCACCACGAACCTGAGGTATTTCCTGTGAGAGGGGTGTATTGGAATGTGAAAGTATGCGTCTTTCAGATCCAATGTTGTGAGAAAGTCTCCCTGACAGAGGAGCGGGAGGACTTGTTGTAGGGTGACCATATGGAAATGGTCTGAATGTATGTAGGCATTTAGAGGCCGGAGGTCCAGAATGGGCCTGAGGGTCCCGTCTTTCTTTGGTATTAGGAAATATAGGGAGTAAACCCCTAGATTTTGCTGATTGATGGGGACCTGCTCTATAGCGTGTTTTTGGAGGAGGGAGAGTACCTCCTGTTTGAGCAGTGTGGAATGTTCTTGAGACATTGGGCGGTGCCTTGGTGGGATATTGGGTGGGGTAGATGTTAGCTCGAGACAGTACCCTGACCGAATGATTTGGGTCACCCATTTGTCCGATGTTATGGACTCCCATGCGTGGATAAAGTTTTGTAGTCTGCCCCCGACCGGAGTGGAATGGTCTGGGGGGAGCGGAGGGAAGTCATTGTGTGGGAGGGGTGGCAGAACGGGTGTTGTTAGTTTTGCCCCTGCCCTTATTGTTGTTGCCTCTGTAACCACCCCTTTGGTTGCCCTTTGAAAAGGTATTTTGAGGAGGGGATTTGTAGGAGGTAGAGGTGTTATCGGTGGAGAAGCCTCTGCCTGTGCCACGAAAGGAGGAGCGTCGAAAGGAACGTTTAGACGCTTGTGTTTGGAGTGCCCCCATAGACTTTGCTGTGTCTGTGTCCTTTTTCATCTTTTCCAACGCTTCGTCTACCTTGGGCCCAAAGAGCGTTTGTTGGTCAAAGGGGTGATTGAGTATGGGCGCCTGGACTTCAGGCTTAAACCCTGAGATCCTGAGCCAGGCATGGCGACGAAGCAGGACACTGGTATTTATGGCTCTAGAAGCAGTGTCGGCTGCATCGAGGGCACACTTAGTGGAGGTGTTTGTAATGAGTTTACCCTCCTGTATTAGCTCATGAGCCCTACGCTTGTGTTTCTCGGGGAGGTGCTGCATAAGAGCCTCAAGTTCATCGTAGTGTGCTCTGTCATAGCGCGCAAGTAGCGCTTGTGTGTTTGCAATGCGCCACATGTTTGCAGCTTGAGAGGCGGTGCGCTTGCCAGACGCGTCTAGGAGTTTGGATTCCTTGTCTGGCGGTGGGGCTTCTCCTGAGGACTGGGAGTTAGCCCGCTTTCTAGCTGTAGAGACAACTAGGGAATCTAAGGGAGCAGGGCCCTTAATTTATGCAGGGTCTGTGGGTGCCGCCTTATACTTTTTCTTCTAGGGTTTAGTACCCTGGCCCTGACAGGGTCTTTGAACACCTCTGCGGCATGCTTGGTGACACCCTTAAGCATGGGTAAGAGAGAGGTGGATTTGTCCTGTATGTCAAATGTATCCAGTAAGAAGTAGTCTTCCACTGGTTCAGTGTGCATGTCCACCCCATGGTAGTGTGCTGCTCTCTGCACTAAATGATGGAACCCTAAGGAGTCCTCTGGAGGAGACGGCCTGGATGGGTATAGGTCGTCCTGAGGAATATCGGGTACATCAGGGTTATTGTAATCCTCCCACGGGTCTGGGGTCCCTGGTGGAGTGGGATCCATTGGGGCGTCCGCCGGATAATTGTCCCGGTCCCCGTCGTCCGGATCTGGGGACGGGGCCGGAGAGTAGTGAGGTAAAGGTGGCGGAGACCTGGGAGGGGGAGGGGGTGGAGGAGGTGGAGGAGGTAGGGGAGGTGGTAGTGGGGAGGGCACTCTGAGGGGAGAAGTAGCAGAGTCCTTCCGTTTGGGTGGTGGAGGAGGAGCCGGAGCATCAAGGCGTCTTTTCTTGATAATTAAAGTCAATAGTCCAGTCTTTGGACCTTTGGACAGAGTCTTTTGTAGAGGGTCTGGTGTAAACAGAGCCAGTGGCGTCGAATCGTCCGTCGGCACCGGTGATTTCGGAACCGAGGACTTCGATGGTTTGTGTGCGCCATGCTTTTTTGGGGCCTCCTGTTTTTTCGGCGTCGAAGGAGTTTTCGGCGCCGGAGCGTCGGTGCCGACAGATTTATGTTCGTGTTTGGTCGGCACCGAGAGTCCAGGCTTCGGCACCGGTGGCTTCGGAGTCGAGCTGGATATTGCTTTCTTCGGTGCCGGATGCTGTTTTTCGGCACCGGGCGTCGGCTGGCTCGATCCCGAGCTGCCGTGAGACTTTGGATGCTTCGACACCGAGCCCGAAGGTGGGGTGATCGAAGCTTTGGTCTTGGTTTTGCCCAGGCCGGCAGGCGAGGGAGTAACCTGAGTCTCTTTGGTTTTGGGCGCAGGGGTGGGAGGGGGCACAGTACTCACGGCCCGCTGCGCCGGTGTGATGTCCTCCACGTCGGAGTCGTCGGCCTCGGAAGCGCTGACGACGTCTTCTTCCTGCTCGGTGTGTGTTTGCCCCGAAGCTTCGGCGCCGTCTCCGAAGATGTCCGGTGGGGCTGCAGACGATGAGTGCGCCATGGTGCGTCGAGCTTTTCGATCCCGGATGGTTTTCTTCGATCGAAAAGACTTACAGGCGGGGCAGTCTCTGGCCTCGTGTTCTGGAGAGAGGCAAAGATTACACACCTGATGGAGGTCGGTGTGGGGAAATTTAGACCCACATTTTGGGCACTTTTTGAACGGAGTCCTTTCCATCGGCCGGGACCGGAGTCGAGGAGGGCCCGAAGGCCGGTGCCGATGTACGGGATGGAGAAAAGTGCCGCTTCGAGAGATGAAGATAATGATGAAGAAACTCGAAGAAACGAGGATTTTCCGTCGAGGCTGGAACCGTAGAAGTTCGAAGCCGGAGCACGAAGTATCACATCCGAGCCCAATGGCGGAAAAAAACAATCTGAGGATGGAGCCGAAGCCCATGCGCAGTACGGACCGAAGGAGGAGTCACCAAACTCGTGACTTCCAAAGACTGTCCAAGAAGAAAAACAAACTGCAAACATCCGGGCCCAACACCAGATGGCGATCTATGCTAAGTGTACAATCTGCAGCTCATATGCCTCGAACATTAAAGTTTTCTACTCTTAGAGGCAGTGTACCACTCGTCAGCATCAGTGTTCTTCATCTATAAAAACTCTTGGACATGAGCGAATCAACAATTGCAGTATGCTTCAGGGTCCCTCTAGAACAACTGGGTTCATTTCCGTAGTAAGAGAGTAAAGTGGCAAAAAATAGACATGACCCCTTCTTTGCTTCCCGCATTGTCTGGCAAAAGATCAATGTTGGAAATTTGGCATATTCAATAATTGCCAATTTAGATCATTTTTGCATCTTGCCCAGTGAAGGTTTATACCTTCTGTCTAAGGTTCTTTTTTGGAGCTCCAGCTCCTTCAGCGAAGCAAGCCTGAAGTTATATCCAACAGTCCTCTTAAAATCAGC
The DNA here is from genome assembly GCF_964204655.1 of Triturus cristatus. Taxonomy (NCBI): domain Eukaryota; kingdom Metazoa; phylum Chordata; class Amphibia; order Caudata; family Salamandridae; genus Triturus; species Triturus cristatus. The sequence continues at coordinate 446,075,256 of NC_140584.1, forward strand.
TACCTTTGACACAAGGTCCCGGTGAAGGTAAACAGCCATTAGTACACGGATGTTAGTCCGCGTACCATTACTTCGAAAGCGTTACAACGCATGCGATGTTACAACGTGTCGCCTTTACTACGCAAGTTGTAACATCGCATGCGTTGTAACGCTTGCGAAGCAAAGGCTATCAACATCTTTGTGTGTAAACTGATGCACTTCTGTTTCCACACAACGACATGCCCAACTGACGCAGGAAGCTCGGAGAAGAGGAACCACGGCTGAAGGAGAAGAGAGGAACCGAGGAGGGAGAGGTAAGAGGGGCTGTGTAGTATTTAAGGGTTAAGGGTAGGGGGGAGGGTCGTGCAGGGGGTAGTCTTTTTGGTTTTAGGGTAGTGTAGTTGTATTTTTGTAGAGTAGTGTATTTTGGTTTAGGGTAGTTTCGGGGGGGTTGTGCAGGGTAGTGTTTGGGAGTACGGACAGGACTGGGGGTAGGGGCAGGGTTGTGCCGGGGGTTGGGTTTTAGGGTTTAGGGTAGTGTTGTGGTGTTTGTGTGGTGTAGGGTAGTGGTTTAGGGTAGTGTCGGGGGGGGGGTCGTGAAGTGTAGTGTTAGAGTGTAGGGTCCAAGCAGGGGGAAGGTCACGTAGGGGGTAGTGATGTGGTGTTAGTGTAGTGTAGGGTAGTGTTTTAGGGTTTAGGGTAGTGTTGTGGTGTTTGTGTAGTGTAGGGACCGGCTTGGGGGTAGGGACAGGGTCGTGCTGGGGGTAGTGTTTTAGGGTAGTGTTGTGGTGTTTGTGTAGTGTAGGGTAGAGTAGGGTTTTAGGGTAGAGTCCGGGGGGCCGTGAAGTGTAGTGTCAGAGTTGAGAGTCCAGGAGGGGGAAGGTCGTGTAGGGGGTAGTGTATTAGTGTTTAGGGTAGTGTAGTGGTGTTTAAGTACTAGTGTAGTGTATTTGTTCAGCACGCAACTCGTTATAACGACTTGCTTTAGGGGGTGCATTGGTGGAACGGTGTTGGATTTAAAGTACAACACCTTCCCTACTGTTGCGCAAACTGGAGTTGGAATAGTAAATTAACCTATTCCAAAATCCAGTGCCATCCTAAGGCAAGGCGTTATAACGACTTGCATGCTGACCACCATAGCAGAAATCTTCTGTATTGGAAGCGGCTGGGGCCCCAACCGGCAGCATGTCTACATAAAGGAGTGGTCCCCTCCTCCTCAACCACACAAAAGCTGGTCGTTGGCCACATCCTGCTCCCACTGACTGGGTGTCAAGCTGGCTATACTGCATTCTTGGATCAAAGGCTTTCTATTCCCTAGGTCTCTCTTTATACTTAACTATGAATGGGTAGGTTTCATCCTGGTCCAATAGTGGTGTTCCTGAACCCTCCCCATCTGTGCTTCCAAAGTAAAGTCACACACCTCGTCATTCTTCCAAAGGCCTAAGCCATTGTGTCTGCCCTGGGGGTAGTTTTCAATCTCATTAAGAAAACACATGGACAAGGGCCAGCCACTGGCAGTCTAAAGCTGATTCAGGAAGAAATACTCCATTTATTTAAAAAAAACATTTACTATGCATTCATCACAAGTGTACTTTCACCATTGAATGTGAGGTTGAACACATTTTAAAAAACTGTGGTTGAATCACTTTTCTAGCCAATACCAAACCAAAGTTGGCAAAAAAAGTATTTTATTTGTACTTTTTTTTGTGGGATCAGCTATAGCCTTTTACAGGGAAAATAGCTTTTGCAGGCTAGTCACTATAAAAAATATGGCAAACCGTACACTAAGAAAGTGGTATAAGAGCAACGATTTGGACCAAGATATTGAGAGGACGTAGACGTGCTGGGGACCCAAGGAACCACCCAAGGGGAATGACTAGGAACCCCACGGAGTGCATGTGCAGTGTGGGAACACGTCCGCTTGCGCTATACAAGTCTACGTGTAAGTCGCGGTTGGAGTTTAAGATTAAGAACCGTTCCCAGTGGACCCTGAAGAAACCCGTGGAAGACCTAAGGTTGGAGAGCCACCCCACCCGTGGATTCCCCAATACCCATGTTACCTAAACCAGGAAAGCAGAGTGCATAGGTGTGAAGTGGTCTCAAAAACCGCCCTCAAACCCAATGGAGGACTTCAGGAAAGTGCCGCTGCTGAAGAAGGAGAAAGTGTCCGGTGGAATCCGGAGGTGGATTCTAGTTGAGAGGTACCTGCAAGCACAGGGGACAGAGTCTATGTCACTCAGGAGTGACCAGGAGACTTAGAAGACGAATGCCCTCTGATGTCGGTGTTGCAGGATAGATGACGATGACCTTGACTCTGCAGCTGTGAGGACCAGGCGACGTGGAGGAAGACCAGAAGTTGTGCACGAGCTGTCCCACAAAGGATGTCGAGTGCTGAGGTGTTGATGTCCAGCGGGAGCACCAACAAAAAGGCAACCCACGAAGAAGGTGAAGAAGGTGGGAAGTCGGGACCAGCAAAGTCCAGGGGAATCACCACCAGCAGGGGAGTCAGGGCAGGCCCTGAGCAATCAGGGGAGCCCAAAAGAAACAAAGATGACCCTCAACAGGACCCACAGGCTGGAGGCACTGGAGTCGCAAGAGGATGTCGAGCAGCTCATCAAAAGATGCAGGCCACGGTGCACACGATGCGATGTGGACGAAGACTTTGGTCACTGGAGGTGCTTGAGGTTGGAGCTACTTAGAGCCCGAATATCTTGGTGGAAGGAAGCCAACAAGTTGCAAGTTGATGTGGTGCACAGGGGTTCCGTTATTGCAGCCCCCACGAGGGATACTGGCTTCAAACTTGGTAAGAGGGCCGGACAGGCCTTGAGAGCTGTGGAAAACCACCACGTTTGTTGCAGAACCTTTAAGAGTTCGGAGGAGCTCAGGATCAGCAGACCGGTTGACTTAGTTGCGGTGCCTGCAGATGCAGGGAAGTGACTTTCACTTCAAGGGAGATTCCTTCAGGTGTCTTTGATGCCCACAGGCCTTGGAAGGTTCCTGTATGGTGCACAGGCACAGAGGATGCAGCACACTGGAAGGGAGTCGACGTCGAGCCCAAACGAAGTCCAGCGAAGTCCAGAGTGCCCAGACGGTAGAAGAAGGAGTGGTGTCTGGTCTGAATCTTGTCCCACGATGAATCTAGGGACTCACCCACAGGTAAGCCCTAAAGTACCCTAAGGAAAGGGTAGGGACGATTCAGGGGACCATCCCAGGGAAGGGTCTGAACAGGGGAGAGGTTACTCCCATGTCCTTTGTCCAGTTTTGCGCCAGAGTGGAAGCCAATGGCTCCCAGGGCTAGTATGAGCTGGACTATGCACGGGGACACCAAATGTGCCTCTCATGCAGACTTCGTGGTGCTGGCAAGCGCACCCACCTGGTCCCAATACAGTAAATCCTGTCTGGGAGGTGGTCACACCTCCCTGTGACAGGATGCCTATTGTTCTACCTTCCTCTACTCGAGCTTGGCTAAGCAGCAGGAGGGCAGAAACATGTCTCTGGTCGGCAGCAACCATTTTGTGCTGTCAGGGTCTAGAAGGCTGGCACTGGGAACACAGAGCCTAACTTAGGGCTCTTCCTGTGCTTGGAATCATACCTTCCACACCGCTTACGGTGTGGGAGTAGGATTCCAACATGTTTGATACCAAACATGATAGGATTCGTTGCAGCCAGTTTCGCGATGGCCATCGCGTAATTATGCGGTACCCCTCTATATGGTAAATGGCTGCTTCACAGACAACCCGGGAGAATGGACTCCGTAGGCTGCAGGGGTGTCCTGCTCATGCAGGGGCAAACTCTCACTTAGAATCACGCACCCTGACTTCAGGATTGCAAAAGGCCTACAAGAGGGGTGACTTATAGGATTTGAGTGCAGTGACCCTAGATATAGGAAACCTATATCTTTAGTAAGTGGTGCTAGCACCAGCTTACACAGGCTACAATGGCAGGCCTGTAGTTCCATTTTGAATGGGTGCATAACAAATGCTTCAGCCCATGGGAGACCTCTTGGGTACCTATGCCCTGGGTACCTTAGGACCATATATTAGGGACTTATAAGGGTACCCCAGTATCCAATCTGGGATGTGCCCAAGTACTAAACACAACAATTTAAGGGAGAAAGCAAAGAGACTGGGGTCCTGATTAGCAGGATCCCAGTCAGACTAGACAATAACAGCTTAGCATCAGGAAAAAAGTAACGATGCAGAAAGATCCTACCTTCCTACCTGGTGGGCTACAAGGCTTACTTAGGGATCGACTTATTTAATGTTTAAAAGTAGAGTTCTTTCCCATCAAAAACGGTTAGACATGTTTACCTGAAGGTTTAAATAATTTGATTTCAGATTTAGAGCAATCAGCTGCATTTTCTAATGATGAATTGTAAGCTGGTACAAGTAATTTTGGAGACACGGTCTGATACCAGCATTATGGTCACCATTTTTTACATAAAGGGAGTATCACACGTGCCGTTTATAAATACACACAATAGGAACACTGCCCAACACCGCCGAAAGGTAGCTACGTCTTTTGCACATTAGTTTGCTTATTTTTCATGTTTTGAAACATCAGATCCAGCCTCGTATTACTATAGGCTTGCACCTACCCCAGCAAAAAAAAATATGCTAACACACACCAAGCTGACATACTCGGCATCCATTATTTCCAAACTGTCTATACAGGTTTTGACTTTTGGAAAGACATAATAGACACAAAGTCTATCTGGGGGACAAAAGATAGGCAGGTTCAGGGGACGGAGGCCTTATTTAGAGCATGCCTCATACCACACCAAATTATTTTCCTGAACAAGACAGTGCAACAACCTTTATGCCCAGGTATAGCAAAAAAAACGAAGGATTTGAACACACCTCATATTCCCGCATTGTCATGTTTCGAGAATTGGCAGCACTTTACAAACATAGTGGGGATACACTAGACACCATGATACGCAATGGTTCTTTCAATTCATCGGACCCCAATTGGAAGGGTTAGTTAGTGTAGGCTGTGGACACAAACAGGTGTCAGTCTAGATTCCTGGCCTAACACTGGAGGGTTTAGGATCATTAGGCCTGATCAACAATATGTACAGAAAAAACACTTGCGGTGGTGACGTCATATAGTGTTGGGAATTTATGCCTAGATTGGCTAAAAACCTCAACACTCTTCCAGGTGAAACACTTGTTCTTTCTTTCGGATGACATAGATCTCAGGGATTTTTTCCAAGGGCCCCAGAGCCCATGTCAAAAGTATTTTTTGTATGAAATATACAACGAGCTGTGGAAGATTTCTCTGCAGGAAGCTGCTGACAGATTACGCAAGATTGATAGGGTTAATCTAGAAAAGCATTTGGCTGTGGTTGACAATGGTATGACCACTTTATCAACCAAAATGTATTCACTGGGCAACATAGTGTCTTTCGCAATTGAGATAATACAGCAAGACAGGTCTATATTACAACATAGACAGTTGCAATTACCGTCAATAGTATTACTGAGCTGGACGTTACAGACATTACGTTCTGGCCCGTGCCATGGCATTACATCAACAGTACAAATCTGTTTGCAGCATACGACCTAACAGAAAGACAGAGGACAATGGCGCGTAGAGATGCGAAATACACCATGTTGCACATTGAAAAATTAGACCAATTACCTTTCCCCGTGTCTGAAATACTATCCACCAACTGGATAATCCATGGTTACATGACCCTACCGGTCACGACCTTTCAATTCCAATACTGTCTCCAATATCAACAGGTAGGCAGATATAAAGGGGAAGGATAAGTGCATGAGCATTGGGAGTTATCATCCAGATTTAGATGCAGGAATGAGGACATTGGCGTTTTTCTCAGTGGCTCCAACTTTGAAGATGCAGTAAGCAGTTCCTTGGTTTGCAAGGGCATTTCTCTCCATGGAGCATGCAATGCTTCAATTGCGAACTTGTCTTGTTATCTGAAGGGTTCCCCAGCTGCTGTGATTCATCCTGTGTTCAGGCTGCTCTTGAATGGGAGCTATTTGATGCTGAATGATCAAGGTTGCTGTGGAATGGAACAGGGCATCGCTTATCTAGTAACAGTTAATTCCATAGTTGTTTGTTTGCCACTGGATTCAAGCAAGCCTGGCTGAAGACGGCTGAAATGCCAGAAACCGGTCCTAGGAAGCTTGTTTCCGGTCCAGGGAAGACATGGCTTGGCAGTTCGGGCTGGACTGTTCCCATGAGGCACAGGGTCAGACTGATTTGCATATGGCCATGCCTGAACTGGGGTGGCAAAGTGGGCTAAAGAACGGTGATGGATTAAACCCAGATCAGTTGACTGGGGGTGAGTGATTGCAATGTTCAACACTCCGTCCATCATTTCCTTTGGTTTTTGTGATATTCAGAGTATACCAACTTTCATACACTCCGTGTTAGGGTGCGTTTATGGAGGGCTCCTGCTTGTCCTGCTACTTGTGGCGGGAATACTGATTTTATTCTATCTGCTCTGTGATGGACATCCCAATTTAACTCTGAATGGAGACAGCACTGTTAGTGCAATGTTGCAGTGAGTGCATGATACACTGCTTCGGCACACCTCGGCTTAAAGAGCTAAATAAGCACTGGTTCTATTAGTTCAGGCCAGTCTGCCTTGACTGCATACAACCTGTCTTCCACTGCCTACTTCGCATTCACAAATGAGTCCTGGATATACGTCTCGGATCAGAATTGGTTGCATCACCAGACATTGAAGTACTGATGGACCCCTTAAAGGCCCATGCGTATTGCTGTCCCCAGCGTATTCCACTGATGATAAACGCATTCTCTGAGCCACCCTGTGATGCTTCAGCTCCTAGTGATGTGAACAACGGCTCTGTGGACCACTTGTGGGACATGACTCCTCCCTCAGCTACCGCTGTGGAAACTGGATGGAATCGCCTTTGCTCCATAAACATGCTACGACGTGCGCCTCTGGGAACGTCAGCAGATGTAGGCTACAACAATGGCACGTCTACCACTCGGAACACAAACAATTGGCATCTTTAAGTGTGGGAACAATTTGGTCTCTTTTTAAACAAAATGTACCAAAACCGTTTTTTTCTTTTTCTAGGCACTATGGAATTCTGAGTGCTTAGGATCTCAAATAATAGAAGGACTTCTAAAACGTTTTACATAGTTTATGGTTTAAATAATTTTATTCACATTTTGACTGATAACAGCGGCCACCTACATCTACAGCCGAATGGAGCAGGTAACTGTTTCAAACAACAATAAAGAGGTAAAGAGAGAAAGGAAACAAAACCAAAAAGAGAAGAAGGAGGGAAGGGAAGAGAGGAAAGCCCAACAACCAAAGCGAGAGTCTCCGTACCTGGTGCGGATTGTTTACAGGTGTGTCTTGTAGCTCTAGGGGAATTAATTACTCCTCCATACGAACTGCCTGCGTGAGGCATAGCTCCCGTAGATATACTGGGCACGTCAATTCAACACATTAGTTTGAAAGGAATCTATTAGTAGAACCCCATGTTTCATCAAAGCACGGGAGCATGCATTTGGCTCCTGCGGTCAGCTTTTCCATACACACAAGGTCCCACATTTTGTATAACCAATCAAAGTGGGTCAGGACTACAGTTGTGGCCCATCTAGATAAAAGAGTCTGTTTAGCTGCGCCCAAGGCCAGAGCAATAGCTCTTCAACAACAGGATCGTAGGGGGAAGGTCAGGGCATTGGGGAGGCCCAATTAGATGTAGCTTAGGAATCTGGGCAGCTCGTTTCATAAATAGTATCTATATCCGACAAGTCTGCAGACCAAAATTGTTGGATCTTTGGGCAGTCTCACAGTAAGTGTGTCAAGGTGCCCTTCTGCCCGCACTGTCTCCAGCACTGTGTCCCCTCCCACCCTCCATGTTACAATCCTCACTGGAGTATAGTAACAGTAGTGGGAAATTTTGAGAAACATTTCTTTGCGCACTGTTCTACACGAAGACGTCCATGCTCTGTGTATTATGTCCTACCACTCCCTGGCCGAAAATTCCCGTTCACACTCATTCTACCACCTACGCTGGTGATTTAATATGTTGTTGAGGTGCAGTAAGGAAGGAATATGTATCCGAGAGCAGCTTTTTATCCGAATGGCAGGTAATAAACCATTTTCAAATGCTGTTAAAGGGCGACTGGCATGTGGGCATATGTGGGGCTGTGTGACCCAGGGTCTTAGCGCGATGTATTGCCATTGGGTGTCTGTGTTGGCATGCAACTTCTCAAAGTCCATCACTCCCTCATCATCAAAAAGGTCCCCTATCCTTTTACAATAAGCTTCTTGCCACCTAAATATAACCGTCTCCGGTTACCGCTGGGGGGAATTCAGGGTGCCCTAGAAAGGGACTCAGAGGGGATGTTGGAGTGGAGAGAAGTCTTTTCCCTTGCACCTTGTCCCACGCTCCCATCGATGCCCTAGTTACTGGTGAAATGCACATTCCCAAAAGGTCGGAATTTTCTTTGGGAGCCACGGCACCTTCCACACATGAATCCCAGTCACTGAGCGGTCTAAAAAGCACCAGTGCTTTTCTGACACCGTTCTATACCATTCGATCATGTATCGGAGTTGGGCCGCCTGGTAATATCTTTCTGGCCGGGGAATAAGTCCTCCTTCTTTCTGTTTCAGGTATGCCTGGTTTCAGGCCATGCGCGCTTTCTTCCCACCCCATATGAAGTCGCTTATAAGGTACTGTAATTTAGATATCACCATGGTGGAGGGTTGTAGAGAGAGTGTTCGCATGACATATTAAATCCGGGGAAGAAGTGTAATTCCAACAGCCGCTAGTCTACCCAGCCAGGATAATGTGAGTGTGTTCCAAGTCAGTAGTTGAGATCTGGTCACAGTGAGTAAATCAGTGTAATTTTCTTTTGCTGTGCATACAGGTGTAGGGAGGATCCATATGCCCAGATATGTCAGCCTCTCAGGAGCCCCTTCAAAAAGGAACATGCTCGCCAACCGTGATCGTTCAGCTCTGGGATTTATCAGGCTAAGTGTTTGTGTTTTCTGTAGGTTAACTTTAAACCCCGAAACTTGGCCGAAAGCTGTAATTTCCTGGATGAAGGGGGTAGGGAAGTAAATGGTTGCGTCAAAATCAGTAGCACGTTATAAGTGTTTAGCGAAGTTTTGTGTTCCCTATCACCCATGCGAAGTCCCGCAATGCCAGAGCGTTGGCGGATACGCTCTGCAAAGGGCTCCATATACAGCACAAATAATAAAGGGGACAGGGGGCAACCCTGTCTTGTTCCTCGTGAAATTCCAAAGGGGCGGGATGATATTCCATTTACCCTGACCCTAGCCTCTTGAAGAGTATAGTTGCAACGGACCGAACACCGGAACCTTTTCCCAAGCCCAAATCTAGTGAGTACCGCTTGCAGATATGGCCAGTGTACCCTATCAAAGGCTTTTTCTGCGTCCACAGACAGGACCATAGTCTGTGTCTGCGATATCCTAGACAAATCACAGCGTGCACAGAGTCTCTTGGTTGCATCACTACAGTTCCTTTCCAGGATGAACCCTGATTGACCTGGGTCTATAAGGCCTTGCATATACGGAGCCGATGCACCAGCAGTATCCTAGTTAAAAAATTCAGGTCAATGTTTAGCAGCGAGATGGGCCTATACGATGCACATCTCTTTGGGTTCTTGCCTGGCTTTGGGAGGACTATAATGGAAGCCAATTGCATAGTAGGAGTAAGGCTACCCATCTCACTAAACAAGTTGTAAAGGGGAGCAAGAAGGGGAGTAAGATCCAACGCAAATGTTTTATATAATTCAGGGGTGAAGCCATTGTCACCAGGGGCATTGCCTGAGGGTAGGTTCCGGATGGCCAGAGATATTTTGTCCAGGGTATTGTCGACATTCATCTTGGACGACTCTAGCGTTGGGACCCGAGCCAAGGTGGCTCCGGCCACATAATTTACAGCCGCCACTATATCCAGCGTCTCCGCTGTGTAGAGGGTGGAGTAAAAATGCTCAAATTCACCAGCTATGAGGTTGTCTGTCCGCAACCCATTCCCCTTCGAATTCTCAATCTCCACTACTCAGCACTGTTCCGCCTGGGAGAGCAGTTTATGTGCCAATAGTCTGCCCGCCTTATGTCAGTTTTGTGCACACCAAGGCATATTCGGCTCGGTCGATGTCTAGCGCCTTTAATTGTTTCCGCGCCAGAGTAAGTGGACGTCTCGCTCGGGCCGCACCGGTACACTGACGGACTTCTTCTAATTCTTTAACCGTGCCCTCTACTGCCTCTCGTTTAGCCTTTCTTTCTTTGTTTAAGGTAGCAGAAAAAGCCAAAAACTGCCCCCGGCAGACTGCTTTGAGCGTGTCCCGTAATAGTGTGATTGTTGTCGAGCAGTCATCGTTTATTTCCAGGAAATCCTGAATGGATTTCCGAATCTGCTCTACTTTATGTTCGTGCGTGAGTAGGCTATTATTTAATCGCCACTGCCTCTGGGTGAAAGACATCCCGGACAGCTTCAACGAGAGTGTAGTGGTCTGCCAATGCTGCGGCTCCGATTGCCACCGCTACCAAAGCTTGGGATAGGCGTAGAGAAGTTAGGAAGAGATCTAGGTGCGCATAGGTCTGCTTCACAGTGGGGAAAAGGTATATTTTCTTGCCGCTGGGTTACGCTGGTGCCACACATCAGACCTCCGCGAGTCAATTCATCATAGCGTCCGAAAGCGCCCCTGATCTACCTGTCTTCGAGGCTGATCAAACCATCTGGGAGTCATGCACTATGTTATAATCCCCACCTATTATTAAATCCTCATCTGGGGAAGCCAGAATCTTTCCCTGGGCCTTCCTAATGAAAGTCTTTTGTGAATCATTTGGGACATATATGGAGGCCAAAGTGTAGGTGCGGCACACAGCTTCTTCCCGCAGGGACAACAATCTGCCTGAGATTTCAGCTTGTACAGAAAGGACCCTCCGCGAGAAGTGTGTTGCAAATAGGATGGCCACTCACACCCGCTTCTCCAATGTGGATGAGAAATGTTGTCTGTCGAACCATTGTGATCTGAGGCGTCGCCAGTCTGAGCGTACTAAGTGTGTTTCTTGTAAAAGGCATACATCACATTTCGAGTCTGAGGAAAGTGAGTAGGGCTATCCTTTTTGCGGGTGCGTTAAGGCCTCTGACAATGAGGGTCAGCATCTTAAGAGAATCTTCTTGCACAACCGTGTTGTGTGTAAATGTGCTGCATGTGGGGCAGTAAGCGGAACCAGGTTACTAAAACCGTGTAGGCAGCCAGAGGGGCAGAATATAGAGAGGGGAGCAGGGCTGTCGGGCAAGAGAGAGAGGACCCACTCATCAGGGTTCGGTGCGCAGCAAAAACTCTAGAGGGTTTAATGGAGGGAGAAGAGGAGGCCTCCCACCTGTTCTCACGAGGGCTTGGTATACCAGTCTTTAGTGGCCTTGCTCTTCCACCAGGGTGCCACATAACGCTGAAACGGCATGCGTCTAGGAGGCGCTCCACCACTTTATCCGATCTACTCGCTAGGGGGCCAGCTTTGCACACTTGTATCTCATTCCAAGTGGGTGTGTCTACTGTTTTCCCATAGGTAAGACAGAGAGAGAATGAAAAATCACAGAAGAAGAAATAGTAAGAAACAAAACAAACAAACTGAGTTCCCTTAATAAGAAAAATATATCACCAATTAAGGTGGGTCCATGAACCTGGTGTCTAGCCTTCTCCATGTTTTGAGCTCGACGTGGAGAATAATGGGGGGGAGAAGAGGGGGGGGGGGTCTCTCCGCCGGGTGAGGTTGGCACATCTGGAAGACTCTAGCCTCTCGTCCATCTCAGCTATATGGGGTCTCGTCCTCTACAACATACCACTCTATGACACTCCACTTAACAACACTCTGCGCCACGAAAATCCATGCCACTTTATGCCCCTCCACAGTAGGAGTTGCCACTCCAGTCTACAACAGGTTACCCCACTCAACGCCACTCCACAACACTCACTCCACGACAGGCCAATCAGCTCCACGACAGGCCACCCTGCTCCACGACAGGCCACCCCGCTCCACGACAGGCCACCCCGCTCCACAAGCTGCCACTGTATGAAACACCACTTCATGACGCCCCAATCCATTTTACAATAGGCCACTCCACTCTATGCTCCTCCTTCACTCTGTGACACTAAGACTCGCTAGCCACACTCCAATAAGTATAACTGACACCTTCCCCATGCACTGCTTAAACCCTTTCATATTGCATCACTTATAGCATGTTAAGTGATAGCATTCATAACAAATTCAAGACATCTCAAATTGCATCATACATGTGAACGCTGTGCATGGCAAAGGGGCGAGTTATAGTTAATTTAGTATGGCTAGCGAGATGACAACACTGTATAAGGAGGTGTGCGAATTATAGTAACTTTTGGGCGGGGCTCACAATATAAATAATTTATTATATTCTTTCTACGATTTGTGTAGTTTAACCTGGTTTTCTATAGAAATAATTACGTTTTCCTAACTATAACTTATCCTCAACTTCTGTTCCACACACACACACACTTTTTTTCTTAAACTACTGGCAATCACCAGTAGGTAGTTTTAGTTAGGTCCTAGTTTCCATAGGAAAAGCATTTTTTATTTTGTCAATAACATTGGCGTCGTTAGATGAACCGTCACAAACTTTTCAGAACTAGTACGCACCTTAGTTCAGTTGCTGTGTTGAAACTTCCAGGGTGATTGGAATAATGTAAGGTAATTATTACTTAGTGTTATGAAAACTCTAGAAATTCACTTAAAAAAACCCAAAGGGTATAGGGATGTAATAGCTAGGTTCAAATTTTACATGTATAAAACCATAGAGATTCAACAGTTATAGCTATTCCTACGTCAAGAAACTTTAACTTATGCCCTAAGATAACTATAACTTGCACCCTCGTCATGCACTGCTACTCAGTAATACCATCTTGTACGATATATTATTCATAATATAATTGAAACATTTGCAATAAAATTGGTGATGAGAAAATTGCGCGTGGCAGGGGCACGAGTTATAGTTACCGGCAGGATGGGGAGACGGAGAGGGAGTGTGAGTGTGTACACATATATATATTTAATAGACAAACACCAGACTAAATCCATGCTACCCTACGGATGCAGTGTGCGACTTTAGTTAAGCACCCGCCTAATTATTTAAATTAGTTCATTTAGTCCAAAAGGATATGTCAGAACTCTACCAGCTGCACATAAAAGATATTTATTGGTATGTTAAATTGTCTAGTGGTCCATGTGTTAAAGCTCTAGCAAAGTAGGTCTTTTTCAAGACAAGAATACAAAGAAAATTGTGAGCATCTATTAGCTAAAATAGTGTACATCATCAATATCAACAGAGGAAGGCGTTTCATAGACAAATTATCATAAAATAATTTCAAACAAAAAAAATATTTTTATCCAAATTATACACATAGCAAAATATCAATGTCCTATGGTTACCAGAATCAAACCGTTTACAAACTGCCTATGTGCAATAACATTCTGTTTATTACAAGCTTCACCAAGTACAATGTATAAACTCATCACACTTTAAATATACACTCAGTCATCTTGATCGCAGTAGCCAATAATACAACCATTCTTGATGCAAATTTTTGTACCACAATTCATATCAATGTGTCAGTCCTTACTTGAACATGCAGCAACCTATAATATTCTCATCTTTATGACATTCCTATGATCTTATGTCTCACTTTCAAGATTAAGGTCACTCGTTCCCAAGTCGACTGCCAGCATTGCTACATGTAAAAGTCATCTGAGCTACATAGAATTCCTATCACAGTAACAAAGGATTTCAATTTAATGTGCATATTCAGGTATACTGTGTACATAGTTTTCGTGGGCCTGGCTTTGCATTTCTGAATAATGTGAAATCACAATACAACCCAAAAATGCAAGCAAAGTGTTACAGGTTATTCAAGTCAGTATAAAAAAATACAATACTAATTTTCAGAAAAATATAGCCCGTATTGGTAGGGGGTATCAGCCTCGTTAGCATTTGAGGATAGCACACTCTCCTCCAAGTACATTTAAAGTTGAGCTAGTCCCCCATAATAGGTTCATCTCTTTCTTGGAGAGTTTGAATCTCTCACATTTTTGTTTTAAGGATACCTTGCTTTTGCCGTCACTCATTCTGTTAATTTCAGCTTGTGTTGCTTCACTGCTATGGTCAAAAACTAATGCAGCACCCGCTTTCCTCTTCTCATTCACACAAGTGGCCATCCCTTTAGTTTTTCAAGTGAAAAACTCCTAAATAAATTCTTCTACTGAATAACTTCTGATCTGGCCGGCTGGTGCTTACAACAGTCTCTAGCACGTTCCACCAAGAGGAGTACCACAATCAGGAGAAGGTTTCTGTCCTGCAAAGACTTTTGCAGAGGATAACCTAGTTATGTTTTGTTTTAGGAGGTAGTGAGTTTGATTGGTTGATAGAACGACACTATTGACTCATAAGCAGAAAAATATCAAGAATGAGGAGACTTGGGCATCTAGGTGATGTATTGCCATGTACACGACAGGCTTATAAAATAAGCAAGATAGTGGGAAACAATTGTGCAATACTACAAACTTATTCATGCACTGGCACTAGAATAGGCCAACATCCTTTAATAACATATAGTAAAAATAAGTGAAGATTATTCAGTCAGTTATTTGGAGAAATAAACCCATACGTGTTTGGATAGCAAGGCTAGCTACTATGTATACAATGTATGGTGTTCTATGTCAGATTTATTAGCTTGCTTTGCATTATAGGTTTTTTCTAGTCAATGTGGTTTCTGTCACGTTATTTTTCTGTGTAATGATACACAGGAGACGTTTTAACCTTTTATATCCCAGTCTTGGTTAGACGAAGATAACAGAGAAAACGTGGCCCAGAATGGTCCTTCGACATGGGTACTGCCAAGCACTCCAGTCATAAGCTCAGGTATCCTCTTCCTGCCTCTATCCCAGCGAGCCGAAAGATGCTTATCTGACCGTCTTGTCCTGAAACTTTCCCTACATCCCACATTCTTGCAGTTGGAAGCAACAGGTGTTCCAGTTTCAAACCCTCTCTTTGGCCTGCCATCGGCACCTTGTTGCTTCACCTAGGTAGTGAGACCTGTAATGAAGTTCCTCAGCATGAGCAGCAATAGTTTACCGCAAGGATATATTCACAGATCAGTATCCCTTCCAACTCTAACACCAATTGACAATGGCAATATCTCTACTTCAGGATTTAGAATTCATGGTCAACATGGACAAACCAGAACTTGTGCCAACACAGAAGGTGACCTCTCTGGAGTTCATCATGGACACTGTGGTGACCACTCTAAAGCTCCCCAAAAAGATCTTAAACATCAGGAAAGAACTCAATAAGAACCTAGTGAGAACATGAATTTCTCTCAAATTCTAACCTATTAGCTCGGTTGGTGGAAGGGGCGCTAGGTGGCGCCGCGCAAGATGGCCGCACGTATGTGAGGCTCCTGCCGCCCGGCGCATCGATCCGTTATTTATCCTGCCCACGGGAGCTGCAGAGGGCTGTCAGCGACTGTGCACATGCCCTGGCACTGCGTGCATCGCTGGTAAAAATATCGGATGGTAAGAGGGTTCCTGCCGCCGCGGAGGAGCTGCTGACGCTGAGCGGCTGCATCAGAGGGCTCGCGGATCGAGGGAGATCCGGTGGGCGGACCTACGTGAGTCCGCGGCTGAACACGAGGCGGCTAGGCCTCCGGCTCGGGAGGCGAGAAGCGGGCGGATCCAGGTCGACGCGGACTGGCGATTACCCCGGGTGAGGTTCTGGGCTCTGGCAGGTGCTGCCTGACTGCGAGAGAGCTACGACGAACGGCGGAGGAGGCCGGGACTGCGCTCTCCCTCGTCGGCTTGATTTTTGAACTTCCCAGCCTGCAGAGCGCAGCGGAGGTGGCTGGGATGGCGGGACGCGGCCCCCCGCCTGGTTACTGAAGGCAGAGAGGAGCGGATGGGAGGTAGTGGAGCGGCGCTACATAGGCCTCCCTCGTTGCCCAGCACACTTTGAGGCTGAGGCTGCCCCCCGGGGGAGCTGAGTGGATCGTGGGGGCTTGCATCGGCGCCAGATCGGTCCTGAACCTATTCAGCGGGCTGGGTCCCCAAGCACTGGGACGAAGTACGGATAGGGTGGAGGGGACCCCAGGAGGCGTCCCCTTGAGCCCCTTTGGCCGCGAAAGGAGCAGAGACAGGCACAAGTGAGGGCCTCCCGGCGAAGAGAGCTCACGGGTGCGGTCGAGTGGCGAGGCCAGCATGTGGCCTGGACAGCCCAGCAGAGTGGGGGCGGGCGGCAGCATCCACTGTCGCCGAATACCGGGAGATTGCTTTCACAGGACGCTGCAGAGCTCCCGCGACTGGAGCCAGAGATGGGGGAAGGCTGACGCCAAACAATCCCGCCTCACGTTTGAGGCGAAGAAGACAGGCCGCACCCCACCAGAAGAGCGTGCAGTATCGGGCGAGCCGGGCCCTGCTGTTGACCCCACTGTGAGGGCGGGGGAGCTGGCGTCGCTTCTCCAGGAGGTCAGGCAAGGTTTTGCGACAATGGCAGATAAAATGGACAGCATGTCCACGCGCATGGATGCCGTTGTGCATAAACTGGACAATCACAAAGACCGTCTCCGGAAGGCAGAACGCCGCATCTCGGATACTGAGGACACCTTCACTCGGGTCTCCACGCAGGTAGCGCAAATGGACAAACTTCTGAAACTTATTGCAGCCAAGAACGAGGATCTGGAAGCGAGGAGTCGACACAATAACATCCGCGTTCTTGGTGTGCCGGAGACCACCAACACTGGCAGAATGGAGGAATATGTGGAGAAATTGTTGACCTCAGCCATCGGAATGGAACATCTATCCACCCAGTTCATTGTGGAGCGAGCCCATCGGTCCCTGGGGCCCCACCCGCCACCGGGGAGCGCGCCTCGCCCCATAATCGCTAGGCTCCTCAATTACAGAGACCGCAATGCTGTACTTCGTGTGGCTAGAAGCAAACAGCAACTCAACTATGAGGGAGTAACCTTTTCCATCTACCCGGACTTTACAGCCGCAGTCCAGGAGGACAAGTGTAGATTCATGGCGGTAAAAAATAAGCTGCGACAGGCACAGATAGACTACGCTTTGCTATACCCAGCACTCCTCAGGATCACCCATCAGGGCAAGCAAAGGTTTTTTACTAATCCGCAGCAGGTGGAAGACTTCCTAAAACATCTCAAACGCGCTGGTGGCGGCCCTGGCTCGCCATCCACTTTGCGACGATCCACCTCACCAGACTGATGTACACCACCACCGGCTAGGACCTGGCCAAGAGACAGTAAGACGAGGAGATAGACAGGGGCGGTGGATTGCTGGTAGACTCTGCAGTGTTTGTTTTGGCTGACTTGACGCTGCGTTGGGATTTGCATGAGGCACAGCGGTGGGCATGGCATTCAGGGCTGCGCCGGGCACCTCCCCTAATCCCATACAGGGCTCGGCTATCTCATCACTTTCGGGCTCTGGGGGAGGGGTGGTCCCGGATCGCCACCTAGGGTTTCCCCCCCAGCGGGCAACCCACTTTGGCTTCTCTTAGCATGTTCAGAAATGCATTTACGAAGTTGTTGTTTTCTGGTAGGGGGGGGGGGGGGGGGGGGGAGGGAATCGGGATTCAGTGGGAGGGGGGAGGTCTTCACAGGGGTGTTTTACAGGATGGGAGGCACACGACACAGCACTACATCTTGATGGACAGGAACACAATTGACGTTGAGAGCACGTTCATAGCACAGACAGCTATCTGAGGGAGGACTATTCAGGCCCATGCCCAGTGGCTACGGTGGGAGCCCTCATTTTATGCTTAGCCAGCCACGCATAGGGGACAAGGAAGCTAGGGTGACCACATCCCAACTAGGGGTTCTTTCATGGAATCTTCGGGGCCTGGGGGACCCTAGGAAGAAGCGGCAGGTGTTGGCATACTTGGACCGTCACAAGATCCACATCGCTATGTTGCAGGAGACGCACATCAACCCCACACTCTCCAACACATTTGCTACCAAATGGGCGGGTCATAGGCTGTTCTCCTCATATTCCTCTTATGCACGCGGCGTGGCGATCTTAAAAAAGAAACAGACGCCATTTGCCTTGGCAGGGTCCATGGTGGACTCACAGGGGCGCTTTATCATTGCATGGGGAAGACTGGGAGCAGACTCCGTTACCTTGGTTTGTTGTTATGGACCCAACTTAGACACGCCAGATTTCTTCACCACACTTTGGGGTAAGATTGTGGACATAGGATCTACGCACATCATATGGGGAGGTGACTTTAATGCCGTGCTTGACCCAGCAGTGGACAGGTCCAATCCCCACTCTCACCATTACAGTCGCACACAGAGGGAACTACAATATATTTCGGAGGGGTGAGGGCTGGTAGACGCCTGGCGTCATCTTCACCCTCAGGCCAAAGAAGGCACACACTTCACGACACATGCAGCCACCTGGGCCAGAATAGATTACATTCTCCTCACAAGGGGACTCGCGCCGACGCTAAGCGCAGCGACGCATCTTGCTAGAACACTCTCAGATCATTGTCCAGTGAGGATAATGCTTCACCCTCCGGGATATGACAGGCCTAGGCCTAGTTGGCGATTGCAACCCACGGCACTGTTGGACTCAATGTTTCAGCATGAGCTGGGGGACGAAATACGAGACTTCTTTCAACAAAACAAGGGCTCAGTAGATAGCATTGAAACGATTTGGGAGGCCTTTAAGGTGACAATACGGGGGTTTTGCATCTCTAAAAGTTTCGGAGTGCTCCGGGATATACTAGGGACGTTACGGACCCTGGAAAAAAACCTTAAGGCATTGGAACACCGAATGGAGCGGGGCGAGGAGGGAAAGGTGCAGGCAGATTTCCGGGCTCTCTTGTCGGAGTACGAGAGAGCTGCGCAGCGCGAGTCGAGATTCCGGGGACGGTATTGGGAGGCCCGCAGGTATGGTGAGGGGGAGAGGCCAGGGAGGGCCCTGGCTGAAGTGATTGGGCGACCCCGGTTCTCCAATTTTGGAGATCGTGGGCCCTGCGGCGACGAGACACAGAGACATTTCACACATCCTAGAGACGTTTACTACGCACTATGCCGGCCTCTACACCTCACAGCGCAGGGGTTCGCTGGATCTTGATGAATTCCTGGGAGATGTTGCGTTGGGCTGGCTTTCCGACACACATCGCGGCTTCCTCTGCTTGCCTTTCGAACTTGACGAGGTGCGAGAGGCAATCATGACAACGCAATCAGGTAAGGCACCGGGCCTGGATGGCCTCCCTATTGAATTCTATAAAACATACATCGACATAATGGCTCCGGTGCTCAAGGAAGTATACGAGGAATCGATGGAGGCTGGTGAACTGCCCCGATCAATGCGGGAGGCATTACTGGTTTCACTTCTGAAACCAGGCAAGCCCAGCGACTCTTGCGGTTCATATAGACCGTTATCCCACATCAATTGCGATATGAAAATCTTGGCAAAAGTCATTGCCAACAGGGTGTCGTTATTACTGGATAGGCTTGTGCTTCCCGATCAGTCAGGGTTTGTGCCGGGACGTGACCCCTCTCATAACCTGCTACAAACTGTTGATCCGGAGCTACAACTGGCTGCGGTGTTCCTAGATGCAACAAAGGCGTTCGACTCCGTGGAGTGGGACTATCTGTTCGAGATACTGGGACGGATGGGGTTCCCCTCTCTCTTTATATCCTGGATTCGGCTGTTGTATCACAAACCCACTGCTAGGGTGTTAATCAATGGGCACCTCTCTGAGGCCTTTCCCATCACCCTGGGTACGCGCCAGGGGTGCCCGCTTTCCCCCCTGCTGTTTGCCATAGCGCTGGAGCCATTAGCATTCAGGCTGCGACAGCACCATGGTGAAAAAGCGTTCCGATGTATCCAGCGTCAAATACAAGTGTCCCTATACACAGACGACATCACACTGTATGTGAGAGACCCTCAACAGAACATCAATCCACTGCTCCGCGAATTTATCACTTTTGGTAGACTATCCGGGGTCCATATTAATTGGGGGAAGTCGCAAGTCTTCCCGCTGACGGCGATAACCACCAGGTTTGACTTAGATTACCCGCTGGCTTGGTGCGATTCTGATCTTCGGTACCTTGGGATACAGATCTCTAGGGATCGCGACGAACTGCTGCGTCTCAATTACGGCACTGCGATGCAGCGTCTCACTGACGCTGTCACCAGGTGGATCTCTTTGACCCTCTCGTTCGCTGGACGGGAGTCCTTGATAAAAATGGTGGTGCTCCCGTGATTCCTATATTTGTTCTTGAATATACCATATCATCCTGGGAGACACTTCTTTAAAACCCTTCGGTCAGAGCTCATCAGGTTGCTCTGGGGCGGCAAACAGCCCAGGCTTAAATAGTCTATACTAACCCAACCTTATGTTCAGGGAGGATTCGAAATTCCGGACTTTGAAATATATTATCTTAGTGCGCATGCACATTACGCATACTACTGGATTCGTCCCACCCCATATATGCCACAGGTGGCTGCGGAGCACTGGCTGGCGGACCCTATCCCACTGGACGGAATGATACAGGCCCCGAGGCGCTCCCGCGACACCCCACCCAACACTGTAACATGCGTAGTGGATGCGTGGCATCAAATAATCGGTATATGTGGGTCCCCGTGCCTATTTTCCCGAAGCTCCCGCTCTCCTATCATCCCGGTATGCCGTTGTTACAGGAACGGGTCTTTCATCAGATGCGCGCACGGGTGCAGATTGTCACATGGGGAGATCTCTTTCGGAACGGCAAGTTTTGCACACTTGCGCAAATGTTTGGCGAGGCCTCTCCCTCGGCCCTAGACACATTTCTTTACATCCTGCTACGGCAGGGCCTTCGCACTATCCTTCCAGAGTTCCCGCAGGAGCCCAAGATCTTTGCACCATTGCACCAGATGCTGGGGTCCGCTGATCGCAGGCACTTAGTGTCCCGACTCTACCATAACATACGCAAACATTATGCGGGGCCCAGATGCACGGCGAGGACCCAGTGGAGTGAGGAGTTGGGAGGAGAAGTGACTGAAGAGCAGTGGGAGTATTGCTGCCTCCAAACTGCAAGGGTGTCTGCTAGTGGCAGATTGCGAGTAATTCATTATAAGTTTATACAGCGCCTTTACTATACGCCCGCTAAAAAGTTTTGATTCGCGCTGGCGGATAATGACAGGTGTGAGAGATGTCGCCAGCCGGGTGCGGGTTTTGTACACTTGGCATGGGAATGCCAGAGAATACTGGATTTCTGGACACAAGTTTTCCAGGCTCTGGGGAGGATGGATTTGGTGAATACACCAGTGGAGAGAGACCCAGTGCGGGTGCTACTAGGTTACACTGCGCACATCCCACAGGCGCATTGCAAATTCACTGGTATGGTATTGCTGTTGGCCAGGCGCAGGGTGGCTTGCAGGTGGGGTAGGGGGAGGGCTCCTAAATTCAAGGGCTGGATTGCTGACCTGACCTATTGCCAGGGACAGTTCGCCACATATGCCGAGACCCTTCCGCTAATATCTAGACCAAAAGATATTTGGGGGCCCCTTCAGTCTTACCTATTATCGACTGCCGTGGGGGTGGCGGACTCCCATGCTTTGGAGGGGGATGCGGGGGTCTAGGGGGAAAACTTGCTGCCTCTGAGCTATCACGGATACGCAAACTGCTCGGGGTGAGGGGGCTGGGAGGTTGTCCCCTCGTAGCGTGGACTGCTGTTGGTTGGGGTTCATGGCACCCCCTGGTGCTTGTTCTTTGGTACCAGTGTACTGTGAGGGGGGGGGGGGGGGGGTCGGGGCGGTCTCCCAGAGACGTGAGGGTAGAATGCCTAGTCCACATGTTGTATGCTTTAGCTGTGTCGCACAACACTATTAGGATGTTGCGATGTAAGGAACCCGTGGGACGGGGTGAGCGGTGTATAGCCTATAATACTGGACAGGAATGAAGGTCCCCCGTGGGAAGATGTGGCCAGTTGGGATTGTGATTAGTGCCTATTTGCTTGATATCTTCGCTCTTTGCTGTACTCACGCTGTGTTGTAGAAGATGTAATGTGCAAAATGTTAAAAATAAAGTTAAAAAAAAAAAAACGTTGTTTATTAATACAATATACATAAAGCAATGACTAATACCTGCCTCCCCAGCCATTCCTGTAGCTTTGGGAACCTGGAATACTCTGAACTGTTGCACTTGCAAGCAAGGGTTAGTAGAAGTTTTGGTACCATCATTGGCAGCGATGACGGGCAATGGGTGGTGAAAGTACCAGTGGCCTACTGTTCAGGGTCCTGGCACTTATTATTTCACAAATTAAGCACTGCATCTATATAAAGTTTGGAGGAAAATTGAATTTGACATTGACATCATGATGGTCACATTTCAGCACTTTCTAAATTCTCCATAAAGGATCTGGACCTAAAAAATCACAAAGCATGGAGACAAATTATATCCAATCCTGACCACACTTCCGTGCTTTCTTATTCAAAAACAACCCCTGAAATATGTTTCTAAAGCTGTGCCAGGAATATGTTTAAATATGTACTACTGAGAATATCATGTGAGACCTGCAGCGCGTTCGTGTCACTGTGCCGCATTCAATAATGATTAACTTTACAGTTGCAAAAAAAAAAAAATTTGCTTGGTTGGTGGGACTTTAAGGTCTGTTGATACAGGCCATATTTCTGTGGCTGCTCCACCACCCAAAGGCTTCAAATTCTGAAACTTCACCATCTGAGGAGAGGCCAGATATATGCAGAACAAGTGGATCTCAAAGCAGAGGCCAGGGAGGAGATCAATTGGTGCCCACAGCACATGGAATCATGCAATAGGGGGGGCGATCTTTGGATATACCCTGGACCTGGTAACAGAATTGAACATCAACAGACTGGGATGGAGCACCAATGTGGGGATCGATCCACTGGAGTTAAACGGGCAGCCGACGAACTGGCATTACATATCATCTAGCTGGAAATTCTAGCGAGCTTATTCGCAGTCAAGTGCAGAGCAAAATGAAGGGCCGTGAATTTTTAAAAATCGGCAGCCTGTTAAATCCATCACCTGGCAGGAACAAGACTGAAGAACGTTACAGAACTGGCAAAATACTTCCGGCACCATTGTCAGAAGAATCAGATAGCCATGAGAATGCAGGACCTTCCGGCTTACCAAAATGATTCACCAGATTGGTAGTCCAGACACTGTCAAGATTGGAACACCTGGATGCTGCACCCAGAGATCTTTTGAGCTCTCATGGACAGATAGGGCCCATGTTGTATCAATCTTATTTTCCTTAAGATTGGATCACTAACTCCCCTCGCAATTCGGCTGGAGACTGGACCTGAGAGGTCTGGCAACAGATGCTTTCCTACAAGAGAGGGCCAAGGACAGCAACTATGCCTCTCCACCCGTCACCATGGTAGAGAGGGGGCAGTCCATGAACGTGGTTCTCATTACACTAGTCTGGAGATCTCAAGTTTGATTTCCGGGTCTGAAGGAAATTCCCAGCGATTCATCAATCCCTCTCCACCTCGGTCAGACAACTCTAAGAGATCCCCAAGGCCAGTGGTTGTATATACATAGACTTTGTGTTATGGTGTTTACTTTTAAGTGCTGTTTTTGTGCTGCTGTCTCCATAGTGAGGTTCCAGAATCTCTCTGCAAGGGAGTTTCCAAAGGACTTGTGTGCAGTCCTGTTGTATCGTGCTGCTTCTAATAAACTGCTTTTCAATAAAACCCAGCTTTTGGAATTCAACACCGGTATCACCAGTTGGTGGAGGAGGGTTCACCCCACCTCGTGGCATGGAGGAGTACAGGTGATGCTAGTCAATTCTAGGCCTTTTGGGACTTTCTGATCAACTTGAGAAAGCTTGGGAAGAGAGCATACTCAAGCACTACAGGACAGCCTGGTGATGTTTGCCTGCTTGGTGTGTGGAACAAGGTCAGGATTCCATGGGGTTCACAACTGTTTAGGTCTGGAATTTTCTCTCTGAGTTTGTAGCGGAAGATAAAGCTTACAGGTCAGTAACCCCATTTAGATCATATATTGTCAGCAGATCATGCCGTGTGAATGGTGTCTCATTGGGGGAACATCAAATGGTTTGCAAGTTGTTGGGAGGAGTCCGAATCTCTGTGCATCCCACAAGCTATATGCTTACTTGAGGGCTGTAAATAAGATATTGAGCCTGTGCCTATCAAGGCAGAGTACAGACTGTCTGAAGAGAAAGGAACTAACCGGGTAAGCTGGCCATGTTACTTTGCTTGGTGTCATTCAAAAGGGTTTCACACATTGCCTTAGATTGATCAGGTAGAATGTTAACATTTCTAGTGTTACCATTACAGTGTCTAGACCATGGGTACTGGCAAACATTTTCCCAGGGGCCACAAAATATGGTCTGTGGTGTGCCAGAAGGCTGACTAATGCCAGTAGGATGGGAGTGGTGGTTTGCAGGCCAGGGTAGCAGGTAAGGTGGTCGTTGGAGAAGCCAAGCATGTACATGGTGTGGTCACTGAATCATGGCGTTATTTTGAAGGTGTCATTCCATACTGCTCTCTAGATGAATACTCAAGTCTCTAGAAGACTCAGATTTGGCAAAACTGAGTTATGCAGCATCTGAATCACTATCCCGCTACCAGCCTTCTACTTGCTATCACTAACCTCGGGAAAGTCAAGTGTCAAAAAAGAAGTAACTTCATTACTGAATCGGATTGAAATTGAAGTGTACAAAATAATGCAAAAAAAACCCAAAGCCCAATCCCGGCTTCCCCAATTGATCAAATTGCATGATCCTCACCTACAATTGCTAGATAGGTGAAGTGAGGTGGGTTATGCAAGAAGCAGAAACTCATGTGTCCATGTTTAGCGTACAATCAGCGAGGGGAAGAAAACAAGTTACTTACCTGTAACTTTGGTTCCCCAGTATTGGTAACTTTCATAGATTCTCATGCTTTGTATCATTCCCCGTCGTCGGAATGGGAGCCTCGGTA
Source organism: Triturus cristatus (assembly GCF_964204655.1). Taxonomy (NCBI): domain Eukaryota; kingdom Metazoa; phylum Chordata; class Amphibia; order Caudata; family Salamandridae; genus Triturus; species Triturus cristatus. The sequence continues at coordinate 446,100,238 of NC_140584.1, forward strand.
ACAAAAATATATATATATATATACATACATATGTATAACCATAGAAACAGAAGAGAAAAATAGGCCTAGGCCTCATCTCATTTTGTAGTATATCACCCTCTTTGTGTAAAAGAGCCCAAACTTTTGCCAGGGCCAATCAGCACAGCCTCACCCTCTGGAACCTTCCTGAGAGAGCTCAGAGCCTCAGATTTTCGTAGCCGTTGTGCCAACAGCCACTACCTTAGTAAACCGGCAGAGCTTTCCCAGGGGAGGTGGGTGGGCGCATGAGAATCTATGAAAGTTACCAATACTGGGGAACCAAAGTTACAGGTAAGTAACTTGTTTTCTTACCCCAGTATTGGAACTTTCATAGATTCTCATGCTTTGTATCAGAATAGCAAGCAGTAGATCACGACAAGCACATTTCGGTAAATACATGGCTTTACAAAATCATCTCAGTGTACATGATAAAACAACCATTACTGAAACCAAATGTGCTTACCAGGATGGAGGGATTGTAGGGAAAGCTCACCTCTCATTGAAAAAGATTCCGGAGGACTGCTTGACCAACAGCAGCGTCAGCTCGTCCCACCGATTCCAGGCAGTAGTGCTTCGTGAAGGTGTGTACACTGCTCCACGTTGCTGCCCTGCAAATGTCCTTAATCGCCACTCCAGCGAAGAGAGCCACTGAAGACGCCATCGCTCTCGTAGAATGCGCTCGGGCCCTTTTATCCAAAGGTTTGCCCGCAGCCTGATGACAGTACTGAATTGCACTGGAGATCCAGCGGGAAATGCCACTCTTGGCGAGCGGTAACCCCTTCCGTGGTGCACTGTAGGCGATAAATAGTTGAGTAGACTTTCTGAAAGAGCGTGTGCGCTCCAGATAGAATTTCAGGCATCTTTGGACATCCAAAGAATGCAATGTTCGTTCCGCTTGAGTGGAAGGACGCGGAAAAAAGGAGTTCAAAATTAAGGGTTCATTCAAATGAAACTCCGAAGGCACCTTTCGGGATAAATTTTGGGTTGGTTCTCAAAATCATGACATCCCTCTTGAACTGTAGAAAAGGCTCCACTATAGAGAGAGCCTGGAGTTCACTAACTCTCCTAGCCGAAGTCAATGCCAGGAGAAGGGCTAGTTTCCAAGATAGGAACTTCAAATCCGCTTTGTGAATCGGCTCAAAGGGCGCTTTCATCAGTTGAGCCGGTACCAGGTTAAGCTGCCAGATAGGCGGAGGTGGCCGGACCGGAGGATACATCCGAAATAACCCCTTAAGGAACTGCTTAACAATCCTTGCAGACCATAGAGATGGCCCCGATGTCTTCCGTCGAAAGCGGGATATGGCAGCCAGATGTACCTTGATCGAAGAGTGCGCCACACCTGATTTAGCCAGAGACAGGATATAGGGCAAAATCTGATGTGGCAGGGATTTGTAAGGATGGAGCTTATTCCTCTGGCACCAAAGGCAAAATCTCTTCCATTTTGCCCTGTAGGTCTTATTAGTGCTTGGTGCCCGCGCCTGAGATAGAACATCCCTGCATTCCTTAGACAGATTCAGATGGCGGAATTCTCTGTGTTCAGGAGCCACGCTGACAAGTGAAGTGACTCCGGATCCGGATGGAGGACTTGCCCCTGATTTCTCGATAACAGAGATGGAATCAGTGGCAAGCGAATCGGGCGATCCTGGGAGAGAAGTAGGAGTTCCGAGTACCAGAACTGCCGCGCCCATGCTGGAGCAATGAGGATCATCTTGCATGGTTCTGCCCTGACCTTCCTGAGAACTCGAGGAATGAGGGGAATCGGAGGAAAGGCGTAGCAAAATGCGCCGAACCAAGCAATCGAAAGGGCATTCCCCAGAGACCCTCGCTGGGGAACCTTGCTTGCGTAAAACCGGCACTTGGCGTTCTCCGGGGTCGCAAAGAGGTCTATGGTCGGAGTACCCCATTTCTTGAACACTGCCTCCAGCGTGGCCTGATCCAGCTCCCACTCGTGTGTCCCCTTCGTCTGGCGACTTAGAGCATCCGCTGTGATGTTGAGACACCCCGCTAGGTGCTCGGCTCGCAGAGTGACCCCGTGAGAGATCGCAAATTCCCAGATCACCTGAGCTTCTTTGGACAGCGTCCGCGATCTCGTTCCCCCTTGTTTGTTGATATAGTGCATGGCCGTAGTGTTGTCTGTCCGGACCAGCACTGCACGGTTCTGAAGTCTGGGAAGGAACGCCAGCAAGGCTAAGTGAATGGCCCTTAGCTCCAAAAGATTGATGTGGTGCCGTCTGTCTGCTGGACTCCAGTGACCGCTGACCTGAAGCTCCTGGAGGACTGCTCCCCACCCTTCTAGGGTAGCGTCCGTGGTCACCACCATAGGAGAAGGAGGGATTCGGAACGTTAATCCTCCTGCGATGTTCTGCTTCACCAGCCACCATTCGCAGGCTGTGCGCATGGCAGGCGTTATCCATACTTTGTCGTTGAACGATCCTTCTGCCTGAAGCCACTGTTTGTCCAACTCCTCCTGTAGAGGGCGCATATGAAGCCTGCAATGCGGTATCAAAGGTATGCAGGATGAGATTGATCCGAGCAAGGACTTGTACTGTCGAACCGATACATGTCTCTTGTGCAGCATTTGACGAGCGGAAGCGGCCAGTTTGCCCTGACGCTCCTCTGACGGACGAGCCGTGCATCGTCTCGTGTCCAGAATTGCCCCAAGGAACTTCCGTGACCTGGAGGGTATCAGTTCCGACTTGGACACATTGAGCTGAAGACCCAAATGGGCGAACAATCTTATGCAAGTTGACACAGCCTGAGACGTTGCCCTGAACGACGGAGCCTTGATGAGCCAGTCGTCCAAGTACGGGAACACTTCCAAGGACTGCTTCCTCAGGAAAGCAGCGACTGGTGCCAGCATCTTCGTGAAAATGCGGGGTGCCGACCGCAGGCCAAACGGGAGCACCTTGAACTGGAAATGGGTCTTGCCTACTGTGAAGCGTAGATATTGCCTGTGAGCTGGGTGGATTGGAACATGAAAGTAAGCATCCTCTAAATCCAGGGATGCCAAAAAATCTCCCGGATTGAGTAGTCGTAGAATATCCTGGAGAGTGACCATCCTGAAAGAGAGCTTGATGAGATAGGTGTTGAGCTCCCTGAGGTCTAGTATAGGACGCCACGCATCCTCCGTCTTCCGAACCAGGAAGAACCTGGAATAAAACCCCTTGCCCCTTTGTGAAAGTGGCACGGGCTCTATCGCCCCCTTGATGAAAAGCTGGTGGGCTTCGAGATGTAATAGTCGGAGATGTTTCGCTGCACGGGCGTCTGGAGCTCTTGTTGGAGGAAGATTTTGGAACTCCAACGTATGGCCACTCTGAACTATATTCAAGACCCACCGGTCTGATGTTAAACGCACCCAGCTGTCCAGACAAAAAGATATCCTGCCCCCGACCGGTGTTTGTGGTAGGGGAGGAACAGTAGCCAGAGCCAGGAGGCCGCTATTGCCTCTTGGCGTTGTCTCGTCCCTGGCGATTCTGACGTCCTCTCTGGGACTGCCGAGAGAAAGACGCCGACTGTCCTTGGCGCTGGCTGGAATATTGACCTTTATAGGACTGTCCAGATTGTGTGGAATATTGTCGTTGGTTTCCTCTGTAGTTAGAAAACCCCCGACCACGTGCCCCTTTGAATGGCACTTTACGGTAGGTCAAAGATCCTAAGGACTTAGCTGTATCGGTGTCCTTTTTAATGCTTTGGAGGGCGTCGTCCACATGCTTACCAAAAAGCATCTCTCCGTCAAAGGGAAGGTCCAAGATCTTATTCTGGACCTCCTGGCGAAACCAGGTCGCTTTCAACCAGCCTTGACGGCGCAAGACGGCTGACCCTGCCAAAGCCCTGAAGGCAGTTGAAGCAATGTCCATCGCACAGTCGATGACTTCCGAAGAGCATCGTTCTCCCTCCATCAGCACCTGTCTGGCTTCGTCTTGACTAGTTTCTGGTAGCTGGTCCAGGAACGGTTCCATATCACACCACATCTGGCGGTCGTATCTGCCCAGAATAGCCAGAGAATTAGCCGCACGCACCAACAAGCTGGCCATGGTGGAGAATCTTTTACCCACATTGTCCAGTCTTCTGCCTTCTTTATCTGGAGGCGTGGTTAATGGAGTGGACGGATTTTTTGACTTACTTTGTGCGGCTTGTGAAATAACGGAATCCGGCTTAGGTTGTCCTAGAAAACACGCAGGACTGCCCTCTGGTGCCTTGTATTTCTTCTCCAGCCGGGGAAGAACCGGAATGACTGTTGCTGGATTTTGCATTGTCTTCAGACCCTCATCCCAGACATGTTCTATAATGGGAATAGATCTTACAGACTTCTTATATTGGGCTTTAAAGTCATATAGGAAGCAGTCAGACTGCTCCACCGTAAAGGGCAAACCAAACCTCTTGGATGCCCGTTCCATCAAATTATGGAAACCACCAATGTCCGCCGGAGGCGATATATTTGTCTCTCGGCCTACAGCATCTGGATCCTGCGTATCATCAGGGTCCCCATCCGGATCCCCTGGATCTGTAAGAGGGATTACCTGTCCCTCATCGTCTTCGTCCGTATCTGCATCGTCTGCGTCATCATCAGCAGGTTCCGTACCTGAAGGTTGGGGAACCACTAAGGGCAGCACCGGTGAAATGGAACGAGGTACCTCTCTTGGTAGAGGTGGCAAGTTCATTGGCATGTCACGTGGCACTTCCAATGGAGAAGGACGCACTGGAGTGCGATCCGGCAACGTCGGAAAACGAGATCTATAGTCTTGCAGCATCTGTTGCAAATCCGACACTAAAGCCACTGGCAAGGCAATCAGGTCCTGCCTCATAGAGCGGGGGCGTAATCCCTGTGTCAAGCTTTGGTGCCCCTCCTGCACCTCTGGACCATAAAACTCCTCCGTATCTGTGTCCTGCTGTTTGACATTCAGGTCTGAAGGGCTGTATGCGTCCCCAAACTGCCCATCCTCTTCATCCTCCTCCGAGTCCTCGAGAAGCATGGATGGTGGCAAAGGCGTGACCCGCCTAGGGGAAGTCATGGCCGGTGTAATCACTAATCTTTGGGTGGTAAATTCCAAATTTTTCGTCGTCGGCGGTCTCGTCGACGGAGTCGATGGCAACGGGATTACCAGTGACGACGAACTCGACAACGACATCGTCGACTGAGGGGCAACTGTCGTCGACGGAGCTGAAATCGTCGTCGACGATGAGGCCGTCGACAGTCCTGTGATCGTCGTCGACGGAGCAGTCGTCGACGGAGCAGTCGTCGACGGAGCAGTCGCCGCCGGAGCAGTCGCCGCCGGAGCAGTCGTCGACGGAGCTTTCTTCTTCATCGACGGAGTATGTTTCATCGTCGGCGGAGCACCCGTCGACGGTCTCGTCGACGAACTTGTAGTCGTCAACATCGACGAACTCGTCGTCGTCGTCATCGTCGACGTGGTCTTCGTCGTCGACACCGCTGTCGAAGACGACGAAGTAGACATCGTCGACGGTCTCGTCGACGGCCCCATGGAAATAGGCTTAACTGAGGAGATCGTCGTCGACGTACCTGCTTTTGCCTGCGTCGACGGACGCGGTTTCTTCAGTGGAACTGACTGAGGAGTTTCTGCAGCATGTTTTTTTACAGGTTTCTCCTTCTGGGACGGAGTGGAAGATGTAGCAACCTCCTTCATGTCCTTAGGGGCTATGTCCACAGTAGCCCGTCCCTGCCTCTCCTTTACACTGACGTGAGGAGATTTTTTGGGACCAGCCTCCTCAGACCTGTCAGAGATCCCGTGAGGGGCTTTGAGAGGAACCTTGAGAGGGGGTTCCGCAGAAGTGGAGGGAGATGACCTACCCCTCTTCTTCGATCTCCTGGAGGAGGTGCCAGATATAGATTCCTCCTCATCCGAAGAGATGACTTCCCTGGTCTTCAACTTCTGCAGCCACGTCAGCAAGCGCCCCTCTCTGTCTCTCAAGGTCTTGGTCGAGAAGGTCCGACAGATTTTACAGTCTGTGGCCTTGTGTTCCGGGTACAGGCAGTATATGCAGTTCTCATGCCTGTCTTCCACAAACAGTCTCTTCTTCCCACAAGAGGCACAAGCTCTAAATAAAGCTTTCTTCTCCCTTTCTGACATTCTGTCACAAAAGATGGCAATAAAGATATCCAAAAGTTAAATTCTGAGAAAAACTGAGCAGAGCTCAGTGGAGACTCCCTAGCACAACGTGCGGTAGAAAAATCTGAGGCTCTGAGCTCTCTCAGGAAGGTTCCAGAGGGTGAGGCTGTGCTGATTGGCCCTGGCAAAAGTTTGGGCTCTTTTACACAAAGAGGGTGATATACTACAAAATGAGATGAGGCCTAGGCCTATTTTTCTCTTCTGTTTCTATGGTTATACATATGTATATATATATATATATATTTTTGTTACCGAGGCTCCCATTCCGACGACGGGGAATGTTACAAAGCATGAGAATCTATGAAAGTTCCAATACTGGGGTAACTTTGGCTTCTAATGCCTTTTCTCTGGGTGCTCATTTATAGGATATTATAAAGGCTATGGACTGGTTGCCCGATTCTACCTTCAAGCCTTTTTACTTTATACCAGTGGAAGATGTGGCTTTGTTGCTGCTGAGCAAGCTTTGAAGTAGCGTAATCCCCACCTGCAGTGAGGGCATAGAATTATTTTTCCTATCATGTATGAAAGTTCAATTCTCATAAGGACATGTGTGGGGGAGTATTAACAAACCCGGTGGAGCCAGTAAAGGAAAATTCTGAAAGGAGGTTCAACCCAGTGGTTTACAGAGTAAGTAGCTGGTTGCTATGATGTATTGGAAAATGTTATTCTGTTAGGTGTACCTTATTGTCTGCAATTGTCGATAAACAGTTCCTTCTTTGCTTAGTTAAGGAATGAAACAGAAACAAGAATAAGGACAAACGAGATGCAACAAGGGATAGATAACAGGAACAAGAAGGGAAAGGTAAGTGTTCTAGGGCTTTCATAACTGCTGTTGGACTGTGACTGGGTACGTCTGAACTACATTTTATCCCAATGACTTCGGAGATGTGTGAAATAGTACTGTTTGTATGTACAGTGAGCTGCTGTTGGAGAATGAAGTAAAGCTAGAAGGCATATTTGTTGCCTCTCTATCCTTAACAGAACTGAAAGTTTCCTTCACAATAACTAGGAAATGTTGTAACCTTTGAAACAGATTTATATTTTTCACATATTTAAGCTTTTTAAAATATACACACCTGCAAAGTAAAGGACTTCCAAGGTAAAGTAGTAAAACTTACTTGCAATGAAAGGACTCTAGGGGTGAGTGGAAGTCACGGAATTTGACTCAGCGGAATTCCAAGGAGCTACATAAAAGCCCAGCGAGATTCCGTGTAGTTCTGACAACGGACAGAAATAGGTACGGAGTGCTGCTCGCGCTGTGATTTGGCGCAGGGAGCACGTTCTGTGCTGAAAAATCATTGCGAATGGCACCACACAGCGCGCAAGAGGGTGCAGCTACACAATTTGATTTTGCTGCCGCTCAAGCAGATTTACTACTCAAGCACCAGCCTTCTACTGGTCGCGACAGCCCGCATTGGAAAATCTTGGAAGATGTCCTCCTTCTGAATGGAAATCTTGCTAGGGGACACCGAATCTCGCTCACCCACTTACCGTTCTGGAGCTGCGTGCAAGAATAAATTCCATCATGCAGTGATTGGGCGAATTTGGCCAGGACTCTGCGTTACTCTCCCCAAATTTCTGAAGAACGGATTATTTTACCCACTCCTAAAGGACTCCCAATATACTTAACAAAATGTAAGGATTCCTGATGTAAAATTCCAGAAGCAATGGTAGCATACTAGGATAAATGCTAAAGAAAAGAATGTAGATATTCCATTAGAAACACCTTCACACGGACAAGGGGAATAAGAGTACAGATTAGTGCTATTAAAGTAGGAGCAAAAGACTCAAGGAATCTCCGCGTCCCCAAGGAGGTTGAAAAGGTGACCCTGATCAAACAGTAGCAGAAAGAAAAAAAAAATACAAGTAAGATCAGTGCTTCAAAAATACATAACTTTCTAAAACCCATCACCGATTTAAACATTTTTGAAAAGTACCCAAAGGCACACTCAAATACAGCCTTTTATTATTAGTGAGCTTGCTTTTACAATGCTGCATCAAACCATCTATACAGCAGCCAAACACAGATGCCATGCATAAAACGTTTGTAGAATATATAGCTATGTTTATTAAGCACAAATACCTGTTAGTTTACAATTAGATGCCATAATACATTCCAGTCACTGATTAGATTTGAGCAAGATTAATGAAGCGCAGCAACTGCCTTTAGATGGCAAGGCGATATAGTCTCGGTGGTCCGATTCAGTTATAGGCGACTAACACAATTGCAGAAACACTCTGGAGCATTCCCTATGGCATGAGAAGCCTTAAATTTACACTCTGTTGCATCAAATCCAGAACTACTTCATCGCAAACAATGTTTTATGAAATATAAATATAATTTAATATAGAAGCAAAAGCTACAGGCTTCTTTTCTCTATGTAAACATAAATAAATTAATAAAATGCTAAAATTTGCTTTGGTCGACACTTGCATTAACAAAACATTGCAACTAGCTGTACACATGAAATCATATCACAACTATCCCAATTAGGACAGCATTTGTAAACAAAAAACTAAATGTATTACGGTCACAAGGAAAACAATGTAAATCATTTTTTTTCAGAAAAATTAACACTTTACCTGGTGGGCGCATTATTGGTCTTTGTCCAGGGACAAGAGTGGGCCTCGTTCCATTTACTGGTCCATTGTTTGGTTTTGCACCAAAGTTCTTTGTTGAGATGGTTTCTGCCACAACAGTGCATTTAGGTTTGGATGGTGCAGATTTACTGTTTTGCACAACAGATTTGCTGCCGTTCAGCCCACTGCTTGCACCATGGCACCCAGATCCAATGCCTGAACCTCCACCAGGCCTCCCAGTGCCAGAGACTGACCCAACACCTTGTTTCACAGTTTGCGAACCCAATTTTCCACCTGGATGTGCAGGAGCAGCACCAGAGCTGCCAACTGGACGCACAAGTCCACTCTGTCGGGCAGGTCCAGAGACAGACTTGTCACTGGGCTTTGTAGTTCCAGAGACAGAGCTGCTAACAGGTCTCCCTGGACCTGTAACAGAGCCAGTGGCAGGCCGATTAGGTTTTGCACTCAAACTGCTATTAATTGGCAAAGATCCCGAGCTACTGGTAGACTTTGATGATTCCTTGCCCAAATTGCTGCTTGACCGTCCAGATCCAGAGACTTTCTCAGAACCCGATTTTGGTTTGTTGCTTGAACTTCCCCCTGAACTTCCAGCTGGCCGGGATGTGCCAGGGCCTGAAATGGTGGATGGCCGCGAAGAACCGGAACCCTGACTGCTGGATGGTCGCGAAGACCCAGGGCCTGAATTGCTGGATGGTCGCGAAGAACTAGGGGCCAAACTGCTGGATGGTCGTGAAGAACCAGGGCCCGAACTGCTGGATGGTCGTGAAGAACCAGGGCCCGAACTGCTGGATGGTCGTGAAGAACCAGGGCCCGAACTGCTGGATGGTCGTGAAGAACCAGGGCCCGAACTGCTGGATGGTCGTGAAGAACCAGGGCCCGAACTGCCGGATGGTCGAGAAGAACCAGGGCCCGAACTGCCGGATGGTCGTGAAGAACCAGGCCTCGAACTGCCAGATGGTTGTGAAGGCCCAGGGCCCGAACTGCTAGATTGTCGCGAAGGCCCAGGGCCCGAACTGCTAGATGGTCGCGAAGGCCCAGGGCCCGAACTGCTAGATGGTCGCGATGGCCCAGGGCCCGAACTGCTAGATGGTCGCGATGGCCCAGGGCCCGAACTACTGGATGGCCGCGAAGACCCAGAACCCGAACTGCTGGATGGCCGCGAAGACCCAGAACCCGAACTACTGGATGGTCGCACAGAGCCAGGGCCCGAATTGCTGGATGGTCGCACAGAGCCAGGGCCCGAATTGCTGGATGGTCGCACAGAGCCAGGGCCCGAATTGCTGGATGGTCGCAAAGAGCCAGGGCCCGAATTGCTGGATGGTCGCAAAGACTCAGAGCCCAAACTGCTGGTTTGTCGTGAAGACCCAGCCCCTGAACTGCTGGTCGGTCGCAATGATCCAGAACCCAAACTTCCAGCCAGTCGTGATGACCCAGCGGTGGCTGAATTGCTAAGAGTACGTGATGACTCTGTCCCTGAACTGCTGGCTGGCCGGGACGACCCAGAACCCAAAGTTGCATCTGGCCTTGCTGACCCAGCGCTTACAGTGTTAGCTAGCTGTGGTGGCTTGATACCTGAACTGCTACCAGCCCGTAAAGACTCACTGCTTGAACTGCTGGACAGCTGGGATGACCCTGCCCCTGAACGGCTCATCGGCGGCACGGTACGGGCACCTGAACTGCTGGGCACGTGGCTAGAGCCCATTTTGCTCCCAGATTTCCCTGAACTGGAATGCATCTTCAAATCGTGACTGGAAGGTGTAGCTTCAGATTTAAAAGGTATAGGCTTACTTTTCTTCAAATCAACTTCTTTTGCAGGTTGAATTTTAAGTGATCCATTCAGAGTTACCTTTGAGGTTGAACTTTTAATATTTGACCCAGGATTACTGCTCCCACTACCAGATAAGGATTTAAGAGACCCACCCTGTCCAGTTCTTGCTTTTTCTAGTGTAACACATTTGGCATTCGAACTTGTGGATTTGTCATTTGACACAATAGTTTTGGATTTCTTATCAAAACAACTCACAGATGACGGATTTCCTTTTACAACTGAATGTTTTTCTGAAGAGCTTTTGCTGACATTATGTGACTTAATATCTTTCTGTGAATAATTTTGCTTTGAAGAGTGAAATTCGCCAGCACCTTTTGGCTCTTTTTCTATTCGTCTCACATCCTGCTCTAGGCATATTTTCTTGTGCTTTCTTTCCCTACACTCCAACTCTTTCAGCTCCTCTGCAGTTCTTGGTCGTTCTTCAACCTTTTTCACAGTTTTCATTACTACTGGCTCAAATTGTTTCTTTTCTGCTAGTTTCAGCAGATCTGTAAAGTTAATTGGTGGGGGAGGGGGCAATCTTTTAGGTGGCTTTGGTTTTTCTTCTACTTTAGGTGGTTCTATAATTTCCGGCACAAATTCCTCATACTCTTCAGCTTCTTCCTGCTCCGAATCAGTCTTGGTGTATTCAAAGGATTCTGCTTCAGAAATGTATTCCTCATCTGCACTCGGACTGGACATCTGTTGTGTTTCTTCAAAAATTGGACTTTTCTTAGGCTTCTCCTCCACGGGCACTCCATTATATCCTCTAAAGTTGTCCTTTGTCCTGGATGCCATGGCTCTTGCTTTTTTGTCATGTTTCAATTCTTTTCGTTTAGCAAGAAGTTGTTCTTTTTTTCTTTTTTCTTCCAGTTCTGCATAGAGAAAAGGAAAACAAATTGTAAACTGTAAATCATGACCTTTCCTAGATCCACAAGTACAATCATTTGACGCACTACAATCTCAAAGCCAGTATCTGGTATATCTGATTAAGGAGTGGGCTCTGGTTTGACTGCCATCTCACTAATGGTTTTGATTTAACTTTAATTATTAATTTACTGAAAGGCAACCTGATGTACCCTAAGGGGGATTTGTTTCATGAGAAAGTTAAATTTAACTTTTTTGAGGACTTCTTTATTACTGTACTTCCTTTCACTCCTATACCCATCTCTCCTATAACCAACTCATGGGAACCATGTACCACCATGTTGAAATATCACAACCTAGATCTTAGCCTGTTAAAAACTATGCATGAAAACTATTAACAATCAGCAGGGGAGTAAACTCTTCATTAAGAATCTTGAATTTATGTTCATCACCAACTAGTGTGAATGTCAGTCAGCGAGCATTATTCCATAAAGTAAAGTGAGAGCAGTTCATGGTCCGAGCTATTGCCTTTACAACAATTATGTGGAGGTGTCCTTAGGCTACAACTTAACCCTGTAGCACTGGCTTAGCTAACTTACCTCTGTGTAAGAACTGTGCAGTGGCCTGTGAAAGACAGACCTGTGAAACCTATTAACCAACCTTTGTAGGAGTAGCTAGTAGAATCTCATTATTGACCACTTCAGGTCCTGTGGATTAACTTTTTAATCTTATGAGCGAACCAAGGTGGTTTTGTGTGTGTCAGCATGAGCCACGATGAGTACGGCTCATGGTGATGTCCCCCTGAGGCCCACAGTACCCAAAAATCAATGTAACACACGTATCATCTTCACCAGAAAACTTGGCCTCACGTATTTTGGGGTCTTCAGTAACTCACACTGTACATACTATGGTCTTAGGGCTTTTGTGTTTTATGTATCTGGCCTAAATATGCCCATTTAATGAATGGTATTCTGTCTGTGAACAAACACTATCATAACCTCACCCACTGCTTCAAGCATCAATTATCATTTGGTTTATTCTTCTCAATTAAGTTAGTTTGTAATATCTGGAGAGCGTTACTATGGATAACAGTGTTTATCCTCAGGAGAGTGGCTGCCTAATGCAGTCTGACCTATACCCGGAAGGTCGATTTAGAACATTACAGAATGCAATAGAAACACTTGCCTTGGGCTCTGGACAGTTCCTCCAGTAAGCAAAGATTGCAGCTACCTTCCGACAACTGTGACCAGCATTTCTGGATGCCCCTGACCCCCCACACACGTTAGTCAGTATGATAATTATGGCGGGTGGACGTAAATTTGTAGCTCATCTGTACCGGGTGCTGCGTGCAGACAGACAGCTCAAACCATTAAAAGTGTAGGAGAGGTGACAAGCCATATGCGGCGAACCCTTGTTCCTTAGAAATTGGTCCCATACACATGCAGGAGTCTGGATAGTGTCAGTTTGCGCAAGATTCAATACAACATTATACAAATTACATATTTGTCCCCCGGATGTTTACACGTAATTTATCAAACATGTGACTCTTGAAGTCACAAGTGTACGAACCCTGAGGCAGACATTTTTTCACTAATGGTTTGCAACTGTCCGCTTGTGGCCATATTTGCAAGAAGAGTGGTCGAGCAGCTTAACCGTGCTGGTTTGGATATCCCACTGACGATTGGTAGTTGCCTGTTGGGACTATTGCCCAGGGACCCGAAACGCAAGTTCAGGAGACGATTTGCGGTGCTGGGACTAACGGTAGCAAAAAGACGCATAGCGACTCACTAGAGAGAAATGGGAGGGATATTTGAGGGAGTGGGCAACCGCAAAGGAAGAACATATCAGAAGAACGAGGAGGGACGACAAATTACTGGATGTGCTGCTTGCTTGGGGAATGATGATGCAGGATCTGTTAGACCCAGGGCTGAATTCGCAGCAGGAGTCAGGTGAAACGGAGAAACGCAGATAGTCCAGAGGACGTGGTTTGACCCAACAGTATATGAGCTGTTTTCAATATTGACTTTCTTGGTACCACTATATAATGTAACAGTACTCTAAGTAGGCTGTGGTTTCATTGATAACTGGAAGCAGGTTGGGGCAGGAGGGAGGGGACACTGAATATTATAGTATTGTTATGTTGGTTTAAAAAAAGGATATCAGAGATATCTGATACATCACTTTCTAAATAGTTGACTTTGAATTATCCTGAATGTGAATACTGCTCATGAATAAGAGTCTAATAAAGATATGTCCCAAAAAACCTGTGTTTTTCATCTAGCCAAAGTAGGCTATCCTGGTATTCCTTACTTTTTTTAGTGAGAGGACCCTCTCCTATGTTCAGGCGTGTAGACTACCATTCTAACCCTAGTGGAAACCCTTCCATCTGCAGTTTTAGTTTCTGGGCGGGGTTCTGCTCCAATTACCAAATGCGATTACTAAAACATTGGACGTGGGAGGTAGACTTGTTTCACCCTGGCCTGGGGAAATCTTCAGGAGACAAAGGAAATGGAGTAGAAAAGTCCCTCAATCAGGAAGGCATTCGTGCAGAGATGGACAACAGCCCATACACAAATGAGATCAACAGACTGTGCAATACACACCCAAGATCCAAACAAACCACACCACTGACCAGTTCACACGTGAACGATACGTCCAAATACAAACAGGAAACTTTCTTCCTACCCATGGTGACAGCAAGACCCATAACTTTGGGGAAATTATTGATTCATTATTCGGGTGTCAGTAAGCAATCTCCCTCATAGATGTGGGCAGAAATTCCAGTGCCCATTGTCTGGAAAAGCACTACCATGACTGTCAGTCACTGCACTGCCAGGACTGAGAGAGTAGTAGAGACTGTCACAAAGAAAAGTGGTACCTCTACTATGTCGTTTCTAAGTAGGCAAAAAAAAGTTTAAGGGAAAAACAGTCTATAGGTTATTTTGCAAACTGAAAATTATTTCTTACGTGGTAGAGATTTTGTTAGAGATATTTCAATTTTTCACTTTGTTCCTATACTTACGTAAAGTACTTTTAAGTAGGGCACACTTAAGTCCAGTACCTGTCCGAAAGCTGTGATGGGTCAGGCAGCTCGTGCTGCTAATAGACAACCTACAACCAACCTGGTTTCGCTTTGCCATTCATGGCCACTTACCAGTCCATAACAGATGCCTCACATGTGGACTGCAGTGTGCACATGAGCAAACCACAAATCAAGGAACAGTTGCCCTCCACTACAAATTTTCAGCACTACAATTTTTCAAACTGTCACCACTGGGTCTGGCTCTGAAGAGGCTCAAACCCTATATATACACATTGATGAGTAATGCAAAGTCATATCTCTCAAGGAAATTTTATTTAATTGCATCTACCCTAAGTGACAAGCAATGTGGCATTCACACATGGGAGAAATCTGGACAGTTGCACAAAGAAGTCACCCTCAAATAGATCTAACAGCCACCAAGGCAAACAAATTGCTCAGATGAAGTCTCCAGATATCCGCAACTGATCCTGGAAGGCAATGACTACTTCATTATTTCATCTGAGATCTCTGAATAGACTTCTACCAGATCCTACTGATTTTATATGTAACCAATCATTGCTCACAATCCAACATGAAATTAACCCTCATCACAAGAACAATAGCTAAGCCAGATGGAGTACTCTCACCTTCAGTATTTGTACTCATTTTTTAAGTTGCAATTATAGTTAACAAGACAACCAGACCTAGGTAACGAATTCTGCATCTTGGTTCTCAATATCTTGGGAGTTAGATTACTCAAATCTCTTCCAATAATGTGTGGATAGCATTAGAAGTCTAGACAACGAAAAATACATCCAAGTAGAAAGGATTTCTGCCATGATGTCATTAACATGTACCACCTTCCCCACATTTGTACATGATTTACTTTCTTGATTTAGTAATAAGTCATTTAGGATAAGTGCCTATTAAAGTGCCTCCATCTGCTCAGTCCGCTAACCTTAGAAGTAAGCATGCCATTCATGCATACTTTTCCTGAGAGACTTTAAGATGTATCCCCTTCTCTGCCCTCACCACTTACATGGAACCTAAATCAGTACTAACACTCACAACAACCCTCTATATAGCCCATGCATACTAATAAACATCTTGCACTGAAATTCATTTTCTTGATTGCGAGAAAACCGCCACAAAGAGTTGTTGAGATCCAGGCAAACACATCAGCCATACCTGTAAATATGCAAGGACTAACTATACTTGCTACGTACTAAAAAGTTGCTTCTATGACTATTTCTGTATTCTGTACTGCTCCAACCTTTGAGTACTATCAATCCTCGTTAGTCCAAATTCATCCTAAGAAAAGACTGCATATCAGAGATGCAAAACTTGCATTTATGTATTACACTGACAGGACAAAATCTGTATGAGGTTCTCAACAACTGCGTGCGTGGTATGCTCCACAGTCCATTGATAACAATATCAAGAACACTGTAACATAAAAGGTTGAATAGTTCTGTATTTTCAGACATTTTATTTGTTAGCCAACAACACTGCAGTCAAAGCCTATGGCAGCTTTTACTGGCACCGCTTCCATGACATACATATGTAAAGCTTCAACTTATTTAGAAGAGCAGGCATTCACTAGACTTTACTGTGCCAATACACTGGCAAAGCAAAAGTTGTTGTGGGACAGAAGATGTCAAAGAATTTGTTTACTGATGCTCACTCCTCAAGTTCGCCTTCCTATTCTGCACGGCTTGTGAATTTATAATACTTCAAATTGGAAAGGGATAACCTCGATCCTCCCCCCCTCCCCCCAAAGAAAATGTACTACAATTTAATAATTAATCACCGGAGCTAGCTGAAGGTGGTGGCAATGCTGTGGTGAATGCATTTTTCTGACGAAAGTCATCATGAGTAATGTGGTCTCAGTCAAGTATGCACAAAAAAAACCTGTATTTATATCAACTGTATGACAAAATGATGAACAGCATGTGAATTTGAAATAGTCTCATGTTGCAAAACTATTTCAAAGAAAATTTGAGCTCTACCTGAGTTTTAGCCTGGCAACAGTCAAGACTTCTTTTATGCAATTTTTTTCTTTTATGATAGGAAGGAATATTAATCCTCTTACCCTCTCGCTTGCAGCTAGTGCAAGAGCGCACCATGTCCTTATAAAGTTCTTGTTTAATGGCTCTTCTTGCGGTCAAACTATTTTTCTTATCCTGAGACATACTTTCCTGACCGTGCCCACATATGGTCATCCTTAAGCGACAGGAAACCTTTGAATTAAGCATCCCCACGAGAGAGCGTAAGCTTCAAACTAAATTACAAGTTATCACTTCATATTTTCTTATTCACAAACTCCAAATAAGCAGACCTCTAAAATGTCATCAACACTGTAGAAAGGTAGCACGGCTTCTAATGTACACTGTCATTGGTCTTTACATAAGGCCTATATTGTAGACATAGCTTTAAGTATAGTGAATACAAATGTTTACTGCTGGCAGTGATGTGCTTTGGTTTTATATCTGGAACATAGTGACCATTTAGCTCCAACTTTGGATGCAAACAGTCTTCCTGCACAGTACATATAGCCACACTGAACCTGGGTTGAAAATTATTCAGTATTACCTTAGCGGAGCAAGACAAAATTAAGTAAAGCATAATTAGGAGTACACACACTGCAAGTCTGCAATTTGTGTTATGCATTTCTGTCTCACATACTCATTCCCCTAGAATGATTGATGGCTCTAGCCCCCGATCTGTTCGGATACACCTTTTTGTGGTATGGCGAAAGGACGAGAATACATTAAAGAATTATATTGCATCTGCTTGGGAAATTTCTGGGGCACGACCCTGCACTGCTGCTGCAACAGAAGATCCTCCCGAAGGGGCAACCGCATCAGAGGACAGATGCTCGTGCTCAGGAGTTTGTGATAATAATAAAAACAACATTCTCCTTGCCCAGTCCAGAACCACTAAGATGACTTGTGCCTGGTTGGTCTTGATCTTTTTGAGAATTCAGGGCGGTGTAGGCGAGAAGGCATATGTACAGAAGCCCTAGGATCCAGTCTAACCTGAATGCATCTCAAAGCAAGAGCCGCATTGGAAACTTCAACGTGCATAAGTGCTTACATTGTGCATTATCAGTGGTAACAAATAAATAGAGCCATGGTTCTCCCAATTTTTCAGAAGAGATCTTGCACCATCACCAGAAGTAGGCAGCGACAGATGAATTAGTCTGTCCTGCCGTTCAACATCTTGCCAGGTGCTGCATGACCAAGAAGGTGTTCTGTTGCTCCAGCAAAGTCCAGAGGCACAGAGCCTCCTGGCACCGGGTCCAAGACCCCACTCAGTCATATTTGTTGCAATACTACATGAGGGAGGAGTTTTCAGTGAACACCAGAGCCAAAGTGGATGGAGGGGACGAAGGTTTTCAATGCCAAGTGGATAGCTCTCAGCTCCAAATAATTTATGGGGAGTTTGGATTCAGCCGGAGACCAATGTCCTCGGATCTCCGCCTCTCCAAGGTGACCATCCCAAGCTTGAAA
Organism: Triturus cristatus; assembly: GCF_964204655.1. NCBI lineage: Eukaryota > Metazoa > Chordata > Amphibia > Caudata > Salamandridae > Triturus > Triturus cristatus. The sequence goes on from NC_140584.1 coordinate 446,118,193, forward strand.
TGATGCGTCCGTCACCACTGTCAGTTCCAGATCTGGAAGAGAGAGGGGTCTGCCCATGGTCCAATCACAGTTCGTCAACCACCACTGTAGATCTTTCTCATTCTCTCCCCCACCCCCAGATCTGGAGCAGATTGGAGATATTTGTGTGGTGTTGTACCCACTGGGACTTCAAATCCCACTAGAAAACCCACAAATGCCTAATCAAGCGTGCTTCCTCAAAAGATGCAGGACACCATCAGTTCCAGTAGCCTTTGAGTCAGTCTCACCAAAACCCAGGACTGAGGTCTAAACATCGGGATCATAGCCGGAATGTCCTGGACTCTCTGCTCCTGAGGGTAGGCACCAAACTGTACCATAGTCCAGGATGGTTCAGATGAAAGAGTGTCTGTGAGGTAATCAGGTGAGACTTTGGCAGGTTGATAGTGAATTCCAGCAAGAGCAGAAGGTTTGCCATAGTCTGGAGGGAGTGATGACTGCTTGAGGCAAGCCCACTTTCAACAGCCAGTTGTCAAGGTAGGGGAAGACTGGAACCTCTTGACCGCCACAGGTGTGCTGCAATCACCATCACTTTTGTGAACAAGCGAGGGGCACTGGCGAGGCCAAAAGGGGAGCACAGTGAACTGGTAATGCTTTTGGCTTAACGTGAACACAAGGTAACGCCTGTGGGCCTGCAGGAAGGGAATGTGGAAAAACACACACTCTGGAGGTCCAAATCTGCCATCCATTCTCTAGGGTCCAGGGCAGGCAGAACCTTAGCCACTGTGAGCATCTTTAATTTCTCTTTCCATAGAATGGTGCTAAGAGGGCAAATATCTAGTATAGGATGAGGGCCTACATCCTTTCTCAGCACCAAAAAGCAGCAGCAATAGCAATTACGTCCTACTTCTGGTGCTGGCACTTTCTCGATGCCTCTTTTGGTCAACCAAGCCTTCAATTCTTGAGGGAGAAAAAAGAGATGATCCTCAGTCAGCTGTTCCGGGGATGGTGGCAAGGGTGGTGGAGTCTTCAGGAAGGGTAGGCCATAACCCTTCTGAACAATCTGCAGCACCCACTTGTCTGAAGTTATTGCTTGCAATTTGGTCAGGTAGTACTGGTTTCTGCTGCCAACGGGATGGGTATGCTGCAAGGAGGACCCATTAAAGAGTTTTTAAGGCTGGGACAGGGGACTGGACAGCACACTGGCCGTGGGTCCCATGTCCTCTATGGGATTCGCACCGCACTCACAAAAGGACTGGGAAGCTTGCTGGCATGGAGATTAAGACATGTATTGCGCACACCCATGTCAGCCTAACTGTTGTCACGGAAGAGGAGAAAGGATTGTCCACTGAATATATAGTCGACAAGTTTCGGCCAACCTGTTTATGGCCTCTTTAGGACTGTACAAGTGAGTGTGAACCAGCTATAATCGCCCTAGGACTTCATTATCTTCCCTCTCTCATGGGGGCTTTCTTTTCACTATAGTTTGCCTTTCGAGCCATCATGTAAACTCATTACGTTTACTGCATAAACCATGTTATTAAGAGATGTGGCAAGGGGTCGGAGTCTAGAAGCAGGCTATATCGTGACTACGCATCACACCAAGGGGTCCGTCCGCCAGATCTCTACGCGTAAATACTCTATCAGAGCCTCCTGGAAGTAGTTTACTTCTGCGACGACTATATATTAAGTGGTCTCTACGCTGACAGTTGGAAAAGAACAACTGACATAAGGACAACAGATCTAATCAAATTGTATTTTCTTCATATTAAAATTAGGTGACATCTATAATTAATTGGGGACTAAAGGAATTACATTTATAGTGTCAGTTACCGATGATCCTATTCTACATAGTTAGCCCTAAACTCTAGAGGGTTACTTTGGCCACTGTAGTGAGGAGGAAATATTCAATACTCACATCAGGGACTCAAAGAGTAGATTTACCAAGAGGGGATATGGACAAGAAGTCCTGGATCGAGCAGAACTAAGGATTAGCAACATAAGTAGGAATGACACATTACAGGAAAAACCAACTAGGGAGGTCACCAATACGAAAGATAGATTTATAACTCAATATACAGTGCACAGTGGTGCCATTTTTAATATCTTCCGGAAACATTGGCACCTTTTGACTGAAGTCTCAGGATACAAGAAAAAGATGGGAAGCAAAAAATAGAAAAGAAAAAATGACAAGCTAAAACCGGGAAAGCAAGAGAAAAAAGCAGAGGGGACAAGAAAAGGGAAACAAAAATTACGTGAAATAGAATACAAGCGAAGGAGATTAACAGAAGCAAAGTAAACAAGTGACGAAAAACGAGGAGGAGAAAGGAGGAGGGAGATGCTAGCAGAGCATCAAAGGGCTGGGCGAGAAGGGAGGGGGGGAATGCAAGGAGCAGAGGAGTAGCTGTGCATTTGCACGCCATCGTGCACGCAAGCACTAGGCCAGCAAAACCATGTGGGTAGCACTTTTGAAAACCCACTTACTATATGTCTCGCAGAGCACAGAGCAGCACATGCGCTGACTCAGCGAGACCTAAAAATGGATACATTTGCAAGCAGCTTTCACAGACACTCCCCCTGGACCCTAATGGCTAGCACTCAGTCCTTCACAACCCCAGGACGGCTCCACCATAAGTAATGAGGCACTACTACGTGCCATCCAGGACTCCAGGCATGTCCTTGAGGCCAAGATCAGAGAGGTAGGGGAAGATGTGGTGCTCCTACAACACTACGGGCCGTGTGACAAATGCGGAGGGTCGCATATCCACCCTCAAAGAAACTGTCACTAAGCTACAACAGACGGCGAGGCGCTTGCAAACGGCAGGGGCGGTACGGTGGCAAGGAGTGAGGACACGGAGGCTCGCTCTACTACAATAATCTTCATTTGGTGAGGTTTCCCAAAGGATCTAATATGGAACATTTTTGGAGTTATGGCTCTGCAGTTTTCAACTGGGAGACCAGCTATCCAATTGCTTCTTAATTGAAAGCGCTAACCATGCACTTTCTGTCCGGCCACTCCCCCTCATGCTATTATTGCATACATCCTTAACGACCTGATTCTACGAAGTGTGAGGACACTGGATGGCAAATGTCAAAAAAACTTATTTTCTCAGACTATATTAGACTGGTGCACACCCAGAGGAAGTCACTTAAACAAGCAAAGCAGAAACTGAGTGCCATGTAGATCAAATACATGCTCCTGTTCCTAGCCAAGCTGAAAATAATTTTTCCAGGGGCAAACCCTGTTCTTTGAACACCCCAATAGGGTGTAGGAGTGGCTCAAAGAGAGCCAACAGGTTAGCAGAGAAGATCAAGAGGGAAGCAGTTCTCAGATAGGTTAAAATGGTGACACCCGCAGTTCTTCTACTCCTGGAGACCCACTTTCTGGGTACAAAATTCCCCTTCCTCGACCGGTATGGCTACACTAGGGTATTCCTATTGGAGCTAGGGCAATGCCAGTCCTGTTGTATCACACTTGCCCAATAGTTATCACAAAGTCCCATCTAGACAATCAGGGCAGATATGTGCTCTTGGAAGGCATTCTGGAGAGACAGCCGTGAGCAGTATTTACATTTACACTTACACACACACTTACACACACACACACTTACACACACACACACACACACACACACACACACACACACTTACACACACACACACGTTACTTACCTTCGGTAACGCTTTTTCAGGTGGATACAGTATCTGCCTGTGGATTCCTCACCTTGTGAATATCCCCTGCGGAAACTTTTGTAGCAGCCCACGCCGATGAGGTCGAAGACTACGTCACAGAGACACGGCTCCGCTCACGACTCCGCTGACGTCACCGGCTCCATAAGAAGACCTCGTCGGCGTGATGACGTCAGTACCGCCCCTTTTTTCCGTGCTTTCGAGGCACACGGACGGACTGACAGCAATATGTACATAAACAGCATACAATATGCATATTAACACACAGTGTAGAGAATATAAATAACATCACTTCCTTGACAGTAATAAACCAATTTGAAACCATCAATAGAAATACAGCATAGAAATACTAATATAGAATCACTGGTATAGAAGGATGGACAACGGGGAGGCGGGTGGGTCAGTGAGGAATCCACAGGCAGATACTGTATCCACCAGAAAAAGCGTTACCGAAGGTAAGTAACTTGGTCTTCTGATGGATACATCTGCCAGTGGATTCCTCACCTTGTGAATAGGTTCCACAGCAGTCCCCACTCCCGGAGGAGGGTGTCCACCCTTCTACACCAGAAAATCCTGAAGGACGGAACGAGCAAAATGTCCGTCCCTCCTCACCTCGGTGTCCAAACAATAATGTTTTGCGAAGGTGTGAAGGGAGGCCCAAGTTGCCGCCCTACAAATGTCCTCCACAGGAACCCCCCTAGACAAAGCAGAGGTGGAAGATTTTGCTCTAGTGGAATGAGCCCTTAAACCCTCCGGAGGCTCCTTACCAGCCAAAGAGTAGCAAATCTTGATGCACAAGACAATCCACCTGGAAAGGGTGCGCTTGTGCACCGCTGGACCTTTCCTGCAGCCAGCAAAGCCCACGAAGAGCTGATCATCAACCCTGATGTCCTTTATCCTGTCCAGGTAAAAGCTCACCGCCCTTTTAGGGTCCAAACGGTGAAGTCTCTCCTCCTCCTTTGAAGGATGAGGGGGGAGGATAAAAAGAAGGAAGGGTAATGGATTGTCCCAGATGGAAAGGAGTTACCACCTTAGGCAAAAACGCAGCCCTGGTCCGGAGTACCATTCGTTCAGCATGCACAGTCAATAATGGGGGCTTTGAACTAAGAGCTTGAAGCTCACTTACCCTCCTTGCCGAGGTAATTGCGATAAGGAATACCGTCTTGAAAGACAACAGCCTCAAGGGACACTTATGTAAGGGCTCGAAGGGAGAACCCATAAGATAGGTTAATACAAGATTTAAGTCCCATTGGGGCACAATAAAGGGAGTAGGAGGAAACTTATTTGTAAGAAAAACCGGTCGCAAACGGGCAGATTCTCAGAATCTGCCACTTTGGGACCGGTATTTTTGCATTTGTAAGACCCTTTATAAAACGAAGAACAATAGGCGACTTGAACAGTGACGGCTGATCCGGCAGGCATAGGAATGCCGACAAAGCCGATAAATATCCTTTAACTGTAGCCACAGCAAAGCCTTGCTGAGCAAGAGAAAGGGCAAACTGCAAAATGTTAGACAAACGAGCCTTCAAAGGATCAATTGACCTCTCCCCACACCAGAGTACAAATTTAGACCATCTATAGGAATATATGGATTTGGTGGAGTGTCGCCTGGCCGATAAAATAACATCCACCACATCTGGCGGGAGAGAGAAAGAATTCAGGTTGCCCCGTTCAATCTCCAGGCATGAAGGTGTAAGCTCTGGAGGTGGGGGTGTAGAACCTGCCCCTCCGACTGCGAGAGGAGGTCTGCCCTCAGAGGGAGACTGCGCGGAGGGCACGAGGAGAGGTGGAGAAGATCTGTGTACCACACCCTTCTTGGCCAATCCGGGGCGACCAATATAACTTGGGCCCGGTCTTGGCGAATCTTCCTCAGAACCCGAGGAATCAAGGGTATGGGAGGAAAAGCGTAAAGGAGTAGAGAGTCCCAACTCAACTGAAACGCGTCCCCTAACGCCCCCTGCAGCGGATACTGGAGACTGCAGAATGACGGGCAGTGAGCATTCTCGTGAGAGGCGAACAGGTCCACCCGAGGAGTTCCCCACATCGGGAAGACGTGACGAACCACCTCCGGATGAAGCCTCCACTCGTGGTCGGCGGAGAACTGCTGACTGAGACTGTCCGCACGCACGTTCAACACCACGGCCAGATGATTTGCCATCAGACAAATCCGATGGTCCTGAGCCCAGGACCATAGACGCAGGGCCTCTCTGCAGAGACAAAGAGACCCCACGCCTCGCTGTTTGTTTATATACCACATCGCGGTCGTGTTGTCCGTCAGAACTTGAACAGACTGACCGCGAAGGGAAGGGAGGAAGGCCTTGAGTGCCAAACGAATCGCCCGCAATTCCAGAAGGTTGATGTGAAGCAACCTTTCCTCCGGAGACCAAAGACCCTTGATCTCCAGATCCCCCAGGTGAGATTTGGGCACGTTGATCGAAAAACCCAATTTGTACAACAGCCGAGTTGTATCCTGCAGATGACGCAGCACCTTCTCCGATGACTTCGCCTTGATCAGCCAGTCGTCTAAATAAGGGAAAACTGATATCCCCGACCTTCTGAGATGGGCTGCCACCACCGCCATCACCTTTGTGAAGACTCGAGGTGCCGAAGTAAGACCAAACGGGAGGACCGCAAACTGATAATGTTGCGACCCTACCGTAAACCGGAGGTACTTCCTGTGCGACTTCAGGATGGGGATGTGGAAATACGCATCCTGCAAGTCGAGCGACACCATCCAGTCCTCCTGATTCAGCGCCTGAAGAACATGTGCAAGGGTGAGCATCTTGAACTTCTCCTGTTTAAGGTAAAAGTTCAGGATTCTGAGGTCCAATATCGGACGCAACCTGCCGTCCTTTTTCGGACTCGGAAAATACCGGGAGTAACATCCCTGACCCCTCTCCTGCTCCGGAACCACCTCTATCGCACCTTTGTGAAACAACTTCAGGACTTCCTCCTGCAGGAGAAGACGGTGGTCCTCCGAGCAAGCCCCTTGGCAAGGAGGGTAATTTGTAGGAATTCCCGAAAGGGAAGGGCGTACCCATTTTCTGCAAGATCCAGAACCTAGAGATCTGTAGTTACAGATTCCCAATCTTGTAGAAAATGGGTAAGCCGGCCCCCCACAGGACCAGCATGATCCGGAATGTCGAATCTAGGGCTGCTTTGCGGAGGTGGGAGGGACTGAGGAAGAGGAGGAGGAGAGTTGACGGCCACGTGAGCGACCCCCAACTCTTCCTCTGTATCCCTTGGACAAAGAGCCTTGCTGTTGTTGTTGCTGCTGCTGCTGGACTGGTCTGTAAGAGCGAAAAGTCGCCCTACCAAAGCCTCTATACCTTTTGAAAGTTCCTCTCGGCTGGGATTGAAGGCCCAACGACCTAGCCGTAGCCTTACTCTCCTTGAATCGTTCGAGAGCAGCATCCGCCTTCTTCCCGAACAAACCAGACCCATCAAAAGGCAAGTCTAATAAAGTTGACTGCACATCAGAGGAGAATTCAGAGGACTTTAGCCACGCACCCCTCCTGGTGGTGACCGAAGACCCCATGACTCTGGCAACTGAGTCTGCTGTGTCCAGACCACCTTGGATAACTTGGCGAGCAGCCGCCTGGGCATCAGTCAGTACAGCTTTGGTGCCAACTTCTTTGCCGAGTCCATAAGCGCATGGATATAGCGCCCCAACAAACACGTTGCATTTGACGACTTAAGAGCCATACTGGCTGATGAAGACCTTTTTGGCCGATTGGTCCACCTTCTTAGCCTCCCTGTCTCCTGGAACCTGAGGAAAAGCCCCTTTTGATCGTCCCGAACAAGCCGCCTGAACTACCAAGCTTTCAAGCGAAGGGTGCGAAGTTAAAAACTCAGGATCCCCCGGAGCCACTCTATATCTCCTTGCAACTGCCCTGGAGACTGCAGGAGCTGAAAAAGGTTTGCGCCATACCTCTAGCACAGGTTCCATAATAGCCTCGTTAAAGGGTAGCAAGGGTTCCGAGACAGCAGTAGGTGAATGCAACACCTCAGTAAGAATATTAGCTTTAAATTCTGTTGTTGGTAATTGGAGATCCAACAATTCCGCAGCTTTTCTAATCACCGCATGATACGGTGCTGCGTCTTTAGAGGGTTCATCCGATGGTGGAGTGATCTCCCACTCTGGAGACAATTCCAGTTCACTTGCCTCCTTTAACTCTTCAAACACATCATCAGATTCCACTAACTCTCCCTCTTCAGCCTCTTCCAACAGAAAGCGTCTCTCATCCACCACTCTCTGTGCTTCCCTCCTTGAACGAATCCGGATCTGCGGCGCCGTGTGCGAATCCGACGGCAGCGGCGTCGAACGCGGATCAGCCGGCGTCGAACGAAGTCGAGTCGGCGCCGGTGAAGAGGGAAGCGGCGTCGATGTTCTCGGCGCCGGTAGCTGCGAAGACGGCGTCGCTGGAAAGAATGGCATAAACGGAGCTTGAGGGTAGACCTGCGGCACTCCCAAATTGAAAGCCATCGGACCCATAGGTGCGCCAGGGTTATACATTGCCCTTGAAAACACCCCATACATAGCATTTAGGTAATGCGTAGGGTCCTGACCTGGACCAGGAAAAGCAGGATACTGGTCAGGTAACACCGGACTCGGGCCTGCTGACGGTGGAACAAGCGGCGTCACAGTCTCACCCGGAGCCTGACAATCCTCATCCGGGACCGGAGTCGGAGACGGAGCCGGAGGACTCGCTGGAGCCGGAGAGGGAACCGGCGTCGGGGATGACACCGGCACTGGAGAAGCAGCCGGAACCGGCGAAGTCACCGGAGAAGAAGGAGTTGGAGGCGAAGCCGGGACTTGAGAAGGAGACACTGACTCTCTCCGACGTCGAGTAGGCGACTTCGTCTTCGAAGCCGAACCTTTATCGGAATGATGATGCGAAGAATGCCTCCTCTTCTTTTTATGCTTCTTACTCTTTGAAGCATGCCCCGAAGTCGACTTGGGCGCCGACCTCGACCGCGACCTGGATCCAGACCTCCTTCTTCCTCTTTTTTCCTTCTTCTTCATTCGGGCGATGAAGAGCTTCGCCTCTCTTTCTTTAAGCGCCTTCGAGCTCATTTTAGGACAGCTTGAGCAACCTCCCACATCGTGGTCTGAAGACAAACACCAAACACAATCGTCGTGCGGGTTGGTGATAGACATGTGCTTGCCACATTCTCGGCAAGGCTTGAAACCAGACTTCCTCGTTGACATTATCAAAGAAGAACAGAGAAATTCCAGAAAATACACAAAGTAACAAGTAATGCCACTAGTAACGATTCCCGAAATCCGTTGGCGTCGTCGGCGCGGAAAAAAGGGAACTGACGTCATCACGCCGACGAGGTCTTCTTATGGAGCCGGTGACGTCAGCGGAGTCGCGAGCGGAGCCGTGTCTCTGTGACGTCGTCATCCACCTCATCGGCGTGGACTGCTACAAAAGTTTCCGAACGTTGCTGGCGCAGGGGATATTCACAAGGTGAGGAATCCACTGGCAGATGTATCCATCAGAATTAACAGACATTTTGCTTCGTACCCAGCCAGACACGCTGATTCTAGGAAGGGACAAACACTTTCATGGATAAATCCACAGATAAAACATCCACAGCCCCCTCCTCTAGAACCTTGGCCCTCAGTAGATGGGCGATCTCCTTGAGGCTAGTAGACATATGGCGCAAGTGCCATCCCCAGAAAACACCATTAACATACTGCTCAGCATCACATAAAACCCACTTCAGACTCAACTATTTCTAAATGATTTCGGGCCCGTAGTCCAGAACTCCCACACCCTTCTTAGAGGCCTCTCAGATCATGCATCGGTTGAGTTACAGCACTACCCAGAGTGAGTGACATCTAGAGGTTTAACGTGTGGTGGTTCAGGTAGGGCTCCTAGGTTGACCTTCTACGGGTTGCAATAGTGGAATACTATGACCGTAGCCAGCACTCTGTGGAAACCCCAATGAGCCTGAGAAGGAGCGTTTGTGGCTGATCAATGACATGAATGGGAGAAAGATAAGGTCAACCCCTGGAAACCTAGATTCTCGTGTTGTAACAATCATTTTGGAGCAACCATGTCGATAGACTGTGCACAGTGCCTAGCAGATCTCCGCAAGACCTCTAAATGCAAACTCCTTGATTCGGTCAGCATCGACACGTCGCTCGCCTGATACAGACTCTACGAACAGGGCAACAAGGCAGGGGAGCTGATCTACTGGCTGTCCCATAAGCATGATGCCCCGTGTGTTCCCTGTGATACAGACACCCGTGAGCTGTTTTACAAATCTGCGGAGAACTTTGCAGAATACTACTGTATCTCTATAGTCGCAGGTCCCCCCGCTCCTTAAAGTCTACCACCAAATAGCAGCAGCCCTCCCATACAGCCTCTCACAGGGGTGTAGCGCAATGAGCTAGACAAGCCCTTCGCACTGGAGGAGCTACAGGCGGCCATTATAGCCACCTCCTCCAAGAAAACCCCAGGCCCAAACAGCTTTCCAATTGAATTTTACAAGAAATGTCCACTCTACTAGTACCTAATTTGCTGCTCCTATTTGAGGAGGCATGACGCACTGGGTCTTTGCCGCCCGATCTTAGGAATGCCACTATCACCAGCACACTCACATCAGGCAGACTGTCAGTGCTATGCTCATCCTACAGAACCATTTCCCTCTTAAATACAGAGTCAAAACTCCTAGTCAAACTGCTAGCCACCAGACTCGCCAACATTATTAAACCGCTAGTCCACAAGACCAAAAGGGCTTCTTGCCTGTCGGAGGCACACATCACTGCCTACGGAGACTTCAGGATGCCCTCTCCCAACTAGACAATCTACAGGGCCTGGTGGCTTTGCTCTTGGTCAACTATGAAAAAAGAATTTGACACAGTCCATTGGCCTTTCCTATTTCAAATACTCAGATGGATAATCTTTGGCCTTAAATTTTCCCCCCAGGTTGAGGCCCTGTACAATTCCACGAGTGCAAGAGTGGTGTTAATGGGACACTTTCCTCCCTCTTCCACACTGAACAGGGCAAGCGGCAGGGCTGTCACTTGTTTTTTTACCCTTATGATAGAACTGCTGGTGAGATGGATCATGATGGAGGTTCAGCGGAGGGGCTTTTACTGGTCAATCCACCATGAGGACAGGGTGGCACATCATGCCAACGAAATGCTATTGCACATACAGTCCCCCAGACAACTCTGCCCCACTTAATGCAGGTGCTGGACATTTAAGGTGATGTTGCAACTGAAAGAAGTTCTGTTATACACATCTGACAATCCTGATATCCTTTCCTATGCTGAACAACAGACTGGGGTTCACACAAGGGCCATTTAAATATCTGGGCATCACCCATGACCCGTAGACTGTTTGGGAGTTAAACATTGCTTCTAGCCTAAAACGCACACGGGTGAGCTAGACTCCTGGATTGCCCTTCCACTCTCCCTGGGCTAGTTGCCCTGTACAAGATGTTAATCCCTCCTTATTGTTTTATACGTGCCGCAGAATTTTCCTTACGAACTCCCCCCATCGTTCTTCCCAGAAATGCAATCTGCTTCAACAAGGTAATACCGGGCAGACAAGGCACCCAGAATACTTTACGTCAGTGGTTCCCAAACGTTTGATTCCTGAGGCCCCCACTGAGTCACTACTGGGAGTCGGGGACCCCCAAGACAGTGGTTCCCAAACTTTTGACTCCCGAGGACCACCACTGATTCACTACTGGAAGCCGGGGCCTAACTAGTAATTTGTTCGATTTAAATTTCAAACATTAAAACAATCATTCGTAAAAAATACACAAACAAGTGCAGCCCAAACAAATACTCAAATTACTAAAGATTCTCTTATTTTATATTGAAAGAATTTGCAAAAATCGAAAAAAAATAATGGGAAGGTAGGAGCTGTTTCTCGGCAACTGATTTGTCATGTTTGGTTTTATTTCGGTGTACGAGGCTCCTGCTCTTGCCAGGGCCGGACTGGAAACCCAGAGCAACCCTGGCTAATGTTGTCAGACCAGTCCCTGTATGGTGAATACCAAGTGTAGCGAGCGAGCTTAACCACTACATAGAGGGCCCTCCCATCAAGAAAATTAGGGGAAAAAATGTTGCACTATGCAGCACATTTGTCGTTATATATTGAATTGTATTAGCTTTGAAAGCATAGTAAATGATGATCTCACTGTGCATCAGGATATGACAATCTTTGTTGGGGCTCTTTAATGATTCCCTCACTATCACCCTCCAACAGTGCCTCTTATCTCTCCATAGCCCCTCTGTCAAAATGTATTTCATTTGTTTTATAGCACCTCTCATACCAGTGTAGGGAATCAGAGCACTTTACATCACACACATACAGAGAAAATGAATCATACATGTGTAAATCAGTCTATAGAAAATGTTACATAAGGCAAAGGGGACTGACTACAAGGTGTGGCAGTCACGTCACCCATACTGGTAGGCATTTTTTAAGAGTGCTTGGTCTGGAGAAGCACAAACTCAGGATTCAGAACATAACACAGTGGTTAGTGTTAACATCAAGATAATGAAAGACTGCGATGAAAAAAACATAACTTACTAACTTGTACCACACAGTTTGCATGCAGCTCTTTGATGGCAGTTCATAGCTCACTATGCTAGATTACGATTGTAATTTATGAACTTCACAGTATCAGATTCTCGGACAAGAGCAGTAACCCACTGAGCTAGGAACATGAAATATTGTTCTTTGAAATGCACGGTACACCTTCTTTGCAGCAGGCATATTAACCCCCTGTGCTTAGACTAGTCAAAACTGCATTGCCAAAACTCCCATCTCTCTCCAGCAGGTACATCAATCACCAGAGTAATCTTGATACTTTTATTGTTGCCCGAAAAGTGCAGATTATACAAGTAACTTTGAAGTGCTTTGAAAACTGTTGCCTACATACCCTCTGGGAATGTGTCACGGACCCCTGGGGGTTCGTGGACCATAGTCTGCTCTACGTCAATGTACAGCAAGCCAATTTGATGGTGCCACGGGTGCACCAGGCTTTCATTTATATTATCTGGCAGCACAAATTGTGCCCCTGGGACTTTGGTTATTCGGAGACTGCCAAGACTCCTGCTGGCATCTGGACTTGTCCATCTTTGATCAGGTTTACAGGATCCCTTTGCAGTGCTGGTGAGTAGCCCTAACACGCATTAGATGGCTGGGAAGGCCCACAGCTCTGGCCCCCCTGTGGGGGGAGACATGGCTGGGGGAGGTGGCTACGCTGGAGGACTTCCGAGAGTGGGACCCAATAGGGATGTCCACACTGCTTGACCTATGGGACAATGACCATATTGTCTCTTCTGACCACTTCAAAGTTGAATATAAACTCCATAAATGTCAGTTCTTAAAATATGTATAAAGGTACACCATGTTCTCAGGGTCCAGGACTTTAACTCTTTGGAGATGAAAAGATGGTGGGCCCGCTGGGTCATCAGGGAAGTCCCTTCTACTCAATGCCCCAAACCCCCTATCAAAACTATGGGTGAGCTGAGTGGCTGATGTGGGAGAGCTTGATTGCGACGACAAGTGAAAGGCTAAAAGTCATCCCCACAAACCTTAGATTTGTAGTTCCATTACTACCAAAGACTGTACTATAACCCTGACAGGCTGTGGGGAATGGGATGAGTGAGATTGCCATGCTGCATGTGATGTAGGGAACCCGGGGAGAGGCATCCTTTCATGGCATATGGTCCTGTCCTGCTATTACAACCTAGTGAACCTCGATTCAGGACCGGATTACATGGTTGCTATGAGCCTCTACAGAGCTGGACCAAGATGGCACTTCTTTGGGTCATGGAGGGCAGGGGCCAACAACTGGTACCACACAGCGTTTGCTGGTACAGGCTACCTAGTAGCCAAACAAGACATTGCCAGAAGTTAGAGGTCACTGGAGCCTCCCTTCATATCCACGTGGGTCAGGGGAATGGATTTCTGCTGCAAAGCAGAAAAAGATGTAAATAGCAGGGCTACACCACAAAACACCTGAAGATCTAGGGCTTGTGGTTCCTGGGCTCTATACAAGATGACTACCAATGCACCTTAGTTTCAGTAACAATTGTTTTTATTCTAGATCTCTTTGGAGGGGCAGACTGGCTCCATGACCGCTGTTTTTGTTGTCGTTACCAATAGATACATCTATATGATCTTGTGTGGTTAGTAAAAATAAAAAATGCTACCTGTCCAAATACACCCTTTTGAAATGTAAAACCCCCCACTTTTAAATGTTAGTAAGCCACCCCTATTTACAAGTGTGACATGTAGAAAATGTATATTATTGTGTCCCTACTGTGCAACGGCCCTAAATGTTATTTTCACTGTGGCTGGCCTAGCTGCCCTACGTAGAAAACCAGAATACAGATTAAAAATCTCAGAATGTTTCTCAGAAATGGGGCCAGTTAGAAAAATAAACAATAGTTTTTAATAGATATTAAAAATCCAATTCAATGGTGAAATTATATTTTTAATAAATATTAACGAAAAGAAACTCTTTGAAGGTTACCTTTTTCCTACCTGGAATTCAAGTAGACTAATTTGAATTTGTTTTCCAGCTTCACCCTGCCAGTGATTAGCCTTAAATAAGTGTGAAATGCCTCCAAGAGCAAACAATTAGGCTAACCAGCATTGGCAGAGAGGACTCCTCTGAGCTCTACCGGATTTGCAGGGTGGGGTTGTGGGCCTCCTTTTGACAGCACAAGGTAAAAGCTTGCTCGATAGGTGTCTGGGCTTACATATAACACTTGGGGCGGGCTTGGAATGGATAGATCTGGAGTCCAAGACAATTCTTGTGTATCAACTGTCAAGACCCTGCTTTTGCCCTGCCAGACTTCGGTCTCTGGTTTGGTTGTAGGTAGTGGCTGCCTAAAACTGGATTGGAGTGCTCCATGGGGGAGGACACTAGGATTACCATAGTACACCCCCAACTCAGCAACACCCACACACAGCACTCCGAGCCCAAGTTTAGTGCAGCCGACGTCTTTCACTATCTTGAAAAAGGGTAAAAAGGGTAGGGTTGGTCCCGGAAACTTTTACCAAATTTGTTAGGGAGGGGCCAGGAGTCACCATCACCCACAAGCTTGCGCCAGACATAAATGCGGCACATTCAAGCATCCACTTTAGGACTTGTTCTGGATCTGCAAAAGATCAGAAGAGGACTGGCCTTGCTGTCTGTGACCTGAGAAGAACCCTGAAGGACTGGAACTGCTCCCTCTTATACTCAGGGCAAAGAAGTGGACTCCAAGGGTAAGTTGGCTGATCTGTGTGGCTAGAGAGATGACAAGCTGCGAGATGCCTTTTTTCTAGAAGTACCTAGCTGACCAGTAGCATCTGGACATGGACTGGACCAAACTGTTGGCCTCTGATTGATATGCTGCGAGTCTCAAAGTGCCTCCTCTGAGCTCCTGGGGGGGCTTAACAAGTGTAATCCTGTGCAGAATGACCCTTGTTAATGTATCTTTGCCATACTTCATCACAGTCCGCCTCACAATGCACCTAGGTCCCCGTCCACCGCAATCATTGACTATAACAGTTTGTGCTTTTAGGTGCTATTCTTCTTAAAAAACTTTTTAAAAAATCATAGACCCAGTTCGCCTTATATGATTTTCTCATGTTGGGGTCATTTGTTTCACAAATTTTACTCTACGTTTTTAATTCAGTTTGGGATTTTGTTTTGCATTTTGTTTTGGTAGTACATAAATAATTTACACATTGGCCTAAGCTACTAAGGAGTTGAGATCGGGTTAATTTAGCGACTTTGAGCGTTCACCTTGACAAGAGTTTTGATTATTCTTTGAGAAGGGCAGCCTGCCCCAAATAATAATAAATTTCTTGCAGGCGAGAAAACTAGTCCTCAAGGGAATACTGATAGTAGCTCACCCTTACCGGAGCCAGCTGCCTGAAGCTCAACTCAGAGAGAAAACATAAGTTCACATCCTCGGCTCCACCCCCTCCGCATGGGACAACACCTGGTGGCCCCCTGCTCTCGGAAACCCACCCACCCCAAGAGGTCACGCACACAACCTCGGCATCCTACTCGATTCTTCACTCACCATGAATCGCCAGATCAACGCCATGTCCTCTGCATCCTTCAACACCCTCCGCATACTTCGCAAGATGTTCAAGTGGATCCCCCCCGACTCCAGGAAAACGTCACCCACGCACTCATCACCAGCAGACTGGCCTACCGAAACGCTCTGTACGCTGGAATCTGGAATCAACAAAAAACTCCTCTGCAAACTACAGACCTACCAGAATACCGCAGCCAGACCTATCCTCGACACCCCACGACATGACCACATCACCCAACACATCCACTGGCTCCCCGTCAAAAGAAGAATAACCTTCAAACTGCTCACAGATGCCAACAAAGCCCTCCACAACACCGGACCCCAATACCTCAACGACCGAATCTCCTTTCACGCCCCCAAGAGAAACCTCCGCAGAGCAACCTCACCCTAGCCACCGCCCCTTTTTCTACAGGACCAGAGCAGATGGAAGATCCTTCTCCTACCTCGCAGCCAGGACCTGGAACAAACTCCCCTTCACCCCCGACGAAGCCTGACACTGCAC
Source organism: Triturus cristatus (assembly GCF_964204655.1). NCBI lineage: Eukaryota > Metazoa > Chordata > Amphibia > Caudata > Salamandridae > Triturus > Triturus cristatus. Next base: position 446,134,440 of record NC_140584.1, read on the forward strand.
CAATTCAAAAAGGACCTCAAGACCTAGCTCTTCAAAGGATCCCAACGGAGCTGCTCACGTGCCCTCCCTCAGAGCCTCAGGACCCTCAGGGGTGAATAGTACACTCCACAAAACCATGATTGATTGATTGAGGATCCAGGTCTAGCTGTGGTGATGATCTGTGGGGCAGGTAGGCCACGCACAGCACCCCAACCCCAGTCCAGTCCTTTCAAAGAGGGTCAGAGAACAGGGAAACATTAGATGCAGGAACTTCTATTTTTATCAGTTCTGGCACATATCACTTATATACTGTGGGCAATTGTCTAGCTCCCTTGAGTCACTGGCTTTGTTGCCACTGTCATTCAGATCTTTGATCAGTTTACTTGACAATAATGGACAGTATTGCTTCCTACCACTGCCTTTGCCTGGGGAGTGTGGAGGTTTCAGAAGATGTGACTGAAATGGAAGTGGAAGACTCCTTCCTTTGCTGCGAGGGCCGCTAGCAAGACATCTGGTACATGAAGCTGCGAGTCCAATGGGGTCACTTCACTTACATGACCCATCAATAGCCACTGGAAACCTGCCTGACTATGCCTTTGCTTATGCATCTTAAGCTGCAGATGATGGTGCATGGCTGGGAATGTTCAACTCCAACAGAAAATGCCACTTGTGAGATAATGTTCATAAGGACCATGAACATATCTTCTAAAAGCTGTTTGGTCATGGCTTGCTTAGCACACCTTCACATAGAAATTAATTACAACTGAAAAAGGATGACATTAACAAAAAATTATATAAGGCAGTTATGTCTCCAAATCAACAATTTGCGTCTATCATTCACTCTTCTAATACTTTGTTTGCTCTCTTTCTCTCACTCTTCAGCATTCCCATCAACCTCCTTTTCTGCCTACTTTGAGCAATTGTATTCAATTTTACTGGGGGTGGTGGAATATATAATGAGAATTTATTTTGCTCTTTTTGGGTTTATGAACAGTCTCATTTTAAAAAAAAAAAAAAGGGGTTTAAGAAAAAAAAATGCCTAATCAAAGATAAACTAATTTTAAAGAGCATTGCCACGTCATTTAAAGTCAGTTGCTTTTTAGGAATACCTTTCTTTCGTATTTCATCCTCTTTTCTCTTAAGAAATGCTCGCACTGCAGCAGACTGAACACCCTTCACCTTAGGATCCTTTTTAGGGGGGCCCACAGCCAGACTATATCTTTTCTAAAAGAAAAAAGAAGAAAAAAAAGCATAAAACATCTCTATTTCGATACATTAGTGATGCACTGCAATAATCCTATTCACTCAAAAATCCCACCCCTTATCCTAACTTTACAAACAATGGAAATCAGCTATGAGAAGCCCGTGCACCGTATTATTTGAGTTTTTTTAAAACATTTTGTGCTCTTCACAATCATAATAAATAAAAATGCTTTGAGAAGCTATTAAAAGAAATATACTATTTTATCTTTATAAATGAGTTCACAGATGATATAATTGGGTACAGTACCACCTAATTTTGGTGAAAAAGAAATTCCTATCTAAAATTGTGAGATGTCTATTGGTAAAAATAAAAGCCTGTGGACAAAGTGAAATGTTGGGGAAATGATGGACATATTACAAATTAACCGCGAAGATAGCATGGAGCAGGTTGGGAGCAAACATTGTTCCCTATCGATCAAAACATTGAGATTACATGTAGACAAATAAGTAGACACTAGAAAGTCAGAAGATACAAGTTATCGATGTCTGCAGGGGGAAGAATAGGACAATACTGTGGTGGATAGATGCTCACACTATCCAATATTGAAGCAATTTCTGAAGCTGATTGTCAAATGGATCAAAATACAACTGCAGGATGTATCTTTGTTTCATCTAAAGGGGTCTGTTTGGGTTTTGAAGATTCACAAAAGGTCAGTTTGTGACCATTCGTAAACACTTGACATTGTTCTTAAAACGAATGAAAATTTGAAAAAGCACGACAAACCAAAACTTTACCAGAGAATGAATGCATAAGCTATTAATATAGCTGATCAGCAGCAAAAAGCATGCCCATCCAAATCAAAACTTGGTGAGTAAACCAGAACTAGAAAGCGTGCACCGATTAATAGGCCACGTTTTTCCACTTTGACGCACAGTGAGGGGTATGAAGCACTATATAGATGTAACTACAATATAATACAAGAAACTGTCTCAGCTCTTAACACAAGAGCTGGGCCCTGGGTCTGGAATTACATGATGTATCAATACGATACACTAGTCCTACTGCAATCCAGTGCCGCTTTCTAAACCACTGTTCACACTGTCCCACTGGCTGCGATAAATCACTCAATTATCTCCTTCCAGATCAACAGTTGCAATATTCCCTTCACCTCACTCCTCTCTCTTCCGAAACTGATACAATGCCAAAACCAGTGTGCCCAACTTCCGAGTGGACTTATTACTACCCAGCTTTTTAGTTAATTTACCCTCCTTTTCACAATTACCAATCCTGGTGTAAATGTACTGCCCTTACTACAATTACCCTTAATTCTGCCACTTCATATCCACGCATGTTTACGAGAGTCTCTGATGTGTTTGTTGGAGATGTTTTCCCCCAATCCCTACAGGAACTCAGCAGAGCTTTGGTCCGAAAATAGCAGGCTACTGGGTTGCTGTGCCGTTGTACCACAAAAACAGTCTAGTCTAATCTTTGGCTCCTACTGGAGCAAGCTGGTTTGTTTCTCTTCTCGGAGACAAGATGCTTGGGAGGACTGCATTCTGGGTCTGGCAGTTCGAATTTTCGAATGATGATTTCTGTTCAAAATGGCAAGTGGGTGAAGATTCAAGCTAACAGACATTACAAAGAATTGTGCTAAAATAGCCCATACCGACTGCATTTGTCAGGCCTGGTTATTATTCTTTTCCTGTGCTCCTGCCATCAGTGCTTTAAATGGGATTAAATAAACTGGCGGGGGAGGTGTGGAGAAAGAAGCAGAACTAAGAATCTTTTCCAAGAGTTGTTGCCTCTGTAATTGAAGGCATGGCTTAAAACTTGTAAACTATAATCATTTTCTGCACAGTGTGCGCCACGTTACCAATAATTTGGTGCATCGCTGCACTCCGAAGACTACCTTTTCCATATCCCTTTAGTAATGTTTAATTCACTATCTCATAATTTAAATCCCAAATATCCACTGCAAAAATCATTGAAAATTTTCAATGTTAATATTTTATTTGATACTCCTCACAAGCATTGGCAAAGCCGGTAGATCCGTTTTTGTTTTTTAGACATAGGTCTATTTTTGTTATGTTTGGATGCAATACTTCATTTAAGATTTATGAAAGGAAATATTGAGTAAATAAACATTTTGGCCAGTCATTTGAACTATACTGCAGTGGTGACGTTAAAGATAATACAACACTTAACAGGAAAGCCAAGTAACAGGAAGAATCCATGCATAGCATGAACGAGAGATAGTAAAAAGGGAGAAGAAACATATCAATTTAAGAACCATAAGAGTGAAGACTAGAGTACAAAGAAATTATAAATGCTAACGTTTTCATGTTGGCTGCGTAAATAAGTGTACAAACTATAAACTATAAAGCCCTGGGAAGAGGAGTTGGCCTAACGGCAAGGGCGGTCGACCTCAAATCTGGGGAACTGGGTTCGAGTCTTGGCAAGGGCATGCAACATCCTGCGATTCTGGGCAAATCACTTAATCTCCCCATGCCTTAGAAAAATGAATGTGTCCTCATGTAACGCAACTGGTGCTCATGTAAAGCGCTCCGATACCCGATACCTTCGGGTCATGTTCGCGCTATATAAAACTCCGTAGAAAAAAAAAAAAAACAAAGTCGCAGCAGATTCATTCTTTTAAAAAAAAAAAAAAAGAAACCTTGCTTATTTGTTTCACTATTGAATGGTGCACATTCTTCACATTTCGATCAATCATGTGTTTATAAAGCGTGCTACTCACCCGTGAGGGTCTCAAGGTGGTGTCACCAACCACATCGCCATCTTATGGTGCACCTACTTACCTGATTATTCAGTTAAACTCACTCGTTAAAATTGAGTTATCTATTGCTAAAAAGTTAATATCAAGCGATCTGAGGAAACTACTGTTTCTTTTTTACAAAATGACATGGCCAGACGAAGGCTGTATGACTGAGTCTTTTTTTTCGTTGTCGATAATGCTGTACAGCATCGTCAAAAGAAATTGGGAGAGTCAATAGGTTCCAAAGGGGACACCTATTGGCTTTGCAAAGTTATTATTTATTTATTTTTTTTAAACTTTACCTACTACACCTCTCCACCCAAATATATATTGTCATTATGCATTCCTTGCCACCAGTAGTACTACCTCTGTATTTTCTTGCATAATTTAAGTGCCCTTCATGTACTGACATTTTAGGAAACATTGAAATGGGACTCCTCAAATGTAAACCAGCTTGTACAGACTATTTCTTCAATTTTCCAAAATGCCTGTAACACTCAGTAGTTCTTCTGCGCACTAGCCATAAATATAATGAAAAACTTGCACCAAAACAGTGTTACCTCTTAACCCCTTCAGCGCGGCGCGGATTACCGTGCTGTGCTGAAGGGTTCTTGCGCGGGCGGGGCCGTGACGGAGCAGTTCCGTCATCCGCACAGCGCGACCGATGCGCATGACTGAACCGCTCCGTCACAAGCATCGAAAGGGTTAAAGCAATTTTCAAGGTTTGCCATCGATCGGACAAATATTTTCTTTCAGATCAATAGCTACAATATCCGAGGCACCTTAGCCGACACACCAGATACTGGCAAGCCTGAAACTATATGCTATGCTAAGAATTGAATAACTAAAGCAATATGTACCTTTGAGCCATGTTCATATATGGGAACAACTGACCTATGCTAGGTTGGAAAGGTCCATTTCTATGTAACAGCAAATGTGTATATGTCACCATACCTTTACCCTGTCCCTCACCCACTGACTCTTCACAACGAGAGCACTGTAAATATTGAATGCACTGCTATTGATTGGAGCAACTGTGTTGCTAATCATTAATGCTTTGACTTTATATTGCATTAAATGCCTGCATAATTCAAGGAATTAAATTCCTGTTCTTTGAATCATATTGAAGCTCTAAGCGGTGAATGCTTTTTCATTGTATGTGATTTTACAAAAAGTACTACCACAACCTTTTCTAGAGTATACTGCATTACTGACCCAGGTCAGGTAGGTTTTCATGGGTTTTCCCCGTTGAAACTCAACAAGATGGGTTTGTTGGGCAGCTAAAACCATTCAACCACCACAATAGAGAGAAGCTGCCACTATTTGCTGGAGAAGAAATGATAACCTTATGAGGTGGCTCCTTGGCTACTCCTGCCAACTTCTACCTCTTACCTCTACTAAACATAACATCAAAGAGGGATTCAAAGTTATCTCCTAGGCAGCCTGTGTCAGCGTAGCAGGGGTGCACATTCACAGCCAACATCAGCAAGGCAACAGCAAGCATCGATGGCAAACCATCATTTAAATGCAGGCATCAGGGCGCTTAAATCAGCTGGTATATAGGGCACTCAATCCTGCAGATAGGAGAGAGCAAATGCAAGTGACCACAGCAGAGTTAGGTCTACCAGCAGCTCAACAATCCAAGGAGCATTGCTCTCAATACGTCATGCAAATGCAGGCCGAGGGGTGCTTTATCAGTTGAAGTGATCAATACGGAGAGTCAGTGACTGATTGAACAGCCATGACAGAATCAGGCATTTTTGAACAGCTATGATGGAATCGGGTAAGAATGCCTGTCGGCAACTTCCGTCACCACCACAACAATCCAAAATACTACACAACCATACACGATTATTCTCGTAAACTCACTGCTACTCAAGTCAATTAGAGCGGATGACTGTCTGCTTGTCCTGGTTCTAGAACCATTATCAATAAAAGCACTAGACCCCACAGCTATTTTTTTTTCATAGAAGGCCTCTAATTTTATTTCAAAGTAGAGAAACAGGATAGAAATGCAACAACTTATTCTGCACCTTTGTCTTTCTGACAGCGCACTCCTCCTGTGGATTAACCACCATCACCTTCAATTATAATGGCTTAATTATCCATTAAAAATGATTGAAGAAGATACTTTCAAAATTAATTTTTTTATTAAGCAAAATGCTCGTTTTCTTCTCCACTGAAAAATGCAAATTTTTTAGCAACTGCCTCAAAGGTTTAATAGGGTTATAAATGTGAGGAGCGTATCGTTCCACGAAGCTCATAAATGAGAACAACCAGGCTTCATTTCATTGTGCAGGGCTTTCATTGATAGCTCCTAGGAGATATTTCTTTTGGCGTACACCCTTTTCTTCCCAATATTCTGCTTCAGTCTCCAAAAATATACGGTGTTCTTGCTTAAGTGTTAACTCCGCATAGCACGGATTCTCGCATCATTCTGTGTTCCTCTCTGTCTGTTACAAATTCTAGAATTCCTGGAATTGTTTTTATTTCACCTTTAAAGCAGTTGCCTAGAACCAACCTCCGCTTACCTGTGACTGGTCCTTTGACCAGTCTAGGCACTCTCGGAGCCGGCTACCTCGCTTTGAGACACCCCCACCCCGCTCCTTCTGCAATCCACTCTTAAACAGCTTTGTTTCTCCTTGCTTTCTTTTACCCCATCCTTGGCCTCTTCCAAGCTCTTTAACACCTCTGCACTTTTCTGTCAATCTTCCACCCACTTTTTGCTTGCTTTTATCCCTTGCACCTTAATTGCTTTTAGTTTTCTGTAAATCTTTTCAACCGTTTTTGCTTTTTTTCATCCTCTGTGCCACCGTGCTCTTTCACTCGTTTTTCTGTCAATCTTTTGACCCTCTTTCTCTCTCTCTCTCTCTCTCTCTCTCTCTCTTTGTGCGTCTGTGCCCTCTCACTTATTTTTCTGTCAACCTTTTCACCTGTTTTGGCTTGCTTTCTCATTAACCCCTTTTGCCCTTCTTGACTTTCCACTAATTTCTCGGGCCTCCTTCCCCTGTTTCAGGCTTTCAGCTTCCTTTGTCGCTCTCCCTGCAGGCCCCCTTCTGTCCCTTTTCCTGCCTATCCCCGCTCCTTACCTGCTGCCCTTTTCGCATCTCCTTCCCGCACCTTGCAGTCCTACACACCACCTCCGCACTCCTCCTTCCCAGGACCTACTTTATAGTGGATGCTACGCGACCACACCACTGGTGTGCCAAAGACATGGCCACCTGACCGGTCCACGCCTGGTCTGCGCCCACTGCCAATCACCCTGATCTGATCACCCACCCAGTGACACTACGCACTGCTCCTCTGGTCGCTATACCCAGGACTCCACTCACCCCACTGCTGCTGGGTCGCATCCCACACCACAGTAGGGGCCTACACCCACTACCGGTTCACCGGCAGGAAACCACCCACACACACACACACACACACCATCAAAACCAACAACACTCCCACCAAACACCATATGCCTCTGCAAACCCACACCCCAACACTCACTTACATGCATGCTAGTCAACACATGATCTCTGAGTAAACGTGCAACCGAAATGTGATACCTGCTGAGCAGCAACACACCGGACATCCTCTACCTTGCAGAAACTTGGCTCAACCCCACATTGGCACAAGACATCACCGCGGCAATCCCAACGGGCTATAAGACCACATGTCAAGACCATCCTCACAGGCCAGGAGGAGAACTCACAGTCATCCACAAAGAACACATCAACTGTGCAACGCCCACAGAAAGCCCCACCCAATTCATGAAACACCTGCACTTCAAACTGTAGATCTCCGAAAACTTCACTCTAAACTAAACTCTTTCCTACCAACCACCCGAACCACAAGCTTCCTCGCCCAAAGACATTACCACTTCAACAACCAGGTTAAGAACTGTGCAGACTCCCTCACAACCATCAAACTCAACAATCAAAGAAGAACCAACAAGCAAACCAGCTGGTACACGGAGGACCTTCGAGACTGCAAACACCATTGGAAACGGCTTGAGAGAAAATAGAGAGCCAACAGCAATGCCACAGACAGAACCACCTACAAGGTAGCACACAGGCACTACTACCAGCAAATGAGAGGGACCAAGAAAAGCACTAGCTGAACGCATTCAGGGAAGCACCAACTACTGCAAAGAGGTCTCCTCAATCATGAGGGACCTCACCACACACCTGGCCTGTCCACAGCGTTACTCCTGCCCAAGAACTTTGCAATGACCTATAAAACTTCTTCCACAACAAAATCACTAGCATCTACAGCAGCTTTGTACACCAAGGCCCTAGCAATCTCATAACCAACCTGTCCATCACCTACCAAGACAACCACATAACCAAACGGGAAACTCTCACTAGAGATGACGCAGCCATGATCGAAAAGACCATCCACTCATTTGCCCCAACAGATTCATGCCCCCGCATCTATAACTTGAGAGCAGCACAAATCAACGCCACCCTCATCCACATAATCAACAACTGCAGCAGATCAGCCACATTCCCGGATGACTGGAAGAATGCTGCAGTCAATGCCTTCCTCAAGAAATTATCAGCCAGTCTACCTGAACCAACTAAGCAACTTCTGTCCGAACTCCTTGCTTCCCTACCCAGCTAAAGTGATAGAGAAGGCCATCAGTAAGCAACTCACAACCCCTACGAGCTACACCACCAGCTGGACAACACTCAATCAGACTTTAGAAAAAGCCACAGCATCAACGTCGCCTCATCATAGCAGCTGACATACGGAGAAGCCTAAACCGAGGAGAAACATCGGCCCTCATCCTACTCGACTTCTCTGTGGCATTCAACACAGAATCACACAACATACTCATCAGAAGACTAAGGAGATCGGCATCCAAAGACCAGCACTCAAACAGATCTGCTCTGTTCTCACAGGAAGAACCCCAAAATGTCAGACTGCCACCATTCAAATCGAAGTTCATGAACCTGATCGGCAGAGTCCCCCACGGATCACCCCTTAGCCTTATCCTTTCCAACATTTACATAACACCACTTGCCAACACAATCAGATCCCAAGGCATGAACATCATCGCCTATGCCTACGACACCAAGCTCATCCTTTTCCCGACAGACCACGCTAACAGCACCAGAACAAACTTCACCAACTGCATGACCATAGTAGCAGAATGGATAAGACCCAACTGCCTGAAACTTAACTCCGACAAGACAGAAGTACTAGTCTTCGGAAACAAGACATCCCCATCGGACACCACCTGGTGGCCGACTGAGCTAGGACCAACACCATCCATTCACACCAAAAACCTGGAGATCACCCTGGACAACAAGTGCCACATGACGGCACAAATCAATACAGTAAGCACTGCCTGATTCCACATCCTTTGAATGCTTTGAAAGGCCTCTAAATGGCTGCCACAGAACACCAGACGAACTTTCACACAAGAACTCATCACCAGCAAACTCAACTACGGCAATGCACTCTACACCGGAATTTCCAAGCAGCTCTCACAGACACCAGACCATCCAAAATGCCGCAGCAAGACTCATCCTCAAACTCCCATGATGCCCCCCACATTTCACCTCACCTCAGAGAGCTCCACTGGTTCCCCATTCAACAAAGCAGCCAATTCAAACTCTTCATGCATCACATTACAGCCCTGAATAAGGAACATATTAGGCTCCTCTTGGGCTAAATCAAAATCAGGATCTCCCCAAGATCCTGCACCCCCACATTTTACTTAAGGTTGAGGAGTCTGTTCTCTCCACCATAGCAGAGCTCCTCACACTATCCCTTGAAACCAGTATAGTTCCAAAGAAGTGAAAGCATGTAATTGTGAGGCCCTTGTTGAAGAAACCCCACCTAGATCCAGCAGTATTGGAGAACTTTCACCCTATCTCGCTGCTACCCATCCTTGGAAAATTACTGGAAAAACATGCTAAACATATCAGACCACAACACAGTACAGAATCAGTACTTCTGGCTGTCAATGAGGAGCTCAAATTGATATTAGATCAAGGGGGCTCAGCCGCAACCCTGCTCCTAGATCTGAGTGAGTCTTTTGACTCCGCGGACCACTCTACCCTGCCACATTGGCTGAGGGAGGTTGGCATGCATGACAAAGCCCTTCAATGGCTCACCTCCTTTTTGAGGGACAGAGCATTTCAGATCATGGAATCCACCTGTCTTTCCGATACTTTGCCAGTCTCATTTTGAGTACCACAGGGCTCGTCTCTCAGCCCCACATTGTTTAACATATATATGCGCCAATTACCAAAAATTGTTCAGGAATTTGGGCTGTTGATCGTGTCATATGAGGAAGACACACAGTTGGTGCTATAAGTGGCGGAGGGGCCGAACTCAAATCACCTCCAATTGGTACCCTGCATGGAATAGGTGGCTAATTGGATGGCCAACTGTAGCCTAAAATTAAATGGCGATAACCTGGAGCTGATGATCCTGGGAAATATTCACTGGCCCAGGGCCATGATTAACTGGCCAGAAGATTGGGGAATACCTCCCATCCCCAAACCATCAATAAAGAATCTGGGCATGTGGCCGGATAATACTCTTTAGATGGAAATCCAAGCTAAAAGAGTAGCAGCAACCTGCTTTGGTGTACTCAGAATGATCCGTAAGACCATAAAACTTATCCCAGAACAGGCACAAAGAACTGTGGTCCAGGCACTCCTGGTCTCGTGTCTTGATTATGGCAATTCCCTATGTCTGGGCTCATCAAAATATATTATTAACAGGCTGTAGGTGGTGCAGAATGCGGCGGTCAGGCTACTCTTGAAAATTCTTAGACAGGAATCAGTAAAAACTTCATCGAAACAGCTTCACTGGCTGCCCAGCATAGCCAGGATCAAATTTAAATCCCTCTGCCTGGCTCATAAAGCAATGAATGGCAGGAGCCCAGCCATACTCAGGGAACTTATGTCACCATATGTACCAAAGAAGTACCTCAGGTCATCCCATGACTGCCTCAAAGACGCTGAGGATCAAAAGATCAAGATGGGGCGGTAGATCCTTTTCATTCCTGGTCCTGAAGTTGTGGAATTCCATGGCCAGGGAACTTAGGTTGCTGGAAGAAGAACCCAGCTTCAGGAAAAAAACTCAAGGTTTGGTTGTTCCCATGATAATTACACTATTTGTTCTGCTGCCAGCATCTCTCTCTGTCAGCGCCGGGTTGCCCTTGGGCAGCTAGGCACTTTATAAAACCGCCTAACATAAAATAACATGCATACATACAAAGCCTTGTACAACACCAGACTAGCATAACTAAACAGCCATATACACTTCCACCAGCTAGCCAGACAAAAACGCTCAGCCTCGCTCTCACTCGCACATACACCCCGCAATTGCAAGAACGTAACAGGAGGGTGCGCATTGTCCTACATCGCACCCAAAACTTGGATCAAACTCCCTCAATTCATCAGATCCTTCTATTCACTTCTTGAGCTCTGCAAGAAGCTTAAGACCTGCCTATTTGAATAACCGTGCGGGGCCCTTCGCCTTACACTTCTGCCCAAGTGGCTGAATAACCTCATGCGTTATTAGCGCCCTCTATTAATCAACATAACATAAACAAACAATTCATGATTCTTTGAAAGACTGAAAGCAGAAAGCAAATAAATGGCAGAAGACAGAACTGAAATAGAACTGCAATTGTAATTAAGGCTATTAATGCTTTTTAGCCAGGTTTTAAATATATTTGGCAGTAAGCTGATCGGAGATCTAATTTACTGAAACACTTTCTTCATTTAATATAAGTAGCATTTCTCCAATGATGGGAATCGGAAATAATCAGAATATCTTTATCAAACTGCATATGCGGACACCAAATGTTATTTTCTGAATTTGTAGTCATAAAATTGCGACGGGGATATTCAATTTGTTCTATTATGGCATCAGCTATCATTTTATCCAGCAGTTTAGTCACCTCCTGAATAGGACTCGTCCACTTTGTAAGAGGTGTTGCACAGGAATTGAGCCCACCATCTTAATTTCATGCACATATCCAGTAAGCTTTGCTATATCATTCGTTTTGTTATAACATCCTTTAGCAAAATGACTAAGTGTGCAACATTTCTTATGTTGGGCTTGACTTGCTAAATGTGTTGCACAGCAATATATATTTTGATTACTTCTACTGCCATCTCCATGGTTTTCTCATTCAAACCTTTCTTTGGACACTACTCTTCACTCAAATGTTTCTTAAATAAATAAAAAAACGAGTTAGTTACTTACCTGTACACTATGGTTCTCCAGTATTATCTTTCATAGATTCACATGCTTGTATCTTCCCCGTCGTCATGGTGGGAGTCTCACGGTAACAGAATGACCACAGCAGTATTAGAAAAAACTGCATAGAAAAATCCTATAGCGAATCATCTTATTTGGTAACCAAATCTCATCATTATTTGGTCCAAGACTCAGCCAATCGACTGCCAGCCCTAACATCACACTCCCCAGCAGAGCCTTCCTGCCTCAGATTTCCAGCCCCAAGTGTGAGACTAGGATACATCTAGAGATAATGAGGTTCTGCCTGAGAAATGGGGAGGTGGGCGGGCCGCATGTGAATCTATGAAAGATAATACTGGAGAACCATAGTGTACAGCTAAGTAACTAGTTTTTTCTCCAGTATTCAATCTTTCATAGATTCACATGCTTGTATCAGAATAGCAAGCAGTCCTTATCCCAAACTGCATTTCCAGGATAGAACCCCCAATAGACAGTGGGCTCTGTTTCTTTGTATAGAATGTTAACATACATTACCGTTTTCAAAATATATCAGAAAATCATTAGTTGAGAAGATATATAAATGTTTGTAATATGCAAATCAAAACATTTGCCTAAATATACATATAAATATATATCTATATATACACATCCAATTATATTATAATAAATACCTTAATGAAATAGATGCTGTAGAACCGCCTGTCCCACTGCTGCATCTTTTTTCCATGCTGTGTCCAAACAATAGTGTCTGGTGAAGGTGTGCGCATTTCTCCATGTCGCAGCTCTACAAATGTCTGGCAATGACACTCCTGCGAATAGAGCCGTAGAAGTTGCCATCTTTCTTGTGGAGTGCGCACGTACCTTGGCTTGTAAAGGTTTTCCAGCTTTAACATGACACAAGGAGATCACCGAAGTTATCCACCTTGAAATACTGGATCTGGAGAGTGCCAAACCTTTCCTAGGGCCAGAAAAGGCTACAAAGAGTTGATTTGTTTTTCTGAACGATTTTGTCTTATCAATGTAAAATTTCAGCCATCATTTAATGTCCAAAGAGTGTAGAGCTATTTCTGCAGATGATGAAGGGTCTTTAAAAAATGTAGGTAAAACCACTGGTTCATTCAGATGAAAGCTGGAGGGGACCTTAGGAATACACTTCGGATTCGTTTTCAGAATAACTCTGTCTTGCCTGAATTGTAGAAATGGTTCTGCAATTGAGAAGGCTTGGATCTCACTGACCCTTCTTGCCGACATGAGCGCTAGTAGTAACGCTGTCTTCCATGAGATAAATTGCAAATCCGCCTTATGTATTGGCTCAAATGGCGGTTTCATTAGCTGTGCAAGAACCGTATTAAGCTGCCAAGGAATTACTGGTCTTTGAACTGGAGGAAACATTCTGAAAAGTCCTTTGAGGAATTCTTTAATAACTCTTTGGGACCAAAGAGATGGCCGGTCAGGAACTCTTGTGTACCTTGAAATAGCGGCCAAATGTACTTTTTTTTAAAAAGAATTTTATTGTTTTGTAAAACAGTGAAAACAGTAGGACATTGAAGCGAGCCTTGTATACATATCCATAAGAAGAGCATCACCCCCTTGCACAGTCCCTCAACCACCCCAAGTTCTAATGCATTTCGAAATACCCTAAGGCCCCATCCCCCCACCGCCCCCCAGGTTCCCCTAGCCATCAGAGTCAGAGGAGTCCTCATCGGAGAGAGGTGGCGGTTCGCATATTTCTCCCCTGTACTTGTTCCATGCCCCCCAGACCTTGGCCCACTTGCGGGGACATCCCCGTCTAAGGAACACAGAGCGTTCCGCAAACATGGCTGCGTCCATGTCTTTGCGCCACTTGGACAGCAGCGGCACCTCCTCTGCACCCCATTTTTGGGCTATATTTCTTTTGGCCGTTATGATGCCCAGCGTCACCCAACCCTGCGTCTGACGATTAAGGTCGTTGGGCTCCCACACATTTATCAAGCAGCGTCTGGGTTCCGGTAGCAGTGATATCCCACACGCCTGTGACATTGTACGCAGCACTCGTTTCCAGAAGTCTTGAATGAATGGGCAGTCCCAGATAGTGTGATAAAAGGTGCCCTCCTCCCCGCAACCCCGCAGGCAGAAGGGATGTGGCGCCCTGCCCAGCTTGTGTAGTAAGCATCTGGTGTAGTAGGAGCGATGCAATATACGAAGTTGCACCAGTCGCAGCCTCGAGGGTATACCCGCCTCGCGCGGCGAGGCCAGTGCCTCACGCCACTCTGGGTCATCAAGGTCGCCAAGTTCGTCAGCCCACCGCTCCCGCAGAGTCCCCATAGGGTCCGGGAGATTGTTGACCAGCTTGCGGTACGTGAAGGAGGTGGCCCTCTTTGGCATATATTCCGTCAGCAACCTGTCCTCCAGCGGGGACGCCTCCGGAACCTTCGCTCCAGGCGCCAACTGTGTCATTAAGGCATGCTTCATTTGGAGGTAGCGGAACCATTCCGAGGGGGCCAGCTCGTACTGCTGCTGTAAGCTCGCAAACCGAACAACCTCCCCCTTGTGCCACACATCGCCTATCGTCGATATTCCAATGGTATCCCAAGCGTCGAAGCCCTTGCTGTCTCTCAGACGTCCCAGCTTCCTGGCATCCCACAGAGGTGTTAGCTGAGTCAGGACTCCTCGCCATCCCAACTTGGCCTGAGCGGCATGCCAGATTGATATAGTCTGTCGCAGAGGGCCGACCATCCTCGATATCAATCGGGTGTCATACAGTGGGGACAGCATACCCCTCTCACCCAGTACGTCCCTATCCGCCTTGAACGCCGGGTCAGTTTGAGGCGCGTGGAGCCACTGGTTGATTACCTTCAGCTGCGCCGCCCAGTAATACAGCTGGATATCCGGGAGTGCAATTCCTCCATCATACCACCCACAGACCAGCTTAGACTGCGCTATGCGCGCCGGCTTGTTGCCCCAAAGCAGGCTGGACACCTGCGCCGCTATCGCACGGAAGTAGGCCGGAGGCACCTGGAATGGGGTATTCTCCAGTATATAGAGAAACCGCGGCAGAGCCATCATCTTGAAGAGCGCCGCTCTCCCGACCAGGGTCAGGGGCAGCGCTCCCCAGTACTGCACGTCCCGCTTAAGGCGGTCTATCTGAGGGCTGAGATTGCGCTTGAAGAACTCCGTCTGATCCAGCGCGATATGTATTCCCAGGTATTTGAAAGACTCCTCCGCCACCCGGAGCGGGCAACTCGACGGTAACCGCGGAGGTGGGCCCCGTAGTACCAGGAGGACCGACTTCGACCAGTTGATCGTGTACCCAGACGCCCGGCCAAAAATCTCGCAGATGTTCAGTAGCGTTAGGATGGAACTCCTCGGGGAGGACAGATATAGCAGTATGTCATCCGCGTAAAGGGAGACGCGGTCCTCCCAGTCGGCAGACCACCGGAGGCCTCGCATCATGGGCTCCCAACGGATCCAGGCCGCCAACGGCTCCAGCACTAGGGCGAAGAGCAGAGGTGACAGAGGGCAGCCCTGTCTCGTGCCACGCGACAATGGGAAGTCCTCCGACATGTGTCCGTTGGCCGTGACATGGGCTAGGGGCTTAGTGTAGAGGAGCTGGACCCAGGCACAAAATTTCGGTCCGAACCCCAGATGTTGGAGTACCGCGAAGAGAAAGGGCCACTCCACCATGTCGAACGCCATGCGGGCGTCAAGGGAAAGAATGACAGCCGGTTCCTGCAACCGCCCCACGCGGGCCAGCACCCCATGCAGCCGCCTCAGATTGTGAGACGTACTCCTGCCAGGCATAAAACCGGATTGATCCGGGTGTACAATGTCAGATAGGTGAGGCGTGAGCCGAGCGGCCAACGCCTTCGCTAGGATCTTTGCCTCCGCGTTGATCAGTGAAATGGGACGGTATGAGGTGCATTGGTCCTTCGGCTTACCCGGCTTCGGGATTACCACAATGGTGGCCGTCCGCTGGTCGTCAGGGAGTTCCCCCACCTCGAGGCAGTGCGTGAACATATTCAGCAGGTGCGGCGTTAACGTCTCGGAGAGTCGCTGGTAAAGCTCAATTGGTATGCCGTTCGGTCCGAGCGCCTTACCGGGCTGCAGCGCGCCGATAGCCGCCTGGAGCTCCTCCACCGTGAGCTCAGCCTCGAGCATCTCTCGAGCCTCAGGGGAGAGTTTGGGCATCTGCAGGTCCTTGATGTAGGTCAGTGCCGTCTCCACCGTCATGGTCGAGCTGGAGGAGTAGACCTCACGGAAGTACCCCGTCAGAGTGCGCACTATCACCCGTGGGTCCGTGACTGTCATTCCCTCATCAGTGCTCAACTGCGCAATCCCCCTGGCGCCGTCGTCGCGCCTGTCAAGCCACGCCAGTAACCTGCCAGTTTTGTCCCCCACATCATAAACTGTATGCCTCGAAGCCTCAAGGCGCTGCCGGACTTGCTCAGCGAGGTGCTCTTTGTATTTCGTCTGAGCCACATAGAGGTCGTGCGAGGCCGCACGGGAGGGAGCCGCGGCCTGGCGGGCCTCCGCCGCCCTGAGTTCGGTTTCAAGCGATTGCAGTTCGGCCACCTGTTCGCGCTTGTGCGCCGATATGGCCGCCATCGCCCGGCCCCGCACCACCGTTTTGTACGCCTCCCAGAGAGTCGCAGGGGAGTCCACCGAAGTCGCATTTTCCTGGAAGTAGAATTTGGTCGCTTGCACTATGGTTTTACTGATCTTTGGTAGGCGAATGTAGCTAGGGCGTAGCGGGTAAACGCGGCGGCGCTGTAGGTGATGACTGGCATATTGCAAGAGGATCGGGGAGTGGTCAGATATGCCTCTGGGTCGAATGTCTATGTTGGCAACATTCTGAAGACAACCAGGGGAACCTAGGAAGTAATCAATGCGGGTAAGGCTGTCATGTACCCCGGAGTGGTACGTGTAATGCTGTGCCGCCGGATGATGCAGCCGCCATATGTCCGTTAACCCGATCGCCGTCGCGAAGCCCGCGAGACGGGACACTCCCCCGGCCCTCCTCCTAGGTGGAGACCGATCAGCGAGGTCGTCCATTACCGCGTTGAAGTCGCCACCCAATAATACCTCCCCCTCCGGTAGTGCTAGCAGGAATTCACTGAGTGCCGGGAGCGCCGAAGCATGCAGTCCGGGCGGGATATAGACAGACACTATGTTGATGGGCCGGCCCTCCCATTGAACGTGCGCTGCAGCGAAACGCCCAGCCCCGTCTGTGTGTACACTCAGCACGATCAAGGGGGACCGACACCGCAGCAGGATACCAACCCCCCGGGACCCAGAGGTGAATTCAGAGTGCGCCACCATCTTATACCCCCATCTGTCAAGCGCTTTAGTGGTGGAGCCAGTAAGGTGGGTCTCCTGGAGCAAGGCCACCGTCGGGGAGCATCTTTTGAGGCTATGCAGGACTAGGCCCCGCTTAATTTTATCTCCCAAGCCCCGTACGTTCCATGTGAGTAAGGAGAGAGGTGGCGCCGAAGTCAGAGCGCCGGCAAGGGGGGGGTCGCGCTGCGCCTCAGACATTACGGTGGTTGGGCAAAGTGACGGAGCATGGTACGGATAGCGGGGCGTGATGCATGTACCATGCAGTGAAGGTGTGATGAGTTTAGATCAAAGGCCCGTGTCCTACAGAACCACAACAGAAAAACAGAACTACATAACATTCCCCACTCCCCCCCCCCCCCCTCCCTGCCTCCCTGCCACACGGACTCAGAACTGCCCGCCACCCCAACTCAGCAGAGTGCTCCATTCCCAAAACCCCAACTAGTACTTGCGCTGTAAAGAGCGTGGGGTCCGAGGAAGACCATAGCATCCCCTGTCCCCAGGTCCCATCGTTCACACCCTCTGGCAGCAGGGCGTAGGTCAGTCCAGCATCCGCGGGCACCAGTTATTGGTCTCCGGCTTCACGCCGCCGCTGTGGCATCAGCCGTCGGGTTCCCCCTCAGTCTCCTCCGTACGTCGGTCGCGGCCCTCAGAGTCCTCCTCACTCCCCACGCGTCTCGCCCTGCGGGCCGAGCGGCCACCACCCGCAGCCGGGCGCCAGCCCTCCAGCCAGTCATGGGCCTCCTCCGGTGTGTTGAAAAATACAGTTTTGCCATCCGCCACTACACGGAGTCGCGCCGGGAAGAGCATGGCGTAGGGAAGTTCCCGGGCCCTCAGCTTCTTTTTGACCTCCAGGAAACTGCGGCGCTGGGCCGCCACCGCCGCCGTATAGTCCGGGAAGAAGGACACTGTGGAGTTCTGGAGACGGATGGGTGGCGCCACCCGTGCCGCCTGAAGAATGGCATCCCTGTCGCGGAAATTGAACAGGCGGGCCAGGACGGGCCGCGGGGGCGCACCCACCCGCGGTCGGCCGCCGGGCACCCTGTGGGCGCGCTCCACCGAGAAGAAGGCGGATAGGCCCCTGGGTTGCAACTTGGACTTGATCAAGTCTTCAATATAGAGGTCCATGGCTGGGTGGCCTTCGCTTTCGGGGATCCCTGTAATGCGCACGTTGTTGCGGCGAGAACGCCCCTCCTGATCATCCAGCCTGGCCGCCATGCGCTTGTTGTCCGCCTCCAGCTGGGATACCTTCTGTAGGAGACAACTCGTGTCTTTCGTTAGCGTCTCTGTCACCTGCTCAACATCCGCAATCCTGGCCGACATTTTGTGGAAGTCCGCTCGGAGAAGGGACACATCCGTGGAGATGGACCCCACCGTCGTCTGTACTTGCGCCAGGGCAGCCATGATGTCTTCCAGCGTTACTTTAGGCATCTCCTTGTCCGTCGCCATCTTCTCATTGCGCCCGCCACGGTCAGGCGTCGCGGAGGAGTCCTTATTATAGGCGAACTTGTCAAGTCTGCCCTGCGAGTTCCTCTTGGGCCCCTTCCCGCTCATAGTCGCGGCCGGTGGCCTTCTCCCTCTCGCTCGCCACTGATGCGCAGGTGAATGGCCCTCGTCGACTGGGGAGCGTCCGGCTCAGGCAACCCCACGAAGCACCCAGGTCTCGGAGGAGTTCGGCAACAGGCGGGCGCACTGCCCCTTTACAGCCAGCCAGGGCGGGCAGCACCCCCCCTCCGGTACACACGATGAGCCCCACAGCCGGGGGCGACCAAGGATCACCGGGCCCGATTAGTACTGTTCCGCAGGGCCACTCGTTGCGATATATTACTGTCCTCACCTCTCCACTTGGGTAACGGCTGGTCAGAGGCCGCTGACACCCCGCCTTCGCCTCAGAGACGGCCGCCCTCCATCGTGGGCATCTCCTTCACTCAAGGCCCCGGCTTTCAGCGCCGAGGCAGGCCGCCACTCACCGGGTCTCGTTGTGCACGGCCTGGGTGTCCGGGCAGCTCCGGCTAGGGTCGGCCGGCGCCGCGCCGCCTCCGCCCGTGGTAGCAGGGCAGCCAGGCAGCCTCGAGTCCCGACCAGCGCAGGATGGCAGCACCTCGGTTCCACTTCGTCGGCCCTTCCGTGCAGCCGGGGTCGATCAGGATCGCGGTGCGCGGTTGCGCCACCTCCGCAGGGTCCCTCACAGCAGCGTCGCGTGGGCCTCGCACCGTCGCTCAGGCGCTGGTCCGCCCGGGGCCGCAAACACGCCGCCTCCGCCCCGGAGACAGCCTCCGAGCCCGCCCGGCTCCGATCGGGGCACCTCCGTCACTCGAGGCCCCGGCTTCCCGCGCCGGCGCAGGCCTCGGATCTTCGGACCTCGCTGCTCGCACCCAGGGCGGCGGAGAAACTTCGGAGTCGGATCGTTCGGTGCCGCTTCGGTTCCGCCGTCGATACTGGGACCTTGGAGCCGGATTACCGCTCGGATATTACACGGATGTCAGGGGAGCCGATCTCACCCTCGGAGCCCAACTAGGCTGCGGCCATCTTGCTCGGCTGCAAGCCACGCCCCCTCCAAATGTACTTTAATAGACATATGAGAGAGAGTCCAGATTTGGCCAACATTAACATATGGAAGAATATGATCCAAAGAGACTTGAAAAGGATGTAGACCTTTAGATGCACACCAATGACAAAACCTTTTCCATTTAGCTGAATATGTTTTATTTGTAGAGATTGCTCGAGATCGCAACAGAATCTCCCGGCATTCTTGAGGGATATTCAACAGTTGGAACTCATGTTCGTGAGGTTCCATGCTGACAAGTTCAGCAATTTCAAATTTGGGTGCAGTATCTGGCCGCTGTTCATAGTGATTAGATCGTGAACTAATGGAAACTGTATCCTGGGTTTCACTGAGAGTTTGAGAAGTTCTGAGAACCACGCTTGTCTCGGCCATGCTGGGGCAACCAGAATCAGATGGCACGGCTCTGATTTCATCTTTCTCAAGACCTTTGATATTAGAGGAAAGGGGGGAAATGCATACGCAACCATCCCTGTCCAACACATCTGTCGTGCATTGCCCCACGACCCTTTCTGTGCAAACCTGCTTGCAAAGTTTTTGCATTTTGAATTGTGGCGATCCGCGAACAGATCTAACTTTGGAGTGCCCCATAGCTTGAATACTTTGAGAAGTTGCTTTTGGTCCAGTTCCCACTCGTGAGAAATCTTGGACGATCTGCTCAGAATATCTGCCCTTGTGTTGTCTACCCCAGCAACATGTTGTACTTTAAGTGAAATGTTGTGGATCAGAAGCCACTTCCAGATTTCTTGTGCTTGCTTTGACAATATTTTTGATTTTGTACCCCCTTGTTTTAGAAGGTAAAACATGGATGTTGAGCTGTCTGTTTTTACCAGTACTGTTGAACCGCAAATCCTGGGAAGAAATGCTTTTAGACCCAAGAAAATAGCCTTTATTTCCAGCAAGTTGATGTGGAGCTGCGTTTCGTTCTTTGACCAGTGACCCTGAATTTCGAGCTCCTGCAGATGCGCTCCCCAACCTTGAAGCGAAGCATCTGTCATCATTACAAAACTGTAGTTCTGTGGTTCGAAAGTCAGTCCTTCCGCTAAATGATCTCTGATCTTCCACCATGACAGGGCCTTTAGGATCTGAGGAGTGATAACTATTCGATCTTCGAAGGATCCCCGAGACTGAATCCATTGCTTGTCTAGCAGTTCTTGAATAGGTCTCATGTGTAGTCTGCAATTGGGAAGTAGGGGGATACAAGAGGACATCATCCCAAACAACTATTTGTAGGTTCTTACTGAAACGGACTTTATTTGCAAATGCGACGTCAGCTTTATGATCTTTTGAATACGCTCCTCTGAAGGATAAGCCTTCGCCTCCTTTGTGCGAATTAGAGCTCCCAGAAATTGAAGGGACTGCGATGGCATGAGATGTGATTTTTCTAGGTTGACTCTGAGACCTAGGCGGTTGAAAAGGTTCATTCACTCGTAGAGAATGTTGGGCTTCTCTGAACGAACCACCTTTTATGAGCCAATAGTCTAGATAAGGGAAAATTTGGTGACTTTGAAGTCTTAGATGTGCTGCTACTGGCGCCATACACTTTGTAAAGATTCTCGGTGCCGACTTTAGACCAAAAGGCAATACTTTGAATTGATAATGGCGCCCCGCCACCATAAAGCGCAGACATTTTCTGTGATTTATATGGAATGGAACATGAAAATAAGCATCTAAGAGGTCCAGGGATGCCAAATAATCTCCTTTGCCAATCAAAAGGAGTATTTCTAGCAGGGATAACATTCGAAAAGATTTATTTTGAATGAATTTGTTCAGACCTCTCAGGTCTATTACCTGCCTCCATTTTGATGTGTCTTTTTTCTTTATTAGAAAGAAATGCGAATAAAAGCCTTTCCCTCGTTGAAGGTGCGGAACTTCTTCTATTGCTTCCTTTTGTAGAGGAGATAAAACTTGTTCTTTGAGGGCTGACAGATGTTCTTGTCTCCTGTGTATAGGAGGATGATTTGGAGGCTTTTGTATGTACTCCAGGGTGTGGCCATGTTGAATCACATCCAAAACCCATCTGTCTGTTGTTATCGACAGCCAAGCTGGATAAAATGAGGACAGGTAATGATTGCTGCTGTTCGAACAAGTGGCGGGTGCCTCGACAAAGTCATTGTCGTCGATTGGATTGTTGCGATTTGCCTCTCACAGATGATCTTCCTCTGGACTGTTGTTGATAAGTGTTTGATGAACAAAATTGATGATTATTTGAGTATTGGCGATATCCCTGCTGATTGTACGGCTGATATCTATTTGATTGGAAAGAAGATCTTTGCATGAATTGTCCTCTGGATCCTCTCCTCCGAAAGGACTGGAACCTGCCCTGCTGAAGAGATCCTAACGCACGCGCTGTATCTGTGTCAGTTTTAATACTTTGGAGGGCATCATCCACAGGTTTTCCGAAAAGGTTCTCTCCGTCAAATGGCATGTCCACTATTTTCGCTTGCACTTCTGGTCTAAAAGAAGTGGCTTTAAGCCATCCTTGTCTTCGTAGGGCCACTGCACCTGCCATTTGTCTGAACGCCACTGAAGACAAATCCATAGCGATGTCTATGGATTCCAAGGCCGCCCGAGCCCCATCCTGTAAAATAGCAGCCGCTTCTTCTTTCTTATCCTCTGGTAAATGAGACAGTAAAGGTGCCATATCAGACCACATCTGCCTGAATCTGCTGATGAGGGCTAACGCATTCGAGGCCTTTATGGAAGATGCTGCCATTACAGCAAAACGCTTCCCTGCACCATCCATTCGCCTCCCTTCTTTATCCGGGGGAACTGCTGATGTAGCAACCGAATTTTTGGAGTGCCTTTGGGCGGCCTGCATCACCACAGACTCCGGTCGCGGATGTTCAATTAAACAGGCCGGAGAAGATTGTGGGGCTCTATATTTCTTTTCTATCCGGGGGACTGAGGCAGCTACTGAAGCCGGGTTCCTCATTATTTTTAATCCTTCCTCCCAAATGTGAGCGATTATTGGTATAGACCTAATGGATTTCCGTGAATCCTCTTTGAAATCATAGAGGAAACACTCTGCTTCTTGTACTGGAAGCGGAAGCGCAAATCTTTTTGCGCTTTCTCCATGATATCATGGAAACCTCCTATGTCTTGTGGGGGAGAATTCGCCGGTGAAGGAGATGGAGACAGAGTAGTTGGAAGAATATATTGGTCCCATTCATCCCCAACCTGAAGAAGTTCTCCTTCTTCCGGTTGATCCGTGTCACTTTCCTCTAAATCGTCCCTAATTGTCACAATAGGAGGAGATTGAATTTTCTGAGTTGTACTCTTGGGAGAGGAATGAGGTGGTTTAACTTGAGCAGGCTTATCTGAAGTTTTTGACGCTTGAGTGTTAGCGTCAGGAAAACGTCGATAGTAATAATTTATCATAAACCGCAAGTCAGTTACTAGGGAAATCGGCATTGAGATAGTGTCCTCTCTAAAATCAGTCTGAGGTTCTTCCTCCTCTTCGTAGTCATATGTGTGCTGAAATGACTCATATCTCCTTGAATCCTGTGCAGGACGATCTTGGAAAGAGAAGACTTCCTGAACCTCCTGATATTCTTCATCGTCAGTCTCCTGGCTCTTAATTTGAAGTTGAGACGGGCTATATGCCACTCCTGAAGACTCTTCGTCTTCTGACTGCAATTCCAGGAGCTTAGATGGAGGAAGCGGAGAAATCTTTGTCCAGGCTGTAAAATCTGATGATTTCTTCTTCTTAGTCGACGAGCCCGTCGACAATGGAATAGATTTTAAAGAGATAGTCTTTGCCTTGGGAGACTTAAAGGATGCCGTCGACGGAGCTCCGGTCGACGGAGATCTCGTCGACGTGGAAAGCTGAATTATCGTCACCGAAGTCATCGTCGACGGAGTCGTCGCCGCTGTCGCAGACGATGGGGTCGTCGACGAGGTCGACACCAGCCTTCCCATCGACGGGATTGTCGACGAGCCTTTCTTCGACGACGATGTCATCGTTGAAATGGTAGTCGTCGTCGACGGCGTCGTCGGTTTTATTGAAATCAAAGCCGGCGACGCCCCAATTTTCGTCGACGGAGCTGAGGAGACTTCTCTGGACTCTGTAGATTTTTTAAGCCTCTTTGCCTTTTGTCTTCTGCTTTTTAAGCTCTATGTTATCTTCAGAAGCAGAAGATTTCCTCTTTTTTGATGTTCTAGATTCCTCTTCAGAGTCAGACTCTGAAGTGACCTTCTTCTTTTGAAGCCACAATAGAAGCCGTGCCTCCCTGTCACACAGGGTTTTCACAGAAAAGGTTCTGCAATGCTTACAGTCTTTAGGCACATGTTTTGGGTGCAGACAATACAAGCAGTCCTTGTGGGGGTCTTCAGAAAACAATCTAGGTTTTCCACAGGATCTGCAGGGCCTTAATAGCCTCTTTTTAGAGCTTTCAGCCATAGTAAGCAAAAATATGAAGCACAGTACCTCAAATCCATCAACAGAAAGAACTTCCAGATGAACAAGAGGTCAAAATTTCACACAGGAACAAAACTGAGCAAGGCTCAGGGAGACTCCTCCTCACACGAAGGCGGTTGGAAATCTGAGGCAGGAAGGCTCTGCTGGGGAGTGTGATGTCAGGGCTGGCAGCCGATTGGCTGAGTCTTGGACCAAATAATGATGAGGTTTGGTTACCAAATAAGATGATTCCCTATGGGATTTTGCTATGCAGTTTTTTCTAATACTGCTGTGGTCATTCTGCTACCGTGAGACTCCCACCATGACGACGGGGAAGATACAAGCATGTGAATCTATGAAAGATTGAATACAGGAGAAATGTTTCTTCTCACTTCTTGCTACCTCGTGCATACAATGCATGGATTCTTCTTGTATTACTCAGCTTGGCTGTTAAAGATGGTCTTTTACCTCACGGCTCCAGTAGAATTGAAATAACTGGCCAAAATGTTTGTTTAGTCAAAACTTCGTCAACCCTCATTCCATAAATCTTAAATGAAGTGTTTTTATAAATATATTGCAAGTGACTTTAAAAAGGATACACCGTGCACTTCCAACTGCGACTGAAACATCTTTTTATATTTATGTTTGTTGCCGACGATGTTTCATTAATTATATGAAAAGCATTATATTTACCAAGTCTATTTGTAATCATACTGATTGTAATTGTAGCTTTACTTCAGAGTTTGTTCTTTTATCACCTCACTGCCAAAAGCACACAAGTCATGTAGTTAAACTGTACTACCTAGTTGATAAAATGCACATGGGTAGCTTATATCTATTTTGAAACTTTCCACATAGTTAGCCCAGGAGCTGAGCCAACAGACAAGTGAGAGTGCATGCTGAGTTACTTTCTTGACATGTCGTATAAATGTATATAAACATGTTAATTTTTCAATGTTTTTTCATAATTAACTGACACAGAGCGAGGGGACGAATGAGGGTTTGCATTTTACATTTCTCTGGGGGCCTTTAGTCATTCTGGAAGGCTTGGGAAATGCTATCTTGCAACACACATTTGGACAAGTTCATTTGAGGACAATGGTTTTACAGGGTGGATCTGGATCTAAATGGACATGTTGTGCATTATTCCCCACCCAGTAGTTGTGTCTGCAAGCATACTTTAAAGTAGAGTATAACCTGCTATGTATAACGGAAATCCGCAAGGCCCTAATAAGTGGCCCTCATTTCAGATTCCTTTTTCCCACTGGTGGTTCGAGGAGTTTTTGTTCAGAGAAAATTGAGATCAAAATAGAGAGTTACTGTGGCAGGCCACCGGTTCTGATAAAAGTGAGGGTGTTCTGAAGAGTTTCTTGGCTGAAGCCGTGCAGTTTTGGCCGCTTTCAAACTGTTAGAAAACATTGGAAGCCTTACCTAAAGTGAGAGATCAGTGTGTATATGACTTATGTGGTTGCACGGGTGGTCCATTTTTCAGAAGACTAAATACTGGTCCTAAACAATGTTCCCTCTAATTATTTGTCTCTGTTTTTGGCAACAATGTGGTACTGTGCACATGTTTATTGATTGTTTGTAGACTACTTTAATCCTAATTCAGCAATTCCAATGCACTACCCTATATTACACCCTATCCCTCTCTTCTATATATCCTCTCCCACCACTCTGCCTCATCCCAAACCCCATTCTACTACTATGATCCCCAAAAAACCCTTTCTAGACTCTTCCCTCCTATACCCTTCCATGAATTATCTTAAACCTCTTACTATTCAGATCTCCCAAACAAACCTTTCTAAACCTCTTTCCTCAAGTATACCTCCAACACTCATTCAATACCACAGCTTTCTCCCTAATGTACTTCTAAAAACTCTTGCCTCCCTTCCATCTCTTCTTTACTCATCCCAAACCTCTTCCTACTGCTATGAGCTCCCCAAAAACTTTCTAGAACCTACCCTCTTCTATCCCTCCACTATCTTTTTCAATCCAACTAACAGACTCACCTGCCCACCGCTCAAATTACTTTCAGATTTCCCTATAGTTATTCACCACTAAACTTTTTTGGGTTCTAGAGAAGCGTGGTACTCACCAAAAAGCGCTACGACACCTTGTCAGGGGTAGTAAGCACTATGTAAAAACAATAACAATTACAATGCTGGTCCAAGTACAGAGGTATCACTGAACCGGGAAACTAATGAGCGTGTGCAAGTTAGACTTCCCTGGCAGTTTCCTAGAGTCACTCGAGAAAGCATGGGGCAGTACATTTTGCAACACACAGGAGGACAAAGGTACTCAGAAAAAAGCCTGTGCTGTGAAGCTTTAAAGCACTCCACAGGAGATTAAACATTTAAATTTACTTCTCTCGTATTCTCAGAGGCCGAAGTGGGCAGGATCAGAGGGGCATGATGTGCCCATCCTTTTTTGATGTATAAAAAAACCGTTTCCCTACTTTAAGTAAAAAGACAACCACCCGAGGATGATTAATTGCGACAGATGATATGCTTCAGCAGAAGTTTAAGGCAGTGAGCTCCTGTGCTGTGAAACAGAAGCCGGGAAGACAACTAAAAGAAGTCTTCCTGCCAGGGTGCCTGCTTGCTTGAAATGCAAATGTGCGCTACAAGTTAATCTGCAAATGTAAATGGTAATCTGCAAATGTATAGAATACTTAAAAGCCGGTACTGGCTTTAACTGATCGAATCACTTGAAGCTTTGTGATGACAAAAAATGTATTCTTTTTGAGCGGTAATCCAAAGATTTATCAACTGAGGGGCCAATTACGATGTCAGTTGGTAAGCCTCCAACCGCTAGTCCGATTGGAGCGTAAACCTGTAGGTCATTCCGACGCGGTTCCGACCGGCTCTTGAAGTCTTTTGGCCAGTCGAAACCATGCCGTAATCCCCTATGGATGGCGTTTCCACTGTCGGGATTATGATGTCCATTTCCCACAGCCTTTCCGTGCCGGCCTTTCCAACACGGAAAGGCTGTATGAGAGCAACTTTGGGGCCCCTCGCAGGCCCCGTTCTGTTTTCGCCCTCTGGTTGGAGGCTGTAGGGGTACCTAGGATGCCCCACTGTAAATCCATGCGCTATGTGGCAGGCACCGTGGGGTGCCTGCCACAGGGTTTTACACACACATCCATTTCTTTATGAGAGCCTGTATTACGGCCAGTTTACGGCCGTAACACAGGCTACCATAGAGAAATGTCAAAATCAGGCAGTTGAAACCGCCGACCGGAGGTCGTTCAGTCCCGAGACCGATACGGTGTCAGTTGGAGGCAACTCTGACCAACAACGTAATGAGCCTCCGAGTTGTGAAGTGTGTGCTTTTAGTTGTACTTCTATTATTACAGTGCCTACTACCTCTGGAGGTGTTGAAGGGACAGTGATGTAAAAATAATTGCATAACGTACAGTCTGGGTATTACTAAAATCTAAGTTTTGGATGCACCATTTTAAATTGCACCTTTTTTCACATTTTGTAGCAGTCTATCTTAAACTCTGTGTAATGCAAGTTTAAAATAATGACTTACATATTCACAGTGCTTTCTGTTACCGGCTGTGACCTCGTAGCACTAAAAATACACAAGTCACTATTCTGCACTGAACTAACCAAGATTTCATTCTGTGGCGCTCTGGTTACAAACACAGGCCTCTGCAGTGCATTAACTAATAGAGGTTTCATAATGCTCTGTAGGGCACCGTAACAATTTATTTTAAATTTAAGTTGCACGTTATTTTATATGTATGTACCAGACGGTGAAAGACCAAAGAAAGTACAAAATATTTAGTTTTTTTAGCCACACCTTTGACCCCAACCCCACTGAATGCAGCATCATAGTTCCCATACTTTTTTTTAATGCACTTCCATCACTGTGTATTTTACGTTTTGCTCGTGCTGATCTGCTTCCAACCTCTCAAAGGATGTGTCACGTTGCTGCTGCATGTGCTAGGTTATGGATCACTTTTTTCTACCGGCACTCAATGGTATTGTTTTGCCAGTCACCACATTCTCAGTTCTACTCTCCAGCTTAGTTTCCAATCTTGTCTATTTTCCCCAATATTCACCCTCTTACAAACGATGGAAAAACCTCAACGTCTTGATCATTCATTTGCAAACTGCTGTTAAACACATTCCCTGTTGCCGTTGTTGCAATGACTGGTCATTAAATCATAGTACTAGGATGCAATGAAATGAGAAAGAAAACATTGTACCTAAAAGATTGCTTTATTTATACTAAACCGAGAACTATATTAACACGACCTCAATGGGCAAAGGCCTAGCTCCAACTGGTGAGAAAATACACTGGATCGACCAGCAATTGGAAAGATCTGTTCTGTACCATGCGATTGCTTAAATCGGGCTCCGGGACAAAGTCATGTACCCAGGCACAGCCAGGAAATATTATAAAGGTATGAGTGCTACAGCCCAACTCAGCAGCCGTGTATCATTGTGTGGTGCCTTTTGCCCCACATTTCTATTCTGTACATTCCCTGCTGCACTGCCACACATCATAGTCCACTTGCAGAAAGGCAGCCAAGGCTGTGCTGCGCTATCTAGACCTGATGTACAGCTTATTCCTCTAGTAGTTGTGAGGGTGTCATGTCCGCAGAGATCTTTGTTGGGGTGCTGGGGCCCACTCAGGCCTCTCCCTCCTTCCCTCAGCTCCTATGCTGTGCCAGCAGAGAGAGCAGCACACCATCAGCTCGTGTGGTAGAAGCTCCCTCTGCCCTTGAAGGGAGTAAATAAGTCAAGCTCGCTGAAATATAATAAATAATAATAATACTCAACTTGGCAACAGTGGCAGAGTTTGTATGGGGAAAGAGAAACATTCAGAACGCCGCAGCCAGGCTCATTCTAGGGACACCACGCCACAAACATATGACCCAACACCTTCGAGGCCTTCACTGGCTCCCCATCGAGAAGAGGATCACCTGCAAACTCCTCTCCCATACCTACAAATCCCTCAACAACATCGGACCCAAATACTTCAAACACCGAGTTTGTTTCCACATACCTAGAGGTCCCCCGTATCAGCAGAAACAGATCTGGCGGGAGAGCCTTCTCCTACATAGAAGCCAAATCCTGGAACGAATTCCCGGTCAACATCAGACGCTCCCCAACCCACCACACGTTCAGGAAGGACCTCAAGACCTGGCTCTTCGACTGTACGGAGCTGCACCCCCGTGCCTTGAGACACTCACGGGTGAGTAGCACGCTCTATAAACCACTGATTGATTGATTGAAATTAAGAAAAGAGAGGGAGGAATACAATAAAGCTAAGGAGAGATTATTTCCAAAGTGGAAAGTACAAGGCTCTATAAAAACCCTTGTGCTTAAGATTTTAAAACTTCCATACCCTTCCTTTGCTGACTTTGACTTACACTTGTGGGATGATGGCAGTCCGGTCGCAGTGGACCCTGCCAGAAAAGCAGAAAATGGTAATGAAAGATGGTTTGAGCTCTAAAGACCCATTTCAACCCAGGCTATCAAAACATTCATGTTCAGAGGCGCTCAACAACAGAAGGATGAATTACGATAACTTCAATGCCTGCCTCCATGAACATGCAAGTACTTACACTGACTAGGCCAAAGAAGTGAAAGTCCAAATCATTCAAGGTTCCAGATCCTAGTACTGAGAATACTGATCTTTATCAGCCCCACATGAGCCAAGAAGTCAACCTCAAGTTTGGCAGATCACATGAGCTATTCATGGCACATGGTACGAAGATTAAGTCTGCTCTAGTGACGATGTAAGTCAAGACAGTATAAGAAGAACAATGTGCAATTGTGAAGAAAAACACTGATGCCATGAAGGGGCATAGAACTCTTTAACCTCCAACAGCCAAAGAAACCCAAATACATGAAAGAACTGCAAGTCTTGTAGAGAATCACCCCACCTCACTGAGATGTGCATACACAAGGCAAGACATGCATCGTCTCTGGCCACACCAGTCACTTCACAAGGGCCTGCAGAAGCTCTGGAGGAGACTGTACCAATCCACTTCAACCCTCTACCGCACAAAGGTATGTACAAACACCACAGAAGAGAGAGAATGGACACAGTCGCAGACACCAGTAAAGGCCAACCACAGAGAGGAGACACAGGTATATCCTTCATGGACAGAACAGCCAAACCTGACAGATCACAGCCGAAAGTATTCATTCAGAATCTTAATGTCAAAGACAAGCACCAAAACCTACAACTAACAAAGACCGAAGTAGCCACGACCAGCACATGCCTAAGGAGAGCTAAACTTATTGCCAGCTCAAGGCACTTTCATGACCCTGGTGCAACATGATAACAAGCAAGTCAAGGTACAGTTCTCTTTGACTGAGGTAAGCACTGTGTTAAAGAACCACAAAGACATGTGGCTGAGGTTCTCCTGAACTGCTGCTGGTTTGTGTTTTTTGCCCTGTTTTTGCCCCCATTTGTGCCTGTTTTTATTGGGATTGTTGTGCCTGTGTTGTGCGTTTCCTTCCTGTTTGTCCGCCTACCTCGCCGCCCTCCGCTCTCCCTTCCCGCCACCGCCGCTTTCCCCGCCCCTTTTTTCTTCTGTACCCTCCCCGCTCCCGCCTCCCAGCTGCTCCGCCCACCCGCGCACTTGGCCTTAAATGGCGACCGTGCGAACGCGCAGCGGTCACGCGCAGCGGGCGCGCCGATTGTGCGCCGAAGGTAAGCCCGTCTGCGCCCGTCCGCGACCGGATCGCGACCAGCGCCAGGACCGCTGGCCCACGAAGACCCCGACCTACCCGACTGTCGTACTCCGCCGCCACCCTCATCGCACTCAACACCGGCCGACTCCCAGAATGCCACCAAGCCACTCCACGACGCACCCACGGACCTTTCAGCTGCCACGCCTGCAAATTCACCTGCATCCGGACCTGCCTCGCACCAGCACCCGCCAAGTCGAACACCAGCAGCACCCACCTCAAGTGCATCCTGCTCAACACCCGCTCCGTCCACAGACACGCCATCGAACTCTGGAACCTTCTAGACGCCACAGCCCCTGACGTTGCCTTCCTCACGGAGACCTGGATGAACGCCTCTTCAGCTCCCGACATCGCCATCGCTATCCCAGAGGGCTACAAGATCGTCCGGAGGGACCGCAACGCCAACCAGATGGGAGGAGGCATCGCCATCATCCACAGGAACTCCATCCGTCTCACAACCAGCACCGACAACACCCTGACCAGCGCCGAACACCTGCATTTCCAGATCCACACCAACCCGAACACCACCCTCAGAGGCACCCTGATCTACCGACCCCCGGGACCACGCACACAATTCAGCGAGGACATCGCCGACTTCGTCAGCCCACATGCCCTCCCCTCCGCTGACTACATCCTCCTGGGGGACCTCAACTTCCATCTGGAGAACAACAACGACCACAACACCAGCACCCTGCTCGACAACCTCGCCAATCTCGGACTCAAGCAACTGGTGTCCACCCCCACCCACCTCGCCGGACACACACTCGACGCAGTCTTCTCTTCCAGCACAGACATCGACTTCAGCCACGCCACAGAGCTTCAATGGACGGACCACAGCTGCGTCCACTTCACCTTCAAGAGAACGACGACCCACCACCACCAGCAACAGGCCGCCCGCAGAAGCTGGAACAAGATCACAGCAGACCAGCTCGCCACCTCCCTGAGCCAGCACCCTCCTGCCAGCTCAGCGAACCCCAGCCAGGCCGCCGACAACCTCACGAAGTGGATCAGCATCTGCGCGGACGAGCTCGCCCCGCTGAGGACCCCGCCCAGCAGACCCGGCAGCAAGAAAGCCCCGTGGTTCACCGACGAACTCAAGAGCTCCAAGAAGAACTGCCGAGCCCTCGAGAAAGTCTGGAGAAGGGAACCTACACCGGACAACAGGACCTCCTTCAAGCTTGCCACCCGGAAGCACCACCAGCTGATCCGCGCCGCCAAGAAAACAGCATTTAAGGACCGGTTGGACAACAACGCACACAACTGCAAGGAACTCTTCAACATCGTGAAAGAGCTTTCCAACCCCAGCGCAGGAAACAACGACATCACCCCATCGCAAGACCTCTGCAACTCCCTCGCTTCATACTTCCACAACAAGATCGCGGACATACACAACAGCTTCAACAACCAACCAACGCACACCATGACCGGACAACCACCCCCCACCACCACCCTCCACGCCTGGACCCCGATCAGCACCGAAGACACCATCCGCACGATGAACTCCATCCACTCCGGATCACCGACCGACCCCTGCCCTCACCACGTCTTCAACAAGGCCGACGCTGTCATCGCACCCCACCTGCGAGACATCATCAACACATCCTTCGACACGGCCAACTTCCCTGAGAGCTGGAAGCACGCCGAACTCAGCGCTCTACACAAGAAACCAACAGCGGACCCCACCGAACTCAAGAACTACCGCCCCATCTCGCTCCTCCCGTTTCCCGCCAAAGTCATCGAGAAGACCGTCAACAAGCAGATGGCCGCCTTCCTCGAGACGAATGGATCCCTCGACCCCTCACAGTCCGGCTTCCGAGCCAATCACAGCACCGAGACCGCCCTCATCGCCGCCACCGATGACATCCGAGCCCTGATGGACAACGGAGAAACAGCGGCCCTCATCCTCCTAGACCTCTCCGCGGCATTCGACACGGTCTGCCACCGCACCCTAGTACAGCGCCTCAGCAACATCGGAATCCAGGACAAGGCGCTGGAATGGATCACCTCCTTCCTCGACGGAAGAACACAGAGAGTCCGCCTACCTCCGTACAAGTCAGAGGCCTCCGAAGTCATCTGCGGCGTCCCTCAAGGATCATCTCTGAGCCCCACCCTCTTCAACGTCTACATGAGCCCCCTCGCGGCCATCGCACGCAAACACAACCTCAGCATAATCTCCTACGCCGACGACACCCAGCTGATCCTCTCCCTGACCAACGACCCCGCCTCCGCCAGAGCCAACCTGCACGAAGGGATGAAAGAGGTAGCCGAGTGGATGACGACCAGCCGCCTGAAACTGAACTCTGACAAGACGGAGGTCCTCATCCTGGGCTCTTCACCCTCCGCCTGGGACGACTCCTGGTGGCCTCCCGCCCTGGGCACCGCACCCAAACCAACGGACCACGCACGCAACCTGGGCTTCATCCTGGACTCCTCCCTCTCCATGACCAGGCAAGTCAACAACGTCTCCTCGGCGTGCTTCAACATCCTACGCATGCTACGGAAGATCTTCTGGTGGATCCCCACCGAGACCAGGAAGACCGTCACCCAGGCCCTCGTCACCAGCCGACTGGACTACGGCAACGCCCTCTACGCCGGTACCACCGCCAAGCTCCAGAAGAGACTCCAGCTGATCCAGAACGCCTCAGCCAGACTCATCCTCGACATCCCACGAACCAGCCACATCTCCGGACATCTGAGAGACCTTCACTGGCTCCCAGTCAACAAAAGAATCACCTTCCGCCTCCTCACCCACGCACACAAAGCCCTACACGACCAAGGCCCGAGCTACCTCAACAGCCGGATCAACTTCTACGCTCCCAAACGCCACCTCCGATCAGCCAACCACGCCCTCGCCGCCGTCCCCCGCATCCGAAGAGCGACTACAGGAGGAAGGTCCTTCTCCTACCTGGCCGCCAAGACCTGGAACTCCCTCCCGACCGACCTGCGCCTGATCCAAGACCACCTCTCCTTCAGGAAGAAGCTGGAGACCTGGCTGTTCGAGCAGTAGCGGCACCCCCCCCCAGCGCCTTGAGACCCTACGGGTATGTAGCGCGCTCTATAAGTGTCATTGATTGATTGATTGATTGATTGATGTAGGTCATGAAGAGCATCTATAGCAGACTATAAAACTGCTATAAGAATTCCAACACCTATTCATTGCACTTGGATAATAAGAAGATACAACAAGTGAAGCTATACATTTACAGGACAGTCAGACCAGTGGCAAGGAGGCAAAGACAAACCCTATTCAAAATAAGCCCAAGTGGATGTAGAATTACGTAAATTGGAACAACAAGTCTCCCCCCCCAACCCTTGCATCTTATATGTTGATCACCAACAAACTTCGGCAATCAGTGACAGTCAGGTTTTGCATCGATTTGCATCTCTCAAACCAGGACATTGAAAGAGAAAGAAACCCGACTTCAACAATGGAAGATATCTCCACAGAACTCAAGGCAACGCAACGCAACCAAGTGGGACATCAAGTTCACAGGGTACAATTGAAGAAACCAAGTTACTAGATTACAGCATTCACTGATCATGTGGGGCTACATTAGTACTGGTGGGTCTATTTTAGCATCTCGACAACTTACAAGCTGTTTTGAAATGCTATTTGAGAAACACTGGTAAAACTGAAGGGAGTCATGAAAATAAGTGATAATAAGCATACCGAGAGCAAAACTACATAAGATATGAAACTGCAGCCTGACACTGCATAGAATTAATGAGAATTGTTGACGAATAATCCCAACTTCTTTGAGAATGTCCTCTCAGACAAAGGAGTAAGTGCACTGCCTGAAGATTAAGGACAAAGACAGTGGTCCTTCTCAAGACAACACTAAACTCAGACATTTTTGATGCTGCCAAGTATCGTGGAAGGTTTATCCTCAACCTAGCCCCTTATACCCTTAGGTATAGACAAAATGCATGGACAGGAGTTTTAAATCACTAAAAAAGCCAAACCTAAAGGTGCATTTAGGAAATATTTTTAGCTGGTTCTGGACTTATTAAGGATTGCCAGCCCATGTGGCCTGGTGGCCATTCTGCTAAATGAACAGTTGTTGTCCATTATTGTTGCCATCTGATCCCTGACCAATACAGAGCCTAAGTATTAGCAGATCAAACAGGATCTACACATCAAGGGAGGGTGCCAACATTTTCACATATACGAACATGACTCTTCAGAATTGCCACGAATCACAAGTCATTGATCTTATTGTTTGAGGGCACTCAGCACCCCTCGCCCAGGATAGGAAAGCAAAGTTGCCAATTCATTACTTAAGCTCTGTGGTGCGCTAGTCTTACTGGCCAATCACCTGATAGTCCTTGGCAGCATTCATTTTCATGTTGAAGTGCCTGATGATACTCATGCTTGTGAGTTCTTCACCACTTTCTAATCATTCAATTTCTTTTCATTTGTTAAGGGGCATTTCTACACTGCTGGTCATACCTAAGACCTAAAATTGGACAAGGCAAATAGAACATTTGTTACACAGTGACTCTTTTCTTGCTTGGGCCAATCATTGATTCAATTTATGGTTTACCTGCCAAGAGCTCGGACTTTCCAAAAAAACCTTGTACAGTTCATCCTGCACCTTGAATGGGAAGGTCAACTCTAGCTGCTATCAGGAAAGATTTAACCACTTCTCTGAAATCCATCAATTCTTCCAAGGATCCCAACCAACAGTTGGATGCCTTCTCTTTGAGATCTTGGAATTTAGACTGTTTAACAACATCCCTCACAATAGCAAACGTATGGATGTGTGGTTTAAACACTCTTAAGAAATCTGAAGCTGGTCACCATACAAGTTGAACTAGCTTGGAGGAGAACATACGCTAACTCCATTAGGGCAGCAAACAACATTCCAGCAAGTCAAGCCTCCTGTGACTATTTAGGCAATCACGTTGTCTCCAGTATTTCTACAGTTTCTCAAAGCACATCCTAGTCGAAGGATTCATCCTCTGCCTATTTTATCATATTTTGGTGCACCTTCATTCAGATCTCGCAGGAAGTCACCCTCAAAGGCATTGTGAACAAAAAACCTGGTTTGCCTGTTGATCCATGCTTTACCAAGTTTCTAAAAAACTCTTGCCCATTACACCCGCTTGAGCTTCTGTGACAACTTGTATGCAATTCTTTCCTCTGGACAGGTGCCTTATGAGTGGAAGAGAACTAGTATAGTGTCCCTTTTGAAAAAGCCTACCCAGATCCCCTAGAGGAATATTTCTTGGAGCAAATCAAAGGTTTTTTGATATCTGCCAATTCAGATTTAGCCATGGTACGGTAATAGACCATATTTTCATTGGCTGTTGAATAAATCAGTAGCATTGTGGTTATAATTGACACAGTAGGGGTCATTCTTCTTGAGCTGCCAGCAGCAATTGACACCCTGGATCATAAAATCCCTGAGAGGAGTCTCTTGGGGAAATTGTGGTAAGTGGTTTCTCTCTTTCTTTAAAAAAAAAAAAAAACTAAGTCAGATCCTCCAGCTCTCATCATTCAGATCTGCTCATTCTTAAGTTAGAAAGTACTAGAGCACTCCTAACTCTGCCCCACACTTTTTGACATTTATATCTGGCCACTATTTGATCGCATTAGACAGCATTGATGTTGCTCTCTGTCATATGGAGACACTACCCAATAAATCCTTAGACACCCATCTAAAGCTTCTGGCTCAGCTATTCGCTTACATCATTGTGGACGAGACATTCATTACTGGATTGGAAGAAATTTACTTAAGCTGAATTCCAACAAAACCAAGTTATTGCCGATTGCGAACAACAATGAGCACTGGGAGGCATTTTTCAAGTCGCACTGAACGGATTCAGTTTTTCTTCCCATTTGCAGAGATTCTGGACCAATAACTTTTCTTACAAAAACAGGTAAACTCGGCTGGTAGCTTCTACTTCCATCTTTGTTGCATTTTAAGGAATAATTTAACATTTATGCCTCAGCCTATGCAATCCTCTTTTGTGGCCAGTTGTGTACATTCTGAAGTACACTATTGCAACAGTCAATACCTTGCGCGCCGGCACAATCACTTTTGTCTCAAATCAAGTGTAAAACATTCCTGTTAGACTGGCACTAAAATCGGATTGGAAAGGTGAGCAGTTGGGCACTGGGCAATCGGCGGGTGCCTAGGGGTCACCTGTGGGCCGGTTTTTTGTAAGAAGCTCTGTTAACCAGCCCACATAGGCGTGTTAATCTTCCCCGCCAGGCCACTGTAATGTGGGGTCAGCATCATGAGCAGACAGGCTCTGGGGGGTATATTGAGGCAGCATCGCAAGGCCTGTATTATTCTGGCCACTGCAGGATTTATCTTGCCCCCGTGGGGCCGGCCTAGATACCCAAAAGCAGTGCCCCACTCCCCAGCCATGCTGTTAAAGTGAAGCAGGCTGTTGAGTGTGCAGCAGCTTGGCTGGGGACAGGTGATGAGACCGATGGCCCATCAGGAGCGAAGGCCCGCACCCACAGGGGGCTTGAGGGGCCAGAGCGGAAACCGTGACAAGGCCTGGGAAAAAGGCGCACCCAGGAGAAGAAAGGGTGCAATAAAGGTGCCAACAGGAAATGGAACCTCCTGGCCTAGAGGGGTGCAAGGAGAACCAAACAGGCATAAAAGGGCATGAACACAAGCATCCAACGCAAGTTTAAAGATCACCCCCTGAGGGCGTTTAAAGGTAAGCTGCCCCGCCAGGATCTCCTGTATTCGTCAGAGCAGCAGGGTAGCTAATCGTGAGAAAGCAGTGGCTTACTTGTGACCAGTTGCAGAGGAGCGGTAGAGGCATCGGGAGCACCACCGTCTTTGGGACTCCGAGTGAAGGTATGATCCGCTTTGGAGCACCCAAGGCCAAATGCAACAACACCGAAGCCCGGACAGCATGGACCCCATGCAGCCAGGCTGAAGAACCAGCGCATCGTGAAAAGGAGTCCATAACTTCACCACCCCAGGCTGACCAGAGTGTGTGCTTAAGCTCAGGCCGACAGAATAGTCTTCAGGAGAGCCAGTATATCAAGAACCAGCCCGGAACATTATCAGTGCAGCAGTCTGATCAACGTGTGCGCCTGAGCCCAGGTCAAGGGAGGACGCCGCCGGACTTCCAACCTAGCGGGTTGAGAGCTAGCGGTTTTCACCTCCTCAGCCCGGGGACAAAGACAAGACAGGAGAGACCACCGGGCAGATAGCGAGCCCGCGATGGGTATTGGCAAACCTCCGAGGAAGGCCGCACTTCCAACCCAGCGTGTTGAGAGCTAACGGTTTTCACCTCTGCAGCCCGGGGACAAAGACAAGACAGGAGAGACCACCGGGCAGATAGCGACCCCGCGATGGGCATTGGCAAACCTCCGAGGAAGGCCGCTGGCCCAGAAAAAGGTGAGCAGGCTTGTGCCCGCTTGCTGGCAGCCCGCATCACTGAAGCTTAAGCAATGCCCGCGAGCCAGACCCACCTTTCCATTAACGCTCTCCCATATGGAGAGTGCAGGCAGCTTTAATCATATTGAGTGCACTTCGCACACACTCAAACCCCGCCTCAAGTATTCAGATTCGCTAAAAGAGGACACATCCAAATACAGTGGCAATTAAAATAGATATGGCAGGAGACCGGGGGAAAGAAAAACAGAGGTTGCCCAGACAGAGGATCACATAATAGAATCAAATACTGCCAAGAAGCATGCTTATGGACAGGAAGCCGAAGGTCTGCAAGAACACAAAGTAAAGGAGGTCTAATCCAGAAGCAAGGGGCAACGCGATCTGGCTGCAAAAGAAGCAAGTGTTACAACCGGGGACAGTCCACAAGTGTGAGGCGACCCATATTGTGAGACACAACATCCAGGCAAAGTACAGCCAGACGAGCAGTTAGGGATAGCCCGCGAGGGTGACGCCACCTGGCTGCACATGGGATCTAGAAAGCCAAGTTCAGCACAGCACAGCAAGAAGGGCCAAGGCGGCAGCAGCAGCAACCAGCAATATGACCTAGATGAAATTTTAAAGCAGCAAGGGAGGCAGCGGCGATGCATGGCAAGGAGTGGCTCCTAAGACCACTCAAGGGCGAAGAAACAGGAGAGCTGCCTGCGCACGACACACCCAGCGATGAAAGGGACAAAGAGATGCCTAGAAAGGAAGCAGAGGAAAGGGGGGGAACCCAGAAAATGCAAACTAAATGCAAGCAGAGGCAGCAAGAAACAGGGAAAAAGAAAGACGCAATAGAGCTGGAGGCCGTGGCCGGGACACCAGCACCCAGCAAGCGGGCGAAGGCAAATAATGGTGAGGAGATCAGAGCAGCAATGCACGAATGGCTGGTCACTTGTGCCTTTTCTGTTAGCGAACATGGGGGGGCAGAATGGGTGCAGCAGGCGAGAGTGGGGCAGAGAAACCCAGGGAGCGACGTCTGCCTCCTGCCCCTCAAGAATTAGCACCCCAATGCTTCCCAGACAAGCACAAGGAGAGGGGTGCCCACGAGCTGAGAAGGGTTTGGATGGGCTGCCAGTGGCAAGCGCAATTACACTACGCACACAGGTATAGGGTGCAGTGCCGGAGGATAAAGGGCAGAGGCCAGACAACCCAGCCACGGGAGAGCTAGCACCAGAGGCACACAAAAGAAGCACACTAGGGCAGCCTTATATGATTATCAGAACCATGGGCTTGGCCAGCCTGATACCACGGCGGTAAAAGAGATCACCTGGCACAAATAATTAATTGACATATTTTCACTTTTGGAGATACAAGTGGAAGGCCTGGGCCTTACCACGTGTGACAAGAAGGAGGAGGAGAAAAGGGAAAGAAGCAGGGTAAGAAAAGAGAAACATTTTGGTAACTGGCTAGACGCTGTCAGAATTATGGCTTGTATTAGAGTAGAGAAGTTTGCCCACTGCACAAAAGACCTATGGCTATTCGAGTCAGAGATTCATGAGGTGCAAAGGCAGTTCATGGGGGATGCTTGGCTGGGTCATGATAATGGTCTCAGGGTTAAAATGCAAGCTCACATAGATATGGAAAGGGACAGAGAGGAAATCTGTGGATACATGAATAAAATGATGATTGCCAGGGAGACCAGGAGCTAGTCCAGAAAGTTGAAGAGCCCTTTCACAGGAGTTAGTATAAGGGGGAAGTATGAGAGCAGAAGCCCTTTGACAGAGAAACACACTACATTCACTGGAAGGGAACACCGGCCAGGAAAGGTGCATCATCAATAGGTTTTAAATACAAGGACGGCGAGCACATGGGGACTAGCGTGCAATTCAAGCATGTATGTTCCATCTGCAGGGGATGAGGGGCACCCAGCAACAGACTGCAAAACGGGCAGGGGATCCAGCCAAAAGAGAGATAAAGAGAAGATATAGCCAACCTAAACCCAAGGTCTGGTAGCTGGAGGGGAGGGGGTGGGGGGGGTAAAGTTGGTTAGGTCCCCCATAAATACTCACAGGTTCAGACAACAAGCATGACAACAAAGAGGAGGCAAGGATGCGGAGCAAAGGTTTTCAGCAAGGTTTCAGAATCCCACTTAAAAGGCGTCCTTGCTCAGCAGTCGAGCACCATGAGACAGTCAGAGACAAAATCAAAAAGGAGAAGGAGCTAGGGAGATTAGAGGGCCCCGAGAGAGCGGAGGCACCCCCTCGAGCCTGATCCTCTGCCCACTTACTGTAGTACCCAAGAAAGAGCCAGGGAAATTCAGGCTAATTCTCCACCTCTCATTCCCAGAGTGGAGCTCAGTGAACAATGGTATCAACCCCTAGGGCTGCACGGTGGGGTATGCCTCTGTGGTAGATGCGATTGAGATTGCACACACAATGGGGGGGTGGGGTGCCTAATGGCAAAGGCAGATATTGAGACTGCATTCGGACTATTGCTGGTATACCCTGAAAGATCCCATCTCCTGGATTTCAAGTTTGAGGGGGACATATATTTTGACCAAGTGTTACCCATGAGATACTCAATATCATGGGCCTCTTTTGAGGGTTTCAGCACCTTCTTTGAGTGGACCCTACATAAGTTGTATCGAAAACGATACTATCTGGAGGATTTCCTCCTTGTGGGGAAAGCCCGGGGGTTCAGAGTGTAAAGAAATATTGGGAGCTTTCTAACACCTAGCAGCTAAGTTAGGCGTCCCCCTGGCGGAAGACAAGACAGCAGACCCAGCAACAAAGCTGGTGTTCTTGGGCATTTAGCTGGACTCAACACCAGGCACATCCCGGATGCCTGAGGACAAGGTGCAGGATATGAGGGACGACATAAAAACACTAGTTGGAAAGGAGATTGCCACACATTGGGAACTCCAGAAACTCATTGAAAAACTAAATTTCGCAGCCCGAGTTATCCCAGCAGGGAGGGTGTTCGCAAGAAGCCTCATTCACTGGACAAGGGGTTACAGAAAAAGCACCGCAAAACAAAGTTAGGGTCAGGGGTGAATCAGAACCTCAAAATGTGGCTAACATTCCTGAAAGATTTTAATGGGATCCTCATCTAAAGAGATGGCTGGGCGTCAGACAAATAGAACTGTACACAGACGCATTCTGCAGCCTGGATTTCGGGGCTATCCTTAAGAGCAGATGGTGTTCGGAGAAATGGGCTCAAGAGTAGGCGAGGGCAGGCCTCACCAGAAACATTACACTCCTGGAATTGTTCCCCATAGTGATAACTATAACAGTGTAGCAAGAACCTCAAAATGTGGCTAACATTCCTGAAAGATTTTAATGGGATCCTCATCTAAAGAGATGGCTGGGCGTCAGACAAATAGAACTGTACACAGATGCATTCTGCAGCCTGGATTTCGGGGTTATCCTTAAGAGCAGATGGTGTTCGGAGAAATGGGCTCTAACAGTGTAGCAAGAATAGCTAACGCATATGAAGATCATGCTGTGGTCAGACAACCAGGCAGTGGTACATGCCATTAACAAGGGGGCAGCCAGGTGCCCACAAGTATTAAAACTGCTCTGATACTTGGTAAGAATGCATCTATCAAGCAACCTAGACATAAAGGCGAGGCATGGGGTGAATAATGCCCAAGCAGATGCACTCTCTCGCTTTCAGATGGGCAAATTAAGGAGACTGGCACCGGAAGCAGAACAGCAGATGACACCACTCCCAGACAACTTGTGGGCATTAGTGTTTGTGACTTGTCCCATTTGAAAGAGCACAAACTAGTCCCAAAGACAGCCAAACGATGTGAAACATATGCAGAAACAGTCCAGAAGGTGAAAGAGCTCACTGTTTTTGACAATCAAGAAGCAACAGGCAGGGCAACTGAGAGGTTAATTCAATGGGCATTCAACCAAAAGAAGTCAAATTCATGGCCACAGGCCCTCATAACAGCGGTGGCATATTTCAGCAAGATCACAACTGGTAGGGACCCCACCAGCTCACACTACATAAGAGCAGCCATAAAAGGGGGGAGGGTGTTTGAGGGGCCTACGCAGGATACAAGACTCCCACACACCGACACAGCTGGTGGGGGTACTGGAAAATGGGTGCGCAGACAATTTTGAAGTATTACTGTACAAGGCAGCATCCACGCTAGCTTTTAAGAGACATGCAGGATAAGCGAGCCCGTGGCTCCCACAAAACAAGGGGGGGTTGGGGGGGGGCAAGGCGTACTTACTGAGTAAAGACATATAGCTGAGCACAGGGCAAATGTAAGTGCAACAGAGGCGGTCCAAATCAGACCAACTGGCAAAAGGGCTCAAGGTGCAATTGAGGTGCCTCGCTGACCACACTTACGCCCAATGTGCAGTATCAGGAGATATCAGGCGCTGAGGCCCAAAGGGGGTGGGGTTCTGTACAGGCACTGCAATGGAGAATGCCGAGTGCCTATCAGTTCAAGGCGGTTCAACAGGTGGCACTAACTAAAGAGGGCTGGCAGTGGCACGCTTTGGCCCACACTCATTTTGCATAGGAGCTGCAATGTCTGCTGCCCGTTTCAGTCAGCAGAAGGTATAAAGGCAGGGGGGAGATGGCGCTCCAATGCATATAAAAGCTATGTCAGGGGTCAGCACCCCGGGCAGGAATAGGAGTAGGGCAAGTCCCCTTCCCCCTACCATGCAACAGCAAGCCCACCCTCCACGGAAGATACGTTTGGAAGGGACATTTCTGTGCTTGCATCACAACAGGTACAGAGCGCAAAACAGTATGTGTGGTCGGTGACTCGCTCATATGCAGGATCCAAACTTGGTGGAAACATGACAGGCCAATGAGGGGCGAATACCCACACTAGACAGACTTCGAATGGTTCGGGCTGCTTAGAATGTGATGGGAGCAATTGGGGCTACCCTCGAAGGGTTACATGCTCAGCTGGGCAGGAGGGAGCTCCTGGCTCACATTAGGATACA
This sequence comes from Triturus cristatus, assembly GCF_964204655.1. Classification (NCBI taxonomy): domain Eukaryota; kingdom Metazoa; phylum Chordata; class Amphibia; order Caudata; family Salamandridae; genus Triturus; species Triturus cristatus. Next base: position 446,177,926 of record NC_140584.1, read on the forward strand.
TTTAACAGAGGTATCGAAGTTACCTGGCAACACAGCACTGGTCTGGTTGGAGATCATATCAAGGCAGAAATGGATGGGCGCTTGGTCAACAGGAGCCCTGGATAAGTCGTAAAAGAAACTGAATATTTGGAAAATAAGTGGAAGAGCATCAGACTCAGCCTCATCAATCTGCAGAGGCTGGATCACTTCCGCAGCGATGGGGTAAACCTGTCCCCATAAGGGATGGATGTGTTCGGGGAAAATCTATAGGCAGCCATGAAGCTAGTGGGCTGCAAATAAAGAGACAGAAAGCTTTGGGGGTGCCATCGGGCGGTAACCTGCAGGCAGGGTGGTGGAAAGGATCAGGAGGATGATGGGGAGGCCACACTTCGACGTGGCTGTGTGGCAGGACTAGTTTATCTTGGGATGCGCAAAAAGATTTATGGTCTTGCAAATTTAGTATACACGATGAGAATATCTAAGTGATTTATGACAAGCTGTCACCAATGATTTATGGCCCCGAATGGGTCATCTAAAATGTCGAAGTAATTTATAATAAGCCTATCAAGAACGATTTATGGCCCCTAATAAAAGACTCGGAAGGGCCTTGGGATGTAAATCAATGTTTAATAAACTGCGGCCAATGTTTTCCAACTTACCAATGACGTATGTGTATCATTGTTTGAGAGTAGGCAATGCGCAAGGGTTTGGGGTGAAGGCCTGCAGGGGGCTTGAGGAGCTGGAGCGGAACCCTCGCCATGGCCCGGCAAAAAGGCGCATCCAGGTAAAGAAAGGGAGCAAAAAAGATGCCAGAAGGAAATGGCAACCCGCTGGCACAAACACTAGTGGCCCGGCCAATAGAAGGCTGAGTTTAAGTTTAAAAAGGTAGGCTGCCGTGGCCGGGCCCCTACATTCATCAGGGAGACCGGGCAGCGAATCATAAGAAACCAACACCTAAAAAGCAACTTCCAGAAAAGTTGTCGTCGGGGCAGCGGTGAAGAGGTGCAGCAAGGAGTATATGTATGGTGGTAAGGGCCATAAGGGTGATGGGGGGAGCCACACTGACACAGCAGGTAGCAGGACTACTTACCTTGTCTGCATAGGCCTTCGCTGCGAGGCACCTTTCCCAGCGAGGAAATTGAGAGGATGTACTGTTACCGTCAGAGCTGCTGAATTTGATACTATGGAAATAGGTTCCAGTCTCTGCCTTATCTCAACATCCTGTGAATCCCGGCAAATTACTTAATTGTCCAATGCCTAAAATGAAAATTAATTTGATCTTCTGTAATGTGACTGGTGCTCATATAATTGCTTCTTTGGGCCGAGTTCACACTATATAAAACTACAATAAAAAATATAACCTTCTGTTTGCTCATGTTTTAAGAGTCTGCAAAGGCTGGAACATAATAATGAAAGAGGATTCTTTATACAATAATAAAAACGTATGAATTCCTTCTTAACATGACTTTTCTTCCTTGGTTTAGTTTTAACTAATCAGTCACGGATCATTAGAGCAGCTTTGGACCACATTTTAAACTGCCTTCACCTTACATTTACTGTTTAAAGTACATATTGATCAGAGGAGAAAATGCCAGCTTTATGTGATTTTCTTAATTTTCGTAGCGGCCAGGACATTAAAATACAGGTAATTGCAGTTAAAAAACCGGCCAGGTGGCAAACATAGCCAGATTAGGAGTTGCGGCCTTTGGCCCACTTTATTTCTCTCATTTCGCCCGGCCAAAATGTAGTGCTTCTAGTTTCACCAATGTTTCTGTTGCTATGAACCTTACAAAACCTTCATAAAGTTCAACCATGTCAATTCTGCTCTTAGATCTCTGCACTGGCTGAAGGCGGAGTACAGAGTCAAATTCAAATATTTGTCCTTGTGACATCAGGCTTATGACCTTGAATAATTACGGTCATATCAAACTTGTCACACTCTGCATTCTCCCTCTGTACTGCTACTTTCCATTCCTAGAATCAAATAAATAAATCACATAGTGGTGGCAGAACATTCGGATTCTTGGCTCCCACAATGTCGGACAAGTTGCCTTTCTATATTAGCATAATTCAGATCACGCTACTTTAAAAAGCCATTAAAAACTTCTCTTTAGCTTGTACTGATTGACTTTTACTCCAAGCTCCTTAATATATCCCGTCTGTTCTGTTCCTTTATCATTCTCGGTACCAAGAGGCCTTCTGGTGAATGTGTGCTGTATAAATTAAGCAATCGAAAAGCAGGCTGTGCAGATACAACAATAGCTCTTCACTGTCCAGTACAAGTCAGGGGTCACCTATTGTACGGACTATTTCTCCAGGCACCCAAAGCGTTTAACAAAATCCGAATTCCACCAGGCCACTATCACAAAGGAACAAGTGAGCCCCGTGACTAATTGAGCATGTCTGAAAGCCAAGGATATTGAAGATATTAAAGCAATTACCAACAATGACGAGTGTCTCCAAGTCACAAACAAAGCAGCCAGGTCCAAAGCCTACAGTACTTTTCTAGAAGGACACTAGCACAGAGGCATGGAGACACAGGTGGCATTCTGCACTCTTTGGAGAATTCATCACAAGGCCTGAGCAACCAAAAATGCATTGCTATGAGAAGAAATCGAACCATAAGCCTATGAGCCATAATTCAGGTGATGCTGCAACTCGCACACCAGGGAATGGTGAAGTCTAAGGATTTCCAGACTTCATTGAGAGGGTCGAAGACCTAAACAGTGGATATCAACTCTGAGAAGACAATGCAATGCAGATCCAGCTAAGTAGATGATCACAGAAGAGGAGTGTGTGCAAATCCATGGACGAATTTCAGTGCGAACTTCTGTACCATGACCAATTCAGCAGAGGAACAAATGATACAGCAGTGTTGACTAAATTATACAGCAAGAAAAGAAAATTATGCAGCGCAATGTGGCACATTTTGTGATGGCATTATTCCTTTGTCATTTTTACTTTTTAACACTATATAGGCTAAACTTTCACCTCATTAGTACTAGTTTGACACTCAAATATAGCAATGAGAAGCAAAAAAAGTGACCGATTAATCTTTGCGCAGGGCCTTCCACTGTGCAGCAACAGTGTTGCCAGGTTTTTTCGAAACGTTTGATCCATTTGAGCTAAAAACATTTTTGCTAACACCTGCAGATAATGCAGCAGATGATCGATTACGTGGTAAACGCACCAAATTGATCATTGTACAGATAATGCCGCAGCTGCAAATATCGCAGAATTCCAGTGGCCTGGACCATGGCCAATACCCACTAGTACCGAATGACATTTGCACCAAGGTACCAGAGATCACCATCATTTTATCTACGACATTTGGGACACTAAATTCAAAATTTGAGAAAATATTGGCAGCGTAGGGCCTCTTGAAAATCATGTATTGAAGAAAGATTAGGGGCTCCGGTTTCAAAGACATGAATTTCAAACCTCCACATTAAGATCACAAAAACGTTCAGTGCCTCATCGACACACTTTAGAAAGAAAAACAAATGACACTGCGCAATCAGAGTGGAAAGACAAGCAGCGACTGAGTGGGCTATACATATTTCTTCATTTCTATCACAATGTAGATTGCACCGTACCAGTATTAATGATGTTAACCGAAGCAGACGCCATTCCAAAAGCCAAAGCGAGTTCCTGAATCCAGCTCTCCACAAGACACTGAACAAAGTTGAAGGATCACCAATGAACATTCTGCTGTAGAGTGACTGGTGAACTTACTGCTCCAAGACTATCAACAAACTAGGAACATTCTGAACCCCCATTCAAGTTTGAGTCTCGTATGGAAGTTGCCACAGGAGGACAATAACCACGGCAGGATGTAAACAAGGTCACCCGCAACGCGTATTCAACCAGATCAGAAATGTCGTCCAATCTTACTTGACTCCAGATCCCCATGCCCGAGAGACATAGCTTCCAAAGAGAGTGCAATGGTTCAGTGGGATAACTGACTTGTCAGGCATCATCACCCCGGAAGAGGACAATGCAAAAAAAAGGTACAAGTCAGAGCCTCAGACAAGAAAAACAAGCATTTTCAGTGCAATAGGTCTCGCATTATTAAAGTTTGAGCTGTTGGCATTGCTAATAATAGTGCAACACCAATAGCAGCTCAAAGATTCAGTAATGTGAGACCTACTGCACTGAAACATTCACGAATGTTGCCCTGGTGCTGGAGAAGTCTTATGCTTTATTGGGACTCCCCCAAGAGATAAAGACCGACAACAGACTACCGTTTCAAGGAGCTGGCTTCAGGGACCTGCTCACATCCCCCGGCATAAGACATCACCACAGCACCCCACAGTGGCAATGGTGAAGCAGAACGCTTTATACGTACACTGGACAAAGCACTACCAATCACAGTGGCAGAGGGGGCCTGCACCAATTCCTGGAAGAATACTGAGGAACGCCACACTGCACCTCACAATGTAAACAGACATCAGTGGGACACCATCCCTGTGTCCAGCCAGTGTACACCGATGCGGTATGAACCAGCAGTTACCCAGGCCGGGTGCACCCAGACCAATGAACGCATCAGCCTGAACCGGCGTGCCAAGTCTTGGCAGCTCCTACCTGAGGATCTTGTGTTGATACAAGATCAACGGCCTGGATGGAAATTTCAGACGCCCTTCCAACCAGGCACTTGGACAGTCTCATAGGTGAATGGTACCATGGTCACTGCCAAACAGGGGCAAGAAGTGGTCACAAAGAATCTGTTGTGGTTCCGGAGAGTAGACCGCCGAAGCCAAGAAACCATCCTGTCCGGAGAAGAAGAAGCCGACTGGGGTGGCCTGAGCCCGCAGCCTGACTCCCGTGTCTCCTCATGTGGAATTACCGCCCCAAAAGATGTGTCTGCCAGTAAACGGTGCTCAGCGTATGCGGTTTGTGCCAGCGGGGCACAAGTGTGTAAGCACTCGACGCCTCTCTTTGTGTCTTGTGAGTGTTCCTGTGCCAGTCTCCATCTAGACTAAGCGCCGAGAAACACGCCCCGATAAGTAGCAACTCGCCTTAAAAAGTATATGAACGCAAGCACCTGCAAATGCACATTAGTACTTCCGGTTGGCACGCGCTACTGTGATTACACATAAATAGGTGTGCTTCTGTCCACCCTAAATCCCCCCATGTGCCCTCTCCTATTCTGCGATCGTCTCTGAGCGTGTGTTAAACAACGAGTGCTGGGATGACTCCGCAAGCATGTATACATACGCACTTTATAGATGGGGCTTCGGGGAGCTTTGTGAATAGGCAGTGAGAGAAAGTGTGTAACGGGGGTCACGGAGGTGAGGGAGATGGGAGTAAGTTGATGCTCCAGAGCAGGCCAGGGAGATGCCTATATATAGCACAATGAGAGAGATATTACATGGGACAGATAGAAAGCTCTGAAGAGGGGCAGTGGGGGACACGGCCTTCATGAGAGGGGAGGTGATTAGCGTTGTTCGCTTTAGACGCCCCCGAGCTGCTGCAGATGGTGGGAAAGTCGGTGCCCGGCAGTAACCTCAGACACCGTGAACTGCAGTAACCCGCCTGGTGCAGGGAGTGTAGGGCTGAGCCCTGGCCAGTCAACTTAAAACAAGGGGGCAAAGGGGAGGGAAAAGAAAGGTGATCGCGAAAGCGATCGCCTTTGTGAAAACAAAGCCGCGAGTGGTGCGCACGCGCCCATATGCTTTCAATTATCGCGCCCGTGTCTGGGCACGATAATTGAAACCATATGGCAGGAAATGCGCGTAATAAGACACCAATAGGCCAGGGGCGGAGCTATGCGCCTGCCTCTGGCCTATTGGTGTTTATTGAACCGTTTGTCCTGATCAAAATCTGTTAGCCGCATCATCTGTCACTAAGCTTGGGCTGTAATTTGCCATTTTCTGCAAGGTTAAAAAGGGGCCTTCCCAACCCGCAGGAAGTACAGCCAAGCAATAGCTTTAAGAAAGAAAACACAACAAACGCGAGCATTTGGCGACATGCAGCAATCAGTCAGAAGGCGGCAGATGTCACGAGCAGGGCCTTTGTTTTAGCCCTCGTCAGCCCTGGCTCTAAAGCCATCTCATTACTTCAGTCCATTGTTATGCATTTGTTTAGCGCTTTCGGCACCTTGCTCCGCGGCCCCGTCTCCTCCCCCTGACACAGAGCCTAGATGGCGTCATCCTCCTGTCTGTATCCAGATCTCATAACGCTAGGCCTCAGATTGTGCTGAATTGGACGGCTCCGCCGGTGTCGTATATGTTTTTCGGCTGTTTTGAGATCTCAGCCAGCTCAAAGATTCTCCAAGCGACAGAACTGTTCATTTAAGGATTCCTTTCTTCAGGCCTGAGTTACCGAACACCCCTTATTTATCAATAGGTGGGCTAATTTCGCTATATTGGAACTAATACATTCACAGAGAGTCTGGTTTTAGTGCCGATCACACCACAGCCATGATAATTCCTGTTTATCGTAAATCACCATCGCGCTCAATGGCATTCTAGATGACAGGCGGGGTCACTGGAGTCACGCAATTCTGCAGCCATGGTCATTTCTGCATAGCTATGGATTTATAGCATTTGCCTCTTAATCCACCACCCGCTCCGTAATTTTCAGATTTAAACAAGCAAATGAGCATAGGTTAAAAGGATCAAAAACTATTAAAACACATCTCTGCGGGTGGTGCAGTGCAGTGGCAGACACCTTGCAAAGGTTCACTGGTCACTTTTCAGACGCCGATTGCTGTATTGAGGTGTTACACTAGGGCTAATACAGTGCAACCTTTGCACGGGAAAAGTTAATATGTGTTAAAACGATCAAATGGCCAATAGAGGCGGTCGGGTCACTAAAAGCTTGTGAAAAACAAAGCCGCGAGTGGTGCGCGCACACATATGCTTTCAATTATCGTGCCAGTGTCTGGTCACGATAATTGAAACCATATGGCAGGAAATGCGCGTAATAGACAGCCTCTGGCCTATTGGTGTCTATTTTACAAAAGAACACGCACGGAAAGGCCAATAGCAGGCCGCAAAGGTAAAATCACACGCACGAGCGTGTGCATTTTCCAGGTCGATTTTCAAAACCCGGACAAAAGGACTCTTGCCTGCGCAAGCACTGCTATGCAGTGCAACGCAGGTCGCGAGACCTAAAAACAAAGATTTACAATGCAATAGGTTTCGCAATGATATTATTTTGAGCTAATGACATTGTAAATGGCAATGCCTTTGAAAAAATTAAAAGGCATTGTTATTTACAATACCAAAAGCAACAGCTATTGCATTGCACGGTGTCCGTGAAGACGACGCCATGCTTATTAAAGTAAAAAAATAATATATATATATATATATATATATATATATATATATCTCTCTATCTATCTCTCGGGTGGATATTTACAAATTTATCCGCAAGATAAAATTAAGAAAATATTTCCAACTTTACAAGACTGAACCCACTAACAAGGCAAACTCTGTTAACACATCGAATCTCACAGTTGCTGACCTCTCCATTCTTGGTGATTTACACTCATTAGCCAATAATGATGAAATTGATATGACTGTAAATTCGGATCAGATTGTTGGATTGGGGGGAAATGTAGGAATGGCGGCTGCTAGTCCTTTCAGCCCTCAATCAACATTTTATCCATTGATGCCCAAGGATTGTGTGGATGTTTTTAGTGATATGGTTGTGGAAGATCTAAAGAAATTACAAACCTCTGTACAAACCAGTCATAAGAAATATAACTATAAAGTCAGAAATTATTGGGCTCTAATCAATAAATTACGTAACAAGCATGATATTGTTGTAATGAATGCTGATAAGGGAGGCAATATAGTCATGTGGCCTAGGGCTGACTATATGAAAGAAGCCGAACGACATCTATTTGACACCAATTGCTATGCTAAAGCGAGTAAAGCAGACATGAATATAGCTAAGGAAGTTATAACTAAGAAACTACTTTCATGGAAGAGACAGGGGCTTTTGACCAAACAAGAATTTCTCTTCTTGAAAAATCCCACCATCCCCATTATGTACTTCATTCCTAAAGTACATAAGGGAGTATCCCCTATCCCAAGCAGGCCTATAATTTCAGCTAGGAATAACGTTTTGGAGGCAATATCCATGTATGTAGATTACTTTCTTCAGCCCCTTATGTTCAGTTTGCCTTCGTTTATCAGAGACACTGGGGACTTTTTAATGAAAATCAATTCAATTGACTGGCAACCTAATTGGTGGCTTATAACCCTTGACATAACATCATTATACACTTGTATTCATCATTCTCAAGGTATAGCCGCAGTCAAATGTTTTCTCAGGAGCTGAGCCATTGGCCTACAAGATCACAACGATATGCTACTTCAGATGATAGAGCTCTGTCTAAATAACAACTTTTTTCTTTTCAATAAAATCCCCTACAAACAACTTAGAGGAGTTGCGATGGGTGCATGTTTCTCTCCAGCTTATGCCTGCCTTCCGGTAGGATGGTGGGAGGAACATGTACTCAAAGTAACACATGAACAAACTTGGAATGACCATGTTATATACTATGGCAGATAAATCGACGATATATTTGTCATTTGGGATGGTACAGAATGCGAAGCTAAACAATTTGTTTCAGCCATCAATCACAATTCTATGAATCTTCAATTCACAGCCACAGTCAGGAAAGAGAGGGTAGACTTTCTTGATGTTGAGGTTTATATTGTGGATAGCTGTTTACAAACTAGACTTCACAGGAAGAGCACTGCTGGTAATTCCACTCTACATGTCAGCAGTGCTCATCCACGTCATCTGATTCACAGCATTCCGTACGGAGAATTTCTCCGAATACGGCGTATTTGCAGTTTAGAGTCAGAATTGATTAAATGTCAAAAGGAGGCTTTTTCTCGTTTTTTAGACCGTGGTTATGAACGTTCAAATTTGCAAAAAGCTTTGGACAAGGCCAATTGCCGTCCACGTGAACTGTGTCTCCAAACAAAGAAAAGTCTGGCTAGGTCTCCAAACAAAGAAAAGTCTAGCTACCACAGTATGCAATCACCCACATCAGACGACAGGCAAACTATTCGCTTGATTAAAACTTACAGCAAACAACATAAAAACATCAGACACATTGTGTATAAACATTGGCCCATAGTTTTAACAGATCTGACATTGAGATTCCTACTGCCTACATTGCCCAACATAACGTACAGGCGAGCACCTTCAATGAAGGATGCCCTGATTAAAACCAGTCCTGAAGTTGTAAAGAAAATAACTTGGCTTTCCAAAACTGGCTTTTTCAAATGCTCGTCGTGTCGAGCTTGTAAGTTTGGTCTGAATCTGTTAGAATATCACACAGCTTTCAGTGACATTCCGATTCAATTAAAAGAGCACTATACGTGCAGGACGGAATATGCGGTCTACCAACTACAATGCGCTTGCCAGTTAAAATACATAGGCAGCACCAAGTTACCAGTTTTCAATCGAATCCTTCAGCACTTGCACGCCATAGTCAATTCTGATGAAAATTATCCAGTGGCGCGTCATTTCAAGGCTGTCCATAACAACAATCTGAAGGAGCTAACTTATTCAGTGATTGGTTCGGTTCTCCGGTTCCCCCAAATCATCGGGGGGGGGGTGCGGGGGGGGTAACAGAGAGAAAAAAACTTAGGTAATTGGAATCTTCTTTCATCCTCATGTTAGATACACGTACACCACATGGGTTGAACACTAGCGAGGACTTACACCACTTCCTAGGATATCAATAAACTGATGCAACTTATTTAGATGATAGGTTCTATTGGGACATTCATCTTTGAAGTGGGCTTATCTCTCGAGTATTTCACTATGCAATTCAATGTGTGTGTTTCTCATTATTCAAGAGAGCGATACAGTTTTTGCTATGTCCAGCATTGTTTGAACCTCCTCTGTGCTGACATTTTTCACTTTGGACATCTAATCTCTTTGGAAATCTGCAATCAGCCGAATTTGGGGCTATATGCACCTTTATTTGATGTAAACATATCAATTTCTCTGCATTCATATAAGCCGTCTGCTGCACTTCCAATCTTTTTTATTCGTTATTGATTTTGTTCGCTTTCACTTTTAGCACATACAATTTTTTTTTTTTTTTGTGTGCCTACTTAGTCAAAGAGGTTATAATAGGTGATTAACTTGTTTATAAAGATTACATACCATATGTTAACAGGGGATATGTCTATCCTACTCATATTATTAGTCGACTTTATTTTAGAGACATGAGATATGAATCAAGTGGCACTAGCCAAATACTCTAATCATGTTAGAAACTTTTCTTCATTAAAATATGTGACAGTTTAAACATTGTTGTTATCAGTAAATTATTTACAGCAACCAAGATTTTACTAGAATTGTCATTGATTAATTTGTAAAAATTCAGAGTAGTGATGTAACAACCTCACAACATTAAGTAACAAGACTAATTGTGAATAAGTTTTTCCTCTTTGTATAGACCTTTCGAAGTAAATTATTTGCATGAGCAATCTGATTTTTGTAAATGTACGATAGTCTTTCAACTTTGTTTAGGGCTATCATGTGAAAGCAATTGATTGAATGAATCCCATTGGTTACAATTTATTTAAAAATGGAGTCCGGTCACCGGCGCGTCAGGTGAACAAGATCGTTCTTACGATCGAAACGCGTCCGGGGCGGACACTTGTCTGCTTATTTTGGTGATATGCTAATAAACTCATAAAAGAAGCTGCAACATATATATATATATATATATATATATATATATATATATATATATATATATATATATATATATTTTTTTTTACCTACTGGCGGTCGCCAGTAGGTAGTTATAGTTAGGACCCTGTTTCCATAGGAAAACCGCAACATTCTATTTGGAATAACTTTGGCGCCGGTCGACGAATCCTCGCGAAATATGTGAAAAATTAAAATTTTACCTTTCACAACGAAGCGCATCATATGTCCTCCATGTGCGCACGGTGCGCGAAGCGCATCGTGCGTACATGGCCCATCTAGCGTAACGTGGGCCCGTGCACGGCACTAACTGCGTAAAGTGGGCGCGCGAAGCGCACCGTGCGCGCACGGAACGAACTGCGTTAAGTGGGCGCGCACGCCACGAATGGCGTAAAGTAACTTAGCATTTAAAAAACCGTACAAATTCACTGAAAAAACCATAGGTTTCACACACGTTATAGTTAGGAATTAGCATTTAAAAAACCTTGCAAATTCAGTGAAAAAACCATAGGTTTCACACATGTTATAGTTAGCTGGACATTTTACTGATAAAAAAACCAATGAAATTCCGCCGTTATAGTTAGTGCAGGCAACTATAACTCACGCGACCGCAATCCTCTGCTGATGACATATGTGTCTTTATGAAAAAAAAATATTTGTAATATATGTATAGCTAAAATTTAATGGAAGAAGACATGGGCAAATAAGTGTCTAAAAACAGTATTAGCATCAGCAGAGGATTGCGGTCGCGTGAGTTATAGTTGCCTGCACTAACTATAACGGGGGAATTTCATAGGTTTTTTATCAGTAAAATGTCCAGCTAACTATAACATGTGTGAAACCTATGGTTTTTTCACTGAATATATAATAATAATAATAATAATAATAATAATAATAATAATAATAATAATAATAATAGAGTGAGTTGGGGGGGGGGGCATTGCTATTGGCATTGTAAATGACTCTTATTTATGTTTTAAAAAACCCAGACGAATAAAAGGCATTGTCATTTACAATGCCAATAGCTCATACTCGCGAAATTGCGAGCCCTATTACATTGCATATGCTGGTTTCAAATTGAATGAAATATGTTAAATTCAACTGCCCTGTGTTAAAGTGTATGAGAGGATAATGCTGTGGAATGTGAAGTGTGAAAAGGTTGTGTGCTCAACTGATGTTGGCAATTGGTGAGTGGAGATAGGTGTAAAATAAAGTCAGCATCAGATATGTCTGAATACTGCAAATTATTTTAATTTAAAAATGTTTATTTTCGATTTAACAAATAAACATACAATAATGCTTTCAATTTCGAAAACAGCAAGCACTTCATAATATCTAATCAAACCGTATTTTAAAATGTAAATGTCAATATATATACAAAATTGGATTTCCCACAACACTTCCATAATATCGCCAGAGTGGTCTAAAAATATACATTTTCAAGTTAAATGAAAACAACTGCGTAAGGGACAACAGTTGTGTACCATATTAGAGAAGTTAAAAGGCAAGCGCCCCCAAACTCCCACCGCCTCAAATACAGGGAAGCGGGTGAACCTTATCCGCAAAAATGTTTTACAACTTCACAAGACATTTTAGTTTCAAGTTGTTTGGTATGAACAATGCTCAGATAATTGTATGTTGCTGTGCATCCCAAACCCTACAAGCCTCATGCACCCTTCTTGATAGCGTTTAGCAGCCTAAACTACACCCGATCACTGTGGGGCTTCAGTCCCTACGGTCCGAAGCCCCTATTATCTGCGATCCACTGGCCCACAGCCCCTATTATCTACAATCAACTGAACCACAGCCCCTATTATCTGCCATCCACTGCCCCGCAGCCCTTTTATCTGCGATCCAAATACACCCACCGCGCTCCAGGTGCATTTCTAGATCCTGTCACTGGTGAGAGGGCTCACAAAAAGATGCGTCTGAACTTAAGAACCACTACAGCTTGTTTTTTATGCGACATTTAACAGAACGAACTGGTTGTCCTTTAACTCTGTTTATGACAACAATGTGGGCGCCTTTGTCGAGGCCAGCTCCCACCTTGGCAAATAACACCTGCCAAAATTGCAACAGCAGAGGAACATGCATCCACATGTCAGCATGGGGTGCGTGCACAGAGAGGGCTATGCACTTGTGTTTGTGCCGCGAAGCAGGGGGAGTGTGTCTGGGTTAGCTCAGGGTGAACACAACCAGCAACGAATTGTGCTTTTCGCCAGCAACATATGCACCAAAACACGTCTGTGCAAAGCAGCTCACACAAAACAAACAGGGATCAGACTTTACACAGTCTTAACTGAGCACAGAACTGGTTTGTCCAATAGGTAAAGAACCCAAAAGCACGCATTCTGCAAAGGAGCACGCAAACAGCAGGATTCTACAGCAAAATATCAATAAACCCCTTTCCCTTTAGACAAAAAAAAAACACCACTACTGGGCCACTATTGAAGCTTGTGAAAGTGGGAGGCTGCCCTGCTTTCTCAACAGCGTCTAAACGTGAAAAGTGCCGGACACTGTCAAAACTCCTTTACATGGTGGCTTTCGGAGCCTCCCTCGCAGAACCCACAGACAAGAAAAAACAAGCACGGTCCGCTTTCACTTTCGTCCATTGTGAAAGCCTTCTTGTCTTTAAGGGACCATGTGTTTGAAACACATGGCACCATAAAGATAAGTAAGCTTTCACGACACACAGAAGTCAGACGAGCCCGTCCAAATGGGACGGCTCAAAAAGCCAAACGAAAACATCACTACCAGCTCTTTTCCAATGGCTGGCCACCGTTTAGCATAAACGGTGACGTCAGCCAATGGAAAAGAGGGGTGGGGCTTAAAGCCCTTTATAGAAAATACTTAAAAACGTTAAATCTCGCCAGCGAGACTGCGCATGGGCGCAGCCCACGCAGGCGAGGCCTAAAAAGAAGCTCACCACCTACCAGATGAAGACCTATAAATTCTCCAGTCTCATCCACTACTATTAATTACCCTGTCCAGAGACACAAGATAATTTCAACCATAGAGGGACCCTTTTGTGTTGCCTGTGGCTGACATTAGTTCAATAGTCATTGTAACAAACTTCTATTACAGTTTTGGGAGGGATTTACCATACCACCTGGCTCTAATTTCTGATATCAGGTACTAGGACCCAAGCCTACAATCACCCCAGCTGGGCGTGGCCAACAGGAAAAATAAAAGGGAGCTCGGGAGAAGGAGCTGTATTGCAACACTGTTTCACATGGTGTCTGTACGAGCCCCGCTAACCTACTGAACAACATAGTAAGGGATCCCCCAAAAACACCAAAGTAAAGGATCCACCAAAAACAAATCACTACAGCAAAGTAGAATGATTCCTAGAAACTGAAGAGAGCAGAAGGCACAAGCGATCCCCGAGTCCCCACAAAGACATGCAAGTATAAAGTAACAAGAATGTTCCTTCTTCACAAAACGTGATCTTCCAATGAGGAACAGTTGGAACCAGCACAGAATCGTACCTCCTCTTCCCCCTACAACTAGAGAGAGTAGTAAATAGGTCCTATCCACCACATCAAATGCTGCTGAGAGGCAGAGAACTACTCCGCATACCTCACGTTTATTACAAGGAGTTAAACATACACCACCTATAGGATTTCTGCCTCTGCTTCTTAGTCTGAAACCTCAACTGTGTTTTGTACAAGAACATTTTATGTTTTCTTTCTAGCACCTAAGCTGCATTCATAAATTGCCAACACAGATCACCGGTGACGATTCATAATTTTTTTTTTTTTTAATAATTACTTATAAACATTGCAAACCATACTTCCATTATACATTGAGAAATAAAAGACAAATTAGAAGAAACATGCAGTATGATTAAAATAGATCATAGCAACTGTGATTAGAGCGAGTCATGGAAATCTCTGCTAAAAAGTTAAAACTGTGCTATGATTACGCTACAAGAGTTCAAACAACAGCAATAGAGTCTTATATTAACAGCCGTAATGAACCCAATGACAGATCATGCAAGACAAATATATACCCCTGGTAAACCAGACTTGAAAAACAAGAATACCCTGGGGGTTAAAATGCAACAAGTTCAATCTCGATCAGTTGAAAAACAAGTGCTCTCAAACACCCTGCGCCCCATTTGATGATATGTAGCCTTAAGGATAACCAAAGGTTGCTGTAAATGATGTCTGTATCAGTAACAAGGAGGGCTAAGAGGTAGCTTAAGTGGCAAAGGAAAAAAAACGATTCAATGCTAGTAACATCAGATTCTAGGGGCGGTTGGTTACACAGATGGGCTACTGTGATAAAGTCCCTCCCGAGTACAAGAAGCATTTGCAATGCAATAGGTCTCGCTTTATGAGAGTTTGAGTTATTGGCATTGTAAACGACAATGCCTTTTACTTAGGTGTTGTTTTTAAAACAGATAAATAAAAGGCATTGTTATTTACAATGCCAATAGCTTAAACTCTCGCAAATGCAAGACCTATTGCATTGCAAATGCGTGCTATAATTTTTTTTAAAAAGAGTTAGGAGAGAGCGTGTCCTGCCAGCTATTTGAGAAAATTGTGCTCGGAGACTGCAATTAAAGCCTATCGAACAACAGCACACAGAACAGGGTGTGTCGCCATGGGAGGTTACAAAATGAGACACGCCTGTACTAAGGAGGGACTAGTAAAACCTTTTGGCCAATGAACAGCCACAGTTTACAGACAATGACAAGCCAATAACAAATTTGAGCGGGGGAGTTGGTGGGGCTTCAAGTCCCTCCTTCAAAACAGCATGCCTCACAGAGCAATGCATGCGCTGCCCAGGCTCGACCAAAAAACATGCAAGCTATGTTGTCCAAATACTATTGGTTGTACAAGCAGCGTCTGCAAAGGGGAAGTCACTCAAGAGATAACAAATGCAGGTGCAATTCAGTGCCCACACCATGATAAATCTAAAGTCAGAGCTTTAAGTGGGCCGGGTCTCACCGGTGCTGAGCACCAGCAGTTTCTTAAAGGGGGCCTCGAAACAGGTCTCTATCTGGCTCTATTTTGTGCCCTGGCACATTCGGTCCGTTTTTTTCTGGACTGCAGTGACAGCTGGCACATCGATGTGCGCATGCTCACACTGCTCACTTCTCACTAGTGGAGAAGTTATGGCATGACCTCATGCCAGGTGAGCTTGTGGGGGGGGGCGGGGGGGGGGGGGGGGGAGGGAAATCCTTTAAAGAGAGTTATTTTCCTTCTGGATTTCCCTTCTCATTTTGAAACTCATGAGCAGCATATTGTCGTGGTGTCACCAGGGCTGTAAGTGGAAGCTTTTTCAATAATATATACAAGCCATAGTTGCTGCTTATTTATCTTATGCAACTAACAACCATTGACAAAGCCAATAGTCCTGACTTGTTATAGGCGTAATGTTACTTGCTGTATCGTATATCTGGATGCAATGACAAACATCAAAATACAAGTCAGGTGGCACACAATGCTAAGCCGAATTGGCCTGGACGGAGGGTAGGTGTCGCCGTTTCCTGCATCGAGGAAACATAACACTGTACTATTCAGTGTTATAGTCCGGCCCCGATTCATTGGGGCCTCTGACGCATCACTATGGGGTGCATTTAGGTTTTTCTCCAACAAAAGTAACCACTTATTAGGGTGCTGCAAGAGTGGCAAGTGCTAAATAGGTGCTATCACTACCAGTAAGTGTGTTAACTTTTTTTGTTTGGTCCTGATGAATTGCGGTTTAACTAACCATAGCAAGAAACATGTTGACCTCTTTTAGCGCCAACCTAACTACCTTACTGCAGGGAGGCGCTTCTTTTTGGTTTTAGTCAAGAGTGGGACCCTGCTTATTAAACTTTTGTTATTTTGGGCCCCGACTACTTGTTTTAAAGTTTCATTAGAACACACTACACTTAGGGCCCTCACCCGCATTACACCAACCGGCTTAAAGGAAAAAAAATCTCCATCAAAAGGCCCCGATAAGGGCGCTGATCGGGGATTGCAGCGCCGCCCCGATTCGGAGCAGACCTGATGATGAAGCATGACATCTAGCTGGCTGGATGTGTGAGGGTCTTTTTCCTAAAGGAGGAAGTTTCTCCTGACTTCACTGACTTATAGATCATTGTAGGCCTTCTTTGTCTTATCACACCCTTTAGGAACAGCATACATATTTATATTTACACTATGCTAAGCACCAGTGCTTTAAATGGAAAAAGAAAAGTGCCGGTACTCACCAAGTTGACTGAGGATCTGTAAGTGGCGTGCCTGGGGGCGTTGCTTCAAGGCAGGAATTGAACAATAGCGTAATTATCTTATTCAATGCAAAAGCCCCCTAGTGTCCTTCGGCTAAGTTCCTTCATATGTGCAGGGTGTAATTTGTGTTTTTTGCAGTTTTATATAGTGCGAACTTGGCAAAAGGGCATTAAAGCTTTTTACTTGAGAAGCAGAAGTTTTACATGAAAACATACTTTTTTTTTTTTTTTTTAATGGCACGGGAGATTGCCCAGAATAACAGGATTGGATTTCAACTCCCTGTGCTATAAAAACAAAATAAAGCATGCTGTTGTGTAGAACTTGCACTTCTCATTTAAAGTGCTTAATACCCTCCTGCCAAGTGTGCGCTATATATAACTGCAAAAAAAGTACAAATTGGGCACTGTACACATGAGCCGAAATTGGCCAAAGGCGTTGGGCGCTCTGACAGTCAGTGGCAAGTGTATTCCAGCGCTGCAGCCTTACACTCTAACTAACAGTGCAAAAGTTCCAAAGTAAGGAGCTCTGTACCGGTGAGTACTGGCCCATTTAAAGCACTGCTAAGCACAGATTTTTAGCTTACGTGTTTTAAAGCCACGCCCCTTTGAGAGACCCCCTATATTTTTCAACCCACTTAAAGCCCTGTCTAAAGTACAGTCATTGCTGATGGCTAAATATACAGTTTCCCAAAACAGTCTTAGTAAAGAATCTCCGACATCTATGAATTTTCTTGAGATTTCGATAGTCGAAAAGAATGAAGCAAGCAGGTATCTCGTACTTTCCATCCAGACTTCGCTTCCTGGCTTAAGAAACTTCCCAAATAAAATCAAACATTAGGCATGGCTGCATGCAAGAGACGCGACAGCAGATGGCGCACTGGTACTAAGTAGATGTTCAATTGTATTAAAGAACTTGCACCATACTAATGTCCTGTCCTGATGCTCCATCCCCTCGATGTAAAAAGTGCCACGAAGCACTGATGGACGCGAGTGAGGATTAGATTTAAAGACTTCTAGAAAATGCACTCTTTTTACTCAATCGCGTGGATACCTGGTTATGTTAACATGGTTTTTTTTAACTCACAGCTCCCAAAGTTGAGCTTCCAGCCAATATGACATCGCTCTGTCCCTCGATTCACCCTCTGTGCTCTCAGAATCCCCTCCCACCAATATGTCTCTCCCTATAACTGAATCTTATTAGTCCAATACTCTGGGACACAATCTTCGGGCCCTCGTCCCCCCTCCCTCCTCAATTCCGAACGATATTTCTAATTCACACTGTCTGCACCATGACATGCTCTCCTCCAAACCCGTTTCAGACTCTCTTCCTAAATACTCCCTTGTCTCGCCTACAACTTCAAGAGTCCGGTGTCCTTATGTCCTTACCGGTGGACCGCTCTTGTCCTGCTGCTTGGCAGCCACTTCCATGATATCTTCGTAATCCATTTCAGGAGCCGGTAATCGGGAATAGTGGCCCTGTGAGTCGGTAGAGTATTTGATCGAGGATTAACAGGGCTAGCGTTCTGAGTCCCCGGTATCCGTCCTCATATCAAGACGCTGGGTCTCGACCGACGGACAACGGGGACCCGTGTGACAGAGTGCGAGGACCCGGGTGACAGACCGCAGGTTGCCGGTTTTGGGGGGGCCACGTTTCAAACCCGGGACGGTAACAGCTGTTGATGACGGCAGGGACTCATGGGAAGAAGTTGAAGAGGCGTCACAGGAAACAAGCAGCGGAGCGTCAGCGTCACGTGACACGCACGTATTCCATCCACTGGCGTGTGGCCTTGCGGGCAGCCGCTCTCTAATTGGATGATAACTCATCTGCCTTTGGATTTCTGTTTGGTGTAGTTGGAGGTGACGCAACCACGGGAGTACAGGTGTTGAAGAGTGAAGTACTCATCGTGTAGTGTGTCAGGCAGCTGTCTGTTTTCAGGCTACATATTATTTACCCAACGGGGTAGAGCAGAGTCATTTCTGTTAACCTATGATGTATCATCTGCCTTTGCTATTTATTCTTTTAATTACAATTACTGCTTAATTTAATTTAAATTAAAAAAATAAAATAATGTAAATTCCTTCAGAGGTAAACTTATTGAACTTTTATTTTAAGAACTTCAAGCAAATGGCACATATAGCACCTTTGGCCCATTCAATCACAGTTGATCGTAAACCTAGAAATTAGAACTGTGTGCTCTCTTCTGCATTAGTTAAGCAAACTTTAATTTCAGTTGTGGATAATTTTCTTTCATGAACCTGCTGATTTCTTCATTAAACGATTGGATTTAATGGCAAGGCATGGAGGCCAATATTATGCATATCAACATTGGAATGGAGTGCTCTGAGCTTGTAATGGCTGGTAGAAGCCTGGAGCACCAACTTTCCAATGTAGTCCTTCACAGCTGTATTCCTCCATTAGGCCTCTGTTTTATTTGTTAGAAAATTCTAGCCCTTTAGTGGCAGAATGTTCTAATAGCCTTATTACCCTCCATAGCTGGGCTCTACTGGTATTAAATGCCCATTCCATTGTTAACCCTTTTGCTGCTAGACCTCCCCTGTGCTAAGCCTTTTTTTGGCTATTTTGGGTAGTTCACGTTTAGTCCCATGTAACTTTTTGTCAACATAAGGAATCCATGTCAAATGTGTGCCCTTTTTCCCAACACCCTGAGGATTCTAAAGGTATCCAGGGTTTGTGGATTCCCCTGGAGGGGACCCAGCAATTAGCCATAAAACAGCACTTTTTTTTGTTGTTGTTGAAAAAATTGCTGCAGAAGAAAGCGTCTGTTTTTTCCCCTTCAAATAGCATCAACAAAGGGTTCATGGTGGTGAAATCACCATCTTCTCAACTTTCAGGGACAGGCAGACTTTTGTCAGAAAACCAACATTTTCTATACAGTTTTGGCATTTTACTGGGATGTGGCCTATATTTCCGATTTTTCTGCGTTCAACCTCCTTCCAGTTTGTGGTAGAAATGGGTGTGAAATAAATAATGCTTCCCAGGCAGCTATACATTTCTGAAAACTAGACAAAAATCATCTGAATTCAGCAAGGGGTCATTTGTGTAGATCCTTCAAGTTTTTTTTTAATAGAAACTAACAGTTGAAAATAGAAAATATTGAAATTGAGTTGAAGAAAACAGCCATTTGTGCCAACGTTTCACCTGTAACTTCTAAGTATGACAGATTTTTTAAAACAATATAGCGTTACATCCGCAGGACCCTTCAGGTTGTGGTGATATATAGGACTTGTAGGTTCACCAAAAACCAGAGGAACCCAGAGCCAATAAGTGAGCTGCGTCATCCAATGGTTTTTCATTGAGTACCAGGTGTATAACAATCCATTTGGTAAAATATAGTGAAAAATCGATACCAAGGAAACCAATATACTTCTGAAATGGGAACAAAATATAGAGTTTATAAGCAGTATTTTTTTGCACATCTCCAGAATTGTGGGTACCCATACAAGCATGTGACTTACAGGTCATTTTTCAAAATGCCTTCTTTTTTTAAAAATAGTTTTACATTTGGAAGCCAGAAATGCAAAGAAAGTCAATTGGTAAAAACACTTGTTCTACTATTCTGTATTCCCCAAAGTCTCCCAATAAAAATGCTACCTCAATTGTGTAAGTAGGCCTAGTGTCTTCGACAGGAAACAGCCCAAAATGCAACATGGACACATCAGATTCTTCCAGTGATAACGGGCCCTTTTTTTGCAATGTGCCTAGCTGTGGATTTTGAACCCTAGCTCAGCCAGCACCTGGAGAAATATTACAAATGGGTTTTGTGGTTGGCTAGGGTATGCACCTAAGCCAGGCAGGACCCACCACTCAAGTCAGGGCAAGGGAGTTACACACTGAAGGTAACCCCTGCTCACCCCCTTGGTAGCTTGACAGAGCAGTCAGGCTTATCCCAGAGGCAATGTGTAATGTGTTTGCGCAACACACTCACACAGCGTTGACACAGTAGGTACACCACAAATGACCGGGGCGCCGGCTTCCATGGAATGCCCTTACTGGCGGGGTTACTTGGAGTAACACCTGGCGGCTTCCAACACTGGTTTGCATGGTCCTCTCTGTAGCCACCTCTTCGACGTGATGTGCAGTCCTGTGATTAGCACCTGAACTTTGGCTGACACGAAGGTTGCCCTGGTAAAACCAGGTTATAAAAGAAACAGTGGTCCTTGGAAAGAGAGAGAATATGCACTTAAGATAAATATAGTACAGAATCGAAACTATATTGTATTTTGGGATGTCCAGCCGGACAACCCTATTTAATTCTTAGATGAAAGAATAACAATTACAATGACATACTAATGGTGGGACACAGTCCTGTATCCTATGGGGAAAAAATGAAGAGACAATACAAATAAAACAATTACATACATAGGGGCATTTCAGGCAAGACGTAATGAGCTTTGTTACAAATCCAATGTAAAAGCTTTTAGAGTAACAACAATTGCACTTTTTTAACACACTGGCTTAATGTGCAAGTTGTTAACATGGGTCGACGACGTTTCGATCCTGTCTAGAATAATAGGATCATCATCAGGACAAGAATAGTTTGCTAGCCTGAGCATAAGAAATTGCCTGTGAAGATAAAAGGAAAAGAATAGATATGAAGGAAGAAGAGAGATTGAGTTTTAGAAACAAGTAGGCATGCCGAACAAAAAGCATGCGACCGGTGGTAAGGAAGCGCCACGAGCGGGGTGCTAGGAAAGAATATAATGACCTGTGCTATGATACCGTATGAACAGAAGGAATATCATGCAGACAATAGAGTGCATGTGGGATTCAACGCACTATAAGGGGGCATAAAGTGACTAGAATTGGGCCAGCGGCATGCTTGGGGGGCCGGCATCTATGTCGAAATCGATGAAAAAGTGGGAGTCATGCGTGGAGTGAGGTATGATCAAGAGTGATGTGGGATCATTTTAGCAATTAATTATGAGTGCATGGAGCGAGGAGAGAAAGTGATCGCAATTTGTGTATAGAACGCGAGTGCTGCGGCAAGTCAGTGAGAGCTGTGGAGCAGTCAAAAATTACCAAGGGTATCTCAGCAACTGGTCGCGGGGGCAGCGCCAGGTGGCCGGCTGAAGGAGACAGGGCCCATAGGTGGGCAAGGTCAGGGATAACCGACCTAATATAAATTAAAATGGAGATGAAAATTAAAACCTTTTTAAGAAGATGGAGTAGGAAGGAATACGGAGGGCATGAGGGAAAGGGTACCTGTGTAATGGCAGGTCGGGAGTTCCTGACCTAGGGTGGAGAGTCCAAGGGTTCGAAAAGGGCACACTGGTAGTGCCGGACTACGAAGACAAGCCGCGGAACAAATCCATGATAGGTAATCCACTCGAGGTTAAGCGGCGGGGCAACCGGGCTGAAATTGGCCGGGAGTACCAGTCCGAGGGTAGGGAATTCCGCCGATTAATTGTGGCAGGGTGACAATGCACTGAGGGGAAAAGAGAGAGAAAATTATGCGGAATGGCGGGCGGAATAAGGGGGGGGGGGGTTGGGAAACTAAAACATAGCGGCCGCTTACCTCATGAACTGCCTGGGACCTCCGGAGAATTGGAGTGACAGGGAAGCCGGGCGGTGCAAGGGTATTTGAGGGAACGGAAGTACGTTCGGAGTGGCAGCGTGGGAACGTAGCGCCATCTTGCAATGGGTACTGACAACAGAGAGGAGGGACTGGGGAGTGCACAGTGCAATCGATGTGAGGATGCCGAAAGGAGCGCCATTTTGGAACAGAGTGTATAGCGAGTTGAGTCGATAGGTGCTGTGCATTAAGATAGACTATGACTACCGAAAGTAGGGAGGAATGTAAGAATAAAGAGTACAGAAATGAATGTGAATAAGATATAAACTGGACATCAATGAATGCAGTCCAATTTGAAGTAGAAACTGTACATCAATCAATACATTGTAATTAAGGTATTTAGCCGAAACAGACAATGGAGAGAATAAAAACGAATTATAGTAATTACATGAGAAAATAACATGGGCTAAACATCAAATAGGGTTTTCTACGATTTGAACAAAATTTGCGATGATATTTGGAACCAAGAAAGCAATGGCAACACAGACTTAAGGGTTCACAGTACAAAGACCAAGTAAAAGGACATACCGAGGGGAAAACCTTATGGAAATAAAGGTGGTCCATACAGTCACAGTATGAAAGAGAAACTAAACACGGGTTCTGCAAGAACGGAGGAGCCAGACATGGCCCCTGTAGTGTGAAGGAAATTATTGTCAAAGTACAATAGATGGTTTAAATGAGATTAGTCCAGTCTTCAACGCGATTCAGGCCATCCCTGATGCTATTGATGAGGATAATCATTTTTAATTCCTCCTTGTTCAAGATTTTGCTGATGTCACCGCCTCTTGGCGGTTGTTTGATAGTTTTGATCACTGTCCATTTGAATTGATCTTCTTTGTGTCCCATTTCCACAAAATGTTCAACCATTGGAGCATTAAGAGTTCTGCATCGTATTCTACTCCTGTGTTGGCCGATGCGCAGTTTGACCTTTTGGGTGGTCTGGCCTATGTACACTTTGTCACAAGGACATGATATCAAGTAAATGACATTGCTAGTATTGCAATTCGAAAACGTTTTCAATTTGATAGATACATTGTTAAATACAAAATTAGTACCTTCAATGGTTGCGCTGCATACATTACAATTCCCACATTTTACATGTCCAATCAGTGGCTTACGTCCCCACAGTTCGTCCAAAGTGGACATGGATCGGGGAGAGGGGAGGGCAGCTCGCACAAGATGATCTTTCAGGTTGCGGTTCTTTCGAAAGGCAAATAAGGGGCGTTCAAGTGAGAGAATGCCTGCATTGATCACTGGCCAGTGATGTAGGATAGATTTGCGGATAGGGTTTGAGGCAGGGGAAAAGGTGGTTACGCAAACAATGCGGTTGGATTTGGTTTTTTCTTTGGGGGATAAGAGGACTTCCCTTGGGCAGTACCAAGCTCTTTTTTGCGCATTCCTCACTAATCTTTTTGGGTAGCCACGTGCTTTGAGTTTGTTGGTAAGGGTGAGTGCTTCAGCGAAGTAATCTTCCTTTTCAAAGCAGTTGCGTCTAATGCGCAAGAATTGGGAGTAAGGAAGAGAGTCTCTAAGGGCTCTGGGGTGATTGCTCTCATACCGGAGTAAGGTGTTCCTTTCTGTGCTTTTCCTATAAAGTTTGGTAAGTAATTCTCCATTGGAGTGATATATAGTGAGGTCTAGAAAGGGAATGTGTGACCTGTGGTGTGTATTGGTGAAGGTGAGACCAGAGCAGTTATTGTTCAGCCAATGGGCAAATTGGGAAAGAGTGGTTTCATCTTGGTTCCAAATTAAGAAAATATCATCTATGTAGCGACGCCATAGGATGATAGCCGGGAGGAAAGGGTTAGTGGTGGAGAGGATTGTCCTTACTTCCAGGTAATCCATGTAGAGGATGGCCAAATTGGGCGCAAAAACTGCACCCATGGATGTACCTTTCACTTGCTGGTAAAAGTCATTTTCAAAACTGAAGAAATTGCGGGTCAGACAGAGTTCCAATAATTGAATGATGAAGAGAGTGGGGACAAAATGGGGGCGGGGTCTGGAGTCAAGGATATCACGGATAACTAGGAGTGCCGGGATTTGTGGAATGTTGGTGTAGAGTGATTCTACATCCATGGTACAGAGGAGATTATGCTCAGGGTGAAAGGGGTGATGTTCGATGAGATTGATCATCGCCATACTGTCTCTGACGTAGCAGTGTGTTGCGGGGACGAATTCTTTGATGAAATGGTCGATGTATTGACCTAATGGCTCAAGGATAGAACCACAGCCCGAGACTATGGGGCGTCCGGGCGGGTGAGTCTGACTTTTATGAACTTTGGGGAGAGTATATATGACCAGAGTGCGGGGAGATTTGACGTTAAGGAAAAGGAATTCTTTCTGACTTAGAAATCCTTCCATTTGGCATCAGTAGTTATTTGTAAAATCAATGTCTGGAGTTCTTTTGTGGGATTAGTAGGAAGTCTACAGTAATGATCTGTATTAGACAGTTGGCGTTGAATTTCTGCCTTATACATGGCCTTTTCTTGAAGGACTATCCCACCGCCTTTGTCTGCTGATTTGATGATTAGCTCGTCATTATCTTTCAAGGAAGTAATTGCTTTCTTCTCTTGTAGGGTGATGTTGTAAGGAATGAAACGTTTTTTGGTCTCCAAGGAAGCTAAGTCACTGAGGACTCACTTGGGATCATACTGGATGACGGTGAGAAGCTGGATGGAGGTTTGAAAGGAGTATGTGCGATCTGAGGGGGAGATGGATTCAAGAGAAAAAATGCATGTAGACGTAAGCGTCTAAAAAATCTAAGAAGTTCAGTGTGAAGTTCTAGGAAATTGGGATGTATAGTAGGAACAAAGGATAATCCCTTGCTGAGTAGAGAAAGCTCAGGGTCAGAGAGTAAATGGTGTGAAAGATTGAAGATGGGTATATTTTGGTGTTGGTCTGTGGTTACCATTGGTAAAAATTTTGGCGAGTTTGGCGTTCGCCCGGTGGGTTGTACCATCTCTGAGGTTGGGGCAGGGCCAAACTCCTTCACGGCTCCCTCGTTGCTGTGGCGACCTGCTGGGGCCGCACTGCCATCCCCACACTCTTACAGCCAGGATTGCAGCGGGGGGGGCTCGGCCCAGAATTCCAATGAGGTAGGCACTCCTCACACGCTTCGCGGGGCAATGCTCACCCAGTGCCTTACTGCAGCATGAGCCCATGCCTGGGGCTCATATACACATGGCACAGCGCGCCCCACATAGGTTTCAGGGCCCAGAGCCCAAAAAGATAAAAGCACTTGGTTGCCAAGACCAGGGCCATAGGGGCACTCCTGGGAGAGCACTGGGGCTCCCAGCAAGGTGCAGACAGGCAGGCAAGCACAAGGGTCCTTGGTGAAAAGCGGCAGTCCTTATTCCAGCCAACAGGTCAGCCCCTCCAGAATACTCAAGTCCCAAGGTGGTTCCTCCTGGCCGTCCAGCAGCCTTCCGGTTACAAGTCCACGCAGTGTCTTCTTTTTTACATGGGGTAACAGCCCCATTACTTATAATCCAAATGTCTTTGTTCTAGGGCACTTAAAATACATTTACAAGTGCACAACACCCTTCATTCTTAGTGTAAGCCTTGGCCCCAGACACACCACAGGGGGGCGGAGCCAGCATTGTGGCAGGCAGGTACAACCCTATTCAGGTGCTACTCCTCCATTCACTCCAAATGTAGACCAGGCCTTTTCAGGTGCCAGGGGAAACTGCTCCCACTACTCTAAATTAAGCCAAGATCTATTCAGCCTAGCATTTGAGTCACCCAGCCAGGGCAGGACACACCTCAACCCCCCTCCCAGGGACTGGCTGAAGTGGATGCACATCCCCTGTTCCCTGTCAGTCAGAACCAGACAGTCAATACACACCAGGCAGGGCACAAAGACACATAGCATACAGAAATGCCCACTTCTAACCGCGTTGGAGATGGGAGGCGACAACAGCGCTCTGAGGTAGACCTGCGAGTCGCGTGATTTTTTCCAGGCTTCACCTTGTGACATATCCAAAATAATTTCATTGGAGACACCGCTAATTAACTGCGGGTTTCCTACCCCCATTCTTGGGCTCCACACCGCACTATCAAGGCGGGTGACCAAACAGTAGTGATTCATATTCACAGTCCCTTGAGGGTGGCCTCCCCTTCGGTCCCCTGTCCTGAGGAAGACCCGCGTGGCTGAGGTTGAAGTTTCCTTCTCGTGCCCTAAGTCGGATCAAAACGTCGGCGCAATTCCCCCACCATACCTGGACCCCTTTTCCTTTCCCTCCCCCCCTCCCCTTTGCATCAATTAAGGAGACATATCCCTTCAACTTCATAAACTTTGTATATAGACTGACTACATAATTCATTGTTACAGGCCAGGTTGTAATTACTGGGTATTTATTACCAGTCCCACATACTTTTGTGTCCATATATGCCCTTGATTTTCTTTGGGAATCTTTCTCTTTCTTTTTCTTAAAACTTTTTCACACTTAAGCACCCTCTTGTTCACGTTCTTTTGAAGCAATCCGCCACCCTTGTGATGTATTCTGTAATTTTATCAATGTTTTTTAACATGTTGTAGATATATGAAGAATTCAAATATATGCCCTGTTTTTTAAATGAAACCCTCTCCTTGAAATCATTGTTTGGTGCACATCTTATCCCTTTGGAGGATGTTGACTCCTTATAACTGTGAACAGACCAATTGGCCGTTCAGATTCTTGATACTATCATTGCTATTAGGTTGAATTAATTTTGACTTTCATGAATTATTGGTCTAGGACCACTGTTTTCTGTATCACTTCTAAAAGTGGCATTTCTAAAATAGTAATAATACATCTGCTTTCATCAATAAACAGGATTCATCACTACTATTCCAAACATACCAAACATGGTCACACTACTCCTCTCATGTCAGGAATTACCACTGAAGCACATATCAAGGAATCCCCAATTCAATCCTAAGAGAGGGCAGCCTCACAGCAGTGAGAAACCAAATACGCTGTTTGTCACTACCAGGACATGCCACACAGTTAAGGCACATGTCCTAACTTTTACCTACACCGCACCCTGCCCATAGGGCTAGCTAGGGCCAACCTTAGGGGTGACTGATATGTAGTGAAAGTGGAATTGCAGACGTGGCAACCACTTTATATGCCACGTCACAGAGGCAGTACACTGCACATGCAGGCCCTGCAGTGGCAGAGACTTAAGACAGGTTTGAAAGGCTACTTCGGTGGGTGGAGCAAGCAGCGCTGCAAGCCCACTAGTAGCATTTAATTTACTGGCCCTTAGTATATGGGCTACCAATGTACAAAAGACTGATAGGCAAATTAAATATGCCATACAGGTGAGACCAATCTTACCAAGTTTACCATAGGGAGCACATGCACTTTAGCATTGATCAGCACTGCTAAAGTGCCCATAGTCAGAAAACCACCAACAACAGGTCAGAAAAAATACAGGAGGAAGGAAAAAAGTTCTGGGATGAGCCTGCAAAAAAAGGGCCAAGTCCAACAGGAAACCTAGCAAACCTATACATTTTTGGAAAAACAAGACACCCATGGGAAGCCAGGATGGGGTGACTTGTGTTGCTCTCACTAGGTTCTGTTACCTAGAATCCCTTGTAAATCTCAAAATTTGTCAAAGAAACACATTTTCCTCACATTTCTGTGATGGAAAGTTTTGGAATCTGCACAGATCCACAAACTTCCACCCACCTAGCATTCCCCAATGTCTCCCGATAAAAATGGTACCTCACGTGTGGATTGGCCTAATTCCCACGACAGGAAACAGCCCATAATGCAAAGTGGACACGCCACATTTTTACAGTGAAAACTGACCCTTTTTATGCAAAGTGCCTGGCTGTGGATTTAGAACCCTAGCTCAGCCGGCACGTGGGGAGACCTAGCAAACCTATACATTTTTAAAAACTAGACACCCAGGGGAATACTGGAAGGGGTGACTTGTGTGGCTCTCACCAGGTTCTGTTACCCAGAATCCCTTGCAAACCCCAAATGTTATAAAAAAACAAACAATTTCCTCACATTTTAGTGATGGAAAGTTCTGGAAACCGCATGGATCCACAAACTTCCACCCACCCCGCATTCCCCAAAGTCTCCTAATAAAAATGGTACCTCACTTGTGTAGGTAGGCCTTGTGCCCACGGCAGGAAACTGCCAAAAATGCAACGTTGACACACACCACATTTTTACAGTGGGAACAGACCCTTTTTCCTAGCTGTGGATTTTTAACCCTTGCTCAGCCGGCACATAGGACAACCCTAGAAAACCTATACATTTCTTAAAACTAAACACCCAGGGGAACCCAGAATGTGGTGATTTGTGTGGTTCTTGCCAGGTTCTCTTACCCAGAATCCCTTGCAAACCTGAAACTTTGTAAAAAATAACCATTTCCTCACATATCTGTGATAGAATGTTCTGAAATCTGTGTGGATCTACAAAATTCCACCTACCTCACATTTCCCAAAGTATCCCGATAAAAATGGCGCCTCACTTGTGTGGGTAGTCCTAGTGCCCGCGACAGGAAACAGGCCAAAACTCAACATTTTTACATGAAAACTGACCCTTTTAAATCTCAAAATTCGTCAAAGAAACACATTTTCCTCACATTTCTGTGATGAAAAGTTTTGAATTCTGCACAGATCCACAAACTTTCACACACCCTGCATCCGCCAAAGTCTCCCGATAAAAATACTACATGCATTTGGTTTAAACTTGCACCATATTAAAGTTGCATGTAGATGTGACTAATTGTGCTTAACGTGTAGGATTTCATAAGTTGCTTGTAGGGAAGTTGCATTTGATGTGTTTATGTAAAATGAAAGGCCTAAATGAAATGTTCAGTTATGTGTATTTGAAGGGCCTGTGTGTTTTATTCTTATGTTGATCAAAATTCTGTCGGCTTGAAATGCATTTTCCCTGGAAGCTCTCAGACAAGGCTTTGCTAGTGAAATTCAAGTGCATGTCGAATTTCTTCTGTTCTCACCTTTCTGTTGCAGGTGTAGAAAGTCATCTTTGTTAGTTAGAATAATGCCTTTTGTTTTAGAAGTTAGGCTCGGGGAGGAGATGATAGTATCTGTAAGGAACGCTGATAATTGGGAGACAGTGTTCTTTCTCACTGAGGGAGCCCTGGGAATCAAGGTCATCGAGCAAGGAGCTGGAGTTCGACACCACATGGAAAATCACCTATGAGAAGTGTCCAGCGAGATGAGGTGATCTGTGGGCGTGTTCAACATTTCTGTGTTTTGTATTAGGGACAGTGCCCCGGGGTGGAGTCAGGAGAGGAGGTGAGGCGATCGAAGGAGAGAGAAGGAGCATCTTAGAACGAGGTCGCAGTTTTGGCTACTTGACCTAATCAACATGAGTGTACTTCTTAGGAAGTCTTCACATGCTGACACCTTTTTCCTGATCTTGCCTGTGAAATGTTAAGTAGGGATGTGATGATAGTGGTAGTGTAGGGATGGACAAATGCTTTTTATTCATTCACCACAGATGAAGACCGATCTTGAATTGGTGCCAATCATTGCCTGCATTCTGCTTCTGGAAATTATTATTTTGTTTACGATCCATCGCATAAAACTGGCTCGTAGGTTTGGATTTTTATTAGTTCCCATATACTTCTACAACCTCGTTATGAGGTGTTTGTACATCGAGTTGTTTTTGGCTTTGTAATAAAGCCGCTAATTTAGATTTCGGAGTCTGTGAGTCTTCAGAGTCATGGTTCTTATAAATTATCGTCTGCCTTAATGAGTTATTTCTCCCCTCTACACTTCTTAGCAGGTAACAAAGGTCCATTGGCCAAGAGTTCCACAGTAAATTGGTAGGAAGGAAATGAGCTCTAACAGTTGGTAGCAGAAGGACGGTTACCTCTGCAGTGAAGGGAGAAGCTAGGAATATTAGGGAAAGTTTAGTCATAGAGCCCGGAGAGCCCAAAGGATGAATGCCCAGAGGATTCAAAGCCGAGGACCATGAACTTTGGCGGAGACCGACAGAGAGTGACGGTGCGGCGGGCACAGCAGTTCACAGTGGAGTGAGTATGAATAGGGATGCGTGTGTTAGATTCCCGTGATGATTTGATTGTGTGATGTCTTGCGGGGTTAGGTTGAGAGTCCAGTGATTGTGGGTTCGGGCCAAACGCGCGCCGTCCTTGTGATACGATTTGTTTTATTTAGATGTCAGGCTCGACGAGTAGCCTAAGATCCCGGGATAGATTTGTAGTGTAGAAGACACCAGAGCTGAAATTGTCTGACCAGAGATTGAGGGAGTCGTGAAGCGTCATCGATAAACCCACTGGAGATAGGGAACATGTGTGAGAGAGTCTGAGAGAGTCGTGTGGGAAGCTAGCGCACAAGGGCGGACCACAGCGATTCAAGTGACCAACGCAGGTCGTGGGTCACTGTGTGTGAGCAGATTTGAGCGAGTGGATCCTATCAGTTATTTGCATGACTGTCCGGCCGTTCGTGGGCAGATGGTTTGAGGTGGCTGTCCGGTTGTTTCGCGGATGGACAATTGCCAGAGGTGAGGCAGACAATTACTTGTGAGACTGTCCGGTCGTTTGTGAACAGACAGTCGGTTATGTGACTGTCCGGTCGTTTGGTGGACAGACAGTTACTTGTTTCTATAAATGAGGTGTGTGAATGCGTAAGGAAGAGATTGTAAAGGAGGGTGAACTGCTGAGTGAGGAGGAAAAGTGACGTTAGAGTGTGCCGCGCTGCAATAGGTTGGTTGGCGTTAAGCCGTGCTAGGATTGGTGGATTGTCATCAGGAAGTATAACGCAAACATCTTGTGGGAAAAAGGAGTCAATTCAAATATGCGATGCTTTAGGGTGTTACATGACCTTTGTAGGGAAGATAGAGGGATAGTAACTCAAGTGGGTGAAGAAGCAACACCTGAGGACACACCAGCACACTATATGGCCACAAATGTAGGACTCCATACCATAGTTTGGTTTCAAAATTGGCATAAGGTCACTGAGAAGGAGGGGGATTTGATTTTTTCACATTACGGTTCATTTAGATTAGATGTATTGTATCAGTTGATGGCAGTGATGCCTTTATTGCGACCTTCACCAAGACCAACACAGTTTGAGGCACTGGATGCATGGATAAGAGCAGCACATGCGAGGAATATTGAGAAAGTCAATAAGGGCGTTTCAAGATGCACGATGGGATGCACTGAAAAAGAGATGGAGAGTATATACCATTGAGGGAGAGAGGGTATTTCCAATATTAGAGAAGATAGGAGACGTCCAGAAGAGGAAGGAAGAAGAAGATGATAGTGACACTGATGATAGTTTGCTGGATAGGTTGCTAGCAGTGCGTCCGCCTCCATATAATCCAGCGTCGGAGGAGGGAAGACAAGAGCTTCCGGAAGGGACAGGAGTATCGCAGACTAGTCCTAGTGTGGGTGTAGTGGGAAAGATTTCAACAAGAACTGAGGGACTGGGAATGCAGCTGTCAAGGAGTACAAAGACGAGCAAAGCTAATGCTGTTACACGGTTATCGGATGCCCTTACGGTGCCGGTCACTATTGGTCCCATAGTGGCAGTATACAACCCAGGTCAAGCAGAAAACAGTAATCAAACACCTTAACCAGCAGTAGGAGAAAGTATCGGTTCTAGAGGAAATGGTACAGGGAGCGGAATTGGTCCTCTTTTGCGACCTATAAAGGCTAGTACTCCATTGCCAGCCACTGCAGACTCTTCTAGAGGGTACACTGAGTCTAGGGCGGTAAAGTCGGTGTCGTTAGAAGACTCACATCCTGATTTGAGGATGTGGGAACTCTCATGGGGAGAATGACAGGAGGAGAGACTGATCAAGGAATTTCTGGGAGTCAGGATGTCCCACGGACCATAGTGGAAGGGAGTCACCGAGGAAATCAGAGCACTGAAAGTAGAGAGCTAAACAGTACATCGAGTCAGGGAACGATTAAGGCTGCTATAAAGACCAAAGTGCTAGATGTGGTGAGGTTGAAGGTAGAAGCGGATGAAATAATAAGTGTAGATTTACCTTTGGAAAGGATGGAGCTTTATGAACAAGATGAGCTGTTGTTCATGGCAAAGGACGTGACCAGTATCACAATGAACGCTCATGAGATTCTGACAGAATTAGCATGAAGGTGTGATGTAGACTTATCCAAGAAGAAGTCATAGGCTAAATTACAGTGATCAAGAATTGGAAGAGAAGAGAGTTATATGGTTGAAAACACACATTTGAGAATTGATTATAGGAATACGTGCGTGGAGCATGCTTGACAAGTAGGAAGAGAGGTGGTCCAAGAAAAGAGTGTCAAAAAGGGCATAGGCGATACGCCGCCTGCATGTGGGGGAACAGCAGGAGTAGAGGCTAACCCATTGTGAGAGGTACAGAGCGGAGGGTGTGTGCATGTGCCTTGGAGCAGGGGTGATCTGGCAGCGTTCACTAATGACTTTCCTCGGCTGAGGGAAAAAATTGTATAAGCAAGTAGATCTCTTTGTCAAGATTTCAACAGTATTGTGGATTGATATGAATACATTGTTTGACATTGCAGTATCAAGTGATTTGTGATCAGCTTGTAAAATTGCTTTTGAATGGCAATGTCGGAACCAGAGCAAGATCCTGTTACACATGGTGCTTCACCTGTGGTTATGAAGAAGTTTGAGCAGGTAATCACATGGTTACAGTCTAAACTTTTGCCACAAGATATTGATTGGGTTAGGATAGATCGAACTACCCAAAAGCCCAAGGAATTGGTCCGTGCTTATTACGAAAGGCTCTTGCCCTAAGATCCTCACCCTGAATAGAGCGTGCAAACGTGGCTAAATTTCATCCACTTGCCGTTTCTGGCAATTCAATTTCAGCGGTAAGCGCGCCCGTAACCTTGGCGGTTTCTTTAATTTTTATAATTGTGACATTCGCAACTAATGCAGCGTTGGTTTCTAGATCGTGCCGAGCTACCGCTTATCTTGCGCTTCAAGCCCGATTGAATCCGGCGATGCCCACTGTCTTGCTGGGTTGCGCCTAAGAGTCCCTATTGGCTGGGCTTCTTTCTGATGTGCCCCGTGCATTCCCAGCGCTTCATCCCCTCCGGGATAGATAAATCTGAGCTTGACTTTACACTACAGCGCTTTCAAGTCTCAGTGCCATTCCCCCAGTGTATTAATTCATTCCTTTCCCCCTTTCAGAACCACTGTTAGTACCCCTGTGCACCGCGTACTTACAGATATCCATTGGATACCCTCCTTCAGCACTGATTAGGTAATAGCAGAACTCCGCGCCATCTCTGTCTTCGCATCACGGCTACCGATAATGTCATGGATTCGACTGATCATGCCACGTTGCTTCTTGATCTCTGGCTCTACTCTCCCCTTGTCTATCCTTCTTTCACATGTTTTATTATCTAGCACAGTTTGACCCACGTGCACTTCCCCTTATTTATTAGCGTTGCGCATCATGTTTGATAACACACCTGAGACAACCTCACGAGCACTTTTGGATGTACTCTCAACTATCCAATGTTAACCCAGTGTAATTTTCTTTCTTGTTTTCTTCCTTTATTTTTCTCCCATGGTTCGTGCAATTACAGGCTATTATATACAGGCATGTTAATTAAAATGTCCTGATGATGATCCCAGCATCAATTTAAGGGATCGAAACGCCGTTGACACGATGTACACCATATACGTTCCACAGATTGTTATGTCTAATATGTAATGGTGTCTCAGCTGTATCCTGTTTGTTCCATTTGAAATGTGCCCCAAAACAGACAAACTCCTTTTGCCTGAGCCCTTTACTTTGTGCTGTATGTTCTTCTGTGCTAAGTTGGATGGAGGCTTGTGTCCCGCTTATATTATCCTCTTTTCACTACTTGTTATACTTGAATTTGCATATTAAATTTCAGTCCGGCTGGACAGATAGCTATAGTAGATTGAGTCTATATTAATCATTTCGTGTCTAAACATTGTCTAGGGACCGTTGTCTTTAGAAACACAAAAGAGAGAATGTAGGCCATCTAAAAGCAGCGTTTGCTGCATGCACCATTTCTGGAGTGTGAAAGCTGCTTGTTTACAGGGAGTACACTCTGCACAAGTGTCTGAAATCATTGCCTTGACACATGCCTGCCTGGTTGCTGATCAAATCCGAGTCACCATCTACACCGATAGCCAGTACGAAATTGGTGTGGTTCATGACTTCGGACAGCTGTGGTCACAGAGGGGATTCTTATCGTCATCAGGATCTCCGATCCGAAACTGGATAAATGCGAGACAGTTGTTAGAAGATTTGCAATGTCCAAAATAAATTGCAGTGGTTAAATGTGCCGCCCACGAGAGGGGGGAGGACTTTGTCATGCTTGGGAACATGTACGCGGATGAAGTTGCACGTTTCTGTGCTGAACAAGGGTGCATCTTCATAGGAGAATATACTGGAGAGAGCACAGAGGGAACCGAGCTCAGCATGATGTTAGCCATAGCAGACACTTGGGACAAGCTCAAGTGCCTGCAGGGAGATGTGTCAGGACAGGAAGAAGCTGGTTGGATCAAAGCAGGTTGTGAGAAAAGAGATGATGGTATTTGGGTTTCAACTGATGGTCGAGTGGTAATGCCAGATGATTTACTTAGCCCTATGGCAAGAAAGATTCATGGAGAAGTTCACATTGGAAGGGATGACATGGTGTGAGTGTTCAGCCAGACGTGGTTTAATCCACGGTTTTGTGCGTTTGCTGAAGCAGTGTGTCACAGATGTATTACGTGTCAGCAAATGAATGCTGGAAATAAGACTATAGTTGCATTAAGTCACATTGGAAGATCAGGGGGACCCTTCAATAGGATTCAGCTTGATTTCGTTGAAATGCCTAGGTGCAATGGATTGAGGTACATCTTGGTTGTGGTGTGTGTTTTCTCACGGTGGATGGAAGCTTATCCAACAAGGAGGTGTGATAGTCTCACAGTAGCAAAGTTATTGCTTAGAGAACTTATACCACGGTTCGGGTTTCCAACCTCATTGGAGTCAGATAGAGGAACGCGCTTCCATAGTGAGATTATGAGGATGCTTTGCGCTGTCTTACAAGTTGATCAGAGACTGCATTACAGCGACAGGCCAGAGGAATCTGGAATTGTGGAGCAAATCAATGGAACTCTTAAGATGAGGATGGTAAAAGTGTGTTCATCCATGTCTCTGAAATGGCCAGATGCATTGCCCTTGGTTTTGATGAGCATCTGTAGTATCCCTGAAAGGAGGACAGGTCTCTCGTCTCATGAGAGCTTGATGGGGAGGGCGATGCATTTGCCTGCAGTACCGTCTACCACCTTGATAATCATCTCAGTTGATTTGATCCTTGATTATTGCAAAGGACTGGCTGACGTAGTCCGTTCTATGTCTCACCAGGTTGAAGCTGTGACTGCCCCGACCTCGAAGGACCTGTGCCATGACTTGTGCCCGGGTGACTGGGTACTCGTTCATAAGCATGTGAGGAAGAGTTGCCTTGATGCCCGTTGGAAAGGTCTGCATTAAGTGATCCTGGTGACAAACACAGCTATGAAGTGCTGGGGCTTGCCGAGCTGAATACACGCCTCCCACACTCGCAGAGTTTCAGGACCCTTAGAAGAAACAGCTACTTTCCCATAAGTAAATCCAGCTGTGGTTGAGAGGCCACAGGAGAGGACAAGCCAAGCTATGAGGGTTACTGACTAAGTTGGTTGCACACCAGATCAAGCTGAGGGGGGTCACTTTATACAAGGCCCAGATCTTGACTCTGAGGTAGATGGTAACGTTGCGAGTGGTATAGAGTCAGACTCAGCTGAAAAAACTGGTGCGCAAAGTGGTCGGGTGCAGAGAAAAAGAGCAGAACGTGCAGTGGAATCGTGGCCTGGGAGAGAAAGGAGGTTAAATCTAAGACTGGCACCTGAAAGAGATCTTGCTCCTGTGTCAGAGACAGCTGAATCGGAGCTAAGTGATGCAGAACAAGCTCAAGAAAGTCCGAGAAGGTCGAGAAGATCAAGAGTGCCTTGTCAGAGATATGCTGCCCCAGAGTGGACTTATCTGGTTACAGATGCCGGGAGCAGTGGGTACCGGGAGGCTAAGGTCTTCACGAGTGGGCAGCAGGACCCCAGAACTGAAATTTGATATCAAGCTGATAGTTCCAGGTCTGGAAATAGAGGGGGTACTGACGGTGACAGTACCTAGACCTCCAATCTTGAGCAAAGTGCGAGTTTTGATTCTGCGAGATTTGCCTTTTCCAAGTTTTGGATATCAGCCACCAGCTCAGGAAGTTGCAGCTGTTCGTCTTGAGATTTTGTAATGTGTCATAGTTGAAATTAGTTCTGAGCTTATAAGAGACTGTTTGTTGAACTGTGAACTGTAAATAAGCTTGCTTTAAAGAAGATAACCTAGGCCCGAGTGGAAGAAGAATAAACTTAAGGATTTTTCCGTAGAAGAAGAAAGAGGGCTAAGGAAGTCTTTTTGAACTGTGTAAATAAAAGAGGAACAAACTGTGAATTATTTCAGAACTCCAACGAACTGCATTTGAATTGATTACCAGCAAACAGGAAAAGAGAAAGAGACCTTGGGTTAATCCTCTTGCTGCGCTAAACCGACAATTGCAGTTGGAGTCTGGAAATTTGAATCGTAGGTCTAAGTATGTAATAGGTACACTCGTAGTAGGAGTGATAATAGTAATAGCAATAACAGGTATTATTGTGTCTGTAAAATTTTCACATGATGCAGAAGTTGAAGGGGTGGGAGTGAAGGGGACAACCACACCTGTTATTTCTAGCACAAAGAGGGTATTGTAGGAGCTGAAAAGGCTATACTAGATCAGACTAGTCGTATGTTACACATAGATTTGTCTAAAGGTGATTACATGCATAACGCTTAAGCAAAGCTGCTATACGAATATGTTAACACGATGGATGTGAGAGATTGCTATGTGTGCATACAATTGCCTGCGTCTGTGGAGGAAAGTATTCGTTATCACCATCTTCCTTTGACAAAACGGTATTACATGTAGCCTGTTGCTTAGTATGTTTTACGGTAAGGGCCATTATGAATTATTTCAATTATGATGTGGTGCTTTCAGAAGTTCCAGCTTATAAACACCTGAATAAGTATGATTACTACAAGCAGGAAGATAGAGTGGGAAGTTATTTCATACCTACTGTCACATTAGATACAGCTTATGCACATTGTCACAATTTAACATGTATGGTAACCGACATAGAAAATAAATTTGTAGATCAAATAGAAGATAGACATAGGCAGTTGTCAGTAAGACTGAATAGTAGAGATTGAAAAATTGCTTGGACCAAGGAAGAATTAGCACACAAGGCGAGAGGGAACTCTGGTCCAATACCTTTGGATTTTGAACAGAGAGGAAAGCTTTGCAGCTAACAGGTACAGACAGACTATGATAATATATTCGTAGGACAGAGTGTGTGTGATCATATCAGCACAATAGAAGCCACTGCAAAGAAGTTTTTGCAGGATACGGTGCAAGTGGTACCAAATGTATATTTAGTGTGTGAGAAAAATGCCTATGTGCGATTGCCACTGAATTGGTATGGTACATGTTATGTGGCGGTTGTGTTTCCCAAGATTTGTCATGTTGAGAATTTAGGACCTTTAGTAGGTGATGTACATCATAGAGAGAAAAGAGGTACAAGTGCAGGTGAGATAGTTGGAGATGTATTTAGAGCCATGATACCAAATCTAGAAGTAGTTCTGAATGACATTAAGATTAGAAGGTTGTCAACTATTGTGGATAAGTTGTCAGCAAATACAGCCCAGTCTTTGTTGCTCGTAGATGGAAAGACGGTGTCGATAAGAGTTATGGTGATGCAGAACCGCCTTGCTTTGGATGTCTTATTAGCAAAAGACGGCAGAGTTTGTAAAATATTGAGGGTCCAATAGTTCTGTACTTATATACCTGATAACAGCAGAGATCTGAAGAAGTATATAAGTAACATCACTGAGATTCATCATGAAGTGCATGATTTGGCCACAGAGGGTGTCTGGGACAAGGTTAGAAAGAGCTTCACGAAGGTTGGAAGTTGGTTTGCCAACCCTGGAAAGGATATCCTTGGTTACATCTTGAAGCCCATCATTATAGTTGTGGTTTGTGTGATCATCTTGTTGGGATTGGTGAAAGCCTACAAATGGCATAAGGCAGGTCAGGCTGAGAGATCTCTTAGAGAACATGAGAGGAGAATGGGGAGACTGCAGGGCAGTCACTATGAGAATCTCAAGAGCCTAGAGAAGTTCCGACAGGGAAGACTGGCTACAACTTCTGTTTAGGTTAGTTCTTTCTCCAGGGAGTTGTGATCTATTATGAAGACACTTGTCATCAGAGGGGGGGGACTGATGGAGCGCGATGGTGCTCTTTCTTTTGTAGGGGTGCATAATAATCACGGATAGTCCGCATCCACATATGTCTTCATGTGTTGTGATAACATTTGTTATTAGATTGTATTTAGCAATAACATGTGAAAGTATAATGATAGAAATGTTCATGCCAATGCGAAGAAATAACGTGGTTTTTTGTTCTGAATAATTTAATCAATGATAGTTGCCTGCATTTGCTTAATGAAGTTGCTCATATGTGATGTAATGCATTTGGTTTAAACGTGCACCATAATAAAGTTGCATGTAGATGTGACTAATTGTGCTTAACGTTGCTTGTAGGGAAGTTGCATTTGATGTGTTTATGTAAAATGAAAGGCCTAAATGAAATGTTCACTTATGTGTATTTGAATGGCCTGTTTGTTTCATTCTTATGTTGACCAAAATTATGTAGGCCTGAAATATATTTTCCCTGGAAGCCCTCAGACAAGGGTTTGTCAGTGAAATTCATGTGCATGTTAAATTTCTTCTGTTCTCACGTTTCTGTTGCAGGTAGAGAAAGTCATCTTTCTTAGTTAGAATAATGCCTTTTGTTTTAGGAGTTAGGCTCAGGGAGGAGATGATACCATGTGTAAGGCACGCTGTTAACTGGGAGACAGTGTTCTTTCTCACTGAGGGAGGCCTGGGAATCAAGGTCATTGAGCCAGGAGCTGGAGTTCGACACCGCATGGAAAATCACCTATGAGAAGTGTCCAGCGAGATGAGGTGATTTTTGGGCGTGTTCTACGTTTCTGTGTTTTGTATTAGGGACAGTGCCCTGGGCTGGAGTCAGGAGAGGAGGTGAGGAGATCAAAGGAGAGAGAAAGAGCATCTTAGAACGAGCTCCGTAGCTTTGGCTACTTGACCTATTCAACGTGAGTCTACTTCTTAGGAAGTCTTCACGCGCTGACTCCTTTTTCCTGATCTTGCCTGGGAAATGTTCAGTTGGGATGTCACGATAGTGGTAGTGTAGGGATAGACTAATGCTTTTTATTCATTCACCACAGATTAAGACCGATCTTGCCTGTGTTCTGCTTCTGGAAATTCTTATTCTGTTTATTATCTATTGCATAAAACCGTCTCGTAGGTTTGGATATGTATTAGTTCCCATGTACTTCTACAACCTCGATATGAGGTGTTTGTACATCCAATTGTTTTTGGCTTTGTAATAAACCCACTGTGAGAAGTTGGGTTGGTATATGCTGTCCACTAATTAAAGTGGGCACCTTGTACCAGTCCACACGACCCTTATGATGTATGAGGTCAAATATGACCTTATTGAAAGCTATCCTAGTGGTAGCTATGGAGAGCAGCGTTCAGGCTTAATCTTGAAGGAATGTAAAGCAGCTTGTTTTACCAGAATATCACCTCCTAAATGACTAAATGAAAGGAGCACCACAGTGTTTATATAAAAATATGTATTTGGCGTGGCCAGCCAGCATGGCCGTTCGGACTTGAAGCCGACTGGCTCCGTCCCGTGCCCTGTAAATCCTCTGCTTTAAGGTGTACTGGAGCGCTACCAGCTCATCCCAGGGAGTGATTCAGTGCCGGGGAGCTGCTCCGCTGTGGAATGGCGAACGAAGAAGCCCTCCGGGGGTTGCGGTGGAGCAGTGCCTGACCGCGGCCGTTCCAGGCCGCAATGCCTAAAATTGCGACTCTCCCTCTCCCCCTCGAGCGCGCTGCAGTGATATGCGACCGGGGCCCCCTGTGAGGCATAGCGGTGACTGATGCGGCGGGGGCCTAAGCTGTGGCGCCCCTGGAGGATTGGGCTAGCTGCTTGGTGAGATGGCTACCAGCGTAGGGAGAGGAGCGCCACCAGCGTGCAGCCCGTCAGAGCCTTGCCCCAGTGAATTGGTGGCGCGCCAGTGTGGCTATGAGGAGCGGTCCTAAAGAAGAGACCCAGACGGAGACACGACCACCAGGGCAATTGTGATCCTGACTGCGATCTGCTGGGGGGCCCTTGCTGAGCTGAAGTGAGGCGCGGGTGAAGCCCACTGCACTCAGACCCCGGCAGACAGCGGGCTTCCCCGCCGGGCTCCTAGGTTCGGTGGCGACGGAGCCTGCGAGTCCACGGGGGACATCCAGGTGAGCACAGCAATCGGGACCCCTTCGGCAGCTTCTAAAAAATGATTGGGGGCTGCTGCGAGGTGAGGAGCCACTGCGAGGTGTCCTGATCTGTGCCGGGCCCCCAAGTTGCTGGATTTGTGCCCCTGGGGGTGGGGGTGGGAGAGCCAGTCAAGCGTTGCACTCCATTCTCAAAGTGATGCATGGGGCCTACTCACGAGGAAGATCCTGGTGGTGCCTGAGGTGGCCCCACTACGCAGCATATACAACATGATGCCTGACCCTAAAATGGCCACGAGGAAGACACTTGAATAGAGCACAGAGTCCATAGGTGGCGAAGGAGCAGTGGGACTGACACGTGTCTAGCTGATCCCGGCAGAGAGTTCACCTCCCGTGTAGCGGCAAAGTTGGGGGCCGACTGGTGACCTGTGGACCAAACAGGTGCAGAACTCACCATGCAGCCACCAGGTGGACCAGTCAACAAACCTGTGTAGTCGCTATAGCTGGCATGGCAGGTGCTACATGAACGGGTGGAGAGGCGGCACTGGGCCTCTGCATCTCCTCAGTGTGCCCATGCTGGTTTTGCAAGACAGGAGGAGCGGTCAGGAGCTAACCAGTGAGCGGTTCCCCTTATGCCACCAAAAAAGGCCCCCCAACAACAAGGTGTCAAACTATTTTGCCACTTCGGGCGCAGGGGCAGCCAGGGAGGAGGCGATACCACCGACAGGAACAATGGCACTAACCAGGGACGACCTCATGCCTTCCCTGCTCGAGTTCAAAGGGGAACTCCATGCAGACATCAAAGCTGACATGGACGCCTCCTTTGAATTATTCCGTGCAGAGATGAGGGAAAAGATGGTGACCCTGCAAGCAGATGTGGACTCGGTGGGAATGCGCACACTAGACCTGGAAGTGACAGGAGCTAACCAATCGTATTGCGCCCCTGGCAGAGGGATCAGCGGACCTGAAGAGCCAGCTGCTGGCCACTATGCTTAAGTGCGAGGACGTAGAAAAGCGATCACACCGCGACAACATTCGAGTGCGAGGGCTGGAGGAAGATGGCGAGGGTCCAGACCTAGATGCATTCATGGTGGGCTTCTTCTCCTCAGTCTTAGGGGTGGACGGCCCTGAAGTCTGGCTAGAGAGGGTCCATAGAGTGGGGCTGCGACTCCATGGGGAGAAATGGAAACCTCACGATGCCCTGGCAAAGTTTGGCTCCTTCAAGATTAAGGAACTGGTTCTACAAAAAGCGAGGGCTACCAATAAAATTTCCTTCCGGAATGTCACCTGCACGCTCTACCAGGATGTGGTCCAGTCCACGCTCTTGTGACGTCAGCAATTTCGTCCGGTCACCGATTTCCTTAGAGATAGGAAGATCAGATATCGATGGACATATCCCTTTGGAATAGTTTTCCAATGGGACAACAAACATCTCCACTGCACGGAGCTGAAGGAAGCGGCGGACGTGCTAGGAATAGAGATTTCCTCATCCAGAGACCCGACAACGCAGGGGAGAGACAACGCAAGGGAGAGACAGCGTGAGAGACAAGGAGATGACGCCTAGCGGTCCGCGGGGAAAGCGAGCAAGAAAACCCCAGTTTAAAGCCTGCGCTTTGTGTGTATTACAGTTACTCTATATCCGCCCCCTGGGGGGCACGACACCCCTGGACTTAAAACCGACAAGGACAGAGTGGCTGGAACAAGGAACTTACGCTTGTCTGGTCCCTGGGTGTTCCACGTTCAGGGAATTTCGTGACCGAACTCTATCTGGCAAATGAAAAGGTACTTTAACCCCCCCTCCCCAAGGGGCCAGCTGGCTGGCGAGGTGGAGTGCTGGCTGGAGCGGAGGACTTGCACTTCATGAGCCCTGTGTATCTGGATTAGATGGTCCATACAATGTTAAGGGGCCTGAGGCCTGGTGGTTAATGCTCAAAGGTCACTTTCTCAGCCTCTGCTCGTGGGGAGCAGAAGGGATAGCTGCCTATCGCTGTGGTGTTAAGGAGATTCCAACGGGAGGGTGGATGGATCGGAGGACTTGCAATATTCTAGTCACTGGGGGAGCCATCGCCTTTGTCAATCTGGGGTAGATTTGACACAGGAGCTCAGAAATGTGAATGTCAGGAAATGGTGGTATGTGTTCTCTATCTGTACGCCTTCATGCTATTTTTGTAGGGACGGAAGTGGTTACGTTCCCTGAGTGTGTTATTATACAGGGATTCCCCTCTGCGATGGGGATTCTCCACACTCAATTTTACTGTTTGTTTAGGTTTGTTTTATTAGTTCGATGTCATGGTGCCCTTTTTTACACTTTTTTCTTGTGGGAGGAGGGGCAGAGGGGTGGCTAGTCGCAAAGTCAGCCTGTGGAGGGAGGCAGGGTCCCACCTAGACAACCATGGCGGTCCGAACTATAACATGGAATGTTCAGGGCCTAAACTCCCCCAATAAACGACAGCGCCTCTGAAAATATTTACTTGACCATAATGTTCAAGTGGCGGCCCTTCAAGAAACAAACCTCAAAAAATCAGAGGAACGCTGTCTGAAACACAAAGCCTTTCCACTTATATTTCGATCCTCCCACGACGCAAAGCCCACTGGGGTAGCACTACTCTTCCACGCGGGGA
Organism: Triturus cristatus; assembly: GCF_964204655.1. Lineage (NCBI taxonomy): Eukaryota > Metazoa > Chordata > Amphibia > Caudata > Salamandridae > Triturus > Triturus cristatus. Next base: position 446,221,430 of record NC_140584.1, read on the forward strand.
TCCCGTTTCAATCCCAAGACACTAAGGAGGACCTGCGGGGCCGGCAACGCATGTTTGCAGTTCTCTATCACCGAATACAGGACAGCAAGACTTTATTCTCTCCTTCTTCATGGCCCTGGGTCAGTTCGCGCAAGTGGACATACTATTGATGGGGGATTTCAATCTTATCTGGGCTCTGGGGCTGGACACAAAACAGTCACACAGGGTGGCAGGGGGGGTATTTGGCAAGGCACTTAAATCGCAACTCCAACTACTGGGCCTGGTGGACGTTTGGAGGGACAGTAATTCTACAGTACGCGACTATTCTTTATTCTCCAACTCCCACAGGACATACTCCCGTATTGACCATATATTTTTGAGCCAATCTCTGCTCCCCTCAATCCTACAAACACACTTCCATCCAACTTGCCTGTCCGGTCATGCCCCCCAGGAGATGACCCTCACCTGTCCAAATCTGAGTCAGAAACACGTGCAGTGGTTCTTCCCCAACTTCCTATGCAGTGACAGATTGCTGCGGGATGAACTCAGGCACACTATCAAAGATTTCTTTGGGCAGAACGATCCCGAGCTTACCTTCCATGCCACCACTTGGGACACACTTAAAGCAGTAGTCTGGGGTAAATGTATTGAATTGGCCACTACCCTGAAAACACAGCATTGAGAGGAATGTCTAATGCTGGAAAAGGAGCTGCAGACTGCGGAACAGGTGCACAAGGCCGGCCCCTCAGGTCCGAAATGGAGGAAAGTTACTGCCATAAAGGGGAAGCTGCAAGCCATATACACCAACAGGGCAGAAAGAACCATCCTGCACTTACAAGCCAGGGGTTATACGGGAGGGAACAAGGTGGTATTCTTACTTGCGCCTCAACTCAGGGCCAAGCAGGAAAGGGAATACATACGACTTATCGTGAATGAGGACGGGGTCTCTCACAAGACTGAACAGGGGAAAGCGCAGGCCTTCGAAAAATGTTATCGTACTTTTTATACTTCGGAACACCCACGGGCGCAAGACCTATCGGAGTACTTGGACTCCTTACACCTCCCACAGGTCCCGGCCGCCACAAATGAGGACTTGGCTAAACCCATCACAATTGAGGATGTGCAGAGGGCAATTGATGCACTCAAGATACAGAAAGCGCCGGGGCCAGATGGGTTCGCAGCCCACTTTTGCAGCACTTTCCCCCCAGAATTAGCCCCCTATTTAACTACCCTATTTAACATCATCGCGTCTGCACAGCAGATCACCCCTCCATGAAAGAGACGATTGTGGCGGTCATTCCCAAGCCAGGGAAGGATCCTACAGCCTGTTCCTCTTACTGCCCGATTGCCCTTCTGAACTTAGACGTCAAAATGGATTGCAAAATATTGGCTACTCGCCTAGAATCGGTGCTCCCCAGCCTTATTGGCCCGGACCAGTCAGGGTTTATTAAGGGCCAGCAGACCCATGATAATTTGCGGCGCATCATCCATATCATTGAGAAGGCATGTTTGGGTGGAATGGACTTTCCTGTTTCAAGTGCTTCAGCGCTTTGGATTCAACGAGGCTTTTGTAGGAATGATTTGCGCCAATTATCAGTCTCCTCGATCCAGGGTTCTGGTCAATGGCGCTGCTTCCCCCTTCTTTAGTTTGGCATGTGGGATGAGGCAGGGATGCCCGCTGTACCCCCTCCTCTTTGCCCTCAGCATAGAACCCCTAGCGCAAAAAGTTAGAGAGAATCCGGACATTCTGGGGGTGCGATTTGGCACAGACGATCATAAGATATCACTCTTTGACGATGATGTGCTTCTTCCGATCACAGAACCATTAACCTCCCTCCCGGCTCTGCAGAAGGAGCTAGTGTGGTTTGAGCGTGTGGCAGGGTTCAAGATTTATTCGGCCAAGTCCTTCTTGCTTAATCTGACCCTCTCTTCAGAAGAGTGGCGACGAGTTGAGAGCGAATCACTGTTTCGCTGCATGGCAAGGAGATTGTCTATTTAGGCATTAAGCTTACCCCCCCATATCTCGGATTTGTACAAAGCCAATTTCCCTCCCCTTCTACGCCAATTGAAAATTGACCTGGGCCAATGGAGGGCTGCATATACCTCCTGGCTATGTCGGATCAATGCCGTAAAGATGAGTGTGCTCCCCCGCTTGATCTACCTGTTCCAGAGGCTCCCCATCCCAGTACAAAAAGGTCTCTTCAAAGAGCTGCGACAATTGATCACTAAATTTATTTGGTTGGGGAAGAGGGTGCACCTCCCCTATCGCCTGCTTCTGTGGTCCCTTGCGGAGGGGGGCGGGGGTTGGCTTTGCCTGATTTTCAGGGATACAACAGGGCAGCTCAGATGCGCGTAATCACTGAGTAGTCGCTGCATGCCTCTGAGAAGCACTGGCTTCACATGGACAAGCAGATAACCGTTCGCACCATATGGGATCTATTGTGGAAGTCAAAGTGTGACAGACCACCTAATGCTTACATTAGTACACGCACTTCCACTACACTGAGGGTATGGGACGCTCTCACTGGGAGGCTGCAGCTGACTACCCTTCCTTCCCCCTACACGCCCATACATTTTAATTCTGCCTTCCCCCCCAGTGCTCCAAGAGGGACCCTTCGATGCATGGCGGGTAGGTGGGCTGTCTTATGATTTCCCACCTCTTTCATGAGGGAGAGTTTCTCTCCTTTCCAGAATGCCGGAAACAATTCTCACTACCAGTCATGGAGGAATTCCACTATTTTCAGTTTAAACACTGGGCTCAGCAGTCCGTGGTGCGGCAGGCCGCCACCGGGGACTTGATTCCCATCGAGAAGTTTGCCCAATCTGGTTCCTCGTCCAAGGGTAACATTTCTTTTCTTTATGCTCTTATACAAGTCCTGAGCCCCAAGATCACTGCACCATTTAGACTTTTTTGGGATGCACTTTTGGGTACTCCTTTAGTGGGGAAACAGTGGGAACATTTAAGTAGAGACATAACGAAATTCAACCGCTCGATGTACGTACAAACTCATGTATGACTGGTACTTTTCTCTGCAGAAATTATACAAGATTTTCCCCAACACCTCGAATAGATGTTGGAGGGGATGTGGGCTATTGGGTGATTTTCGCCATATCTGGTGGGATTGTCCTTCGGTAAAACCCTTTTGGAAGGAGATCCTAGCCTAAATTAAACTCATATTAGGCTATCCAATTCCCCAGTCCCTGAAACACACCTTGCTGGAGGTAAGAGACGCATCCCTGAAACGCCAAACGCAGAGTTATCGGTCAATTATGTGGCTCTGCCTAGGGACAGCTAAAATGGCGGTAGCAGCTGCCTGGCAAAAACAAGAGGCACCATCTTTAACCCAGTGGCATGTGCTGCTCTGGAGGGCGTTGGCTATGGAGCGCATGGCCGACATTGTTGACGACACCAGAAAAGGCTTTGACTACATATGGTCCCCGCTGGTGAGTTACTTATCGGAAGGGATCCCACTGACGGCGTACGCCCCACGTCTGAGGGCCCTTAACCTGTTTCACATTTAGTGCCTCTGCCACACAGAGGAGAGCTGAGGGTTAGAAGATAGCCATGTCTGGGTCTTCATGGCCTGTCCCTTGAGCTCACTACATTATTATTTGCAGCATGACATGACAGTTTTGTTTGTTTTTCTACATATGTTAAGTTTCCTTTCTATAATCCTCTTCTTAGAGAATGGATCGACAGAAGGTTATGGACTACTGCATGCAACATGATGTGATTGTACTTAACCATAGAGGTTTCCTTTTTCACTCGTGAATAAGCTGTAACCTTCATGTGCTCTCTGTAACTCGTGGCCGTGCTTGATAATTGGTGCACGTGTACTGCATATCTGTTTTAATATTAAAATTCAATAAACAGAATTTGAAAAAAAATATGTATGTATTTATTAATATGATACACTCTATTAGTCTCTATACGAGACTAGGGCACAAAGCACACAATACTGAATCAATAGAACATTTGTAAATATCACAATACACAGTGGGCTCCAGGGGAGACTGGCCCTTATACTAAAAAAATTGTATAACAACAACAACTTGACTAGACACAGTGCCTAGAACACGTAGAATCGCGGGGACCCCAAGGAACCACCCAGATGAGTGACACAGGGAGCCCACGGAGGACGGGTGCAGTGAGGAAACACAGACGCGTGCTCCGTACAACTCTATGGGAAAGTCGCGGTTGGAAATTCACAAGTTGAGGCACAACGCGGAGATGTATGGCATCTATCCATACTGCATAAAGGTGTGCAAATAGGCAGACGAGTTCTGTCGGGGACGAGTGTCCCCAGTTTAGTCTTGTGTGGATTCAGGGACCTATATTTTAGGCCCACGTATATACCTTTTGGACAGGTACTTTTTCTGATTTCTTCACTGTTATTTACCCCGCTTGTACCTGCCCTTCATTGTCGCTCAGGGGTCCCCCTCTTTTAATTGTTTTTTTCGTCACAGCCTTGTCGCTGTGGGTTTTTTTTTGTTGGCAGCTGTTCTCTAGCACCCCCGATTGTACTTGTATCATTTGCGCTTTTGTTTGATTTCTGTGCTCATTGGGTATCCTTTGGTGTTTATTTTTTCATTTTATTATTAATATTCGTTCTTTGTCTCCCCTATGTATTCTTTACACTGGTTCCCCCCCCCCCTTTTTTAATTTTTTCGGACCATTTGGGTTTGAAACAACCAAGTAACATCATAAACCTATTTGGTTTCTTCCTTCTTTCTTCATCTTTTCTACTTGTTGGCTCCATATCCTGCCTTATACCATGGAGAGCATCAAAACCTTTGGGTTCTCGGATGAGGACTTTGCTCGAATGATTGGTCTAGCAGCTGGTAGTGAGGGACAATTTTCGTTGTCCAAGGGTCTTGAAGGCGAATGGACCAAACTCCTTAATCTAAAGATAAAATCTAAACGTACTGAAGCCCATGCCAACTTTATGCTTGAGTATCTAAAGGCCGGGACGATCCCCTTCGGACTACGCGTCCGTAATGTCCCAGGTCTGTTTGTTGAAATTAGATTATTCTTAGAGAAATGGGCCCTTATCTCTAATAGATGCTCACGGGACTGGATGATGTTAATCATCGAGACAGCCAGAGAGGTACTAGCCATTATGACTAAAGAAATAGAAGCACTTGAAGAAAGATTAAAGAAAGACAAGTCAGTTGATATAGCAACCAAAAAGCTAGAAGAGATTGCACAAGAGGTGGACTCTTTCTCTACCTACCTCCTTAAAAGGAAAACTGATAAACTTAAAAAAGATATCAGGCTATTCTCCCAGGAACGGACTTATCTGTATCTTATGTCCAACTTCTATAACATGTCAGACCCCAATGGACCTAGTAATAGCAATATGAGATGGGGCAATAATAAAAAAAGTCATTACATTCTCTGACACCACGGACTCGGAAGGAGAAGGGTCTGTTGATTATGAGACTAATTACAATTCCAACTATCAATCCCGACAGGAACAATTCGACAGACCGGTGATGCCCGATCATTTTTTAGGCAACCGCAGAGGGAACTACCGCCCCAGAACCAGAACACCTCGAATGAGGAACTACCATCAGGCTCAGGGTCAACCCCAGATGTACATACAAACCAGACACAATCAGTACTGGAGAACACAATAAACATACCTGTGTTTAATCTGTCTGCCTCTGGGGTTGACCCTGAAGCCTTGACCCTCCTATATAGGGGCCTAACATTTGTTCCAATCACGTCCCTCAATAAATTTGAGTTCCTAAAGGACCTACACTCCTTTTTCAGGAAAATTAGACTAAAAAAATTATTTCTCAATAGACCCTCCCCGGACCTCGGGGACAACCTGTCTGGACTCAGACCCCCCTCTAACTTTACCCCTGGGCTGGACCTTGTTGGTCCAGAGGTAGGTATTTTTGAGAAAGCGGTGTTATCGAGAATTTCCAAAATCATCAAAAGTGTTCCCAAACCGGTCAACAATCTACCCCCTGCAGAACAGAAAGCTCTGAAAATCCTTCAAAACAACAAGCAATTGACCATTAAGCCATGTGACAAAGGCGGGGGCATTGTTGTCTTTAACACCGCCACCTACATTGGGAAAATGAATACTCTTCTGTCATCCACCAGACATTATAAACGTATTATGAGAAACCCTGAGACCAATCTCAAACTACGTATTCTATCTATGGTCAAAACTGTGGTAGACCAGCTATACCCGTATGCCCATCATATACGGGGTACCGAAGACCTACAAAAATACCCTGGATCCCCCCCTACGACCCATTGTTTACACCATTGGTTCGGCCCTCGAACCACTTGCCAAATATGTGGACTGCTTTTTGAAACCTCTGGTGAGTAATCTTGAATCGTATGTGAAAGATACGGGCCATTTTATTTCAAAGATCGAGAATATTCCTTTTGACCCAGACAGGGACCTTTTGGTCACCCTGGATCTGGAATCTCTATATACAAATATCCCTCAGGAGGGAGCACTATCTGTGCTACAAGAGATATTGGCTACGGAAACACAAATTACCAACTCCCCATTCATCATTCAATGCTTGAAGATTGTTTTGAATGATAATTACTTCGAATTCAATAGTGATTTTTTCCACCAGATACAGGGCGTCAGTATGGGGGCGTCCTGTGCTCCAAGCATAGCCTGTCTCTGTAGGGGAAAATTTGAACAGATTAACATCTACAACGAACTGGCACCCTTTTACGAAAATGTCCGAGCATGGTCACGTTTCATTGATGATATTTTTTTCATCTGGAACGGGGACCATAGCTCCTTGGATGAATTTGTGGCTTGGTTAAACGCAGCTAACATCAACCTGAAATTTACTGTTCACTGTAGCAATATCAGGGTTGAATTCTTGGACGTTTGGATTGAACATCACCACAAAAAAATAAGTGTGTCTCTGTATATTAAACCTACGTCCAGAAACACACTGCTCCAATACGGCAGCTATCATCCTAGGTGCCAAAGGGACAGCATTCCCTTTAGTCAATTTCTCCGTGTACGGAGGAATTGCACCCATATGAAAGACTTCCTTGCTCAAGCAGACATCCTCAAGTCCAAATTTCTTAGCCGGGGATATCCACAGAAATTGATCGAAGACTCCTTCAAACGAGCTAGATATTTTAACAGAGAATCTATGTTCGATCAAAGGGAGACTGACCCTATGGACAAGTTGGTCTATGTCACTAAACACTCCAACATTAACCATAGGGTCAGACAAACTATCAATTCTCTATGGTACCTGTTGAACATCGGCAATGATGGGATGAATATTCCCAAACCCCTGTTCGCCTTCAAAACGGAACAAGAATCTGAAAAACGTTCTCATCAGAGGGAAAACCACGGAGAAAAAGGCACTAATCCAGACTGTCATTCCTGGATTTAAACCTATTGAAGGAAACCACCGCTGTGGTACCTGTCAGGCATGTCCTCAGGCCATTGTTGGCAATACCATCAATGCCAACAATCGGACCATCACCCTCCAAGGCATGACCAACTGCCGACCCTCCAATGTTGTTTACATTATCACATGTCCCTGCGACTTAACTTATATCGGTGAAACAAGCCGTGAGGTAAGAAATCGGATTTGTGAACACAAATCGAACATTCGAACACAAAAAACCTCTGCTCCACTGGTCAGCCATTGGCTGAACATGAACCATAAAGAAACTGACCTTAGATGGTCCATTTTGGAAAAAATACACACTCCACCAGGCCGGAACCCTAGCTCCATTAGGAAAAAAAGAGAGACCTTCTGGATTTTTTATCTAGACTCAGTACAGCATGGATTAAATGAGATGATCCAGTGGGAGAATGCCATCACCTAATTCTCCGGCCCCTGATACACCCTCCCCTCTGGACACTACTGGAGATCGTTACCTCTGTCTTTGTGTTAGGAATGATTAGACATTGTTCGTTATATTTCTATCTCCCCTTCCCCGACAGAACTCGTCTGCCTATTTGCATACCTTTATGCAGTATGGATAGATGCCATACATCTCCGTGTTGTGCCTCGATCTGTATAATATGTTTTTTGATCTTTTTTTTTTTTTAGTTGTGTCCATCGCTCCAACATGGCCGACGTCTTTCTTTAATAGCCTTATTGACGACGGAGGTGGCAGTCCACTTTCTATGTTGATTCATCCCCGGTCAATTGACTTTTCCATTGGTGCACGTGAAGCCCATGACGCGTTTAAAAGGTAGGTGCGCGCGAGTCCATTCAGCGAAGGCACCCCCTACGCCGTTGCCGCCGCGGGATTGACACATTGATAGACCCGGATTACAGAATCAGCAAGTAAGTGTCTATCTATAGGACTGTCCCTGCCCTAGTCCCAATTCTTCAAAATGTTTTTCTGTTCTACCCACCGATTTTGTTTTAAATGTATATATCACCTGTAGTTTACTGAGACTATTCTCGCTCTTTCTCGCGGCCTGGATAGGGCGTTTAATTCCTTGCTCTCGCCCCCCATAGACCTATTAGGTCTTTTGTGCCACCACATCAACTATCCCTAGTCTTCCTTTTGCACCCGGACAGCCAGTAGCCCCCTTGGATTTCTATTTGGGCCATTACAGTTGGTTGTTGTCTGCTCTATACCTACAGGTTCTCGTTGAGACGCTATAGAAGCGCACACGTAACTGGCGCTTGGGCGCTAACTCATCCCTTGGACATCCATGAACCTGAGCATTGTGAGGTTCTTTTGCACCTCCTGCGCACCTCCTGGCACGGCGTCTCTGTGACTGACAAGTATGTTGCCGTTTGTTGATATACCCCCCTTGCCCATTGGTCTAGATGCTATTGATCCGTGGTGTAGTGAGGGTAAAATGCTGGCTCTTTCTCTTATCTAATCTGTGCCAATCCTATATTTTTCCTTTAGATATGTCATCAGCCGTATTCTCATATCCTCTGAATACCCGTCCCTTGATCTGATTGGGTCGAGAATCTTTTCACGGATACGCCTGGCCACTACCTCTGACGTATAGCAGTTTCTTTGAATATCAGTATCATATTGATAATGTTCCCCTTGACTCCTGTCCTGTGGGTAGAATTTTAAGTACGTATAGCGATACATATTTTTTCACTTCGTTTACATGTCTATCTGCTGCATGTTCTGCACGTGGATTTGGTCGTTTGTTGGTGGCGTTTTTTCGCTTTCATCTGTGACTTAGCCTATACCTAGCTGCACATCTTCTTTCTAAGTTCCCCTTTCTGTTCTTAGATATATCTTTTCCACTTCGTATTGATCTTTTACCTCGGGGGTGTGCCCCTTTCCATGCTACCTTGGTACCTTTTGGACCTTTGTTAATTTTGATTTTTCCTTACCCTTTGCTAACTGGAACTGATTCGGACAGACAGATGTATATTTCTATTTTGTACCATAATGCATCAGAGTATCTGTATATGTTTTTTAACTCACTTTGTTTGATCGTTCATTTATATTTGTTTGATTGATTCTAGGTATTGCTCATGTCCCCTACTATCTATTGGTCTACGCCCTGATGAAGGTGGGGCCCCTGTGTGGGTCCTATACCGAAACGCGCGTTGGCGCCTGAATTGTCGGCCTTCCGTTTCCCATAGTATCGCCTATGTCCATCTGTCAACCACCTACTCGAGCACCACTGGATAGCTTTACCATTCTGACCGGAATTGTTGTTTTGAATGCTGTTTGGAATGAATGTCTGTGTGCATGATTTAGATTCACGTGTGGGACATTGAACGATGTATTGATTTACATATATATGTGTTGTCTTGATTTATTCTTGAATGTATGTGTATTCATTGACTAAAAAGTATTTGGAAAAAAGGAAAATAATTCTATGTTTAAAAACAAAATAAATAAGAGATATATATTTTTGTATCCATAACCCTTGTCTGGCGCCTTATGTTATCTGTTCTGTCCGCTCTGTTCCCAGTTTAGTCTTGTGTGGATTCAGGGACCTATATTTTAGGCCCACGTATATACCTTTTGGACAGGTACTTTTTCTGATTTATTCACTGTTATTTACCCCGCTTGTACCTGCCCTTCATTGTCGCTCAGGGGTCCCCCTCTCTTAATTGGAAATCTTCGGAGACCTCAGGAGCTCGGAAGAAGCAAACCGGGTAGATGCGTATAGGTGCCTGCTTTTGCAGCGGAGTAACTCCTTTACTCCAAGGGAGATTCTTCAGTCGTCCAGCGTCGTGCGGGCAGTCAAAGTACTTGGTTTCTTCTTATCAGAATCTTGTCCAGGTAAAATCTAAAGTCCTGTGATCAGGTAACCCACTTTATACCCATGGGAAGGGGTTGGATCGATTGTGTGGACCCTCCTAGGGGAGGGGCAGGACAGAGGGGTGGCTTCACCCATGTCCTTTGTGCAGTTTCACACCAGAGCAGGAGCCAATGGCTCCCAGAACTGGTTTGAGCTGGACTATGCACAGGGACACCAAATGTGCCCCAATGCAGACCTTCTGGCACTCAGAGAGTGTGCCCACACAGTCCCAATACACTAAATCCTGTCTGGGAGGTGGTTAAACCTCCCTGTGACAGGATGCCTATTGTCATGCCTTGTGCTCGAGCTTGGCTCAGCAGCAGGAGGGCAGACCCGTGTCTTTGGCTGGCAGTATCCATTTTGTGCTGCCCAGGTCGAGAAAGCTGGTACCGGGTAGACAGGTGACCCACATATGTCCCTCTAAAAGGATTGAATCATACCTCCACACCAGGTACTGGTGTGGAGGTATGATTCCAAGGTGTTTGACACCAAACACGACATGTTTCTAAGCAGCCGTTTTAAAGTTAGCATTTGCAGCGAGGATATAATGCACTTAAACATATATGTCTGGCTGCATCACAGACTACCCCGGAGAATGGTCTCCAAAGGCTGCAGAGGGGCTCTGCTCATGCAGGGGCACCCTCTCACGGAAAACCCAGCACCCTGCCTTCAGGAATGTAAAGGCCTGCCATAGGGGTGACTGATAGGTATTTAAGTGTAGTGATTTAGAGAGATATATTGAACCTATATTTCAGTAACTAGTGCAAGCATCATCTTACACAGTCTGCAGTAGCAGGCCTGTTGTGTCAATTTGGATGGCCTCTCGTGGGTGGCTTAATACATGCTGCAGCCCATGGGAGGCCTCTGGGGGTACCTAGGCCCTGGGTACATGGTGTACCATAAACTAGGGACTGATAAGGGTAACCCGGAATCCAATCTGGAGTGTACCTAAAGTACATGCATTGCAATTTAAGGGAGAAAGCAGATAGACTGGGGTCCTGGATAGCAGGATCCCAGTCAAACTAAGCCAAAAACAGTGTGACATCAGCAAAAAATGGGGGTAACCATAAGAAGCAGAAACTACTTTCCTACACCCACTAATTTGGATTTCGGAGTCTGTGATTCTTCAGAGTCATGGTTCTTATAAATTATGGTCTGCCTTAATGAGATATTTCTCCCTTCTACACTCCTCAGCAGGTAGCAAAGGACCATCGGCCAAGAGTTCCACAGTAAATTGGTAGGAAGGAACTTGGCCCTAACAGCATCAAATCTCTCAGCACATTAAACACACACTGATGCCAGTGTGGGATTTAATGAAAAATGCACGCAGAGGGCATCTTAGAGATGCACCCTGAAAAACAACCTAACTCTAGGAGCTGCGCTGTAGCATTACGCATTTTGCGCACTAGCTCTTTGACAATAGTTTCTGTCGCATTGGCAAAATATTTGGGCTGGGCATGGGCATTGCGGAGAAAATCAATTAAGCGTACCCTTGATGGCCTTTAATGAATTCTGTGTTTGGGTTTTCCCTTCCATCAGCTGTGCCAGGGACAATTTTAATTCCAAAATGTTTTTATTACTACATGCCAGTCCATTGAAGTGTTTAATGTTTCTTTTAAAAAGGTATTTTAATGTATTTATTGAAATGTATGTTTTTATGTACTATGTTTGTGTCTTTTATGATTGCTTTTTTAAATCGAATAAAGACTGATTGACTTGACTTGAACCTAACTCTAGTGTCCTGGCTGAGTGGCTGCTCACCAGCTGCCATAGCTAGATATGTTTCTGGAACCCTGGATCAAGAGCCTGCAGCTCTTGGGGTCCTGAAACAATGCACATCCTGGGACGAGGTACCAAGCCAGGATGGGCAGGGTCCACGAAGGGGAAGCTTCAAAGGCTTGCCGCCTTTTGTGAGCTACCCCAGCCATTTTCTGCTCCCAGCAACTGGCCCCCCATGGTTGAGACTCCCACTTTGAGAAGGAGAATTGGCAGGAAAACCAAGTTAGGAGGAGAGGTGTACCCGCCTTTGCCCACCCCACCACTCAGGTGCAGAAGGCGAGGTGAAGTACAACTCTCAGTCCCCGCCGTCTTGTAGTTGGCATGACCCAGCCAACCAGAGTGAGGCTTTTGCCCCCTCCCACTGGAGGGTTGCATAATAGGGGTTGTACCCACCTCAAGGAAGGGACCCATTGGCCCAGACCTGTACCTACCTGTAACGCAACCCCAAACCGTGCCTCGTCAGACAAGAAGCGAGAAGAAGAAGGACCGAAAAAGCCATGCTGAACTAAGAAGAGGAGGACGCCCACTGAGTTGACCCCAGCTCTACCGCCCTGTCCCCACCTCGAACCTGCTCCAGTGAAATCCCAGGGTGTTCTGCAGCCAGCAGCCCCCAAGAACCTGGAGGACATGACCTGCCCTGCCTTCCGAAACCAAAACTTTGTCTCCTGTGAGCACCGGATTTGCTCACCCACAGACTCTGGCTCGGGCCAAATTCGGAGTCTGCACCCGATGCCCCCTGCCCGAGTTCCAGTGGCCCAACACCACGATGAGGTCTCCCCAGCGATCCTGACTTGAGATCTGGTGATCTCTGACCTGCCTTGAATCTCCAATCAACGCCTGCAGCCCCTTTCTGGAGGACTTCCCCCGACGACAACCGGAGCCGGTATGAAAAACCTGACTCCTAAATACACCCCTGCACCCGATGTCCCACGGCCTTGGGTGGCCCAACCGATAGTGTCCCAGCATCCCCAGTCATCCCAACTTACCTCTCCAACTGGTGGTCGCCTCCAGAAGATCTTCGTCCCCGAGCCTGCAGTGTTTGTTGCAACGAGAGAATCCCCCTTGAAATCAACAGGGCACCCGACGCCAAACGAGCACCCTGCACCCGGCTGCCCCTGTGCCACTGTGGGTGCACTTTGTGTGCTAAAACGGATCCTTCTTTGCCCTGAGCCTAACACCAAGAGCTTTGCTCCCACAACCTTGTGGCCTGCTCCTGAGCAGCCATCAACCGGAGGCCACCTATCCCCCATTCGATAACATTGGGCCTTAGCAGTCTGCACCCGGCTGCTCTAATACCGCTGAGGGTGTTTTGAGAATGCATCCTCCGGATCACCGACTGACCCCTGCCCTCACCACGTCTTCAACAAGGCCGACGCTGTCATCGCACCCCACCTGCGAGACATCATCAACATATCCTTCAACACCGCCACCTTCCCGGAGAGCTGGAAGCACGCCGAACTCAGCGCCCTACTCAAGAAACCAACAGCGGACCCCACCGACCTCAAGAATTACCGCCCCATCTCGCTTCTCCCGTTTCCAGCCAAAGTCATCGAGAAGACCGTCAACAAGCAGATGGCCGCCTTCCTCGAGACAAACGGATCCCTCGACCCCTCACAGTCCGGCTTCCGAGCCAATCACAGCACCGAGACCGCCCTCATCGCCGCCACCGATGACATCCGAGCCCTGATGGACAATGGAGAAACAGCGGCCCTCATCCTCCTAGACCTCTCCGCGGCTTTCGACACGGTCTGCCACCGCACCCTAGTACGGCGCCTCAGCAACGTCGGAATCCAGGACAAGGCGCTAGAATGGATCATCTCCTTCCTCGGCGGTAGAACACAGAGAGTCCGCCTACCACCATACAAGTCAGAGGCCTCCGAAGTCATCTGCGGCGTCCCCCAAGGATCTTCTCTGAGCCCCACCCTCTTCAACGTCTACATGAGCCCCCTCGCGGCCATCGTACGCAAACACAACCTCAGCATAATCTCCTACGCCGACGACACCCAGCTGATCCTCTCCCTGACCAACGACCCCGCCGCCGCCAAAGCCAACCTACAAGAAGGGATGAAAGAGGTAGCCGAGTGGATGACGACCAGCCGCCTGAAGCTGAACTCAGACAAGACGGAGGTCCTCATCCTGGGCTCCTCACCCTCCGCCTGGGACGACTCCTGGTGGCCTCCCGCCCTGGGCACCGCACCCAAACCGACAGACCATGCACGCAACCTGGGCTTCATCCTGGACTCCTCCCTCTCCATGACCAGGCAAGTCAACGCCGTCTCCTCGTCATGCTTCAACATCCTACGCATGCTACGGAAGATCTTCTGGTGGATCCCCACAGAGACCAGGAAGACCGTCACCCAGGCCCTCGTCACCAGCCGACTGGACTACGGCAACGCCCTCTACGCCGGCACCACCGCCAAGCTCCAGAAGAGACTCCAGCGGATCCAAAACGCCTCAGCCAGACTCATCCTCGACATCCCACGAACCAGCCACATCTCCGGACATCTGAGAGACCTCCACTGGCTCCCCGTCAGCAAGAGAGTCACCTTCCGCCTCCTCACCCACGCACACAAAGCCCTACACGACCAAGGCCCGAGCTACCTCAACAGCCGAGTCAACTTCTACGCTCCCAAACGCCACCTCCGATCTGCCAGCCACGCCCTCGCCGCCGTCCCCCGCATCCGAAGAGCGACTACAGGAGGAAGGTCCTTCTCCTACCTGGCCGCCAAGACCTGGAACTCCCTCCCGACCGACCTGCGCCTGACCCAAGACCACCTCTCCTTCAGGAAGAAGCTGAAGACCTGGCTGTTCGAGCAGTAGCGGCACCCCCCCCCCCAGCGCCTTGAGACCCTACGGGTATGTAGCGCGCTCTAGAAATGTCTTTGATTGATTGATTGATTGATCCTCGACCCTGGGGGGACCCTGGTTCTAACCCCAGAAACCCAACTCTCACAAACAAGTACTTACCTGTAAACCGATAACTTCATTTTCTGCCCATAGGATTTCATTGAATGCTTTTCCTTGAAAATAAGTGTTGAAAAACTGCATACGTGTAAAAACTGAATAACTTACCTTTTGTCTAGGAAATGTCTCAATGTGATATCTAGGCATATCACACTGAATAGCAAAAGTAACTTAAAAAGTAATCCAAGAAGTTACATGCACAGTAATCTTAAAAGTAACTGAAAAGTAATTTGTTGACTTATCTGTAAATCAACCAACTGCATTTGAACATGCATTCATCTGTGATTCACTGTATAAAACTTGCAAAGTATTATTTCACTTACCTGCACCAGGCCTGGCTTGGTTCTAGAAATAAAATAACGAAATAGCATTTTTATACAAACAAATTGGTCTGAGTTCAGTCTTTGAGTGTGTGAGTGTGTGACATCATTTCTTGTCTGAGTTTGTGCAATAAATGCTTAGCACTACTCTCTGATAAAACCTTACTGCTCGCCCTCACTACCACAAATAGAGTGTAAGGTATTATCTACTATTACATCCGCCTACCTTTGGGGTTCCACTGGACTCTGTGCACACTTTACCTTACTTTGGTATGGCATATACAGAGCCAGCTTCCTACATAGGTGGAGCAGCAGTGGGATATACAACTTTGCATTTATTGGACTGACTTGGTAGGCACCTGATCACACATCAGAACTCTTAAATTGTCTTTTTGAATTGACACATTTTTCCAAATTACTAAAAGTCTTGTTAGAGCCTTGGTTAAGCCCCTTTAGAATTTTTGAAAAATAAAAACTCACTTTATTTAGGGGTAAGAGGGGTCAGAATTTTTGTCTCAAGAACCCAGCTATTGGTGAAAATACCAATGACATAGAGAATATGGTTTAGGAGCTCAACCTCACCCTTTATCTCCACTTAGAATTCAGGGAGTTGGGCGTTGTCTGGCGCGCAGCTAATATGGCTGCTTTCTTCTAAGCTCCACAGCACCTCCCACGCAGAACATCATCCGGGACCTCTGCCATGCGGTAGAAAGATACCCACAGGTAGGGAAACTCCATAGGATTACGAAGGTGGGAAGGGAAGCTACTGTCCAGCTTTGGATTACTGTCTTTTATCCGCTTTAACCTCCCGCCTCGAGCAAAACAAAATGGCGGCACCCGGTCTGTGACTCTGACGACCCGTCCATGACTTTGACATCCTGTCCTACGGCTTCTACCTCGGGACGGTCTGAGGTCTGGGTATATGGAGGTGCCTTAGTATAGATAACTTTTCCCTCAGAAAGCAAAGTAAGTGTGTGTGAATTGCGTTTGCCCAGCGCCATTCGAGCCTCTCACTATGACGCGCTGCTAAAGATGCTGCTAATTGCGGTATAATCACGGCTCCGTAGTCTTCCGTCAAGCTACCTTGTGCTTGGGTTTACTTCAACAGTAGAGTTCCCGACTGCCACAGCCACAGCAGGCTATGCTTAACCCCTTCGGTGCTCATGACGGAACGGTTCCGTCATGAGCCACGGTTGAGCTGTGCTCATGACGGAACCGTTCCGTCATGACCACGCCCGCGCAAGATTCCGTCAGCACAGCGGCGGAATCTGCGCAGCATGGAAGGGGTTAATAAAGTTGTGCAGTTTTATTTATGTCAACTTTGAAGTGCAGACTCTCCTGAAGTGCAGGCTCTCTCCTGAAGGCTGTACAGGCACCGCTACTTTCTGCATGCATGCTACAAGTTATCTGCACTTTGTTTTGCTTTGTCCTGCCTATAATCAATCTTTGCAGCTCTGGCAGTGAGAGGTTTACTTGCGTTGATGCTGTTTGGATGGTCACGGGGAGAGATATAACTCTCATGTGAGTGTTTAATATCGACTTTACCTTTACACTATCCCTGGTAATCTTTGTGTACCACGATATATGGGCTTCATGCAGAAGAAGTGCAGTATTTCTGTTTAAACATAGTGTACATTTCTGGGGTAAACAGTGTGTTCTGCGCTCAGTGCGGTCCGATCGCAGTTCACAACTTGGATGCTATCCTGAGAGTGGTGACTATATTGGAATGATTAGTGGTACATATAAGTGATATAACTACGACAACCTACTAACAGAGCACTTTGTAGGTGTTATACATAAGAACAGTGGGGCCAGCATCAAGATCTGCTACAGAGAGTGTAGGCACCTCACGATTCTGCCTGGACCTCATCAATTTGTTTACTCATAGCTGTTCCTTCCAAATGACATCTGTAAGCTCTGGAAAGATAATTGCCAGAGAGTGCTAGTGGACACTCAAAGGATAGGGACTGTAAGGCAACCCTAAAACGCTCAAAGCAATCGCCACCAATTTCAGACTCTCCGGTCAAGGGTAGACCAGACTCCGCCTCTTCTTTAGAGGCCATTTTACTCAAACTAAATACTGTAAATGACCTCGCCCAAGGCACAAAAACAAACACAGACCTACTTCAGGTAGAAGTGGTGGGAATCCACAAAGATTTTGGAGAGCTCACAATAAGAGTTTCAAATGCAGAAACAAGAATAAGCACAGTGGAAGATCTCACAAACTCCCAAGCTACGCAAATTCAGAACCTAGAGCGTTCCATTTTCTCCTTAAGAAGAGACCTCATGGAACAGGAGGACCGCAACAGAAGAAGTAACCTGCGTATCTTTGGGTTACCAGAGAACATTGAAAATTCTGCCCCTTTGGTTGCTGACTTTTTGCTATCCTGGATCCCAGAAGTGCTACAATTATCCTTCAAAAATAACTTTGAGATTGAAAGAGCCCATAGGGTTCCTACCTTTCAACCTAAAGGAATGTCTACTCCATGGCCCCTAATCTTTAAACCTCTGCGCCATCAACACACGGAGCAAATTTGAGCTCAAATGAGGAAGATTCGGTTGATTCAGTGGCAGGGTCACAGTATAAGCATCTCACAGGACTATGCTAGAGACACTGTTATCCATCTTCTTGTTTTTTTAACCTAAGGAGATGTCTTCTAGACATGGGAATCCCTTTTTCCTTTTCAGGTCCGTCGAAATTCCGGATAACTTTCAGGGGCCAAACCAAGATTTTGTGGAACCATCAGACCGAGCAACATTCCTAAATAATCAATCCAAATCAGCAATGGACTCTGAGGTGCGATCTGACATCCCTAGCTCATAACGATGATTATGATCTGTTGGTTTTGGCCTTGAGATCATAGGTATCTCTCGGGAGCATATCCCCTTACTGCATTCTGGAGTTTCATCACATAGTTGCCGCTATATAGTTCCGAGGTTCTGCTATTGTTCTTTGTTCAATGTATGACCTTTCTCCCTGGGAAAGTACTTTATGTTGAACATCACATGCAACTTTAGATCTTGGGTTGTAATTATTGTTATAAGGATCGTCAAAATTGTCTTGCTCCCTGTTTCGCTGATAGCAAGTGTTGTTCTGTATTGGGAAATGCTCTATGTTGTACATCACATATGTATTTAGATCTTTGGTCCTAATTATTGTTACATGGGTCGTCATGATCCCTGTTACTTTGGTTTTCATCACCTTTTTTCACTCATTGCATGTTTCAACCTCAGCAGTGCTCCTTAACATGTATGTTTGTATGGATTACATTACCCGGCCTCTGAGCCCTTTCTGAGATAGGTCACTTACTACAGCTATACACATAGTTAGGTGGGTAGCTATATTAACCCAAATTCTGAATTTTGTATTACATATTCCCAAAGATGTTTGAATATCATTGGCAATGCGGGCGAGTACAGGTGGTTTCATACTTTTGTCCCAAATATGTTTGCTGTTAACTGCTTACTATTGACCCTTGTTTTTGCATAGAGATGATCATACTCATACAGTATTTTATATGGTAAATGCCCGGTTCCCCTCAAGGTCGGGCAATATACTAATAGGCTTATTATTTACTGATTGTCTCTACTGTTGCATTAGATATGATCATATCTGCATAGAATGGTGCCTTCCTTTCTTCAAAATGACTATTTGGCGTTTGCGATATAATTCGGTTCTGGGCTATTCGTGGCAACTGGATGTTGCATATAGTGTCCTAACCAGATGTATAGTCACCTTGGGGCCAGTTGCCTACTTTATTCTGCTTTGCATTTCCAATATTCATACATAGCTTAGTGTTTGGATATCATTCCTGTTGACTGTTTTTCTCTTTAAGTGAACATTCATGGTAGGCTCCCGCTATACTCTCTCATTTGTTTGCCTACAAACTGAGTATGCTAATTCCTTGAGACATGTTATTTGCCTTTCTCCTGCATGGATATGATCATATCTGTTTGGCATATTGGCCGATTACATACATTTGAGATATACTTGGGTTTGAACCATATTTGGTAAATTGGCTAAGGTAGCCATTGTATGTAACGGTCTAACCAAAGTGTAAGACCAGCATTGTGGTCTTGTGTTTATGTTATTTTTCTCTGCTTTTGATGACTCGTAAGTGGTTTAAAGTTTGGATATCACTTTTGTTGACTGTTATTTGTCTGGAAATCAGACTTATGGACAGCTTTCATTAGAATTGGTGTTTTCCCTCCTCCCTATGCCAACACAAGTTAAACTGGATGGTGTTTCTGTGCTGATCGCAGTAGCCCTTACTGTGCTCCAGCCACGGTTTTTCCCACACAATATGTCTTTTATAGACATCCCCTGGTGGGAAGAGGCCCTAATGCCTCTTTGGAATGGCCTAGAATAAGTGGGATTTTACACACCTCTTTCCTTCCCCTTGTACTTCCTTTTTTGCTTATTGGGAGGTGTATTTTACCACAACTGACCCTTTATCCCTTTCCATCTCATACTGAGCATAATACACCGACCCGCATATCTGTTCCTCACATGGTACCACAATGCCGGACATGAAAGTTGTTTCTCTAAATACCATGGGGCTGAACCACACAATCAAAAGAGACAAGATTTTAGACTATCGTAAGGTACTATCTGGCGACTTGATTCTTCTCCAAGAAACCATGATAGGCTTAAAGGAGGCCTTGCTGATGAGAAGGGGGTGGGTTTCAGAGGTTGCGTGCTCTGAAGCTTGTCAGAAAAAAATGGGGTTCTTAAACTCATACCTAGGAATTCAGGTCTAATCATAGTCACAGCAGAACATGACACTAGTGGTAGATGGCTGCTTACCCGGCTAACTAATGGCACTCAGGACCTTTATGTTATGGATGTCACCGCTCCCAATACTGATGATCCAAACTTTTGGTGTTCTATTAACAAAAAATTTGCTAATATTCCGCAAAGATCTAAAGTAATAGTTGGAGGAGACTTTCATTTTCCTTTGGACCCTAACTTAGATCAAAACTCAGCATTTAGGTTTCAAACCCCTAAAGCGCATAAACAACTACTTAACGTTTGCGCTTCCCATCACCTGGTGGATGCCTGGAGACTCCACAATCCTAAGGGTAGTGATTTCACTTTCTTCTCCCCTCACTCTAGTTTCACCCGTATTGACTATCTCCTTGTAGATGCCTCTTTGCTTAAGGATACGGTAAACACAATAATCCATCCAATAGTTATTTCTGACCATGCTGCAGTTTTGATGTCTATTTGTAGCATTATTGATAAAGGTGGGAGCCGATCTTGGCGGCTTAACGCAGAGGTCTTAGAAAATGAAGAAGATATCGCTGAGCTTAATAAGGAGATAAGTCTCTTTTTTGAATGAGAATGAGTACTCGGTTAATTCTCCTATCATTCTTTGGGATGCGTTCAAATGTGCAATAAGGGGGCAGGTCATTAAGAAAATGTCCAGGGAAAATAGGGAAATCAAGGCTGCTCTTCAGGCTCTTGGAGATGACATCAAGAAGAAAGAGGCCTTGTTCCGACACTCTAATAATAAATCCCTCTTACAGGACATAAAACAATTAAAATACTCCTTTAATTTTATTGTCAGTAAAAGAGCCTATCTTGGTGTTCATGCTAAAAAATGGCGCAGCTCTTGCTCCGCAATAGAGCTGGTAAACTACTGGCTTCCACCCATAAACGTAACAATCTCATTACCCAAAACTCCCACATCAAAAGAAAGATAGGTCACAAAAAACCAACAGCAAAGACATTCTTGAGGTCTTTAGAGATTTTTATTAACAGTTAAATACCCCTCAATCAACATGTGATAAGGCTAAGTGTCTGGAATTCCTTAACTCACTTCCTATGTCTACAATTTGGGATGAAGACAGATTGTCCTTAGATAAACCTATAGAATTGGACGAGATCGCCAAAGCAATCAAAGCCATTCGCTCAGGTAAAGCACCTGGACCTGATGGCTTCCCAATTATCTTTTATAAGACTTTCTCTTCCTCTTTTATTAACCACCTTAAAAATGGCTTTGATCAATATGCCCTATCAGGTGGGGTGTCCGACACAGCTGCAGAGGCCACTATTGTGGTCATACAAAAAGAGGGCAAGGATCATTCTGATCCCATAAATTTCTACCCCATCTCCAATTTAAATATGGAAGCCAAAATATTTGTGAAAATCCTTGCCAATAGACCGGAGAGCCACATTCCCCAACTTATCCATAATAGTCAAACGGGATTTGTTAAGGGGAGCCTTGCCAGAGGCAACATCTGTACTTTTTGCCATATTCTAGAAAAAGCTCAACTGTCTTCGCTGCCAACTGCTGCGATTGCCCTTGATGCCGAAAAGGCGTTTGACAAGGTGTATTTGTCTTTTCTTCATGCAGTACTTGAGTCACACAAACTGGGGGACTCCTTCATTAAAATGATATTGGCTCTATTTGCAGATCCCAAAGCAAACATTAGGGTCGATGGCTCTACCTCCTCTTATTTCCAACTTCACCAAGGAACGAGACAGAGGTGTCCCCTTTCTCCATTACTCTTTTCGCTGACTATTGACCCTCTACTTAGGTTACTTAATGTGGATCCAAATGTCAAAGGCCTTCAGTTTGGACAACACATTTTTAAAACTGCTGCATATGCAGATGATATTCTTATCTTCTCGGAAGACATTGAAGCAGCTATTCCTGCTGTAATTAATATTATTCATGCTTTCTCGAAAGTATCTGGCTACACTTTAAATAAGGACAAAACGGAAGTATTTCCCTTGAATCCTCTCTGTCTTCATTCCCACCTTAGAGTCTCAGGCTCAAGTGGCAATCTACCCATCTCAAATACCTGGTTTTGTAGAGACCTCACGGATACAATACTTTTTAACGAATCTCACACCATAACCAAGGTCAGAGACCTCTTAAATGCCTGGTCACCCAAATTCATCACCTGGTGGGGCAGACTCCAAACGCTTAAAATGATGATCACTCCGATAGTTAATTACCTATCTTCAATGCTTCTATGAAACTTTCTCCCTCCTTCTTCCATGAATTGGATAAGATCACCTCAACTTTCCTTTGGAATGATAGGAGAGCTAGGATCTCCTACAAATATCTGCGGAGGTTTGCACTATTAAGGGGAGTGTAATTTTCCAAAACGGAACCTTTATCAAACGGCCTTTCGTGCAGCTCAAGGGTCTTCCTGGTTTCTCTCAGACTTGCATAACACTCCTCCATGGCTACACATTGAACGTGACCTCTGCTCCCCCTTGGACGTATCCTCTTTTCTTTTGTCATACCCTACTCTCATCGCATTCTTGCTGATACGGCATATGCTTTACGAGTACTAGACAAATGACTCCAAGTACCCATTAATACCTCCAGATGGGTTTCCCTGTGGTTCAACCCTAAACTTAATACTAATATTGACCATAAGACTGCGCATATGTGAGCCTCTAAGGGAATCAGATTAATAAAAGACCTATATGATACCAACCATGACCCGCTTCCCTTTTCAACCCTAGCAAAGAAACATAATCTCACAAGTCTTGACTGTTACAGTTTTCTTCGAATTAAGGTCAATTTATCTAAACTTGTGTTGTCCAATAAGTTGGCTCTGGTTACGATACTTAAATTCTGGAAACGCTCGGGACATATTGATTCTAAAGTTTACAAATTTCTGTCTGATCCCTCTTTACCAGAACAGTCACTTATTTGCACGTAGTGGGCCAAACAATTTGATAAAGGGGTTTTTGAGCATATTACAACTGACTCATGGCACACTATTGGTAAACTTTTCCTGCATAACAAAATTGATACCATCTCTTATTCAGTCAAATTTTTTCACAATTAATCTTTTACACTGGAGTCCTGATCGGTTACACAAACTGAAAATAAGAGATAATGACAAGTGCTGGAACTGCAAACTTGAGGCTGGCACTCATCGACACATGTTTTTTGGATGCCACCTATTAAGCTCATACTGGATAGCAATACAAACACAGGTATCAGCTATTCGCAACACTCTCATTTCTCTGACCTTCACTATGGTAACACTAGGCCCTTGGGCTTCCCTGACTGCTCTGGCCTTAGACTCTACAGATATGGCCTTGTTAGACTTGCGCTTAACCATTGCAGTTAAAGTCATACTTACAGAATGAAAGACCTTTCACAATCTATCGTACCACACCTGGTGGGCTTGGGTCTCTTATCCCCGTGGGGTTCATACGTCACTCATAGGTAAGCATTCCGTACCACTAATCTCTAGTAGGGTTTGGCTGTCCCTTGATAATTACATAGAACTAGGCTCTCAGGGTTCACTGACCCGTTCCACTATTGATTCCTAGGGATTATGCTGGAGGCAGGTGACAGACATCCCAACCTACTCCTTGACCTCCTTCCTTCCTTTCTTCCCCTGGCTTTATATGTATTATAGGCAATACACACACTGTTAATTCTCGTGGTACTGCTTTACATTATACTTAGTTTGCACTGGTTGTATGGCTATGTTTGTGCTCATGATCACATTTGTGCTAATTGTTTATATTGTGGACCCATTTCTCTGTTGAGTCCTTGCTCATCTGTTCCACTTCTTTTAACTCTGCCGTACCAATTTGTTTTATGTAATCAACTGTACTCTCATGCGCATTTTTTATTACATGGATATTACCTGTGTCGTATGTATTTCTGAATGTATGCCTCTTTTTTATTTCTAACTAATTAAACCTACTGAACACACAAAAAAAGAATTCAGGGAGTTATGGTCTCTGTGTAAACTTAAAAACATTAACATTGGGTCCCATACCTCCAAACAAAAGCTCTAGGAGCTGTTGGCTGGGCATGCTAAGGACCATCCATCTGAGCAAGGTGAAGACCTCTCAGAGGGAGAAGAGATAGAGGGGATGAGGATAACTTCCAGTCCCCCACTTCTTAGGGAGAGAAGGGCCACAGTGCCCCTGGCTCCAAGAATACAACTCTCAGCACCTAGATCCCACACAGGTGGGTCAGGTGCTTCTGAGACCATTGAGGACAGCCTCAATGAGGAGACCAGCCTCTTAGTGAGGTTGACAAGGAGATTAGATCTAGAGGCCAGACTCCTGGCTCTGGAAAAAGAGAAAGCAGAGGTGGGCTTAGCTTCCATCAATGGTGGGAGCAATATACTAAATATGGACAGAGAGCAATCTTATGAACCCAAAATCCCCAAAGGGATTGTCCCCAAATTTGAAGAAGGTGATGACATCACCAGATGGTTCAAAGCTTTTGAGAGAGCTTGTGAAATGAAAAAAGTGAGGTAGTCACACTGGGTGGCACTTCTCTGGGAACTGTTCACTGGTAACTGCAGGCACAGACTCCTGACCCTTACAGGGGTAGATGCTGGATCTTATGACCTCATGAAGAATGCTCTGATTGAGGGCTTTGGACTCACAACTGAGGAATATAGAATTAGATTCAGGGGGGCTCACAAAACCCAAAACCGATCCTGGATAGACTTTGTTGACTAATCAGTTAAGACACTAGATGAATGATTAACTGGAAATAATGTGCATGATTTCAATGGACTTTACAATCTTTTTTTATAAAAGAACATATTTTGAGTAATTGCATTAATAAAAAGTTGCATTAACATTTGGTAGACCTAGGTCTAATTTCTCCCCAAAAATTGGGAAAGAAGGCAGACCACTGGCTCAAGACTAGGGTAATGAAAACTGCCACTGGGGGTGACCAAAAGAAAGAGGTTATCAAACCTCCGTAGGGGAAGAGGGTGAGAACCGAAAGACAAAAAGCCAGAGTCTTCTAAAGGGCCCCAAAAGCCTGCTCAGGGGGCTGGGTCCCAAAACTCTTCCCAATCCAATGACAGGTACAAAGGGAAGAACTTTGATCCCCTAAAGGCCTGGCGTTTGAACTGTAATAATGTGGAAGACTTAACTGGAGATGCTACATCCTAGCAAGAAGCCTCACAGTCCTCCTCCAGTTATTACCTATGTAGTCAACCTCCAGATGGGATCTACAGTGTACCCAGAGCAAATCAGGGTACACAGTGAAGCAGTTCTAGTCACTGAGGGTGAAGTTTAGTTTGCCACTTTAGCTGTGTGGCCATCCAACTTAAAGAAGAATTTGCAAAACCCCTGGATAAATGAGACTAGAATAGAAACCCTGAGGGATACAGGTGCCAGTGTCACCATGGTGAGAGACACACTGGTTTCCCCAGAGCAATACCTGATTTGGAAATCGTACCCAGTCACCAACGCTGACAGTGCTACTACTAACCATGCAATGGCTATGGTGATATTAGACGGGGGTTACTGGCCTGAAACAGGTAGTGGTCTCTCCAAAGCTTCCAGCTACCTGTCTGCTTGCAAATGACCTGAAGACCTCAGCATGGGCTGAGGTAGAATTGAAAACCCATGCAGAAACGCTGGAAATCCCTGAGATTGTGTGTGTCAAGACTAGAGCACAGAGCCATCGAGAAAAAGAAGTGTTGGAGCCGCAAAGAATGGCCCAACCTTCCAAGAGGAAAGTAAGAAGACTGAGAAACCAGCTTCAGAACAGCCAAAAACTCAGGACCCCTCTCCTCAGGGAGAGGACTTGGAAGCCCCAGAGGAAACTGAGACCATGGAACTTGACCCTTACCAGGTTGAGCTCTTAGGCCCAGGGGGGCCACTAGGGAAGAGCTGTGCCTTGGACAGCAGACCTGTCCAACTCTTGAAAGCTTGAGGCAGCAAGCTGCTGCACAGCAAAAGGGAGATGTCAGTGGTACCCACAGAGCCTATTGGGAAACGGGACTACTGTACACTGAGGCCAGAGACCCCAACCCTGGTGTCACCAGGAGAGTGGCAGTGCCTCAAATGTACAGGGAGCTCTTACTTACTTTGGCTCATGACATTCTCTTAGCTGGGCATCTTGGCCAAACCAAGACTTGGGAAAGGCTAGTCAGCCACTTTTACTAGCCCCAGATGTCCCAGAAAGTAAAGGAGTTTGTCAGCTCCTGTATCACCTGTCAAGCCAGTGGCAGAACAGGTAGACACCTAAAGGCCACCTTAATTCCACTACCAGTGGTTGGGGTTGCCTTTGAAAGGGGAGGAGTGTACATAGTGGGTCCACTTGAACCTCCCACAGCGTCAGGAAACATATTCATACTGGTGGTAGTGAATCATGCCACTAGGTATCCTGAAGCAATTACCCTTAGGACTACTACAGCTCCAACAGTAGCCAAGGCCCTCATTGGTGTCCCCACCAGGGTAGGGTTTCCTAAAGAGGTGGTTTCAGACAGAGGGTCAAACTTCATGTCTGCATACCTCAAACATATGTGGAAAGAGTGTTGAGTGCAGTACAAGTTTCCTACACCGTATCACCCACAAACCAATGGTCTTGTTGAAAGATTCAACAAGACCATTGAAGGGCATGATCATGGGGCTCCCTGAAAAACTCAAAAGGAGATGGGATGTCCTCTTGCCATGCTTGCTTTTTGCCTAAGGAGAGGTGCCTCAGAAGGGAGTAGGGTTTTCCCCCTTTGAACTTCTGTTTGGCCTTCCTGTTAGGGGACCACTCTGTCTTGTTAAAAAGGGTTGGGAGAAGCCTCTCCAAGAACCCAAACAGGATATTGTGGACTATGTACTAGGCCTAAGGCCCAGAATGGCAGAGCACGTGGAAAAGCTTCCAAAAATGTGGAGGCCAGCCAGGAGCTCCAGAACCACTGGTATGACCAAAAAGCTGCACTGGTGGAATTCCAACCAGGGCAAAAGGTGTGGGCTTTGGAGCCTGTGGCACCAAGGACTCTCCAGGACAAATGGAGTGGCCCTTACCCCATCTTAGAAAAGAAAATTGATGTCACCTACTTAGTAGACCTGGGCACGAGCAGGACCCCCAAAAGGGTGATCCACGTGAACCGCCTTAAGCATTTTTCATAACAGGGCAAACATCACCAGGTTGATGGTGACTGATGAGGATCAGGAGACAGAGAGTGAACCTCTCCCTGGCCTCCTGACTTGCAGCCCCAAAGATGGGTCAGTGGATGGGGTGGTCTATTCAGACACCATCACTGCCCAACAGCAGGCTGACTGCAAGCAAGTCTCGCAGCAGTATGCTAAGCTTTTGTCCGTAACCCCTGGTCAGACAAACTGGTGTACCCATGATGTGGACACTGGGGACAGTGTACCTGTCAAGAACAAAAATGGTTTGTCTAGGAAATGTCTCAGTGAGATATCTAGGCATATCACACTGAATAGAAAAAGTAACTTACAAAGTAATCCAAGAAGTAACATTCACAGTAATCTATAAAGTAACTGAAAAGTATTTTTGAACTGCTGACTTACCTGTAAATCAACCTACTACATTTGAACCTGCATTCATCTGTACTTCACTACATAAAGCTTGCAAAGTATTATTTCACTTACCTGCACCAGGCATGGCTTGGTTCTAGAAATAAAATTGCTAAATACATTTTTTCTACAAAGAAATTGGTCTGAGTTTAGTCTTTGAATGTGTGACATCATTTCTTGTTTGAGTTTGTGCAATAAATGCTTAACACTACTCTCTGATAAAGCATTACTGCTCGCCCACACTACCCCAAATAGAGAGTAAGGTATTATCTGCTTTTACCTCTGCCTACCTTTGGAGTTCCACTGGACTCTGGGCACACTATACCTTACTTTGGTATAGTACATACACAGCCAGCTTCCTACACTGGGTTTTTGGCCCCGGCTCGGCGGCCATCTAGGGAAACCTACCAAACCTACATATTTCTGAAAACTAGACACCCGGGGAAGTCCAGGGAGGTATGGCTTGCGTGGATCCCTCAAAGTGATACAAGTGAGGTATCATTTTACTCTGGAGACCAAGGGGAACGCTGGGTGGCAGGACATTTGTGCTGGCAGGGTGATCCAACACAGAAATGTGTGGAAATGTGATTTTGTTCAGCTAAATTTGAGGTTTCAGGGGATTCTGGGTAGGAAAGCTTTGGGGGGTCCACGCAAGCCACGCTGTTGTCTCTCGAAATCCCCCCACCCGGCCCCACCGCTCCACCGATCTTACCTGCAGCATCTGTAGCTGCCCCTGGTGACTATTTTTCAGAAATGTGTGGGTTTGGTAGGTTTCCCTAGATGGCCGCTGAGCCCTGGGCCAAAAACTTAAGTGACCTCCCTTGCAAAGCCAGGACGTTTTGTGAAAGGTAATTTTGATGTCTCCACAACACTGTTGGGCCCTTGCCTGTTGTGGGTACTTGGCCCACCCACATAAGTGAGGAACCATTTTTATCAGGAGACCTGTGGGGAACGAAGGATGGTAGGTAGGAAAATTTAGATTTTTCACAGCCTGGTGGGCAAAAAATCTGGATTTTATTAAGGACACGGAGGCCAAGATTATGCAAATCTCCTTTATTGCCACAACTCAGCAGTAACAATGAATAGATATAGAACTCAAAGCAACATTCCATATAGTATATAGAGCATGAGCACACATCAGTCTTCCTTCTTTGTGTTAGTCCAATGCTGCGAACAATAAACATATCTTGAAAATGACTTGAAGAACTATCGTTAAACAGGAGTAATGCATAGGCGGATTATTCTGTAAGAAAAAAGACACAATAGGTTAAGATGAATAAACCCTGGGCGGGTCAAGAGTGGTGGGATAATCTTGGCCTCCGTGTCCTTAATAAAATCCAGATTTTTTGCCCACCAGGCTGTGAAAAATCTAAATTTTATGGCACGACACGGAGGCCAACATTATGCAAGTTTAAAGTGAATTGAGCACATTGTCAATCACATTATTAATTGGCCTAAAGTAAAATTTTTTAAACATACTTTCATTCGACCAATCAGCGGCTCGAAGGATATCTTGCAGTCCACCTCCTAACATAAAAGCTTTAGAAGCTGAAGCGCCTCTGAGGGAATGTGCGCCGAAGATAGAGACATCAACACCACTCTCTTTCATCACTTCTTTCACCCATCTTGCAAGCGTGGGAGATGATACAGCTTTATGTGGGAATCTGTGAGAGATCAATAATTGGGATCCAGTACCCCTCAAGGAGTCGGTTCTTTTTTCATACTCTTTTAAGCATTTGACAACGCACAAACTTTCATTCAAAGGGAAGAAAGGATAGAAAATCGAAGATGACATAGTCTTAGTTCTTTTCCTAAGATAAAAACAGACTCCCTCAGGTTGGCAAGCTCTGCTGCAAACATCCACAGCTTTCACATCAGAAGTTTGTCTAAAAGAAACTAGGCAAAGTAATACAGTAAGTTTATAAGAGATACGTTTAAGAGAAAGTTCAACATTGTCCCCCCAAGAGGATATAACTTGTAGGACATTTCTAACATCCCATAAGGCGGTATATTTTGGAGTTGGAGGATTAAGAACTCGCATGCTTCTCATAATTTTCTTAGTTAAAAGGTTTTGTCCCACTGATACGCCATTAACCAAGCAATGGCCTGCAGCAATTGCGGATCTATAGATATTAACTGTTCTGTAAGATAGGCCAGAAGAAAAAAGTTCTGATAAAAAATTAACTACGTGAACTAAATCAGTTGAAACGGGATCATAGTGTTGTTGAATACACCAGCGAACCTATTTATTCCATGCCAGTCGATATGCCTTTCTTGTTCCAGATGCCCAAGACTCCGATATGAGTTGGAAAGCATCTTGCGAAAGGCCTGGGATTTTCCATTGATGCCTGAAATCTTCCATGCCGTCAAAGTCAAGAGACCCTGGTCTATGAGAGGATGAGAATCGCCCTCTGGGCCCCGAAGAATTTCCCTGAAAGGTGGTAATAGGATCGGGAAGTCCACAGTCATCTTTAAAATGAGTGGGAACCACGCTTGCGACCTCCAAAGAGGTGTTTTTACCGTCATATTCTGTAAGTAGCGACGGGCGTGTAGGAGAAGGCGAGGGAGCATTACAAACGGCGGGAAGGCATATGGCTTTAAGCCCTGCCAGTTCTGGAGGAAGGCATCCACCCCGGATGCTTGAGGGTCCGGTTTCCAACTGAAAAAGCTCTGTAGCTGTGTATTCAGTCTGTCCGCGAAAAGATCTGTCCCGAACGGACCCCATTTGTCTTGTATTATCATAAATATTCTCTCGTCTAGTTTCCAATTGCTGGAATCCTTGAAATTCCTTGAAAACCAATCCTCTACGACGTTGTTCAAACCAGGAATGTGCTGTGACAGAGTCCCTTGTTCAAACAATAGTTCCAGAAACCTTTTGCTAAATCGGTAAGGCCTTTCGAGTGTGGTCCCCCCATCTTGTTGACATATCTCACTGCAGAGACGTTGTCCATGCGCAGCATTATGCAACATTTCATTGAATTTTGGGTGAAACTCTGAACTGCAAACGAGCCTGCTAGTAATTCCAAGCAGTTGATATGAAGTTCTTTCTTGAGTTGTGTCCAACGGCCTCCTGTGGAACAACTGCCACAAGTGGCACCCCATCCCTCTCTGCTCGCGTCTGACTCTATTATCAAATCTGGTTCTTCGCCGAAGATGGCTCTGCCATTCCAGGCTTCTGTATTCTTCAGCCACCAAGTCAGTTCTTTCTTCGAGTCTTGGTCTAGACGAGTCATTTGGGAATAAGAGAGGTTGGTTTTGAGAGTTTTCGCTTTCAGTCTCTGAAGGGCTCTGTAATGTAGGGGGCCTGAAAAAATTGCCTGGATGTTTGAAGAAAGCAACCCCAGGATCCTGGCTAAGAATTTGAGTGAAAAAGATTTCAAAGCTAGTATCTTTCTCAGTTCTTTTCGAAGTTTCTTTATCTTCTCCCTTGGAAGTTTCAGTTCTGCATTCAATGTGTTGACCATGAACCCGAGAAATTACGTCTCTTGGGATGGGATTGTACACGATTTTTTTGAGTTTATTACGAAGCCTAAATGTTGAAGTAGACGGATAGTAAGATCTGTGTGATAAGTTACCATTGATTTGGATTGACTCATTATGAGGATATCAACTAGATAAATAATTAGTCTTACACCCC
Organism: Triturus cristatus; assembly: GCF_964204655.1. Classification (NCBI taxonomy): domain Eukaryota; kingdom Metazoa; phylum Chordata; class Amphibia; order Caudata; family Salamandridae; genus Triturus; species Triturus cristatus. The sequence goes on from NC_140584.1 coordinate 446,252,642, forward strand.
TGTGCCTTAGCCACGCAACTACCGGTCGTAATACCTTGGTGAAGCACCAAGGGGCTGAAGAGAGCCCGAAGGGGAGGGTGCGAAATTCTCAAAGTTTTCCTTCCCAAATGAATTGAAGGAATATCCTGTGAGGTTGCCAAATTGGAATAGTTAGGTAGGCGTCTTTCAAGTCTAGACGAGATAACCAGTCGCTCTTTCGCAAAACGTCCCTTAGGAGGTGTATTCCCTCCATTTTGAAGTGGTGATATGATACCCATTCATTTAGGCTTTTTAAATTTATCACAGGTCTCTGACCTTTGTCTTTCTTTTCCACTAGGAAAATGTTGCTCACAATGCCAATTTGTGAACTTTCCATTATTGCCCCTTTGGCTAGAAGCTCTTTTACTTCTTGAGAGACTAATTCTCTCTGTTCTTGAGAGAAATATATTTCTCGGGGTCTTATTTTTTGGATAGGGGTGTCGATGAATTCTATCTTGTAACCCTTGACTGTGTCTAGAACCCACGGGTCTTGTGTCATCATGGGCCAATTCCCAGAGAAAAGGGCTAGTCTCCCTCTCACCTTTATAGGGGTATCTGAAGGGTCTTTCGAGGTTCTTACCTGTTGAGAATCCTCGGTTTCTTCTCTCCCCTCGGAAAGGTCTTGACCGGCTTCTCTGTCTTGATGGAAAGAAGCATTGGCCTCCATAAAAGCTTGTCTGTTGGAATCTTGTGCCTCGTCCCAGAAAGGGTCTGGAAGATGATTGTCCTCGGCCGGGGAATCGACCCCGCATTCGCCCGGCCCTTCCAAAAATTTTATCTTGAAAGAATACTTTCTTAATCTCTCTTTGAGATTTTTGAATAGAGCTAAAGGCCCCCACATATTTGGCCATGTCGCGAATGAATTCTTCTCCAAAGAGGAGTCCTTGAGAAGAGGCTCCTCCTTCTTTATTCGCTAGCTCAATTAGTTTGGGGTCAATTTTTAAAAGGATGCCTTTCCTTCGTTCATTTGAAATGGCAGTGTTAGCGTTGCCAATCAAGCAGATTGTTCTTTGGACCCATTGGCGTAATTCTTTGGGGTCTATTGGTGTCCCTTCCACATAAGCGTTTTCAGCCAGTTCGAAAATTTTTGTTATTGGTCCGATAGTGTCCAAGAGTCGGTCTTGACGGGATTTTAGACTCTTGTCAATCCCTTTCCTAGGGTCTTCTGCGCCCTTGGCAATAAAAGCCACGACCTTAGGGTCAAGTTCAGGGGTCATAGTGATCTTATCTGGAAGTGAAGGGCGCGGGCATTCAGACCTCAGTCTTGATCTCACTTCCTTAGGGATTTCTTTTCTGAGCCAAAAGGTAATGTATTCGGCGACATGTTGAGAAGGGAACCATTCTGGGGACAAAGGGTGTTTGATCAGTAGGGGGTCAAACATGTTCTCCCCGAAAGGGTCAGTAATGCTCATTTTTGAGCCTGGGGCCTTGCTTGCCTCTTCAGAGCCTTCCTGTGTTTTATCATCTATAATCTCATCTTCCGGCTCAAATTCTGATGAGTAGGAGAGATTAATTTCTGCTTCATCCTCCTCTTCGCTGTCAATTTGTATGGGGGGGTTCCTTGACGCCCATCTGTGATGCCCGAGGCATCGTGCTGGTCACCGCCTGAGAAGCGAGATTCATAATTATTTCTTGTTTTTCTTGCTCTTTTTTGCAGAAACAGCAGGATTTTCTGCTGCGGCTCTTTTCTTTGGGGCCTTAACTGCCCTTTCTTTAGGAGGGTAAAAATGGGTAGAACTGGTTGAGGGCCATGCCTTTGACAGCATTTCGAATTTTTTATTTATGGTCTCATTAAAAGAGTCCATGGCTTTATCCATGGCCCTAGAGACCAAGGATTCCAGTTTACCTTCCAGGTTAGTATCTGGAACAAGGGACATTGTCCTCTGTCGTCTTCTGTTTTTTTTTTTTAATTAATTAAAATTTAATTAGGGATCAATCTTTTTTTTTTATATATTATAATTATTTTCGATTTTGTGGATAAAAATACATATTTATTGTTAATATTTTAAGTTTTGGGCTTAAATTCTTGTTAAAAATTGGTGAATTATGGTTATTTTTAGGCTTTGGGGCCGTTTTCTCATTATAAACGCTGAATCTGTATAGTCTTCCTCCGGTTAACAGCAACTGCCAAATGTTTGCTGTGTAGTTATAGCAACCACGCACGTTTCCTGCGTGCGTGGTTGTTGCTAATGTGCATTCCTTTAATCCTCCCCTCCCCGTGATGCGCGATTGAAGTGCGCATCGGGGTGGGGAGGGGAGAAGGCCTTCGCCGTGAGAGCGGGGTGCGGAGCCGAGACCGGAGCGGGGGTGAGGTCGGAAGCGTCGCGCGCTAGATGCGGTGAGGGATTAGGTATTAAAGGCAGAAGGCGGTGGGATGTTTTCCTCGCGATCCTGGCTCGCGTTTGAAGCGTTGCCAGGCAACCTGGTAAATAATAATACTTTTAAAGCACGCATGTAGGCGGATCTTCGTTGCGTAAATTACCGGAGATAATAGCGGATTAGCGGTGACACATGGGTATATTAGGATATACGAGTACAGTTTAAAAAGTCTCTAATGAGAAGAGGGAAAAAGACAGTAAATTGCTACACACAATAACCTCTTAAGAGGGGATAGGGAATGAAAGGTATCGCATAGTAGGGTCAATAGGACCCAGTTATGTGATAAGAGAGACTGAGGTTGTCATACATAATTAAATAAGTACGAGTAAAGTGAGGGTACTTATCTTGTGAGCAGCAGCAACAAAGAAGGAAGACTGATGTGTGCTCATGCTCTATATACTATATGGAATGTTGCTTTGAGTTCTATATCTATTCATTGTTACTGCTGAGTTGTGGCAATAAAGGAGATTTGCATAATGTTGGCCTCCGTGTCGTGCCATAAAATTGTGGTTTTTCGGATACCAGAAGATTATGACACAGTAATGCAAGGAAAATGTGTGACTATAGTCACATTTTGAGGTTTGCATGGCATTGTGAGTAAAAAAAGTTGTTGGGATCCATGAGAGGCACATCATCCAGTACTCCCCATTTTATTATGGTTTACAAAAATATCTAAAGTTAGTAAATTTTCCCTGGAGAAAAACTACACCTTAGCACAGAAAGACAGATAAGACAAATATGACTGGTAATCCATCTGTTCCTCAAGTACACACACATACTGGTTGAATTTGGCCCCAGGGTGAAAGAAAGGTTCAAAATGTATGTTTTATTAACCAGAGATTTCACAAAAAGGAAATGCACTGTTAATAATTAAAAGGTTAAAAACCTGAACCAATGACTCACAGCTCGTGAACAGTAAAGCCAGGGCAAGGCACCAACCTCTTTACAGGCCATTCACACACCTTTCATACTTGACACACACGTTCACACCACCAGCTACGGCCCCAGCACATTACAGCACTCACATCAACAGACAATGTAGAGACAATGTACACCCTGGCAGAGAAAGACAGAAAAGACAAATATTACTTCAAAATGACTATTCCTTAAGTACACACACATACTGGTTGGGTTTGGCATGAGGGTGAGTGAAGGTTCAGAGTGTACAATTTTATTAACAAGAGATTTCATAAAAATTAAATGCACTGTAAAGAATGAAAAGGTTAAAAACCTGAACCAATGACTTACAGCTCATGAGCTGTAAAGCCACTGCAAGGCACCAACCTCTTTAAAGGCTATTCACACACCTTTCAGACGTGTCACACAAGACCATTCACACCGCCAGCCACGGGCCGAGCACATCACAACAGTCACAACAACAGACAGTGCCATTCAAGAGCCCATCAGTTTCATATGCCCACATGACTGACACAGCAATCACCCCGGCTGGTGGTTGACATAGTGTGTGCAGTGGCGTTTGGCTAGCAGAGTGTGTAATGACCAGCAGCAAGTCACTACTCACAAACCACCAGCCAAATGCCAGCCCACGCACACCACCAGTCAAGCGACCGTCCACGCACACCGCCAGCCAAATGCCAGTCCACCCTCACCGCCAGCCAAGCACCAGCCCATGCACACCATCATCAAATGTTTTTTAACAAGAAAGAAAATACAAACCAGTTGGAACTAGATACAAAACTATAACTACAAACACAACAGCTGTAACTAAATACATTGTTCTAATGCCAACTGTGAAACTGAACAACAAATATAAAACCATACAGACCAGGCAGTACACTATTAGACTCACGGTTGCTCCCAAAAACTCTTTTGAGTGTGATACAATCTGAAACATGTGGGCACACACAGCCCAGAATTAGAAGGACAATCAGCACAGTGCATATGACTCTCCTTCTGCATACTGCTTCGCAAACAGACTCTACATCTCTTACAGGGATTTTTTTTTTGGGCGTGGGACGAATTAAATCGGGAAAATGGCGATCTTTCAATCTAGCCACATCCTACACCACTTCAACTCTAGGAATACTTTCCTGTTAAACCACAACAAGGCTGCCTATCACAGACTCTTGAAACTGAACAAATGTCTTCCTTGACGCTGGAGAACACTCCATGAACACAACAAAAGCATTAAAAGTTGCTCAATTGAATAGATGAATGGCCAACTTCTAATACCAAATGTACGCCTTACGAACAGCAGTGTAAGGTTCCAGCTTCTGATCTACACTATCAACACCACCCATGTGCTTATTGTAGTCTTAAAGCACACAGGTTTGCACACTTCTACAACCTGACTCCAAACAGTCACAGGTGAAGTACTGTCATCATGTATAGTAGTCAGCATGTATACATCCCTCCTGTCCTCAAATTTCACAGCTAGCAGTTCATCACTACGCAAGGCCCTGCACTGTCCCCTCTGAAGCTTTTGCAAACAAACTCTTTTGGGTAACCTTTACAGTTAGAGCGGATTGTGCGACAAGCAAGAACAATTCCTTAAACAATTGCACAGCAGTGTATAAGTTATCCAGGTACAAATGGTGATCCTTGTGGGATCTTCTAACACAGGTAGCACTAGGGTCCGATCTCCCTGACCCCTCCCCTCCACAGCCTCAGTGCCCCTCTAACCACCACCACCCCCTTCCTTTCATCCAGTAACTCAGCAATCACTACAGTGGTCTGTGATTGCTGGTCATATACTGGCCAGATTGTAGCGAGCCGGGGACATTGGTCTCTTTTCCCCCCTCTACATTGCACCTTGCTCCAAAAGTCTCACTTTATTGATTCCTTCTGTCTAATCTAGGTGAAGCTAAACACAGCAGAGAAGGATGTTCCCACACCTTTTCCCACATTCAGCAGCCCATCATGGAAAACAAAGTTAGTCTCTGCATGTCATTTCACAAGGTGGCAAAGAGATAAACTGAAAAAAGAAAATGTTTTATTTTCTCACTCTTCATTATATGTAAGAGATTCAAGTCTTTGTGTGCTGTGTATGTATTTAAAGTGTGCAGGCCTATGTCTATGTGTGAAATGACACAAGTATCGAGAGTATGGCAAATACAAACAGTATTAGGTTTTATCACTTAACAATTGTCGTTTAATGCTACCCAGCTCAATGATACCAACTTTGTCAACCTTAGAAGAATGAAAGATGCAGTTTTCCTTTCAACAATTGCACCCTGTATGTTGCATGTTATATGAGTGTTGTATATTTGGATACTTATAGTAGAAGGTGCCTTAATATCCTGAGCTATATGACAATGTGGTCTTTATGTGACCAATCCAGAAATCCAGAACATCTTCAGGACAACACTCGTCATTTTCACTGGAGGGCCGGCTTTGTACAAATTATGTTTCCGTGCAGACAGAGCATAGTTTGACTGTGTCTGACCCATGCCATCATGACACTAACCTTCCAGCATCTGTTTTTTCTTTGCCTCTGTTCCTATCTCTGCCTCTGTGTCCCAACAATTTGTGGATTCACAGAATACATGACTTCCATTTCCAACACTGGTAGTCATTACCCCAATGTGCACTACTGGGAAAGTCTAGTCCGTCAAACCACATAATTACTATCCACATATTTCCACTGCACACCATACCACATAAATTCCCTACACAAATCCACTTCACACCACACAATTCCATGACACACAATTCCACAACTAATAATTCCAATCCAGGGGGGAGGAGCCTAGCGCGCATCCAAGATGGCCGCGTAGGCTTACGGCTCTCGAGGGCCTCCGCAACCTCCCACGTCTATCCTGACTTAATCCTGATTTATTTGACGGGCTTTTGCTGATGAACTTGCGCTGAGGTGCCACCCGTTTTCCAAATTCGGATCAGACGCCGGGAACCGGAATGGTGGCGCTCCGAAGTTTGCGGCCTGCTCTTGCCTTGGTCCCGATCTCGAGTTGGTGAGGTGCCCGGGTACGAAGTGAACAACAGCGGCATGCTGGGCTCGACCTGCCACGTACCCCGCACTTTCACTTTCGTTTTCAAGCTTGTACTCTGATATCGGCTGAGGGACTTTGGTGCTTCAGAGGGGCGCGGATGGCGGAGTGTCTGGCCTGCCTCTCGGACTATACTCGGGCTTCCTGTCTGTGACGGCTGTGTTCAACTGAAGTAGCTACTTGGTCCTTGTTCCTGGTGCTGGCGGGTGCCAACTTTGGTGGCCTCCGGACGATGGCGGCGAGACTAGACGGAGACAAGTCGAAACCCAAGTCAACCCGGAGGGGAGCCTATACTCAGGTCAATAACATGGATCGTTATGCGCAGACAAAGGGATCCCCTAGTGGCTCGCATAAATCGCCTGAGAGGTCCAAAGAGGTCTCGGGCCCTTCGTCAGAATTGACCTTGCTGGATGTTATGGGCGCCATTGAGGAGATGAAGGCTGCTGTGGGTCAGCAGTTTGATACCCTGGCTCATAAATTGGACGCAATCCTGATCGATGTGAATTTGGTCAGGGCAGACCTGTCCAAAACTAACGAGCGGGTCGACTCTTTGGCTCAAGCTGCGTCGAGCCTAACTGTGGACATGGCTGCCCTGCAGACGGAGGTCCGTAGGTTGCGGGTTGCCAGTGACCAGACGGACCGTCGACTTGAGGACTCCGAAAGCAGGGCTAGACGGAACAATGTTCGTATCATCGGAGTGCCGGAAAGATCGGAGGACTCTGCTACCGACCTTTTTGTGGAGGATCTGGTGATCAATCGTCTCGCGCCCAAGGGACTGAGCAAGTTCTTCGCGGTGGAGCAGGCCCACAGGATTCCGGGTGGCGCGCCCAAAGTGGGTGCTCCCCCGCGGCCTATAATCGCCCGACTCTTTAACTCTCGGGATAGGGATGCTATCCTTCAGGCGTCGAGGGTGGCCGGGCCGCTGAAGTTTGAGAACTCTAATGTCAGTTTTTACCCGGACTTCACGCAAGCGGTCCAAAAACAACGGCTGGGTTTTTTGGGCGTCAAACGGCGCTTGAGGGACATGGAGCTGAAATATGCAATGTTATTCCCGGCCAGGCTGCGGGTTGAGTTCCGGGGTCGCTCACACTTCTTCGACCGGCCGGAGGCGGTTGGAGACTGCTTGGATGCCCTGCCTCGGGGACAGGATCGGGACGGTCAGATGGCGGCGAGCGGAGAGGGTTTGGTGCAGCAGGACTAGAAATTGGTTCCTGGAGATGGACTGGACTGGTGACGTCTTGTACCTTGGCTCAACTGGACTCTAGTTTGGGACACTATGCCCTTCAAATGCTGGAGGTGGTGGGGAGCTTATTGGGGCCTTTTCCTCCTTTTTGTGGTATATGTTAGGGCGACAGGCACACTGCGAGTTGGGGGGGCTGTTTGGGCTCATGCAGGGGTGCAGGGAGGGGGGAGTTGTGGTTGGGGGATTGTGGGGGAGGGGGGGTGTTGGGGACTGTTCGTTTGTTTTGCAAGGCAATGTGAAGTTCTCTGCTGACTTGTCCGGGTTGTGCTCTCCGGGATGTGGGTATCATGCACGGGAGTGGGATGGGGGGTAGGGGATTGGGAATCCTTTCGTGGAATGTGAATGGATTGGGGGACAGGATCAAGCGGGTGGTGTTGCAGTTTTTGAAACGGATTTTGCCCGACATTGTTTTCCTGCAGGAGACACATTTGATTGGGAACTCCTTCCATGCCCTAAATAGGAGGGGCTATCGCCTTGCCGCTCACTCTGGTTTTACTTCTGGCTCAAGGGGAGTGGGTATTTTGGTTCGGACCTCTCTCCCATTGGAGGTGGACGAGGTGCTTCACGATGATAGGGGGCGCTATGTGGCACTGGTGGGGAGATGGGAGGGTAGGACTGTTTCGCTCGTTGCTGTTTATGTGCCTCCGGGGTTACAGACGGCTACATTTGCTGATTTGGGGCGTCTGGTCCTGGGACTCCCTGGGGGAGTTCTGGTGTTGGGGGGTGACTTTAACGCTGTTGTATCCGGGTTGGAGGACCGTCGCCCCCCCCAGGGATCTCCCTAGGGCCCAGGCCTGGTTGGGTGGCTTTATGGACACTTTGGGACTTGTAGATTGCTGGAGGTTGATACACCCGGGACAGGCGCAATACACCTTTCACTCGGGGGCCCATGGGAGTCTCTCGAGACTTGATTATATGCTTATGCCGGCGGTCCAGGCTGGGATGATTGGGGAGGTGCGTCATTTGGCCCGAGGTATTTCTGACCATTCCCCTATATGGTTGCAACTGAAGGTTGTCCCCGGGGCAGAGGGGAGAGTAGCGCCCATTAACCCCTGGTATTTACGTAACCCTAAGATCCGCGCGGAACTGGTCAAGTCCACCGATCACTACTTCAATGATAATGTGGGGTCGGTGTCGTCGGCTGTCTCCCTATGGGAGGGTTACAAAGTGGTGATCAGGGGGCAGGCCTTGTGTTCTGCTCGATTTTCCCGGCCTTCTTGTGTTAACAAGTGATTGAATGTGACTTCAGTCTCTTACCATTCAAGCCTAAGGGTTAGAGTAGTGAATGGAGCCTATTTACTAGGCACTTCGACATGATTCTGTGCTCTTCCCCATAGATCAGGGCTTGCACATATAGCCTAGGGGATAGATTCGTTAGTATTAGGGATAACCTGTCCTGTAGTGAGGGTATTTCATGGAGCCTTGCTGAATTCAGGCCTGGTAGGCCTCAAACGGGAGAGACTCCATCTTTCTTTCTGCTCCGGCAGCTTGGGATGCTTCTAGGTCAAATGTGATGTTTTAGTTATGAGGTGTTATTCGCTTGGAGAGAACCGGTTCAGGCCGGCCCTTATCGAAGGATTGTATTTTTCTTCATGCCGAAGACACTACATCAGGCCGGCCGGCTGGGAACGTGTCCTTGGTACGGGGAGGTACAAGAATTTGGTGGGCGGCAGGTTACGGGCCGGAATTTTCCATGAGGAAATGCACCTCTATATTAGTGAAAGTCTGAGGCAGTTACATGTTCAGTCCGTAGGCGGCATCTAGCCGTTAGCAGTAAAGCTACTACTTATTCCAGGGAAGACAGACGCCATCTTGAAGGCGGAGAAGAACCGAGAGACAGATGCTTTCCTAACAGAATAGCCAGAGAGGAGAGAGTAGCCGATAAGGAAGAGGTCCCAGTGACTCGGAGAAGGGTGATTCCAGGCGAGCCGAGGCACAGACGAGAAGGGAGCCTAGATGACCACTGAGTGCAGGCTACATACTACTAAGGTGATGTCGACCCTTTCTTATTAGAGTGTACAACTTAATCTTTCACTTTTCTTTGCAGGTTATGTGTTATATCGTAATGTTATGTGATTGTGTATGTAATGAGTAATAAAGTATCCAGTTTGTAGTGAACCAACACGTGATGCGTGTTCTTGTATAAGAGGGTAGCCTATTCTTCTAGTCAGCTGCGGCTACATGAACAGATGTTAACCCTGATCAGGTAAGTGGTAACTGAATAAAGGAAAGAGGAGCCCCTCGAACCTGAGAACAGGCTATGCCCGAACTGGCAATCCTTGTGTGATCTGATGAATAGTGAGACTGATTCCCTTTTTGTATGTTATGGTGATCATAGGATGAACTGTCGTATGAGACTGCCGTCTAGGTAGAGAGGTCTGGATTCGTAGGGGATCGCGAGGCCGCCGATTGTGCTGATACTGTCGTATGGCGTTACAACAAACAATTGATGGACGGAATGCTGACAATGCAGACATTCTCCCCCAGTCAAGAGATCTGGGTTAAATCCATCGTTCTTTTGCCCACTACGCCACCCCAGTTTAGACATGGCCATATGCAAATCAGTCTTGACCCTGTGCCTCATGGGAACAGTCCAGCCCAAACTGCCAAGCCATGTCTTCCCTGGACCGGAATCAAGCATCCTAGGACCGGTTTCTGGCTATCAGCCGTCATCAGCCAGGATAGCTTGACTCCAGTGGCGTAGTGAGCACGGGTCCCACGTCTGGGAATACCCATCCCACTAAGGGCGAAAAGCGTTACAACAAACAATTGATGGACGGAATGCTGACAATGCAGACATTCTCCCCCAGTCAAGAGATCTGGGTTAAATCCATCGTTCTTTTGCCCACTACGCCACCCCAGTTTAGACATGGCCATATGCAAATCAGTCTTGACCCTGTGCCTCATGGGAACAGTCCAGCCCAAACTGCCAAGCCATGTCTTCCCTGGACCGGAATCAAGCATCCTAGGACCGGTTTCTGGCTATCAGCCGTCATCAGCCAGGATAGCTTGACTCCAGTGGCGTAGTGAGCACGGGTCCCACGTCTGGGAATACCCATCCCACTAAGGGCGAAAAGCGTTACAACAAACAATTGATGGACGGAATGCTGACAATGCAGACATTCTCCCCCAGTCAAGAGATCTGGGTTAAATCCATCGTTCTTTTGCCCACTACGCCACCCCAGTTTAGACATGGCCATATGCAAATCAGTCTTGACCCTGTGCCTCATGGGAACAGTCCAGCCCAAACTGCCAAGCCATGTCTTCCCTGGACCGGAATCAAGCATCCTAGGACCGGTTTCTGGCTATCAGCCGTCATCAGCCAGGATAGCTTGACTCCAGTGGCGTAGTGAGCACGGGTCCCACGTCTGGGAATACCCATCCCACTAAGGGCGAAAAGCGTTACAACAAACAATTGATGGACGGAACTGTCGTATGGGCAGAGAGGTCTGGGTTCGTATGGGACCGCGAGGCCGCCACTTGTGATACTGTCGTATGGGCAGAGAGGTCTGGATTCGTAGGGGATCGCGAGGCCGCCGATTGTGCTGATACTGTCGTATGGGCAGAGAGGTCTGGGTTCGTATGGGACCGTGAGGCCGCCACTTGTGATACTGTCGTATGGGCAGAGAGGTCTGGATTCGTAGGGGATCGCGAGGCCGCCGATTGTGCTGATACTGTCGTATGGGCAGAGAGGTCTGGGTTCGTATGGGACCGCGAGGCCGCCACTTGTGATACTGTCGTATGGGCAGAGAGGTCTGGATTCGTAGGGGATCGCGAGGCCGCCGATTGTGCTGAGACTGCCGTCTGGGTAGAGAGGTCTGGGTTCGTATGGGACCGCGAGGCCGCCACTTGTGATACTGTCGTACGGGCAGAGAGGTCTGGATTCGTAGGGGATCGCGAGGCCGCCGATTGTGCTGAGACTGCCGTCTGGGTAGAGGGTCTGGGTTCGTATGGGACCGCGAGGCCGCCACTTGTGATACTGTCGTATGGGCAGAGAGGTCTGGATCCGTATGGGATCGCGAGGCTGCCGATTGTGCTGAGATTGCCGTCTGGGTAGAGAGGTCTGGGTTCGTATGGGACCGCGAGGCCGCCACTTGTGATACTGTCGTATGGGCAGAAAGGTCTGGATCCGTATGGGATCGCGAGGCCGCCGATTGTGAGGTCTTGGTATGCATAGTAGGAATCCCCTGTCCTTAGGTGATAGATATATATGTGGTTGCAGGATTATAAATAGGTTCTAGGGAGGGGGTAACGTTCTGGCTGGGTTAGTGAGGCTCTGATGAGCGGGTTCTATCTGATCCGAAAACCCAAGCAGAACATTTGGCGTCACGAACCGTTTACGAAACCTGTGTGCGTTGTGGTTGTATCGTGTTTGCCTTCGGCGCGTGCGTGGTTTTGTTTGTATATTATTTGTGTATACCTGCGTGTAGTTTTCTTTTCTCTTTCTTCTTTTTCTTTTTCTCTTTTTCTTTCTTTTCCGAGATGTTTTCTAGAAAGTCGAAATCTACTTTTAAGTTGCCCGTTGATATTCCCGGCTGGGATTCAACGCCTTATGAAGCCTTAGCCCGTGAGTGGGCTGATTCTACTGGTTTGAGTGAGAATTGGAATTCTTTTTTGGAGCTGGCGGAGCCGGCTAATGTGATTACTTGTTTACAGAAGGCGCCGGTATCTAAGGGTGATGAGCTTCCCGTTTTGGGGTGCAGAGGTTGGATTGTTCTGTCTGCGTACAGGATTCTCCATGAGAGGTTGTTGAAGTTGCAGAACTTGCATAAGGATTTGGAAGCGAACTTTGTTGAGATTCAGAATGCTCATACTTTGTTGCGGTGTCAAAATAAGTTGCTTGCTGAGAAACTTGAGACGTACCAAACTATTGCCGAGAGGGCGGCTGTGCGAATTGCTCGTTATAAATACAAGAATAGGCGTGGTCGGATCTCGACCCGAAAGGTGCGTCTGGTCGTGGCAAAAGCCGGACTGGATTGGAATCCTGATGAATGGGATGGTAATATCTGGAACTCGAGTGATTCTCCTTCCTCGGGTGAGGAGTCTGCCAAGCGCGAGTCCTCTCGCTCCGGCCGTGCTTGTAAATCTGCTTCTTGCGCCTCTGATGGTGCACCCCGTGATTGCGCTCGTCCTTCGAGCGGGGTCGATGCTTCTTCCACTGATTGTTCCTCTACGTGTACTGGTCGAGCTCCTTGTGATGCTCATCCCGCGGTCTCTGCGCATCCAGTTTTTCGACGGAAGGTGCAGCAGGCTCCCGGTGCTCCGAATGGTATTGCTTTAGACTCTTTGGAGGATTTTACTCAACAAGAAATTAGTGATATTTTGCAGCGATTTCGGCAGCGAGTTGGTGAGCCCTTGCTCACATGGATGGTGTGCCTTTATGAACTGGGCGCTGCTGGCATTATGTTGGATGCTGGCGATTGTTTGAAGTTTTGTTCCTTGAGTTCGGATTCTACTGTACAGGATCATTTTCGTAACTTTAATGGTGGTGGTCAAATTTCTTTGCTTCAATTGGCGACTGAGGGTTGTAATCAAAAATATCCTACTGAGTCTGACTGGCCTCTGAATGACAAACCGTGGTATACTTTGCGCGATGCTGCGCAACGTCTCAAAGAGGAGGTGATGAAAACGGCAATTTTTCTGAATACTGCTGACCGGTTGCTTGATGGTTTCTTGACATCTTCTGTGCGGAATCGTATTATTCGTTCTTCCCCTGTTGCTTATAAGCAGGTCATGATGACTTTATTGATTAATCAGACTGGTAACATGTTATCTGTGGTGCTGGAATCGGTACGCCAACTCGGTGAGTTGGGTGAGTGGTTTAAACCTGAACGGCAGTCCCGGCCTGACACTCGTACTCCTGGTGACAATAAATTTACTAGACGTGATATGTTTTTTGCTCTTATGGCTGATGGTGTGCGGAAGGAGGACATTGATGGTGAGACTACTTCTCGTTTGTGGGAAATGTTTCGCAAACGTGGCTTGGATCGAAAGGAGGGTGCCCGGCGTGTTCGGACAACTGAGTGTGATCGTGGTTTTTCTGACGGTAGCGGTGATGACGACCGCCGTGGGCGCTCTGATCGTCGTGATGATCGACGTTATGCGCGTGATTTGTCCCCCCGTCGTGAGAGAGACAGGGAGAGAGAGGGGGAAAGAGAGAGGGGGAGAGATGATTATGTTAACAGCAGACGTAGAGATGATAGGGATCAATCCACTGAGTTGAGAAGGAGAGAGGATCGACACATATTGGCCGATCGAAACCCGCAGTACAATGCAGGGAACAGTAATCCATTTCGTAATGGAGATGGATATGAACAGGAGGTATCGATACCTAGGAACCGTGAGAGTCTTTATCCTGATTTATCCTGGTACACAGAACACAATAAAAAGGACTAGGAAATAGGTCAAGCTCCAGTACACAGATGGGCTCACAGAGATAATAGACCCTATGTAGATATTGACATTTATTGGAGACATCGTAATATCCAAAGGGCCCGAGCATTGGTAGATACAGGAGCGGAGGCCACTCTTATTCATGGAAAATCAAAGAAGTTTAAAGGTCAGCCTTTTACAATTACCGGATTAGGTGGAAAGGAAACTCCCGCAGTTCAAACCTTACTTGAAATGAGAATAGGTAGAATTCCTAGAAAAGAATACTCTGTATTAGTGGTGCCACTCTTAGAATTCATAATTGGAATTGATATTTTGAAAGGAATGACTTTGCACTTAGATGATGGATGTTACCAATTTGGAACTAAACATTATATATCGTCCAGGCCTGTACGGGTTGGTCGTTTAAGAATGCCCCCCATAAAAGTTCCCCAGGCGACAAAAGTGGTTCGTCAGAAGCAGTATCGTATTCCAGGTGGTCATGAAGAGATTAGTACCACTATTCAGGAGTTGGTGGATGCAGGAGTTACAACTCCAGTTACTTCTGCTTGGAATAATCCTGTTTGGCCTGTACGTAAGAGTGATAATTCTTGGCGCATGACTGTTGATTATCGAGAATTGAATAGACACACACCCTCTTTGACTGTTGCAGTACCGGATGTTATTACCCTAATTGAAAGAATCCAGAAACATCCAGGTACATGGTATGCGTCCATTGATATTGCTAATGCTTTCTTTTCGATTCCGATTGCCCCTGAGTGTCAGGAACAATTCAGTTTTACGTGGAACGGGCGTCAGACGACGTTTAGAAGTCTTCCTCAGGGCTATGTGCATAGTCCTACGATATGTCACCGGCTGGTGGCAGAGCATCTGGCTGAGGTACCGGTTCATCCACAAATTCAGATATGTCACTATATTGATGATATTTTGATCCAAGGCGAATCACAAGAGGAAGTTCAGACCCAATTGGATAGAGTCATTGAGTGCTTGCGTGAGAAAGGTTGGGAAATCAACCCGGATAAATTACAAGGTCCGTCCCAGGCTGTGAAATTTTGGGGTATTAATTGGCATGAAGGGCACCGAGAAGTGATCCCTCAGGTTAAACAGAAAATTCTTGATTTTGCAGTTCCGAGAAATAGGAAAGAAGCCCAAAGCTTCATTGGTTTGTTTGGATTTTGGCGCCAGCATATTCCTCATTTGAGTCAAATATTGGCCCCTTTGTACCAGGTCACTCGTAAAAAGAATGCATTTGAATGGGGTAAACCACAGCAAGATGCATTCAGTCTGGCAAAAGAAGCAATTCAGCATGCTCTGGATTTATGGCCTGTATGTGATGGTGATGTGGATTTGAATGTGTCTGTACAAGGCCTTTATGCGAATTGGAGTTTGTGGCAGAAACAAGGCAAGAGTAGAGTACCGTTAGGTTTCTGGACTAAAAAGTTACCTGATGCTGGTGAGCGTTATACACCTTTTGAGAAACAGTTACTTGCATGTTACTGGGCTCTGGTGGATACCGAGCAATTGACTTTGGGACATGATATAGTTTTGCGACCTGAAATTCCTATTATGCAGTGGGTTATGAGTTCGCCGAAAACTCACCGAATTGGACACGCTCAAGAGGCGAGTGTGATTAAATGGAAATGGTATATACAAGACAGGGCACGTGTGGGACAAAAAGGAGTTGCATCTTTGCATGAGCAGGTGGCACGGGCGCCATCAACTGAAACTGAGAGTGAATGTTCCGTACCTTTAGTACAGGAGTCTCCTGTTAAGTGGGGTAAACCTTTTGATGATTTGTCCGCAGAGGACAGAAACCATGTCTGGTTTACGGATGGTTCAGCAAGGTTCATAGGGACGAAACGGCATTGGAAGGCACAAAAATTGCTGAGTACAACTGGTGAGGGTAAGAGCAGTCAATTTGCTGAACTCTATGCTGTTTATCAAGTTCTGAAACAAGAGTTACCTGGCACATGTCATATTTTTACCGATTCTTGGTCTACTGCCAATGGACTGGCAGTTTGGTTACCGACTTGGCATTCCCATAGTTGGAAAATCCATTCGAAAGAACTGTGGGGAAAAGAATTATGGCAGGAGATTTGGGAAATGCTCCCACAGAGTACTGTTACAATCTTCCATGTGGATGCTCATACCCCGATAGACTCTCTTGACAAATTCTTTCATAACATTGCAGATGAGAAATCTAAAATTGCTGAGGCAGTGGTGGACACGCAAGATTCTGATATTGCGGGATTGGCGAAATGGGCCCACCAGAAAGCAGGACACTTTGGAGAGAAAGCCACTAGCAGGTGGGCTGCTGATCGAGGAATTTATATTCCCCTAGATTTAATTAAAAATGTTATTCTACATTGTCCCATTTGTCAGCATATCAGGCAGCGCAAAGTGCCCCAAATTGTTAAAGGACATTTACATCGCGGGAAATTGCCCGCTCAAATTTGGCAGATTGATTACATTGGTCCACTTCCTATGAGTAGGAATTGCCAATATGTTTGCACCATTGTTGATACATATAGTGGCCTGTTGGTGGCCCTTCCCTGTAAGCAAGCTACCCAATTGAATACTATTAAAACATTGGAATTGATTATGATGTATTATGGTGTGCCATTCCAAATTCAATCTGATAATGCATCCCATTTTCGTGGAAGATTGGTACAGGAATTCTGTGTGGAAAACAATATTGAATGGGTGTTTCATATACCATATTATCCACAGGCCTCGGGTCTTGTGGAGAGGTTGAATGGCCTGCTAAAAGACCAATTGCGCAAATTAACAGATGACAAGTATAAGAATTGGCGAGATTTTTTGCCTCAAGCGCTATTGATTTTGAATAACCGTCCTTTTCTAAATGCTGAATCCCCACTTATGCGTTTGTTTCCTCCGAATGTTGATGCTAAGCCCAATGAGATCAGAGAGACTGTGATGTACTGGGAGATTACTCCCGGAGCTTTGGCTCCATGCAGAGCGACCCCAGGGTCGGCAGGTTTAGACTTGCATGCCATGGATGACACCATTATAAAAAGTAAAGATCGAGTCATCATTGAAACAGGTGTTGGTGTTCAGATACCACCTGGAAATTTCGGATTAATTGCCCCTAGATCGGGGCTGGCTGTAAAAGGTATTCAGGTGCTTGGAGGAATCATTGACAGTGATTATCAGGGAGAGATTAAGGTGCTCCTGCTGAATAGCAGTGAGGTTGACTTACTGATACATAAAACTGACCGAGTGGCTCAATTGCTAATAATGCCTGTCTTCAGTGGTGAGATCACAAAAGGCACTGCCCCAACGTTGCTAACTGTACGAGGCCAGAAAGGTTTTGGCTCCACAGATAATCCTGGGGCCAGAGTTTGGGTGCAGTCGCCTAAGAATCCCCCTGAACAAGCAGAGGTCATTGCAACCGGTCAAGACAATACCATTTTAGTTATGAGACCAGGGAAAGATAGCTGGGAAGCAGTCCCGGCTGACAAATGTTACTTACGAGAATGAATAATGCCTGTATTTGATTCTCTTTCAGATCATTCTTTGGACTGTTGCTGCAGGATGTGTCGGCGTTGGACTGTTTTTGGGCTGGTACGACGAGAGAGGAGGGATCCCATCAACCCGGGATGAGTTGAGAACCCGAGTGTCGCGTTCCTTCGCTGCGTGGGATTCGTCGTCGAACTTTTGGACTTCACTAGCGAAACGGGTGACTAATGCCCCTCATTTCTGCTTGACACCGATGAGATCAGTGAATTACATTTTGGCAACTTGTTTGGTTGTTGTCCCTGCTTCGTTGGAGACTTTGACTCATATTTTCAATATATCAACTGCTCGCCCCAATGTTCTTCTGGGCGATTTCGCTACCCATGAGTATTGCCCCTTGTGTACTGAACTGTCAGACCCGATACCCCCCATCCAGTCCCAAATAGTTACCTATAATATCACACAAGGTGATTTGTGTTTTTTCCTTACGTGTAATCCTAGTGCAATTTCGGAATGTATGCGTTTAAAATTGAAAGGTGCCACTTCATTCACCGCTCATGAACGAACTTTGTGCCTTCAAAGGACACCGAAAATATGTACTTCTGTTCAGAATAACATGACTTACAAGAGTATGGTAGTTGCCCCCAGCCATTATCGCACGATGTTACTACCTGCCGGATGGCTTTTCTCATGTGGTAATACTTCCTGGCCATATGTCCCCGCAAATATTTCTGGAGGCCCTTGTGCCATTACTAGACTGAGTTTATTGATGTTTTCATCACATCCGAATGCCAACTCTCGTGTGATTCGAGATACAGTGAGGTTACAGGAGGATTGTGACTCATCTTTGCATTTATATTCTAAGTCTGAATACCTTAGCCTGGCTATTTCAATTATTGGTGTTCCTGCTTTGGCAGTTTATAATGCCAAATCTATTGAGAAAATGGCCTGCTGGATGGTGAAATCCATTAATCATACTTCTACAGTCCTGTCTGACATGCTATTAGACGCCCAGGGTGAACGCAGAGCTATCTTGCAAAATCGAGCGGCCATTGATTATCTTTTGCTTAAACATGGACACGATTGTTCTGATTTTGAGGGTCTTTGTTGTTTTAACTTGTCTGATCATACACAATCCATTCGAGCTCACATTAATAAGCTACATGACTTGACAGAAGAAGTTAGAAAACACATTGACCAGGGCTGGTTTGACTGGCTCTTTAATTGGTTACCTGATTTGTATATGTTACGTCAAATATTAGGAGGTATTCTGATTACTATCGCCATTTTGATTTCCATCTGTTGCTTTATTCAGTGTACTCCTTCACTACTTCAATTCTGCACACCTGGTACTAGACATAGATCAGTTAGTTTTGTTTCATATTATTCTTCCACAGATGTTAGTTCTGTTTAATGAATGTATAATAGACTGAAGTCAAGGGTGAAATGTTCTGCTCGATTTTCCCGGCCTTCTTGTGTTAACAAGTGATTGAATGTGACTTCAGTCTCTTACCATTCAAGCCTAAGGGTTAGAGTAGTGAATGGAGCCTATTTACTAGGCACTTCGACATGATTCTGTGCTCTTCCCCATAGATCAGGGCTTGCACATATAGCCTAGGGGATAGATTTGTTAGTATTAGGGATAACCTGTCCTGTAGTGAGGGTATTTCATGGAGCCGTGCTGAATTCAGGCCTGGTAGGCCTCAAACGGGAGAGACTCCATCTTTCTTTCTGCTCCGGCAGCTTGGGATGCTTCTAGGTCAAATGTGATGTTTTAGTTATGAGGTGTTATTCGCTTGGAGAGAACCGGTTCAGGCCGGCCCTTATCGAAGGATTGTATTTTTCTTCATGCCGAAGACACTACATCAGGCCGGCCGGCTGGGAACGTGTCCTTGGTACGGGGAGGTACAAGAATTTGGTGGGCGGCAGGTTACGGGCCGGAATTTTCCATGAGGAAATGCACCTCTATATTAGTGAAAGTCTGAGGCAGTTACATGTTCAGTCCGTAGGCGGCATCTAGCCGTTAGCAGTAAAGCTACTACTTATTCCAGGGAAGACAGACGCCATCTTGAAGGCGGAGAAGAACCGAGAGACAGATGCTTTCCTAACAGAATAGCCAGAGAGGAGAGAGTAGCCGATAAGGAAGAGGTCCCAGTGACTCGGAGAAAGGTGATTCCAGGCGAGCCGAGGCACAGACGAGAAGGGAGCCTAGATGACCACTGAGTGCAGGCTACATACTACTAAGGTGATGTCGACCCTTTCTTATTAGAGTGTACAACTTAATCTTTCACTTTTCTTTGCAGGTTATGTGTTATATCGTAATGTTATGTGATTGTGTATGTAATGAGTAATAAAGTATCCAGTTTGTAGTGAACCAACACGTGATGCGTGTTCTTGTATAAGAGGGTAGCCTATTCTTCTAGTCAGCTGCGGCTACATGAACAGATGTTAACCCTGATCAGGTAAGTGGTAACTGAATAAAGGAAAGAGGAGCCCCTCGAACCTGAGAACAGGCTATGCCCGAACTGGCAATCCTTGTGTGATCTGATGAATAGTGAGACTGATTCCCTTTTTGTATGTTATGGTGATCATAGGATGAACTGTCGTATGAGACTGCCATCTAGGTAGAGAGGTCTGGATTCGTAGGGGATCGCGAGGCCGCCGATTGTGCTGATACTGTCGTATGGGCAGAGAGGTCTGGGTTCGTATGGGACCGCGAGGCCGCCACTTGTGATACTGTCGTATGGGCAGAGAGGTCTGGATTCGTAGGGGATCGCGAGGCCGCCGATTGTGCTGATACTGTCGTATGGGCAGAGAGGTCTGGGTTCGTATGGGACCGCGAGGCCGCCACTTGTGATACTGTCGTATGGGCAGAGAGGTCTGGATTCGTAGGGGATCGCGAGGCCGCCGATTGTGCTGATACTGTCGTATGGGCAGAGAGGTCTGGGTTCGTATGGGACCGCGAGGCCGCCACTTGTGATACTGTCGTATGGGCAGAGAGGTCTGGATTCGTAGGGGATCGCGAGGCCGCCGATTGTGCTGAGACTGCCGTCTGGGTAGAGAGGTCTGGGTTCGTATGGGACCGCGAGGCCGCCACTTATGATACTGTCGTACGGGCAGAGAGGTCTGGATTCGTAGGGGATCGCGAGGCCGCCGATTGTGCTGAGACTGCCGTCTGGGTAGAGAGGTCTGGGTTCGTATGGGACCGCGAGGCCGCCACTTGTGATACTGTCGTATGGGCAGAGAGGTCTGGATCCGTATGGGATCGCGAGGCCGCCGATTGTGCTGAGACTGCCGTCTGGGTAGAGAGGTCTGGGTTCGTATGGGACCGCGAGGCCGCCACTTGTGATACTGTCGTATGGGCAGAAAGGTCTGGATCCGTATGGGATCGCGAGGCCGCCGATTGTGAGGTCTTGGTATGCATAGTAGGAATCCCCTGTCCTTAGGTGATAGATATATATGTGGTTGCAGGATTGTAAATAGGTTCTAGGGAGGGGGTAACGTTCTGGCTGGGTTAGTGAGGCTCTGATGAGCGGGTTCTATCTGATCCGAAAACCCAAGCAGAACACCTTGTCACTTATCTCCCATGCTAAGAGGTGCGGGAGAGCAGAGGTGGTTCGCCTGGAAACTGAAATAGCTGAAATGGAGGAGGACTTGGAGCGGGGTGTTACTGATGAGAAATTGCACGTTCTCGGCCTCAAACAATCAGATTATAGAGCGCTAGTCACGGATGCCGCTAAAGAGATGAGTAGAGAGCAGCAAGGACAATTGTATGATGTGGGGGATAAGGCTGGAAAGTTGATTGTTTGGTTGGATAAGAAGGAGAGAGCGAGCAGGGTGGTGCCCGTTGTGGAGAGAATGGATGGAGTGCGTGTGACTGACCCTGTGGAGATTGTTGACTGCTTCGCGGATTATTTCCGCGGGGTATACTCTCCGGTTTCTGTGCGTTCGGAGGAGGATTCTCATCTGTTGCTTAGAGATATTGCATTGCCAACCCTATCGGAGGCTGATGCAATATTGATGGAGGCGAAGTTGTCGTCAGATGAGATCGCTTTGGCCACTCGCTCGATCGCGTCTGGTAAGGCTGTGGGTCCTAATGGTCTTCCCATTGAACTATATAAGTTGCGTCCCGATAAGATGGCGCCGTATCTTCGGGACATGTTTTTCGCGGCACATGCGGCGGGCTTCCTCCCCCCTGACCAATGTCTCGCCACCATAGTTGTGATACATAAAGAGGGGAAGCCGCGAGATCGCTGCGCTTCCTATAGGCCCATTTCGCTGTTGAATGCAGAACCCAAAATTCTGGCCAAGGTATTGGCTAATCGGCTGGCCCAGGTCGTGGGCGACTTGATACATCAGGATCAGTCCGGTTTTATACCCCATCGGAATACCGCCCTGAATTTGAGGCGGTTGCACGGCGTGCTTGCTAGAGCGGAGTTCATACGTGAGCCGGCCATCTTGGCATCTTTAGACGCTACTATGGCGTTCGACACTTTGGAGTGGCCGTATATTTGGGCCGTGTTGGTGAAATTCGGGTTCGGCCCTGAGATTATTGGTTGGGTAAAATTACTATATGCTGACCCACTGGCTCAGGTTGTGGTGAATGGTAGGGTGTTGGCTCCCCTCGCACTGGGGAGAGGAACGCGGCAGGGTTGTCCGTTATCACCCCTTCTCTTTGCACTTTCTTTGGAGCCTCTCGCCGCCTGGTTGCGTTGGGAGCCGTCGCTGTGGGGCATTAGATGGACGCCGGAGTTTGAGGACCGTGTCTCCCTCTACGCGGATGATATCCTTCTGTATCTTACCTCTCCCCGACAGTCGCTAATTGTATTGGTGGACGTATTGAATTCCTTTGGTCGCAACTCTGGCCGGGGCATCAATTGGGCCAAGTCATGTGTTTACGTCCTCACGGGTGAGGCCCCCCTTTTGCCGCGGGATTGCCCTATCCAGATTGCTACACTGGGGTTCAAATATTTGGGAATCTTTATCTCTCTGGATCCCGCGGTCCGCTATGAGCGGAACCTTCTCCCTCCCCTCCAGCGATTGAAGGCCGACGTCGCCAGGTGGCGACGACTTCCGCTCTCGCCGCTCGGACGGGCGGCATTGTTTAAAATGATGTCGCTACCTCGCTTCTTGTACGCTTTGCAAAATACTCTAGACGTCGTGCCAGCCCGTTATTTCCATGAGGTGGAGGGTCTTCAGCGCCAACTGTTTTGGGACGGGCGGCCGCGGATCGCTCTTGCCAAGTTGACGCTCCCTTGGTATGATGGGGGGGTCGCCCTTCCCGATATTAAAAGATACTATTGGGCGTCTCAATTGGCGGCGGTGAACCACGGGATATACGGTCCCGCCTTGAATCCGGCCTTCGAGATGGATAAATTACTACTCCCGGGTGGGGATTATAATAGGGCGCTGTATTCGGTGACCCCGGATGCACGGTTGACAGGACCCACGCAGGTTGCGGTGCGTGTGTGGCATGTGGCGAGTGCTGCGATGGGGTGGAGGGGTCGCTTGACTCGGGCGACGCCGTTGTATGCCTCCGAGCAGCTGGGTTGTTTGTGGAAAACGAAAGGCTTTGAGAAATGGGATATGATTGGTATATGTAAGGTGGGTGACCTTTGGGCGAAGGGGTCTTTTAAAACGTTTGAAATGCTTAAAACTGAATACAAATTAAATGATAGAGAGTACTTCCGGTATGCACAAGTCTACCATGCGCTGTGTTCGGTCTTTCCGGACGTTGCTGCTATCCCCGAATATTCCCCGCTGGAGGATAGAGTGTTAGATGGCTATGTGCCCGACAGCACTATCTCTCTGATCTACAAAAAACGTATTAATGATCGCGCGGACTTGCTAATCCATCTGCGGGAGGCATGGACGGGTAACGGCTTGGAACTGGACGATGAGGACTGGGTAACGGCGGTGGCCTCCCCGAAAGAGGTGGCGATCCCGGCCCGCTTATGATTCGTACAGCTGAAGATCCTCCACAGAGTGTATGTCACGGGGCCCGGTTTGCTACGTATGGGTTACTCGATGGATGGAAGGTGTAAGCGTGGATGTGGCCTGTCGGGTACCTTTCTTCATATCCTATGGGAATGTTTGGAGGTTGTGCGATTTTGGAACGGTATCCACGCTGTAATGGAGGAGGTCACGCACGTTGCTCTGTTGCCAGAGGCTAGGAGGTGTTTGTTGAATGTCTGGGAACCGAATGACTATAATGTGGCACAGACGCAGTGGGTGACTTTGGGGTACATGGTGGCTAAGCGTAACATTGCACAGCTGTGGGGTTCCCCGAGGCCGCCCACGGTCGCGGTATGGAAGGAGAATATGGACTGGTGTATGTTTAGGGAAAAGACGGTGTATGTGGCGAGAGGCAAGCCTGGGAAATGGACTAAGGTATGGGGTCCATGGAATTTATATCGTGGACATATCTGCACCCCGCCTCTGCCGTTAGAGGTCGATATTGCTTTGTCCCCCTAGCCACACATTCTGCAGGATTGTGTGAGGTGTGTTCGATTCTTTGTCTCCCCGTTGCCCCCCGCTACCACTTCCTGTCAAGAACTGCTTTAGACACTGTCCGTTGTCCCCCGTCCTGGGTAGCGCACGTTGCTATTTCGGACTCTCATTGCCTTGAGTGTGTTTTGTATTTAACAAAAAATGAAACTGTCTTTCTCGATTGCTCTCGGCCTATAGCCACGGCCTGTTGCATGTGCTCACGGACTGCCGGGAGCTTCGCCTCTGGTTCATTTGAATGTGTGGCGTTGCATTGCGGGCCTTCGGGCTCTGTAGCGGCCGGCCTTGGTGGTTGTAGGCCCTTGTATGTATTTTATTGTATAATAAAGGTTTCTTTAAAAAAAAAAAAAAAAAAAGAATAATAATTTCAATCCAACCCACATAATTACACTACACACCACATACATACACTCTATAACACATGGATAAAAGACAGTGTAATTTACAATGCCAATAGCTCTAACTGAAGAAAATGCAAGACCTATTGCATTTTCAATGCTTGTTTATTTGGCAGCCTCTGGGATTTTTTTGTTTTTCAGTGTAATGACGATCGACGCACATGGTACGCTGATGTCATTACATTGAGAGTGAAACTGAAATTAACCGATCGGCTCGTTTCAGTTTCACTGCTTCAGTGCTCGTGGGGCTATCTCAGCCCGCTGAGCACCGAAACACACAGGAGAGGTATTGTTGGAAAAGGGAGAATATCCCCTTTCTAATGGTACCCTTCCCTAGTTGATCCCTGCTTGGGTATCACCACAGGAGGGCGATCCCCTAGTAGGGATCCACCACTAGACAGGAGGGAGGGGCTGAGCAGCCCCTTGGGCAAGTGCCTTTGCTGCCAATATTTTTATGGACATATTCAGTCATTCTGTCACCCCTGGGGAGAAGAAGGGGCAATAGGCACAATTTGCCCCCTCAAGCGGTGAGCAGAAGGCACACTAGGCACCAGGGATTATTTGTTTTTTGAAAACATAGGGGTGGGGGCTGCCCAAAATGGGCATGCCAATACCCCCAAACCACAAAAAGCGAAAGAGACAGTCTTTCTGCCCTCCCTAGAAGGTATATGGGGGTTAATTCCACCGATCTGCCCCCCAAGGGTGGTAGAGAGCCCACTAGACATCAATAATTTTATATGAAAAGTGATGAGGGCTGCCAACAGTGGGCAAAACCATGCCCCCACCAAAAATAAATTGCAACAGAAGTCTTTGTGGCCCCCCTGGGCACTACCCTTCGATCGCCCCCGCACCCCCGGGGTTGCAGAAAACCCATTAGGCACCAGGGATGATTTCTTTTGACTATTTAGGGGGCTGCCCAAAATGGGCATATCAACGCCCGCACGCTCCCCAAACACAAATGCAACTGTATTTCTGCACCCCGGGGGGCATATGGGTGTTATTTCCCCTGATCTGCTCCCGGGGGGGACAGAAAGCCCACTAGACAACAGGGATTTATTTCTTCTTTTTATAAAAGAGGGGGTGGGGACTGCCCACAATTCCCCCACCCCATATAACTGGAGACCAAAGTCTTTCTGCCTCCTCTTGGGTGCAGGTGAGGCAATAGCCCCTGATATGCAAAAAGCCTACAAGGCACCAGTGATTATTTTCTTTTCTTAGTGTAGAAGAAAAGAATGGGCATGCCAATGCTCCCCCTCCCCAAATGGGCACAGTCTTTCTGCCCCCTAGAGGCATATGAGGGCAATAGCCCCTGATCTGCACCCCCCTCCAGGGAGGAGCAGAAAGCCCACTAGGCACAATTTTCTTTTCTTAGTGTAGGCGTGGGGCTGCCCAGAATGGGCAGGTCAATGTCCCCAGCCACACCCCAAAAAATGTGCGCAGTCTTTCTGCCTTGCTTGAGGTGCATATCGGGGCAAAAGCCCCCGATCTGCCCGTTTTGGGCGCAGAAAGCCCACTAGGAACCAGGTTCTATTTATTTTTTCCTTTGTGCATGGATGGCGGCTGCCATGAAGGGTCATGCCGAAGCCCCCACGGCCCCCTCCAAAAACAGTCTTTCTGCCCCCATAGGGCAGATATGGGCAACGGCCCCTGATCTCCCCCCCCCTGTGGTGGCAGAAAGCCCACTAGACACCAGGGACTATTTTTACTTTGTGTAGAGATGGGGGCATGTCAAGAATGGGCATGCCCATGCCCCCACTCCCTCCTCAAAAATGGGCACAGTCTTTCTGCCCTCCCTTGGGGTAGATGGTGGTCATTACAACCGATCTGCCAAGAAAGGCCACAAGGCACCAGAGATATATTTATGGGCATGTCAGGGAGCGGCCCCATAGTCAAGGGTTGCCCCCTTTTTTTAGGTACACATTTTGCTGTTTTTGCCCCTCTGGGGATAGATCAGTGATAGTTTTAGGCTCATCAGCTTCCAAGACGGGCAGAAAACTACTAGATACCAAAGAATGTTTCTGTGTGTATGTATGAACTGGAGTTTGGCTAACGGTCTGTATGTACTGGCGTTTGGCTGGCTGTGTGTGTACTGTCATTTTGATGGCAGTGTGTGGACTTAAGCTTGGCTGGTGGTGTGTGTAGACTAGCACTTGGTGGTAGTGTGTGTAGACTGACGCTTGGCTGGCAGTGTGCATTAACTGGCACTTGTCTAGCAGTATGTGTGGATGGTGCTTGGCTGGCAATGTGAATTGGATGGTGCCTGGAAGGTGGTGTGCGTGGATGGCACTCAGCTGGTGGTGTGCATGGATGGTGCTTGGCTGCCGGTGTGCATTGACTGGTACCTGGCTGGCAGTGTGTGTGGACTGTCGCTTGACTGGCGGTGTGGCTTGGTGGGTCCGATGGCGTTTACTTACCCAGAATCTTCTGCAAACCTCAAATTTACCTAAAAAGTCACATTTTACTGTATGGAAAAGCTGTGGGATCACCGGGCCACACAAATTTCCTACCACCCCGAGTTTCCTCAGGTCTCCTGATAAAAATGCTACGTCACTTGTGTGGGTGGGCCAAGTGCCCGCAACAGGGAAGTGCCCAAAACATATTGTGGAGGCATCAAAATTATAGATCACAAAACTGCCTGGTTTTGCAAGAGGGTCATCTGTGTTTTTGGTTCCAGGCTTGGCTTGGGGGTGAGCGTCTAAAAAGTTTCAGTGCTCCGTTCATCATCTCCTTGTGTTTGCTTTGTTTGCCCTAAGTTGTCAAGGTATACCCAGATGTGGGTCCCTTGCTCACTTTGCCACTGGATTCAAGCTAGCCTGGCGGATGAAGGGTGTTACCCAGAAACCGGTCCCAGGATGCTTGTTTCCGGTTCAGGGAAGACCTGGCTTGGCAGTTTCGGCCGGACTGTTCCCATGAGGCACAGGGTCAAGACTGATTTGCATATAGCTGGGTCTGAACTGAGGTGGCGAAGTGAGCTAAAGAATGATGATGGATTCAACCCAGATCTGTGTCTGGGGTGAATGCCTGAAACGTTTCAGTGCTCTGTCCATCATCTCCTTGTGTTTGCTTTGTTCGCCCTAAGTTGGCAGGGTATGCCCAGACGTGGGTCCCTTGCTCACTTTGCCACTGGATTCAAGCTACCCTGTCTGATGAAGGGTGTTACCCTGAAACCAGTCCCAGGATGCTTTTTTCCGGTTCAGAGAAGACCTGGCTTGGCAGTTCTGGCTGGACTGTTCCCATGAGGCACAGGGTCAATACCGTTTTGCATATAGCTGGGTCTGAACTGAGGTGGCGAAGTGAGCTAAAGAATAATGATGGATTCAACCCAGATCTGTGTCTGGGGGTGAGTGTCTGAAAAGTTTCAGCGTTCCGTCCATCATCTCCTTGTGTTTGCTTTGTGCGCCCTAAGTTGGCAGGGTATGCCCAGAGGTGGGTCCCTTGCTCACTTTGCCACTGTATTCAAGCTACCCTGGCTGATGAAGGGTGTTACCCAGATACCGGTCCCAGGATGCTTGTTTCCGGTTCAGGGAAGACCTGGCATGGCAGTTCGGGTTGGACTGTTGCCAAGAGGCACAGGGTCAATACTGTTTTGCATATAGCTGGGTCTGAACTGAGGTGGTGAAGTGACCTAAAGAATGATGATGGATTCAACCCAGATCTGTGACTAGGGGTGAGTATCTGAAAAGTTTCAGCGCTCCGTCCATCATCTCTTTGTGTTTGCTTTGTTCGCCCTTAGATGGCAGGGTATGCCAAGACGTGGGTCCCTTGCTCACTTTGCCACTGGATTCAAGCTACCCTGTCTGATGAAGGGTGTTACCCAGAAACCGGTCCCAGGATGCTTGTTTATAGTTCAGGGAAGATTTGGATTGGCACTTCTGGCTGGACTGTTCCCATGAGGCACAGGGTCAAGACTGATTTGCATATAGCTGGGTCTGAACTGAGGTGGCGAAGTGAGCTAAATAATGATGATGGATTCAACCTAGATCTGTGACTGGGGTTGAGTGTCTGAAAAGTTTCAGCGCTCCGTCCATCATCTCCTTGTGTTTGCTTTGTTCGCCCTAAGTTGGCAGGGTATGCCCAGACGTGGGTCCCTTGCTCACTTTGCCACTGGATTCAAGCTACCCTGTCTGATGAAGGGTGTTACCCCGAAACCGGTCCCAGGATGCTTTTTTCCGGTTCAGAGAAGACCTGGCTTGGCAGTTCTGGCTGGACTGTTCCCATGAGGCACAAGGTCAATACCGTTTTGCATATAGCTGGGTCTGAACTGAGGTGGCGAAGTGAGCTAAAGAATAATGATGGTTTCAACCCAGATCTGTGTCTGGGGGTGAGTGTCTGAAAAATGTCAGTGTTCCGTCCATCATCTCCTTGTGTTTGCTTTGTGCGCCCTAAGTTGGCAGGGTATGCCCAGAGGTGGGTCCCTTGCTCATTTTGCCACTGTATTCAAGCTACCCTGGCTGATGAAGGGTGTTACCCAGATACCGGTCCCAGGATGCTTGTTTCCGGTTCAGGGAAGACCTGGCATGGCAGTTCGGGTTGGACTGTTCCCATGAGGCACAGGGTCAATACTGTTTTGCATATAGCTGGGTCTGAACTGAGGTGGTGAATTGAGCTAAAGAATGATGATGGATTCAACCCAGATCTGTGAATGGGGGTGAGTGTCTGAAAAGTTTCAGCGCTCCGTCCATCATCTCCTTGTGTTTGCTTTGTTTGCCCTAAGTTGGCAGGGTATGCCCAGACGTGGGTCCCTTGCTCACTTTGCCACTGGATTCAAGCTAGCCTGGCTGATGAAGGGTGTTACCCAGAAACCGGTCCCAGGATGCTTGTTTCCGGTTCAAGGAAGACCTGGCTTGGCAGTTCTGGCTGGACTGTTCCCATGAGGCACAGGGTCAAGACTGATTTGCATAGAGCTTGGTCTGAACTGAGGTGGCAAAATGAGCTAAAGAATGATGATGGATTCAACCCAGATCTGTGAATGGGGATGAGTGTCTGAAAAGTTTCAGCGCTCCGTCCATCATCTCCTTGTGTTTGCTTTGTTTGCCCTAAGTTGGCTGGGTATGCCCAGACGTGGGTCCTTTGCTCACTCTGCCACTGGATTCAAGCTAGCCTGGCTGATGAAGGGTGTTACCCAGAAACTGGTCCCAGGATGCTTGTTTCCGGTTCAGGGAAGACCTGGCTTGGCAGTTCTGGCTGGACTGTTCCCATGAGGCACAGGGTCAATACTGATTTGCATATAGCTGGGTCTGAACTGATGTGGTGAAGTGAGCTAAAGAATGATGATGGATTCAACCCAGATCTGTGACTAGGGGTGAGTGTCTGAAATGTTTCAGCGCTCCGTCCATCATCTCCTTATGTTTGCTTTGGCCATCTTAGGAAACCTACTAATCCCTACAGTTCTGACAACTAGGAACCTAGAGGAGACCAGGGAGGTATGGCTTGCGTGGATCCCCCAACGTTTTCATACCCAGAATCCCATGCAAACCTCAAATTTATCTGAAAACATCACATTTACTCCACATTTCTGTGTGGAAAAGCTGTTGGATCACCGGACTGGCACAAATTTCCTACCACCCAGCATTTCTCAATGTCTCCTGATAAAAATGCTACCACACTTGTGTGGGTGCGACAGGGAAAAACCCAAAACATATTGTGGAGAAATGAAAATTATCGATCACTAAATGGCCTGGTTTTGCAAGGGGGTCATCTGCACTTTTGGTCCCTGGCTTAGCGGCCATATAAGGAAACCTACAAAATCCAGGCATTTCCGAAAACTAGACATCCTGGGAGTCCAGGGAGGTGTGGTTCGCATGGATCCCCCAATGTTTTCTTACCCAGAATCCCCTGCAAACCTCAAACATAGAAAAAAAAATCCTCACATTTCTGTGTGGGATCATTGCGCCGGGACAAATTTCCTACCACCAAGCGTTCCCCTGTGTCTCTTATCGGGAGACTTAGGGAAACACAGAATAGTAGAACAAGTGTTATTATCAATTGTCCTTCTATGCATTTCTGCAATCCAAATGTAAGACAGTGTGTAAAAAGAAGTCATTTTGAAAAATGCTCTCTAAGTCACATGCTAGTATGGGTACCCACAAATTCAGACTTGTGCAAATTACCAATGCTTCTAAACTCCATATCTTGTTCCCAATTCGGAAATGCATAGGTTTTCTTCATGTCTATTTTTCACTTTTTATATTTTACCAAATGATTTGCTGTCTGCCCTACACAATGAAAACCCATTGCAAGGCTCTGGGTACCTTGGGTTCTTGTTGGATCTATAAGCCCTATATATCCCCACAAACAGAATGGTCCAACAAACGTAACAGTATATTGCTTTAAAAAATCTGCCAAAGTTAGAAGTTACAGGTGAAAACGTAGGCACAAATGGCTATTTTTTTCAACTCAATTTCTATATTATTTTATTTCATCTATTACTTTCTATAGGAAAACCTTGAACGATCCACACAAATGACCGCTTGCTGAATTCAGAATTCTGATATTATAGTTAGAAATTAGCATTTAAAAAACCTTACAATTTCATTGAAAAAAACAAAGGTTACTGGGACATTATAGTTAGTCTGACATTTCATTCATACAAAACCAGAGA
Source organism: Triturus cristatus (assembly GCF_964204655.1). Classification (NCBI taxonomy): domain Eukaryota; kingdom Metazoa; phylum Chordata; class Amphibia; order Caudata; family Salamandridae; genus Triturus; species Triturus cristatus. Next base: position 446,283,623 of record NC_140584.1, read on the forward strand.
AATTCAGCCGTTATAGTTAGCTGAGCTAACTATAACTTACGCCCCCACAATGCATTGCTTATGACCTCACTGATTACATCACTCATTTGAGATGGCATCAATGATGACATCTCAATTGATATCAGTGATGACATCATCCAGTGACAGTGATTGTGAGTGTTTTAAAAAAATATGAGTGCTAAAGATATATATCGACAAGGTGGGGACAGAGGGGTAAGTTTAGAGAGGTCCAATGTACACACCCGGTCAAGTAATAGTGCAAAAAGGGTACAGAGATCCTCAAAGGAAGACAAGAAAAAGAAGAAATTGTCTTGTGTCAAGGGAATCACGTGGGCCTGGCTGTAAGTGAAGCAGGTCAAAACGAAGGGGGAGAGTCCCTTGTTGGAACTAGGGCTCTCACACACCCAGCAAGCTAGGTGTCATGCTTCATCATATGAGCCTGCCCCTCGTCCGGTCGGCGCTGCAATACCTGACGGGCACCCAATATTGGGGCTCTTTGGCGGGGATCTTTTGTTCCTTCCGATGGGTGCAGTGGGGGTAAGACCATGTGCACTGTAAAGACCAGGATAACTGAACACAGAAGTAACATACGCTGTCAGAGAGTTACTACTAGACTCTACACACATTTCAAGGAAACACGACATCCCGCTGATTCTATGCGCTGGATAGTTCTAGAGGCACATCCACAGATTTCTAAACACTCACTGTTCAGGCTTGAACAGAGATGGGTCCTCAGACTATCTACACATTTGACGGGCTTGAATGATGACATTCCGTGGGGTTCACTCACATGATTGGATCTTTTTGACCCTAGTTTTAGTGTCTTTCCGCAGCAGTATCCTCGCTGGTCTATTCCTTGCTAAGACCCAATTCTGCCCCCCTGACATGATCTTCCTCTAGAGTACCCCATCCATGTCTAGCTATGGCGGTGCTACTCTCCCACGAATGTCGGTATACCTACCGTTATTCACTGGCATGTTATTGAGACCGCCCTGCAAGGATTAGATTGGTCGTCACCTACACCCATAACATTCATAGTTGACTGTGCTACCCTGGCTTTGACTGAAAATTTCTTTGAATTCAATAAACAACTCTATCACCAAAGCCAGGGCACTTCGATGGGGAGCACCTTCACTCCTAGTGTAGCGTGTCTCTATATGGCAGCCTTTGAAAAGGACGTGATTTTCAACACCTCCAATCCTTTCCGTGACAACCTCACGCTATGGAAACGATTCATTGACGATATCCTGATCTTCTGGCATGGGACACACACTAACTGTGTAGACTTCATTAAATGGATCAATGAGCAGAATGAATATCTCAGGTTCTTACATACCATATCAGAACTGTCCATACCATTTCTAGACTTGAACATCACATTGCTTGATGGCACTCTGAGCACAACTCTTTATAAAAAACCCACTGATCGCAATAGTTTATTGCGTTATGACAGCCACCACCCCAAAATGTTGAGGGATAATCTACCCTTTGGCCAATTTTTACGCATTAGACGAAATTGCACAAGGGTATCTGATTACAGAACAGAGGCCAGAGTTCTATCATCTAATTTGAAGTCCAGGGGTTATCCCGATAAACAAGTTTGAAACTCCATGAAAAGAGCTAGGAATAACCCACGAGAATCACTACTTGAGACACAAACTAAACCAAGCGCTGACATACACACCTGTGTCACCTCCTTCACACCAGACTCTGCTAGAATTAAGAAAATCATCCTGAGAAACTGGAACATTTTAGACACGGGCAGTCTGAATATACCGAAACCTAGGTTTGCTTATAAAAGAACAGAAAACCTCAAGGACCTCTTGGTCCATACCAGACCTAGGCAAAACACAACTAACAAACAACGCACTTTGTGGGATCTCCCCGTAGTTACTGGTCATTTTGAATGTGGCTCATGTGTGGCGTGTAGTTTGACCACCACTACTAAGGACATTACCTTCAAGAATGATTTCAACTGGGTCTTGACTAAACACACTAACTGTAACACTAGAAAATGTATCTACATAATTACATGCCCCTGTGGCCTACAGTATGTAGGAATGACCATGCACACTGTAAAGACCAGGATAACTGAACACCGAAGTAACATACGCTGTCAGAGAGTTACTACTAGACTCTACACACATTTCAAGGAAACACGACATCCCGCTGACTCTGCGCTGGATAGTTCTAGAGGCACATCCACAGATTTCTAAACACGCAATGTTCAGGCTTGAACAGAGATGGGTCCTCAGACTATCTACACATTTGACGGGCTTGAATGATGACATTCCGTGGGGTGCACTCACATGATTGGATCTTTTTGACCCTAGTTTTAGTGTCTTTCCGCAGCAGTATCCTCACTGGTCTATTCCTTGCTAAGAACCAATTCTGCCCCCCTGACATGATCTTCCTCTAGAGTACCCCATCCACGTCTAGCTATGGCGGTGCTACACTCCCACAAATGTCGGTATACCTACCGTTATTCACTGGCTTGTTTGACATATTCATGGCATCTTTTGACTGCTTGCCGGGTGTCCATTAGGTATCCCTCTCCTTTTAACTAACTTTTTTGACAACACACTCCATTAGTGTTCATGATCTGTGATAATACGCCCCACACTACACTTGTTGTTATTGAGTCTTTTGACTCCTTAATTCTAATATACCGCCCGCTTATTTACGGTATTTGTCTGATTTTGATTATTTACTTTATCGCTCATGCCGTCATTACCGCACCGGTTCTTTATGTCACCCCTGTGCGGACCGCCTCCCCGTTCCAAGATGGCCGCCGCCTTTTACGTCTAGCTACACTGACCAGTGACGCCCTCCGCACCACCGTACCGGTCACATGACCGTGCGCACGTCGCGGCCCGCAGCACATTAGGCACTAGCCGCCGTAAACCTCCCACCATCCCGGTTCCGGCGGCAGGGGTAGGTTGAAGAGCATTAGCGTTCCAACACACTGGTGAGTACCGCGTCTTTCGTCCCTCTTGTGCGCTCCTATTTGGAATCCCTCCTTGGTGAGATTGCAATCGAGGAACTGATTGCACTTCCTGGTTTGCATTGACATGGCGCTACCTTCTATGATTCTCTCCGTTACCCGGGGGGACGGCTCATGCGCCCGGCGCCACGAAGAGAGTTTGGTTAGTTTACCTCGTCTCCTCCGCTGTGATCGGCCATTGACCGCCCGCTGCTGAGTGCGTGATTATCATGGCTGCACATTGTATCGCATGTGGGTGTTTGAACCTTGGCAGTGTCCTTTCCTTTCCCCATTCTCTCCCCTCAGTGGTTCTTTTGTCAGCAACACGCTGTTTTTACACTCCGCGTTAACCACCTTTTTATCCCCCTAACTTACTTTTCCACTATATCTGTATATGCTTACAGGACCCAAATTGGAGTCCTTTCGCATCCGCCGTTTACTGCTGCAAGATCTCCTTGTTAGCGGTCTAGGTGAGTCTCTTCCTTGTTTAATAACCGCATCCCTCACATTTTTCAATATGAGATACTTTTAACATACTCACTTATCCATGTGGTGCCCATGTTCACCTTTTTATCCCTTGTTCTCACAGCCCCCTTATTAGACCTGGCACCTTGGCGTGAGTTTCCCTTCCACTTTTTGCTGATGTGCCTCATGTGTTTTGTTGGTGTTAGCTGCTCAGGGCACTGTGCCACTGCCAATCAGTGCCACAGTGCAAGTGCTCCCTATGAAAAGTGTATACATTGATTGGTTTCCATGTTTGGCTTATTTGGTTTACTATCAGCCCCTAGTAAAGTGCACCAGGAGTGCCAGGGCTTGTAAATACAAATGCTGCTGGTGGGCTTGCAGCACTGGTTGTGCCACCCACAGAAGCGGCCTAGTAAAATGTGTCTAAGGTCTGCCATTGCAGAACCTGCGAGCAGTCTGGTACTGTCATGCTGACTGCGCAAGTGCACCTACTTGCCAGTCCCTAAACCTTCCCTTAACTACATATTAGTCACCCCTATGGTAGGCCCAAGGGCAGGGTGCATTGTAGGCATAAGGTAGAACATGCCCTGATGTGTGTGGCATGTCCTAATAGTGAATTACAGCCATTTTCGTTTTTCACTATTTATAGGCTACCTGCTCTTAGAGCATGTGTGTGTGCAACATATGTGCACAGATCAATTTCAGGGGTGCAATAGGGTGTCATTTTGACACCCTTGCACCCTTGAAATTGCATGAGCAATTTGCGAGTACCTACTGGTACTCGCAATTTGCTCATGCAATCTCCAATTCATTCCTATGGACCTGGAGGCCCATAGGAATGATTGGGACGGCATTCCTTAATTGCGACTCGCAATTTGCGAGTTGCAATTAAGGAATTTGTAGGAATCGCTATTTTTATAGCGATTCCTACATGCATAGGCTTTTGCAATTCCTTAATTGCGATTCCTTAAAAATCGCAATTTAGGAATCGCAAAAGTCTTTGTTGATGCATGTGCCAGACTGTCTCTAAGCCTGAGAGACTGGCCTGTGGTGGGTGCCTTGCTGCAAGAAGGAGAGGAAAAGACTGAGAAAGACTTTATTTTCAACTTGTGCTTTGTGAACAATCTCCAAGGGCTTGCTTGTGAACTTGCCCCCTGAACTGCGCCCCAGGAACAGTGGGCGCTACCCCTCCCTGGAAGAAAGGAAGCTGCTGCTGGTGAATTGCCCTTCAACGCTGACTCCTGAGACCTGAGTTCAACGGGGAACCTGTCCCGCACTCTGAGAACCTGTGTGCCCCCATCCCGCTGAGCAACGCGATCCCTGCACGACTGTGCTGCTGTGAGCACCGTGACGGCCTGCCCCGCCTGGCCTGAACAACGTAAGCTGCTGCCCCCTCGAGCCGGAGCTCGCACCGTAAGGAAGGACTGTCTGATCTGAGCCCCGAGCCTCTGTGGCCCCCGAGCCGTAGAGTCCACCGCAAGGACTGACGACACCCAAGTTTGCCGCTTCTGGACGACTCCTGCAGCGCCGCACCGCTGAATTCACCCCCAAGCCGCCCCTCCTTCCGCCAACATCGAGACGAGCCTCGAAGTCCCGAGGCGCCCCACCACGCATCGTTGTCCCCTGCCAACCGGGACTTGACCGCGACGTGGGACGCCCCTTTTGCGACTGCCGAGGCCGCCCCAAACTCGCCATCAAGAAATAAGGTACCGTGCGCCTCGAACACCCCAGCGTATTGACAGCGTACGGCTGCATCCCCCAGAGCAGTACGCGACCTCGCGGGCCAACTGTACGGCCCGTACTGTCTGGGAGACTATCGTCCCCGTACGCTGACCCCCGCAAGAAACGTGAGCCATTGAGGGGATCGTCCCGAAGAGCGTACGCCCCGGTACGACACATACCATCACCCGTATGGCCCGTACTGCCCTGTACGCCACCGTCCCCGTACGCCTGCTCATGCGGGAAGCGTGAGACGTAGGGGGGAAGCGTCCCGAAGAGTGTACGGCCCGTACTAACAGCAGTACGGCGCGCACCAATAGCGGTACGACCCGTACAGACTGCGCTGCAACGCGCAGTGGATCCCAAGAGGTGCAGATTGCACCCAAACCGTGCATTGTGAAGAACTGTGGAATCCTTAAACATTGCAAACAAGTAACTGGAACTGTATTGAGAAGTTAAAGACTGTAACTAAAGCCTGCTTGAAGAAGTCTATATAAAGAAGCTTTATTTTTTTATAAATACAGTCTGGTGTCTCTGTGTGGTGGGTTGGTGATTGTTGTGGGGCGCCCTAAATGCTTAACCTCATGCACTCTAGAGTTTAGCCTGACTGCTCACGCCACACTACTTAGAGGGTGAGCAGGGGTTATTGTCTGAGAGTAATCCTTTGCCCTGACTTAAAGGAAAGGATCCCTGCTTGTCGCAAGTGCATACCTGCGCCAACCAGAGACCCCCGATTCTAACATTGGTGGCAGCGGTGAGGATCTACGGATTTGCATTTTTGGTGTCTGCGCAGTGATTACTAGCCATTGCACAGTGAGGACAGTCCAGAAGCTTGAGCCACAGACTTTTAATTTTTGCTTGCCAAGAAAGAAGATCCCTTGTGTTTGGAGTCATGCCTGGCCCAAACAGTATAGAGAAAACGACCTCTGAAGCCTCTGAAATGGAAGAGGTTAAATGGGATGAGTCAAAACTGGACAGCTACAAGAGATCCGAACTCAAGTACTTCTGTAGGAAGCTCAAGGTTCCACATGTAGGATGCAGGATCAAAGCAGATCTCTACAAGGCGCTGAAAGCCTGGATTGAATCAAGGGGTGCAACTGAGGAGGTTGTACCAGTGGAACCAGCGGAGAGCGTTCATAGTTTTGGCAGAGGCCTGTCGCCAGAGGAGCTGGCAGACAGACAGGCCACCAGGGATCATGAAATGAAATTCGCAGAGCTGAAATTAAATGGCCAATTGGAGCTAGAAAGCAAGAAGATGGCTCTGGAAGAAAGAAAAATTCAGATGGAGCATGAAATGAAAATGAGGGAGCTGGAGCTGAAAGCCAAAAGTTTGGAAAACCCTCCCTCTGGTGGCAGCGCAACGCCGGTGCAGGTAGAGTCAAGGGTGTACATGCCAAAAGATGTAGTTAAAGAGTTTTTTAAGAATGATGACATAGGGCAATGGTTCAAGGCCTATGAGGTAGCCATGTCCTCCCACCGGGTTCCTGAGAGAGATTAGGGAGCGGGGTTGTGGGGGCGGTTCCTCAGTGAGGGGCGGGACACACTCTTAGATTTGCCCTCTGAAGTCTATAACTCTTACCCCCACATGAAGGAAGCTTTAATGACCAGATATGGGCTAACTCCTGAATTATATAGACAGAGGTTCAGGGGGTGTACCAAGATTGTTGGGAGTACCTATGTGGAGTATGTAACCTTTTTCTGCAGAGCACTGGATGGCTGGGTGAAGGGTAGCAAAGTGAATGATTACCAAGGTCTCTTTGATTTAATTGCATGGGAGCACTTGTCCCTTAATTGTTTTCCTGAGCTACGCCAACACCTGATCGATAGCAAGCTGACTAACCCCAGGAAGCTTGCTGAGGAGGCGGACCGCTGGGTCCACAAGGGTCAAGTGGGAGATTCCGCCCAGGGTGGGCAGGGTCCCCAGCAGAAGAGTGGGGGGGACAGGGGAAAACAGAAAGGGTTCCCAAAAGGCCCCCAAAGTAATACCCAAGGGGACCAGCAGAAAGGTTCTCAGCCTCCCCCACCCTCGAAGCAGACAGGGGCCCCGACAGTTAAACCTGTTCCCAAGGGGCCCCCACAGTGTTATAAATGTGGTGAACTGGGTCACTTTGCCAGTGATCCCAAGTGTCGCCAGTATGTAAAATCAGCACCCACTGGTGCTCTACCCAAGCAGATGGCTACAGTAGCCTTTGGGGAGGAGGTAGAAGTTCAAGATGGGTGGGACCCCGTCCAGATGACCCTAGTCTCATTGTGAGACAGTGAAATGGTCCCTGAAACCTACTTGCCCTCCAACACTAAGAAATATGGGCAAGTGGTGACCGTCAATCGGAGGAAGGTAGAGGCTCTTCGAGACACAGGCGCCAGTGTGACTGCAGTCCTGCAGCACCTGGTATCTCAAGAGCAGGTTGTACCCCATGCCTATTGTCGGGTTGTCAATGCTGACAACACAGAGAGTCGTTGTCCAATGGCTCAAGTTCCCTTTGAGTGGGGGGGGTCTCTGGTACTCTGCAAGTCGCTGTGAGAACTGCCATGCCTGTAGACTGTCACCTAGGAAATGATTTGGAGAGCTCCCCTTGGGAAAAGGTGGAGAAGACAGCTCACCTACGGATGGTGGGTTTACCCGACTGGGAGTGCGTGACCACCCGGTCAATGGTAGCCAGTAGGGGTGTTCAAGAGATCCTGGAGCCTGAGGGAGAGGCCCAGGAACCAGCCTTAAGGAGAGGGCGCAGGAGGCGCAGGAAACCGGCCCCTAAAGTTCCCACGGCCCAGGAGGAAGCAGACCTTTAGGGGGATGCCCTGGAGCCTACCGGGGAACAGATAGCCGAACTGGGGGACCTGCCTGAGCTGACCCATTGGCAGCAAGAAGGAGGCCCCTCCAGGGAGGAATTCTGTAGGGAGCAGAGAGAATGCCCCTCTCTTGTGGGTATGCAGCAACAGGCTGCAGCCCAGGCGAATGGTGATCAGTCCGGTACACATTTCATTTACTGGGAAAATGACCTCCTGTTTTCCGAGCCTAAGGTTGCTGAACCTGGGTCAGCCCGTGCGCTGGTGGTACCCCAGAAGTTCAGAGCCTTCCTACTGGGGCTGGCTCACGATGTGCCATTAGCAGGGCATATGGGGCAGGACAAGACCTATGAGAGGCTTGGCCTCAAATGCACAAGAGCTCAGATGCTCATTGTAGGACCTGCCAGACTTGCCAGGCAAGTGGTAAGAGTGGAAGGAAGCAAAAGGCTCCACTCCAACCTTTCCACGTGGTCAGTACCCCATTCCAACAAGTGGGAATTGACATTGTGGGGCCACTGGACCCCAAGACAGCCATGGGCAACAGGTTCATCCTGGTCTTGGTGGACCATGCCACCCGGTACCCTGAAGCCATCCCTCTGAGGACAGTGACGGCCCCCGTGATGGGATGGGCACTGATGTGAATTTTCTCCCGAGTGGGATTCCCTCTAGAGGTGGTGTCTGACACGGGCACCAATTTCATATCGAAATATATGAGATCCCTTTGGCAAGAGTGTGGTGTAACCTACAAGTTCACCACCCCTTACCACCCCCAAGCAAACGGGTTGGTTGAGAGATTCAACCGAACCCTAAAAGGCATGATTATGGGTCTTGAGGAACCCATGAGGCGTAAGTGGGACGTCCTCTTACCATGCCTTCTCTTTGCATACCGTGAGGTGCCACAGAAGTCTCTAGGGTTCAGTCCCTTTGAGCTTCTGTATGGCCACCCAGTACGAGGACCTCTCAGTCTGGTCAAGGAAGGCTGGGAGCAATCTCCCAGGAAACCTCCCCAGAATGTATACAGTTACATGCTGGCCTTCAGGAACCAGACTAGGCGTTTCAGGCAACTTGCTGAGGCAAATCTGGAAGCCAGCCAGGAGGAAATGAAGCGGTGGTACGACCAGAATGCCACTCTGGTTGAGCTTCAACCTGGACAAAAGGTGTGGGTCCTGGCCCCTGTGGAGCCTTGTGCACTCCAAGACAAGTGGACCGGACCCTTTGAGATTGTGGAGCGCAAGAGTCCTGTCACCTATTTGGTGGACTTGCAGTCTCCCAGGAACCCCTTGAGGGTCCTACATGTCAATCGACTAAAGCCCCACTTGGAGAGGTCCGAAGTGGGCATGCTCTTGGCCACAGATGATGGAGCGGAAGAGGAGTCCGAGCCTCTCCCTGACCTCCTGGTAGCCTCAGAGCGAGACGGGTCAGTGGATGGAGTTCACCTCTCACCCACCCTGACCCCTGAGCAACAGGATGACTGCCGCCAGCTGCTGGGGCAGTTTCCTGACCTGTTCTCCCTGGTTCCTGGTGTCACAGAGTGGTGCGTCCATGATGTGAACACAGGAGACAGCTTGCCTGTGAAGCACAAGTCTTACAGAGTGACTGACAGGGTCAGAGCCTGCATCAAAGAGGAGGTCTCAAAGATGTTTGCTCTAGGGGTGGTTGAGTCCTCCAGCAGTCCTTGGGCCAGCTCAGTGGTCTTGGTCCCAAAGGCTGCAACGCCGGGTGCCACACCCAAACTCCGGTTCTGTGTGGACTACAGAGGACTCAATTCAGTCACCAAGACTGACGTGCACCCCATCCCCAGAGCTGATGAGCTCATCAATCGGTTAGGGGCTGCACGGTACCTCAGCACGTTTGATTTGACGTCTGGGTACTGGCAGATCACCTTGACTGATGGGGCCAAAGAGAGGTCAGCATTCTCCACACCAGATGGGCATTTCCAGTTCCGGTTTATGCCATTTGGGATTGTTGGACAGGCCTCACAGACGACTTGCTCCCTCCCCGCTCGACAGGGCCCGGACTCCGGCCCACCTGGCATAACCCCGCGACAAGCACCTGTACTCCGTCTCCCGACGGACCCTTTGCCCTCGGACCCTTACTCATCACGGGGTCCAGCCCCACCGGCTTCCCCGGCCGGGTCAAGCCGCCATCTTGGGCCCTGCACCACGCGGCCGCCTGGCCTCCCCTCGACCCTAACCCCGGGCCTGGCCGCCCCGACATCCCGGCACCACCATCCACCCAGGAGGTGAGCGGACCACTTGGCAGGTCAATGGGAGAACGAAGTGTCAAGAGCTCTTCCCCCGCCAGGTGCCGATCGCCTCCAGCTCCCCCAGGCGCTGGCTCCACCCCCTGCTGGGTGTCTGGACACCTTCATCCCGGGCCCTCCGACCTCCAAGTGCGAGGGTCCGGACATCAAAGGGCACCAGCCCTATAACTGAGGCAGCTCCGGAGCAGGAAGGAGTTGTATCCTGGAGTCGAGAGACACCGAGTGAACTCAACCTTGACGGTCTACTGGCGCTGCCATAGCCCGCTCTTGTGAACCATCGTCCTGCCTGCTGGCGCTGCCGCGGCCTTCTGCAACATTCATCTTCCTGGGACCTGCTGGCGCTGCCGCGGCCCGTTGTAACGACCATCCTCACCGGGACCTGCTGGCGCTGCCGCGGACCGTATATCTTCCGGGGACCTGCTGGCGCTGCCGCGGCCCGTTGTATCGACCATCCACACCGGGACCTGCTGGCGCTGCCGCGGCCCGTACCACCAAGCTCGAGGATTGTGAGCTCATCATCATCTCATCCGAACTACCTGATTGGTAAATAGACTGTCCCGCTACCCCCTTCCCTACCTTGCGAGACTATAATCGAGGGGACCCCTGAGTCCAGACCTCCTTGTATCATTCCACCGTACCTTAAATAAGTGCTTATAAAGAACACTGAACCTTATCCTTGTGTGGCATCTGTCTGTGGGGGGGAAGTTACTTATCTGTACGATCGCTGGAGACGGCTCTCCCCGGAGACCTCTCCTCCTGACCCCGGCCGACCCTCCCGGTCCGTCTACCTTTTCTAACATTGGTGGCCAGCGGCGCGATCCGAATCGACGCGTAATCGTACAGAGAGTAGCTCACCCCACGACAAAGCACAATGTCGAGCAAAGATAGCAGCTCCACCGAGAAGTTCCAAATGGAGAAATTAGAAGAATACAACCACCGCGAACTGAGACAATTTTGCATAGAACTTGGCATTGCTACCACCGGCCTGAGTACCAAGGATGATCTAAAGCGCGCTCTTGAGTCATGGACAGAAACTGGGGTCGCAGGACCCTCCGACCAAAACAGCGTCACACCAGACCAAAACAGCATCACACCAGAGGGGAACGCCACGGCTCCCGAGGAGCGGGGAACGGGCCTCTCGCAGGAGGAGATACGAGAAAGAGACAGAGTCAGATTACACGAATTAGAGATGGCACGACTCAAGATGGATGGGGAACTCAAGTTAGCTGAACAGAAACTCAACCTCGAGCATATGCGGCTTCGAGAGGAACGAGAGGAAAAGCAGAGACAGAGAGAGCTGGAAGAGAAAAAAATAACGCTCGAGCACGAGCGCCAACTGGCGGAAATAGAACTGCGCAAACAGAATAAGGAACTGGGGGTGCCTGAGCGACCACACACCCCGGGGCCAATTGAGAAAAAAGTTCACATCCCCAAGGATGTGGTCCGCGAGTATGTCCGAGAAGACGACATACAACAGTGGTTTAAAGCCTATGAGATCGCAATGACCTCCCACCGGATCGACCGGAGTGATTGGGGAGCCGGACTTTGGGGGAGATTTATCAACGAGGGTCGCGATGCCCTGCTACAGCTCCCCGATCACCAAATGTCGTCCTACGACCACATGAAGGCTGCCCTCCTCACCCGCTACGGCCTCACGCCCGAGATGTACCGCCAGAGGTTCAGAGATTGCACCCGGATCCCAGGTACAACTTGGGTAGAGTACGTGAACTATTTCAGCCGGGCCTTCGAGGGTTGGATCAAGGGAAGTCAGGTCACCACCTACGAACAACTCTTCAACCTTATGGTATGGGAGCACCTGTCAAACAACTGTTTCGTCGAGCTCAGGCAGCACCTACTCGACAGTAAGCTGACTGACCCCCGGCAGCTCGCCGCAGAAGCTGACCGATGGGAAAGCACCCGAGTGGGCCGGAGGGGGCCACACGAACAGAACAGAAACAACCAAGGCCAGCACCGTCCTCGGGGAGGAGGAGGGGGCCAGGGGCGAGGGAGAGACGCCTTGCCCGCAACACCCGTGGCCAGCACCCCGGCTCCGGCCGGCCGGGGCAACCCCCCGTTGCGGCCTGGGTACCGAGCCAACGTCACGTGCCACCGGTGCCAGCGACTAGGCCACTACGCCAATGATCCGAACTGCCCGCTAAACCAAACACCCAAGCCCCGCCAGGTAGCTGCCGCTGCCCTAGGGGAAGAGCAATCATCGGAGGGACCCGAAGAGTATGAGCCGGCCCAGCAAGGGTGGGAACCGGCCGTCATGGTCCTGGCATGCTTAGGGGGAAGAGACATGGTTCCGCGGGCCCCCCTACCCGCCAACACCAGAAAATACGGTCAGTGGGTGACCATTAATGGACAGAGAGCCGAGGCCTTGCGTGACACCGGCGCCAGCGTGACGGCCGTCCGCTGTCACCTGGTGAAGCCCGAGCAGATCCTACCGAACATTCTCTGCCCCGTCCGCTCGGCGGACAACTCTGAGAGCATGTGTAAGATGGCCTGCGTCCCGTTTGAATGGGGAGGGGTCTCCGGCCTACTGAAGGTGACGGTCCGGGACGATGCCCCCGTGGACTGCCTCCTGGGGAATGACCTCGAGAGTTCCCCGTGGGCCACCGTCGAGAGAAGAGAGCACTTGGGGATGCTGGGCCTCCCGGACTGGGCCTGCATAACCACCCGATCCATGGCCGCCCGTGCCGCCCCCCGATCAGAAGAAACCGAATGGCCAGCACCTCCGCCCCCGGTGGCCCCTGTAGGGGACAACGGCGAGTCCGACCTACCGGACCCGACTACCGAAGAAGACGCGCCACACCAGGACCTTCCGGATCTGGCTCAGTGGCGGCAAGAAGGGGGGCCCACCCAAGAACAGTTCCGCCAGGAACAAAAGACCTGTCCCTCCCTCGAGGGACTCCGCCAACAAGCCAGCACCCAAAACGCCGGGGACACCACCGGAACCCACTGGGTCTACTGGGATAACGACCTGCTCTACAGCGAGCAAAGAATCGCCGAGCTGGGGGCCGGTCGAGTTCTGGTGGTACCGCTCCGCTTCCGAGACTTTCTGCTCAACCTGGCCCACGATGTCCCCCTGGCTGGACATCTGGGCCAGGACAAAACGTACAGTCGCCTGGTGACCCACTTTTTTTGGCCGAAAATGAGGAATGACGTCCTGAACCACTGCCGATCTTGCCCCACATGCCAAGCCAGCGGGAAGAGTGGCCGGAAGCTGAAGGCCCCTCTACAACCCTTCCCGGTGGTCACCACCCCGTTCGAGAGGGTGGGGATAGACATTGTGGGACCTCTGGACCCCCGCACGGCACAAGGACACAGGTTCATCTTGGTACTAGTGGACCATGCCACCCGCTACCCCGAGGCGGTGCCCCTACGGACAGTGACCGCTCCGGTGGTTGGCCGGGCCCTGATGGGGATCTTCTCCCGGGTAGGCTTCCCCCGAGAAGTCGTCCGCGACCGGGGTACGAATTTCATATCCAAATACATGAAGTCCCTCTGGCAACAATGCGGGGTCACCTACAGATTCACGACCCCCTATCACCCCCAAGGGAACGGACTAGTGGAGCGTTTTAACCGCACTCTCAAAGGGATGATTGGGGGATTGGAAGAGCCTCTCCGTCGCCAGTGGGATGTACTGCTCCCGTGCCTCCTCTTCGCCTACCGGGAAGTTCCCCAGAAGTCCCTCGGTTTTAGCCCCTTCGAACTCCTATACGGGCACCCTGTGCGGGGGCCCCTCAGCCTAGTCAAGGAAGGTTGGGAGATGGCCCCCCTAACGACCCCTCCAGACGTCTTCAAATACATCCTGGCCTTACGAAACCAGACCCGGCGCTTCAGGGAGATGGCCAAGGCGAACCTCGAGGCCAGCCAGGAGGACATGAAGAGGTGGTATGATCACAATGCCTCCTCCGTTGAATTCGAGCCTGGGCAGCAAGTATGGGTGATGTCCCCCACCGAACCATGTGCCCTGCAAGATAAGTGGACGGGGCCCTTCAAAGTGGTCGAGCGCAAAAGCCCCGTCACGTACCTCATCGACATGGGGTCCTCCCGGAACCCCCTTCGGGTCCTCCACACCAACCGGCTCAAACCACACTTTGTGCGCTCCGAACTGAGCCTCTTGATGGCTACAGACAGTGGCACAGAAGAAGACTCCGAGCCCCTCCCGGATCTCCTGAAGACTCAGGAGAAGGACGGCTCCGTGGACGGGGTCCGGCTCTCTGACGCCCTCACTTCGGAGCAACGCCAGGACTGCCGGGACCTCCTGCTGCAGTTCGCTGCCCTGTTCTCCCTCACCCCCGGGGTCACCCCCTGGTGTTTGCACGACGTAGACACCGGGGACAGTCCCCCTGTCCGGCACCGGGCCTACCGCGTACCAGATCGGGTACGGGCCTGCATACAAGAGGAAGTGGCCAAGATGCTCACGATCGGGGTCATCGAGCCCTCGGACAGTCCCTGGGCCAGTCCGGTTGTACTGGTTCCCAAAGCCGCTGCCCCCGGCACCGCACCTGAACTGAGATTCTGCGTCGACTACCGGGGCTTGAACGCTGTCACCCGGGCCGACGCTCATCCCATCCCCCGGGCAGACGAGCTGATCGACCGGCTGGGGGCCGCCCGCTACCTTAGTATCTTCGACCTAACGGCGGGCTACTGGCAGATCGGCCTCACACCCAGGGCTCAGGAACGGTCAGCCTTCTCTACCCCCGATGGCCACTATCAATTTAAGGTCATGCCCTTTGGCATGAAGAATGCCCCCGCCACATTCCAACGCCTTGTGAACCAGGTCTTGGCGGGGCTTGAAGAATTCAGCGCTGCCTACCTGGACGATATCGCTGTATACAGCCGCCACTGGTCCGACCACCTCCGTCACCTCCAAGAGGTCCTACGAGCCCTCCAGCGGGCCGGCCTCACCATTAAGGCCGGCAAGTGCCAGATTGGCCAAGGGTCTGTGACCTACCTTGGGCACCAAGTGGGGAGTGGGCTGGTGGCCCCACTACAACTTAAGATTGCTGCCATCCAGTCCTGGCAGCCCCCCGTCACCCAGACCGAGGTCCGAGCCTTCTTGGGGCTCACCGGCTACTACCGGCGGTTCGTGAAGGACTACGGCAGCATCGCGGGGCCCCTCACGGGTCTCACATCCAAGAATCAACCGAAGCGGGTCAGCTGGACTCCTGATTGTCAAGCGGCCTTCGAGGAGCTGAAGGCCGCCCTGTGCACCGCCCCGGTGCTCCAGGCCCCCGATTACAGTCGGGAATTTGTGGTGCAGACCGACGCCTCCGCCCACGGCATCGGAGCCGTCCTCTCTCAGTTGAACCCCGAAGGTCATGACCAGCCGGTGGCCTTCATCAGTCGACGTCTCCTGGCCCGAGAACAGCGTTGGAGCACCATCGAGAGGGAGGCATTTGCAGTAGTGTGGGCCCTCAAAAAGCTCCGACCATATCTCTTCGGTGCCCACTTCCGGGTACAAACCGACCATCGACCCCTGCAATGGCTGATGCAGATGCGGGGGGAGAACCCAAAACTCTTGCGCTGGTCCATTTCCCTGCAGGGAATGGACTTCACCGTGGAGCACCGACCAGGCCAAGACCACGCCAACGCGGATGGCCTGTCCCGCTTTTTCCGCCTCGACGAAGAGAGTCCCCAAGGAGATGGGTGACTCTCCCCGCCTTCAGCTGGGGGGGACGCATGTTGGACAGGCCTCACAGACGACTTGCTCCCTCCCCGCTCGACAGGGCCCGGACTCCGGCCCACCTGGCATAACCCCGCGACAAGCACCTGTACTCCGTCTCCCGACGGACCCTTTGCCCTCGGACCCTTACTCATCACGGGGTCCAGCCCCACCGGCTTCCCCGGCCGGGTCAAGCCGCCATCTTGGGCCCTGCACCACGCGGCCGCCTGGCCTCCCCTCGACCCTAACCCCGGGCCTGGCCGGCCCCGACATCCCGGCACCACCATCCACCCAGGAGGTGAGCGGACCACTTGGCAGGTCAATGGGAGAACGAAGTGTCAAGAGCTCTTCCCCCGCCAGGTGCCGATCGCCTCCAGCTCCCCCAGGCGCTGGCTCCACCCCCTGCTGGGTGTCTGGACACCTTCATCCCGGGCCCTCCGACCTCCAAGTGCGAGGGTCCGGACATCAAAGGGCACCAGCCCTATAACTGAGGCAGCTCCGGAGCAGGAAGGAGTTGTATCCTGGAGTCGAGAGACACCGAGTGAACTCAACCTTGACGGTCTACTGGCGCTGCCATAGCCCGCTCTTGTGAACCATCGTCCTGCCTGCTGGCGCTGCCGCGGCCTTCTGCAACATTCATCTTCCTGGGACCTGCTGGCGCTGCCGCGGCCCGTTGTAACGACCATCCTCACCGGGACCTGCTGGCGCTGCCGCGGACCGTATATCTTCCGGGGACCTGCTGGCGCTGCCGCGGCCCGTTGTATCGACCATCCACACCGGGACCTGCTGGCGCTGCCGCGGCCCGTACCACCAAGCTCGAGGATTGTGAGCTCATCATCATCTCATCCGAACTACCTGATTGGTAAATAGACTGTCCCGCTACCCCCTTCCCTACCTTGCGAGACTATAATCGAGGGGACCCCTGAGTCCAGACCTCCTTGTATCATTCCACCGTACCTTAAATAAGTGCTTATAAAGAACACTGAACCTTATCCTTGTGTGGCATCTGTCTGTGGGGGGGAAGTTACTTATCTGTACGATCGCTGGAGACGGCTCTCCCCGGAGACCTCTCCTCCTGACCCCGGCCGACCCTCCCGGTCCGTCTACCTTTTCTAACAGGGATGAAGAATGCCCCTGCCACCTTCCAGAGGTTGGTCAACCAGGTGTTGGCTGGGCTGACCGAGTTCAGCGCCGCCTACCTGGATGACATCGCAGTGTTCAGTGGCACATGGGAAGAACACCTGCACCCCTCTCGACCTCTATTTTAATTTCCTACATATGATCAAAAATTTGTTTTACATAAGATCCTAGTCAGCATGGGCTAGCACACAAAGAACAACAATTTATATCTTTTACTTCTGTTTATTATATTTTTATATTTTCCTTTTTCTTTACATAAACATAATAGAATTTTTTACATATAAATCAATTTTCATTAATAACATCATCTCTATATTTTACACATTATTCATATCGGTTCATTGATATAAAAATATTATTCTAAATCATGACAAGAACAAAACCCAGAAGAACACTGCACAATCATACTCTTCATTCATACAACCACATACAAAACAACCCTTAGACATAAATCTCAATAGTTGTCCCAATTAGCACATTGTTAATTATAAGGTAGTCCTTATGGCCCCCAAGAGGGAGCTACTACAACAAGTTTGTAGGATCTACAAAGAGACTTGGTCAACGCGTTTCGGTGGCAAAAGAAAACGTGAAAACCACCTTCATCAGGACCAGCTACTTCTCGTATCGCAAGTTCTCCCAACCTGGGATATCCTAAAAATAGTTCATATACATAAAAAAATTCGTCACTAGCCACAGAACATTATTTTTAGGAAACTTATGTACTAAAACAAAGACACCGATTGAGCCAATTCATTCATATAAGCACCAAGGTGAACCAAAAATAATTATAAAAAGAACCAAAGATAGCTTTAGAAGGCCAACATGCATAACAATGCAATTCAAGTTGTTATTTTCAATCAAAAACAAGTGCATTATGGCAGAAATTATTTGATCAAGATGTGGGAGGAAGTAGTCCCTATGGTACTCCACTCTGACTGAAAGGGTATAGGTCCAAACACAAAGATAATATTTTCTGTTCTAGTCCTGCCAAAAGAGTAAGGAAAAATACTTACTATTAAGGGGAATAATATCGAACTACAAAGCTTGCTGTTTGTGCTGTAAAAGGTAATCACAGTAGTTTCCTTCCTTTTCTCTTTTGTTTTCCTTTTTATTTGACGATACCCTAAAAAATTTAAGAAACAGAACTAAATCAAGGAAATTGCATTTTATGTTTATCAATATTAAATAGATATTTAAATATAACAAGATCTAATTATTACATCAGCGCAATATTTACATACCAGTGAGCATAACCTCCAAGTCCCACTAGGTATAGTGTAAGGCCACGGTACATCCAACAATAATTCTGTAGTGTTCCATATATCTGTGTAAAGAAGTTAAAGTATACTACATTATCACCTATCTTCTAATTACAGGGAGATTCCTTACTGCATACTATCGCCAAAGTCGAAGGGTCATAAATACCTTTAAGAAATATATTGCTTAAAGACCATCAGGGTATTTCTTTTTCATCCGAACCCAGATATAGGAAGAATTCCCAAGGATACAGATGCACGCTGTTACAATTCTTTATGGTGTCCCTATGATGACAAAGGTACAGGAAAACATAAGGAGGACAAACGGGAAGGTGAGAGTCAAATATTCTTGGTTACCCCAATGTAGAGTCTAGGTCCAAAAGCAAGGGACCACAGTAAAATCATCGGGCACCGATAATCATACCTGTGTACTACTTCATCAAAAACTTATTCCCATAGTCCTAACCCAGGATAGTAAAGGCGAATGTAGAAAAACATATCAAAGAGTTCCTAAAAAGGTATATATCAGGTCGATACCAAAATTTCACCACTATTCCGTACAAATGTACGCCCACATTTATATCAGGGAGGGTTGCGGTGCCTAATCTTTTAATATCACCAAGTACCCAGCTAACTGTTGGTTAAAAGTAAATCAAGGGCTAAATCAAGGTACTAACAACGGAGAAAAGGACTCAAAGTTACCCCAGTTCAAATAACGGTTCAAACCATTCCCTCCTAACTCACCATTGTTTGAAACATCAAAGTCCTTTAATAGCACGTAGGCGTCCTCAGATCGTCCTCCCGTCAGCAAGTGAGCCTTGACCCAAATGCGTCTCTCTACTTATACTCCTCCAGTCTGCATTCAATCTGCCAATATTGCCTAAGCAGCTTCACCTGCGAGTTAAGCAATCACTGAAAAAGGACTAACAGACTGACGCTAATCAGAGCGCCATCTTAGAGAGGTGTATTACATGCCCTAATTCCTTATACGAATTGCCACAGCAGCCTAGTCTAAACTACATCCCCCCAGAAGATTTTGTAAACATATGTAATCATAGGCCACCTATATTTCACAAGTCGAAACTCACGTCTAAGGCCTCCATAAAGACCATAACCTCATTTTTCGGTCCCCAAGGTAGAGCGATTCTCAATTAGAGAGTATGTTTTTTCGTCAGCGCCATCTTATAGTGGCATTTCTCAGATTGTCAAAAAAGGGAAAAAGGACTAACAGAGTAACGCTATTACAGAGCGCCATCTTAAAAAGGCATGATTCATGCCATAATGCCTCATTTCCAAGTTACTGCGCAAGGCAGGCCTCACGATCAAGGCAAGCAAGTGTCAGATCGGGCAGGGTTCCGTGGTGTACCTGGGACACCAAGTGGGGAGCGGCCAGGTGGCACCCCTCCAACCCAAGATTGAAACCATCCTGGCTTGGGAGCCGCCAAAGACCCAGACAGAGGTGAGGGACTTTTTAGGACTCACAGGGTACTACAGGAGGTTTGTCAAAGGGTATGGCAGCATTGTTGCTCCCTTGACAGAGCTGACTTCGAAGAAGCAGCCGAGGAAAGTGATCTGGACTGACACCTGTCAGAGAGCTTTTGACACCCTGAAGACTGCCATGTGCACAGCGCCCGTGCTCTTGGCTCCTGACTTCTCCAAATAATTCCTGGTGCTGACAGACGCATCAGAGCATGGTGTAGGGGCTGTTCTCTCACAGATGACTGGGGAGGGCTGGGACCAACCTGTAGCCTTCATTAGTAGGAGGTTACTTCCACGGGAGCAAAGGTGGAGTGCAATCGAGCGAGAAGCATTTGCTGTGGTCTGGGCGCTGAAGAAGCTAAGACCCTACTTGTTTGGGTCTCACTTCCGGGTTCAGACAGACCACAGGCCCCTCAGATGGTTGATGCAAATGAGGGGTGAGAACCCAAAACTGTTGAGGTACCTGCACCAACCAGAGACCCCCGATTCTAACACCCCTTTTTTGTCTCACTGATAATAATGATAAAAAAATTCTTTACCCCTGTATATTTAAGACAAGATCTTTTATCGTACTGTGAGGTCACCTGCATGTATTGTTCATTGTCACTTCACGTTTCTCGTTTCAGGTCATCATGCCAAAGCCTGTTAGGTATGTAGATTCTTCACGTACCCACACATTGTAGATAGTTCCAACACTGATCCTGAGGAAGTGCCCTGACCTTTAGGGCTACTATGGCACGAAACATGTAGATCTCTTTGAGAGTAGGGCATGTACAACTAGTTTCATTACCTCTAGTTCTAATACCCACCTCAACCAATTTTTACTTAGGCTGTTTACCACTATAATAAAAGTATCCTTGTGGACAAACAGTACCTATTTTACACTCACTTCACTTATCACTTACGTCTACACACATTAGGGCCCCTTACCCCCACTGCACCCATCGGTAGGAACAAAAGATCCCCGCCAAAGAGCCCCAATATTGGGTGTCCGTCAGGTATTGCAGCGCCGACCTGACGAGGGGCAGGCTCATATGATGAAGCATGACACCTAGCTTGCTGGGTGTGTGAGAGCCCTAGTTCCAACAAGGGACTCTCCCCTTCGTTTCGACCTGCTTCACTTACAGCCAGGCACACGTGGTTCCCTTGAAACATGACAATACATCTTTCTTATTTTTCGTGTCTTCCTTAGAGGAACTCTGTACCCTTTTTGCACTATTGCTAAAGATATATACCAAGGTGTTTTGTTGAATCAGTGGATGTATGAGTGACTTTATGGATGACTCAGTGGGTGCATGACTGACTGTATAGGTGCATGATTAGGTGTCTCAGTGAATGTATGGGAGAGTGATTGGTTGTGTGAATGTGTGTATCTGTCTATAAGTAGATATCTAAGTGGGTGTATGAGTGTGTTAGTGGGTACATGAATGGATATTTGGGTAATTGATTGGTTGTCTGACTACGTCTATGTTTGTCTGGGTTAGTCAGTGGCTGTATGGGGTACTATTGCGTGTGTGAGAAGTTGTAGGTGTGAGTGAGTGTCTGTATGGCGGTGTTGGTGATTGAGTGCATGTGTCAGTATGGGTGAGTATGTGAAAGGCAGTATACTTGAGTGACGGGGTATATGAGTGACTGTATGCGTGAGTGACTGAATGTGAGTGCATGCTTCTGTCAATGACTGTATAACTGATTGAGTATGTGTTACAATTTGTATGAGTAAGTAAGTGGGTGGGTGTGTAACTGTTTGGTTGAGTAAGTGGCTGTATGATTGACTGCATGGATGAGTGTCTAGGTGTGTGAGTAGTTCTATGGGTACCTCGCTCAGTGTGTTAGTGTCAAACCTTCACTCACCTGAGGCCCTGTGGGTTCACCTTGAGAGACGTGAAGATTTTTCTCGGCTGCCTCCAAGAACTTGCCTCCAGCAAACTGAATTGTAAAAACAGTTTACTAGACGCAAAGACTTAAGGGAAGGGGGAAGTGGACAAAATAATAAAGAGAGAGAGAGAAACACTCCAATCTTCTATTCAATTGCGATTATTCGATCTCCTCGAGTGCTGTATCTCTAATTACCAAAAAGAACACAAAAAATCCAATTATAATTGTTTAGATCAAATAATACAATAGATTAGTTCTTTTATCTATTTATCGCCACCATAAACCAGCATACCTCTTAATTCTGGTCTTATCTCTACCAGAACATTTTATTCTTTATGTGCTGTTTTGTTAAGGTGAATTGAAGCACTGTATTCTGCAAAAAGAATGAACACCCTGTTACATTATTCTAAAGAACCATGAAATGATGTTTGGTATTTCGCATTACAAACTTACAAACATAAATTGTCTCAACAGGAATATGCAAATGTCTATTTTCTTGAAATTAAAGTTCTCCTGTTTCCTCTTTCAGAACTAGAAAGAAAAGATGCTGCGTTCCTTATTTGTTTGCTTGATGCTTGATGCCACCATCGGTGAAAGAGTCACTAAAAGATAAGTTCCACTCTTTATCTTAATGTTTTTTAAAACAAAGTCTTGTATTAAGTCTTTCCTTTTTCATCTTTTAAAATAAAACCAAAAAAAAAACCTTACTTCTTTTCTTCCTATTGTTCTATGCGCGATCGCTAACTCACTCTGTTTTCTTTTTCAGACTGTGGCTCCTTTAAGAGCTGAACTCGGAATGAAGAAACAGGACTTTTGCTCACTGCCGGCAGGGAAGACGAACCGAAGAGGACAGGAAGGCAGAACTGAACATCCGGAAGCCGGAAGATCGATTGTAGTGCTGGATTGCTGAGAAGGAAGATCCGGAGGAAGCCGATGGACTTCAGGTAAGCGGGGAAACAACGAGCGCAAGCAAATGCTTGAGCTCGCGTAGGGTTTAAATAGCTTTGGCAAGAGGGTGGGGTTATCTGCACACGCATTGGGGAAATACACGTGCCAACCCCGTTTCTAGCAAACGTGCTCATGAGTGTGTTCTGAGCAATGTGCCAACTGTCTTACTTGCAACGTGACTCATGTGACCGTTCCAGCCATATGCAAACAAATGTCTTATCCCTGAACACGTGACAATGCATAGAAACGAGGAGCAAACAACGTTTATGGGGACATGTGATTATTCCATAAGAACGTGATCACCATATTTACTGGAACATAATAACAGAAAGGTATTCTTACAGTAACCAAGATCTTTTGGACAAAAGGCATTAAGTTACACATGATTAGCACAATAAACAATATAAAACATGTATAACAAAGAGTATCTGATTATATGAGGTTTGACATCATCTAGTTACATGAGGTTTGGCATGCTTCTGTAGACAGGCCCTAACAGTCGCTCCCCTCAAAGGCCCCCCTACTGGGCGTGGTTTGTGTGGAAATTGTACATAAAATTGTCTTAACAACCTTGGAGCATGAACGAATGATGCTGGCTCCCAAGAGTTCTCAGAAGCATCATACCCCTTCCAGGCTATTAAATAATACATTTTTCCATGTATTCGCTTGGTATCCAGTATCTTTCGAACTTCGTATTCCAAATGTCCATCAATAGGAATCGGTGGAGGTGGGGGTTCTGATCTAGTTTCAGGGTTGTAGGGTTTTAACAAGGAAACATGGAATGTAGGATGTATTGAATATTCTGAAGGTAATTCCAATTGCACAGTTACAGGACTAATTACCTTAATTATCGAGAATGGTCCTATGTATTTTGGTAATAACTTTCTAGGTCCCAATAGATTCAAATTTCTGGTTGAAAGCCATACTTTCTGTCCGATTTGATACTCTTGAAGATCAGTTCTATGTTTGTCAGCTTGCTTCTTCATCACTTCCATGTACTTATTTAAATGTTTTGTTGCCTTTTCTTGAATTCTTAACAAGGTAGAGAGTCGTTCTGTGACTCCTGGAGGTGAAGAAGGACTGACTGTTATAGGCAAAACTCTAGGGTGGTAACCATTTAGAAAGTAAAATGGTGTACATTGTGTTGCTGAATGTACATTATTATTATAAATAAATTCAGCGATAGGTAGTGCTTTATCCCATTCTGTAGTAAAGTCGGCCATCAAACATCGTAAGGTTTGTAGTAATGTTTGGTTCACCCTTTCAGTTTGACCATCAGTTTCTGGGTGAAAGGCTGTGGACAGAGCTATTTCCATTTTTAGAGTTTTACATAAATGTGTCCAAAATTTTGAAGTGAACTGACTTCCTCTGTCCGTAACCAACTTATTGGGCAAGCCATGCAACTTTACTACTTCTTTGAGGAATGTGTCGGTCAATTCTACAGCAGTAGGCAATTTACTCAATGGTATAAAGTGTGCTATCTTAGATAAATAGTCCACCACTACTAGAATGGTTGTGTAAGAGTTAGATTTTGGTAGATTAGTTATAAAATCTAAACTAATTGTATGCCAAGGATACGGTGGAGTAGCTAATGGTTGTAGTAAGCCCATAGGCGCCTTGTGCAGAGATTTATTCCTAGCACAGATAGCACAAGTACTAACATATTCTTTTATGTCTGCAATCATGGAAGACCACCAAAAATGTTTCTTGCAATTATCCAGAGTCTTTTGGTACCCTGGGTGACCAGCCAATAAAGAATCATGATGCCACTCCATAACCCTTTCTTGTAATTCTTTAGTAGGTACTAACAACAATGTTTTATGATAGAGCAAACCATCCTGTATTGAATTATGAGGATTTTTTAACCATTTTTGCGCATTTACTTGTAAATGCTCGACTCTTAGTTGTGTTAAAAAATCCTGCTGAAGCATTGGAGCCAATATCTTTTGAGGAGGAATTATGGGAGGTCCTGTTAAATCTCTTTTTGAATCTTGTGTATATCCATACCTAGATAACACATCTGACTGTACTTGTTGAGTTCCGGGTCTATAAGTAATCACAAAATCAAAAGCACTAAAAAAATTTAGCCATCGCATTTGTCGTGGTGTTAATGCTTTTACAGAACTAAAAAACTGTAAATTTTTGTGATCACTAAAGATTGTAACCGGGAATTTTGTCCCCATCAAATGATGTCTCCATTCTGTGAATGCCAACTTTATTGCCAAAAGCTCCCTTTCAGCTACAGTATAATTCTGTTCAGCAGGAAGCAATTTTTTAGAATAGAAAGCTACTGGATGCAACTGACCATCTTTGGCATCCCTTTGAGAAAGTACTCCTCCAACAGCTATCTGTGAGGCATCTGCTTCCACGAAAAATGTAAGATCCGGATCTGAGGGTTTTAATAGAGGAGCAGTGGTGAATTTTTGTTTAAGAGACTCAAACGCTTGAGCTGCTTGTTCCGAACAGGAGAATACCTGACCTTTGTGCAATAACTTAGTGAGAGGCAAGACTGTCTCCGCAAACTGAGGAATAAAACGTCTGTAAAAATTAGCAAACCCCAATACCTTCTGTATTTCTTTCACAGTCGTGGGTTCTGGCCAATCTCTAATGGCGCTCATCTTTTTGGGATCCATCTTAATTCCATCAGGTGACAAGCAATATCCAAGAAAATCAACTGTATCTGCATTAAAAATAAATTTTTCCAATTTTGCAAACAAGCGATTTTCTAACAATTTGTTTAACACAGCTCTGACATGATCAATATGTTGCTCCTTATCTTTTGAGTAAATCAATATATCGTTTATATACATGATTACACAAACATCAAGAAATTCATGCAACACCTCATTAATAAAATATTGAAATGCTGCAGGCGCATTACATGAACCAAAAGGCATTACTGTGTATTCAAACAAACCAAATTTAGTTTTAAAAGCTGTTTTCCATTCATCATTTTCTTTTACTCTAACAAGATGGTATGCCCCTCTCAAGTCCAATTTTGTATAAATAGTCGAATGACGCAACTGATCTAATAGAACTGGTATAAGAGGTAAAGGATACTTGTTCTTAATAGTAGCCTTGTTTAATCCGCGATAGTCTATGCATGCGCGAAGACTACCGTCAGGTTTAGGAATGAAAAATAATGGCGAGGACACAGGAGATGTTGAATGCCTTATGAAGCCTGATGCCAAAAGCTCATCTAGATAAGTTCTTAGATATTTAGTTTCGTCCTCCGTAAGGGCATATACCCTACTACTGGGCAAGGGAGCTCCAGGAATTAAATCGATGCGACAGTCGTATGACCTATGTGGAGGTAAAAAGGCTGCTTTCACAGGGTCAAAAACATCCTTGAAATCCTGATATTCTGTTGGAATGATAGGAACAGGAGTTACTGTGTTTGCACAATGTAAAATAGTCATGAAATCGTTTGATGCTTCTTGATAACAGAATTCCCAACAATGCGAGGAATCTAAAGTTACTGTTCGGGAAGACCAATTTATTTTAGGGTTATGCAAGGATAACCAAGGCACCCCCAAAATAAGGCCAAAAGTAGGAGTATCGATCAAATCAAAAGATATTTTTTCAGTGTGACCATTTTGACAAACCATTATAAGAGGAGTTGTTCTTTTAGTTATCATGCCAGAGGATAGTTCAGAGCCATCCACAGCACATACTGATTCCGGGTGGGTTTTCCACTCAGTAGATATTTGTAAGTCTTGTGCCATTTTAATATCCATAAAATTTCCAGTAGCACCGCAATCTAACAATACTGGAATCGAATGACGTATATGCGTGCTAATTATTAACACTACTTGAATAAGAAAATGTCGTGGTATTTTTGGTACCATCTTTGTCATGTTGGAGATCTGTAAATCTTTCCTACTCGTGCAAGTGACCTCCTTTCTTGACGAGTTTTCTAGTTTTCCTGTTCTATATTCTGTGTAAGTGCATTTACCTTTTTGCCGCCCTTTGGTTTAATTGGACACTCTTTTGCAAAATGTCCAGACTTAGCACAATACAGACACAGATTTAATTTTCTTCTTCTGTTTTTTTCTTCTATGGACAAAGGTCCTTTGATAGTTCCTATTTGCATTGGTTCAGGTTCTAACATCTTGGATTCTGATTCTTTTTTGTCTTGTTTTATTGTTGAAGACCTTATCTCAAAGCGTGGTTTATCTCCTTTTCTTTCAGCCAAACGGTGATCTAGTTTTACCACTAGATCCACAAACTCTGGATAATCATCAGGAAGGTCTACAATGTGTGCTAAGGCATCTTTTAAATCGTCGCGCAAACCTCTATAAAATAAAGATGTGTGCTTTTCTTCGGGCCACTGAGTCTCGGTTAACAACCTATTGAAAGCTGTGATATAGGTTAACAAATCTTGTTTACCTTGTTTCAAATTTAGTAGCTCATTATCACTAGCTTGAATGTAAGTGTGTCGCGCAAATAACTTAGTCATTGTTCTCTTGAATTGGGGCCAGTTATGCAAAATTGGATCGTTCCTATCAATATAGGGTATAGACCAATTGGCCGCTGTTCCTCCCAAATAAGAAAGCACAAACGCAACCTTTGTTGCGTCCGTGGGAAATAACTGAGGCTTACAAATAAAATGTAATTGGCATTGACTTATAAATACATTAAACTTATTACTATCTCCAAAAAAGCGTTCTGGGGCAGATAGTGGAACTACATTAGGTACAGACACTGAAACTTGTACTGGAGATGTGTTACCATCGGAATCCGAAAACCTCTTAGGCTTAGTGCCATAAACAGAAGAATCTGGAAAAAATTAGGAAAAAGGAGCATCCCATGTCGACTCCCTAGGCTTATAACGAACTATTTTGTGTCGCAAAACCATATTTTCTTGCTTTAACTTATTTATTTCCAACTGCATTTCCTGCAACATATTCGTCACTGATTTATTCCTTTCCACATCTTCATTTAATGCCTGAGCCATCGCTTGGCCATCAATCCTTTCCTGTTCCAAATCCATATCTCTCAAGGAGAACCCTTTTTGTAAAGGCTTGCGCTTCTGTCAAACCTTCACTCACCTGAGGCCCTGTGGGTTCACCTTGAGAGACGTGAAGATTTTTCTCTGCTGCCCCCAAGAACTTGCCTCCAGAAAACTGAATTGTAAAAACAGTTTACTAGACGCAAAGGCTTAAGGGAAGGGGGAAGTGGACAAAATAATAAAGAGAGAGAGAGAAACAATCCAATCTTCTATTCAATTGCGATTATTCGAGTGCTGTATCTCTAATTAATCAAAAAGAACACAAAAAATCCAATTATAATTGTTTAGATCAAATAATACAATAGATTAGTTCTTTTATCTATTTATCGCCACCATAAACCAGCATACCTCTTAATTCTGGTCTTATCTCTACCAGAACATCTTATTCTTTATGTGCTGTTTTGTTAAGGTGAATTGAAGCACTGTATTCTGCAAAAAGAATGAACACCCTGTTACATTATTCTAAAGAACCATGAAATGATGTTTGGTATTTCGCATTACAAACTTACAAACATAAATTGTCTCAACAGGAATATGCAAATGTCTATTTTCTTGAAATTAAAGTTCTCCTGTTTCCTCTTTCAGAACTAGAAAGAAAAGATGCTGCGTTCCTTATTTGTTTGCTTGATGCATGATGCCACCATCGGTGAAAGAGTCACTAAAAGATAAGTTCCACTCTTTATCTTAATGTTTTTTAAAACAAAGTCTTGTATTAAGTCTTTCCTTTTTCATCTTTTAAAATAAAACCAAAAAAAAAAACGTACTTGTTTTCTTCCTAATGTTCTATGCGCGATCGCTAACTCACTCTGTTTTCTTTTTCAGACTGTGGCTCCTTTAAGAGCTGAACTCGGAACGAAGAAACAGGACTTTTGCTCACTGCCAGCGGGGAAGACGAACCGAAGAGGACAGGAAGGCAAAACTGAACATCCGGAAGCCGGAAGATCGATTGTAGTGCTGGATTGCTGAGAAGGAAGATCCGGAGGAAGCCGATGGACTTCAGGTAAGCGGGGAAACAACGAGCGCAAGCAAATGCTTGAGCTCGCGTAGGGTTTAAATAGCTTTGGCAAGAGGGTGGGGTTACCTGCACACGCATTGGGGAAATACACGTGCCAACCCCGTTTCTAGCAAACATGCTCATGAGCGTGTTCTGAGCAATGTGCCAACTGTCTTACTTGCAAGGTGACTCATGTGAACGTTCCAGCCATATGCAAACGAATGTCTTATCCCTGAACACGTGACAATGCATAGAAACGAGGAGCAAACAACGTTTATGGGGTCATGTGATTATTCCATAAGAACGTGATCACCATATTTACTGGAACATAATAACAGAAAGGTATTCTTACAGTAACCAAGATCTTTTGGACAAAAGGCATTAAGTTGCACATGATTAGCACAATAAACAATATAAAACATGTATAACAAAGAGTATCTGATTATATGAGGTTTGACATCATCTAGTTACATGAGGTTTGGCATGCTTCTGTAGACAGGCCCTAACAGTTAGCACCTGAATGGCTGTATAAGTGGATATGTCAATGGCTGTTTTAGTGTGGTAGTGGGTCTATGAGTGGCAGTATGGGTGAGCAAGTGGATGTGTGTGTAGATTAATTGATCAATGAGTGGGTGTGTAAGTACTGGTATGGCTCTGTGAATGGGTTTGTGAATGGCTGTGTTGGAGTGGCAGTAGATGTATAAAAGATTCTATAGGGGCGTCAGAGATGATGTGGATGATGTCATCACTGATGTCATTTGAGATGTCATCAGTGATGTCACTGACCATGTCATGAGTGATGTAATATGTGAGGTCATAATCAGTCCATTGCAGGGGCCAAGTTAAAGTTAGCTCAGCTAACTTTAAAAGCTGAATTTCTCTGGTTTTGTACGAGTAAAATGTCAGACTAACTATAATGTTTTTTAAATGCTAATTTCTAACTATAACATGACTGAAACCTGTGGCCTTTTCTGTAAATTTCTAAGTTTTTTTTTAATGGTAATTTTTAACTATAACGTCCCTGAAACCTGTGTTTTTTTAGTGAAATTCTATGGGGTTTTTTAACTAACAGTAGCATTTGCAGAGTGGTGGAGAAAGAGGACTGGGCCTCCAACGAGTGCTCAGGAATTCCTCTGCGTAGGACTTACAGGAGGTACCGGGATTGCTTTGTGGTCCCCAAGGTCCATCAGGAGTAAAGTGGACTTCATCCCCCAATACCAGTAGTGCGCCAGGAGGTGTGTTTGCAGAGTGGTGGATAATGGGGCATGGCCTCCAAAAACCTCTTAGCAATCCCACTGTGTGGGGCTTACTGTAGGTAACAGGAGATGTAGTTAGCCCACAAGGTCGTCCTTGGGGGCCAACTCTCCCTCCTATTACCTCCAGTAAGTTCCACACAGCAGGATTGCTGAGTTCTGATACCAGGCCACGCCCCCTTTGTCCACCACTCTGCAAACGTGCCTCCTGGCGCGCTCTTGGTTGGGGGATGAAGTCCCCTTTACTGCTGGGGGTCCTTGGGGGCCAATTAGCCTACCTGCCACCTTTAGTAAGCCCCAAACAGTGGGATTGCTGAGAGGTGGTCGCAGGCCTCGGCCCCTTTCCCTCCACTCTGCACACGTGCCTCCGGGCGCGCTCTTGCCTCTTAAGGGTCCCTGGGGGCCAACTAGCCCTCCTTTTACCTTCATTAAGCCCCATAAAGCTGGATTGCTGAAAGGTGGTCAGAGGCCACGCCCCCTTTTTACATTTCTCTGATAAGGTGCCTCCTGGCGCACTGCTGCTTGGGGGATGAAGTCGACTTTAGTCCTGAAGTCCTCAGGACACAAGAAGACCTCATCGCCCCACCAGCAGTGCGCAAAGAGGCACATTTGCAGATTGGTGTAAAAAGGGGCTTGGCCTCTAACCACCTTTCAGAAATCCCACTGTGTAGGGCTTACTGGAGGTAGCAGGTGGGCTAGTTGGCCCCTAAGGACCCTCAGCATCGAAGGGGACCTCATTCCCCAACAAAAAGCATGCCAGGAGGTGCATATGCAGAGTAGTGCATTGAGGGGGCAGGGCCTCCGGCGAGTTGCCAGCTTCCTTTTCTTTTCTTTTTAGGAAGGGGGATGTGGGCTCCAATCTCCCCGGGCCTGACCCATTTTTCTTTTTACATTTATCAAAAACAGGAGACAGGGGCAACGTGGCCCCCCTCCGGAGGCTGATTTCGGCCCCGGGGATCCCTTCCCCCAGGGCTAGGCCTTTCTTTTTTTATCACAAAAGGGTAGCGGGCCCGCCTCCCCAGGCCAATTTCGGTCCCAGGAAGCCCATCCCCTGGGTCATGGCCATTGTTTTTCATATTAAAGCGAAGGGGGCTGAGCCACCACCCCTCCTGGGCCATTTTCAGCTGCTGGGACCCTATTCCCCTGGGCCAGGCCATTTATTTAAAAAAAATGTAAGGAGGGGGCCCTGTCCCTCCCCAGACTGATTTTGGCCCCTGGGACCCCATCCCCATGGGCCAGATCATTCCTTTAAAAAAAGAAAAAAAAGGAGCGGTGACAAGCAGCCCCCTCCTAGGCCATTTTCGGTCCCGGGGACCCCATCTTCCGGGGCATGGCCATTTGTTTGGGATTCCCCCACGGTCCAGCTGGCTCGCGCCTCCTGTGGGAGCCAGCATGGCTTTGTACCTCCAGGGAGCTGCTGACATGCAGCTCCCTGGGGGTAATAAGCAAAGTACTCCACTTCGAACACGTGAAAGCAAAAGGCTCTCACTTGTTCAAACTGTAGCACTTCTTTGCTATGGGATGGCAGGAGCAGTGCACCCGCCATCCCATAGCAAACTTCCATGGCCCGGGAGTGGGCACCCAGGGACATTGCTAGAGCCAGCCCTGGGGGGTGGCAGTGCCCATGGCCATTTACGGCTCCACGAGGGGGACTGTGTGGCCTCCCTCCAACAGTATTAAAGTCCCAGGGAGGTGGTGGTCCCTGAGGCTGTGTGGGGTCCACCCCCCACACTTTATTTTGTATTATAGCCCCGGGGAGGTGGTTGTCCCTGGGGCTCCGTAGGGGGGTTGGAGCCCCCCCCACACATCTTTTCAATATAGCCCCAGGGAGGTGGTGGTCTCTGGGGGTGCGTGGGGGGCCAGGAGCCCCCCCACCTTTAAAAAAAAAAAAATAAAGCCCCGGGGAGGTGGCGGTCCCTGAGGCTGTGGGGGCCTGTGTAGGCCTCTGCATGTATTTAGATCATTGCCCCCACAAACCTGGCCCAGCCGGTGGCCTAAAGGAAACGAAGCGCAGGAAACCATGCTTAGTTTTGGGTTTTTTCGGCGGGATTCGTGGCCTTAATGCAAATCCTGCCGAAAATGGAAACAAAATGCTTTTGGGGTACTTATGGGACCCCCTCAGCAGGCCTACAGAGTCAGTATGTTTCTACCCTGCCCCCTTTTTTACATTTGTTATGTTTTTGAACCTTTTTCCTTGTGACTTGGTTCAACCGAGTCACAAGATGGCTGCCCACACTTCTTGGATGGAACTGTTGCCAGCCAACCAGATCACAGACTCGAGATCGGGATGGTTCACCGATCCTCCTCACCCATATGTGTATATCACAGAAATGTTTACATTTCTCAGGAACTACTGAACGTATTTACACAATTCAACAAAAAGAGTGCTTTCTGAACCAACAGCTACATTTTTGCCAAATTTGGTGTAATTCTGTTCTGAAGTATGGGGTGTAGCTGTGTCTAAAGTTTCCCTTTTGAAATTAACATTTAGTAAATGCACTTTGGGACCCCCTCTTTTTCGCAACCCCTGCTTGACAAATCACCCTGAAACTTCAATACAGCAGCTGAAGTGAGTGGGCCACTAGTTTTGAAAATTTCACGAAGATTCGTCAAACAGCTCCAAAGATATTAGCAAAAGAAAAAACGCTTTTTGAAAAGAAACAAGGCCCTAACTATAACTACCTACTGGCGACTGGGTGATATATATGCTTTCAACTCTTGTCTGGGCTGCCTTGTTCACATACTTGAGATGCCCTTCTTCTTCAGTTATATAAATATCACCACGCTGTTTCTGCAGGTAGCATGAACGTAGTAGACACACTTCTAACCACTTTACATGATTTCATCTTCTCTTTTCTTAACAATACTATCACATTTTCAATTCTCTCAATTTTCTCTTGTTTCTTTTACCCATTATTCCACTCTATTACATCTATTAAACAATTACAATTTTTCTTTTTATATTTTCATCTCTTTTTTATAAAGTGCAAGTGCTGTAAACATGCAATGACATTATTTTCCCATATTCCTAAAAAGTGCTCTCTTCTTGTTATAATTTATGATATATATTTTTTTATTTTCTTTATAAAGTGCAAACGTGTTATTTCTCTTACTAAATATAAAGTACTAGTACTATAATTGTGCATATCAAGTGCACATGCTCTGTCAGTACACAGTTACATCCTTTCTGTCTTTTCCTCCTCAGCCTGGTACACAACAATAATGCACTGAACCATTTCTTCTAAATGAACTCCACAAACAATTATATGCTTTTCCTTGGGCATTGGGAAAACAATTTTGAACACTCAACATTTCATTAATTCATAAGAAACTATGAATAAAAACAGTGAATAAAAGCAGGAAAAACTCCATATAAATAGAGACTCTCAAATCTAGATAACAATTAATTCATATATCTTCCTGCTTTGGGTACTCTCTTTTTTGCATTGCCTATCCAACTTATCTACTCATTCTTGTTGCTTGTCTCCATATGTTCTCCCTCCCAGGAAAACATTTTACTGCAAACATTGTATAGCACTTACTCTTCATTTCCTTTCAATATTCAGTACCAATTATTTTCATGAATGCACCATCATAGCTCTATTTTAACCCAAACTTCCAAAGTGGAGATAACACTGCCTATTGTGTCCCTACCTATATTGACTCTTCTTTTATTGCGCCTGTTCTAAAACTGGTATCTTCAAGAACTAAGAGGGTATGTCTCATACAGCTCATTAAGTATGTACATACAGCTCTTTGTCGGAATTCAAACCAAAAGAATTGTTCGTATTGAGGATGACAATGCACCTCGATTCGAGATGTCTTAATTTCAACTCTCTAATGCCTCCACTCCTATTCTTTTGTACTGAATCAATTACAAAGTACTGTAGGTCATCACATCTGTTATTGTGATGTTCCTGTATGTGGCGGGCAACTGGATCACTCTTATCATAATTTTTTATGGCCCCCCCAAGTGCTGCAATATTTTCACTTGCACCATATGTATGGTGCTCCCCACATATAACTTCGGGCAGGGACATTGTAGTACATATACCACATATTCACTTCTGTATTTTAAGTGGAGTTCTCAATAATGGCGACGTGATTTCCATTTTATTCACACCTTGTTTGCATGCTTTGCATCTCTGACACTTCCAAAATCCAGGGTTACCCCTAAGCTAGATATCGACTCACTACACCTCTGGTCTGCTCTCTACCAGTTCCTGGCACATTGATTTTGCACGCCTGAACGTTAATAGAGGTATTTTGGGGACCATATGTCTGATCATGGGGTCACTCTTTACAAGATGCCAGTGCCTGGTTAAAAATGTTCTCAATTTGGTAAAAATTATACACCGTGATCACCCTGGGTTTATTACAATCCTCTGCATTTCCTTCTTTTTTCTTTCACTTTGGGCAAATATTAGAAACTCCCAGACACCTTATATGCTTAATCTTTAGCTTGCTTCAAAACTTTACAGGCTGTAGCCTCTTTCGACAAATTGTTTTTCTAGTTCCCATTGTGCTTCATTTAAAGTGGCTTCATCACTGCAGTTCCTCTTCATCTGAAGATATTCTGCATATGGGATACTTTGCTTCAATTTTGCTGGATGAAAAGTTTCTAAATGCAAAATAAAATTTCCAGCCGTTGTTTTTTTCATATGTTCTGGAATGTAACTTTTTATCTTTTATAAACACTACTAAGTCAAGGAAGCATACTTCTGTCCTACTAATGCTAGAAGTGAAATTTAAATTTAAACAATTGCCAATCAATTGTGATGCAAAGTTTTGAGCATAGTCTGGGTTGCCATTCCAAAGAATGAAGAAATCATCATTTAAAACTTGTCCACCCCCAGCACCACCCCCTACACTAACTGAACACCACTGCACCACCCTAAACCCTAAAACACCACCCCCAGCACGACCCCCTACACTACCGAAAGACCACTGCACTACCCTAAACCCTAAAACACTACCCCCTACACTACACAAACACCACTGCACTACCCTAAACCCTAAAACACTACCCCAGAACGACCCCCTACACTACACAATCACCACTGCACTACCCTAAAACACTACCCCCTACACTACACAAACACCACTGCACTACCCTAAACCCTAAATCACTACCCCCAGCATGACCCCCTACACTACCCAAACACCACTGCACTACCCTAAACCCTAAAACACTACCCCCTGCATTACCCCTATACTACCCAAACACCACTGCACTACCCTAAACCCTAAAACACTACCCCCAGCAGTACCCCCTATACTACCCAAACACCACTGCACTACCCTAAACCCTAAATATACCCTCAGCATGACCCCCTACACTACACAAACACCACTGCACTACCATAAACCCTAAATCTACCCCAAGCATGACCCCCTACACTACAGAAACATCACTGCACTACCCTAAACCCTAAAACACTACCCCCAGCATGACCCCCTACACTACACAAACACCACTGCACTACCCTAAAGCCTAAAACACTGCCCTCAGCACAACCCCCTACACTACCCAAACACCACTGCACTACCCTAAACCCTAGAAAAGTAACCACCGCCCCATGCCCAATCCCCCTTACCTTTCACTCCGCATGGTTCCCTGCTTCATGTCATCTCTGAGGGGTGGTGTACGTCGTTGTGAGCAAAAAGAACAGCCTCTGTTTCCTTACAACGACGTGGATCGTCTATATTTTTTTAGAACTCATGGTCATTTACCATACATACCTTTACAACAAAATTTGTTGTAAAGGTATGCGTGGTAAATGACCGTGCGTTCTAAAAAAATGCGTAGTAATGACTTTGCGATGTACAACGCATGTGTGGTAATGCATGCGTTGCAATGGTATCGCGAAGTAAAAAAGTCATTGTAACAGCTGTTTACCCATCAAAGCTGGCCCCTGTTCTTCAGTGAGTCATTTATTTGATAAATTAGGAGGAAGGAATGTGTTTTTTTACCGAAAAGTGCAGTCCCGGCTGTTGTATTGTGAAAGTGTCCGCGTGGCCTGGTTTCACTTCCGGTGAGAGAGTGGAAGAGTCTGTTTAGCTCTAAAGGGGTTCTGCTGTTGGACGGACCCGGCGCGACACGTCATCAGAAAACACAGCTAATGGAAAGCCTTGCCCCCGAAGTGTGGAGCAGTGACATGAGCGGTCAGTGAGTGTGCATTCCACTGCAGTATGACCGTACCGCATGGCCCATGTGCCTCCTCCAGTGTACGGAAGGCAGAAGCGGCATCCATCGCAGGTCCTCTTCAAGACCGTTGTAGCACTAATTCTACATTTTGGAACTAGGGCATTTTAACCTTGTTGTTCCTGCCAGATACAAAGAGAAGATCCTGTGTTATTCAGTGCCCTTGTTACCTTTTCTGTGGGTAGTGGTGCTTGTCACTTCGCTGCCCCTCCGGTGCATATGACTGGGCTCCCCACCTCGTGTGCCATCTGCAGGGCCTCTGTCCTCGGATTATTGGTTTCGGTTTCTGGAGTGGCAACATAAACAGTTGCTCCCAAAGGACTAGCCTGAACACCCAGGTGAATATCCCCTGTGCCAGCATTCCGCAGAAATTCTTTCCTAGCTCTCCCACGTCGACGACGATGTATAATAGCACGGCTCCGCTCGCGACACCTTATGACGTCATAGGAGCCATAAGAGGACCTTGTCGGTGTGCTGACGTCAGTTCCACCCATTTTTTCCGTGCCACTTAGGTAAACAGGTGGACAGACACATTTTCGCATGTATACATAGTATACTAAATATATATATATATATATATATATTACCTACTGGCGGTCGCCAGTAGGTAGTTATAGTTAGGACATATTTTCCATAGGAAATCCGCAACATTCTATCCCCAATAAGCCTGGCGCCGGTTGACGAATTTTCGGAAAATTTTCCAAACTTTTGGCCAGCTCTGGTCTGCTCCTATCCTGAAAGTTTCGTGGTGATTCGCCAAGCGGGGGCCGAGAAAAAAGGGGGTCCCAAAACGCGTTTTCCCCATGCAATTTCCCATAGGACATGTTGACGCAGCTACAGCCCGAACTGCTGAACGGAATTACACCAGATTTGGCAAAGAGGTAGTCCTCAGTTCAAACTCGTGCCTTTTGCATAAATGGTGTAAATCTGTTCAGTAATTCCTGAGAAAATGAGACTAAAAAAGATAGATATATCTATGGCCTGGGAGGATCCGCGCACCCTAAGGGCACCCTATGCGCACCCTCCCCGAACCGAGCGCGCACCCTCCTGATCACGTGCTGAATGCTAATTGGCTGGCAAGTGTCTGTCTACATACGAAACCAGGAACTGTTGGCAGCCATTTTGTGCCTCGGTAGAAGCGAGGCTGAAGAAGTAAGGGGAATAAGTGTTTAAAACATATAAAGGGGGCAGGGTAGAAATACTCTGACCCTCTAGTGTTGCTTAGGGGGTCCCAAAAGGACCCCCTGGGGCCCCCTTTTAAAAAAAAAAAAAGGCAAAATGCGCACAGGGTGCACGGATCCGGACGAAAAAGAAAAACAAAACAAAGCCCCTGGGTGGGCCAAATCCCGGGGGTAAAAAATTCGAAAATTAATAGGGGGAGGGGGGCTGTGTCACCCCCCTCCTGGAGCCTTCGAGGGCCCTGGGGACCGTCACCCCCCAGGGCCGGCTCCTACAGTGTCCTGGGGTGCCAGTCTTTGCTTATGCTTTGATTAAATGAGTCAGGCATTGACACTAAAGTGGAGTCCTGAAATATGTAGATTGTGTGCAGTCCCCTTACCCCTTCCATAGTAGTGAATGAGTTTTGGTAAACTCCTAGGGATAGTGTTGCTTGTATAGAATCACACTGTGAGTCTGTGTGCATTTGGGAACCACTGTGAGAGAAGCATATGGGAACATCATGTATTTGCTGACAGATAACTGTTTTAAAACTTGGCATGTTGTCAAGTTTTAGTAGCATTAGAAGCAACCCCATAGCAAACTTCGTTAGGATTTTGAAAGAGAGAGCAGGGAAACCTTCTCTCTCTTTCAAAATCCAAACGATATTGCTTTTCCACACGGGGAGCTGCATGTCAGCAGCTCCCCATGTGGAAAAGCAATGCCGGCTCCCGAAGGACGCGGGGAGCCGGCTGGGACCGTGGGGGCGTTGGGGCTCCCCCCACGGTCCCCAACGTTGTTTTATAAGCCCCGGGGGATGGGGTCCCCGGGGATAATAAAAATTAGTGATAGGGGCTATTTTTTTTTTTACGGTAAAATTAGGAATCGCGCATCCTAACGCGTTGGGTGCATGATTCCTCTCGCGTTGGGTGCGCGGTTCCTAATGCGTTGGGTGCGCGGATCCAAGGAAAAAAAACTGACATTTTTGGGAGATAAACATCTAGCTTAAGTGTTTTGTTCTTGAGTGGCTCTAAAAAGAGCCGTTGTGTTCATTGAGAGTTTTTGGTACTTATAAGTAAGTACCTATACAGAGTCTAAAGTTGTTGAGGAAGACTCTGTTTCCTTCATCAGTAAAGTGTACTCCATCTCTCCTATACATCTCTTGCATATGAAAGCGCAGATTGTTATTGTAAATGGACCCCATTCTATAGTCTCGGAGAAAAGCAGAAACAGATTTATTCACATGTTTCCTAGCTTTCTCAATTTGTGGACAAAAATTATTGGACCAGTTCCACTTCTGCCTTTGGCATATGTTGGAATACACAAAGGCAGTTTTGGGAAAAAGTGAAAAGAATTCTGCAAAGGTGTCCTTCATAAGCATTTCCAGACCTACCCCAGTCAAAGTGCCTAGGTCATTGCCACCACAGTGCACTATTACGGGGTCAGGGTGTTGGATATGCATAAAGGTTTTTACCAATGACATCAATTGGTGCCACTTTGACCCTCTCAGTCCAATCCATTTAATGTCTACATTTAGCAGACCTAGGTCTTTGTGAATGCCTTTGTTTTCTGCATATCTTTGGCTCCAGAAAATATAGCTGTGTCCCACAATCCACACTCTAAGCATCTTGAAGGGAGGTCTGGATGCACTCAGATGGTCTCTGTAAATGAAATGGCAGTTTGAAAAGTAAGATTTTTCTAAAATGGTGACTAAGATGCAGTTTTGAAAAAAGACAAAAATCATTGGTTGTTTGAAAGGTAGGGTGCATGTTTCTGTTTTTTAAACTCATGATTCTTATTGGTTAACAAAAAGTGTGTGAAAGGAACATTATATATGATAAGCTGATATGTTGAAAAGTCAAACAATTTGTAAATAAGCTCCTTTGTCTTGCCTGAAATGTCTGTTTGTTTTGTAAATGTCATTGTTCCCAGCGGATGCAGGACTGTGTCCCACATATAATTTGTTGTTGTTTATTTGTCTTGTTTCATTGAAAAATTAAACTGGTTGTCCGGCTGGACATTCTTAATATAGCTCCGATTCTGGACTATATTTATTCCCATTCCTCTTTAAATCATTTGATGACCATTGTTTGTTTGTAATTAACGATTACCCAAGGTCCTCAATTACCTTTTGGGTTCCCTTGTTCTTTTTGAATATGTTGAAAAGTCAAGCACACTTGCTGTTTTGATTAGCAACATTTTGTGCTGAACTTGTGACCTGTGTGCTCAGTTCAGTGTTCCCTGACCTGTTGCTATAGTAACAGGCAGAAGGCAGATTGGGGGTAGGGTTCAAATTTATGTCATTTGGAAAGGGTTGAAATGTTTAACCAATAGAAATGTGTGTTTGCTTTTGAATATATGTGGGAAGGAATGTGATTTGATGTTTACATGTATATGTATGGAAAATGAGAGGGAAACATTGACATTCTTTGGTTTTGCTGACAGGTGCACAGTGCAGAGATTCTGTATAAGAAAATCTGGTGTGTGACTGATATACTTCTTAATCTACAAAACAACTTGAAAGGTGAGTTATTTAATTGAGAGGGGATGTATGTGGACTATTTTGATTTTAATCAGACTAATGTATTTCTCCTGCTAAAGTGCAGGGAGTACATTGTTTTTTCTACAATCTTATTGACAGTGTGTGTGCATGTAGAAACCATTCTGTGATAAACAGTTGTGTTTTTCATGTGTTTGCAGACAGA
This sequence comes from Triturus cristatus, assembly GCF_964204655.1. Taxonomy (NCBI): domain Eukaryota; kingdom Metazoa; phylum Chordata; class Amphibia; order Caudata; family Salamandridae; genus Triturus; species Triturus cristatus. The sequence continues at coordinate 446,323,532 of NC_140584.1, forward strand.
TAACTGTGCTGTTTTTATATTTTGGTAGAATTAGAAACCAGTCATTGTTTATGAATTTTCAAAATGAGTAATGTTTCTACACTAAAATGTAGTACTCGTAGATTAAGAAATGTGTTTTGGTAAACTCATAGGGATAGTGTTGTTTGTCTAGAATCACACTGTGAGTCTATGTGCATTTGGGTAACCATTGTGAGGGAAGCATTTGGTAACATCATGTATTTGCTGACAGATGACTGTTTTAAAACCTGTCATGTTGTCATGTTTTAGTAGCATTAGAAGCCAGTCTTTGCTTATGCATTGATAAAATGAGTCAGGCATTGACAGTAAAGTGCAGTACTGAAATATGTAGATTGTGTGCAGTACCCTTATCCCTTCCAGAGTAGTGAATGAGTTTTGGTAAACTCGTAGGGATTGTGTTGCTTGTCTAGAATCACACTGTGAGTCAGTGTGCATTTGGGAACCACTGTGAGAGAAGTATTTGGTAACATTATGTATTTGCTGACAGATAAGTGTTTTAAAACCTGTCATGTTGTCAAGTTTTACTAGCAATAGAAGCCAGTCTTTGATTATGCTTTGATTAAATGAGTCAGGCTTTGACACTAAACTGGAGTCCTGAAATATGTAGATTGTGTGCAGTCCCCTTACCCCTTCCACAGTAATGAATGAGTTTTGGTAAACTCCTAGGGATAGTGTTGCTTGTGTAGAATCACACTGTGAGTCTGTGTGCATTTGGGAACCACTGTGAGAGAAGCATTTGGGAACATCATGTATTTGCTAACAGATAACTGTTTTAAAACCTGCCATGTTGTCAAGTTGTAGTAGCATTAGAAGCCAGTCTTTGCTTATGCTTTGATAAAATGAGTTAGGCTTTGACACTAAAGTGCAGTACTTATATGTAGATTGTGTGCAGTACCCTTACCCCTTGCACAGTAGTGAATGAGTTTTGGTAAACTCCTAGGGATAGTGTTGCTTGTCTACAATCACACTGCGAGTCTGTGTGCATTTGGGAACCCCTGTGAGAGAAGCATTTGGTAACATCATGTATTTGCTGAAAGATAACTGTTTTAAAACCTCTCATGTTGTCAAGTTTTAGTAGCATTAGAAGCCGGTCTTTGCTTATGGATTGATAAAATGAGTCAGGCTTTGACACTAAAGTGCAGTACTTAAATATGTAGATTGTGTACAGTACTTTTACCCCTTCTACACTAGTGAATGAGTTTTGGTAAACTCCTAGGATAGTGTCGCTTGCCTAAAATCACACTATGACTCTGTGTGCATTTGGGTAAGGATTATGAGAGAAGGATTTGGTAACATCGTGTATTTGCTGACAGATAACTGTTTTAAAACCTGTCATGTTGTCAAGTTTTAGTAGCATTAGAAGCCAGTCTTTTCTTATGCATTGATAAAATGAGTCAGGCTTTGACACTAAAGTGCAGTACTTAAATATGTGGATTGTGTGCAGTCCCCTTACCCCTTCCATAGTGGTGAATGAGTTTTGGTAAACTCCTAGTGATAGTATTGCTTGTCTAGAATTACACTGTGAGTGTGTGTGCATTTGGGAACCACTGTGAGAGAAGCATTTGGTAACATCGGGTATTTGCTGACAGATAACTTTTTTAAAACCTGTCATGTTATCAAGTTTTAGTAGCATTAGAAGCCAGTCATTGCTTATGCATTGATAAAATGAGTCAGGCTTTGACTCTAAAGTGCAGTACTTAAATATGTAGATTGTGTTCAGTCCCCTTACCCCTTCCACAGTAGTGAATGAGTTTTGGTAAACTCCTAGAGATAGTGTTGCTTGTCTAGAATCACACTGTGAGTCTGTGTGCATTTGGGAACCACTGTAAGAGAAGCATTTGGTAACATCGTGTATTTGCTGACAGATAACTGTTTGAAAACCTGTCATGTTGTCAAGTTTTAGTAGCATTAGAAACCAGTCATTGCTTATGCATTGATAAAATGAGTCAGGCATTGACAGTAAAGTGTAGTACTGAAATATGTAGGTTGTGTACAGTACCCTTACCCCTTCCACAGTAGTGAATGAGTTTTGGTAAACTCCTAGGTATAGTGTTGCTCGTTTAGAATCACACTGTGAGTCTGTGTGCATTTGGGAACCACTGTGAGAGAAGCATTTGGGTACTTCATATGTTTGAATATGCATAACTGCTTAAAAACTTTCCTGTTCTCAAGTTTTGTTAGAATTAGAAGGCAGACATTGCTTATGTAATCACCCAGGAAGTGTCCTTGCAATACTGTAAACATTCAGTTAATATTCAAGTAGTAACTAAGTGAGGCAGGCCTTAGCACATGCATTGATTCAAATGCTTATCCACTATGCATGCAGTCCTCTAACCATCTACACAGTTCTCTTTCACACCTTTAATTCCACAGTCAGTATTCATACACTTCAAGCAAACACTCTGTCACTCCCCATGTACTCCTCTAGTGACCCATTCAGTAGCATATACTAAACCATTCACTTTGCCAAAACCCAAACCCTTATAAATTCACTCAGGCACTCTCTTTGTAGTACTCTTATCATTCAGTCAGTATCCAAGTACTCATGCAGCGAGCCAGGCCTTACAACATGGACTGCTTGAAACCCCTATGCAGTATGCATACAGGCCTCTAGTCACCTACACACTTGTCTTTCACTTCTTTAATTAACTAGTCAGTATCTATATACTTCAATAAACATCTTGTCACTCATCTTGCACTCAGCCAGTGACTGATCCAGTACCATGTACTAATCTTTTTACTGTGCCAAAACTGAAAAACTTAAAAGTTTTACCCAGGCACTCTCCTAGCAGTAGTCTAATGATTCAGTCAGTTTCCAGGTACTCATGGAGTGAACCATGCATTACCACATAGAGGGCTACAAATGTCTATGCAGTATGCATGCAATCTTCTAACACACTATTCACTTGTCTTTAATAGCTTCAATTCCCCAGTGAGTATCCATGTACTTTCAGCAAACATCCTGTCACTCCCCTTGCAGTGTTCCGGTGACTTATTCAGCACCATGTAGTAAAGCATTCACTGCGCCAAAACTGAAACACTTGTAAATTCATCCAGGTACGCTTCTTGCAATAGTCTAATAATTCAGTCAGTACCTAAGTACTAATGGAGTGAGGCAGGCCTTAGCACATGGATTGATTCAAATGTGTTTCCAGTATGCATGGAGGCCTGTAACTACCAACAAAATTGCCTTTCAGACGTTCAATTTCTCTGTCAGTATCTATAAACTCCAATAAACACTCTGTCACTTTAATTGCACACCTCCACTGACTCATTTGGCAGTAAGTACTAACCTATTCACTGCACTAGAATCCAAGATCTTAAAAAGATTCACCGAGTCACTCTTTTTTGTAGTACTCTAATGATTCAGTCAGTAGTCAGGTAGTTTTGCAGTGATCCAAGTGTTACTCTATGGATTGTTTCAAACGTCTATCCATTATGGATGTAGGTCTCTAGTCACCTACATACTTGTCTTTCACACCTTCAATATCCCAGACAGTATTCATACAGTTCCCGCAAATACTCTCTCACTCTCCTTATACTTCTCCAGTGACCCATTCAGCACCATGTACTAATCCATTCACTGCACCGAAAGGCAACCACTTATACATTCACCCAGGTAGTCTCCTTGCAGTGCTTTAATCATTCAGTCAGTACCCAAGTAATCATGCAGTGAGCCAGCCCTTAGCACATGAATTGCTTCAAACGTCTATCCAGTATGCATGCAGTCTTCTAACCACCTACACACTTGTCTTTCACACCTTTAATTCCCCACTCAGTATACATACAGTGCAGCAAACATCCTATCACTTCCCTTGTACTCCTCCAGTGACCCATTCAGCACCATGTACTAATCCATTCACTGCGCCAAAAGACAACGATTTATAAATTCACCCAGGCTCTCTCCTTGCAGTACTCTAATCATTCAGTCAGTACCCAAGTACTCATGCACTGAGCCAGGCCTTAGCACATGAATTGCTTCAAATGCCTATCCACTATGCATGCAGTCCTCTAACCACCTACACACTTGTGCTTTACACCTTCAATTCCCTAGTCAGTATTCATACACTTCTAGCAAATACTCTGTCACTCCCCTTGGAGTCCTCTAGTGACCCATTCAGCACCATGGAGTAATCCATTCACTGTGCCAAAACCTGAACACTTATAAACTCACCCAGGCACTCTTCTTGCAGTACTCTAATCATTTAATCAGTATCCAAATAGTATTGGAGTGAGACAGGCCTTAACATATGGATGGATTGAAACATGTGTCCAGTATGCATGTAGGTCTCTAATCACCTACACACTTGTCTTTCACACCATCAATATCCATGTCAGTATTCATACACTTCTAGGAAACACCGTCACACACCCAGTTCGTTTCCTAATAGTATTGTAATCATTCAGTCAGTTAGCATGTACTCTTTTAGTGAGGTAGGCTTTAGGGCATGAACTGCTTCAAAGTAGTATGCACTATGCATGTAGTGTTTTAACCATCGTCACACGTGTGCTTCATGGCTATAGTTTCTTAGTCAGTTTTTATATAAAATGTGTTATTACAGTAATAGAATAGTATGAATTTGAAAGTTATTAATATACTTTTATTTGTGATTCTTTTTTACAGATACTGTTTTTCGATGTTAAAATAGAGAAATCATGCCTGAAAAAAAAAGAAAAAGAAAAGAGAGACAGGAGAATTACTTGAAGAGAAGTCAACCACAAGTATTGAATGTACAAGATAATGTTGGCTAAAAAGAAAAAATCTTCTGGTAAGATCACAAAGCAATTTATTAAAAATGTTTGTAGGAGGAAACAGAATGTACAGAACGCTGAATCCACTGAGAATGTTTCAACTACAAAAACAAGCATTTGCAATGCAATCGGTCTCGCCTTTGGGACCTTATATGTATTTAGCCATGCAGCACATTAGCCTGGGTGCTGAAACATCTACTGTTCTTTAACATGGATGGAAAGTAAGCACCAAACTGCACAACACGCCAGGTATGGGAACACATGGAGAGAAATATTGCCTTTCAGTGGGAAATGGTATAGTTCAAAGCTCTATTTTTAATATAAAATCAGGGCCTTCGGTGGTCTTATCACTGAATAGCAAAAAGAACAATTGAAGGACAGGATGCAGAACAATGTCACACATTCAGCCCAGTACAGAGATCTGGGCCTTAATCCATCGTTTTTTTGATCCTCATGCCATTCCGATTTGAACCCTGCCATATGCAACTCAGTCTTGACCCTACGCCCAATGGGAACAGTCCAGCCCAAACTGCCAGGCCATGTTCTCCCTGGACTATAAATAAGCATCCTAGGACCGGTTTTGGGGTTTCAACCCTCATCACCCAGGATATCTTGACTCCAGTGGCATGGAGAGTACGGGATCCACGTGGAACAGGGTCAAGACTGATTTGCATATGGCTGGGTCCAAACTGGGGTGGTGAGCAAAAGAATGATGGATTAAACCCAGATGCTTGTGACTGGGGGTGAATGTTTGCATTGTCCAGCATTCCGTCCATCAATTGTTTCTTTTACATATCATTGAAAATACAAGATTTGAAAAAAATATTATTGTCTGCGGGTGCTCGTGGAAGACAATTTCTATAGACTGGAATCTAGAGGATGCTAAAGCGATTCTGGTATTTTACTGACCTCTGTTGGTCGTTTTCTATCAAGAAAGTTAAATAAAGGCAGTTGCCAGAATTTTTTTAAAAAGAAAGTCCCGCAGCAGAAAGCAATTCTGGTATTTTACTGACCTCTACTGATCGTTTTCTATCAAGACAGTTAAACAGAGGCAGTTGAACAGAAAAAAAAGACCCTAAGCGGAGCAGACAAGTCCTAGGGCTGTTCTCCAGAGCCCACAAAGTACATACACATATAAGTATATACTAAAGTATATACAAGAGGTCTTGAATGCTCGACCTAAAAATGACAAAATAATAAAGTAATTCTATTACAAAATGTAATTGTAATTGAATTTATATAGCGCTTACTAAGCCAGATGAGGTGTCGTATCACATTATGCTACATTATTTGTCCTTTTTTGCCGCATAATTTGGCCCTGTCCTGCCGCATAATTCCACGGACCCTGCCATGTTCAGTATCATTACCAGGTTAACACCTGCACATAAATATAATTCCGACAGCAGAGAAACTTGCGAACTGAAAGCATCATTGCATTATTTGAAAGCCCAGCCTTTAAACACTCGATCAGAACCCGGTGGGTGTGAGACATTTGTACAACTTTTCTCTGATTTGCATTGAGCCCCATTAGTGAATAACAACTTACCATTTACTTGCTCTAGTGAATGAAAAATATCCCTCCGAACGGACTTGGAGTCTAAATCATGTTTCTGAAAAAAATATATAAGGGACAGAACTTTGCCTTCACAAGCAACTGAGCATCTAATGCTCGCTCCTCCACAAACGTGCCTAATATTTGTATTTCTACACATTGAGAGCTGGATTGAATTCACGCAGCAGACACTGATATTTTAGATAAATGTACCAACCATGAGAAAAACGAAAAGGGACTTTTTCAACAGTGGAAATCTCAAATGCTTATCTAGCTTCAGTGAGAAACCTCGCGTTGCAGTTCCATGCATGGCAGCGAGGCTGTGCACGTCAGAGACCAGAGAACTTTAATCACATTACTATAACATGGGCATGCCTTTTGACTAGGGGTTCATTAATATGGCAGCTTGCAAATGGAATATTAAATCATTATAAAATAGCAACACGACCTCACAACCACCTCTAGAATCATGCAGAGGTTGAATCTCGGCTTCCATTGTTACCCCTCCCCGGGTTTTCTGATTGTGGATGTGTCTTTCAAAATAAACATTACAGATCGGATATTGGCTTCGACTGTTTGTGAGAACAAATCATAGTCACAGTTGTTTGGGACACTGAGTGTGATATTCGAAAATAAATCTGGAGCCAAATCAATTCCCTAAATCATGCCCTAAGTCAAACAATGCCACCTCCTACAGAAAGACTTCATCAATTGTCCAAGTTACAATTGGAAAGTTAGGGTTTAAAGGAAAACTTTGTGTTTTCTTTATGGGAGCGATCTATAGCCATTGGTCATTAATGACAACGTGAGCACCCACGGCACTGGCCAGCAGTGATCAGCTACTCTGGGATCCAGAGAAAAGGCTGTAATGAGCCACCCATCAAAAGCGACAGTGGCATCTGGTCACGTCATGCACCTTGTGGCTCAGGTCTCATTGAGAAAGGAGTATCAGTGCCGTGTGTTTATCGCCGTGTCTGCCTTCAACAAGTTCGGCTCAAATCCAGAAATGATTGCTGGTGTGCTAAGGGAATGGTGCACCGTGCCTGCAACAAATACAGAGAGATGGACTTGAGGAGAATGGCCACTTGTTTTTATGCGCCTGCACTATTATACAGTGCATAATTTAAAGTTGGAATTCGTCAGAGTTAATGCGTGAACTGAAGGTAGCACAAGTCGGAAACAGTATGCAGTGATTGCCGCCCGGTCGCGGCTGGCATGACGGGGGAGAGGGGTACGCGCAGGGAGAGGTGGGGGGGGCGTTTAATTAAATTTAAGAAAACTTACTAGGATGAGGCATCTCCCCCGCCGGTCCCGCGTCGCATCACGTCTCCGAGTCCTCGCAGGAACATTCTTCTCATACGTGAGTTTGAGCTATTGTTATTGTAAATAACAATGCCTTTTATTTTTGTTTTGGATTTTAAAACATGAATAAAAGACATTGCCGTTTACAATGCCAATAGCTTAAACTCGCGTAAATCCGAGACCTATTGCATTGTAAACGCTTGCTTAGGCATGCTGAAGTGGATGCCTGTTTGTGCCCCGGGGGGACCACAAAGTGCATTCTGATAGAGAAGCACTCTAGTAGGTCCCTGCTTTTGCCCCAGGGGCACTATAGTGCACGCAATGGACACAAAGATAAACCCCTCTAAGGGGGCTTGTTTTGAAGCGACGAGCGGTGGCGTAACATATAAAGCTGTCGACGTTGGAGTTGGAGAGCAGAGTTCGATCCTCGGCTTGGGCTGTAATCCGAGGCGGCGTGGGCTGTATTAATCCTAAATAATTAAACAGAGATCTCAGATAAAACAAGCTTTGTGGGGAGAGACAAATAAAACAAGCATTGGCAGAGACACATAAAAGACACATAAAACAAGCATTGGCAGAGACAAATAAAACAAGCATTGGCATAGACACATAAAACAAGCATTGGCAGAGACACATAAAAGACACATAAAACAAGCATTGGCAGGGACAAATAAAACAAGCATTGGCAGAGACAAATAAAACAAGCATTGGCAGAGGCAAATAAAACAAGCATTGGCAATGCAATAGTATGGGGGTGTGAGAAGGCATTGGAAGAAAGTAGTCTGTGCAGTAAAGGGGCCAATAGCCGTGGAAGGACACAAATGAAGAAATTTCCATAAATTTCAATCATAAGGAGGGACTAATAAGCCTACAACCAATCGGAAGGCACCATCTAGGATACCAGCCAATGAAAATGATGGGTGGAGAGTGGGTGGAGCTTATATACACTATAGTGTATACTGCATGTCTCAACAAGACAGCGCAAGCGCTGCCTAGGCGAGACCTAAAAAAGAGCAAAAAAAACAAATGTTCAGTCAAAGGAGACAAAGTGTTCTAAAAGAAGGCAAAATCAGTATAAGGAATTCCGAAATAAAATATTTTACAAGAGAGTAGTACATGATTTGCTGAAAGATGTGAAGAAATATAAAAAGAGAGCTCTATTTTATAAAAAGAAGAAGCATATTGAAAACATTGTTGAAAAGGCTTTAGAAGTAAAAAGGAAACTATTCATTTTAGTATTAAACAGAATTTGATCACTAGATAAACCAATCAATTTAATGAAGGCCAAAAGTAGGAGGAAAAGAGTAATTAATAGAAAAAAAATTGTGATTTTTTTTGGGAGAATGGAAACACAATTCCAGTTCAGAGCCTTTCTTTAATGAAGAGAGTTATTTACAGAGCAAAAAATTACTGTTTGCAGTTGACACCAGTTGTAGAGGTTACGAAGTTAGAGATGGTTGTCCAATTGAGAATGAGAAAATGGTTGAAAGAAATGCAGAAGAAGTGATAGCTGATGAAGTTCTAGGGAGACGTCCTAAACACCCTGTGTATACATGGGATTGCAGTAGTATTTGTAGTGTACGACAGGAATCTATTGATAAATTATGTAGTTTTTTACGCGCATATACTAAAATAAGTGTTAAACAAAAGATTAAGGTGTTGCAAGGACTAGACCCTTGCAGAGTGAGAAAAAATTCTGGTTTGCAAGGTCATTCTCTGGCTTGTCTTTCTAGGAAAGTTTGTGAAAGTGTTTTTCACCATTTCAGGATGCTGACAGTACATCATACTCAAATGCGGAAGTTAGTGAGAAGGTTGTATTATGCGAAAAGTCCAGCACTAAAGTTAAATGAGTTGAACAGTGCTCTTTTACGTGGCTCAGTATCAGTTGTGAAGAAGGTTTGTGAGGATATTGAGTTTTGTTACTTTGGTCCTCAGCAAGAGAGTGTAGAAAATGTTGAAGACAATGTAGAACCTATGATTCCGAAAAAGTTTGAGGATGAAATCACAAAGTTTAAGGTAATTTCAGGTGAAAGACCAAATCTTTCTTGTATTTGTTGTTGGTGAACTCACTATAAAAATCAGACTAGGGGTGTCAATCTGTATTTAAAAAGTGAAATAGAAGATAATGATAAGTGGATGGAATTTGCAACTTATTTGTTGGTAGAGGATTGTTTTAATTTGGGATCTGAGCAGCGTATTTGCAAATATTGTTATAATACATTAGATGAGAAATAAAATCCTTGCTAGAGCAATTCATAATAATCTAGAGTTGGTTGCTATTCCTCTCATTCAATGTGTTCACCCGTTTCAGGCTATTGTTCGCATGGAGCCTAAAACAGGTAAATTACCTTCATCAGAGTTGCAAAGAGGATTGAAAGGAAGAGTTGTATATTTACCGTTAGACTTAAGGAAAAATATTGAAACTATTGGTGTAGACCATGCAGAAAATGAGCCACTAGTCATTCTAGTTAATGGTGTTCCTACTAAGAATAAGAAAATCTGGCAAGAGTTAGTGGATGTAAGAAAAGTGCAAAAGGCAACATTGTATCTGATACAAAGTAATGAGTAGTATAGAAATGTGTTTGTAGGAGAAAAAGAAATAGATTTGCAGAAGATACTGAAACATTAAGTGGACAAATTGAAAAAGTGGACATGTCCAGATGTGAAGAAATCTATGAACATTACAGTGTACATCCACTTCATTCTAAAGAGGTGATGGGGAATACGATTGAGTTGTTCCAAATGAAAAAAGCAACAGGAAGTCCCATGAGTGTATGGGAAGAGAGTTTGGAAGCTCGTTGTTTCCCGCAGTTGTTTCCAACAGGAAAAGGTGGACGATATGATGAACGTCCTGTGCAGATTCCTGCATCTGAATATCGGACAACAAGCGACAATGTATCCCTTATATGTTTCATCTTCTGTTTGAAAGTGACTTGTCTGGACTTTCATATGCATTTTAAAAACTGGAATGCATCTGCAAAATGTAACTGCAAAGGATTTTATGGATAAAGTGCATCAGAGAGATGATCATTTAGAATCTCAGTTGATTAATCTGATGGCATGTCAGCGAGGGACTAATGAATATTGGTTCCGTCGTCATGGAGAACTGAAATGTATGCTACGTAACTTGGGAACTCCTACATGGTTTGTTACACCAAGCTGTGCTGAGTATGCTTGGGATGATTTACTTGAATTTCTTCGAGAGGCAAATTCCAATATAAAAAATATTGAATACAAGACACCTGGAGAATTGTGCTCATTAGATCCTGTTAATGTATGCAGATATTTCAATCATGGATGTGAATCTGTGATGTCTTTCATCTGAAATAAAAAGAATCCTCCTCTTGGAGAAGTTATGGATTTCTTTTGGAGATAGGAGTATCAAGCAAGAGGTGCTCCTCATATACATATGTTGTTATGGATCACGGACGCCCCCAAATTTGAAACAGATTCAGATGAAACTGTTTTGTCTTTCATTGAAGATTATGCCACATGTGCTGTACTCAATAGCAAAGAACATAAAAACTTAAAACAACAAGCCTTACGATTCCAAGGCAATCGATGTGGAAAATACTGTCGACAAAGTACAAGTCAAAGGATAAGTTCTATACCAAATGTCGTTTTGGACTTCCACGTCCTGTATTATCCAAAGGAAGAGTGAACAGTTTTATGTCAGCTATGCGACATACCATCACAAGAAAGTCTCTGAAAAATACCTACAACTTAAAAAGAAGTGAAGAATCAAAATACATAAATGACTACAATCCAGTTATTTTATCCATGTGGAATGCTACCATGGATATTCAGTATGTTGCAGACAATTCGATTGCTGTTGCACGATGTGTGACGTCCTTCATTACTAAATCAGAAAAGACGGAATTGAAAGAAATGTGGGAAGAGATTTCTCACGAGAAGACTCTAAGTAAAAAGTTATACAGTTTCAGTTTGAAGATGTTATCGCATCGTGAAATTGGAGCATATGAATGTTCAGATCGGTTATCATCTGCAAGTCTATATTCCATAAGTAGAAGAATCATTTGGTCTTGCAGGAATGCGAAATCGGGTACTGAAATCTGTTCAAGAAATTGAATATTTAGCAGAAAAAGAACCAGAAAGTACAGATATTTTGAAAACGAATATGTTGGACACATATTACCCGAACAGAAGTCATCATCTTGAGAACATGTGTCTCTATGAAGTGCTGCAAAACTACACTTTTAAACGGAATACTACAGAGAACATCAATGATGGAAAATATGCAGTTATTGGTTCTGAAGGATGTCTCGTGAAACAAAGGAAAGGAAATTTAATTAATCACAGGAAACTGAGTTGCGACACTGCTGATAAAAGGGAATTTTACTATTTAGCCCTTTTGCAAATGTTCAAACCATGGCGTTCAGAACTGGAATTACTTGGAGATTTTCAGAGCTATGAAGATTCATTTAATGCTTGTAAAGATAGCATACAATGCAGTGCTTTTGCAAATTATGTGAAAATGTTGAATGATGAGATTGATCAAGAAGCTACAATTGCAGCTGAGATTGCTAGAGACAGTTCTCAAGACAGTCAAAGTTCTGCTGCACTGAGTCAAGATCCACTAGGACAACCAATTGTTGAAAATGAAGCAGCAACTGCCATGAATGAGGTGGAAACAGCAATGTATCAAGCTCAAGAAGATGTAATACAGTTAGGAAACTTGGAAGAACAACTAAACGTTGAACAGAAACAAATATATCAACAAGTGAAAGAGCAGATTGACCATGGATTATTTCATGAAAAGAAAGGGTGCTCATGTACATCATTTCAACCTATCCGAATGTATGTGAGTGGTGAAGCTGAAACAGGAAACATTTCTTAATTAAAGTAATAACAAGTTATCTGCAGAAAACAACTGAGTCGCATTTGTCTTGTGTTGTCACTGCTCCAACTGGTTTGGCAGCACATAACATTAAAGAAATTACTTTACATTGTTTACTAATGCTACCAGTAGAGCATGAGAACAAATTGGAATACCACAAGCTATCTGGAGAAGCTTGTTGTGAAGTTTCAAGAGTCTTGAAGAAAATGAAACTTCTCATTATTGATGAGGTGAGCATGGTCTCAAACTTGATGCTTGCCTTTGTGCATTTAAGAATGCAACAAATTCTTAAAACAGAGTATGACGTGTTATTTGGAGGAAAACACGTCATAGTTTTTGTAGATCTATTGCAACTGACTCCGGTAAAAGGACAACCGGTATTTAAAACACTTGCACATGAAGATACCAGAAAGTCTCTTGGTAGTGTTGGTAATGTGAACATATGGACTAATTTTGAATACAAAGAACTGACAACAAATATGCGACAGGCAAAGGATGCTGAATATGGAAGTATTCTTCAAGATATAAGAATTGGAATTCTTACAAAACATGGCAAACAAGCTTTGGAAAGTCAATTACTTTGCAATGTCTTTCCAAATGAAAATGTCGTTCCTGCAAAAGTGTACATGAAAATTGCTGAAAATAAATCAGTGATCTGTTTAATGCCAACACAGCTAGAGTGTTCCATGTTCAACGAAGAACTATTGAAACTGGAAAATGAAGAAATTATAAAAATGGAAGCCATCGATAAAATAGAGCATGAAGGAATCACTATTATTTTGACGGGAAAGTTGAAAACAAAACTGGATTCTTTAGAAAAAAATATCTAAAACAGCTAGTTTAGAAAAGACACTGTATGCATGTGTAAACTGTCGGGTAATTTTAAGGCGAAATTTGGATGTAGAAAAAGGGTTAGTTAATGGCGCAATGGGTAAAGTGGTAGATTGTGTTAATTATCAGAAAAAAGAAGGAATTGAATTTTTAAAAATTAAATTTGATCAGATTGAAGAAGTTAAAGAAATTGGTCGTTGTTCAGTTAGTTTTTTGCTTGTTAAAGATTTATATGTCCCTAGGAAACAATTTCCATTTTCTCTGGCATATGCAGTGACTATTCACAAATCTCAAGGATTAAGTGTAGACAGTGCATTGGTGAACATTGGATCTACTGTATTTAAAGAGGGTATGGCATATGTTGCTTTGTCGCGAGTCAGAACATTATCTGGTTTGTTTTTGATTGATTTTGATGAGACAAAGGTTACTGCAGATACAAACTGTGTAAAAGAGTTTAATAGTCAGTCAGTCAAAAAGCTTTATTTCGATAAAAATTGTATCATAAAAGCATAAACATACAGACATAAAAGGTACAATTTATCAAAAAAGCGACATTTATAACAGATGACAATGACTGTAGGAAGACTCTCCGTCCAATAACTTAATGACTTATCTCAAAAGATTACAATGTTATAAAATATCAAAAAAGTTAAGAATTTAAAATATGGTTAAAAAACATTTCACATGTGATAAAATCAAGAATAAAAACATTAAACAAAATCATGTGGTAGAACAAGGGAGTTTACTTCTGATGATCCATGACCGCCCCAGAAATTTGGCCACGGCAAAGACTAGCACTAGGCTGGTATCTGATCGTAATATGCGTAGTGCCACACGGTAGTTTGATATGCCCAGCAGGCGACAAGCAGGACCTAGCCATCTTCTTCTTGGATTTTTATACGCTGGGCATTCAAACATAATGTGTGCCGTGCTTTCAACCTTCCCCACACAATTCAGGCAAGTGTCCGGGGTCTGATGGGGAGGCTTCCATTTGCTAGTAAACTCTCGAGTTGGGAGTGTCTCAAATCTGAATTGGAGGTACAATGATCTATCCCTTGGTTTCTGCACAAAATCAAGATAGGGCTCGAAGCTAACAATTTGTTTGTGAATGTAAAAAACTTTGGTTAGCCTGCCCATATTAGTGTTGCTGAGATCCTGGTGATCAATCCATGCCCAGTAAGCTCTTTTGAGGTCTACCTTACTCAGGGGGGCTCCATGCTCCCAAGCTTCTTTAAAACCGAGCTGATTAAGAGATTTTTTGATGTTGCAGAGCCAGCTTACTCTGTGTGAGCCCAGAGATTCATTATTTCTTTTAGGCCCTCGGTGTATTTAGCTAGCTCCGGAGTGCGCCAGAGGCGAGCCCAGAATAACAAAGGGCGTAGCCTCGCCATGTCCTTAATCGAGCGCCTGCCCAGGTCGCTAAAGAGTGGTTTCAGTGGAGTACCCTTTGGCAGAGAGACCAAATCTCTCATAAATTTGTCCTCGGACAAAGTAATTTCGTCGAGATTATCATATCTCCATAGTTTGGCTCCATACAGCGCCGAACCAACTGCTTTAGCCTGATAGATCACTAATGCGGGAGTGATTGGCTTGCTCTTCGGGGAGCGATGTTCTTTAGCAATGGCCCCCGTGGCTCGTTTGTGGTTAAGCAGCATCTTATGGATATGGGGTCTCCAGCTTAGGCTGTCGGAAATTCTAATTCCGAGATAATCAAATAATTTGACGTATTCCAAAGGGGCTCCATCAAACATGATGGCGACACTGGATGATCTGTGCGATTTAAAAGAAGGAAGCTTGGTCTTTAATGTATTGATGGTCAGACCTTTCAATGTGCAGAACAAATGGAATCTATCCAGAAGCTTTTGTAGCCCTGCTGGTGTCTTAGAAATTAGAAGGGTATCATCTGCAAAGAGGAGGGTGGGGACTCTTTCGCCCGCCAGGGCAGGGGCATCAGCTGGAATATCTTGCAAAAATTTCACCACTCCGTTCACAAATAAGGAAAAGAGGGTGGGTGCCAGTACACAGCCCTGGCTGACTCCTCTGTTAACTGAGATCTTTTCTGTTTTCTGGGCCTGAGTTCCCCACCTCACCTGTGCATAGTTACCCTCATGGAGACGGACCAAAAGGTCGAGGACGGGGGGCGGCACGCCCATGTCCTGCAGAACCGACCAAAGGCGATCACGAGGGACCAGGTCAAAGGCAGTCTTCAGATCAATAAAGGCCAGATGGAGACTGCCCCTACCGATCAAGACAACCTTCCAGTATAACAATAACAGCCTAAAGACCTGGTCGATCGTGCCCGTATTTGGTCTAAACCCGGCCTGGTAGTGGGACAGAATGTTGTTCTCATTGGCCCACAATAGGATACGCTCCAACAGGACCCTGCCAACCACCTTCTGGCTAACGTCAATAAGACTTATTGGTCGGTAGTTGGCAGGGTCCTCTCTAGAACCCTTTTTGAATATTGGTATTACCTCTGCTCCTTTCCATGACTCGGGGATGGGCGATCCTTTAAGAAATTCATTGAGCAAGATGGTAAAATATGCTGCCCAATGTTTGGAGTCGGAACGGAACAGGTCACCAGGAAGGCCATCAGGGCCTGGGGCTTTAGCTGGGACTAATTTGTTAATTGAAGTCATGGCTTCTTCCTCCGTGAAAAGATCATAACTCTCAAGAATAGCGTCTGTCAAAATAGTATGAGAAGAAACCCTAGAGCTTTGGGTGTCCTCGCCAGAATAAAGATTTGAAAAATGAGCAAACCATTCCTGGTTTGTGATATGATTTAAAATTGTATCAGGGTCGGAATCTCTTGAATATCTGCAAAGATTCCAAAATGCAGTCCCATCTCTGGCTAAGCTAGCGGTTTTCAGGGCCAACCAGTGGGATTCCTCCCAGGCACACTTGGCTTTGGCCACGGCCTTTCTGTAGTCTGATCTGGCAGATTGGATTAGGCAGCAATCCCTGTTTTTGACAGCGATTACAAGCTTTTTCTTGCTAATCCTGCATTCAGAGTTATACCAAAAACCAGGCGGCTTGCGTCTGATCGGTTTACCAGTAGAAGAGGGTACCATGAAAAATGACTCTATCGATTCAGCTGTAGCTGTGTGGATGGACCCGGCCCTTAAACTCCCATCGGGTTCGTCGCAAGCTCTCTTGAGTTCGGCAGTTTTTGACAGCAAAATCTCTTTTATAGATATAAGTTTTTGCTCGTCTAATGCGATTTTGGGCCATTTAAGGTATCTTTTACAGTTCGATGGGGTAACTTCTTTGGTAGTCATGATGGGGCAGGGGTCAGAGGTTGGTAGATCAAAGGGCCATGGTCTCTTCAATATCAAGCATAGGGGATTGTGGTCACTGTCGGTGGTAGGGGCTATGACCAAATCCACTGCATATCGCCATAGTCTGCGATCGATCAAAATATAATCGATGCAAGATGGACTGGAAATTCTGTTAAAAGTGGGTGCTCCATGGAGATCAGAGGGGAGCCGACCATTGGCGGCTCTCAACCCATATTCCAAGGTTAAAGCATTCAATTGAATTGCCACCTGCGTCCACCTCTTGACTGGAGGAACCATCAGAGGAGGTATACCCCACCTGGCATCTTCCTCTTCAACCTCTACTATGTCTTCAGAGGCAAGTGGCTCGTAGGTGCAATTCATATCTCCGGCCACCAGAATAAATGAGTTTGGAGGACAGGAGACAAGCTCCTCTTCCAAGATAGGAACAATGGATGACTTGGTTCCTCCTTTGGTGCCTCTGATATATACATTGAAAAGCTCAATAGTGGGCCCCCCTTTTGGCCCTCTCAAAGTTACGTGCATCACATCTGGAGAAGCGCTTTGTATGTGACAGACACTACAGGCAAGGGCAATATTTACCCATATCATGAGGCCTCCCGAGGGACGCCCTCGGCCAGTGGATACTGCTGGGACACAATGACAAGTATAGCCAGATTTGTATAATGGTGTTAAACTCCAGGTCTCTTGGAAGATACAAATATCATGGGTTGCGATAAAGTTGTTCCAGTCCGGCAATGTAAGCTTAGCTTTCAGGCCGGCAATATTCCATGAGATAATTTTAACATCAGCTTTTAAATCAGGAGGTAAAGGAAAATCAGGGTCCATAATAAGTGAGTTGGGAGCTACAGGATGAATCCCACCTACCCCCTTTTTCTCGTTATGGATATGGATGGTGGATGTTGGGAGGGACGATTCACTGTCAGTATTTAGAGGCAACATGGGACAATATACAGGGGTTTGGGAGTAATTTTGCAGCCGGAGTATAATAGGTTAAGAAGGGTGTATGCTCCAAATTTAGGTCAATATCCTGTATTTGAAAAGCGTGTGGTTGGTCGAAAAAGAAGGTTTGAGAGTATCTGTTCTGAAGGTGTTGAGAAGGGAATAGAACAAGATAATGTTGTGATTGCAAGTAAAAAGAAATTGGACACTGTTGAAGAGGTTGTTGGTTATCAGTTTGAAAATAGTTCAGGTGTCAACTGCTATGCTAATGTAGTGGTCAATGTTGTTTTTTATCTTGAAGGTTTGCAAGAACAAATTATGCAGAATCGGCAACAAAGATTTTGTTCTCTGTTGCATTCTGTTTTTGAAAAATGGACAACAGATACAAGTAAAATACAATCTGTTTCAGATGTTCGTAATCTTTTGGATGTGTGTTCTGGTTCTACACATTACACAAAATATCCAACAAGATTCTCAGGAACTTTTAATGTATATGCTTACCATTTTTGAAAATGAAGGTGTAGAAATAGAAAATATTTTTGGCCTTTCTTACAAATGGGAACATCATTGTGAAAATTGCATGTGTACATGTTCCACTAATGTAGACACTGAAAGATGTCTGTATTTAACATTACCAGACTGTAAATCAGTTTCTTTCAATAAATTAGTTAAAGGTGCAAATCAAAACATGGAGTGTAGCCAATGTAAATCAGAAATATTATCCACATTATTTTTAAGAAAATATGGACAATACATAATTTTAATGATGCAACGTTGTACAGCTGATGGAAGAAAATTGGATACTTTAATCAAGCAATTTGTAGCAACACAAGTATCAATATCAGGAAGGACTTTTGTAGCAATTGCAATAATTTTCCATGATGGTCCTTCCACCACATCTGGACATTTCACTGCCTATCTAAAATGTGACAAAGGCTGGACACTTTGTAATGATTCCCAGTTGGTTTTCAAACAACTTTTGCCTAGGGAATTACCAAATTCCTACCTAATATTTTTAAAGTCAAAGTTTTAGGAAGATTATTCACTCTCTGAGAAATTTATTATTATCATTTAATAGGACTATCATTGGACAATTTACATAAAAAGGAGTGCAAAAATACCATTTGGCCTCAAGGTAAGGTATATGTTTGAATAATGGACTTTTTTGTGCTCATTGACTCGGTGAATATTTTTAGGCGACGAC
This sequence comes from Triturus cristatus, assembly GCF_964204655.1. Classification (NCBI taxonomy): domain Eukaryota; kingdom Metazoa; phylum Chordata; class Amphibia; order Caudata; family Salamandridae; genus Triturus; species Triturus cristatus. The sequence continues at coordinate 446,342,287 of NC_140584.1, forward strand.
ATTTACAGTTTTTGTAAGTTAAACTTATAAAATTTTGTTAGCCATAAGCATTTTATATATGTGTGATTTGTATCTTGTGTTATTTTACTGAGAATAGCATGTTGGGTTTTTTTAAACAATCTTTTTGATTGTTTTTTTTTTGCCCGCTGTTAAGTGATGAGTACGATTGAAATCACTATTTCTAGTGAAATTCAATATATTCTGAGAACAGCAAAAAAGGCAAACAAATTACTATTTTGAAATTATGCTGTGTTGTAAAAAATGTATTATTACATGTTATAACTATGTTTTCTTTTCTTTACAAAATCCTAATTCTAAAATAAGCAGTTTACATCAATTTTTATTGTAAAAAAAATCTGAAAAAAATGTATATCATATTTATTTTCTATTGCTATGAAGGTACGTTTAAGTAAATATAAATATGCAGAATGGGCAGATCTGCAAGAACCTAAAAAGATTGAACAATTTTTTTAAAACACTCTGTTTATACCGATGTAGCTTTGAAATCTCTCTGTTACCGGATATTATGTGACCTGCAAAAAAACAGATTTGAGTGGTTCATCATATTTCCCATTGTACCTATCGAAGGACCACAATCATTTCAATCATTCTTCTTTGAGCATCTTTGCAGACAAAACTCACTGCTTACCTTCTATCATTTGAAAGCAATTTCAAAACAGAAATATGTCACTTTTTGAAACATAGTTATTGCGCAAGACACTCTTTCATATTTACAAATAGAGGAAAAGGCGCTCTGTGTACTTTTTCTACACCATGTAAATACAACCTCATCATACACACCACTTTGCGTTGGAAGGTTGTTCTATAAGCGTTGTTGTACATGAATGCACTGAATAGTCATAGAACAAGACACATCTCTAGATTTATCAGAAATCATAAATCTCGATATGTGTGTGAATGCTGCACCATTCTCTAATTGGTGTATGAATGCACAACAAGGAGAAATTTTTTTTTTCTCCTAATTTTTACATCTTCAATGCATGCTAAAATGTTCAGCATACATTGAAAGAGAAAAGTGCGTTTATTGATTGTTTCTGTGCATGAAGGTGTGTCTTTCTGCACAAAAACAAACAGCACATGAGACAGATATCCTTCCACTATGGTGCAAGGGTGCCTGTGTCACCACATGGCTGCAATTTAACCACTTCCGTGCTCAGGATGGCTCCCAGCCATCATGAGTCACGGTAGTCGTGTGCTCATGATGGTCGGGAGCTGTCCGACCGTTGCCGCTCCGCCCACGCGCAGCTAATTCCCCGCCTGTGCGGTTGAATTAATCAGTGGGTGGAGTTTGGATGGCTCAGAGCCGTCATGAGCACACGCCCACCGTGATTCATGACGGCCGGGAGCCGTCCTAAGTACCTGGGCACCATGCCCAGACCAACCCCACCTCACACTGCGGCATAATTTGCCGCACGTGGAAGGGGTTATGCAGCTGTGCAGAGAGAAGCATAGATGTGCAACATATTTATGTACATATGTTGCATCCCTGTGCTTCGGAAGTACTACAGCACACTGCAGTTAAAGAGGTTACTGTGTGATGCTGCAGCACTTCCTCATAGTTCTGCACTATTACTTTCACCATACACTATTAATGCATTCATTCAGTCAATTACGTTCTACACATACATTCATCCAAACTTTCACACACCAACAAACAAGTATATAGCTCTTTTTTTAAACCAGGAAAGTTAGTTCTTAGAAGAACTTTTATTTTTCTTCTTTTTTCTTTTATATATTTTTTTGATTTTTGGAACAATTTTTAAATTTTGGGGGATTTTCTTTAAAAAAAAAGGCAAAATAGAACTGGAGGAACAAAACAATGAACTTCAGGTAGAAAAAAAAAACTAGCAATGGTGACTTTCTTGCTTGCGGCAGATCAGATCGATAGACTGCTCCCCGTAGCATAAAGTTGCATTGCATTTTGTGCAGAGCACTTTCAAAAATTGGAATTGTGGACGAATGTCCAAATGTTGTGCAGAAGGATGCACTCTTGAAGTGCTTGGCACTGATGAATCCGTAGGAGCAGGAGCGACTCTCATCCTTCGGCATTCCTCCCGAGCAAGATTTACTGGATGAAGGGTCCTCAGATGCTTCATCATGCTCGCCGTTCCGCCTGAATATTTCTTATTTGGATCCCCACGAGACAGCACTCTCTGGCAGATCTTGCAAGTGACCAAGGTGGCATTGGTCTTTGTTTGCCCCTCTGGATAAGTGAAAAATTTCCACACCACAGATGAAAAACATGGCGTGCATGCTGGCTCTTCCAAAAATTCATCCTCAGATGACTGAGAAGATCCAGGAGATGCCTGCTGCCCTGAAGCCATTGTTTGGTTTGAAAAAAGTTAGAGCTAAGTGTCCAAAAAAGCTTCTTCTCTGCAAAGAGATGCTCCTCCAAAGAAGGTCAAAGAAGAATGATTGAAATGGGTGGGGTCTTTCAATAGTTAGAACAGGAAGTGTAATGAACCAATCAAATCTCTTTTTTTCAGGTCACATGAGATCCACGCACCGTGCGCTTACGCAGCACGCACCCAGCGCGCATCCGCAAAATTGAATTTAAAAAGAATATCGGATTAAATGTAAAAATATATTACTTTTATGAGTAGTTTAGAGTTTGTGTTCAATTAATATTCACATAAAATACATATATATATATGTTTTTTTAAATGTTAAATATTTAGCGGGATTCGCGCACACACCGTGTCTTGCGCGCATATGACGCATCGCGGAAGCGCGCAAGCGTCACGTAACAAGCATCGTAAGTGTTGCGTATATGCTTGGAGTCGCACACCAAACACGTACCAAACGCTTACCATACGTGGATGCTTTCGCATCGTGAAGGGTGCGCATAGGGTGCGCATAGGGTGCGCGGTTCCCCCCAAAATTAAAAAAAAAAAAAAGTTTTGAAAATATAGTTTGAAAAATATTTTTCAAATATATAAAAATATATTTTAGAACATTAACATTTTTTTTAAACCCAATAAAAACAAATCATATTTTTTAACTTTTAAAAGAATTAATTGAAAAAATATGTAAAAAAGAGGTGATAAAAATGAATTTACAAAAAACATAATGAAAGGAATTGACACACTGAAATTGAAAAATTTAGAAATCCAATGAAAATCATTAAACATCATAGCTTTAGTGACAAATTATAGATAGAAATTAGCATTTAAAAAACCCTTGAAATTCACTGAAAAAACCATAGGTTTCTTGCACGTTATAGTTAGGAATTGGCATTTAAAAAACCTTAGAAATTCACTGAAAAAACCATAGGTTTCAGGGGCGTTATAGTTAGCTGGATATTTCCCTCGTACAAAACCTGCGCCCCCGTAATGCACTACTGATAACGTCACATGTTACTTCACTCATGACATGGTCAGTGACATCACTGATGACATCACTGATGACATCTCAAATGACATCACTGATGACATGATCCATGTAATAATTTAGTGCATTTTCTCACATCCTAATATAACCTTTCATACACCGACTCAAAATTTCAGACGGCCATTGACAAAACCATAGATACTCCAATACCAATAACTACATACCCACTCATTGACTCTTAGGTCTACACACACCTCCACTCACTCACCTGTAGAGTCACTCATACTTACAGTCACTCAGTACAGGACTATCATATGCATTTATACACCTATATAGACACTCAGACACCGCCAATCATCCATCCATAGACATACTCACACACCTAATCAATCATGCAAATAAATAATCACACTCCAATTTACTCATATTTACAGTTAGACACACAAATGTTCACTTACTCATAAAAATACTACCACATTCTTATGCTCTTATATAATTACTGATACAAGCACACACTCATCCATACAGCCACTCTCACAATCACACACTCTCACATATACCCAGTTATATACTCTTACACACATATACCCTGCCTTTCACATATGTAGTTACTCACACATGTACCACTGAGATATATATTCAATCACTAACACACCCATACAAACACTCACCCAACCATACAGTCCATCACAGATGCACTCTTAAAACCATGCCCGCATAGAATCACCCACTCACACATCTATGCACAGAGTCACACACACCCTACCCACACAAACACTCAGACACCCATACAGATACTCAGACAACCAATCAATAACCCATATAGACACTCATATAGCTATTCACAAAACCATGCAGCTACTTATACAGCAACAGACAGACAGATACAGACATTCACAGTTTAGTTACTAGTCTGCAGTAAGATACATTTCATGACTCACTTATAGAGACAGTCACACACCTAGAAAATCATCCATTCACACACTTATACACCCACTCATTCTTCCATAGTTCTTTCCCTATATATATTAAACATATTAAAACTTTAAGAAACACACATTCACTGGATGATGTCATCAGTGATGTAATCAGTGATGTCATCTGAGATGTCATCAGTGATGTCATCAGTGATGTCACTGACCATGTCATGAGTGATGTAATATGTGACGTCATCAGTAGTGCATTGCGGGGGCGCGCGAGTTATGGTGAGCTGAACTAACTATAACGGGGGAATTTCTAGGGTTTTGTACGAGGGAAATGTCCAGCTAACTATAACGCCCCTGAAACCTATGGATTTTTCAGTGAATTTCTAAGGTTTTTTAAATGGCAATTCCTAACTATAACGTGCATGAAACCTATGTTTTTTTCAGTGAATATATATATATATATATATATATATATATATATATATATATATATATATGTATATACAAATTCACTCAAAAAACCATAGGTTTCACACATGTTATAGTTAGGTGGATATTTCACTCGTAAAAAACCAATGAAATTCCCCTGTTATAGTTAGTTCAGATAACTATAACTCGCGCGCCCGCAATCCTGCTCATGACAGTTATCTGAACTAACTATAACGGGGTAATTTCATTGGTTTTTTACGAGTGAAATATCCACCTAACTATAACATGTGTGAAACCTATGGTTTTTTAAGTGAATTTGCAAGGTTTTTTAAATGCTAATTCCTAACTATAACTTGTGTGAAACCTATGGTTTTTTCAGTGATTTTCGTACGGTTTTTTAAATGCTAAGTTATGTATGTATTATTATTTTTTATATATATTTATTTTACAATAAACTACGTATTAAAATTTTTATTTTTTTATTTTTGGTTTTTCACCTCCGCGATTTAAAAAAAAAAAATTTAAAACGTTTTTTTCTGCCTTTGGGGTCCTTCAGGGACCCCCTGACAAAGGCTAGAGGGTCAGGAACTCTCTACCCTGCCCCCTTTTCACGTTCGCCACCTTCCTTTTTCACTCTTGCACTGAAAACAAACAAAATGGCGGCCGACACTTCCTGATTTCGACCGATTCGAACGTTGACTAACATGTAACCACCAATCAGAATTACGCTCGTGCACGTTAGGGTGCGCGCACGGTGCGCGCACGGTGCGCGGCTATAGATATGTATGTGCTTTTAACTGCAATTTTCTCAGGGACTACTGAACAGATTGACTCCATATATGCAAAAGGCACATCCCTGACCTGAGGACTACCTCTCTGCCAAATTTCAAGTAATTCTGTTCAGCCGTTCGGGCTGTACCTTCGACTAAAGGTCCTATGGGAAAATGCATGGGGAAAACGCGTTTTGGGACCCCCCTTTTTTCTCGGCCCCCGCTTGACGAATCCCCCCGAGACTTTCAGGGTAGGAGCGGAGCGTAGCGCCCCACCTATTTTGAAAAATTCGCGAGGATTCGTCAACCGGCGCCAAAGTTATTCAAAATAGAATGTTGCGGATTTCCTATGGAAACGTGGTCCTAACTATAACTACCTACTGGCGACCGCCAGTAGGTAATATATATATATATATATATATTCGTCAAGCGGGGGCTGAGATAAAAGGGGGGTCCCAAAACGCGTTTTTCCCATGCATTTTTCCATAGGACCTTTAGACACAGCTACAGCCCGAACGGCTGAACAGAATTACTTGAAATTTGGCAGAGAGGTAGTCCTCAGGTCGAGGAAGTGCCTTTTGTAGGTTTGGTGTATATCTGTTCAGTAGATTCTGAGAAAATAGCCTTTAAATCAATATATATATCTGAGCCAGCTTACGGTGCGCTTACGGTGCGCTTACCGTACGCGTACGGTGACGTGCGCGAGCGTGATTCTGATTGGCCCTTAGATCTTAGTAAACATTCGAATCGGTCGAAACCAGGAAGCGGCGGCCGCCATTTTCTCTCTCGCACTCTGACAGGGGGTTGAAAAACAAAGTGCAAATCATGTAAAGGGGCTGTTTACACAGCTCCCAAGCACCTAGCCATGTCGAGGGAGTCCCCAACGATCCCCCAAGTGAAAAAAGGCAATTTTAATTTTTTGAAAATTTCGCCGATTACGCTTACCGTACGCGTACGGTAAGAAATAATAAAAAAAATAAAAAAATATCCACATTCTCCCTACCCCGTGTGCTGTGCATGGCTCATCAGAGATAAACAAAACCTATATTTTACCTGTCTCATCATATGACCTCCATGTGCGCACGGTGCGCGAAGCGCATCGTGCGTTCATGGCCCATCTAGCGTAACGTGGGCACGCGGTGCGCGAAGCGCACCGCGTGCTCACTGTGCGCGAAGCGCACCACGTGCTCACTGTGCGCGCACGGTGCGCGAAGCGCACCGTGCGCGCACGGAACGAACTGCGTTAAGTGGGCGCGCACGCCACAAATGGCGTAAAGTAACTCAGCATTTAAAAAACCGTACAAATTCACTGAAAAAACCATAGGTTTCACACACGTTATAGTTAGGAATTAGCATTTAACCCCTTGCATGCCCGCCCCTTTCCCCGCCCAGTGGCGCGCCTTCCATTAGCGGGCGGAGTTCATGACGAGCTGGACTCGTCATGGGCACAGCGCCACCGCAGCCCATGACGAGTCCAGCTCGTCATGGGCACTGAAGGGGTTAAAAAACCTTGCAAATTCACTGAAAAAACCATAGGTTTCACACATGTTATAGTTAGCTGGACATATTACTGATAAAAAACCAATGAAATTCCCCCGTTATAGTTACTGTAGGCAACTATAACTCACGCGACCGTAATCCTCTGCTGATGAAATATGTGTCTTTATGAAAAAAAAATATTTGTAATATATGTATAGCTAAAATTTAATGGAAGAAGACATGGGCAAATAAGTGTCTAAATACAGTATTAGCATCAGCAGAGGATTACGGTCGCGTGAGTTATAGTTGCCTACAGTAACTATAACGGGGGAATTTCATTGGTTTTTTATCAGTAAAATGTCCAGCTAACTATAACATGTGTGAAACCTATGGTTTTTTCAGTGAATATATATATATATATATATATGTATATATAAAATTTAAAAAACATAGGATTGAGGTACATTCGACTTACAAATTTTAATTTAAAAACCTTTGAAATTTACTGGAAAAACCATAGGTTTCAGGCACGTTATAGTTAGAAATTAGCATGTAAAAAACCATAGAAATTAACTGACCATGTCATGAATGATGTAATATGGGACGTCATCAGCAGTGCATTGCGGGGGTGCGAGTTATAGTTAGCTTAACTAACTATAACGCCGGAATTTCTATATTTTTGTACGAGTGAAATGTCCAACTAACTGTAACGTTCCTGAAACCTATGTTTTTTTCAGTTAATATGTCACCCTATACAACCCTATCAGATCTTTGAATTGTGTTCTACAATTATCTTGTAATGTGGACCATTGCAATATCCTGCACTTGTACTTAACTATAGTGTTGAGCCTATTATGATCAAATGTAGGATTACTGGGGCTCCAGGAACCTACACCTTTACTACTGCTCACGAACAATGACAGTAATGATTTACATATTTAAAAAGATATTTATGGCGTTACAATGCCAGAAAAAACTCCTTGTTGGCATTACCGTTTGTTGACAATATTTTAAACTAACTTTATTTCACTTTAGCACTTTTTTTGCACAATTTTGCACAATTCAATAATTCTCTTTGCACATGTGATCATTTGTGGGGACGTATATGCACTTAATTTATTCTGTATGTCCTCGAATTGAATTATTTTTAAGACTTTATTGGCTGTCTTAAAACTAAGGGTCTTTGCATGTACATATTACATAATTTAATCAAGCTTGATTTGACGGAGTAATGAAAGAAAAAAGACTTGGAGTTTTTAAAATAAGTCTGTCTTCGATATTATTTGGTCTAGTATGCCTCTAGAACCAATGATTTCATCCACATATCTCATTATTTAAACCAATGTGCAATGCTGTACTGTGTCATGTGATCAAGGCCCGTGGGAAGGGCTGAAACGCGTCATGGCGATCTCTTGCACGAAAATAAACTAACTTTGCACCAGAGTTGGGTCAGTATCTGTTTTCTACCTAAATACGATACGCGCAATAGTACCTTGGATACTTAAAGCGGGCGAAGTCTCTCTCCGGCGTTTTACGGACCCCCTCTCATTTGTGGCCGCAGCACTTGGAGAGACCTATTTTCCTGTTCCAGGAAATTGCAAGTTTGATCCGGAAGGAATTGTGCTGTCGGTCCCCCCGGAATCGCGAAAGAAACACGATCCCGGAGCGGACTGGAAGCTGACCGTTTCGGAGGAAGCGGACGTTTCTTCTGTCAACTCAGGTACGTGATAAGTAGCAGATAAGGGGTGAGAGGTGTGCAGGACGAATTTTTAAACTCTACGATAGTTTCTTTACTTTCGGACCATATATTTGTATTTTAATTGTGCAATGTCGGCTGACACAGTTAGAGAAATAGAAGCTGCAGCATTAATGATATTCAATGACTTCAGAACTCAAACCAATAAGGAAACTCACGTTAATACTAACCCAAAGGAGACAAATACTTCGTTAAGAGACAAATTCAAATTATTGGAAAAGAAAAGCCGTTCGGAGCAAAGTAAATGGTGGGAATCGCGCTCCCTACAAATGTATCTGGATGTGGATAGAGTGCCACGCAGTCTAAAGATACTTCTAGCACCAAGCTATGAGGTGCCTAACCCACTCATGATGCGGGAGTGGGCGGAATGTAACTTAGACTCGTCTAAACGCCTGATGCAAATCCTGATAAAATACACAGACATTGACCGCACTGCTCTACTGGAAGAAATAGCTAAGGTCAATGAGGACATTGATGCAATGGAAAAAGCTGAGGAAAAACAAAAGTTGCGTCAAGAAATGTTATCGAGGCTCAAAAAAGAGGAAGAAAAGATTAAGGAAAGAAAAACATATAAATTCTTTCGGGATAAAACAGCCTATGAGGTGGGACAGATCTTCACCTTCTCCAAGAAATATGAAGCGCTAAGATCAAGCAAAGATAAAAAATTAGAACTTGCCAAATCAAATGCCAAAACAACGGATGGGACATCTTCAAGTACATCACAGTCCGACTTGAGTTCAGTTCCAGATAGCGATTCTGAGCGGGAATCAGCTTCTAATGTTAATGTTATGTTAATGGGAATTTGTAAAGCGCTCGTACGCCGATTGGCTTCATGGCGCTAGGGTTCAAAGCTAACCATGGCAGGGCAAAACGTACACTAGATGAAGAGTTATCTTTTTTATGCGAGGACAGACGGCAAACGCTCCGTCCCCGCATGCAAAAAACAACTATGGCCAAACAAAAATTGGAAACGTAAGCAACGACGGAAGGCAAGCCGAAACAGAAACAAATCGCAAAAGAAGAGGAGGATAGAGGAGGGGCAAATAAATGTGCAAACAGTTAATAATAAAACGATTGTGAACATTTCAGATATGGAACTGAGTGATAATGACACAAGAATACTCAGTCCCACTAACATTCTGCCCTATTAACAATTTCAACTATGTGAAAACAAGACTGGATATATTCAAAAGTACTCAAAACTGAAATTGAAAAAATATCATCTACTTAACCGGAATACCAAGAAACAAAATCTCCCCATGGCAGCGGAAACGAGGGCATCGAGCCCCGTAGAAGTTATACTATCAGAGGAATTATTTCTTAATGAAATGCAGGAACTATGGGACCCACAAATGGAACACAATCAGCATCATGATGAACTGTCTGCCCACCCTCAGGAACAAGCAGGTGAACCACCTACAGAAGACAGTACTTTGCAGATACAAGCAAAACACCCTCTGACCTAGTTCAAACCGAAGTCCACTTTCAATCCGGTCATGTTACGAGACTCGATCGATCTATTTCATGACCAGGTGACAGATCAACTTAAGGAACTAAACATCAAAACTTACAGAGGTAAATTTAAATATAACAAAGAAAAATCAGATTACATTGCCTTGATGTCTAAACTCAGGGAAAACAACAAAATTTTAATTTGTGCCTCTGACAAAGGGGGGAACATTGTATTGATGCCCAAAGACAAGTACACGAAAGAAGCCTATAGACAGTTAAATGACAGAACATGCTACACAAGGTGTAATCGATCGGAACTTAAAACAATGTATACAATTTTTTATAAGAAATTATCAACATGGAAATCAAATAATTTGATTACAGGACAAATTCCTGAAAAACAATCCCCCAGTGGTACCCCCTATTTATTTTCTGCCCAAGATTCATAAGGACCTTGAAAATCCACCTGGGATACCCATTATATCTGCAAGAAATGGATTTCTAGAACATACATCCCAATATGTAGATTTTTTCTTACAGAGTCTAGTCAAGGCCCTTCCATCATATGTGAGCGACACAAGCGATTTCCTGCGGAAAATCAAGGATTTCACACGGAAACCAAGCTACCTACTTATCGCTCTTGACGTCAGCTTGCTCTACACAAGTATCCGACATGCTGATGGATTGAGAGAACTTTTTGGACAAAATAATGAGCAAAACAACTGACCACAAAAAAATGCTTATTGAAATGGTTGATTTCTGTCTAACGAATAATATTTTTATGTTCAACAACCTGTTTTACAGACAACTCAGAGGTGTAGTGATGAGGGCCAGCTTCTCCCCCAGCTATGCATGTTTGCACATGGGTTGGTGGGAGGAGCTGGTCCTCATGACTGAACACCAGGGAGCCATGACAACTAATGTCAAGTTATGGCGGCGCTTTATTGATGACCTATTCATCATATGGGATGGCAGTACAGATAAAGCTCAGGAGTTTGTGCAAGCAATCAATGTAAACGATTTGAACCTGCATTTTACTGCCAGCATTAGCGCATCCACAGTGAGTTTCCTTAATACAGAGATCTATGTTGATAACAATAGAATTGAAACTAAACTTCATCGCAAGGTAACTGCTGGAAACTCGACACTCCGTGCAAGTAGCTCCCATGTAAAACATTTTATAACCAGTATTCCCTATGGTGAAATGCTTAGGCTGCGGCAGATTCACAGTAAGGAAAATGATTTGTTTGATAGCCCAGACCAATAGTAAACAGAGGTTCAAGGAAAGGGGGTACTCTGAACTGATCATAGATAATGCCATCAATAAATCTATGCGTAAAAGTAGAATTGAGCTACTTGATGAGACACAATCCAGGACCAACACCACAGTGAACGTAGCAGAAATTAACAACAATAGAATTGATAAGGAATTTAGAATCGTAACTCAATATAATCAACAACGTAAAAAGATCGAAATAATAATATCTCGAAATTGGCCTTTAGTTCTTAGTGACCCCATAATAGATCCCAGATTGCCCAAAAGTCCATCAATAACCTACAGCAGAGGGCGCTCCATGAGAGACAACTTAGTTAAAACTAGTCCTAAAGTCATTGAATCTACCAGTTGGCTACAAACCCATACCGTTTTTTTAAACTGTAAATCGTGTAAAACCTGCCAAGAGGGTGAGAATAAAACTACATACACTACTCCATTTGAACAGAAAAAACACAAAATTGGCAAACTACTTACATGCAAAACCGAGTTTGCGGTATATGTGCTAACATGCCCATGCAACTTATGTTATGTAGGGAGCACTAAGCTCCAAGTACACAAGAGAATCTTGCAACATTTAAGGGCAATTAACAATCAGGACAACACATACCCGGTGGCGCGACACTTTAAAGCCCGTCAGCCCGTGATAGGGTGAGACCGAGAACATTTCAGTGCAGCTGCCAGTTACTGCTTAATAAAGGATTGCTTCAGTTTGATCTGACCTTTTGTTGTGTGCGTCCTCAACAGTATATATATATATATACATATATATATATATATATATATATATATATATATATACATATATTCACTGAAAAAACCATAGGTTTCACACATGTTATAGTTAGCGGAAATTTTACTGATAAAAAACCAGTGAAATTGCCCCGTTATAGTTAGTGCTGGCAACTATAACTCACGCGACCGCAATCCTCTGCTGATGCTAATACTGTATTTAGACACTTATTTGCCCATGTCTTCTTCCATACATTTTTAGCTATACATATATTACAAATATTTTTTTTTCATAAAGACACATATGTCATCAGCAGAAGATTGCGGTCGCGTGAGTTATAGTTGCCAGCACTAACTATAACGGGGCAATTTCACTGGTTTTTTATCAGTAAAATTTCCGCTAACTATAACATGTGTGAAACCTATGGTTTTTTCAGTGAATTTGCAAGGTTTTTTAAATGCTAATTCCTAACTATAACGTGTGTGAAACCTATGGTTTTTTCAGTGAATTTGTACGGTTTTTTAAATGCTAAGTTACTTTACGCCATTCGAGGCGTGCGCGCCCACTTAACGCAGTTCGTTCCGTGCACGGTTTTTATCAACTTTAATAAGCCCTGTACATTTGGTGGCCTTCGGACACCAAAAGCACAGGGGGTGGGGTCAATGTGGATAGTGTTTTTTTTATTTCGATTTTATAATTTCATGTTGCCAAAATTTAGTTTTTTTTACCTATTAATAAGCCCTGTACATTTGGTGGCCTCCGGCAACCAAAAGCACAGGGGGTGGGGTAAGTGTGGATAGTGTTTTTTTTTTTTTTTTTTTTACCGTACGCTTACGGTAAGCGTACGGTAAGCGTACTCGGCGAAATTGCCGAAAAAAAAATAAAACCGTTTTTGCTCTTGGGGGATGTTTGGGGACTCCCTCAACATGACTGTGTGGGAGGGAGTTGTCAAAAATGCCCCGTAACATGTTTTTGGGCATCAAGTTTGAGAAATAACTCTCAATGCGAGAGACAAAATGGCGGACGCCGCTTCCTGGTTTCGGCCGATTCGAATGTTTACTAAGATCTAAGAGCCAATCAGAATTGCGCTCGCGCACGCCACCGTACGCTTACGGTAAGCGTACGGTAAGCGTACCGTAAGCGGGCTCAGATATATATATTGATTTAAAGGCTATTTTCTCAGAATCTACTGAACAGATTTACACCAAACCTACAAAAGGCACTTCCTTGACCTAGGGACTACCTCTCTGCCAAATTTCTAGTAATTCTGTTCAGCCGTTCGGGCTGTAGCTCGTTCTAAAGGTCCTATGGAAAAATGCATGGGAAAAACGCGTTTTGGGACCCCCCTTTTATCTCAGCCCCCGCTTGACGAATCCCCCCGAGACTTTCAGGGTAGGAGCGGAGCGTAGCGCCCCACCTATTTTGAGAAATTCGCAAGGATTCATCGACCGGCGCCAAAGTTATTCAAAATAGAATGTTGAGGTTTTCCTATGGAAAAGGGGTCCTAACTATAACTACCTACTGGCGACCGCCAGTAGGTAATATATATATATATATATATATATATATATATATACATACATATATATATATATATATATATATATATATATATATATATATATATATATATATATATATATATATATATATATATATATATATATATATATATATATGCTGGGCACTTGCCACATGAAAGCTGTTTGATGTAATACCATCACCGGAATAAAAAGCACTTTATTTGAATTTGCCCCATGTGGTCCGTACCTGATTCTTGCCGTGACGCAGGCGCTCCAGGACTTTGGTGTCTATATATATATATCAGTAGCGGTCCGTGGAGGGAGTTTGGTGGGACAGTGAGGCGGGGCGGGGGAGGGGCAGGGTGGGGAAATGTAAACACTGGAATATGGATGAACAGAGGTAAGTACACATTTAAATAAATAAAACTAATTTCGTTGCGCGCGCTGTATCGCATTTTGCGATGCAGCATGCGCAAAGGAATTTGTTTTATTTATTTAAATGTGTACTTACCTCCGTTCATCCATATTCCGGTGTTTACATTTCTCCACCCTGCCCCTACCCCGCCCCGCCTCACTGCCTCACCGAACTCCCTCCACGGACCGCTACTGATATATATATATATATATACACACACACATATATATATATATATATATATATATATTCACTGAAAAAACCATAGGTTTCAGACATGTTATAGTTAGCGGAAATTTTACTGATAAAAAACCAATGAAATTCCCCCGTTATAGTTAGTGCAGGCAACTATAACTCACGCGACCGCAATCCTCTGCTGATGCTAATACTGTATTTAGACACTTATTTGCCCATGTCTTCTTCCATAAATTTTTAGCTATACATATATTCCAAATATTTTTTTTTCATAAAGACACATATGTCATCAGCAGAAGATTGCGGTCGCGTGAGTTATAGTTGACTGCACTAACTATAACGGGGGAATTTCATTGGTTTTTTATCAGTAAAATTTCCGCTAACTATAACATGTCTGAAACCTATGGTTTTTTCAGTGAATTTGCAAGGTTTTTTAAATGCTAATTCCTAACTATAACGTGTGTGAAACCTATGGTTTTTTCAGTGAATTTGTACGGTTTTTTAAATGCTAAGTTACTTTACGCCATTCGTGGCGTGCACGCCCACTTAACGCATGGAAAAATGCATGGGAAAAACGCGTTTTGGGACCCCCCTTTTATCTCAGCCCCCGCTTGACGAATCCCCCCGAGACTTTCAGGGTAGGAGCGGAGCGTAGCGCCCCACCTATTTTGAGAAATTCGCGAGGATTCGTCGACCGGCGCCAAAGTTATTCAAAATAGAATGTTGCGGATTTCCTATGGAAAAGGGGTCCTAACTATAACTACCTACTGGCGACCGCCAGTAGGTAATATATATATATATATATATATATATATATATATATATATATATATATATATATATATATATATATATATATATATATATATATATATATATATATATATTACCTACTGGCGGTCGCCAGTAGGTAGTTATAGTTAGGACCTAGTTACTATAGGAAAATGGCAACATTCTATTCGCAATAACTTTGGCGCCGAAAGGACCCGAGTTTGTTGATTTATATTATGGAGGGATCGTGTGCCGGCCTTCTACTATGCGGAACCTATCCTGGTAAAGGAACTTTGTGGAGAACGCGAGCCTACGGATACGGAGGTAAGCCGGGCCCCTGTTTGCGTTGTCTGGGAGGGGGGCAAGCGTGCACCATGTGCGCGGGCGGACACCCTCGTAGCGCGTAAACTGGGTGGTCCGGTACTTACTTCTCTGAGTAAGGGCTTGGAATTACAAGTGGGAAAGACCAACACTCGAGTACTATACCAATACTAAGATTTGCTATTTTCAAATAATGAGTGTAAGGATCTACACTTCATGAAGATTCCGGAGCAATAATAAAAAGGCATCAGGAACTGCCTACACTTAGGCAGGGAGGTCTCTCGTGAAAATTTAGAAATCCGCAGGGAAAAGCAGACTACCATCACTGTACTGTTTCCCTCATCTTTTATTTAACGCGCACTCTAACAGGTGTACACAACGTGTTTTGCCACAAAAGGAGCTACCAAACAACATGGAGAATGAAAGCGAAAGGCGAAGAGAGGCGCAGGCACTTTTTGCAAGAGCCCCAGGCAAAGGGACAAATGCAGGAGTCGTAACTAAAAAACCTGACCTCAACTCCCTTAACATCAAGATGAGGAGATATGAGAAATTGAAAAAGCAGGAATCGTCCAAATGGTGGGAGGCAATCTCCC
This sequence comes from Triturus cristatus, assembly GCF_964204655.1. Taxonomy (NCBI): domain Eukaryota; kingdom Metazoa; phylum Chordata; class Amphibia; order Caudata; family Salamandridae; genus Triturus; species Triturus cristatus. The sequence goes on from NC_140584.1 coordinate 446,358,274, forward strand.
TCCAGGACTATGTCGATAAAGACATGATACCACGTGGTTTGCGAATATACATTACTCCATCACATGAGGCACGGAACCCACGCATGTTAGAGGAATGGGCAGCCAATTCAGCCCTTAGTTCCAAGAACATGCTCAACATATTGATTAAGTATGCATGGGAGGATAGAGATGAAATAATCAAATAACTAGAGTCAATCGAGGAAGAATTTAAGAACAGCACTGACCAGGATAACATCAAAAGATTCAAAGAGGATCTTAAAGATAGACTTAAGAGATATGAAGAAGATATCAAACTGCGTAAACAAAGGAAATTACACAGAGACTGTACGGATTATGAAAGCGGACGCATCCTAACCTACAGCCAAAAATACGACTATCTATATAAACAACAGGACAGTCAAGATGGATCAGGAAATGCTGTAATCACAGAAGCAGTGCAAGAAATAATACCAACTATTGACTCAGACACAGAGGCATCGGTGGACACAGCCAGCACTTCCTCCGAAGGTGAAATAACAACTAAACCGGCGTCTTTTTTAGACGAGTTCCGGGTCATGAGGACAAGACGACAAAAGGAAGAAGTTCAACCGACCATACCCCGGAGAGGACGAGGTCGGGGCCGGGGACAAGGACGCGGAAGAGGAAGAGGCAGGGGCGCTCAAAACAGAAACGACTCAAGCTCAGACAAAGGAGAAACAAGCAAAGTACCCGTGGGAACCAAAAGAGGGGGACAAAGAAAGATGCATTAACCATGGATGATGCAGTGGTAAACAGAACTATCATAAATTTATCTTCCAGATTTCTAACACCTATGGAAAAAACCACACTGTGCTTGGGATTGACTTTCTGTCCTACTGAGCTATATAACTATGCCAATACCAGAGTAGACATTTTTAAATTTATAAGGAAACTTAAATTTAAAAAGTGGCATACTCTGAGGAATGATAGACCCCCAGACAATTCCACATGACAAGCAGATAATTTGTCCCAACCCATTTTGACTGTAGACGATGCAAATGTACTTGAAACAATGTATACATTGGGTGATCCTATCTCAAATGTGGAGAACAATATGACATTGGAAGAACAGAATTGTGTTACTACCAACAGAGCTGCTTGCACAGCTTTTAAACCTAAATCTATCTTTTCCCCTATTCTCCCACATGACTCTATCGATACTTTCCATGAAGTGGTTACTAAGGAACTAATCAAATGTAAACACAGAAGAGGTACACATAATAATGCGAACTTGAATTTGTCCAAACAACAAAGAACCTTTATCCTCTCATTGGCACAAGATAATAATATCGTGATAAGACCATCTGATAAGGGGGGCAATATTGTCTTGTGGGACAAACAAATGTACATAAAAGAAGCTCTAAAACAACTGAATGATGCTAACTTTTATTGTATATGTACAACTAATGTGTACAATATGAGTATAACCACTACATGGGAAAAACTATCCAATTGGCAGGCAGAAGGGCTCATCACTTGGCAAGAATACTGTTTTCTCAAAAGAGATTATCCGAAACTACCCATCTTATATTTACTACCAAAAATACATAAGAACTCCGAAATACCACCAGGGAGACCGAAAGTCTCATCATTGGGGAACGTCAATGAGAATATCTCTAAATATGTAGACTTCTTTCTTAGAGAATATGTTGTCCAATTACCATCATACATTAGGGATACAAAAGATTTCCTTAATAAAATCACAGACATCACATGGGATGATGAATATGTACTGATTACCCTGGATGTGAATTCACTATACAACATCATTGACCACACCCAGGGTATAGAAGCCTGTATACACTTTTTAAAGGCAAGAAACATCTGTTATCTCGAACATACCAATATACTGGCTGACATGATGAGGATATGCCTCACCAATAACATATTCTTATTCAATGGTGAGCTTTACAAACAGGTGCGAGACACCGCAATGGGAACGTGCTTCGCACCGAGCTTTGCGAACCTCTTCCTAGGGAAATGGGAGGAGGAACTTCGGAAAGATAAAGACCTTGAATTTGACTTTAACAAAGTCAAAGTATGGATGAGGTATATTGATGACCTTTTCATTTTATGGAAAGGAGAAGAGAAAGAGGCTAGAGATTTAATCAAGAAACTGAACAATAACACATATAACATACAGTTAACATCTAGTATGAGCAAAAACAGAATAGAATTTCTAGACATCACCATCATGAAACAGAATGGTAGTATGGTATCTAGCTTACACCGGAAGGAAACTTCCGGTAATAGCCTACTACATGCCCTCAGTGCTCATCCGGAATCACTGAAATGGAGTATTCCATTTGGAGAACTATTGAGGGCACGTAGAAACTGCAGTACAGACGAGGCTTTTTTAGGTGAACAAAGTACCATGATAGCCAGATTCAAAGAACGTGGGTACCCAGAATGGGTTTTAAAAAAGGCCACAGATAAGATCAAGAACATCAGTAGATCCAAGGCTCTAGAATACACTGTAAAGGATAACGATGAAGGACAAACCAGGGTAATAACGACGTTCAATCATGAATCCAAGCAGATCCATAAGATCTTGGCTGATAATTGGAATATCTTAAAATCTGATTCCATTATTGGTGCCAACATTAGTGACAGACCCCTAGTCACATATAGAAAAGGGAAAAATCTGAGAGACATGTTGGTAAAGGGTGACATTACTGCAACCCCCAGTAGAAGCTTATATAATCTCAAAGGATTCTACCCATGTGGACACTGCAGAGCATGTAAATCCAGCCACATGGTCAAAGAATTTGAAGTTGCAGGATCAAGACACAACAAAAGTAAAACACAGTTTCTGACTTGTAACACCAGCTTTGTGATCTATGTTTTGGAATGTCCATGCAAACTTAGGTATGTGGGGAGTACCACATGCATGGTTAAAAAACGTATTCAGGAACACCTCAGAGCGATTACGAATATTGACCATAACTACCCAATCGCACGACATTTCCAAGAAAACCACCATTCCAACAACTCCCTCCTAAAATACTTTGCAATTGAAAAAGTAAATGTGGGCAAAAGGGGAGGTAACAGAGAATTATCCCTTAGGAAGAAAGAATCTAAATGGATAATGGAATTGGAAACTAGATTTCCGGGGGGACATAACCTCGATGAGGAACTGGCAATTCATTTACATGATGACTAAAAGTGTGTCTCTTTATAATATAAGTTTTTTCTCCGTAAATGTTGTTTTTATAGAAACAAAGACGCTTTGTCAGTAATGCAATATTGATCAATGTTTGAGTTGTCTTTGATTTTAACTGTTCTTTTCTTATTGTTTAGGAGGAAAGGAAGGGACCCATCACTTTCCAAGGCACAGCACGGGTTCCCTACCCTTTTCTTCACCAGGATCACCACTGCACGTCCAATAAGATAAGAACTGCACTTCTTGATTATGTCGAATATTCAATTTTTCACTTCTTCTCACTTTTTGATAATTTTTTACATAAATTATCATCGCACTATTATTGGAATCTTGGGTAGTATAACTCTTGTGGGGCGACTTGTTGAATAGACCAGCACATTCTTTAATTGTTTTTACCATTTGGTGCTCATTAGTATTTCTGTTACATGGCAACTGTGATTTACGGGCACTAGTCCAGTGATATATATATAATCATGTGTATCAGCCCTGGATTTTCTGACAACCAGAGGCAAAGAAATATCTGAATAGGTGGGAACCTAACAGTACAAATGGGGAGAATGGTCCTATTAACTACACACTGTGAGCTTTAAAATGATTAAAATGAGTATAATGCAACACTCCAGTAACGCTAACTTAACAAGGTGATATATAAACAATAAGCATTTATGCGTTACCTACATATCAATTTTACCACGTATACATCAATGCGTAGGTATATAATGGCACTAGGCCGATTGAAATGAGGTGTGGATCTCACATATGCAACTATGACGCATTGTAGCAACTGTCTGTTTCAATAACGTATAAAGCTTTAGTTCCTTCAATCTAAGGCTGTAACACGGATCACTTAATTCATTTAATTCAGCGTCATGTACAACTGGGTTTTCTGTTTACGAATGATTTGGCAGTACTGTAACAATGCTTAAGATAGATTACGAACTGCAGCAACCCAGTATTTACATGTTTGTGCATTTACAATTCCAGTTCCAATATGGCTGCCATGTTATGTACTGTACAAAAACAGTGAAACCACAAGTGCTTCTTCTATTTTTACATTGTCTGTATATATGCACGCTAAGTAAAGTTTCAAACATCGTGTGAGCAAGACACATTCGTGTCGAAACGCGTAACGATTGTTGGATGAAATAAAGAGCTGACCTCTGAGAGTGCGTTACTTTGGTTTTTGGACAATTAACGTGACCGGCTTGGGTACGCCGGCGAAACGCACCACCTGACTAGGGACTGTTCCCGGAAGGACCCGAGTTTGTTGATTCATATATATATATATTCACTGAAAAAAACATAGGTTTCACACACGTTATAGTTAGGAATTAGCATTTAAAAAACCTTGCAAATTCACTGAAAAAACCATAGGTTTCACACATGTTATAGTTAGCTGGACATTTTACTCATAAAAAACCAATGAAATTCCCCCGTTATAGTTAGTGCAGGCAACTATAACTCACGCGACCGCAATCCTCTGCTGATGCTAATACTGTATTTAGACACTTATTTGCCCATGTCTTCTTCCATTAAATTTTAGCTATACATATATTACAAATATTTTTTTTTCATAAAGACACATATGTCATCAGCAGAGGATTGCGGTCGCGTGAGTTATAGTTGCCTGCACTAACTATAACGGGGGAATTTCATTGTTTTTTTATGAGTAAAATGTCCAGCTAACTATAACATGTGTGAAACCTATGGTTTTTTCAGTGAATTTGCAAGGTTTTTTAAATGCTAATTCCTAACTATAACATGTGTGAAACCTATGGTTTTTTCAGTGAATTTGTACGGTTTTTTAAATGCTAAGTTACTTTACGCCGTTCGTGGCGTGCGCGCCCACTTAACGCAGTTCGTTCCGTGCACGCACGGTGCGCTTCGCGCACCGTGCGTGCACAGTGAGCACGCGGTGCGCTTCGCGCACCACGCGCCCACTTTACGCAGTCAGTGCCGTGCACGCACGTTACGCTGGATGGGCCATGTACGCACGATGCGCTTCGTGCACCGTCCGCACACGGAGGACATATTATGCGCTTCGTTGTGAAAAGTAAACTATTAAATGTTCTATTTAAATTATATGCCATGCACACGGGGGGGGGGGAAATGTGGATAATTTTTTTTTTATAATTATTTTTTACCGTACGCGTACGGTAAGCGTAATCGCCGTGTTTTCGTAAAAATATAAAATTGAATTTTTTGCCTTGGGGGTTCTTTTGGGACACCTTAATCAAGACTAGGTGGTTAGGAGCTGTCTAACCTGCCCCTTTACATGTTTTCAACCTTTGTTTTTCCTCCCCCCCTCAGAGTGCGAGAGAGAAAATGGCGGCCGCCGCTTCCTGGTTTCGACCGATTCGAATGTTTACTAAGATCTAACAGCCAATCAGAATCGCGCTCGCGCACGGCACCGTACGCGTACGGTAAGCTTACCGTAAGCGCAAGGTAAGCGCACCGTAAGCTGCCACAGATATATATATTGATTTAAATGCTATTTTCTCAGGAACTACTGAGCAGATTTACACCAGACCTACAAAAGGCACTTCCTTGACCTGTAGACTACCTCTCTGCCAAATTTCAAGTAACTCTGTTCAGCCGTTCGGGCTGTAGCTGTGTCTAAAGGTCCTATGGAAAAATGCATGGGAAAAACGCGTTTTGGGACCCCCCTTTTTTCTCAGCCCCAGCTTGACGAATCCCCCGAGACTTTCAGGGTAGGAGCGGAGCGTAGCGCCCCATTATTTTTGAAAAATTCGCGAGGATTCGTCGACCGGCGCCAAAGTTATTCCAAATAGAATGTTGCGGTTTTCCTATGGAAACAGGGTCCTAACAATAACTACCTACTGGCGACCGCCAGTAGGTAATATATATATATATATATATATATATGTCCCCACAAAGTTCAATGCTGCGCTCTCAGTCACCAGTAAATGCCAGAATCCAAAATAATATCCAAAGAGGTGTTTATTCCTCACACAACGCGTTTCAACTCTATGCAGAGTCTTGATCACGTAAGGAAAGAAAGTGAGTGAGCAAAGGATAAAGTTTTCTGGAGGGGTAAACAGTAACAAAGGACAACAAATTGTATTACCATGTTTGTATCGTCAACCTGGCAGACATCTTGAAATGGCAATTCGAACATAAATCATGTGTACTGGTAAAATGCCCAGCTGTTATGAATTGTAGACAGTATGTGCATATATGTCTAATTCAATACAATATGTGAAACACGTACAGGCAAGTGCCAGTGAGCCTAAAAAAAGTAATTATAGGCAAGAGTACACAACCTCGACCCCCAGACAGTCAGAAATTCTGATACATTCAATATGCTAATGTGCGAAAAATTGTCAGGATACAGGGGGATATTATATCGCACGCCACGATCAGGCGGACATATTGTGTGAGAAATTCACAGAACCGTGTACAGAACAAAACACCATGCTGATATCACTGTATAGGTAAGTGTGTCACTGTTGCTCAACTAGCAAATACAGATAAACCTCCAATGGGAGCTGTGCATGGCAAGTGCCCCTATGATCCAGGTACATATGAAAGTCCATGAATGAGCAATGATATCATTGTGTAAATAACAGATCACCATACCCCAACACCAGCAGCCTTCATCCATATGCAGTGAAAGAGTGGGGGAAAGGGTAGTAAGCCCGTGAACGTGCTCGTGCTCGTGATTGGTTGGGCTCCTTCCTTCCCTCCTGAAAGTGAAACAGAACAAAAACAATTGTAATATCTTAAAAACACAGAAACAGCAAATCATCAAACAATATTGATATTCACAATCTAATGTGTTAAAGACATAGAGGTAGAGGTTGGAGATCAGAGCTAAACAAGTCTAGCCTACTGTGTGTCTTGAGATCCTAGGTCAAAAGATACATGAGACAAGTACATAGAACAGGTAAATGAATAAATGCAAGGAGTCAGAGTAAACTCAAATCCAAGAGGGTAGAAGTAGCAATTGAAGTCAAGCAAGCATTATTTCAGGTGTACTGCCATCTCCTCATCCTGGTTCAATCCCCCGGGGTGTTTGGTCTGAAAATCTACGATATATTTGGATTCCCTCTGTCTTAGTTTCAGAACTCTATCACCACCCCTGGGATTACTGGGAATTTGTTCTAAAATAAAAAATCTTAGAAGGCCAGGATTGGAGAAATGTCTTTCATTACAGTGGCGAGCCACAGCATATTTTTAATCGGAGTGTGTAATGGCCCGATAGTGTTCCAACACCCGTTTTTTCGCCATCAAGGTAGTACTGCCTATGTACCACAATTTGCAAGGGCACACAATCACTTAAATAACAAAAGTGGAGCTGCAGGTTAGGAATTGTGTAATTTCCTTATAAATCCCATTGCAATTGACCTTCTTACAGAAATGGCTGTTTTTGCAGGCCTTGCAATGGCCGCATGGAAAAAATCCCTGCAGACAATGTTCTTGTCTCTGGGGGTACCTAGTAACATCATTATGTAGTAGCTGATCCCTAAAGTTCCTCCCCTTCCTGTACGTGACACTAGGTCTACTGGGAATGAGATCACCAATGATAGTGTCTGTTCTAAGAATATCCCAGTTTTTGTTGAGAATGCCTTGTATCCTCCGAGAATCTGCACTGTATGTCGGAATAATCCTGGTCTCAGTGTCGTCTGCATCACTGATTGTGTTGGAAAGAGTGGTATCCCTGTCTACCAAATCAGCTCTACCTTTGGCTCTGTTCAGTACCCAATTGGGATAGCCCCTGTTTCTAAAGCTGGGATATTCTTAGAACAGACACTATCATTGGTGATCTCATTCCCAGTAGACCTAGTCTCACGTACAGGAAGGGGAGGAACTTTAGGGATCAGCTACTACATAATGATGTTACTAGGTACCCCCAGAGACAAGAACATGGTCTGCAGGGATTTTTTCCATGCGGCCATTGCAAGGCCTGCAAAAACAGCCATTTCTGTAAGAAGGTCAATTGCAATGGGATTTATAAGGAAATTACACAATTCCTAACCTGCAGCTCCACTTTTGTTATTTACGTGATTGTGTGCCCTTGCAAATTGTGGTACATAGGCAGTACTACCTTGATGGCGAAAAAACGGGTGTTGGAACACTATCGGGCCATTACACACTCCGATGAAAAATATGCTGTGGCTCGCCACTGTAATGAAAGACATTTCTCCAATCCTGGCCTTCTAAGATTTTTTATTTTAGAACAAATTCCCAGTAATCCCAGGGGTGGTGATAAAGTTCTGAAACTAAGACAGAGGGAATCCAAATATATCGTAGATTTTCAGACCAAACACCCCGGGGGATTGAACCAGGATGAGGAGATGGCAGTACACCTGAAATAATGCTTGCTTGACTTCAATTGCTACTTCTACCCTCTTGGATTTGAGTTTACTCTGACTCCTTGCATTTATTCATTTACCTGTTCTATGTACTTGTCTCATGTATCTTTTGACCTAGGATCTCAAGACACACAGTAGGCTAGACTTGTTTAGCTCTGATCTCCAACCTCTACCTCTATGTCTTTAACACATTAGATTATGAATAGCAATATTGTTTGATGATTTGCTGTTTCTGTGTTTTTAAGATATTAAAATTGTTTTTGTTCTGTTTCACTTTCAGGAGGGAAGGAAGGAGCCCAACCAATCACGAGCACGAGCACGTTCACGGGCTTCCTACCCTTTCCCCCACTCTTTCACTGCATATGGATGAAGGCTGCTGGTGTTGGGGTATGGTGATCTGTTATTTACACAATGATATCATTGCTCATTCATGGACTTTCATATGTAACTGGATCATAGGGGCACTTGCCATGCACAGCTCCCATTGGAGGTTTATCTGTATTTGCTAGTTGAGCAACAGTGACACACTTACCTATACAGTGATATCAGCATGGTGTTTTGTTCTGTACACGGTTCTGTGAATTTCTCACACAATATGTCCGCCTGATCGTGGCGTACGATATAATATCCCCCTGTATCCTGACAATTTTTCGCACATTAGCATATTGAATGTATCAGAATTTCTGACTGTCTGGGGGTCGAGGTTGTGTACTCTTGCCTATAATTACTTTTTTTAGGCTCACTGGCACTTGCCTGTACGTGTTTCACATATTGTATTGAATTAGACATATATGCACATACTGTCTACAATTCATAACAGCTGGGCATTTTACCAGTACACATGATTTATGTTCGAATTGCCATTTCAAGATGTCTGCCAGGTTGACGATACAAACATGGTAATACAATTTGTTGTCCTTTGTTACTGTTTACCCCTCCAGAAAACTTTATCCTTTGCTCACTCACTTTCTTTACTTACGTGATCAAGACTCTGCATAGAGTTGAAACGCGTTGTGTGAGGAATAAACACCTCTTTGGATATTATTTTGGATTCTGGCATTTACTGGTGACTGAGAGCGCAGCATTGAACTTTGTGGGGACATTTACGAGCCGGCGTGCTCTGCCGGCGTTTGCGCCACCTCTCTAGGGTCGAGCAATCCAGCAGGAGCGATCTGTGTTATATATATATATATATATATATATTACCTACTGGCGATAGCCAGTAGGTAGTTATAGTTAGGACCACGTTTCCATAGGAAAACCTCAACATTCTATTTTGAATAACTTTGGCGCCGGTCGACGAATCCTCGCAAATTTTTCAAAATAGGTGGGGCGCTACGCTCCGCTCCTACCCTGAAAGTCTCGGGGGGATCCGTCTAGCGGGGGCTGAGATAAAAGGGGGGTCCCAAAACGCGTTTTTCCCATGCATTTTTCCATAGGACCTTTAGAACGAGCTACAGCCCGAACGGCTGAACAGAATTACTCAAAATTTGGCAGAGAGGTAGTCCCTAGGTCAAGGAAGTGCCTTTTGTAGGTTTGGTGTAAATCTGTTCAGTAGATTCTGAGAAAATAGCCTTTAAATCAATATATATATCTGAGCCAGCTTACGGTACGCTTACCGTACGCTTACGGTAAGCGTACGGTGGCGTGCGCGAGCGCGATTCTGATTGGCTCTTAGATCTTAGTAAACATTCGAATCGGCCGAAACCAGGAAGCGGCGGCCGCCATTTTGTCTCTCGCACTGAGAGTGATTTTTAAAATATCAAGCCCAAAAACATGTAAAGGGGCTGTTTTGACAACTCCCTCCCACATAGTCATGTTGAGGGAGTCCCCAAACATCCCCCAAGTGCAAAAACGGTTTTATTTTTTTTTAGGCAATTTCGCGGGGTACGCTTACCGTACGCTTACCGTAAGCGTACGGTAAAAAAATAAAAATAAAAAAAACACTATCCACACTTACCCCACCCCCTGTGCTTTTGGTGGCCGAAGGCCACCAAATGTACAGGGCTTATGTTAAGGGCAAAAAACACTATCCACACTTACCCCACCCCCTGTGCTTTTGGTGGCCGAAGGCCACCAAATGTACAGGGCTTATTATAAGGGAAAAAAACTTAGCATTTAAAAAACCTTGCAAATTCACTGAAAAAACCATAGGTTTCACACATGTTATAGTTAGCGAAAATTTTACTGATAAAAAACCAGTGAAATTCCCCCGTTATAGTTAGCGCAGGCAACTATAACTCACGCGACTGCAATCTTCTGCTGATGACATATGTGTCTTTATGAAAACAAAATATTTGTAATATATGTATAGCTAAAAATGTATGGAAGAAGACATGGGCAAATAAGTGTCTAAATACAGTATTAGCATCAGCAGAGGATTGCGGTCGCGTGAGTTATAGTTGCCTGCGCTAACTATAACGGGGGAATTTCACTGGTTTTTTATCAGTAAAATTTCCGCTAACTATAACATGTGTGAAACCTATGGTTTTTTCAGTGAATATATATATATATAAAGTCCAAAAAAGCTGTATCCCACTTCCAGTCGGCGAGGAAGAAGCACACGGACACCAGCTCGTGCTTCAAAGGTCTTTAATGAAAGTCAGCACCCACACAGCACGCCATCTATATATATCTATATATTACCTACTGGCGGTCGCCAGTAGGTAGTTATAGTTAGGACCTAGTTACTATAGGAAAATGGCAACAGTCTATTCGCAATAACTTTGGCGCCGATTGATGAATCTTCGGGAAATTTTCAAAACTAATTCTTTGTTGAGATCAGCTCCTATGTTGGAAGTTTGGGAGTTATTCGTCAACGGGGGGGCTGAGAAAAAAGGGGGGTCCCAAAACGTGTTTTCTCCATGTTAATTTCCATAGGAAACTTTAGACAAGGCTACAGGTCGAACGGGTGAACGGAATTACCCTAAATTTGGCAGGAAGAAGGGTCTTGGTAAAGAAAGCACGCTTTTGTTTATTTGGTGTAAATTCGTTCAGTAGTTTTTGATAAATAGCATAATTTACAGATATCGATATTTGGGAATTCTGCCGTCTGATTGGCTGAGGCGTTACGAGCACGAGCTTGTTGCTGATTGGCTGTGAGCTGTTCAACTAGAAAGTGTTGGCCTACCTCCAGCGAGTGCGTTCCACCGGAGCAGCAACCTCTTCAGTTTGGATATTTGTGGCCAAGCCCAGGCCACAGCTCGCACCACCACGAGACCCGAGAGGGTCCGCAACTGTGCATTGTCATTGCTATGCGGAGCTGGAGGGGTCTTTTCTATTGCCAGGGCTACACTCTCAGCATTGGTTGTCCCATGTGAGAATTTGTTTTTTTTAAAATCAATTTTAAGGCAGCATCCACTTGGATATGTAAATATGGACTACCAGTCCCATCATGCAAAGCTCATTACCCACCTGATTTTGATCGAGGTAGTGCATCACGCAGATTAAAGAAGGGACTATGTTTTAACTGCTTGCCTTTCATTTTTTGTTTTACCTGCCCAGAGGAAGGGAGCTAACCCGAAACGCATTGGCAGCATCAGTATGGGGAGATGTTGCTTGTGTTTAGCCTTGCTAATGGTCTACCTCCAGCGAGTGCGTTCCACCGGAGCGGCAACCTCTTCAGTTTGAATATATATATATATATATATATATATATATATATATATATATATATATATATATATATATATATATATATATATACATATATATATATATATATATATATATATATATATATATATATATATATATGCACATATATATATACATATGTATATTCACTGAAAAAACCATAGGTTTCACACATGTTATAGTTAGCTGGACATTTCACTCGTACAAAACCATTGAAATTCCCCCGTTATAGTTAGTTCAGATAACTATAACTCACGTGACCGCAATCCACTGCTGATGACGTCACATATTACATCACTGATGACATGGTCAGTGACATCACTCATGACATCACTGATGACATCTCAAATGACATCACTGATGACATCACTGATTACATCATCCAGTGAATATGTGTCTTTCTGAAAAATAAATATTTTTTATATATGTATATATAAAGGTTAATGGAAGAATAAATAGGTAAATAAGTGTCTAAATGGATGTTTTTTTTTGTAAAATTAATTGTATAACTGACTTATTAACAGTATCTCAGTGAATACAGTGATGTAATATGTGACGTCATCAGCAGTGGATTGCGGTCGCGCGAGTTATAGTTAGCTGAACTAACTATAACGGGGGAATTTCAATGGTTTTGTACGAGTGAAATGTCCAGCTAATTATAACATGTGTGAAACCTATGGTTTTTTCAGTGAATTTGCAAGGTTTTTTAAATGCTAATTTCTAACTATAACGTATGTGAAACCTATGGTTTTTTCAGTGAATTTGCAAGGTTTTTTAAATGCTAATTCCTAACTATAACGTGTGTGAAACCTATGGTTTTTTCATTGAATTTGCAAGGTTTTTTAAATGCTAATTCCTAACTATAATGTGTGTGAAACCTATGGTTTTTTAAGTGAGATTGCAAGGTTTTTTAAATGCTAATTTCTAACTATAACATGTGTGAAACCTATGTTTTTTTTAGTGAATTTTGTAAGGTTTTTTAAATGCTAATTTATGTATGTATTATTATATTATTTATATATTTATTTTACAATAAACTACCTATGTATATAGTTATAGATTGACTGTATCCTGTAATATGGAATGGCTCAGATCTTTTTTTTTTTTAATTTGGATAAAGTTGAACAGCATAGTTAATATCTTCTATAAACTTATAAACAGTTTAAAATGTTGTTTTTTTTAAGAGTTTTTCACGGTGCGTGCACCGTGCGCGCACCATGCGCGCACCCCGTGATTTTTTGAAAAAAAATAAAATGTTTTTTTCACCCTTCGGGGTCCTTCAGGGACCCCCTGACAAAGGCTAGGGGGTCAGGAACTCTCTACCCTGCCCCCTTTTCATGTTCTCCATCTTTCTTTTTCACTGTCACACACAAAATGGCGTCCGACACTTCCTGATTTCGACCGATTGGAATGTTGACTGACATCTAACCTCCAATCAGAATTACGCTCGCGGACATGTGGTGCGCGCACGGTGCGTACACGGTGCGCGCATATAGATATTTATGTACTTTTAACTGCAATTTTCTCAGGAACTACTGAACAGATTCACACCATATATGCAAAAGGCACATACCTGACCTGAGGACTACCTCTTTGCCAAATTTCAAGTAATTCTGTTCAGCCGTTCGGGCTGTACCTTTGACTAAAGGTCCTATGGGAAAATACATGGGGAAAACGCGTTTTGGGACCCCCTTTTTTCTCAGCCCCCGCTTGACGAATCACCCCAAGACTTTCAGGGTAGGAGCTGAGTGGAGCACCCCATTAGTTTTGAAAATTTCACGAAGATAAGTCAACCGGCGCCAAAGTTATTCAAAATAGAATTTTCTGATTTCCTATGGGAACTCGGTCCTAACTATAACTATCTACTGGCAACCGCCAGTAGATAATATATATATATATATATATACATATATATATACATATATATATATTACCTACTGGCAGTTGCCAGTAGGTAGTTATAGTTAGGACCTATTTTCCATAGGAATTCAGCAACATTCTATTTGGAATAACGTTGGCGTCGATTGATGAATCTTCGCAAAATTTTCCAAACTTTTGGCCAGCTCCGGTCCGCTCCTATCCTGAAAACTTCACGGTGATTTGTCAAGCGGGGGCCGAGAAAAAAAGGGGGTCCCAAAATGCATTTTCCCCATGCATTTTCCCATAGGACCTGTTGACGCAGCTACAGCCCGAAGTGCTGAACGGAATTACACCAAATTTGGCAAAGAGGTAGTCCTCAGTTCAGACTCGTGCCTTTTGCTTAAATGGTGTAAATCCGTTCAGTAGTTCCTGAGAAAATCAAAAGTAAAATCATATATATATCTGGGCGGAGCCTAACAACACATCTCATGATGAGATCTGATTGGCTGTCAGCACTTCATCCAAGAAGTGTTGGCAGCCATCTTGGGACCAATATACATAATAGCACCTCATTAAAAAGCATTGCAGTTAATAGAAGGTTTTAAGACTTTAGTTACATTATAAATCATTTGTTGATGGTACCATACTCATTTTAGGAATTGTGGTGTGTTCTAAGGTGATTTTACCGTGTGAAAAAGCCTTCTGCTGTGATATCATGAATCATGTTTGAGAGAAAACTATTTTCTCATGCTTTTCCCACAGAGGTTTGGAAGGTGATCTATAAACTAAACTGAGAGCATATTTTCTGTAAATTCACATTATCTTTCTCACTCATGTGAGAATGAAGTCTGACATTCTCAGTAAAACATGTACATCCAACAAGGGCAGAGACTGTCAGTTGATTCCTTTGTGTTCTACTGCAGCTTCCCAGAGTGTTCTAAAGAACAACTAGAGCGCTAACAGTCCTACTTATGACAAACGTATGGCACACCTGAAGCCATCTTGGTTGGAATAAAGTGGTAACTCTTAAAACATTTAATTTAAAAAGGAACAAAATGAGGGGTTCATTTTGCCATAGAAAGTATGATTAGTGCTGCAGAAAGAAAAATTAGGGCACATTTTGAGTGACATCTCAAATCCTCTTCTATTTCATAAAAAAATTCTGACATGCAGACTGAAACATGCACTTTCAATACCAGCAGCAGACTTCCCTGGTGAGCAGTAGCTTTACTACAGTGATCTAATAAGCAACTAGAGTGCTAACATTCTGAATTTATGGCAAGTTTGTGACACATCTGAATGCCTTCTTGATGGAATCAAAGTAAAAAACTGAAAGTATTTCCTACTGAGGAGACTGTAGTAAATGAGGAAATTAGGAAACATCATAACAAATAAGTCTCCCAAAATGGCCACCAGAGACAAAAGAGCCCAAATGTAGCCCAAATATCACCCAGATGTAGCCCAAGTATAGCCCAATGACAGAATGTTCCAGAGTGTTCTAACGAACAACTAGAGTACTAACAGTCTTACTTATGACAAAAGTATGGCACACCTGAAGCCATCTTGAATAGAATAAAGTGGTAACACTTAAAACATTTAATTTACAAAGGAACACAATGAGGGGGCTCATTTTGCCATAGAAATTATGATTAGTGCTGCAGAAAGAAAAATTAGGGCACATTTTGACTTCTCAAATCCTCTTCTATTTCATAAACAAATTCTGACATGCAGACTGAAACATGCACTTTCAATACCAGCAGCAGACTTCGATGGTGAGCAGTAGCTTTACTACAGTGATCTAATGAGCAACTAGAGTACTAACATTCAGAATTAATAGCAAATGTGTGACACATCTGAATGTCTTCTTGATGGAACCAAAGTAAAAAACTGAAAGTATTTCCTACTGAGGAGACTGCAGTAAATGAGGAAATTAGGAAACTTCATAACAAATAAATCTCCCAAGATGGCCACCAGAGACAAAAGAGCCCAAATGTAGCCCAAATGTCACCCAGATGTAGCCCAAGTATAGCCCAATGACAGAATGTCCCAGAGTGTTCTAACGAACAACTAGAGCGCTAACAGTCTTACTTATGAAAAAAGTATGGCACATCTGAAGCCATCTTGATTGGAATAAAGTGGTAACACTTAAAACATTTAATTTACAAAGGAACAAAATGAGGGGGTTCATTTTGCCATAGAAATTATGATTAGTTCTGCAGAAAGAAAAATGAGTGCACATTTTCAGCCGGAACTGCCAGGGCAGGTCCTCCCTGGACAGGGAACAAGCATCCTAGGACCGGTTTCGGGGTTTCACCCCTCTTCAGCCAGGATAGCTTGGTTCCAGTGGCATGGAGAGCACGGGACTCACATCTGAGGGTACCCGTCCCACTTGGGGTGACAAATGCAAAAAGAATTGCTGATGGACAGAATGCAAAACAATGTCATACATTCACCCCAGTACAGAGATCTGAGCCTAAATCCATCGATTTTTTGCTCACCATGCCATTTCAGTTTGGACCCAGCCATATGCAAATCAGTCTTGACCCTGTGCCTCATGGGAACAGTCCAGCCTGAAATGCCAGGCCAGGTCCTCCCTGGACTGGAGACAAGCATCCTAGGACCGGTTTCGGGGTTTCATCCCTCTTCAGCCAGAATAGCTTGATTCCAGTGGCATGGAGAGCACGGGACTCACGTCTGAGCATACCCGTCCCACTCGGGGTGACAAATGCAAAAGGAACTGTTGAAGGACAGAATGCAGAACAATCTCATACATTCACCCCAGTACAGAGATCTGGGCCTAAATCCATCGTATTTTTGCTCACCATGCCATTCCAGTTTGGACCCAGACATATGCAAATCAGTCTTGACCCTGTGCCCCATGGGATCAGTCCAGCCCGAACTGCCAGGCCTGGTCTTCCCTGGACTGGAAACAAGCATCCTAGGACCGGTTTCGGGGTTTCACCCCTCTTCAGCGAGGATAGCTTGATTCCAGTGGCATGGAGAGCACGGGACTCACGTCTGAGCATACCCGTCCCACTCGGGGTGACAAATGCAAAAACAACAGTTGATGAACAGAATGCAGAACAATGTCATACATTCACCCCAGTACAGAGATCTGGGCCTAAATCCATCGTTTTCTTGCTCACCATGACATTCCAGTTTGAACCCAGCCATATACAAATCAGTCTTGACCCTGTGCCTCATGGGAACAGTGCAGCCCGAACTGCCAAGCCAGGTCCTCCCTCGACTGGAACCAAGCATCCTAGGACCGGTTTCGGGGTTTCACCCCTCTTCAGCCAGGATAGCTTGATTCCAGTGGCATGGAGAGCACGGGACTCACGTCTGAGCATACCCGTCCCACTCGGGGTGACGAATGCAAAAACAACAGTTGATGGACTGAATGCAGAACAATGTCATACATTCACCCCAGTACAGAGATCTGGGCCTAAATCCATCGTTTTTTTGCTCACCAGGAGTCCTAACTATACTACTACTAAACTGAGAAAAATCCTAATTTTAAGACTTTCGGTATTCACAGAAGGCATTTAGGAGTCCTAAAGTTAGGACTCCTAACTTCTGTGAATACCGAAATGAGTAAGTGCCTTCTGTGAATACCAAAATGAGTAAGTGCCTTCTGTGAATACCAAAATGGTAGTAAGTTTAGGATTTTGTCTTAGGTTAGTTCTGTGAATCTGGCCCATAATCTTCAGGATCTCATTATTTAAATAAGTACTGAGGTCTGACTCCAGAGAAGTAAGCTACCCGAATCTTAGAATTAACTCCCTCAACAGCAACTTAGCTACTGTGAGGCTGTCATTTCTCCTGGTCATGTAAGCTTCAACCCAACGCAAGAAAATGCACACAATCACTAAGACATATCTCAGCCTGCTGCACACAGGCATCTTGATAAAGTCCAATTGCATCCTGCTAAAGGGACCACTTGACCTCCCTATGTGACTCAGTGTTACTGCCGACCTTCTGTCTACATTCATCTGCTGGCACACAGCACACCTGTGACACAGCCCTTCATTCATCAGTCTGAACCTGGGGTTAAACCACGTTTGCCTGAACAAACGCACCATAGCATCTCTACCTACGGGAGCAGGTCCATGATAATGCCTTGCCATTAAGGGTAGCAACCTGTCCAGCAGCATAGGTCTTCCATCTCCTAAAACCCAAATGCCATTCTCATATTTTTCGACACAACCTGCTCTATCCCAGCCTTGCTGTTCTGCTTCTGACACATCCTCCTGTAGTCTCCTAACTTCCGCCCATGTATCAGCTGCAGTTAACTACAGGTTGTAATTGGTCTCATATGTTCCCTCATTTTAATATTCACCATTAAAAGTAGCATACCTATTGCCCACAGTTACATAATCAGTTCCACTGTGGTGTGGAGAACATTTCACAACCACAATCTGGGCAGGTAGCGAAGGTGCCTTTCACAAATTATGCACACTTTCCCCGTTTTGGATTTGTGACCCTAAACAGGTAATTAATCCATGTTGTTACTGTCCAAAGTCATGACCGAGACCAAAGCCATACTGACTATTAGTGAAAATGATCACCTTCAGCTGTTCTGAAACACAGCATGCTCTAGTAAGAGCAATCAATTCGGACACTTGTGCAGAAAACACTCATTGAAGCAAGGAGGTTTCGACCACACCTGAGACAGTACAAACTTCATAGGCAGCTCTCAGGCTTCCCCCATGGTCTCATAAACAGGAACAATCCCAAACATTACACAATCTGATTCAGATAGTGGCACATCTTGAATATTAGGCCTTGGGTTGGTACATGTTAGAAATGGGATTTCTGGTTGGCTAAGGCTTGCGCCAAAGCCAGGCAGAAACCACCACTCTAGTCAGGGCAAGGGAGTTACACGCCGAAGATAACCCCTGCTTATCCCCTTGGCAGCTTGGCACGAGCAGTCAGGCTTATCCCGGAGGGAATGTGTAAAGTGTTTGCGCAACACACACACAGCAGCAACATACTAGGCACACCACGAAAGGAACTCCACACAAGGTTATATATAAAAATAGCCTTTGTATTATCATAACCACATTAGAATAGTAATCACACCATATACACTGTGCCAACTGGCACTAGACAATATTTACAGGGGATTATATACACCTGAAAGGGCCAATTGGGCCAATGTCAGAACCTATCACAAGCACAAATAATAGATGTAGAACACAACCAGTAATTACTGGCCAAACACTGTACTCAGCATCATATCCTGCAACATAAATCATATTATGCAATCCGCATCACAGTAGGCGTGAAATACATTCTACGCCAACCTCATAAGCATCAACACATTATGCCATAACCCCATAAGCCTAAACGCATTAGAACATAACCCCACAAGCATGAACACATTATACAATAAACGTCACCAGCATAAATACATTATGCAGTAACCTCATAAGCATAAATCTCATATTAGGGAATAACTTCCTAAACATAAATACTAGAGGCATAAATCACAGTGCATAAATCACATTTCCTAGCACTACATAAATCGCATTAGGGCCTGGCGCCCCACAAAACTCACAATCCCCCTGGCCAACTGGCCTTCTGAGAGAGCTCAAGTGCCCTATGTCCCCAATTGTCAGTGTGGCTGCCAATGCAGCAGAATCCCAGAGCGCACAATTGCGCTGGGGCACAGGAGTGCATCTCACTTCTATCTCATCCACAATGCCCCCAGGGAAATGATGGCCTAAACATTGCAGCTGCCTCTAATTGCCGTACAGCTGTGATAAATTGTAGGCCTGGGCACTCACAGTGCCCTCTGGGTGGGTCCCCACTGGGACTCTCTTGACCAATATGCGCCATCATCGCAGCTGCCCGCGCTGGCGTGGTTCAGCTGGGGAAAGAATCAAAAAGGCCTGGCACCACTGTGCCTCTCTTGCCCTACTCAGGGACTTCTTATCACCCAAAAATGCGGCCAACATTGCAGCTGCCCGCTACGGCGGTGCAGCTGTGACTCCACAAGACAGGCACGGGCACCTTGGTGCTCTCTGGACCCCCACTGGGGCCCGAAGACAGATGTGGCCCAAAAAGAACTTCACACTGGCACTCATAGTGCCTGAGGAGTCCCCTTCACAGGGCTCCTCCTGGGACCTACACTCAGTTCCCCCGTGTGCCCTCTGCAGCCCCCCACTCACCGGGCTGTTTGGGGGAGGCTCTCCTGACTTCACCCGGGCCCCCTCCTGGGACCCGGGACTTCTACGGGAGGCTTGTGGGACAGGACCACGAAGGCGGGGTGGGCTCCCGCTGGGCTCACACTCTCCTGCTGGCTGGCACACGCGGGGCTCTCCACGTTCTTCCAGGAGCCGCACCCACTCCAGGTTTTCTCCGGGCAGACGCCCTCGTCCCTCTTCACCCAGTCCCTCTCCTGGGGCTGAGACTTCTCCTCGGAGCTTGTTGAGACGGGGTAGGCTCCCATCCTCCTCACGCGTGCAGCCAAGCTTCCCCTAGCTTCCGGCCGCACTTCCTTCAGCAGGTCCAGCCCACAGTCAGGCGCGAGTGCCTGACTTCCTGTTTCTCGCGCTCTCCTCTCTGCGGCTCGGGCTGCAGCGGTGATTTCTCTCTTTGGCAACCGCATGGTGTGCACCCGCCATAAATAAATGTAACATCACATGCGGGGTGGGCACTTGCCATCAGCTCCAAATGTGGGGTGGGCACCCGCCGTAAGGAATGCATAAAGCAGGGTGGGCACCCGCCATCAGCTCCAAATGCGGGGTGGGCACCCGCCGTCAGGAATGCAGAAAGCGGGGTGGGCTCCCGCTTGGATCTGCAAAATGCGGGGGAATCCCCATGTCGGGATACCCTCCATAAGGGCTGCAGCTCTGTGCTGCGAAGCCCACACTCCCCTTCTCTTTGGGAAATTAAAATATAGCGCTCTTGAGGCGCTAGGAACCCCAGCTCTACCAGCAAAAGTCCTGAGAGATCAAGGGGGCAAGGCTGGGCCCAGGGAGGCAAGCCCTAATGGCGATTCCTCCTGGGCCCCGGCAGCAGCACACCCCAGCAAGGTCAGGAACAAGCACACAAGCACAGAACAGCACACATTGGGTCACAGCCCCTATACAGTCCATTGTCTGTAGTGTAGGGTTTGGGTGAACCAGATGCAACTGGTTCAGGGGGGATTTAGAGCACTTTGTTTTCCAAGCTCTTCTTCCCCTTTGTCAGGTGGGGACTAGGTGATCAGACACACCACAGGGGGCGGAGCCAGCATTGTACAGGCTGGGCACAGTCCTATTCAGAGGCAGGGGATTACTCCTCCCACTACTCCCAACACAGATGTCCCAGTCAGCCTAGTGCTGACTCACCCTGCCCCTCCTGGAGCTACACACACCTCTCAGCCCCTGTCACTCAAAAGCCAGACATGCAATTCACATCAGGCAGGCAGACACATAGCACACAGAAATGCCAACTTCTAAAAGTGGCATTTCTCAAATAGTCTTAATAAATCCGCGCACACCATTGCGCAGCATTTATTCTTACAATTTCATGCATGCTAAACTCAACCACGCTGCTCCTCTCATACCAGGAATTACCACTGACACACTGATCAGGGAGTCCCCAATGTATTCCTATGGGAGGGCAGGCCAACCTTACCAAATGTAACACAGAGAGTGCACACACTACACTGGACAGCAGTGCTAAAGTGCCCAGAGGCCTAAAACCACCAACACCATGTCAGAAATAAGGTGGGGAGAAAGGCAAAATGTTTAGGGATGAACCTGCCGAAAGGGCCAAGTCCAACAGTACACAGTTCAGTAACATAGGCATGCTCACGTTCACCTTCCATAGCACCATTTCCAGGAATGGGCAGCAGATTAGCAGGTTTTAAGGTGGTACATCTCTTGAGAGTAATATTCTCTAACACAAGTATGACCTGTTCATACTTGGTCAAACAGCTATTTGTGAGATACTGTGTGTGTTAACACTTTTTCTACAGAATGGGGGACAAAAACTGTCAATAGATAATTCAATACATTACTTTCACACTGCTCAGTGCTGACACCGGTTGAGGCCAAGACTTTGAGACAGCTGGACAAAGAGGCAGCTACTGGGTCCAGTGTAGCTGAAAAATATGCAACAGGTGCGCAAGCATTCCCATGCATCTGAGTAAGCTCTGACAGAGTGGAGTCCTCCCTCTCACTGCAAAACAAAGTAAAAAATTGATTGCAATCATGCATTCCCAGCACTGGGGCAAGCCAGAGAGTTTATCTCATCTCTGAGAAGTCACGCATGCAGATGACATCCCATGGTACCAGATCTGACAGATCTTTGTGTGTCAGCTCTGTAAAGGCTTGGCCACTAGGGAAACATTGGGAATCCACTGTCAACCATAGCCCACAATTCCCAAGAACATCCTGATTTCTTTCTGAGTAGTTGGCGGATTCACTTTCAGAATCGCTGAGATTCTCTCTATGACACCTTCCTCAATCCCTTCTCAATGTGATGTCCAAGAAACAGAACTTCTCACTTACAGTACTGCAACTTGGTCTGGGATACTTTATGTCCATTCTTGGATAAGTTGTTTAACAGAGCTATGATATCTGGTCTAAAAGCCTCCTGTGTATTTGATGCCACCAGTAGGTCATCAATGTACTGGACCAGGAATGAGTGATAGGGCATTACCAAGGACTCCACCGGATGGACTCTCCGTATACCCTTGTGGGATTCAGACCATGCCAAAACACGTCTGCTGAACTAAAAGGCAAAGAGGAACTGACTCTCCTCATGCAATGATATAGAAAACAAGCATTGGCATAGCCAACAGGTCTCGCTTTTGGGACCTTATAAGTGTTTAGCTATGCAACAGTTGTTGTTGCACCAAGGATATTGTGCTGCATAACTAAATACTTATAATGTCCCAAAAGCAAGACCTATTGGCTATGCCAATTCTTGTTGTTTGTAATTAATGCTATTTCAGCCGTTTGAGATCACGCCAAAACAGTGATTTGCTGAGGATCACATACTTTGATAAGTCTTGATTAGAACATATGCTTAGTGGGACCAGACTACCACAAAACCACTTCCATACCATAAAAGGAACCAAATGTGAGCTTTGCAGATAATTGCATCTATGAATACACAAGTAAACATCAGATGAAAACTGATGAGCAACGGACTGCCAGCACTGCACAGGAGACCCGCCGTAAGGAATGCATAAAGCAGGGTGGGCACCCGCCATCAGCTCCAAATGCGGGGTGGGCACTCGCCGTCAGGAATGCATAAAGCAGGATGGGCTCCCGCTTGGATCCGCAAAATGCGGGGTAATCCCCATGTCGGGATACCCTCCATAAGGGCTGCAGCTCTGTGCTGCGAAGCCCACACTCCCCCTCTCTTTGAGAAATTAAAATATAGCACTCTTGAGGCGCTAGGAACCCCAGCGTCACATGGAATTTGAAATAAATTCACAGCTGGATTTAGTACCACAGGACAACATAGAACACAAAAAGCATTAACACTTCTAAGGTCTTGCACTATCGTATATTTTCCATTGGGCTTCTGCTAGCCCATAATGGGTGAGTTAAATGAACTTCCCATAATCTCTTTAAGGATGCCTTGTTGAGTCATTGAGTCAATCAAAGAGTAATACCTTGGGATACAGTAAATGGAACAGTTCAACTTGCACCAAATATCACGTAGATTTACAGGACTCGAGTCACATACTACAAATCGGCGATTCTTCTCACAGGACCCTATTTTAACAGGTAATGCTTCAGTGACAAGGCTAGTCAATTGTTTGTTGGCAACTCCTACAACTTGGATTATTTTTCCCAAGAGGGGTTGGTTGGGGATCTCTGCTGCTCTCACAGCAGAGCAGGTGACACCAGTATTGATTAGGAATGATTTGGGCTGGTCATTCACCTCACCTTCCACAAATGAACCACTCTGGTCTACCTCCAAGGTTGCGCCATGCACCCAATCTTCCTCTCAGACACCGTCATTGTGACAGGTCTGAACTGTAATCTTCATATGAATGTATAATAGGGTATTGCTGAGATGTATCTTGACTCATGAATGGGTTCTTGTTTACTTTGGGTACCTGATTAGTTTTAAATCTGTGGAAATTTGCTTTTAGTTGTAGCATTGGGGTTTGTGGAACTTGCATTACCTGAGCTTGAGGTACATTACAATTCTGTGCTCTCTGCCTCTATACATGTGTCTGAACTGGACTATGACCATAAAATTGTATAACTCCACCATTCTGCAAATGGTTCTCATTCCCCTATTTGTCAGCATTAACAGTACACACCCGGATCCAATGCCCCAAACTTGCCGCAAACGTGACACTGATTCATTTTCTTCACAGTAGGCACTTCAATCCCTGTACTCGAATCAATTGGCACACCATGACCTCTGCCCTGTGGTCGAAACCCATTTCACCCTTGCATCGTAGGAACTCCCTGTTGATATACTCCTTGCACGGTGCCAACATTCTCAAAATCTGTCATTTTAACCTCGTTTTTCAGCTTTCATCTAGGCCATCATCAACTTCTCTTTCAATTTCTTATGCATGCTTCATCTCCAATTCATCACTACAATACTTGGCATATCTTAAGATCTCAAAATATGCAAAATTCACAAATTTCTTTTATTTTAAACCGGAAATGATTCTTTACCCACAGGTCTCTGTTCAGCATCTACAACCAATACCAGCGCGAATGTCTATGACGTGGCCAACCGATATCAGCGTGGCTCTACACCAACTGACCAATACCAGCGCAGCACCGTGTGACATTCATCTCACTCCTTGCAGCTGCTCACCCTCCTTTACAATTTTTTCACAAATGCATTCTCTCAACAATCTTAAGCGCAAAACAAATGCAAAGCAATTTCCACAACTAAATTTGTCTGCTTCTCTAGAGAAAATAACATATTCAGTCACACAAAAAATTGTCCAGAATAACACTGTCCCTACCTATCCTGACATACACTTGAATGAAACCTCGACCAGCAGGGTCTCACTCGAATTGATACAGTTCCTCCCTGTGCACTGAGATTCACTATACCACCGTACCTCACAATCATGCAAAGATATGGTCTCTATCTCAATTGTGCTGTTGACTATGTCTCACGACAAGTACTACAACACAAGAGAAAAGAGTGTGTCAAGAAGGACTAGTTTGCACACTTTAAAGAGAATCCCCTAGACCATCAATTCTAGGGTTCTTATTGCTTTATTTAGCTTATTTGAAATTATTTAGATTAGTAAAGCAAATACATATTTTTTCATGTCTTAGAAAAGAAACCTTCCATTTACAGAACACCACATTTAGAAAAACACATTTATACACAATGTTATATTCCACTTAAAAACGAAAAAATTCAAAGACAAAAATGACAAGTGAAACAAATTTAGACAATCGTGTGAAATAACATTAACATTGAAAGTACAACACCAGTCCTAGTTTTTGCATAAGGCACCAAGCGGACATTAGATTCTTAACTAGACGTTGTTAATTGTCCTGCCTAGGCCAAGTGACCGGGGGTTATGTCTTCAAACCAATGTTACCTACACAAGAGGAAAAAATTATTACTACATTCCTTAAGGCACAATATATACACAATCCCCCGGGCTCACAAGAGCCAACACGTTTCGAATCCACACAATTCACGGATTCTCCTCAGGACTTGGACAAGGATGATATCTTAAAAGCGGCACGATGTGCGTCCGCCCTGTGTGTAGAGGAATAGTTGAAACCTCTTCTAAGTGCCGGACGGTTCAATTTGCCATGAGATGTGACGAAAAATCTTTAGTTAGAAATCCCAGTTGCCACAGAGACTTTACAAAGTTGTACTGACGGTTTGACTGTAGTCAGTAATTGGCGCCTCACTGCCAGGGGAATCAAATTCACTCCATGGGGCTGCTCAGGCGACACCCATCCCGATTCCACACTTCTTAAAACTTAGTCTGGATGAAATTGTTTTAGAATGTTCTAAATTGTTTTCTATTTTACAGATGGTGCACTGTCAGTGGGGACTGCCTCTGCAAACAGAAACAGGAGAGCGCTGGACAGGACTCTACACTATGACCTTTGGCTCCAAAGGGAGAGGTTTCTCCTGGAGGAATGGAGTGGAGCACTGCTCAGCACCAGACCTGGTGAATTGGTTAAGCAGCATGAGCACCTTGAACCAAACTTTTGATCAAATCTAACTGCGCTTAACATTTATTTGCTGGCATGCTTTGCATGGCCTATAAAGTTATATGATTGTCAATGTTGAGTTGGATGCGCACAGGCGTCGACAGGGTAGGAGATCGACCGGGTAGGAGACGACTGGGAAAATGTTAAATTAATTGGATAGGTAGGAATGGGAAGAGTCTGTTGAACAGGGGAATGTGTGCATGTGTGTATCCATGATTTAGAGCAAGTGGGCTCTAGATCTAGTTTAGAAACAGGGAAGATAGGCAGTAACTCAGGACCCAAAGCACAGATGCTTGAAGGATGAATATTCGCGGGACAAAGAGGTCCTCTGACACTTGTTGAGAAAGGCCAAAATGCAAGGGTATATTTGGGTGTGAGTTACAATACCCTCACCCAACACGACAAGATCAGTTAGAAAAAAAACCTGAGAGAACCCCTGCCCTGTATCTGGTTTCCTTTCTCTACACACTTTCTACACAGAATAAGCTGCGGGCAGAAGGCCTGCAGACCATTCCCTTTGCTACCCCCATGAAGGTGAATGGCAGAAACAGCGATTGGTGCTTCAAAATCTAATTGTAGAGACCCCAGCTAAAAGGGATTCCTGCCTGTTTATGTACCACTAATAAGGCATAGGCGAATGCAAATTTTCAAAGACTGGGTGGGACACACTAATAAAAATGTGAAGTCTCTTCTTGAGCATGAAAATTACCCAGGAAAAATTAGGGTACCAAATGACTTATCTTAGGGACAGAGTTAAGACTTTTACTTCAATTGCTCTACTCTCTCCCTATCTATTTCCTCAGATCACTGAACCCCAAGAGAAGAAGAAAGAGAGCAAACCCAAAAGAGGAAGACATACGTGCAGGATATGTCCCCCATATGGGAGGAGGAGGCTGGGGATGCAGCTGCAATGTGCCTTTGAAATGGGGCAGCTCCTGTAGGACTGGTGTCAAGTGGAGGGAGCACAAGGAGGTAATGTGCATGCAAGCACTGCAATGCCACTGACCGACAGAAAAGAGCCCAGTAGAGTAGAGCAAGTGATTGGTCAAGGCGCCGATTCCACTACTGTGGATTGGTTCTGAATGCAGGGGCAATCTGTACCTGTCAGGCATAGGGACCCCTGGGAAGAGAACCCCTTCATCACTAGAGAAAGCTTGAGATGGTCCGTAGACTACCCGACAAAGATGAGTTTTCTTTTTCCTCCCACTCAAGTGGTGGAGAGAACAAGGGCTCCTCCCCTTCTGCCACTCTTCTTTTGAGGTATTACCCGGATGCAGAGGGTAGAGTTGTGGTCCACATTCTTTAGACACCCTCTCATCTCATGGGCATTAAGAAACAAAACCCTATCATCAGAGAAACTCCTACTCAGTTCCAAGAGGTGCTGCAGAGTGTGTCTTCATTGTACAGACTGATTTGGGCAAGTGTGATTCATCTAATGCGATTGGTGGTGCTGAGGGAAGTGAGACTGGAAGAGACGTTGGTATAGTCTACGTCTGATCCTAACATTGATGGTGTGTTGAATGCAGTGAAAGATGCATTGTTAAGTGCAGTTATGGATGTGTGTCCAGTGAAAGCTGATTGGACTAAGGTTTCGAGATAAAATAAGGGTTAAGCATCTGCTGATTAGTTAGACAGGCTCAAGAATGTGTTTGAAAGATACTAGGGCATAGCACAGGAAACAGTAGGCACAGCCTTCATGCAATGATTGCAATCTAATTGTAGGAGCCAACTGATGACATTCTACATTAGTCCGTTGACAAATAAGTTAGCCGAATTGGTCACGAATGCTAACCTTTGTGTGGCATCAAAGGAGAGAAAAAAAGAGAATGTGGAATCAAAACTGACATCATTGAAATTACGTAACATGCAAATGAATGGGATGGGGAGCGCTACAAAATGAAGAGCAAAGGGGGGATGGAAGGACAGGGATTGGAGGACCTTGTTTTGCTTGTGGATAGCTGGGAAACCAGATTGCCCTAACACAGCATCTAATACACAAGGTCTCTCTGAATATCATGAGATCACACAGAGCTCTTATCCTGAATTCTAGGACAGCACTAGAGGTTCCGACTGTGCCATGACTACTTCAATCGACGTAAATGAGAGGCCCCTATTTACATTGTTGTATTAATGGTAAACATACCACCGGCCTGGTCAACACAGGCACTAGTTTCTCAAATCTAAAAACCTCCAAATTCACACTTTACCTCTCTCAGGCATGCCCATAGATGCAGTCAGTATTTCTAATCAGCAAGTTCCACACCATATTTCTTATCTTGTATCTATCTCCATGAGACCTATTAAAAATAAACATTCCAACCTCCCCAGCATTTCTGCTAGTCATAGATATTCTATGCAAGTTAAATTGCACAGAACATTGTACTCTGGATTGTGTGTTTCTAAACATACTCCAGCAGCAAGTAAATGAGGTGCCTCCACTTTTACGTGAAAGCACAAATCGCCAAATTAATCAGATTATAACTGTCATATCCTCATTTTAACTGAATTAATTTTAGAGTTATTGCCCACATTGTGGTCAACAGTGACCAACAATGATGGATTCAGATCATCGATGGAACCATTGGAAATCAAGGTTGACCCCCAGAAAAAGCTACCCAGAACACCTCAATGTACATTGAAACATGAGGCAGATGAAGGGATACGCCCAGTAATAGCACATTTAATCAAGTAAAGGGTTTTTGGGCCTAATGTTGGTCAATGTTATACCACAAATCTACCGATATGCAAGGAGGGCAAAACCAAAATGTGTCGTTTTTTCCAGGACCTTAGGGAGATTGGTAATGTGGTTATCCCAGGCTTCATAACAGTCTTTAACCCTGCCATCATCCTTACTTGCATCTTGGGAGTGTCCGATGGGTCAGAGTGGTAGACTTCTGTTCTGCATTCTTTTCTATCACTAAACATGGAGAGGGTGAATATCTTTTTGCATTCACATTCTGGGGGTCTCAACTGTCTTGGAGATGGCTTACGCAAGGGTCTCCCAAATCACTGTCAATTTGCTCCCAAACCCCATTGAAAGATCTGGCCATGTTGGTTTTAGCTCGGAGTTCCACATTAGTTCAATATGTTGATGATCTGTTATTGGCATGTAAGGCTAGATCACTGCAATGTGGACTCCATCTATCTCTTAACCAAATTTGCCAGTAAAGGGAATATGCTTTATAAGTAGAAAATTAAATTCTGCCTTCCCTGAGTGCTATAACTTGATATGAAATCTCCCCTGGTAAGTGCCACCTGTCCACTGATCGAATTGAAGCCACCTGTAAGTTGCCCTGCCATATCACTGGTTCCGAGAAATGTCAATTTCTGGACCTTGTGGAGTATTGCAGACAGTAGGTTCTGGGCTATGCTGAATTAGCAAAACCTGTGCAAGATTACATCAGAAAAGACACCCCTGAACCCTTACAGTGGTCTAGTGAATCTGAAAATTCATTAGTGAAAATTAAACTTTTCTTCTGTGCCCGCTCTAGGGCTCCCCAATGCTGCCAAGCCTTTCACTTTGTACGGTCATGAACATAATGGATTTGCACTTGGTATGTTAGTTCGGGGCCACACAGATCAGGAAAAGCCCATAGGCTATTATTACCCAAACTTGGACACAGTTGTGGCTGTGCACCCACAATGTTTGTGGTCAGTGGCAACTGCTGCAAACCTTGTTGAAGCATTTGAAAATACTGTGATGAGCTCTCCCCTAACTTTTGCTGTACCACGTTCTTTGTAACATACCTCCTCACTACAATGGCCCAACACCTCTCTATGGTCCTATTGCCATGGTATGAAATTCTACTATTGTCTGCCTCTCATTTACCCATTGGCAGGTGACTTGGAGGAGTGTGGCTCAATGGTTAGAGCGGCAGACCCTGAAGCAGAGTTCTGGCCAGGGACCAGGGTTCGATTCCTGCCTCGGCGGGGCTCGGGCTCAATTTCCTCGGACCTGTCTATTCTCGCCTCGGTGCCTATTCTAATCACGGGCCCCACGCTGCAACTCTGGGCAATAGCTTGCTTAGCCTCCACACCAGCCCCAACAGTGCTAAAGATGCCTGGCTTCACCCTGGGGGTGCCCAGGAGTGGACACTTCACCGGAAAGCCAGGAGGGGTTCCACAGCGGTATGAGTATCAGCGCCAGGAAACCGCAAAGGCGACACCGCAAGGTGGCCGTCTGGTGACAGTGCGCTCTATAAGTACCTTGACATTTACATTTACTTGCTCTGAACCTGAATCCAACCTTTTTGATGCCCACACTTGAAGATGGGGAGCCTAATTATTGTTAGCTCCTTACTGCCCATGTGACCAAGCCCCATGTCCACTTGACTAATGTACTCATTCCTAATTGTGAATTAATGTATTTTGTTGCCCAATCTTGTCTCAGAAACAATTATAGTGTCCTAATTGCAGGTTATGCTGTCTATACTGTGTATGAAATAGTAGGAAACTGTTGGCTGCCAAAAGTGAAATCTGCCTAAGTGGTGGAGCTTGTTGCCCTTACCAGAGCCTGTATTTTAGCCAAAGAAAAGATTGTGACAGGGTTCACAGATTCAAATTACACATTTGGGGTAACTCATGGATTTGACTCCTTTGAATGCAAACGGGGTTCTTAACTTCTGACGGAAGTCGTATCAAAAATAGTCAATATTTTCAAACCCTTTTAATTGCACAACAGTTACCAAAGAATGTGGCAATTTTAAAGTGTCCCAAACACTAGCATCCTCTCAATAATGTCTCTTGGGGTAACACCTAAGCAGAATCTGCTGCTAAAAATTATCTTTGTCTGAAACTGCTGAGGGAATGTGGAGAGACTTCACTACTTTACAACCTTGCACAGTTGTATCATCCAGCAGCCCAGTCATTAAGGATGGCATGTTACGTGCTGCAGCAACCCATTGTATGACCCCTTCTTTTTCTCTGCAGACAAACGTTTTTGCCATTCCTGCACCACCTTTCTATCACACAATGTCAGAAATGTTATTAAGACTGCACTGATGCTCACCCTCACCCTTGGTGCACCTTTGTATATCTTTAGATGGATTTTATCTAGATGCCAAGGTGTGCTACTTACTCCTGGGTTTTAAAAATACAGTAGCTAAGTGATTGCTCATAGAATTCATACCTTCATTCGGAATACCAAATCAAATATCGAATAACCAAGGAATACACTTCAATTTTGTAGAAGTATGGGACTTCTTTAGATCAACATTTCCACTGAGCTTATCACACAGAATTAGCAGGCAAGTAAGAAAGGAATATTGATGCTCACTAAAATAAGAAAGGCAAGATAAGCTAAGAAACTCAATTTAAATGGTCTGATGCCCTACCATTAGCACTATGGTCCATCACAGCAATTTACTCACAGAAAACAAAGCTACGTCCTTATAAAATAGTTAATGGGGGGGCCTGGGTCTGCGGACCAGTTGAAGTTGTCCTTCCTGAATTGCGCAGCGATGGTGATTGCCTGAGGTGCAGAGGCAGGGAGTTCCAGGTCTTCGCAGAGAGGTAGGAGAAGGATTTTCTTCCAGCCTTGGTCTTACGGATCCGTGGGACGGTGGCCAGGGCCAGTTGGGCAGAGTGGAGATGTCTGGTGAGGGTGTAGAAGGAGAGGCCGTGGTTGTGGTATTCAGGTCAGGCATTGTGGAGGGCTTTGCAGGTGTGCGTGAGAAGCTTGAAAGTGATTTTCTTGTTCACAGGTATCCAGTGAAGGTCTTTCATGTGGCCAGTGATGATGCTGTGACGTGGGATGTTCAGGATGAGTCTGGTGGAGGCGTTCCGGCTGGTCTGCAGTTTATTTTGGAGTTTCTGAATGGTTCCAGCATAGAGTGCGTGCCAACATAGAGTGCGTTGACTTAGTGAAGTCTGCAGCTGATAAGTGCATGGGTGACAGTTTTCCTGGACTCGGTGGGGATCCACTTGAATGATGATGATGCAGTTGAACAATATTGCAGAAAGACTATACGTTGTCTCTACAGTTTCCATTCCCAGATCCTTACCTGAATATCCAACCAAGACCTGCCTCTCCATCCGGCATGGAAATTGGTATAATCGGGTGCAGCACAGGAAGACTGCTCTACAACCTCGCTGCTGTGAGGCCTACCGCATTTTACTCCTCACCAACACAACTGTAAATGCCGTTGTCTGACGAAGTGGATCCACTTACTTCACTGCACGTGAGTTGCTCCACCTAGAGCCAACTATGTCCGTGCCTCTACTTCTTGACCTATGCAGCATCTACTATTCTGTCTCGTGGTTGTGGGACAAATGATCTGTTCCCATTGGTGTACGATGCTGTGCCACCAGCCTCTCATTGTTACCCCCTTCTTCTGAGGTAAACTACCCTCTCCTGGATTCTGGATCCCATTGTGGGTCTGGCCCGCTATCACTGCCATTGCCTTCACCAGTTGGCTGGTGGTGGGATACACCATTACTGTGGAATGAGGAATTATTCAAAGGCCTACCTGTACTGAACCTGTCATTGAGCAGAGCTGCTGCTCTGTATATGTGAACAACTCTTACCTGCTGTTGCTGGAAAAGTATGGACAAATGTATAGTGTCTCCTTTTGCCCCTCAAAAAGAACAAAACGTGTCTTCATCTCTTCCATCATGGACACATGTTCTCAGAATGCACTAGCATTTTCCCTAGTTTTGGCAAGGCCTTGAAACATATGACAATACATACGGCTGTTACCAATGTGATATCACCCACCTTGCTATGTCTGAACGTGGGACGGTTTCTTAGCACCATCAAACGAACAAACAAAATATGTTTGTGAGTGGTGGTGAGTGTGAAACTGATGCCGAAGCAGAACACTTTGATTCTCCTCTGTTCAAACACAAATTTCCCACCAGTTTAGTGTCCCACAAGTGCGAATGTCTGAAAGGATATGCACATTTCATGTGTAGATCTGGGGCCTACTGTTGGCTGCCTCAAGAGTGGACATGGCTCTGCTACCCTGGCCAAGTTGTACCAGCTATCAAACATTCACTATTCATCCTCGTGGCAGGGCCGCCATGAGATGCCGGAGTCTAACAAATTATCTTCCATTCTTTTTCTAATAAATGGGATAGGTCAGGCAATTAGAGACAGTAGATGCAATGCTGAAATATTAAAAGAAGTCGCAAACGCCAGCACAATTGCATCACGATTCATCACTGACCAATTAGAGGCTCATACGACTATGCTGTTACCCAATAGAATGGCTCTAGATTACCTTTGGGCATCAGTGTGGGGGGGAGGGGTGGGGCGGTCTGCAAAATAGTAGGGAACAAATATTGCTCATATTTACGTAACACATTACTCAGTCCACACAACCAAATAGATTGCATCAAGGATAGTGTTGAGAAACTACATGAGCTACGAAACGGGTCAGATGTTAACGGTAGTGGCACCTGGACATGGGTAAGCAGAATCTTTAGAACTTTGGGAATGAAGATATTGAGATAATAATTGCCATCCCTCTGATTGTGGTTATGTTGTCTGTGTTAATATAGTTATTTATGTGTATCATCTTATGCACTTGTGCAAATAAAGGCACCGCCCAACATTTTCCACTTGCCACTTTTGAGGATGGTGCAAATAGTGCTAATTAAAATCATACAAACTGAAGTATTTTGTCTTTTTGCAACAGAATAGTTGTGAAGTTCTTTTGCTTCCTGTCAAAAAGAGAGGGGGAGTTTGGTAAGAAGGTATACCTTCCTGTACGTTGCCTTAATTATCTGTGCTTTGTTACTCGTGTATGCTTTAACGTGCACTGATATAATACATATTCAAGTTTTAATATTGTTCTTACATTCACCTGTAGTTTTCATGAGCCTTAATATGCTTGGTAGGTTTCTTGATTCTCCTTGGCCAAGAAGCTATTTTACTTCGTGTTGTACCAGCACACTTATTCTGCATCTCAGTAAAGAGTGATTTTCAGAAAGTAGTGTGTTTGTCAGCATGTTTATGTATCACTGTCTGTGTTTCGCGGGCTTCTCACATGCTTCTGGCAAGAAGATCCTGCATCCTGCACATTAGGTGGTTTAGTTGACATGTTCCTATTGCAATCGACGTATGGGAAATGAAGTGTATGATACGCCATTTAAAAAGAATTGAGTATTATGTGCACCAATGGGATTTTGAGTGGATGCTCAGGTCAGTTGAATTGACAGTTGTCCTTTGCTGACTTTCTTGGCTATTCGCTGTTGTTGCATTAAACTAATAGTAGGCTTTAGGCCCCCTGACATGTTGTGGTTTGTTTTACGTTGACAAACGTAACAACTGACAAAATAGTAATTGGTGATCCTGAATCTGTCATTATGTTGGTTTTCACATCACAAATGCAAATATCACATATTGGTCCCCAAATCTCTTCCTGGACCCATTGTTCATGTTTAAAGTCAAAATCAGGTTGTTCACACTTGAAGTGACCTCCTACTTTCATGCCTCACACTACTGATCTTTAAATTACCATCATCATCATCATTGTTTTTCCAATGCCATCAAAGAGTCCATATTTTTTACATTTATTGCACATTTTGTCAATGGACAGCCATCCACTGTTATTTCCTAATGGATTCATGGACCCTTACTTACAGCAAGCTCCCCTTCTAATAGTTGCGCTCACTATATTCACACCGTCACTGTTGGTGGTGCACACAGCATCAAATGCTACAGCTTCTTCTGCAGATAAAGCCTTTACAGACTCATTTGACATTTCAATGCCTCTGGCTATGTCAGTAACCTCACTTAAGGTTTGATTGCTGTACCCCAAAAATCTTTCATGTACTTTTTTTTGAGTAGCAGTTAAATGTAAATTGATCCCTTAAATATATGTTGATGTATTCGCCTTACAAGCAACTAGCATGTAGTAAGTGAAGTTCAGCAATATACTCCTCCACTGTCTCACGACACTGCTGTTTCCTTTTTAGGTCTCGCCTAGGCAGCGCGCATGCACTGTTTCTTCGAGACATAAAGTAATCTATATCATGGGTGAAACACCGCCTATTGCCGGGTAATTTGCCCTGCTGCATGGCATTCGTTAACTCAGGCATTTCTTTTGTTAGCGTGCTTATTACTGGCTGTACTTCCGATGCGTCACTTCCGTTTATTCCAGAAGCAGCACCGCCTAACTTCAGTGTCCTTACCGTAACACAGCGTCATTGTTTTTTTTTTATAAATAGTGCGCATTACATGCACGCGCAACCTTCCCCTTTCCAGCAACGCTTGTTTAGGAAGCCGCCACCCCAGCCACGTGCTGGCTGATTGCTCCAGATATGTTAGAGAAGCAGCCGGCAGCTTTCGTTTTCCTTGCTGCGCCGCAGCCAGTGCAGTTAAGGGGGAAGATCTGAAAGGTAAGATTGTTAGCCGTAGCTAATATTTTTGGGCCGTTTGAGAGTCTGTTGTGTCAGGTGGGCGGCGCCGGGTTTTAGCATTGATTTCTCCTACTTTAACAAAGCCTGCTTCGCAAGATCGCCTTCGTTGTTCTGTCTCACCATACTCATGAGACAGGACCCAGTATCCGAAAAGCAGTTTACAGGTAACTCCTACTGCAGTAGCTCACGCTCGTCCTGGAGCCGAGTTCCTGTGGAGTTTGACAAAATATCGGACACTTGCACTTCAGTTAACAAGTAATGCCTTGCCTGGCATTGTGGCATGCAGCAATTTGCATGCTAACATAATGGCAAGCCGCAATGTGCTACTCAGGGCCTCTCTCTGTCTTCTTCTCTCCCTCTTTCAGTCTTCCTCTGCCCTCTCTTTCTTCCCCCACCCCGCCCTTTCACCTATCTGCCATTGTTCCACACAAATCTCCAAAAGTGCTAGGTTTTGAATGGTTGCTTGGGTGACGTCATGCTGTATTGTTGTCGCGTGGCTCCTCGAGTCTGCTCCTCAGGATGACGCTGATGCTATAGGGGGTCCCCCTCCCATCCGTCCCCAACCCGGTTTCGTATAACAGACCCTCGGGTTTGGGAGACAGGTGGGTGAGGGAAGGAAGGGAGGAGACCGCAGGGAAAGGGTCCTGAAACGAGAGAAGGAGAGGGTTAGGAACGATACTGTCTCTCTCTGAGCTAGAATACGTTCCACGGAGCTTCCTCTAATCGCCTGTCTCTTTCTCCTCCCTAGACGAGGTAGGGGGTGTCTGTTTCTTCGTTGCCTGGCAGGGCCGCGAAGTCCGATCTCCTTCTTGGCCAGAGAGATTGATGGGGCCGCGAACACCGGCTACGAGCGCATCCAGCCCAATGAGTTTATTGAAGCTGCGCCCTAGTCGGAATGGTAGAACGCTCCAGACCCAGGAATCCTTGGGGCCTGGGCGCACCACGTAGGGATGAGATCTGGAAGAACTGGTACTGATAGCAAGGAATAACCACCAGCGCTTCGACTACGAGCCCAGGTATCCGTGGGGCTGGGGAGCGCGGGAAGGCGGTTTTGTAGCACAGAAACGGAAGGAGAGTAACTGGTGCCCGCGCTTCTACTCCAAGCCCAGGAATCCTTGGGGCTGGGGAGCGCTGCGGTACCGGTTCCGAAGGAGCAAGTATAACGGAGGTAGAAGGTGATGAAAGGGAGAGACCCTCCAGGGACTTATCACCTGTAAACCAACGGGTCTTGAGGAAGGAGGGCGTGACGGTTCACTCACCCGGACCGCTGCCTTCGACGACGATCTGGGAGGGGTTCGGAAGGTTGGCGTGCAGATTTCCCGGACAGAAGCACGGGCAGAGGAACGCTGGGGTTTTCGTAGCTGAGACGAACACGGAGCTGCCGCCGGCCGTTGACTGGAAACTCAGGTAGTTTTCGGAATCATTGGCACCGCCCCGTTGCAGACGGTCGTCTTTTATGTTGTTTGCTCCCTTGTACCTGGCGGGAACTTGGCGCGTTGCTTTCTGGGCAATGTAGTGTTTGTTCTACGTCCGTTGCTAGATTGCGCGCTGCTTCTTCCCTGTCCGTCTGGATGTTCATGACAGCACATCCCCCTTCACACCGCGTCCCGCGGCGAGAGAAGGAGAGGGCTTATCCGGACAGCGACGGTGGAAGGCAGCCACCAGACGGTCAGCATGCACCGCTGAAGCGGGCTCCCAGGAGTTTTCCTCTGGACCATAGCCTTTCCAGGCCAGAAGGTACCACAGCTTGCCGCGAGACCACTTGGAGTCAAGCACTCGGCGAACCACGTACTCCTGTTCATGATGGACCCAGACAGGGGCCGTAACCTTCCGAACCGGACAGAAGGAGGGTTTCAGCAGGGAGACGTGGAACACAGGGTGAATCCTCATCGTTTTGGGCAGTCGCAGCTGCACCGCCACCGGGTTCACGTGTCGAACTACCGGATAAGGTCCGATGAACTTCGGGTTGAAGATGCTAGGTTTACGGAACCGGATGTGCTTCGTTGATAACCACACCTTGTCGCCTTTGTGGTATACTGGTGGGGCTCGCCGGTGTTTGTCGGCTTGGTCTTTGTAGCGCGCTTTAGCACGGTCCAGATTGTCCCTGGCCTTTTTAATTGCAACGCGAATGTGCCTTATTCTGTCTTGCACCTCGGGCAGTTTATTCTGTGCGAGCGGTAAGAAAAACGGGAGGAATCGGGGGTGATGCCCGTAAGCAAGAAAGAAGGGCGAGAAGCGCGTGGAGGAGTGCACGGAGTTGTTGTAGGCGATTTCGGCTATCCAGAGCCAATGCACCCAAGTACCTGCGGCTTGATCAACGTAACAACGGAGGTATTGTTTCAGGGTCTGGTTCAGTCTTTCTGTCTGACCGTCCGTTTGTGGGTGAAAGCTGGTTGAGAGTGAGGATTGGATGCCGAGTTCTTCACACCAAACCTTCCAAAAGCGTGCAGTGAATTGTGATCCCCTGTCTGATACGATTCCTAGGGGGAGCCCATGGAGCCTCACGATGTGTATCAGAAGTTCTTTTGCCAGGGCCCCTGCTGTGGGCACCTGTTTGCACGGGATAAAATGGGCCATTTTCGTTAAGTAGTCGACGACTACGATTATCGCGGAGCAGCCCTGGTCCGTAGGTAGACCGACGATGAAATCAACAGAGATTTTTTCCCACGGTTGCGTCGGGGTCGGCAAAGGCATGAGGAGGCCTTGTTCTTTTTGGCGATCCGCTTTCATTTGGGCACATACTGGACAGCTTTTCACCCAAAGCAGTATATAGGGACGGACCGTGGGCCACCAGCATTGTCTCAACACTAGTTCTAGGGTTTTCGTCCCTCCCATATGCCCTGCACTCGGTGCCTTGTGACACCAGGTGAATACGAGTTTGCGGAGCCGCTGAGTAGGGAGCAACACTCGAGAACCGCACATGGGAAGGCCGCTGCGCATTCGCCATTCTTTGTGCCTCTTCAGCCAAGCTGCCCAGGCAAACGTGCGTATCCCCTTCTTTATCTCCTGCAAGAACGTTGTGGTTTGGAGGCCACCCACTACTTGACTGGGCGACAGGATGGGTTGGTCGATGGACTGTGCTGGAGTGTCTCGAAGGTCCTGACGGGATAAGGCATCTGCCTTCTTGTTTTGGGCTCCTGGTCGATAGGTGACTAAGAAATGGTACTCCGCAAAAAAGAGCATCCATCTTTTTTGACGGGGCGAGAGGTGTCTAGCCGAGCGGAGGAACTGAAGGTTGCGGTGGTCGGTAAACACCGTCACCTGGTGTTGCGCGCCCATTAGCCAGTGTCGCCACTCCAGGAAGGCTTCCTTGATGGCCAGCAGCTCTTTTTCTGAGATGGTGTAATTCTGTTCGGCCGGGCACAGCTTCCTGGACATGAAGGCGACTGGGTGAAGTAGTCCGGTCTCAGGTTGTTTTTGGGACAAGACGGCCCCAACCGCCACATCGGAGGCGTCGGCTTCTACGATGAATGGTAGGTCGGGTTTGGCGTGGCGTAGGATGGGCGCGGTGGTAAATGCTTTCTTAAGTTGGTTGAAAGCCGTTTGGGCCTCAGGAGACCAGACGAAAGGAACCCCTTTTCTTGTTAGCCTGGTGAGAGGGGTTACCAGTTGTGAAAAGTGGTGGATGAACCTCCTATAAAAGTTCGAGAAACCTAGGAAGCTCTGGACCTCTTTCACTGTTCTAGGTTGAGGCCACTCCACCACTGCTTGTACCTTCCTGTTGGCCATGATCTGCCCTGTGGGTGTTAATAGGACCCCTAGGAACTCCACGGTTGTGACATGGAATTCACATTTCGTGAGTTTACAAAACAACTGATGGTTTTTCAGGGCTTGCAGCACGTTTTGCACGTGGTGTATATGGTCCTGTACAGTTGATGAAAAGATTAAAATGTCATCAATATACACCACGACGTATTTGTCTAGGAAGTCCCTCAACACCTCGTTGAGGAAAAACTGGAAAGAGGCCGGGGCATTACAAAGCCTGAAGGGCATGACCAGGTACTCGAATAAACCAAACCTAGTTTTGAAAGCGGTTTTCCATTCGTCCCCTTGTCTTATGCGAACCAAGTGGTATGCCCCCCGAAGATCCAACCTGGTGTAAATGTTGGCTTCCCGTACCTGTTCCAGGAGCACCGGGATCAGTGGAAGCGGGTATTGGTTTTTTATGGTTAGTGCGTTCAGTGCCCGGTAGTCAATACAGCAACGGAGCTCGCCGTTGGCCTTCGGAACAAAAAAAAGGGGTGAAGCCGCTGGAAACCTGGATGGACGAATGAAGCCTAATTTCAGAAATTCGTCTAAGTACTCCCGAAGATGCTGGGTTTCGGGACCCGTGAGGGCATAAATCCTGCTACATGGAACGGTGGCTCCCGGGATCAAGTCTATACGGCAATCGTACTGCCGGTGTGGTGGTAGTTCTTCGGCTCGTTGTTTATCGAAGACTTCAGAGTAAGCGGAGTACCAGGGCGGGAGTGCGACCTCCTTCTCGGCTGCCGTGGCCACGTGCTGATGTGGGGGTTGGTTAATGTCCCTTGGCCAAGGTGGCTGATGGCACCGTAGGTGGCAGAACGCGGAGTTGAACTTTATCGTATTGTTCGCCCACGTTATGTGAGGTTCGTGCGTTCTCAGCCAGGGTAACCCCAATATGAGGTTACATCTTGGAGCCTTGATGACATTCAACGTGAGCCACTCGCCATGGTCTTCCCCGATGGTAACCCATAGGGGAGGGGTTTGATGAGTAATGGGACCGGAGTCCAGCTCTTTCCCATCCACTGCGTAGACGAGTTCAGGTTTGTCCATGAGTCGTAGTGGAACTTGAAGTCGCTCGGCCTCCTGTTTGTCAATAAAACACCCAGTGGCGCCGGAGTCGATCATGGCGCGAACGGGTTGGGGACGATGGTTTACAATCACAGAAACCGAAATGAAGAAGTGTTTGGGTTCCGTGGTGAGGTTGGCTTCGGTCGAAGGGATGGAGTGGTAGCTTGAAGATGCCCCTTCCTGGACCCTCAAGCTCGTGGGTTTCCCGCCGGTTCATCTTGCGACACCACTGCGGCTTGTCCGCCGCGGTTGCGGCCGGTCTTGGGACGTACCGGGCATTCTCGGAGGAAGTGGCCCTTCTTACCACAGTAAAGGCAGAGACCCTGCTTCCGTCGGTGGTCACGTTCACTGAGTGTCAGCGATGCTCTGACAGTTCCTATTTCCATGGGTTCGGCGCGGGATGGCCTGGGCTCCACGGTGCGGGGGGTTTCGAATGAACCCGAGGTCTTTTCTTTTCGCTTGTGATCTCCTTTACGGTCCCTCAAGCGGTACTCGAGACGGGACGCCAATTCAATCATCGCCGTACAGGTACGGGGTTGTGGGTCTATTTGGGCGATAACGTCTTTGAGGTCGTCCGTTAGTCCTCGATAGAATATCGCCGTCTGCTTAGATTCCGGCCAGTCGGTTTCGGCCACCAACCGTCGGAAACTGTTGATGTACCCAATGAAGTCATTGGAGTTTTGGCGAAGGTCAAGGAGGTCGCTGTCGGCTGAGAAGGTTTCCGCACGGCGATCAAAGGTTTTTTCAAACTCCACCCTAAAGGAGTCCCAGTCATATAGGAGGGCATCGTCTCTCCTGATGATGGGGACAGCCCATTGTGCGGCTTCTCCCGCCAGGTAGGAAATGAGGAACGCGACCCTGGCTTGGTTGGTTGCAAACAATTTGGGTTTGCATTGGAAGTGCAACAATATTTGCGTCATAAATACCTGCACTTTTTGGATCTCCCCATGGTATCTTTCCGGAGGGGCTAAAGGTACGTGGGATGGCATCTCCACTACCACTTGGGGGGAGGTTGATGGGAATACACTCCCGGCATCAAAGGGATTTTTCTGGAGGCGGTCCATGCGGGTGTGCAAGGCCGCTGTTTCTGCCCTAGACGTGGCCAGTTCTACCTGCATCTGGGCTAGGGCGGCCATCACGTCCTCTAACGTGGTCATTTCTGTATCAGCGTGATCAGGAGGAGAGTAATTCGTGGGCCAATGATTCTGTCGCGTGGCTCCTCGAGTCTGCTCCTCAGGATGACGCTGATGCTATAGGGGGTCCCCCTCCCATCCGTCCCCAACCCGGTTTCGTATAACAGACCCTCGGGTTTGGGAGACAGGTGGGTGAGGGAAGGAAGGGAGGAGACCGCAGGGAAAGGGTCCTGAAACGAGAGAAGGAGAGGGTTAGGAACGATACTGTCTCTCTCTGAGCTAGAATACGTTCCACGGAGCTTCCTCTAATCACCTGTCTCTTTCTCCTCCCTAGACGAGGTAGGGGGTGTCTGTTTCTTCGTTGCCTGGCAGGGCCGCGAAGTCCGATCTCCTTCTTGGCCAGAGAGATTGATGGGGCCGCGAACACCGGCTACGAGCGCATCCAGCCCAATGAGTTTATTGAAGCTGCGCCCTAGTCGGAATGGTAGAACGCTCCAGACCCAGGAATCCTTGGGGCCTGGGCGCACCACGTAGGGATGAGATCTGGAAGAACTGGTACTGATAGCAAGGAATAACCACCAGCGCTTCGACTCCGAGCCCAGGTATCCGTGGGGCTGGGGAGCGCGGGAAGGCGGTTTTGTAGCACAGAAACGGAAGGAGAGTAACTGGTGCCCGCGCTTCTACTCCAAGCCCAGGAATCCTTGGGGCTGGGGAGCGCTGCGGTACCGGTTCCGAAGGAGCAAGTATAACGGAGGTAGAAGGTGATGAAAGGGAGAGACCCTCCAGGGACTTATCACATGTAAACCAACGGGTCTTGAGGAAGGAGGGCGTGACGGTTCACTCACCCGGACCGCTGCCTTCGACGACGATCTGGGAGGGGTTCGGAAGGTTGGCGTGCAGATTTCCCGGACAGAAGCACGGGCAGAGGAACGCTGGGGTTTTCGTAGCTGAGACGAACACGGAGCTGCCGCCGGCCGTTGACTGGAAACTCAGGTAGTTTTCGGAATCATTGGCACCGCCCCGTTGCAGACGGTCGTCTTTTATGTTGTTTGCTCCCTTGTACCTGGCGGGAACTTGGCGCGTTGCTTTCTGGGCAATGTAGTGTTTGTTCTACGTCCGTTGCTAGATTGCGCGCTGCTTCTTCCCTGTCCGTCTGGATGTTCATGACAATTGTATTGAAGGAATATGTTTTATGCACCAACTAATTTCCTAGGATTTCATAATTTACCTCTTATAAAAACTTCTCTCTCATCTTCCATGAGCGTAGTTAACATTTTAGACAAACACAGAACAGGAGTGTTTTCAGTGGGCTGTAGGGAGACGGGTGTGTATTTGAGCCAGCGACTGCCCATAGTATTATTATACGGATGCTGGTCCGGGACTTCAACAGCTGCAATAAACACTTTTTTCCTTAACAAAGTACCTCTCATCCGACATGCTTTTCACTATATATTTTTCTCAATCGTCTCCATACAAGAACTGTGCATTTTCTATTTTTTAAATCTTTTTATTAACAAACATAAACATGTTGGTCGTTTCACAGTTTTCACTTAATGATGTTACAGTGTTTCATCCTTGGACTCACAGACATTGTTGTAACTTGATATGGGACAGCATATTAGGGGTAGACAGTACCATCACATTATTGGGTTAACATTTCTTCAAGGAGGGGGAAGATGGGAGGTTCGCAGATGTTACCGCGGTATGCATTGCAACAAGACCAGACCGCTACCCATTTCCCGAGGCACCCCCTCGAAACATACACTATCTTTTCTTGCAGCATACACCAGTCCATGTCTTTCTTCCATGCACTAACCAGTGGGGGCGCTCCCGCCCCCCATAGGCGCGCTATGTTACGTTTGCAATCACCAGCCCCAGCGTTGCCCACAATTTGCCTTTTACCGATAGGTCCATGGGCTCCCAAATGTTCAGGAGGCACCGCTTAGCTTCATGCCGTAACTTTACCCCCCACACCTCGCTCATACAATCATGTATCTTTGCGCAATATGTTTGAATTTGCGGGCATTCCCATACTATGGGAATAAATGTCCCCCTCTCCCCACAACGTCGCCGACAGAACCCATCTGCACTCCTCCCCATCATATGGGGAGGAGTGCAGATGGCTTGCATATGGCTGGGTTCAAACTGGAACGGCATGGTGAGCAAAAAAAAGATGGATTTAGGCCCAGATCTCTGTACTGGGGTGAATGTATGACATTGTTCTGCATTCTGTCCATCAACTGTTGTTTTTGCACGAGAATAACGTTATGGCACGGACCACAAGCAAACACTAGCTGATCTTCCGGCAACAACTTTGATGTCTAATCCATTAATTTTATTATAATGCCTTGTTCGAATTGGTTGTTATCACTATGCCCTTAATTACGGAATATTTTTACTACATAATTGTTTTTAACACAATGATCTGCACTCTGAAATACTTTTCTAGTGTCATTATTTGAACTGTGAATTGTTATAGCAATTGCCAACAACAGTAAAACTCACCACCGCCTGAGTTGAGCATCGCAGAGACTTGGCACAGTCTCCTGCACTTCTAATCCATCTACCTATGCCGGAGGAACTTTCTTAGGAAAGGCATTAGTTAAGTACCCTGACAGGTAGGTGGTCTCCATTAACATCACAGGATACTGCCTGCTTGGGCAGCGGTACAAAGGGTGTGAGGACTGCTCTTCCCCTGGTTTATGGCAGCTTCATTGCATGTGAGCACAGTCTTGATGAAGCTCATCAAAAGTAAATGCGTTTCTAAAGTTGTGCTCTGCATTTTTCCTTCTGCACTGCACCTGATCCCTCGCTGGAGTAAACAAAGGATGGCCACCCTTCAAACCCATATGCAGGACCGTAACAAGGCGAGGGCAGAAGGGGCATCATGCCATAGCCCCCATCCCTCCTTTTCAGGGCCCACGATC
This sequence comes from Triturus cristatus, assembly GCF_964204655.1. NCBI lineage: Eukaryota > Metazoa > Chordata > Amphibia > Caudata > Salamandridae > Triturus > Triturus cristatus. Next base: position 446,402,695 of record NC_140584.1, read on the forward strand.
CTTACTGCAGAATTAATTTATATATATATATATATATATATATATATATATATATATATATATATATATATATATATATATATATATATCCCAATATCCCAATCCCCCCCACACTGCCCAGAGACCGCCACCCCCCGGGGCTCAGAGGTACTATATGCGGGGGGCTCACGCCCCCCCCGCAGCCCCGGGGACCACCACCCCCCGGGGCTTATAGAAAATGGGGGGGGGCTCGCAGCCCCCCCCTTGCCCCGGGGACTGCCACCCCCCGGGGCTTAAAATTATTTGGGATGGGGGGCTCTCCGGCCCCCCCAGCCCCGGGGACCGCCACCCCCAGGGCAACTTGTCTGTGTGGGAGGGGGGCCACACGGCCCCCCTCCTGGAGCCTTGAATAGGCCCTGGGGACCGCCATACCCCAGGGCCGTCTCCTGCAGTGTCCCGGGGTGCCCACCCCGGAACACTGTAGTTTGCACTGTAGTTTGCAACCTCCAGGAAGCGCCACGGAGCTGCGTTGCAGAGTGTTGTAAAAAGGGGAGTGGCCTCTGAACACCGCTCTGCAACGCAGCTCCCTGACGCATACTGGAGGTACCTGGTGGGCTAGTTGGCCCCCAGGGGACCGCAGGATTGAAGAGGAATTAATTCCCCAACTTAAAACGCGCCACAGGGCGTGTTTGCACACGTCACCTCAGGCCCCGCCCCCTTCCTTTACCATTGTACAAATATTCCTCTAAAATCAGCCGAACTATGAATTACGATTTACTCACCTGTTATCAGGAGAGAACCCAGGGCTGCATCTTTTAGACCAGCACTAACCCTGAAAAGTAATTCTAAGCATACTTAAGAGTAACCTGTATTTCCTTCCATAGGAATCCATTGTGTGCTTTTAAATAGAAAAGTTTCCAAGTGTCTATTTTCACAAACTAAAAATATTCCTGAAAAATCGTCTGTATGACTTAAACACATTCTTTCAACTGCTTACAGGAGATTCACCTGTGCTGGATCCAGGATCCACCACTGAGTAAGAAAAAGTAACGATAACACTACTTACCTGCTAAGTGAATTTTCTGCCATAGGATAACATTGGTGATTCTATGTGAAAAATGTTTGAAGTGTCAACTTTTAAAAATACAATAATAATCCTTAAAAATCACTACTGTGAGGAGGAGCCTAGCGCGCAACCAAGATGGCCGCGTAGGTGCGAGGCTCCCGAGGACCTCCGCGACCTCCTACATCTATTCTGTCTTTCTCCTGATTTGGTTGAGGGAACTTTGTTGGTGACACTGAGCCGAGGTGGTGCCTGTTTTCCGTCTTTGAATTGGACCCTGGGAACGGTGGTGGGCATCGCTTGAAGTTTGCGGCCCGCTTCACTTCTGACCCCGGACTCGAGTTGGGTGGTGACCTGGTGGCAAAGTGAACAACAACGGCACGACGGATTTGGAGGGGCGCGTACCCCACACTTTCGCTTTCGCTTTTGAGCCTGCTCGCCTTCCTCGCTTTCGCAGCTTAGGCGCTTCCGCGAGGTGTGGTGGTTGGCCTGCTGGGGACACTGCCTATGCTGCCGGGACCCGGTCTATCTTTCGGAGGCGACCGCTGGGGCCTTCGTGATTGACGGTTTGCCCGCCGCTTCTGACTCGTGGGGCACAGCCTGCAGTGGGATGGCGATGAAGCAGGATGGAGAGAGGCTGAAGGCCAAGTCGACCCGGCGCGGGGCCCCTACCCAGGCTAACGTAATGGACCGCTATACCTTGCCGAGGGGGTCTCCTGGCGGGTCGCATAAGTCTCCGGAGTGGTCTGCAGATGCCCCGGATTTACCATCGGACCTGACCCTGCAGGATATCATGGGCGCCATAGCGGAGGTGAAGGCCGCGGTGGGCCATCAGCTCGACACCTTGTCGCAAAAACTCGACGCGGTCCTGATTGATGTCAACCTCGTCAGGGCCGATCTCTCGAAAACAAATGAGAGGGTTGATTCTTTGGCCCTTACCGCGTCGAGTCTGACGGTTGATGTGGCTGCTCTCCAAACGGAGATGCGTCGGCTCCAGCAGGCCAGTACTCTCGTTGAACGGCGACTGGAGGACTCCGAGAGTAGGGCCCGGCGGAATAATGTTCGCCTTATCGGAGTGCCTGAGGGGTTGGAGGATTCGGCTGCGGATATCTATGTGGAGGATTTGATCTCCAACCGACTGAAGCCTAGGGGATTGAGCAACTTTTTTGCGGTGGAGAGGGCCCACAGGGTTCCTGGTGGCGAGCCAAGGGTCGGAGCTCCCCCGCGGCCTCTCATTGCCCGTATCTTTAACTTTCGGGACAGAGATGCGATCCTGCAGGCTTCTAGAGTACAAGGGCCGCTCAAGCTCGAGAACACTGAGGTGAATTTCTATCCGGACTTTACACAGGCGGTCCAGAAACAGAGACTGGGATTCATGGGCGTTAAACGGCGGCTCCGCCAGATGAACTTAAAGTACGCCATGCTCTTCCCGGCCAAGCTGCGGGTGGAGTTTGAGGGCCGCTCTCATTTCTTTGACCGTCCGGAGACGGTGGGAGATTGGCTGGACACTTTGCCGGGGACACCTGATCGAGGGGGGACGGGGGCCGCGGGTGGCGAGTGCCCACCGGACCGGGCCTAGTGTGTTGATCTTGATACTAACCTTTGAGGGTGCCACCTTTTTATTGGGCTCAGGGTCTACTTGAATATTCTCCTTTTCTCCCCCCCTGCCTGAAGGTAGTGGTGAGTCTAAAGGGGGTTCTCTTTCCTCCTCGGGGGTCTCTTTTGTAGTTTAGTTTATGCGAGGGCGACAGGCACACTGCAAGTTGGGGGGGCTGTTTGGGCTCACGCAGGGGTGCAGGGAGGGGGGAGTTTTACTTGGTATGTTGGGTTGGGGTTGGGTTTTGTTTGTTTGTATCGCAAGGCAGGAGTATTGTTGTTCTATGATCCATGTGCTCTCCGGGGGGGGGCTGATTGGTGCTGGCTGTGATGGGGGGTAGGGGACTGAGACTTCTTTCTTGGAATGTCAACGGATTGGGGGACAGGATAAAGCATGGGGTGGTCCTGCAGTTTTTAAAACGGATCTCTCCCGACATTGTGTTCCTGCAGGAAACACACCTCATTGGTAATTCCTTCCGTGCCATGAATAGGCGGGGCTTTCGCCTCTTGGCTCACTCGGGATTCACTTCTGGCTCGAGGGGTGTAGGCATACTGGTTAGAACCTCTCTTCCATTGGAGGTTGATGAGGTGCTCCATGATGACAGGGGGCGCTACACGGCACTTGTGGGCAGATGGGAGGGTAAAGTGCTTGTGTTGGTATCTGTATATGTCCCGCCGGGTTTGCAGACGACCACTTTTGCGGACCTGGGGCGCTTTCTCCTCGGGCTGCCGGAGGGGGTACTAGTGGTGGGAGGGGACTTTAATGCAGTGGTTTCGGGGGCCGAGGATCGTTATCCTCCGCGGGACCTCCCCCGGGCCCAAACCTGGTTAGCTGGCCTTTTGGACACCCTGGGTTTAGTGGATTGCTGGAGGCTAAAACATCCTGCACAGACACAGTACACTTTCCACTCGGGGGCCCATGGTAGCCTTTCGAGACTTGATTATGTTCTAATGCCATCGGCCCAGGCGGGGAGGATCGGGGAGGTGCGCCATCTTGCCCGGGGAATTTCAGATCACTCCCCCCTTTTGTTACACTTTGATGTTGTCCTGGGTACGGAGGGGAGGGTGGTCCCGATTAACTCCTGGTACCTGCGTAATCCCACTATTCGTGCAGCCCTGATTAAATCTCTTGAGCGATACTTCAAAGACAATGTGGGATCGGTGTCATCTGCTGTCTCCCTATGGGAGGCTTTTAAAACGGTGCTTCGAGGAGAGGCCCTGTCCCTCATCTCCAACTCCAAGAGGTGCGAGCGGGAGGAGGTGGTTCGTATTGAGTCCGAGATCTCTGAGCTGGAGGGTGAATTGGATGGTTGTGTTACGAAAGACAAACTGCATGTTCTTGGCCTCAAGCAAGCGGATTACAAGGCTCTGGTCACTGAAGCTGCCAAGAGTATGAGTAGGGAGCAACAGGGGCGTTTGTATGACATGGGTGACAAGGCTGGGAAGCTGATCGCGTGGCTGGATAAAAAGGAGAGAGCGAGTCGTGTGGTGCCGCAGGTTGAGAGAGTGGATGGTGTGTGTGTTACAGATCCCGTAGAAATTGTTGACTGCTTTGCGGAGTATTTCCGCGGGGTGTACTCCCCGGTCGCCGATCGCCCGGAGGAGGATTCCCGCATTATGCTCAGGGACATTGTGTTGCCGTCCCTTTCGGACGATGATAAATTGTTGATGGACGCACCTCCGACGTCTGAGGAGATCGCCCTGGCCATACGGTCAGTTGCCTCCGGCAAGGTCATGGATCCTAATGGCCTCCCCATCGAACTGTATAAGCTGCGTCCGGACACGCTAGCGCCTCATCTTCGCGATATGTTTATCGCGGCCCGTGCAGCGGGCTCCCTCCCGCTGGACCAACGCCTTGCTACCATTGTGGTTATTCATAAAGAGGGGAAGCCGCGGGACCAGGTCCCGTCCTATAGGCCCATATCGCTTCTGAATGCGGAACCTAAAATCCTCGCCAAGGTGTTGGCTACCCGCTTGGCTAGTGTGGTCTGTGATCTGATACATCAGGATCAGTCCGGCTTCATCCCCCATCGTAATACTGCACTTAACCTGCGGCGTTTGCATGGGGTGCTTGCGAGGGTTCCCTTTATTCGTGAGCCGGCCATTTTGGCGTCCTTGGACGCGACTATGGCGTTTGATACGCTGGAGTGGCCGTATATTTGGGCGACGCTGGAAAAGTTTGGGTTTGGCCCGGGATTCATTGGTTGGGTGAAATTGTTGTATTGCGGACCATTGGCTCAGGTAGTGGTAAACGGTAGGGTGTCGGCTCCCTTTGAACTGGGCAGGGGCACGCGTCAGGGTTGTCCGTTATCGCCTCTCCTCTTTGCACTCTCCATGGAGCCCCTGGCGGAATGGTTGCGATGGCACCCTTCGATTCGTGGACTCCGATGGACTCCTGAATATGAGGATCGTGTTTCTCTTTATGCGGACGATATTCTTTTGTACCTCGCATCCCCCCGTGAGTCGCTGATTGTGTTAGTGGATGTACTGCGCTCCTTCGGCTGTAACTCCGAGTTGGTCATCAACTGGTCTAAGTCCTGCGTCTATGTCCTCTCTGGGGAGGCCCCCATCCTTCCGCGGGGTTGCCCTATTCAGGTTGCCCAGCAGGGTTTTAAGTATCTGGGTATTTTTGTCACTCTGGATCCTGTGGCCCGGTATACGCAGAATCTACTTCCCCCTCTCCGGCGTCTGAAGACGGATGTGGCGCGTTGGCGGCAGTTGCCGCTCTCACCGCTTGGCCGGGCGGCGCTGTTTAAAATTATGTCGCTACCGCGGTTTTTATATGCCTTACAAAACACGATGGATGTCGTGCCTGCTAGTTTTTTTCGGGAGGTTGAGGGTCTCCAGCGCCGATTGTTCTGGGATGGGAGGCCGCGAATTGCTCTCGCCAAGCTAACGCTCCTGTGGTATGACGGGGGGGCTGCCCTCCCTGACATTAAACGGTATTATTGGGCCTCCCAGTTGGCGGCGATAAATCACGGGCTTTACGGGCCGGCCCTCAACCCGGCCTTTGAGATGGACAAACTGTTATTGCCGGGCGGCGACTATAATCGGGCGCTCTATTCCAGGTCGATTGACGCGCGCTTGACAGGCCCGACTCTGGTTGCGGTCCGGGTGTGGCATGCGGCGAGCCGGGCGATGGGGTGGAGAGATCGGCTGACCCGGGCGACGCCATTATATGCCTCCGAGCGGTTGGGTGGTTTGTGGTCGACGAAAGGCTTCGAGAAGTGGGACATGATTGGCATCAGTAGAGTGGGTGATCTCTGGACGAAAGAGGGATTTAAAACGTTTGATGCGCTGAAAGCTGAGTATCACTTGCACGATAGGGAGTACATCCGATATGTACAGATTCGGCACGCGTTGCGTTCCGTATTCCCGGAGGTTGCGTCTATCCCGGTGTGTTCCCCGTTGGAAGATAGAGTGCTTGATGGGTATGTGCCGGATAGCACTATCTCCTTGATCTACAAGAAGCTAATCAACGACCGATCGGGGTTGTTAACCGCCCTTCGGGATGCTTGGGTTGCTGATGGACTGGAGCTGGATGACGAGGATTGGGTGTCGGCGGTGGCCTCCCCGAAAGAGGTGGCCATACCGGCCCGACTTCGCTTCGTCCAGCTTAAGATACTTCATAGAGTGTATGTCACGGGACCTGGCCTGATGCGTATGGGTTATGCGGTGGATGGGATGTGTAAGCGTGGGTGTGGTATGGCGGGGACTTTTCTCCATGTTCTGTGGGAGTGTCCGGAGGTGACTCGGTTCTGGCGTGGTGTGCATGCTGTGCTGCAGGCAGTCACGCATGTTGCGTTGCTCCCGGAGGCGAGGAGGTGTCTGTTGAATGTATGGGAACCAAATGATTATACGGTGGCGCAAACGTGGTGGGTGACACTGGGATATATGGTGGCCAAGCGTGACATTGCACGGTTGTGGGGCTCCCAGAGGCCACCCACGGTCTTGGCCTGGAAGGAAAATATGGACTGGTGCATGTTTCGAGAGAAGACGGTGTATGTGGCGAGAGGCAAGCCTGGGAAATGGAAAACGGTGTGGGGTCCCTGGAACTCCTATCGCGGAGGAATTTGCACCCCGCCCCTTACGCGGGACCCGGATGATGCCTTGTCCCCTTAGTCTGCACATTCCTGCGATCCTGTTCTACTGTGATAATTTTGTCTCTGCCACCTGCCCTCCTTCCCCCCTCCTGTTACTGTCCTTCTATGGATCCCTCCCTGCTGTGATGAGCACCTTTTGCCACTTCGAATTTTGCTGCCTTGTGGGTTTGTTCGTTGTTTGTTTGTTTTTCATCACTTAAAATGAAACCGCTATATGTGATGTTTGCGACCTCTCAACGCCGCCAGTGACACTACTCTGCAACTTGGTTATTTGTTGTTGTTGCTTGTATTGGTGTGGTTATGATTATGTCATTTGTTGGCAGCCGGCCTGGAGGTTGTAGGCCCGTGTCTGTATATTTTTTGAAATTTGTAATAAAGGTTTCAAAAAAAAAAAAAAAAATCACTACTGTAACCAAAACGCTTTTACTCAACTGTTTACAGGAGATGTCCAAGGACTGAATCTAGCATCCAGTCCTGTGGTTAGAGTAGTAATCCATAAAGTAACTAATTGCATTTGACTAGAAATTCACGTTGAGCTCAATGTTGCTTTGTGTTTGAAATTGTGTTGCCCATTGCAACAACTGTAACTACTGTACTTAAAAGTCTATTGCCTATTTGCAAAGTATTTAAACTAAAGTAATTCATTCTGAGAAAGTATATTTTGTATTGTAATGTATAATGTAAATAAAAAAATAAAATATCTAAAAATAAACAGTTTAAACAATGTAGTAAATCAGTATAAAAAAATTAGTATAACAATTAATACATTAAAAATTGTCATTTACAAAACCTTTGAAATTCACTGAAACAACCATAGGTTTCAGGCCTGATATAGTTAGGAATTAGCATTTAAAAAACCTTTGAAATTCACTGAAAAAACCATAGGTTTCAGGCCTGATATAGTTAGGAATTAGATTTAAAAAACCTTTGAAATTCACTGAATAAAACACATATATATATATATATATTTTTTTTTTAAAAGCCTTCTTGTTCATTAATGATGAGGCAGCTAAACATGTGCATACCAATAGACGCACCAGATGCTGGAGGTGCTCGGTTTACATTTTTTTAAACTTCGAAGCAAGTGCTCAGGACACCTTGAATAAACAGAAGAACTATGCGGAGCCTGCATTCATTTTCTTTTTTTGACCCAAGGTCCTCAAAAACTATTGACAGGCCTGTAAATATACATGCTTCATTTAGGCTCCACTCTGACTTTACACACATTGGTAGTTTATAACAAGCATTTACAATGCAACAGGTCTCGCATTACAGAACGTTTGACCTATTGGTGTTGCATTACTATTTGCAACGCCAATAGCTCAAACTTTCAGTACTGCTAGATCTATTGCATTGCAAATGCTTGTTACAAACTGATGTCTCTCACTTGAGTGCATTGGTTCTCCATCCTTGCCAATGCTGCTGTGTAAACATCCAACCCTCCAGATGTGCACCGGGGTAGCTCCCTTCTGCGAGATGATCAAACACGAGTTGTTCTGCATCCACCAAGCAGTTAAACAATAAAGCCTTCTTCCTCTCCGGATCAAAGTTCTTGGAATCGAGCGTGACTTAGTAGTTTTTAAAATATCTTAACCAATGTTCCCATTTATTTTCAAGTTTACCAGATTTTGGCAGAAAGATCGAAGGGGGCTTGACTTAATGTGAGAGCGCCATGTGGTTTATAGTCTAAGCAATTATTTTTTAATGTCATCCCTTGGTTTTATGAGATATAATGTGCCATGATAACTGATAAGTATTTCAGCATGGTTTTCATAACAAAGTTTCTCAAATAATGCATAAATCACCCAAAAATGTTGAAGTCTGTGAAAGTGAGTCTCCAGATAATTCCGAAGCAAATGAAACATTATTTACACTCAATTAGCACACAGAATGAGCCCCAACCACAGTTCGCTCACTTGTATAACCACATGATGTATGTGCCCTTGCGTCCTTCTCTGGCAGCCTGATTTAGCAGTCACGCTCGTAATCCATGCGTGCTAGGTAAACAATGCAGAGATTTCCTCTGGATCACATGACCTGATGTGCAAACGTTATGCACAGCGTCCATGACCAACCTGCGCGTGTCATCAGCTGATGCTCACTCTCTTATTCGCCTGGAGCGCTGTAGCACATCCATTCCAGAGTGCACAGCCAGTGACTTGACAAGTCATGTTTATGCCTATGCACATCACCAGAATGCACACTTGGTACCTGCTGTAGTGCACAACACATATTTTCCCCAGGTTTCCATAGGAACTGCTTGACTGCTCCACGGTGGACTTGATATGTCACCGGTAGAGACACACTCCACAGAGTGTCAATTACACACAGGGGGTGATGGTCATTAATGGAGCACGCTTTCTGTGACTCCCAAATGAGCTCCCAGTCTATCTCATAGTGATCTCGTATTGCAAGTAGTGATGGAGAATGGAGAACAGCAGAGGCTGAAGGACGATTTATTCGAAAAGTAGTGAGGAGCTCACGGGGAGGCCGGGCATCTGGACAGGATCCTGGAACCAACTGATGTAGTTCAGTTAAAATCATGCAGCACCAACCAATGCACGCGCCACAGGAATACAAACATAACCATCCTTAACTGACAACGCCATTCTCAATAGAATAGAGCCTAGCCCACCAAAGCAGGACATGCAAGGGAGCATGCACAACAGCACAGCTATTTCCTATGCAATTCTAGGAGACAATTTGCAGTAAGAGTTCAAACTTACAGCTATTCAGTTTGCATTCTTTACCAGTTGAATGCTGTCACAATGGGTCAAATTCCGTCAACTTATAATATAATTGAAGATGTTAAGTCAGAGAACATTGGGTTTAGTGATTTATGGACAGTACGCGTTAAGAACGAGTTTAGCAGCTATCTGCTTAGCCAAAGCCGAATTATCTTCCTCAAAAGAAAGAGCTGTGAACGAAAAAGTGATTTAAAAAAAAAAAGAGGTATAGAACTAATACAATGCCAGATGTCATCTGTGCTTAGTATGGATAGAGAACTAATAAAAATGTGGACTCGTGGAATTACTCTTCTTTAAAAAGATTTCTGATCAAACCAATCCCTTCAAAGTAGTCGGTCAGTCTTCTCAAAATATAACCCATTACTTTAGGAAACTAGCTTTCAGTGTTAGAAACCCTCTTACCCATGGCGGGTGCCACAAAACTCCAGTGGGGGAGTGGGCGGTGGGGGTAAGGGAGATAAAATAAAAATTATAAACCTTACCTGTCTTGCCGCCGACACGTCGGTGCTCCTCTTCACTCCTGATGGTGTCCTAGCAGTCCCGGGAACACCATCACAGGCTCTCCACCAATCCAGAAGCGTCTCTCATAGCATGAGAGCAGCACCAGTGTTGGTATGAGCAGCCTTGTTTGCTGCTCAGACAGTGCCTTAGTGCCTGTGGCATTTCACGAACCCGACGAAACCTAAGTGTGCATGTCTGTTTGGCTGGCCTAAGATGGCCGGCCAAACCGACATACACACTTTAAAGTGCACACTACCTGCTCCTCCCTGCCATGCTCAGCCCTGCCCAAGACTCCCTGGCACAGTCAATCAACAGGACATTTTTTTTATAATATTGTTATATTATCAGTTCATTTTCCGCTGACTGACTCAGTGGGGCGACGCTCCTCTGCCATTATAGAGGAGCTGCCCCTCTGTCTAACAAGCCCAGAATATAGCCTCATTTGAGTATGTGTTGTGTGGTGGAGCAAATAAAAATATCACTTGATAGGCATTACATTGGGCTAAATTAAGCCTGCTATCACTCACATTGTAAAAGTTTTAGCTGCTGTCACACAAGACTGTTTATAGAGTGAATGCAAACAAATCAGGAATAGCTGGTGCAATAAAAAGTATCTGGATTCTAAACAAACTCTGAATTAGAACTTCAGTGACAAAAAAGCCCAATTGATGATTAGGAGATGATCCATCTATTTTATGATAAGGAATTAGGAACTTTGTAAAAGGGTGACATTATTTAGGTGTACTTGTGTTGACACTCACTCCTTGTTAACATTCTTTTTAGTAGTGGAGAAACATGTAAGTGAGTATAAGGGAAGGTTAAAAGGGTAATATTCTTCCTCATCTATGCGGCATCAAACTTTTTTTTATATAAGCGCAGTATAGAGGAAGTCTGTTGCGAATGGGTTCTGCCTATTTAATACTTCTGGATTTTTTACTTATTGATCGCACTGTTTTTGTCTTTTTACTGTTGGTGAGTCTCACTACTTGTATCTCACCCATGGTAATCATATGGTAAATGTACTGTACATGTTTACTATCAGGGTCCACCTTTAAAGATAAGGCAAGTGCGACACAGCTAAGGCAAAGGGGGACTTGACTGGTTACACGTGTGCACACTCATGTTCACATGCATGCAGGCTGTACATGTGAGACTATTGTCATGCTCAACCCTGTAACTGTGCTCTGGTAGCCTGGTGCAGAGGGGACACTGCGAGATTAGCTATTTACACGGGCAAACCCTCATAGTATTATTGGGCACTCCTAGATAATATCAGTAGGGTTTACTGTTTTATCTGCAGTGTCACTTTATTGTACACATAGGGGGAAATCTGCCTAACATGCAGTTTTGCTTCCCTTAGACCTACAAATTCCAAAAAGGTATCAAACTGGGGTGAAACATGTACACCAAGTTTGAATATGCAAGTCCCAAATGTTTACATGTACACCCTATGGGTCTTTCAGGATTATCAGATTTCTCTAGCTCAGCTCAGGATCAGATTCCAGGCCCTTTGTCATCCTGCTCAGCCAAGTTAATTACTCTGCTCCCAAGCAGAAGAAACAAAGGAATCCACACACATAAGAGTAATTAACAATGCTTCTCTCAGCCCTTGTGCAAGAAGTGCGGAAGAAAACCTGCATTTGCTAATTAGCTGCCACACTATGCCAAGGTTGGGACAGTACAAGCCCACTGAACAAAGGAGGCAGCCCAGACCTCAGGAGCCAACAGAGAATGGGGGTCCCCTTTGACATTTAGGTGGCAATGTCCCTGGCAGTGATGTCAATTGGGCGTGGAGCTGTGGCCCCCAGAAGAGATGTGAACAGAGACCACTTTACGATGCCATCTGGCAGTGTGTCAGAATGCTCTGCAGGAGGGTTGGTGTCAGAAAGGGAGGGGTGATGCTGCACGCTAGGATTGGCCTGGGGTGCCTGGCATCTAGAACTTGCCACCCACATTTAAAAACTTTTACTCATGGCAAAGTAAGAGAGTTGGACACTGGAATTGGATGGAAGCAACACTATAGAAAGCTAGGAGGACAAGCCCCCTAATGTCCTAGCCTACAGGTGACACCAAGACCAGTGTGTCTCTCTGGGACCAGTGAGAAAGGTTCCCTTACACTCCCTAAGGACCATTTTGGGGAAGATCTAGACATATGTGCCCCAGGAAGTGGAGAGGAGCTGCAGATACCAAGAAAAGGAGAAGAACTTGCTCAAGGAGCCAGTGGAGCTAGCTTCCTGAAGGGGGTGTCACATTTCAGGCCAGGAGGCCTGCTGGAAATGCTCCAGGTTGCTAGGACTCATGACCAGAAGCAAATTGAGCCCAGGATTGTGGAAATCGGGCCATTGGGACCTGAGTTATGAACTTTTAATGTTTTTTCCGATTCAAACATGCTATGGGGAAAATGGAGCTCCTGGCACTTTGCCGCTATTACTTCAAAATTCCCCCGGACAGGACCAAACCCCTGAGGATTATGCAGCCCTTTCTATTGAACTTGCCAGGGGTAAGTGGGTGTGTGTGAGGCTCCTCAACTATGGCTGGATTGTCTCCGGAGGCCAGCACAAAAATAGTCCCCAAAGACAACAATCGGGTCCTGGGACACCATCCCTGGGAAGCAGGTGAGGTCATGGGGTTGCAGGTGCCTTGGCGTTCCCCCTGCAGCCTTCACTGAAAAACCTGCCATGAAATTGTTCCAGGTGGGAACAAGCACCCCAGAAAGAGTAAAGAAAAAGTTGTTTGATACCCTGCCACACAGAAATAAAAAAAGCAGCCAGATACGCTACCATAATATGCAAACTCCTCTCTGGGAGTTCTTATAATTCTTATTAGACTTGGCATCTGTGGTGTGGTTTCCACTGAATTTTTACCTCTACCTCCTGTATTTTTGATGCTGTGCTGGATTTCGTTTTTGCTTGCTTGGATGCTTTGGGCACTTTGTCACTGCTGATCAGTGTCAAAGTGCAAGTGCTCCTTGTATAAATTGAATTGTTGTTACAATTAGTTCTCCCTGATTGACATATTTGATTTACTGGTAAGCCCCCAGACAGTGCACTGAAGTGTGCCAATGACTGTAAATCAAATACTACTAGTGGGCCTGCAGCAACTGGTTGTGCCACCCACATGAGTAGCCCTGAAAAGGTATCTCAGAGCTGCCACTGCAGTGTCTGCGAGCAGTTTTAAACTGCCATGTCGACTTGGCATGTGCACCTACTTGCCTTAACCTTCCCTTTCTTACATGTAAAGCACCCTATGGTAGGACCAAGGTACGTCCCTGGGCAGGGTGCAGTGTATGTGAAAGGTAGGACATGTACTGCTGCGTGTGAGATGTCATGATAGTGAAATACTGCCAATTTCGTTTTTCACTATTGAACGGCTATCTTGCCCCATAGGGCAGAATGGGAAATGCTTTGTAACATCTTACAAGTATAACTTTGGGACAAGATCGAGAAATAAAGTTTAGGCTCTCTGAACTCAGAATTTAATATCACATCTTTTAGTATAGATGGTTTTTAAATTGTGTGTTTGAAAATGCCACTTTTAGAAAGTAGGCATTTTCTTCTTTAACAATTCTGTGTGCCTCTGCCTGTTTGTGTATTGACCATCTGGTTTTGGAGTGACAGGGACTGGGGATGTGCATTCACTGTAGACAGCCACTGAGGGGTTGAGGCGTGCCTGGCCCTTCCTGGATAAATGAATGGGCTTGGCTGCATTTAGAGTAGTGGGAGGAGATTTTCATGCACCTGAATAGGGCCTGTCTCACTTGCACAATGCTGTCTCCACCCCCTGTGGTCATACTGCACCACTGAGGACAGAACTGGTATTGACTAGGCTCAGAATCCCTTGCACAAAGAGAACAAAGACATTTTGGGGTATAAGTATTAGGCCTAAACCCCCCAAACTTTAAACTACTTCTGGAATCAAGAGGAACCTTTGACAAGGAGAAGAGCTGGAAAAATTGGAGGAGGAGTACTGCCCCTTTGCTGTGTGCTGTCTGGGTTTGGCCTGCAGTTGCTGTTTCTGCCAAGGAAAGGACAAGGACTTTGCTGTGTGCTGTGGCCCTCTGCTTGAGGAAGATCTCCAAGGGCTTGAGTAGAGCTTGCCTCCTGTTCTGAAGACTCAGAGACACAAAGATGTCACCCCTAGCTCCCCTGAACTTCCTTGCTGGGAGTTCTGACCTGCCAAGAGGTGCCTGTGACTGTGTTGGGCCTCTGGAGTTTGTTCATGCTATTGGGAGCTGGAAAAGCAACGCAACTACAAGAAAATCTACAAATCTCTAATCTTTCGGCTGTTTTTCAGTTGCAGCACCAATGTGTGAGAAGAATCTCCACGCATCGCCGCACCAATGCTGAAACCGACACAGCGCCTGTCGTCGCTGCAAGAACTGATGCATTGAGGGATCGTGGCTGAAGAAACCAACACTGCACTGCTCAATACCGCTGCATCGATCGCCGACGCATCCCGGATTTCCACGCATCGTACCTGTACGATAAGTTTTCCTGATGCATCACCCATGGACCAGAACTGTCTCGGAATCAATGCATCACTTCCCCCTACAGATCGAATTCGACCATCACTTCTCCTGCGTGCAGCAGAACTGTTGCATCGCCTCCCTGTGGTCTCAGGAACTGACGTATCTCTTTGTTTTTTCAACGCTTCCCACCTCTGCGGCTGTTTGGCCTTGTGAATTGTGTCGCAACTACAGGTACTTTGAGAGAAATTACGACTCCATCGTTTTCTATGGGCCAAGTTGTTTGAAACATTTTTAAAGTCATATTCTAATCACATGTATATTGGATTTTTGTCATTTTGGTCTTGTTGAGTTTAGATAAAGATACTTTATTTTTCTAAACTGGTGTGGTGTCCATTTGTGGTGTTATCACTGTATTACTGTGTTTTATGAGTACACATACTTTACACATTGCCTTTGGGATACGTCTGTCTCCTCATGCCAAGCTACTCAGGGGGTGAGCAGGGATTATCTAAAGTGTGTTTCCCCCTTACCCTGTCTAGAAGCAAGGGTCCCTATTTCGACAAAGGTACCTTCCTCTGCCAACTAGAGACCCCCAGTTCTAGCAATCCTCTTTGGGGCCTTTTTAGGTCGAGCCAATAGCGGCAGTGCACATGCGCTGCTCACTTTGCAGGCATGCATTATGCAGTATGGCGTTGAAGCTCCGTGGAAGCTCTGCCCACTCTCCACCCATGTTTTTAATTGGCTCGTGTCATTGTCTTTTGTAAATGCTGCCGTCTGACTGATTATGAGGCTTGTTAGTCCCTCCTTATTATGGTCATTTGTACCCTCCCATGGCTATTGGCCCATTTACTTTGAGTGTTACACAGTATGGTAGGTGTTATTTAGACTGTGACCACTACTTTGTCCCTGCCTTCTCGTCCCCTTCTCCCCCTCCCCCTCCCATTGTCGTGCTCCCCCCACCCATTGTCCGTGATGCAATGCAATAGGTCTCGCATAAATGCGAGTCCTATTGCATTGCAAATGCTTGTTTTTTTTATTTTCAGGCTTTCACTTTTATTGCTCTTTGCTAGTAATAAAATAGCTCAGCAAGTTAAAACATTTCGCGGAGATGAGACAGCCTGCGGGTTTACAGCTGAGTCAGGGAGTGCTTCCGGTCGGTGTGGAGTGCAGTCAGCTCTGATACTTCTTGTGCATGTGACAGTCCACTACCTGCTTTCGGGCTGTGTGGATGGACAGTCACCCCTGAACTCGGTGCTTGCCTTTTGGAGGTCCAGACCGTCTATGCTTCCTGTGTACGTCACCTGTGCACTGCAGCCCACTCTCGATATACAGAAGTCACCGAAAGGAGTCCGTGAGGCTGCTGCCCACCAGCAAATCCTTATCATCATAGGATTGCTGAAAGAAGTTTTGTGATTCTTGCATCTCCACCATAAGGGTAAAATAGAATTGTAGGAAGAATAATCTATTGATAGAAGGTTGAAAGTTGAGGATATTTTCCGCAGAATTTCTGTACCACGAACGTGAGAAGTATAGCTTCTGCCACCAACAGGATTCCCACACTATTTAGCCCCAGATTCTATTTTTTGGTCTTTGAAGATCGGAGAAAGATACATCCTATGGGCAATAAACGGACCTGCAACTTGGAGAATACGTGGTGTTTACCCCTGAAGTCAAGAGATCATAACAATCTGGTGCTCAAGAGATATATACATATTCCTCTAAACCTCTATTGCAAATGAGGTGATTTTAACTGTTCCAGTTTTTATCAGCTTGAGATAGTCATAAAACGTTGGTCTTGATAAAGATGGCATTATAATAGTCCCATCGAAACGCGTTGACGCCTGAGTTGTTAGGAACACAATCTGTATTATCACTGAGACTTTTGAGTGCCTGTAGAGGGCATGGCACCCAGTCTCAGGCATTGAGGAACAATTATCACGCATGTGATCAGTTTAAGACAACGTTTTTGGTCTACTATTTGTACTCTCGAATACATTTTAATTTTATGTTGCTTAATGTTTTTTATTGTGTTTTTTGAATGAATTTATGGAATTTGTTCTGTTTTTTTATACCTCATGATGCAGTGCTATTAATTGTTCAGATTTGTTTTATTTGACTTTGTGTCTCATGACGAATAAAAATAATTTCAATCATCTGTTATTAGTCTTGTCCATAATAGTAGTCTTGGGCATACAGACATATTCTCCTATTCTGAGTGTAATGGATGTGATTGAGTGATGAAGTTGGAGACTTTGGTCCTGTAATAGACATTGTGGGTTGTTGAGTGCTGTGCAAAGGAAACCTTTGTGATTACTTAACTGCAGCCCATGCACCTCCTGCCTGTCACACACTTCCTTCCTCTGCAGCCCCAGGCTGCCTGCAACGTGCAGTGCCAGCGCCCTCCCGTCGGTCTCTGGCCTGTTCCGGTGCCCAGGCGCCCCTTGGGACACGTACTCTCACATTCATGACTTTTAACCCATCAATTTTGAATGTTCTGTTTTGTTTGCATCTTATTAGCGCCAAGAAGACTCAGACATTCATCTGAGACATACATTGCCTCTTTGGTTCGCCCCCTCCCCCTGACGTTTCAGTGACCTACGGACTCCTTAATAAAGCAGAAGTCAAACTAATACCTCCTATTTAGGAAGTAGGTTGTTTATGTCACCCACTGTTTAAAGAGTGTTGGTGGTTGAAGGTGGGGGCACCACCACCCCTGTTTGAGGTTTTCATCTTCAGGCTGTCCCACGTGAGAGAGAGAAGACAGATAAGAGAGCAAGAGGGAGGGAAACAGTGACAAACCGGGCAAAGTAGGAATAGGAAAGAACCAACAGGAGTGAGAAAGGTAGGTGAGAAGTGTAGGGTGTTAGAAGAAAGGGGAAGAAGGGGAAATTAAAACTAGCAAGAGCAGCAGAAGGGACAATTAATTCAGTGACTCCAGCATTTGGTTGTACTGGAGCGCGCTCCTGTTATGCTATGCATAACTTAACAGGAGCTAAATTTAAAAGGTTGATGTATTTAACGCATCCGATATATAATTCTCAGTTACGTTTTTAATACCATCCTACTCGTAATTCCTACCTGTGCGCAAATATAGCTCAGTGAGTTAAACGCTTGTAAATGACATCACACCCTCAAATTATGAGGAATGCCAATCCAGCCTTCCTTCTTTCTGAGGTTTTGCAATTATAATGAGGGCCACTGGAATTATGCGGCTGGGGAGGGCCACATTATGCAGCAGGGTTGTGTAAATTATGCAGCAAGAAAAGGCAAATTATGCGGCGTAATGTGGCACATTTCAAGATAGTATTATTCCATTTTTTTCATTTTTAGTTCTAGCATTCGAGACCTCGTGTACATACTTTAGTATATATACTTTAGTATATACTTAAATGTGTATGTACTTTGTGGGCTCTGGAGATCAGCCCTAGGACTTGTCTGCTTCCGCTTAGGGACTTTTTTTTCTGTTCAACTGCCTCTATTTAACTGTCTTGATGGAAAACGACCAGCAGAGGTCGGTAAAATACCAGAGTTGCTTTCTGCTGAGAAACTCACTTTTTAAAAATTTTCTGGCAACTGCCTTTATTTAACTTTCTTGATAGAAAACGACCAGCAGAGGTCAGTAAAGTACCAATATCACTTTAGCATTCTCTAGATTCCAGTCCACAGAAATTGTCTTCCACTAGCATCCGTAAACAATAATATTTTTTTCAAATTATGTATTTTCAGTGATATGACCACCGAAGGCCCTGCTTTTATATTAAAAACAGTGCTTTGGGCTATGTCATTTGCCGCTAAAAGGCAATGTTTCTCTCCATGTGTTCCCATATCTGGTGTGTCACACAGTTTGGTGCTTACCCTCTCTCCATGTTAAAGAACAGTAGATGTTTCAGCACCCAGGCTAATGTGTTGCATAGCTAAATACATATAAGGTCCCAAAGGCAAGACCGATTGCATTGCAAATGCTTGTTACACTTGTTAACACTCTGTAGGCATTGTTTGCACCTCATTAGTACCAAATTAACACCCCAATATAGCAGTAAGCAACAGAAGGGTTGCCAGTCAAAGTTTGCAAAGAGCTTTCCCCTGCGTGGCAAAACACGTGTCGCTAAATTTTAGTAACTTTTTAACCGTTAGAACTAGAAACACATTTTTGGGGTTAAAATCTGCAGATTTTGTGGCAGATGATGAACTGTGTGGCAAATGTAACAAATCTACAAATATGCAAAAAACACAGAGACTGCACAACCGCATAATTCCAGTGGCCTCGACTAATCATTGAATTGGGTAATACTAACACCTGTTGTTTACATCACTTAGAAATGACAGAAGTGTGGTTTGAAGCACTACATAAAAACAATCAAGCTATGAAGCCAATTTTCCAGACTAGACAATGTATGAGTCTCTCTAACACATCCCATACAATCACTTTCCTCTAAGATATGATAACCTCCCTAACACCACAAGATGGGGTCCAAATTCATAGAGAAACAAGCAATCCCACAATGTGCTTTGTGGACAATGACCTGTCACATGCCTTGGACCACACAATTACACCGTCCACTGTGTGGTACGACAGAGGGACAGGCCTCAGCAAAGCACCAACCCCCTGGATGGTATCTGATTCCACGCACACTCCGTCGATTGTGGTAACGTGAGGTTGTCCTATCAAGTGATTCGACCACCTCCACAAAAGTTGGACTCGGCCAGTTGGGGGCTGGGGCACCTTCTCAACTTTCCTCCTCTCAAGCTACGACCTGGGCCTTCCGGGGTGTAACATGTCACTTGGCCGCCCCCCAGCATCCGGGTAAGATCTCCCCTAGATCCATCACCTGTAAATTGAGCCTCCTGGATTTTGGAAACCATGAGACAAGGTGTTCACCTTAGTCCTGCATATAGAAGAGGATCTGAATTATTTGGTCCCTATCTTGGGGTGTATCTTATTGCTGGACGGTCTGGTTGCAGGTGAAGTCTGCCTTTCACAAGATACTAACTGGATGGGGGAGAACAGGTGTCTCCTAGTTTAAATGGAGGGTATGAGAAGTTGGCCTGGTATATGCTGACCACTAATTAAAGTGGGCACCTTGTACCAGTCCAAACAACCCTTATTGACGATTAGGTTAAAAACAACCTTTATAGAAAGCTATCCTAGTGGTAGCTGAGGAGAGCAGCCTTCAGGCTAAGTGTTGAAGGAATGTAAAGAAGCTTGTTTAACCAGATCAGAACTTCCTGAATGGCCAAATGAAAGGGGAACCACAATAGAGATATATAAAATATATGTATTTATTACTAAACACTCTCTACTAACCTCTTTATGAGATTAGAGCACAAAGCACACAAGATTAAATCAATACAATGATAGTAAATAGCACAATAAACAGCGGGCTCCAGGGAGAGACCGAACCATATACTATGAAAGTGGTATAACAACCACGACTTCACTAGACACAGTGCCTAGAGCACGTAGAATTGCTGGGACCCCAAGGAACCACCCAAAGTAGTGACAGAGGGGACCCACGGAGGACGGGTGCAGTGTGAGAACACAGACGTGAGCTCCGTACAACTCTATGGGAAAGTCCCGGTTGGAAAATTACAGTTTAAGGACACTTCGGAGAGGACTTCAAGAAAACCCTTTGGAACACAGAAGGTTCTAAGGCCAGCACCCTTGGGAGTACTGAGGTACCCGTGTTACCTATCTCAGAGGAGCCGGGTCCATAGAGGTCAAGTGGTGTCGGAAACCCTCGTCGTTTTCAATGGCGTGATGCGAAGAAGTGCTGCTGCCGGGAAGATGAAATGTGTCCGGTGGAATCCAAGGCTGGATCCGAGGTGACAAGATCCTGAAAGCAGAGGTGACAGAGTCTGGGTCACTTCAGGGTGACCAGGGGCTCAGTAGACGAATGCCTACCGAAGTCGGGTGCTTCAGGTGAGAAGTTAGGATGCTTGACGCTGCAGCCACGGGGACCAGGAGACTTCGACGATGACCAAATTCCGGAGGTGAGCTGTGCCACAAAGAATGTCGAGTGCTGGGAGGTCAGTGTCTGGATCGAACACCAACAAGCCTTGGCAACTGCAACCCACACGAGCAGAGGAAACAAGCTACGGTGAGGGCTAGCAAGATCCTGGGGACTCTCCAAGTAATGGAGAGTCAGGGCATGTCTGGAGTAACCAGGAAAGCCCAAGGAAAGTCAAAGTTACCTTCACAGGGACCCACAGGCCAAGGGACCAAGGATCGCGACGGGACCTCAAGCTGAATCATGAAATACCAGCCCACGGAACACTCGTGGAGTGGAGGCAGGAAATCTTCAGTGGAAATACTGCTCGGGGTCAGGACTATACGTAGCCCAAAGCACAGCCTCAGGGATTGTCAAAAAGTATATGCTGCTGCAAAAGTACACAGTGCACAGGGGTTCGGGCTACACGGTCCCCACGAGGGATACTGGTCTCAGAATTGCTGAGAGGTCAGATCAACCTCAGGGATGCATGGGAACCCACCTCCTGTGTTACAGAAATCTTCAAAGTCCTCAGGAGCTCAGGAGATGCAAACCGGTCAGATGCTTTAAGGTGCCTGCTGCTGCAGGGGAGTAACTCCTTTACTCCAAGGGAGATTCTTGAGTGTCCAGCGAAGTGTAGATTGTTGAAGTACTTGGTTTCTGTAGCAGAGCTTAGTCCAGTTAAAATCTAAAGTCCTGTAGTCAGGGTTCCTACTTTGTACCCAAGGAAGGGGTTGGACAAACTCTGGGGACCCACCTATGGGAGGGTCAGGACAGAGGGGTGGCTACACCCATGTCCTTTGTCCAGTTTCGCGCCAGAGCAGGAGCAAATGGCTCCTGCAACCGGTTTGAGCTGGACTATGCACAGGGACACCAAATGTGCCCCCAGTGCAGACTTTCAGGCACTCTGAGTGCACCCATTCAGCCCCAATACACTAAATCCTGACTGGGAGGTGGTCACACCTCTCTGTGACAGGAAACCTATTGTCAAGGCTTCCCCTGCTCGAGCTGAGCTCAGCAGCAGAAGGGCAGACTCGTGTCTGTGACTGGCAGCATCCATTTTGTGATGCCCAGGTCAAGAAAGCTGTTACCTGGTGTACCGGTGTTTCACATAGGTCCCTCTAGAAGGGTGGAATCATACCTCCCCCGCCAGTTACTGGCGGGGAGGTATGATCCCAAGGTGTTTGACACCAAACAGGGCATGTTTCTCAGCAGCCATTTTAAAGTTAGCATTTACCGCGAAGTTATAATGCACTTAAATATATATGGTTGGCTGTATCACAGACAACCCCAGAAAAAAGGTTCCGAAGGCTGCAGAGGGGCTCTGCTCATGCAGGGGCACCCTCTCACTTAAAACCCAGCACCCTGCCTTCAGGATTGATAAGGGGACTGATAGGTTTATACGTGCAGTGATTTAGAATAGATATAGTGAACCTATATCTAAGTAAGGGGTGCATGCACCACCTTACACAGGCTGCAGTAGCATACCTGTGGTGCCATTTTGAATGGTGTCTCAGGGGTGGCATAATACATGCTGCAGCCTCTGGGAGGCCTCTGGGATACCTATGCCCTTGGTACATAGCGTGCCATATACTAGGGACTGATAAGGGTACCCCAGTATCCAATCTGAAGCGTACCTAAAGTACATGCACGACCAATTTAGGGAGAAAGCAGTTAAACTGGGGTCCTGATTAGCAGGATCCCAGACAGACTAGTCAAAAACCAGTAAAACGCCAGGAAAAAAGTGGGGGTAACTATGCAGTCAGATTCCACCTTCCTACAGAGAGCTCCTATTTCTAGGTTCTTTTTGGATAAATGTATCTAGTTGCCTCTCATATATGGAACACCCGCCGTGTGTGGCAGCCCAGGCTGAGACAGCTTCCTCGGTGCACACACAGCTGCACCGAGTTCTTCACAGGTATTTAAAAGACCATTTGCTTGTAAATAAGGCTTTGCTGTTTTTTCACACCTTCTTAGAGCCCCTGCATCTCCACTTTGCCTATTGCTGGAAGAATTAGCCCCTCCCCGAAATTTGGCTCTAGTTGCGCCTCTGCCTCTACATTGTGGGGCCTGCTGTGATGGGACGTCTTGGTCCAGCCTGGACATCAGGGCCGGTCCTGCTATAAAACAAGCTAAGTCAGCAGCTCTAGAGTGCCGCCCAGTGTTGATGCCAAAGGTACTGAAGAAAGGTCCAAAAACAGCTTCATGCAGTGCACTGGGAGAGCTGAAGCACGCAAAATGCTATTTTGCTTGGAGTGAGTCCTCCACATCTCCTCACTATTCTTGTCGATAGGAAGAGGGCCTCTGGCAGCTCATCACAGAGGCTTATATAGTGCATTAGAGGCATTATCGAACAGTGTCGTAACCATTCAACAAAAGCTGCTTTCGCCCTGAAAGGGTCTCGATTTGCTGAGCCTCCAGCAGGAGGGCGCTTTTACAACCCTAGAGGAAATACAGAGCTTAACTCATCCAATCAGAACGTGTGAAATGCAGGCACTAACCACTATTGCATTTGAAAATTCTATGTTCAGTAAGAGTATGAATCAGGGACATACAGCAGACCGGCAAAGGTGACATGCTCCTCTTTCTATACTTGGCGATATGAAGGGATGAGTGCCTTACTGCCCATATGCTGTCAAGGGTTAGCTGCAGTTAATTGCATTTCCACTCAGTAAGCACCCTCGACTTCAACTCATGTCCCTTATACTGAAATAGGCAATTAACAGCTTCTCGTGCCCTCTCTAGATGCCACTAACTGATGGTAATTGTTACATCCTGTCCCCTTTGGTTCACTCATGACCTCCCCTCCACTCCTGTCGCCTTTGGTTCCACCCTAGAACTCTCAGGTGGAGGCTGCTTTAGAATGTTGGTATCGTGCCTGCCCAGGCACCTAGGACTGGCAAGCTGAAGGTGTAAAGTTCCTTACTGGACAATAAAGATATTTCAACTTACCTTCTGCATTCCTCCTTTCCTCATTTTGGCGACGAGCTTCAGGATGCTGTGACAGGGACAGCGCTGCACCTTTACCCTGTTGATTTTCGCCTTGCCAGTCGCTCTGTGATCTGCTTCAAGTTCATTGATGCCGCTTCCATCAAGTTGGAGAGGTGCCCATTCTGCTGGCTTTGAGGTCGTCTCTGGTGGTGAGTGACTCTCGTCGAGTCTTTCTGCACCTTGTTTGCTTGGTCCGGTGGACTATCTGCCCTCCTGACGACCTGTTTCTGGTGTTTACCATGACTTGCTGCATCCTTTTGGGGAATCGATGCCTGGGCCTTGGCTGTGTCCCCCCGAAGATTAACACTTCCACCTCAGTGCCAAGAAAGTGTTTGTGGAGAGTTGCCCTCCTGTGCGTCCTCTTAAGGCGGATCTCCGATCTGTGGCTCTGCGTGCGTATCTTCTTTTTGTCAACGCTTTCACCTCAGTGCCAAGAAAGTGTTTGTGGAGAGTTCCCCTCCTGCGTGTCCTCTTCAGGCGGATCTCTGCTCCGTGGCTCTGCATGTGTGTCTCCTTTTGTCCTGCCTCGTACATTTTGTGTGGCATGGACTGTAGGGGAGCCGCTTGACAATGGAGCACCTGTTTTGAGTTTGGCTGAGTATATGGCCAAATACATTTAAAAAATTCAATATTGACTCAACCTTTGAGGAACCTGCTAAAGAAGAGAACTACATATGATTGGGGAGTGGATCACGAAAGGGCGTTTGAAAGCATAAAAAAGTCATTATCACAGCTCCCCACATTGGTAATTTCAGTGTTGAAAGAGATACTATTATATTCACTGATGCTAGCAGCAAAGGAATTGGGGCAACACTATCTCAGAGAGTAAACAACACAGTGAAGGTGGTGGCCTTTGCTTCCAGAGCCCTTACGGGGGCAGAAACAAATTATTCCACTGTAGAAAAGGAGGCACTGGCCGTTTTTGGGCAATAAAACACTTCAAATTTTATGTTTGGGGCTTGCCTTATGAACTATGCACGGATCACAAGCCTTTGCTGTCTTTGTTTACAAAAAAAGACATGGAGAACATGACGTCTCGCATTGCCAAATGGGTCTTTGGCCTTCAAGGTTTTAATTACAAAGTGGTTTATGTTCCGGGGGCAAAGAATAATGTAGCAGACTTTCTATCCAGGGCCCCAGTTGAGGTAGAAGGGGATAGTACTTCCCCCAAGGAAGTTATTCTGGAGATTGTCCTGCCTGCCTGGGCACAAGATCAATGGGATCTCCATATGGAGCAAGACAAAGACCTTAAGAAAGTCAAAGAATATGTCATCAAGGGGTGGCCCCGCAAATGCAAGGACTTACCTGAGGAAGTACCGACCTATTGGAATGTGAGGGATGAATTGTCGGTAGAGGGTGATATCCTTCTCAAATCAGGCAAGATTGTCCCACCCTGTGGCTTACGGGAACACATTATAAACCTTACTCATGAAGGACACTTGGGGAGAAGTCTCAGTAAAGCCAGATTAAGATCAGAGTACTGGTTTCCATATATGGATCAGCAGAAGGAGGAGAAGGTGCGGGATTGCCATGCCTGCAGCCTCCGTAACAAACCCAAAAGTCTGAGGCGCATTACCCTTATTCCAGTTGAGGTTCCCACAGTTCTGTGGAACAAGTTGGGACTTGACACTGCGGGACCCAGCCATGCCTTGGGACCCCAGGATAAGTACCTTTTTGTACTCATTGATTACTATTCCAACTGGATCACACATAAGTTTGTAAACAAAATCAACACCAAGTCCCTCACTAATTTTTTTTTTTTTTTTTTTTTTTTTAAACCGTTTATTACAGAATCCAAAAGATATACAAAGATGGGCCTACAACCTTCAGGCCGGCCGCTAGCAGACAGAAAGAGCATATAATACAAACAGTAGAACACACGCTGCGGCAGAAGAGAGATCACAGGAGTTGAAAGAAGCGTTGGCAGCCACACCATCCGGACCCCACACAACGGTTTCATTTTTATATAAATAACGAAAAAAACAAGTCCACAAGGCAACCCACAATCGGAACAATAGCATGTGCTCCCCTGGGGGGGACCCTACCGGTCCACAGGAATATCAAGGGGGGGGATAGGTCGGGACGGAGACAAAGTGAACTCAAGCCCAGAACCAGGAAGACAAGCAGGCTAAGGAGACGGGGCCAGTGACGGATCAGGCATCAGCGGCGGGGTACAGATTCCCCCACGGTAGGCGTTCCAGGGGCCCCACACTTTCACCCATTTCCCAGGCTTACCTCTCGCAACATACACCACCTTTTCCCGAAACATACACCAATCCATGTTGTCCTTCCACGCCGAGACAGTCGGGGACCTCTGGGAACCCCACAATTGCGCAATATCACGCTTGGCCACCATATATCCCAGAGTCACCCACCACGTCTGCGGCACTGAGTAGTCGGTTGGCTCCCACACATTCAGGAGACATCTCCTCGCCTCGGGCAGCAGCGGCACATGCGTAACTGCCTGCAAGACCTCGTGCACACCACGCCAGAATCGCGCCACCTCCGGGCATTCCCACAATATATGGAGAAAGGTCCCCAAAGAACCACACCCACGCTTACACAACCCGTCCACAGCATAGCCCATACGCATCAGACTCGGCCCCGTAACATAGACCCTATGGAGTATCTTGAGCTGGACGAAGCGAAGGCGAGCCGGTATGGCCACCTCTTTCGGGGAGGCCACCGCAGACACCCAGTCCTCGTCATCCAGCTCCAAGCCATCAGCCCCCCACGCCTCACGAAGGCCAGTCAGCAGTCCCGAGCGATCATTGACGAGTTTTTTGTAAATTAATGAAATCGTGGCATCCGGTACATGCCCATCTAGCACTCTATCCTCCAGAGGGGAGTACTCCGGGATGGAGGCAACGTCCGGGAATACGGAGCACAACGCATGACGGATCTGCATATATCGAAAGTACTCCCTGTCCTGCAACTGGAATTCCGTCTGCAGCACATCGAACGTTTTGAATCCCCCCCTCGTCCAGAGATCGCCCACCCTGCTGATGCCTATCATATCCCACTTCTCAAAGCCCTTCGAGGTCCACAGGGAGCCCAGCCGCTCAGATGCGTATAGTGGCGTCGCCCGGGTCAAACGATCCTTCCACCCCATCGCCAAGTTAGCCGCGTGCCACACTCGCACCATGACCCGCGTGGGGCCCGTCAGACGTGCGTCGAGCGAGCTAGAATAAAGCGCCCGATTATAGTCGCCGCCCGGCAGTAACATTTTATCCATCTCAAAGGCCGGGTTTAGAGCGGGCCCGTAACGGCCGTGATTTATCGCAGCCAGCTGGGAGGCCCAGTAATATCGCTTGATGTCTGGGAGGGCAACCCCCCCGTCGTACCACGGGAGCGTCAGCTTCGCCAGGGCGATACGCGGTCTACCCTCCCAGAACAGGCGGCGCTGCAAACTCTCCACTTCGCGAAAGTAGCGCGCCGGGACAACGTCCATCGTGTTCTGTAAGGCGTACAGGAAACGTGGCAGCGACATCATGTTAAACAATGCCGCCCGGCTGAGCGGCGAGAGCGGCAATTGCCTCCAACGCGCGACATCCTCCTTCAGGCGCTGGAGGGGGGGAAGCAAGTTCTGTTTATACCGGGCCTCCGCGTCCAGGGTAATGAAGATACCCAGGTACCTAAATCCCCGCGGGGCAATCTGGATAGGACAACCCCGCAGAAGGATAGGAGCCTCCCCAGAGAGGACATACACACAAGATTTAGCCCAATTGATGAGTAGGCCGGAGTTGAGGCCAAATGAGTGCAATACATCAACCAGCACTATCAGCGATTTACGCGGGGAAGCCAGGTACAAAAGAATATCATCAGCGTAAAGAGATACGCGGTCCTCATACTCGGGGGTCCATCGGAGACCACGGATAGAAGGATGCCACCGCAGCCACTCCGCCAGGGGCTCCAAGGCAAGCGCGAAGAGGAGCGGCGATAACGGGCAGCCCTGCCGCGTGCCCCTGCCCAGCTCAAACGGAGCCGACACTCTACCGTTTACAGCCACCTGCGCCAGCGGTCCGGAATACAACAATTTCACCCAACCGATGAATCCCGGGCCAAACCCAAACTTCGCCAGCGTCGCCCAAATATACGGCCACTCAAATGTGTCAAACGCCATAGTGGCGTCCAGGGACGCCAAAATGGCCGGCTCCCGTATGAACGGGACACGCGCGAGCACCCCATGCAAGCGCCGCAGGTTGAGCGCAGTGTTGCGATGAGGGATAAAACCGGACTGATCCTGGTGAATCAGATCGCACACCACGCCAACCAGCCGATTGGCCAACACCTTGGCGAGAATTTTGGGTTCCGCATTCAGCA
Source organism: Triturus cristatus (assembly GCF_964204655.1). Taxonomy (NCBI): domain Eukaryota; kingdom Metazoa; phylum Chordata; class Amphibia; order Caudata; family Salamandridae; genus Triturus; species Triturus cristatus. The sequence goes on from NC_140584.1 coordinate 446,430,453, forward strand.
GTGAAATGGGCCTGTAGGACGTGACCCGGTCCCGCGGCCTCCCCTCCTTGTGAATAACCACGATAGTAGCCAGACGCTGGTCTAGCGGGAGGGAACACGCCGAACGGGCCGCGAGGAACATAGCACGGAGATGCGGCGCCAGCGTATCCGGTCGCAGCTTGTACAATTCGATAGGAAGACCATTAGGGCCCATGGCCTTGCCGGAAGCGACCGAACGTATGGCGAGGGCAATTTCCTCAGATGTTGGGGCGGCGTCCAACGACACCCTGTCCTCCTCCGAAAGGGAAGGCAGCGCGATATCCCTGAGCAGGGCATGGGAATCCTCTTCCGAGCGGGAGGACACCGGGGAATACACCCCACGGAAATATTCTGCAAAGCAATCAACAATTTCTTCTGGTTCAGTGACACACACACCATCCAGTTTGTCAATCGACGGGACAACACGACTCGCTCTCTCCTTTTTATCCAGCCAGGCAATCAGTTTCCCAGCCTTATCACCCACATCATACAGTCTCCCCTGTTGCTCTCTACTGAGGCCCCTGGCCGCCTCCGTGACGAGGGCCTAATAGGCCGCCTGCTTGAGTCGGAGAACATGTAGTTTGTCATCCGTCACCCCACATTCTAGGTCACCCTCCAACTCGGTTATCTCAGTTTCAACACGGGTCACCTCCTCCCGCTCGCGCTTCCGGGATTGGGAAATAAGGGACAGGGCCTCCCCCCGGAGTACCGTCTTGAAAGCCTCCCACAGGGAGACCGCCGATGACACTGACCCCACATTATCGTCAAAATATCGCTTATGGGATTTAACCAACTCTGCGCGAATGGTGGGGTCACGCAGGTACCAGGGATTAATCGGGACCACCCTACCCTCCCCCCTCGGGAGAATGTCGAAGTGCAACAGGAGCGGGGAGTGGTCTGAAATACCCCGCGCCAAATGGCGCACCTCCCCGATCCTCCCCGCATGCGCCGCCGGCACCAGGACATAATCTAGCCTTGAGAGACTGCCATGGAACCCGGAATGAAAGGAATACTGTTTCTGCGTAGGGTGTTTCAAACGCCAACAATCCACCAACCCCAAAGTATCCAAGAGGCCAGATAACCACGCTTGGGCACAGGGGAGATCCCTAGAGGGGTGACGGTCCTCAGTTCTGGAAACCACCGCGTTGAAATCCCCCCAACCACTAGAATCCCCTCCGGAAGGCCAAGGAGGAGGCGCCCCAGATCCGCAAAAGTAGTCGTTTGCAACCCTGGCGGGACATAGACAGAAACAAAAACAATCACTCTGCCCTCCATTCTACCCACCAGAACCGTATAACGTCCCCTGTCATCATGGAGCACCTCATCAACTTCCAATGGGAGCGAGGTTTTAGCCATGATGCCCACACCCCTGGAACCAGACGTGAAGCCCGAATGGGCCAGAAGGCGGTAGCCCCGTCGATTCATAGCACGAAAGGAGTTACCAATGAGGTGCGTCTCCTGCAGAAAAAACTATATCAGGTGAAATTCGTTTCAGAAACTGCAGGACCACACCCCGTTTTATCCTGTCCCCCAGTCCATTAACATTCCAGGACAAAAGACTCAGTCCCCTACCCCCCATCATAGCCGAAAGCGATCAATCGTCCCCCCGAGAGCACTTTAGGAATAGCACAACAATACTTTTGCCTTGTGGTACAAATGAACAATACCCCACCCCAACCCAACCGCCCCAACAAAACTCCCCCCTCCCTGCACCCCTGCATGAGCCCAGACAGCCCCCCCAACTTGCAGTGTGCCTGTCGCCCCTATATAATTGGAACTCGCTAGACCCCCTAGAGGAGGAAAGAGTACCCCCTCAAGACCCCGCACAGCCTCCAAATGAGGGGAGACGAGTACAACAAACAAAAGACCCTAAGCTTGGCCGAAAGTGGCCCCTCACTAATTTTTTAAGTGAGGTGTTTTACAAGGAAGGTATTCCGTCCACGATAATTACGGACAATGGGGTACAGTTTATTTTGGATGAAATGAAGGATTTTCTGGCTGATATGTCCATTCCACATGTACGCATGCCTTTATACTGTTCCAAGGCTAATGGTAAAGTGGAAAGAGCAAACAGAATGTTAAAAGAGACTATACAATTAGCAGTTGCTTCGGGCAAACCCATTGAAGCTGCTGATCTGTTAGAGACATGCTATGGTCGCACCATACCACACCCAACCTCACCACCGGGCGCTCTCCCTTTGAACTGTTGAGAGGAAGGAAGGCGGGTTTCAAGTTGACTCCCAATTGGCTGTACCAGAACAAGGAGATCACGATTAATCCGGAAGAGTTGCGGATGAGTGTGATGACACGACAAAAAGAATACAAAGAGGAGTACGACAAAAAGTAAGGTATCAAATACAAGTCCTTGAAGCAGGGGTATTGGGTCTTGGTCAGAAAACCCTATGTAGCAGGCAGCAAGGCTGACAAATTCTATGCTCCTGAGAAAATCAAGGAAGTTAAGAACAATGTGGTGATTCTTGAAAATGGGAAAATGTGGAGTATTGATCACATAACCACATGTCCTGACAATTTGATTCCTAGTGAAGGAATGGTGGTGGGTACCAGCAATACCCATTTTGAGCAAGTGCTGGGAAAAAGGGGGGAAAGATGCAAGCAATCCCCTTGCTGACACAAAGATTACAAAATGGCATAGTTACCATCTGTAGATATTTCCATCTTGTTTCTATTTAGGTCTTCTGCGCAAGGGCCACTGGCATAAAGATTACAAAATGTCGTAGTTACCATCTGTAGATATTTCCATTTTGTTTCTGTTTTGGCCTTCTTCGCAAGAACATTCCATGCGGAGTCTCTCTCCTTCCACTGCTGCCTTCTTTTCCTTCCCCTGCCTTTGCTGTATCCTTTTTTTTTATTTGTCTCTCTCTCTCACCTTCACTTTCTTTCATTCTCATCCTCGCTCTCACTCTATCTCTCCCTCTCCTGCTCTTTCCTCCTGCTCACCATTACCTGCGCTCCTTTTCCCTTCAGGAGGGAGATGTGTTACATCCCGTCCCCTTTGGTTCGCTCCTGACCTCCCCTCCACTCCTGTCACCTTTGGTTCCACCCTAGAACTCTCAGGTGGAGGCTGCTTTAGAATGTTTGTATCGTGCCTGACCAGTCAGAGTGGTGCCTAGGACTGGAAAGCTGAAGGTGTAAAGTTCCTTACTGGACAATAAAGATATTTCAGCTTACCTGCTGCGTCCCTCCTTTCTTCAGTAATGTTCCGGTTAGTGGTAACTAAGGCTCAAACATCTGAAGTGCAAATACTAGGAGAATGAAGAGCATGATAGTGAGTCCTAACCTAGTGGGCACAGGCATAGTTCAACTGAAGGCCTGAAGGGACCACATGGTCTAAGGGGAGGAGAAAACAGGGCTGATCTGCCTCACGCAACTTGTGTCCGGCATCAGTGGTACGTTCGGACTCTTGGAAAGAGACACATGAGAGTCATGCAAAGATGGGTTCAACTTGAAAGTAGGGTAGAGAGCCCAAACAACGTTATGCTGGTAGTTAGATAAATAAAAATAATTCCTGAAAAGTTTGGGCCCACTGAAAAGCTGGAAGGGTCAGTCACATGACAGGCTCTATCCTTGTTGAGGGGGGGTGCACATTGAGTAGGTAGGAGCCTAACTACATATGTTACTGTTGCTCAAAGGGGGATCTTGAATGGGGCAGAGTCACTTGCATACAAAGCACTACCATTGGTTCCTTTCTCTTCAATATCTACCTAAGTCCACCAACTGAACCTCCTTCAGCCTCGCTGCTCCTTCTAGACTGATGAATCACCAGCCACCGACAATAGGGCCTCTTCTAACCAACACCCTCCACCGCTCAGAATCACCAGCCTTCGACCATAGGGCCTCTTTTAAATAACACGCGGCACTTGCACCTCTATGAATCACCAGCCATCGAACATGGGGCCTCTTCTAACCATCACGCTGCACATGTACCTCCATGATTAACCAGCCATCAAACATAGGGCCTCTTCTGAACAACACCCTGCACATGCACCTCTAGGAATCACCAGCCATCGAACATAGGGCCTATTCTGACCAACACCTTGCACGTGCAACTCTATGAATCACCAGCCATCGACCATAGGGCCTCTTCTTACCAACACCCTGCACATGCACCTCTACGAATCACCAGCCATCGAACATAGGGCCTCTTCTGACCAACACCCTGCACATGCACCTCTACGAATCACCAGCCATTGAACATAGAGCCTCTTCTAACAAACACCCTGCACGTGCACCTCTACGAATCACCAGCCATCGAACATAGGGCCTCTTCTTACTAACACCCTGCACGAGCGCCTCAACGAATCACCAGCCATCGAACATAGGGCATCTTCTGACCAACACCCTGCAAGTGCACCTCTACGAATCACCAGCCATCGAACATAGGGCCTCTTCTGATCTATATCCTGCACATGCACCTCAACGAATCACCAGCCATCAAACATAGGGCCTCTTCTAACAAACACCCTGCACGTGCACCTCTACGAATCAACAGCCATCAAACATAAGGCCACTTCTAACAAACACCCTGCACGTGCACCTCTACGAATCACCAGCCATCCGACATAGGGCCTCTTCTGACCTACACCCTGCACGTGCACCTCAACAATTCACCAGCCATCGAACATAGGGCCTCATCTGACCAACACCCTGCACCTCTACCAATCACCAGCCATTGAACATAGAGCCTCTTCTAACAAACACCCTGCACGTGCACCTCTACGAATCACCTGCCATCGAACATAGGGTCTCTTCTGACCTACAGCCTGCACGTGCACCTCAACGAATCACCAGCCATCAAACATAGGGCCTCTTCTAACAAACACCCTGCACGTGCACCTCTACGAATCAACAGCCATCAAACATAAGGCCACTTCTAACAAACACCCTGCACGTGCACCTCTACGAATCACCAGCCATCGAACATAGGGCCTCTTCTGACCAACACCCTGCACATGCTCCTCTACGAATCACCACCCATTGAACATAGGGCCTCTTCCGACCAATACCCTGAACGTGCACCTCTACGAATCACCAGCCATCGAACATAGGGCCTCTTCTGACCAACACCCTGCACGAGCACCTCTACAAATCACCAGCCATTGAACATAGGGCCTCTTCTGACTACACCCTGCACGTGCACCTCTACGAATCACCAGCCATTGAATAGAGGGCCTCGTCTAACAAACACCCTGCACGTGCACCTCTACGAATCACCAGCCATCGAACATAGGGTCTCTTCTGACTGACACCCTGCATGTGAACCTCAACGAATCACCAGCCATTGAACATAGAGCCTCTTTTAGCAAACACCCTGCACGTGCACCTCTACGAATCACCAGCCATTGAACATAGGGCCTCTTCTTACTAACACCCTGCACGTGCACTTCTATAAATCACCAGCCATCGAACATAGGGCCTCTTCTGACCAAAACCCCGCACGTGCACCTCTACGAATCACCAGCCATTGAACATGGAGCCTCTTCTGACCAACACCCTGCACGTGCACCTCTACGAATCACCAGCCATCGAACATAGGGCCTCGTCTAACAAACACCCTGCACGTGCACCTCTATGAATCACCAGCCATCGAACATAGGGTCTCTTCTGACCAACACCCTGTACATGCACCTTTTAGAATCACCAGCCATCGAACATAGGGCTTCTTCTGACCAACACCCTGCATGTGCTCCTCTACAAATCACCAGCCATCGAACATAGGGCCTCTTCTGACTAACACCCTGCACGTGTGCCTCAATAAATCACCAGCTATCGAACATAGGGCCTCATCGGACCAACACCCTGCACGTGCACCTCTACAAATCACCAGCCATCGAACATAGGGCCTCTTCTGACCAACACCCTGCACCTGCACCTCTACCAATCACCAGCCATTGAACATAGAGCCTCTTCTAACAAACACCCTGCACGTGCACCTCTACGAATCACCAGCCATCGAACATAGGGCCTCTTCAGACCTACACCCTGCCCGTGCACCTCAACGAATCACCAGCTATCGAACATAGGGCCTCATCTGACCAGCACCCTGCACGTGCACCGCTACAAATCACCAGCTATCGAACATAGGGCCTCTTCTGACCTACACCCTGCATGTGCGCCTCAACAAATCACCAGCCATCGAACATAGGGCCTCTTCTGACCAACACCCTGCACCTCTACCAATCACCAGCCATTGAACATAGAGCCTCTTCTAACAAACACCCTGCACGTGCACCTCTACGAATCACCAGTCATCGAACATAGGGCCTCTTCTGACCTACACCCTGCACGTGCACCTCAACGAATCACCAGCTATCGAACATAGGGCCTCTTCTGACATACACCCTGCACGTGCGCCTCAACAAATCACCAGCCATCGAACATAGGGCCTCATCTGACCAACACCCTGCACCTCTACCAATCACCAGCCATTGAACATAGAGCCTCTTCTAACAAACACCCTGCACGTGCACCTCTACGAATCACCTGCCATCGAACATAGGGTCTCTTCTGACCTACAGCCTGCACGTGCACCTCAACGAATCACCAGCCATCAAACATAGGGCCTCTTCTAACAAACACCCTGCACGTGCACCTCTACGAATCAACAGCCATCAAACATAAGGCCACTTCTAACAAACACCCTGCACGTGCACCTCTACGAATCACCAGCCATCGAACATAGGGCCTCTTCTGACCAACACCCTGCACATGCTCCTCTACGAATCACCACCCATTGAACATAGGGCCTCTTCTGACCAATACCCTGAACGTGCACCTCTACGAATCACCAGCCATCGAACATAGGGCCTCTTCTGACCAACACCCTGCACGAGCACCTCTACAAATCACCAGCCATTGAACATAGGGCCTCTTCTGACTACACCCTGCACGTGCACCTCTACGAATCACCAGCCATTGAATAGAGGGCCTCGTCTAACAAACACCCTGCACGTGCACCTCAACGAATCACCAGCCATCGAACATAGGGTCTCTTCTGACTGACACCCTGCATGTGAACCTCAACGAATCACCAGCCATTGAACATAGAGCCTCTTTTAGCAAACACCCTGCACGTGCACCTCTACGAATCACCAGCCATTGAACATAGGGCCTCTTCTTACTAACACCCTGCACGTGCACTTCTACAAATCACCAGCCATTGAACATGGAGCCTCTTCTGACCAACACCCTGCAAGTGCACCTCTACGAATCACCAGCAATTGAACATAGGGCCTCGTCTAACAAACACCCTGCACGTGCAGCTCTACGAATCACCAGCCATCGAACATAGGGCCTCTTCTGACCAAAACCCCGCACGTGCACCTCTATGAATCACCAGCCATTGAACATGGAGCCTCTTCTGACCAACACCCTGCACGTGCACCTCTACGAATCACCAGCCATCGAACATAGGGCCTCGTCTAACAAACACCCTGCACGTGCACCTCTATGAATCACCTGCCATCGAACAGAGGGCCTCTTCTGACCAACACCCTGCACGTACACCTCTACGAATCACCAGCCATCGAACATAGGGTCTCTTCTGACCAACACCCTGTACATGCACCTTTTAGAATCACCAGCCATCGAACATAGGGCTTCTTCTGACCAACACCCTGCATGTGCTCCTCTACAAATCACCAGCCATCGAACATAGGGCCTCTTCTGACTAACACCCTGCACGTGTGCTTCAATAAATCACCAGCTATCGAACATAGGGCCTCATCGGACCAACACCCTGCACGTGCACCTCTACAAATCACCAGCCATCGAACATAGGGCCTCTTCTGACCAACACCCTGCACCTGCACCTCTACCAATCACCAGCCATTGAACATAGAGCCTCTTCTAACAAACTCCCTGCACGTGCACCTCTACGAATCACCAGCCATCGAACATAGGGCCTCTTCAGACCTACACCCTGCCCGTGCACCTCAACGAATCACCAGCTATCGAACATAGGGCCTCATCTGACCAGCACCCTGCACGTGCACCGCTACAAATCACCAGCTATCGAACATAGGGCCTCTTCTGACCTACACCCTGCATGTGCGCCTCAACAAATCACCAGCCATCGAACATAGGGCCTCTTCTGACCAACACCCTGCACCTCTACCAATCACCAGCCATTGAACATAGAGCCTCTTCTAACAAACACCCTGCACGTGCACCTCTACGAATCACCAGTCATCGAACATAGGGCCTCTTCTGACCTACACCCTGCAAGTGCACCTCTACGAATCACCAGCAATTGAACATAGGGCCTCGTCTAACAAACACCCTGCACGTGCAGCTCTACGAATCACCAGCCATCGAACATAGGGCCTCTTCTGACCAAAACCCCGCACGTGCACCTCTATGAATCACCAGCCATTGAACATGGAGCCTCTTCTGACCAACACCCTGCACGTGCACCTCTACGAATCACCAGCCATCGAACATAGGGCCTCGTCTAACAAACACCCTGCACGTGCACCTCTATGAATCACCTGCCATCGAACAGAGGGCCTCTTCTGACCAACACCCTGCACGTACACCTCTACGAATCACCAGCCATCGAACATAGGGTCTCTTCTGACCAACACCCTGTACATGCACCTTTTAGAATCACCAGCCATCGAACATAGGGCTTCTTCTGACCAACACCCTGCATGTGCTCCTCTACAAATCACCAGCCATCGAACATAGGGCCTCTTCTGACTAACACCCTGCACGTGTGCCTCAATAAATCACCATCTATCGAACATAGGGCCTCATCGGACCAACACCCTGCACGTGCACCTCTACAAATCACCAGCCATCGAACATAGGGCCTCTTCTGACCAACACCCTGCACCTGCACCTCTACCAATCACCAGCCATTGAACATAGAGCCTCTTCTAACAAACTCCCTGCACGTGCACCTCTACGAATCACCAGCCATCGAACATAGGGCCTCTTCAGACCTACACCCTGCCCGTGCACCTCAACGAATCACCAGCTATCGAACATAGGGCCTCATCTGACCAGCACCCTGCACGTGCACCGCTACAAATCACCAGCTATCGAACATAGGGCCTCTTCTGACCTACACCCTGCATGTGCGCCTCAACAAATCACCAGCCATCGAACATAGGGCCTCTTCTGACCAACACCCTGCACCTCTACGAATCACCAGCCATTGAACATAGAGCCTCTTCTAACAAACACCCTGCACGTGCACCTCTAGGAATCACCAGTCATCGAACATAGGACCTCTTCTGACCTACACCCTGCACGTGCACCTCAACGAATCACCAGCTATCGAACATAGGGCCTCTTCTGACCTACACCCTGCACGTGCGCCTCAACAAATCACCAGCCATCGAACATAAGGCCTCATATGACCAACACCCTGCACCTGCACCTCTACCAATCACCAGCCATTGAACATAGAGCCTCTTCTAACAAACACCCTGCACGTGCACCTCTACGAATCACCTGCCATCGAACATAGGGTCTCTTCTGACCTACAGCCTGCACGTGCACCTCAACGAATCACCAGCTATCGAACATAGGGTCTCTTCTGACCAACACCCTGCATGTGCACCTCTACGAATCACCAGCCATCGAACATAGGGCCTCTTCTGACCTACACCCTGCACGTGAACCTCAACAAATCATCAGCCATCGAACATAGGGCCTCTTTTAACAAACACCCTGCATGTGCACCTCTTCGAATCCCCAGCCATCGAACATAGGGCCTCTTCTAACAAATACCCTGCACTTGTACCTCTATGAATCACCAGCCATCAAACATAGGGCCTCTTCTGACCAACACCCTGCACCTCTATGAATCACCAGTCATCGAACATAGGGCCTCTTCTGACCAACACCCTGCACATGCACATCTACGAATCACCAGCCATTGAACATAGGGCCTCTTCTGACCAACACCCTGCAGGTGCACCTCTACGAATCACCAGCCACTGAAAATAGTGCCTCTTCTGGCCAACACCCTGCACGTGCACCTCTACGAATCACCAGCCATCCAACATAAGGCCCCCTCTAACCAACACCCTGCACCGCTCAGAATCACCAGCCATCGAACATAGGGCCCCTTCTAACCAACACCCTGCACCGCTCAGAATCACCATCCATCGAACATAGGGCCCCTTCTAACCAACAGCCTGCACATGCACCTCTATGAATCACCAGCCATTGCACATGTGGCCTTTTCTAACCAACCCCACGCTTTGCAAGGTGATGGTGGAGGGTTCTAAAGAAGGCCATTTATTCCGTATTTTTAAGAGTGATATAAGCAAATTATTTTATTATGCATGCAGCTCATGCACAAACTGAAATGTAGTTTGAAAGGTAAATAACAGCCGTCACACTGTCCCATGTAATGGTGCGCATGTTATTACACATTTTATTCCATGCAGAAAGGATGAAAGGCTGTTCGGTCGAGAATTAACTATGACCTGCAGGTTACACTTGGATCTGCAACCAGTGCTTGGCCCACTGGACTACTTCAGAAGGCGATGAATGGCCCAGGTGCTTCAACAAAGTCCTGGAATGAGTTTCATACTGACCAGCCAAAGGCTACTGAAATGCACCTGGGCAAATCATATTTTACTGCTGCCAATTAAGGTGAAGATAGGCTGGGCTGGGAGATGTATATTTATAGCAGGCTGGTACAAATATGAGTCACTGCGCAGTGATGATGGGAGCCCACGTTCGCACAGGCTCATTTCCAAGGAAACCATTTTGCTAAGGATGAGGCAGATTGTTGTATTAGATAAATCTGTACTGCCATGTTAAGTAGACTCTGGTACACCGTGGGATGGATGTATGAAGCAACTTAACACGTTCAATGCCAGCGCCACGCAAAACAGCAAGTAACAACGCAAAGTATGAATCTTGACAGCTGATTCTGTGGGAGGCTGCAGCTGGAAGGCGACCATAGTATTCACTCTTATACTTGGGTCCTGGCCAGGCCATGTGGATGAGACAACAGACAACCCTGGAACCACATACTGTGCTCTAAGATACCTGTTGCACAAACCAAGACCACAAATGATGGTATAATTTGCCTTTAATCGTATGTTATGCCGCATAATACTTTTTTTGAAGGAAAGTCATTCCATGCTCTGGTTTCTCGTTGAACTCTCTCCGGCGGTCTCTTCACCTTGAAGCAGACTTTAGAGAGTACTATAGAGGAATGAAACCACATCTCTTCCCCTAGTTCACATTCTGGTCTTAACTAATATGCTACTGAACCTTGCCTTTTGTTTCCTCCTGCTAACTCCTCCTATCCTGTGCTAGGCTACAAAATGCTGTGTAAAGTTCTTTTACATAACTTGTACAAAGTGAAACAGATGACAGATGCTTAAACTGCCGGGGTGATGCAAAGTGGGTGCCTACATAAACTCCTCCAACTGATGCCACTAGAATATAGTCAAGCAAGCCAATAACCACAGTTTAAGAGTTAGAGCATCATTAGATCGAGTGTGGCGGCAGTGCGCATGCGCTGCTCGCTCTGTGAGGCATGCTGTATTAGGATATGCACTAGCAGCCCCCCCACTCTCCGTCCATATTTGTCATTGGCTTTGTGCCATTGTCTTTTGCAAACGCTGGCTTCCGATTGATTATGAGGCTTGTTAGTCCCTCCTTGGTACCGCCTTGTCTCCAATTGTTACCTCCCATAGCGACTGGACCTTTTACGTGGCTTGATACATGGTTGGCTTTATCTAGGCTCAGCACTATTTGTTTATGGACACTTATGGGGATATGGCAGCTGCTATTTTTGGTATTTGCATCCTGAGTGCGGTGCCCTCTTTAGCGACACTGCGTTCTGTTTACATTTTTCTCTTCTTTTTTTTTTTTACTTTAAATTTGAGAGCGGCGCCCTGTTCAGGGACACCGCACTCGGTTTCATAACTTTTTCTTTTTTTTTTACTTTTGCTCTGCTGCGTTTCACAATACCTTACTGTTTTCCTTACAAACCAACTCAGAAGTTTTTGAGTAGACAACTTGCTGTGAAGTGAATTCTCTTGTGTTTCACTTTCCTTTTTCACCAGTGAGGACGGGTCAGCGAAACATGAATAAGCTCAATCTGTTGGTCAGAGAAATCATTAGAAGAGGGATGCTTGTCCGCGGCTCCTCTCTGCGCTGCCATTTTGAGGCTATTTGCATACTGCCACTTGTAGAAGCAAAAGAATGAAGTTTTACTGTTGCTGGCTTTGTGCCACCGCAAATGTAAACAAATGGATTCTAGCTTTAAAGAATATTGATCACGCGCTCAGATTAATGAACACCATTAGCATTCCAACTGTACCGCCATCACCACATGAAACATGTCCGAGGCTGGCCCCGCATACTCTTTAAACATTACACCATTAGTGGAGCTTAGGTGTTTCGCTTAGCCTACGCCTGACGCGTATTTGTGCGTATAGATAGGTGAATAGATTAGCTTTTGGGCAAACAAGTGGAATGAATTCACTGGGATTATACTTTACTTTACAAATCGTCTTGGGAGGGAGGGGCAAGTCAAACCGAGACCAATTTTTGTGTGTGTAAAAGGCCGCTTTATTGAAACAGGTGCATATCACACTTTATTAACACTGGCAACTGCCTTACAAAACTAAAACCTCACTATACATAGATTACCTGACCCCTTGTTTCCCCCCACCCCTACGATCCCCACATCAAATCCCCCACCATGCCAAATACAAAATAACATTACATAACAACCATATTACACAATCTTACACAATATTGCATTTACAAATCCTATACTCCAATGACCCAAAGCCCTACCTGCCTTTGTGCAAGTGTAACTAACAAGCCTCCAGTCTAAACTTAGCCTACCTGGTTACCCCTTCCCTGCCCCTGCTCACAAACTACCAACAATTAACTAAAAACGTCAGCCAATCTTGGCCAACTTTCAACAACCCCGCCACCCAGGAAAAGGTGGGAGGGTAGGCGGAAACACTGCCTCCCCATTTTCCTGCCTCCCCCCCCTGCCTCCTAGGTCTGACCCATTAGCGTCTTGGCACATTCAGCAACCTGGCCAGGACTTCCCTGATTTCTAGTAAGTACAAGTCCATGCCCAACCTGGATAAATGAACCCCCATCCCCCCTGAAAAAATCCGGAGTATCATACTTGATGTGCCTGTGAGTGATCCTAGTAAAACCCAAGTGTCGACAAAAACGCACCATTTCCGTGTTGAGCTTTCTCCTGGCCCTATCTACCACTGCCGGATTGACCGCTCCTCTCCAGACCCTCGAGGAACAAATTCCGTTCAGATAACAGCACAACCGGACCACTGCTGTCTTATCAAAGCCAAATCACGCTTCATGCTTCTCATTAAAGCCAAACAAGTTTCTCTTACCATGTCATTCTCCCCAAGATGGATAACCCGCACGTCGGGGCACCTACCATCCACCAAAACACCATTTAAAACCTGTAGCAACTCCTTCCATCGCATACCCCCTCTGCCCCTCCAAGAAACATTAAACAATTCTTTATTAAAACCAAGGTTTTCCCCAAAATAACTGGCGCGGGCCTGGACCTGTGTCCACTTCACAAAGGAATGTCCCACAATCCAGATAGACATCTCCCTAGCGAGGGGACCCATCACGAACCTGAAACGAAAAACATGAATGAACAGGGGAAAACAAAAGGAACCGCGCTACAAGCCCCTGGATGCGCTGCTCACGTAACGCTGGTAGCAATCAGAAGACCATCTACCCAACTTCATGATGTCCCCTCGCCCCCAACCCCTGTTGCTCGCTTCCGATGCCACCCCATTCCTGAATGAGTGCATCCCAAAACCCTTGCCCTCAATCCCCAGCCCCGCCAGTGCTTTCCTCAACACCGCTAAAAGCTGGGAAGTTTTTGCACTCTGCCCGTTTGCATGTACGAAAACTAAACCAACTGGACCGGGAGCCAGAGGCCTCCACCGTGCTTCCCACCTGCACCGGCAAGTCAGCTGTGGTTCGGCTGCTTGCAGGGACACCCATTTCCCCCGCCTCTCTGATCTGTCTTAGATTTCCACAGCCAAATGCAGATCCTATCACTGAAAGGAGACACCTCACTCCATAACAGCCCCTCCCCAGATTTTGACCCTAACATTTCTGAGACAGGAAAGGCCCCAAAAAACATCCCCGACATCAGAGTTGAGCAAAGACAAACTTCATATTCGTCTGTACATACCCCAGGCAAAATCTGACGAACCCTTCCCAGCAGATCCCAAGACAGGGGGTTCCTTACCCTGGTTGCATGGCCACATTCCCAGGCCCAACCTTCCAGCAACCGCGTCCCGATTTCTCCTGCGGATGGCGCATAACCCCACAACAATTTTCCCATGAAGGCAATCCCTGCCAGTTTGCCCACGATTGTAACCCTAGAAAGTCCCCTCTCAATCAGATCCAGAATAAACTGAATCACGTCTTCCCTTCGGAGCGCTGGTGAGTCCCGCCGCTTAGCAACTGAGCGCAAAAATTCTTCCCATGCTGTCCAGTACGCTGTCTTTGTGGATTGCGCAAGAGACCCTAAAACCAGCTGCAACATCCTGTGTTACCTACTTACCACAAATGCTGCGGCATGCTGGTTGGGGTCCTGTCCGCATCCTTGGCTAGCCCACGGAATCTCCCCCACTGTGAATGAGACAAAGCAGATGTCATTGTCCACACCTGGCACATGCACTGCGCGAAAGGCAATATCATGCCATAAGCAGCCCAACACAAACACTCTCAGCAATTTCAAGACCTGCTCATCCCTGGTCGACTGGTTCACAATTTCTACTACAGCCATGTTGTAGATTCTGAAAGTTACCTTTTTGAGTGCCAGCTGCTCTCCCCATAGAGTGACCGCAACCACCAGAGGGAAGAATTCCAAAAAGGCTATGCTCCTGCCCGCCCCACCCACTCTGGAGGCCACTGCTTTGCACACCATTTCCCTTGCCAGTGAAGTCCAAAGCCCTTGCTCCCTGCTGTATCAGAAAATATGTGTACATCCAAACCATGTCACCCTCCCGCATCAAGGGGATGCCATTGAAGTTCTGGAAGAAAAACTGCCACATTCGGAAGTCTTCTCTCACCCCCGCAGACAAACGCACATGATGTTGAGGAGGTCTCTGTCCCGCTAGTGCCCTGCCCAGTCGCCTACAAAACGTCCTCCCTTCTCTCACCACTCTACAAGCAAAGTTAAGGTGGCCCAATAGCACCTGAATCTCCTTCACAGTGACCTTGTTTTTTGACAACATTGTCGCCAGCAGCCCCAACATTTGCTGCTTTTTGTCCGCCACAAGGCGTGCCTCCATCAATTGAGAGTCCAACTCAATGCCCAAAAAGGACAGAGCCGTGCAGGGCCCCATAGTTTTTTCTGGTGCCAACGGCACGCCCAGTTCCCTCATGATCTCATTGAAACTGTCCAGCGCCTTCTGGCAGAAGGTGGAGTCTGAGGTGCCAACAAAGAAAAAGTCATCCATTGCAGGAACGTGCTGAAGCCTTCAAAAAGTGCGCAAGACATAGAACAGCCCATCCGTAATGCTTTGTCCACGTACCAGTTACCATTGAAATGGATACCCAGAAGATCCCAATCATCTGGATGGACTGGAAGCAACCGGAAAGCCGACTTTATGTCACACTTTGCCATTATCGACGTAGCGCACGCGGTCACTACCAGTGGCATGGCCACATCAACTGATGAATAGGACACAGTGGACTCACTTTCATCGATGTAATCATTAACAGAGCCCCCATCTGGCCACGACAAATGTTGTATTAGACGGAACTGCCCTTGTTCCTTCTTTGGCACCACTCCTATGGGTGACCCAATTACATTTTTTAGAGGTCAATCATCAAAGGATCCCGCCATGCGGCCCTCACGCACCACTTTATCCAGTTTTTCCTGTACTATGTTCGGGTGCCCTTTTGCTGACTTTAAATTGTCTGCCCACCTTCTTGTCCTAGGTCCTTCATATCCCAGTCGAAACCCCTCTAGAAACCTCACCCGCAGTCGTTCTGTTCTGCAGCCTCTACATCACTATAATCCTGCAGGGCTCCAATTAATTTGTCAGTCTTAACCGGAGTACTAGCCTTTTGGCCCAGGCCCCTCAGACCCTCACCCTCCTGAGGGCGGCTGCTGCTGCTGTCCCCCCGTCCCAAACCCCCCTGACTGCCACTGCTCGTTCCCCTGTTGCTGCCCCTGCCCTCCCCCAAAACAATTGACCAACGCATGTCTGCCTCCGTAACTCGAGCAGTCATGCCGAAACCTGCAGTACTCTCGAGTGCACAATCCCTTGTTGTAGTCCCAGCAAGCCCCTTTTGATCCCGCCTGTCCTCTTCCTGTGCCATCCACCCCTCCCCGGGTGGGGCACCCCTGAAAGGGCTGATACACGAGCAGGAGGCCGCTGGCCGTGAAGATGGTTTTACCCACCCCCGCCAGCCCCATCGTATGTTGCCATAAGTCTGTGTCCAATTCACCCCATTTGGCCTTTCGGTCCCATGCCATGCGTGCTCTAAACTCCTCATCACATTGGGCCCATGCATAGCCACCCCCTGTAATCTGGGCCATCCTAATCACGTCCGTGTACTTGAACATGGCCACACACCTTTCCGGGTATTTCTCGCAGTACACACTGACATACATGAGGAATGCCACCGTCCAATTCTCTATTGTCAGAGGTACTTTAGGCCTTTTGGTCCACTCAAATTCCTCTTCTTTAGACCATTCTTTTGCCCTAACTTCTCTGTGAAGGAGTTTAAGCATCTCCACATATTCACGTTCTTTCGTGGTCAGCATTAGATGCGCACCCAATGGCTTAGTGACACCCATGTAAGGCAACCGTTTTATTTTTAACTCTTTACTTTCTAATTTGGTCTCAGGTTCAACTGTTGGTATTTCTACCGCGCCTTTCTTGTCAGGCGCTCTTTCTCCTGTGCTTCCGGGCGCTTTACCTGCGCCCTCCGCTGACCCCTTACCTGAGTCATCCGCCCCTACTCCAACATCCAGCACATACGTACCCTTCCGCAACCTACCCCCATTCCCCCCTCCTGGTCAACCCCCCCCCACACCCACTGACACCATTATGGGTCACAATCCCGCCGCCTGTTTACCTGGCGCTAATGATTCCGCCCGTCTTTCATCTGGCCGTCTTGCCAAGAGGGCCGATCTCTCCTCCAAACGCTATGTCCGACCCGTGGGCTCTGCCTGGTGTCGTGACACCTGTAAAACACTATGCACAGCATTACTCGGCCCCCCCACTCCCTCGTCTTCCATTTCTCTTAACTCTCCCTCCTCCATGCTATCTTCATCATAATGTAGTTCCTCCCTCCTGGAACCACAGGCTTTCCCACCCGGAGGTGCAGACTGCAAACTCTTCACACTACTCAAAAGTTCGTCCTCGGCGCTCCTCTTTCTGCGGTGTCCCCCGGACCATTGAGGCCCAGTGGGTGTTGGCGCCGGCGAGTCTGCCCTGGGCTTACTTATGCCAGCCGCGACGGGATCCCCTGCCAGTACTGGGTACGCCGTGCTAGGCTCCACCCTCCCTTCTCCTTGGTGCCATCGGGCCGCTCCCAGCCCTATCAAGTCTGGCACCCCGCGTTGCTCCACCGCCTGAAAAAGAAAGGCATGGTCTGGAGTGCTGGACCTACCTCTCTTCTCTCTCCTATCCCAGCTCTTCTTCCTGTCTGCCCCTAAAGTGCTGGTCGCCCTAGCCTGCCCTACCATGCTAAAATCCACCTGCTCCCTCTCTCCGCCACTCCATTCCCAACCCGCCGGGCCACCAGCCCCCATCCCACTAGGCCCCGCCACCGCCGCAAAAGAATCCCTGCCCAACCCACTGTACCCCCACTGCATCCCACCCTTGCGTGCCCCCGGTCCCCTGGCCGAAAACCCCCCGGGCCCCTCCAGCGACATGTATCCCTCCCCCCGACCAAAACCCCCTATCCCCAGCATCTCCTCATTCCACGAGGAGAAAATATCCAGGCCCTCCCAATCCCTGACACTCCCTTCCGACTCCAAATCAATGGGGGCACCCACTCCCCCATCCTTCCCCACCAGCCCAGGACTCCCCCCCTCCATCCCCTCAACACCACACCCTGCCTGCCCCACCCAAAACCTCCATACCATGCCCCGCTGGGGAAACCTGCGCAGATGCTGATGTGCCTCCCTGCATACCCTCCTCAGACGAAGTCCCCATGTCCCCTGCACACATTCCTCCACTAACCAGGGAGTGTCTCCCAGCTGCTGGGGGCCTGTCCTTGAGCCCTTAACCAGCCCTTTCACCCCCTTTTTAGGTCTCGCCTAGACAGCGCAAGCTGTCTCCGAGACATGCAGTATACACTTTAGTGTGGAAGCTTCATGGAAGCTCCGCCCACTCTTTCCCGATCTTTTTCATTGGCTTAGGTCACGAAATGCTGCCTTCCAATTGGTTTAAGGTTTGTTATCTCCACCTCATGACGATTATGTCGTCATTTGTATCCTTCCAAGGCTACTGGCCCCTTTACTCATCGCACTTTCTTCTGGCCTGCCGCCTAATCACAATGGTGTGCGCGCGATTACGTGCTCTCGTCCCCTGGCCGGCTTAACGGAAGGCAGCGTGCTAGCCTAACTGTATGTAGCAGAGTAGAAGTTGCATCTGCAATGCATCGGGCTCGCGTTTGTTATTTGCATTAAGCCTGCCTGGCAGCGAGTCGCCATGTCTGCCAGCGAGTCACCATGTTTGGGGCTACTTTCGTTCGTCTTCTAAAGTTTTTGTTTGCGCCCGTCGCCGCTGCCAGGGCTGCCGTGCGCTCACCGCTCTGAGAAGCAGCTGCTTGAAAAGCACCCTGTGCGGCCAGACTTGCGTTGCGGGCTGCCCTGGTACGTGTGCCCGGGACGGCTTTAAGTAAAACCCCTACACGCCAGCACAGACTCCCCAAGTCCTGCCCAGTGCCCCCCTCCCTCAGCCCCCTCACCTGTGCTCCTCATCCAGGGGTGGATGTGCAGGCTGCTGCCTCCTTGCAGCTCCTGCTCCCGGCTCCGGTGCTCCTTGCCGCCGCCCCTGCTTCGAGGGGTCGCACGCTGGTCACATCATGGGCAGGTTCTGCTCAAAGGGCGAGCAGTGCATGTTGAAGGACGCTGCCTCCAGGCTGTAGCTGGCAAGGTAGAGCCCCGGGGCGCAGTGGGGTTGCAGGCTGTTCCTATTGCTGTAGCGTCCCGAGTTGGAAGTGACCAACGGGGCCGCCCCACACGAGGCCGGTGCATAAGTCTCCGGCCGCTGGGGGCTGGAGGCAAAGGCGCAAGAAGTTTGCTCGGGGAAGACCCCGGACGGGAAAACGGACCGGCAGCCAGGTATTTGGAGAACAGTATATTGGCATAATACAGTGAATTTATAATCCGGCCGGGTGATTTGTGGGCCGGGACGTGTTAGTGTAGGTTTTACAAGGTACGCTGATATATTATGGAATTAAGAGTTCGATTTACACCAAAAAGGACCGACCCTCTTTTTACGCCCGGACCATGTGACTCTGGGGCACGTGCCCGCCTCGGATCCAATCAGGGCCTAGCTTCCCACTGCTCCTGTAATATGGAGAACATGGTGCCAAAAAAAATCAGCAAGGACTCTACCCGAACCGGGGGGATTAGGGAAGGTGGGGTCTGAGGAGTACTGGGGGATCGATAAGAAGGTGCAATCAGCTCTCAGACCCCTGCGATGGGACCCCGCTCTGAGGGGGCGCTGAGCCGCGGCACACATCTGACCCCACCCCAGTCCTCCTTCCATTTAAATCTCTTCATTTCGCTATTGATCGCGCCTCAGATTTCTTCCTGCCTGCCACACAATCTCGCCGCCAGTGCCATTCGTTATGGGGGGGCACGGTTTGTCATTTCAACCCTCTTATCCCCAGCGGAGCCGGCCCTGCTTCCACTCGGTGACCGGCAGTTAGTACAGTGTGTCTTCCATATAAAATGGAGTTGTATCCAGTACAACTCTTGATTATTGTAGGCACATCGTTATAGTTTCTTGCCAAAAAGATCCAAATTTAATTTGTAGTGTGATCTTTCAAACGCGTGTACGCGGCTCCTCCACACTATTTTAATATTGATATGAAACTTCTAAAAAACAACAACGTGCAGTCAGCATCGTCTGAAGTCAAGTGTGGTATTATACCACTGTGATCCCGTCCAGAGCGTAGAGCATGTAACTAATTATATGTCAAAATATCCTAAAGTAGGTGTCCGAATGAATTGGGATGAAAGAATGAAGACCATGATAATTTCCTGGCAGTATCTTCATCGCGTTTCCGGCAGCCTTAGTAGTAAAAAGTACCTTTTAATATAGAAGTACAGATCAGCAGCCATGGTTTCCTAGATGGGCACGCCAGGAATCTGCGCATCGAGCTTTTTATTTGCCCAGGGGTTTTGCCGCAGAAGAATGTGGAAAAGCCATCCATAAACAGGACCACAAAATGTGTTCAGCAAGGCTAAGTGAAACTTGATTAATTGCTAATTTATAATTGTGTTAGAATATCCTTTCAATGGCAAGAAAACCAGTAACTTTCAGTTTTATAAGAAAAGGCAGTGAAAAAACGAATTACGTTTTCATGGTTTGATTTTTGTTAGATACATATGAACTCTGTAGCACTTACTTTGCCTTTTAGAACTAGGGCTCGTTGTCCAAACTCGCTGTAATACAGTGTTTTTGTCACATACATTGGACCGCTGGACAGTCATATAGCCCATTAATTTAATTACTTATGTGTTCATATGACAGTATTTCTATGCAGTATGCTTCCTCGTTCATTTTACAGACCTTCCCATTTGTTTTCCATCTTTATTCTATTTTTTAATTCCCCATCATTTTGTATTGAGTGGCTTGTAATTACAAGCCTCCATTTGTAATTGTGGGACTACAAGTCCCAGAATGCAAAGCTACGCTTAGTAAAAGTCAGACCTGGCTGATGATATCACACATATTATGGGTCACTTATCACCTATTCATCTCATCTCTCCCACTTGACACTTTACTTCCCCCACAAACTCTATCTCTCTTCCTTTCTGTCTTCCTCCGTCTTCCCCTCCCCATTCATTAATTCTTTCTCTCTCACTGAATTTTATCCCACCCGTCTCGGTCTCACTTTTTTCCCTACCACAACTCGCGTTTCCAAAATGTCCACTGTGATGATGAGGGTGACCAGGCCATGTGTGTTGTGTTTTTGGGGACTTGTTTTTTACTTTTCATATTCTTAGTGTGGCCCGCAAGTCCCAGCATGCGCTGTTGGCAGAGCATCCGGAAACTCCGTATGTTGGCTTTGATGCATTGTACCACTGCCTCTCTCATACTTTATAAATAATGTATGTAATTGAACCACCAGCCTGCCTCCCCACTTGCTTCCAGTTTTTTCTCCCTATAGATGGCTGTGACAGTTGTTCTGCTCATCTGTGGCTGTGCCCTTCTGAGCGTGAACTTATTGTCATTATTGCGTGCATGTCTTTACGTTTTCATGTTTGTATGTTCCGTGCGTCCTCCTGCGGTCAAAGTTTGCTGGTTTTGCGGTGTCTCGCCACATTAATAAGGCGCAAATGTCCAACCCTAAATAGGATGTCTTCTTTGTAAATCACGTTGTATGTATGAAAGGGCGCGGGATTTCTCCATCTGAGCAGGACGTCAGCGCAGGATGCTGGGGGTAGGGGGTAGTGGCGGCCTGGGAGAGTCTTGGGGAGCTGGGCTATGAGATCTATAGACCTTCTCCAAGGGGGCGGGTTGTAGGGTGAGCAGGGCACCAAGGTAAGCCAAGCTATTGGCATTGTAAATAACAATGCATGTTATTTATGTTTTAAAATCCAAACCATAATAAAGCTCCCACCCTCCCGTGACATGGACTCGACTAGAGGGGCCGCATCCTCGCTCCCTGTGCAGCCCCCGGCCCTCACCTGTCCCTTGTTTGCTTTTTAGGGGGGCGAGCAGGCCAGCACCGCGGCCGCTACCCCTGCCGCCGCCATCCTCGCAGGGCGCGTGCTTTCCGAGGCCTCCAGCATGAGAAGGTCGAGCCGGCCGGCCTCGCTGAGGAGATGGACCGCCTCCAGAACCCCGTAATCTGCATCCGCCATCACCAATATCGCTGACACTGCCAAATTAACCGCAACAACACTACCCTACACCTACCACACCGCAAGCTAGCAACCACAGGAAAAAATGCTGAAAAAAGCTAATCCTACAGCGCTCCCAGCCACCAAGTCACCAAACCTAAAATTGTGGCTGGTGAAGCGCGAAAAGCCCACATATACCCCTTGGGCTACAAAATTATTATTGGGCTACAATTGGGCTAATCCCAATGTAGCCCAAAGTCCCACAAAAAGGCCGCTACTCGGCCAGCCCCTCCCCCTCCCAATCTGCCCGGGGGCAGACCTCACGGTGCTCGGCTGCCCCCCAAAACCCCCTTCTATGCTGCAGCAGGCTACTGCATCATGCAAAGGGAAGCAGCTTTTTAACTCTGTATACACTGCATTTTAAACAATAATTGGTTGCTGAATTATGTGCTTAGAGAGAAAGTATTGTTAAGAAAAAATTGTAATTAACATTAAAGTGACTTTTTACTGTGCATTTATGTGTGAGAGGCGCATATGTACACCTGACACGAACACTTTGTTTTTCTAGGTAACACTTGGAGGAAATGTTTCCAAACCAGCAAAGTACTCTCTCCCTGGGAGACCTTTCACTCATTTTTTGATGTTACTTTTTCAAATATAAAGATTATTTAGGGGAGATTCAATTGGAAACAATACTTTTTGTATTTCTGTATTATACTGCCATGACCCCTTTGGTGTTTACCAGAGGCTCTGGTGCCAACCTTCCGATGGAGGACACATGGTTCTAGTCTGGTCTACCACCAGCATTTTGGAGGGCCATTTATATTTAAGGATTTTTTTTAGGTCTAGCCTGGGCAGTGCATGCGCTGCTCTTTATTGAGGAATGGAATAAAAGCTCCGGCCGTTTCCTGCCCATCTTTTCAAGTGGCTCCTGTTACAGTCCTTTCAAAATTGTTTTTTTTTTCTCGTGAATTGGCATACTAGTGCCTCCTTGGTACCGCCTTGTCTGCATTTGTAACCTCCCATAACAGCTGTGCTTTTTACTTGTAGTCATACCAGGTTTGCTTTATCTAGTCAGTGAGCACTATTTTCTTTCATGGTAATTAATGTAAAGAGCGCACACCACTTTTTGTTGTTGTTGTTTTTTTGCAGATTAATATAGCTCGAGCTTGACCCAAAGGTATTGGAGCGCTTTACATGAGTACCAGTTACGTTACACAAGGACACATTCATTTTTTTTTGGTAGGCACGGGGAGATTAGGGGCCAGATGTAGGTATAACCCAAATTGCGACTTCTTAATAGCGATTTTTTTCCAAACAAGGTAATCGCGCCAGGCTGCAGGAGGAGAGATAGATGAGGCAACCAGGGAGCCCAACACACTGGAGGAGGATGTCCTGTCACCTGCTGAGGTCACACCACCACCACCGCCAACACCACCACCACAGTGGCTAGCCTCCAGGAGATGGAGGGCTCAGAGGAGGAGAGCATGGGAGCCCAACAGACCCCGCAAGATGAGGATAGACATACAGCAGGAACACAGTCCCCCATGGAGCTTGGCAACACAGTTGCCCGAAGACGCCGACCAAGGGCACACAGTCCTGAGGTAGAGGAGTCCAGTGTCTTTGCAGGTCTGGAGGGGATGTTGCTGATAGTGCAGCGCCTGCAAGGCAAAACAATGAGGGCAATGCAACGCCAGATGGTGGCTAACAACAAACACATGCGCGATATGAAGGAGGCCATATACTGCCTCAACAACACCGTGGCTGAGGGCATGTGGGACATGTCAGAGGCTGTTAGGCTGTTATGCAGCAAGATGGAAAGCGAATGTGGGGCAAGGCGCAGGTACAGACAGAGATTGGATGGGTACACCAAGGCAGTGAACCGGCTATGCAATGCCAGCCATGTACTTAGCAGGCGCTCGGTGGCCATGCAGCTGGAGATGGCCAAGTACAGCCGTGACGTCACAAGGGGATTGGTCACAGTCACCAGTGCCCTGGAGGTCCTGTAGACCTCGCAAATCGCTGCCACAGGATCGGGGGATGGGATGAAAGTGAGGAGACAACAAGCCGCAGCAGCATCACTCCCTCATTACAGGAGTCCAGGAGGCGCAGTGGAAGGCACGGACCAGCCGCAGGACAGACAGCTAGTTAGGACAGTGTGCCTAGTGAACGCAGCAGTGCTGCACATGGGCCCAGAAAATAAACCAGGCATCCCCTGGCATTGGTAGATGGGTGAAGTAACCCATTCGACATGGTGATGTGATTGTGAACATTGCATGGGGAGTATCTATGCCATGTTGGGGTTTTTGAGGCACTGTGAGGCCATCATAGTGTGGCGGTGTGCTGTCCTATTGCCTGACTTAAGGTCAATTAAACACCATTACGTTATTGCAGTCACTCGCTTTGTCTCATTACTTACTCAGAAATAGTTGTGTGTGATCTCAGCTCGTCTGTGTCTCCCATCTGGTGCTGCTGCGACACCTGCTGTGCTGTGGCTGTGGACAATCCTCTCCCTCATCCTCTGATTTAGTCAGTTCTACAGGTGTTCCTTTCCTTGTAGCCAGGTTATGCAGCATGGCACATGTTGCTATTATTTTGCAGCAGGTCACAGGGTGGTACTGCCGTGTACCTCCACTTTTGTGGAGGCAACGGAACCTGCTTTTGAGGAGTCCGAATGCACACTCCACCACATTCTTCGTTGATTTATGTGCAACATTGAATCGCCTTTCACTTGGGGTAGATGGGTTGAGGTATGGAGTCAGGATGAATGCTCGCACCGCATATGCACTATCACCTAGGTGTTAAAGGAAGAAAGATTATTTGCAGTCAGCAATAGATACGTCAAAGGTAGACATCAGGGTGTGTCACATTTATTTACCTAGCAGGTATCCTTCTCCAAATTCACCCCCAGCTAGACGGGTATAGATCCCACTGTTCCTGAAGATGTAGGAGTCATGCGTGCTCCCTGGAAATTTTGCTACGATGTCGGTAATGATGTTGGACGCATCACATATGACCTGTACGTTGATTGAATGTGTTGATTTGCGCTTACGGTAGATGTACTCAGTAGCAGCGGGGGGGCAGATTGGTGTGTGTGTCCCATCAATGCACCCTATTAAATGTGGGAACTGGGCCTTCTGATAAAAGTCCATCTTTGTCTTGTGCAGTTCCGCCTGTGTGCTGGGGAACCGGATATAGTGGTGCATCCTTTGCATCATGGCATCCAGGAATTTGTTGAAAAAACGCGACAGGCAACTCTGTGAGACACCACCAGCCACAGCTATTACCCCCTGGTAACTGCCGGATGCTGGTAGGTGCAGGCAACAGAGGACCTGCACATGTGGAGGTATTGTGTGCGCCCTTGGTGTCTGGTGCTCCAGGAGTGGGTGCAGGTCACGTATCAGGTCCAGGTTGGTGGTTGGGTGAAGCCTGTACCTCTCATGGATTTCTGTCTCTGTGAGTTGGAATAGTGAGATGCGCAGTCTGTATACGCGTTCCTGTCGTCTCCAGATCCTTTGAGCTGCAGCTTGTATCCGTATCCACCTTGCAATGACATAGAGGGCCGCCATTGTGTTCACACAGATGCATTCTGGGGCTGTTTATATGCTGTGCACCTGGTTACCACCTGCTTTGAGTTAGTGGTAATTTGCGACTCTTATTTAGTGATTTTGAATGGAATCTGTACTAGCGATTATAGGTACATTGTTCTGCGACTTTATTTAGCGATTTCTTATTTAGCGATTAGCTAAATAGTGAGTCGGTGTGGCATAATCGCTAAATAAGGAATCGCTAGGTTCATTCCATTGGTTTTAGCAATTCTTTATTTTGCAATTCGGTGTTTCTGCCTCTACATTACGCATGGGGTTTTAGCGATCGCAAACGTGGAAATTCTGCGAATTTCAGCGTTTGCGATCGCTAAATCACTACCTACATCTGGCCCTTGGTACCCACAATTTTTCTTAATTTGAAAGGAAGAGAACCAGCACCTCTTACCATAGGTACAAAACATTTAATGGGAGAGCACTGGCACTTCTAAATTGAAAAATATACACTTGATGAGTGAGTACCTGCACTATTTCTATTAAATTAAAATTTAGAGCAATAAAACCAGAAAGTATCAGAGTTAAGTAAGCCTGATTCACAAACCGATTTGCTCTAATGCGAAACAAAATGCTCTTCGGACATCTGTAATGTATGTCAATCTGAAATGTTTCAAATTCACGAAACAAATTCGAAATATATGCATAGAATTCTGACTGACACCGGCGTAATTATGTGCCATGTCACATTTGAGTAACTATCTTCCACATTAGCGTAATATTACTCAGTAAGAAAACTTACTACAAATCTGTAAATGTGGGTGTGTACAATTGGTTGGTTCTAAAAACAGGGACAATTTCTTCAAAAATGAGCATGGCAAGGGCAAAGTAAAGGAGGGGCACTGTGAGTGCAATGCAGATCTACTGACACACATGCAAAAGTGTAAGTCAGACCTCAAAGTGTTAGTCAATGGAAGACTAGTTCACAAAAGAAAACACTAATTTTTACTCTGGTATAAATTGCAAACCAAGGAGACTCAAAATTCCACCCAACCAGCCACACACTGGCACTGGAATGGCAATCAAAGCATTGCAAAATAAACGAATACAGGAAATAACGTAGCCATGACAAACTAAAAAAAAACATAAGTGAAATTAACGTAAAATGGACAACAGCACACATAATGACATAGGAAAACTGCATGCACAGAAAACCGAAATGCTGCTGACAATTCACTGTTACACATATGTACACGCACACACACACAGACCAAACGGAGAAGAGGGGGGCCATATTATCAAGAATGGCGATATCATTATCGCCGCTTTAGCCGCAGGAAACTGCCGCTAAAGCGGCGATAAGGGACTTGATAATATGCCCTTGTGAATTCCAATAGAAGCACAGGTTCTGGTGTGAAGGACATCAAACCTGGGCTTCTATTGGAATTCACAAGGGCATATTATCAAGCCCCTTATCTCTATCTCTAAAGCGGCAATAATGTTATTGCCATTCTTGATAATATGGCCCATGGACTCATGAAGAACAACGTGGAATAAGAAAGAAAACAGAGTGTTGGACTCCACAATTCTGATTCGTCACTTTAAATCAAGGATGTCAGCAGTGTATAATGGATATCTAAATGGTAAAGAGATACCTTAAGTAACTTACCATAGAAGGTTATATGTTTGACTGTAATCGTGAATGGATATACGTTACCAGTATCACAGTGTAATCAATTCTCCGTACTTTGATCCCCCCAAAAAATTGTTAAAACTACACATGCAAATAAAGAGCACCTCTATGATAACCCTGCTGTACTCGAACCAACCTCTCAGGCCCTGCTTGATAGTTGGCGTCCCCAATTGTCTAAGGACGAGACAGACAATGCCTGCTCCGCCCTCCTTGTTACACACAACAAGTATTTTTGTGAATCCTGACTGAAGTGAAATGTGGTTATTTGAATATAATCCATGGCTGGACCGGGGTAATAGATCCATTCCTACCCACTGACCCGCTCTCCTTGTGTGCTCTGATGGTAAGCTCACACTGGATAGAGGACCACCCCGCACATTAGTCCTATGCCCCCAGCATCTGGGACCTGCATCTGTAAGTAGACGTCTTTATTTTTCATATCACTTAGGGGAACTTTGCACGACGCACTTCCTTTTGAGCCCTATTTTGCTCAGTGCTCTCAAACTATGATGTAGCTGTGCATGGTGCTTCTCATACGAAATCGGCCAAGGAATTGCCGGAGGTGGTGGCAGCCAAATTGAAGAAGAGGTTGACGAAGGGAGGATAGCGGGCCCGTTTACAGACTGGCCGGTGGACGATTTGATCATTTCACCGCTGGGGGTGGTACCTAAGAAGAAGCAGAGCGAGTTCATAATGATCCACCACCACCGTCAATTCCTTGGCCGATTTCAAATTGTCCGCCCATCTCCTTTCCCGGGGGCCCTGATATCCCACACGAAAGCCCTCCGTAAAACCCCACTGAAGTTTCAAAGCTGCCTCCCTGTCGGGGAAACGAGAGAGCCATGGACCCATCACCTTGACCTTAACTGGTGTAGGCGCCCTTCTGCCCAGCCTGTCCCCTCCCTTTAGTAGCCCGCCATTATTCAGAGGGTGAGGCCAAGGTAAAGCATTGTGTAAGCGCATGTCGGCCCCCGCACTTGGAGCATTCATGTTTAAACTAACAGGGGTATCGCGCGCAATAGGCCCTGTTGTAGCTCCAACAGGCTCCAGTATTGTTTGCCCCAGTCTTGGTCTGTGTCCCTGCACCCCTTGTACTGGGATTACTTCCTGCCGCCCCAACGTGGGCGGGCCGCGGCAGAAAGGACTGGTACGCCACTGTCAAACCACTGGCTGTGTGGATGTGGACGCTGAGGATTGCATGGACGACATCCACTGCATCCACAGTTCCTGGTCAACCTCCCCCCAAGGCTTATCAGGGTTCACACTAATCCTGGCCCTAAACTCCTCATCGTAACTCAGCCAGGCAAAACCCCCGAAATGCATCTGGACCTTCCTGATGATATCCATGTACTTCAACAGTGCTATGGCCCGGTCAAGATATTTCTCACAATAGATACTCCTCCTCCTTAGAACCCTCCATTGCTTGTATCTCCCTGTGCAGGAGTTTAAACACATCCACATATTCGTGTTTCCAGATTCTATTCCTCGTCTTATCTCATAGATGAGACCCCAGTGGCATGGCCAGACCCATGTAAGGCAATTGTTTGTGATGCTTGTCATCTCCTTTGTTGCCCTTCTCCACAGCCTCTTCTAACTTGTCCGTCTGAACGCCCGCCGCCGTCATCTTCTTATCCCCCCCGCCTTAGCCCCCTTTTCTAACCCTGCAGGGCCCTGCAGTGGCGCTATGGCGTCCCTCACTGACCCCTCTCCCACACCTACCGACCGGCAGGCCTTTTTCCTCCCTTCCTTTGGCCCACCATCCCAGGCTGCCCACCATGCCCCCTCACCTGTCAAAGCCGTCTGCGTCTCTCCGGTACGTCCTCCGACGGCGTTCGTCCTCGTGTTGTCCGCTTTCGCTTTGCCTCTCGACGGCTTTGTGGCTTGCAAAACACCAATTCTGCTGTTGCTCTTCTCCCCAGCACCCCCAGGTCCGTGCGTCCAGTCATAGTCATCCCGCACCTCCCCTTCTTCCAACTCATCGCTCTCTGCACCATAATCCAACTCCACCTCAGGTTCCAATTCAACAGGTGTCCACAGCACCTCCTGCACCGCTTTCTTCACAACCGTACTCTTCTTTACATGCACTCCACCACCACTTGCCACACACGCCGCCATTGCCCGCTCCCGCGATGGAGGGAAGGCTGCCGCGGATCCCCCTGCTGCTTCCAGCCGGCGTCCCAGGGCTGTCTTGTGCCCCGCCGGGCCCCCCAGCACTCTGCCGACCTCCGCCGGCTTGGATCCCCCCGCCCCCAAGGTCGCACAAACCTGGCCGGCCCCCGGCACCATCGGGCCTCAGAGCCGTCCTGGCCGTTCCCTACCCCTGACTGGCGACGCCCGTCCCCTTCCACCCATACCCACTTGCCCTTGGCCTCCCTCTCCCGCTCCTCCTGCTCAGCCCACCTTTCCTCCTCAGATGTGGACGTAGGGGCCCCTATAGCCCAGCATCCCAGCCCACCTCGCCCCTGGCCTCACACATCTCCACCCACTGCAGCTCCGTTTCACGTATCATTCTACGCTGATCCTTAATCATTTTTCCTCAAGTGTCATACCTTCCCACCTGGGGTGGGCAAGGGAAAAACAGACACCCCATCCCACGCCCCCTGCCTGGCTCCCCATGTGCTGCCCCAACCTGTGCCAGCCCCTACCCCCCCAGCCCAACCTGTGGGGCACCTGTCTGTTCCTTCCCCGGGCCTCCTCTGAGCCCGGCCAGGCCCATCCGAGGCCTGCTTGAAAGGTCAATGGGAGCGTCCACCCACTGACCCTCATCGCCACTTCTCTCTGTCCCCTGGAATGCCTGCTCCTGCCTCTGCTGAGCCCACACACCACCCGGGCCCGCCCCACCGCCCTGCTCCGCTATTCCCGGACCCCCCACCTGCCCAGCTCCCACCAGCAACGGGGTCCCGGTCCCCCGCCCCCCAGCCATGACACCTTCGCCATCCGGGCCATGCCTGGGCCCTTGGAGCCCACCTGGCTTGACCCCCTCCCATGAGGGGCCACCCAAATCAGTCGCAATGTCACCTAGACGCGGGGGCAGGCTCCGGCGCCTGCCGCCACGTGGCGCTGCCTCTTTTTTCACTCCCCTGCACCCCCAGACATACCTCTGTTAGCTGGTGGTGGCTCGTCCATGTAAGCCACCACAGCGCCACCACACCGGCCGATACCGCCCTCGGGGCACTGAACGTCCCAACCCACGCCTCTTCTAATACGCCGGGCCGGAGCAGGTCCTTACTATGGGCACAGCCCAGAACCCGCAGGGCCTCCCTCACGACCTCCGACGTCACCTCAGCCATCCCGGCTCGGCCCACCTCTGCAGAACCAGCAACTTGTCCACACTCACAGTAAGCGGCACCACAGGCAGTAAGCTCCGCAGTCCGTCACCGCCAGCAAATCGCCTGTACCCCCACTCTCCTTAATAAACCCTAACCCTCCAAATTAACTCTATCCCTCCCGATGGTGCCGGAATGAAGGAAGAGGAAGTTGCCTTCCTCCCCGGCATTCTTATACCCCTCTCTAACCTCACCCCTTAACCCCAGTCTAGTCCTTCGTGCGTGAAAGACCCCGGGGGAAGACTAGTCTGCAACTTTGCTTCCCCCGGGGCCCACCATTGTCTGGGTCAGTTTTGCTGCACTGTTGGCAAGCGTTTCTATGTTTTACCTCCACCTATCTTGTTGGGCTGTTTTATTTGTCATTGCTCTACTCTGTACCTGGGCCAGTTGTTACAATTGTCTTTCTCAATGCAACGCAACGCAACGGGAATGGGGCTTGGTTTATCATTTGTACAACAATCACATATTTAATAAAAAGGATTTTTTTTAATACAGAAAAAAATAGAAAGAGCACTGCATCCCTAATATATATATATACTAACACTTCTTCCTGTGACCTGAATAGCTACCTCAAACTTTGTCACTATTCACTGGTTGTGGAAGATGAGTTATCATTTCTTCTCGAATCCTGTAAAATTGCAAGACTTAAAACTTAACAAAGACCTTGCCCTTGCCACTATTTGTATCCAAACCCGCACAGGCTGTCGCAGCAGTTCGTGTTAGTGTTGTAAAAGTTCAATTGAGGGCTCCATTGATCATAATGGACCTCATCAAACTTTTACAAAGTTTTACATTTTTCAAAGACAAACTATCAAAGAGGGAGCTTGTTATTTAAAATATGAAAAACTAAAGAACGTCTCCCCATGGGAGTTTTGTTCCATGGTATGGGGCCATTATTGCATTTATTTTACTATCTAAACCTGACGGTGATGGACAGCAAAAAAAGCCATTCCACAGCCCCCTCTAAATATGACAGTTGGTTTGATGGCTAACCTCCAAAGGCCTCTACTTCATTGGGCTGTCGGAGGCGTATGTTGGTGACGGAGCCAAAGAAGGTTCCATCATCTACATAGTTTTGGTCCGCCGCCTCCAAATGTGGCTGGCAAACTCACAGTGTTGCAAAGAAGGTACTCTGTCACCATTGCGAGGGAGTACCCTCTCTGCCAATTTCTAAATTAGGAACTTAGTAGTAGAGCTTATCAACACAAATGTTTTCCTAAGAATACTTTTCTTTAACCAGATCAGACTTCGATTACTTCCAAACATGATCACAAAACAGTTTCCAGTGGTTTCTTTAACTCTATCAGTAAGGTCTGGTGGCTGCAACAATATATCTTGATTGCTTACAAAGGATGCCTGAAACAGAAGGATATTATACTGTGATTTCAAAATGACCACATCCACTTGCAGACCTTTGACAGTCAGAACTTTCAGTTTGGACTGCTGTACAATAGTTGTGTGTCTGCCTTTTTTTTTTTAAAGAGTCAATCATCCACACAAAATCACTTCTTTTTTTTTTTACAACTAATACTGTCATTTCTGACAAAATCTTAAATTGAGGAACCGTTTGCATCGTGAAAGATCTCTTTTCAATAGCTTTAGTCAATATTTTCTCACATACTCGAAAATCAGAAAAATTGATCAGAACTGTTCGAAGGATACTTGCGTTAGTGAAGCGCTGAGAGGGCACCCTGGGTGCAATGGCAGCGTTGTGATTGGCTAGGACGCCGTCTATGGGGAGGCCGTTTTCTTCATGCGGGTTATGCAGCAGCCTACATGGAGAAAACGGAGTCAGAGACCATAACATTGGGCTAGCCACTCCTCCCCAAACCACCCACCCACCCGCCCCAAACCAGGCCTACCCTTCTTCTGCTTTCTCACAGTGCAAGAAGCAGAAACGTAAAAAGGTATTTATACTATTTTACGTTTCTGCTTCTACCTTGCTAGTGTTTCCCAAACTTGAAGTACCTTCAGAGAAACAACCTTGCTAGTGTTTCCTTAAAAGGCATACAGATCACCACTGGGCAAGCAGTGATCTCCAGGGGCAGTTCCTCCATGTGGGCGTCGGAGCGTCGCCCCAATGCTTTCTCGCAGTGTGAGCAGCAGAAACGTAAAATGGTATAAATACCATTTTATGCTCCGACGCCCACGTGGAGGAGCCGCCCCTGGAGATCACTGCTTGCCCAGTGGTGATCTGTGTGCCTTTTAAAGAAACACTAGCAAGGTTGTTCCTCTGAAGGTACTTCAAGTTTGGTAGACAGCTGCTGTCTGTTAGGGGACTCTTCACCAAAGGTTTTCTGAAACAAAATCCCAAAGCAGGAGTTTTTTCAGAATAACAAAAAACTAATGACCCCCAAACACTTGGAGTTGTATTCCAGGGTGTGAGGGAGCATTGTATTATTTACTGGCCATGACCACCAGGTTTTCCTTGGTGATGATGGACAGAAATAAAATTAATTCACACCATCTAAATAGCACAGATGGTGTAATGTCAATACTCCAACAAGCCCGTCACAATTGGACCATTAGAGTAAGCTTTCCAATTGCGGAGCCAGCAGAGGAACATTGATCGAAAAGTTGATGGTCTGCCCAACTCTACAGAGAGTCGGTGGCTCATCACCATTGTGAAGAAGTACCCCGTCTGACACACTCTAAACCAGGCTCTAACTTTGGAGTAGCTTAATTAAAAATAAATACCTCTGTGGGACGGCCGTCCGCGTATAGCGATAGCAAAACTAACTCTTCCTTGGTACGATGGGGGTATCGCGCTTCCCGACATCAGAAGATACTATTGGGCCTCCCAACTGAGTGCGATCAATCATGGAGTCTACGGCCCGGCGCTTAGCCCTGGCTTTGCTATGGACCGGTGGTTGCTGCGTGGGGGTGGCTACTATAGAGCACTTTACTCGAGGCCCCCGGCTGGGTCCCTCACGGGGCCGACCGGGGTGGCGGTGAATGTGTGGAAGACAGTCACGAACTCGTTGGGCTGGAAAGATAGGCTCACCCTCGCCACTCCGTTGTATGACTCCGATATGCTGGGGAAACTTTGGCACTCTAAGGGATTCGAGAAATGGGATCTGATTGGCATCTCCAGGGTGGGTGACCTGCTGGCCAAGGGGCGGATTAAGTCATTTGACGAACTACGGACGGAATATGCGCTGGAGGGCACGGAATATTTCCGTTATGCGCAGGTGCGCCATGCGCTGCGGTCGGTACTCGTTGAGGGGGAAAAGGTGCCTGAGTCCTCTCCCTTGGAGGACCGGATCCTGGACGGCCATATGCCGGAGAGCACAATCTCCCTAATCTACAAAAAGCTTGTGAACGTCCGGACCGACCTCCTCCTGGGGGTGCGGGATCAGTGGACTAGGGACGGCCTTGAGCTGGACGATGAGGATTGGCAATACGCCGTCTCCTCTCCTAAGGAGGTCGCGATCCCCGCCAGACTACGGCTGGTCCAGCTTAAGATACTGCACAGAGTCTACGTCACTGGGCCCCGGCTGGTCCATATGGGTTTTTCCAAGGATGGGCTATGTAAGAGGGGCTGCGGGATGGTGGGCACCTTTCTACATATCATATGGGAGTGTGGTGTGATTGCGGACTTTTGGAAGCGGATTCACGTTGTGATGCAGGAGGTCACGGGTGTTGTACTGCACCCAGAGGCGTGGCGCTGTCTTTTGAATGTGTGGGGTCCTACAGATTATGACGCAGCGCAGACTCAAGGGGCGACCCTAGGCAATATGGTGGCTAAGCGAGATATAGCACGACTGTGGGGCTCTCATAGCCCGCCCACCCTGGATGCATGGAAGGACAACATGGACTGGAGCATGTTTCGGGAGAAAACGGTGTATAGTGCATGGGGGAGGCCTAAGAAATGGCATAAGGTATGGGGAAGTTGGAACCAATATAGGGGGGGGCATATGTCTGCCTCCTGCCATTGAACCGCCAGAGGAGCAACTTTCCCCCTAGCCTCACTTCCGACTTGGGTCTTTCTGATGCACCTCTGTTAGAATGTTAGTGCCTCTGCTTCTCCCTCATCCTCCCGATCGGTGGCTTTGATTTGATGTTGGAAATGGGGCCGCGCCCCCGCTGGGAACTGGCACGAATTTGTGGTGTATACTGCCTTGCTTGTTGTGTTTATTGTAGGTAGTTTTCAAAAATGAAACCTTTGTCTTTATCCTGCATTAGAGCTATGGAGGACTTCATGTGTTGACTGATTAGCTGCCGAACCTCCGGGATGTCGGCTGAATAGCTGTGTATCTGATTTATACGAATAAAGGTTTTTAAAAATAAATAAATAAATAAATAAATAAATAAATAAATAAATACCTGAGTGGGTGCAAGAACCACAGTGTACACTCAGCAAACTTTCTGTTTCTCCAGAAGAGTGGCATACACATATTTGTTCAGTTGAGAAATTTCACTACTGTGTATGTTAGTTTTCTAGAGTAACATACATAGTAACTTTTGCCACACTTACACTTGACATTGTGATGAACAAACAAAACATGACCCCCTGGCAGTAAATAAAAAAAACTGTTGGAAGTCTGGCCCTTATTTGCAGCTTTGTGTACTTTGTACTCGGTCCTAAATATGCAGAATATCCCAACCGCCATATTACAAGGGCCCTAGGCTTTAATACACTTGGAGCACGGCAGACATCTGCCATGTGTTTGACAGAATATCCCATCCGCCAAACTCTAAATAAGGCCCATAGTCTCATTACAACACATTTACTGGAGTCCTAAAAAAGTTTGGATTAATCAGTCAATAATTTAAATATTGACCAATGTGTGTGGAATTAAAGTCACAGAGTAGATCATTAATGCTTTATTTTAAATTGTGATGTCTGTTGTTACATGGTTTAGGTCAGTCCCCATAACAAGAAAAAAATCTATTGGGCCATTGCCAGGAGAGTGTGCCATAAGAGGGCCTACGAACACTGTACCATCAACTGCTAAAAACGTTGAGGCGACCTTTCTGTGGCAGACTGACCCCATCGCTTTGACCCAACTGGGAAGGTTTTCCCAGCAGACAAGAGGGATGAGGCAGTTGCTGACCCGCATGATGCTCTGCATTCTGTGGTGGTTGACGCCGCCTTGGATGGGGAACTGAAAGCCCAGGTGTGAGCTTGATCTCCTTAGTAACAATTGATGTTGGATATATGTCTTGACAATGCTTTGTGTGTCAATACTTATCATGATTGACTATATCTCTGCATGCACGCCTATGCAATTTAATAACCATATGCAAACACAATAGCTTTGTTGTAGTTTGTTGTGTCACATTGAGCTTGATAAAGCATTGTTCTTTTATTAGAGATTTGGGGACAGGATACACTGTCAAGACATGATGGATATCCCGTCCAACATACTACAAGTGCCATAGTCTATAATGCACTTGTAATACAGCAGACAGGACATCTACCACACTTGTGACAGAGTATTCTATCTTCCAAACTCTAAACAATTGCCTTTAATTTCTAAGGAGGAGCCTGCCTCCTCTTTCACCACTTCAAAGTCCCGGTTCCCTCTCTCCAGCTTCAGGATAGTTATCAATACACTTCCAGTGTGTGTAAGCAACCTGATCTTCAAATTGGCCATAGAGAAGGTAACAGCATAAAAAATCTAAAAACTAGGCCTGTGACAGTCTGAGGGTTTCGTACCATCATATAGTATATACTCAAACAACACACGTGTAGATGTGCTCTTAATTTAGTTATTTATTTGTTTATATGATTTTCAACACGTTACATATACACATTGCGTATCACAAAAGTAACAGTAAAACAAACTCAGTTTAAGACCCCCCATATGCATTTTCTTCCAATGGAAAGGAAGCATTTGTGATTATTACATGTGACACAGTACACAAGTCATATTTGTTTTACATACAAGTTCCTGTGAGCACTATACACAATTCAAATATAATCAGTTTCCAAGGGTATCAATTGTTCAAAGGGTGTGACAGGAGGTATGTCGTCAGGGGTTCCCATATATCCTTTGATCTAGAAGTTCTAAGTAAGGCTGATTGTATACACTGGAGAATGACACTTGGGGCCTTATGTACATTTTTGTATATGGAACATTCATAATGCCGACCACATTTGTGACAGGGTATCCAGTGCACAAAGCCGTCAATAAAGCCCATTTTATTCAACTTTTATTCAATAGTTGATGATGGAGCAGTTGTGTAGCCATATCTTTGGTGTGTTTGGTATTTTGCGGCCTATTGCTCATAGCAAATCAATAGTGTATGTTAAGCCTCCATGGAAAATGTGTTTGTATATGTTATTCAGTACATGTAGTGGACCCATTGACTATCAACTGTGTTGTTCTGGCAGGTCACATTTTTCCATAAAATTCCAATTGTTCCCTTTACTAGTGATTGCAAGAAATCTGCCTTTTCTGCATGGTCACACTAGATTTTTCGTTTTTTGCTGGACCCTATATTTTTGCTTGCTTTGGAAGACTGGGCACCTTACCTCTGCTAACCAGAAGTAAAGTGTCTTTGCTCCCCCATTAGACATGGTTGAATTGTCATACTCCTAATTGGTATATTCAACTTAGCTATAAGTCCTTTGTATAAGGTAAAAGGTACACCCAGGGCCTGGAAGTTATATGTTGCATCCACTACATTGGTATTGCAAACATGGCTTCAGGCCTACCATGTGTAGCCTGACTGCAGCAGTGTAAAAACTGTAATTCGACCTGTCAAAATAAAACCATTTGACAAGTCAAAACCTACCTTTGAAATATTAATAAGTTACACCTAGTTAGGCTTTGTAGCCCATCAGGCAGGGTGCAAGGAATTTAAAGGTAGGGAATATAGAAATGTTATGTTAATGTGTCCTTACATCCAAAAGCTATTTTTCACATGGCAGGCCTAACTGTCCTATGTAGAAACCACATGACAGATTGAAATCCTAAAACTGTATCATTTGAATGGGACTTACTATTAAAATAATTAAAATACTATTTTGATAGTTATTATAAATCCAATTCAATGGTGAAGTAGGATCTTTAATCACTATAAAGTAAATGCACTTTTAGGAATTACTTTTCCTCTGCCTGAAGTTCCTGGAGACTAATTTGTATTTGCTCTCAACTTTACCAAGCCAGGGACTAGCATTTGAATAGCTGTAAAAAAAAGGTGTGAAATGCTTCCCTGGGCTAAACAATGTGCTAACCTGAATGGGCAGAGATGGCTTCTCTGAACCTCACAGCATAGGCAGGGTGGGGGCTGTCAACATCCTTTTTGACATTACGATATCAAATATGGCTTGAGTGTCAAATCCTGCTTTACAGGTCTGCTGGGCTTACTTCTACACTTTGGAGTGCACTTTAAAGGCAGAAAACAGCATGGTAAGAAAATACTTGTGTATCCACTGTTTAGTTCCTGATGAACTTTGTTTTGTCCTGTCAGACTTATGTCTCTGGGTTTATTGGGGTACAATGGCTGCTTCATACTGGATTTTGGTGTTAGATATGGAAGGTCTCTGGGATTACATTGTACCCACCCACACCCCCAGACTGCAGAGTCCAAGTTTAGTGTGGCTAAATACTTTTTCCATCTTGAAAATTCCCAAAGTGGCATGGTTGGCCCCAGGAAATTTTACCATATAGATTAGAGCATGACCAGAAGCCATTGCAACCCACTAGCTTGTTCTAGGCATACATGTCACACCTCCAGGCACCCATTTCAGAGCACCCATGGACCTGAGGAAGAATAGAAGACCTCAGAGGACCACTGAAGGACTGGATCTGCTCCCAGTTGTACTCAGGGCAAAGAAGTGTACTCCAAAGGTCATAAGGCTGGCCTCCTGTTCAATGTACAGGGATACAAGAAGCAACACGAGACCTTTCCTTCAATTTCCCAGCTGATTAGTGGCAACTGGACTTGAACTGGACCCTGCTGTTGGCCTCTGCTTGACACCCTGTGAGTTTCTAAGTGCCTCCTCTAGCTCCTGGGGGCTTTAGAAGTGTAATTCAGAGAGGGAATGGGAATTAAAGTACTAAGTCAGAAGGTAAAATCATTGACCAGGAAGAACCTGGTTGGTACATCCAGCCGGTGCTCCATTGCGGTAAGCCTCAAATTGTACCTGCACAACGGGCTACCATCATCATTGACTCTCATTGGCACTTCGTCCTTCTTGCGCTATTCCTACTTGAAACTTTAAAAAAACATACCTCTGATTCCCTTTCTTTTTTTTATTTTTTTATTTTCAAAAACCTTTATTGCACATAAAAATCAATACAAACATGGGCCTACAACCACCAGGGCCGGCCGCTAATATATACATGTTCAACAACATCAAGGAAGTAATGGGCCCCCTGGGGCTCAGCCGAATTGACAAAGTACTGAGTGCACCTCAGAAGTTATCCGGATACATACATTTTAGAAATACAAACGAAAAGGAAAAATAAAATAACACCAGAAAACAAGGGGGAAACCATCGAAAAAGAGGCGTTGAACCACGGCTGGGGGACCACACAGTACCAACTCCACCCTCGGGTGGTCAATGAGGATGATCAAGGGGGAGGTGGGGGCGACGGGAGAGCCACAACCATCTACAGGTGAAATGCAATAGTCCGGGAACCACAGGATCAGGGGGACAAGGCAGCATCAGATGAATCCACGAGGGGGGGTGTGCAGATGTTCCCACGGTACGCGTTCCACTGGCCCCAAATTCTACCCCACGCCCCCGGCTTACCCCGGGCCACATACACAGTCTTTTCTCTGCACATGCACCAGTCCATGTTCTCCTTCCATACTAACACAGTGGGAGGCCGCCGGGAACCCCAAAGCTGTGCGATGTCCCTCTTAGCAACCATGTTCCCAAGGGCCGCCCACCGAGTCTGAGCCGCATTATAATCGTTAGGCTCCCACACGTTCAGCACACATCGGCGGACCTCAGGCAACAGGGCGACCCCAGTGACACATTCCATGACAGCATGCACCCGGTGCCAATACTCCGCAACCTTACGGCACTCCCAGAGAACATGGAGAAAAGTGGCGCTGAGCCCACAGCCACGTCTACAGAGCCCATCTTCAGAAAAACCCATCAGAACTAAACGAGGGCCCGTCACGTAGACTTGGTGGAGAATTTTAAGTTGGACCAGACGGAGATGCGCGGATATAGCCACCTCCTTAGGGGAGGACAGCGCAGACTGCCAGTCCTCATCGTCCAGTTCCACCCCATCCCCGATCCACGCCTCCCGCAGACGCACGAGGAGATCCGCCCGAATGTTTATCAGTTTTTTATAGATAAGGGAAATAGTACTGTCGGGCAAGTGACCGTCGAGTATGCGGTCCTCGAGTGGCGAAGACACAGGGACTGCAGTCCCCGCCCCGATGGCCGAGAGCAAAGCGTGACGAACCTGAACGTACCTAAAGAACTCCCTCTCACTCAATTCGTACTCACTCTGCAGAGCAGCGAAGGATTTAACCGCACCCTTCACCCAAAGGTCACCTACTCTGCTGATGCCAATCGTGTCCCAACGCTCTAATCCCTTCGTCGTACAGAGGCTTCCCAATCTTTCAGACGCAAACAAGGGGGTCGCGCCCGTCAAGCGATCATTCCAGCCCATGGCCACATTCGCAGCCTTCCACAAGCGTACTGCAATCTTAGTGGGACCGGTTAAGGTCCTCCCAGCCGATCGAGAGTAAAGCGCTCTGTTAAAGTTGCCACCAGGCAACAAAAATCTATCCATTTCGAAAGCCGGATTCGGACCAGGTGAGTATGTGGCATGGTTAATAGCAGATAGCTGGGAAGCCCAATAGTACCTCCTGATGTCCGGGAGCGCGATGCCCCCGTCGTACCAGGGGAGAGTCAGTTTTGCAAGAGCAATACGTGCACGACCGCCCCAAACAAGTCTCCTTTGTAAGCTCTCTACTTCCCGGAAGTAGGCCGCCGGAATAATATCAAAGGAGTTCTGAAGTGCGTAAAGAAATCGGGGAAGAGACATCATTTTAAAAGGTGCAGCACGACCGAGGGGAGACAAGGGAAGCTTACGCCAACGGGCCACGTCTAACCTCAATCTCCGAAGTGGAGAGAGGAGATTATGCTCGTAGCGGACAGCAGGATCCAATGAGACGTACACCCCAGGTACGTAAAGCCGGAGCTGGACACCTTAATGGGAAAACGAGAAGGCAAGAGAGGAAAGCCACCGGATATAGCATAGACACAAGATTTGGACCAGTTAATGATCAAACCAGAGTTCTTGCCGAAGGAAGTGAGGATGTCAAAGAGCACATTGAGTGACTGACGTGGCGAGGTAAGGTACAAGAGAATGTCGTCCGCGTACAACGAAACACGATCCTCGAAGCCAGGGGCCCACTGAATCCCTCTTATCGACGGTTCCCAACGGAGCCAAGCAGCGAGCGGTTCCAAAGCTAACGCGAAGAGCAGGGGAGACAACGGACACCCCTGCCTAGTGCCCCTCCCAAGAACGAAGGGCCGGGAAACCCTCCCATTAACGACCACCTGTGCCAGCGGGGCAGCGTAAAAAAGTTTAACCCAATTAATAAATCCCGCCCCGAAGCCAAACTTTGCCAGGGCGGCCCAAAGATACGGCCATTCTATCGTATCAAAGGCCATCGTGGCGTCCAAGGAAACCAAGATGGCCGGCTCTGAAAGATATTCCGCCCTTGCAAGTACGCCATGCAGGCGCCGCAAGTTAAGGGCCGTATTCCGGTGCGGGATAAAACCGGATTGGTCCGGATGCACCAGCTCGCGAATAACAGTAAGCAGGCGGTTCGCAAGAACCTTGGCAAGGATTTTCGGCTCTGCGTTCAGCAGAGAAATAGGCCTATACGAGGCGCAACGGTCCCGAGGCTTACCGTCCTTGGGAATCACAACTATAGTGGCCAGGCGTTGGTCATCAGGGAGAGAGCCGAGTTCAAGCGACTCCGAGAACATAAGACGGAGAAATGGCGCAAGCCTGTCCGGTTGCAGTTTATAGAGTTCAATCGGGAGTCCGTTGGGGCCCATAGCCTTGCCTGAGCGAAGGGAACGAATCGCGGTTGCAATCTCGTCAACCGAAAGTGGGGCATCCATCTGCTCACGCTCCTCCACCGACAAGCAGGGCAAAGCAATATCCTTCAACAAGTGACGAGAGTCAGCCTCATCTCTAGTAGACACCGGGGAGTACACAGCACAGAAGTAGTCCGCAAAACACTCCACAATCTCACCAGGGTCAGTCACACTCACTCCCTCCGACGTCTGAAGCACGGGGACCACTCGATTCACTCTCTCCTTCTTATCAAGCCAAGCAATCAATTTACCCGCCTTATCCCCAGCATCGTACAGTCTACCCTGCTGTTCCCTATACATTGTCCGAGCAGCATCCGTAACAAGGGACTTGTATTCGAACTGCTTCAGGCTGAGGGCATGGAGCCCGTCCCGAGTGACATCCGTCTCCAGGGCAGCCTCCAATCCCGATATCTCAGCCTCCAATGCAACCACCTCCCCGTTCTTAGCTTTCTTGGCCTCCACGATCAGGGATAGGGCGTGTCCTCGGAGGACCGTTTTGAAGGCCTTCCACAGGGACACTAAGGACAAGACGGACCCCTCATTCTCCAGAAAATACTGATCAAGCGACTTAATCAGACCCTTGCGAATCTTGGGGTCACGCAAGTACCAGGGGTTAATGGGGGCGATCCGCCCGGCGGATCGCATCCCGGTGTCGAAGAGGAGCCACAATGGGGAATGATCGGAAATGCCCCGGGCCAGGTGCTTAACCTCCCGGACTCGGGTGGTCTGGGCCGCGGGCATTAGAAAATAATCAAGTCTGGAAAGACTCCCGTGGGCCTCGGAGTGGAATGTGTACTGACTCTGTGTCGGATGTGTCAACCTCCAGCAGTCCACCAGACCGAAAGTGTCCAAGAACCCGCTGAGCCACGCCTGGGCGGCAGAGAGGGCCCTGGGAGGGTAACGATCTAACTCGCCAGAAATCACGGAATTAAAATCCCCACCCACAATCAGGAGACTGTCAGGAAGTCCAAGTAACATACGACCCACATCAGAGAAAGTGGAGGTCTGGAGGCCCGGGGGAACATAGACCGAAACCAAAGAAAGAGTTTGCCCCTCCCACCGCCCAGTCAAAGACGCATAGCGCCCTCTATCATCAAGAGTAACTTTGTCAATCTCAAGCGGGAGGAAAGAGCGCAGTAAGATGGCCACCCCCAGTGGCGTAGCTAGAGCATGTGGCGCCCGGGGCTATCCCTCAGATTGACGCCCCCCCCCCCCGGGGGGAGGGGGGGGGGAGGGCATGCACTTCAAAGAGGTCCGAGAGACACGTAGAATCCCTCTTCATTACTACCTCCACCTGACCCCGGACTCTGCAACGCACTCCCTTACACGCTCCCTCAGTGTGAGCCTTCAGGGAGAATCCCTCTTCATTACTACCTCCACCTGACCCCGGACTCTGCAACGCACTCCCTTACAGGCTCCCTCTGTGCGAGCCTTCACGGAGAATCCCTCTTCATTACTACCTCCACCTGACCCCGGACTCTGCAACGCACTCCCTTACACGCTCCCTCAGTGTGAGCCTTCAGGGAGAATCCCTCTTCATTACTACCTCCACCTGACCCCGGACTCTGCAACACACTCCCTTACAGGCTCCTTCTGTGCAAGCCTTCAGGGAGAATCCCTCTTCATTACTACCTCCACCTGACCCCGGACTCTGCAACGCACTCCCTCACAGGCTCCCTCTGTGCGAGCCTTCATGGAGGATCCCTCTTCATTACTACCTCCACCTGACCCCGGACTCTGCAACGCACTCCCTTACAGGCTCCTTCTGTGCGAGCCTTCAGGGAGAACCCCTCTTCATTACTACCTCTACCTGACTCCGGACTCTGCAACGCACTCCCTTACAGGCTCCCACTGTGCAAGCCTTCAGGGAGAATCCCTCTTCATTACTACCTCCGCCTGACCCCGGACTCGGCAACGCTCTCCCTTACAGGCTTGATTATCCACTACTCCTCTCTCCAGTGCACCTTATCTCAGCTGACCTTGGGCCCCAGCCCCATATCAGGCACCATCGGACTCCACTTTGCTTTTTCCCGGTAAAAACATTAGTAAAATCACCTTCAAACTTAAAACATTGAATATAGCAGTAAATATAATGAGCATGCACTTTAAAGTATGTTCCACAGTAGCCCTTATGACCCGACTGCTAATTAAATAAACAAAAACAGAAAGGCCATGACAGGGCCGGCTTTAGCGCTGATGCGAATTTTTGGCACCACACTAATAACCTCTTTCTCCGTAAATACCTTTACTACCACCTTCCAACAGTGCCCCTCATCCCTCCATGGCCCCCCTAGTGACCTCCTCCTCAGATTGCCTCACGCCACAAGTGCCCCTCATCTCCCCATAGCCCCTCCCCCTCATGACCTCCTTCTTGGACTCCCTCACTGCCACCATCCACCAGTGCCCCTTATCTCTCTGTAGCCTCTCCCCCTCATGACCTCCTCCTCAGACTCCCTCACTACCACCCTCCACCAGTGCTCCTCATCTCACCCTAGCTCCCCCTCCACACCATGACCTCTTCCTCGGATTCCCTCACTGTCACCCAGGGCACAAGTCCTAAAAAAAGAAGTGGGGGGACGCTGACGTCACAACAGCAAGTGATGTCACGAAAGGTGGCTTGCACCATCAGACTCATTGCCTCCCCTCGCTCACCCCTTAGATGCCATTGCATCAGAGA
Source organism: Triturus cristatus (assembly GCF_964204655.1). NCBI lineage: Eukaryota > Metazoa > Chordata > Amphibia > Caudata > Salamandridae > Triturus > Triturus cristatus. Next base: position 446,474,795 of record NC_140584.1, read on the forward strand.
AGCCAGCGCGTGAGCTGCGTTCTGAATGAGCTCCGATCTCGCCCCAGAGAGGCCAAAGAGTAAATGTGTGGCTCCATTTGCTCCAGTAATCGAGCTCACGTTAAAATAAGTGAGGGGACGCCATCCACCCGCCTGGTACCCCGACTCGAACCCTGCAGTCACCCTCCACCAGTGCCCCTCATCGCTCCACAGCCCCTCCAACTACCTCCTCCTCAGATTCCCTCACTGCCACCCTCCACCAGTGCCCCTCATCGCTCCGTAGCCCCTCTCTCATATGCATTTGTTGTTTAGCGCTACTCATATCAGTGTAGTGTGTCAGCACTTTACACCACGAACACATTATACAGAGACAATGAATCGTACAAGTATGTAAATCAGTCTACAGGGAATGTCACATAAGCCAATGAGGATTACAAGGTGTAGGAATCACATGTCATCCATACTGGTGGGCAGTATATTTTGAGAGGGTTTGGTCTGGGGAAACACAACCTTAGGATTTAAAAGAGTATTCCATGGGGGTCAGCTTTACTGATAAAAATGTATCTCTGCCCAAACATACTCATTTTAGCAACATTAGAATGATGAAAGACTGAGGAAGTTCTAACTATATCACAAAACAAATCTATACCATTCATGTTTGTATGCAGCTCTTTGGGCACGAACCCGGTGCCCTTGTAACCTGATCATACCGTAAAATAAATATCTAACCATGATATTAAAACTACAACTCCGACCATAGCAGGAACATTTATAATGTCAGCAGCTTTCATTTTTCACACTTACCAAGACTCTGAGTCACAGTGCTGCAGCTGGAGATATAAAGACTGTTGGCCATGGGCCTCTGTAGTTTCTTGGAGTTTCTCACCCTTCTTGCTGCTGGCAATCGGGATATATTTCAGGTATGACCGTGAGAAAAGCTGCTATGTGGCACCGCTGTCTTGAGAACAGTGCTTGTGCCTTTTAAAGACACAGCACCTGCTCAAAGACTCACGCTGTGACGAGACACAACCTTCAGCGATCCTCCAGGACAGGGGCTAAGCAGGCAGAAAGTGTCGAGGTCTGGAGGTGACAGGCCAAACACCGGCCTCCTCCTGTAATAATTAAACACGACACAGGGCGCAAATAACTTTTGGGGTTCGGGCGGACTAGAAATTGAGATTTAAGAAGTTTGTCAAAGGAGGTACATATATTGACACTAATTTACATCACAGAGCGAGGACCATTATGGGACAGAGCTGAGCCACCATGACTGCTCCCGCAGGGTCCGAGGTCCGGTAAGGTCGAATTCACGCAGCATTCTCATGAGGTAGCTACTGCAGGCACCATGATCTCGCACGGGCGGCGGCATGATCAAGGAAGTTATATGTTTTACTCATTTACTGGCAACACGGCGCACAACAAAAACGGAGCGAACGCAACAGCAAAAGGACTTACACTTGCTGCTACCAAACGGCACATAACTGGTGCCAACCTGGCCCGCCATGCTACTCTGTGCTGACATTAGTGGGGAAATCTCACAGGCAGTACTCCACACAACATCTCTACAGCGTGCATGTTTCCACAAAAGTGAAACATACGCGCTGTATCTCTTTACAGCATGTGACCCGGCATCCGTGATGACGCCTATCACATGCACTGCCTACAAACTGAAACCCTTGCTGATTGACTCACAGTTTTGGGAAGCCCAGGTTCATCAAGAAAGAGGAGTGGACCTACGCTCCGGCAGGCCTCAGAATCAAGGGCTTAAATCAAACGAGCCGGGTTGACAGTTAATTGGTCACTGTCCTATGTTAGGATTGTAACTTCTGAACTGCAAGTAACACAAGGATCTCTGTGGCAAAGGCAGCAACCCACTGAGCTTACACACAAAATACAGTTCATCTGCATTTAAAATCTACTAACAGACAAATAATTGCTCGCCAGCGGATCATTAATCACCAGCGTTATTGGGGCATCTTTTATTGTCTTATTGTTGTCCTGCATCGGCCATAATGATACATTTTAAATGAAGCGCACACGCAGTACGTGTCCTGCTGGGCCTGCGCGTATTTTTCAAAAGAAAAAAAACACATTCTCTTACCTACTAGTACTGCACTAAAACTAAAACGAATTATCCACGGAGTACGGACGCAGCAGAGCAGACTACCCCAGGCCACAAGGTCCTCAGGAGAGTGCGTAGTGGTGAAGTGCGTGACGCGTCACCGCTACGTTCTCATCGCGAGACGCGAGGGCCGGGCAAAAATGTAGCCCAGGGCCGTCATTGGTAGCGCTGGTGCGCGCTCTCCAAGATTGACGGCCCTGGAGCAGGCTGGGATGGGACCAGTATACGCGGGCGGCGCCGCGCGGGCAGATTAACGGTCAATGCATCAATCATCAATTGCAGCAGCAGGCGCTGACGCACTGGCGCACACTACAACCAAGTAGGTCAGTGCGTGCAGTGCGCAGCGCGCTGCTTGCCTTGCACTCAAAACTGGGCCAGCGCGCGCCGTTGCGGCGGACTTTATAATTTATTTAGTGACACTGTGCACTTGTGCAGTGTCCCTAAATAAATTATAAAGGCCGCCGCAGCCGCCCTAAATATAGAGCCGCCTGGGGCGGTCCGCCCCCACCGCCCCCCCCTAGCTACGCGCCTGCCCACCCCTCTGGAGCCAGTGGTGAAACCAGAGTGTGCGACCAGTCGGTAGCCCCCCCTGTTCATAGCATGACAAACATTTCCCACCAAGTGCGTCTCTTGAAGAAATACCACATCAGGGGCCAATCGACGCAAATATTGCAACACAACCCCACGTTTGATACGGTCCCCCAATCCGTTGACGTTCCAAGACATTAGTTTCAACCCGTCCCCCCCCATCCCAACACAAGAAGCTGGAGTCCCCGGGCACGCAGCCAGACACCTGAAACTGAAAGAAAACAATAACACCGCCTTGAAAAGAAAAGACACACAACCCGTCCACCACTGCCACCCTCCCACCCCCACACCATTGCCACCCCCCCACCCTGCACCCCTGCGGACTATACAGCCCCCCCAACTTGCAGTGTGCCTGTCGCCCTAACAATCCCATGCTACAAAAAGACCCTAGAGGAGGAAAGGGACCCGTCCCCGCCCGCACCCAGACGAAACATTAATAGACAAAATATACAATTGAAGTAGAACCTGGCTGAGCACAGAAGGAAATGTCAAAGTGGAGGACCAAGAATTATTCCTGCAGAGGCCCACCGCCCTCGGCACCGCCAGTACGCCCAGTTTGGTCTCCCGGTTCCGGCAGGGAATCCAACCAGTCACTCACTGTGTCGGGGCGTTCAAAGAAGAGAGTCCGATCTTCATATTCCACACGAAGCCTGGCAGGGAAAAGCATAGAGTATTTAATGTCCAGATCTCGAAGACGGCGCTTCACCCCCTGAAAGTTCATTCTCTGTTTCTGAACGAGTTGGGTGAAGTCCGGAAAGAGGTTGACGGAGGAATTCTCATATTTAACTGGGCCGTGCACCCTCGAGGCCTGCAAGATCGCATCCCGATCTCTGTAATGAAAAAGTTTTGCAATGATAGGCCTCGGGGGAGCGCCTGGTCGAGGCCTGCCGCCCGGGACACGATGGGCACGCTCCACGGCGAAGAACTTGCTCAGGCCTGAAGGAGCAAGATGATTGAGGATGAGATCCTCGACCATAAGGTCCACCGGACGATTGTTGGAAGTCTCCGGTACACCTATGACTTGGATATTATTGCGTCGTGCCCGACCTTCGAAATCCTCCAGCCGCCGGGACATCGCGTCGTTTGCAGACTTTAGATTGCCAAGAGTTGCCTGGAGGTCTGATACGTCCGTGACAAGAGTGGATGTCCTCAAGTCCAGCGATTGAACCCTCTCGTTAGTCTTGGAGAGATCCGCCCGGATTAACGTAACATCAATGGCAACCGTGTCAATTTTACGGGCCAGAGCCTCGTACTGCTGGGCGATGGTCTCCCTTATGCCGTTGATGGCGCCCATAACGTCCCGCAGCGACAATTCCGTGGGGACGGACGGGCCCCCACCGGAGTCCTCCATGACGGCACCCGCCGGCCCGGGGTTCCCTTTACCCTGGGTATAGCGATCCATGATGTTACTCTGGACCGGTCCTCCACGCAGGGATGTCTTGGTCTTCCGTTTCTCGGGATCCCCCTTGCCACCCATGTTGGGCGATGCTCACCGGTGGGGTCCGCCCGGACCGATAGCAAAGGGGCACCAGCAGATCAGTCACAGACTGTCCGAGAGCCCGTTCGGGAGAGTTGAGGAAAAGGCACAAATCAGTCCGGTACCAAGGCCGGAGGACGCCCCAGCCGTGCAAAGTAGCTCCTCGATCAGGACGTGCAGAAGTGCAAAAGCGAAACTGAAAGTGGGGGCGCGGTCATTGGCGAGGCTCCAATGCCGTTGTTGTTCAACTACTCCCCGGCCCCACGGTTCACCCAAGCACCGGGCACAGCTCCCAGGTGGGCCTCCAAAATGCAGGACGCTGTATTTCAGGTCTCCCCGGTCCGATTTTCGTTCCGAGAAGAGTTATGGGTTCAGCCAAGGTTCATCTTCCAGAATCCGTCCACAAATCCAGGATTATGTCAGGATAAGTTGCGAGGAGTGGCAAGGGTCCGGGGAGCCCTGTGCTCACGCGACCATCTTGGATGCGCGCGAAGCTCCTCCTCCTGATTCCCTTTATTGGATTTTTCTCATGTTGGTATCATTTTGTTTCGAAAAAAAACTATTTCTCTAATCCAGTTTGATATTTTTATTGTTTTGCATTTTGACTTTATTACTGTTTTGGTACTCCATGAATACTTTGCACATTGCCCTAAGTTAAGCCTTTCTGCACTGTTCTATAGCTACCAGGCTGTCGAGCTCAGATCAATTTAGTCACTCTGAGCGTTCATCCTGACATTGGTTTTGATTATTCGTTGAGGTGGGTTGTCACCCACCCCACATAATAATCCAGTGTCTTACAGTGATGGATTAGTTGAGAGTTTTTGTGTTGCCACTTTACGTTCAGAACCTCTTTGCTGTATATACAATTACATTTTTCTCTGTGTGCTGTTCAACTGATGTGTGCACGTGTCTGCTTTCAGCTTTCTCTGGAGCAACCAAAGGTGATGCTGGTCAGCCTTGGGAGGAACTGCAAGAGGGCCATTTGGACTCAGAAGGTGACTATACACATGGGCCCAATGGCATTGAGGGCAAGGGGACTGGTCATGAACCCAGTTCACCATCCAAGGGGCTTATCATGAGTCTGGCGGTCCACGGACCACCATACTTGGGCGGGCATGGTGGTGGCAGTCTTTCGACCGCCCTATTATGATAATGGCGATCAGGCTGCCCTGGGACCACTGCCAGGGATCAGAGATCCCTGGCGGTGGCGCAGCGGTCTTGAGGCCGCAATATGCTTAGCGGGCCGCAGCGACCCCACAATGCATATTATGAGTTTTCTCACGCCACACTTTTCATGGTGTTGTGACTGCCATGAAAAGTGTAGCGGTAAGGAAACAAAGGGGGGCCCACAGGGCTCCCTTGTGCCTCACGCCATGTGGATGCACATGGGGTGCACAACATGTGCCCCCCCTGTGTGCATGCACTCCAGTACCTGCACGGCATGTACTGCAGCAGTCCATGCCATGCAGGTGCAGCTTTTGACTTTCCCATTGTGGTGCCTATTTCATAGGCACCGCCCTGGGAACCTCAAAGAACTGGCCGCCAGACAGGAAAAACTTCTGATCTGGCTGGTGGTTCCTACTTGGGTTTGGCGGTGCAGGAGCGGGGTGGCCACACTGCCAAACTCATAATAAGACCCTTAGTCTGACGGTTCTTATTCTGGCCAACCCTCAGTGGTGACAGCAGAACCATCAAGAAAAACATCTTTAGCAGTGGCTGCCAGTCCACCACTACCACCAATACCACCCTCCGTTTGTTGGATAGCATCCAGGTTCTCAGAGAATGAACACAGGCATCCTGGGGGAACATGCAGTCTGCTATGTCTGTCTTACAGGGATGTTTGAAAGTAGCACTGACTTCTCAAGCATCAGTGTATGAGGACCCCTGCCCCAATCCTCCACCTGCCTCTAAAACCTCTCCCTGCTGCAAGACCTACCAACCCAGAATTCCCAGCCCATATAGGTTCTGTCCCTTCCACCAAAAGACCTCACCCCATGTCAAAAAATAGGTGCCAGGGTAAACTTCTGCCAACTTCTTTTAAGAGGGACCTTATGCAATGTTGGAAAGCAAGATCTGAGTCTAAAGCCTTGTTATTTTTGGAAGCATAAAACTATGAAATGTGATATGATACGTTATTCTTCCCTAGACTTTTTATTTTTTTTATTGAAAATTGTTTTGGTCATCTGTTTTAACTACCCAGAGGATGAATTTTTTTTTTATTAAATCATATAAATATATTTAGATTACAATCTTTGTGTCTGATAATTTTGGTGGCATTGGGTCTTGCTGAAAGTTTTTATATTTCTTCCATATGTGATTGTGTATTTCATTATGTTGCTTATGTTACACATTAGATTCAATTTCCAAGGATTGTTATGTCCTAGGTGATGCATTGTGGGAGATGTAGTACATTCCCATGTTTGGTCATGAGAATGGGAGTGGTGGTATTAGGGAATAGTGTGCATGCCATGTATAGTGGAACTGTTTTAGGCATTATTTATTGTTATCACTTGGATGATGAACTGCGGGTGTACATTCAGGTGTAGGGGTTCATTTAGAGTACATGTCATATATTTAGTGTGCATTCATCTAGGTTCCCTATAGTTGTGCATTTTAGATATGTGATTGCGTAGCCTACCCTTTCTTATGTGCATCATTTGAACATGCAAGATAGCAGAAAGTGGATTGCTGTAATATCTATTAGGGACTCATGGTTATTTCATATGGTTGGGAGGTGTGAGGTAAGTGCCTATCCAGTGATCAAGGGGAGCCTGATATTCAGTGTGTTTTGTAGTTCAAACACTTCTGTTTAGAGTCATTACAAGCGTACATCAACGTTCTAAAAATATGAACATGCTAGTTAGAATGGCTTTACATTAAGGGGCCGATTCCGATCCGGGTCGGAAGGGCACCGAACGCGATCCGGCTGGAAAAACGACGAGCCGTACGTGTGTTTTCCAGCCGACTCGTACAGCTGTACGAGCGAGCAATTACGATGCGAGCTACATGAAATTCACCGACCGAGTCGTTTCCTGGTCCGAACCGCTCCGTAAGTGTCGGTCGGAAGCCAACCGTGGTGTGCAATGGATGCGATTTACAACCGAGCCAGTACGATGCACGCGTCGGACAGCCTGTGCGAGCAGGAGTGTCCGGCTCGCAAAAGCTCCCAGAGTCGGACTTCGGGGGTCCGCGTCGGACCCCCTATCACCCGCAGCCCTACCACTCGGACACAGGGGGAGACCTATGGGTCTCCCCAACACAGGCATGTACGGTGCGGATGGCACCAACGTGTACCCACTGTAGGGGGCGCACGTGTTTGTGACGTACCCATTCAGTCAATGGGAGCCCATGTACACGTCGTACGACCGGCTCCCATTGACTTCTATGGGAGTCCGACCGAACCGAGTCCGACAGCATACGTGCGCATCGTACTCACTCGGTCGGACTGTAGGGGTCCGGCTCGGTCGGAAAACACTCTGGATCCGACTCGGTCAGAGTGCTTTCCAACCCGGATCGGAATCGGCCCCTATATGTTTGGCTACCCAGGTAAATTAAAAAGAAATGTGCATTACATTACAGAATTGGAATGGAGTTAGTAAGATTGTGTTGAATAATGTTAACATTTCTCCCACCCGCTGTTACATCCCCCTTCTGGAGTCAGTCCTTATGCTTGTTTTTTTTTTCACTTGGACACGTTTGTTCAGATGCAGTCCCTCCTACCCCAAAATCCTGTTTTTATGTCTAGGCTCACATCTCACTTTCCAATCTGGCTTTCTTATTCATTGACATAAAAATCTTATACCACACGTGTTTTCTGATGCTTGGTTTAATTGTTGTAGGATATCCCCATACACTCTGAACACATCATAACACACATTGCAGAAGTTGTAATGGTGTCTTACCAGTTCACAACATATGGGGGAAGAAACTTTACATTGTGCGCTGGTTTTATTTGTGGGAAACAATAAAAAGAGACTATGGAATGCTTGAATTACTCTCAGCCACTGCTAGTTACTCTGGACCACATCCCAGTCCATTTTTTTTTGCCCACTATTTCACCTCAGGCATTCAAACTTGGAGGGTAAGTGTACATTTTCATATTTTATGTTTTCGTGATAAGTGCACATACAAGGGGGCGTGTCTGAATGCAGTGCATGAAAGTGATATGTGACATGAAATCGAGGGGCGGTTATGGCGTCCATGTTCTTGGCTACACAGTACTGTTCACTGGTCCTGGGTTTTGATAATAATCTGGTTCATCACCAGGGAGAGAGGGTGGGCATTGACTGTCCCTGCCGGATTTGTTGAGGGGCAACAGATGTACCAGGGACATGACAACCTCCTGTGGGTGTGATGGGAAGCCTGTGGAACACATATTAGACCTCATTATATTACATGTTATACTTGTCAATCACACTTGTCTCTGGTGTAATGGCAATTTTCCCTCCGGAGCTGATTCTGGTCCGTCATAATTCTATTATGCAGGTAGATGTTTAGGTTTCTCAGTTGTGTGTCCATGTTCTATGTTAGATCACCTTGCATACTAATAGGTTTGCTTATCTTCTCAATCAATCAGGGGTTTGTAAAGCATGGCTATTCACCCGTGAGGGTCTAAAGGTGCTGGGGGGTGGGGTGGGGTGGTGCTGATCCATCTAGGTGTGGAGGTTCTTAGTCAAAGAGCCAGGTCTTGAGGTCCTTGCTGAACATGGTCAACAACGCAGATTGCCTAAGGTGGAGGGGCAGGGTGTTCCAGGTCTTGGCGGCAAGGTAGGAGAAGGATCTACCTCCGGTTCTGATCTTGTGGATCAGTGGGGCAGAGGCCAGGTCAAGTTGGGCAGAGCGGAGTTGTCTGGCGGGTGTGTGGAAAGTGAGGCAGTGGTTTAGATATTCTGGTCCTGCGTCGTGAAGAGCCTTGTAGGCATGTGTGAGGAGCTTGAAAGTGATTCTCTTGTTGATGGAGAGCCAGTGGAGTTATTGGAGGTGTTCTGTTATGCGGCTGCGGCGGGGGATGTCGAGGACCAATCACGCTGAGGTGTTTTGGAGGTACTCTAGTTTCCAGAGCTGTTTCTGGGTGATGATGGCATAGAGTGTGTTGACGTGGTCAAGTCTACTGTTGATGAGTGTGTGGTTGACCGTCTTTCTGGATTCTGTGGGGAGCCATCTGAATGGCTTTCAGAGCAGGCAGAGCGTGTGGAAACAGGATGTTACTGTATTTTGAAGTCACCGGAAAGTGACGCACAACACTGTACATACATAAGGGTATATTTATCAAAATAGTGGTGCAGGTCAGTGCAGCAAGTCACCTTGCTGCGCTGCCCTGCTTCACTGGGAAAGGGCAGTAATGTGTCATATTTATTCAATAAGGCATATTCCTGTCCTTTTCCCTTGCCCTGGCACTGTTTTGACAGCCTAGTGCCAACGCAGGTACCATTGCACCATGGTGCATGGGGGCCTCTGTTGCATGCAGGATTTTTTTTGTGCAGGAAGGGGCATCTTCCGCCACAAAAACAATCCTGAGAGGGTTTTTCCTCTTTCAATGTCTGCTTCAGCACATGTAGAAAGAGGAAAAAAGGAGGAGAAATAAAGATATTTTTCCTCGTTACGTCTCACATGGGGAGGCATAGGATTGTGGCGTATTCCCAAGTTTTCAAGTCCTTGTAAATCTGGGAATGGGTTAAAAACCATGGGAGTTTCGTGGAAGCACCCACTGCAACGCATTAAACTCCTCCCTTGAGCAGTTTAAGGAAACGTAGCGATTTGTGCTGCATTGCCTTATTCCATATTTTTTAAGCCATTTAAAACCATGCAAAGTGGTGTTGCGTGGCTTCATAAATCTTAGAGGCTTGCGGCACTCATGTACCACTTTGCGTGGTGCCAACATGACACAAGCCTCTCTCTCATAACTATGACCCATAGTCTATTAATAAATACACACACAAACAGGGCTATTGGGCCAGGGTAATGTTTATAAATAGTCTTACTTTTTTCTATTTACTAAAGCCTTGATACAAACTCGAAAGCTATATTTGTAGCGGTGCTACGCCATTGACAACAGGTTGAAAGTATATGGGGATGAAGTTCCTGAAAAATTAGCTGTTCCGCTTTACAGGCGCACTAGCATTTTTAAATGTTCATATAACAAAATACCAGTAGGGGGAGGAATACATTAAATTATGTTTTGCCCAGGCTTTAAATTTATTGACCGTGAAAGCGAAAGAGGAATTAACCGGAAATGCTGATGATGTTCAAGGGCAGAAGGGTCATGAGCGTGTCGGCCATTGATCTCCCTGTGTCAAAGGCTTCATTATAATTTGTCGAACCACCGACTCGTTTAAAAATAATAGACCGTAAAGTCGCTATGGTTTGAGCTGTGGACCGATCCTCTCGCCCGGCTCCATCAAACACTTAGCCAACGCATGGGGGACTGACAATCCCCCCCCCCCAGACTATATCTACCTTTGCACCCCACGCCCTTTCCATCCACCTTCCTCGACCTGATCCATTCCTCGCCCTTTCACACAATTACCACCTGCTCAAGATGGTCACTCTGTGTTAAACCACACAGAATAGAATACCATGCAAGGTCCGTCCCGTATTGGTAATTCCTTCCGCTTTGTCAAGGAATTCCGCGATTATTGTAATCGGGGCCTTTGAGCTTTCCCATTAGTCGAAACGATTTGTGGATTCAACACCGGTAAGAAACGCTATGAAATTGATACAACACAAAACAATAGCAGTGAGGGCACAGGTTGATATACTGGCACAGCTTCCTTATAAAGAAGGATGCAAAAGACTTATGAAAATGCTCATCAGAATAAATGGACGTGGTCAGTAGATAAAGCTATAGACTAAGTATTAATTAAAAATGGGGGAAGCATACATTGGGTGTTAGAATAATATTGCAAGAAGACTAGAATGGATTTTTTTAAAAAATTCTATGGTATTGTATTGTATTGCAACATTTATATGGGGTCATATTTTTTAAGAGTTAAAATTGATTATGTGTATTTGCTCATATTAAATCCAATAAAACGAGGACGTACTCCTAGTGCATTCAAGAGAAATCTTGCAACTCCTTCTGGTGCAACTACATAAATAGAAGTCAGACCCTCCTTGAATCTTACACTTTCTCTTACAGCATGTTTTAACTATGACTCATCTACGGCATGAAATAGACACAGTGCATAGAGTCAGACGGTCTCCCAGATTTACATGTACATCTGTCCAAGGAAAAAGGCAGATCTATCATCACTTTGTGACAGTGCAAAGTCACAATAAGTGATGCAAAGTTTTGATAAAGTATTTACTTTTTACACTGGACAGTGGCCCTAAATGTAAAGCAAATAGTGCTTTGTGCTGCATTTTTTTTGTCTCAAGAAGGTGTCCTATGGGTGGTAGAGGGCCGTTCCCATCCTAGTACCCATGGTTTTGGTGCAAAGACCTATCTACTAACTATGGCTGATAGGACTTTGAGTAAAGAACATTACACTTCCTCGAGGCAGGCGCTAACATGGAGAATTGTGCTTATTTCTCTCAAGATTTCCGACATTGATCGATTGATGGGGTAATTTATAAAAGCTCTAACAGCTACTGCTGGAACAAATTGTCCTGGCTCTAGATAGAAAATAGTACATGTGCTTCAAGGAATCAGCTGAAAAACTCCATATCCAAGTCGATGTCTAAAAAGGGGGGAAACTGGCCTCAATAGTTGTTGCACAGGGATCAGTAAGTTATGATATTATTGGAAAATAGGAAGATATTAAGGTTTTTTCTGAAGGATTAACCCCTTGTGTGCCCCGCCCTTTCCCCGCCCTGTGCCGGGCGTTGAATTAGCGGGCGGGGTTCATGACGAGATAGTCTCGTCATGGGCACAGCGCAACCGCGGCCCATGACGAGACTATCTCGTCATGGGCACTCAAGGGGTTAAAGCAGAGAGCCAGAGGGAGAGTATTCTAGGCTTTTACCCCCACTACAGAGAGTGACCACCCATTCTAGCCTTATGAAATTTGGGGAGGATCACCTGATAAGTGTGTCATGATCTTAAATAGTGAATTGGTAAGTACAAAGTAAATAGAGAGTCGAGGTATGAGTACTGGTCATGTTTTAAAAGAATTTTGTGACACAGACGAGCTTGCTGTTGCTTTCTGGAGCAGTTGAAGGTTGTGCAGGAGATACATTGGAAGTCCGAAAAAGCAGGAGTTACAATAATCAATCCTCGACAAAATCATGGCTTGCACCATATCCTTTCTTGCCGAGGGTGGGATGAAAGGGAAGACTTTGTTGATAATCATCCGGTGCATGAAACCTGTTCTGCACGTGATGTTAATATGCGCTCTGCAGGACAGGTCAGAGTCCATTCAAATCCCTACATTCTGAACCTAAATAGATCATATGCGTAAAGCGCCAAATTAAACATGCCACCATTCTTGGGTCCAAGCTGAGGCAGGGCTGAACCCCACCACCACCTCAGTTTGTTTGTTTTAGATCCCTCATCCAGCTTGAGACTTCTATTAGGCAGTTCCTAAAATTCCTGGCCGTCTCCTGCAAATCTTTATCTTGTCTAATTTCCATTTGGGTGTCATCAGCATAAGAATAACAAATAGTTCAGAAAGATTCGATGATTTTAACATGTGGGGAAACATAGAGGTTAAAGAGAGTCGGGCTTAACATAGAACTCTGCAGTACTCCAGTGTTCATTGGTTTAAAGGAAGATCTGAACTTTCCCAAGGCAACTGCGTGTGTCTGCAGTAGCATTTACTGGGCCCACTACAGATGAACTTGGTACATCTGAATATGTCCTTAACATCTTGCTACCTATTACACACAGTTGGTCCTCCGATGGATCTTGTTCTGTGCTTAAAGGGACTGTATATTTGGAGGATGGGCAATTATCCAATGAGGACCAGGAATAGGGTAATTGTATCTTCAACTCAATTCCATTTCAATCAGAAATACTTTAAATGACAATGAGTAGCTCAAAACCAAATGATTTACCCAAAATTAATGATGGGACAAAATCAACAGAATCAGTTTTAAATTTGAAAGTTTAGGTATTCATTTATAGGTAAAGAACATTAACATTTAAAAGAAGATAGTATACAGCCTTCATATTTAATTAGTAAATAATTTAATGAAATATAAAAAAGCCTGTGAGATTCAGGGAGAATATGATGGATAATCAGGGAAAATCTACCTAAACTGAGGCAGATTTGGACTCATACAATTTATGTGTCGATAGGAGATAGGAAATCAGCTGAGACTTGTAAAGACCCTCAAGAAAGTTTAGAAAAGTTCCAAGTCGGCAGTTCCAGTTCATCAAGACAGCAATCTGACTCAGTCTGTCACTGCAATAATAAAAGTCACAACAGAATGACGTGAACCCTTCAGCCAAAAAGATTTAATCTGCGTTAGCACACTGATCTGCTGTCGCCAGATCCACTGACCTGAAGTGATGCCCAGTCCACAGAAACGAAGAGAGCTCTCCACACTCCCCAGAGACAGCCCCCCTGAAATGGAAAAGAGATTCTCTCACACAGGAAGGCTAGCCCAGGGAGATGCGGGGAATGATATCCAACCCAGGTAGCCTCTTCTGAATCCCCAAAAGGTTCAAGGAAAGCGAATTCAAAATGAGTGTCCTAGGAGAGAAAACAAGAAATGCCCCAAATGAAATTCTATCCCCTTATTTAAATCTCAAAAACTTCGTAAGGATATTATGCCTGTCCTGCAGAGACAGTCGTTCCACTTACCAGCCAGATTTTATAAGGAACGTATGAACTTTGTGAGTGATTCGAAGAAGAAGGTAAATCAGGCGGGTAAATCAGGCACATCAGTTATTTCCTTCACAGTCCGCAGAAGATCCGAAGAAGAAGAGGCAGATAAATCCAAAAAGGTTTGCTTTCAATGTCCAAACATGTTTAAAGGCGTAAGTTCCACAAAAAGTCTGACTTTACAAATTCGTAGGCCTCTTAAGAGCATTCACAGTCTATTACTCAGAACATATGGAGATTTCCAAACATAGGGACTTTGGCACAAAATAAAAAATCTGGAGTATGATTCAATTTCCCAAAATGCCTTTTATTTCGGTGGCGTTTATTCAGCCCAATGTTGCCACTTGATATTGGGGCCAGGAATGTTCATGAATTGGCGCTTAAGCCAAAAAATAATCAGAGAGGTGCTACTGTAATACACATGGTCGCGCATTAGATATATACGCGACCGCGGTTACAGCGAGAAAAAGGACGCGGCCGCGAATTACCTTCAAACGCGGCCACGGAGTCACACACTGCTCAAATAAAAAAATAGGTGCTGCTCATTAAATGCCTTTAGCGCTACTGCGCAATAACAGGCAAGCGCTCCATCCACAAAAAGAATCAGGGAGCAGTAGCGTGCCAGCTGGCAAAGGAAAAGGAACAAAAAGGATTGGCAGCCCAAAAGAAATAGGATTTAATACCTCCACAGAAAAACAGGTTTCAGCCACAGCAAGGATGATCTCCACGAAGGAACAGGAAGTGGGCGTGGTCTCAAGGGTGAAGTTTCCGGAAGCCAAGCACTGGGTCCATCTGCTAGCCTGCATTTATACCCTTAAGGTAGCGTGTATAAATTCCTGTCCTTCAGTCCCTTAAGGGAGCGTGTATAAAATCCTGTCCTTCTTCAGCATGGCAAGGGAATCTTGCAAAACGTTCTCTATCTCTGCAGAGAAGGCATTGCTACCCCTGACTAACAGTGGGGCCATTTGATGGTACAAGAGGCTTGAGCTGTGACATCTGCTGCAAATCGCAGTGTTAAGCCACAAGTTGCTTCTGTCCTCTGGTGTCTGAGCCCCCATTCTCCCCAAATTTGTGCAATTATATTCCACAAGTTTCTGGGGTGACACGCCATGGCATCACCAAAAATGTCAGAGCACTCATTTCCATTGGCCAATCCAAAGTAAGTTGAGGGTGATGTAGCAGGAAGGAAGATACAATCTGGAAAAATTAAGTAAATTGATTACGCAGCTTCCTTAGGTCATATAGGCATAGGATACATTAAATAATGGGACATTTAGAAAGAAAACTTTAGAGTTTACAAGTGCCACTTTTTTAAGCAGCTCTTCTAGGGTGTAGCAAAATTGTTGTAATTACACTATTCAGTCCAATGGATGTCAAAGGAACAGTTATCATTTCAATGTAACTTGCTAGTTTACTGACTATTCCCATTCGCTTCGGAATATTCAGTCTATGATTTCACTGGAGAAAGGAGAGTAAAAATGAGGCCTAGATGAAATTTGGCTAATATACGACAATATTATGTTAAATTGTGAATCGCACACTAATAGGGAAACTAACATTAGCTTTAAAAACACATTAATAAATATTTAAATCTGATCATAATTAACTCATTTACATATAGGGTACTCATAGCATTTTTTGTAGAAAATACATATTAATCTTATCGTTCAAGTTCTATTCAATAATTACATATATGAAGCGCATGTTAAAAGAAATATCACATAGACACCTTTAGGCATACTCACGTAACACTTTCCTTTTTTTTTGTCATTTTCGATGAACACATTATCACATGGAAATCAATCTACTACTCATTTATTTTCTTTAGTCTTATTAATTTCACATTCATAATCATGAGAATCAAACCCATTAGTACTTGATTAATAATCACATCTATTGAAATTAAGAACATTACATGCCTCAACCTATCTTTCCATCTGAATGCTTTTACGATGCAGATATTCTGAAATATATTTGCATGGAATTTTCAAAAACATGAAACTCAACACTTGTTGGCCATCATTTGTGTAAAAGTGTCATAACCATTCCTTCTTTTGTCATTGAAATCATTAGATGTAATCTCTGCTTTATCGTGTCCGTTCGGATAAAAAATAGTAAACCAAGTGAGTACCTTCTTCCCAATCCCCACTGATTCTAGCCTCTGAAGAATGAGAGAGTGGGAAATGGACTTCAAAGTCGCTGACAGATCTAATAATATCAAGGCACCCACCCCTCCTTTATCCAGGATGTTTCTAAGATCCTGGGTAGTCTTCACAAGCACAGTTTCACTTGAAATACCTTTCAGAAATCCAGATTGGACTAACTGTAGGAAGTAATTGGTTTCAGGATACAACACCAACTGTTTATTAACTAGGGTTTCAGTGAGTTTGGCGAGTTGTGGAAGCAGTGAAATAGGGCAGTAGATAGCCATTATCTTGGAATCTGAAGAGGGGTTCTGTAGAAGGGAAGTAATCAAAGTCCTCTTCCATTATTTAGATACCTAGCCGGCTGATAGGAATTGCAGAATCAGTCAGATAAGGAACAAAAGCAACACTAACTTTTTTAGTTGGTGCACAGTGCATTGTCTAGCAGGGAGGATAAAGCCATTAAAGACAGGATCTGCCATTTGTGAGGTGTCCCACGGGGTGAATGAAGATCAGGATACCTTATGCAATGTAGACACTGATCGATTCCTATTTATAGAGATATGGGGAGAAAGTCAACTAACTTATTGTCTCTACAAAAAAAGAAGCTGTGACAAAGAGTGTGATGGTTAGATGTCATTATTCTTAACCTCTGGCAGGCCATCTGTTTATTTTGTTTCAAAATGTATCTTGTGTTTTTTTTTATCCTAGTATTTGGTCCAACGAACATGGCTTTAGATGTCCTAAGATTTTTGTGGCCATTTTTTAGTTGTTTTTTATAATGGGATGTGCCCCACTCTACAGCACTCCACAGCACACATACAATATGGGTACATTTTTAAAGTGTCTAAGCATGGCATGGAAAGGAATCCTTCCAATACAAAACCTATTCTAGATATCACACACGCACCCCTTTGTACTTAGGTGCAATGATGTGTGCATGGCACTGGGCAGCCGGAAGGAGCACCTGCGATGGGGAGGAAAGCAGCAGCACCGTATCTTAGTAGGTATCGTGCTGCCCTGCTGCCTTCCTGATGCTGCGCTGTGTTGCACCAGGAATGACAAAATCTCCCCATCCTGCGAACAACCAGGAATGGAATGAGTTGAGACAGTCACCGGTATGTCATCGGAGAATTACCACTTCAACCCTCTTCCTTGTCCCACAATGTATCGAGCATTAAAAACAGACTTTGGCCACACACGTCTGAGAGCCAAATACTACAAAGTTTCTAAGGGCTGAAAAAGTGTACAAAATGGCTCAGTCAAAGATTTGCAGATGCACAATGTGCGCCTGATTACAAGTTGGGCATCAAGAATGGGGAACAACGCACCAACAGTGCATGTTATTTCCGAAGTGCCTTGCTCAATATTTGTCAGTGCAATTTGCTTCAGGTTTCATATGCCCTAAATCGCACGAGCAAACACTACATCTAAATGGGAAACATAGAATTCAAAGTTGCAGAACCCAAATGCCACTACGTAACCCAGCTTCCAGGAGGATTCCAACTTTGCGTGATAAATTGACTGTGCTTCTGTCTTCCCGTTATCTGACAGACCCTGCCATCCTGTGGCAAAGGCACATGGTTCATTTCATATGTTACTGCAGTAAGTGTAAAGTTGCAGTGAAAGGCTTCATACCCTTGTGACTTGACTTACTCTGAAGAAGTCACACCCTTGTAAAGGAGGTCTAAAAACCAACTTTTCCAGAGCCAGGAGAAAAAGATAAAATATGCCAGGCCACATCTTAACTAAGGTAAAAATCCACCAAGGCTATCAAGCAAAAAACAGCAGGTATGGTTCTGAGCAAAACTGGCTGCTCTCTCTATTCCACTAAGCATTGAGGTAATGGCAACCAAAAACACGGCTATAAAATAGAAAAAAATTCAGAGAGATAGATGCCACTAGCACTAAAGGTCTATTCTATATGTGAGTTAAATGCAGGCCAAAGGATAGACGAAATAGAAAATAGAAATAAAATTCTTAAGCAAAGAAGCAGTTTAAGGGTTGACTCCCACAATCTCTTCTCAAGGATCTTGGAATGCTCCTAATTTCTGCCAGCTGGGCCATAAGGTTTTCACCTCCATGTCCCCAAAAAATCCTGATACTGAGAGACCACTCTCATAATCTCCTAACATCACTATGGAGGTAATTACGATGGTGGACAGACTTCAAACCGTACGCCATTGTGTCAGGGAGTGTGACCGCCCACCTACAAGGCAGCAGTCTCACCGGTGGTATTACGATGCCACCGCCACTGTGGCGGTCACATCTACCATCTTTAACATTGCGGCGGGTGCTGCTAGCTGCAGCACCCGCCACAATGTTAAAGATGCACTGTTTACATTTCCCTGCACTACGTGGCAGGCACCACGTGGAGCCTGCCATTGAACCCCCACCCCACCCAAGTGGGGCCCGCAAGGGGCCCCAAATACAATACTCGCCAGCCTGTGAATGGCGGTTCCACCACCATATACCAGTTGGCAGGGATGCAGCATTGTAATTTGGCGGATGGTGCCTGCTAGGCACTGCCACCATTTTACAGATGCTGACCACTCCGCCAGGCAATCGTACCGATTGCCTGTGGTGGATCCGTGGCGGGTGGACTTTGCGCCCGCCACGATAGTGGTTGGATTCCCCCCTGCCATCCTAATGTGGTGGGGGAAAATCGCGGTCCGATGGCGGAAGGCACGGCTGGCAGTCCTTCCGCCATCGTGATCAACCCCTATGATAGCTGACACTATTTTGTATGCCCATGTTAACTACTGTTGTACTGACCATGCTGCTTGGGACCCATTTATCCTCACACTCATGCTTTGCAGCTCTAAGCGATGATTCACGTGTAGTCTACTCAGCATCTATAAGTTAACATTTCTTGTATCTTTCCTGAAGGTCATTGGTGCCTTTATCTGGAGGAAGCTTCAATGACCTGCCTGTTTTGGTTTCTGTCACGTCTTCCTTATTAGGGTGGTGGAATTCAGCACTAAATTCTCATTGCAGTCCAGAGGGAATCTTTGCTGTTTTATCTCGTGACATCTTGCTTCACATATTTTTGCTTCATATACATGGTCAAACTTCAAGTAGGCTTGCAAGAGGATTCTTCTTTGACAATATATGAAATTTATAGTGGATTTCATGGGATAGCCTGAAACCCATCAGCACAGCACCAAACTGAAAGGGGCTTTCGGTATATTTTATATGACTTCATAGTGGTGGATGGCAGTTGGGAGTGCTAAAGTGCCCAAGCCACAGTATCCATGTTGTAAATAAAAGCTGTAACTGGCAGCAAGTTGCTTGAAGAAGACATTTATTCAGTCACAAAACCTGTGACACTATCTGGCCAGGCACCAGAGTAACTGTCCCAGGTTCTAACATAAACCAGATGAGAGCATTCTAATTCACATCACTGATTACACAGTAAACATTCCACAACAACTAAACTGCACTGACATGGACATTCCTACACACATCCCCTTTCATACCCAAATGACAACATAAAATCCAAACTAACAAAATCACACATAAACACCCAAAACTTTAATCGACAAAAAGAACAAAACAACATGCAATACACTCACACAAAACAAAGTACTCCAAACCTTAACAAGAAAAATAAAGAGTGGGGGGAAGATCTCTCTGGGAACCAGAAGGTAAGTCACCCACACACGAAATCTCCCAACCACCCTAGCAGCTTGCGAGACCTAGCAGCTCTTCCATCAACAGCCCCACTTCCACTACATCCATGGGGAAGAGAATCCAAATCACTACCTTAATGTCCATTACCTAAACCACCATGGCCCAAAATCTCTCCATCCCTCATCATCAAACAATCACTAGAACCATCCTCATTCTTATCCTGAATGGAATCCTTACCACCTCTCTGAAACAAAGCAACTCTCCTCCAATTCCATGTTTGACCATTCTCCAACTGCACCCAAATACTTCCCACTTTCTCCACCTTATTTTACCCTCTGAACTTCGATAGAGCATTGCCCAATGCCACCAGGTTTCACCATGACCCAATCTCCCACATTGATTAACCTCTTTTCTGGAACACTTATCTTTTTCAGTTTTTCCTCACACACCTTTAATTCACACATCCATGAGGGAACTCATTTTGTACCCGGTTGTCTATCCCTCATCATCTCAAAACGTGACTTCTCATATTGACATTTATGATGGTGCGATGAGCCCATAACATGTCATAATTAGCATCTTCGACAACAACACCTACATTGCAAGCTAACTCCAAAGTACTTTTCACCAATCTGTTAACCCTCTCCACCTGACCATTACCCTGGGGATTGTAAAGAGAAATGCATACATGTTTAACTCCAATGCCAGCCAAAAAATTCCTTCTTCTCCAAAGCGGTCAATTGAGTCCCACTAGGACACAAGGCATACTTTCACACCTAAACACTTTTCCTAAAACTGTTATTGTGGACTTGGTGGTAATTTGTTTCATGAACACTACCTCAACCCATCTAGATTTAGCATACACCATAATAGCGGAAAACCTCTCATGTTCATGCAAAAATGTAAGAGGCCCAGTAAAATCCAAAGAAAATTGGCCTCACACACATGTTGATCATTATTACCTTTAGACGTTTTTCAGACATTTTACAATCCTCTTCAAATATGTTCTAACCTGACTGTCAAATTCTAGCCAGCAAAATTTCTCTTTCAGTCTCTTTGGTGTTAAGGATTGACCCAAATGCCCTTCATGTGCCAACCAGATCAATTTAGATCTTAAACTAAATGGCAGTACAAATCTCTCACCCCTTGCCACCACCTTATGTCCACACAAAGGCAGTTCATCAACAACTTTACAAAAAGGTTTCTCACTAACTGGAAGCATACTTTCACGCCTGGTGCACCCTCAGTCCAAAGTAATCACAGCCTTCATGTTACTGTCCCCGTCCTCGCCCTGACCCATTCCTCTCTAGAAACACTGCCTTTCAATCCCTCCATAACATCAAACTCACCAGCTACCACTTCCTTGGTTTCCAAATCTTTTTCATCCACTGCTCTGTCTGGTAATCGCGCAAACAATCTGCCACCTTGTTTTTCCACCCTGGAACATATATAATCATGCAGTCATACTCCATACACCTCAATGCAATCGTGCTGAATGGCCAGAACAACTTTTCATCACAGAAGGCCTAAGAACCTTAAGTAAAGGCTTGTGATCCATATGCAAAATCACAGTGCTTCCCCAAATAAATGTGAAAAAGTGATTTGTGGCCCACGCAGCAACCAATGCCACTCACTCAATGACTGAATAATTACTCTCCGCCTCAGTCAACAAGCGAGAAGAAAATGTCTTTTACTAACTTCCATGCATCTGAGACAAAACAGCACCCACTCCTACAGCACTGGCATCCACTGTTAGTATGTTTTTTAAGCCAAATTTAAATAGAACCATTAGTTCTGCATTTGCAATATGCTTCAACTCAATGAAAACCACCTGTTGAGCTTACCCTGAAACAAACTTGCTCCCCTCCCTCAACAAAATCCTGAAAGCTTCTGATTTGCTAGCAAAGTCTTACACACATTTTGAATAATATTCCAAAAGACTGATGAACGAGCTCAACTTATCTCTAACATCAGGTGTTTCCGCATTGACAATGGCACTCACCAAGTTCAAATTTTGCTTAACCTTCTTCCCATATATGAGATGCCCTAAGTACTCAACTTCTTGTACTAGGAACTTGCATTTTTCTTTCAATAAAGTCAAACCTGATTCAGCAATCTCACATAAGGCCTCACTAAATGTTTAATTGTGCGCATAAATGCTACCCCCAAAGATTAATATGTAGCCATAAAAACATTTGACATTCTCAACACCCCTCAACACACTCGATATTAATATTTGGAAGATACTTTCCGCAGATGACAGTGCAAATGGCATCCTATTAAACTAGAACACCCCTTAACTTGTAATATAAATTGTCAAATGCCTAGAACCAGGATGTAACATAATATGATGGCTTGTACTTTTAAAATCAAGTTTTGAAAAATACCTTCCACCAGATAACAATAAAAGTAACTTATTGACGTTTGAGAGAGGAAAACAATTTGTGGGAATGTTCCTTTTGATGCTGGGTAATCTCAACAACCTGACTGACTTCCTCATAATCACCCCTGGCGAGGTCCATTCAGCAGCTTCTACTGGCTCAATTATACCATCCACCATCCTTTGATCCAAAATTCCCTTGACTCCGGTCCTAATTGCCGAAGGAATCTCTCTCTCAACATGTCTAATTGGTCATGCCTCTTTTTTCATCACAATTTTGTGGGCATAACCCTTGGCCGATCCAAGCTTGTTTTAAAAAATGTACTGTAACTTTGTTAAAACCACATTCAGTTCCTCTTCATCTTCAATGATCATCACTTGATTAGCAGCTCTGAGATTCACAATAATGTGTAAGTTGTATAGGTGGCTCAAAGTCCACCACATAAACTTTTCCTACTGTTTCTCAGGCTTGGAACTTAATTTTTGCAAGAATAAATCATATCACCCTAATGCTAGATCCTTGATACCCTTTTAAAATTACATCAGGTGATTTGAGCATTTCCTCAGGCCCTGTGGCAACAAATACATGTTTTTAGTATTGCCGTAAACAATGATCCAGAGTCGACCATCAATGAGCTATTTTTATCATTCACACTGAAAACAGCTTTGGGTAGCATTTTCCTCTTCACATCACTGTCCAGTTCATTTTCATTGTCTGTTTCAATCATCAACACTGTGTTCAGATTCTTCAAGTTCCTCGTACTCAGAAGAAACTCACACTCTGATTACAAAATTGCACATTCTGGCAAAATGTCCTTTCCCCCCCATTTTCAACACTCTTTGCCTGTGGCAATATGTTTTTTAATCTTCTAAACGTGAATTGCTTCTACATCTAGGACATGCACCTGCAAGGAATCTTCCAGTAGAGTTTGTTGCACATATTAGTTTTGAATTTCCACCTCTAAAGTTGCTACTTTGAGAACTAGAATCAGTTTTTTTCACCACAGTTTTGACTTGATCCTTACTGCGTAATTCTGCCACTTGAGTCACATTCTTAAGTTCCATGTGTTGCATTTCTTTCAAACACCTCTCACTCTCCTCCACCACTTTAGCAATAGTTATTGCACCTTTCAACAAGGGGTCGTTCTTGCATTTATAACTATGACACTGCAGTATCCGTTGATCCTCAATTAACTCCTGTATCATCATCCCGAAATGACAGTTCGTAGTCAACTCGCAAAAGGAAGTTACAAAGTCATCAACTGTTTCAGTGAGCTTTTTTAGTTGAGTATAACATTTGTGTAGATTCATTACCTAATTCACAGTTTTTGCGACCCGAGTTTGTAAGCCTACATTTGCTTCTTTGTACTCATCTGTTATTTAAGTTCCCTGGAGGTCAAGCACAGGAGGTAAGTATTTGATACATACTGGCCTTCATTGCCAAGTGGGTAGGAAAAGAGAACTTTATTCCTTATAGGCGGGTCATATGCCTTAACAATGCATTTTTTTCACCCCATATTGTTTACAACGCATATGCTTTTACAATGCATGCCATTGCCACGCATTGTTTATAGATGCTAAAACAATGTATTTGTGAACGGGAGACCCCCGCACAACACACAACTTACCTTAAATGCATGGTAAAGGCATAAGTTGTATAGACATACATGTGGTAAAAGCCAGGGGCGTCTGGTGTTAATGGCCAAAATGGGCATTGCCCTGCCACCCTTAGGGGAGAGGCAAGAAGAATTGCAAAACGACAAGCAGCTGAAACAAATTTAGTACTGGTTGCTGCTCTCCTATTTATAATTAGGGAGCTGTGAGGAACTTTGCAGAGGTACGGTCCTGCTGCACATGCCTGCTGGGCGAGGTATTCTTCAACCAGCAGACACAATCTAAACCAGTGCCCAGAGGGCATGCCGACTTTCAATGCCGTGAATAAGGGTTCTTTTTGGGCGCTTACACAATGGCACTGGGAGGAGTTCACAGAATTCCTTACTTTTCAATGGCAGGGGGAGTGGCAGGCTGATAGGAAGAACCAGCGAGTGGGTGACAACAATTATTCATCATAAAAGGGGGCGGGCTTAGGAGGGGTGAAGCAGGCTGCTGTCTTCATTCCTCCCCTGCCGTCTCATTACGCAAGAGTGAGTGGGAGAGACGATGAGTCATACCTTTCCTGCTTCGTCGTCCGTCCTGACCTTACTGGAAGGCAGCAGTAAGTTCCACTTAATAAAATCCTAAATGGTGAAAATTTAAATATGGTCAATCAATCAATCAATCAAGACATTTGTAAAACGCGCTACTCACCCGGAGGGTCTCAAGGCGCTATGGGGAGGGGGGTCCGCTACTGCTCAAACAGCCAGGTTTTGAGTTGCTTCCTGAAGGAGAGGTGGTCTTGGGTCAGGCGGAGGTGGATGGGGAGGAAGTTCCAAGTCTTGGCTGCCAGGTAGGAGAAGTATCTTCCTCCCATGGTGGCTCTTCGGATGCGTGGAACGGTGGCGAGGGCGTGGCTGGTCGATCGTAGCTGGCGTATGGGAGTGTAGAAGGTCAGGCGGTTGTGGAGGGCCTTGTGTGCGTGGGTGAGGAGTCGGAACGTGATTCTCTTGCTGACGGGGAGCCAGTGCAGGTCTCTCAGGTGACCGGAGATGTGGCTGTGTCGGAGGATGTCAAGGATGAGTCGTGCGGAGGCGTTCTGGATGCGTTGGAGTCTTTTCTGTAGTTTGGCTGTGGTTCCGGTGTAGAGGGTGTTTCCGTAGTCCAGTTGGCTGGTGACGAGAGCCTGGGTGACCGTCTTTCTGGTTTCGGTGGGGATCCATCGGAAGATCTTTCGGAGCATGCGTAGGATGTTGAAACATGATGATGAGACGGTGTTGACTTGTCTGGTCATCGAGAGGGAGGAGTCCAGGATGAAGCCCAGGTTGCGAGCGTGGTCCATAGGTTTGGGTGAGCTGCCCAGGGCGGGGGGCCACCAGGAGTCATCCCAGGCGGAGGGTGATGATCCTAGGATGAGGACTTCCGTCTTGTCTGAGTTCAGTTTCAGGCGGCTGTTCATCATCCACTCGGCTACGTCTTTCATCCCTTCGTGTAGGTTGGTTCTGGCGGTGGCTGGGTCGTTGGTGAGGGAGAGGATCAGCTGAGTGTCGTCGGAGTAGGAGATGATGTTGAGGTTGTGTTGGCGTGCGATGGCTGCGAGGGGGCTCATGTAGATGTTGAAGAGGGTGGGACTGAGTGATGATTCTTGCGGGACGCCGCCGATGACTTCGGTGGCCTCGGATCTGAGCGGGGGGAGGCGGACTCTCTGGGTTCTTCCGGCGAGGAACGGGATGATCCAATCTAGAGCCCTCTCTTGGATTCCGATGTTGCTGAGGTGCTGTACTAGGGTGCGGTGGCAGACAGTGTCGAACGCTGCGGAGAGGTCCAGGAGGATGAGGGCCGCTGTTTCCCCGTTGTCGAGCAGGGCTCGGATGTCGTCAGTGGCTGCGATGAGGGCGGTCTCGGTGCTGTGGTTGGCTCGGAAGCCGGACTGCGAGTGGTCGAGGGATCCGTTTGTCTCGAGGAAGGCGGCAAGCTGTCTGTTGACGGTCTTCTCGATGACTTTGGCAGGAAAAGGCAGGAGCGAGATGGGGCGGTAGTTCTTGAGGTCGGAGGGGTCTGCTGATGGCTTCTTCAGGAGGGCGCTGAGTTTGGCGTGCTTCCAGCTCTCCGGGAAGGTGGCGGTGTTGAAGGAGCAGTTGATGATGTCCCGGAGTTGGGGTGCGATGACGGAGTCGGCCTTGTTGAAGACTTGGTGGGGGCATGGGTCGGTTGGTGATCCGGAGTGGATGGTGTTCATCGTGTGGATGGTGTCTTCGTTGCTGACCGGGGTCCAGGTGCGGAGGGTGGTGGTGGGGGTCGTCGGTTCGGTGGTTGGGTGCGTGGTCTGTGCGCCGAAGCTGTTGTGTATATCGGCGATCTTGCGGTGAAAGAACGAGGCGAGGGAGTCGCAGAGATCTTGTGAGGGAGTGATGTCGTTGTTTGCGGCGCTGGGGTTGGAGAGCTCTTTGACGATGCTGAAGAGTTCCTTGCTGTTGTGTGTGTTGTTGTCTAGTCGTTCCTTGAATACTGTCCTCTTGGTGGTGTGGATCAGCTGGTGGAGTTTGTAGGAGGCGTGCTTGAGGGCGGTCATATTGTCTGTAGTCGGGTTTTTTCGCCAGGCTTTCTCGAGGGTACGGCAGTTCTTTTTGGAGTTTTTGAGGTCGTCGTTGAACCAGGAGGCTTTCTTGCTGCCGGACCTGCTGGGGTGGTTTTTCAGAGGTGCGAGGTCGTCAGCGCAGTTGGTGATCCACTGTGTGAGGTTGTTGGCTGCTTGGTTGGGGTTCGTTGATCTGGCGGGAGGGTTCTGGCTCAGTGATGTGGTGAGCTGGTCGGTGGTGATCTTGTTCCAGTTCCTGCGGGGAGCCTGTTGCGGGTGGTGGTGAGTCGTGGTTCTTCTGAAGCTGAAGTGGATGCAGCTGTGGTCTGTCCAGTGGAGTCCGGTGGCGTGGCTGAAGGAGATGTACTTGCTGGAGGAGAAGACTGGATCAAGCGTGTGCCTGGCGTAGTGGGTGGGGGAGTTCACCAGTAGCTTGAGTCCGAGGTTGGCGAGGTTGTCCAGCAGGGTGGTGGTGTTGTTGTCGTTGTTGTTCTCCAGGTGGAAGTTGAGGTCCCCTAGGAGGATGTAGTCAGCGGAGGGGAGGGCGTGTGGGCTGATAAAGTCTGCGATGTCTTCGCTGAATTGAGTGCGCGGTCCTGGGGGTCTGTAGATGAGGGTGCCTCTGAGTGTGGTCTTGGGGTCGGTGTGTATCTGGAAGTGAAGGTGTTCGGCAGCTGTGAGGGTGTCGTCGGAGTTGGTCGTGATGCGGATGGTGTTCTTGTGGACGATGGCGAGGCCTCCTCCTGTCTGGTTGACGCGGTCCCTCCGGGTGATCTTGTATCCGTCCGGGATGGCGATGGCGATGTCGGGTGCTGAGGAGGCGTTCATCCATGTTTCCGTGAGGAATGCGATGTCTGGAGATGTGGTGTCGAGCAGGTTGCAGTGCTTGATCTCCTCTGCCAAAGGAAATCCGATAACTCTGAATATAAAATCAGTGGAGAATCAAACTGGAGTTAAAGCGTCTTTGTTGTTTGTAAATTAAATCAAAGAAAATGTTTTTGCATTTTACTAGTGTGAATCAAACTAGTAAAATGCAAAAACATTTTCTTTGATGTGAGTTGCAAACAACCAAGATGCTTCATGTTTGAATATGAAGTTGTGCGCGTGCTTGTATTAAAAAATAAGCTGTGACTTGCTCGGTCTGCGGCTGCGCACTTGAAGCCAACTAGGGCATGCATAAATGAAATAAGTGTCATTGATTTTAATTTTGGCTCTTCTTCTGTGACTTACATGATATTCAGACATACTGTCAAGCAGTATATTAACACACACTCGTTATCTGCAACTTTTGAGTTTTACTTTACTCTGTGTTGTCCACTTGTCTTTGCTCACTGATGCTCCAGATTTCACTCCTTCTTTGAAACCTATTTCTGCTCAGGCTCTTGTGATGTAGAGTTCACCCGTGTTTTCCTGTGTTGGTGCCTATGCATGTTCTGCTCCCTGATATTAGACATCTGCCTCCTTTCTTGGCACCTGTCCCTGCTCTGTGGCCTCCCTGCAGAGCGTGCCAGGCAGTGGTCACGTATTTCAGTTGTATTTGTGATTCTGTGCTCGCCCACTACTTAAGAGTCAACCCAAAGTTATTGTGCCTCACCACTTTTTATTGTTACCAGCCGCCACTGGTAAAAGCATGCGTGGTAAAGGCACAAAGTGGTAAAAACCTCCTGGAAAATCTGTAGTAATGAAGACACGCTGGTATGTTGTAATCCAAGTAGGTTTATTCAGGTAAGTAAACAGGTAGCATAAAGTCTCATCAAGTGTTGTAGGGCAGTCTGTTAGTCATCATCAACAGCCCCACCAGGAGCAGCCTGCTAGCTGCTCAGCCCCCTCCACCAACTATCATCACTCATCCAGACAATCAAGCATTCCACTCATAACCCACACACCAACATGCCACCCAGAACACTCACACAGGCTGAGCAGCTAGGGTCAGGATGGAGAAAAACCATAACACGAGTATACTCCAAAATCCATGCCTTCTAATGCTTGCACTGTTCTCACATATTTTGATGTAATCCTCCGATTCTATTGAAGCATTGCTAGTAGCATCAAAAACTGGGGGCGGTGAGGATACATAGATAATTCATTCGTGACAAGATACAACTAATGTACACGATATGCACAGTGCGTATACTTCATATGAACCACTAGGTGGCAGCAGAGGTTGACAGTTCTTAAGTAATTGAATGATCAGCAAACCTAAACCAAATAACCGAAGGCTGAACGCGAGAGATTAAGAAACTGCAGTGTTCGAGCTTTTTTGAAAATTCCTTGAAAGTGGGTAGGCTTACCTTTTAATGTAAATTGTTTGCTCTTCTTGTTAACATGCATTGCGGACTCGCGGTCTAGTAATGGCAAACACCTGGAAGGTCGCACTCCAAACGGAAAGATGGTGCAGGCACGACCTCAAGGGCAGGCTTACCAGCCCTTCACTGGAGGTTAAAACGTGAGCGTAACCGGAGATAATTGGATATAACAAGGCAGACTTGGCAGCGGTACCTATTATTTGTGTTATAAAATTACACTTCGTGAGCGCAAAATTCACCAGTGTTGACTCCTTCGACTTGAAGTACTAATGTCATCAGGGTTTGGCTGCAGGATCTGCCTGGCCGGATCATCAGCTGGGTCTGGTGGCTCAGTGGACTAATGCGTCCACTGCAGGGGCCTGTGTTCGACCACATGGTCACAGATTCAAATCCCGGCGGGCCCACTCAGCCTTTCATCCATCTGAGGTCGATAAAATGAGTACCATTGAGTTGGGTAACAACAAACATCTGTTATTCAGCGCCAAACACCAAAATATGTTGTAAAAAATAGCAGGAAGTGCCAGAAAGTTGTTTGAAGAGGACTTTTATTCAGACACAAATCCTGTGACACCCTCCGGCCAGCACCAGAGTAGTTGTCCCAGGTTCTAACATAAACCAGATGAGAACATTCCAATCCACATCACCTATAACATGATAAGCATTCCACAGCAAACTGGACTGTGCTGACAGAGACAGTCCTACAATTCTCAAAACCCTGAATGCTGAACCCATGTCGCTGGGTATAGGGCTGAAGGTTGCCCATTTCCGTTCATGCTGCAGGGCGAGGCCAGCCGAGCTTCAGTTGGCCATAGGGCATGGTCCCTTCCTTCCAAAGCCTAGATGGGGCCAACCAGCTCCTGGTATTCTGTTTTGAGGGATGTCTTGGAGCTTTTAAGGACACCTGCTGCGAGGAAATTGTGCAGCGTGTTAGTGCATGCGCAAGAGTAAACAGTGGTATCGCCTTGCGGCCGTCCACTATGCTGCTACCAGTAGAGTCAACACTCAGATGCTTATGGTCCTGATTCACAAAGGTAAACTTAAAAAACTGTGTACGTTTACGCTTTTTCAGTATTCTCAAAACTGTATTTTCATAGTAAGTTTAAGAGTGCAGAGACTCCTCAGAGAACTCAAGAAAAAAAATATAGGCCTGGCCTACCTTTTCTGTGCAGAGTTCTATACCCTGACAATTAAATTACAGTCTTGTGAATACTGAAAAAGTGTAAACTTAACCTATTTCCTTTGTGATACAGGCCCTGAAACTTGCTTGCTGAGGAAAGACACAAGTTTTGTTCCATGCTTCCGTGATCTCTGGAATATACATCTGCATTTTGTTTTTAGATTGTGCAGGATATTGGAATATTATTTGGAGTCGGTAACTACCCACCTCAAGGCACAATCGCAACCCTTATCAGGGTGAACCCTCAAAGTCACTAAATTATCAAGAACTTGTCTGTCTGACAGATATGGCACAGAGCATACAAGATTGATTAACTTAGGTCAATGTGTAACGTATTTATGCAGTGCCAAAACATTAATAAAGTCAAAATGTGAAACAATAGAAATCCTGACATAACTAGAAAAATAGACTAAAATTCAATAAACACAATGACACCAAAATGACAATAATCCCGTGGGGTACCAGAGATCTGAATTTGTAAAATTTTAAGTATAAATAGCACCAAAAAGCAAAAGGTGCTAATGATAATCAATGGTCGTGGTAGACCGGGACCTAGGTGCAATTTGAAGCTGATTGCGAAGGAGTGCGGGTTGAATACATCAACCAAGTTCCTACTGGTCAACGATTTTACCTTCTGACTTAGTCCTTTAAGTTCCAATCCATCACAGGAGTACATTATTAAAGCTCTCCAGGACTTCAGGGTGTCAGGCAGAAGCCAATAGTAGGGTTCAGCCCAAGTGAAGTTGCCACTGGCCGTCTGTGTACTTCCAGGTAAAGGCCTCTTGTAGCTTGTTGTATTCCTGTAGCTTGTACAGGTCAGCCTTTTGACCGTTGGAGTTCACTTCTTTATCCTGGGTACAGAAGGGAGCAAGTCCTGTCCTTTAGGGGTGCTCTCAGGTCACAGACAGCTGGTCCAGTACTTTTCTGATATTTCACAGGCCCAGAAAGTCATTGAAGTTGGTGCTTTGAAGGCCACATTTAAACCAGTTACAAGCTAGTGGGTGGGAATATCTCATGGGCACAACCTAATAAATGATTTTAAAAAACTCATTTCGGGCAACCTTAGCCACTTTTTAGTAGTTCTTGATTGCTTTACCGCTAACAGGCCAAAATGCCATTTGTCACCACATTTTTAAGATGGCGAAAATCTTCGGCACACTAAACTTGGGCTCCGAAGGTTGACAGTGTGTAGGTGTAAGAAATTGGGTTATTGGTTGAGGGAAGTGGAAGCTCTACTCAGGCAACAACTATAATCCTTGTCAGGGTGAACCACAACAGTCACTAAACGTACCTGTGCTTAAGCCTAGCTTGGCACAAAGCAATCAGGCTTACCTTAAAGGCAATGTGTAAAGTATATATGCAGAACAGAAGTAGTAAAACAGTAAGAACACAACACAAGAAAAATCCCAAACCATTTCAGATAAATAGAGTAAAGCGTATTGAATAAAATGATACCAGAAGACAACAAGCGTTGGCATAGCCAATAGGTCTCGCTTTTGGGACCTTATAAGTGTTTAGCCATGCAACAGTTGCATAACTAAATACTTATAAGGTACCAAAAATGAGACCTATTGGCTATGCCACTGCTTGTTTCTGTTTATTACTGCTCTGTAGTAATGACGGTGCACGGGTGCCACCATTACTACATAGAAGTAATAAACATGAAAAAAAAAAAACTGGCTCACAGAGAACATTAAAGCGGCCGCGAAAGGGATCGCGATCAAACATCAAAGCGGCCGCGAAAGTGATCGCGATCGCGATCAAACATCAAAGAGGCCGTGCAGCCGCGAAAGTGAGCGCGCGCGCCCACACACATGCACTGTAGCTCTAGGCTACAGTGGTAGCACTTTTTTTAGCCCCGACAAAAACTCTCGCCAGACCAGCGCATGCGCTGGGTCAGGCGAGACCTAAAAATCCAATCAGTAGAACCGAAGATATGACATTTTAAGGCAGACCTAAAGCAGTCTTCTAGGGCACAAGGCAGTACTTTCTCTTTGAACGTCCGCAGGTCCAGTAGTGTACTGAAGAAGTGTTCCGAGTGTCCAATATTTATACCTGGTTCCACTCTTTGAAGTGTGGAAATCTTCTAGACTAGCCCCACATTGGGTTCTGGAAAGTTCTTCCCATCCCTTCCCTTTCAAGAATCGAAGACTGTTTGGGAGGAATACACAAACCCCCACAAGCAGAGCCATTCACAGACGTGTGACCCAAAACACTGACAGAGGCACAAAAATGGTTAGGGTAGGAGGTGCCAACATTCTAAAAGTGAAGATCAAATTGAATTTGATCCAATTCAGGAATAAGGGGAGGGATCAGTATACAAACTAACAACAGATAACCCCCATCAACCATAGATTTGACAAGTACTTAACAAAGCCTCTTTATTACTCCTGGCCCTATATAAGAGTCTCATCCTTTTTCAATAATAACTTTCCCTTTCCCATGATTAAAACATTGCATCAGGAAATATTTTCTTATGATTAATCGGTTGAATTTTTTTGCATAACAAAGAAAAAAGCACATTCATATCTTAAAATGACAAAACAGATCTGACTAAATCATATGTGAACATTACGGGGACATTACTCAAAAACAGATATCTTAAATACATAACATAACATAAACAAGTGTCCAACCTATAACACATATAGTTATTCAATTGGAAAAAGGACGGCGGTAAATGCTCTGCTGAGATGTAGAGTTACATACCACACTTGAGGGATATCATTATTTTCCTGGGAGGACGCCTTAACCAAGCTTAGCAGGACCATGGAAAGGGTGCGCTAAAGTGCTGCAATATCTTGCTGTAATGGGGAAATGCATCAAGGTAGATGCCCAGAAGTTACATTGCTAAAAAACAACAATGCTCCCTTGCACTTTAGCTCTGATCAAGTCTAAACAACAAAAATTAAAGGTGTGACTGAATTATTGAATTCACGACAAAGGTGGCCCACAGTACATTTTTGAGCCCTGAGGAAGACCTTATTACATTGGGTTGTGGGCACACCTACAAGAAAGACATTGATAGAAATAGCTTCCTAAATAAATTGAAGTTGGACTGTCAAAGTACACAGAAGGATGCAATTGTAGGCCCCACCTCTTAGGGCCATAGGATTTTTCATGTTAGAACAAAATAATAATAAATGAAACAACTGAATAACTATAGGTGTTATATGTTGAACACTTGTTTATGTGATGCTATGTATTTAAGATAACAGTTTTTGAGTAATGTCCCTTTGATGTTTAAATATGATTTAGTCAAATCTGTTTTGTAATTTTAATGTGTGAATGTACTTTTTTCTTTGTTATACAAATACATTTAACATATTCATCAAGAGAAACTATTTTCTGTCCCAATGTTTTAATCATTGTAGTGTAGGGTTTGGTGAATATTGAAAAACAATGAGATGCTTATGTGGTAGTGGCCTGGAGTAATTACTAGGCCTGGGCTAAAATTCCGTTCCGCTCTCGTAAATTGCGATAATTTGACATTTTCGCGTTCCGCGGAGAGCGCGAAAATGTCAAAATTTCCGCAATCCGCATTTTACCGGAAATTTTTTGCTTGCTGGCGCTGCAACATAATACATTCTCGCGTGCGCGCGATCGCCTTACCTGAATCCCTGCGTTCGCCGACAAGTTTTCCCGATCCGGTCGCGTTCTCCACGAGATGTTGGATTGTTGGTAGCCATTTGCGCTGTCTCGCGACAGTTAGCGCCCGCAGTAACGTCATTCGTCGCGCGATCACGTCTTTCTTCTCACAATCATGCACCGCGAGACAAGTGAAAACAAGATGGGCGCACCCGCGAGCAACCGCATGGGTAAGTTGGCGAGCCGTGACCACACAGAAAATACAGCGAACGGGCGGGAAAAAACTTCCGCAAATCATCGCGATATTTCCGCGTGTTTGCGGGGAGATTTTTTACATTTTCGCGATAATTTGCGAAAGTGAATTTTGCAAATTCCCCCCCCCCCCCTCCCCCCTAGTAATTACGAAGCCACATTAAGGGCCTCATTACGGTGTTGGTCTGAAAGCATTCCTACCGACTTTTAGAAAGTGAGCATTTTCTTTCTTTATCTTCCTGTGCCTCTGTCTACCTGTGGAATCAATGTCTGATTTAGACTGACAGTTGGGCTGTTTGTGTATTTTTCTCTAGCCAGTCACACAAAGGGAGCTGAGGTGTGCCCTGCATGACCTGATTGCCCATCACCAGGCTGATCGGCCTTCCTGAGCTAAAGCGGTGGGAGGAGTTGTCACTGACACCTGAATAGGGTTGTGCCTGGCCTCTCACAATGCAGTCTCCACTCCCATGTTGTGTGAGCCAAGACAGGATAAGGCGGGGGGGCGTGGCCAGGCGCCGAAGATGCCAGACGCATCTTGCTAACGCTCCGTACCTCATCCCCTGGTTATCCTGGGCATGCTGCCTCTACCGGACCCTATTCGGCCGCAGTGCACGTCTACCATGGCAGGCTGTGACTGTGCTGTCGGAGAAGAGTTGTGCGGGCCCTGAACTCACTCTGCGACGGCCCTGGGTGATGCGGCCTGCCGCGCTGGGAAGATCTGGGCCTGGTAGTGTGGACGCGCAGCTGCCCGTATGAGACAACTCTGCTGCCACGGCAATACTGAAGCTGCCTGAAACCGCCAGCTTCTGCCCTGGTGGTGCTGCGGGCTGCGGGGTGCGCCTCATGCTCTCTGCGAGCCAGCGGTTGGAGAGCGGCTCGCGGGAGATGTCGGGATCTCCGGGGCGGGATGAGGCTGCGGGGGCAGCCGGTGCAGCGTTGGAGTGAGGCCTGCACCACTGAGGTAGGCCTGCAAGGGGCACATTAGGTGCGGTCTGGTGGCAGTAGGGGACCACGGGGGTCGGTCGGGCCTAGGGGCCCCCTACCTGATCGCAGCGCGACTGCTCCTGTGGGCCAGACAGCTGGGTGAGTCACGGGGGCTGGCCGGGCCTAGGGCTCCTGCAGAGGTTACTTGCAGGGGGAGACCCCACTGCCTGGGCTCGAGCGGCAGCCCCTGCAGATTTCCTGGCATTGCGGCACCCGTGTGAGTTGGGGGTCCACGGGGGTCGGTCGGGCCTAGGGGCCTTCATCTGCACGTGGCTGGGACTGAGTGGCTGTGCTTGCTGTGGCTCCGGTGAGGTGGTCGCGCTTGTATCCTGCTGCCACTGGATTTAATATTGGCGCACAGTGTCACCCTTCCCGCTGCGGCGGTCATTGTCTGCTGCGCCGGTAGTGGCCCTTTACGGGACCTGGCCTTCTGGCGCGGTGGCTGGTGCGGACCGCACTAGAGCTTCTGGGTGAGGCCTATGGCACTGAGGTGGGCCTGCAGGGGACACTTGGGGTGCCTTCTGGTGACGGTGGGGACCACGGAGGTCGATCGGGCCTAGGGGCCCCCTACCTGATCGCAGCACGGCTGCTCCTGCGGGCCAGGCAGCCGGTGTGAGTCACGGAGGCCGGCCAGGCCTAGGGCTCCTGCGGAGTTTACTTGCGGGGGGAGATCCCACTACCTGAGCCCGTGCTGTGGCCCCTGCAGGTTTCCTGGCATTGCGGCGCCCGTGTGAGGTGGGGGTCCATGGGGGTCGGTCGGGCATAGGGGCCCCCGTCTGCACGAGGCTGGGACTGAGTGGCTGCGCTTGCTGTGGCTCTGGAGAGGTGGCCGTTTTTGTACCCTGCTGCCCCTGGAATTAATATTGGCGCTGTGTCGCCCTTCCTGCTGCAGTGGTCGTTAGCTACTGTGCCGGTGGTGACCCTTTTCGGGACCTGGCGCGGCAGCGGGTGCGGACTGCGGCGCTCTACTGTGAAGTGATATTCTGCTGACGGTGGCATGGGGGGCAACGGGTTCTGGGGATTCACTACTTGTTCCACCCGGATTCCACTCCTTGGCGGTGCGTTTCTTATGACCAGGTGGGCACGTGAGACTGACCCATGGGGCTAGCTTTGTTTGCCCGTTGGACCTGGGGCCCCGCATCAGACTGGGATTGCGGGCTCCTCCTTACTGCGAGTTGGGTCCCCCACTGTACTGTCTGCGGAGGTCCTTCTCTGTGACTCGGGCACCCGGAGCGGAGAGGGAAATACACTGCGCTATACTTGACCTCTGAGGTGCACGTCTACTGGTGAGCTGAGGAGCAGTGGGGCCCAACACACGTCATTCCCATTAAAAGCTCATATTCTCCTGCTCCCCATCTGACAGAGTGTTCATAGTGGCAACCAACTGTGTAATACCAGGGGTGGGGACATCTCACCTATCCCGTTTTACTGACTATCGACCGGGATGTCACCCGGCAGACACATATACTCTTCCCGGGACTGAATTGGGAGTGCCTCAGCTGAGACTGCTGTGAGGGGAGCCTAATCGTCTGGAAGAATCCTGGGCTCGCTGGCAGCATGAGGGCGCGCATTGTTGACTAAAGTGAAGTTACTCTGTGGAAAGTCCGATCCTAGTCGCAGACGAGACCTCTGAGTTGGAGGAAGCACAGAGACTTGTCAGCCCAGCCTTGCTTCCTATGAAGAGCGCTCAGCAGATCGTCATGGGCTGCTTGCGCAACAACCCCTCTCAC
Organism: Triturus cristatus; assembly: GCF_964204655.1. Taxonomy (NCBI): domain Eukaryota; kingdom Metazoa; phylum Chordata; class Amphibia; order Caudata; family Salamandridae; genus Triturus; species Triturus cristatus. The sequence continues at coordinate 446,511,093 of NC_140584.1, forward strand.
GATGCGCCTCCTGGGGGCCAGGCTGGGACATCACTCACGACCCCCGGGGAAATGACAGAGATGAACCCGCCTGATATTGCCACCAAACTAGACTCTGTACTGGAGGCAGCGGAGCGCATCGGCAACGCCCTGGACCTGACCCGCACATCCTTGGAAGGCTGCATGGACACTATTACCTCGGACTTCACACTTCTCCGGGCCGACCAACACAAACTCTCAGACTGAGTTTGTGATGCGGAGGCCACACTGGCAGACCTCCGACTCATATCCCAGCACTGCTCCTCCGCAATTCAAGATCTACTGGATCGGGTTTGCACCCTGGAGGACAAGGTGGATGACGCGGAGGGTCAATCACGCCGAAATAATGTACACATAGTCAATCTTCCTGAGGGAGCGGAGGGGCGAGACCCGGAGACCTTCACTGCGGACTGGATGAAGGAGCTCATGCCCTCCAGATCGCTCTCACCACAGTTCGTAGTAGAGCGAGCCCACCGAATACCTGCCCGCAGGCCCCAACCGGGGCACACCCTCGTCCTCGCCCCTTCCTGTTTAGAGTCATGAACTTCAGTGACAGAGACGCTATTCTGCGGGAACTGGGCAAACATCCTGGCCCTAAGGTGCAAAACGTATCCGTTTCTCTCTTTCCTGATTACACGGCTCAGGTGCAGAGGAGGCAAGCCACCTTCACAGCAGTAAAACAACAGCTCCGAGATCTGGATCTCCGCTACTCCTTGCTCTTCCCGGCCCGCCTGCGAGTTATCAGAGAGGGCTCTACGAAATACTTTGACTCCCCCACTGAGGCATGGGAATGGCTCGAGGAGTAGGGGTTGGCGACGGCGCCCAAATCATCTGATGAGTCCCGGCCCGTGAACGCCCCTGTGGAAGTAGACGCAGAGGGGGAAAGGCCAGGAGCGTGAGACATCCAGTGGCCATCCCCAGTCCCGTCCAAATCAGATTGGAATGTCAGGGGGCCCTGCGGGCGACGGTGGCCCTCCGACCCTCCAGATCTCCATCCCCGGCCGACTCTGCTGCCCCTCCGCTTGGGTCTGGAGCCCCTAAAACCACGCCGGAATGGTCCTTGGACGCAGATTTTCCCCCACTCCGGGGTGTCACCCACCAATCCGCAGATGGCATTATCTGATGTTAACTTTGCATTCCTGTTGGACTATCGCACTACTTCAGGACTTGTTTGTTTCATTCTAGCAGTTGTATGATGCCCCCTTTTCCCGCACACTCCCTTGGGGCGTCTGGCAGGGACAGACCTTACATTGTTTATTTCCTCTTTCAGGTCATCTTTTCCCCCAAGGCCCTGGTATTAGTAGTCTTGGGCCTTATATGCATGCTAGGGAACCATGGTAACTCAGGACGTGTTTCTACTTGTACCCCCCCCCCCCTTGTTTGAGATGCTCTACCGCCATGTTTATTGGTGATAACTGAAGGGGAAGGTCTCTACATTGACTCCTCTTACTCGCTGGTCTAACTTCCTTTCACAGTCGTACAACAACAATAGTTCCATAGCCATGTCTTGGAATGATTGTTCGGGCACTTCCTCACGTTGGGGTTCCGCTCTTTTCCTGTTGCAAAGTTTCATGCTACCCCACCTTCTTATTTTTCTTCCCCTGCATGAGTAACCACCCCTACAGACCTGCCGCCTCCCTGTCCTCCCCGTCCAAGGGAGTCCTTCACACAGGGAGCCCTACAGCGCCCGGGTTGGGCACACTGACCTTAATAACCCCAATGACCGACCATAATGTCCTAACTTGGAATGTTAAGGGCATCCAGACACCTTCTAAGTGCTACGCCATCTATGCCTATTTACAGCGTCACAAGAAGAGTGTTGCACTTTTACAGGAAACGCACCTAACAGCCGCTGAAGCCGCACGTTTGCGCCGGCGTTGGCGTGGTCAGATATACAGCACCTACTACTTGTCCATGGCTAGAGGGGTGATGATATGGGTTAAGGCTGGGGTCCCGTGGGAAGAAAAGGAAGTTCTGACGGGTCCAGTAGGGCAGTACGTCCTGATCAGCGGCAGACTGAACGGCCAACCGATTCTGCTGGGCTCCTTATATGCCCCCAACGTTGCTCAGGGCACCTTTTTGGGTGATCTCTCAGAGATATTGTTTTGATGGAGGGACGTCCCATGGCTCCTCGGCAGGGATTTTAATGCAGTACTTGATGTTTCCCTTGACCGTTCTAGTACTACGGTTTCCTCCAACACTCGCCTTTTAAATACATGGCTAGGGCACTGGGCCCTTTCAGATGTTTGGCGGGAACGTCATCCTTGCTCCAGGGTATACTCCTTCTATTTCCCAGTCAATAAGCTACACGTACGCCTCGACCAAATTCTAGTATCCGCAGCCGTCCTCCCCTTGATACAAGTGACGGATTACCTTGGTCGGACACACTCCGATCATAACCCCTTGTGGATGCACCTGGCCTGGGAGGCGCCACCCCCACCGTTTCCGACCTGGCGCCTGCAGACCGCAGCCCTGGAAGACCCCCTCTTCCGAAGCTCGCTGGAGGCAGCAGTAGCTAACTATTTTGCGATTAATACCGGCTCCACAGACTCGATCCTCACAGAATGGGAGGTCTTTAAGGTGGTGGTTAGGGAGCATTGTCTGGGACAGACTTGGAGTATTCGCAGCCAGTTAGACACCTCATTGACCCACATTGAGAGACGGTTACTCCTACTCGAGTCGCAAGTTGTGACCAACCCGGCAAGACAGCGATATCTTGATGCTGCCCATACCGAACGCGTGACACTCCTAGACCGCCTGCGCTGCCATAACTATTTAGCACACTCGATCCGCTCCCACTCGACCGCGGACAAAGCCGGGAGACTACTGGCCTATTTGCTTAGACAGGAACATCCCCAGCGCCCCATACATTTCTTACTTGACGACCACGGTCGGGAGCGTAGCACCCAGAGAGACATTCACGCGATGATGACTGAGCACTACACTCGTCTGTATGACACCCTGCTGCCAGGTAATGCCCATGATGTGGGATCCTTCCTGGACACAGTGGAGTTACCCACTCTGATGGTGGACCAGTCCCTGGAGCTGGACTCCCCTATAGTGGAAGACGAAGTGCGGGACGCGCTGCGTGCCTTGTCCTCGGGTAAAACTCCAGGGCCGGACTGTCTTCCAACTGAATTTTTCAAAGCCTACGAGGAACATTTGGTACCGCAGCTACACTCGATGTTTCTGGAGGCAATCTTGGAAGGGACCTTGCCCCCATCCATGCGTACTGCTAATGTGGTGTCTTTGTTGAAAACTGGTAAGGACCCCACATTGCCTTGTTCCTACCGATCGATTGCTATATTAACCTCGGATTATAAGATCCTGGCAAAGGTCCTGGCCAACCGACTGGCTCCGTTAGTCCCTGATCTGGTACAGTCTGACCAGAATGGCTTTGTTCCACAGCGTAACACGGCCCTGAACCTGCGCCACTACTTTCGAGTAGCGGAATATGCCCCAACCGCCTGCCCGCGTTCCGGTTGCATGGTATTAGATCTCGACAAGGCCTTCAACTCGCTGGCCTGGGACCTCCTATTGCTGCCCTGGTTCGTTTTGGAATCAGACCCTACTTCCTCAGCTTAGCCCAACTGTTATATTGTAATCCGTCGGTTCTGATTCGGACGGGCCCATATATTTCCGATCCGATTCCAGTACGGCGTGGGACCCGGCAGGGGTGCCCATTATCCCCGGTATTTGTGTTAGCGGTGGAGCCGCTGGCAGCTCATATCCGCACGCATGTTCATATAGGGATAGAACTAGGCGATGGCATACACACCATTTTGCTCTACGCTGATGACCTGTTAATATATGCCAAGGATCTTCATGATATTCCCCCTTCCCTTGATCGAGCCCTTAGCCTTTTTGCGCGAGCCTCCGGGCTGAGGGTCAACCCGACAAAGTCCATACTCTCCCCGTTCCTGGGGGATACTCCGGATCCAGGCTACACACTCAGGTGGACACCGGTGGGCTGGTGCACTGGCCCTTTTCGTTACTTAGGTGTTCGGGTTTATCGCGCCAAAGCCAACCTCTTTGACGGAAATATTGTCCGGGCTACCACGGCGATTCGATCTCAGATGAATTTCTAGAAGGCTCTCCCGTTGGCAATCTCTGGTAGAGTCGCACTGGTTAAAATGGTGGTTCTTCTCCGCCTACTTTATTATTTTGCCGCACTACACCTGATCATCTCCCCCCTCTTCTTTAAGCAGTGGGAAAGAGTGGTACGGGATTTCATAAGGGGGACTTCACGCCATAGAGTGTCCATGGGAAAGCTTTATCTGCCTGCTGATCTGGGAGGACTCGCTGTGCCCAATTTTGAGCACTAATACCTGGCCTCCCAGCTGCAATGGGTCGCCAGGTGGATGTCCTCCCGTTATCTACTAGAGGCGGCCTCTCTGCAACCCCCGCTACTACTAAAAACCCTACTCCAGATTTTCCATCCCTGCTCAAAACTTAGACCTCCAGATTTTTTCCTCCTCACTTCACCATACAAATGCATTCGCAGGTGCCTTTTCCTCACTAGAGCCACAATTCCGTACGCACCTGCCATCCCACTTTTGGGAATTCCACGGGGGGGGGGGGGACCTACACAACGGCAGCGGACTTCCATCACTGGACCTCGGAGCGGATACAAGATGTGGGGGACCTCTTTCAAGAAGGCGCTCTTATTCCATTCCAGGACCTCATAGTAGGGGGAAATATACCTCCTGGGCAATACACAGAACACTCATAGCCTCATTAGCGTCCAAATGGGGTGAGCTCGCCCAGGAGCCCCCCATACACCATACTTTGCAGTACCTTCATGTGATGGGGAGAGGGAGACACCTCATGCGCTGGTTCGCATCCTCACTTTAACAACACACGGAAACAGACCTCACTCGCCTTCGGCTTCACTGGGAGGAGGCCATGGGTAGAGCGTTTACCGATAGGGAATGGATAGTGCCAGCAATTGGATGCCGACTTGGTACATATGCTATGGGGATGCTCAGTCCTGACTCACTACTGGCACACCGTGACAACTACCCTCATAAGCTGCACAGCCCACACCATTCCCCCTTCCTGGGAAGCCCATGTACTGCACCTCTTCAGCAGAAACAAGAAATATAGATCAGCCACACGGTTTCTAGACCCAGGCCTAATAACAGCCAAACGCCTGATCACCAAATGCTGGAAATCCCCACTACCGCCTCACCCTCTTGCTTGGCACTGATCCTTATCCAACTGGGCGAGGGCGGAGGGTGCGGTGCTGCGCAGAGAGGACCTGCTTGGCATTCGTATGTTTCCTCTGGCACCTCAATGGGATGCGATGGTCTCCAAGCTTTTGGGGACAGACAAAGACACAGGATCCCTGCCTACATCACAGAGGACTATCATTCACGGTGCCCCCCACACTGACGCAACTCCAGACTAACACCGACACCCAGACTGCCACTGCCCTTCTGCCACAGAACCCCACTGCCACTGAGTCTTGGAGGTATTTGAGGTCCTTCAGCGAATTTAGCTATAGCGGCAGGTCTTGCGCGACTCTATCCTACCCTTCATTCGCTTTCCTTGCCCTCCTTTTGTTGTGCCCTATGTCCCTGGTTATGTTTGAACTGCACTGCTCATGCATTACTCACACATTACTTGATGCTGTGATTTGTCAGCACCACTCGGTCTTTCTTGGGATATTGTCACAAGCTTTGATGTAATTAATGCGCACTGAATTTTCTTTTTTTTTTTTTAATTTATTTTTTATTTATGTAGTTTAGACATACTGTTACAAAACATAAACAAGAAAAAGACCTATTGAAAAGAAAATTAGCAGCATTACAAATATTGTATATCTTCACAAACTTAACATTCGGAGAAAAGCCAAAAGGTCAACATAAATAAATAATTCATGGTACCATATTCTCTCCCTCTTTCATTCTAGCCTCCCTCCAGTTTGAAATGGGGGCCCAAATGGATAAACCAAAATCACCGGCTTTCTTCCCCTTCTGGGCGTATAAGGACATCTCAATATTATGCATACCCAATAATCTAGACAACCACATTTGAAATGAAGGAGCATTCATGTCCTTCCACCCTGAGGAAATTAAGATCCGAAGTACAGCAGCAGAAATAAAAACCAAGGCTTCCTCGACTTTCCCAAGATTTAACCTATTGTCTATACCCAATAACATCAGGGAGGGAGATAGATCGATCTTCCGTCCCAATACTCCCTCCCAAAATTTCCCTATCTCTCCCTGAATTGCTACTAGCGAGCAACAATTAAAAAACATATGTAACAAATCAGCATGCCCCATATTACATCTGGGGCATCTATCATCATCCCTAACCCCCCATGAGTAAAGCTTTGCGGGGGTAAAATAAAGATCAAACAGAGTTTTGTAATGCTGGGCCCGCAGATTCGTAGAACGAAATAATTTTTTGTTCAGATGCAGGGCCATATCTAAATCGACATCAGGGTTTCCGAATTTAACAGCCAAAGCATGTTCCGTTTTCTCCAAATCATCTTGAATTCCATCCAGTAAAGACATAGAGATGACTTTTATTTTCTGATACCCTTTTACCAACACATCAATCATAGAGGATTCTACCGTAAATGACATCCTTGGTCTTAATGCCTTAAGTGTGGATACTACTTGAACATAGGAAAGCCAATGATTTGATGGGATACCAGCGCTACGCTGAAGGTCACTGAACCCGCACATACCATCTTCCCCAGATATATCCCCTAATGTGTTTATTCCCAAATCCTTCCAGACCCGAAGATTCCTATCTAAGCCCATCCCCCGGAATAGACTCGAATGGCAAAGATGGAGGTATGGATTAATCTCGGGGATTTTACAAAATTTTGAGGTCGCCCTCCATACACCCCACGCCCCTTCCAGAATCTTAAAACGGGCCTTTTTATAGTACCTTCGATCAATATCACACATTAAAAGACCTAATGCTTTTCTCCCAACTAACAACTCAAAAATAGAGGGTGGCATTTGAATATCATTATTTACTTGGCTGTAGCATGGCTGTAACTGAAAAAGAATAGACATTTGAGTTAAAAGACATGACCAATGATAAAGCCTCAAATTTGGTAGAGCCAAACCACCCCTTTCCCTAGGAAGTGACATTAGGTTAGTAGATCGTCTAATTTTCCCATACTGCCATACGAACCTTATAAAAATTGATTCCAGATTTTTAATGATCTTCTCCTCGACTAAAAGGGGAATGGCACGAAACAAATATAATATTTTAGGGAACATTGACATTTTGAGCACATTAACCATCCCGATCAATGATAGGTGTAAAACATCGATTCTTTTCAAATCGGTTTCTATTAATTTACTGAGTGGAACAAAATTCTCCTCTACTATATTTTCTATTGAAGCATTAATTCTAATCCCCAAATAAGTGGCTGAGTCCACAAATCTGGAGTCCGATTTAACAATCTTTTTTGTGCATATGATTTGAGTTTTAGATTCATTTAATAAGTACCCAGATTGGCTACCAAACGTTTTAGCCAATTGTATCAAAGCCACTAGTGCCTGTTGAGGATCGGTAGTAATCACGGCTAAATCATCTGCATATGCCATGATCTTACTTTCATAACCGTTACTAACCACGGGGCTAATCATAGGACTATCTAAAATCTTCCGGATTAGTGGATCGATGTAAAGAGAGAAGAGGATAGGGGAGCAGGGACACCCCTGACGCGTACCTCTATTTATATAAATTTTATCCGAACTCTCCCCCATAACAACAATACCCGCCACTGGATCAACATACATCGCTCTTAGTGCTTTAATACATTTCTCACCAAATCCTCTTCCCATTAAGATCCCCCAAAGAAAGTTCCAGGCCACTCGATCAAAGGCTTTCTCGGCGTCGAGCAGGATCATGGCCATCTCTCCCCCCACAGCAGCCTGAGCATCAAACAGGGCTATTGCTCTCCTGATATGGTCCGTAGTGCCTCGACCAGGTATGAACCCATGCTGCCACGGGGAAACGAGATCGCCAATGACCCTGCCCAGCCTTTTAGCCCATATCTTAGAATATAGTTTCGTGTCCGCGTTAATTAGCGAGATGGGGCGGTAAGACCCCGGTTTCTCGCTGGGCTTGCCTTTCTTGTGAAAAAACACTATACTAGTTTCCCTCCATGACTCTGGAACTACTCCAGTACAAATTACACCATTAAAAAGATCCATAAGGAGTGGAGTGATCTCAAATTCTATACATTTATAGACCTCCAAAGGAATCCCATCAGGGCCCGCTGCCTTGCCCGAGGCAAGCTTCCGCAGGGCCGCAGAGATCTCACTTTTATTTATATCCATCTCCATCTCTTCCCTTGCTAAACCCCCTACACGAGGGCCAGTGTCTATTACCTCTTCACTCTGGGTGTCATCTAGTTTTTCCTCAGCATAGAGATTTTGGTAAAAATTCTTGAAAACTTGTAAAATTTCCCTAGCATCTGTGAATTCTGTCCCATTTTCTTCTATCCTAGCGATGACATTTTTTACTTTCCCCTGCTTAATTTGTAAAGCTAGAATTCTTCCAGCCTGTTCTCCTGTTTCGTATCGTTTAGCCCTAGAGGATTGATAATCACACATTACCCTATGCGACACCAACTTCTGTAATTCCGCTCTAGCAACCAACAGTATCCTATAGCTCTCATTACTGTCCCGACCTTGTGCTATATCCAGAGTATGCTGTTCTTCCGCAAAAGATAATTTCCTAGTAAATCTTTCGCACTGAATTTTCATCGTCATGTAGTTATTAACCTGACTATACCCTGTCGCTGGCAATCGATTTTCTTCCCCCCCTTTTACCATCTGTTGCATGAGTGATGCCCTACATATATGTCTTGCTGTTTACGTTCTTCGCATACTACCCAATGCCGTATCGTGTCAGTACCACTCCGCCTTTCTTGGGACACTGCCGCAAGCTTTGATGCAATTAATGCACCCTGAATTTTCATTGCCATGTTGTAATCAAACAAAGTGTACCTAGCGGCTGGCAATTCATTTTCTCCCCCCCACTCCTTTTTTTCACATCTGTTACATGAGTGCTATTCTAACTGTATGTTTTATTGATCAATGTGCAAAAACAAACAAAAAGGTTAATAAAAACGATTTAAACAAAAGACAGGATAAGGCAGGATCTTGCACTGCAAAGACTATCCTTTGAAGTATTCATACTTCAAAGGCCAAAAGGGTATATGTTTTGGAACTATAACTGCAAACTTTTAGAACACTTCTGGATTAAGAGGAGACTCTGCCAAGAGAAAGAGAAGAAGTGCTGTCAGGAAGAGTACTGACCCTGTGCTGGGTTGACCTGCAGTGCCTGCTTCTGTCTTGGAGAGGACAAATGTTTCACTTTGCCTTGGTATCCTGCTTAAGGCTTGTGTGTGCTTGCCACCTGTTAAGAAGTCTCAGGGCTATCAAAGACTTCACCTGTAACATCGCTGGACTCTACTGCTGGGAGTTCTGACCTACAAAGTAGTACCAATTCCAGTTATGGGCACCTTGGAGGTGGCTTTGCTGGTTCTGGACTTAAAGAATCCACACATCACCATTTCAGAGGCATTTTTCCATTTGCAAGCATGCCGTGTGGTTGAAAAACCAACACATTGCTGCGGTACGGCAGAAAAATCTACGTTGCGTCTGTTTGCGTCCCAAAGAACCGCCGCAGCCCAAGTCCAGAGCACCATGTCTCCAACGTACTAGAACTCCACTCTGACTCCAATGCCAGCCCTGCTGTGCAGCTGAAAGAATTGACGCATCACCGGTCCACGGTTGAGATAAGCCTGCCTGCTCGTGCCAAGCTGCCAAGGGGGTGAGCAGGGGTTATCCTCGGTGTTGTTACTCCCTTACCCTGACTAGAAGGAATGGTCCCTACTTGGACAGGGTGCAAGCCACTGCCAACTAGAGACCCCCACTTCTAACATACGGCATATTAATGGCTGTGACCTTTCAAAAACTAAATGAAAGGATCACATTTTTCTTTAAATAGAAGCTTGACCTGGGTGGTTACATGTGGTGGGGCAAAGAGGCTTTTGTAACCAATTTCCTGTCCTCCATTTCTTAAGCATTTTCCCTAGCTGAGAAGTAAACAGACTTTGGCCTATAAACATGAGTACAAGGTATGAAGACTTGTAGGGGAGGTTCGCCCTAAAAGATTAAACTGGAACTGGCAACTTGTGCCTATGGGTCGCAGCCGAGGAAATCATACTGTCAAAAGAGGTGTCTAATTAAATCTCAACTCATCTCCTTCTGAGTGTCAGCAAGTCTTTACTGTCTATCACATCTATGTCAATCATCACCTCACAAATAAGAAAGCCCCCCACTAGCAGCTAATAGACTGAGAATGCCCCAGGTCTGAAGGGAAAATTTAATGAGACATAATACCATGGCTGTTTCATGTTTTCTTATAGCCATGGTTTAGGGCTACTCACGGGAAGGCATGCTCAAACAAATACACACATACCAACACATGCTCATGCAATCAGACAAAAGCACACATACACACACTTGCACAAGTCAGTGCCTATAATGGCACTAGAAGGGTGTAATATATGAAGAAATAAAAGGCTACATCTGGAGGTTCTATGTTGTTGAAACTGGTGAGATACAGGGATCGCAGGGATAGCAAGAGTGCTATGAAAGTGATGATTGTGTGCAAGGATGAGTGGTGGAGAGATGAAATGTGTTAGGAGGAAGACCAAGGAGGGAGATACCAGTTGTAATGTTCCCATTTTTATAGAGAGATGTACCTACCAGGAAGCAGGGCTCTTTCTACTGTGACTCCCATGCATTATATTTCATTTTCCATGAGTTTGCATTGGCACGTGCAATCGGAGCCTTGTGATCATTGTTGCTATTCTTGTAGACATAGTGAGCCTCCGAGACCACTGAAGCTGCTGTTGTTGCCAGATTCTTTATCAGTTTGATGGGTGTGTCACAGAAGTGAATATTTGTTTGAACAATAGTGTCAGTAGATGAACGTCAACAAACCCCTGGGACTTGCTTGTCATTTTGTGTCCAGTAGATCTCAGCAATACTAGCGTTAGAAAATAATAGAAATTATTGATACGGATCTCCAGGGCACCTCTAGCTTTTGGCAAATTGCTGTAGCAATTTTTCTTTGTGGAAGCTGCATCCCCCAACACCATGCTGACGGGGTTTGAGGAGTGCCACCCTACAAGAATAGCACTATCACTGGAATAAAGATCTGATTTGTGGTCTCTTGACATCTACATGTTGTCATGGCTCACATGGCCCAACAGTGTCACATACAAAAACAGGAAGAGTTGGTCACCAGAGCCCTGCTGCACTCCAGTAAAGAAAAAGCTTTGGCACCAACATTGCTGTTGATGGCTCAGGGTTGTCCACTATCAGTTCACCCCTCTCAAGGTGGTAGACCAGATTCCACTTGGAACTTTTTTACTTTAGGCTCTGGACAATGAACAATGTGCTCAGGAAGACACATCTGAAAAAGGCACCTGGGAATGTGGGCCTGATTCACAAAGGGCCTCTGCACTTGTGGTGAAGGCCCCGCAGTCATTTTGGGGGTTGACCCACACTCATAGCAGGATCTCCTCCCTGTAGTTATTCATTGTGGAATTCCTGCCATTAGTTTGGGGCTCCCGCCGGGACTGTGGGTCACCTGCTATGAATGAGGAGGCCCTTTGTGGATGGGCCCCTTTGTTAAGTCCACAGAAGTGAAGAGCTAGTGCACTGGAGCACAGCAACAGATTATAGTTATCTGGGCCCTGAGACAACACAGGTTAGGAGTATCATTACTGTTTTTAACATTTGCCACACCAACACCTGTCATTTTTGGAGGAGCAAGCCATTGTAGAGCTTATAGTTTGTGCAGATTCGAGCGACATCACACACAATATAAAAGTATACAACTTTTAAATTACCTTCTTTTAATACTTTCCTTTTCCAATTTCTAGTTAATATGATTTTTTGTTTGTTTCACCCTACCCGCGAAGTGATTGCGACTACTGAGCAAATGTAGATGTGGATGAGCAGGTGTTAGAAGGCATGAGATTGTGGGTGCCTGCATGTGAGTGAGAAGTGAATAATAGTGTCTTCCACTTGTGAGCCTGGGTGTATCATGAACCTTGAATTCAGTCAAGTAGGGTACTGACTTGGGAATCACTATAAAACTCATTCAGACTGATGAAGGGTCAATTGCATGTCAGAATTTCAAGGACAAAAATATTAACCTGCCAGAGTATTTTGGCCAAAATTTCAATTACCACTATGCCGTGAAGGTAAGTATAAATAGGTTAGATCGATTTACTGTTCTTAACTCAACATCTGCATACCTTGAAGTGTTCCTTTAATCTGAGAGATATAGTAATGAGTTCATTAAACTTTATCATTTGGAACTGCTGAGTTTGTGTGCTGATGGAGAGAGACATTTTTAAGTAAGGTAATTACTTTTTGCACCAACGTTCAGAATTATGGGAGATCCATGAACTTTCTCAAATTATTTCCTCTACGTATGCTTGGAAAATTCATTTGTAAGTTAATGAGTGCCCATAACTGTGGCAAAAACCACACTGTTTATGTTAATTTCTTTAGCATGGCATTTTTCTGGTTAACCTTTCCCAAATCGCCCCCCAACCGGGGACTTATACTTCGAGGTGTCACTTACAAATATAGATAAATATTTTTTTCTTGGGCAAATTCACATTTGTGAAATTCAGAAACAAAACAGAGTTTGTGAATCACCTGCTAACTCTTCAGTTTCTGACTTTTTTCATGCAAGAGTCGGACTAAAATCTTTGTGCATCAGCCTCATTGTTTTTTGACAGCTGAAAACACATGAAGATGTAACTGCGCTGCGTCACTCCGAATTTATCAAACCACTCAGGGACATGCAAGGTGGCCTCGTGTGGCTTGATAAATCTAACTTAAAAGTTGTGTCGCCCTTACACCCCATTGTGTGGCACAAGGGTGAAGCAACCCTTTGATAAATTTGACCCGCTATTTGGGGCATCCTACGATACAAATACCTCTATTTTAACACCCCACAGGACCCCATTTGTGTTAGTCATGATTATGTCAAAATGAAATTAACAGGCAGGTGCATTGCCAGGTCAAGGTGTAGGCAAAATTTGTGTTCATAAAGACTGCTAACTCAATCTGAGTGTTGCTTATGATGAAACCTATTGTGTACCAGTTACCCTTTTGGATATCAAGGGCCAGATGTATGACCAGTGTAAATTGCGACTCACAATTTGCACTCGATTGCGAGTCGCAAATTACTAATCGCAATTTACAAGGTACAACAGTGTCAGAGACACTGATTGCAATTCCCAACAGGGTCGCAAAATGTGAGTCTCATGAATATTAATGAGGCACTCGCAATTTGCAACCCCATTGGGAATGGCTGGCCCTCCCAGGGATTGTGGCCTGCTGGGCTCAGCAGATCTCCATGTCTGGGACTGCTTTTAAATAAAGCAGTTTTTTGAATGCAGCCCTTTTTCCTATAAGGAAAACGGGATGCATTAAAAAAAAAATGAAACGTTTTTGTTTAATTTGTTAAGGGCAGGTAGTGGTCCCTGGGACCACTGCCTGCCCCCCAAAAATATTTTCCCCTGCATTTGCAAAGGGACCCTATCCCATTTACAACTGCATTACCACCCTCTTGAAGAGGGCAGTAAATTGTGAGTGTTTTGCGACCGTAATTGCGGTTGCGAAACATTCGTACATGGCATGTGAGTCGCTATTAGGAAGGAAACACCCCTTACGAATAGCGTGTCGCAAAACACTATTTTGCGAGACGTAAATTATTTGCGAATCGCAAAATAGTGTTTGTACATGGCTCTTTCAGATTTAGCATGCGCAAATGGGTCGCAAACCCGTTTGCGCATGCTAAATCTCGTTGTACATCTGGCCTCAAAGTGCTCAATATATTCTTCTTCTTTGTCTTCTTTTACTTCTTCTTTTCATCTTCTTCTTATTATTATTATTATTGTTGTTGAAGTTATTATTATTTATTCATTATTATTTGTAGTAGTGATAATATAATCACTAACAGCAGTGGTAGTAGTATAACTATCAGTAAAGTTCAGTTTGAGGAAATGCACTTCAATGAATATAGTAAAATACTACAAAACAAAAAAAGAACGCATTTTGCCTAAATCAACCAATAATTATGACTCATTTTAACAAAAACCTTTCAAACAGCTGGATACATTCATTAATTGCAATATTTATTGTGTTTTATGGTAATGCATGTGTAACAAGTATGTTTGCCTTCAAGTTAATTAATGCATTCTATAACTAATCTAAGTTATGTAATAAATTTCACCTTTGTTAATTTCTGTAGAGGTTCACCTGTAAACCATGATTATAATGAATATAATGATTAAAATGAACATTTAAATGTTAGTCTGTGAACAGTAAGCTTGCATATGTTCCTAATCCTATCATTCTATTAACATAGGATATTGAAACCTTAAAAAAATTGCAAAATAAATCCAGTTCTTGATAATGATAAGATGTGCCGGGCTTAACACGGACTGGAAGACAACTTTACTTGCTATTTATTAACCACAGTTTTATTGATATAATAAGTGACATGTGCATCACAACAAAACTTTCAGACTGTTTTAAAATGAAGTATCTCTCAAACTAATAACATTTCAACATAAAAAGTAGAACAAGCAGTAACATACTCTACTGCTAAGTCCTAAGACACAAGATATTGCATTATCTCTTGTAACAATGTTGTATTCTATTTACTAGTTAACAAAAGCACAGTTTAAAAGAGTGATTTGTGTATTAAAATGGGTCAAATGTAACTCCTATATTAGTTTCAATATATATTTTTATAGATGACATTTTGTTTTCATTTCCTTCTGCTTATCTCTTTATTTGTACTATGCTGCATTCATAGTTGGAGATTTTTGGAACGGTTTTACTCCTAAATTTCCATTGTACTTGAAATCCTTGCATGAATTCATTGCTGAAATTTCCTTTTGTTAAAGGACATCTCTGCATGAATGGGACTATTTTTCAAGGCATATTTACATTCAGAAAGACACTTGATGACTGTGATTTAAACCATGTGGCCACACCCTGTTATGCTTCCTGCCTCCTCCCCCTTTCTGATGTCATTAACAAACACACTTTGGCAAACCTAATGCATTTGATATGCACTGTATTGATATAACATGAGCTCTTGCAACAGACAAATAAAGATGTCTATGGACAGACGCAACAAAAAATGTATGCCTTTGCTACACACAGTTGTAACAGGGTGGTACCATTATTCCATGCATGTGAAATTGTGGAGTAGAAAATTACTATGTAGGAACTACATCACTACAACACCAACGTCACGATATAAAGTGTAACCATTTGATAAATGTTGTGCCCTGCATTGATATCATTAGTGCTTGCAGCAGATAACTATAGACGTATGTAGTGTGACACTAACAATTGCCTTTCTATGTCTTGTTTTGCACAGCACTGTCACAAGGTAGATTTAGTGATGGAATTACTTGCCTAGTCTTTAAAGCACAGATTTGGGAACCCTTTTACCTACAGTTTTCCTGTATATGTATTTCAAATTGCACAGAAAATGCCTGCTAGGTTTACATTAGGGGTGAGAAGTTGGTGTGGTCATCGTAAAGTGCCAGATGACTCCATGTCACCAGGGGCACTTTATTGTAGTCCTTGACTTTGCTTCTAAAATCAAGGTGTGTTAGTCATTTTGGCTTAGCTGAATTGCCCAGGACAGACCTCTCAGAATGCAAATGGCTATTAAAGGATATTTAAGTACTAGAAAATTGTGTCACTGATGATATGGAGTCATTACATTGCCTTAGGGGAAGATTCAACGCTGTGTTTCAAAACAGAAAATGTGTTTCTGTCAGTAAAAGCAGAAGCAGTGATGGATGAGTCACAAGCAGTGATGACCTTTTAATAGGGTTACCAGATAGCGCCCAGTCATTGAGACACCATGCTTCCAGAATGTGGCTTTCGTTTAAGAAGTTAGTGAATTCTGGAAGTTTTAGCCTTGGTTTGGTTTAGTTGTACTAACTGAGCTAACTCAACTGCTAAAAAATAAGTTTTAAGATGAAACTCCAGAGATGAAGTAGTTTTGTACCCCTAAATTGAGTTATCTTATTCTGGTACCCATTTAAACATAAGTTGTGCAGTTGTTTCAGTCCAGCTGGTCACTTTCTAAAGCCTCTCAGTCAAAAAAGATTATGTGTACACTCTGAATAAGTATATTATAAACATATGTTTAAGAGTAAACACATTAACATACTTTCTATCACAGTATTTACTCAGTAAAATGCTTACATTTGTGATTGTATTACCGATTACAGAAATAAGCTTAATAATTTACATTTCTTTAACAAGTACATAGCATATACCACAATGACCATTTTTAGCACTCAGCAGCTTCAAGCTAAATACATTTAGTACAGTTTCCACAATATTGTTTTACATCTCAAAACTTACAAATGAGCTGCAAGCCATTTTACAGAAACATATTTTGGAAAGTGGTTTTCCTTCCAAACATGCATGTACAATCTTCCTCTACATTATCCTTCTTTGGTAGGCTTGGACAAAAGACAATATATAATGTTCATATTTTGTGTTTTTGAGAAATTCTGAGTTCGAGAGACTCAACATTTTTGAAAGTTTATCTTGTAGTTGTTCTGCACATGTGCTTGAAAAGGAATTCAAAATTTTATGATAATTGGATTTATAGATTCATGTTAAGAAAAGTCCTAAAAAGAGAATTCGACCTCAGATGAAACTAAAAAGGTAAAATCATATTTAGCTTGAAAGAAAACCACACTGAAAGAAAAGAACTGTGAGAGGAATGAAAATTGTACTTTTTTATTTCAGTAGAGCCCTTTGACAGGTCCACAATTAAATAGAGATATTTTCTGACAATCATGTGTCTCTACAGGACGACCCTGAGCAGAGCCATACCAGGCATATGTGGTTCAGTGACATCTATCTCTCCCTATCCATCGTTCTCTCTTCCATTTTTTCTTTTTATGGATGAACACTTTTTGTTTTTCTGACTGTCGCAATGGTACACTAATTCCTAATGTAGGGATCCTACAGATAATATTGTGACCATAATATTGATGATATACCATCACTGTAAAGTTTATAACAGTAAATCTATACTTATCTCGATGTTATTTTCTGAGTCAATATTGTGGTCATGATATATTTGTAGGTCACTATTTTAGGAGTTGATACTGTGATAGGCAATTGTCTCAGTGTGCTCCTAATTGTGCCTAATGAGAGAACTACAACAAACAACAGAGTTATTGATAGAATGCTTGAATTAATATATGCCACTGGCAATTGCTCAGGGCTGCATTCCAGTCCATCGTTTCTTTCCCACCATGCCACTGTAAACAAAGGCCAGCCATAAGCAAATCTGTACTGTACCTTCTCCTCATGGGAACAGTGTTTCAATTTCAGCTAATTTTGACTTGTAATATTTTTATAAGACAGATGTCAGGTGAGAAAATTGAGAAATATGTTGTGTTAAAGCAAACATGACAACATTGTTAACAGTGTAGGAGGATCTGAGCAAGTCCACTTTTCACTTCTTCATGCAGGAGGCGGTTGACAGATGTTGATGTTGGTTACTCAGACGCCCAACTGCTTGTGAAGCTTATTAAGGGCATCACTGACAATGTCCAGCTCATGGCGGAGGTCGCATACCACACTAGTGATGCTTTTGGTGTCCTTGAGGATCTGCACACTCTGTGTGTAGGGGTTGTACTTCAAGCCAAAGGGACGCTGGATTGTAGTTGCAAATTCTCTGTTTAGTAAAACAAATAGGAAACATTTAGTTGACGGTCACCTACTCAAGCACAAGCACCCCTGTTTCAGAAAAAGACCAATCATTTGCAATACAGCCACTTAAGTATCACTTCTGCAATGTTTTGACAGGGAAGGTAAGGCTGTTAAATATTAGGCAGCACAACTTCTTCTGTTAGCTGCTCTTGCCTTTCTCTTCAACTGAGATTCTGCTTATCCAATTAATAGTGTTGTTTCGTACACGCAACCTTTAAAAATAGTACAGATAAGAGAGAACATATTGACTTTTCCAAATCTATTTATTATTTAAATAGCTTTTATTAATTATGGACCAGGCCTCATGGGTGTCAGAGCATTGTACACATGTTTGACAGAATACTGAATAGGTTGCAAGAACTGTGATCTGCACTCAGAATTGCCGTTATATCATAATGAGCAACTCCGAAGCCATTACTATAAAACAAGCGAGAAGACAAAAGCTTTTGCCAAAAAAGTGAAACGTGTATTAATAAAAAGGGGGAAAATTGCATATTCTGGAAACAGTGTTCAATATAATAATCCAAAATGAAAAATAGACTGAGTTTCTCAGAGTTCCTTACACTAAAAAGTCAAATTGTTGTGATTGCGCATGGATCACAAAGAAATGGCAACACAGGTTTTGCAATTATGTAACATCAGGACAAAAATACCAATCAAATTGGAATACTGTTGTGAGCAAGAAAGGAACCAAGATGGTGCTCCGACTGCTGCCATTGCATCAGACCTCCCTCTGGACCTCCCTCCCGATCATGATGGTGGCCGTGGGACCACCACAAGACCACAGCCATCGCCAAGATTCAGGATCCCATGGCTGTGGGGAAAGCAGGTCGGAATCACGGCAGTGCCGGCATCAGTACTACCAAGCAGATTACAACCTACCTTTCCACTAAGCATGTTAAGGTGGGGACCGCGCCATGAAAGGCTTGACGGAAAGGCATGTTAAAGGGCCCCCAACAGGGCACCCTGACCAAATCTGTACATGGTGGCACGAGTAGTGGGCATATGATGTGCCCCCCACAAAAATTGCTCACTTGTGTGTGCACTTGGTGGCATGCACAACATGGTGCATGCCACACCATGCATGAATGTGCTGTAGGTGCTGTCACGGCAGCGGTATGCTGTTTAGGCTCTCCTATGAGACAAAAAGTCAAAAAGTAATGCCCCCTTTGGGCAACCTAACAGTTCTGAATGTTAAGTTGCCCAAAGGAGGCGTTACTTTTTGACTTTTTGTCTCACTGGTGCCCTACCCCTTTGGTACAAAAAGGCCCCTCTCCTCTTGTTAGGCTCTCCTATAAGCCAAACATTCCCCTCGCCGTTTCACCGCAGCACTGCTCGCCATGGATTACTGTTGTAATTTGACAGGCGCACATGCTGATGGCTCTGCGGTTATTCTGAGAATGCCGCGGGGGCGGCCCTACAGGAAGACCGCTAGAGTCATAATCAGGCGCTAAGTTGTTAAAAATAGAAAAAGAGCCTATTTAGTTAATCAGATTTGAACATGATACAAAATCTATAAGGAACTTTATCACAATTGAAATTCCAGGTAAATCAACTAACTGAAATATACATTCTCAAAAAAGTGTCCGACATAACACAACAAGATATTAAAAATGACAAGAGATGTTACTGTACTAAACATATGATTTTGTCATGCAATATTCATACATAAGTCATGCACAAAACGCCAAATTACGAGTCTGGCGGCCCCAGAACTGCCAGATCCATAGTCAACTGCGGTCGAACCATAATTGGACCACCGCTCCGCCAGACAACCTCATTCCCTGTCAGTGGCGGGCGGTCAGGGGCTATGTAATGTGCAGGTGGTGCAGCTGTGGCACTGCAATGTATGTTAGAGGTTTCAGGACTACCAGCGGTTTCACAAAGGTCTTTCCTACATGAGAAAGGTGGCCCCACAGGCCCCGTGTGCCGCTCTCAGCCTTGGGATCCATAAAGGGGGGTACAATATGTGCCCCCCTGTGTGCATGCACCCAGGTTTCTGCACGGCATGGCCTATCGAATCCATGACGTACAGGAATCCTGTGCGGCGTTCACATTGTGGTGCCTCTTTCAAAGGCACCGCTGCCTTTGAATGACGCATCATAGTGGGACCGTCATGCCGCCCGTCCGCCTTCCCACATAATTACTTGTAATGTGGTGTGCGGGTGTCAGTGATTCTTGGCGGGCGGCAGTGGTGGGCCACCCGCCCGCATGGCCAAAAGTCGTAATTTGGCCCAAAGTAGAACAATCACTCACAGTGTTAGACATATTGATAACATTTATTTGATAGCTGGTGCCAAGTGAAGATTATTTATAGAAGGAGTCTCAATTCAATAGAAAATATAAAGAAAGAAAAGCCAAGATCTTTGATAGAGTAGGAAAATCCAAGACAAAGTCTACTCCATGTGTTTGCAAAAGAGGGCTATGATAGCCACTCCAGCACAAGTGATGGTGCTCTCAAAGAGGTGTTTGAAAATGGCACATAATTTGGGAGTCAGATATTTGGCAGAGACAGGAAGAGGCAGATTCTTGGTAAAATGTTTAATGAAGATAGAATAAATCAAAAGCAGCATCAACTTGCGATGTTAGGAAAAGGAGTGTCTGCTAGAGCTGAGGTGTAAGTATCAGTACACTTATGGAGATTCAAAAGCTAGTTTTAGTGTTATTAATATTTATGGTATCAGCCACCTTGATAGTAACGGTGTGTACATTTGTATAGCATTGTGAAAGAAGAATGTTGCAAGGTTATATTTGCTAGTCGGATTTAATAAACTGCGCAATTTCAAGGAATTTACATCAAAATGACTAAGAAGACCAAAGTGTATAAAATTGAAAGAAGTAGGTTGCTGCAAATCATGTTAGCAGACATAGCTCAGCGAAAAATCCAAATTAGCACAATCAGTGTTATAGTGAATCATATAAAGAAAAATCTGTCTATTATATCTCTAATGTATATTGGCAGTTCTATGCAGACACCATTGACTGCTTGTACAGATATAAATGTATGTAAACCCAATAGAAAAGAAGGCAGTTTATTAAAAAAAACTGCAAAACAGAAAATAAAATGCATTGGCCCATTACAAAATCTACTTTGCAAGTTGAAAAGTCAAAGAAAGCATCTTACTTGTTTGAAAGTGGAGTACTGGGTGGGCAAGCCATTTTAGAAATGGAAATAGTTTACCAAAGGAAAAACAAGATGGTGATTTTTACAACAGCATCTGCCGTCTTGAAGATGGCAGGGTTCATGTAGGAAAGCTGTGTACATTAAAAATGGTATTGATTAGAAAACAACATTAAGGAAGTGCAGATGCTGGCATCAAAAGAACGCACTGGTTTGTTAAAACCACCATCTAACGGACTGTAGCATGCACATGGATTAGTATACCCAGCATGAAACCATTATTAAAGGACATTATAAAAGAACTATTTCAGAGGTTACTAAAAATGTACTGTGAATATTTATGAGAAGAAAGGCAAAAAACCAAAACGTCCAAATTATCCTTAAAAGTTCATGGGTGGGGAATCAAACGTTGGTCCCAATGATAAGAGTTGTCATTTGTATTGAGCTATATCATCTGACATTACAGTCAAACAAAATGACCAGTTGAAGAAAAACGTCTACAAGTAGCTTCTACAATTCCATATGCATATCATTGTGAATGGCTGTTCTCCGACATTTTCTTATAACCTTCTGAAGGGCATTGGAATCTATTGCAGAGGATAAGATCTCATTAAATCCACCAATCAATGCTGGTGCCTCATACTTCATACCTAATGGCATTGTGTTTGAAAGGCACCTTCTCCGGGTCACTTTGGTTTATCTCCCTGTTTTACATTTCTTTCTTTTCTAGGTTGTGTATTTGTTTTACAGGATTAATAATTTATGGAGAATGGGATCACATTGTGAATAGACCAGTTACTGGGTAGTGGTTTTTGAACACTATTTGTATTGGGTTAAGAGTGGGTGAAAAAAGGACGTCATGTGCAAGGTTGTTGGTGGTAAGATATGTGGAACTAATCAATATTCTTCAGAAGTGTTTTAACTTTCTTCAAAATCCACTCTTTTTGAGTAGATGACTGCAATTACATTACTTAATTTCCTTGCATCACACCCGTCTGCTCACGCTTTAGTGATGCACTTAATACTATAGCAACATTGATGTGCTTAACGAAGCAAGCACTGTAAAAAATTGCCAGGGGTGTTTAGTAATGGCAATAATACATGTGCTTTTAAGCTATCTTTCAGCACGTTGACTGCAACTGAGTAAGAGGCACGAAGACAATGTGAGTTTTGAATGAGTGATTTCCACACACTTTTACCATGTTCATTTCCAAAACCTCTTTGGCTAACGACACCTCTCTTCAATAGAATGATCGGAGCATAAAATGCCGGGCTTCTGCCTCTGGTGGATTGACGCATTAATGGCCCTAATAGTCATAAGCTAGCCATTCAATGCATATATTTGAAAGCTGTTTTCACTCACAGTGAATTTGGCTTTTCAACAGAATACAGTGAAAAGGAGACCACGAATACCTTCTTGCAGACTGGCTGCAGCATTATATCTGACTCACATCTTTGAGTGGGCTTTGGGTCAGCCTTTTATACATAATAGAATGTCCAGAGCAACACACAATTGAAGTATCTTGGTCCGTCAATCCGACAGGTCCAAAGCTTTTTCTCAGGAAACAGAGGGTTGGTAGTACATAAATCAAAGTCCAAATATGAAGACACTGTGTAGGTCTGTAGTTCAAAGGCTTTTATTTCTTAGTCATTCAAACTAATTGGAGTCCAAAGATGAAACAGTTGACACGTATTTAGTCGTTTGATGACTATTTCAAGGCTGTAAGTTTGAAAAATGCATACTTATAAACTGTATACTATCAGTTACTATAGGTAATCACAGTGTATTAGATATTTTCTATTAGTCATTCGATTGATCACAGAACATGACTGGGTGGATTTTCTGTCTATGTAATTTTTCTGCTTCTTCATCAGTGGCTTTTCTCCCTATTCTTAAGTTTGTCGTAACACTAGATTTTTTCATCTGTACCTTTATGTTTTTTATTGAATGAGTTTTTTCTTTCCTCCTTCCCTACAACTGCTGATTTGTGGGAACTGTGTCATTTTATTTAACTTTTAGTTCTCCATGGTAGCACATCTGGTTTCTCACACTCTCCCCAACTTGGCCTTTGAGCCTCCTTGCTCTCTCTTCTGGCAACTGTATTGTCAAATTATCTCCTACTCCTCCTCTTTTCATCTTCTTATTCTCGCTTTATTAATTCACTTGTTATATGCCCTGGCTCTCTCTGTCTTCCCTCTTGCCCAATTTTCCACTTCCACATGTCCAAAATGAACTACCACCCCTCTTCTTCTTGCTTCAACTTTAATTTAAAAAAATAGTAGGATCCGGGAACTACACACTCTTACTGTGCCATTCACATCACTCAATTTCCTTGCCAGTTGCACAAACTTTATTTCTTAATTTACTGTTCGAGAATGCCATTGACAATATTCAAGCGAAAGTTAATAATAAAGTATAGCTCAAAAAAATTCTAATTGCAGTTGCCAGTGCATCAATACTCAGTGCCATGCACACGTGACTGTCTTGGAATGCTTTTTTTCTTTATGGCAAAAAGCAATCCAAGATAGCCACCTATTTGTGTGCAGTGTGCGAATGTTACAGGGGCCATCTTAGAATGCTTTTTACCACAAAGAAAAATAAGTCTCCCACTGCACACCCATGTATGCATGTGTGGGGGGTGTTTTGAAAACATTTGGATTTACAACTATTTGGAGACACAAAAATTGGAAATCAAATATCCTGACACTCAAATATCATGATGCACAAATATTGTTGACAAAAATATCATTTTTGAGGTAAGTAATGATGTAAATAATATTGATGTTTTTAATATTGTTTTCACTAATATAGTGGTAAAAATTTCAAGTTTTCATTATTTTACTATATTTTAGTTACTGTATTAATTGTATGTTGCCATTGTTTATATGAGTGTCATTAATTATTTTTTAAATATAGCTTCTAATTTTAAGTGATTTAGAGTTTTTAAATTATTTTTAATAGTAATTTATAGTGTTGCAGTGGGTTGTTGGCTTCGTAGGGGGATAGGGTAGGAATTTCATTACGTAGTAATTAATTAAGACCTATGTATAACATTTTATGTAATTAAATATATTATTGATATTTATTATGCAATTTGGGTAATAGTGAGTTATTTTCAGTATATGTTATTTGCCAGCTGTTTAATTTGTAGGGGTATTGGGTGGGAAGTTAATTAAGTAATTAGTAATTAACAGTGAATTATTCATTACATATTTAATTGATTTGTTATTATGTGAAATATGAAATACTGATTTATTCTATTTATACTATGGTTTTAGGATGCTAGGTTAGTAGGGTATAGGGTGGAAAGTTAATTAATTATTAATGAATTAACAATTAATTATTAATTGTTAATTCATGAATTCAATTATTTTAAACATGTAAGCTATGGAATTGTTATTTTTCTATTTATAGTTAAGGTGTGGGCTGCTAGGTTTGCAGGGGTACAGGGTGAGAAGTTAATTATTTAATAATTGAACAACAACTATTGATTAATAGATAAAAAAAAATATTGAATAGTAATTATGTGAATTGGTTTATTGTATTTCACAC
Source organism: Triturus cristatus (assembly GCF_964204655.1). Taxonomy (NCBI): domain Eukaryota; kingdom Metazoa; phylum Chordata; class Amphibia; order Caudata; family Salamandridae; genus Triturus; species Triturus cristatus. The sequence goes on from NC_140584.1 coordinate 446,535,628, forward strand.
GTATGTATTTTTTATGTGATTTCTCTTAAAGAGTTTAATATTTTTTCTACATTCATGATATTACTAGGTAATATGTTGAAGTGAAATATTTTTCCTACCCTTGCTACAGTAGAAATAGTACAATTACCTCTCTGCAGTTCAACACTTTCCCCACTGTTGTGCTAGTTTGGAGTGGGAGTAGTAAATGTCATCCCTTTGAAATCCAACGCTTTCCCTACTATTTCAGAGACTGGAGTGGGAATAGTAAATTTTACCCCTCCTAAATTCAACACCTTCCCTACTTTTGTGTTAACTGTAGTGGGAATAGTACATTTCAACCCTCCAATGTCCAGCGCTTTCCCTGCTGTTGTTCTGACTGTAGTAGTAATAATAAACGTAACTGCTCAGAAGTCCAACACTTTCCCTTGTATTGCTGTGACTTAAATAGGAATGGTAAATCGAATCCCTTCGAAGTCCAAAACTTTCCCTACTGTTGCTGGAATTAGAGTGGGAATAGTATATTTAATATTCTTAAACTTCAATAGTTTTCATAATATTGGTTAAAAAGATTTTATAGTATTGTGTTTTATTTTTTTATTTTTTATATTATTTGTTTTTATGTTTAAATAAATTTTAACGTTTATAGTATTTTGTGTAAATGTGTTTTTGTGGTTTTTCATATTTTATTTAATGTATACATTAATTAAGATATTTTGTCTTTTCAATTGTTTATATTGTCTATGGTTTTATTGTGTATGTGTGTTTTTATTTGTATATATATATATATGTGAGTGTTTGTGTGTGTGCATAGACCGATATAGTGCAATATAAGAAATAGAAATATGTATTTTACATTATAACAATGTTATTAATATTTTAAATTAATTAACACGAATATTTTTATATATACATTGTATACTCATATCAGCAAATTATAAATATAAAAATATATATAGTGTAAGATAAATATTCTTATTAATTATATTATATACATTCATAATGATTAATTTAAGATATACAAAAATTATATATTATAAAATAAATGATTATATTAATTAGGTTACAGTATATATATGTGTGTGTGTGTGTATGTATATATATATATATATATATATATATATATATGGAGTTTGAACAACAGGTGCTGCATGATAATAGCAATAATTGTGGCATTATGACACTTTTGAGCCTTTTTTCAGCATGGGAAGTTATTTGTATATTTGAAAGCACATACCCTGCATTAGCCCCATAAACAAGGAATATTTTGGAAAACGGAACTGCGGGCTAGAACAAAACGTCATAAAAGGTGATAAAATGGCCTTCCCAGTGCATTATGGACATTAAAGTATTTCAAGACTGCAGAGTGACGTTGTAGTCTTAGATAAAGTGGACATAACTTTGGTCACGCCCCAATTGTCCATATGGCTCACCTGTGATCAAGGCTTCACGCGAGCTGAAATGCGTTAGGATTGAATATGCTGCCATTCTGATTCAAGCGTGAATGAAGCGTCTATTGTTTTCAAAGTCCGGTGTGCGGAGCTCTTCTTTGTGTGTTACAAGGGAGGTGTATATAGCACTGTGCTAATCCTATGCTTAAAGACTTTGCTGTAGAAATGGCAAAAATACTTCATCCCTTTCTATCTCGGCATGGATGGCACTGTGCTAATCCTTCGCTTAAAGACTTTGATAGAAAAGCAGACATTTGAGGTGAGCAAATTTAGAGTGTCGCTGGTTTTGAGAGTGTTCTATACTGGAGCTGCTTTCCACCTAAACTAGAGTACCGGCCAGAATTCTCTGCCTCTTTTTTTGCATAATTTATGCATCACTCTGTGCCTGAAAGGGATTTGCTTTGACTTACACAGGTTGCTCCCTTGTGTTTGGAGAAAGGTATACCTCTCTGAAGAGCTCTAATGAGAGCGAAACATGTGTCAGGGGTTGCTTTTATTCATTTCAGGTTGGCTTGGATGGTATTTTACCAATCCAAAGCTGTTATACTGTGCCTGGAGTGGTAAAAGGCTTTGGCCATTTTACAGCTCGGGATGGATAGCACTGTGATAATCCTATGCTTAAAGTCTTTGCTGTAGAAATGGCAAAAGACTCTGCCCCTTTCTATCTCGGCGTGGATGGCACTGTGCTAATCCTATGCTTAAAGACTTTGATAGAAAAGCAAACATTTGAGGTGAGCAAATTTAGAGTGCCGCTGGTGTTGGGAGTGCTCTATACTGGAGCTGCTTTTCACCTAAACGTACTACTCAGAGTTTTCTGCTTCTTTTTCGCATATATATATTTATATAAATACAAACACATGTGTGTTTATATACGTATAAATGTATACATAGTATTAACCCTTTCGCTGCGGCGGGAATTCCGCCGCAGCACTGGGGGGGGGGGTTTGGGGGCAGCACGGTGGCGCGGTGCTCATGACGGAACCACTCCGTCATGAGCCGCGGTTGAGCTGTGCTCATGACGGAGTGGTTCCGTCATGACTCCGCCCACTGCGCTAATCGCCCGCACAGGCGGGGAATTAGCGCCGCGTGGGCGGCGCGGCCGCCAACGGCCGCAGCATGACGGAACTACCCCGTCATGAGCACACGGCGACCGTGGCTCATGACGGAGTGGTTCCGTCATGAGTGGGGAAGGGGTTAAATATTAGTGTAATATATTTATTTTATGTCACATTAAAGTTATATATCAAAATATTTAACATTTGACGTTTACTACTTTAAACTCTATATTAAAAATCGTTTCTTTCTCTATTTTTAGACGATATTTGTGTCAACAATATTTTCTTTCTGATATTTATGTACTTACCATTATAAGTATAGGAGCACAATATTGTGGCAAACAATATTTTTGTCAACAATTTTGTTTACTACGATATTGTGTCAGTGATCCTGTGTGTGGTGATGCACCAGCTGCCATGTTTTAATACATTTTGTGAGTGCAAAGCAAACGAGCATTGGCACCGTCAATAGCTCTATGACTGGCTATTACAGGTAAAACTGATTACTTTTGTTAATGCTTTTTTCCTGTGCTGTGACCGCTAACCTGCCTGCAACTGTGAAGATGCAGAAATTCACAAACTGAAATTTCAACTGAACACTGGTTCTGAGCAAGGCAATGACCTGAAAGTACCCTTAGCAAATCGATTTCTACTAAGATTAAATCAAATGCCCAGTATCACCTGAGTGTGGAAGCTATTAGAAAAACATGGTCTCTATGCAAATAGAAAGCCATTTCCATTGAGGCCACAGAGCTTAGATTTTTCCCACTCTGTAACCCTAGACACCAGACATTTGAAGGCAGAATAAAAGTACTGATTGTGTGTACAAGCACTTCACAAGGTGCTTGAACCTTTATAGATGCTGACCCCTAATGTGAACAGTGAGAGTTCCCGGAAATATTAAGTAATTCACTTGTTTGAAGTGATAAGAGCCACGCTCAATCGATTATGTTTGAATGTCTTTGTATATGGTAGTGAAATGCCCACATTTTTCCAAAGTAACTATTGCGCAGGTGCCCTGTTCACCCAGTTTCTTTGTCTTTGTTGTTAGAAGTTACCAGAATTCTGAGTTGCCCTATCCTGAAGGAAAGTCTGATTTCTTATATGTCTCTTTAAAAATATTATTGTGAGTGTGTTATAAAGCAGTGTCATCATTTTGATAATCTGTAATAATTACAATTAGCATCGAGCATGAGGACATCTGTAATCATTATTACCCTGTCAAAACACGAGTCAACCTGATTTTGCTTAACAAGCAATGTGGAAAATATATAAGAATAGTTGGAATTGATAATACAATCGATACCTCATCTTCTCCTTGGCTTCTTCAAAACTCCCAGAAACAAAATAGACATCCTGGAAGGTTGTGATGATGCATTCCTGGTTGCAGGTGACATGAGGATCAAACGTTTTTACTTTGGCCAGACCAGAGAGGGCATGCTGGGGATTCAAATCCAATATCAAAAGTTTAGGCAATATCTCCTCTGGTGAACATTATATTAGTACATGGAAACAACGAGCTGGTATAAAGAACAAAAAAAACGTTGGCGAATGTATATATTTTATACAAATCAAAAGTGAAATACAGGGCTATATATAAAGCAGAAACAGTAATAATGTAAAAGGGCATTCAAGATATTGTCATAGTCCTTATATAAAATTTGCTAAGGAGAACTATCAAACTAATTACAAAGCTTCATCTCAACCTCTCAACGGATTGTCCAGACCATTACCACAGTGATCTCACACGCTATGGTGTTACAAAACCTCATTTGCCATTGAAGGGAATAAAATTAAACACCATGGTAATGATCCTTTCCAAATACAGATCTGGTCTTTAGCTTCCATGAAGTCAAAGGCAAGGACTGCATCCTAACTGTGGCTTTGGTGATGAGATAGGCACCTCAAAGCTATCACAAATACCTATACATACATATACCACAATCACTGCTGTCCCACACGCTGATCATTCCATCAATATTCACATTCCTTAAAGAAACCAGTGAGGGGGTGGAGGCAGCCTCCTACCCAAAATGTTTCTCAATCTATTTCCATTCCACCCCTGGCCTTCAAAGCACTATTCTTTGAAAACAATGGCATTATACATCTATGTCCCTCTCAAGCCAATGGATCATTATACGATGACCTTGACCAAATATTTAGATTTGCTACCCCTAGTTGTCCTTAGTTAATTCAGCTTAACCTTAAAAATACACCAGCAAGATGTCCTCTCCTATTCACTAAAATATTCTACAACCACTGCGATACCAAAAGCCAATAAACCTCTGAGCACTCTCAAAATCAATCCTCTCCACCTCACTCTTATTTCAAGGTCACTCTTGTCATATCATATCATTATCCCTTCTTCCTCTGACTATGCCTTAATCCTGGTTCCCACTGGCATTCCTTTCCTCTGTTCCAACCAGCAGGACCCCAGTGACTAAATGGAAATTCCCTCAAAACTCAATACATCATTGGTGGTCCCTAAGGGTCTCATCAGCTGCATCTACTTTCCATCATTCACAGTATCTACTACTCTCAATGTCTCCTTCTGCCACCTTCCACCCACCACATACAGCTAGAATCTCAGCATGCACTTTCACTCTGGCATAAGGTTGACCACCATCATAACCACCAACACTGCAAGTTTCCAACTCTTGAACATTCGTAAGATCTACCCATACCTCACCTCCACAATGCAAAGTCTCTGATCAACATCCTAGTACTGAGTAAGGTAGACTACTGCAACAGCCTTCTTCTTGGTACTCTTTCTCTGTTGTTGACAAAATCATCAGTTGTGCAACATATGAACGTTTCCAGCTTACTACACACGCATCAGTCCCTCCAGAGTATCCAACATGAGCATTGTGGTCTGCTAGTCAGGTCACTGAAACTTTGCTTATTACCTTGAGTTCACTGATTGACGAGAGCAGACCAGCTCCATAGACTCTTAGGTTTCCATCTTGTTTGCACAATCCAAACTCTACAGTAAAGAAGTAGCACTGAAAAAGAAACAAATGTAAATATTTAGTGAAAGTATGTATATTTTCCTAGTAGTGGTACATATTATGAGAGGCTGTGTTTCATTAATACAGGCAAATTAAGCTGGGCAATATACCCAACAACTGGTTCTAAATTTGCATGAAAAAGGTGAGAACATAATCACTTAGTTCCAAGGACTTCATTCACAAAGCTTTAATCTGCAACAGGTTCTTACTCCTGAAAATTTGGTAAAAAGATACACTGAAGTCAGGAGTAAGACACAACAATTTGTGAAACATGCCTAAATAGCTCAAAATTAGCTTTTAGTCAATATCGCAATCCCCAATAGCACATTTTCTACATACTGAAATTCATCAGATTCAAGTGCTTAAAACAAATCAGATATATTATGAGTCTGTATTGAAGTGGATGGTGCCATTAAGTTAGGATGTTAGTTGGATTTAAGGGGTCTTTGTTCTGGTTTGTTTGTGTTATGGACGAATAACCAACTTAAAGAAAGTGATTCTGAAGATAGGTTTCCGTGAAAGCAATATTGACAATTTTTTTGGAAGAATGCTTTTTACCTCGTTGACAAAATCAACCTGTTGAACACCGTTCAAGGTAAAAAATGTATTTCTTCAGGCTGTTTGTTTTTAGCTTTTTGCCTGTTTTGCTACTCCTCCTCCCCCTCCCACTTCACTTCCATCTTTTTTTGCAAACCCCTTCCTCTTCCTCTTGCTTCAATCCATTTTTTTACAAAACCTGTACTCCCTTCCTGCTCCTACACGTTTTTAAAAACCACGTATTCCTCCTCCTACTTTAATCATTTTTTTAATACAAAACCCTTACTACCACTCACTCTTTATTGACTTTTTTTATCAAACCCCTCACTTTCACAGCTTTATTCCCTTTCTTTTTTTTACAAATCCCTAACTCACCATCCCACATTAATCATTTTTTTTTTATAAAGGCACTTACTCCCCTCCTTCTATACACCCTTTTCTATTAAACTACTTATTCCCCGCTTGCTTTATTCTCTTTAGCAAACCACTCTCCTCAAACTCCTTACTCCCACCCTGCTTTTACTCCTGTTTTTTCAAACGCTTGCTCTCCCGCTTTGCTCCTGTTTCTTCATAAACCCTTTACTTCCACTCCCACTTCACTCTGTTTTATAACAAACCCCTTATTCTCCTTGCTTTGCTTCCAGTTTTACAAACCCCTTAGTCCTCATCCCACTTTCCTCCCTTTTTTATAAAAGCATTTAATCCCCTCTTACTTTTTCCAAACCCCTGACTCCCCTTCTTGCTTTATCCCTTTTATACAAAACCTTGCTCCTCCTCCTGCTTTTCTCTCTTTCTATGAAACCACTTATTCCCTAGCCTGCCTGGCTTCCTTTTTTTACAACCCCTCATTCCCCTCGCGCTTTAATTTCTTTCAAACAAACCCCTTACTCCCACTCCACTCCACTCCTTTTTTAACAAACATCTTAATTCCCTTTTCCTTTACTCACACTGTTTCATCTCCTCTCGTTTACCCCATTTTAATGAAACCACTTACCTATCCTCCTGCTGCACTCTCATAATTTACAAATCTTTTACTCCCCTTCCTGCTTGGCTCTATTTTTACAAACCCCTTGCGCCCTTTCATGCTTTACTCCCTCTTCATAAAACCTCTTACTCCTGCTTTGCTCCTTTTTTCACAACCTCCTTACCCATCATCCTCCTTTACCTCCTTTTTCATAAAACCACATATTCTCTATCTTACTTTTCTCGCTTTTTTCTTTTACAAACCGCTGACTCCCCTCCCCATCAACATTATCCCGGTCCAGTACAAACTCACCCCGCCCCAAAATTATAAAGTTGCAAGGATGTACAAGTTTAAATAATGAGGAATAATGAGGAATGAAAGAGAGTAAGAAGGAAACCTTCCACTGCTAAAAAAACTCTCCGTAAGACCGTCCAGCCCCACACTTCTGGAGTCCTGGTTCCACTGAACCCCGTGTCATTGTCACTCATTTCTGCTGTCCTTGCACTAGTAAGAACACCATCCATTCTTGCACTATTCTCCTCATTGCCATTCAACTCTGTCACACCCATTGCAGCTTGAAACCTGTTTCTTTCAAAAATATCTTCCAACCAATCGGTATTGTTATTTCCTAGTCCCTTCTCGCCTACACTCTTCACTGCAACATTCTTCTCCTTGTTCCTTACAGCCACCCTCTTGAGATTCCACACCTTACCACTTCTCAGACAGACTGCTTTCTTCAAAACCTCTACCACTTCCACCAGTTCAAAGAATTTACTTTCGCCCTTTTTTACTTTGGTAGGTTTTTTCACCTGCACCCAGTCGCCCACTTTCACTTGCATAAGTCTAATGCCATGAATACTCTCATAATATGACTTGTTTCTTAAATGGTTTTCACCAATTTTCCCCTGACAGAATTGAGGGACCACCATTCCACCTTACACTCCCGTAACCATTCAGAATTATACTTGCATCTGGGTCTTCTGCCTCGTATTATGATAAAGGGTGATTCACCAGTGGTATCATGAACAGTAATCCTATACACCCACATGGCTTTTTCACTTCCACATGCAAATCCCTTTTGCACTGAACCACTCCTTGAATGACACCCATAACAATGGGGTTAAATGTTGCCACAGTGCCATTCCCACCTGGATTGTAAAATGAAGTTGTCCTGTGTTTCACTCCAATCCGTTCAAAATAATTTTTGCCACATCAGATGTAAATTGCACACCGTTGTTGCTCAGCAGTACCGCTGGAATACCCTCAGAGACAAAAACACTATTTAAAAGTACCAAAAGTGAAATGGTACCCACTTTTACTACAAACTCCACTACTAGCCATTTTGCAAAAATGTCTATCAACACAATAACATATTCCTGAAGTTCTCCTACAGGGCCCAACAGGTCAATAGCCCAACATTCTCATTGCTGCTTTGGAACTAAACCCTCACTCAATATACACTGAGTCTTATCAGACGAGGAGCATACTTTACAAGATCTTACACATTTCTCCACCATTTTGTTCACACTTGGCCACAAGAACATCTCCATAAACACAACTTTGGTCCGGACTTTTCAAAATGCCCTTCATGGCACAACTCCAAAATTACATCACATAAGCCACTGAGAGGAACAATGCGCTCACCCCTAACCACCAAATCCTTATCCTTACTTCCCAAAACGGTCTTAACTCCTCAGACACCAGTTCCTTCTTAGGTCAACCTTCCTGTAAATATTTCAACACGTCCTGCAAAACACTGTCCTTGTAATGTTTATCCTCTCACTGACCCTTTTTTCATGGCCCACAAATGGACACCACACCAGTTCAGAAAAATAAAGTATCTTTATCTAAACTCAACAAGACCAAAACGACAAAAATCCAACAAACATGTAATAAGAATATGACTTTTAAAAGGTTTCAAGCAACTTGAGCCATAGAAAACTATGGCTGCGTAATACTACACAAAGTACATGTTAATGCGTCAAAATTCACAAGGCCAAACACCCGCAGAGAAGGCAAGCATTGAGAAACAAAGAGATGCAGCAGTTCCTGAGTCCTTGGGGGGGCAATGTGAGAGTTCTGCTGCACGCAGGAGCAGTGATGCATCGAATCCGGACTGTAGGGGGAAGTGATGCTTCGACTCCAAGATGGTTCTGGTCTACAGGTGATGCATCGAGAAAACACCCGCAAGAAGGGCGATGCATCGATTTCTCAGTTCTTCAGGTTTCTTTCAGCTTCCAACAGAAGGAACAACCTCGAGAGGCCCAAAACAGGAATAGGCATCACATGGCTGGTCAGAACTCTCAGCAGCAAAGTTCAGGGGAGCTGGGGGTGAAGTCTTTGTGTCCCTGAGACTTCAGAACAGGAGGCCAGCACACACAGGCCCTAGAGATTCTTCTTCAAGTAGGTTCACAGCAAAATTCCAGTCTTTGTCCTTTCCATGGCAAAAACAGCACTTGCAGGCCAACCCCACACAGCACACAGCAAAGGGGCAGTACTCCTCCTCACAGCACTTGAGCTCGGCAAAGGTTCCTCTTGAGTCTAGAAGTGATCTAAAGTTCTGGGGTTTAAGGTCTACTACCCCATTTTGTCTTTGTTCTCTTTCTGCAAGGGTCTCTGAGCCTAGACCAAACCAGTTCTGTCCTTACTGGTGTAGTATGACCACATAGGGGGTGGAGACAGCAGTGTGCAAGGGAGAGATGCCCTATTCAGGTGCAAGGAAAACTCCTTCAACTACTAATACAGCCAAGCCCCATTCAGCTCAGCTCTGAGTCATCCAGGAATGGCCAGACACACTTCAGCACCCCCAATGGCTATCTACTGTGAATGCACTTCCCCAGCCCCTGTCACTCCAAAACCAGACAGTCAATCCAACAGGCAGAGGCACACAGAATGGTTAAACAAGAAAATGCCTACCTTCAAAAAGTGGCATTTTTAAACACACAATTTAAAACCATCTTTACATTTTCTTTTTTTAATTGAACGTGAATAACAGACATGATAATCAAGGTACATAAAAAAGACAAATTTACATAATACCCAATCTCATATTTAAATAAAAAATAAATAGTGCAAATGAATATTCTATTTTACATGATATAAAACAGCATTCTGTATAACACATCCGACTATCACCCAAAAAGTACAAGTCAGAGAAAAAGGTCAATACATATTGCTACAGGCTGGCCTCATCGTAAAAAAAAACACAAAAGACCCGCAGATTATGAATTGAAACCCCTCTCTTTACATTATGCCAGAAATAGCCTCTTTTACATGTTATCATTTGTATGTATGGTCAAAGCACAGCCTTCCCAAGTCTGCCTAAATCTACAAAGCGCCCCTACCCTTTTCGTGTAGGCCTCTTCGAATTGGCAGGCGCGATCCAGCTTAAGAAGCCACTGTCCCACTGTAGGCACCTTCTGGGATTTCCAATTTTGCAATAGCAACGATCTGGCTACTACTCTCACCGTGGAAATAAAATATTGCTTATATTTTGGTAGCTGACTGATCGCATAAGAAAAGCCAAATAAGCCCAACTATGTTGATGGTTGGATTACCATTGACATATAGAGACTGATAAACCTGAACACCTCCTCCCAGAAATGTTGTAATCTAGGACATGTAAATAATATATGTGTCCAGTCACCACCCTCCACCTGATTACTTCTAAAACATGTCTGAGGGGAGTATAGTACACCTTCCACCTTGAGAGAAAGGACATCTTTTTAAAGTTAGCCTCCCTCAGAGCCCTTTGCCCGAGCTCGCACATTCGTTGCCATTCCTGGATATTAAAGCAACAATTAGATTCCTGAGCAATTTTAAGGAGCATTGTTCCAACAAGACTCTTATTTATATCATGTCGCAGTAACCGATACCAATTGCCAATACCAGATATATTCATCTTGAAGTCTGCTTTTAAGATTGTTCTTACCCTCTTGTTAATTATTTTATAATTATTCGAGAGAAAGCTTGTTATCTGTCTGCAGCTTAACTAGAGATTGAGGCTCTTGAGTCCTAATTGCGCTACAAAAGCTTCCCATGTTATCAAATTAGTGCCTTTGTAGAAGTCACCCAACTTACAAAAGCCTAAAATATTATATCATTGCATTCCCTTACGCGAGAGTTGAAGACCCCATAGCTCACAGACTTGGAGAGTGGTATATGCATGGCATGTTGCATCTTTACTAATAGAAGTGTTACTAAATTCTGAGTTCAGAGAGGCTAAACTTTATTTCTCTATCTTGTCCCAATGGGAAGTTATACTTGTGAGATGTTACAAAGTATCTCCCATTTTAACCTATGGGGAAGATAGCCTTTCAATAGTGAAAAATGAAATTGGCAGCATTTCACTATCAGAACATGTCACACACACCAGCACTTGTCCTACCCTTCACATACACTGCCCATGGGGGTACCTTGGTCCTACCATAGAGGTGCCTTACATGTAAGAAAAAGTGCACTTGTAATGTTGACACAGCACTTTACAACTGTGCACAGACACTGCAGTGGCAGGTGTGAGATACCTTTTCAGGGCTACTCATGTGGGTGGCACAAACAGTGCTGCAGGCCCACTAGTAGCATTTGATTTACAGGCTCTGGCACACTCAGTGCACTTTACTAGGGACTTAACAGTAAATCAAATATGCTAATCAGGGAGTACCAATTGTAATAACAATTTACACAGGGAGCCCTCACACTTTGACTCTAATCAGCAGTGGCAAAGTGCCCAAAGCATCTAAGCCAGCAAAAACGAAATCCAGCACAGCCTAAACAATATAGGAAGTAGAGGCAAAATGTCAGGGCAAACCATGCCAAAGATGCCAAGTCTAACACCTACTGATCTCTACTAACGTTCCATTAACTTTGAAAAAGTCCATCATTAGACAGATTCTAAAAAAGCATTTAAAAACTGGACGATCTGGCCAACTTCAGACCAATCTTTCCATTCCCATACATTGTCCAGCTCCTAGAAAGAGGTGTCACAGGACAGTTTCAATCCTTTGGAAAACGAACACTGGCTTTCATGCAGGCTGGATTAAGACATGGATACAGAAATGAACCTACCACTTCAGCAACAGAAAGAGAAAGAGGATGCTGATCTCAAAAAACGTGTCTCTGTCCAAGAACCAGAGACAAAATAATAGATGTGAGTTGTGTTTATAAGTACAGCACTGATAAACTGGTCCTGAAGCAACATTACATGTGTACAAATACTTTAACTTCACGATCTGCTTGTAGGCTCGACCTAATAAAAATATCAACAGCTGTACTGTGTGCTCATCACATTATTGTACTGTGGCCTCATCGGAGGTCGACAGACACATCATGCTGCATCTTCAGAACAGTTCCTGCAGGCTGATTAAGTTAATAATAGGACTTTTGCAACGAACAAGCTGTGGCTCGAAAACTACAAGCTACTGATATTTGATAGAAGCCTTGAGGCCATTGCTAAAGGCAAGTTGATAGAAATAACGAGACATTATCTACACGAAATTCATGCAATTTCGGATCTCCTACGAAACCAATTGCAAGAGCCCAAGTGACCCCGAAATAGATGGAAACTTAGAGAAAGAGCTATGTATTCTGGAACTTTGTAAGTGAAAGACAGCACAGTTAAGGGCAGATTGCAGGAATCTGTATTGAATCTGCACGTCACAAGTACTGTAGTTACTTGTGCATGAAACCTTTTTTTCTTGGGGGTGGGAGGTTAGGTGCATGTGTTTCTTTTTGCTTTTTTAAGCTAACACCACTCCAAATATGGGTACATGTGAGTCCCTATTTAATTTTAGACACAAGACTACAAATACCTTGGTTCAAGTGGTCTTCACCTACTGTTTCACGCGCATGTGGGGTCATGTGGCAGCAATAGTCACACATTCAAATTTTGGCAGGGATGATGCAGGCGTTCATCTTTCCTCTTCTGCTAAATTAACTAATAATATCAACGAAGCATCACCAACAGATATTTCTGTGCATTACATAAGTTCAGTATTATAACTCCCCGGAGGAGTGTAGAAAGCATTATGAAAAAAATAAAAGCCTGTTTACATATTTAGAGCATACCGTGCTACATCGTCCCCTCGCACGGAACAAGAAAGGGAGTCAACTGCACAGACAGAGGTTCATTGACCCCCTCTGGAGAAGCTACTAACATGGAAGACACGCAGCTCTCAAGGCCCCGTCTGCCACTGATCCAGGGCTCACACGGTGCCAGAACCATACTGGAAAGGGAGAATTTCTAAGCTGCCCAACAAGCATACTACAAAGAAGCGATGCATTAATGATGATACTGAGAAATGGTCCAGATAGTTTTTAATGTCCAAATGAAAATATTCATGCTTCTCTACATACAATTTTAGAAGTATGTCTATGTTATTTTACGTTATAAAAAGAAACGTGATGGAAAAAACATGTGGCTAGTTGAACGTTGCTCTGTAAGCATAACCTTCTGAAACTAAAAAAAAAATGCAGTTGTTGTCATAAAACCTGAAATCAGACCGCCTGAAGAAATGTGGTGAAAATGCACAATGTGTACACTGCACAGAACCCAAATATTCGAGGAAAGAAAGCGCCTTACCTGCGCTGCACCTGGCTGTGCCGACAAGGGGAGCTGTAGCCAGGCCCTGATCTCCGTATACAGAGGCCATCAGGGCATTGCGGGTTGTGCTTCATGGCAGGTGCAGAGGAGAGGGAGAGAGGGAGCGACGGTCTCAGCTGCAGCCAAGGCTCCGGCCTTGTCCAGCGCCCCTGCTATCACAAGCGACCGGCTCTGATAGAGCAGCAAGGGAAGTGGGTGATCATGGAGGAGGGGTGGGGAGATGAGAGGCTCGGATAGGAGAGCAAGTTGAATGTGAATTGAATAGAAAAATGCATGGGCTAAGAAACAAGCAGCCACGCCCCTGCTGTGACCTGTTGCCCTCGCCCTTCCCCATGCGGATCGAAACTAGATAGCTAAAAAACAAGCATCGACCTTGGAGGGATGGTGGTGGCGGAATACATTCCAGCTTATTATAAATATTTTAGCTGCTGTACGATGTGTCACAGTGCAGTTAGACCCCGGGGCCGATGCAAAGTCACTGCCAACACAAAAGAACATGGCTCCAATATGAGCTACGAAAAAGTCAGTAAAAAAAGAGTGCTGGAAAAACTGCAACAAAAAAAACAAATAGAGTAAGATCACATGTAACGGGGCAGTCCTCATGGGGGGATCACAACAGTACAAAAGGAGGGACTAATAAACACATTAGCCGAACAAAAAAAGCATTTAGGAAGAACAGTCACAGGAGCGAATTAAAAAGATGGGCAGAGCTTCAAGCCCATATTCTGGATACAGCATGTCTCAAAGAAACAGTGCGCATGCGCTGTCTAGTAGAGACCTAAAAATGGGTGCGAAAAAACCCGCCCTACTCCATATAAGGCTGCCTGGCTCAGAATCAGCATGTATATAATCAGTGGATAGGCACAGTAATTTTCAGCATGACATTCTGCTGCTACTAAGTGTTCAACATTGGTAATACAGATGTACAAGCCAGACGCAATGACAATTTTTAGGTCTCGCGTTGCTCTAGGAAAAGGGACCTCTTGGGATTGCTCTGGACTGACTTCTGGCCTATGACTTGCTGTTACACGCACACCGGCGCGTGTGCTCACCACTCACGGGACTTCCAGCCTATGGCTTTCTGCAGCGGCTCGCGCGCACCACTCCCGCGACGCTGCAGCGGCCGGTATTCGCGGCTGCGCTTTTTTCAAATATAGTAGGCGGTAGGGCAGAGAGGTGGGTCAGTACTACTTCATCTCTCCCCAAGCAGAGGGCACACTGCAGGCATCACGGGCACGGAGATCAGAGCCATAGGCAAGAGCTCTTAGTACCGCCCGGCCTTAGAAACGAATCAGCCGCACGTCACCTCCGTCACTTAGTAGCAGAGATCGGGGTTCCGCCCCACTGCACAGGTCTCACTTCTGTTGCCGCATTGAAACTAGTGCTTTAAATAGGATAAATTAAGATGGGGGCTCTGAAAGTGTTGTGGCTCCATAAGCACAGCTTGGACTCCATTACAAGAGATGCAGGCCATATAACATCGCATTTAGCCGAAAACTTGTGAACTAGAATCCAGTACTTCACAAATTCATAAAGTCCCGCTTCTCAAAGAATAACAGGAAGCTGAATGCCTCCTACATTTCATATCTTTCTTCTTCATCACTGACTTCCCACGCTCTCTTTCCTTTCCTCTCTTCACCATCCCTGTTCTTTTGGCGCTGTCGATATTTCCAGCGCTGCATACCTCATTCACAGACTTCCCTGAGGAATCGTACTTACAATTGGCAAAGATGCGGCCATTGCTCTGTGCCCCCTGCAAAGGCCATTCCCGTTGCTTATACCTTCCTATATGAGTGAGATAGTTCGGTGGATTGACGAGAACGTAGCAGAGAAAATAACTACTCTATACAAAGTAAGGTTCGATCAATTCTTTGGTGAAATGTCTACTTAGGCTTGAGAGCGGTGGGTGAATAATGCTAAGTATTTTGTTTGGCCATTTGCATAAAAACGTGGAGTTTAGCTTTCTGAACATGCTAAAGCATGCAAAAATAAACACAATTGCTTGTAAGAAATCAGGAAAACAATTACGGCTTGCAAAGTTGTGGACATGAATATAAGGCCCTAATGCCCTGGTAAAAACATCTGTACCATTACACATTCCTACTATTTTCTCAGCTTGTTACTCTAGCAAATCAAAAAATAATTTCAGATCAGTTTGAGCCATGTTTAGCCCGGCTGAAAACTTTAATTTGAAGGATATATAATTTGCTGCCTTCTGTTTTACACATGCAGCAAACAAGGTGCAAGCAGCTTTGCCATGTGTTTTTGCACTAGTGCCCAGTATGTGCCACAGGAAACATACTGCCCACGTCTGGCCAGTGCTATTGCAAAACCGCAATGGTTTCAAGACTATCAATTTATAGTAAATGATGTGATGATATCTTTCAATTACCTCCATAATTCACAGCAATGACATCTTTTACGGTTAATTGTGTTTTTCTACCAATGGAAAGCCTGCTATTTTTGGAACATGCTCTTCATTATTACATAAAGACAAATAATGGGTACATGTTGTTTAGGTCCTACGATGTCAAAGGTGATACAGTCAGAATTTCAGAACATTGGGATGCTGAAACAGACACCTACTTGCTGCATATTTTTCATCTTACACGTCACAAAATGTATTTTATGCTTCCCATTGCAGGCAAACCCGTATTTAATGGAAATTACGTCACACACATTCATTTCAGATTTGGAACACACTGCTGTTCTTAATATGACAGTAATAAAGCAAACATATATAAATATATTCAAATAGTGAGAAAGTAAAATCATCTAAATATACCAGATTTTGTATGATCAGCGTGGGATCATCACATCATATATTTTTTTTACTCCATTAGTAAAAGACCCTACCACCACAGTAAACATGATAATGTTCCTCAGTCATTTCATAATTCACTCTTGTGAAAACAGCCTCTGAAACTCCCTTAAACAGCCACACCATGACCACAGCATATGCACCTGTTGAACCAGTGACGAAGAGACTGAAAACATGGGCGGGACAAGGAATAAATAATGCGCACCTTTCATCACAAGCTGAAGCAAATAATTTACACGGGACAGAAATAGACAAAAGACTTTGATTAAATTAGATCGAGACGAGAAATTGATTAGCTAAATTATGTTTTGACGTTTTGGGGTTACAGACATGATATATTGCTCTTCGGGTGTGCCAGTGAGAAGACAAGATGCACTGTTAAACAATGCCCAGACTCTGGATGGGCTGTAAAGGTCCTAATGCAAAATGTATCTGAAGTACTGAAAAGACCGCGGCAAGCCCAGGCATCCGGGCACATGAAGGGTTAACGATAAATTCCATCAGCTCCTTAGCTATCAATAACAACCTCTAACAGAGGGCTTGGAAGACTCCATGGAAGACTCCTTGATGTGATCTATCCCTCTTGGTTTGGGTTTAGGTATAGGGGGTGCATCCAATCTCTGTGTCTTAACCCGCTTCCAGCTAGGATGGATGTGCCCTTGTTCTGTACATTTCTTCCATTTTCTATACAGTGCCATGAAAGTGAAACCTGCCCTGGACTCCCCTTCCCAGGATACAGAAGGTGCCTTTGACGCCACTGGAGTTCGACGACGAGGAAAGAGGCTGCCGTCCTACAGGAACGCAGAGTCTGTCTGTGAGCAGTTTGCATCATCAAAGAATGCCATGAATGTTGGCCGAGTACCTCTGGATTCTGTTCACACGGTGCTTTAAATGGGCTGGTACTGTCTGGTACAACCCGCCTTGCAACAAACTCAACAGATAATGAAAGTAGCCTGCTACCTACCCATGGAGCAGATGTCCTGACAACAGTCCAGTAAAGCATGGCAGATTTTATGTTATGATAAATCACAAGATCCTTCCTTCTTATAAAGCATTAACACCCCTTCTCTGCAGATTTTAGGTCCCATCCGCAGTGAGTTAAGAACGCATTACAGATCTCCATCACAGCCTAATAGTAAGTTTATATATTTATACATAGATATGACCTTCTAAGACAAATGTATCAGAACATCTCTAGGTCACCTTCTCAATCCCTAATCGGTTCATCTTCAACGGCGTGGCACATCACCCAGCATCAGCTTGCTGGACCATTCCCATGTTGCAGCATGAATCTTTACCACTCGCCGACAAAAAAACTGGTGTTGAACCTTCAACATGCAGGTGCAGAAACTACTGTCGCAATGAACGTCTCCCTTTCCAAACCCCTTTCCGAATGGCAGCTGACATCACAGAGAAGCTTGCCGCTGAATATTCAACCAGTGGGAAGAGAGTGGCAAAAAAGAGATAGGGGCATGCTAGCTGCCACCTATGCAACGCCAGCTAAGATCTTTTCAGGTTCCATGAACCTTGTATTGTGCTTTTCAGCTACCTTTCTACAAAGACCTGCAACAACACTCTCCTAGGGTGGCGTGGCATGGGTTACATGCCAAGAGGATGCTTAGCTAATCCTGGCCAAGGCCTGCATACTCTCTGGACTGTGCAGAATGGTGGGTGATCACCATCATCCAAAGATCCATCGTGGCACCTGCAACCAAAATGGGTGTGGGCCGCATGACTACTGCCTAGGCAGCCGAGCAACCTGATCTGGGTATCAACTTCTACACCCTTCTGCACCCTTTTCCAAAGGCCATTGAACAATCGACCCACCAATAATTCACTGCGCCATATCCAGCAACTGGGTGTGAGCTGCATGCCCACATGGCCAGGCTTTTCCCTGCTTTCCAGACCTTTCAAGCATGGTAGGGACTCGTCTCCTCAAAGATCAGCAATGGAAGTAACCCCGACTTGGTACCCACTGGTCACTGAGACTGTTCCAGGTAGGTCCTTCTGTTCTTTGTAGACGTCCACAATGGTGCTCGTCCATCCTCCACCATTGTTCCACGTCCGGTCTTGATGCACATGTGCCACTGATGTGAGCCTAGCAAAGACCTTCTTCGTTTTCCGGACCCTTAAAGACTGGCAACTGGTTCACCCCCCCAAAGCTCGGGAGTAACATCTTCACCTGGCCGTAGTGCGGCAAGTTTGGTCAACAGCCACCGAGGCCAGTTTCCCGCTCTCCGGATTCTCATCTAGCACAAGTTGACTGAGGTTCTAGGTGGAGGTGGACAGATCCCTCCATCCCGCACCTCCACCAGTGAAAGTTCCGCCCCACTGCACAGGCCTCACTTCTGTTGCCGCATCTTTCCTTGTCGAGCAGCTATGGGACATCGGTCTATGGCTTCCCCACATGCCAGTCGACCCTGTGATTGTTCGGGTCACGGCAAGTGGATGGATTCTTAAGTAGATAGTAGGGGATGGGGTGGCTGGGTTACGGATCCTCTCTAGGAAGTGGCTGTCTACTTTGGCAGTTAACCACACCCCTCCTGCCCCCTGGATCTGGTCCTACCAGTCTCTGTCACCCTGGTGGTACTGCTCATTCTCTTATTCATGTTTCTCCTCTGATTCTACTGCATTGTTCCCCTTGTTAATTCTGATTATGGCCTGGCCCACCTGTTCCAGTCCTCTGGTCCATGTCCTCTTCTTCCTCTTGCTCTTTCTGTTCCTCCTCATGCCCCTGAGGATCTGTTCTCAACCTGTCTGAGTATTTCCTGTGAATCCTCCCCTCTATAGAACTGAAAAATTAAGTTGTTGCTTTCTAGGTTGTTTAATCTCAAACCCTGACAAAAACATACCATCATAGAGTAATCCCTGGGGCATCCTATGGCATCGAGTAAGGGCCATGGTAAGACAAAAGTTCCCATTCCCTATTTAACAAGCATTGGCATAGCCAATAGGTCTCGCCTTTGGGACATTATAAGTGTTTAGCCATGCAACAGTTGATGTTGCGTCAAGGATATTGTGCTACAGAATTAAATACTTATACGGTCCCAAAGGCAAGACCTATTGGCTATGCCAATGCTTGTTTGGGTATTGTTGATGCACGGGTATCAGAAAGATGTACTATAAGGACATCACCACAACAGTTCAGTGTGCCCGAATACTGCTATTATTGCAAGAAACATTTTTATCATGCACATTGCTGTTTAATTCAGCTCCAATATACTTCAGGCAAAGCTGCACCAGTGGATGGAACACACAATGTAACATCTATATTGAAAGGACTGGCCCCATAGTGGTATTAGATGCATCATTCTCCCTGATCAAAACTCGATATGGGTCTGGTTGTCTCCAAACTGGATCTGGACTGAAATATTTCTATAGCATGCAACGTAATTGGATGACTTCTTTAGTTTACAGCAAGGGACGTTTAATCATTTCATGTGTCTTGAATGCGATGACGTTGTAACTATATGCACTTCATTAGTAAACGAGATATTTATCCAAGCCTGAGAGCTTTTCTTCATGACTATGAGGCTTGCTCTCGTGAAGGCTATCTCATCCGACACTGCAGTTTTAACATTTTCCAATATACGATCTGGAAGTAGCCTCATCTAAAGGCTTGATGCACACTGTGCAC
The DNA here is from genome assembly GCF_964204655.1 of Triturus cristatus. Classification (NCBI taxonomy): domain Eukaryota; kingdom Metazoa; phylum Chordata; class Amphibia; order Caudata; family Salamandridae; genus Triturus; species Triturus cristatus. Next base: position 446,555,675 of record NC_140584.1, read on the forward strand.
TTTGCGCAACATTCCTTTCCTTTTCTCATTCGAAAAGTAATTTCTTTCTTCCAAGTTAAAAATGATGAGACAACATTGACACAATCAATTTATGGAAATGCAAGTGAGTGACAATTTGAAATAAGAGAAACATGCTACTGATAAAATACCAATTGGGAAATATTTTAGCATACACCTTAAATGAACAAACCTGTGTTTTCCTTAAAACAAGAAGCCCTCAACACTGCTTTCATCTTAACTAAGCAGGCAAACAGAAAAGTTAGATTGGTATAAATGGCACTTGATGACATTGGTATGAATGGTATGGCATTAAATTGGTTTGAATGGTATGGCATTAATTTGGCATGAATGCACAACTAAGAGCACCTCCAGACCTATGCTCCAGCTCCGACGCCTGGATACCCTTACAGGTGAAAAACTGCGCAATACAAATCTGCATAACAAAACATAACATAACGTAATACAAAATAACAGAACAGGGTGTGTCAAAAGAGTAATGCCAAAGCAATGGATAAGAGGGACGTACAAGTGTGTATGCATTTTTTGGTTTATTTGCAATTGTCAAAGGCAAAGACAGTGATAAGTGTGTTAAATTGTATTTCCCACCCTTTATAAAGAGAAAACATCATTTACATACCGTAGCAAGCTTCTGGACAGCTTCATCTGATGCACCCAGTGATGCCAGACCAATTTCCTGAGAGAACTGAGCAAAACTCGGTTCAGCCAATAAAGGGACATGGCCCAGCAGCTCATGGCAAGTGTCTCTGAAAAACACAAAATGAATATTTCTCAATGGAAAAACGCTAAGCAATACTTTTCACTGTGCAATGCAATAAACATCATCCCAATACGTTTGTACATGAGAGCATGAGCAATGAGAAGAAAGGTTTAAAAGTGCCTTTGTTCGCATGTGGCTAATCGATAAAAAAAAAAGAGTGAATCTACATTGACAGAATCCTAGATTTACTAATTTAAAATGCATCTCAGAACTGCCAGTTGTATGCATGGGTAAACTATGAAAGAAAGGCACCCCCTAATTACTTTCAGGTCCATGAGGAGGGGGAACAAAATAGCTAGCAAAAAAGACCTCTAATCTGACCTATATTTTTTTAATGTGACCATAAAAGGCTCAGAATTGCCACAAACCCAACATCAATATTGAACAGAACAATCAATCACAAAAATAATTTTGTTGTTTATTTTATTAAACTTCTAAGATATTTTCTTTAAACACAAAATAGTTTTTTTGTTATTTTTTGCTTTATACACTTAATAAAAAAACTGATTTGTCATTGTCTGTACATACATTTACTCAAGAATTATGTATAATACAGTATAAATCCTTTAAATAGATAGACACATAACCCCACAAAAAAACCTCCAACAAATCATTCTTACCATTCAAGCCTGCTCATTCAACCTACATTCATACATAAAAACGAGAGCTTCAACCTTATGAGGGATCCAATATGAATCTACTGGGGACAAATCCTATAATTGTTGATGATAATAAATCACATCCATCAAACACTTCTGATGAATTTGTCTCTCAAGGACCACTACTCACATGTATTGTTGGTCTACGCGCGTTTCAATAGCAATACCACCTTCCTCAAGACCAAGGTAGATATAAAAATGAATCTCAAGTAGAGAAGCCAGGGGTTATCTTTGGCCAAATAAAACCAGTAATCACGTTCTGCATATGTACACAGTATTTTTGGCTGATATGACACAAGCTGCCATGGGCAAACGAATCTGCTCCCATTGGGGAAGATGGTAATCCAGTCCTCTCGGAGACCTTCTATCGTGCTCCTTCATTAGTGCAAGATGGAACGAAAAATCCAGGCCCCTATTTTTCAGTTCCATTTATACGAGGCTTCCAGCATATTTAGCAACTCAGTATCTGGTAGTTCTGTCAGAAAACGGCGAGTCTCCTGTTCTAAACACAGTCCGGTCATGGCGTTTTCCCAACACCCGCGGCTCGGAACTCCTTTGTGTTTAAAGAAAATATCTTAGAAGTTCAATAAAATAAGCAACAAATTATTTTTGTGATTGATTGTTCTGTTCAATATTGATGTTGGGTTTGTGGTAATTCTGAGCCTTTTATGGTCACATAAAAAAAAATATAGGTCAGATTAGAGGTCTTTTTTGCTAGCTAGGTGTATGCATGGGTACACCAAAAATAAAATTAAAAATATGTTCCGAGATTTCTTCTGCCACTCTAAGGTACTTATACAATGTTTTGGAATTTACAATGCCTTCCAGGGGAAGGTCTGCAAAGCCTCACCAGTGTTAGAATCCCAGGTGTAATCCTTGGAAAGTCATGGAGCTTTTTGTACAGTAATGCAAATTTGCATGGTAAATAAAATTCCTAATTGTAGAAAGGCAGCATGGCGGCACACTTGCTCATTTTCTTCTTTTTTCATGGAGAAAACATGATTTTCGATTAAGCTGCCAGTGCTGGCCTCTCACACCTGCTAAAGAGTGCATGGATACACTCACGGTTGATTAGCGTTGTATAGAAAAAACATAAATAAAATTTTTCATCGTGGTGAGATCCCTTCTTCTAAACCCCACAGAGTTTCAAGAATTTCCGTTCCTCTTCCCATCTTCGGTATGGATTTACTCCCTCCCTGGAAAGCAGAAAATCTAGGGTGTGAAAGTGTCAGAATATAGTCTGTGACTGTAACTTTCAAGACACACCATGGGCAGTATTACACATGGTGCCCCTGTTTTGTCTGCCCCTGGAGCACTTTGGTATTACAGAAGGGGTCGCAGACACTTGTGCGGTCCCTTCTGTGATAGGGATAGCGCTGGCGCACATAAAGCACCAGCATAAAGCACCAGCGCTATCTTTAGCGGGTGTTCCCTCATTTGCAAGGGGCATGCCCATGCAAATGAGGAAATCCCTTTGCTTCTGCGCCCGCGACGTATTACAGACACGGGCGAAGAGACAAAGAAGCTCTCTGAAGGCGCACTGATAGTGCACCAACTAAAAGGTGGTGAACTGTCAATGTGCCACCTGATTGCAGCCGTTTGGTAGGGGGAAAAGGTGTTCCCATGGACTCCCAGACATCACCTTGCAGGTGGGTGCAGTCACTGACTGCAGCCGCCTGCAAGGGGATCTCTAATTCACTTTAAAATGCAGGCGGAGTGCCTGTGAAAAAACAGGGAGCGGCTTCAAAGCAGTTGCTCTGTTTTTCGCCTGAATTAGCGTGAGTTTGTGGCTGCCCTGGGGGCAGCGCATTCATGATAACATGGTACATTTTCCTTCATTGCGCTGGGCGCACTTTTTAAAAGGTGGGTCCAGCGCAATGAAGGAAAATTCGCAGCATGTATAATACGGCCTTGTTTTTTTCACAGTCATATGAATTGGTTGAGGGTGGAAGGAAAGTGGCTCCCATGAGAGTGCAATGGGAGGTAGCATTTCCCACAATCAGAGCACTTGTAAACTCACATCTGCATCAAGTGAGTGGAAGTAATGCAATGAGTGTGGGAAACTGCCTTAAAGACTCCATCTTTTCAAAGTGTTGAGAGGAGCCATCTTCACTTGAAAAAACGTTTTCCTAGTGACAAAAAGGGTGAAAACATCAGTGCCGACCTCAGGATGGCAGACTGTTTGCTCTGCAGACAAGTTATGGACGTAAGGTTAGGCTAGTCAGGTGCGCACCAGAGCTACCACATAAGTCATCTGACCTCATACACAAACGGCATATGCACATGTACAATTATGTAACATGCAAAAATCGCCTGTTCTAAACGTGCACGGCTTTTGAGAACGATAACATTGTAGCAATAGATCCATTTAATTCTATGTAAATGTTATCCATGATTCCTGCGTATTACATGGAAGCAAATCACACAAAAGGGCTGAAGAGTGGGCTCTTTGAGACATTGGGCTGTATTATACATGCAGCACATTTTCCTTCACTGCGCTGGGTGAACCTTTTAAAAGATGCGCCCAGCATAATGAAGGAAAATATGCCTCATTATGATGAATGCGCTGCACCCACAGGACAAGGCTTTCTTGTGGAAAACGTTGTGGCTGCTTTGAAGCTGCTCTGTGTTTTCATAGTGTAGGTGGCAACCTGTCTGCACGTTTAAAGGCGATGTCTGGAGGTCCATGAGACCCCTTTCCCCCCACCAGAGGGTTGCCATTAGGGGGTGCACTGGCAGTGCACCACCTTTTAGTTGGTGCACTGTCAGTGTACCTCCCAAGAGCTTCTTTGCCTCTGTAGCCGAGTCTGTAATACAGCGCGGTCGCAGAGGTAAAGGGATTCCCTCATTTGCATGGGGCAAATGAGGGAAGGTCCTCTGAAGATTGCGCTGGCGCTTTATGTCGGCCAGCACTATGAGTATCACAAGAGGGGCTGCACAAGTGTCTTCAGCCCCTTCTGTATTGCCAAAGTGGCTCAGGGGCGCGCCAAGCAGGAGCAAGCGCCCGTGGCAGCCCCGGGGAACCTTGTGTAATACAGCCCCCGATGTGCAAGTAAAATGTTTTTCAAATGTTCTTTTTCTTCAACGACGAGAAACGTTTTCCCGGCGTGGAAATGGTTGTGGTTTATGAATGTAAAGCAACATAGTTTTGTGGTGTTCACAGAATTACTAGAAAATTATGCCTTGTACCGCTCACTAAGTCTATGCACTTGTAGCAGACAAGTTTGCAGAAGTAAAACCATTTACACCTGTCAGAAATCCTTCTGTGATTTCCCGACAGGCCATTTTTCTTTTATGAATCAGGTCTGATATATGTGGATTGTTATGTATAGTTTATCACCGTCATGAAAGGGAACCTTAAAAAAGTGACTGTCGGACAAGTGAACAATTACCCGCCTCCCTGACTCGGGCAGCTATGGGCAATGTTGACTGGCAGGAGATGAGATTATGCGATGGAGATTAGCTCCACTGGCATTTTCTGAAGCATTGGAGCGCTTAATGTTAGTCTAAACACTCTCTCTTTTCACAGGACTGAACCACAATGCCACTTGAATACATCCAAAGTACATATTCAAAGTGCTTAATTTACATGTGCAAGGTGTTCACAAGAGGTGAACTTGCACTCGTAAATCTATTTACTTATGCACAATATTAGCCTGCAATGGTGCTATGTTGCCCTGGAGAGAATCCTACTCCAGGCACATGGAATTAATATTCCAGGCTGTGGATGCGCTGAAAATGTGGGAATATTCACAAACGTGTGTGGGTAGTTTTCAAGTTTGTGGGACTTCACAAACTTTTTTCCAATCCACTCCCTCCCTGGACACAGTCAGAGATTTCGTCTTGGCAAGGGCAGGAGTAAACCCCTGCCTATGGTTAGAATGGGAATGCAACACTCTCAGAATTGATGGAGGTGTAGGGAAGGAGGATTCTCCCCATCACAAATATTTTTCTCAATGAGAAATGAAAGCGCAGTTACAGACACGAAAAGGCATATCTCCGAACTCACTTACGTTTTCCAGGAATATGCCTGGAGGCCTTTGACTGTCACAGGTTTCCAGCTGGACTATGGGAAATCTTTGGTCCTTAGTCCTATAAAAGTAGTACATCTGCACTTTTAGTTGCACTCGCACAAACAGGTGCAGATTTACTACTTTTTGTAATTCATAGACATGGCCAGAAGTACGCCTAGTAAACTGCACCAGTTGCAGAATCCAGGCGTTTTACTTGCAATCTCATGCTTTCACATTTCTATTTCCCTGAAGCACAACTGCACAAACAGTACAATTCTGCACTTGGCAAAGGCAGCTCTGCTATTTTGTTTTATCTTTTTTCTTCTGGGCAAAACATTTTTCCACATTGAGATATCCACTGTGTTTCACTCCTCTTCCCAACTTGAAAGGGGATTTACTCTAGCCATTTGTTGTAGCAAATCTCCAAACATTTTCAGAGTTGGAAATGGTCAGAAAGAAGTTTGTCAATGGCAACCCATTCACAAAGTTGTGGACAGTCACCTACTCTTAAGGCAAACCATAGCATTTACATCCCACTTTTCACCCTTAAGTAGATTTTACTAATGCCTAAATTATTGTCAGGAAGCATGGCTGCATGTATAGCTTACTGCTTATGACTCAGCAAATGCGGTGGAATGCTATTCCAAACCTGCTTGCTCTTAGTCCATCTCAGGGAAGGGAAGGCTGGCAGTCCTTGCAGCATGCTGGAGTTGTTCACTTGTGTGGAGAATGCACTTCGTGACAGTGCTCCTACAACTCCTCTCATGTAGTTTGCAGATGTATCAGCCATCTTGGATATTTGAGTATAACCTCTCTCATGGCCCTCAATGTATTGGCTAGGCAATTGTGAAACTTGTGGCAGCTAGGACCTTCCTACGCAGATCTAGGTCGTCCTCCTTAAAGAACAATTACTTCCCTTGGAGTTTCATGCAGGACATGGGAACATGGGGCAGTATTCTGAAAGTCGAGTTATGTGGTGGAAACAAACGTTGAAATATGTTACATTTGTTGTATTTTTCAATAAACCTTTCTAAGGACTGAAATATTGATGCTTTCAACTTTAGGTTTGCCTATGATGGAACGGGAAAGATTCTTAATGCAGGAATATGTTACTTATGCTATGTATGGATGTACACACACACACATAGATATATATTCACTGAAAAAACCACAGGTTACAGGACGTTATAGTTAGGCTGACATTTCACTTGTACAAAACCAGAGAAATTCAGTTTTGTTATAGTTAGCCTAGCTAACTAAAGTTGCGCCCCCGCAATGCACTGCTGATGATGTCACCTATTACATCACTGATGACATCTCAAATGACATCACTGATGACATTATCCACATAATCTCTGATGCACCTATTCACACCCCAATATAACCTTTCATACACCCACTTCAAATTTCAGACTACCATTTTTTACATACATACATACAGCCACTGACTCACTCACTCACTGATCCATTCAGGGAGTCACACACCTCCTCTCCCACACACAGACATCCAGCCAATCATAGCCGTGCTCAAACAACCAATCAATCACCCATAACGCCATTCACATACCCACTAACACACTCATACACCCACTTAGAAATTAACAGACACACATATTCATGCAACCAGTCACTCACCCATACATTCACTGAAACACCTAATCACTCGCTTATACAGTCAGTCACGCACAAACGGAGTCATCCATACAGTCACTCATAAGCCCACTGTTTCACTAATATATATATATATATAGTTAACACTCACAGTCACTGGAACCAGCGCTCAGGAATTCTGATGCATAGGACTTACAGGAGGTACCAGGAGGGCTTCTTGGTCCACAAGGTTCCTCGAGAGTAAAGTGGACTTAATACCCCAACCAGTAGTGCGCCATAAGGCATGTTAGCAGAGAAGTGGAGAAAGGGGGTGTGGCCTCCGAAAACCTCTTAGCAATCCCACTGCGTGGGACTTACTGGAGGTAACAGGAGGAGTAGTTGGCCCCCAAGGACATCCTTGGGGGGCAACTACCCCTCCTATTACCTTCTGTAAGACCTACACAGCAGGATTACTGAGTTCTGATAGCAGGCCATGCCCCCTTTGTCCATCACTTTGTAAAACGCACTTCCTGGTCCACTCTTGGTTGGGGATGAAGTCTCCTTCGCTGCAGGGGGCTTTTAGGGGCCAACTAGCCTACCTGTTACCTCCAGTAAGCCCCACACAGTGGAATTGCTGAAGATGGTCGCAGGCCACACCCCTTTCTCCACCACACAGAAAACACGCCTCCTGGCATGCTCTTCGTTGAGGGATGTTGTCACCTTGGCTCTTGAGTGTCCCTGGGGACCAACTAGCCCTCCTGTTACCTCCAGTAAGCCCCACACAGCTGGATTGTTGAGAGGTGGTCAGAGGCCATGCCCCCTTTCTACACTACTCTGCAAACACGCCTCCTGGAGCACTTCTGCTTGGGGGATGAAGTCCACTTTAGTCCTGAGGTCATCAGGACACAAAGTGACCTCATCGCCCCACCAGCAGTGCGTCAAGAGGCCCGTTTGCAGAGTGGTGTAAAAAGGGGCGTGGCCTTTGACCACCTCTCAGCAATCCCACTGTGTGGTGCTTACTGGATGTACCTGGTGGGCTAGTTGGCCCCTAAGGATCCTCAGAAGCGACGGGGACTTAATGCTCCAACCAAGAGCGCACCTGGAGGCGCGTTTGTACAGTAGTGCAAAAAGGGGGCGGGGCATCTGGTGAGCTGCCGGTTCCATTTTTTTTTCTATTTAGGAAAGGGAACTTTGTGCCCCCCTCTCCTTTCCTTGGTGCTTTTGGGGGGGGGGGGGATGTGGTCCCTGGGCCATATATCGGCCTTGGAAGGAGGTACCTGCAACCCTCTCACTTTTTAGTTATTAAAAAATAAAAAAATGCGTCAGGTCCATCAACTGTTGTTTTTGCATTTGTCACCCCGAGTGGGATGGGTATGCTCAGACGTGAGTCCCGTGCTCTCCATGCCACTGGAATCAAGCTATCCTGGCTGAAGAGGGGTGAAACCCCGAAACCGGTCCGAGGATGCTTGGTTCCTGTCCAGGGAGGACCTGGCTTGGCAGTTCGGGCTGGACTGTTCCCATGAGGCACAGGGTCAAGACTGATTTGCATATGGCTGGGTTCAAACTGGAATGGCATGGTGAGCAAAAATACGATGGATTTAGGCCCAGATCTCTGTACTGGGGTGAATGTATGACATTGTTCTGCATTCAGTCCATCAACTGTTGTTTTTGCATTCGTCACCCCGAGTGGGACGGGTATGCTCAGACGTGAGTCCCGTGCTCTCCATGCCACTGGAATCAAGCTATCCTGGCTGAAGAGGGGTGAAACCCCGAAACCGGTCCTAGGATGCTTGGTTCCAGTCGAGGGAGGACCTGGCTTGGCAGTTCCGGCTGCACTGTTCCCATGAGGCACAGGGTCAAGACTGATTTGTATATGGCTGGGTTCAAACTGGAATGTCATGGTGAGCAAGAAAACGATGGATTTAGGCCCAGATCTCTGTACTGGGGTGAATGTATGACATTGTTCTGCATTCTGTTCATCAACTGTTGTTTTTGCATTTGTCACCCCGAGTGGGACGGGTATGCTCAGACGTGAGTCCCGTGCTCTCCATGCCACTGGAATCAAGCTATCCTGGCTGAAGAAGGGTGAAACCCCGAAACCGGTCCTAGGATGCTTGGTTCCAGTCCAGGGAGGACCTGGCTTGGCAGTTCGGGCTGGACTGTTCCCATGAGGCACAGGGTCAAGACTGATTTGCATATGGCTGGGTTCAAACTGGAATGGCATGGTGAGCAAAAAAACGATGGATTTAGGCACAGATCTCTGTACTGGGGTGAATGTATGACATTGTTCTGCATTCTGTCCATCAACTGTTGTTTTTGCATTTGTCACCCCGAGTGGGATGGGTATGCTCAGACGTGAGTCCCGTGCTCTCCATGCCACTGGAATCAAGCTATCCTGGCTGAAGAGGGGTGAAACCCCGAAACCGGTCCTAGGATGCTTGGTTCCAGTCCAGGGAGGACCTGGCTCGGCAGTTCGGGCTGGACTGTTCCCATGAGGCACAGGGTCAAGACTGATTTGCATATGGCTGGGTTCAAACTGGAATGGCATGGTGAGCAAAAAACGATGGATTTAGGCCCAGATCTCTGTACTGGGGTGAATGTATGACATTGTTCTGCATTCTGTCCATCAACTGTTGTTTTTACCATCTTTAAGCAGACATAGCTATTGGTGGACAGTGCATAGCAGGTGTGGAAAGACTTGACAAATTCAGCACTCCAAATTCAGTCACACAACACTTCACGGTACGTACCATTTCCAACAGTGGGCAGCGCTTTGTTCTTCCCACCAAACACCCAAGTGTCATTTCTAAAAACAATTGATAAGTCTCTGGAACCCTCTCCCAGCTGCTTTGCCCCTTTGCCTGAGGGCACAACTTCAGTATCTCGTGCCTTGTTGTGAAGTCACAATCCAAACAAATGTTTGCAGGCTCGCATTTCCCGGGCTGCAGCGGTTCGGCAACTTCCATAGCCTGGACAACCACAATATGCCACTAGTGCCGCCAAACTACTTGAGGGTGAATGCTCTCTGTGCTCATGGCCACACTAATATCCAAACCAAGGTCACTTCCCAAGAGAAAAGGACCAGAGCCCACGCGGGTTCTTGAAGCTCCAATTTATCTGAGACGGCATAACGTGTTTTAGCTTCAAATTCCTTTCACAAATGCCAATTACACCAGTGCTTCTACTGCCACAGTTTTTAAGCAGACATAGCCTCTTTGCTAGTGGTGGAGAGTCCATAGCTGACGTGTGTGTGTGTATGTGTGTGTGTGTGCATAAGTGACACTAGTCATGTAGAAATTACTGCTCATCTAATAGACAGAGCAAAGAGACGAAGCTTAAGTTTAAGAAATTACAAGTTCCATATTAAAATAAGGAGAGTTGGTTACACAGCGAGATTGCTAAAACACCCAGTAGTCTATGCCCCACAGAAGTGATGAGTCAGAGTGATGGAGTCCGGTGGCTCTGTTTCTCTCTTACTCCCATTCCTCTTCCCTGTTTCTTCCACCGGCCATCATATTCTTTTGTATTTGTTGGTCACAGTGGAAGCGGTGAGAGATGGAAGAGTGTATCTCTCATGTTGGATCCGGAGAACATTTGCAGTGCTTTTTGACATTTGTACAATTGTGGCGCACAATTATGCAGTAACAAATGCCTATAATCCCCAGTAGATATTCTTTTACGGATATCTGACTAGTATAAGTGTAACAATTTTCGTCCATAATCACACGTTTCTAGCCTAAAATGGCTTGGTGAATCAAGCCCCTCTGAGTGTTATGTAAATTCAGAAATTTGGAGAAATGCATGGCTTCACATCTGCGAGTGCAGATTCCTAATTTATTTTGTGCCTGTGTCTTTCTACAATACCCAGACCTCTTTTAGAGATTAGGTACAGACTAGAAATCCATCCCTAATTATGCCTGAACTATGGGGTCCATATTTTTTTGTGAGATCAAGCTTTATGTCATGAAGAGAAACAAGCAATGTTTTTCACTTTTTGTTAAAAAATTCTCCCACCCCTACGCCAGGAAGTAACAGAATGCAAACCATGTGTGATTCCGAAAGCCCGATAAAGTTATATAAACTAATATATTCACTGTCAGATTGGCCGTTATGGCAACCGGTCACAAAGGCTGGGGGCTGAGGCTAGGAGCCCGGTTTCAGCTCCCGAATGAGGGGTTTAGTGTTCCAGTGTTCGCTGACAGCATATCCTTAAGTTATTTAGTGACTCTCTTATAGTTTGATTAATGTAAGAGCGGGCAATCATGTTGTTTCCAAGACTAATTTCTTTAGCTGGATCAAAGGACGGGGTCCCACTGCACTGCAGACTATGATGGTAGCATACGATTGCATACTTTCAGGGCGCTACAAGGCACCCATTGAGCCACAGTTATTCCCCTGGTACTAGAACTAAGCCAGGCCACTTTCTGTTTTACAAGGTATACAGTTCACTCTTAGGTCTCTTCGGGCATATGTATCAAGCCCTTTTCCTGCTCGCAAACGGGCCGATTCTCAGAATCGGCCTGTTTGCGAACGGGGAAAAGCCTTTTGATATGTATCATCCCAAAAGGCCCTCACAAAATAGGGATTTGCAAAATTTGCAATTCCCTATTTTGTGAATGCATTTAAGGGGTCGCAAATTGCGATTCCTTAAATGCAATGTAGGAAGTACCCAAGTTGTGTGATTTTGGCTTAAGAAATCGCAAATTACCACCAACTTCAGGTATTTTGTGATTTCTTTGAAAAATGCACTTTTTTGCATTTTTCAAAGTGCCCATGTGGCACACATACATGCCCTTAGGGCTCCACATGTGCACACATACATATTTCAGGGGTGTTACAGGGTGTCCTTTTGACACCCTTGCACCCTTGTCTTCCCATTCATTCCTATGGGCCTCTAGGCAATTTGTGATTTGCGATTAAGGAATATGTAGGAATCACAATTATTATTGCGATTCCTACATACATAGCATTTTGCGAGTCCATAATAGCGATTCGCTAAAAATCGCTATTAAGGACTCGCAAAAAGGCTATTTCATACATATGCCCCTTGGTGCGCCGTAGAGAGACCTGCACAGCAATCAGCCAATCACAAAGCAGGTCACTTAAGTGAGCACTGTTCTCACCACATCCCTGGTCATGTACGTGAGCAGTACCATATGTGCACTGTGCACCTGTCTGCCTTCATCAGTGCCCTTCTGAGAGAGAATAACAACAGTACTCGGATGACCACGCATGATGGAATCAGATCGCCTACAGATGTTCATCATCCATAGTACTCTTTATTTCTCACAGTTTGTTAGGGGTAAAGACCATGTTTAAAAGCTACTGCTTTCAATTCTTTATTTTCTAATGACTTATGTTTATGCCATGACACTCAGGACAGGTAAAGAGAATGCAATAGCATAATGCAATGGTTTTAGCCAATCAAATTAAAAGACAGTAAAATCCAATGTCAGCACGCTGTGATAGCATGAATGAGAACAAAGCATGAACCTCCATTTGGAAGATAGTTTAGTGCTAGCAAAACTGTAATATTGTAGTTCTGAATTAGACACAAAGGCATCAAAGTACACGTATGCTCTTATATCGGATTTATAAGCAGAGGTTCACGGCTTCTGAATATATTTGATGCACGCATGTTGTAGGGGTACAAGCGCTCTATTTATTGCAGGCACCTCAAAGTGAGGTGTTGGGATTTCCATTTATCTGCACAAGCTGGGTGCTCTATGGAATTAGTTGAATATATATGCTACGGCTCTTCTGCGTTCCCAAAGCAGCCCTGAATGCATTTCAACTATTAGTAGTAGTGCCAAAGAAATAATGTCAACCAGAGCCTTGTAGTTTTACTTCAAAGATTTAAAATCCACCTAGAAGGGAACTTGGACTTTTCAGAATTCCTGACCCTGATTGGGCAATGCTCAATCTCAGCATGTTGTTAAAGAAGAAATCTAAGGTTTTTTAAAGAGCGTTTTCAATTCAAGACACAAGGGGCAATGAAAGCTCTCCCCATCAACATAACTAACCATCCACTCGGATCTAGCCACTCACACTTCTCCTGCGGAGCAGACTTCAATGAATGTATGATGTTACAATGTAAACATTTACAACACATGCCTTTACAACGCAGTTTTTACATCGCAACATCCATTGCAACGCATGATTTTACAATGCATGATTTTACAAGCATTTTTAGAAACTACATTTACAACGCATTCCATTACAACGCATACCATTCCAACGCATACCATTACAACACATATTACTTTTAGGGCAACAGTAGGGTAACTGTTGGATAGTGTAGGGGTACAAATTACTATTCCCACTCCAGTGAGTGCAACAGTAGGGTAAGAGTTGGATAGTGAAGGGGTAAAAATTACTATTCCCACTCCAGTGAGTGCAACAGTAGGATAATTTTTGGATAGTGTAGGGTCAAAAATTACTATTCCCCATTACTTACCTCATAATGCGTTGTAATGGCATGCGTTGTAGTGACATGTGCTGTAATGACATGTGTTGTAGTGACATGTATTGTAATGGCTGCGTTGTAATGACATGTGATGTAAAGGATGTTGTGTTGTAATGACTGCATTGTAAAGGTAGTGCGTTGTAATGACTGCATTGTAAAGGTAGTGCGTTGTAATGACTGCGTTGTAAAGGTTGTTCCCCGACTTCAATCAGCACAAGCATGGGGGGAACCTCGGGACCCAGATCACAGAACACTGTCCAAGCGGGCCCACATCAACAAGCAGCTTCTGTTGAGGGAGACCTCGCTCCCCTAATGCAACAGGACGGGACCATCCTGCTTCACACAAGGGACAGAATTCCCATCAAACATCCCATCACAACAATCTCAATCTTTGGCAAGGGGTCTCCCGACTCCACATTTCTGATACGTTTTCCTACCCATTTAGAACGACCATGGACCACCCCAGACCTATCCACTGAGACTGGAAGAAACTTTGCATACTGCTTGTGAACATCGTCCCCACCAGTGTCCAACAAATGTGCTGATAGTGCTGCGAAATGGCAGAAATCAGTAAATATGTGCAATTCTCTCTATTTCCATTGCTTAACCTGGCTTTCTCAGAGGCTCACGACCTTTTGTCCCCAAAGACTTCTCACCTTCAGCTCTGATTCAAGTTCCATTAGCAAAAGCAGAAAATAACTGTCACGCAATGTCCACTGCTGACCAGTCAATCCCAGTGTAATAACACGTTTTACGTCTGTGCCGTGAGCACAACGTCCTGTACAGCATTGTTGTCATACTGTTAGGAAGGCTGAGCGGGATTAGAAGCGAAAGCGGGATTACTCACGGCTCCGGGGTGTACAGGGGGTCAGAGCTGTGTCTGACATACTGCGTGCAGTGGAACACGCGGAAGGCCAATCCGGCTAAGAAGTCCCTGGGAGACAGGTATCCAGCCACGGGCCGGATTGTGAAGCCAGTGCGTTCTGAAACAGAGATTACACCTTAGTTATTAGTTGTGACAAAGCGTGACTTGGCATTTACATCAGTATTTACATGAATATGAAAAATGCTCCAATTATATATTTTTATTTCACAGATTTACAGTTTACTTTTTGTTGTTTTGTCGCACTTCAAAGCTACTGTTAGAATTGTTTCATTTTCTTTCTTTTTTTTTTTTTAAATACACAAAGGCAAACAAAGTAGCAGTTCACTACCCTAAAAAGTTGCCAAAGACTGTACTGCGGAGTGGTGTCTCCCCTGTAGTACAGGGCTGAGGCAAGTGAGAGACAAGCAACGTTCTGTGTCATCGCCGTCATCTGAGCAGATGCCTGAGGCTTTCCAGCACGCTTTAAAGAGATATTTGCTTCTCCCCTTTCCAACCCTGGCAATTCAGTCACTGTAAATACTCCTACCAAGAATGCTGGTGGTGCCCTACGCAAAGGCCTATACATTGCTTTACTTTAGAACCAGCTCTGTCAGTCTCCAAGCAGCTGTCCTACTCTAGCTACAACGCATCTTGAAAGTGCATTAAATCAAGCAATACCCATTCAAGTATCAATATCCTGATTCCATGTTGAACCACACGCTCCAATAAACCTCCAAGGAGGACCTAACATTTTCACGTAGGCACCTAAACTCCAATCAAGCTCTTAGGATATCCACCTTAAAGGTGTAAGAGATTAATTTACATACAAAGAATTTCATAGGAGGGAACGTGCTCATTTCTTGGTCTTTCAAAAAAAAAACGAACTTGGTTTTAATTTTTAGAAGATCAAATATCACAGGACTATACAAAATATATATTATAACACTAGTAGGAGAAATTGTTCCATAGTCAAATGCCTGATCTACATCTCAGTCCATTCTCCTAATTTATTCATAGGTAGTCACGTGCATGTTCAGTCCCTCCTGACATATGTGTTCGCTGACCTTTGCCACACCTTTGCGAAGACTTTATAGGGTTTTTGCTGTTCTTCAATACTTCTCTATTCTCACATAATCATCCTCATAATCATCAATCATAATTTATCTTGATTTAACAAGAAGTTTGAAAGTCTTGCTAATTGTACTGAATACTCATTTGAAGATTAATAATTCACCTCATTGTTATCTTTACCATCCCACACAATAGCCACTCATTAGATCAGAAAGGGAACTTTACTGTATCACTGTGTGCAGCACCTTTTGAAATGAAAAACAATTTAAATCACCAATTTAACACTACTGGACAAAGCCAGCTCTGCTAATGCCCTCACTTTCACCGCACCAATGCAACCCTCATACCTCTAAAAAAAAACTCACACTCAAAACCAATATAACAAACAAGCAGCCTGCTCTTCCTTCACTCCTAGGGTCTTTAGAAGACAAATATTCTTTTGAAACTCCTGCCATAGTTACCAAAGGCTGTATAACATCAGGAGCGTGCCCCTGACAAAACCCTTAAACATGCTATTGGCATATGGTTGTGGCAGAAACGTTTTAGGTTTGAAACACCCCCCTTTTGTCTTAACTCATCCTCATGAGACTAGAATAACATTTACAGTGTCTACACTGAGGTTATTTTTTATTCTGTTGAACTTATCATTCCTCTACAAATCAGCGAGATCCTGAGATAGTGGTCTTCATCATAAATACACTAGAATCTGAGTCTCAAATTCTACTGGCTCGATCACAATAACTCGCTAAGTAATAGGGAGCCCAACCATGTTGCAACACCTCAGCATGGGTGAGGAGCAGGCTCATGATTAAGCATACCACCACCAAGTGGGTGAGGGCTTAAAATCCTATTATGTAAGGTGTCCAGTCCGTCCCTCCTCCTGGTTCTGGAACAGTGTAAGAAAGAGCACATGGACATCTCACGCAGGCATCTGCAAGTCCCTTCATTGGCTCCTAAGTTCTCCTAGAGCATTGCTTGATGCGAAAAATATACCTGCTCTCATGTTTCAAAATATATTACCCTTTTCATCAGAAGGCAGTGTTTTCACCTATTGATATTCATAAATCGGGCCAACACTTGATCAAGGAAGATTTCAGTTTCGTAGCATACTTGGATTTCACCTGAGCAATCATCAAATTGTAATCTTTCTTCATAGATGAGGTTAGCAAGGTCTCTAATTGTATTTGTGTGTTTCTGTCATTTTGATTGCTTCACGTTGTGTTGAGTTTGGGTATCTTTAATGCTTAAGTATGTCACAGTCACTATTTCTGATAGTTGACTGTCATAGAAGTTTGGATTATTATTTTCTAAATATTTGTTTGTCTGCACAATCCAGCAAAAATACATTCTGTGTATCTACTAAATGGGAATGGGTGGCATTTCATTGAACATCTCTGACTTGTTGCCCTGAATGCACAGCTGGATTTTTTCATATTCTCTCTGCCATTGCATGGTACTTTAGTTAAAATAGATTAATTCTAAATGTCTACTAGACTTGAATCTCAAAAACTTTGTGCAAGTACAGCTTTTGCAAGGCAATATGTGCAGGCATGTTAATAATAGGGTGGGAGTATTTTGGACCAGAGTTCACAAAACGCAAATGTACAAGTGTATCAGACAAACATAAATTTTATTACATTATTTGACCTAGCGATACCCCTTACAATATCCATTGCCAATACTTATTTGTGAATAAGTTAAATCAATTTAAATAATACGTAATTAAATATGGAATCCTTAGCCTAATACTAAGTCAAACGATAATTAATATTTTATATTTTATTTAGATAAAAAATATTCAAGGTAAGTTTTATAAAATATGTTACCCATACCCAACTGGAAAACTAAACCTAACTCTGCGACTAAACAATATTAATTATTTTATTTGATTAACTATATAAAATCAAATTGCCTTACATTGATTTTTAAAAATGAGGACACTTTTTTTTAAGCTAAATACTAACCCTAACCTAAATACCGACACTGGCCCTTCCCGAAACAATGGTAAGCATATTTTTTTTAATGACTATAGTTTAAATTATTTACTATCCTATTTTTCATCTAATCCTAATTCTCTCGCTAACACCAGATATTTATATCATTGTAATCATTTTAATTATATTTAATAATATTTTTTGTAATTATATTGAACTCACAATCATTACATTATAATTAAATCATGTAAATTAATACTCATCTAATGAGGTAATGGTGTACCAAGTGTTGGCTAACAGGTAAAGGTCAGTTGATTTAATTTTTAAGAGGACATTTTGTGTCCCTTTTCGAAAGTTGTTTCTCTTGTGCAGTACCAAAATCTTTTAAATGGAAGGGGCATACATAACCATAAATAATAATATAAAATTACAATAAATTATTTTGGCCTAGTCATTTGTAATGAACTGATTTTGTGCTCATGTTAGCAAAATAGACAAGTATGAACCGAACCTTATACTTCTACAATAATTGTAACCGGTAGCTCTACACACTATGCTCATACAAATTACTGTTTAAGATGTGAGCAAATGAGAGTCACAAGGACTATAATATGACTATACCTCGGCAAAAAAAAAGTCAGACAGAAAAACAGACTGTACTATTAAATCTGTTCATTTTTTTACTTTGTTTTGTATACATAGAGGACTAATTTCCTAAGTAACCCTCATACTCTGGGGACAAGAATACAATGTATAGGAGAAATACCAAACTAAATTTCCATTTATTCTAGATAGCCATTTGAAAATAAACATTTGGAAATTCAGTTGTCTTTGATTTCTAAAGCATAAGGCTGTTTGGTGATTTGAATTTCTATAGAGTCTACTTATTCCCTTCACAGTAAAGGAACACAACTGATAAAGCTTAAATCCATGCATACTATACCCTTCAGGAAGCGTGACACATCCTCCAATTGAGGTAGGTTATCTTCTCTATAACCACAGTATTTGGTAAGCAGGGGTAAATTCTTAAGGTATTCTCTGCATGCATGGGTTGGGTAAAGTTTATTGAGCTCCCGAAACACCGTTCCCCAGGTCTTGATCTCCTCATCAGTGAATTCAATGCGGGGGATGAGCTCACCACTACACGGAACAAAAGGAATTGAATCATTCAATTAAAATTTCTGTTGCAATTCAGACACTTGTTTAACATATTTTTTATCATCGATTATATCACAAAGTATCATATGTACGAACAATAGCTGCAATAACCTCATATGCGATCTGTTATTAGACACAGGCCTGTGGGTGCATAGATCACATCCACAAAGCCACAGAACATTCCCACAAAATGCATTCTTCTGTTAAGCTGCTATTCCTGATATATTTACTTCACTAAGCTATCACCTAGATAAATATAAACCTGAAAGGGGTGTGGTCTTTGAGTTTTCCAAGAGTTTGGTACAAATATACAGATGAAAAATGTATCTACTTTTAAATAGGAAAATGTACTAATGTTCCACACTATCATTTTCATTTCTGACAATTTGAAAGACTGATGATCACGTACAAATACACTTGATTTTCTTATGTTCAATACAATTACTGAGATTTTGACCTTTTAGCAAGACTGATTGAAAATCAAGAACATCTTCCCACTCAACCAATAACATTCTACTGGAAAAAATCCTAAAAGTACCACACTCTCTTTACACGAAGACTTTCCAGGAAAATAAATGTTTCCAAAGATTGGTTGATAATGACAAGGTCTCCTCTACGTACCCTTCCACCTTCACTCTCTACCTCCATACCAGACGCACCCCAACTCAAACAGGCTCTTCCGTTTTGTCCATAGACAATCCGTAATTAGTCATTTTAATATCAAGTATGTAAATGATGGTTTCCTAATAATGTATGTTGATTGAGTAGTAATTGCATATGCTGAAAGAAACTCACATGAACATATCTAGGCAAATGCAAACTGCAGAAAAATAGCAACTTGTTTGTCAAAATAATTGTGACCCAACTGTCAGTACTTTCATAGTTCAGATGGTTGGTACTAACCATATAGAGTGGTATAGTGGATAAGGCGGGTCTGCCCTTGAAAATAAGCATTGACTCTCCTTTCCACTGACTCCTCAACATAGTCATCTGCCTATGATCTTACATTTAATGGACTAATGACCTGTACTCTGAAGATATGTTTAATAATAAATTCATTACAAGGCAAGTTTACACACTGCCTCCTTTATCATAGCAGCGGGATAAGTGCACACTCACTAGTCCTTGGCCGAAGCCAAACTGATCATGGTCTTTAAGGGCAAGCCATGTAATGTTGTATTAGGTTTGGTCAATTTTGCATCAGTGTTAGGACATTTTATAACATTTATAAAACCAGCCAGTGTGAAACATACATTTTGTATTAGTCAATGAAAAAGTGTGCAGCACCAGTGAAAAACTGCTTGCTGCCAGTGCAAAATGATCTGATACTGGTGCAATTTATGTGATTTGGCTGCAGATAATTATCATATTAATTACATATTCAGTGTGATTCAGAGTGTGTTCAGTCCTATGCCACACCATTGCCTTATAAGCCATACAATACAATCAATACAGTGTTCAATACTCATGTGGACCTTGTTTTGACTGTCATGGCAACCAATTCTTTTCATTCTGACTCACTTCTGTCTTGTGTATCTCATGTTTTTTAGATGGTGCCTAATGAAATACAGGTGTACACCAGACATTAAACACATGGACAGTAAAGCAAAGACAGGCATAGACTCAAACATTTTATGTTCCTAGATTTCTTTTTATATCTGCAAGACTGTTGCATATCATCTTCTACCGCAATCTATGTCTGATATATACAGCCCATCAACTAGTTTATTAATCTATACTATTTGCTGCCATGAATACCACAGCATAATCCATACAATTAGCTTTGACCTCCTATATGGCAATGGATTCAGATTGTAAGAGAATGTGCTCTCCAGCCTCCTAGTTAAGGGCATAGCTAAATATTTGATTTTGAATATACCTACTGAATAGATCAAATGTATAAGTATATTTTTTGTGAGCCGCTAGGAAGGTGAAGAACTGCAAACTTGAGCCAGTTCATGAACCGTATTTCCAGAAAACAACCAACAAACATATTCATCTGGCTTTCCATCCAATAGCAACTCCCAACCCGAGTATCTAAAGTTAGAAACTTTCTATTGATCTTGTACTCAGTTTTATTATTCCTAACCCAATTCTGCTGTAGCCTAATGTCAGTTATTTTTTTTAAAGAAAATACTAGATCTCCACTCATTATGTATTGAAAAAACAAAAGTAGTTTCTCTGTAAGCCATAATGTATATGTAGCTCTTGTTAGTTCCAAAGTGCAAACCTAGCTGGCTAGCAATGAAGTGCAGCAGAGGGGGAAAACAAAAGTGAGGGAAGGTACATAGAGACAAGGCAGACAGCACTAGTGAAGGGAGTGAAAAGTCAGCCAGTCTGAGTTAGTGTTCTTTGAAGAGCTGAATTTCAGTTTCTTCCCGATTTGTAGGAGGGTTGGTGCTATTCTGTTGCTTCAGATCCTAGGGTGTTAGGCTGAGAATGTTTTCTTGTTTTCTCCTTCCTACAGTGTTTAATTCCTGATCTGTTAATAGCAAAGCTCCTCCTCTTGGGTTGACCTCAAGACATTGTTAGTGTGTCAACTAGGTAAACAAGGGGCTCGGAGTAGAGGGACTTTTAAGTGATGCATCTGAACTTGAAGATGAATCAAGCTTGCAGGGTGAGCCAGAGTAGATCCTTTAGCGCAAAGTTGATGTGATTGGATTTTGTCAGCCCCTAGATGAGCTGTGCTACTTCGTGAAGGATGCTTTTCAGGACTGCGAGTGTGGCCTCTTGGATGCCGCTGAACAGGACGTTGCCTCCATGTAGGTGCATGAAAACTAGGGCTTGAGCTGTCGTTCTGAAATTAGCTCCAGGGATAGAATGTTTCAGTTTTTCAGTACAGCAAGAGGGAACCAAGCTGTTTTGGTCTTCTTGGCAATGTGTTCTCTGTGTGAGAGATCAAATTGAGGGTGAATCTAAGGGATGCGGCCTAATCTGTCAGTTGTGGAGTGAAGCTTGTTAAGTTTAATTTGGACAGCCATGACTGAATCAGGGAATGTTTGGCTTTGTTGGCAAAGAGAAAGAATTCAGTGTTCGTTGGGTTCAGCATCAAGTAGTTTATCAACATCGAGGGTTGGATGTACTCAAGGTGGCTTTGAATTTCTGTATGTATCCCATTGTTGAGGATATTTTTAGATGGAGTTGGGAATTGTCAGCATACTACAAAATCTGTTGCTGCCTGAAATGGTGGCTCCCAATGGCTCCATAAACAGGTTGAAAATGTTAGGTGATAGGTTGAAGGCCAGGGGGGTTATTATTCCCTGATAACAAGGGCATTGTTTAAGAGTCTGATGGGAGCTTGGACGAAAACAAAGCAATTTTAAATTTATATAGGGGATACAACTATAATGTTCTGATAAGCATTCAACTAAATATCTGATTTCTGTGGAAATGTACCCCACATTTCTCTGTTTGCTCATTCTCTGACCTGCACATTTTAACTAAACCTACTGCAGTTCCAATGTTCTGCAGCAACCACATAAACCTAATGGAGGCACATGCTGTAATATAAAACACCCTGAATAGATAAATGGAACACCAAACTCTGTAATTTGCAAGCCCACTCACTGATCATTTAAGAAATCTATGGAGGGTTACCTTAAAGTGCACCCAGAGCTTGGATAATTAAAGCTTTCTCCTTGACCTACCCTCTAACAGAGGTCAGATTATTTGTCCGTCCAAGACCCATGAAGAACCTATGTGTTGTATGCGGCACACCATAGCAGTAATGATACGACAATAGATTCCATCAGCAGCAAATCTTAGAGGTGGGCACCGAGAATATATGTGTTATAGGGGTTTGGATCAAAATAAAATGTATTTACAAGATGAGCTCACCCCTCATATTCTTTGGTATTTCATATACTAGTTACTCAGCTGAATCAAGAAGATAACCTATAGAAGATTTTCCTTTTGCTTTACCTTAAATCAGTAAAATATTTTTACATCTCCAGATTTCAAGATGAGTTTGTTCGGTGGCTACAGTTGTGCCTTCAGTTCCACTATGTGTTGTTTCTCCTTCTGTGTCTAAATGTTGGATAAGGAGTCTTAGACCTGATACTCTTAAGGTAGTGTTTCCCTAAACATTTTGCTTTTTCCTCATCAGTTTTGCTGATTCTCTTTTTGTGGCCTTAGGACTCAGAGCACGATCCCACTGTAATGCACTGTAGTTTGACTCCAGCCCACACTAGAGGCTGGGGGATCACATCTGTGCATTCCACAGAGACAGCCATAAAAATTGGGCATGCAACTGGAACGACATACCTCTGCCATTTGAGGACTTGGCTGTATTGAATGGGGGAGATTTTTTGACACTTGGCCTCTGGGAAGCCAGATCATGGTCCTACTAAAGATGAGGATCTACATTCCAAGGCCTCATGACAGACAGGACTGAAATTTAGGGCAGACATCTGTGGTTCAAAGGAAACTCTCTGAACCACCCTCAACTTCAAAGGCACTCTACAGTATAACAACTGGTGCATACTTCAGCAGGGCAGAGATACACTTGTGGGGATGTGGGATCAGACATACTGGACTGTGTGGTGCACACTGCCAGAGCAATCTGTTGTGTACAAGGATGAGACTGCCATTGTAAGGGACTGTGCACCCTGCCTGAATAGTGGCTGGCTTGGGCTGACTACCTGCTGCTGTGCGGCGCCCTGAGGTGTGCTCTGCAAGGGCTTGTTGGCTTGCCCCCTGTTATTTGTGGAAGTCTCAGGGACATCAAAAACCTCCCGTGAGGGACCTACACCATCTACGTGTTTCACCTGGAGAGCGGTGCCCTTTCAATCGCCTACTTCGTCTTTCGGATCCTAACTGCATCGCGGTGTGAGTGTGGAACTAAGTATGGTGCCTATAGACCAGATTGCCTTGTGCAGGGCCCCCAAATCATGCCCGCATCTAAAGTGTGTGGCCCCTGCATTGTGGGGCCTCAGCATGCACAAGCATCTCATTGGTGGTGTGTGGATTCACCAGTTGTGGGACTCAGCGTGTCCGGATTCATCGTCTATACCGCATTTCTCTCGTTGCATGCGGTGTCTGATTCACAGATTGTGACCCTCGAAGGGAGGGCGCTTTCACAGTAGTGCCTCATTCTACTTGTTGCGGTACTACTGAACTTGCAACTGGATTGTCTGGTGAGACTCGTATCATCGCACACAGACGTTGTGCTTCATTCCAGGAAAGTACTGTGACACCGTCTGTGGGTTGATTGTAACTGAATTTTCTGTTCAACTCGCATCATTGCACACCAGACATTGTGCCCCATTCCAGGGTGGTACGGTGAACCCGACTGTGTATTGAATGTAACCGGATTGTCTGGTGCAACTTTTATCATCTCGCACCAGACATTGTGCCTCATTCTAGGGAGGTACCGCAAACTTGTCTGTGGGCTGATAGGGACTGGATTGTCTGGTGCTACTCGTATTATTGCGCACCAGATGTTGTGTATCACTTCCTGTGGGGTGCGGGGACACTTACACCCCCCCCATTCACCAAGTGTTCCATCTTGCCCACAGTGCAGTAAAACAACTGCCCTCTCCTCACCCGGCCCTATGACTATGTGTTGCCAGGTAGTATCCCCCACATCGGGCCTTGGTGGTGAGAGTAAGTGACTGGGCTGAGGAACACTTCCAAGATCGATCTGAAGTAGGTCGAGAGACTATGTGACCCTTCTGTGCTTCGTAGAACTGGGCTGGTGCCAGAAGGAAAATTGAGGGACCTTTTGATTGAACTAGAACATCCTTTAGCCTGTTTCTGCTGCCCATAAGTGGGGTGAACTTCCGGAGTGGTGGCTAACCCCCATTTGTCGACTGTTGCCTGGTTACCCTGATAGCCTTCTCTCCTGGGTCCCTGAATAAGTGTGACTCCGGCCTTAAATCGGAATAGTATGTTTTTTTTTATCCTAACCTGTGGACAGAGTAGTGTGGGAGAGCCACAGGGTCTGCATTCATATTATCAACTGACCTGCCAGATATCATTTGCAGCATGGTACAGTGCCGTGTGATGGTGGGAGAGTGTGAGAGCATGGGATCAGCCTGCTAATAGATGCACCGTGCAGTGGTGTTGTTTTACTTGTTTAATTTATTACCTAATGAGTACTATGTTTTGACATTGGTTTTACCTATGCGGCCTTGGCCCACAGTGTTGCTGAAAAGTGTTATAAATTGCTGTGTGTACACATTCCTGATATTGCTGTGACCTGAGGTGCACCCTAGAAATGTGTGGACTTGAGTTGTGTTATTTGCCAGAGTGGGCACAGTTCTGACAATATATAGCACCGCGTAGGATTGCTTGGGTAAAATAGGATTTTTCCCAAGTGTGCATATTACTGACACTGTTTGGCCTAGTACTGCTAGTAATATTTCCAAGTGTGGTTTATGCCCAGATATACATGATGCTCATGTTGTGTTAATTAATGTGCGTGTTGAATACAATCTCTATTTACATACACGAAGTGTGAAGTCTCTTTTGTGACGCTTAGTGTATTTATTGTGTGACAGTGCTATGCCAAAGCTTTACAAATTGTCTCTGTGATAAGCCTGACTGATCATTGCCAAGCTACCCAAGGTTGAGCGCAGGTTATACAGTTAGTATAATCACCTAACCCTAACACTAGTGGTATGTTCTGCATGGCTTGGGCACATCTCAGCCAACCAGAAAGTACTAGTTCCAACGAGGAGTAGTTAGGGCAACATTGGACAGAATGGCCATTATTTTAAGCTGAATTCATGTGATTTTCAGCGGCATGAATAAGGCATGACTTGGGTGTTGATTTGACCTGTAATACGTAGAAGTTAAGAATCCTGGGGAAGAAAATTATTATCCAATGAACATGAATGAAGGAAAGGCAACATCATTTCAAATTGTCAACATGTTTTGGTCCTGCTGTGCAATGTAAAGGCGTCTTTATTAGAACTATACAAGGACAACGGTCATGTAGTGTGTTCTTGTGTGGTTCAGACACACCTGAGCCACAGGGATTTATCAGAGGGGTGTCACATTGTGATAACATGGAAAGGACTTAACATTGCCCTCTCTTCTGTCATTTGAGGTGTACCAATCCAGGTTTTAGACTGACAAGGATGAAATGCTAAGCTGGTGACCCATGAATATCGATGCCACAATATCTGTGGGACACTATTTAAAGAACAGAATATCTCAAATAAAAAATTGACAGGTAAGTAAGTCTAGATTTTCTATACCTAGCTCCACATTTATGTACCTACGGGGTACATATATCATCAAGATACATAGATGTGGAGTTAGGAATAGTATATCTATACTCCCCAATATACACTTACTTTTCAATAGTCTGTCCCTCGATATCCTGTCCTCAATATTCTAGTACCTCAATGTTGTTTGTGTTGATATTCAGTAATACAATCAAGCAGGAAGATAACAAATGTGAGAGCTTGAAGATTAGCTCTGGGGACTTATACTCAAATTTAGAATTGCTCTAGGCACTTGTAAAAAGCTGTACTTGAATTCAGGAAATAAAGTGTTTACATTGAGTAGTAACATCTTTACTCTGCTTTTTTCATTTTCTCTATCACGTTCTCTCTGGTCTCTGTAGTCACATAATTACTGCATAATCATAGCTCCTCTTCTGTCTCATGTTCCCATCTTTTGTATATCCCTACTTCAAGCCACTTTATTTCTCCCAACCTTCCCCTGGAAAACTACTCAGTCTTGCCATTCAACCCATTTGCTGCTACCAAGAGACTTAGTCCTGCAACTACCACAACTTGTGACTGCCATGCTTTTCTGGCACTGTCACTGAAGGCTTCAGTGCAGTTCATTGAAGCCAGGATAGCATTGTGAAGATCACACCTCATCCTTAGTTTTGGCCACAATCATCCTAAGACTCCCTACGGTCTACTTTTCAATATCTCAACTAGAAAGTGTGGTCAGTTTTGGCCATATTCGGCTACCCTGAGCCTGGCAGCATAACAGGTAGCTTCTGCGACTGTGCATCCATTCTTAAATGGGTATGTAATTAAACGGAATAAGTATGTGCTTGTGACCTGCTGGCCTTCTATACAGAGATGACTGTCAATTAATCCATATCCAGAGGGGCTCAACAAAACAATGTTTACTGATCTCTCAAATACTGTTTCCCGGTTGTTGATCTCCTTGTCATTGAATGGGATCATCACTACACAAAGTAAAAGGAAGTTAATAAGTGACAGTATAATTTCCTTTATAATGTAGGCACTTTCTTGCACTAATTTCTTATCAATGCTTACAATTCAAAAGCACCACACACATGAACAGTTGTAGGGATACAGTGATGTAGGAACCTCATACTAGACACTGTACTTTGGTGTATATTTATTATATCCACAGAGCTGTAGAAAACTCCCATAATCTGGACTGTTGAACGAATATTCCGTAAATATCTATGAGGGTAGTTGTATGTTTCAAAATAAGAGAGGGGTTCTACTCAACCAAAGGGACAGAACACCAACATTAGACACTTCTGTCAAAAGCAAAAAATCCCTTTGGACTCTTTTTAAAGCACACAAAAATACCTTACTAACATCCACTCGCGGCCCAATCACCAGCACCGAATAGAGACCAAAAACATTATATAAATTCTAACATATTTTTATTGTTAGGAACCTTATAGATGCAACATGTATAGAAAAGATTAAACAGCATATATTTCATCAATACACATATATTAAAAATATTTCATGTACAAACAAGTGGGAGAAATACATCAGGCTTTAACTCATCAACAACCCGAGTAAGCACTCCAAGTCCATAGAGAGTAATACTAATAGCCCTGGTTCAATGTTAAAAGGCGTTCCCTTTCTCCTACTTAGACTAGGTGTTGCTTGGGTACTTCCTTAACCAAAGCGACGCGTTTCGGTGGTATCATTTGGTTCACCACCTTCTTCAGGCTTAAAACTACTATTCAGTGTCTCCCAAAACATTCACCAGATAATTGGTATATAGAAGGGAGATATATCTCTTCCCCAATGACGGCTTCTTTCTCAGTATGGCTGCAATAGTACTCAAAGTAGGGGCATGCACGTCATCCCTTATTAGCCTCTTTCTTGTGAGCAAGAAAAATGCGAAAACCAGGGAACACAACCTCACTGATTGCGCTTGGTTATAAATCCAACGTGTCTTGACCACTGGAGCTAAGGCCCTCAAACGATAAAAAAGTCCTAATACATGTGGACTTTGCAGAAGCCAACACCTCGTCAAAAAGTATCCTCGCGTGCTCCTTCCTCCTGTTTTTAAACCGGTTTGAAAACAGGAGGAAGAAGAATGCGAGGAGACTTTTAAGTCCTGGCAGGCCAACCTGGAATTTTGAAAGCACGATTTGATGAGGTGTTGGCCTCTGCAAAGCTTTGTAAAGTCTTAACTTTTTGCCAAATTTGGTGCAATTCAATTCAGCTATTTTGTTTATGGGAGTTAACATGGTAAATCACAGTTTTGTGAATCCCTTTTTTATCACACCTGTGGAATCAGAGCAAAATCTGCCCAAAAAAAAGCCTAAGCGGAAAAACTGATTTTTTGGAAAGAATTGTGCAAATTTGTCAAATGCCGCAAATGTTATTAGTGAAACATAAATCGCTCCACTTATGGAAACTCTGACCTAGAGTGTGTACATGTATACAAATTAATATGTTAACACAGAATTACAAAAGTACATAAGTAGCCACAATGTAATGACTCCTGATGCACACCATAATTGTAACCATACGGCGTGGCACCAATATTAACTCTGGATAGGTGTAAGTAACCTGTTTTTAAATTCACACAATCAGAGCAGTGCTGAGGGGTAGTGGCCAGTGGCGTAACAAAGGCCCGCAGAGCCCCCACACTGCAGGGGTCCCCCTCTGGCACTGCAGGCTCCTGGCCAGAGAGCTTCAGACTGGATCTAGAGCATGGAGGACCCCCTGAATGTAATTTCATGGAGCCTCTTTGAGTTTCGTTGCGGCACTGACAATGGCTTCATTTTTGTTTGTTAGAGTTTGCACAACTGACGATCATTTATCCTGATGACCTCATTTTGGGCAACATCCTTTGTCCGAACAATATCATAGAAAATAACTATAAAACAAGACTGCACGTCAATTTAGCACTTATTTACTAAGGTTTGTGTGGGTGCTTGAGCAATGCAATATTACACAAAACACATAGTCAATTTACTAGTCATTTTAAAATCTCCTAAGTGCAACCGTTGAATTAGGCGCAGGATGTGCTGAGGAGACAGGAGGTGGGTCAGGCTTCGCCACTCCACTCTGTTCTACACCACCCCAAGGCACTCTATGCCACTTTACACTACGCCACTCTATGACACTCCATTTTACTTCTTGCCACTCTATTGTATGCCACTGTACACCCATTCCTCTTTTCTCCACACCACTCTACTCCACTCTATTCCACTTTACTCTAAGCCACTCTCATTTGCCACTCTACTCCACACCACTCCACTCTAATGTATGCCACCTCGCTCCACTCAATGCCACTTCTCTCTACTCCACGCACCTCAAATCTCTATAGAACGCCACTCTATGCTTCTCCACTCCATGACACTCCACTCTAACACACTCCAACCTATGTTAGGAGCACTGAGCCTCGTGTTCATTGCTCTTTCATATTTTCCTATTTGCGTGTGCTGGACGCAGAGCTCAGCGTGGTGCCTATGAGGTGGAGGGTGGTGGTCCTTCTTGGGGGCATTTTGGGCTGCTGTATCTGGTTGGGCAGCTGGCAGTTGGA
The DNA here is from genome assembly GCF_964204655.1 of Triturus cristatus. NCBI lineage: Eukaryota > Metazoa > Chordata > Amphibia > Caudata > Salamandridae > Triturus > Triturus cristatus. The sequence goes on from NC_140584.1 coordinate 446,584,946, forward strand.
CACAGTATGGGTCCTGCCTGTTCCTGTTAGCTTCTACGGTTTCCTGAGCTGGTTGGTGCCATCTTGAAAGATCTAATTTATCCCAATCCAAGATGGCGGCCCAAACCATTATGTTAACAATCGTTTCCAGTGGCTGTGTCTTTCCTTCCAGCTCTAATTAAAGGTATATTAGGGGAGGCGGTTTACAGGAATTTTGCGTCACAATTGCTTCTTGATTCGGTGCAAGTTCTTAGTATTCCCATGTGTTTTTGTCCTGGTGTTTTTTGGTCCTCTCTACTGAGTCCTGCCTTTCTGGAGTTCTACTTTGAAGGATTTTGGTGCCATCAGATTTCCTTCCCACAGAAGTGGTTTCTTTACAAAGACATCCACCGATGAGAGGAATTCTCTATCAGCAGGGTGTCTATAGGAAGGGACCGCCTTGTCTTTGGAGTCGAGGTCTCTCAGATCCAGACACGCCCGGCACGACGGAAGATCACCAATTTATGCCACTCTACATCAATCCATCCTATACAAACCTACTCTACATTACTCCCATCTACGATTCTCTATGCCACTCTACTCCACCCAAAACCACCTCACTCCACACAATGGACCTCTACGGCACGTCAACGCAACTCCAACCTACGCCACTCGACTGTATGCCACTCCACTTTAACCCGCTACACACTATGCCACTCCATACCACTCTGTGCCACTCTTCTTTACGCCACTCTATGCTACTTGGCTCCATGCCACTCCACACCACTCTATGCCACTCCACTCAATGCCACTTCGCACCACTCCACACAATGCCAACCTATGGTACGCCACTCTACTCTATGCCAATCCACTCTGCGCCACTCTACTCTGTATCACTCTACGCCACACTACTCTACAGCACTCTAGTCTACGCCACTGCACTCGATGTAACTCCACTCTATGCCACTCTATTCTATGCCACTCTACTGTACGCCATGCCACTCTATGCCACTCCACTCTACCCTACTTCAATGCCACTCTAGACCACTTCACTCAACGCCACTCTACTCCACTCTCCTCTATGCTACTCTGCACCACGTCACTAACTTTTAGCCCAGGTAAAAAGCAGCCATGGGAAAGCCAATAGCTATCACATAAGCGAGACTTAGTGGCTTTGCCAGTTCTTGTTTTAAGGGTATCCTCTGTTTCCCTCGCAAATAAAAGGGCAAGGCGCATCGCCCTTGGCCAGTTACAGATATCATCTCAGTGTCCGTGCTGTCCTTTCATCCTGCATGTGGGCCTAGAGCCCACGACATAACAGACGGCACTGGAATATCCCCTCATGCAACCAATAACACTCTGCTTGCCAAGGGCTCAGGAATATCACACCGGCTTAAAAAAAGTAATTCATACAAAAATAATCATTTAGTATGAGAGAATTGAATACAGATGTAGAAAATCTCCGTCAAATGGCCCTCCCCACGCCCGTTAACAACACTTTAGTTCAAAAATGGGCTTTACAATTTTGGCAACAGTTCAACCTGCAATTAGTGATTTTGCCATCAAATATGTTCATGGAAATGCTTGTCTGCACGTTAGCTGACTTTAAGCACTGGATTAAATATATTCTCCAATAAATGTGAGACCGCCGACAGCCAGTTAACTGGTGCTAATCCATTTACAAGTACGAAGGTCAGTGCAAATTATAAAACAATGGCAACTTGTTTTTCGATATAATGAGCCACACTCTGCTCTGTGTATAACAGTTGATTGTGTTCTTTTTCATCAGACATGCGGTGAATATTAGCCATACAAAACCCTGTAGTGGGTAATTCGACACGTCGCATGTCCCTTTGACCAGCTTCTCAAACTTGTGGCTGTTTGCGAATCATGCGCTCAGTGGATTAAAGAACTGCGCTCCGCAGGCATATTTAAAGGCTGTGTGTCAACCAATGAATGGATACTCCTGTGAGTTAATTTAATGCCGTTCTTTACCAAAGATGTTGAATAAATACTCATATCCCCAATCCTATGAGGGGGGAATTCTCCGTGGCGTTCTAGGGCCACATTACAAAAATGTGCATGAGTTCTGGACAAATATGCAAATTTACAGCAACATTTATGCCAACGACCAAGGCAACAAGTATTGGTAAAGTCAATAAGCATGGGGTTCAACATGCCAAGACAGACATGCAAAAATGCTAATGGCACGCATTAGTGTTTTAAAGCAAAAGAGGACATTAAAAACAACGAAGGATGACTCGCGGCCTGTAAGCTGGCCTCAAAACAAGGGGAATATTTCAGGGAGGGTGATGGCTGTTGTCTTCTCTACAAAGGAGTAACCTTATAATCCATGGTTTAAACGCAGGTGCTGTAGGTACCCCACTACTGCAGATGTGGAAACAGAGGCAAGGTTTGGCTTTTGGCAATGCAAGAGACAAATTAATGCATTGTTAAGACATCACTACTGGTTAGTATGCAACATCGACTAACACAGTGAATAGTATTGTAAACAAAATCAGGATTTTCACTTTAGTCCCAGCTCTATGATATTGACACTGATCTGTGAAGGACTAGTATTTCCCATGGTGTGACTAAGCCTTCCTCTTACTGAGCCTTCTGGGGTGCCTGGAATATGGCTCTTAGGGCTCCATTACGAGTCGCGTGAAGCGGTATCTTGGAAGAATACCGCTTTGGGCAACTATGTGTGTCCTGGTGTATGCAGGCCAAGAATTGTCAGGCCTGCAAACCCCATAATTCCGGGCCCAGAACATCTGTGGCGCTGCAGAGGTTGTAGGCAGCTACTGCGCCCGGCCATTCCTGCCCACATCCTTCAGCAAAGGAGGAGCAGAAAAGCCCTCCCAGCTGAAAGAAAAAAGAACCCGCCCTCCTGCTACCAGCATCCCCCTAATACCTCTATGGGCAAAAGGAAAAGCCCCAACCATCTACCACCTGCAGGTAGTATATGGCTTCGGATTTTGGCCCATTGTTTACATCTGAAGGAGGAAAAACACGTGAAATGTAATCCCTTATTCCAGGGTCCACATGTTATTCCCCATTCCAGGGAAAACAGCTGGCAATGCCATTTACCTCACGACGAGATACTGCCCAGTATTAAAAAATACTGGCACGGTTTCCCCACGAGGAGATAAAGTGGAACTTGTAATGGAGCCCAGAGAATGCCAATGAATCTCAATACTCTGTTTTGGTCCTTCATATCCTCCAATTACCAGGCTTGATTGTTTTGACCGCTCCAGCTGTTAACACTTTATAGTAATGGCTCTAAATGGTCACAAACTGTTAATCAAATGCAAATAACACAATGGGTATACAAGCTGCCCCTTTCAGACATACTGACGTCACACCCTTCGATAGGCCCTGTGATGCTACTGAAAGCAGACGTACAAAATCACGGTTTTGTTGGTTATCGAAGCCAAGAAAGAGGAGTGAATTAATTCCTGGGTCCTGCTCCATTAAGATCCGTGTCTTTGCTAGCAGCTGAAACTAGAACATATTGCTTCGGATTGCATGAAAGTCAGCAAGGAATATTCGCTACAATCTTTAAAGTCTGATGATCTCACTTTCCCACAACCAAGAGGTCCCGCTAATTAGGTGAACAAATTAAGGGCAGGGCCAGTGGCTTATAACTTCTGTAACAGTATGCCCAATTGTGGAAATACTGCTCTCTCAAATTATCTGCACACTACATAATGTGGGGCTTATTTATGAGCCCCATGCTCCGCCGGAGCGTCACTTCTTGTGACGCTCCGGCGGCACAGATTACTAAATCATATCAAAGATGCCCCGCAAAGCCACTATGCGTGGCTTTGCATGGCCTCATAGATATGGAGAAAGGCAAGGCAGCACAAAGCACGGGTTCCCTTACTCTGCACTCGGGAGACATTCCATGGGCATTCCGCTGGGTTTTCCCATGCAACAACCAAGATCATGTAAACCTGAGTAAGTGCCAACACATGCATTATAATGAGATGCTTAATTGAAATATGAGCTATGCAAGTATGTAAAGGCACAGTATCTTTCAAATCATGTTTTCAACAAATGCACAATGTGTTGCTTTAAGAGGGGAAGGTCTTTTTCTAAGAGGGCTTGCTTCTGCATTTATCAAACAGTCCTTGCCACATGATGAGAGCAATCCATTCTAAGCATTTCAATATAAGCACCCCATTGGAGATGGAAGGATCAGCTCAAGCATTCAATACCATTAGGTGAGCGGTGGATACTACACTGGGCTGAGCCAAGATAACGCTTGACAAGGTTTCAAACCAATGAATGAAAGGAGATGAGAGAAGAAAGCCAGCAGTTAAACGTGCAGACCCAAGTCCACTCATGCATATTGTAATAGGACAGTTGCCAAACGTCCCTGTCAAGCCCAGACCTAAAAGTAGCATTTTGTACCGGTCAGTCAGCACAAATGTCACTTCAAATCTGATACAAGAATGGCCAGACCAAAATTCCTTAGCACTGGTGCAATTTATGTGATATGGCTGCTTTCAAAATATTAAAAACTTTTATCCAGATACAAACTACATACTGCCTGCCTCTTGCTCCATGACCATGCCCATTTCAACTTCTGCTTTAAGGTATTGGTTGCTCTATAACGGAGTGGCCTTGTCTGCACTTGGGTGTGATTTCAGCATTTGCTTTGTCTTCTTGTACATAATCAAGTCATATGTCAATAGGATCCCCATAATCAATTCGGTGTTCCCAGTGAGGAAGAACTTGTTTTGAGAACTTGTGATTGGCACCAAGCCTTTTCCTTCTGATCAGTTATTTATTGTGCATCTCATGCATATTAATGTTCTTGCTTCACATGCTGCTGATGGAAATACAGAAGCAAGCTAGGCATTACAATCCTTTGGTATTGGCAAAAAGTGTTCTTTTTGCGGCTAGGGAAAGAAGTTTGTTGCAAATTTCCTCAATATGTGGCATAACAACTACTTTAATAATCTGTTCTACTGCCTTACATCAAGACTGCAGTTTTTTCCATGAAATTAGTCTTCGATTAGATTGGATCTGATAGAGATCAATGTTGACCCTAGGGTATGTTGACGTTTGAAAACACATCACCTACCTTAGCAGGGACCTATACAGAAAAAAAGTACAAAAGCACATCAGCAAGCCAGTCAAGTCAGTGAGGAAACACAAATGAATGGGGAAGTCTTTCCATATTTAAGTCCCAAGAAATGAAAGACTCAGCCATTTGATTGGACACTGTCTGTTCGGGATCCCTAACAGTGTCATAACGCACACTGATGGTGACCCTCAGCAGGACATGTAGAGAGGCCCGGGGAACAACCTTTACAACGCAACTTTTACAACGCACTACCATTACAACGCATTTTTTACAACGCATAATCCATTACAACGCATGACATTACAACGCATGACACTACAACGCATTTTTAAAAACTACCTTTACAACGCATTCCATTACAACGCATACTACCATTACAACGCATACCATTACAACGCATAATATTACACTATACTATCCAACACTTACCCTACTGATGCAGCCCCTGGAGTTAGAATAGTAATTTTTACCCCTATACTATCCAACACTTACCCTACTGATGCAGCCCCTGGAGTTAGAATAGTAATTTTTACCCCTATACTATCCAACACTTACCCTACTGTTGCACCCCCTGGAGTTAGAATAGTAATTTTTACCCCTATACTATCCAACACTTACCCTACTGTTGCACCCCCTGGAGTTAGAATAGTAATTTTTACCCCTATACTATCCAACACTTACCCTACTGTTGCACCCCCTGGAGTTAGAATAGTAATTTTTACCCCTACACTATCCAACACTTACCCTACTGTTGCACCCCCTGGAGTTAGAATAGTAATTTTTACCCCTACACTATCCAACACTTACCCTACTGTTGCACCCCCTGGAGTTAGAATAGTAATTTTTACCCCTACACTATCCAACACTTACCCTACTGTTGCACCCCCTGGAGTTAGAATAGTAATTTTTACCCCTACACTATCCAACACTTACCCTACTGTTGCACCCCCTGGAGTTAGAATAGTAATTTTTACCCCTACACTATCCAACACTTACCCTACTGTTGCACCCCCTGGAGTTAGAATAGTAATTTTTACCCCTATACTATCTAATACTTACCTTAAATGTAATTTAATATTATGCATTGTAATGGTATGCGTTGTAAAGGTAGTATGCGTTGTAATGGTAATGCGTTGTAAAGGTATTTTTTAAAAATGCGTTGTAGTGTCATGCGTTGTAATGTCATGCGTTGTAATGGATTATGCGTTGTAAAAAATGCGTTGTAAGTGCATGCGTTGTAAAAGTGTGCGTTGTAACGTCATACATCCATAGGCCCCCATAGCTTCCCATATCTCACAGATATGCATTGGCTTTGAACTTAATACTGCCCCCTGAAGGGTTGGGGCACCCCCTGCACTGCAGTGGCATGTGTTCGACCCTTGTTCTCTGAATCAAAAATAACTTACCCTAACTTAGGGAATGTGAGGGATGAGAGATTCTTCAAGCGGGATAACTCAGAAAGGAGATAAAACAGTCTTCTTCTGGCAAGCTGTCACATGTTTGCCCTCTAAGGAAATATATGCCAGTGTCACAAAAAGAGTTAGTATTTGGAAAAGGGGGTACCCTTACCAACTTAATAAAACACACCATGGGTTCTGTCTCAACACAGTTCTTAGTGAAACTCCGCTCAATCCCTGGTAGAGGGGGCTCATGCAACAGGTAATTCCACCGAGAAAGCTGCATTACATTCAAGCAGTGCCGCCAATTTCAAAGTCAACAAAACAGCAAATCACATTTCCACACCCAAAGCAAAATAGTCAAAAATATAATGAGATAATAGATACTAAGATGAAACCAGAGAAGAAGAATTGCAGATTTGATTTTTTGAAAACGTTTTAAGGTATAAAAAGTGCCTGAAAACAAATAAGACACCACAGTAAAATATAAGTTTGCAGTTGACCAGGAACTGTACGATCTCAAGCAGTCCACAATGCAGTAAAGGGCTGATACCTAAGCAGTGTCACACTGTAAACTGCACATTTTAACTGGATGCACTGCATTTCCAGAGCACTGTAGCAGCCTCAGGAGGGCACAAAGTATATTACAAACCATCCTAGATAAAATAAATAGATAAAGTCCCTTAACTTGAAATATCCTCCCCATTCACTGGTCAAGGAAGAAAACCGTCTTATCTTCAGGAGATACAATGAAACCTGGCACTTCTACCAGGATTAAACTATGTTCTCTCGACATTTTCTCACATTTACAGATATAATGTCCATCCAAGCACCCTAAGGCAGCCAAGTGCTTTATGTGACATTATATAAGTGGCATAATAATGGAATGGATTCCTTCATTGACACTTACTAGGTAAGAGAGAGATTTCATATATGAAATTTCTAACTGGAGTCTTGAAAATTGTATTAGGAACATATGGACAAAAAACAAAGACAATGTGTATTGCATGAAATATAAGCACAGAGTTCAGCCCTTGCGTTTTATTTGGTAATTCATTTACTTATTGCTCAGCTGGTTTTGGATGGTCAGATGTGGAAGATTCCCCTTTCCCTTCACCTTACACCAAGAAACTCTATTATATCTCAATATTAATTGAGAGAGTTGTTCTATTCCCTTCCCCACTACACTGCCTGCGACATTACTCCTCCATTTATTACATTTCAATCATTCTATCATTCTCCCTAATGCATGTCTTCATTGTGCTTGGGAAATTCAATTGCTCACGGGATTCGTGTTGTCCTTTTGATGCTGTGCCTTCAACTGTGTCTCCAATTCTTCTGTTGGTTTGGATGCCGCTGTTTATAATGCTAGGTTGGGAGAAGGCAGGGGGACAGTTCACAGAATATCCATCATCTTAAGTTCATGTGGTTCTTTGATCCAGGAACCGCTGGGATTGTTGTCACTCGAAAGCTTGGTGAATAGTATAGTATGAGTTGGACAGCTGCAGACTTTTGGCTGAAGCGTGGCAGAGTGCGAGTTTCCGTCAGTATTGTCAGAACCCAGTAGAGTACTTTGAATTTGATTCTCAACTTCACCTTGAGTACGTTGAGGTATTTTAGGACAGGTTTAATGAGGTTACATTTCTAAAGATGAAGGCACGCTCTGGCTGTCTAGCTTGGAGGGCTTTGCAGTCCTTACCCTGCATGACGTCACTGAAGCTATTGCCAATGCCAACCACCTGTCAAGTTGGAGAATTGACCATCTTGCTAATAGGCCTCCCCAACTTTTTACCTTGTCTGACACAGCTGGAAATGTCCTCATGATTGATGGTTAGCTTGACAGGATTTCCTTTCCAGTTGGATGTGGATTTGACTTTCTTAGGTGTACATTTAAAAGAGTACCCCCATACTGTTCTAAAACCTGAGATACATGGAGATGTTGAACAACAGTGGCAAGATGAGGTATCCTGTTGCTCTACACAGACCACCATCAGTGTTGATATTGCCACTGACACAAAGCACTTGTCAGCTTTTCTTCTTGCTATAAATTTCCATCACTATTATGTTATCTTCATTTAAGAGGGTGAGCTTGTGAACCATATGAAGTGTGCATTCCTTTGGGCCAAGAACTCAAAAATACATTTCAAATCTACGTCAGATGTTTTCTTATGTGTTATGTGAGCAATTCTTGCACAATAGATACAAAGTTGCAAAAATACACTATTTCACCATGAAAAAACGTAAAAGTAAATAAGAAACACTTATAAAAACTACTTGTGCTTACTGCTTGTAGCTCATGGCTAGGTCTGCAAAGTACTTCCTTCTCTTGCGGTAGACGTTGTCCTTGAAGCCCTGTAAGGGAAAAAGTTACAAAATATGTATTTTTGTAATACTTAGTGTGTCACAATGATTATTTCATTCATGTTTGTACAATGTTCAAGACATTTATGTAGACAAGAACACACTATCTTTGTATAGCTGTATAATCCAGCACTATTTTACAAGTATCCTACAACCTGGTCTATGAGCCTTCAGTCCCACCACCCAATGAGGAACGTAGATTTAAGTCCATTGAATCTAGTCAAACATAAGCAATGTCTTGTGCATACCTTGTCAGTAGTTTGAACATTCCTTTGAGGGTACATGGCTTGGCATCTCTACGGAAAGGTGCCAAAAACTGCTACATCAGGATTTTGATTTGATTTAATTTTTATAAAGCGTGAACAATTACCCAAAGGAATCAAGGTGCTGTATCCGAAAATCCAGAACTGAGTTGTGTTCATAGACACACCATATTAAGTAGTAGGGTTAGCACTGTCTATATAGTGTAGAGCCAAGACAAATGCTCTGTGATCACCGTAAGGCGCTGCAGTAGAGAATTACAGAGTTTGCCTGCAACGATAGAGAAGGCTCTGCCTCCCCATTTCATCGTTCGGATACTAAGTACTGAGAGCAAATTACGATGTGCCGAGAAAAGGTTTCTTGCTGGAGTGTACCAATGAAACATCTCTTTAATCTTAGCAGGGCTAGGAAGATAAAAGGCATTGTGTATAATACAGATGGCTTTAAACATAATGTGTTTTCTGATGGCGAGCCAATGCAGATCACACAAACTAACAGCAGCTGATTGTTGCCTCGGAATGTCAAGGATCCCTCTGGCAAGTGCAATCTGTGCGTATGATGGTATGATTTCCTAGAATCTCAGACTGTACATCAGGTGTTGGACTTGGCCCTTTCTGAATGGTTATCTTCAAACTTTTTGCTTTCACCCTCTTGTTTTATAAAGCTGTGTTTGTTGGCCTTTAGGACTCTGTGCACTTTACCACTGCTAACGAGTGCTAAAGTGCATTTTCTCTCTCCTCAAAACATGGCAGAATTGACTTACACCCAATTGGCCTACTTAATTTACTCGTAGGGCCCCAGTAAAGTGGTACCCCATGAACCCATGGCCTCTAAATTAAATGCTACTAGTGGGCCTGCAGCCCTGATTGTGCCATCCACTCAAGTAGCCCTTTAAACATGTCTCAGGCCTGCCATTGCAGCCTGTGTGTGTGGTTTTGAAACTGCCCTGTTGACCTGGCAAAATGAATCTTTTGCAAGTCCCAAACCTTCCTTATAATAGATATAAATCATCTCTAGATTAGGTCATGGACAGCTCACAGGGCAGTGTGCAATGTATATAAAAAGTTGGACATGCACTTTTAAGTTTTACATGTCATGGTAGTTAAAGACTCTTAAATTCATGTTTTCACTCCTGCAAGGCCTGCCTCTCCCACAGGAAAAAATTGGAGTTACCTATTTAATGAGCTGCAACTTCCAATTGAGAGCAGGGAGACAGGTCATGTCTGGTGTCTAAATATTTGTAATTAAAATCCCCCTTTAATGGATTTCTAATCACAATTCTGAAACTGCCACTTTTAGAACATTGGCATTTTCTTGTCCTAACCATTTGTTGCCTGCAGCCTGATCTTGTGGCACATGGCTATATGTAGCTAGCAGTTGGTCTTTGTGTATTGCTCCCATAAAATGAGAAAAGGGGAAGATAGGTGCTGGCAGGGTGTGCAACTCTGAGTTAACAACGGGGATAAGCTGTCACCTACTACACTTGCACATCACAAAGGCTCTGCCTGAGCACTTTCACAAAGGGGTTGTCACTAGTCTTTTGTGACCCCAGATATGCTGCAGCCAGGACAGGGAGGAAGGGGATGCCTGACATCTCAGGGGGGTGGAAACCTCTAGAAGCTTCCTCTACTTCAAAGTGGTCACTTTGTATAAATAACCAACCTCACACACCAGCTCCTCAGTACACTTCTGGACCCATGGAAGTCTCCGCCAGAAGGAAGGACTGCTGTGCTATTGAAAGGGGCTGCCACTCTACTGGTATGCTGACTGTAGGACTGTTGCCTGCTGTGCTGACCAGCAGCCTGCTGCCCTCGTGCCTGGTTAAGAAGGAGTGGACCTGCATCCTGTACCCAGAACCACCAGAATGACTCAAAGGCCTAGTCTCTTGTAACCAGCACCTGGACTCTGCAGCTGTGAGTCCTACCCAGCCAAGTGGTGCCACCCTAGTCCTGGTCCCTCGGAAGTGGACTTGAAGGTGCTCTGCCAGCCCACCTGTGGATCTAACAGAACCATTGCATCACCTCTGCTACAAGGATTCTTCCAGCGCCAGGAGTCCGCATCAACCTAGTAGCTCACAGCCTCATCGGAACCAGACACTGAGAAATGTATCCTGCCGCAGGCCCTCGCACCTCAAACCTCTTGTAGATGGCAACCTCAACAATGATGCAGCACTTCGCATTGGAAGCCCTGCAGTCTCTTCAGAACCGAACGGTGCACCACGCATCCTCAATGCAGGACTTCATATCGCAAGCTTGCCTCGTCCACAGCCTCCTTGATGACAATGCAGGACCTTGCATCACAGTGCAGCAGCTCCCCGGAACCAACGCATGGCCTTGGTTGTGCGACGCATCCTCAATGCGGGACCTCACAATGCTCTGCAACAAGGATTTAATCCACTCTTCTTTAGTGGGCTTAACTTGGTCCCTGTAGCTGTCCCGCGCTTTATCACGGTCGCCCCGAACTTTTGACTGTGTCCTGGTCCGGCGTGAACAGATATCCACAGTTGGTGCTTTGAGGTTTTTGCCGCTATATTCACTGAAATCTTTAAAATTGTATATCTCCAGTTCTACTGATTTTTGTTGTTTTTATCTTGTTTTATATGTTAAAATGTACTCTATCTTTCTAATCTTGTGTGGGATCCTTTTTCTGATGTGTGTTCATTTTGTTACTGTTTGAAGTGTTGTATAAATACTTTACACACTGCGGCTAAGTTAACCTCTTCGCTGCGGCGCAAATTCCGCCGCAGCGCTCCCGCAGTGCTGACATTCTGATCGCGGGCGTGGTCATGACGTCTCCCGGCCGTCGCCCGCACACGCCCATCGTGACTCATGACGGTCGGGAGACGTCATGAGCACGGAAGAGGTTAAACCTTAGCTCTCTGTGCCAAGCTACAAGAGGGTTCAGCACAGGTTAATTTAGGGTTTGCTTGTGACTTCACCCTGACAAGGATTGTGCTTCCTGCTTCAATAGGGTTTCACCCCACTCAACCAGAAACTCAGTTTCTTACACCTGGTGACAAAAGCAATACATCCATATAAATTAGACTTACTCCTTTATCTCTGGTCCATCAGCTCGAAACATATAAAATGCTTACTGAGTATGGGCATTTAGACAAGCTTGACTGCAACTGAAATATAAGGATGGTGCTGCCAATTCTAGAGCTCACTCCTAACTAATTCATAGACTCATAACAAGCAAAGAGCATCCCTTGAGACTTCCTTTTATTACAACTTGGCTTTGCACTTAGAGGAGCTGTAAGCTTAGAGACCTCTGAAACGCAAACCCACTTATCGGACCGCAGCTCTATTCAAATCAATAATTCTTGGACAATTTATACAATGAGCAGTATATGGAATCCTAAATAATGGACTGGATGATGGTATGAACGAATGCACTATTCTTTGACCCTTATACTTTTTCAAGACACATTTACACCAGAGCACTGCTCAAAAGATCACATATGACCAAATCTTTCTGACAATGGCCAACCTACATTTTTTTAATTCTTCCAGACCACTGTGGCAACAAATCAGACAACTGAGCACTATGGTACCACAAATGGGGCACTAGTTTGCTGTATAAATGTGAAGTAACAATTGCAATTTGAAAATCTCACTAGGGTGGCATCTATTTTGGGGAAGCAAAGAGCTACCAATCTTTGCCTACCAGCACTTCACAAGGTGAGATTCTAGCTCTGGATGGCACATAAATGGTTGCCAAAGGCATGCATAAGTTTTTCATTTGAAAATAAAAAAAACTACATGTAAAATGTATATATCAAATTCTGCATGTATTGGAATGTATCATGTTTTTCACCAAGTGAATTTTGGTAGGTTCAATTTGCTAAAATTGTCAAGGGAAAATTGTGGGGGATGAGGTGTCTACCACATAGCTCGGAATTCCAATCTCTGTGCAATTAGGGATCACATTTGACCAACCCCAAATTGTAATCAGAGCATTAGTGGTAATGTAAGTTGCACTATTTAGCCACATACTCATAATGCTTAAGGCATCAATGAGTCAATACACCAGTTTACATGTGGACCTGGCAAGTTAAATGCCTATAGTCAATTGTAAACTGGGAGCATATAGAAGATTTCTTGGTTAACAGCAGTTTCTCAATTGACAGAGCCCTCTGTGCTGTGAAGAGGCTATTCAGCCAGGTAGCCAGGCAAAACAGACAGAGCTAATACCTTGCATTATGGTCACTGGACGTGCATGCATATACGGCATACGGCCATAGGGAGTCCTTGAAAGTTCATCCTGGTACTGGGTGCCCGCGCTTCCAGATGAGAGCAGTATAGGAAAGAATTTCAATATTCTGTTGGTTTGCTGGTGACAGGCACCCTATACCCCCTTGCCAGGCATCCTGGAATCTGTAGGGTTACCCTAAATCCTCCTGCACATGCATCTAAAAAACATTGGGGAAATCCCTTAATTGGCAGTGATTTATGCCACCCAACCACCCTCTTTCCTATCTGACTGCCAATGTCAGAATCAAGCCATAAATGCTGCCATGCAAATATGTCTGATTCTTGGCAGTCTGAAGGAAGAATTTCTGTCATGGATTCCATGGGATTTGTACCTCTGCATATTAATCTAGGTGGAAGGGAAGCAGGAGTAAGAGTTTGACAGGAGGAGGCCGAAGCTCTCTCCAGGCAAACTCTAAATTGACCCCATGTGGCCATTGGAGCAATTTCTCTTATCATCCCTTTTTCCAAATTTCTTAATATGAGCATTCTTGAGATGCTGATAGATCAAATCCAAGACCCAATGAAGAGATTAGATCTTATAACTCTTTCCTTCCACCATTACTCGTTTGAGGTAATATAGGCAAATAGTTTCTAAGACATTGATAGGAAAAAGGAGGAAGCAGATAAGAAAAATATTTCTAAAATGTACATGGGATAATTCATATCCTAGCTGACAGCACACCTAGAGGCTGGACCTCTGCCAACCCAGCAGAAGACTATCCACCTTATTGAGAGATCCCCAGCTGCTTGGCGGGGACCTCTGTGCTGTGCGAAATCTCCCTCTGACAAGTCCCCCTTTACATCATTGAACGTTTGACAAGTGGATCTCATGTTTAAAGTCCCTGCTCAGTAAACTTTTTGTATGAGAAAATAAACTACCTAAGCAGGAATTAGATTTTTTTAACAGAAATAATCTGTCAAGCAGGGGGTCTCCCTCTTCTTGTGGGCTATTCTACATTTTCCCTGTCTATGTCAGCCAAGAAGGTGCATGGAATTTGAGTGAGACTTGAGAGGAATGACCACTAATGTGGCCAGGGAGCCCTTTGGAAATGGGCACCTAGGTCAGAAGTTTACACTGGTGTAAACCTGGCACTTCCCCTGACTTAAAATTGAGTGGGAAACGGTTAATTTGACAGGACAGAAGGGCCGTCAATTTATGGGGGTCAAGACCATAGATTGTTGATGTTTGATTGTGAAGGTGGATAGAACAGTACTTTAAACATCCCTTGCTATTCTATGGCCATCTGTATTATTAGAGAATAATCTAGCAAATACATCCAATAACACATGGGTGGTTTTTTATGATGTGTAATAGGCTTTGTGTTGATGGAATTTTTCAGGTCATCGTTCAATTCTTCAATTAATTATATTACAAATTCCATACATTTGTCATTAACGCTGTTACAGGTTAGTAGCACACCTTCAACTGTGGCATGCCTCATTCCCATCAGCTTTTCCTGCTGTCCAGAATAGATGTTATCCTACGCAGTCCTTCTCGATCAGGAAGCTGCTCTTTTGTTGACATTCACCTGCCTATTGATACTATTCTTGTCTGAGTATAGACTTTCAAAATAACCTTTTGCACTACTCCACCTTCCATCAATCGACTCTCGCAAAATATGTCTTAGCAGTAGAACATCCATTGTAGAGATTAGTCTGTAACCTGATCGCACCAACATGGATCCACTGAAGAGAGCGCCATTGAATTGGGTACCAATACCACCTGCTATAAATGATAGAGAGGTTTCAGCTTGTGTAAAGAGTGATATTTAGGTGTCCTAATTATCCTTATCACTAATGAGGACTAGCTCCCAACATCTTTAGAGGTTGCATCCACGTAGTCATAGAACCCCTATCATTTTTATTTGGCAGTTGCATGATGTGTCCTAGCGGCTGGAGCAGTCGGCCTCGATGCTGGGGTTCAACATCTTGTGTTTCTGGGCAAATCACCTAATCTCCCGGTGTCTAACAAAATGAATATGTCTGTTTGTGGGCACACAACCTTGCCTTATTCTGGTAAGAAATACTCAGCAAAGGTTTTACCTAACGAGGCTTAGGTTTAGTACTTTACATTTTTTAATCGCATTCCTCAAAATGGGAGAGTGGTGTCATAAACTCCCGAATTGCCCATGCGATGGGAAGTCTCCCCAGTCCACGCTGCATTTTCTACTATTTTGCAATTTTTATACGGATATTAGAAAACTTGTATTGAACCCCCTCTTTTTAGCCAACAAATGTTATCAATATAAACAAGCTTTTAATTTTATTTGTAAACTGGAGGGTGTTAAAATTATGAATGCTGTTATTAGCTTTATACAGATGTCCATCAGGAAAAGAAAGGACTACTCCTATTTAGAGGCTTTAGTCTACAAACAACATAATGACTGAACTTGGAGTTGTAAAGCGTGCATGATTTTGATGTACGCTATAACTTTGCATTATGATTTTGATGCATGCAATAACTTTGCACTATACGCACTTTAGGAGAACTTTTCTCATTGAAGGACGATTGGTCTAAGGAACTACCCTGCACTTTACATATCTTACTGAAATGCACTTTTTTCCAAATAATTACGAAATATGTTGTTTTTATATGGTTTTATCAGGTTTTTATTAGCCTAAATCATGATTGACTTAATACCTTGAATTATCGATTAAAATTGAATTGTATGTATGAATGTAAAACATTTTTTGATTGTACTGAATTTTAACGATTTTAAAACTATGTAATTTGTATTTCGTGATTAGAAAGCTTTTATGGTCGTATTCAACGTACTGAATAAAGCTGTTTTGATTTGACTTGAATATGTCCATCTGTAACACAACTGGTGCTCCTGTAAAGCGCTCTGATACCTTCAGATCGAGTTTGCGTTATAAAAAACACACATAAAAAAGTGTCTACCTTCTCATGTTCGAACAGCTGCCTTACCGATGACTCCCGTTAGAATCCACCATATGTGTTACTCACCATGGTGTACCGTGGTGTATTTTGGCATCTATTATAGGCCCAGCAGTAAGCGCACATGACACTTAAACTCCTCCAGTCTATGCAATCCAGCTAAGAGTGATATAACTAACTTCAGAATTACAAAAATACAAATGACTGCTCTCAGCCGATAAAATGACATATTTTTTTGAAGAAAAACCTAGCGTTGCACCATGAACAGGTTGGGGGGTACTTATATAGAGTAGAGCCACATATAAATGCACTGCATATAGTGGAAAAGTTGCACTGTTATAAAGGAATGGACTCTTTTCTGATTATAGAGGGGTCTTCGTGACCTTTTCTTTGATAACAAAATTGCTGAAATTACCCAGCACCATTTTTGTGGTTATTGCATCAGCTCTATTTTATGCAACGCCCACAAGTTTCATGATTTGTTAAGAAGGCTTCTCCATCTTTGGTGAGATCTTTCGGGCAAATGTCCCATAAGTAGGTTTAACTCACCTTGTCGCCTTATGTGAGGTGTGATGGCAATGGTTGAACCCTGTTTCAGAGCTGTCTAAAATTAACACAATCTTCAAACCCTTTAAAATCTTTTCCTGAATGAAATATGTATTCTCTGTAAATGTATGAATTAGTTTCAAGAACTATAGTTGTTTACTCACAGGATGGTCAGCGTCCAGTTCGGAGCCATACATCAGAACGCGGTTGGCACATTTATCCAAATCTGAGATCTTCTTCGGAAACCAAGGGACATTCTCCATATCTACAAAATGTACATATATCAGTGTGTTATTATGAGAATGCCTACTGAAAGCCAGCAACAGAGGTACAATGCTTCACAACCATACTTTGTAGTGTGCCTAGATTTTAGACCAGGACTTGGCTTGCTTTGATTTTTTACATGTTGGTGAAATAAATACACAGATAAAAGTACTCACAGTAGTCTCCTGTTGTTATCTGTTAGTCTGTCTGGCATGCACCTAGCCTGTCTCTGCAGTGACAAAACTCTCGCAAACAGTGAATGACAAGTCATGGACTTTGATGAGGGCTCGTCTGTAGTGCTAGAGGCACTCTTATGGTCTGACACCCTGTTATGACCTTTGACTACCATCATTTTGATTAACTTTGGTGTGTTATTTTACCCTAGCCTGAATGTACAACATCCTACAAAGGCCTTGCTTCTCTTAAAGGTTTATTTCTTGTAATCTTGCAGTCTTTCAGTGGGAGATGTCATGGAGTAGAACAGCCTTGCCAAGAACAGAACGTGTGGGATGTGTATTTGAAAGCATGAGAGAGAGAGAGGTGTGAAATGTACTTTTTGGCCTTGAAGTGCAGTGTTATGAGCAGTGGTGCACAAATGTGCACTGTGTTGTATATTGAGAGATGAAGTATGTGATACTATAAGCAGTGGTGCACAAATGTGCACTGTGTTGTACATTGAGAGGAGAAGTATGTGATGCTATAAGCAGTGGTGCACAAATGTGCATTGTGTTGTACATTGGAAGTATTATGAAGTTCTTACTATTGGCTTTGACATGGCCTCATGTCATCCTGTTTTCTGGCTCTGCCTGGCTTGAGCTTTATCTGCATGCACAGCTACGCTTGCAAGTTGTTTGTGTTAATCATGTTTAAGGATTGTTTTTGTGAGAGATTGTTTAATATACCCTGGAAGGCTTTCGTGAGCTTCATCAAGATAAAGGCTGGAACATGCGAGATTGTAGAGGGAACGTGGGTACTCCTTCCTGCCATGGAATGCTTACTTGGAAGCTGGCCTGTCCGGTAAGATTACTTTGGTGTGGGGAGGAGATTCTCGAAACTTCTAGTGTGTTTTTGAGATTATAAAGCTGAGGGTTGTTGACTTAGAAACCGGGATTTTGGAATCTAAATGGGGACAGACGCGTTTACTTCGGTACAGCGGAACCCTGGTTGCTGAGGCTCTATCCCTGGCTGTTTTTATCCCCCAGTCAGGAGTGGGCTAAGTTGCAGTGTTTGGACCAGGTGAAGTGTTGAGTTTTGATTTTTGCCATTGTGATGTGTGGCCAGTGGCTTTGATCATTTGAGGTGTTTTCTTTGTGATGTGTGACTGAGTGAGGTGCACATCCAAAGTAATCATTTGATGTATTCAGTGTGTATATATCTTTCTGATGCAAGACGTCCAATTATATCTGCTTGAGTCTTATCTCATATTATTTGCTGCTTGTTTATTCGTGGTATTATTCATGCATTTAACCCGTTAACCGTGGCGTAAATTCGGCCAACGGACGTGCGCAGCACTACCAAGGTAGTGCTTGCAACGGCCGTTGGCCAACGTGCACATGCGAGGGGTTAACTGTTGCATTTACCAAGTGTGTTATTATTGCTTGAATATAAACATATATAATATCTGGTATTCACCACATGCTTAATAAACACCCGGGAGGGGCCCCACATTAAGGGTCATACCATTAGTGGGGTCTTAGTCTCTTGTCAGTCGCAAACATCTATACTGGCAGGCAGATACTCACAGCTGATAACACAGCAAGTGCGTTTATATGCCTAGGTGAAAAGTAGAAGCATGCACTGACTCCACCCCTTAATGCGTAAGAAGAAACTTTAGGCATGCGCATCTTATACAGCTATTTATGCTAATACTGTGGAGCATCTAGCACAGAGCACGGCATCCCTAGCTCTCCAGTTGGACAATGGTCCTTCTCTACAGCACTTACCATCCTCTTGCATGCTGAAGTGTTCTGATGGATTCATCGGTACAACATTGACATGGGACGTAAGCAGCTGCAAGATCTCGTTCAGCTGCTCTCCGTTACTCTCACAGTCCACAAAGATCTCAAATTCTGAGTTTCGCCTCTTAGATTTTCGTGCCTCAACGTGGATCAGATTCTCATGCTTTTCCTGTTAAGAAAAGATTTATGTTCAATTTTAAGCAGCGTTCTGTCCTGGATGGACCAGGAGCAGGAATTATGTCAAGTTTACAATACATACAGACAGTAGAAGAAAGCATTCTGCAGCTTTAAGAGGGCATTTCCACATAACAGTATTGCACACTCATGACAGGAAGCTCTGTTTCTGGATCCTTAGTTAGAGCCACTTTATTCTGTGCAAAATGTTTCATATTATTCAGCTTGCTAATATTTCCATCTCCAGCATTTTTAATTCTCAGATCATGTGTTCATAATATATCTGTCAAAATACAGTTTATATAAAGCTTTGAACGTATTGTATTCCTGCCCTAGCATGTTTTACCCCTGTTAACAGTTTTTCCCATGTAGTTTGAAAATTGTGAGCTATCACACTTAGATTAAAAAATGGCAGACAGATTTTAGGTAGTCTCGTTTTTTCAACATACTCAAAGCAGCCCATGCTTGCCCTTCAGCAACAGCACAAACCACCGGGACAGTCAAGCTGCACCTATAGTCACAGGTTACCTCTGAAATGAGTAAAACTCAGTATTTAAGTCCATGTGCAACATTTTCATGTATATTCTGTAGACACTGGAAAGCAGTATATTAAAGATTGGTTTCCTTTTTTACATCACTTTAAGTCTTTTGTAAAAATGGTCAACAAAGTCATGAGAACAGTAATAATGCAGCAAAGATGGGCAGATGGTGTGATACCAGAGTTGTTGGAAAGTGGATTATTGGTAAGGGCAAATGCATATCTGCAGTTGGTAATAAGGCCACTAACACAGTATAGGGCTCAGAATAGGTCTTAGAAAATTATTCCCATGCTCAACCCTTGGTAGCTTAGCTGCAAGCAGGCAGGCTTAACTTCAAAGACAGGTATGTAAAGCATTTAAAAACACAAATTCAGTAAATAATTAAAACACAATGCACAATTAAAATCCAACACCAATTTATACAAATAGGAAATATGTTTATCTTTAAAATTACACCAAAACGACAAACATCCTATGTAGGGAACTGGAGATATGCATTTTTAAAGATTTAGAATTATATAGCACACAGAAACCTATAGTGCCTTATTGGAACATCTGCTCACGATACACCGGGTCAAAGTCAAAGTTTCAGGCCGACCGCAATGGAGCCCTGCATGGCTACCCCTAGCGTTAGGTCTCGATCAAAGTTTTTACCTTCTGACTTTTCTGGAGCTTTTCTTCCTGGGGTCTCTCATAGCTCTCATCCAGTCCGGATTTGGTGATGGTTTGCCGGTTCGCCTTGCGACGAGCTACCGGTCAAACCTATGGAAGTCCAACCTCCGGAGTGTTCCAGCAGTACAAACCAAGGATCCAGGCCGACTCAAGGTTAAAGGCAGGCGGCTTGGCTTTCGCGGTTGCTTCCGGTCACCTTTTCTTCGTTTGGACTTAGAAACTTTTACAGAGCTTTTTCTCATGGAGTCCCTTAATGCTCTTCACCAGGCCAGATTCGGTGAGGGCTCGATGGCCTCGGATTTTGCCTACTCCTGGTCAAACTCTGGAAGTAGGACCTACTGAGCTTTTCAGCGGGACGAACCTGGACGGCAGGCCGACCCGCGGTTGAAGGCAGGCGGCTTGGCTGGCCAGGTTGAGTCGGTACACATATGTCGCTTTTTTTCAAAGTTCTCCAAACTTCTGCAACTTCATCTTGAAGTTCCCCAAAGGGTCCCAAATTGTCCCAAACTCACTCCGATGGTCTGGAAGCTCCAAGACGGTCCTTGAAAGTTGAGGACATCAGTTCCCACAATCCACTTGGACAAAACCCTTACAAACCCACTTATAGTGCTCCAGGTTAAGGATTCTTGGTGGTGATGTTCCAGGTGAGCTCTGTTAACCTGTAGCTTGCAGAAAGTCCACTCTTTTGCTCTTTTACAGCAAGGTAGTCCACAGGGCTGTAGTTCCAGATGGTGCAGAAGGTGCAATCTACAGAGTGCAGGCCTTGGGGAATGCACACCAAACTTCTCAGCATGGCCCTTCTTGCTTTCTTAGGTTTCAAGCAACAGATCTGAGAGGCTATGCCCCTCTTAGATACTTATTCCAAGTTCTCTCAGTCAAGCAGGAGGTCACTCCTGTCTAACGGGGAGTAGGGCACTGCCCCAAAGTATGACCACTTCCTTCAGAATGTTGCACTATTTTGTCCCAGAGTGCACCAATTCTTCCAAATTCAAAATGGCGGATTTTCCAGCAGAGAGGGAGGATCTGGCTAAACACACCCCTTGGATAGCTAATCTCCATAGTCTATCCCCCTTGCATCTGCTCATTTCTTCCTTAAGCCTAGCATCTGGCTGCGTTCAAAAGAGTAGAGTTGTAAATGGTACTGGTGTCTTCCCCTTCCCTTGAAGTCCATTGTTTACGACTCCTCCCCCTGTTCTGGCATTCCTGTGTAACAGAAAACTGCCCTCCCAGCCGAGCTGGTCAACCCCAGGGGCTCTTTATCACCTCTTCAAAGGAGCTTGGCTTAATCCACTTAACTCTGACCAATCAGGACAGACCACTGGAAGGCTGAATCCCGGCTTACAGATAAAAAAGACTTATAACTTCTTGTCTGTACATTTTAGGAGAAATTCAACAACATCATATTGTTGAATTTATTAATACCATTCTGGGAATGCTTTGAATGCTATTTTTATCATTCTCCTATCAGGATTTATTAGTTAATAACTTCTTGTCATGTTAACCTATGTGGCAGGGGATTTGCAATGGGATTTTTCTAGCACCAGGGCTTATAAAAACATATTTAATTATTACTCTGCCTATATCTACAGGGCCCCCACCCCTAGCACACCAAGGGGAGACATTAGGGGTTCTGAATATGAAATAAATATTGTAGATCCTTCCTCCACAGTCCTCCTAGCACCAAGGTCGATTTTGTGCAGCACTTTATCAAAATGTGGGGAGTGAAATGTGCAATTACACTTACACCAGAGCATATACAACTCATTTTATAAGGGTCCTCCTTATAAATACCTGATCGCCCACCCCTGGGACACCTAGGATAGACCCTGGGGGTACCTTATATGCCCAAACTTTGTAGGTTATCTATTTTTAGGTGCCCCAAACACCAAAGTCAAGTTAGGGCACAATTTACTTTTCAAAAGCAGTCCTGCAACACAGGACTACTTTTAAACTCACCTCAGGCTCAGCAGTGCACACATGCAAGTACAGAAAGGGTTGCTGTCCTCTAAACTGCCATGCCCTATTATATAGTAGGGACTTAAAGGTAGTTTCAATCCCCCTTCTCTATTATGTACTAGGAAATACCAAAGGGGATGATGGACGGAGTGTTGAACAATGCAAGCACTCACCCCCAGTCAACTGATCTGGGTTTAATCCATCATCATTCTTTAGCTCACTCCGCCACCCCAGTTCAGACATGGCCGTATGCAAATCAGTCTGACCCTGTGCCTCATGGGAACAGTCCAGGCCGAACTGCCAAGCCATATCTTCCCTGGACCGGAACAAGCATCCTGGGACCAGTTTCTGTCTAATTAGCTGTCATCAGCCAGGCTACCTTGAATCCAGTGGCAAAGTGAGCAAGGGACCCACGTCTGGGCATACCCTGCCAACTTAGGGCGAACAAAGCAAAACCAAAGGAGATGATGGACGGAGTGTTGAACAATGCAAGCACTCACCCCCAGTCAACTGATCTGGGTTTAATCCATCATCAGTCTTTAGCTCACTCCGCCACCCCAGTTCAGACATGGCCGTATGCAAATCAGTCTGACCCTGTGCCTCATGGGAACAGTCCAGCCCGAACTGCCAAGCCATGTCTTCCCTGGACCGGAAACAAGCATCCTGGGACCGGTTTCTGGCTAATCAGCCGTCATCAGCCAGGCTAGCATGAATCCAGTGGCAAAGTGAGCAAGGGACCCACGTCTGGGCATACACTGCCAACTTAGGGCGAACAAAGCAAAACCAAAGGGGATGATGGATGGAGTGTTGAACAATGCAAGCACTCACCCCCAGTCAACTGATCTGGGTTTAATCCATCATCATTCTTTAGCTCACTCCGCCACCCCAGTTCAGACATGGCCGTATGGCTGCGTCCCAACTGGGGTGGCTTTAGTGGGCAAAAGAACAATGGATTTAACCCAGATCTTTTGACTGGGAGAGAATGTTTGCATTGTCAGCATTCCGTCCATCATTTGTTTGCCGTAACACTTTTCACCCTAAGTGGGATGGGTATGCCCAGACGTGGGTCCCTTGCTCACGGTGCCACTGGATTCAAGCTAGCCTGGCTGAAGAAGGGTGTCATACCCTGAAACCGGTCCTAGGATGCTTGTTTACGGTCCAGGGAGGACCTGGCCTGGCAGTTTGGTCTAGACTGTTTCCATGAGGCACAGGGTCAAGACTGTTTTGCATATGGCTGGGTCCAAACTGGGGTGGCGTAGTGGGCAAAAGAACGATGGATTTAAACCAGATCTTTTGACTGGGGGAGAATGTTTGCATTGTCAGCATTCCATCCATCATTTATTTGCTGTAACACTTTTCACCCTAAGTGGGATGGATATGACCAGACGTGGGTCCCTTGCTCACTGTGCCACTGGATTGAAGCTAGCCTGGCTGAAGAAGGGTGACATACCCTGAAACCGGTCCCAGGATGCTTGTTTCCGGTCTAGGGAGGACCTGGCCTGGCAGTTCGGTCTGGAATGTTCCCATGAGGCACAGAGTCGAGACTGATTTGCATATGGCTTGGTCCAAACTGGAGTGGCGTAGTGGGCAAAAGAACGATGGATTTAACCCAGATCTTTTGACTGGGGAGAATGTTTGCATTGTCAGCATCCCGTCTATCATTTGCTTGCTGTAACACTATTATGTACTAGGGCCTTATCGGGTAGGTCATGCCAATCACAGGGGTACCCCAACCTATAGTGTACCTTAGTGCATGTAGGTGTTTGCACTATATTCGAAGTGTCTCTTTCAGCATAGCACTGGCCCTGTGCCTGCTTAAGCAGAGCCCAGGGTCAGTCAGAGTCAGCTACCACCAGTACCAGTCAGCAAAAAGTTGGGGGGTGTCCAGGGCACAGGATGACTTTGCAACAAGAGGCCTCTAGGTTTTCAGATAAAACGTATGTATATCACACATAAGCTTCTAAAAACTAGATGCCATCCACTATCGACTTGAAGTCAAAATCTCCCACCATATTCCTATTCAAGAATGCTCAAACACCAAGCATAATACTATGAGGCCTATGCAAACTAGTATGTTCAAATATATACCTATAGAACACCAATGGGGAAAGTAGAGGAGAAAGAAGAGGACTTGTCCTCCAAAATATTTGTAAATAACCAAAAATATAGCCTCCTGGCAGAGAAAAGAAAGGAAAAATCAACCTTGTTGTGGGAAGGGAAAAACTGTTCCTTTTAAGTAACCCTCACCCACCCGGGCTACCCCTTGGTGGCATGCTTCATCATAGGGTTCATCCCTGACCCACTACGGGAAGGGGTGTGCTACGACCAACTGAAAGGCTGGAGCACTAATAGTATGGCATTCCTATATACCTATGCTGGTTATAATGGTATTGGAGTGGGTTTTATAGTGCAAAAAAGAGGTTTTAAAATATCCGACTAGTGGTAAAAAGAGTTAATTTATTCACTCCCCTAGTCGATATGGTTAAAATATGAGGATGATGAGAAACTCCTAGAGTATATGATCCACCGTTTCTCTAGTCAGCTAATTTCAAGCCCTTCCCCAAGGTTTTTCTTCAGGACCTAATGGGGTTGCTCCCTGATACTAATCCTACAGTCAACTGCTCTCTTGATAAGTGCAAAATTAATAAATATAGTGAAAATAAAGGTATACAGCACCTAATAGGTCTGTTCTTAATTTTTTCAAAATTGCTCTAGAGAGTTGGGGAAGACAAAGGAATAATTAAAAATATGCACAGATCATAGGCCTGGTAAAAATCGTATACGTCATGCATTAAAATAGTGAGTAGTGATATATTTCTCAAAACACATGAGCATTCTGTGAAAAGTAATTATAATGTAAGGATAGCATGGACACAATACACATAACACACAACGTACGTGTTCCCAAATGGAGAGGTTTGCAGGTGCCTTTCTAGGGCCTATCATTCAAGGCACCGAAACATACCTAAAAGATACCAAGGATGTACCACAAACTCTACAGGACTTACTCTTCGATCCCCAGAAACAAATACTGATTGTTCTGCACACAGAAAGCCTCCACACCAGCCTTCCATGCATGGAAACACTAGATATTCTTGAAGAAGTCCTTTTCCAAACTGAGTGGATGTATCAGACCCTACGCAACCAAGTGATGGAGTGCTCCAAACTAGCCCATACTGAGAACTTTTTCAGGTTTGATGATACACTGTTCTTACAGAAGCATGGTACTAGCATGGGAAGCACATTCGCTCCTAGTGTGGCTGATCTATATGTACCCCACTTCGAAAATCTAAAGAATTTGACATCACTTAACCCCTACGTTACCAACATCAGGCTTTGGAAAAGATATATAGACGGCATTTTAGTCATATAGAATGGGGATGAAAGAACAGTTAATGACTTCTTACAGTGGCTTAATAGGCAAAATGAGTTCCTGGAATTCACACACAGAATTTCCAAAACAGAATTGGTCTTCTTAGATCTGAACATCTTTCCACATGAGGGAAGCCTAAAGACCACTTCTCATTTGAATCCCACAGCAAAAAAACTGTCTACTCTACTTTGATAGTTTCCACCCCATACACTTGAGAGAAAACCTACAATTTGGTACATTTTTATGACTTAGACACAATTATTCGGAACTCAGATTACAAAACACAAGCTGCAGATCTGGTTTCCAAGTTAAGAGCACGTAAATACCTGCACAGCATTGTGACAAAAGCAATGAAAAGAGCTAAGAATAACAACAGAGAAGCTCTTTTAGAGCCCCCTATACAGAAATAAAAAGAGGTTCACCCTATCTGTATCACCACTTACAACAGTGCATCCAATGCAGTGAACAAGATCATCAGCAAACATCGGCGGATTCTGGATGGCAGTGGCACACCTGTACCATAAACCAATGTTCTCCCACAGGAGAGGCAGAATCATCAGAGACATGCTGGTACATACATGACCACGAATCCCGAACGACAGGGTAACAGGCCAAAGTTTCATTACACCTATCTGTGGACACCACTTATGTGGTAACTACAACGTGTGTCATCTGACACAAACCAGCAAAACCATCACTTTCAACAACAATACAACATGAAAAATGCAAAGATTCACCAACTGTAATCCAGAACACATGATCTATATGATTACCTGCCCATGTAACCTACAATACATAGGTATGACGTCACGCAAAATCAAGACCAGAATCTACCAGCAACTATTAAGATGGCAACCCACAACATGGAACAACAACACACTACTAACGATCTATGATGGACAGTGGTGAAGCAAGTGAACCAGGAGTCCCAATTGTTAGAAAAAGAACAACGTTGGGTTTACAGATTGAAAACTCATGAAGTAGGTTTGAATGAAAGCATCCCCTGGGGTCAGTTTGTATGATTGACCTTGACATTACCAGTGACAACCTCATCCTTACTTTTTTTGCGACTATCCCCAGTGGCCTTGGGTGAGTGGACAGGACTAACCAAAAATGCATTATCAACCACCACAAGTGCCCTCTGCAAATCCCTTGTGGAATTCCTAAATGGTACAAGATGGTGGTATCACGTTTTGGAAAACCCTATAGTGCGAGCAATTACCCCCCTTTCTGGAGCACCCTAAACTCCGTATGTCAATATCTCATAGGGAGCCTACAACTACCAACCGGTTTTGAGGGCCGATGAACACCAGCCCGTGTAGTATCAGCAGCCTTAACTTTTATAAAATAGGAGAAGTCCGGGGCTGTTTCACCGAACTTTTTAGTAATTTCTTCTTCGAGAGGTGAAATAACTGTTATTTTTTATTTTTCATTTTAATTTGCTCAGTTTACAGCCCACTGTGCCTTTTTCTGCTATACTACCACGATTTCTTTGATTGCGCTTTGAAAACCGAACAGCCGAGTCATGAACCGACACACCTTGGTTCGGCAGGAAGTGAGTATTCCTCACTCCCAGCAGGTTAACTGTCTAGTACTGCAACCGCCACATGGACGCCGACAGCACTTTGTCAAACGCGTATGTGAGAGAACTCAGCACGCCCTTCTGGCACATCCAGAGCCACGCGCGGGCGAGTTTTCCCCAGTGAGGGAGTAACCTTGATGAAGTAAGTGCAACTATACTTACCTCCTCTAACGATGGAGTATTGTCTTCCACAGCACTCGATTCTTCTTCTTACTGCATCTAATTTCTCGAGGGGGAATATTATTTCTATACCCTCATGGTCTGACTACAGGCGTCCCTACTTCCCCGATGTGGACTCATGAGGCCTGACTTGGGTCTCTTACATGTATGTAATGTTGTGAAAGTTTGTATGTACAGTACGGTCTCCATTTGGGAACAAGTACGGTGTGTGTTATGTGTATTATATGTCCACGTTATCCTTACATTGAAATTACTCCTCACTACTCACTAATTTAATGCATGACGTGTATGATTTTTACCAGGTCTATGGGCTGTGCATATTTTTAATTATTCCTTTTTCTTCCCCAACGTCCGGAGAGCAATTTTGAAAAAATTAGGAACAGACCTATTAGGTGCTGTATACCTTTATTTTCACTATATTTATTAATTATGCACTTATCAAGAGAGCAGTTGACTCTAGGAGTGGTATCAGGGAGCAACCCCCTTAGGTCCTGAAGAAAAGCCTTGGGGTAGGGCTTGAAACTAGTTGACCAGAGAATCTGTGGGTTATATACCCTAGGAGTTTCTCATCATCCCCATATTTTAACCATATCAACTAGGGGAGTGAATAAATTAACTCTTTTTCCCACTAGTCAGATATCTTTAAACCTCTTTTTTGCACTATAAAACCCACTCCAATACCATTACAACCAGCATAGATGTGTAGGAATACCATACTATTAGTGCTCCCGCGTATTCATTGGTCGTAGCACACTCCTTTCCGTAGCGGGTTAGGGATGAACCATATGATGAAGTATACCATCGAGGGGTAACCCTGGTGGGTGACGGTGATGGAGCAGGTAGTGCAAAATTTTGTATACCTCCTCTATTTCTGCATGAAGATACTAATTAAATAATCTATTAATTATAATATTATTAAACGAGAGTTGCATGTATACTAATCAACATTATTAATATTAAAATTACACATGGGATTTGCTAATTGCATGGCTATTTAACTTTTATAATTAAAATCTGTACGCGTACTGACAATAGTATATGTAAGTAATAGAATATTGCATGATATATGTTGCTTTGTGATGTTGCACCCATGAGGAGGATCGAAAAGGTGAATATAATTGCTTTAAATGTCGCTATATGCTAGATAAATACAAGCACATAGAGTAATTAGCAAGGGGTTAACATTAGGATCACTAATTCCATGAATTAATGATTATTTTGTGTTTGTTTCGCTTAGGTTGGCGTTTGGGCCTAAATCAAAGATGGCTGCGGTTACCACACGACGAAGTGGCCATTTTCTCATGTGGCGCGGAGTGAGCTGCACATGCGCAAGACACTTCCTAATCCTCGCAGTAACCTCTGAACAGACTGTCCCTGGTCAAGGATGGCAAATTGGACTTTCGCCAAGATAGGGGAACAATCATCCTTACAGTAAACCGGTACAAGCTGATACTTCTTTAACCGGTGACCTCACCCCCTGAACTGTACTGAAAATCCTGGGACAATAATCGTACGATCTCAACCAGCCAATCACGACCGCTCTAAAGTTAAAATTTGTATTTTCTATGTTTTGTTTTATTATATAAGTTTAGTAGAATAGAGAGGGACTACTGCTTCTTTTTCTTCTACTACTCTTCATCCTACCTACCCCTGCAGCGGATGCCATGATTATCTAGATGCTGTCCGATTGATTGATGACTACAAACTTTTCCAAATCTACAGGCTATGACAGATGCTTGCACGGCTTCTGGTCCTTTGATAAATTTGGGATTGTAGCGTGCTGAGCAGAGAACTTTGAGCATTGGCCTGCTTTTCGGACAATTACGCCAAAATTTGGTTATGCAGAGCCAATGAGTTAGATGACTTCAATAGCCAGAATAGATAAATTTGATGTTCTGCGATTTATCTGAAATAATCAAGAAATGCAAATATAAATTCTTATGATAAATTTAGATAAACCATTATTGATTAACGAGAATTAATGAGTTTGTGGTTTTTCATTTAAAAGAGACGTATGAGTGTTGGTGTTATGGGCCCCACCAATGAATGTATGTATGAATGAGTGTATAACAACAGGTCTGCGACGCAGGGAGGATATTGGTATATGTTGTTCCCCATTTCCGGATTTGCGCTGGATCAGTTTTTCTGGTAGCAGAGTTATGGTTTTTATTGTTTTGGTTTGGTGATTATTGTTTGTAAATTGCTTATTGATTGTGGAAAGTATTGGTTTATGTAGTAACACTCTATGTTGAGTCGCGTTGAGTTTTATGTCGTTTGACGGCTTCTGGGATGTAGGAAGTCGGAAGTTTGTAACGGTTCCGTAGTAGAGCAGAGGTAAGCGCTGCTCTCGGGAAAGACGGAATTGTTGTTGCCCTGTAGGTACACGGGGAAAACGTGTGACGACTGGAGTTGCACGACGCAGTGTCTGGGTTCGATTCGGTAACATCGTCGTGTGTTGCCATTAGAGACATTTTCTGTATGAAAAAAGTGTATGATAGCGAAGGTCACCTGTGAAATTTTGGTTTTAGGTACCAGGAGTCCAAAAGGCACTCTGATCACGCTTATCACTGGAAAGGTAATAGGTGTTCCCTAAGCTTGTTAGAAGGATAAAGTAGAGGGAAGTGCTACTTTATTAACGAATGTCATAATTTTGTAGAAGGGCAGAGGTAAGCGCTGTTCTCGGGAAAGACAGAATTCTGTGTGAATGAACTACATTTTTCGTATGAAAGTGCGTGAATGAAATAGCATTCAGGTTAATTGTGAAACTCTGGTTTTATTTCTCAGGAGCAGAGCGTCTCCAACTAAGTGTCTTAATTCTGGAGAAACGGTTAGCTGATGCTTGCTAGAAGGGTAAGGTAGAGGGATGTGCTACTTTATCAACGGAAGTAACGATTCCGTAGTAGGGCAGAGGTAAGCGCTGGTCTTGGGAAAGACGGAATTCTTGTGAAAAAGGTCATTAACTATTGTTGGTTAGCGAAACAGATAATGGTGGCGTTTTTATGTCGTTACTAACCGATTTATAAGTCAGAAGAACGTAAGAAAGTTTGCCAATAAATTTTGTAAATGAGGGGTCAGCAGAAGCAGGAGTAGTGAGAAAAGCTGACGTCAGAAAGACCGCGCTGGGAATGGACAGTCAGTAAGAAACGTAGACGCTCCTGATTGGTACGTTAGTGTAAGCCGCGCTGAGAGTGGAGAATTACAGGGTGACATAGACGCTCCTGATTGGTGCGTTAGTGAGAGTCGCGCTGGGATTGGAGAATTACAGAAGTAACGTAGACGCTCCGGATTGGAGCGTTAATGTGAGTCATGCTGTGATTGGTTAAAACAACAGAATAGTCATAGGGAAAATCTAGCGATATACGGAAGACAAAATGATGTATTACGATCCACCAGAAAAAGAGAAAAAGTCCTGGTTTGGAAAGATCAAGAGCTTATTTAAAAAGGACAAACCGATTGTGACTAGAGAGGGAAAATTGCTTCCTCCACCAAAATCGCCCGCATTATTTATGGTTGCGAAATATGGATATCATACTTGTATTTGGTTGGATAATTGGGCAAAGTATACAAAAGCTGATGGAGTTTTGGCGTTTCCGGAACATGGTTCATTTAATTTAGCGGTTTTGAGAAATTTGAGAGAGAAAATGATGAATCTAGAACTGAGACCTAGACCAACACAGTTTGAAGCATTGACGGAATGGGAAGATGAAATGCATGACAGAGAAAGACAGAGAAGTGGCGGAAGGTATAGGTACATGTTTGGTAGATCATATGGACAGGAGAATCATGATGATAGAATGAGGAGATGGCAAAGTGCAAATATGGCTGATGGTTTGTTCCCTGTGAGACATACTGAAGAAGTTAGCAGTAGAAAATGTGTGGAAAAGCGAAATAATATCGAGTCAAAAGGATATGGTGTGCATGAATCAGAGGATGATGTTCTTGACGACATGTTTTATAAAAATCCACCCCCTTATCAGTCAGATTCCATCCCATTGACACCAAGTGCGCCAATGAGAGAGACTCAACGAAATATAAAATTTGAATCAGTATCACAAGAAACAGGAAGAAACAATCCTTTTAGAGAAATAGAGCAAACACAACATGGCAAAGTGGGTATTGAAAATTCAGCTGAACTAGCGAAAACCACTTTAGAATTAACAGAAAAGATTAGGGAATTAACTAAGAATCTGGAAGCCGTAACTGTTCCTGCAACCATAGGACCTGTAATGACTATTTTTGATAAACAGAAGGATAGTGAGCACTGTCTGACGATTACTTATAACAGTAATAAACAAACAGAGAGGCTAGAAAAGAATATAGACAAGAACCTATGGAGACAAACAACAAGAATTTCAGAGCAGAGTACGCCTAAAAATTTGACAGTAAATCAAAGTTTAATGGATAGGATAATAATGATGACAGAATCAGTTCCAGGAACACCAGAGAGATTAACACAACAGAATACTGAGAAAGATAGTGTAGGGCCTACCTCAGAAGAATTAAGTGAATGGTTAAGGAGTTTGCAGCAAAAAGATAAAGAATCCCAATCTATAGATGTGGCTAAGCTGAAGATTGTTTTGGAAGAATTAATAGTAGGGACTATCCCCACGGAAAAGTTAAAAGCCTATCAAGACGAAGAATTACTATTTTTATGTAAAAGTATAACCCGGAGAGCAAGAAATCTACATGAAAGACTAGAAGAGGTGGCAAATGAAAAGGGTATAGATTTCAAAAAAGTAAAAGCTTTACAAAAACCATATAGAATAGATTTTTCTGAGAAAGATATTGAAAATCTGAATACTGCAGGAAGAGCAACCCAGATCAAAGACATAATCATTTTTTTAAGAAAATGGGGAGATGTAGATAAATGGAGAAGTAGGTGGTTTCGAAAACGAGATGATGGCTCGGACAAAACATTTGCAGCTTTCCCTGTAAGAGAAAAGGAAAAGGTAGTAACAGAATGTCCCACGAGAGAAATTCCAGGAGGAGGATATGTACATGTTCCTAGGACTAGACAAGATATTTTGTCATTAACCAATGATTTCCCTCGAAAAGCCAGTCGAGTGGTATAGGCAGGTGGATAGGTTCGTAAAGTTATCAAAAGTTTTATGGATTGATTTAAACAGTCTTTTTGACATAATAGTACCAGCAGATTTATGGACAAAGTGTAAAATCATGATAAATTGGCCTACACAAGAATACCCTAGGGACCCAAAAACGGGGGCCCCTGACCCCGAAGTGATGAAAAAATATGAACAAGTAATTAGCTTTGTGAAAAATAAAGTACCTCCCAAGGAGACTGATTGGGTAAAAATTGACAGGACTCATCAGGAAGCTAAGGAATCAGTACACGCTTATTATGAGAGGTTGATCCTCGCCTTTAAGCAGTTTAGTGGTGATGAGAATTTGAGTGAAAAGGATTTAAGTCACTTTGTATACCGATTTGTGAATGAGCTGCGTCCAGAGATAAGTGAAATGATTAAACAGCATATAGTGGACTGGCAAAATAAGAAAATAGATGAAGCACTGAGACATGCAAAACATTTTAGTGACGAAATTGAAGCCAAACAGCATAAGTTAAAAGAAAAGGCTATGTGGGCACAAGTTAAAGTGTCAGAAAAACAGGAAGCTCAATTGAATGAACAAGCAAATGGTACAGGTATGAAACCAAAATTTAATAATGGAAAAGGAAAGGGACAATTTAATATAGAAGAAGCCAAAAAGAAGTGGCCATGTCATAATTGCGGAAGAATAGGGCATTGGAAATCCGAGTGTAAATTTCCCCCGAGTACTAATGGTGATAATGCATCATGGAATTTGCAGGTGCAGAAAGAGGTGAGTTGTCCACCACAGCGACAGCAGCAGGTTGTTGCCCAACAGAATCAGGCGCCTAAACCGCCTTTTCCACAGAGCGTAAATCCTCAGAAATATAGTAATGAGACAGGATTCTACAACGAAGAACAGGTAAATAAGCTGTCGCATGCTAGTGCTGTTTCGTAGTATTGGCTACATCGCGATGAGAGTGAATCAGAAGAAAGTTGTTGACGGTGCAGAGGGGAGGAAGAAGAGTGCATACTTGGCGCAACTCTAGAAGTAGATCAGACAGGTCCTTTTGTGGATGGAAAGGTAAATGAAGAAAATATTAGTTTCCTAGTAGATACTGGTGCTACTCGATCCACAGTCAGGTCAGCTGATGTTAAAAACCTTCCTCTCTCGGACGAAACAATCCAAGTTGTTGGAGTATCCAACAGACAGATTAAAACGTATCTTACAGAACCAGTAAAAGTTAACATAGGGACATTTTCTGAAATGCACCACTTTGTTGTGTGTGATTCAAGCCCTGTAAATTTGTTAGGAAGAGATTTGTTGTGCAAAATGAATTGCACCATATTTTGCACTCCCGATGGTATAGCATTCGAGACCCCTGATGAAGATGTATTGTATAAAATGACTATGGCAAATATGGACACCGAAATTACTGAGGCATTTGCTGTATTTAACCCTGATGAGCTACCGAAATAATTGAAAAAGACAGTAAAGGCAGAAGTCTGGGATTTCACAGGAGAAGATGTAGGATTAATGAAAAATGTAGACCTTGTAAAAGTGACAGTGAAAGAGGGAATACGTTATCCAAACATTCCTCAGTATAAATTGACACCTGAAATAATTGAAGGGATTACTCCTATAATAGAGAAAATGATCAAACAAGGTATTCTGAAAGAAATATTGAGTAGTCCATGTAATTCACCAATTATGGGACTGAAAAAGCCTAATGGAACGTTCAGAATAGTGCAAGATTTGAGAAAAATAAACAAAATAGTTGTGTCATGTTGTCCTATTGTACCAAATCCATCAGTAATTTTGTATCAGATTCCACATGATGCAGAATGGTACACAGTGATTGACCTGTGTCATGCTTTCTTTTCTATCCCATTGCATCATGACAGTCAGCAGATTTTTGCATTCCGTTTTGGCGACCGTATTTTGGCATGGTGCCGAATCCCACAGGGGTATACAGAGAGCCCCTCAATATTTAACCAGATCTTGAAAAGGTCCTTAGAAGATCTAGAGATGTCCGAAAGTTCAGTACTAGTCCAGTATATTGACGACCTGCTTGTGGCGTCAAAAACACGAGAAGCTTGTGTAGAAGATACCATAGCATTGCTAAATCATCTAGCAGATGGAGGACTTAAAGTATCCCCATCAAAATTGCAATTCTGCCAGACAGAAGTACAATATTTAGGCCATAAAATTGAAAAAAGGCTGAGAAAAATAACAATAGAAAGAATCAAGATAATAAAAGGAATGAGAGCACCAATGACGCAAAAAGAAGTGAGAGTGTTCCTTGGAATGATAGGATATTGTCGACAGTGGATAAGTAACTTTTCCCTGATTGCAAAATCTTTGGTACGTCTGACAAGAAGTGATGTAAAAGATCCCATCGAATTGAATAAAGAAGAGTTAGCAGCCTTTAAACAGTTGAGAGATGGTCTGTGTGAGGCACCAGCATTGGGTATGCCTGATTATGAGAAGGAGTTTGAATTGTATTGCAGTGAGATGAATGGATGTGCACTTTCTGTATTAATACAGAAACATGGGAAACTGAGAAGACCAATTGCATATTTTTCAGCTATGCTTGATCCAGTGGCTGTAGTGTTGCCTGGTTGTTTGAAAGCAGTGGCTGCCACTTGTAAGAGTCTGGAACAGAGTGATGGAATTGTGATGGGATATCCTGTGCGAGTGTTTGTACCTCATGATGTGGCAATCCTTCTAACAAGGAGCCGCACTCAGTTTATGACGCACAGTCGGCTGACTAAATATGAAAAAGTCATATTAGGTGCAACGAATGTGAGCCTTGCAAAATGTCTGAATGTGAATCCTTCAACGTTATTGCCGGATGCAGATAATGTGAAAGTCAGAGATGACGTGGATCATGACTGTTTGGATGTGCTTGATTTCTGTACCAAACCACGTCCTGATATAAAAGATGAACCTTTGTCAGAAAGTGATTATGTGATGTTTGTGGACGGGTCATGTTTGAGAACAGACGAAGGAAATCTGAGTGCAGCGTATGCAGTATGTACAGTTGCAGCAGTAATGGAAGCATCTTACCTAAAAGGAGTAAAATCAGCCCAAGTAGCTGAACTCATTGCATTGACAAGAGCATGTAAATTGGGAAAGAATGTAAGAGTGACTGTGATAACAGATAGTCAGTATGGCTTTTGTGTCATGCATGACTTTGGCCAAATTTGGTCACAGAGAGGATTCTTGACTTCGTGTGGAACCCCTATAAAGAATGCTGAAGTGGTTGGAAAATTGCTCGAGGCGATACAGCTGCCTAAGCAATTAGCTGTTGTGAAGTGTGTTGCACACTCCAATGCTGGAGATTATGTAGCAGTAGGGAACAAGTATGCAAATGATATGGCTCAATATTGTGCGCGGAACCAGAATTCAATTAACAGGGCAAAGGAGAAGGAAATGAATTCATATCCTTTGTTGTTTACTAACATTGTGAATACCTGGGAAGAGGTGAGGCAGTTACAAGAAGAAGCAGGAGATGAGGAAATGAGACAATGGGTAAAGGCAGGATGTGCACCAAGGGAAACAGATCATGTATGGGTATATCAGGATGGAAGACCAGTTATGCCTGATAGCATGGTGTCAGCCATGGCCCGGATGTATCATGGACAAGCACATGTAGGGAGAGATGCCATGCTTAGATTATTTCGGCAGACATGGTATAATGCAAAATTCAGACTTGTTGCTGAGAGTCTTTGTCAACGATGCCTTATTTGTCAGCAGTTCAATCCTGGAAGAAAAACAGTGGTAAGTCTAAGAACGATAGGTCAAGAAGGAGGGCCTTTCACCAGAAGGCAAATCGATTTCATTGAGATGCCTCCCTGTAACAGGTTGAGGTATGTTTTAGTGATGGTCTGCCTGTTTTTTAGATGGGTAGAAGCATATCCCACGAGAAGAAGTGATGGGATAACAGTAGCAAAACTGCTTTTGAGGGAGTTCATCCCAAGATTCGGATTTCCAGTCACAATTGAGTCAGATAGAGGAAAGCATTTCCATAATGAAATCATGAAGCTGATTTGTGAAGCATTGAATGTACAACAAAAACTGCATTGCGTCTATCGGCCAGAGGCTTCTGGTGTGGTAGAACAGGTAAACGGTACTATCAAAAACAGATTAGGAAAAATGTGTTTAGCCACAGGACTGAAATGGCCTGATGTCTTGCCTCTGGTACTCATGACTCTTAGATCAATTCCAGATAGAAACACAGGTTTGAGTCCCCGCGAAATTGTAATGGGGAGAGCAATGAGGCATGTATTCATTCCAGTCAACAAGTTATTGCCTATCTCTGATGACTTGGTGTTGGATTACTGTAAGGGGCTGGCTGACGCCATACATTCTGTGTTTCATCAGGTTGGATCAGATGCCACCACCCTTGAAAAGAAGCCAGCTCATGATCTGAGCCCAGGTGACTGTGTGAGAATTAAAGTACACAGAAGAAGGAACTGTTTGGTCCCACGTTAGGGGAAAACCACGACAAGTGATTTTAAGTACAACAACAGCTGTAAAGTGTGCTGGAATAAAGAACTGGATCCATGCTAGTCATACCCTGCGAATTCCAAATCCAGTAGATAACAGAGAAGGAGAATATTTTGAAGAATCAGAATCCAGCTCTGAATCTGATACTGAAGACAATAGAGCAGGACCAAACTTTAAAAGGGGGGAGTCAGAATCAAATTTGACAGTTGCCCCAGAGAATATTCCCTTGAGAAGAACTCAGCTCAGACTCAGAAACAGAACAAGCACAAGTACGTACTGGGCAAGAGAAAAACAGTGAAGAGACAATAAAAGAGATTCTTGATAAAGAAATTCCTGATGGAAGGTTGAGAGAAATTCCACCTGAAGTAACAGAAATAGATGGTCAGGTGCCAGATATAGAGAGTGAGGCAAAGATTTTTGTGGAAGACCCCCGAGGAGTTGTAGGGAATTCAAACATCCAGTTAGGAGAAGGGACAGTTAGTCAGCAGGCAGATTGTGTGCAAGAAACACGAGGAGGGACAGAAGTAGGGAGAATTGAACAGGTGGTGGAAAGAAAAACAGTTGAAGGTAAAAGTCAAGTTGAAACAGAATCAGAAGACAGTGATGAAGAGGTACCTGAGGGTCGAGTTCTGAGGAAAAGAGCATGGAGAGCTGAGAAGAATGATATAGGAAAGAAGTGGCAAAGGCCAGCAAAAGATGAAATTTGGCCAAACAAAATAAAAAGATTGAGATACCGATGGACACGAGTGAATTCGTCTAGAGCTGAACAAGTAAATGAAGTATCTAGTCAAGAAAAGTTGAAAGACAAGGGAAACACAACAATAGAAGAAAATAAGAGAACAAGAAAACCTAACCAGAAGTATAAGTCGCCGGAGTGGTCATATATGGCGCTGCCTGATATAAAAGAAGAGGTGGATAGCCAAGAAAATCCAGAGGTGACTCTAC
The DNA here is from genome assembly GCF_964204655.1 of Triturus cristatus. Classification (NCBI taxonomy): domain Eukaryota; kingdom Metazoa; phylum Chordata; class Amphibia; order Caudata; family Salamandridae; genus Triturus; species Triturus cristatus. The sequence goes on from NC_140584.1 coordinate 446,622,914, forward strand.
CAGAAGTGGTTGAGGAAGACGAAGAATCAGAAATCCTGAGAGTAATCTTATCCCACATTGGAGAAGAGACGGATGTTCAGGAAATTCTGTACCAAGATTGTGAAAGGAAAGTGAAAGACGATCAAATGCCAAACTGAAAAGACCAAAAGCGATAACGGTGGAAAGACAATAAAATTACTTGAAGAGACATGAAGTGATAGACCCAAGTAGGTGCTTAGAGCCTTGGGTTAGACAAAACTAGCTGTGACGTAGAAGAGGCTAAGTCAAAAGACATTATTTATTTTTCGAAATGGCAACCACAGGGAATAGAAAAACTAAATGTAGTTTTCTTAGAAGGTGGTTAAAAATGTGTTGTTGTTGTGCAGGATTACTAATGCTTCTATGGAGTGTTTTAGCTTTGATGATTTCATTTAAGGTTACACTTGATACAATAGAACGACATAGTCAGAATAAAACTAATGTAGAAAAGTTTCTGAAAGTATATCCGACTAAAATAGATAGAAATTATTTTCATAAAGACAGATCTATAAATGATTTTTCTAACAATGTATTTTCAATACTACTATATGAATATGTAAAGACAATGGATGTAAGAGATTGCTACGTCTGCATGCAGTTACCTGCATCTGTATCTAAGGGAGTGACCTATCATCACCTCCCAGTAACTTATGGAATAACATGTAGTGTAATAGCAAGTTTGTTTTACAAAATAGGGAAATTAGAAAATTATTTTTCAGATGTAGATAACATATTTTCACAAGTAGCTGTAATTAACAAATTGAATAAAGTAAAACCTGCAAAAGGATTAGGTGAATTATTCTTAGAACCTAAAGAATTAACATTAGAATCCATATTTAGAAATAATCTAACTTGTAGTTTAAAGAAGGAGGAAAAGGTGTTCTTAGATATGGTTGAAGAAAGGAGATTCAAAATGCAAAAGAAAGTAGTTGAGGGAAGAGAGGAAAAGCAAGTCTGGGATGTTGAAAAGGAAAAACATTTGAAAGGAGAAGCTAGTCCAACAATGGCTTTAGATTGGCCGCAGAAAGGAAAGCTGTGTATTAGAAGGAATCAAACTGCACATGATAATTATTTTGTAGGTAACAGTGATTGCCATGATACATATCGAATCATGGGTGGATGGGGATTTAAAGGAGGAAATGATCCAGTTTTTCCTGGATTATATTTTATCTGCGGGAACAAATCATATTATCGATTACCGGATCATTGATTTGGCACATGTTATGTGGGTCTGGTTTTCCCAAAGATATTCCATGTGGGAAGAGGAAGAGATGGTGTACATGAGCTAGGTAGACAACTAACACGTAGAAGGAGAGAATCTTGGACAGAAATTGTGGGAGACATTTTTGAAGCATTGATACCAGCAGTGGGAATATCTCTGAATGCACATAAAATTAGAAAATTATCAACAGTAGTGGATCGCTTGTCAACAAGCACCGCTGGAGGATTTTTATTGGTAAATACAGAAATGGTTGCCATGCGTGCCATGGTAATGCAAAATCGACTTGCTCTTGATATACTTTTGTCAAAAGAGGGTGGAGTCTGTGGAATGCTGAAAGTTCAACATTGTTGTACTTACATTCCAGACGAAGGTCAAGATCTAAAGTCATACATTAAAAATATAACTGATTTGTATGAGGAAATTGCACCACCGGAGGTTGAAGGTGTCTGGGAAAAGATTGGAAAGAAATGAGCTTCCATTAAAGATTTTCTACTAAGATTAGGTAGTACATTTATAGGTAAAATCTTATTTCCATTAACCTGTGTAATTTTTCTTGTATTAGTTTTAAGACTAGGATGCTTATGTTGCAAAAGAAAGAAAATACAGAAAAATTTAAAAAGAGAAACTTTGAAAAAGAGAGAAAATAAAAGACGAGAAAGAGAATGTGAAGCAGTAGAATTAGAAGACATGAAAGATAGTATGTATAGAAAAGCAAGAGAAGAAGAAATTGGGGAAAATGAGATGTGAACTAAATTTTGAGAATTCATTTTCTTTTCATAATAGATATACAAAATTGTAGGTATTGTGGTGATAAAATCACCAAAGGGGGGATTGATGGAGCAGGTAGGGCAACATTTTGTATAACTCCTCTATTTCTGCATGAAGATACTAATTAAATAATCTATTAATTATAATATTATTAAACAAGTGTTGCATGTATACTAATCAACATTATTCATATTAAAATTACACATGGGATTTGCTAATTGCATGGCTATATAACTTTTATAATTAAAATCTGTACGCATACTAACAATAGTATATGTAAGTAATAGAATATTGCATGATATATGTTGCTTTGTGATGTTGCACCCATGAGGAGGATCGAAAAGGTGAATATAATTGCTTTAAATGTCACTATATGCTAGATAAATACAAGCACATAGAGGGATTAGCAAGGGGTTAACATTAGGATCACTATTTCCATGAATTAATTATTCTTTTGAGTTTGTTTCGCTTAAGTTGGCGTTTGGGCCTAAATCAAAGATGGTTGCCGTTACCACACGACGAAGTGGCCATTTTCTCATGTGGCGCGGAGTGAGCTGCACATGCGCAAGAAACTTCCTAATCCTCGCAGTAACCTCTGAACAGACTGTCCCCGGTCAAGGATGGCAAATTGGACTTTCGCCAAGATTGGGGAACAATCATCCTTACAGTAGACCGGAACAAGCTGATACTTCTTTAACCGCTGACCTCACCCCCTGAACTGTACTGAAAATCCTGGGACAATAATCGTACAATCTCAACCAGCCAATCACGACCGCTCTAAAGTTAAAATTTGTATCTTCTATGTTTTGTTTTATTATATAAGCTTAGTAGAATAGAGAGGGACTACTGCTTCTTTTTCTTCTACTACTCTTCATCCTACCTACCCCTGCAGCGGATGCCATGATGATCTAGATGCTGTCCGATTGATTGATGACTACGAACTTTTCCAAATCTAAAGGCTATGACAGATGCTTGCACGGCTTCTGGTCCTTTGATAAATTTGGGACTGTAGCATGCTGAGCAGAGAACTTTGAGCTTTGGCCTGCTTTTCGGAAAATTTACGACAACATTTGGTTATGCAGAGCCAATGAATTAGAGGTCTTCAATAGCCAGAATAGGTAAATATGATGTTCTGCGATTTATCTGAAATAATCAAGAAATTCTGAACTTTGGCGAGACAAATGCAAATATAAATTTTTATAGTAAATTTAGATAAACCATTATTGATTAACGAGAATTAATGAGTTTGTGGTTTTTCATTTAAAAGGTTAAAGATTCTGAATCTTAAAATGTGTTTTAGCTGGTTCTAAATCACCATCAACCAATCCAACTAAATTGGTCCATTCGACCAAGTGGGAGGAGTGCCTTGATGTTTGAGATTAGGGATCTATAGGCGAAGGATGTTAATGTATATTTTGTAAAATAACCTTTCTCTCCCTATAGGTGTTAAGGTATTTCCCCCCACATGTCCAGCGCTTGAAATACTCATTCTTGTGTATGAAGACTAGTGAAAGAGACGTTTGAGTGTTGGTGTTATGGGCCCCACCAATGAATGTATGTATGAATGAGCGTGTGTAACGACAGGTCTGCGACGCAGGGAGGATATTGGTATAGGTTGTTCCCCATTTCCGGATTTGTGCTGGATCAACGGTTACTTAAAACAAAAACGTTTTTCCTTCCCACAACGAGGTTGTTTTTTCCAAATATATATCTACACAATTTTCAAATAAAATGTAAATATTGCAATATTAAATGTTTCCATGACACCATCATGAGAGCAATCATCACGCCAACAGTTAGCACTGGGAATATCACCCTAAATGGTTCTCCCTAACATATGTAAACAGTTGACGCTGCGAATATCACCCTGATGGATCTCCATAATGAGAAAACTGAAAGAAGCAAAGTAAAACAACCTTCCTTGCCACAAAGACCTCTCTTCCATCTGTAACCTATCATTATTGATATGAGATTAGAGAATGTAGCTATAGCTAAATATACTCAGTCCTAGTACTACATGCACACTACTAGTACACAGTTGTTCGACGTACAGCACTCAGTCATTTAACAAAGGGTGCACAATCGTATCACATAGGACCCTGATCACAACAGACGTTTGTATCTAAAATGGGATTACAAGATGGGTGCATATTTACACCCATACAGAAATATTCCTTGCTATTTTCAGATGTTAAACCCTGCCGCAAATCAAAGGGTTAAAGTGTGTGCAATTCTGGTTGATGCACCTTGGATCAGGTTACTTCATGTGAAATGGAGCAAGTAATTCTCGATTCCATGGTGGCAAATTCAGAACTGAATGCAAATTACCCACCCACTCATTAGCACACCCTGCGGTATTGGTAATTGGCAGGTGTGAAATTTCCATCCACACTTACGCATTGTTAGTAATAAGGGTTAGTTGATAAGTCAAAAAGAGTCCCTATTTACATGGTATTTTATTGCATAAAAACCCTAACATCTCCTCAAACTAATCCGCTGCACATCATTACATTTCCTAAAAATGTCTTGCAGCTTCAGATATTTGAGGCCTGATTACATAGACTGTACTGTTATCAAGCACTGCAAATGTTTGTGCAAAGTTGCATTAATATCTGTGCAAAACTGCTCGATTGCGATCTGTGTAACTCTCCCTTAGATTTTTGCTGGAACAAAACAGCACGGATCACTGCACAAGGAAACAGCACATCATTATAATACGTAATGTGGAGCCAGATAGCACCTAGTTGCAAATCAACACCGCCTGAGCAGTGTATGTAGTCTGTCACTCGATTATCGAGCCTGCATAACCCATAACCAGGAATTAACTTCCCACTGCAAGTAGGAAATGACAGTGAATTGTCCTCTGTACAGAGGTTGGGATATATTAGGCATTGATACTGGATTAAATTCATGTCTAAAATAAATGTCAAGTTAGTACGATTAAGATTTTCATCCAAGCAATTGTGCAAAAAAATTGTTTCAGGATTGTCAACCCATCCAGTCCCCGAAATCAAATAGACACGATGTTGGATTGACAGTTAAGTATATTTATATGCATTGCTTCTTATATTATCTTTAAAGGTAATCTTGGAAAAAAGCCTCTTTGTTTTTAAAATCAGAGAAACACTTATCACTACATCAGCACCAAGGATGCCCCAAGTAAATCACTGCTGTGTCACTTTAAAAAGCCATGGTCCATGTATGGAATGCATTTACCACTGCAGGAAATATACGAAGAATAAATGTAAACAGAATATAAGCTTAGATTCAATCGGAATTCGCCACAGCGATGATAGATGTCATGGACTCTATAATTTGGGAAATCTGTGCTCAGTGCGTAGGGAGTTTGAAGTCTTGAGAGAGTTGCCTCAGAAACCTATAACGTTGCACCATTGTAACGTGTATCACTCTCATGGGTCGAGCTTTGAGAATGCACTCATTATTAACACATAACTATTGCATTACTTTGTTTAAGAATATCGTTTTGAATTCACATTTATGTCTTCAAAATTGTCAGCTAGATCCTGGATCTAATTTATTGGTGAAAAGATTTGAGTCCTGGTTTACACATTGGTGTAGGCAGCACCTGATCCCTGCTAACACCAAGCCATTCCCACCCCTCCATGGCCACCAATAATTATTTTTCTCTATTACAGGGGCAGCAGGTCTGTGGTGGGAGAATGGTAGGCAGTGCCAGACATAAACATGGAGTAGAAGTACTACTGTGCTGACATCCCTCTCCCACCTGGTTGTTACTGAAGGATCCCCTTGCAAAAATCACTACTGGCAGAGACGCCAGGGATGGGGCAATCATGAAATTGCTGTCAGTGCAAAGCAGAGCGGGAGGGATTTGGGGACAGGTGGAGGGGGAATCCCTGGATTCCGTATGGCTAAATGTGCCAATTCACCAAAGTGATATCTATGATTAACCTTCCTGGTTCCAATGAGGATCCTGGAGATCCCCTCTCCAGGATAGCACAAGCCTGTGGTACCTGCAAGGAAATTCTCAGCATTCACCAATATAATATGCTTCCAGCAGTCATTTAACACTTGCCATCTTTATTTTGCTTCTCTATAGTCAGGTCTTCTTTTTTTGTGCTTTTTAATATTTTCAGTAAGCGATTTTGTGGCATCTGATGTAGGGACTGAACATATTGGCATATTCCTAAATAAACAAAAAAAACAGATCTATTTGAAATGATATGCATCTCTCTTGCATCCTATATCTGCAGTAAATATTCTTTTGATCCAATGTCATTCATGTATCGGCTCGAGACCACTTAATCACACGCATGAAGAACATATTGATACTGTCAATTTTTCTGGATTCATCCTAAAGAAGTTCCGAAGGGGGACGACCATGATGTTTTGTTGTCTGGCTGTCTCAACACAGGGGTGAGATACTTGCTGTAGCCATGTCTCAGTGCAAAGCAGTATTTCTCTACATTTGGTACAGGGGCACGTTAGATTAGAGATCCCATCGTCAAATGTATTGTTCATTTCACACCAGTCTCCAATCAGTAGTTGACAAAGTACTCTAGACACCGCAATGTCATCAATCTCCACAAATGCACGCCTTTGCTAAAGTTAAATGTTCTCAGGAGGATAAGGCTTCTTGAAAAATAAGAACATTTCAGTAGATGATCCAAAGTGCTATGATCTGGTATAACCAAACCTATCTCTGGAGCACCCAGGTTTCATCCCAACTCTCCTCTGCCTAAGTTCACCTATTGACTCCTGTTCAAGATTCTTTATTAAAATGTATGGTAAATGAATGCAAGAGAAAATTGAAAACATATGTATTACAATAGGTTTCATCACCTATTGAATCCTAAAGGCAAGTGTAAAATTGTCATACGTTTTACTCGTTCCTGTGCGCCTACTGTCTCAATATATTCTTTTATAACATAACATCTTTTTATCATACATGGTTTTTCAATAATCACCCCAATGACTCCTGAAAATTTCCATGACCAACTTCAAGATCCGCCCACTTTTCCAAAACATGACCAACAAACATTTTCAATGTCTCTTCCCAAAATTCTCTGGTATCACCCATTACGCAGTCTTTGTTGGGAAGCAGGCTTTACCAGTGGAAAGAACAGTTTTATTGGATTCTGTGTTTTCTTCGCCTTTAAGGTTTCACAAAGACCACTCAAGACCTTTAATGAATTTGGAGATTTTCTTCAACCGTTTCTTTTCAGTCCATCAAGGTAGTCATCTATTACAAGTTTTTATTTAACACACATATCATCATTTTTACAATAACAATAACTCCTTGCTTTAACATTACAAGGAAAAAGTCAGAAGTAAGGCAATTGTGTTCAGTCTTAATATTTTAAAGGGTTTATACAATACCTGAAATAGTTTAAGAGCCTTCACAAGTCCACCAACTTCATTCTTTAAAGAAAAAATGATGGCAGCTCTCCCCCTTTCAGTGGAATGGTCTCTGTTATCCTTATTTTCTTCAGCATTTATGTATTTTAGCTTGTTTAGCTGTGAACACATGCAGAATTTGGGTTTGTTTGTGAAACGAAAATTGCATAAGAGACAGGCTAGGACAAATGACCAATCAATTACTTGAGAAATGTGTTTAAACCATTTTCTAAAACAAAATGCAATTTAGTTTTATACAGGTCTGTCAAGAAGTTAATGAGCCACAACCTAACGTCGCACCTCTAAATACAGAGACAGGCAACACTTGTTCTAGGTCTGCACCCTATTTATGACCTCCATTCACCTTCATGGGTGCATAAGTAAGGTAACTAGTTATCTTTCAGTTTGGTCAGGATCTGTCCTGTATAAAGTGCACTCTGAATGTGTTTGTTTAGTTTTTTACAATTGTCTGGTGTTGTTAAATACAATTTTGTCAGAACAGCATGCTAAAAAGCATAACAAATAAAAGTAGACAATATCTATAAAACCATAACAAATTTAAAAAGTGCCCTGCAGCATAGCATTACTGGCAAGAATAACATTCTAGAACTGCTATAGGTGCATATTTGGCATTACTGTAAGTAAATGTTTAATTCCATGTGGTCATAGTATTTTTTACTGTTCTATGTTCAGATGTTCTATTGTTTCAGAAAACTTTTTTTATCATGCTGACATTCACTCCAATAATCTAGTGCATATAGTAGGCACATTTTATGAGTAGGTTGATATTCATTTTATTTTTGTAGAACAAAAGAGATGGGCTACGTTGTTGCTTTTTTTTCCTCTTGTTTGTACATTCGCTTTGGCAACGCATATTTGTGCATGCCTCCTTACCTCCGTCGTTTCAACCTTATTGTAGGACCAATTTGCCTTAGGACTAGATGCTATACATTTCAAATCCATTGACGTGTAAGTGCTTCTTACTCTCAAAGTAAAGAACTTCATTTGCCTATACTTTATAGAAACTTATTTTGAACGTACACTGATTTATTTGTGTAAGGCAATAAAGTTATAAAGTCAAACACTGAGCTGAAAACCAATCAATATCACATTAGGTATTTACACAACCTTAAGGGTTGCACATATGCTTCATCTGCAGGTTTAATTTCTCTATAATTGAGGATTATTCTTGCACTTGTAATTTACTTATGAATAGTTAATACAATCAAGGCAAGGCACAGTGCACTGAAATGCACCCAATCATCTTATTTTTGCACAACAAATATGTTAGTGGTTTTTATAAATAAGGCCTTTGCATCAATATTTAGAACAGTGTATTAAAGCCAAAGAATATGAGTGAACAAATGAATTAACCAAGTGTTCAACCTATTAACAATCAAGTCTTCATTCATTTATGAGCAATGTAATGTAAAATTATTTTATAGATAACTTGGTTAAGTTTTCATTTACGTAAAACTTTATGCCTTTAGAGCTGAAGGCATTCCTAAATCTTGTTGTAGTTACTACAAGGGCTTGTTAGGGTGTCTAAACTTCACCTTTACAATGCCAGTCCACAAGGAAGTCAGTTAACCCTTAATCCAGATATATATGTGTATTTGTTATAACGTGGTTGACGACCAAACGTACCTGTTAATGTATAGTCAGTGCCAAAATAGTAGTGGTTTATTGATGTATAGCATCACAGTATCAGTATTTCATAGCACAGGATATACGTTGAGGCTGTTGTGCTGAGTCCTAAAAAAGCATATTCATAACAGATCCACACTAAAATAACAATATTCATCTTTTTTTTCCTTATGAGGAACATGTTGCGCTGTTTGGCACAGTTAAACTTTGGACTTTTCCAAGTCTGTGTCAGTAGTTATATATAGGCAATATTAGGTTATGATTTAAAATCACAACCTGTATATGGACACACCTGTAAGTGGCAAAGCAACCATGAGACACACCTGTAATACAAGAAAGTGTGATGTGACCGAGGTGTCCAAGTGTGTAAAACAAGGTTAGGGAAGGAAAAGCAGGCAATGGAAAAGCAACAACAAAAAAAAGGTTTTGCCAATGTACATCTACCTTCACAGCCTTGAAAAAGTGACAAGCCTAACTGTACCTGAGGGCAAAACATGTATGAGCCATTTATTATTTTAAAAAAAGAATATTGTTATATGAATGTTGCTCTGCTAATATGCTTTTTTGGACATGGCACAGCAGCCTCCACTTAAAACTCTGTATTGTGAAATAATATTTCCTAAATCTTGATTCATGTAAGATTGATTTTCAAATCCATATTGATTGAAACTTTATTTACTTTGATTTAGGGCAGAACTTTTTCAAGTGTTAGGACCATATAGCAGGGATGTGTCAGTGCACACCATTTCATCAGTGATCCTCTTTATATAATGGTAACAAATGACACCATTGTATTTTCAAAGTAGGATGCAAACTCTCTCCCTAAAATGGATTATATTTTATCAAAGCTATACAAGGGTCTGAAAGAAGAACCAAATAGGCTGGTAAAGAAAATGGTGAAGTGGCAATGTGGGTGCTTGGCAAGAAACAGTTTTTGAAAACAACTTTAGTGCCAAATAATGAAAAATAAATTGAAGATTGAAAATCGAAAAACAGATGAGGCTCTGCCCAAAAGACAGGAAGTTAGACTATGGCTGCCTGATAGAGGTGTTGTACAGGGTGGCACAGCAGAACCTGTAGAAAAATTATCTGTGTGGATGAAGGAGTTGAACCCAAGGTTGCAATCCTCATGGTTTCTGTCTCATGGTATGCTGTGTGAGATAATTATGAAGTTGTGGATGATAATCTAGGCCCCAGATGGCAGTTATGAGGAAAAAGGGGATAAGGAGTATAGGAACAAGAAGGAGGATAACTGAAGTGAGGTGTTTAAGTATTGTGAATTCATATTCAACTCTGCAGTATTTTGAATGGGCATCTGTTTAGTAAAAAATAAATTAAATACAAAGAGATTGTCACCAAACTGATGGTGGTTAAAGAGGTTATCAGCAGCCAGTTAAACTTTGCTTCTCTAAGAAAGAGAACATTTAATTGTCCCTAATTCCCTGCCATCACAAGATATTGTACATACATATATGTGTGTCCAGGATAGAAAATGAGAATCATGGTTTCTTAACAAGTTTCAAGAACGTTTCTGTATTCCACAATAATTGGCTGTAGAAATCATACAAATGGAGGACTTAATATTAATTGAAGCTTTAACCCTAAAGGCATAGGCTTCTTTATTGCTTGTAGACATGAAAGATATTCTAGTCTCCAGAAAGTACAGCCATTAAAAAGCTAGTTAAATGACCTACAATGCCGTGAATAATCACATCAATAGCCAAGAGCCTGGTCATTCTGAACGCCCTCTAGTTCTGATTCCTCTTGAGTCCCTTTCTTAGCATTTGGAGAGTTTGCCGAAGAACAACCAAAATTACAGGAAGACCCACCAGCCAAACTGAGAAAGGGAAAAGGAAACCTCCCAACATTGTTGAAATCATATTAACCTGCAAATGGTGGGCAGCACACCAGAAAGGTCTTTTAAGTCCAACTGGAGCCCCTGTACTCAGGATCAAACCAGGCACGCGACTACAGCTGCAGTACTACACCCATCTTCAGTCAACAATCCGCTTCCAGATTGCAATTAAAATGAAATCAACGTGCTCGCAGTCTTTTCCTCTCTCACACTATTGGTGCATTACATTCAGTAGGTAGAGTAAGGACCCTTACACTGCTAAGTGTATAAAACTGAGTGCCTCCAAGGCACTACTTATATAAACTGCAACACCACTAGCACCCTTAACACCTTGGACATGCACTGATGCTGTCCTGTCCTGACAACTGAACGTTTATAGGTTTTTCTTGAACAATGTATTTGTAGAAAGAGGGGGTACCCCTGAATTAGTTTCCTGAATCAGGGTGAAGGTATTATTTGTGAATAAACATTTAGGAAACAGATAAAAAGTGGATCTGTGCTAAACAACAACAACATGTGACCAGAAAACAATGAATATTCAAAAAGACATTATTTTATTTGTTTTTGATATAAAAGATTTTTTTTAAATGCTTTCACTATTAAATAGAGAATTGATCAAAAATTCATAAAGCAAAACGTAATAAAAAAAAATACATTAAACATACAATATTTCCTTTAGCCTATGTGAATGGTACACATGAAGATTATAGATAATTATAACCATTGTTTATACCTATTTATCTAACCATACATGGCTGGTTGATGTGATATGTTTTATGTCAAAATTAAATCAAACACAAAAGACTAAACCAAAGTGGATACAAATGAGATAAGTCAATACAAGATTTATAACAATCTACCAGACAATGTAGTTATGGCTAACATAATTAGTATCTACGCGCGTTTCGGCGGAACGCCTTCATCAGATAGCCATATGAGTCTAAAAAAAGAAAAACACTTATCGAAGAAAACATATATAAATCTGAACACATATTGAAGATCCTACTGATTCATTCTGTCATGTACTAGATCAGAAATTTAAGAATAAAATTAATTTTAATTTAAAAAACCATGTCACAGTGAAAAGATGAAAATAACCCACATGTCACCTCAGGACTGTTGGTTACATTGAGAGATAAAACCAGTTTGGCATGAGAAAGAGTAGAGCCAATATCCGGCGTGGAAAGCCACCAAAAGAAGATGTGAAAGAATACGGCTGAAATAATTTCACAATATATATAAAATAGAATAGCCAAGTGTGTGTGATAATGCCTCCAACACAGACAGAGATGATATCAAATGTCCCAGGTAAACAATATAGAGCTGGTTAGTTCAATCGAATGATGTTACCTCGTAAGATATATAAAAAGAGCTTCTAACATGGAAGCATGAAGTGTCAGATGATAATGCCAATAGATATGTCGTTGGCTTCTGCAAGTAAAGATAAGAGCATCAAGGATATCATTCTTACCACAGAACCAAGTGATATCAAATAAGAAGAGAATAAGGTTCTGACAATGTTGGATCCAAAGTTTCTACTAAGGAGATACAAATGTGACCGATATACATATATTATTTCACAATTCTGAAGTGCTGATGTTCCCATATATACAATACATGTGGACTATCTATAAGTTTGATATATCTAGCTAGCCAGTTAAATGATATATAGAGAGATCCTGAAATTTTCCGTGTAAGTTACAGGGCCGTGAGGTAAAAAGTCTGAAAAAAGATATTTGATAATTAAGGTCTTACCTTATATGTTTGACGAAGAACCTCTCATGAGTCGAGGGATGTTTCTATAGAAGGGCAGGACAATGTTCAAGGGATGTATAAAACTTCTAATCACAGCAATTGACGGATTCTCCTGAATAATACCAGATGTAATTAGATAATATGGAATTACATGTGGCTAATCCATTAGATGCTAGAATGTACACATGGTGTACAAAAAAGAGTAAGATGTAAATTAGATGTGTACCTTCATATGGAAGGCAATACTCCAGAGTAAGTAATGATGACTTGATGTGGCTGAGGGTTTCACAAGATTCTCACTTGGATGGCCAAAGGACGTAAAGAAGGAAAGGGTCCTATGGATTGAGGCAAGGGATACAGTGTATCAGTAAAAATACTTTGATATTGATATTGAAAGAACCTACGCAGCAAAGTTCAACTAGTCTCAGTATTTCTGAGATTGATTTAATGTTAAAAGATCAGTATATTACCTCTAGTGGTTGCCAGGGACCAGGATATTAATAAATCACGTTGTCTAGTGAGAGCCCCGGATGGCGCTGAAGAACAGATGTGGTAAGTCTAGCCCGGATAACTCGGAATATATTCCTGAGTGTAGAAATAGGAAGCATGCAATATATCTGAAGGTGGGTGAAAACGCTAAGCCCAATGTTATTATAAAAAAAATCAAGCGCAACCATAAGGTTGACTGGATGGATGCTTCAAAAGTGGAGAAAAAGGGGGGGGGGGGAAGTGCAGCGTATGAAAATGATTACTGTGTCTATGATTATACGTAATGCTGATTTACACGATCAATCATCCTGCCTGTGATAAACATACCTTGGAAGAGAACAGATGGCAACGCGGTGAAGGATAATCCACTACTGTTAACAGTAGAACCACTACTGTTCTAGTGGTTAATGTCAGGAGGGCCGCCACCTCTGCCTGCAAGCCCCATGATCGTCCAACAAGAAGGTTCCACGTCTGGTGAAAGAAACACCGAACGAGAGACCGTTGGGTTATCGTGTTTAAATACGCGCGCAAATACCGTGTTATTTTCTACTTCCTGGTTGTGCGAGATCGTTGTCGCGTGACGAGAAAGAGAGGCATTAAAGTATAAGGTAGACAGCAACTGCCATCTTAGATGATTAATGTAGATGCAAAATATATGCCAAAATCATACGATCAATAGAAGGGTAGGACAAAATATGTAAATATATTGTTGGGAAAATGCCATACAAGAAAAAGTAAAGAGGAGACATTGAAGTATAAAAACAGGATAGTGCTGGTCATGCCACCCTCGGTGTGCTAACTATGAAATGCATGTCGCTGGGGAGCCCTTTGTTATCAATCATGAGAAAGCTCAGATGGATGTCCGGCGTGTATAGACAACATGTCTAGGGTATATCGGATAGTCATAGGAGAATCCAATGATTGCCAAGCTACTATACTGTAATTGGATTGAATACCTCCAGGTCATTTGGGATGAGAGTGATAAATATTCAACATTGTCAGTGTCTATATATTGATGTAAATACATGTATATCAGGAACAATCAGAGGCACATGTGGGGATTTATGAAGAGCAAAAATATAGAGAGGAATTTAGCTGTTGTTGTATTTGATCACCTGATCCCAGGGGATTTCATTATTCAGCCCATTTTTATATGTATCTAAGGTATAGATCCAGAAAACCTCTCTTTTTTTGTGTATTTCAGTACTTTGATTGCCCGAATTAATGCACATTTTTTACAGAATGAACCACTGTATATCTTGGGCAGTGTGTTGGGCCTCCATGTAATGTTTGACTAGCGGCCCGCTATTTTTTTGGTTCTGATCGCTGACCTGGTTTCAGTCAAGCGAGTGGTCATGGTGCGTAAAGTTTCCCCAACATATCCCAGATGGCACTGACATACAATGAGGTAGATAATATAAGTCATTTTGCAGTTGGTTAACAATGTCGATTTGATATTAATACCATTTATAGTATAGGTGGTAGTTTCTATGGCAAACTGGCACGCAACACAGGACATGGACTTAAAATTCCCAGTGGGGAATTCATTGCCCAGTAAGGATGTTTGGGTAAGGTATCTTTGTGGGGTTTGCATCCGTGAATGTACTATTAGATCTTTAAGATTTTTATTTTTTCTGTGGGCAAAGATTGCTTTGGCTAATAAATGTTCACGTTCTCTGGTTGCATTAAGGATGTGCTAGATGCTATTTACGATGTAACGAATTTTGTCGTTCATCGTGGAATGACGTGTGACAAACACTAGTCTCGAATTGGATGTTTGATCTGTTATGTTAAAAGATGTTGTCTATCGTAGAAACGAGCCAGTTTATACGAATCACGCACAAGGCGTTTAGGATAGACTCGGGTCATGAATTTGGCTTTCATTTCGATGGCTCTCAGATCGAAATCCTGTAGAGTGGTATAGTTCCTGCACAAGCGCAGAAACTGACTAAAAGGGATGCTGGTCTTCTGGGACAACGGATGGTAGCTCTGGAAGTGCAACAAAGTATTGCGAGCAGTAGGTTTTGTATATAAATCTACTTCTAGATGGTGCCCATTATTTTGGATTACATATGTCTAAAAATTCCACTTTGATGTTACTGGAGTTTGCCGTGAAGATGATGTTGCTATCACATATGTTAATCCAAGACAGAAATTCCGAGATGTTTTCACGGTCGTCTGTCTAGATGAAGAAAACATTGTCTGTAGATCTAGACCATAAATTTACCGACTCACTGAATGGAGCAATTTCATTTTCGATATATTTGAATTCAAAGAGAGCCATGTAAATGTTAGCTACTGTGGGGGCACAAGATGCCCCCATACTGATCCCCTTTGTTTGTTTGTAAAGAGACCCATTGAAATCAAAGGTGTTTTCCTGAAGTACCAGGGTGAGGCACTCAATGATAAATGTTCTTGGACATTCGATGCCAAAGATATCCATAAACAATTTAACAGCATCGATGGCGCCCTCTTGCGGTATATTGCTGTACAGTGCTTCATTATCCATGGTGACCATGGTGTGTGCTGAAACATGGAAATGAAGATGTTCTACTTTGTTTATGATGTCCCTTGTGTCTTTCACATGGGAGGGTATTTTAGAGACATGAGGTCTCAGACGGGTGTCCACATATTTAGAGAGGGGCTCTGTACCTGAGCCAATAGTGGTAACAATGGGCCTATGGGGGATCTGTGCTGTTTTTGTGGATTTTTGGGACACCATAAATGACAGCCACTTTGGGTTTGTTTATGTTCAAATACTCCTATTCTTTGTCACAAAGGACGTTGTGTCTAAGTGCTTGCGTGGTGATGTTAAGCACTTGCTTCTGGACTCTTTTGGTGGAGTCAATGGTTATCTGGGTGTAGTGCTATCGATTGTGGAGCATTTCTTCCATTTTATAGATGTATTGTTGGGTGTCTATGAGGACTATGCCTCCACCCTTGTCACAGCTGTTTACTGTCAAGTTCTTATTCAGGGCAAGCTCCTTAAGGATGCAATTTTCCTCCATGGTGATGTTATAGTTGGGGCTGGGATATGTTTCATTGCTGTAGTAAGCTTTTTGTAAACTACATGTTCAAAGGTTGCAATTTCTGGGGCAACTTGTTCTAAAGATGGTAAAAAGGTGGACATGGGTGCTAACCCCAATATGTTGGGGGTAGATGATGTATTGGTGTGCTGACCCTCAAAGAAAGAATGGGGTCTGATTTAACGAAAAAATGGCATGAGACCCCGAAGGATTTCAAATTTGTTGGCTTTGGTATGAGGTACATAGGACAAACCTTTAGTGAGGAGGATTCGGTGGGAGAATCTAATGTTTGTCCACTCAAATTAAAAATGGGAATGTCGTTTAATCGCGCCAATATTGGCCGTGTCTCGTCACCAAATCTTGGTTCTGGTCCTGGTGTGGATATTGGTTCACTCCTTGTTGATAATGACTTGGAGGTGCAGGGTATTGCTGATCCTGGGGTGGTGGGTATTGCTGATTCCGAGGTGGTGGATATTGTTGTTTCTGAACTAACGATTGATTTCCTCTGAATCTCAGCTGGTATCTTGTCCGCCAGCGGGTGCGTTGATTCCCTCGTCTGGCTAAAAGAGGACGTGCACCTCTTACTCCTCCAGACATGTTCCTACCAAGGCCTCGTTCTGGAAAATAATGATAGCCTTCTCCATCACAATCACAAATGTTGTTGTCTTTCTGAGGGGCCTATTATGTGTGGTTTGATGTTGCTCCTCCCCAGTCGCTTCCTGCTGGTAGAAGTTCTCAGAGAGATAAGGATAGACCTTCTCCTGACTGGAAAATCTGATGTCCTTCTTTAATTTATCAGTTTTTCTTTTCAATAGATAGTCATTGTATGAACTCATGTCCTTTTCTATCTCTTCAAGTAGTTTGGTAGCTTCTTCTAAGGCCTGACTATTTTTAATCTTTGCCTTTAGTGTCTGCGCCTCCTCAAGCAATGTTTGAACAATTTATTTTGCCGTCTCGATGATAAGAATCATTAAGTCACAAGAGCATCTGTTGGATATGAGGGACCAGCATTCTAAAAATTTACGAATTTGGACAAAGAGACCTGGAATGTTTTTAACTCTGAGTCCTTGTGGGATAACGCCTGCCTTTAAGTATTCAAGCATGAACTGCCAATGTAGTTCAATTCTCCTTATTTTCTTCTTTAATGCTGTCAGTTTATGTATATCATCATTACCTGGCAGAGTGGTATTGGTTGAAGTCCCAACTCTTGCAGATTCCCCATCCGAAAAGGCAAAGGTTTGTAGCTTATCCATAAATGGAGAAGAAAAAGGTAGTATAAGTAATAGTTGGGTCCGTTTTCTTGAACAATGTCCAGAAATGATTGAATTCTTAGTTTGGTAAATAATAGCATTTCCTTTCAATTGGAATTTGTTTTCAAAATCAATTACTAACCCTTCTTCCTTTTAGCGTATATATCTTTCCATGCTATATATGTTAAACATCTTACATCATAATGCATCATGAGGATGATCTCCAATTTATCATATCCAGTGTCTTTCAAAACTAAAGGGACATCCTCTTGTTCTATTTATACTATTGTCATTATGACCTTAGATCTTTTTTAATCCATTATTAGCCCTCTTACATATATTATTTGATTAACTAAACAGTAAAAATAATCTCTATTACTGCTTCCAACTAGTAATAGCACCATGAGGTACCGACATCAATGTTTCGGAAACTGTGCGTGTATCGTCAGCTTATCATCAAGCCTTACACATAATGCTTGGTAAGTGTTATGACTGTGTAACTCAAAAGTGGTGAATTTCACTGGACATAAGTTCCTTCAAATTATGTTTTGTGGGGAATTTCTATGTTTTCAAATGCAGATTACTTTACAGTCTGAATGAATAACTATAACTTTCCTTTAATAGATATTTTCAGTGAATTTATTGAGTTTCGCTACCATATATTTTAGCAACATGTGTTAGCAACTGCCAAAGAAAGAATTTGACCCGAGGCACAGGAAGTGACAGTGACTGTGCATTTACACGGAGTCTCCCTGCTCCCATAGCCTTCAGGCCATGGCAATTGGTCATAGCCAGAGGACACTGACTGTCACTCCTTCAGTTGTGCCTTTCACCCAATACCCTTGTAACTTGAGTCTGTGGGGCACTGGATGCAGAGTCAGACTACTATCCCTCACACCAGAGTCAGACATGCACAGGCTTTGGCTATTACCAATGGTTTTGAGGGGAAAACCTGCCCTTTGGAAAGGTTCTGTACCCAGCAATCCTCCAATTCATACCTTGCTAGGCATGTTTTGGTTCTCAAACAAAAAATCTTGTTCTCAATCTACTCATCATATTTTACTCTTTTTGTAAGCCATTTTCTCATTCCTTTCAGCCTACCTTGAGGGCACCTTCCCATTAATATATACTCATCTGACTTGTCCAGTTGAATCTAGATCAGTTATGTTTTTCCTTTGGAAAAACAAACATTTTTCCGGTGCACCTTGATCATCCTTGCACTTGGAGGATACCTACCTGGGGCTACGCTACAGACAGTGCCCAGGCGGGTGCAACAGGTGCGTGTGTTCAGATTTTCTCCACCCTTGCAGCGCTGTAGTGTTACAGAAGGTGTCTCAGACGCCTGTGCACCCCCTCCTGTAATACTGATAGTGCCAGTGCGCATGTAGCACCAACAAAATCTTAACCAGGCTTTCCCTTATTTGCATGGTGGCATTGCCTGATGCATATGAGGGAAATCTCTTTCCCTCTGCACCCGCATTGTATTATAAGGGCATAGAGGCAAGGAGGCCTTCATGAGTTGCACTGACTGTACACCCCAAAATATTAGCACATAGTGCGTCCTTGAGAGCAGCCTTCTGGATGGGGGGCAGGGAGTTCCATGGACTCACCCAGACATCCCCTTGCAGTCCGGTGCACGGGGTTCTCTGTCCCCCCTATGAAATGATTGAGATTCCTAGCAAAGGAAGAAAACTGAATACAAATTGAATATAATGAATAGCAGATGGAGTAAGTGTAGCTGACGAGACAGAAAAAGAGAGAATCTCAGATTTTTAAGGATTTCGTTTTATGAAATAAGACGACATCCAGTTTTCAACTGCAGAGGGATATACAGTTATCTGACTAAGAATGGAATTGGTGAAAGAGGAAAATGAAAACAATATCTGAGAATCCTTAGCATAAAAATGTGAGTTAAAACCAAATAATAATGGAAGGAAGGGGATTGATTTTCACTCGGGAATACCAAAAATAATAGGTACGAAGAGGATGTAGTGCCTATCGGGGAAACCAAGAAAGAGCAATCCATGAGATAGGAAAAAACCTGTAGTAAAGAAAAAGGCCAGAAATCCCAAATTTATAGAAAGAATGAATAGGAGTAAAATATTCAACCTTGGCCAAAGCAGCAAAGAGAACAAGAAGAATAAGAAATGAAGACTGTTTATTGTGATATAAATGAAGTACAGTCTTTGACACAGAAAGAAGTGCTGACTCAGTATAGCTACCATGAAGGACAGTTGAACAGGACAAAAGGCTCAGTGGACTGAAGAAAAGAGGAACTTTTATAGAAAACAATATATTCCACTACTGTAGAGAGAAATGGGAGCTGAAATATGTGTCACAATTTAGAGAGATTCTTAGAGTTGGCTTGATTTTCTTGGCAAACTATGAAAATGTTACAATATTTAAAACTTGCCCTTTCCAAACCTATGTTTTTTTTGTACATTCATGAATCAATTGTGCTTTAAAATACACTATTTGACCCCGTTTATTTTCTTTGTGGGAGAACTCCTCCAAAACCTCCTACAAGTTGGGCTTGCCTGCTCGTTTTCAGGGCAAGTATTACATCGCACCACTATTTAAGACCATAAGCCACCTCTGCTAAAAATTACACAGATGCAATCCTAATCACATATTTTATTGTCAACTGTTTGCTTCTAATTTGAAACAATTTTGTGTTTTAAGCACATTCAGTAACTATATCAAAATTCCATTATATATATACTATATGTCTCTTTCATTTCTTGTTAGATTCAATGCTCTTAACAAACTGGGAATATTTCAGTGGCTATGCATGGTGAAAGCGTATATTTAATGCTTGATATTTCCTTCTACCTTTGCTTACAGTGTGTAAGTGATAGCATAGTACAATAATATAAAACCTTGAAATGTAAGTAATAAATATATTTCAAATCACAGCTTATAGTCATCGAAGTTAAGAAATTCTTGGTCAACTGTACAGTTGAGGGCAACATCTCGGGCTGCGTATGGAGCTCTCACCATGCTCCGCGGGTGAGATGTCTGACGACCCTCATCGGCATCCAAGATGGCACGCAGCGGCGCTGCGATGTTCATTGGCTCCGCTACTGATGGTTTTTAGGTCTCACTGAGGCAGCGCATGCGCTGCTCTGCAAGACATTTAATGTATGGGTTTTCAAAGTGCTGCCACAGGCTTTTGATGGCCTAAAGCTTGCGTGCACGTGAGCGTGCACGCACGCAGCTGCCATCTGCCTTTCTGTCATGGCTCATTAAGCCTTTCTGCACGTGAATCATGCTCCTCCACTCCCTTGCTGTCTGCTCTCACTACCCCCCTCCCTTCTCCCCTTCCCTCTTCGTTAGCTTGTTCTTGGTTGTTTTACTGTAAGTTTACGTCCGCACTGCAATCTGTTATCCTGTTTTGTGCTATCATCTTATTCCTTTTTTCACTCCGACCTCAAGGTGTGTCTCGAGAGGCCGCAGTCTAGCCACCTATCTTTATTTCCTACACCAGTCACTGTGCATCGCCGCGCCTTTTCCTTGAAGGGGATATTATCTCTTGGAAACCAAATCCCCGGCTCGCGATTGTTCCACTGTGGCGCGTGACGCTGAGATGGCTCCGTGTCCATCTATCGCTAAATCTAAGTGACTGCGAGAGAGGTGATAATAAACTGCCCGCGTCGCTATGTTCCTTCCAGCACTGACAGACAAATAAAATGGGGACAAACGTGACGCACCTCACGCTATCTGTTCTGCATCCTTAAGAACTAACTGATGCTTCCTGAGCATAGTGATCAGCCAGCTCGGAGACCGTTTTTCAGCCTGCAGCGCCACCTGTGCATTTAGGCAGCAAGTGCAGACGGAGCCTCGGCGTGAACCAGCCGCTGGTGCGATGGTATGTTCTGCCACCAGCATTTCAATCGATAGCTCAAGTCACAGCAGTGAATTGAGCATAGCGCTTGAATTGGGTTTTATTATTATTATTTTTTGCAGTTTCATATAGCGCAAACTCGATCCGAAGGATTTGGAGTGCTTTACATGAGCAGCAGTTACATGACACAAGAACACACTCATTTTTGGTAGACGGGAAGATTAAGTTATTTGTCCAGAATCACAGGATGCTGAGCACACAAAGAGACTCGAGTTTCCCAGCTCCAAAGTCAGCAGCTCTATCCCTTACGCCACCAGAGACTCTAAATACTTCAAACATTCTGTTACAGATTCATTACAAATCACTCAATCAGGTTATTCCAAAATAACTCCATGAGCTCACAACGGGAGCAATGAGCCTTGCATTCAACCGCACCAGCAGAAAAGCTGCGACTGGTCTCCCTGCCATGAACATACAATAAGCCCTTTTGGTGAACAGTGAGCACATGCGCAGTTGCTTCGACATTTTGGCGACAGCTAAGAACAACAAGCATTGGCATAGCCAATAAGTCTCGCCTTTGGGACCTTATAAGTGTTTAGTTATCCAGCACAATATCCTTGGTGCAACAACATCAAGTGTTGCATGGCTAAACACTTATAAGGTCCTAAAGACGAGACCTATTGGCTATGCCAATGCTTTTCGATTAATTTCCGCAGTATTGTTGTCCCAGCGCTGCCCCACCGAGAACGAACGGAGCTCGAGTTTTTTTGGGGCTCCACTCGATGTATCTGGCCTGCTGCTGCTGCATTACTAGCCAAATTTGCGTTCCATTTGAATTGAATTGGTGGGTTTTTTTGCAGCTTTTGCTGGCAGTGGACTCCTGACTATGCTGGTTTGCTGTTTACTTTAGCTTGGTCCGCTGCAACTGCCCCTCCCCCATTACTTATTAGATTGGGTGAGTAGACTACATTTTAAGAAATTTGAACATAGCGGAGTACCCTTAATCGTGACCCACAGGAAAAAGGGGGCAAAGGAGAGAAAAGTTGAGGCAATAAGAGAGGAGAGAAAGAAAAGAAAAACACCTCAGTGCACCGTGGAAGAGCCCTGGGGCGAGGCACTAGACTTCAAAAGGGTGGGGAACACTCTTAGGGGTCACGGAGGCGGCCCATGCAGCTATGGGTGCAGCTTGCTGTCTCTAAAAGAAATCTCTGAGTCGGGCAGTTACTTTGCAAATGGTGGAAAATGAAACTGATTTCTCGAGATTCAACGAGTAAGCCTCGCTATTCTAAAGTGCCTGTAAAGCTTTTTATTACCATTGGTGAGTCATGAGCCATAAGAGGCAAAGCATATATGGTTTAAGCCATGGCATTTTTAAGTCTGGTCTACTCTCAGCGCATGCACTGTGGCTGCAAGCAGTATTGTTAACAATAAAGGCTTGGAGCCCACCCATTGCTTACCATTCATTGGCTTCATTAATACTCTTCTTTAAAGCGTCCTAATTGGCCAGCACATGCCAGGCATTACTTCCTTTACTCCACTCTGCAACACTTTACTCCACTCTATGCTACCCCACTTCACTCTACTCTACTCTACTCTGCTCCACTCTACACCACTCCATCCTACGATACTCCACTCTACAACAGTACATTCTCCGACTCGCGATTCTACTCCACTTCCATACCGTAGAGGGAAGTACTGAGTGAAGTAGGGTTGCATAGAGTGGAGTGATGTAGTGTGGAGAGACGCGGAGTGGAGTAAACTGGCATGCAGTGTAGTAGAGTGGAGTGGCATAGAATGTTGTGGAGTGGAGTGTTGTAGAGTGGCATAGAGTAGAGTGGGGTGGAGTGGAGTTGATTAGAGAGGAGTGTCGTAGTCGTAGTGTGGGGTGGCATGGAGTGCAGAGAAGTGGCATAGAGAGGAGTAGAGTGGCCTAGAGTGCTTGGCATAGAGTGCTGTGTAATGTCAAAGATTGGAGTAGAGTGGCCTAGAGTGATGTGGAGTGGAGTGGGGTAGAGTGGAGTGGAGTGGCATAGAGTTGAGGGGCATAGAGTTGAGTGGAGTGGAGCAGAGTGGTGTAAAGTGGAGTAGAGCGGCAGAGTGGACAGAGTGGCACTGAGTGAAGTAGGGTCGCTAGAGCGAAATAGAGTGGTATAGAGGAGAGTGTTGTAGAGTGGCATGGCGAATAGTGCAATGGCTCAGAGTGGAATAGAGTGGAGGGGCATTGAATTAAATTAAGTGGGGTATAGTGTCGTAGAGTGGAGTTGCGTAGAGTGGAGTATGCATTGGTGTGGTAGTGCACTTCCATTACAGACAACACATTTTCAATTGAAATGACCATTATGTTTGCACAGTCATACATTTTTATTGATAAAACTATACAGCACACAAACAATAATGTCTGGAAATGACAAAACCTAGTGTATTGATTTGTTCCGATTTATTTAAATTTGCTTCATTTGTGCTTTCCTAATTCTAATAAATTCTGAAATATTTGTGCAGTTCATTTGCTTACTTTTATATAATGCGTGCTGGAAAAAAGCCTTTCCTTTCACACCCCCAGATTAATCCTCTCAATTTGAAGTCAGAGAAAGAAAAGTAAACACCATGCTCCCACGGAAGATTGAGCCTGATATTTGACCTCTGTCTTTGAAGCTAAAGTGACAAGATAAGTACCAGATTGAAAGGCATGTTGACAGAAAGCAGGCACTTCTGAAAGAATAAATTACACAAGTTATGCTCCACAGAAGGGACAAAGACATGTTGGATTGCCTAAAACAAATAAGGCAAGAAAGAGAAAGCAAGTAAATGTGAGTTACAAAAAGGGCCGGTAGTAAGCAATGGGTGGAATGCATTCTTAGGTCAGCTTTTAAAATGTCTCCAAAAAGCCTTTAGCAACTAGACCAGACCAACAAAATCACATCTAATCCTGAAATGGAATGCCAGGCTGCTTACAACTCTCCACTGACGTTACCTGGACAACAAGCACTAGTTGATAGTTTTATTGATACCTTGAAGAGGTAAACATCTCTGCCTAGCTGATGTTGGCAGCCGTAACCTGGCTCCTGATGTGCTGAGGACACGTGCCTTTGACCATTATCTCCGCAGGAATAAAAATCAACATGTTTGAATAGATTTGATTAGCAAATCCCAGCCCAGGGCAATACTCCAAATACTATATTGATATCATGAGTTCTCAAATGGAAAATATTTGTTAAACTGTTGAAGACCACCACGATTTACATAAAAATGATCTCAAAGTAGCAGTTCTTTCAAGAGGGCAACTGTAATTCAGAAGAACCCTAGGTATTTTTTAGTTGTTTTGAATGTCTGATGACTTCAACAATAGCATGCCCCTTAGGAGTCATTTAATACCGACTTTCAGTTCTGCGGTATGTTGCCTTAAGAAATTGGTACAATGCCAGCCTTACAGCGTGAACACAAAATAAACCACAAATAGATCCCCGGGACACACATTTTAAGATGTAGGTAGTAGCGGCTGGTGTCAAAGGAGAGGGGAGGTCAGGGGAGAGGTGGGGACAACGAACAACAAAAATAAGGATTAAAAAAAAAAGAACTTACCTGCTACCTGCAGCCTGCCACATCGCCGATTCTGCTCTTCTCGTAGCTCCACTGCAGTGGAGATTCCCAGATTCTTCTGCGGCCAATCCTGAAGCTGCTATCACGCATGGGAGCAGCTTCAGGAATGGCCTGAGTGCCGATGATTTGCGCTCCCAGGGAGACTGGGAGCCTGTGCTTTGTTGTCTCCAACCCAGCAATGCAGCTGGGTTGGAGAGAGCCTTAATGCACATGACGGTTTGGCCGGCCTGAGATGGCCGGCCATACTGTCATGCGCATTGATAACAGTGCAACCCACTCCCTGTGGGTGCCTGATATTCCCATGACCTCGTCCCCAAAACTCATGTAAACAAAATGAAACAATAATAATAAACGCAGGGTTATTATTTTATTTTTTTGCGCTTTTGGCAGCGTGGCGACGCTCTTCCACCATAAAAGAGGTGCCCCCTTTATAAGAAAAAGAGCGTGCATGAGGCTGAATAATATTGTGTATATCTCCCATTTAAAAAAATAGTTTTCTTTGATTTAAAACAAACAAAATATTTTGTAAAGCACTGCAATCTGCTTTGCACCAATATCTAACCATTCTTCAATAGCACAATAGCTAGATTAATATGCCACAGATTACACTGCTCAAACTGAATTTTTCCGAATAATGTGCAGCATAATTAATCTTCTCCATCCCACTGAATTGTCGAATAATTCCAAAGGCAGTGCTTGTAGGAAAGGGTCCTAACAAATGTGTTCCTTGCACAGAGAGTCAGCATTTTTAAATCCAAGTTTGTTCATGCTTGTGCATACTATGTTTTGCCTTAAAACATTTTTGAAACAAAGCACTGTGATGTGGCCAGAGCTGGCCGCTTCATAGCTGTTTTTTGTTCTCCCTAGGGTAGGTGGGGGTGGGCAGCACAGACAAAGGGAGGGAGGATGGTAGGTTAGAGGCAACACGGACAACGAGGTCAGCGTTGGTCACGTCATAGCGCCTTCTTTTTCTAATGGCAGTTCAGGGAGGCAGCACAGACAACATGAAGGTGGGTGTGGGAGGGAAGAAGGATCCTAGATGGGAGGTTGCCGATATAAGGGGAGAGGCAACACCGCCAACGAGAGGATGGGTGTTGGGAACAAAGACGCAACAAAGAAGCAACAAGGAAAATTATGGGTTGTGCGTGGAAGGGAAGGAGAAATACAGATAACAAGGCTATTAGGTGAAGATGCAACGCAGGAGGGGTAGGGGAGGGGAAAAACCAATGCGGGAGGAGAATATGCAATACAGACAGGTGGGAGTAAGAACAACAACAAAAATAATACATCAATCACCGGGCAAGCAGTGAGAAAACACTAATTAAGATATAGCAATTAGTACTTGGTCCATGCTCCACGTGAAAGAAGAGGAAGTGAATATGGCAAGCACTGGCAAATCGGGAGGCAGCAAATAAGAGCGACAAAGAAGTCAATGAATGATAAGCAATGGGCAGGCTCCAAGACCCTTGTAGTAAACAGTGTCTCATGCAAGCGTGAGTGAATGTGCTAGTACATGCACTGTCTCAGGCGAGACCTAAACAGAGCGGCAAAGCTGAAGATTGAAAGTTAGTGTGAGGAAATCCTCCCCCAGGAGCACTCAGTGAAAGGAATGCCCCACCTGCGCAGAGCCAAGCAGCAGCCTTGGCATGTAAAAAAAAAGTTCACAATTCAATTGCTGCCAACACAAGTAAAGTTCTTATATTTCGCCAAAGTTGGTGTGACCCTGTTCAACTGTTCTTTTCTGAATTGATTCCCAAATTTCCATTTGGAATTAACATGGGGAATTAATGTTTTCTGACATCCTTTTTCATGGTCCCCACTTCACGGATCACCCTAAAACTTTCCAGGACGGAGATGAGAATGATGAACTTTTTTGGGAACGTTTTCTGAAGATTTATCAAGCAGCAGCAAAATTATTAGCAAAACAGAAAATGCTCTTACCCTCGAAAATCTGACCTAACTATAAATACACCGAGGCAAGCATCACTTTTTCACTAAATATATAAATTAGATGTTTGGGTGCTTCTATTAAACAATATGCAGTAGTATAAAACCTATATTTTACAGAGAAATGTAAAATGTTGGAAACATTCCCTGTCAAATACAGGTTCCATCATAATAATAACAGCCCGAAACCACTCAGCAGGGATTTACGATTGTAAGGACCACTAGGACTATGAGGAAAAGTTATATAAATTATCTGGCAAGGATATCTAAATTATGCAACAAAATAGTAATGTTATGAGACAAATTCTCCTGCAGTTTTATTTTCATGTATTTGCGCCTCTCCTGTCCTTTTAATTATAAAGGACTCGGACATGCACAAAAGCCCCCCTCCCTCCTCATCCCCCTTCCACATGTCCTAATTGTGTTCTCTTGGAAAGGGGGCGCCTCAAAACAAACGTCTTACAACACCTGGATCAATAATTCCCATAGCCGTGTTTATTTTTCCAGCCATCTTTATTCTTCTTACTCTCGCACAGAACGTATGCGTTTTAATGTTTTTATTTTATTTTCCCACTTACCGTTTTCCATCCGTCCGCCCCTACTGTTCCATCTGCATTCACCACAGATACAACCACTCACATCTGCTGACCTTCCTGTATTTTTCCCAAAAATGAAGCGAATTAAAAAATCAAAACGCTAAACAACGCGCAATAAAACCACTTCTGCTGCTTGTGCACAGAGGGAGAGGTGCGCGCGTCTCCTGCACTCCTGTTCTCAAGAGATCCTGGGTACGGAGACCTGGGTATTTATATTCCACCACGTGTGCCTCCCCCTGGGCACTACAGGAGAGAACTGAGCATCCCTTCCTTCACCGGCTGCCTGAGGTGGATGAGAACTTGAGTCAGAGTACAAGTGCCCACGGCCTTCCTTTAGGTATCAGGATTATTTCTGGCAGAATCACCAATCACCAGCGAGGATATCGATTTTATTCATTTACTCCTCGGCTCTTCAGCTTGCAATACTGCGGGAATCATGCACGTTCTCATCAATGAGTATTACCGAAAAGAGTGTTTCTGTGTAGACTCATTCATCATTGACCTTTCCCAAAAGAGGAGATACAAAATCCATCCAAATAACAATTTTTTTTAAAACGTGTCACAACCACGTATACAAAATGAAGTACTCAATACATTTATT
Source organism: Triturus cristatus (assembly GCF_964204655.1). NCBI lineage: Eukaryota > Metazoa > Chordata > Amphibia > Caudata > Salamandridae > Triturus > Triturus cristatus. The sequence goes on from NC_140584.1 coordinate 446,650,905, forward strand.
TACATGTAATATTGTACTTCAATACGTAAAATGCTCTAAAGTGGTGATCAGACAGTGCAAAAACAGTGAGTAGCAGGTGTGTATACACAAAATTACACATGGCTCTGGGCTCCTGAAGATTACAAGCCAAAGAGGGTCAGCGAGTGGACCACTGTTACTATTTCCCTTGGTTCCTGCATAGCATATTGGGCCTACCCTTGTATATTATAAATGATTTTCTCTGCCTTCTTAGGTGCTTGTATTTTGCCATTATGCTGCTTTAGCGCCGACTTGTGAAGTAACAGAGATTTTCAATGTCTATTTTTCAAGAGCTGGTATTAGATTTTTTTGAAAAAAAATGTTTTATGTTGTTCTTTTGGCGCCTGAAGATCGAGAATCAGCGTTCAAATTTCAGTAGGCATTTTGGTAAAGTGTTAACACTCATAGGACTGAGATGCGTTTTAATTGTTTCTGTTTAAGTTTCCTGCTATTGCACATTTTGAATTGAAGTGTGTGCAACAGTAGATGTAGTCTTACTCTATCTCTGTAACTATATTTTTTCAATACAGTAAATCCACTTGCATTAAAGTTACCAGCAAAATGTTGGAAATGGCCATCTTTTAAGTGGCATTCCTCTACAGTGCTGCCTTTTTTCGCTGAACCCGTTTTGCTGGCGATAGGACTCTGCTTACTTTAATTCTGCTAACCAGTGGTAAAGTACTTGCTCTCTCCTCTGTAAACATGTGGGAATTGCCATACCCCTAATAGCCACATTTATTTATTATAAGTCCCTAGTGTATGGTACCACATGTACCCATTGACTGTAACTGTTAATTAAATACTTCTAGTGGACAGCAGCACTTATTGAGACACCCACTAAAGTTACCATGTAAAACATATCTCCAGACCTGCCATTGCAGCCTGGGTTTGCAGTTTTAGACAGCCATTTTGAATTGGCAAACAAACCTTTTGCCAGGCCGAATAGGTATTTTAAAAGAAGGATATGTATATTTAATGTTTTATATGTTCTGCACGCGACAAACCTCCAAAGTTGATTTTCACTGTGGAAAGGATGGCTCCTCCATATAAAAACACTGAGTTACATTATAGCAACTTATAATAATTACTTTCAGTTTGGAATCTGCTAGAAAAATGATTCAAGGACTCATTTTAATAGTAATTGAAAATTCAACGTAATGGTCAAGTCTGATTTTATATTGGTATTTTAGAAATGACACTTTTAGAAAGTTGTCACTTTCCTGCCTAAGCCAAAAGGGCATTTCTACCAGTGATATCTGACTGCTGATGGCCTCCCTGTGGTGAGATGTACATTGCTCAAAGACAGTGGAAAAAACGCTTTGGTGTGAGGAGATGTTTCTTTCCTTGCACGGAATGACTTGGGGGCTATGCCTACCCCTTTCCTAAGCTTCAAAGGATGTCTAACCGGTCACTAGGATATATCACTCACACCTAGGCCTGCCACCCTTTTGCCTTTCTAGTCAGCTTGACTCTAAACACAGTGGGAGGGGATGTTATGTTACGTTATGTTATGTTATGTTATAGACACTTCTAAAGTGCAGGGGTTACCCAAAGGTGTCCTGGCGCTAACTACTTTCCCCTGAGCACTGAGCGTTGTAGACAAGTTTACATGTCGAAGAGCCAGGTTTTAATCCTTTCCTAAATGCCAGGAGGTCAGTGGCATTTCTCAAATGGAAAGGAAGGTCATTCCAGGCCTTTGCAGCGCAGGCAATAAAGCTTCTCCCTCCCCATGTAGCTTTTTAAGTGGGTGGTACTGTCACCAATTTGGCTCCTAGAGAGCAACGTGTTCTTTTGGGCATATATCCACTGAAACTGCCACTTCAGATGGTCAGGTCCTGTTCCTTGTAGGGCCTTGTAAATGATGCAAACAGATTTAAAACGCACCCGTGTCCTAAAAGGTAACCAGTGCAGTTTTTTGATTTCCTTCGAAATTGATGCAAAATTAGATGTACCGGTAAGCAGTCTTGCTGCCGCATTTTGCAATATTGAAGTTTGTCCAGTCTTGACAGAATAAGTGCTGTAACAACTGTCCGTTGACTGTCGGCCGGCTAAAAGGGCAGTATTTTCTTGATCGTTTTGAGAACATAAGAGGTGGTAGATACCACTACATTAACTTGGTCACCAAAGTTGAGCTTATCATCAACTATGACTCCTAAGTTTTTATTTTCCTGGTGGGTGTAGGAAGAGTGCCCAGTGTATCTGGCCACCAATTTGGGTTCCAGAAGTTGGCATCATTTCCAAATAGGATGACCTTGGTTTAGCCCGAGTTGAGCTTCAGGCAATTCTGTGACATCCACCTCCCGATCGCTTCCATACTGTCGTGGAACCGTTTGCCTATTCCCAATTCCTGTCCTGGCACCAGAGTCACGACAATCTGTGTGTCATCTGCATACGTGGTAAGGCAGAAGCGAAAGGAGCTGATCAGGGAGGCCAACGACGATACATTCACATTAAAAAGTGTGGGGCTTTGAGACAACCCCTGTGGAACTCCACAAGGCAGGGAAAAAGGTTTGGAGTAAAATTCGCCCAATGACACGATTTGTGATCTGAAGGATTTCAGAATCTTCCACGCTTTCCCCTGGACCGCGCATGCCAATAAACGATCCATCAACGAATCATAATGGACCGTATCAAAGGCCGCGGATAGATCCAGCATATTTAGAGCAGCCTTGCCACCCCATTCTAGGGCTTCCCCAATCTCTTCGATGGATTTTATGGGGGCAGACTCAGTACTGTGTTGCCCCAGAACCGCTATAAAGAGACCACTAGGGAGGGTTTGCTCATTTCCATGTCCATATCTTAGGGTGGGCAGAGGGAGCTCTGACTAGGGGAAGCTATATTGGATTAAGGGAAAGAGGGGTATGTAGGATAGTTTACAGTAAAACACACAGGAAGCTCCTGAAATGTGAGTAGGGAATCCTCCGTTAGTTAGGGAGTGGCCAGGAGTTTTCCCACTCACAGGGTGGCACTAGGCATACATATGGCATGCCCAGGACCCTCCTCAGAACAGAGGAATCAAAAGAAGGACTTCCCTGCTGTCCTTAGAACCTGAGGGAATAGTGGTTCTGCTTGCCTTGAACACAAGACTCCAAAAGTGACTCCAAGGGTCAGTTGGCTAATTTCCTGTTTAAGCTACAGGGACACAACAAGCTTACACATGCCTCTTTCCCTAAAAAATCCCAGCCATACAGTTCCAACTGGGGCTGCCCTGTATACTGCTGCTGACCTCTGCTTGAGTGAGTCCAAACCCCTAATTAATTCCCCTCGTCCTAGACCCTTGCCTTGGTACTCCTCCTGTTCTCAAACTGCAAGAAGTGGGGCTTAAAAACCTTTTCCAGATTTCTACCTGGAGAAAGGAAGGAGACCTGGATTGTCATTGAAGCCACAGACATCAATGTCGAATCGTTAGGCAGCCTAAAATTACTGGTTTGCCCCTCTTAAAGAGATTCGACTTCCTGAAAAGTTTCTAAGCCCAAATGTAGAAAGCTTCAACGAGACCAATGTCAAGCCAAAGCTGATCAACATTGTGGCCTTCCTGGGCACAGACTCTGGATACTCAAAGCTTTCCTTTGTTCATCGATGAGTGCACCAGGACCCAATGCTTCAGCACTCTGCCACTGTCAGGCCGCACTTCAGAACCAGCTTGCAGCTTGTCCTGCCGATGACAATTTGACAACCTCTTTCTCTTCATAAAGTATCTAAGTTCAAAGGTAAGCCTTCCAACAGAATGAAACTGGTCCACGTATTTGAGCAGTGATCCATTGTGGTCAGCCTTTGGTCGGATTTTGTCCCAGCCTAGCGTTGTCAGATAACTGTAGTTGGCAATTGGTGCTTTTTGGAGCTATTTGTTTATCAAATGTTAGAATCTCATACCTTTGGTTCTATGTATTGGATTTATTCTTTAGTTTTCAAAATGGGTTTGAGATTTTTCTTGCATTGTGTCTTTACTTTATTACTGTCTCAGTACTGCATAAATTCTTTACACTCTGTTTTTAAGTTAAGCCTGATTGCTTTGCACTAAGCTACCAGAGGGCTAGGCACATTTTTATTTAGGGACTTTAGTGGTTCACCCTAACTGGGACTGTGATTATTATTTTCACTAATACTCTAATTCCTTACAGAAAGCATAGAAATCTTAAATTGAACTGTGGAGGTTAAATGCCAGACTCTACGATGAAGTAAAAACAAATCTCTTTCAAATTACTGCAAGTTGGTTGTATGTCAATATAACGTGGTTTTTACATTAACGTGCCATGCTATTTTATCAGTGATATCCATTACCAGCATATTGTCAAGGTAAGTATGCAGAGGGGAGTAAATGTACTAATCTTAATAATATCTGCTTGTAATGTAAAAATGTGAGACCCTTCAAAACCGGTCCCAGGATGCTTGTTTCCGGTCCAGGGAAGACATGGCTTGGCAGTTCGGGCTGGACTGTCCCCATGAGGCACAGGGTCAAGACTGATTTGACTGATTTGCATATAGCAGTGTCTGAACTGGGGTGGCAAAGTGAGCTAAAGAATGATGATGGATTCAACCCAGATCTATGACTGGGGGTGAGTGTTTGAAAAGTTTCAGCACTCCGTCCATCATCTCCTTGTGTTTGCTTTGTTCGTCCTATGTTGGCAGGGTATGCCCAGACGTGGGTCCCTTGCTCACTTTGCCACTGGATTCAAGCTAGCCTGGCTGAAGAGGGCTGTTAGCCCGAAACCAGTCCCAGGATGCTTGTTTCCAGTCCAGGAAAGACATGGCTTGGCAGTTCGGGCTGGACTGTTCCCATGAGGCACAGGGTCAAGACTGATTTGCATATAGTTGTATCTGAACTGGGGTGGCAAAGTGAGCTAAAGAATGATGATGCATTCAACCCAGATCTTTGATTGTGGGTGAGTGTTTGAAAAGGTTCAGCACTCCCTCCATCATCTCCTTGTGTTTGCTTTGTTCACCCTTCATAACTACCTTGTATAGAACCAAACTATGTATCTTGTTTGATTTACATGAGTCAATAAAACTTTGATCAAACAAATTTGAACAAAATTGATCTGAATAACAATCAATCAATCAACTTTATTCGGTCATAAGACAATAAAAGTACAACGCACACATTTTCTTATACGTTACTGGTTCCAGGATTGGGTATAACAGAAAGTGCATGACAAGTTCATCAAATATATTATTCAATTGTTTACATCCAAGAGTTAAAAATATAAAAGGTACAAATTTTAAAAACAAGGCCTGAGCATCAGTGTAAGGTTGAAACTAATTCAATGTTAACATACTGGGGGCCCTCTGTCGAGTTCACCATGGGTCACGCCAACCACAATCTCACGGTTCATCTAGCCATAACCACTCTAACATCTCAATACTTAGGACAACCAGCCACACACGCATGTAAGTTTCCGGCGAAAAATACTTTACAACAGTTTCATACAATGATTTTAGGAGATAAAGTGCATAGTGTCAGCCTCCTCCTCTTTGCATCAGTTTCCTCATTATGCCCCACATATGGCCTAGGGACTTTGCATCTGAACAAGCCATCACATGTTTCGGATCAGATCTTAGTATGTGCAAGGCTTCAGTGTGATCACGAGTCCCCAGTGGTTTGCATAAAGGTGTGAGACATTTTGCTCTAGGGTGAGAATAGGCAGGGCAGGCAAATAGGACATGCGCTGGTGATTTGGGTAATGCAGTGCAGAGAGGGCAGGACCGCGGTACTAGAATAGTGTTGCGCCATAAGCCAGTGATTGCGTTGAGTGGGAGCGTGCCAAACCTTTACTGTATATACAGTTTCCTGTCCAAAGGGGTTTTAATAATATCTACAAAAGGTTCTAAAAGAGGAATGGATTTAAAATCTATAAATTCACTATTTAACCGACCCTCGTTAGGCTTGACAGCAGCTTGGAGGACAACCCAGCCCCAATACTGCAGTTTTATTTGGTTTTTGGTGGGTAATGATGCCGGGTCCCTGTTCTACCATAGATCTTCAAGCCCTATGTGGGCTAGCAAGTGCTTTAAATTCTTTAGCCACCCTAATTTGTTCTGCTCATCTAAAGAAATAACTTCTTCTCTGGCTTTGGCATAGGAGCTTAGCTCGCAAGTTGACCATATTCTCCCCCAAAATAACACTGGGCGGAGAGCTTAGCCTTAAATCAAAAACATAAAGAGCTCTCAGGTCCGAGAGAATGACTGCCGGTTGTCCCAATGAGAGAAAAAGGAAAAACAGTTCTGTGGGAAAGGGGTGGGGGGTCCCTATTAAGGACGGTTTCCCTCACACACCAAAGGTGTCATGCTTCATCTTGGGGATACCTCCTCGCGTCACGAGCCTAGTCGTGACGCGGGCTAAAACCCCCTCACTGTGAGGGAGGAGCTCAGGGATGTTTTAGTGAAGAAACAGGGTATTACTAAAACCCAATATGAGCGAATATGTGAGTGAGGTAGTGCAGCGCTGATTAAACAATGGTGAGTAAGAGTGATTAAAACTAGCTACAAGGTAAGCCTACCATAGTTTATTGATGCTTTCTGGTGCCAAGATTAAAACAAAAAATCGAGTAGTGTGGCTGCCGCAACTAGAGACAGCTGCACTGAAAAGTGGTCAACATGTTTCAGCCATATTGACCTGTAATAGTGTTGTGGTCTTATTCAGGATCTCTTTTAAAATTGCTACTGCAAAGTGTGTGAGAACAAAAACAATGAAGATAAAGGCGCACTAGAAAAACGACGCAGTGTAATACAAAACCAGTGATCCAGCTGTTCAGCAGATTCACCGGTGTACCTGTGGTGATATAAAAACAACATACCATGCCGTTAAATAGTGAGGTACAGCGTGTTTAAACCACATTCTCACATATCTAGAAAGACAACTCAGCGCTCTTTAAGTGAGTATCGCAAGTGCCATACAACAGAATAAGTGCTTAGTCGAGCAGTTACTTAGTTATGTAACACTCACCTGCAAATCTCAGGTATCTTACATCATCTGTCCCTGGCCAGTGGCCCTAGGTACAAACGCCCATCCCACCTAATGAATAGAGGTGGGGGCGTTAAAAATTATAATACTGCCTATTAGCATGTACACGAACAAGTATCCAGTAATAGAAAAAGGTAAATGAAAGATTTGAACAAACTAATGCTGGTTGTCAGGATGCAACCATGGCTACAGATTTATCGCAAGAGGTGCTGGATGTAAGCTAAATCTATAATCAGGGCTGTGGGCGGTGTCCCTGAGTGCGGAAAAGCAGGTTTGTGGGAGCTTCATGCTGTGTGAATGGAGTTAGAGGTACTGAAGGGCCCGTGAAAATCTGAGTATAGACCGCAACCTTGCAATGCCCTGGTGTAGTGTAGTTGTGCCAGGGATTTATTGAGCGCAAATGGGATGCCTGATGTTCTGACCACCAGGAGGTTATATGCTAGCAGACCCACGTGGTGTGTCTCGCAAGTGTGAGGAGAGATGTATGGGGGGTGTCACGTCGAGCGCGTAATACCCCAAACATAAGTCCCAGTGTGGAAAGCTTTTCCCAACACGATCCAAACCAGGCACGGCAATGATATAGAAAGGACCAGCCCGGTCGAGAATGGTAAGATGTGACCCCAAGTAAAAATGCGCTTCAGGACACATCAGCATGTTAGAGCTGAGTGAGAAAAAAAACCCAGGGCAAGGCGGCGCTTAAAGTTTGAAAGCATAGTAGCACGTGAAGGAACTTACCGCTCAGTTTGAGCGTGGCAGCAGGAGCATCTGTTGGGAGAACAGGAAAGACGCTTTTAAAGGGAGGAGATCCGGGTTATAACGCAATTTTAACCCGGAAAAAGCACGTCACTCACCCGGAATAATCACTAGGGCATGATGGGAGCCGTAGTTTATTGATCTGATACTATTACAGCGCGCATTTAAACCTAAAAAGGGGACCGACCTGCGCTCGTGAGGTTTGAAAAAGGGGGCGATGGTAACATATGCCAGCTTCTGAGTATGTATGCAGCTAAAAGGAGCTGGACCAGTGCCCTATAGGAGACGTAGAGTAATCTCGGTTCTGATGGGCATGATAAGAAATGTAGTGTGTGCGCCGGTTCAGATTTCGACAAACATTTCAACAAAAATGTTGCCCCGCATGTGCATAAAATATTTCTAAGGGCCAATGGTAACACATCAAATAAGCCAGCATTTGTGGTGTGTGCTGGACTTGGCCCTTTTTGCAGGGTCATCCCTGAACTTTTTGCCTTCCTCCTGATATTTTTTCTGGCCTGATCTTGGTGGTTTTAGGACTCTGGGTACTTTATCACTGCTGTCCAGTGTAAAGTGCATGTGCTCTCTATAGTAAAACGTTGTAAGATTGGTCAACACCTGTTTGGCTAATTTAATTTACCTGTCAGTCCCTTGTAAAGTGGTATCCCAGATTCCCAGGGCCAGTAAATTAAATGCGACTGATGGGCTTGCATCGCTGATTGCGCCACCCACCATTGCGCCACCCACCAAAGTAGCCTTTCAAACCTGTTTCAGGCCTCTGCCAGTTTTCTGCTGCTGTTACATGGCACATAAAGTGAGTGCCAAGTCTGTGACTCCCCTTTTACTACATATCAGTCACCCCTAAGGTAGGCCCTAGCTAGCCCTATGGGCAGGGTGTATTGTGGGTAAAAGGTAGGACATGTGCCTTCACTGTGTGTCATGTCCTGGTAGTGACAAAAAGCCATTTTGGTTTCTCACTACTGTGAGGCTGCCCTCTCATATGAATGCTTTGGGGATTCCCTGATAAATGTTTCAGTGGTAATTCCTGATCTGAGACGAGTAGAGTGGTCAAGTTTGGTATGTTTGGAATAGTGGTAATAAATGCTGCACAATGGCGTTCGCAGATTTATTATCACTATTTTAGAAATGCCACTTTTAGAAGTGGGCATTTCTGTATGCTATGTGTCTTTGTGCCTGCCTGATGTGTAGTGCAATCTGGCTCTGGAGTGACACGGAATCTCTGGCATTTATCAGTCTTCATCATTTTATAAAACAGTACAATTCATATCATATTGTGAAAGCAACATTTGTGCAGAACACATGAATTTTTTATATGTACACAACTAATAGTTGTAATATATACAAATGACAACCCCCAAATCATGAAGACAATCAAAACGCAAACACATTCATAGCACTGACTCATTCACACTCACACCAAGGCTTTCACAATGTGATATGAATTGTACTGTTTTATAAAATGATGAAGACTGACTTATAGCAGCTATATGATTGTAATTATTGGTAAAATCAATTTATTTAATAAAAAAACAATTTTGTATAAAAAGAAAAAAATTGCGTAATAGTATATTTATGTGTGCAAATCACGTATGGATTAATTGCATTCATCAACCCATGCACAGATACAATCTTATGTAAAATGATATAGGTCTTAGGTGAGTTGCTTGTTAATTGATTGTTTATTTTCCCCTCTTGCTCCCAGACCTCATACGCCTTTAGAGGGGGTCCCTTTATTTACAAGTCTGGGGCCAGGGCCTACACTGACAAAGGGGGTGGTGGTGCACCTTTAGAAAAAGGTGTGAGTGCCCCCCGAACTGGTTTGGACCTGGCGCAGAGCCCTATGACAGGGGGAGAACAAAGACACTAGGGGCATTGGTATTTGGCTGTGACCCCATGAAGGTTGGTTGCTGTTGGGTGCTTACAGGAGCCTGCGCTGGCAGGCTGCTGGAATTGAAGAAGAGGACTGCTGTGTTTGCAGGAACCGCCTTTGGACTTCATTGCGGGGGGAAGGACTGCAGCTTCTCCTACCAAAAGCCTTTGTGCTGGCCAGCCTATGCCCTGTCCTCTGGCCCAGGGATCTCTCAGGGCTGAGAATCCTGACCTGCAGGGCTTAGGTAGCTTAGCGCTAAGTAAGCCTGGATTCCAGTGAAGGACTATAGCTGCAGGGGCAGAAAGAACAATTGCGCTATTACGAGAGCGCCGTGTTATCCCCCTTCCTGGGCGTGGAGAGGAGTGGGCCCCCGCTACAGTGGCACGCATGAAGTGCGCATCTTTTCCCTTTGTGCCCCAGGCGTAGGTTCGTGCTGCCGAATTGTGGGCGGGGCTCCCATTAGTGACGAGTAGAGCCCCGCATGCTTCCAGACCCTGAGGAGGGGGATTCCATATTTGCCAATTGAAGAGTGCGTGGCAATTTCAGGGCCCGCGAAGAGAGCTCCAACTTCGCTAATACCCTGCCGAAACAGGAAGTCAGGCAAGGAGAGCCTGAATTAGGGCGTGGCCAGGGAGAGGAAGCGACCGGACTCCAGGCGGAGGTCGAGCCTGGTTGTGGGCAGAGCTCCGTGTCCACGAGGAGACCAGTGTACTGCCCAAGCCGCCGGAGAGCAAGACCAGTCTGCCCGCCTTCTGGCAACAAATGAGCAACGGAGACTGGCATTGCTGCAAGTGCATGGTGAGCTCTTTTCTTACTTGTACTTGGCAGAGGAGAGGGGGCTGCAGGAGCAACAGAGGCTTTGCTCCAAGGATCAGGAAGCCAGGCACCAGATACCTGACTGTGGGCAGGGCTCCCCTAAGGCGAGGGAGAGCACCGCGTGGTTCCTGCAGCAGTGGTGAGTCTCGGGGTGCCCCTTTCCATGGAGCAGGCAGTACTGTTTCGAGGGGCCATTGGATGTCATGCCTCGAGTGCTGTCCTAGCACCAACGTAATTGCCTCAACTATTTACACTGTCACAGCCATGCCACATGGTCCCGGGCAGCTGCGTGCTGATCGGTGTTGGGGGCATCTTGGGAGTGGCATCACGGGTGAGCCGAGTGGGGGCCCCGGATTAAGAGTTGCCACACATTTCCTGGCTGCACCTGGGAAGCTAGGATGGAGACTTGCTTGCCTCATTATCAGGGGAATAGGCCTCTGTCCTTTGTAGGCTATTTTGCGAAGAGGCATTACTTTATTTTCAGTTGTGGGCATTAGGAGCACGGAGGCCGCTTCAGGGGGAATTCTTGTGGTATTACGGCCATTGCTCAAGCGGTGGGGACTGAGGGAAGTCTCCCAGCCACAGGTGGGAGGAAGGTGTTTTCCCTCCCTAACCAAACTGCCCCTTCTGATGCCCAGATATATTGATGTGTCCCTGGATGGACCCTATGCACATTATTGGTGTTCGGCATAATGTTCTCACCATGGCTTGATGATATGTGCAACTATGGAAGGGGTTATTGCCTCAGGTGGGCCCAGCTGTAAGTGGGTACTGTAGCATACTGCTGATAATAGGTTATGCATAATGTGTTTATGCCTAGTGTTCAGGCCTAATATGATTGTTACATAATGTGTTTATGCTGATGATGATGCCTAATGTCAGGCTATGATGTCTATGCTTAGGATGATGCCAAATGCTAATGAGATATCTTGCTAAGTACAGTATTTGGCCAGTAGTTACTGGTTGTGTCTTATTACTTGTGTTTTCTAATAGTTCTGACTGTGGCCCGACTGACCCGGTCATGAACATAATTCCCTGTAAATTATTACCTGGTGCCAGTTGGCACAGTGTATATGTGTGATTAGGATTCTAATTTGTTTTGGGTAATACGAAGGCAATTTTTCATATAACCTTGTGTGGAGTTTCTTTTGTAGTATGCCTAGTGTGTTGCTGCTGTGGGTGTGTTGCGCAAGCGCTTTACACATTGCCTCTGGGATTAGCCTGACTGCTCGTGCCAAGCTACCAAGGGGGTGAGCAGGGTTTATCTTCAGTGTGTAACTCCCTTGCTCTGACTAGAGTGGTGGTTTCTGCCTGGCTTAGGTGCAAGCCCTAGCCAACCAGAAATCCCATTTTTAACAGTGTGTATATGCGGCTAGTGAAGCCAGAACAGTGCCCAATGGGGAACGTAATTCAATGTCGTGCTATGCGGCCAACATCTATCCTTCATTTGCCAGCTGCATGTTCAATGATAAGAAAGGGGGTCAGAATGATAACTACGTTTGTGTCAGCGTGGTAATGTACGTGGTGCCCAGCAGTTCAAGAAATGAAAGTGTATCAGTTTAGTAGAACTCAGCCAGAAGGCCTCAGATGTGTGAGTAGAAAGCACCTCTTGTGCTTATGTGGGACCAGTTATACAAATCACAGTATGTGACTGAGAGCAGTCACGTGTGTCCAGGTTGTGATGTAAAACGTGGAGATCATAGTCGGAAAAACTCTAATCAACTAAATGTTCGATGGATAGTTGCCTATTGTCTAGATATTTGTGGTGCCGGTGTTGAAAGACATACTCAAAATGATGCCAGTGATAACCAAGGAATCTCGTCATTCACCCCATTGGTGGACGTACCTAGTCTGAAAACCCACCGTTGTTCAATGCGTAGTAATCTTTTAGTGAGATTAGGGGTATTGGGGTGAAGATTGGGTTTGTCCAGCACTGTCCACCTCATGGTGTCTGCTGGGTGTTTCATTTCATAGAAGTATTTAGTTAGTTTTGTGGTTTGTTTAGCACACCTTATTGTACTTTTATGCTCCAGAATGTGGGTCTTCACTTTGCGTGTGGTCATACCAACATACCTCAAGCCACAGGGGCAGGTGATTAAGTACATCACCCATTCGCAGTTACAATCGGTAGGTTGGCGGAGCTCCCATGGTCTGTCAGTGCCCATATCGATAGTCCGGGTAGCTGATGTCTGGGGGCACATGGGGGCACATGGGAAATGTCCTTAGACAGGAGGAAGGTCCCACAGAGTATTCTGTCTGTCAGAGTTCATTGATACAGAGGATCTAGTATGTATTAATCTGTCTCTAAAGTTGCTGCTCCTTTAAAATGCAAAAAGAGATTTCCCCAGGTTGAGAGATCCTTTATTCAGGATGTTCCAGTTCCTGTTGATAGTTTTCTTGAACTCAGAAAAGGAGCTGAAAGTGTTCACACAGACCGGTCGTGTTTGAGTCTGTCTATTGGCAGTGGTGTCAAAAAGTGCATCTCTATTATTGAGAGCTCATTTCGCCAACTTTCTTACCAGTGCGATGGGATACTGTCTGTCCAAGAGGTTGTCTAGTAGTTTTGCAACATGCTCCCTGTACTTCTCAGTACGGGAGCAATTGCGTCTAACTCTCAGAAACTGGCCAAAGGGTTGGTTGTCTCGCAGAGCCTTCGGGTGATGGCTGTCATACTGAAAGAGAGCATTCCGAGCCATGGGTTTTTGATATAATTCAGATTCCAACTGGCCTTCCACTGGGAATATGAGGAGGTCTGGAAAGGGAAGCTTCTCTTTGCTGAAATCACATGTGAAACGGAGATATGCATTGTGTGCATTAAGCCATTGATTTGATGGAAGGCCATGATAGATGGTGGGTCACCACGCCATACAACGAAAATAACGTCTATGTACCTCTTCCACAGTCTGAGCTGAGGGAGGTACGGGTTGCTGCTAGACAGGACCACCTCACCCTCAAAGGCGTGCATGTAAAGGTTAGCCAGACTAGAGGCGAAGGTGCTGCCCATTAAAGTGCCTGATGTTTGTAGATAGAGGTGGTCTTCATATTGGAAAACGTCATCTTTCATGGCTAAAGTGGTGCACTCCATGATGAAGGGAATGTGTGTGATGCTGTCTGGAGGATTGTGGTTCAGAAGGCTGTCAATAGTCGTAAGTGTCTGATATTGTGGGATGCAGGTGTACAATGACTCCACATCGAAAGACACTAGGTAGTCAGTGGCATGATTGAAGTTGGTTTCTTTTAGAAGACAGAGAACATCTTTGGTGTCTTGAAGGTAGGTAGGCATCAATTTGACCAAGGGGCATAGAAAGAAGTCCACAAACTGGGAGAGTGGTTCTAACGCTGAACCAATGCCAGAGATGATGGGCCTCCCTGGTGGGGGTCTCTAAGGCTTATGGATCTTCGGTAAAACCTAAAAATACGGGGTGACTGGTTCTTTGTTAAGCAAGAACTCTGCTTCCTTCCTGGTAATCCACCCGTTGGCCAAAGCATTGGATGTCATGGTGGCAATGGTGTTGATGATCCTGTTCGTAGGGTCCCATTGTAGTTGAAGATATGTTGTGATAACATCAAGATGGCACTGACACTCTGATCTGTATGACGTGGTGTCTATCAGGACGATGTCCCCAGCCTTATCAGCTAGCTTAATGGTAACAGCCTTATCCATGCTGAAGGTGCGCAGAGCCTCCTGTTACCTCTTGGGAATATTGTTGTAAGCCCGGTGTAGTGAGGACAGTCTGGAGTCCAAGGGGTATATTCACAAGAACGCGTGATAACTACCGCAAGAGTAGCGTAACGCAACTTTCGATATCACAGCCCATCGCGGGAAAATAACCAAGTGACCCCGTGGGATTCACAACAAGGTGGTAGCATGCGATAGTCTACCGAAACCACGGGCAATGTCCGCAATAGAACCACCTCGATGGAGATAAAAACACAAACCACAACACAAAAAAACACGCAATGGGCCAAAGCGCGATGAGGAAATCAGCGATAAGCAGTGCCAGTCCTGCAACACACACCTGGCAGGTGGGAAAAAACACCATAAAAACAGAAAAAACAAACAAACACAAACTGACCAACACACAAGCACCATGGAGGCAGCCGGAGCAGGAGCAGAGGACGAGTGCAACACCACAAGCACCCCGGGCGACCAGCCTGGGACCTCGGGGACAGGGAAGGGCAAGGACAAGAAGACGAGGAAGACGAAGTTCAGTCCGCAGGCGAATAGGATCATAGTCACGGAGGTGATGGAACACCATCAACAACTCTTCGTCACATCCAACGTCTCATTGGGCACCAAAACTGGAATATGGCGGGACATCGTCAACAAGGTGAATGCCGTCAGAGAGCACAAGAGGACAATGGACGAGGTGAAGAGGCGATGGAATGCCATCAAGTGGAAGACCAAGGAGAAACTCTCCGCCAACCAGAAGGCAGCAACTCTGACTGGAGGTGGGGGCCCAGTGCCAATGCTGGAGCTGGATGACATGGAGGAGCTGGTGTCGACAGTCATCAGTGTGGAGACTGTCGCTGGAGTCGGGGGACCGGACACTGCTCGACAGGACACAACACAACCGCAACAGGGTGAGTGACCAACAGGTACTGGGGGGACGGGTGGAGATGGCCACAATGGCACGCATGCACAATCAAGAAGAGCACAGTGCACACCCACAATGACCCTGGGTCATCGCCAAGATCTACAGACTGTCACAATGTACAATGGCATGCTGTCTGAATGTCAACATGTTCCATGCGGCTACATACATGTGGACACATTGTAATACACCATCTCCCATTCACATCGCAGGGCCACCGTCAACCCCACTTGCAGAACAGTCCCAGCCACTCTTCACTGATGACGAGGAGGACAACACCAGCATCGACACCCAAACCATCCAAGACATCATTGACCTCATCCGCCAATCACCACCAGGATCAAGACAGCCCAGCTACATCGATGAGACCCCACCCACCACCCAAACACCCCAGCAGGAGGCACCCACAGCCCCGGCACTCTCCCAAGACCCCCAGGAACAATACATGGCCTTCCAACGCCGTGTGCTGGAGGGCCAGAGGGAGACATCTGAGCAGTTGTGGGTGGGCTTCGGCCTCATGGCTACCAAACTGGACGCCATCCTTGGGTGTCTAGGCCCGACCCATGGTCTCCAACGAGCCAGGACTGACATCGCTGGATTCATGACGAGGAGGGACGAACACCTGTCTCCTCAGAGTGGATCCAGCGATGCCAGCCGTGAGCTGACACACATACGGAGGCTCATGGAGGACATGGTGCGGATGGAGGTGGAAAGGATGGCAGCCACCGCTGCACATCAGCAAAATGTAGCTGGGATCTATCATGCCCCGCAGGTCTACATCATGGCATCGCCGCCACAAGGCGTGGCGCTGATGAATGCTGCTGCCTCCACACCATCCACATCTCAGCCCCCTGGTGTGTCAGTGCCTCCCAGTGCGGCAGGCCTATCCACCCAGGCACCTGATGTGTCAGTGGCACACAGTCCCGCAGCCGGAACAGCAACACCCACAGGTGGGGCATGCAACACATCCGGGGACGAGGACGTGGATAAGTTTGTGATCAGAAGGAGGCAATTGCATTAATTCCCGCCAACAGGCCTGTTGCTGCTTGGTCCCGCACATCGCCTCATGACCTTCCACTGTCCCCCAATACACTCAGATGCACTCACCTTGGACAGCGACATGGACTGACACATCCTGTCCGTCGAACAATGACACGACGGACAGACTACTGTACCCTTCCTCTACTGCAGTACATGTCATCCCCGGATGGACTCTGGCTGGCTTTCCACGGGCACATATTGTGTGGTGCACTTGATGTGCCAATAAACATCTAGTGACGCAATGCTTTGTCATGTCTTACATCATTCATGTATGGATGTGTGGATGGATGTGTGGACAGTGCCTTCCCTTGCATCACTGATGTTCAACCTGCGGGATGCGAGTCAGAGGGTGTGACATTGCGTTTTGTATACATGGTCCCATGGACACTACAACAGAGACACACGCATCAGTCACTTCCTTGTCCGGACATGGACTGAACTATGCCCAGAGCCCACAGGTCATTGTTGCAAGCCCTGCGCTGGTCCGGCGTATGGCAGGCCAGACTACTCCGCTTGCGCTCCGAGGGGGGCCACATTGCTACCCCTCACAGGCGTACTCGCTGGTGGTGTGCAAGTCACTGATCTAGGCGTCAGCATGTCACAGCCACTCCCTGAGGGCCGTTTTTCACACAAACCACACCCATCCAGCACAGGCGGCACTGGCCATATGACTGCGCCAACATAAGGGGCCGACAGCGTCACATCCCCCTCTTCCGGTGCTGACTGGATGAAGAACGCTCCTTCTCATCCATAATGGGCACATCAGTTGTTGCGCACAGGGTTGGTGGCATCCGAGGCCTGGCGGACGGCACGGGCCTAACGCCACGTGGCGCTGACTGGGGTTGCACAGGGTTAGTGGGACCCGAGGCCTTGCGGCCGTAAAGGGCCTGCCAACACGTGACGCTGACTGGGGTTGCACAGGGTTAGTGGCATTTGAGGCCCTGCAGACGGCACAGGCACCCCGCCACGGGACGGTGGATTCGGGTGCATTGAGTCAGTGGCACCTTAAGCTGCTGATCGGGTGTGCAGCCTGCGATGATGCCCCGTCCCGGCGGTCCGGCCAGCTCAGGTAGTGTATGCCCTGCTGGACCGCAGTGTGGGCCAGAGCCAGCGGCCGGCGCGGGCCCACCACCATGTGGCATCGCCTCCTGAATCACAGAGTTAGTGGCACCCATAGGGCTGAGCGGGTGTGCAGCCTGCGATGGTGCCGGGTGCACTGGTATGTCACATGCCATGGAGTAATCAGGACCAAGCACCACACGTGAGACCTGGTGGTCTGCGGAGCGTGGCTGCATGGTGTGGAGGGTGCCATGTCCACGGGCCCCGGGCTTGTGGCTTGCAGCGGCACATGGTGGGACCTCCCGTCTACGCGCCGGAGAAGGAGGGTGAGCATTGAGGCCTGGGTGTGCATGGGCGGCCAAGCTCTGATGGACTGCGGGAGGAGCTGGTGTGCCTCTGCTTGGGTGTGCATGGGCGGGCAGGCGATGTTGTCTTGTGCAATTGTGTGTACTGTGCCAATCGTGTATGTGGACTCTGTTTCAGATGACGGCTCTGTGTCAGATGTGTTACCTGGGGTACTGCTATGCATGCCGGCAAGTGGTTGGAGACACACCGGTGGCAGCAGGTGAGCAGTGTGCGCTTGGTGCGCAGGGGTGGCTCTCCCTCTCCCTCTCTTCTTCTCCCTCTCTCCTTCTCGCTCTCTCACTCTCTCTCCCTCTCCCTCTCTTCTACTCCCTTTCTCCTTCTCTCTCTCTCTCGCCCTCTCCGTCTCTTCTTCTCCCTCTCTCCTTCTCTCTCCCTCACTGTCTCTCCCTCTCCCTCTCTTCTTCTCCCTCTCTCCTTCGCTCTCCCTCACTCTCTCTCTTCTTCTCTCTCTCTCCTTCTCTCTCCCTCACTCTCTCTCCCTCTCTTCTTCTACCTCTCTCCTTCTCTCTCCCTCACTCTCTCTCCCAATGTTCTTCTCCCTCTCTCCCTCCCTCTCTCTCCCTCTCTTCTTCTCCCTCTCTCCTTCTCTCTCCCTCACTCTCTCTCCCTCTCTTCTTCTCCCTCTCTCCTTCTCTCTCCCTCACTCTCTCTCCCTCTCTTCTTCTCCCTCTCTCCTTCTCTCTCCCTCACTCTTTCTCCCAATGTTCTTCTCCCTCTCTCCTTCTCTCTCTCTCTCTCCCTCACTCTCTCTCCCTCTCTTCTTGTCCCTCTCTCCTTCTCTCTCCCTCACTCTATCTCCCTCTCCCTCTCTTCTTCTCTCTCTATCCTTCGCTCTCTCTCTCGCTCCCTCTCTTCCTCTCTGCTTCGCTCTGTCTGTCCTTTGATGTACGCAGGAGACACCTTCTCATCATGTTTTTTGTCTTGCAGGCTGGGACCTGCGGATTGTCCAGAGGAGGGCAGCAACTTGTCATCATTTCATTTCTGTGTTATTTTTAATAAAGTTAGATTTGTTGCTTCGGAAGTGGATGTGTGCTGCTCATTTCTGTTTCGACACATGCATGTCACCAGTTGTGATTGTGGAACGGCAGGCTGATTATTTGGGACATGTTTGGGAGTAGCTGATGTGGCATGTCTTTGGTCGGGGGTGCCAGGGAGGGGTGTTTCGGGGTGTGTTGTAGGTGGGTGTTATGGCCTTCTTGAGTGTCCGGGCCGCATGATGAGTGGCTCCATGGCATCTGTTGCCCTTCCGATGTGGCCCTAGGCTGGTCTCCCTTTTGTGGCCCGTCCGACTTAACACCAGGTCAGAGCAGGTTTAGATTTCCTGGTGCTAAAGCGCCTTATCGCCGGATTTGTGTTCTTATCGCAGATCTGTCTGGTCGTTGTGAATGTTGAGGGGTGGTGTGGTCACGGCTTTTGGCACGGAAACACTCACTCTGCATCTCATTCGCGATAGTTGTGGCGGTCCTCTGTGGCAATGTTTTTTGCGGCTGCAATCACAGGTAACTGGTGCTGTGGGATGTTAGCACCAGCTTGTGAATGGGGTGGTAAATTTATCACAACTTTGGCTGCGATAAAGTGCTGTTAATTCGGCGATATGCTTCTTGTGAATATGGCCCTCAATCCTTTAACACTGCTTTTTCGATGGTGGCTACCTCAGTGGGCACTAGGCCGATTGGAGGGTGAAAGGTCAATTTGGGGCACAGATTTGTGTTGGCATCATCTGTGTCACTCTCCCCTGGAGGTCTGTTTGCAAAGAAAAAGTGAAGACTCACTTTACGAAAGAACTGGTGAACATCTTGGTGGAGTTGGAAGAGGTCGCCACTGTACGTGGGTACCAAACCAAGTCCTCGGTTGAGTACACATGTCCCATCCTCGGTTAACTGGCGTGTGCCGAGGTTGACAACTAAGCTGGTTCCCTGCTCGGTCTTGGCGTAGTCTTGGTCATTATCATGCTGTGAGTGTTGCGTGGAGGGCTCCAATGGACTTGTTGCCGTCGTCTCCCTCTCGAATGGCCGCGACCTTGGCTTAAAAAAGGCTAGTTGTGGTGGTGGTTGGAATCTCATCATCGGTCCCTGTGGTCCTGGTCCGAACAGTTGGTAAGGGGGATAGGTCAAAGGGATTGGTGGCCACCACTGATCTTGTGGGGGTCATCCTCGCGGACCGCACCATCTCCTTTGTCTCCGTCTCTGTATGTTCTGGCATTGTTCTTCTGTGCTGGCATCAGAGTCACTGGACCACTCTTCCCTATCAGAGCAGGAGTAGATGGAGCCATAGCGTCTTCCACCTGTGTTGAATTCAGGTGGTTTGTAGGACTCATCGGTGTAGGGATAAACTCTCTCCATTGAGAATTTAGCCAAATCCTTTTTGAATTTGTTGATTTTACCTGACAGGAGTGACTCTTTGTAGTCCTTAGTTGTTTTGTTGTTTTCTTCCAGATTCTTCTTGAAGAGGGTGGCGCTGACTATGATTTTGATCTGTGATTCCAAAGTCTGACTCTCAATCAAGATGATATCTGCCCTTTCTTGGCTGTACTTATGATCAGGATGTCTCTGGTGCAGCGCCACGCAATAAGGGACCAGTTTCTCAAGAAGTTAGTATTATCTAAGAAGAGTATAGGCGCATTGATTACAATAAGACCTGTAGGGGCACAGTTCCCTCTTAGATATTCGGTCATTATCGACCAATGTGTTGTGGTCCTAACGTGTAGGCGCTTGAGATTAAGAAGTTTGCTCCAATCCTCAGTTACAGAAGTAGTGTGGGGGAGTGGTGTATCTAGTATGCTTGGAGTGGTCAAGATGTCAAGCACCATTGCGTCATCAAAGGCCAATCCAGTGAAATCTGCCATAGTGATAAGGAACAACTACGGACAGAACTCAGAAAAAAAGAGCTAACTGGATACTCATCTTTAGTTGGTTAGAAATGGGCGAGCCCGCAACTGAACCGCTGCACAAAATACAATACACAATGGGGGGCTATAGAAAATTTAATGGACCTGCGAGGGCACTCTCCCCAATCCAGACAATCAAAAACACAAAGAGCCCTCAGGTCCAAGAGAATGACTACCAGTTGTCCCAATGAGAGGAAAAGGAAAAACAGTGCTGTGGGAAAGGGGGGGGGGGTCCATTTTAAGGACGGTTTCCCTCACACACCAAAGGTGTCATGCTTCACCATGGGGATATCTCCTCCTGTCATGAGCTTAGTCGTGATGCGGCCTGCAAACCCCTCACTGCGAGGTAGGAGCTCAGTGATGTTATAGTGAAGAAACAGGGAATTACTAAAACCCAATATAAGCAAATGTGTGAGTGAAGTAGTGCAGTGCTGATTAAACAATGGTAAGAGTGATTAAAACTAGCTACAAGGTAAGCATACCATAGTTTGTTTTTTGATGCTTCCTGTTGCCAGGATTAAAACCCAAAATCTAGTAGTATGGCTGCCGTAATTAGAGACAGCTGCACTGAAAAGTGATCAACATGTTTCAGCCGTATTGACCTGTAATAGTGTTGTGGCCTTCTTCAGGATATCTTTTAAAATAGCTACAGCAAAGTGTGTGAGAAAAAAACAATGAAGATAAAGGTGCACTAGTAAAAGCGACGCAGTGTAATACAAAACCAGTGATCCTGCTGGTCAGAAGATTCACAGGTGTACCTGTGGTGATATAAAAACAACATACCGCGCTGTTAAATAGTGAGGTACAGCGTGTTTAAACCACATTCTCACATATCTAGAGAGACAACTTTAAGTGAGTATCGCAAGTGCCATACAACAGAATAAGTGCGTAATCGAGCAGTTAGTTATGTAAAACTCACCTGTAAATGTCAGGTATCTTACATCATCTGTCCCTGGCCAGTGGCCTTAGGTACAAACGGCCATCCCCCCAAATGAGTCGAGGTGGGGGGGTTTAAAATTATAATACTGCCTATTAGCATGTACAAGAACAAGTATCCAGTAATAGAAAAAGGTAAATAAAAGATTTGAACAAACTAATGCTGTTTGTCAGGGTGCACCCATGGCTACACATTTATCGCAAGAGGTGCTGGATGTAAGCTCAATCTGTAATCCGGGCTGTGGGCGGTGTCCCTAAGATCGTAACAGCAGGTTTGTGGGAGCGTCATGCTGTGTGAATGGAGTTAGAGGTATTGAAGGCCCCGTGAAAATCCGAGTGTAGACCCCAACCTTGTAAAGCCCTGGTGTAGTGCTGTTGTCCCAGGGATTTATTTAGCCAAACGTGATGCCTGATGTTCTGACCATCGGGAGGTAATATGCTAGCAGACCCAGGTGATGTGTCTCGCAAGTGTGAGGAGAGATGTATGGGGGATGTCACGTCGAGCACGTAATACCCTGAACATAAGTACCAGTGTGAAAAGTCTTTCCCAACACGATCCAAACCAGGCACGGAAATGATATAGAAAGGACCAGCCCGGTCGAGAATGGTAAGATGTGACCCCAAGAAAAACTGCGCTTCAGGACACATCAGCATGTTAGCGCTGAGTGAGAAAGAAAGCCCAGGGCAAGGCGGCACTTAAAGTTTGAAAGCATAGTAGCGTGTGAAGGAATTTACAGCTCAGTTTGAGCATGGCAGCAGGAGCGTCTGTCCAGAAAACAGGAAAGACGCTGTCAAAGGGCAGAGATCCAGGTTATAATGCAGTATTACCCCGGAAGAAGCCCGTCACTCACCCGGAAGTATTTCTAGGGCATGATGGGAGCCGTAGTTTATTGATCTGGTACTGATTACGGCATGCATTTAAACTTAACAAGCATTGGCATAGCCAATAGGTCTCGCCTTTGGGACCTTATAAGTGTTTAGCCATGCAACAGTTGCATAACTAAATACTTATAAGGTCCCAAAAGCGAGACCTATTGGCTATGCAAAGCGGCCGTGCGGCAGCGAAAGTAAAAGTGATCGCGATCACGATCAAACATCAAAGTAATCGCGGTAAAGCGTGGCGCGCGCGCCCGCGCACATGCACTGTAGCTCTAGGCTGGCCTGGTAGCACTTTTTTGAGCTCTCTCAATAAGTCTCGCCAGACCAGCGCATGCGCTGGGTCAGGCGAGACCTAAAAAGGGGACCCCCCTGCACTCGTGAGGTTTGAAAAAAGGGGCGATGGTAACATACGCCAGCTTCTGCGTATGTGTGCGGCTAAAAAGAGCAGGACCAGTGCCCTATAGGAGACGTAGTGTAATCTCGGTTCTGATGGGCATGAAAAGAAATGCGGTGTGTGCGCCAGTTCAGCTTAGATTTCGACAAACATTTAAACTAAAATGTTGTCCCGCATGTGCATATAAAGTTTCTAAGGGCCGATGGTAACACATCAAATAAGCCAGCATTTGTGGTGTGTATATTGGGCTAGTGGAGCCAGAACAGTGCCCAATGGGGAACGTAATTCTATGTCGTTTTATGTGGCCAACATCCGCCCTTCATTTTTCAGCTGCATGTTATATGTTAAGAAAGGGTGTCAGAATGACAACTAGGTTTGTGTCAGCGTGGTAATGTACGTGGCACCCAGCAGTTCAAGTAATAAAAGAGTATCAGGAATAGTATAACTCCTCCAGAAGGCCTCAGATGTGTGAGTAGAAAGCACCTCTTGTGCTTATGTGGGACCAGTTATTCAAATCACAGTATGTGACTGAGGGCAGTCACGTGTGTCCAGGTTGTGATGTTTGTAAAACGTGGAGATCATAGTCGGAAAAACTCTAATCAACTAAATGTTTGATAGAGCGTTGCCCACCGTCTAGATATCCGAGGTGTCGGTGTTGAGAGACATACTCAAAATGATGCCAGTGATAACCACGGAATCTCGTCATTCAGCCCATTGGTGGACGTATCAAGTCTGAAAACTCACCGTTGTTCAATGCGTAGTAATCTTTTAGTGAGATTAGGGGTATTGGAGTGGAGATTGGGTTTGTCCAGCACTATCCACCTCATGGTGTCTGTTGGGTGTTTCATTTCATAGAAGTGTTTGATTCGTTTCGTGGTTTGTTTAGCACACCTCATTGTACTTTAATGCTCCAGAATGCGGGGGGCACACCATGCACATGCCGCATGGGAAATGTCCTTGGACAAGAGAAAGGTCCCACAGAGTATTCTATCTGGCAGAGTGTGTTGTTACCGAGGGTCTAGTATGTATTAATCTGTCTCTCAAGTTGCTGCTCCTTTTGAATGCAATAGGAGGTTTCTCCAGGTTGAGGGATCCTTTATTCAGGATGGTTCTGTTGATAGTCTTCTTGAACTCGTTGGAAAAGGAGCTGAAAGTGTTCATACAGACCAGTCATGTTTGAGTCTGTCTATGGGAGTGGTGTCCAAAAGTGCATCTCTATTATTATTGAGAGATCGTTTCACCGACTTTCTTACCAGTGTGATGGGATACTGTCTGTCAAGGAGGTTGTTACGTAGTTTTGCAGCATGCTCCCTGTACTTCTCAGTACTGGAGCAATTGTGTCTAGCTCTCAGAAACTGGCCAAAGAGAAGGTTGTCTCGCAGAGCCTTCGGGTGATGGCTATCATACTGAAGGAGAGCATTGCAAGCCATGGGTTTTTTATATAATTCAGATTCCAACTGGCCTTAGCCTTGTCAACAATCAATTTCCTACCCAGATCTAGCCTTACAGGGTGAAGAGGGGTACTCTGGGGAAGTTGTACTAAGCTTTCCAGGAATTTATTCTCAGCCCTGGAGAGGTTGTCCATCCTGTCGAAACCCCACAACTCTGCTCCATAGAGGGTAGCTCTCACTGCTTTAGTTTCATAAATCTGTAAAGGCGCCACCACTGGCTTGCTATGTGAGAATCTCTGTTCTTTACTCAGAGCCCCAGCTATTTGAGAAAGTTTCAAAGTGGATTTGGCCACTTGGGGCTTCCACGACATAGATTCAGAGAGGGTAATTCCCAGGTATTCAAAGGTGGTTGCCCTCTCCAGTGGCGTACCGCCCAGGGTTGGCCTAACCCTATAAGACTTGTGGGGGATTAATCATCAGAAACTTTGTTTTAGAGGTGTTGATCTCGAGACCGCGCACGTCACAGAAATCTTTGAAGCGGGAATGCAATTTCTGTAATCCCCCTGAATCTGAATAACATTTTATATGATGTTTTCAACAAAATTGTGATTTGCATGACCTTATCAATTTGTATATTTGGTCATTCTAATCATGAAAATTAGCTTGCCTTACGTTATAAATTAGTAACTCAATTGGACGAAATTATATTGATGCCTTTATAAATACAGTGATCAATACTGTCCTATTATGATCAGTATTTTAAAATACAATTTATGTTAAACAAGCTGTTCTTACATTTCTTTTTACTCTCTTCCATGTCCTTTTTTTATTATGTCCTTCATCTCTCTGTCTACTATTTAACTGCTGATTTTTCATGTGTCAAAACTCTCTCTTTATTAAAATGTTATGTTTGGATTTCATACACAAGAAATCGTGTTCTTACCCTCCTTGTTTGATTGGTTTAATATCTATAACAAAAACATTTCTGACATAAACCCTGTGGTCTAAATAAAAGCACTGCTCCATTATGTTATAAAATTTGTAGAGCGCATGGCTGCCCCAGCAAAGGGGCGTCCCAGCGCTAAGCACCAACAGCAAAAGGAAGACCTGCCGAGGCACCGCCACAGCCCATTAATTAGTGAACAGATAGGTTTTTATAGCCTTATGAAAGGCTCTATGATCGTAAATGCTTCTAATGTTCACTGGAAGAGAATTACAAAGTTTAGGAGCTAAAGCACGAAACGAACGTCCTCCAGCTATAGCTTTCTTAACCCGCGGAATGACCGCAAGGTATTTATTGAAGGGTCGCAGGAGGTGAGAAGGCGTGTATGGTGTCAGAAGGTCTGCAAGGATTTCCCAGGAATAAGTTTCATTGTTCTATTATTAACATCACTAGTTCACCCTATTTTTAAAAAGGGTTTGGCATGTTCACCTAGCAACTACAGGCTAATTGGTTGTTGGATATTGAGCTGAAATATTTTCCCACATTATTATTACATGATTTGGAATCTTGGTGGCATGGAAATCGAAGACTTCTCTTAAATCAAACTGGCTTCCTAAGGGGTCAAGGCACTTTAACCAATCTCATGACCCTGAACCTAATTACAAATTAAGCAAAGGCAACAGGGACATCTCTCTATATGTGCTTTGTTGATTTCAAGGCGGCTTTTGATTGTGTGCCACAAAACAAGCTATGGGCCTAACTCCAGCGATGGAGCATCCCACCCAATATTCTACGAGCAATTAGGCTGGTATTTTTAGATACATGGGTCAAGTTAAAAATTGGAGATGGCACACACGTCTCAAAGAAAGTGCAACCAACAACTGGCATAAAACAGGCATGTGTGCTAGATCCCCTTCTTTTTAATTTGTATTTGGTGGATCTCTCAACAGAGCTAGATGGGCAGATAGCTCACACACCGAGCGTTGGAGGAAAACAAATGTCACACATTCTATATGCTGATGATTTATTACTGTTTAGTAACACACTAGTAGGCCTTTAAAGGCTGCTTAATTCTCTTGGGTCTTATACAGAAAAGAATGGCTAGGGAGTAAACTTTACAAAAACAAGTGTGATGGCTTGCAATTGGGCCACCCCAAAAAGTCAAAAATGGCATCTTAATGGAAACAAATTTGAAGAGGCTACCACCTGCATATGTTTAGGGGTCAAAATAGACACAAACAGCACTTTTGCATCCCAGAAGAAGGTGATTAGTGCAAAAGCACAGGCTATTAATTATGGATTCTCATCATTGGCTAGATCCATCCGAGGTCACGACTTGAAATCCATGGGAACATTTATGAAAGCCAAATTGATGCCAACTCTCGTGTACGGATCGAAGATAATGCTAGGTGATGAGGCTCTGCTTGACAAACTGTTGATAAGAGCTATAAACAAACCTTAGGCTACCCGGGTTGACCTTGCCTGCACAGCTCCGGCTAGCATTTCTACTTACAAAACAGTCACTTGCCAGGCCAGCGGTGTTTGTAAAGCTCTGTCACAACCTGCGGGCAGTGGCCGAAAACACTTTTGCTAATTTAGTCTGGTCAGAGATCACTCTACAACAGGGAAATGGCATCCACAAGAAACATCTGGAGAGCAGTATTACAATGCTGGAACTGGGCAATCTATGGAACTCTAAAATTACTGGGCAAACGTTTAAGAAATTGGTAAATGAATCGACCAGATTGCAAAGTTGGACAGTAGATAAGGAAAGGTTGTCCAAACGTCTTCACTGGTGGCTTGTGCGGAAATCACATTCAACACTAAGAGAATCACTCCTGCTTGCGGCACCTTTTCACCAGAAGGTTAATCAGTCATTTTTGGCCCTAAGACTTGGCGAGGTACCCACATTAGACCTCATGCCAAAATGGAGGATGGGTGGCCTAAGTGAAGACCGGACCTGTCGTTTATGCCATCAGGGGATCAAAACTTTACTTCACATTGTATGTATATGTCCAGTATTGATCGACCAACAAAGAATTCTATTAAGACAAGAGTTTCTTGACCGGGGAATCAGGTCTTCTAGGACTGCACTTGTGGAGTTAAAGGACCCAAGTAACACAATGTTGAATATTACACTAGTTCAGTTTTTGGCCATTTAAAAAACATTGATCAGCATACAGGCCGAGTGTTGAGTGAACCTGGGTGTGGGAGAGGGGCTTGAAACTGATATTAGGCTGTGACAAAACCCTAGTTTTAAGGTAAAACCACATGAGTAGGTAAACCGCAAGGACGAGCTGCTAGGGACTGCTAAAGTAGCTGTTCCCTATCCTGCCATGCTAAGGCAAAAATCTGCTTAGCTTGGCACTTCTTTATTTTGCACATTGGCACTTTAAAAATGCATAGTTTTGTATATCAGCACTTTTTCGGGTAAAAAAACACTGTCCATTTATAATAGCACATACACCTGATTTGGACCTGTACACAAGCACTTTAACTACCTATAGCGGTTTATTTATGAGAATTTCTACTGGCTGCATTGCAAATTTAACCAATTAGGGTAAATGTAGGTGCTCGATTAGTTACCTTGAGCCATTTATCATCAGTATTTGGCATTTTTATCTATAAAGTTAGGAAGGGAAGTTATAAAACGTGAAGGTCCATTAATAAGATGTCCAATGGCTGAAGTAGATGTATGACAATTTTTTTAGTCTCTTTTGTATTCTTTTTTAATTGCTCTGTACTGTATGATTTAGTCGTGTTTATGGTTTTAATTGACTAATAAACTATGATGATGATGATGATTATTATTATTATTATTATTATTATTATTATTATTATTATTATTATTATTATTATTATTATCATTATTATTATTACTATTATTAACATCAATAGGGCAATATTTTTGTAAACAATGTTTGGGACATCCTTTTATCAGATGATATTTAGACCACAATATTCTGGTACCATATTGATATCTGAGATTTTTGCTAAAGCTGCCCAGCCCAAAAAATAACTAGGCACTATTCTGTGATGTTTAGATTCAACTAATTTACAGGTTTGAATGGTAGAATGGGCACAAATAATCAAAGAAATAGAAGTGTTTTTAAGTGAGTCACCCTAAGGGGCATGGGTATACCCAAATGGGAGGACTAACCTTGCTGTGCCAAATGGACTCTGTGACTCTACAACAGTTGTCTGAAAAGTGTAGAGAGGTCCATTTGAGGTGGGTGCATTAAGGAAGGCAGCTTTGGGCCTGTGTCGTTGGTGGTGAGTCTGATGATAAAAGTAGAAACGAACCTTGATGTGAAGAGGAAGATGGCTTTTGGGCAAGGTATGAGTTCGAAGAGTTATGACAACAGCATGGAAGTCATGGTAAGAAAGCCTAAAGTTGAAGAGATGGAACTATATCAAGAATAGATGTGCTGGCTGAGAGCCAGGTTGTGTGCCTGTTTTGTGTGATTTAACTATCTAAAGTGCATGCAATTTCTCCAAATTATAAGCTTCAGGCATCAAAGCTCAGAAACAGAGCAGTGGTTGTGCTCAGCTGAACTGTTAGCCAGTGCACCTATTGATGATATGGCCCCTCATCATGATACCTTTGCCTGGTTTCGGAGTCAAAGGGGAGATAAAGTTCATTGACCCTTTGAAAGTTATTTCAGTGGGGAGATTGTTTACAACTGTGGTGAGAAGAGGTGGTAAAAGTGTATCAGTGGATAGCTAGCCCATTGGAAGATGGAGTCCGACACCAATTTAGGGGCAGTGCCGTAGCTAGCCATTTTACCGCCTGTGGCGGTCTCTGCCTGTGCCGCCCGTGGTGGCCGTAGGAGCAGGGGGGGTGCTGACCATTTTCCCACGATTGCCCCCCTGTGGCAAACACAAGGAAGAGCGGGGTTGAGGTGGCTGCCGCCACCCCCAAAACTCGTGCCGCTCCCCCTTGCTGCTCCACTGAATCGGGCTGAAGTTCAGATGGAGGCCAATGAACAGTGAGTAGACATATGGTAGAGGAATTTATGCATCAAAGTGTTAAGGAGCCAGATAGGGAGAAGGTAGCTGAAAGAGACCTGAAAGTGTGAGGCAGGATGGGGGTGTTGTGATTTTTTGACTGTCTTCTACATATTTGTGTCCTGTGGGGTTGTTTACTTGTTTTGCGCTTCTGTTGGCGGAGGGAAGCATGTAAAAAAAGATTTAAAAAAAAGAAAATGTCCCAGGGTAGGGACACCCTGAGCCCCTAGCCATGGTGCAGGAGTCCCCACCCAACCGCACCATAGCTAAAGATCTTTTTTTTTTTTTAAATCGAGGAAATATCCACGCATGGTTTTGCTGATTTTTCCGAGATTTGTTTATAAAATGAGGTCTCCTACGCAGTTCAGGTCAGAAACGAGCAGAAAGAGTGGGAATAAAGGTCAGCAACAAGCAAAAAGAGGCAAATTAGAGGTCAGAAACAAGCAGAAAAAGGCAGAATAAAGATCTAAAACAAGCAGAAACAGGAAAAATTAAGGTCACAAATGAACAGAAAGAGGCAAGATAAAGGTCATAAACGAGCAGAAAGAGGAAAAATAAAGGTCACAAACGAGCAGAAAGAGAGATAATAAAGATGACCAAAGAGCAGAAAGAGGCAAAATAGAGGTCAGCAATGAGCAGAAAGAAGCTAAATAAAGATCAGAAACGAGCAACAAGTGGTAGAAAAAAGGTCAGCAACAAGCAGAAAGAGGAAAAATAAAGATCAGCAGTGAGCAGCAAAAGGAAAGATAAAGGCCAGAAACAGGCAGAAAGAGGCAGAATAACGGTCAGCAACGAGCAGGAAGAGGGAAAATAAAGGTTGGAAATTAGCATAAGGAGGAAAACCAGAGGCCAGCAAAGAACAAAAAAAGACTAAATAGAGATCTGTAATGAGCAGAAAGAGGGATAATAGAGCCCAGCAATGAGCAGAAAGGGCAAAATAGAGATCAGCAATGAGCAGAGAGAGGCAAAATAAACAGTTCTTAATTTGTGCAATGGTTTCCGGTGCTTAGCACCGGCACTTATTTCTTAGGGCTGTGTCTACACGCAATAAAAGGTCTCCCCGGTGAAGAGATGATACTGCACGGTAAAGGGTAAATCCATGCCTGCCTGGGTTCAGTCAGTGGTCCCTGATTGGGCTGGACCTGTGCGTACTGTAAAATATTTAAATTTGGATGCCACGGCCGCCACCTTGTCATGAGGAACACGGACGGCATGCACACACCAAAAGAAACTGCCTAGGTGAGGTGACGTCCTCCCTCCTTGACGTTGAATCGTCAAGTGTTTCCTCCCAACTAGGAAGGACCAATGCAGATCCAAGCCCCGACTTTTCACCTGCCCCAGCATATTGCGCAGCTGCAGCTCTAGTCGTTTGACGAAGCAAGCAGCAGGTCTATAACTAAACCAAAAAAAGGCAGTATGTAAATCATTATTTGATTTTGATTTCTCAACATATGCTACTGAAGCAAGTTTGTCTTTGTTTAATGGTTTAGGTATGAGCCTGCCCAGAAAAAGTGCAACCTCTCATTTCATTCAAGCACGTGTTTTTATTCAAAAGTAGCAATGTTACATACGGTGGCAGCAGTCGCACATTGAGCGCAGGGTGGGGTCAGTACTAGACTCTGTCTGAATCTTAACCTCATCACTTATACCAGGGTGGGGTTTTATGAGTCATAATGAGGTTTTGCCAAGTGTGCTAAATATCTTAACCTTTGTCTGGGATTGCTTTTCAGGTCTTAGGCTGCCTTCGGTGCCTATGCTGCCAGGCATGCTCAACCTAAGACCTTATCTTGCTCTGGTGTGCCTGTTATCTATATCTCTGTGTCGTGGGTGGGAAGTGGAAGGACTCGGCGAGGCCCGCTTAGTTGCTAGTGTTCACCCACCACAGGCCTCATCCAAGTTGTGGCAAAACTGGAGTGCACAGGCATACTCCACGCACTCCCATGCCCACTCCGCCCACCCCAGGGACAGATCAGGGCAGGGCTCCCAGTGCCTCGAACACCAGTGCTAGAACGATTCCACTCACTCAAGTGGGGAGCCAGAGCTTGCAAGGCCTCCCCTGGCAAGCGGGAGAGAGTAGGCAGGCAGAAGGATCGACCAGCAGTGAGTAAACAGGTGACACCGAAAAACATAAAAATGCCCACACAGTGAGACCCACACACAGCAGGCCACCCTTGAAGCACCTGAAGGACCCGGGCTGCCCTGCACAGAGCTCAATGACGCCATGGAAAAATGGTGGATGCCCCAAAACATGGTTTGCCTACAAGAATGCTCCCCGTAATACTACTGAGCACAGCCTATACAGCGAGCACCACAAACTGAGTTGTTGTTAGGTGCTATTAATATTAAATGGAACAACGCATCTGTGGGGTTTCAGTTTTATTGACCTTTGCAAATGGTAAGGCTGACTTGTCCTTGCCAGGATCCGAATCTGAAAACCGCAGATTATACACGGATATGAACTGTACAACAGTTGGGAGAAGCCTTCTAAACTAGCCCACTAAAAACAGCAACCCATGACCTGCAGGTAACACAGAGGTCTCTGTAGTGCACACTTTAACCAACCTAGCTATCTTACTAGGAGTTGAACCTGTGACCTGAAAGTGGCGTAAAGATCTCCGTAGTTAGAAGAGGAGCAATGCAGGCTCCTGCAGTATGTGGGGAGTCGGCTGGGGCCAAGAGGCCCACCTTCAAATAAGTGATGCCCCGGGGATGGGGTCCCCAGGTCCATAAAAGGCTCGGGAAGGGGGGTGCATGGCTCCCTCCCTTTTTTTATGGGGGTTGGGTCCCACTCCCCTATATTAAGTAATTGCCCCAGGAATTGGGCTCTATTGCCTCGCAGGAAGGAGGGCATGCACCCCCTCAACTTGAAAGCTGCAGGGGTTTGGGTCCCAGGGGCCCCTTGTGCCTCAGGGAGGGGAGCCCATCTCCTTACAAAATATCTTTTGGCCCCAGGGGATGGGGACCCTGAGGCCCAAAGCAGCCCAGGCAGGTGGCTGCACACCCTCTCACCTTTAAAGAAAACGTTCTCTGAGATGGGTCCCCGGGGCCTGAAGTAGGTTGGGCAGGGGACTGCACTAAGGCTTTGGAGACAGGGACTTGTCACAGGCAAGTCTCTGCGGCCAACCCCCGCCACGCGCGGCCATGGCCGTATGCAGCGTGGGGTTGGCTTTATTTAATGTAACAAAATAGTACTTTACATTAAAAACAAAACTTATAAATTAACTGAGAAAACAAAGGTTAAAGTAATGTTATAGGTAGGTGAGAATTTCAGTGGCAAGGTAACGTTTTCAACGTACAAAACCATTGAAACTTATCAGTTATAGTTATCTCAAGTAGCTAAAACCCATACCCTAAGGTAACTATAACTCAAGCAGCTCCTGTATAAGGAGCACCCTACAACACCAGCTACACTGAATCTGTTCACCTCAAATTTCTGGTCTTCTAGAAAGGTTTTAGGGCATAGGATTAGCATAGTGCTATCCATGATGATATATATATATTACCTACTGGTGGTTGCCAGTAGGTAGTTATAGTTAGGACCTAGTTTCCATAGGAAAAGCGTTTTTTGTTTTCCAATAACTTTGGCTCCGGTTGACTAATCTTCGCGCAAATTTCAAAATTAGTGGCCCGCTCCGGTCAGCTCCTGTCTTGAAAGTTTCGGGGTGATTCGTCAAGCGGGGGCCGAGAAAAAAGGGGGGTCCCAAAACAAACTGTAATTTTCCATAGGAAATTTTAGACAAAGCTACAGCCCGAACTGCTGAACGGAATTACACCAAATTTGGCAAAAAGGTAGCCCTTGGTTCAGAGAGAGCCCTTTTGGTTAAATTGTGTAAATCCTACAGTAGTTCCTGAGAAATCAAAGAAAGAAAAAGTTTCGATATCTGGGGCAGTGGTGGGCTCGCGAACCCTCCTGGGCATGAGCCTCGGTCTTATTGGCTGCCAACACTCCAAACCAGGAAGTGTTGGCAGCCATCTTCACAAGAAAACAGAAAAAAGAGGCCATAAAACAATAAAAGGGGGCAGCGTAGAAACACCCTGACCCCCTAGGCCTGCTCAGGGGGTCCCACAAGAACCCCCAGGGCCCAAAAAGCATTTTTTTTAAAATTATTTTGGTGGAAATCGCGATGAGGTTGTGAATCTCGCTGAAATTAATTTAAAAAAATGAAGCGTGGGCTCCCGCGCTTTGTATAAAAAAAGCCCCCGGGTGGGCCAGGTCCCGGGGGCACTGCCAATTCAGGCCCCGGGGACCCCCACCTCCCTGGGGCTGTGAAAAAATGCGTGGGGGGTCCCAATACCCCCCATGCAGTCCCAGGGACCACCACCTCCCTGGTGCTTTAATAAACAACCACGGGGGGACCGCAGCCCCCCAGCAGCCCCGGGGACTGCCACCTCCCCGGGGCTGATAAACAAAAATGCATGGGGGGTCCCAATCCCCCCCACGCTGCCCCGGGGACCACCACCTCCCCAGGGCTCTTTTTTTAATTAAAACCTGTGTGGGGACATTGAGCCCCCCATACTCCCCGGGGACAACCACCTCCCCGGGGCACTAAATATGTAAATGCGGGATTCTGTTACGGACCCCCGAGCCCTGGGGACCACCACCTCCCCAGGGCTTTGCAATGGTAGGGAGGGGGGGCCCGCGGCCCCCCTCTTGGAACCCTTCTGCATGTTAGCAGCTCCCCTTGTGGAAAAGCAATGCCGGCTCCCGCATTGGGGTTCCCCCCACGGTCCCCAACAGAGTGGCCAGGCCCCGGGGGATGGGGTCCCCGGGCCAGAAGTGGCCCAGGAGGCGAGCCACCCGGCCCCCCTCCATCTATAAAAAAAGAAGGAATGGAAAGGCCGGCCCCAGGGTACGGGGTCCCCGGGGCCATAAATAGCCAGAGGAGGGGGGGCACACCTCCCCCTCCAAATATTATCAATACAATTTAAAATACTGGCCATGCTCGGGGGATGGGGTCACCGGGGGCTGAAAATGGCCTCGGGAGGGGGGCCACATGGCCCCCTTCCCATATTTAAAATAAATAAATAAACAAATAGGGGTCAGGCCCTGGGGGATGGGATCCCCAGGGCCCAACAAATAGGAAAAGAAGGGGGACTACACAGCCCCCTTATAAAAAATAAAATGAAAATAAAAAACGTGCATCACTTTGCAAAAACGTCCCGTGGCACGTTCTAAGTTGGGGAATTAATTCCCCTTGAATACTGGGGGTCCCTGGGGGCCAACTAGCCCACCAGGTACCTCCAGTATTTGCCACAGAGCTGCATTGCAGAGTGGTGGCCCGAGGCCACGCCCCTTTTTGCACCTCTCTGCAACACAGCTCTGTGGCGCTTACTGGAGGTACCTGGTGGGCTAGTTGGACCCCAGGGACCCTCAGGATTCAAGGGGACTTAATCCCCCAACTTGAAATGCGCCACGGGGCGCGTTTGCACAGTGGTGAAGGGGGACGGGGCCTGATGTGACATGTGTGCAAACACATCCTGTGGCGTGTTTTAAGTTAGAGGATTAAGTCCTTAGGGTCCCTGGGGGCCAACGAGCCCACCAGGTAACTCCAGTAAGAACCACAGAGTTGCATTGTAGAGAGGTGTAAAAAGGGGTGTGGCATTAGGCCATTTTGTAGACGTGTGCCTGCGCATGTATCACCACACCTATGAAATGCTGATGGGCTAATTTCTCTTATTGATCTGAGATGAAACCTAAAGAAATAAATAAAACAATGGGATTTTCTTTTTAAGTGGAGGGGCTGGCAATGACTTTCTGCCTGGCCTGCCAAAAAAAAAAAGTCTGCATGAGTTGGGGGCAACAGAGGAGTGATTAGGGAGGGTGAGAAAAAAGGCAGGAAGGGCAGGAGAGGTTAAGCAGCATGAAAGGGAACAACGCGGAGGTCACAGGGAGAATCACATGATGGACAGGTCAACACAGAACGCAGTGGGGGCTTGGGAGAAGCACACGGGCTAGAGAAAGTAACACTGTGCTCATGGAGGGGGAAGAGAAGCACACAATAGAGACAGATTGAAAAAAGAGGCACTCTCATGGAGTACTTAGTCAAAAAGAAAAATAAGTTACCTAAAAGTGAGCAATGGAAGTACAAAGTCGCAAGTCAGCAAATCAAGAGGCTGGTAAAGAAGCTATGCAATGGGGGTAGAAACTTAAGACGGACAAGGGAAGCCATTGACTAATAAGCAAGTAAATGTAAGTAACAATAAAGCAAACCAATGGGAAGCAAAGGACAGGATTTAAGACCGTGTTTTCGAACAAATTTATATTCAATTACATGTTAGACTTTTGGAAACAGAATCAATCAAACACCTTTGTAGTATGTGCTACCCAGAAACCCAAAATCATTAAGATTACACTAGATGTAGGGAAACAGGCTGAGAGACAGAGGTAGGCTGAGAGCCGGAGACAGAGAGAAAAAGACAAAGGTGAGAGAGAGATGAAAAATCCTCTTGGAAAATCGAGGCTCTTGGCAACTCTCCACTTGGACCATGCCTTAAAGCACCTCTGCCTCTGAATATGCCAAGCTTACTCTGATCATGCCAAACTCAGAGTTAGTGTATTCACTGGCTCTGTTTTCCTAAGAGCTATTCATGCAGGGCTCTTGATTTTTGCCAAGGTTCTAGCAGACTTAGACTGTCATCACTCTCCTCACATCCCTGTTTTGAATACAGTATTCTCTGTATTCTAGGCTACAGCTTATTCCATACTATCTATTTACTACCTTAGTTTCTGAGCGGGGATATCAGTGTCACGTCATGGAGATAGGTTTTGTTGATTTATTTGGCATAGGAAACATATTTCCTGGAGGCAGTCTGTTTATGTTAATTAACTTCTATGTTGGTCTGCAGTTTTTTTGTTTTCCAGCAGGTAAACGGTCAATTGAGGATCAAGCCGGCCTCCAATCCAGTCCCCGCTTCTTCGCTGGACTTCATTGTGTCATTGTGGACAAATACTGAAAATATCAAGGTGTCTTGGTTTATGTACATACCAAAGTTGTCGGTATGGACCAAATACAACACAACATCAATAACACTGCATTTACTTTTGACAAAGGGATGAACTCTTAGGGGCAGATTTAAAAGCCCCTTGCGACACTTTTTTGCCGCTGTTGCGTCACTTTTGTGATGCAGCAGCGGCGTAAACAATGCGCCACGTTGCAACACATTTACAATGTGACGCATCTAGGGAGATTTTACTGCGCCACTTTTATGAAGCCACTGTGTAAAAACCTCATGCCTATTTGAAACAGGCGTAAGGGGTGACGCAGCAGAATAGGTATAGGCCTTCCTGAGCATTGCTGGAGTTGCATCGTGAATGCGACACGACTCCAGCAATGCATGGCCTTTTCGCCAACAGATGTGTGACGCATCTGTCAATCTTGCGCCATGGTGCCCCACATTGTAAATGCAACGCATCCATGGTGACGCAAGGTTTTTTTTGCGCGACGCAAGTAAACTGACGCATCTCTGCTATGATGCTATTACTACAACTCCCATCAGGCTCTGTCCTATACACACCTTCCCACCCAGCCCAACCAGGCCACCAGGAAGAGTGTTGCCCAGACAACGAGGGGAAGTGTACTTGCAAGATGGCTGACACTGGTGTCTGGCTTGACTACTACTCCCATCAAGGTCTTGTGCTCCAAACACCAGTCCCCATTGTCAGCCATCTTGCCAGTACATTTCCACTCAATATCATTAACACATAGCTCCAGGTAGGCTTTTTGTGCTGGTTGGGAGGAGTAGTCTTTGCAATGACTTCCTCTCCCATCAGACTCTGTCCTACACAAACCCTACCAACCAGCCCAGCCAGCCCCACTGGAACTCTGCTCTCCTGATAGTGGTTGGAAATGTACTGGCAAGATGCCTGACACTGGTGTTCAGAGCACAAGGCGTTGATGGAAGTTGTGGTCAGTTCAGACAGCAGTCCCCAGTGTCAGCGATCTTGTTAGTATACTTCCCCTCATTGTCTGGACACCACTGTTCATGGTGGGCTGGTTGGGCTGGATGAGAAGGTGTGTGTAGGACAGGGCCTGATGGGAGATGTAGTCATTGCAAGCACTCCTCCTCCCACCCAGCACAATCAGCCCACCTGGAACTCTGCTTTCCTGACAGTGTTTGGAAATGTACTAGCTAGATGGCTGACACTGGTGCGTGATGTTTGGAGCACAAGGCCTTGATGGGAGTTGTTGTCAAATCAGACAGCAGTCCCCTGTGTCAGCCATCTTGCTAGTACATTTCCAATCAGTCATGAAAGCATATTTCCTGGTGGGCTGTTTGTGCTGGGTGTAGGGAGGGGTGTTTGCAAGGACTACACCTCTCATCAGGCCCTGTCCTACACACATTCTTACCACCCAGACAAACTTGACCACCTGGCAAAATGGTTTACTGACAGTGAGGAGATTTTTTTTTAGAAGAATTGAAGCAGAAGACATCAGCTTGAAAAGTCTTCATTTTTTTGTAGATCGAAAGATCCACTAGAGAGTGAAAAAAGGGACAAATAAATCCTCAGATGCTGAATATGTTTCCCTGAAACAGAAGTGAACAGGTAAAATTGTTAACTTTTTTGATTTTGAAGGACTTTGGTGAATATGTACATTAGAAGTGGCGGAGTGAGGTGTTAGCCGTCATGGCTTAACGCCTCACTCCGCCACTTCTGAAACACAAGGCTTCACCATATTTACAAAGATATGTGCAGCCTTGTGTTTCCCCCTGCGATGGTGCTACACTTAGCAGTGTAGCGCCAACACAGGCACCCTTGCACCATAGTGCAAGGGTGTCTGCGTGCAGGGGAGGATTGTTTATATGTAGGAATGTGTCCCTTCCTGCACATAAACAATCCTGAAAGCCATTTTGTGACTTTCATGTATGCTGCTTAATGCAGCACACATGAAAGTCACAAAATTGCTTTTTTTAAAGATTGCTTATGTACAGGAAGGAGGACCTTCAGCACACATGGAAAAGCACACATGGAAAAAGCAACAACAAGGAGAAATAATGCATTCCTCCCTGTTTTGCCAAGTTAAGGCCAGGTTTTCCCTGGTCTTAATTTTGGCGCTGCCTCCTATGTTCGCCACCCTTGTACATAGGGGGCAGCGTCAAAATCAATGGGTGTTGCGGTGGAACGCCCACCGCAATACCCACTTCCCACCCCTTTCACGCTAAGCATTGAGTGAAAGGGGGCCTTATTTACAAGGCAGCGTTAATGCTGCCTTGTAAATACGGCTAAGCCCCTATCGCCAGCACAACGTCGGAAAAAGTGACATTGTGGTGGCGATAGGGGCGTCTGCATATGCCCCTTCTTGTTTTAAAATGTATGAAGGACTTTGTTTTTGAAAGACAGATTGAAAGGGAAAATGTCAAAAAGAACAAAGAATATTGCCATGGCTTCCGAAGTCTTTTTTATCGTTTTTCAGCTATTGTTATTGGGCAGTTAGAGTATGCATTTCCTCATGTAATATATCTCTCAAAAACTAATACGGAAAGCAATACTAAAAGATGATTAATTAGATGCTAAAAATAGTCATGAGAATCATTATTTAAAAATATCTTTGTAGTTCTGTTAAAGATTATAAAGAAATCATGAATGTCACTAATGTTTACACAGCTCCCTACTTCTGTCTCTGATAGAGTGACTTTTATACAATGTACTTTGTCTTATGCTTTGTCTTGTTCAGAATACTACTCAATATTATTGCAACAGAGTCTTTTAGAGGAAGTTTATATAGAGTGCTGTGTTCCAATTTTTCTATTCATTAGCATGTGTTCCGTAAGTTTAAGGTTTCTTTCAGTATATGAGTTTAACAATGGATGCAAAGTCTGATCAATTTGAGAAGCAGCTTGATGAGATACCACCATCTCTCCCACTGAAAAGCCCAGCTTATGTAATGATTTTTAAGATTAGAATTCATACATGTTTATGGTGGAAGCAAAGGAAAGGTGCCACAGAGAGTGATAAGAAGTTACAGTTTCCTGAGTATTGTAGATTTAATTTGAAAACAATTGTTTTTCTGAGATGTTGCTAGTCTGATATGAAACCTCAGGAGAGGCCTACACAGGTTGAAATGTAAAATGAATGGTACACAAAAGAAAAAAAAGAAAGCAAATCAGAGATGCATGAAGGGGCATGTTAGCAAAGCTTTTCAGGATTAGCTGGATACAAGATTTTGGTAGCAAAAACAGGCTTGGCACAGACAAGTGTAGGAGACTATGGGAGCTCTCCCTTGTGCAGCTGATTTGGACACCATGAACCAGTTGAAAGAAAAATCTGAAGGTGAAAAGAAAAATAATTCAGATGATGAGGATGAAGTGACAGATGAATTATTGAATCAAAGACCTCAGCCCTATAATGAGGATGAAATGCAGAGGGCACAGAAGGATAGGGTTTTATCTGTGTTTGTGTAGTCACTGGAACCTGTTGCAAGATTTAAAGAAGATAGAGGCTCAGCAAATAAGTTGAAGCAAGAAAGAGAGTGTGTCATTCGTTTGAGGAATTGGAAAAAACTAGCTAGAAATGAATGAATGTAGATCTAGACAAAAGGAGAATTCCTACATTTTATGCAGTGAAAATGTCAGGAGCTCAGTTGCGTAAGGAAACAATCATTCTGCAGAGTTAATTATTTTGAACAATATCTGGAGAAAATTAGAGTTTAGGAAGTTGTGAAAAGACTTAAGAGTGAATAGGTTTCAAAGCCAAAGCCTTTGGAAGATGTTGGTAGTGGATCCACTAAATACTTACAAAAAAAATAAACAAACAAATGCTGTTTTTTGTTGACTGAGTGACTCTGAAAAAAAGCCCTTGTGTTAATAGTGTTTTGTGCACACTTCTAGGTAAAACCGGATATATTCCTTGATGTTGTAGCGGAAGATCCAGTTCCCTTCTGCTATGAAATGGACTCCATCCTTTCAGTACAATTCAGGCATGTCAAAGCAGATGTTGTTGTGGTGAATGGACCCCATCCTATGGTCATTGAGAAATGCCAAAATTGCTTTGTTGACATGCCTCCAAGATTTCTCAATGTTTTGAACAAAATTGATTTGACCACTGCCACTTATGCCTTTGCCATATGTTGAAATACACAAAGGCAGTGCGAGGAAACAGAGCTATCAAATGTGCCAGTGTCTTATTCATTTGGATTTCAAGTCCAACCCCTGTGACTCTGCCCAGATCGTTGCCACCACAGTGCACAATCATGAGGTCTGGGTGCTCACAATCCGAATTGCTCTCAACCATAGGAAACATTAGATGGCCTTTCCTCCCTCTGTGGCCAATCCAAGTAACGGAGAATGCATAGTTATATTACAACTGAAGCAATAATTTCTACTTGTAAAGCACAAACATATCACCTCTTAAGGTTTCAAGTTGCTGGGGACCATCGGGGAGATTTGGTGAGCTATTGCCCAGAGTCACATGGTGCTGAGCTGAGCTGCCGCCGTATATCGAACCATGAGCCCTGCGCTCCAGAGTTAGTCGCTCTGACGGCTGCGCCGCACCTCTCCTAAAATGTGTTGGCATAATATGCTGATCAATTTTAAAGTGGAAGGAACACAATGGGATTAGATCAAATTAACCTAGCTCTATCTTTCCTTAGCCTTCTACTATTTTAATGGTGTTTTGCGGATCTATCGATTCATCACAGAGCTACCTGAGGAAGATCACGTGGAGCTCCCAATACATAAATGTCACATAGTGAAGCAACGCATTCTGAGGATCCATAGATCCCCCGCCATCTGATGATGGTTACATATTGGTTGAACCAATAGCAACTGTTCCCAGTTAAAATTTTGATAAACGCTAGAATGTGATTGGGTGAAGGATTCAAGGGGGAGGGAACAGGGGCTGCAAGCTGACTACACAGGGTAGGCGAGAGAGTTAGTGTCAGCACAATGGACCATACAGGGAAGATGTGAGGGGCAGTGAAAGCACAACAGAGCATGGGGACCACGAGGGAGGGGCCGGGAAAGGCACATGGACAATGGAGGGTGGGGGAAGGATGCAAGGGCAGGAAGCTGACTATGCAGGGCAGCCAAGAGGGGTGGTGGCAGCACAAAGGACCATGGAGGGCAGGAGTGAGGGGATGGGGCATGCACACAGAAAATAGAGGGAAGGTGAGAGGGTGGGAGGGCGTCAAGGGCAGCAAGCTGACCACATAGGCAGGTGGAAGGGGCATTGGCAACACAACAGACTACATATGGCATGCAGGAGGGTTAGTGGCAGCACAATGGACTATGGTGGGCAAAAGGGAAGGAGCAGGGGCATGCACAAAGGACCATGGAGGGCTGAAAAGAGGGGACTAGGGTCTAGACTCAGTCAACAGAGGACTGGAGAAGGTAGGTTGGGCAGGAGGGGCTGTAGCAACACAACAATCCATGCAGGTCAGGCAGGAGGGGCAATGGCAACACAAAAGACCATAGAGGGCAGGAGGGAAGGGGCCAGAGCATGCACACAGACAACAGAGGGCATGGGGAAGCACGGCATGGGCAGCAAGCTAACCACACAGGGCAGTTGGGAGGGCCAACTTTGCCTGAATTTCAGACATACTTACAAATGGTAAATCTAGAAATAGAACAAGAAAACAATATTAATGCAGAAATTCAATACTTCATCTACTAATGATTCGTTTACTCTCAGGACTGCAACCAATTATTGGCCCTGAAGCTGTGGTTGCCATGGCCGAGGCTCTAAATGCAATAGACCAAGTCAAAAAGTGTGTAGATAAATTTAATAACTAAGTATGTTAATTAAATAGGTAACAACTAGAAATTTGAAAATACATAAAAGAATTTGTAGATCATGAATTTCAACATGAAAATGGAATATGTGAATGTACTGCTTATGAACCTACATTACAATATATAAGATGACAAGCAGGCACAAGGAAGAGTTTTGTTAATAAAGTAATCACTGCTTATGTTCAGGGGAGGCTCCTCCGTTTGAGAGGAGGAGCATCGCCCCACCTGCAGCGAGTGCAGCAGGCACAGACAAATAAGTAAAATGGCATGTCAATGCCATTTTACTTCAACACTGCATTGTGAGGGCAGGGGAAGGGGCTTAATCCTGCTATTGCAGGATTACAGCTGCCCTGCAATATACATGTCGGGTTGACCGGCTCTATTTCTACGGCAAGTCCGACATGCCCAGTGCGCACCCAGCATTCCCCTGACTGTGAAACCGCCGGGGGATTGCTGGCACAGGCACCCAGCGTCAAAATTAGTGATGGGTTGGCCTGCTCCCACCAATCCTGGAGCTGCTCTCAGCACAAGAACAGCTCAAGGATTGGTTGTATTGGTGTCTTCTAAGCAGGAAGGAAGTTCTTCCCTTTCCTGCTCATGGACGCCGAT
Organism: Triturus cristatus; assembly: GCF_964204655.1. Taxonomy (NCBI): domain Eukaryota; kingdom Metazoa; phylum Chordata; class Amphibia; order Caudata; family Salamandridae; genus Triturus; species Triturus cristatus. The sequence goes on from NC_140584.1 coordinate 446,693,178, forward strand.
CGGGGAGAGAGGTGCGCTCTTCGGGAGCAGTGTTTAGTGAGTTTGGCACCGTAACGCCCTATCATATGTTTCTACTTTTAGCCGCCATTGCTTATGTGCACGGAGTTACCAGCTCTAATTTATCTTGTATTGTTACTGGTCCTACTGGCTTCAAAGCACATAGCATCAAAGGAATTACCTTACATTGCCTACTCTTACTACCTGTGGAGTATGGTAAGAAATTGAAATACTTAAAATGTAATTCTGATACAAGCCAAAAATGCAGTAGAGTCCTTAAAAAAATCTAAAGTTCATGACTAATACCATATGATCATCTTGAGCTATACATGTTCTAAATGATGATATAGTAGTGTAACAGAAATGTTAGTTGTTAGACCTGTCAGCCTTAGTGTGGTCTTCCCCCAACCTTTTCCCCCTCACCCTTCTATTTTTCTGAATTTGTTTGTTGGCCTTAGAACTCTGTGCACTTTACCACTGCAAACCAGTTCTAAGGTACTTGTTCTCACTCCCTAAAACATGGTAAAATTGGCTTGTACCTAATTGGCATATTTAATTTTCTTATAAGTTTCTAGTAAAGTGGTATACCATACCCAGGGACTGTAATTAAATGCTACTGGTGGGCCTGCAGCACTTATTGTGCCACCCACTTAAGTAGCCCCTTAAAACATGACTCTGGTCTGTCATTGCAGCCTGAATGCAGTTTTAAGCTGCCAGTTTGACATGGCAAAATAACCCACTTGTCAAGCTTTGAACTCCCCTTTTATTACATATATGTCACCCATAAGGTACGCCCTAGGTAGCCCATAAGACAGTGTGCACGCTGCCCAATCGAGACACACATTGCACTGATGTTTGACGCCGGATCCGGACACGGTTGACACTGACGATGCTGATTACAGCTTTTTAAATTCCATACGTGTGCGGAAAACCCTAGGGACATATTATCAAGCACGGCGTTAAAATTATCGCCGCTTTAGCGGCAGAAAACTGCCGCTAAAGTGGCGATAATGGGCTTGATAATATGCTCTATGGAATTCCAATTGAAGCCCAGGTTACATGTCCTTCACATCTAACATGGGCTTCAATTGGAATTGCATAGAGCATATTATCAAGCCCATTATCGCAGTTTCAGTGGCAGTTTTCTGCCGCTAAAGCGGCGATAATTGTAACGCCTGGCTTGATAATATGCCCCTTAGTCGGATAGCTCTTCACTGAAGACTTTCACCATTCACGAATTCGGATTTTACTTGTGCGTAGTGATATCAAGCCGTATAGCTTCTGGTTCATTAAAAAGATATCGCACTGGGAATAGCCATGAAACTGATGAGCTTGTCTTCTTGGATGCCCTGAAGTAGCCCAGATACGGGCGAAACGCGTTGGCTGAATTCAAACTGTCCAAGGAATATGAAAAGGATCTAATATTTAAAGATAATCTCTCGTTTCATCTGTTTCTGCCTGGCAATTTTGCTGTTATCTTAGTGTATGTTGGTCTGGTTGCCTCTCAGATCTTTATGATACAGGGTGCACTGTAATTAAAAGATTGGGCATGCACTTTTAAGTTTTACATGTCCTGGTAGTAAAAAAAACCTAGTTTTTCACTATTGTGAGGCCTACTTCTTCCACAGGATAACATTGGGTTCCCTTATTACATTTCATAGCTGTTAACTTTTGATTGGGAACAGGTAAAGATTTCACATTTGTCTCTCAGAACTTGTAATTTAAAATCCACATTAATGGTAAAGTCAGGGTTTAAGTTACAATTTTGAAAATAACACTTTTAGAAAGTTGGCATTTTCCTGCCCTGTTTAGTGCCTGCAGCCAGTTCTAGGGTCACATGACGGATTGTAGTTGGCAGTTGGGCTTTGTTTATTCCACCTAGACAGCCGTACAATAGAGAGATTAGGTGTGCCTGGATGGGTCATCACTGGCAGGGTCGGGGGATGCAACTAGACACAGCTCCACTTACAAATCAATAGGCTGTGCACTGCCTTCACACAAAATGACTTGTCACCATTGCACTGTTCATGCAGACAGCTGAGAGCCAAGGAAGGGGCGGCAGGAAACTTTTAGCACTTCACAGGAAATTCTCTAGCAACTTCTCCTACTTCAAAGAAGACACCAGGTATAAAAATAGAACCCTCAGTCCCACACTTGAGTTCACTTTCTGGACCTGTGGAAACACTCTCAGAGGACTGCCTGCTGATGTGACCAGCTGTGTGACTTCAGAAGACTGCCTTGCTGCACCTGGAAGGACTGCTTTGCTGCTGCCCGGATCCTGCCTTGAACCCTCAGAGACCTGGCCTGCTGCTTGAGCCCTGTTCCACTTCTTAAACTTAGGACTACCAGAGTGACACCAAGGGCTAGCTGGCCTCCTGATCAGACCCTCAGGGACAGGAAAGTCTCTAACCATCTTGAACCCACAACTGGACGCAGCCTGAGTGAGTCCTAGCCCTCCATGCGGTGCTCCTCTAGTCCTGGACACCTGGCAGGGGTGTTAAAGGTGCCCTGGTTGCCAACATCCAAAAATAGATACTCAGGTGTTTAGATACTGTGGAGTTTCTGTTAAGAAAGAAAAAACATTTATCTAAAAACTGCTCTGAGAACCTGTTCATCTATCAGCCCAAGGTGCATCTCCGTTCGGCATGACTACATGGCAGCTCCTGTGACATTCTTCTGTGCAGCAGCAAATCCTGTTTAGCACTCCTTCACAGAAGAGGTATCCAGCCTCTTGGAACTCTGGTCAACCACAGCCTCCATCTTCATCCCGCTGGGGATTTTTGACTTCCAAACAAGAGACTAAGGGCCATATCACAAATTTGGTGGTCCGAGCACAGTGAGCTCAGTTGTTCGACTGGTGTATTACGAGTTGGGAGGATTGGCTTTGCGAAGACGCTGCTGGATCGCCGACAATGTGGATCCTTTTCTCCAGATCCCCCTTCACAGCAGGATCTTCACCCCACTGTGGGCAGCTGGCGAACGTGTATGTGGTCCTACAATGGTCAGACCGCCAAACTCATAATAAGGCCACAAGTCCAAATGTGGAAATCTTCAATGCAACCTCGCCCAGAAGCTTCCAGATGATGCCTCCTTCTTAGACACCGCCTGCAGCCTTGCTCCACTGAGCTTCTACCTTCTCAGAGACTTTTTGCTGAATTTTTACTAAGTCCAAAGTCACTCTTTGTGTACGATCCATGCTCTAACATGGTCGCTCAAATCTTTCGTCTTTGACCTGATCTTGAACGACTATATGGCGCCTTGACCTTTCAGGCGGTAGTTTTTACCTTAAACTTAAAAAACTTCATAACTCCGGTTCTATTGTTTGGATTTTTGTCATTTTGGTGTCAAATAATTTATTAAATTGGTGTGGGATTTCTCTTGTGTTGTGCTTTCACTTTATTACTGTTTGTGTGCTGCATGAATATTTTACATATTGCCTCTATGTTAAGGCTGACTGCTTTTGTGCCTAGCTACCAGAAGGTTAAGCACAGATTAATTTAGAGAATTGTATGGTACACCCTAACAATGATTGTGGTTTTTGCTTGAGCAGGGTTAACACCCCACTCAACCAACAACCCAGTGCAATAAGCCACCTACCTACCTGGATCCAAGATGATTCCAATGGGGCAGCGACAGTAGTTCCTGAATCCTTCCGAGACTTGCCGTTGGTTTACAGTAAGTCTGGGTGGTGAACTCCGCAAGCGTTTTCCGCACTCCGCGTTACACTGAGCTCGCGGAGTTCCAAAAAACTCCGCTCTGCTATGCGGAGCGGTGTTTATTTCCTTGCTCACATTCGTCAATGGCAAGATGGCGATTGCGAGCGAAAAAAATCCACCACCCGGCGAGATTTTCCTCGTTCGCGATCGTCAACATCAAGTTGGCGAGCGTGAGCATGGAAAATCAACCTTCTGGCGAGGCTTCTCAAAGTGGGCGGTCAGATTTCTCATTCCAAGTGGTCACGTATGCTCGCGACTGCTCACATTGAGAAACTGTCCATTCGCGTTGTGAAAGTTGCCGCTCAAGTAAAAATCTACTCTAGCGGCAGAAAGGAAGCAACACCTGCTTGCACTGTGCATGGTGCCGTTCGCGATGATTGCACAGTGCAGACAAGCACCTGGCACTGAAAATCATTGTGAACAGCATTTATCTAACGAACTCCGCTGCTTGTGGAGCTCCGCGGAGTACGGCAGAGCTTTTTTTGCACTTCGCGGAGTTCCGCATAGCGGACTCTATGAACTCTACCCAGGCTTAGTTTACAGGAGGAGGCACTGCACCAGTGGTAAATCCCAGGGGCAAGAGGGTTAGGGATGGAGAGAGCGTGTAGAGTCAAAGATGCTATGGCTCGTCTCCTCAACAGCAACACTGCAGCAGGCATTCACACCTGTCTGATAAATGGTACCAGCAGATATGGTACCAATAAACAAACATAATATAAGGCTTTAGTATAATATTAACTCTACCTCTTAAGATATCACCTCACGAAAGCTTTGTAAATCTCAACCAACCTTTAGTTTTGGTTTGTTGTTGTTTTGTTTTCACTTAGACTGTCCGTAGAGGTCCGTTCATCAAAGTTCTCAAAACTGTAGTGAGTACGATTTCAGCATCAAACTCACAAGCAAATTTGGACGGGGTTAGCTTCACCCAAGTCCTCCCTGGCAGAGTCCTGCCAACAGTATATACAAGTTGAAGAAAAACACTGGTTAGCTTTGTTTGCAGAAAAATTCTGAAACTCAGCTAAGCTTGTAGTAAAATCAAGTCTGTTAATGTGTCTCTCCTTTTCTTCTTGATCTTTTTTCCATCCAGGTGCAAGACTAATGCAGAATGTTGTGTGTGGTGAGGTCGAACCGAGAGGATGAAGGAAGCTGGCAAGACAGAATCCTGGAAGCCGGGAAACAGGTAAGTGGCAGGCGAAGAGGCTAAGCGAAGGGGTGGAGTGTGGATGGTCTTTAAATAAGACTGCTTTAGAATGTTCATGAAGGTCACATTCTAATTGTTTGTAACAAGGAACATGTGCAGATAATTAACTTGATGAGGCTGCCTTCTAGAAGGTGATTTAGAATGTTCACAAAAGTCACTTTCCAATTCCTTATACTTATAGCAAGTTACAGGTGCAGATGATTAATTTGATGAGGCTTTCTTCTAGGAGGTGTTTTAGAATGTTCACAAAAGACTCATTCTAATTGCTTATAGCAAGGAACAGGTGAGGGCTGTCTTCCGGAAGGTTCATATAGAGGTCATCAATGCCAAGTGCTTGATGCTTATTTTGATGGATTTTCTGGATGTTTCCGTGGCGCGTGAAACCGGACCTTGCATATGCATGGTAAAACATGTGTAAAAGATATTAGCCTTTTCAAGCTAACCGGGGAACACCAGCTGCAGCTAGCTATTACCAACAGCATGTAATATGGTCAAAAGTCAGGGTATAAGATGTTTGTTCATTCATAAGTGTTGGGTGGAATGAAATGAGTCATACCAGTATATTGTCAAGAGAGGTGAGCTGAGGCAGGAATCCTGACACCCAATTTCTCTCTTTGGTGTTCAGTGGTGAGGTCCAGTGCTTGTATTTGTGCAATGGCATACAGTGATTTTTGTAACACAAAAATCCCATATAAATAATCTGACAACAGAGTTGACCTCTTTTTAAATTCTTCTTAGTTTTCCATTGGCAATTTTCTCCTTTTTCTAAATTTTAGTGCCCTTCCTCCATTTTTGCACCATGGATTTGGGCCTGCTCAACATCGACAATCTCACAAGAGCTGAGCTTCAGAGGCTTGGCAAAGAAAGGGGGCTGAAGGCGAGCAAGAAGGCCACAAAGTTAGACCGTCAGATAGCCCTTAGAGCCTGTAAGAAAGGCTAGAGATGGCAGTTTACCCATAGAGGATGACCCCGAGGAGGAAGGAGCACACTTGGATGACTGGGAGGAGGAGGAAGACCCAAACCTGAGTCCTTAGCTGCAGAAGGAGCATAACTCACCCCCGAGGATGTCCATGATGGGGCAGGAACCAGTGTGTCTGCCTGGGGTCTGTCACCAGAGGCGCTGGAGGACAGGAAGGAAGAGAGGGAGCTCAAACTGCAGCTGGCCAAGATGAGGCTGGAGGCAGAGGAGAGGAAGGCAGAAGCAGATAGAGCCTTCGCCAGAGAGAAAGATGAGGCAGATAGAGCCTTGGCTGAAAAGAAACTTCTACTGGCACATGAAATGAGTCTGAATGAGCTGGAGCTCAAAGCCAGGCAGACCCCAGAGTCCAGCAACAATTGTAGCAGCATTACCCCAGTGTCCACTACAAAAAAAGAGTCCTCGTCCCAAAGGATCTGGTCCCGAACTTTGTTGTGGGAGATGACAGACAACTGGTTTGTGGTCTATGAGGGTGCCCTAGAGATGCTCAGGGTCCCTAAAGACAATTGATGGAGGCAGCTCTGGAGGTACACCCAATGAAGGGAGGGATGCCATGCTAGCCCAAGGGACAGGATGAAGTATCCCCTCATGAAGGAGGCCCTGACCTGGAAATATGGGCTCACCCCAGAGGTATATAGGCAGAAGTTCAGGGACAGTCATAAGCTGCCTCAGCAGAGCTTGTTGGATTATGTGGATCATTTTTTTCCCAAGGCTCAGGATGGTTGGGTCAAGGGCAGTAAAGTGAATGATTACAAGGGGCTGTACAGCACATTTTCAGTCTTTGTTTTACAGAGTTGTTCCAACTCCTTTTGGATAGTAAGCTCTCTGACCCAAGGGAGCTTACTAATGAGGCAGACGGCTGTATCAGCACCTGAGTCCACAAAAAGGTATCAGTGAGGGGACTCCCAAAAGGTGGTCAGGGCTCCCACCAGAAGAGAAGGAAGGGGGAGATAAAACGTGAGGTAGTTCTCTCAAGACCTCCAAAATGGCTCTCAATAGAAAGGGCTCAAATACCAAACTAACCTAAAAAAATCTGGATTTGGGGACAAGGCTAATGGTAAGTTTGTCCCTATGTGCTATGAGTGCTACAGGTTTGGGTACTAGAAGGGTTATTCTAAATGCCCTAAGAGGGCACAGCCCCCCAATGGCGGGGGCAGACCCAGGGGTTGGCCAGTGTAGTGATTAGGGAGGAGGTGGCCCCTGTTAATGTGGGGGAGACAACAGAGGTTAACCTAGTGGCCCGTGGTAACGGAGACATGGTGCCCAAAACCCACATGCAATCAAATTCAAACTAAAAAACAGGCAGTGGGTCACCATCAATGGAAAGTAGGTGGAAGCTCTGAGGAAACCAGGAGCTATGACTACTGTCAGGTGTCCTCTGGTGTCCTCAGAGCAGGTGATACCTAATACATTTCACCAGGTTGTAGTAACAGGCAACCGTGAGAGCCCAGTGGCTCTGGTTCCCTTTGCGTTGGGGGAGCTCATTTTCTTCTAGGGTGGCTGTGAGCCCTGCCATGCCTGCAGATTGTTTGTTTGGGAATGATCTGGAGCACACTGCCTGGAAGGAAGTGGAACTCAGGCCACACCTCAAAATGTCGGGGTTACCTGAGTGGGTCTGCATGACCACAATGTCCTTGGCTGCCCAGGAAACGATCCGAGAAAACCTGGACCATGGAAGCATGGTCCAGGCAGTTGCCTGGAAAGAGAAGGTCAGGGGGCATGGGAAACAAGCCCCAGAAACTCCTGTGGTGCAAGTGAATGGGGCACCAGAGGAGGCCGTCCCAGAGCCTATCAGGGATGACATTAATTCCCTAGGAGACCTACCAGAGCTTGTTGTGTTGGATAGCAAGCTGAGGGTGGGTCCACCAGGGAAGAGTTCTACAAGGCACAGAAGGAGTGCCCAAGCCCAGAGGGCATGAAGCGGCAAGCTGAAGCCCAGGCAGCTGGTGACACCTCTGGAGATCACCTCATACATTGAAAGAATTACCTCCAGTATAGTGAGCCTAAGGGCCTGTGCATGGGGCAGGAGCAACACATTTGATGGGGGTCCACCAATGTTACAGGGCCTTCCTATTGGGAATGGCTCATACAATTCCCCTGGCAGGACATCTGGGGCAAGACAAGACCTTTGCCAGGCTTGCCTCCCACTTTTATTGGACCCAGATGAAGATATCCTCAGCTACATTCTGCAGGACCAGTCTCACCTTTCAGGACAGTGGGAAAACAGGGAAAAAACTGAAGACTCCCCTGTATCTCTTCCCTCTCATTGGCACCCCCCTTTGATCACATGGACATCCACATTGTTAGACTCTTGGACCACAAAACCACTTTAGGCAACAGGTTTGTCCTATTTTTGGTGGACCAAGCCACTAGATACCCAGAGGTCTGTGATTACACCTGCGGTGGCTAGGGACCTGAGGGGTATTTTATTTTACCTGGGGTCTCCAAGGAAATGGCTTCCGACAAGGGCACCAACTTTATGTCTGTCTACATGAAGTCCATGTGGGAAGACTGTGGAGTAACCTACATGTTCTCCACAAGCTATCATCCAATGGGCTTGCTGAAAGATTCAACACAACCCTAAAATGCATGATTGTGAGCCTGTTGGAGCCCATGGGGCTGAAGTGTGACGTAATCTTACCATGCTTGCTTTTTGCCTACAGGAAGGTGCCACAGAACTTAGTTGGGTTCCACCCTTTCGAACTTTGTTATGTACACCCAGTTTGGGGATCTCCCAGTCTGACGAAGGAGAGGTGGGAGCAAGCTCCCAAGAAACCCCCCAGGAAGTAGTTAGCTACATGCAAGCTCACAGAAACCAGATGGCCAATTTCTGGAAGAAGGCTTCTGACTACTTGAATGCTAGCCGGAAAGAAATGAAACACTCATATGACCAGAAGGTAACTCTAGTAGAGTTTCAGCCTAGCCAGAAAGTGTGGGTGATGGAGCCAGTGGAGCCCGTGGCCCTCGGACACTGTTGGATCGGACCATATGAGGTGATTGAGAGGAAGGGGAGACCACCTACCTAATAGATCTCAAGACATACAGAAACTCCTAAAGATACTCCATCTCAATTGCCTCAAACACTACTATGAGAGATCTGAGGCCACCATGCTGTTGGTGACAGATGATGGAGTGGAGGACCTTCAATCATTCAAGGAAAGATGTGGATCCATGGAAGGTGTCAACCTCTCTCCTATCCTGACCCCAGAACAACAGGAGGACTATCACCAGTTGTTGGGACAGTTTGTCGCACTGTTTTCCCTCACTTCTGTGCTTAGACACCTATGTACCCATTATATTGAGACTGGGGGCAGCCTGCCCTTAAAAACCCAGTATACAAGCAGACAGACAAAGTGGGGGCCAGCATTAAGAAGGAGGACTCTAAGATGTTGGATTTATGGGTGATTGAGCATTCTGGTGGTCTCTGGTCCAGCCCAGGAGTGCTCGTATACAAAGCTGCCCTACCGGGCACTGCACCAGATCTCGGGTTCCATGTGGACTAGAGCCGGTTCAACTCAGCTACCAAGACTAATGCTCGCCCCATCCCCCAAGCTGATGAGCTCATTGACAGATTAGGGGGCTATCAAGATCCTGAGTATTTTTTACTTTATTTCAGGGTACTGGCCAATTACCCTGAGGCGGCCAAAGAGAAGTCAGCATTCTCTACTCTAGAGGGCCACTTTCAATTTAGAGTGATGCCCTTTGGCTTGAGGAATGCCACTGCCACCTTCCAGAGGATGGTAAACTAGATATTAGCTGGGCTAGAGGCATTCAGTGCTGCTTACCTGGATGACATAGATGTCTACAGCAGCAGCTCAGAGGACCATCTGTTTCACCTACAGGAAGTGCTTAAGGCCCTGCAACACGCAGTCCTGACTATCAAGGCCAGTAATGCCAGAGAGGGCAGTGCTCTGTAGTGTACTTGGGACACCTCGTGGGCAGGGATAAGGTGAAGCCCTTCCTGGCCAAAATAGAGACAATCTTGGCCTGGGAGACCTCAAAACCCAAACAGAAGTGAGGGCTTTCCTGGGCTTTTACTATAGGGGGCTTTTTAGGGTATATGACACCATTGTGTACCCTTAATTAAGCTGACTCCCCGGCGATAACACCCCCTCCTCGGACACCACCTGCACCCTTGCCCCACTGAACGTCTACCTTCTCAGAGACATTTTGCTGAAATGTATGTTCTAAGTACGAAGGTATGCTCCATACGGGCCCCTTCCACTATTTGTATCCGACCCCCACTATTTTGTAGTCTGCCATATTTTTCTACTTTGACCCGGTTTTGCACTACTAGATGTTTCTGGTTGGCACTTTGATCTTTCAGGTGCTAGTTTTTACCTTAAACTCCAAAAATTAATAGCTCCGGTTCTACTGATTGGATTTTTGTAATTTCAGAGTCAAATCATTTATTTGAATTTACTCTATTTGTCAAAATTTGTGCAAGATTTTTCTTGTGTTGTGTTTTCACTTTATTACTGTTTGAGTGCTGCATAAATACTTTACACATTGACTCTAAGTTAAACCGGACTGCATTTTGTGCCAAGCTACTAGAGGGTTAAGCACAGGTTAATTTAGTGGATTTTGTGGTTCACCCTGATTGGAAGTGTGGCTGTTGCTTGAGCAGGGTTAACACCTCACTAAAACAACAACCCAATTTCTCACCGTAGTTTTGTCTGAGAACACATAAAAAGGAAAGCAAAGATGGATTGACTTTGTTTTATGTTTATTAAATACAATCAGATATTACTGTAGTACTCTATTATTAACTTACCAACCACTATGAAGCGACCATAAGGTACGTGTTCCACTTACCATTTGTCTCTATATTAATTACAATTTAGTATTTCTTTTACCTGAAAAAATATGGTTAATATTGGTAGAAGCTCTTTATCTTTTGAGATATTTGGTTAGTTCTGAAAAGAGTTTTTTTTCTTTACATTTTTTCTGGAACTTTTATTTTTTACAAGGTCAACATGATGAACCAAAACAACAGTCTCAACAGGAAACAAGAGGACAACAAAGGCAAAAAACAAATAAAGGTTGTTGGGGAGGACACTGTTGGCCATTTTCTCCCTCCCGCAACAATGACAGTATGGCACAAGAGAGAGTATTTCGCTGTACTGCCATATTACTTTTTAATTTCCCGATTCTGCCTTGAAAGATGTATTGGCTCGGCGGGACCAGGAGCAGGTACTGGTGGAGGGTCAGATGCACTGGGTTTTGCTGGGGGTGCTGATGGAGAAGAACAATTAGAAGGTCCTGCTGGAGAGATAGAAGCAGCAGGTGGTAGTGGCGGAGGTGCTGACGAAGCAGAAAAAGTCAAAGGTGTTGCAGTAACCGAAAAAGTGGTCCCTGCCAATGTTCCTGCTTCTGCCTTTTCTTTCTCCTTCTGATGCCTTCTTTGTGCACAGGGAAACTTAGTGGAATGAATTGCCTGCAGGCGTTTTCTCATTTCGATGGTACAGAACAAGTATTGTTTCACATTCCTGTGGGAAATATCTTTATTACATAGATGAAGGTAACAGATTTTGAATTCACCTTTTTCCCTCCGGATGACAATGAATAAAATCCCATACAACGGAACCCTTAAATTTCTTCCTTTGCTCCACCCCTGCTTCCGCCCCTAGCAACAGCACAGGATCATGTTCTTCAGCCACTGCAGTTCTCCAAAAGTTCAAAGGTGGCTTCAGAACAAAAGATATTCCCTCAGCTAAAGAGCACCAACTTCTCCTTTGAAGGTATCAAATTGAATGGGGCTGAGGGGGTATACACTTCCTGTTTCCTACAAATTACAGAGTTTTAAGCCAATTACATGCTGTTTTACAAAGGTGAATGTACCACATTAGTATCTCAGTACTACTGCATCATTATTGCGGTACCCGTATAGATCACAAACAAAACCTACAGATACAATACTAACTCATATGCCGTTAAAAATATGACTAGCCATGAAACTCTGAATCTCTATATTTTTTTTTTAGTAATTGCGGTAAATATCATTAAAAGAATTTACAAAGGTACCATGGCACTTTCAAGAAAGCGCACGTGAAAGCAAAACAATCATGCAGATGACAATGGCTCTCATAATGAACTTAGACCTTGCTCGAAAGTACTATGGTACCAAAAAATATGAAATAATTAATACCATAATAAACACACTTTATGAATAGAAACATATTTTTTACAACAAAATTCAATGAAAAAAAAAAAAAAGGTTTAAGATACGTTATAGTTAAGAAAACAATTTATTATTTGCACACAAAACCATTTTAAACTAAGCAAGCCTTGGAAATTGAAAAGTTATAGTTATAGCCAGTGGTGGTTCCTCCATAACGGCAGGGGAGCGACGCCCCCCCTTGCTAAAAATGAAAAATAAAATGATAACAAAAGCATTTTATCATCATTTTTTTTTTTGCTTGCCTGAACGCCGTTGATGCGAGTCTTCAGCGGGAAGGTACCAGGCATCCCCTGTGACAGGCATGGCAGAGGGAGTGGTGGGCGCACTTTTAAGAGCGCATGATGGTTTTGCCGGCCATCTTAGGTCGGCCAAACCATCATGCACACTTAGGTTTCTCCAACCCGGCTGTGTTGCACAAGAAGAGAAACGTCGCAGACTCTCAGTTTGGAGAAACGCCACAGACTCTCAGTTACTGTCTGTGTGCGGCAAACCAGGCCACTCAGTCCAATTCCAGCGCTTCTCTCATGCTGGAAATAGCATTCTCGGCATGAGAAAAGCACTGGGATTGGCCACTGGGAACCTGCAGCTGTAGTTGACGATCGTCAGCAAGGAGCAAGGCGGTGTTTGTCGGAGCGGCAGTTAAGTGCAATTACATTTATTTCAATTATGTTCCATTTTGTTTGCATTCCCTCCCCCCGCCCAACCACTGACAAAAGCCAGAACAGGCAGCTGGTTGCACCTTGAAGATATAATTTGGCCCAAGCAAAACTTACTATAGCTCGCACACCTCTGTACACAATGGTGCCAACTTGCTAGCCAGACTAAATTAACTATTACCAGTGCCATAAGAGATAATGCATTTGGAATATGGCAGACAGGATATCTGTCACATTTGTGACAAGTATTCCATCCGCCGAACTCTAAATCTAAGTGACTGCCTTTTAGTAAATTATTGTTGGCTCAATTTTGAATTCAATTTACATTCCATTGGTCATGCAGATTGTCCCTTACTGATAAGGGAAAACGTCGACAATAGTTCTTTTTTATAAACGTCTGAGTTTGTTGCTTGAAAACACTAGAGGTACTTGCACGTGAACATCAGCAGTTTGCCCAAGAACTCCAGCGGTTCTTGTATGCAAACACTAGCAGCATTAGCATGGCCAGTGCAAATTGAAACTACAGACAGCAATACCTTTTCAGAAATTGCTTTTTGTAGTCATAATGAAATTACAAATCTGTGCATTTACTCTGAAACGAATGGTCAGGTTTAGCTGAACAATTTGTGAACATAAAAAACTGCACACCTGTCAGACTTTATGTACTAGCCTATAATACAATTCTATTCTCTTTGCAACTTCAAACCTTGTATTTTTGTAGAAAACTAATCTAGGCATTAGGTATTGCATTCATTTTTGCTGACGAGAATCTTCTATAGTGTAGCATGAAGCCAGCCAGATGTTGCCATTTTCTTTTGTTTTTATAGGGTATGAATCTCCGAGCAATGAGGAAAGTAAGGTCAATCAAATATAAAGTGACTGACCGGCTATATAATTGTCTGAGTTATTGAGTGGCTGAATGAATGTGAAAGTAAGTGTGTGCGGACTGAATATGTGTGACTTCGGTGTGACCCAATAACTGTTTATTTAACTGAAGAAGTGTATGATTGAATCTGAATGCATTGTGTCATCGAGTGGATGGATTATTGTCACTTAGTGCCTGACTGAAGGTGTGTGTGACTGAGCAGGTGGCTCAGTGAGCGTGATTGTGACGTGAATGATCGAGTCACTAGCTGTGTAAAAGACTGTCAGAGTGAGACTGACTAACTGAGTGAATGACTGGATGAGATAAACCATGCTCGGGAGAAAAGGTTAAGCGTAGAGTTATCAAAGACCTCAATTTCGGCTTACCTTCCCCTGAAGCATGATGACAGTACCCTCAGTAATTATATGCGTGGTGGGAGAGGACGATGGGAATGCTCTTTGATGTTTCGTTTCCAGGCAGACACAATAAAATATGTACTTTGTTTTCCTTTAGGTTTTCAACACAACCTTGAATCACTTGTGTGCCCTTGCAATAATGTGTTCAGGCAATGTTGCATTTCACCTTTATCCGCGGTTTTTATCAAAAATACACCAAAATGTTTTTAATACCTTTGAACAAACCCTGAAACTTGACACGCATTCACATTGCTCTTTTGAAACAACTTTATAACAAATATGCTTTACGCGAGCTTATTTTTAAGGACTGCTGTACACTCTAGACAAGTGACACTCAAAGTACGGCCCCGGGACCATATGAGGCCCTCCTGACCTTTACATGCGGCCCTCTGATGTACAGCAGAACTGGGCTGCTGTTTACTTGAAGGAGCCCTAATATTCGGAAAGGTGTTAATTAAAGGGACAAACATTTACTTCCAACTAAACTAACTTAAAGCAAAGAAGTCAAGGTGTCCTGCACCACTTAAATTTAGAAACATTTTTTTAAAGACATCTTGCAACAAACGTGAAAAAATGTCTCAACAAAAAATCACAAAAAGTGCATTTCACCTTAGTATATCAGTGCATTGGGAAGTTTTTTTCAAGTGATAGTTTGCAAACAGTTTGCTTCCCCCAACCCTAGCAACAAAGCAAATAGTGAACTAACAGGTAAGTCAGTTGTTATGTTCACCGTCTGAGTTCCTGGGTTGCTATTATAGATGGACAAAACCTGCCACCCTGCTGGCATCAATGCGGCCCTCGGTCACACGACACGCCAAACTTTTATGGCCCCCTGGAAAATGTTTGCCAGTACCTACGCTCTAGACTATTAATGTGCCCGACTAAACAGTTTTTTTTTCTTGTTTAAAGAAGTATGGTTGCAACTTCTAAATTGTAAGTGCGCAAGCTCAGGTTAATGCACTCTATCAGTGTTTTGAAGCATACAGCACTTTAATTAGGCATCTTTCGCTAGATGTTATTTTTAGGTTGCACAAGATTACCAGAGCTGTGAACATATGTATATTTTTATAATCAGTTTTTGGTTTTATGTGTTTTACTGTTTTTAATGTGTACTTTTGTGGCTGTATTGCATCCGAGTAAAGATGATTTGAATTGAATTGAATTGAATTGGCTGGATGAATGTGACTGGATGTGCAATTGAGTGATCAGGTAACTGTGCGATATAGAGTGTTACTGGCTGAGTGTATTGCTGTGACTGGGTTGCATGCATAACTGAACATATGCCGCTGACCGAGGCACCCACAGGGGACCACTAGAGAGGTCAGCGCTCTAGTGTCGCCTGGGCACCTTACAACCCTCCCTGCCCCCTTAAGGGGCAGGGACTCTGGCTGGAGTCCCCCCCACTTCCTGCCTGGTCGTGACGCGAGGGGCGTCACTTCCTGGGCGTCTTGGTCTTGGGGGAGGCTATATATCCTTCCCCCACCATGTTGGCGACCTCGCCCTTGATGCACTTTATCATTTATTGTTTGCAGTGTATTGCAGTGGTTATTGTCTTATTTTGCGTGTTTTGACAAGTTATTTAATGATTAGAGAGTGTAAACTGTGTCTCTTGTTTTACTAGGGCTACCGGTATGGGTGATCGGGCATTCATGTATCTCCAGGGTGTCTCAGTGGGCGTCGCACCGGAACTGGATGCGGCATTTCCCACAGACACAGTTTGAGTGGATGGGTTTCCCTGGTATGAGATGGAGCTGGCTCAGGAACAAATTGGAGCAGAGACTGGCAGCGCGGGGAGTTCCACCCAAAATTGCTTTCGGTAGAAGGCTTCTCTTGCAGGCCATGAAAGCGACTTAGGTGAGACCTGCAAGTGCCTAGGGCAGTGCGATGTTCTCTGGTCAGAAAATGATTCCACGCAGAACTTAGTGAGAGGCCAAATCAGGCGAGGCGGTTGAGCATTCCCGGAAGCGACTCAATGGGGCAATGCGCAAGTTCACTGACCAGAGGAGCCTGGGATTCATCAGACACGAGGTGATCCAAGAGACTGTGAAGGGGTACTTTGAGGACGATGAAGTTCACTTATCGCCAATAGGCATGGACCTCTTCCTTCTAGACTTAAGCGAGGTGCTAGAGATGAGAGGTTGCAGGTAGACTATAGCTGTGGTTGGGGCCCTGGCGGTGACGGGGGCCACCTCCGGAGCTGTGGCTGAGTTACAGGGCGATCTGGAAGCAGGCCGGTACCAAGAGTACCTCTGCACGGCACCATAGGGGGTGCCAGAGCCAAATCCGAGGAGCCTCATGGGAGGGTCCTGGAAGCCGTGTCGGCACTCCGCTAGTCCTTTGGGCGGTTGTGGGCCTGAACAACCGGGGGTATGCTATGCGACGCTCTGCCCTGGAAGGTGCATGAGTAAGAAGTTACCAACGATCACGTGAACCTGGAAGAGGATCATTAGTAGGGCAACAAAGTCGGGGTTCGCCCCAGTGCTGCCTGGCTCGTCAGGCACGGGTATTGACAGGTTGAGAGCCTGTATGCAACTGAGCACTGTTCACAAAGTGTCCTGCCTGACACTACTTTGTTTGAAACGTGTATGTTTAATTTTCAGCATTAAAACAAGACATACTCTAGAGCTTTACACATTATTGTTCCAACTACTCACGCCAACCAACTGGACATTGACGTCGCACTGTATAAATTCATGCGGACATTACGCCTACGCCATTACTTTTCTAATGTAGTAATTTCAGAAGCGACCCCATCTACTAGCAAAGTAACGAAATTAAAACCTCAAAGTACTTTTCAAGCCCCTGTGTCCCACAAGATGCTGGACACATTCGAGATCATGATTAAGAAAGATATCAAAAACCTAACTCTCCGTCCCAATAAACATTGGAACCTAACAAACAACGAAAGAATCACATTGAGAACCCTCGCCAACAACCCAGACATTACCATCCAACCCGCTGACAAGGGGGGAGCAATTGTTATAATGGACACAGAATTCTATTCAAAACAGGTCAACATTCATGTGAATGATCAATCCACATACCTACTTTTACAAACCGATCCAACACCACAGCTGGAAATCATCTTGCAAGGAATCTTGAAAAAAGCTTACGATCTAGGATGGATTGACGAACAAACTAGACAGTTCCTCACCACACCAAATCCACGCAGACCTCACCTCTATATGTTACCAAAAATACACAAAAACCTACATCAACCACCTTTCAGACCTATTGTCTCTGGATGCGGTTCAATTTTTGATGTTGTAGGAAAATATTTGGATCATTACTTACAGAGATTCGTGCAAAACTGGTGGTCATACACCAAGGATACCACAGACTTCCTTAAGAAACTTCAACTCATTCAACCAAATATTCAACCGACTTGGTTATTGTGTACTATTGATGTGGTGGCCCTCTACACCTCTATTCCTCATTCCACAGGTATGGAGGCAGTAGAATGGGCTCTACTCCAACGCGAAGACATTAATACAGAGAAGGTTTTCATCTTGCAACTCTTACACTTTTGCCTTCACCACAGTTACTTTAAATGGAATGAACAATTTTACGCCCAACTCTCGGGAACTTCTATGGGCTTTCCAGGAGCTCCCTCGTACGCCAACATCTTCATGGCGATGTTTGAACAGGAGTACATCATGGACATACCTCAATGGTGGACAAACATTTACACCTACAGTCGATACATTGACGACATCTTTTTGGTTTGGACCAACTCCCAGCAACTCCTGGAAGAAATGATAACTACTTTAAATTCTCACAACCCCAGGATACAATTCACCCACAGGATTGAAACACAAACTATCCAATTCCTTGATGTTACCATCAATAAAAATCCTGATGGACCAGGACTCTCAACCACGGTCTACACTAAACCCACTGATCGCAACAATGCGTTACATTTCTCCAGCTTTCATCCCAATAACCTCATCCACAATTTACCTTACTCTCAGTTTATCCGCATTAAACGCATTTGTTCCAACATGGTAGACAGCACGACCAAGATTAATGAACAAAAAGAAAAATACCATGAACGAGGGTACCCTTCCACCATCATTGACTCTTGTGCACAACGAGCATTGGCCAAATCACGGGAAGATTTATTGTCACCCACCAGTAGAGTTAATAAATCCAATATAGTCTTCATATCCAGATATTCTACCTGCTCTACAGCCATCAAGAAGATTATTAATAAACGGTGGGAACTACTATCAAATGAAACTGAATTTAACAACATCTTCTGTGAACCACCTTTGCACGCTTACACAAGGGGCCAAAACCTCCGTGAACTATTATCTTCCACCAAGCAACAACCTCAAACTGGCCGCACCCACAAAGGCACGGTGAAATGTCATAATTGTTCACACTGCAACAACATCATCCTAGGAAATATCTTAAAACATCCTACCACTGGCAAGGACGTTGCATTACGACACACCAGCGATTGCAATACTTCCAATGTAATTTACGGGATTAAATGCCCATGTGGCAAACTATACATTGGAAAAACTGAACGGAAAATGAAAACACGTTTGACCGAACACAAAAGTCGCATCAGAACTTTGAGTAAAAACTCTCCTCTGGCATCCCACTGGCATGAAGCATGCCATTCCATATCACAACTAAGATTTCAAATTATTGAACATGTGGAGCTACAACAAGGTACCAACAATCACCTGAGACTTCTCCAAAGGGAAGTTTTTTGGATTAAAAGCCTGGACACCATGGCACCCACCGGTCTTAATGACCGGATGGACATGTCGTGTTTTATTTGACCAAGAGTTTCTCAACTAGTCAGCATCCCCTTAGGTCAGTTTCTAAACTGTAGAACCTATTACGAACATCACAGCAAAAACTCATTTAATATCATGTTACACACATACCTACTCTTTAAGCACGATTATTTAGGTTACCACGCACCTTGCAGTTTTTAAAGGAACTCTTAGCACTTGTCAATATATCTCGATGCGCACTTCATCCATATTGCGTACACTTTATTGTACACAACACATATGTTAACACTACCCAACGGGTCTATGAGTCCGAAAGATTAGGTACTGTAGGTTTATTGAACACATCTCTGCTGAGAGAACTCTGTTCACTTTCATTCTTAAGTCGTCATCATTTTATGCACTGTAATTTTTTTATATTTTGCTTCTACATGGCACCGATGTTTGCCCACATACATCGCCCGATCTCTTTTGTTCAGATTAGGAGCTCGTAAAAGTAATGATCACGGAACACTTCCCAGTTCTGATTGTTCCGTTTTTGATCGCTCATTCTATCTTGCATCTATGAATTTCCCCCCTATCTTGCAGCGTTTTGTCCCCGTTCCAACATGGCACCCATCTAAGCACTGAGAACCATCTGTTTACTAGGTTTAAACCAAGTCTTTCTTAGTCCATCGTCTATGTCGGGTACTTCCGGTTTATGTCCTGATTTGTTTCTCTTACAAAAGCGCATTTTCAGCTGACGCTTTGCACTCGTTTACTGGTGTTGCTGAGACGTTCGTTATTTCTTCGCCGTTGCATTTTTAAGGTGAGGTTTCTGTGACGTGCTTCTCGTTGGTTGAGACCGCTGTTCAATCTGGTCATACCATTTTGTTAACTTTTCCGTTTCTAAACAAAACTCGTTCCCCTTTTTTCTCTCCTTTTCTCTACGCAGCTCTTTACAATACCTCCGGAGGTAAGATTTCACCCGTTTAGCCTTACACGCAACTTTCCTTAGACTGCACTTCTGAGTATCTTGTACGTCTAGTACAGTTCATTTGACACGCTATTGGTTTACATACGCAATTGTTATTTTTCCAACAGCTTCAGAGCCGACCATCTTACGTAAGGTATGAATCCATTACCACCACTGTAACCCTCTATCGATTATCGAACACTTGCATTAGGACTCCTGTCCTGATTAACTTCACTAACATGATTTGGTTCGTTTTTCATCATTTCAGAAATATGAGTTTTGCACACCCTGAGAACATTTAACCACACAGACAAACAGGTAACTTGTTGTCAGACACGTCTGCTTTGTATTAGAGTCATTGAGATTGAGCCCCCACAACATAATCCTAACCAGAAACATGGTTCGCTTTATATTTTTCAGATTGGCCCCTGACGAAGGAACCGGCTGGTTCCGAAATGCATTGGGCATTTAAAAATTTTCTGTTGTGTTGAAGTCTTTGTGTTATTGTATCATGCTTACAACATGTAATTTGGAATTGTGCTACATGTGAAAATTGATTGTATCTATGCTGTTCAAGTACAAATGACACTAATTTGTATTGGTACAAACTGCTATATTCTTATGCGTTTCCACATAAGACAATAATGTGTAAAGCTCTAGAGTATGTCTTGTTTTAATGCTGAAAATTAAACATACACGTTTCAAACAAAGTAGTGTCAGGCAGGACACTTTGTGAACAGTGCTCAGTTGCATACAGGCTCTCAACCTGTCAATACCCGGTCTTTACTTCAGTAGGAGAGGACAAACTCCTACAGAACTGATGATGCACCACTGTTCCCTTCAATTGAGAATTATTGATTAAACTGTTACAACACAGGAGTGCTCTCCCCATACAACCGCTGGCTCGTCAGGCAGGCAGGTGGCCCAGTTGGTTGCCTGCCCTTGGATCGCCTGTAAGATAACCCAACTATTACATAATGGTGTATGTAATAAACCTGCAGCAATTGTACCCAAACAAGCAGTCTGTGTTGTGTGTTTATTCTTGGGAAATGCATATATGGTTGGAGGGGTGTACAGAAGGATGCCAATGGCGATACTATGCAGCTGACCGAGGCACACACAGGGGGCCACTAGAGAGGTCAGTGCTCTAGTGTCGCCTGGGCCCCTTACAACCCGCCCCGCCCCCTTCAGGGGCAGGGACTCCGGCTGGAGTCCCCCCCCACTTCCTGCCTGGTCATGACGTGAGGGGCATAACTTCCTGGGCGTCTTGGTCTTGGGGGAGGCTATATATCTCTCCCCCACCATGTTGGCGACCTCTTTATCGCCGTGCACGCCGCCTCCCTCCCTACCGCTTTCCCGGAGTGGTGGTGGCAGGAGGGGGATAGAGAATATTGTAATGTTTTCCTTTTTCGTTGCAGGCGGAGTTACAGGGCGATCTGAAAGCAGGCCGGTACCAAGGGTACCTCTGCGCGGCACCATAGGGGGTGCCAGAGCCAAATCCGAGGAGCCTCATGGGAGGGTCCTGGAAGCCGTGTCGGCGCTCCGCTAGTCCTTCGGGTGGTTGTGGGCCTGAACAACCGGGGGCTTTGCTATGCGACGCTCCGCCCTGGAAGGGGCGTGAGTAAGAAGTTACCAACAGTCACGTGATCACTAGTAGGGCAACAAAGTCGGGGTTCGCCCCAGTGCTGCCTGGCTCGTCAGGCGGGCAGGTGGCCCAGTTGGTTGCCTACCCTTGGATCACCCGTAAGATAACCCAACTATTACATAACGGTGTATGTAATAAACCTGCAGCAATTGTACCCAAACAAGCAGTCTGTGTTGTGTGTTTATTCTTGGGAAATGCATATATGGTTGGAGGGGTGTACAGAAGGATGCCAATGGCGATACTATGTGTAAGTGTCTGCAAGCTAGTGCGTGACTGAATCAATGAGTGAGGGATAGGCTGGATGTGTTACTGGAGGTTTGTGTGACACTGTCAGCGTGTGATGCAGTGCTAAGTAGGCTGCACGTGCGATCTAGTCGCTCTGTGCAAAACTCCACTTATGGAAGACAAACTCAGGAGTAAAGAAGAGCTACAAGTTAAAGATCAATTGTGCACCGGGCCGGTTTTTGGCATGGCGGGCTGGGCCCAGGACCAGGGCGCCAATCTTCTGAGGACCACACGGAGCTGTGTGCATTAAGGGTATGCAAACAGCAATACCACTCTCAGCTTGCTCCAGACTTGTCCCTGACCCTGCATTCTCGTTTCTCTGCCATATTTGCCAGTTTAAAGTGGTCCTTCATTATCATACCGTAGGGAATGTTTTTAACACCACATTAGCCCCCTTTCTTGCCCTCCCTTCACCCTCTCACCCCTGCTGACACACACCAACACCACCAGTAGCGGCTGCTACCGAACAGAAGTGAGCGGGTGTGGGGGGTAGCGGAGGGGGTGGGGGGAGGTAATTAAAATATATATATATATATTTTTTAAACTACTTACCTGGATGTGGCTGGCCACTGCCTTTCCTCCATTATCTCATCCTCTTCCAGGCTTCTGTGGAAGCAGGAAGCACCCAGGCTTACCTGAGCCAATCGCAATGCTGCAATGAGCGTGGTGGCTCGGCGTTCAGACAGGGAATGGGACCCTGGGCATGTTGTCCACCCAGGCTGTAATTGACCCTGGGTGGAGAACATGCAATGTGTGCACACATTTTGGCCTGCCTTAGACGGCCGGCCAAACTGTCATGTGCACTAAGAAGTGCCTACCACTCCTCCCCCAGCCTCTAAACAGCCCACCCCGCCCCACCCCGCTCCCAAACAACGGACCAGTACATTTAAATAAAATGATAATAACCTTAAGTTGTTATCATTTTATTTTTCCCTTTTTTAATTGCTCACTCAGTAAGCAGTGGAGTGACGCTCCTCCGCCTTAGCGGAGAAGTCGCCACTGAACATCACCTCCATCAGGGTGAGGAAGAAAAGCTATGGGTGATTTTGGATAGCTGGGGAGGCCTGGAGGTGTTTGTGTTCAGGAGCCACTCACCGAAGAGCCAGGGACTGACCAGTGAACCCAAAAGCGGCCCACTGCTGCTTAATTTTATTCACTAGCATCAGCAATATTTCTCTCTGCCCAGGGCACTATCTTAGCAAGGGCCTGCTCGGATTGTGCAATATCAAATTTTAGGTGCCCCCCGAGAGGGTGTCCCTTCCTTGTTTGTCCAAGTTTCCCCTTCTGTCAAAACCATAACCTTACTTGCTCGTGTTAGACCCACACCCACCTTCCAGGGAACATCGGCCATATTAAAAGAGTCGCTTCTTGAACAACATGATAGTTTACTGGAGTTGTCTGAACACCACCCTCCATGTTTCTTTCCTAATAAGTCTTCTTACTTGCCTTTCTAATTTTTGCGAGCCTCTCATACATGTACATTTCCGAACTGCGTCCTTCTTTACCTGTTTCGATTGAGGTTTTATTTTTATATGTAAAGCTGTATTTTTTTATCTCAGAGCACGCAAAGGCCAGTCAAACCGAATGCCAAGTGGAATGAAATACATTGCTGAGCCGTATTTGGAATTAGGAATTGTTAAGATACAATTTAATGGCGGAAAAGCTTCAAGAAAGTACTTTTAAATTCACACACATAGTAGTAGTTTATTTTAAACATTCCTAAATTGTCAGAAAGGAAGGTTCTAAAATAATTAGGGTTTATGTCCCGTGGCACATATCTCTCTGCGACCCGCTTTTGTGTGTCCAGATCTCGCTGCAGTCTCTATCCTTAGCCTCCCTGCCTCTTGGTTCCAGGGCCTCAGTTCCTCATCCATCGTTCATCAGCTCCATGAGTTTCCCATCTCAGTATCTCTGTCTCTCTCTCTCTCATCTCCCCTCTGCCTCCTTGAGCACTGAACCCAGTGTCTCTGTCTCTCTCCAACCTTCCCACAGCTCTCTGTCTCTTGATGCCAGGTCTCTGCTACCCTACACTCTTCTCCTCAGCCTTCACAAGCAGGGCCAGTGCTAGGTATGGGCAGTGTGGGCAGTGTGGGCAGCTGCCCAGAGCCTCGCACTCAGCCCACCAGCATGGGGCCCGCACCGATGGTGTGTCATGGTGTTTCCCTGGCGATCCATTTAAAAGAAAGGTGGCTCCTTGCAATTATGGTCCATGGGACATCTCATGGGTCCCCGGGGCCATTAGTGGCCACAGGAGGGGGGCAAGGCAGCCCCCCTCCAAATATATATATATTTTTTAAAGGCCCATGCCCAGGGGATGGGGTCCCCGGGGCAGATTATGGCCTCAGGAGGGGGGCCACGCAGCCCCCTTCCCAATGTTTTGATTATTAAAAAAAAAAATTGGGGGCAGGCCCTGGGGGATGGGGTCCCCAGGGCCAAAAAATTAGGGAAAAAAGGGGGGTTACTAGCGCGTTTGCAGAGGGGGAACAAATTATCCTTGAATACTGGGGGTCCCTGGGGGCCAACTAGCCCACCAGGTACCTCCAGTATGCACCAGGGAGCTGTGTTGCAGAGAGGTGTTCTGAGGCCACACCCCTTTTTACACCTCTCTGCAACGCAGCTCTGTGGCGCTTACTGGAGGTAGCTGATGGGCTAGTTGCACCCCAGGGACCCTCAGTATTCAAGGGGAGTTAATCCCCCAACTTAAAATGCGCCACGGGGTGCGTTTGCACAGTGGTGAAGGGAGGGGGCGGGGCCTGAGGTGATAAGTGTGCAAACACGACCTGTGGCGTGTTTTAAGTTGGGGAATTCATTCTTCTTCAGTCCAGAGGTCCCCTGGGGGCCAACCAGCCCACCAGGTACCTCCACTAAGCGCCACAGAGCTGCGTTGCTGAGTGTTGTAAAAAGGGGCGTGGCCTCTGAACACCTCTCTGCAACGCAGCTCCCTGGCGCATACTGGAGGTAACTGGTGGACTTGTTGGCCCCCAGGGGACCTCAGTATTGAAGAGGAATTATTTCCCCAACTTAAAACGCGCCACAGGGCGTGTTTGCACACATGTCACCTCAGGCCCCGCCCCCTTCCTTCACTATTGTGCAAATATTCCTCTAAAATCAGCCGAACTACGAATTCCGATTTACTCACCTGTTATCAGAAGAGACCTCAGTGCTGCATCTTTGATCCCAGTACTGATCCTGAAAAGTAATTCTAACCGTACTTACCAGTAACTTGAATTTCCTTCCATAGGATATCATTGCCTGCTTTCACTTGGAAATTCTTCTTAGTGTGGAGTTTTGGAACTTTAAAATATTCACCTAAAATCATCCGAACAACGAATTGCGATTTACTCACCTGTTAACAGGAGAGAACCTAGTGCTGCATCTTTTAGCCTAGCACTGACCCTGAAAAGTAATTCTAACCGTACTTACCAGTAACTTGTATTTCCTTCCATAGGAATCCATCGTGTGGTTTTCACCAGAAAAGTTTCTAAGTGTCGATTTTGACAAACTACAAATATTCCTTAAAAATCGCCTGTATGACTTAAACGCATTCTTTCAACTGTTTACAGGAGATGCACGAGTGCTGGATCCAGGATCCACCACTGAGTAAGAAAAAGTAACGATAACACTACTTATCTGGTAAGTGAATTTCCTCCCATAGGATAACATTGGTGATTCGAGGTGAAATAGTTTCTAAGTGTCAACTTTTAAAATACAATAATATTCCTTAAAAATCACTATTGTAACCAAAACGCTTTTACTCTACTGTTTACAGGAGATGTCCCAGGACTGAATCTAGGATCCAGTCCTGTGGTTAGAAAAATAATCCATAAAGTAACTATTTGCATTTAACTAGAAATTCCCATTGAGCTCAATGTTGCATTGTGTTTGAAATTGTGTTGCCCATTGCAACAACTGTAACTACTGTACTTAAAAGTCTATTGCCTATTTGCAAAGTATTTATACTAAAGTAATTCGTTCTGAGAAAGTATATTTTGTAATGTAATGTATAATGTAATTATAATGTAATTTAAAAAATAAAATATCTAAAAATAAAGTTTAAAAAAATGTAGGACATCAGTATCAAAAAAATCAATATAACAATTAATATATTTAAAAATGGTCATTTACAAAACCACTGAAATTCCCTGAAAAAACCATAGGTTTCAGGCACGTTATAGTTAGGAATTAGCATTAAAAAAACCTTAGAAATTCACTTAAAAAACCATAGGTTTCAGATGTGTTATAGTAGGTTGGAAATTTCACTCGTACAAAACCATTGAAGTTCCCCCGTTTTAGTTAGTTCAGCTAACTATAACTCGCGCGCCCGCAATGCACTGCTGATGACGTCACATATTACATCACTCATGACATGGTCAGTGACATCACTGATGACATCTCAAATGACATCACTCATGACATCATCCTTGTGATAGAGTGGCAGACCTCCTCTCACCATAATAGAACCTTTGATACACACACTCAAAAATAGAAACTTACATTTTCAAATGAATGGACATAGCAATACCACTTACAACACACCAATTCAGTAATTCCAAGATCTACACACATATCCACTCATTCACCAACAGTCCTATACAGTCACTCATACAAGGACTCCCTCATCATATGTACTTATACACCTATACATCCTGTTACACAGTGACACTCATCCATAGAGTTACTCAGACACATAGTCACACATGCAAACAAAGTATCAAACATCCATTAAATTGCATATATACAGTTATACACACACCACCACACTTACTGCTACAGAAACTTACACATACTTACCCGCTTAAGCAATCACTTATAGAAACACAGACTAATTTATACAGGAACTCTTCCAATCTCTCACTCTCACATAAACTCACTTATATACACCAATACTCACATAAAACATATGTAGTTACTCATAAAGACACCATTGAGACAGTCATTCACTCACTAACACACCCATACACACACTCATCCACCCATACAGTGCTGCACACATGCTGTCTTCAACACATACAAACAGTGAGTCACTCATTCATGCATCTATGCACTATGTAATACCCCCTCCGAACCATACAGACACTCAGACACTCATACTGATACTCAAAAAACCAACTAATAACCTAGATAAGACACTCATGTAGCTACTCACCAACCCATGCAGCCACTTATACACAAAGTGAGAGACTGATACAGATATTTACATATTTAAAGATTACTTACTAACCCATGTATTCACTAAGATACACTTAACCCCTTCTGTGCCCATGACGAGCTGGACTCATCATGGAGCACAGTCGCGCTGTAGGCATTCCCCGGGGAATCCCTCTGGTGCGGGCACCAGAGGGATTCCCTTTTAACCAAAATAGCCTCGGGAGCTGGGGAAGAGCTTTTAGGCATTGGCTCCTAATCTGCCCCTTCGGGGGGCAGAAAGCCCACTATACACCAGGGATTTCTTTTCATTTTTTTTAGGGTGGGGGAAATGGGCACGCCAATGTCCCCACCCACCCACCACCATTACAGCCTTTCTGCCCCCCAAGGGGGGCAGATGGGGCATTGGCCCCCAATCTGCCCCCCCCCGGGGGGGCAAAAAGACCACTAGACACCAGGGAATTGGAAAAAAAATAAAAATAGGGGTGGGGGCTGCCCAAAACGGACAGGCCCATGCCCCACCCCCCAATTATCACAGTCTTTCTGCCCCCCGGGGGGGCAGATGGGGCATTGGCCCCTAATCTGCCCCTTAGGGGGGGCAGAAAGCCCACTATACACCAGGGATTTGTTTTCAGTTTTTTTTTAGGGTGGTGGCTGCCCGAAACGGGCAAGCCAATGCCCCCACCCACCCGCCACCATTACAGCCTTTCTGCCCCCCCTGGGGGGCATATGGGGCATTGGCCCCCAATCTGCCCCCCCGGGGGCAAAAAGACCACTAGACACCAGGGAATTAAAAAAAAAAAAAATAGGGGTGGGGGCTGCCCAAAACGGGCAGGCCCATGCCCCCACCCCACCCCCCAATTATTACAGTTTTTCTGCCCCCCCGGAGGGCAGATGGGGCATTGACCCCTAATCTGCCCCTTGGGGGGGCAGAAAGCCCACTAAACACCAGGGATTTTTTTTGCGCAATTGTTTTTAGGGTGTGGGCTGCCCGAAACGAGCACGCCAATGCCCCCACCCTCCCCCCCGCAAAAATGACAGTCTTTCTGCCCCCCAGGAGGCAGATGGGAGCTGTAGCCCCCAATCTAGCCCCCCCTGGGGACGCAGAATGCCCACTAGAAACCATGGATTTTTTTGTTTTATTAGTGTAGGGGTAGGGGCTCCCCAAAATGGGCATGACAATACCCCACCCCACCCCCAGAGAAATTCCAGTCTTTCTGCCCCCCCCCCCCCAGGAGAGCAGATGGTGGCAGTGGCCCCTGATCTGCCCCCTGGGGGGGCAGAAAGCTCACTAGGCGCCAGCGAGTACGCAGGCTTTTTTAATGCGTGGGGGTGGGGGCTGCCCAAAATGGTCATACCAATGCCCCCATCCCCACAAAAAATAGCCACAGTCTTTCTGCCCCTTTAGGAGCATATCAGGATGAAACCCCCTTCCCCGATTCCCCCCCAGGGCGATACAAAGCCCACTGGGCTCCGAATTGTTTTTAGCAATGTGCATACCTGTGGATTTTGGGCCCTAGCGCAGTTGGCACATAGGCAAACCTAGCAAACCTGTACATTTTTTGAAACTGAACACCGAGGGGAATCCTGGATGGGGTGACTTCACTGGCTCTCACCAGGTTCTGTTACCCAGAATCCATTGCAAACCTAAAAATGTGTCCAAAATAACACATTTTCCTCACATTTCTGTGGTGGAAAGTTCTGGAATCTGCGTGGGTCCACAAAATTCCACCCACCCTGCGTTCCCCAAAGTCTTCAGAGAAAAATGGTACCTCACTTGCGTGGGTAGGCCTAGTGCCCGCATCAGGTAAGGGCCCAAAACCTATTGAGGAGACATCAAAATTACCTATCACAAAACAACCTGGTTTTGCAAAGGGGGTCCCATGTGTTTTTGGCCCCGGGCTTGGCGGCCACCTAGGGAAACCTACCAAACCCACACATTTCTGAAAACTAGACACCCGGGGGATTCCAGGGAGGTATGGCTTGCATGGATCCCCCAACGTTTCCTTACCCAGAATGCCCTGCAAACCTCAAATTTAGCTGAAAAAATCCCCGTTTTCACACATTTTTGTGTGGGAAAGTTGTGGCATCACCGGGCTGACACAAATTTCCTACCACCCAGCGTTCCCCCAGGTCTCCCGATAAAAACGGTGCCTCACTCGTGTGGGAGGCCCAAGTACCCGCGACAGGCAAGGGCCCAAAACGTATTGAGGCGGCATGAAAATTGCCTACCTCAAAACGACCTGGTTTTGCAAGGGGGGTCACCTGGGTTTTTGGCCCGGTGCTCGGCGGCCACCTAAGGGAACCTACCAAACCCTCACATTTCTGAAAACTAGACACCCGGGGGATTCCAGGGAGGTGTGGCTTGCGTGAATCCCCCAATGTTTCCTTACCCAGAATGCCCTGCAAACCTCAAATTTAGCTGAAAAAATCCCCGTTTTCACACATTTTTGTGAGGGAAAGTTGTGGCATCACCGGGCTGACACAAATTTCCTACCACGCAGCATTCCCCCGGGTCTCCTGATAAAAACGGTGACTCACTCGTGTGGGAGGCCCAAGTACCCGCGACAACGCAAGGGTCCAAAACATAGTGCGCGTCAACAGGCAAGGGTCCTAAACGTAGTGCGCCTCACTACGTTTTGGGCCCTTGCCCGTGGCGGCTCCTTAGGCCTCCCACACGAGTGAGGCACCGTTTTCATCAGGAGACCCGGGGGAACGCTGGGTGGTAGGAAATTTGTGTCAGCCCAGTGATGCCACAACTTTCCAACACAAAAATGTGTGAAAAAGGTGAATTTTTCAGCTAAATTTGAGGTTTGCAGGGCATTCTGGGTAAGGAAACGTTGGGGGATCCATGCAAGCCATACCTCCCTGCAATCCCCCGGGTGTCTAGTTTTCAGAAATGTGTGGCTTTGGTAGGTTCCCTTAGGTGGCCACCGAGCACCGGGCCAAAAACCCAGGTGACCCCCTTGCAAAACCAGGTCGTTTTGAGGTAGGCAATTTTCATGTCGCCTCACTACGTTGTGGGCCCTTGCCTGTCTCGGGTACTTGGGCCTCCCACACGAGTGAGGCACCGTTTTTATCGGGAGACCTGGGGGAACGCTGGGTGGTAGGAAATTTGTGTCAGCCCGGTGATGCCACAACTTTCCCACACAAAAATGTGTGAAAAATGTGTTTTTTTCAGCTAAATTTGAGGTTTGCAGGGCATTCTGAGTAAGGAAACGTTGGGGGATCCATACAAGCCATACCTCCCTGGAATCCCCCGGGTGTCTAGTTTTCAGAAATGTGTGGGTTTGGTAGGTTTCCCTAGGTGCCGGCAGAGCTAGGGTACAAAAACTACAGCAAGGCACTTTGTCAAAAAAGGTTTATTTTTCATTGCGAAATTGAGGTGTGTCCACGATGCGTTTTGCTCCGTTTCCTGTCGTGGGCACTAGGCCGACCCACACAAGTGAGGTACCATTTTTATCGGAAGACTTTGGGGAACACGGGTGGGTGGAAATTTGTGGATCTACGCAGATTCTAGAACTTTCCACCAGAGAAATGGGGAGAAAATGTGTTTTTTTGGCAATTTATTAGGTTTACAAGGGATTGGGATTCTGGGTAACAGAACCTGGTGGGAGGCAGTCAAGTCACCCCATCCTGGATTCCCCTGGGTGTCTAGTTTTCAAAAATGTATGGGTTTGCTAGGTTTCCCTAGGTGACGGTAGAGCTATGGTTCAAAAACTACAGCTAGACACTTTGCCAAAAAAGGGTCATTTTTCGCTGTGTAATTGAGGTGTGTCCACGTTACGTTTTGCGCCGTATCCTGTCGCGGGCACTAGGCTGACCCACACAAGTGAGGTACCATTTTTCTCGGAAGACTTTGGGGAATGCGGGGTGGGTGGAAATATGTGGATCCACGCAGATTCCAGAACTTTCCACCAGAGAAATGTGGGGAAAATGCGTTTTTTTGGCAATGTTTTAGGTTTGCAAGGGATTCTGGGTTACAGAACCTAGTGGGAGGCAGTCAAGTCACCCCATCCTGGATTCCCCTGGGTGTCTAGTTTTCACAAATGTATAGGTTTGCTAGGTTTCCCTAGGTGCCGGCAGAGCTATGGTTCAAAAACTACAGCTAGGCACTGTGCCAAAAAAGGGTCATTTTTCGCTACGAAATAGGTGTGTGTCCACCTTACGTTTTGCACCGTTTTCTGTCGCGGGCACTAGGCTGACCCACACAAGTGAGGTACCATTTTTCTCGGAAGACTTTGGGGAACGCAGGGTGGGTGGAAATTTGTGGATCCACGCAGATTCCAGAACTTTCCACCAGAGAAATGTGGGGAAAAGGTGTTTTTTTTGGCAATTTTTTAGGTTTGCAAGGGATTCTGGGTAACAGAACCTGGTGGGAGGCAGTCAAGTCACCCCATCCTGGATTCCCCTGGGTGTCTAGTTTTCAAAAATTTATAGGTTTGCTAGGTTTCCCTAGGTGCCGGCAGAGCTAGGGTTACAAAACTACAGCTAGGCACTTTGCTAAAAAAGGGTAATTTTGCATTGTGAAAATGTGGTGTATTCACGTTGGGTTTTGAGCCATTTCCTGTCGTGGGCACTATGCCTACCCCTACAAGTGAGGTACCATTTTTATCGGGAGACTTAGGGTAATTCAGATTTGTAAAGGAACTGTTATTACCTATTGACTTTCGATGCATTTCTGCCTTCCAAATGAAAGACATTGTGTAAAAAAGAAGTCATTCTAAAAAATGACTGATAATTCTCATGCTAGTATGAGTATCCCAATTTCGGAAATGTGCAAATATCTACTGTTTCTAAACTCTATATTTTGTTCCCATTTCAGAAATACATAGGTGTCTTTCATACCGATTTTTCCATGTACACATTTTTACAGAATAATTACTATATACCCGGTCCATAATAAAAAACAATTGCAAGTTGCTGCTCAGTTTTTGGCTCTGGGTTCGTCGGGTTCTTGGTGAACCTACAAGTCCTATATATCCCCACAAACAGTAATGTCCAGCGGATGTAACGGTATATTGCTTTCAAAGAGCTGTCAAAATTAGAAGAAGTTACAGGTGAAAATTGTGACACAAAAGGCGCTTTTTTTCAACAAATTTTCAATTTATCCTATATTTAACTGTTAGTTTCTATAAAGAAACCTTGATGGATCTACACAAATGACCCCTTGCTGAATTCAGAATTTTGTCTACTTCTCTAAAATGTATAGCTTTTCAGGATCCATTATTGCTTTTGTACCCATTTCTACCATTAACTGGAAGGAGGTTGAAAGCACAAAAAATAGCAGAAAAAGGCTATGTCCCAGAAAAATGCCAAAACTGTGTAAAAAATGTTGGGTTTCTGACAAAAGTCTGGTATCCCTAAATGCTGGGAAAATGGTGATTTCAGCCCCACAAACCCTTTTTTGATAACATTTGCAGGGAAAAACCCAGATGCTTTCATTTGCAGCCCGTTTTTCCCATTTTCCCCCCAAAAAACTACATTTTGCTGTATTTTGGCTCATTTCTGTGACCCCTCCAGGGGAATCCACAAACCCTGAGTACCTTCAGAATCCCCATGATGTTGGAAGAAAAGGACGCAAATTTGGCGTGGATACCTTATGTGGTCAAAAAGTTACAGGGGCCTCAGCGCGCACTACCCCAAATAGCCAAAAAAGGGCGTGGCACAGGAGGGGCAAAGGCCTGGCAGCGAAGGGGTTAATCAGTCAGTTATAGAATCAATTTTCCCCAAAAAAATTCATCCATTTAGACACTTATATACCCATTTATTCTTCCATCGACCTTGAGATATACATATATAAAACATATTTGATTTTCAGAAAAACACACATTCACTGGATGATGTCATCAGTGATGTCATTTGAGATGTCATCAGTGATGTCATGAGTGATGTCACTGACCATGTCATGAGTGATGTAATATGTGATGTCATCAGCAGTGCATTGCGGGCGCACGAGTTATAGTTAGCTGAACTAACTATAATGGGGAAATTTCAATGGTTTTGTACTCGACTTTATGAAATGTTGATCTGTGTAGATGAATGGGTGTTGTTTTTAGAAGTTTTGCATGTGTAATTAACATTCACAGGATAGTCAGTAATTATGGAATTATTTCAATTATCTTTTACAGATCCTTTGCCAGAAAAAACATAATGTAGATGCATCCACAGAGTCACCTGAACGAATTTTTTGCGCATTACTGAGACACTATATAGATAACTGGCTATAAACTAAGAAAATGCACAGCAACGATACTAAAGCAAAAGAATGAAAGGCAGTGGTGTATAGTTCTTATGAATCATATTGTGTTATGGGTACTAGAGCGGCATGCTGGCATTCCCATATTGAAGGCATACTGCGCAATACATGAAAGGAGCATTACGATAGTACAAAGTGAATGGCCTATATGAGCCAAGGAAAGGCAATCTAGGTCTCATGAATTTGAAATAATGAAGCAGTTTGGTCTAATGAACAACTACTTAAGCTTCCAAACGCAGAGAGGTTTCACGTTAAAATGATGTATTACCAATATATTATGTATGAACAGCTTGATTGCTATTTCGATTACTATAATTCCTAGTAAGAAAGTTAATCAATAAGAGAACATGTGGAATAATGTGTAATTAATTATTTAGCTTTTGCTTTATTGAATTAACCTATTGTGAGAATAAGCCGTTAATGCAATAGCAGTCATGATAAACACATTGCAACAAGTCCGATCTCACTGTTTAGCGACGTGAGGACGTTTTTAGCACAAGGCGCAGAATCACAGATCACGTAATCAAGACCCTTAGGTGGTTGAAACGCGTTATGTGCATATTGATTACCTGCTCAAATAAACTTTCTTTTGATGCATGAAAAAAGTGTGCATATTGATTCTCCGAGACGATGACAATTGTTAAGAAGCAGAAGGTTTTCGAGTGAGGAAGTCTTAAATAATATAGACTGGTGTCAACGCCTTGGATTTCACAGAGGACATTTCACCGCTCTGCCCTATATATATGGAATTGACTCCTGGAGGCTAATAGAGGGTGTGATCCAGCGAGAAATTATCAGGGTATGGTCTGAAAAACCTAAAAAGAGAAGGACCAAAATGATACTTACTTTACTGTTGCAGTGTATTATGGATATGGCAGTCCAGAGAATATGTGGGAACGCAATCAGTGAGAGGAACTCGCCAAATTTAACAAGTAAAGACACTGGTGATATATTGTAGCAGAGTACCCAAGTTGAAGGAGCTCACTGTATCCCGTTATTTAATAATGCCAGTTATTGAAAGCAAACACATTGCATAACTAATTGAGAACTTTTTGGTCCTTCTTGTGTGTTTTAGACCATTGTATACTTAAACCATGTGCAACTGACTACCTACCACGTTTCATGTGATTAAGATCCGTTAGGATCGAAACGTGTAATGCTGGAATGTTTACCAACTACGAATTAAATGTTTATTATCTGTACTCGGCTGGAATGGCTTGTTTACACACTCTTGAATGAGTGTGCGAAGTTTCATTTGGAATAGATAGATAGATAGATAGATAGATAGATAGATAGATAGATAGATAGATAGATAGATAGATAGATAGATAGATAGATAGATAGATAGATAGATAGATAGATAGATAGATAGATAGATAGATAGATAGATAGATAGATACCCTGATCCAGAAATGTTGGAGGAATGGTCCAACAACTCAAATGCCTGCTCATTAACTATGCTGAGAATCTTGGTTAAATATGCGCTAAGGGATCGCAGTAAGTTGCTGGCAGAGATTGATTCAGTACTTGTAACATTGGCCACATTGACAACTCAAGTGGCGATTGATGCATTTATGAAAAACTTGGCTACCAAAATGGAGAAATTAGAAGAGGACATTACAGCTAAAAAACAACGAAAATTCCTCAGGGATTATAAAGATAATCAAGCAGGTCGCACTTTAACTTTTCATAGAAAATATGATCATCTGTTTGACAAAGGAGGCAATACACCAGCCATTCCCATTGTGGTA
This sequence comes from Triturus cristatus, assembly GCF_964204655.1. Classification (NCBI taxonomy): domain Eukaryota; kingdom Metazoa; phylum Chordata; class Amphibia; order Caudata; family Salamandridae; genus Triturus; species Triturus cristatus. Next base: position 446,727,974 of record NC_140584.1, read on the forward strand.
CCAAGGAGTACCGAAGTATCAGAAAGTGACATTTCTGATGGCAGTCTCTCGGATGCACCTGTTGCGGCTTTGAATCAAATCCAGCATAAGAAGCCGAATTTTTTATTACAATTCCAAATGATGAATCAGGGAAGGACAGAACAGAATTACTAACAAAGTGTACCGAGAGGGAGAGGGCGAGGAGGCAGAGGAAGAACCAGAGGAACAAGAAAGCTAAACAACAGAGGAAGACAAGATACAACAACCCCAGTGGGAATGATGACAAGGGGGCAGCAGGCACTGAAATGACTGTAGTCAACTTCTCATCACGGACACTGACGGTGGAAGAAACTCGACTTCTGGGACTAGGTTTGTCTTTTTGCCCTACTATGAATTTAAATTATGCCCAAAGTAGAATTGATTTGTTCTCTTTCTCACGTAAGCTAAAATTGAAGAAATGGTTTGATACCAAATGTATGTCGATGGATTCTGAAACTGATACAGTTGCTCTGAGTAACCTTATTGTTGATGATGATGAAATTTTAAATATCTTGGCTTCTCAGCATGAGCAAACTGCAAATGACGATATATTGAACTTTGCACAATAATTTGAGATGGACATAAATAGAAATCCAGGTAGTGGATTTAAACCCAAGTCGGTATTTTTGCCACAAATAGAATGTGATGCCATTGATGTATTTGAAAGAGGGGTGTTAGCTGATCTTAAAAAGATACGATACAAAAGAATTCCATTTTGTCAAAAGAACTTAAGCCAAGAACAGATCAGGGCACTAGATGACTTAAAACAAGACAAGAACATAGTAATACGCCAGTCCAATAAAGGAGGCAATGTTGTGCTACAAAATAAACAAGCTTATTTGATGGAAGGGTATAGACAACTTACCAATAAAGTTTGTTACAGTATCTCAGACAGGAAAACTATAGCTAAATCAAATATGGAATATGGCGAATTGCTTGTGGATTGGAGAGAACGAGGACTATTGGAATGGGAAGTGTATAACAATCTCAGATGCCCATATCCCCGCATTCCCATATTTTATTTGTTGCCAAAACTAAATAAGGATCCTATGAATCCTCCGGGGAGACCAATTGTCTCTTCAATTGGATCCTTATTAGAGAATACTTCCTGTTTTATTGACCACTATTTGAGACCATTTGTGGTTAGTTTGCCAACTTACTTGAGGGATACAACCCATTTTTTCACAATCATTGATGACATCCATTGGGAACCTAATTACATTCTGGTTACCCTTGATGTATGCAATTTATGCTTGCATTCATCATGAGTTTGGCTTACAAGCAGTTAGACACTACTTGAAAACTCGTTCAATTTCACTATGGTCACATTCTGAGATGATTCTGGCTATGATTCAATTTTGCTTAACGAATAATTTTTTCATGTTTGACGATGTCATTTATCGGCAGTCGCAAGGCACAGCGATGGGAACCTACTTCGCCCCCAGCTATGCCAATTTGGTGATGGGCTGGTGGGAGGAGCAGGTAGTATCATCAATCCCAGGTTTTGATCGCTGTGCCTTGTGGCTCCGGTTTATTGATGATATTTTCATTATATGGAATGGTGATATTGAGTCGGTCAAGAGGTTTATTTGTAGGCTGAATGACAATCAGTTTAACATTGCTCTAACTGAAAATATAAGTAAAACAGAAATTGAATTTCTAGATGTGAAAGTTCAGATTGTGGACAATTCCATTGAGACATGACTTTTTCGCAAGGCTACTGCAGGGAACAGTATTCTAAATGCTGCAAGTGCTCATGCTCGAAAACGTATTTACAGCATCCCGTACGGGGAACTGCTACGTGCTAAACGTAATTGTAGCTCAGAGAGCTTTTACAAAGAGGAAAAGGCTATTATGATCCATCGTTTCAAAGAAAGAGGATATAATAACAAAACTATCTCAGAGGCATGTGATCGAGTGGAATTGGCAACGCGTACTGAACTATTGCATCCAAAATATCGTCAAACTGATGTTGAAACATTGAGGTTCATTACTACGTATTCAGGGCAAGCACAAGACATTCGCCAAATATTAAAAAAGAACTGGCATATCTTGTTAACTGATACTAATCTTCAAAAATACCTGAGTAGCTGTCCGCAAATTACATTTCAGAAAAGCAAATCACTACGAGACGAAATGTGCCCTAACTATGTGACTAGTAAGGATGATAAGATCTGCACTAACCGTCCAGGCTTTTGGTGTTGTAAAAAATGTAAGGCATGTAGCAATAGCTCTGATTGCATTACACTTAGCATGGCAGGTAGTGGGAGGGAATTCAAAATCAAGAAGGCCCTAACATGTAACACTACATATTGCATTTATGCACTGATCTGTCCGTGTAATAAGATCTATATCGGCAGTACAATTCATTGTGCTAAGAAACGAGTGTTGGAACATGTCAGAGCAATAAGACACAATAATAGGCAATATCCAGTTGCTAGACACTTTTTTGAACATCATTTTCAAAATGAGAAACTGTTGAGAATGGCTGTCATTGATGCAGTCCCAATTGGTGTAAGGGGTGGCAATAGACAATTGACACTACGACAACTAGAATCTAGATATATTATTGATCTGGAGACTATGTCCCCTTTGGGATTGAATTCGAGTGAAGAGTTAGCGGTACACTTACGATATTAAAATCAAAATTGTAAGCTGTAAGGAGGTTATCTCGAATTTAGAGTGAAATGCCAATGAAATGTAAAATGAATATTCTTCAAGTCATATTTCTTGAGTTATTGTAATTAGTGTTGAAATTGTCTGCTTTTTAACAGTTTTTATTTTCACTAAAATGTTCTTTTGTATATTTTCAGGTGAAGTGTATTATTTTCAAAATTCAGGCCAGTCATTTGACAGAGTACTATGGAATTCAACGCCCATTTGGGCAGAATTGTTTGTTGATCAAGCATAAGAAAAAATGTCAAAATACTTTAGCCCACTAGGGCGTAATTTTGGTTTTTGTTTATGTTGCTCTGCCTTGCTTAGAATGTATATGTATAGGCATTTGAGAAGCAGCATTGGAGAACGATTGACAGCACTAAGATGGCCGCTACATTTTTGGAATGAACAGTATTGTTTAATGCACTGGTCCTTTCACTATATTTATTGCACTTAAGAAATAAAAAAGATACTGTTCCTGCGTGATCCTCAGCGTGACCAAGGCGAAAGCTGAAACGCGTTGCTGGTGCAGTCAGTATTATTACACTGCATTTCCAAGGTGTCCTGGCTTTTTTTCAAATATTGAAAATTGTGTTTTGCATATATATATATATATATATATATATATATATATATATATATATATATATATATATATATATATATATATATCCGAAGCACTTTCCCGACTCTTCCCACTTCCCATCCGGCAAAGAGAGAAGAGAGAGTCACGGACACCAATTTCCTTCGTGGCAAAATCAGGTCTTTATTTCAAAATTGCAGCTCTTCTGACGCGTTTCGGATAACACAGTATCCTTGTTCACATACGGAAGTGCAGTCCGCCAACAGTTTTTATACCTGTGTAACTAACTTTTTTTTGTGTGTTTTTTTCTTTTGTGTCATGTGATACTAAACATAGAAAACATCCTTATTTCGCGCTAGTCTGCTTTCTTTGGTCTACAAAAATTGCGTATTTGACACAGAATAACCACCCATAAATTGGTGGCTTTGTAGTTGTTGATATTGACATGACAACTAACAATTATTATTGTCCACAAACTTTTTTTGCACATGTATAAATATCTGCATCAATGCCTGATATGCTGAACATTATTCTATAGATGGTCTCAGTTGTTGGTGCTCTATTGCGTTATACAACCTAGATAGGATAAATCCTATGCCACCTGAAAAATATATTTCTATTTGATCCATTTTGACAAAGAATATAATTACTATAAGAGCATAAATGCTATTTCCAGACAAAATCATCTACGAATAAAATTCATTAATATTAGTGCAAAAAAAAAGAGAGATTGGTAAAAACACATATTATTACCCGCCAAAGTTCTTGTGCAAAACTATGCATTTATGTAAACCATTAGAAGCTCCCATATCATGTATGTTGTGCTTAAAAGTGCAAAGCACTAAGTTTATAAGGTGCTGAATTTTTGTGCAAATAGTGCAATTGATTTATCAGATTCCAAAGTTTATGAATAAAAAGATTTAAGATTAAAAAAAAAAAGAGAGAAAGAGGGGGGGAGGTTTGTGTTAGCAGCTGAGGATGAGTTTCTGTTGTATTTACTGCTATCTGAAGGGTAACCTGAGGGGATACATTATAAACATTATAAACAATTATGGAGATCTTCAGTGTTGTTTAGCCCATTGGGATGCTTGGTGTCAAGTTCAACAATCATTCTTGACTCTAGTTGCTGTAAGGATCTTTCCCGATTGCCCCCTCTTGGGGGATTTGGGACGGCTGCGATTACAAAATATTTCAGGCATTTAAGATCATTTCCATGGACTGCTTTAAAATGTCGTGCAACCGGGTACGCCGTGTCATTGTTAACAATTGCACGCAGGTGTTGCAAGATTCTGACATGCACCTGCAGTTTTGTACTGCCTACATACTTGAGGCCGCAGGTGCATGTCAAAACGTACACTGCGTATTCGGTTTTGCAGTTATGGCTGCCCTTAATCTTGCATTCAATGGGGCTAAAGGGAGTCATGTATTTGGTAGTTGTTTCTCCAAATCTACACGCCCGGCATGAAGCACACTTATAAAACCCCTGTCTAGGTTGCAGCCAAGTGGATTTCTTCGCTACATTCTCAGGGCTCTTTTTGACTATTTGAGATCTCATAGACAAGCCTCTTCTGAATGTAATGGTGGGATTGTTGGGGAGGTCAGGAGCTAGAACTGCGTCTGTCAAGACGATCGGCCAATTACGTTTGATTATAGATCTGATTTGGCGTTCCTGCTGGTTAAAGGTAAGGATCAGTCTAGGCGTATTGGTTTCTAGTGTTTGCTCGGAGATGCTGTTGTTGCTTTCTAGTAGGGAATCTCTGGACCTTGCGGCTACCTTAATGACTGCCTGCTTTAGAGTGTGTACGCTGTATCCTCTTTGCTTAAATCTTATGAGTGCCTCATTGGTGCATTTCTCCTGTTGCTCACTGGTGCTACAGATTCTTTTTAACCTGAGGAGTTCACCATAGGGAATGCTTTGCACAAGGTGTCGTGGATGGGCACTTGACGCATGTAGCGTCGAGTTTCCTGCTGTCTCCTTTCTATGTAGGGTGGTGTTGATCTTGCCCTCATGGATATACACTTTTACATCAAGAAAGTCAACCTCTTTTTCGCTTATGTGTGAGGTGAATTTAAGGTTAACTGCATTATTGTTGATGTTATTAACAAATGAGATGGCATTTTCTTCATCACCCCGCCAAATGACAAACACGTCGTCAATATATCTGAACCAGTGTTTGACATGTCCAGTATATTGTTCACACCAGGTTTTTTTGAGGGTCTGCTCCTCCCACCAGCCTACCATCAAACAGGCATAGCTGGGGGAGAAGCAGGATCCCATCGCTACGCCTCTGGTTTGTTTGTACATTTGTGACCCAAACATGAAATAATTATTGTTCAGACACCAATGAATACATTTGATTATGATCTTGTTGTGTTCGTAATACTCTACAGGTCTTGAGTCCAAAAAATACTTGGTAGCTGCGAGCCCTATATCATGTTGAATGCACGTATAGAGGGACTCAATGTCCAGAGTGATGAATCTCATATTTGTTTCCCATTGTATGTCTTTGATCTTATTAAGAAAGTCGCCTGTATCCTTCACGTAAGTTGGCAGTTGTTTTACTAGATCCTTCAAAAAGTAGTCCACATATTGTGATATGTGTTCACCCATGCTGTTGATGGCGGAGATGATTGGTCGTCCAGGTATTGGGTTCACATTTTTATGTGTTTTATGTATGAAATAAATAGATGGGATAACTGGATATTCTATCCATAAGAATTTGAATTCTTCTGTTGAGATCATACCGTCACGTTTAAATTGATGAAGCTGTTTGGTTAGTGACTCTTTGGCTTTGTTGTATTCTTTCATGCTGGTTTGTTGGTAGCACAGCAGATCAGATAGTTGACGTTGTGCCTCCTTTAGGTAGTCACTTTGGGGCCACAGTACGATGTTTCCTCCCTTGTCGGATTGTTTTATTATCACCTCATGATTTTTGCTCAATTTATTGATTAGCTTAATATATTCAATTTCCTTGTTCTGTTTCTTTCGTTGTTGATGTTTGACCCTGTGATATAGATGTTTGATATCTTCAGTCACCCTTTCATGAAATATATCAATTGCATCTTTCGGCATTTGGGGAATGAACGTAGATTTCTGTTTGTAGGGGCTACTTCCTGCCCCCCTTTGGCCAATGTCTGCTTGTGCTAACAGTTCTTGCGTTGATGTGGTTATATATATATATATATATATTACCTACTGGCGGTCGCCAGTAGGTAGTTATAGTTAGGACCACGTTTCCATAGGAAATCCGCAACATTCTATTTTGAATAACTTTGGCGCCGGTCGACGAATCCTCGCGAATTTTTCAAAATAGGTGGGGCGCTACGCTCCGCTCCTACCCTGAAAGTCTCGGGGGGATTCGTCAAGCGGGGGCTGAGATAAAAGGGGGGTCCCAAAACGCGTTTTTCCCATGCATTTTTCCATAGGACCTTTAGACACAGCTACAGCCCGAACGGCTGAACAGAATTACTTGAAATTTGGCAGAGAGGTAGCCATAAGGTCAAGGAAGTGCCTTTTGCAGGTCTGGTGTAAATCTGTTCAGTATTTCCGGAGAAAATAGCATTTAAAAGCATATATATATCTATATGCGCGCAGGGTGCGCGCACCGTGCGAGCACCCTAACGTGCGCGAGCGTAATTCTGATTGGTGGTTACATGTTAGTCAACGTTCGAATCGGTCGAAATCAGGAAGTGTCGGCCGCCATTTTGTTTGTTTTCAGTGCGAGAGTGAAAAAGGAAGGTGGCGAACGTGAAAAGGGGGCAGGGTAGAGAGTTCCTGACCCCCTAGACTTTGTCAGGGGGTCCCTGAAGGACCCCGAAGGCAAAACAAAAATTTTTTTTTTTTTTAAATCGCGGGGGTGCGCGCACAGTGCGCGCACCCTGAAAAACACACAAAAAAAAAAAATGTTTACAAAAAAAAAATAATAATTTGCAGGGTGAAAACCCAAAAAAAAAAAAATAATAATTTTTAATACGTAGTTTATTGTAAAATAAATATATAAAAAAAATACATAAATAAATTAGCATTTAAAAAACCGTACAAATTCACTGAAAAAACCATAGGTTTCACACACGTGATAGTTAGGAATTAGCATTTAAAAAACCTTGCAAATTCACTTAAAAAACCATAGGTTTCACACATGTTATAGTTAGCTGGACATTTCACTCATAAAAAACCAATGAAATTCCCCCGTTATAGTTACTGCAGGCAACTATAACTCACGCGACCGCAATCCTCTGCTGATGACGTCAGATATTACATCACTGATGACATATGTGTCTTTCTGAAAAATAAATATTTGTAATATATGTATAGCTAAAGATTAATGGAAGAAGACATGGGTAAATAAGTGTCTAAATACAGTATTAGCATCAGCAGAGGATTACGGTCGCGTGAGTTATAGTTGCCTGCAGTAACTATAACGGGGGAATTTCATTGGTTTTTTATGAGTGAAATGTCCAGCTAACTATAACATGTGTGAAACCTATGGTTTTTTAAGTGAATTATATATATATATATACACACTAATGTATTATTAGTCATTTAATGGTTGGAGCATACAGGCTGTGTTTTTTATGTGACCATGGAAGCTGGAGGCGCCCTAAAGAATACTACAACATGATGCAGTAACAGTATATGAAATGCTCCTAGAAACCAACTATGTCTTCAGTCACTCGTTGACTGTATTCTATGTTCCCATAAACCACCTACGTCTTCAATCACTCGTTGACTATATTCTAGGTTTGCACTGTACAAAAAATACATGAATACAAAAATACAAACATATCTGTTAATTTGTAAAGTATTCAACAGGTAATCTTATGATATGTCCAATATTGCCAATGAGGGGTTCTAGTGATATCATGAACAATCAGAATCCCCGAGAAGGCAATATAGGACCATATTGCACACGTTACAGGTCATGTTTTTTCGATATTACATGTTAATTTCGAAGTAGTTAGCAGGAAAAATATTTGTTCTCAAATAGGAAAATGTTTATTGAATATAGTAAATTAAATACTGGACTATTTCTTGTGGGTGTCCGCCCAAAAATAAGACAATTATACTTATTTATGTTGTTAAAAATATAGGCTTTTAGAAAAGTAATCCCCATTTACATTGCTTAAAAGTATGCATTACATATGTAGAAGTGAGAGACAGTTGAAGCTGTCCCAGAAGGCTGGTGCATGCACTGTTCTGTTCCAGTCTCAGAATTCTGGTATGCTTGGGATGAGATGTGGTTTAGAGTCAAACCTACAGCTTTTACACGTGACCAAAAACTGTGATTCTGGGAAAATTACTTTAACTGTTGGTGTCTCAAAGTTTACAATGATAATATGTAAACAAAAACTATACAGTGCCCTGTTCAAAAACATGTCCCATTCCTTCTCTGTCACTGTCGGTCAACATCTGACCTGAAATGAATCTCACGGACACACACCATACACTTTTATGTATGAGGTGTCCTGTTTAAAATAGCCCTGCTGCAATAAAAATGTTCTTTGCAAAGTGCTTTACTGCTCTTTAGAGCCATATCAGTGCTATCTCAAATATCTAAAGAAGTGTACATAAAATAAGAGTGCCAATGTCCTTATTTTAATACCCAAACGCTTTTCTGCGGAAAAGATCGTCCTGCAGCATCCTGCAGCGACCTTGTTCTGGTTGTGAAGCTCAACTCTTCTCTACCTGTCTGGGATTACAGGCAGGATTGATAATCCCCTTTCTAGTTAATCCTGTCCGTAGGTCAAGGTTTCAAATCCAAGCCGGTCCTTTCTAGAGATGTAAACACCCATCATCCATTCCCCCACCACCCCAGCAAGGTAGAAAGGCCAGCTAATAATAGCAATGGGATCTCTGATATTTAATTTTTGCACACCCTCAGAGGCAAATGTATTTAAAACTTGTGCAATGCAGCACAGCAACTAATGTTCTTGTGCTGCGTTGTGCCAGACAGAGAGAACAGCGCAGAGCCATATCAAATAAGACAGGCCACTGCAGCTCTCTTCCACAATGCTGGCGCACAAACAGGCTGCCTAAAGCCACACATACACACCTATGCACCACAGTAGGAAGGTCTGTGCGTGATGTCTAGCATAGGTTGTGTACTGGAAAGGTACCCTTGCAATATAAAACTCTGTGACTAGACAAACTTAACTTTTCACACATTGGATTTGTGCTGTATAGTACAGAACAGTGTGTGATGAAAATTGCATCACGCATGCAATGTGTTAAAAGTTAGGAGAAAGAAAACGATTTCTCCTATTTAGCACATGCCCCTAGGCGGTGTTGTGTTGTTGTTGCAGAGCCCTGTCTAACAATTTCAGTAGAAGCGACTTTGCTTTAAGAACCATGGGTGGTAGGGAAGGTATGCATGTGTAGCACCCATGAGATGCCCCTTGATGCAAAGTAGCGCAAAGCGGTGCAAATCACTATTTCATAACGTCATTGAGTGCTCCTCTGCTCCATTTCTCTTTGCGAGGGGGCGAGACGTGCATTTCGAATTTTACTTCCGTTAAACAGCACTGGTTGCCGCAAAATTAAATGGAGTAAAATAGACACCGGCATAAAGGATAATAGCACATCCGTACAATATCTAGATTGGTTCTAAATAGCAACTCGGTTTAAATTAGCACCAGCGAGGCAGCGAGGGCAAACCACAGAAATTAGGATGCAGGGGAGCAGCAACTTGCAGACAGTTGGGCCACACTACAGCGGGGTTACTTTGGCACATATTCGGGGCACAAGGCGACACAAATTGGCAACACACTCAAGCATACGGTGTCGATTTTCTCACGTGCTGCGCGGCAGGTGAGGTGTTTTTGAGAAGTGAATAGCGCGGGCGCGCGGCCGTACCTCATTCAACTGGTTGTCACCACTGGCTATGTTCATGGAGTCGAAGGAGCGACCCCTCCGAGGGCCGCCGACTCTGCAGGAGTGCATGATGGATTCCGGTTCTGGGGCTGGGAGGTGTGGTCGAGTTCTGCACGCACCGGTTCTTCACAACCTCTGGAGCGTGTCAGGGTCCGGGGGCTGTGGCTGGTAGAGTACAGCAAGCACTGCAGGGACGGGCCCCTTGTACCTCTCTGGAGTCTGCCTGGGTGCGGAGGCTGTGGCTGGCTTAGCTCCGGCGGCACTGCAGGCGCTCGGCTCGTGGCACCTCTGAGTGTCAGTCAGCAGGTGAGGCTCGGCGATGGCTGCAGAGTTCGGCTTACCCCGTCAGCACGAGCTTCTTTCGTGCTCTCGCGCCTGCACGGGGGTATCTGCTCTGGGGTATCTGCTACTCTTTGAAGTGTGTCGCTGCTCTGCTGCTTGAGGCGTGAGGCAGGTCCAGCCTCCCCTTGGTGCCTGGTCCTTTCCTTCTCGCTCTCTGAAGTGTGCCAGGCAGGAAGACTGCAGGGTGGCAGCGGTCGCGTCTCTCTGCCCCGCTGGAGAGTCAGGACACGCTAGTCAGGGATACCAGAGAGCAGTCCGAAGCCCAGGGCGCCAGTACCCCTCAGCACCCGGCTCCTTCTCTCAGACACCTTTGGAGAGAGTCAGGGCGGGGTCTGCAGCCCTCTTAGGTGTGCCCTTGTCGCCTCCGCAGTTTTCAGCCCTCTTGAGCGCGTCGTGGCTGCTTCTTAGTTTCCAGGCCTTTGCAGTGTGTCCCGAGTTTGTCTTCAGTCTCCAGGCCACTTGAGCGTGTCCTAGCGGGCTTACAGTGTACGTGGCCCCACAGCTCCGGCAAACTGCAGGGTACCAGCCCGCTTCTTGGTCACACCTCGGCTGTGTTTCAGGGATGGATCTTGAATGGCGGTCCTGTTCCTGTCTCTCGTCGCCCCTCTAGAGTGTCATGAACTGGGCCTCATCTGCCGTTTGGTCGCTGGGAGCGAGGTCTCACAGCCTTTTTATCTGCAGGTGTGTCTGCGAAGGGGAAGGGGGTGCTGTGGGCAACACGTCTTAATCTCGTCACAAAGCAAATGGAAACAAACATCACCCATCCCACGTCAAAGGGGAATTAACTCAGGTTCATTAAAATACGTACAATAATTTGAAAAAAACGGAGGACACTCATCCCGGATCAAACAGGACGATGACGTGCTTCATTCAACCCAAGACCATAGAGTGTAAGATGGCAAACGCTGCAAGGCCAGAACCTTCTATCATAAGAACCTCTGTGAATGCCCCTTCTTTTCCAATCCACTGCACGCTCCCCATTTTTCCGGCTATTTGTATTTTTAGAAACTGGTCGGTATAAATGAATCATTTTCACCAAAGCTATTTTCTGCTTAGATTTTACGAGCTTCCTTGCACTTCTACCACTGGAATCAAACTTTTAAAATGGACAGGGATTTAAAAAATATTTTACAGAGATATATTTATTGTATCCAAAATAGTAGAGCTCAAGCATTCTTCTGAAATTCAACTTTCCAAATTTATATAAGAAAACATTTTTGTAGAGGACATTTTTATCGCAAATGGCCCTATGGTGCTATCTGCAGCTGTGAATGTGTGGATAAAATACTTTAGGAGTAGTCAGTATACCAATAACAATGCTGATAACGTTTTTAGGTCGTGCCTATAAAGCATTAACTGCTTAGATGGCTCATATAATGGGAAGTAATCCAGATTTTAACGTTTGAGAACTGAAAATAAAAAATTGCATAATCTCGAGAAAAATATGTGTTGTATATTCTCGGCACTTCAGCACCTTAAAATATTGGTGAAAGTAATGAAGTGAGATAAAAGATTTACAATGTATATGCAAAAGGGTGAATGAATTTGCACATTTGGCATATTAGCACTATAGTATATCTTGAAATCATAGATTGAGCCGAAAAAGTTTATAATATTGGCAAATGATTAAATATTATTTGTAACTATTGGAGGAAAAGGATTACAAATTGCATTTATATCAGGGAAACGTATGCATAGAATCTTATATGATAAATTAGATGCATATATTTTACCAAATCAGCACATTAGCACTTTAACTTGGGAAAATAAAATAAACCGAAGTCAAGAATACAGTGGGAGACGGATAGACAATGTACAGAAACCGAGGTGTGAACTTACAGAATGTTTGTATTACGAAGTCTGAATTAACATTAACAGTAAGTTTTAATTATTGAAATTATTGACAATTCTGCTTTTAAAGGCTTTTATTTTTATTGTAATCAAATGATTAATACAATAAAGTATTTTACTACTACTACTACTTCAGGAGTAGTCGTTTATCAAGCTGATATCCGAGGTCACTTTTGTATTTACTTTTTCACAGATTTAGGGGGAAAACATTCCAGATTGAAGGCCCCGGAGCTTGGAAAGACCGGTCTGTAGAACGAATCTGATTGGTCATGGAAATTTGCAAAAAGTAAGGTAAAGGATAAGCGAAGAGCCCTTAAGAGATGAGAAGTTACATACATTTTTGGTGCTGAGAAAGGGAACTGAGCCACAGAAAGTGGTACAAAGAATCTTGAGATTCACTTGCTCAACCACCAAGATCCAAAGCAGTTAATGGAGTGGATCTGAAACATGACCTCTGTGCTTCCCCGCCATCAGGAGTCATGCTACAGCTTTCTGAAGTACCCTTTAATTGCATGAGAATTTGTGAAGAGAAGATGAAATGCACCCTGTTTGCACAGATCAGCCTCAAAAGCAGCAATGTAAATACTGAACTGATTATTGCATGATGGCTAAGAACCAGTTTCACAAAGGGAAATCTGCATGCAGAGATCTCAGTATTTGTAGATTTCCACCTACAACTAGATGGGGATCCCCACGTGGATGGTATTCACTAATTCTGGGTGGAAACTTCAGCCAAAAAGTAGTATTTATGTGTCTTCACCCAATTACACAAGAGGGCCGAGCCAAGAACAGTGAGCAGTCTAGTGTGGATTGCAAGTCCCAGCCAGCAGCTACTAATCCATGGATGCTCATACTGCTTATGCAGGACTATTCTCAACCTACACCTTAGCCTACAGGTACCCTAGTAGACTCAATAGTTTATCTAAAAGCAATGCGAACACTATAATTCCATATTTTATATCCATTCAATATTTATTCTAACACAGATGCTAGGTGGAGGAGAAATGATAAAACACCATAGTGGAGAATCTTATTTAGACCAAATTAGGTTGTCAAGTTGCAGTTATTGTTGAAACAGCCAACACGTGTTTCGCCCCTATTGTGGAATGCAGGCCAAAGGCTTTTTCAAAGCTGGAAATACATTCAACAGATAAAGCATCTATAAGAGTACTGTCATGTATTATACTGTAAAGAATACATATGTTACTACATACAATATAAACATGATCTGTGGTGGAAAGCTGGTGGAGCCCAGCACGTGTTGGCCGCACAATTGAAGAGACAGGTGAGTAAATTGTGTCTAAGTGTGAAATTCTATATTCAAAATTGTAGAGGTGGTGAATGTGGGATGTCAGTAAGATGATAGTAAGCATTCAGAAAGAAATGACTAAGCAAAACAGAAAGGGGTTACCTAAGAAATAAGGAATAGTAGGTACTGTGTTGAAATATATTTGATGTAGGTCACAGCCCAAGCTATCGATGAGGAAAGCAAATGGGGTTATGATCAGTCCCTACGAAGGGAGTTAGTCTGTTTAATCAGTAAGGGTCTGAAGTATTGCAGCATAAGTTCTGACTGAATAACTAACAGGATGACCCCTCATATCATCAGTGTGCAGGGACTTAGGGCCTGATTACAATGGGATTTCCACCAACAGCCCATCGGTGGCGGTCCCACCGCCATCGTAACCATGTTTTGCACCCTCTATATTACAATAGCGGGTGGATGGTTGGCGGTCGGAAAGACCGACCGTCACGCATCCGACGGGCTCCTTGAGCCCGCCGGTGCATTTGAGGGAGTTGTAGTCCCTACAATGGCAGGCACCGCCGTAGGGATTACAATGTCCCTTTCCATCCGCCGTTTCAGGGCAGGTAAACCGACATGAAAAAGGCAGGTGGAAAGGGACTTTGGGGGCCCGTAGCAGGCCCCTCTTCCCCCCTTGGCCCTCAGCTGTGGGTTTTGGGGGGCAAACCCTACATATCACTGCACCATCTGGCAGGCACTGCATGGTGCCTGCCACGTAGTGCAGGGATATGTGTAGTGACCCCTTTTTGTACTGCGGCGTGTGTTGCAGCCAGCAGCACCCACCACAATACAAAATATAGGCATCACGGAGGTCGCATCCTAATGCCTAGGGCGGGACTGCCGACAGCCTGTCGGGTGGTACCATTTACGAGAGGATGCCATCCTAATCAGCCCCATAGTTTGGAAAGAATATGTGGCATATACTTGCAGTAGGTAGGGTTGTTGAACATGCGGTATGAGTTATGGGAAAGCATGGGATATGAACTGCTGAAAAGCATCTAACTGTCTAGCGGATCCACCTGGACTACAACATGATTGGTTAGCGGAACTACGGTATGTATAATTCTGGTGGTAAGGGGATAAGTTATATGCAGGCATGGTTTAAAATTGAGAGATCTTTCATTCTGGTCAGTTATCAGCCTAGTGCGTTATGAAGTGAAAATTGTAACTTGCTGAAGTTTAACATTATGGTGGTGTGCTGAACAGGAAAGAGAATACCCCACTTGACTCCCCTTCTCTACCCTCCAATGCAGGTTCATCTCCATCATCTCCGGTCTCTCTTCACCTTCCCTGGTGAGCAGGACTTCTCCCATTCAACAAACTCCCTCCCACAACCTCCTAGATATCAACCGTCAATGTAATGGTCTACCTACTGGCATTGCTATGTGGCCAAATACGAGGAGGGGTTTGCATGGGCAAATCCTGTCCAGTGGGAGAACCAGTTTGTCCAGCTACACTCTTCTTTGTAGGGGGATTTTCATCAGATAGAAGTGTTAAATGGTAGCGGCAGTCGTAGTCGATAACCTTTCAAGTATTGCCCGGCGGTAATCGCCTCTTATACCATTCGATGCTAAACCAACAAAGAGGCAGGCGCCGGAGACTGGAAGGCAGGAAACAAGGTTTTATTCTCTCCGGAGGAGAACACATCAGGTCAGACAGCAAGGTATCGTCATGAGGTGCTCCAACTGCATCTCTGAGGCCTGGCCTCTTATACACAGGTTTATGACTTTATTGCAGGTTTATCATACATGGCACATTCTTGAGATCGCTTTGATACATGAAAGAACATCCTCAGAATCCCCACTTCAAGCTCGTTCCCACACATATCTACAGTGGAAGTCCCCACCCCACCCACAGTAGGAGATGGCTATCACACAGCTGGACATTCCGCCAATTCCTGGGGGTGTGTGTGACCGGTCGGGTCTCAGGGGGTGGGGGGCCTTGATCTACTGTAATCCCTTTGATGTGGGGTGTTTCCCTTACAGTAGGGGCAATAAACTGCATCCGCAGGGCTAGGTGATGGCCTGGGATCGGTTCGGACAATTGAGCGCAGAGGAAGGGGGTTATCAAAGAGATGCATGACCATGTATGGGATGTCGGTCAGGCGTGGGATGTGGTTCCATGGCAGGGTCGCGCAGAAGGAGAGGGTTTATGGCCCGTGTATGAGAGAGCGGGGGTGGCCGGCGCGCGGGGGAATGCTCGTAGTGCCAGGGGGACGCGCTGGCGATCGGCAATGAGCAGGGAGAGACCAGGGTGCCTAAAATGGCTGTCTGTGCGCTTTCCTGTGTGTCGCGCTGGGGAGAGACAAGATGGCGCAGATAATGTTCAGTTCGCAAGCTAAATTTCCACAGTCCTCCCTTTTAACATATCTCGCCAGCTTGTTTAGTTCGGATCTATCCCCATAATACTACGAACTTCCACCTCATACAAAGCTTTCATTCGCTCCGCTTCAAAGTTCCGAGTTTTAGGGCGGACGGGAATTACCTGACACATTTGTACATAATTACATGTAGTTGATGGGATAGGCGAGGAGGCAGTGCATACAAAATTACATCAGCTGCGCCACATGTCAGACCCAGAGATAGGAGGAGAGAAGCTTGCTCGAGCACAAACATGATACCGTAAAGTAAAAATGTTTCTGGCAAAACAAGGGATATTTCGTATATTACTTAAGGCCCAGACTTCGTGTGGATCAAAAATAGTCAGCATAGTCATGTGCACGGCTGGTGTTATACAAATGCCATTATACAAGGTTAGAGTTTCTTAACTTATCAGCGTACAGTTGGAAGTGACTGATGCAATATCACGAAAACTCGATTGGAAGATAGTCAATATAAAAGCGGTTGGGAGAGGAATTCAACTTAACATGAGTTACAGTCAGGGAAGGGAGTTCTTCTTTCCAGTGTCCTATTATAACGAGCCATCACTGGTAAGCTCTTATTGTTCTTCTTCTTTTGTTGGCACTGTTGAGCACCGGCGGTGGAGCTAAGGTCCAGCTCAAATCCAAGTTTTCACGTAGCAAGGTGTGACCATTCGTTGTTCTCGGATCACAGTCCTGTTCCCTAACACATTTTATCGTCAAATTCAAAATCCATATAAAAGAGAGAGAGAGAGAAGGGATGTGGCGTGCTTTGGGATGCCGAGGGAAGAGGGGGTGGAGTGGGATCGGATCAAAAAGCGGACCAAGGAGAGCAGAATCTTTCAGCACTGGGCCCATCAATCGGGCCCGACGGGTTGGGACTTCAGGCACGCTGGTCAGCGAGCAGGGGGCCTCGAGATAGCCCTTCGTTCTATCGTTTATCATGCTGATAATGGTGCCTCGTCTCACGCCCTTTTTGCTTCGTTGCTCCCCCCTTGGTCGATGCCATAGATGTTCCATGGTCCGCAGCCAGGCTGTGCGTCACGTCCGACCCCTCTCTTCCGATGGCCGCAGGTTATCTTAGAATGAGTACAAGAAACAAAATCTTAGAGAGTTGGCAGGGAAGACATTTACACACTTCATCCTCTCTCCCAACCACCGAGTAGTTGGGGAAATGCTTTTATCGGTCGCTGTATGATTGATGTCTATTAACTCTTATGTCGGTGTGTGTTACTAATTTATTAATCATTGCTGTGGTGCAGGTTTCTGTGGGTGTTCCTGTCCATCGTCTGGCCTGCTAGGTGTCGATTCCTGTGCCCTATAATCGTTGTAGGAAGCCTGATATCTGTCAACTTTCTGGTCTATCAAAAATTCGAACCGGCTTCTCCGGTAGAGACTCGTTCTTCTTAACACAAGTTCTGTTAATACACATTTTCCTCCGAGGACTGCTAAGTTTATAAAAAAAGAAAAGTGCGAGGTGCTACTGTCATGGGTTCACAGGGATCTATTTCGGGGAAGGACACAAGCTAAACATTTTTCTTGCTGGAGACAATAGGTAACCCTCATTAGTTTAGGCGATGTACCTTTAGAAAATAAAGTCATCAGCTGTTTTGTTCGGAATACTCTGGGACGGCTAGTACAGAGCTGGGGTGATTCTGGGAGGACGGGGTGCTTGGATATTCTAGTTCGGAACAATTGGGCGGGGGCAATTCTGGGCGGTGGAGATGGTGTCGTTAAAGCTCTAAAAACGAAAACCACTGACATATAGTCCCCGTGTTGAGGGCCAGATTGGGAGACATCAGTCGTCTTACCTGTCCTTTCTTTCACAGCCAATTAAATTCAACATTTTGCAGAAAGGAGAGGTAGTAACGTGGTAAAGTACGGTCGTTTTTTTTGTTTCTGTCAATTTGTTCGAACACCGCCGTGTTTGAGGCCAATTATACACATACTGAGGGGGTATAGTGTCGTTAATTTATTCAAAAAGAAAAAGGGGGCAAGAGAGCCTTCAGCGAGGGAGGGAGTGAGAGAGTAAGAGAGAGAGAGAGAGAGAGAGAGAGAGAGAGAGAGAGAGAGAGAGAGAGAGAGAGAGAGAGATAGACGTGCGCATCAAGTAGGCTATTTGGCATACGTACGACACAAAACGAGAGAGAGAGAGAGACATGTGTACGATAATAGGCTACTTGGTGCACACACAACATGGAGTAGCATGGGTCAGTTCTATGTAAGAAAACACAAGCGGGGGAAAGACATAAATTCGGTGATCACGTACACACAAATACTGGATAGGGCGTGACAGTACATACATCAAGCGCAGAAACTTAAGACGGAGACACAGGGCTACGTTGAGTATGGGGACCTTTCCTTTCCTGTCCTCTTTCCTATGCACGCTGCGTATTTTCAGTACTTTTGTAATTTATTTTGGGGGGGGGTGTCGGACCTTTTACTCCCCTCCCTTTGATCGATAGACAAGCACTTTAATCATACGATGACGTTCCCTTCAAGCGACCCAGGCATATGAAATGCATACACATTTATACCGTATAATCGTAGCACACACGCACAGTCATACCATACAGTTTTTCACGTTCCCAATGGTGGTCTGCACTTCGCGCACTATCCCACAACGTTTGTCTATGTTTTTCCCTATATTGAGCACGGTGTGGTCCATGTCCACTCCATTCTTCAGTCGGAACTTCGTTGTGACCTATAGAGAGGGAAAAGAGGGGGGGGGGTGTGCAGTATTCAAAGTACGTTAGCGCGCGTAGACACGAAAAAGTTCTACCTACCACGTACCAGGCTAGTTGCAGGGGCGGGTAATACCACAGACCTACTATATCCTTCTCTTCGACTATACAAGACGCTCCATTTTATTCGCCTCCTAAATTCGGGTTCCCTTGTCGTGCATTTGTTTCTCAATTGGTCGCATATTATAAGGTAGGGTACCGTACCTTGCATTCGGCAGATACCTTAAGCTATAGTAAACCATTTTCTAACAAGTCTGAAAAAAAGATAGGCGTGATGGGTACAAATTTCATTAATTCAAAATTCAGGCAAAAAGAAAAAGGGTCTGTATTATCTGCCTTCTATTGCTCAGGAGTAACAATCATTAAAAACCTCTACCAACCTAGATGATCAGTTATGACGCCAATTCCGTAATTCCTTCGAAGAGCCTTTTATTTAAGACAATGTCAGTATACAAATACGGGCCTACAACCGTTACAGGCCGGCCACGGTGTGCGAGGTGTTGGGTATCATGAGCAACTCTACCTTAACATGAAAAAAATTAAAAATGACAATAAAAATGAAAATGCCAGCATTAATAAGGTTGTTTGTATGCTCGATCAGTACCCTCCCCGTCCCTTCGCCCATCATGTGTGAAAACATCGCGTTCATATCCTGTTAACATGAATGTCAAATAACTGAGACGCCATAGGGAGTTGTAGGCCCTTCCTACATCGGCGCCATTTTGGGGCGAGGTCGGGCGGGTCCAGCGTACAGTCTAAGTCCTTCCGCTAACTAGCTGCCAGACCAGAATCCCTTTCGGCAGTTCGAGAACTTTCGTTAGAGCCAACGGAAAGAACAGACAGCATGAATCGTGGTTCGGGGGTGGGGAAGCACAGTTTTTGGTCCTACCGGGTCATGTTGAGGTTCCACCGGAACTGATCCGAGCGGCTAGACTACAGTGTCTCTTGATAATTCAAACAGAAGCTTGCGTCAGCATGGCGTCACCACGGTCTCGCAGCAATGCCATGATCCATTCTCAGGGCGGGACAGCAGGCGGGTCTCGCTGCCGACGCCTTGAATCAGTCTCTCTCAGGGCACCAAAGGGACGTAAGATGGCTGACGCCCGGGGCAAAGACAAGTTAATGTGGAATGATCGAGCAATAGCGGAGGTTGCCCCCACCGGAAGTCCACGGGATTCGAATGTCAATGATTCCCGCAGAATCTGCAAAGTTGAGAGGGTGTTTTTCTAGGGTGGGGCCCACGCCCGAGCAGACAAGCTTCCGAGTCCAGGGCCGTCTTTCGGTGGGCCAGGCCTGGATCCGAAGAACCGACCGTCAGAGTCCAGAGGCAGCAGCAGCAGCAGCTCTTCGTTACAGCCACCGGGGTGGGTCCCCCGATCACTCTGCTGCGGGGACCCACCTCTCGAGTCAAACGCTAATGGCAATCTTGGTGCAGAAAGGAACCCGCGCCTGGGTGGCTGTCCGGCAGGCAAGACGTGAATGGCTGTCTTGCTGCAGCTGGCCGGTGAGTGCAGGGGCGCCTACTCATCTGGACGGCGAGTGAAACGGCTGGGTGCAACTCAGCTGGCCGGCGAATGAAACGGCAGGGTGTAACTCAGCTGGCCGGCGAGTGAAACGGCAGGGGTGCCTTCTCTGCTGGCAAGCCTCCACCTGGGGAGGCGGGGGAGGCCCGTCCGCGTCGCTTCCCCCCTGCCAGGGCACCCTTCGCTGCCGGTCGAAGCGGAAAATGGGAAGGCCAGTACAACGTGGTGGACTCCACCTTGGCGCTGCCAGAGCCTCGGCGCTGCGTGTAGCCTCCGGCCTATTCGCACAATCGTCCGCCACTGATGTCGATGGATTTTGCATGGCTTTTATAGCCCAAAGCCGACTAAAAGGACCGCCCAAAGCAGGTCAATGTTGCTATTTCGAAGAAGGAGGGGCGAGGACTGTCATGTAAATAGTTGTTTAAAAACGTGTTTTAATGTGTTTACCCTGTTGGTGTGTTTGTTATACCTATAAGTTATTAAAATGTTATAACTATACTACTTTGTTGGAGTGTTGTACATATTTGCAATCTGGTAACGAGCACAAGGATGTTACTGCGTAATCGGAAAAATGACATAGCCCAATTGTGCGTGATCTAGCCCAGTTCGGTGACGTCGATGGTGGGTATCAGCAGGCTTCCGGTTGTGCAGGATTTTGTCGTGTTTACTGGGCGGGGTGGGTGGTAGGGCAGATATGTTTAGGCAGCGAGAGTGATGGAGCTGAGCTACCTCGTGGCCATCTTGACCGTGAGCTTGGCTCCTTCCCCTAGTTTCATATTTTTCGCAAAGGGCTATTTCCTAGTGTTTCTTAAAAGAAAAAGGATCCCATCAGTGGTCTACTGGTTTTCAGAGTCCTTCTTTGTATACTTATGCCATAGTTTGCTATAAGCTATAGTGACTAGTCCATATTTAGTGAACATGTCCTTATTAGGGGTGCCTTCCAATGGAGCCGGATGGTTCACCTCTAATAAGCGGTCCGGGCAGAACCAACTACCAATCAGTGGGGAGAAGATAGGCATGACGGGTTACAACGGGGACAAAAGTCAGCACTACCTATCTTTTCACTGCTTGCAAAGACTAGATAGAATATCTCTATTCCTCGTTATTTGTAAGCAGAGAATACCTCCAAAGAACCAATATCGAACAACTAGTGTTCGGACAATCAATCAATCAATGGTGAGAAAGAGATAGGCACGACGGGTTACAATGGGGACAAAAGTCTGCGTTACCTACCCTTCACTATTTGCAAAGACTAGACAGAATATTTCTATTCTACGTTATTTGCAAACAGAGAATATCTCAAAGAGCACTATCCTTCAAAACAATCAATATTCGGACAATCAATCAGTGGGGAGATAAAAATAGGCACGACGGGTTACAATGGGGACAAAAGTCTGCGTTACCTACCCTTCACTATCTGCAAAGGGAGAGAGAGTATTTCTACTCCTCCCCGTTTGTAGACAGCGAATATCTCAAAGAGAACAATCAATAAGCAATACTAGTATTTTCAATCAATCAATCAATCGTTTCGCAATTTGTCGTGTTTCACGACCTTACCCGGACCGCGTGGACAGTTTCTCGTCTTCCGCCTCCAGCGCCCGATCGTCCTCTACTCTCCGTATTTGCCGCGGCACTCCTGATGGTTACCAGTCAGGACCGTAGATCACTCGAGAGAGGTCTGCTCGGAACCAGTGAAGTTCGGATGATCGGCTGCCAGACGAGGGTCTATCGGGCAGGAGCTCTCCCGATCGTTGCAGTCGTTCACTCTGTCGTCGGGACCTCTCTCTTTGGATCCACGTGTCGCTGATGGGCTCCACGCTTGGGACGCCAATTGTTAAATGGTAGCGGCAGTCGTAGTCGATAACCTTTCAAGTATTGCCCGGCGGTAATCGCCTCTTATACCATTCGATGCTAAACCAACAAAGAGGCAGACGCCGGAGACTGGAAGGCAGGAAACAAGGTTTTATTCTCTCCGGAGGAGAACACATCAGGTCAGACAGAAAGGTATCGTCATGAGGTGCTCTAACTGCATCTCTGAGGCCTGGCCTCTTATACACAGGTTTATGACTTTATTGCAGGTTTATCATACATGGCACATTCTTGAGATCACTTTGATACATGAAAGAACATCCTCAGAATCCCCACTTCAAGCTCGTTCCCACACATATTTACAGTGGAAGTCCCCACCCCACCCACAGTAGGAAATGGCTATCACACAGCTGGACATTCCGCCAATTCCCGGGGGTGTGTGTGACCGGTCGGGTCTCAGGGGGTGGGGGGCCTTGATCTACTGTAATCCCTTTGATGTGGGGTGTTTCCCTTACAGTAGGGGCAATAAACTGCATCCGCAGGGCTAGGTGATGGCCTGGGATCGGTTCGGACAATTGAGCGCAGAGGAAGGGGGTTATCAAAGAGATGCATGACCATGTATGGGATGTCGGTCAGGCGTGGGATGTGGTTCCATGGCAGGGTCGCGCAGAAGGAGAGGGTTTATGGCCCGTGTATGAGAGAGCGGGGGTGGCCGGCGCGCGGGGGAATGCTCGTAGTGCCAGGGGGACGCGCTGGCGATCGGCAATGAGCAGGGAGAGACCAGGGTGCCTAAAATGACTGTGTGCTTTCCTGTGTGTCGCGCTGGGGAGAGACAAGATGGCGCAGATAATGTTCAGTTCGCAAGCTAAATTTCCACAGAAGAGAACCTTCACACCATCTTAACTCACCAGGTAGAGGTACCCAGGTTGATGCAGCGACTTGGATGAGATGAAAACATTTTTCCAAGGCATTTTTGCATCTTTTTGAGGAAACAAGATGAAAGGTGACATGCCCTGGAATTGTAGATGATGTAGGCCATATCATATAGGTGCATGTCTCAATCAGCAGGGCCAAAGCATATGTCTCAGTGTTAGAACTGGGGGTCTCTAGTTGGCAATGGGTTGTACCTTTGTCCAAATAGGGACCCTTGCTTCTAGTCAGAGTAAGGGGGCTACACTCCTAAAATAACACCTGCTCAACCCTGTGGTAGCTTGGCACGAGCAGGAAGGCTTATCTCAGAGGCAGTGTGTAAAGCATTTGTGAACACATACAGTAATACAGTGAAAACACTACAGATGGACACAAAACAGGTTTTATGAAAATAGGTATTCTTTATATAGACTTAACACAAGACCAAAACGACAAAAATCCACAATACTGTAATCAAAAATAGATTTAAAGATGGTAGAAGTAACTTAGTTCAAGTTGATGGTAAATGCGACACGTTTCTCACAAAAGTACCTGGAATGCGTAACATAAAACAAACAAAGGGGTCGCAGGGAGAACGATGCTTTGGTTCCTTACTTCGGGGGAGGCGATGTGTTTATTCCTCAGTGCTTGCGCAAAGTAGGCGATGTGTCCGTTCCTTACCGGAGAGGAGGTGATGTGACGATTGTAAGAAACTGGCTCTATTTATACTGCACCAAAGTGAGGCACAGTGTGAATAGAGTCCAAGGGTCTCCAGAGGTTTGGCAGAGGTTAAAGTTAGATAGAACCTTACTCTCTAAAGTGGTAGCTTGGTCGAGCAGTAAGTCATTATCAGAGGACAGTGTTAAGCATTTGATGTACACACTCAGTCAGCAAATGAATTCACACACTCAAGAACTGAACTCTAGGCCAATTGTTTTTGTATAAAAAAATATACTGTTGTTTTATTTCTAGATCCAAGCAAGCCTGGCACAGGTAAGCATAAAATACTTTGAAGTAGTAGATTGCTTGTATGAACACAGTTCAAAATTGCAGTATAACTTGTACTTATTTTGGTTACAGTTTAAGTAAGCAGTTTGCAACACTTAGCAGGTAGAGTACATTCGAAGGAATGGGCTTTTTAAGTAAAATGCAATTAATTACTTTTCAGATTACTTTTGCTAACACAGGGCTGGATCCTAGATTCAGCACTGGGTCATTTCCTGAAAACAGTTGAATATATTTGTTTTAGTTAGAGGTACGATTTTTAAAGAATATTATTGTATTTCAAAAGTTGACACTTAGAAACTTTTTCACATAGAATCACCTATGTTATCCGATGGGAGGAAATACACTTAGCAGGTAAGTTACTTTAACGATACTTTTCATACTCAGTGCTGGATACCTAGATTCAGCACTGGGACATCTCCTGAAAACAGTTGAGAAAAGGCGTTTTGGTTAATCGTGTGATTTTTAAGGGATATTCTCAGTTTTCAAAAGTCGACACTTAGAAACTTTTTGGGAGAAAAAGTGTAAATGTTATTCTATAAGGGTAAAGAGGTTATCGGTTTCCAGGTAGGTAATCGGTCTTTGGAGTTATGGTCCTGGGGTTAGACTCCAGGGTCTCCCAGGGTCAGTGATGCACTGTTGTTGTACCCTCAGCGGCACTCGGGCGGCCGGGTGCCCAATGTTATCCTATAGAGGTTAGGGGGACTCCGGTTGGTGGCTGCTTGCAAACAGGCCACCACGGGGTTGTGGGAGCAAAGTTCCTAGGGTTAAGCTCAGAGCAAGTTGGGGACCAAATTAGCACCAAAGCGGCACCCTCAGCGGCACTAGGGAAGCCGGGTGCAGGATGCTGTTTTGAGGTCGGGTGCCCTGTTGATTTCAATGGAGATTCTCTGGGACAAAGAAACACTGCAGGCTCGGGGACGAGGATCTTGCAGGAGTGACCACCACTTCGAGGGGTAATTTGGGATGTTGAGGGTTGGTTAGGCACCGCTGGGTTGGGCACACAAGGCCGTGGGGCGTCGGGTGCAGGGGTGCCTTGGCACATCAGATTTTCTTACCCTCTCTGGTTGCGGTAGAGGGGGTCCTCTGGATTGAGGCTGCAGGCGTCGTCTGGAGGCTTGAGGCAGGTCAGGGGTTGTCGGATCTTGGGTCAGGATCGCCCGGGGGACCTCCTCGTGGTATTTTTCCACTCAAGCTCGGGCTGGGTTCGGTGGGTGCAGAGTGGGCTGGATTCGTGGTTCCTGGCTGGCACCAGAAGCTGCAGTTCAAACACGTCTGGTGTTCACGGGAGAAACAGCTTGGAAAGTGAAGGCAGGCAGGTCCTCCAGGGTTTTTGAGGTTGCTGTCCACTGGATACGCCAGGGTTTTGCAGGAGCAGGTTCGAGGGGAGACAGGACTGTAGGGCTGGGGCCAAGTCAGTGGGCGTTGTCCTCTTGTTAGCTCTGCACGGCTTCTCGTCCTTCTTCTTCTCTTCTTTGTCATGTGGTTGCTGGATCTGAGGAAGGAAGGTTCAGGGTGCCCCTAAATACAAAATTTAGGGGCATTACAGGTAGGTAAAGGGCAGGGACCAATGGGTCCCTTCCCAGGGGTGGGTACACACCCTATTCTGCCACTCTCCAGTAGGAGGGGGGCAGGAGCCTGTCCCTAGTTGGCTGGGTCCCCCCATCCTCAAGATGGCGGGGACTCGAGGTTGTGCTTCACCTCGCCTCCCCCACCTTAGGGGTGGAGTTGGCAGAGGTGGGCATACCTCTCTTCCTCACTTGTTTTTCCTGCCGGTTCTCCCGCCCAAAGTGGGGGGTAGAACCAGTGGGGACCAGTTGCTGAAAGCAGCAAATGGTCTGGAGAGGCTCACAAAGGCGGCATGCCTTTGAAGCTTCTCCTTTGTGAACCCTGCCCATCCTGGGGGAGGAGGCTTGTCACCTCGTCCCAGGATGTGCATTGTTTCAGGCCCCTGAGAGCAGCAAGCTCTCGACCCAGAGGTCCAGAAACATGTCTGGTGGTGGCAGCCTAAGCAGCCACTCAGTCAGGTCACTAGGAGTTGGTCGAATTTAAGGGGGCATCTCTAAGATGCCCTCTGTTGTGCATTTTACATTAAATCCCACACTGGCATCAGTGTGGGTTTAATGTGCTGAGAAGTTTGATACCAAACTTCCCAGTCTTCAGTGTAACCATTATGGTGCTGTGGAGTTCGTAATGACAAACTCCCAGCACCATATACTCTTTAATGGCAGCACTGCACTTACAATGCCCAGGAATGGATTTGGGCACTGTAGGGGTACAGGGCTCATGCACCTGTACCCTCACCACTGGAATAGGCCACCCAGCTAGAGGGGTGACTGATGTATGCCAGGGCAGTGGGCATGGCACACAGGGATGTGTACCATGTCGACTCTTTACTTTGTTCTGCACTCAGTCTGCAAAGGCAGTGTGTGAGTGTCAGGGTACAGGGCCTCTGAGGGTGGCACAATTAGTGCTGCAGCCCTTAGAGGCCTTCTCTGGTCACAGTGCCCTGGGTAATTGTGGTACCATTTACCAGGGGCTGACATGTGGCCAGAGATGCCAATTGGGTTTGTTTTGGGGAAAGAACACAGGCCCTGGGAACCTGATTGGCAGGGCCCAGGGCACACCAAGAAAAAAGTGCATCAGTAGTCTGGAAAAAAGTGGGGGGGTTACTGCAACAGAAACCCACTTTCCTACAATGATCTCATGTGCATTCCGGTTGCGATGCGACAAGATGGCGCCTCGATGCGATGCGACAATCCGGTGCGATGCGATAAGATGGCGCCCTTAATGCGATACGATGAAGTGAAGACAATGCGTGCACGCCCGACCGTCGAGCGGCGAGCTCTGTAAATTTGGAGCCGCGACAGGCCCTGTGAAACGCTTCTCCGGTGATGCGACGACGACTCTTGCGGTGGCGACACGCTTCTCCGGTGATGCGACTACACACAGCTGCGACGGAGACACGCTTCTCCGATGATGCGATGGCAACAGCTGCTGATGCAACAAGCTTCTTCTCGTTGAGACGCGCTTCCAGCTCCCATCAACACGCAGGCTTCTGCAGACAGAATTCCCAGAAAGGAAATTCAGGGGGGAGCTGGTGGTGAAGTCTTGTATCCCTGAGACTTCAGCAGGAGGCAAGCACAGTTCAAGCCCTTGGAGATTCTTCTTCAAGACGATAAAAGTTGGAAATAAAAGTCTTTCTCCTTTCCTTGGCAATAAAGAAACCACTGCAGGCCAACCCCAGCAATTACACACTGGCACAGGGGCAGTCAAAAACTCCTGCAGATTCTCTGGTTCTTCTCCTCGGCAAGTGGTTTGTCTTGATTCCCAGAAGTGATCTAAAGTTCTGGGGTCTGGGTCCCCCTTTTTATACACATAAATCCTTTGTCTCTGAAGGCAGAGAGTGTCTGTACCTAGTCCAAACCAGTTCTTGGTGCATTCTGCCAATGCACAACTTCTTCATTTGTCAGGGTGGGCCAGGGTCATCAGACGCACCACAGGAGGTGGAGCCAGCATTGTGGAAGGCAGGCACAGCCCTATTCACGGCCAGGTGCTACTCCTCCCACCACTCCCAATGCAGATAGGTCTATTCAGACTAGTGCTGACTCACCCTGCCTCCTGGAGCCACCCCAGCCCCTGTCACTCACAAACCAGACATGTAATACACAACCTAGCAGAGGCAGGCTGGATGATTAGGCAAGGAAATATCTACTTTCTACAAGTGGTATTTTCAAACACAGAATGTTAAAACCAACTTCACTAAAAGATGTATTTTATCATACTGAGTTCATGCATACTAAATTCGTTTTTCTAGCATGTTCTCTGGGTCAGTTAGGATTATAAGAAGTTATAATCAACCTGCCCATTCTGGCCTATGGGGACAGGTAACCGTGCAATAGTGAAAAAAAAACAATTGGCTGTAATTTAATTTCAGGACATGCCACACACACCAGGGCATGTCCTACCTTTCACATACAATGCACCCTGTCTTAAGGCCTACCTTAGGGGTGGCTAACATGTAGAAAAGGGAAGGTTTAGGGACTGGTAAGTGGGTGCACGTACCAAGTCGACATGGCAGTACTAGACTACACACAGGCTCTGCAATGGCCGGCCTGAGACACACTTTACAAGGTGCTTCTGTGGGTGGCAAAACCAGTGCTGCAAGTCCACTAGCAGCATTTGATCTACAGGCCCTGGGCACACCTGGTACACTGTACTAGGGTCTGACAGGTTAATCAAATAAGCCAATCATGGAGTCACTAATCCAGTAAAATAATTTACAATAGGGAGCACTTGCACTGTGGCACTGAATAGCATCTAACCAGCAAAAACATATTAAAACAGAGGGGACAACAGCAAAAAATGGAAGGGAGACTCAAGCCAATGGTACCAGGTCTAACACGTGTCCCCTCCAGCTGAAATGTGGGGAGAACTACCCATCCTCTTGGGAGTTCTCCTCACTAAGGTGGAAAAATCTGGACAGACCAACAGCATTGGCGTGTTCTGTACCAGGGCGGTGTTCCACCGTGAAGTTCATCCCCTGTAGGGAAATGGACCACCTCAACAACTTTGGGTTCTCACCCCTCATCTGCATCAACCATCTGAGGGGTCTGCGGTCTGTCTGAACCCAGAAGTGAGTCCCAAACAGGTATGGTCTCAACTTCTTCAGGGCCCAGACCGCAGTAAATGCCTCACGCTCAATTGCACTCCACCTCTGTTCCTGTGGAAGTAACCTCCTCCTGATGAAGGCTACAGGTTGGTCTAGGTCCTCCCCATTAATCTGTGAAAGAACAGCCCCCACACCATGCTCTGAAGCGTCAGTTTGGACAATTAATTCCTTTGAGAAGTTGGGTGCCTGAAGCACGGGTGCTGTGCACATGGCAGTCTTCAGGGCGTCAAAAGCTTTCTGACAGGTGTCAGTCCAGTTCACGTTCTTGGGCTGCCTCCTGGAAGTCAGCTCAGTCAAGGGTGCAACAATGTTGCCATGCCCCTTGACAAACCTACTGTAGTACCCCTTGAGTCCTAAAAAGGCTCTCACCTGTGTCTGGGTTTTGGTGGGTTCCCATGCCAGGATGGTATCAATCTTGGGTTGTAGGGGCGCCACCTGGCCGCGTCCTACCTGGTGCCCCAAGTACACCACAGAACCCTGTCCGATCTGGCACTTACTTGCCTTGATCGTGAGGCCTGCTCTGCGCAGTGCAATCAACACTTCCCAGAGGTGGCGCAGATGTTCTTCCCAACTGGCGCTGAACAATGCAATGTCATCCAGGTAGGCAGCACTGAAATTTTCCAGTCCAGCCAACACCTGGTTGATCAACCTTTGAAAGGTGGCAGGGGCATTCTTTATTTCAAAGGGCATAACCCGGAATTGGTAGTGCCCGTCTGGTGTGGAGAACGCTGACCTCTCTTTGGCCCCATCAGTCAATGCGATCTGCCAGTACCCAGACGTCAAATCAAACGTACTGAGGTACCGTGCAGCCCCTAGCCGATCAATGAGCTCATCAGCTCTGGGGATGGGGTGCACGTCAGTCCTGGTGACTTAATTGAGTCCTCGGTAGTCCACACAGAACCGGTGTGGCACCAGGCGCAGCAGCCTTTGGGACCAAGACCACTGGGCTGGCCCAAGGGCTGTTAGAGGACTCAATCACCCCTAAGGCAAACATCTTGGAGACCTCCTCCTTGATGTAAGCTCTGAACTTGTCAGTCACTCTGTAAACCTTGTGCTTAACAGGAGGACTGCCCCCAGTGTCTACATCATGGATGGACCACTCAGTGACACCATGAACCAGGGAGAACAAATCAGAGAATTGCCCCAACAGTTGGTGACAATCATTCTGCTGCTCAGGGGTCAGGGTGGAAGAGTGGTTGACTCCATCCACTGACCCATCTTGCTCTGTTGCAGACAGGAGGTCAGGTAGAGGCTCAGTCTCCTCCTCCATTCCAGCATCTGTCGCTAAGAGCATGCCCACTTCGGTCCTTTCTAAGTGGGGCTCTAGGCGGTTGACATGTAGGATCCCCAAAGGGTTCCTGGGAGATCGCAAGTCCACCAAGTAGGTGACATCACTTTTGCGCTCCACCACCTCAAATGGTCTGGTCCACTTATCCTGGAGCGCACAGGGCTCCACTGGGGCCATGACCCAAACTTTCTGACCAGGCTGAAGCTCAATCAGAGTGGCATTCTGATCGTACCACCGCTTTATCTCTTCCTTGCTGGCTTCCAGATTCACCTGAGCGAGTTGTCTGAATCGCCTAGTCTGGTTCCTGAAGGCCAGCATGTAGCTATACACATCCTGGGGAGGTTTCCTGGGAGCTTTCACCCAGCCTTCCTTAACCAGACTCAGAGGTCCTCTTACCGGGTGCCCATACAGCAGTTCAAAGGGACTGAACCCTAATGACTTCTGTGGCACCTCACCTTAAGCGAATAGAAGGCATGGCAAGAGGATGTCCCACTTACGCCTCATAGGTTCCTCAGGACCCATAATCATGCCTTTGAAGGTCCGGTTGAATCTCTCAACCAGCCCATTAACTTGGGGGTGGTAAGGAGTGGTGAACTTATAAGTTACTCCACACTCCTGCCACAGGGACTTCATATACTTAGAAATGA
The DNA here is from genome assembly GCF_964204655.1 of Triturus cristatus. NCBI lineage: Eukaryota > Metazoa > Chordata > Amphibia > Caudata > Salamandridae > Triturus > Triturus cristatus. The sequence goes on from NC_140584.1 coordinate 446,758,556, forward strand.
AGTTTGTACCATGGTCTGACACCACCTCATTGGGAACCCCACACAGGAGAAAATACCCATCAGTGCACGTCCCACCACGGGGGCCGTCACTGTGCTGAGAGGGATGGCTTCCGGGTATCGGGTATCATGGTCCACCAAGACTAGGATAAACCTGTTGCCCATGGCTGTCTTGGGTTCCAGAGGCCCCACAATGTCAATGCCCACCCGTTCAAAGGGGGTGCTGACCACAGAGAAGGGCTGGAGAGGAGCCTTGTGCTTCCTTCCACTCTTCCCACTTGTCTGGCAAGTTTGACAAGTCCTACAATGAGTGTCTGAACTCTTGCACTTCTTGGGGCAATAAAAGTGGGTGACAAGCCTTTCAAAGGTCTTGTCCTGCCACAAATGTCCAGCTAAAGGTACATCATGAGACAAACCCTGTAGGAAGGCTCTGAAGAGCTGGGGTACCACCAGCACACGGGCTGACCCAGGCTCAGCAGCCTTAGGCTCGCTATAAAGGAGGTCATTCTCCCAGTAGATCCACTGTGATCCAGACTGATCACCTGCTGCCTGGTTTGTGGCCTTTTGCCGCAAACCCACAAGAGAGGGGCACTTCTTCTGCTCTGCACAAAATTCCTCCCTGGAGGGTCCTCCTTCTTGCTGCCAATGGGTCAGCTCAGGTAGGTCCCCCAGTTCAGCAACTTGCTCCCCTGTAGGCTTCCAGGTGATCCCCCTCAAGGTCTGCCTCCTCCTGTACTGTGGGAACTATGGGGGCGGCTTTCCCGCGCCCCCTACCTTTTCTCATTAAGGCAGGTACCTGGGCCATACTTTCAGGCTCCAAGACCTCTTGAACACCCTAACTGGCTGCCATAGACTGAGTGGTTACACACGCCCACTTAGGCAGACCCAACATCTCTAAATGAGACTTCTTCTCCACCTTAGCCCAAGTAGAGCTCTCTAAATCATTGTCCAACAGTCAATCCACAGGCATGGCTGGCCTCACAGCTACTTGGGGAGTACCTGAGACCCCCCACTCAAAGGGAACCTGAGCCACCTCACACTGGCTCTCTGAGTTGTCCGCGGCAACTACAGGGAGGAATGCATGGGGGATCACCTGCTCCCGAGACACGAGCTGACAACTGACAGCTGTCACACTGGCCCCGGTGTCTCTCAGAGCCTCCAACCTATGGCCGTTGATGGTCACCCACTGCCTGTATTTTTTAGTGTTAACAGGCAGCTGGGTCCTAGGGACCATCTCACAATCTCCTAAAGAGACATGGGACATTTCTGCGGGACCCCACCCAACTTGGGCACCCATCTCCTTCCCTCCCAGGGCTACACTTGCCATCTGATGGGGTGGTGCACTGCGGTCCTTCTGGGGACACTGGGGATCATACCAACGGTGTCCCACTTGCTTACACTGAAAGCATGTGGGTGGCCCCCTGTGAACAGGTTTACCTGTCAGGGGCTCTGATTTCTTCTCAGGGGAGGCTGGGAACCATTACCTTGGTTCCCTTGAGGATTACTTTGGGGCCCTTTCTGGAACTCCCTCTGTTTACTCTTGTCCCCCCCACTCTTCTGCTGGGGACCCTGCCCATCCTTGGGGGAGTCTCCCACATGACCCTTGTGGACTCGGGTACTCACCCAGCGGTCTGCCTCCTCAGCAAGCTTCCTAGGGTTAGTTAGCTTGCTATCAATAAGGTGCTGGCGTAGCTCTGGAAAACAATTACCAGACAAGTGCTCCCATGCAAACAAATCATAGAGCTCCTCAAAAGTACTCACTTTGCTACCCTTTACCCAACCATCCATAGCTCTGCAAAAGAAAAATACATATTCTACCCAACTGGTTGCCTCCAGCTTTTTACAATTCCTGAACCTCTGTCTATAGATTTCTTGGGTCAATCCATACCTGGTCATCAGGGCTTCCTTCATGTGGGCATAAAGCATCCTACTCTCACTGGGCAGGTCTAACAATGTATCCCTCCCATCACTAACAAAGCGGCCCCACAACCCCGCTCCCCAATCCTTCTCAGGGACACGGTGGGTCAACATTGCCATTTCATAGGCTGCAAAGCACTGCCCAATATCTGCATGCTTATGGAAATCTTTGATGACCTCCTTGGGGAACTATACCCTGCCTTCTGCAGGCACAGATGGTGCGCTGCCACCAGAGTGACTAATTTCTAAATTTTTAGCCTTAAGCTCCAATTCCCTCAAAATCTCTCATGTGCTAATTTCTCTTTCTCCCTTCAAAAGCTATTCTGGTATTCTCAAGCTCCAGCTTCTTACTCTCTAGGTCCTTTTGACCCTCCAACTTGAGCTTGGCCATCTCCATTCTATGCAATCTATTTCTCTCCCTGTCCTCCAACTCTCCTGGGGACAGGCCCTTGGAAGAAACTCTGCTGCCTATGGGGGAAGAAACTCTCTCCCTGGCTAGACCCAATGGCCCCTCCAGCTGCCCTTCTGCATTCTCAGCCTCCTCAGCAGGCTCTTCCACATGCTCAGAGGCATTTCTTGCTTCCACCCAGGCCCTCAGCGCCTTTTGGAACTCATCCTTCTTGGTGAGGCCTGGAGTAGCAACCTTGAATTTCCTACAGAAGGCTTTCAGCTGATTCTCATTGTAGGCCTCCAACCTTTCTTCCTCAAAATCTAGATCCATAGATGTGTTGGATGCTGCTTTACTCATGGCAATAAGAGCTGGCAGTCTTTAGCAAAAATAACAGTTCCAAGGAAAACAAAATTTTACCATAAAATGTATGTAGTTGAGTTTGGTCTGCACTCACTAGTAGTGTACACCAATCACTGTATATGAGTCACAAATGCAAGTCCAAATCCTCACCGCTGACCACCAATGTTAGAACTGGGGGTCTCTATGTGGCAATGGCTTGCACCTTTGTCCAAATAGGGACCCTTGCTTCTAGTCAGAGTAAGGGGGCTACATTCCTAAAATAACCCCTGCTCAACCCTGTGGTAGCCTGGCACGAGCAGGAAGGCTTACCTCAGAGGCAGTGTGTAAAGCATTTGTGAACACATGCAGTAATACAGTGAAAACACTACAGATGGACACAACACAGGTTTTATAAAAATAGGTATTCTTTATATAGACTTAACACAAGACCAAAACGACAAAAATCCACAATACTGTAATCAAAAATAGACTTAAAGATGGTAGAAGTAACTTGGTTCACATTGATGGTAAATGCGACACGTTTCTCACGAAAGTACCTGGATTGCGTAACATAAAACAAACAAAGGGGTCTCAGGGAGAACGATGTGTCGGTTCCTTGCTTCGGGGGAGGCGATGCGTCTGTTCCTCAGTGCTTGCGCAAAGTGGGTGATGCGTCTGTTCCTTACCAGAGAGGAGGTGATGCGACAATCTTGTGTGCTTTCCGGTTGCGATGCGACAAGATGGCACCTCGAAGCGATGCGACAATTCGGTGCGATGCGATAAGATGGCACCCTTGATGCGATACAACGACGTGAAGACGATGCATGCATGCCCGACCGCCGTGTGGCGAACTCTGCAAATTTGGAGCCGCAACAGGCCCGGCTTCTCCAGTGATGCGACTATACACAGCTGCGACTGAGACACACATCTCCGGTGATGCGACGTCGACCCTTACAGTAGCGACACGCTTCTCCGATGATGCGACGGCAACAGCTGCTGATGCAACACGCTTCCAGCTCCCAGCAACACGCAGGCTTCTGCAGACAGAATTCCCGACACGTTTCTCACGAAAGTACCTGGATTGCGTAACATAAAACAAACAAAGGGGTCTCAGGGAGAACGATGTGTCGGTTCCTTGCTTCGGGGGAGGCGATGCGTCTGTTCCTCAGTGCTTGCGCAAAGTGGGTGATGCGTCTGTTCCTTACCAGAGAGGAGGTGATGCGACAATCTTGTGTGCTTTCCGGTTGCGATGCGACAAGATGGCACCTCGAAGCGATGCGACAATTCGGTGCGATGCGATAAGATGGCACCCTTGATGCGATACAACGACGTGAAGACGATGCATGCATGCCCGACCGCCGTGTGGCGAACTCTGCAAATTTGGAGCCGCAACAGGCCCGGCTTCTCCAGTGATGCGACTATACACAGCTGCGACTGAGACACACATCTCCGGTGATGCGACGTCGACCCTTACAGTAGCGACACGCTTCTCCGATGATGCGACGGCAACAGCTGCTGATGCGACACGCTTCCAGCTCCCAGCAACACGCAGGCTTCTGCAGACAGAATTCCCAGCAAGGAAATTCAGGGGGGAGCTGGTGGTGAAGTCTTGTATCCCTGAGACTTCAGCAGGAGGCAAGCACAGTTCAAGCCCTTGGAGATTCTTCTTCAAGACGGCGAAAGTTACAAATAAAAGTCTTTCTCCTTTCCTTGGCAATAAAGAAGCCACTGCAGGCCAACCCCAGTAATTACACACTGGCACAGGGGCAGTCAAAAACTCCTGCAGATTCTCTGGTTCTTCTCCTTGGCAAAAGGTTCGTCTTTACTCCCAGAAGTGATCTAAAGTTCTGGGTCCCACCTTTTTATACACACAAATCCTTTGTCTCTGAAGGCAGAGAGTGTCTGTACCTAGTCCAAACCAGTTCTGGGTGCATTCTTCCAGTGCACAACTTCCTTTGTCAGTGTGGGCCAGGGTCATCAGACGCACCACAGGAGGTGGAGCCAGCATTGTGGAAGGCAGGCACAGCCCTATTCACGGCCAGGTGCTACTCCCACCACTCCCAATGCAGATAGGTCTATTCAGCCTAGTGCTGACTTAGCCTGCCTCCTGGAGCCACCACAGCCCCTGTCACTCACAAACCACACATGTAATACACAACCTAGCCGAGGCAGGCTGGATGGTTAGGCAAGAAAGTACCTACTTTCTAAAAGTGGTATTTTCAAACACAGAATGTTAAAGCCAACTTCACTAAAAGATGTATTTTATCACTCTGAGTTCAGGCATACTAAATTTGTTTTTCTACCATGTTCCTTGGGTCAGTTAGGATTATAAGATGTTATAATCAAACTGCCCATTATGGCCTATGGGGACAGGTAGCCTTGCAATAGTGAAAAACGAAATTGGCTGTAATTCACTATCAGGACATGCCACACACACCAGAGCATGTCCTACCTTTCACATACAATGCACCCTAGGGCCTACCTTAGGGGTGGCTAACATGTACAAAAGGAAAGGTTTAGGGACTGGTAAGTGGGTGCACTTACCAAGTCGACATGGCAGTACTAGACTGCACACAGGCTCTGCAATGGCAGGCCTGAGACACACTTTACTAGCTGCTTCTGTGGGTGGCACAACCCGTGCTGCAAGCTCACTAGCAGCATTTGATCTACAGGCCCTGGGCACACCTGGTGCACTGTCCTAGGGTCTGACAGGTAAATCAAATAAGCCAATCATAGAGTCACTAATCCAGTTCAATAATTTACAATAGGGAGCACTAGCACTGTGGCACTGAATAGCAGTGGCACAGTGTCCAAAGCATCTAACCAGCAAAAACATATAAAAAACAGAGGAGACAACAGCAAAAAATGGAAGGGAGACTCACGCCAATGGTACCAGGTCTAACACTCAGTCATCAGGGACACAACTGAAATCTGTAAATCTCATACCTCTAATAAATCTTACCGACAACCTGCCAGCACCACCCACAAACTCACCAGCTCAATTTATCTCATAACCATCATTTCATCCTCAAGTGGGCCTAATATTATGCAGCTGGAGACAGGGAAACATCCTCCCCAATTCCCCCCTGGGCATAGAAAACAACAACTATTAACTACTTTTCTACCAATCACTCCCCTGTCATCACAAAACACACTTCAGTTGTAAAAATCACCCATCCCAAAAATGTTATTTTATATGGAAACACTTTTATTTACCTATCCATTTATAGAGCACAACTGTTACCGAAAAAGTTGTACTGGCACTGAAAACCCTGGAGCACTTCCTTCCTGTTTGAATTTTTTTTTTTAAAAAGGCTTCTCGCACTCAAAAACAACTCGAACAATCTGTTGGAGAAGAACATCCACTCGAAAACCTCTTTTTGTAGATGTAGCTGATTGTCAAGCACAATCGCTACTCAAGTGGTGTGATTGTGAGCTGCACTACATGGACACTGTCGCGGCAAGTAGCCATGCGAGCAAACGTGAAGTCTCATGCGCACTCGCTAGTAGCTTGAGCCCACAGTGGTGCTCGCGAGCTCCAAAACACATCTCCAGCGCGCAATCGGAAGCAAAAACTCTGCTTCTCGCAAGAAGGCAGATTCCAGGAACTCCTAGCTCCTCTACAAAGTTCCCGAATTCCAAAAACGCTGCGAGCGGAGCAGAGATTTTCACCTGGGCCTAGAGACATATTAGACAACAAAATGCAACACAGAAACCTAATATTTATCTTCTGATTTTCATCACTTGGGGATCTAGGTAGCTGGGGTATGTGGGCATGGGGTCGGATGGCATCCAGGGAAACCTACCAACTCCAGACATTTCTAAAAGCTGCACAACTGTTGGAGTCCAGGGTGGTGCGGCTTGCGTGAATCTTACTACTTTTTCTCACACACAATGTCTTGCAAACATCATAACCATGCCTAAAAAACACCCACATTCTAGTCACTGTTCAAGTGGGAGGCCTTCAGCAATCGGGTCTGGGCTCAGCCAGCAGCCATGACACTGTATCAATCCTGAGCTTTTCTGAAAACTAGAAGCATGAAAATCCACAGTAGAATGTCTTGTATTGATTCCACTACCTTCTATTATCTAGAATGCTGAGAAACACTAATTTGCTCTCAATTTCCACGTGGGATGGCTGCAATATTGGGCCCGGGGACGTTTCTGCGACCCCAGAGATTTCTGTAACCTAGACACCCAGGAAAGTCCAAAATAGTGTGGCTTACAGGGGCCTCTCCACTTTTTAAAAAATATGTCAAGGTATGTGAAAAAAGGTACAAAATTCCAGAACTTGATGACCACAGCAAAAGTCATACATTGCTGTGAAGATGGCTTTCCAAAGTTCTACTGGTGTCTGAATTTGATTTGTGGAAATTCCTGGGTGTATCGGGCAGAGCACCGAGTGCACAAACTGAATATGGATTTGGGTTAAACAGGAGGTATGGTAAAGTGATTGGGATTTTGTGGTATGAGATGAAGAGCAGAAGTTCAACCATTACAAGATATGCTCGTCATCATCATAATACTGTAGCTGTTTTACAAGTAAGAGGTAATGATCTTAGAGTTCAGTTTCAGTACTATGGGCCAGATGTTTTGTACCTATTTTGCCATTGCAAAGCCTCTGAATCTCAAGAGGTGTGACCAAGATGCCGACCGGAGCAGTCTCCTAAACGGGAGCTCCAGCAGGACCAGCAGAGAATCCTCCTCTAGTCGGCGTCCCGAGACCCCTATAAGGGCTGCACCAACCCTCCCCCCCCCACACAGAGGGCCCTCTCAACCTGGATCCACGGGAAGATTCAGACGTTAGCGAGGTGTGTGAAAAACTGACAGAAGGGGAGAAAGGGTGGTGCCCATTAACTATGGCCCCGACGATGGTGAATGAGGGACTACCCCAGCCCAGTGATATCCTACTGAGGTAGAGAGCAGCTACCCCCCAGTCTTGGGGTGTATCTGGAGGGCCCCTGAGACCGGGAGCATGATGTGCGACTGGCGGTGGCCAGCGGCAGCCGATTGGGCCACAGTGCCCATGGCCAGATAGCCAGGAGGATGGCTGGCCCTCTGGAGACGGTATGCCACCTGTGAGGTCACCAGTCAGGAGGGTGGGTGGGGGGAGGCTTAACATCAGTGGCCTCCTGTATTGTGATGGGGGAATCGTGCCCTACTTGCTCCTGGCTCATAAATCCTGAGGTGGGAAGCCAGCATGCTGGAATCATCTAGAAGGGGAGCTGGGACCACTTCAGGTGAGAATTGGGGTCCCAGAGGGGGTCCCAAGACACCTATTGGAGCCTCAATTGAAAATGTGGGGTACACGGCGAAGGCCCGCCGCAAAGCTGGTGTCCTGGCCTGGTCACTGTTTGGGCCTGAGGGAAGTCAAATGCTGGGAGTTAAGGACGCTGTGGCCCGTGGTCACGAGTGACAAGCCCCATTGCACGGGCATTGATTTGGTAAGCAGAGAAGCTGTAAGTGGAGGTGCCTTGGTACATTTGCCCCTCTGGGGTCTTGTAGATGGCAAAACTGACTTGCATCTGCCCAGGCACTATGGGAATGGTGTGGAGTTCTGCTGCTTTTTGTGGAGGGTGCAATGGTGTCTGGGGACTGGTGTGCCTGCAGTGCTGTGGTGTATGGGGGAGTGATTTGGCAGGTACCAGGCCCCTACACGAGAGATGATGGTGAAACCTAAACTTCCTAAGGCACTCCCCCAAACCTGGAATGTACTCAGTGCCTCATGCTGGAGGACCAGCACAAGGAGGTGATGTCTTACGCCAAATGTGAGCCACCATGAATAAACATTCGGGTCAGTTTGTTAGGATACTGCAGGCCATTGATAATGCCGGATTCTTATCTTATCTTACCATTCGTAAGAATCCTCGGCCGACTGGACCTTTTTACCTGCTGTGAAGTGTAAAGGGGAGAAAACCAATTTAATTCAAATCAAACCAATAAACCAATCAATTCCGATCTGAAGAATCACTAACTCCAAATTAAGTTTTAATGGATTTATTACAAAGCCAAAAATAATTGAACGTACAAGCACCTCATGACGAGGTTAAAAAAATACATGGGTACTAATACAAAGTTCACCCTACGCAATAATCTAATTAGATGAAGCATAAAAAGAATAAGGAACTCTAGAAATATTAAGCAAGAGATAACTGCTCCAACATCCAAATCAGTCTTCATGGATACCTACAAGAAAATTGGTTAGGCTGTCCCTACTCTAACACTAGGATGACATCCCTACTTAACATCCCCCAGGCAAGACCAATGAAAAAGGTGTCAGCGCGTTAAGACTTCCTAAGAAGTGCACGCACATTGAAAAGGGTCAGTAGCCAAAGCTACTAATTTGTACTCAGTCTCCCTCCTCAGTATCGATCCCTTCCTTCTACCCTCTAACGGCTCTCTGCTCGCATCTGATCTCCTCCCTCAGGGGCACTATCCCTAATACAAAATGCACAGTATAGAGGACACGCCTCTGTAACACCTCCTCTGGCTAAGGACCACTCATAGGTAATTTTCCACCAAATTTGTACTTCGTCCAACGACGGTTGATACGTCCTTGGGTCCCAGGTTTCTCCCAATTATCGGCATTCCAGGATACAGTGTTTCAGCTCTCCTCCATACCTAACTCCTAAAACAAAAGGCATCTGTCTAACTAACAAAGACGGCGTCCTTGCTCCTGCAACAGAAGCATGAGAACGAAATATCCTTGCAAACACATGATTTTCACTGACTACCTCTAAATGAGAGCCTTTCCAGAGAAAGTACACTTCGGGCCTACATAATTCAGCTAACATAAGAAATACGAATAGGCCTTTCATAGCAAAACGTGAACATTCATTTAGGCCTCTATTTATTTTATTTTTATTTTTTTTACAAATGGAGGTACACTAAACTTAAGATACAAAGTCCAAAATGTTTCTTTTTTCTTTTTTTGACTTTTATTTCATAGATGACATAAATATACAACGACAGCCAACGCGTTTCGTTCCTGTATAGACAATTTAACAGAACTTCTTCAGGGCTGTAACAAACAAAAAAAACATTTATATAAGACTAATTTAATGACGGACAAAAACATATTACAAAATTAACATAATTTACAAAACATGAAACAAATTGTACAACATTAATATGCTTAAATTCACCTACACAAAAAAAAATAATTATATGCGCAATACACCATAAATTACAAACAGTCGCAAAGGAGAAACATATAAAGTTTAAAATTCTAACCATTTTAATTTCGGAGTTAATTGTGCTATTTAGAATCAGGAATCAGGAAAGGGAAGGGATCAGGAATGAAGAATAATAACATATAGAGTAAAAATTAAGACCATCTTCATATCAGAATAATTATACTGTTTTTAGAACAAGATTCAAAGTAGTCCTTTTCATTATTCTGACTGTATTAACTAGAACTAGAAATACTAGTTGCAGTCTCACCTTCATTTGATAGCAAGACAAATTCAGAAATCCAATTGGTGATTCAAAAATATGGGATGGATATCTTCTCATACTGAATATATAGGGGGATTCAACTGACTGAAATAAGGAGCAGGAGAAACCGAATGAGTTAGGCCTCATTTAGGCCTCTATACATCAAAAGCTACACACGTTAATAAATGTGCATTAGTAAGTACTATTCTTTATCACGTTTAAGGCACGATTAATCACTTCTACAGATGCAGACCTTAATATGATGCACGTTTAAATCTAATACATTACATTACACACAAGCTAATTCACTAAGTATTTGCAATAAACATCAAAGGTTATATGATCACATTTAAATGCCATCTTACTTTCTCGAATGGCACATACTAATTTCTATCATTATAATTACACTTTTCATTATTACCTCTACAATCCTAATGATCAATCTTAGTACAACACGTGATTATATGCGGGTGTGGACTATCCACGATTATAATGCACCCCTACAATTTTCAGAATATCATGACGCTCTATCAGTTCCCCCCTTTGTTGACAAGGTTCATCACAAAATCACAATTCCCTGGAGAAAGAACCTACCTAAACAGAGCTTGTGGCCATTCTTCCCTGTCGGAACTTCTCTAGAATCTTAATATTCTGGTAGTGACTGTCCTGCAGTCTAGCCATCCTTATCTCTTGCTCCCTAAGGGACCTTTCAACTTGGTTTGCCTTATACCACTGATAAGCTCTAGCAAATACCCACAAACAAACCACACAATGATAATGATAGGCTTCAGAATATAACCAAGAATACCTTCTCCCAAATTTGCAAACCAATTTTCCACTCTGCCAAAACCTTTACCAACGTTTTCCCAAACCCCCTCTTCCGTCAGATCCTGGATCTCGTGATGGATCACAGTGATGTTACTTATATGTTTCTCCAGATCTTTGCTATTGTCTGGTATATAAGTACAGCACTCTTGAACCTTCAATATTTTACAGACTCCGCCCTCTTTTGCCAATAAAACATCTAAAGCAAGACGGTTCTGCATCACCATTGTCCTTAACAACAACATCTCTCCATCAACAAGTATCAACGACTTAGCTGTATTAGTCGACAACTTGTCAACAACAGTCGCCATCTTTCTAATCTTCACATCATTCAAAATCACTCCCAGACTTGGTATTACTGCTCCATAGATATCTCCAATCACTGCTCCTGCACTTGCATCCCTCCTTGCTCTAGAATGCTTTTCACCTTCCAAAAGTTCAAATTCCTCTGCATGGTACATTTTAGGGAAAATAATTCCCATATAACATGTACCATACCAATTTGCAGGCAATCTCACATATGCATTCTTTCCACACACATAGTATACTGTTGGCACCACCTGTACCGGACCTTGCAAAAAGTTCTTTGCAGACTCTCCCATGGTGAAAACATGATCACACGTGCTCTGTCCCACATAGACCTTGTCATAATAAGTCTGTACACGATTCACACACAGCTTCCTCTTCTGCACTAAGTCCAATGCTATAGGGCAATAGCTCCCCTTCACTCTGTGCGCCCTCTCCTCCTCTGTCCAATCTACTGGACTTTCTCCGGTGTTACGTGTTTGCGTTAGCTGTCTATATCTATCTTCTACTTAATCTACACATTTCTTCTCTACACTGGTTAGTGAACAGGTCAGATTATGTTTATGTGCATAGGCTGTGTCTAACGTTGTAGCCGGTATAAAATACTTCCCAACCCTATCTTCCTGCTTATAATAATCATACTTGTTCAAGTGCTTGTAAGCTGGTACATCTGAAAGCACTGCATCGCAATTCGAAAAGAAGTACTCATAATGGCCTCTCCCATAGAACATGCTAAGCAACAAACTACACGAAATTCCATACGTCAGTGGAAGATGGTGATATTTAATAACCTCGTCCACTGAAGCAGGCAACTGCTTACACACATAATAATATTTTGCATCCATCGTCTGCACGTACTCATATAGCAGCTTGGCATATGCATTAAGCTTTAAATTTCTTCTAGACAAATCTACATGCAATCTACGATTATTCCGATCTAGCATAGCCTTTTCAGCTCCTATGATACCCTCTTTCTTGGTTGAAGTACTGGCTGTAGGTGTTTCCTTCACCTCTACGACTTCTACCTCATGTGGAATATCAACTGACACTATAATAACTACAACTATGAAACTATGGCTCCTCCTATGAGTGTACCTATCATACATTTGGACACACGGTTCGGATTTCTAGCCTCCGTTGTCCTCCTCTTTGTCGGGTTAGTTTTCAGAAAACGAACACTTAGAGTCTCTTTCTTCACCACAAGTTGCTGTTTAACCAGTTCAGACACCACTCCGGAAGTGCTGGAAATTCCGCTTACAGTACTTTCTTATTTACACAGTCCAAAAAGACTTCCTTAACCCTCTTTCTTCTTCTACGGAAAGTCCCTAAATTTCTTCTTCTTCCTCTCGGGCATAGGTTATCTTCTTAAAAACACTTATTTACAAAACACAGTTCATTCGCAATGCACGATAAGTTCAGATCCAATTGCACCTAACACATGATGCAAAATTTCAAGCCGAACATCTACCATTTGGAGAGGTGGTGGTTCAAATCCAAACGATGAAAAGACCAATCTGTGCAAGATCAGGATTCGTACCTTACTCAAAACTGGAGGTTTCAGAACCGTGATTGTCAACACCCCTTCCATTTCAAGTCCTGGAACTAGCAGTTCCACATCGATTTTCAGTCGAGGACTCCTGCTGATCACTGTCACGGACCTCAGCCTCCTGGAACTCACTACTCCCGGCATCAGTTACTGCGTAAGTCGACTCCGGGGCAGCGTATCTCTGGCAAGGCACTCTTGTCCTTTTTGATCTTCTCAGATTTTGAGTTTGTTCTTCTTCACTCTCCTCCGATTCAGAGACCTCAGACACAGGGGCAAGATCTCTCTCGGAAGCCAGTCTCAGATTCAGCCTCCTCTGCCTCCCAGGCCAGGTGTAACGCCCTGAAAGTCTCGGGATCGTTTAACAGACACGATAATGAGGACGCAACCACTTGTGAAGGTTTAGTTATTTTAATGAAGGCAAAAACAACACAAAGAAGAAACAAAAGTTATAGTCACTGGAATCCTCCAGGCTAAGTACGTTACCAGCCCACAGCACGGGTGGTCCTAACCGTCCTCTGCATATACGCCGGTCCCGGCGTATGCCAACAGAGGGCAGAAATGAAACGGCCGACAATACCAATCGGTAGGCTGTGAGGGGCACGAAGAGTGTTGGGGAGAATCGAGGAGTCAGGGAAACACCCAGCCGGGGTCTCTACCTGAAGGGAGCAGCCGCTCAACCTCTTCCTCAGACTGCACCGGGACGCGGAGTCACCTCCTGGTGATGCGTCACCGATACCCCAATCAATACCAAGAAGACTGAACCGAGAGCAGCCGCTCGATCGATCCTGTGGACTTCCGAGTCTGTAACGCGGCAAACACCTCCGGGTGTGCGTTACAGCTGGCAGTCCCTGTATCTCTGGTCGGGCTGGGAGTTACGACTCCAACCAGCAAAAGCGCCACTGCGCTTTGACTCAGCCGAGTCAAAAAGCGAAGCTCAATGGTTGACCGGTAGAGCTTCTGGGTCCTTCACAGGTGACGATGGGGCAAGACACGGCCCAGGGAGTAACGACTCGACCTACCTCCGTTCTTGCCTTACTGGAGCTCCACTCCGGAACACTGCTCTTCATGAAGCAGGTACGTCGGTGTAAACACAATATCCGACAGCGTTGTACCTCCCGGTTCCTCCCTTTATAGGGCGTGTTTTCCTTGAGTTATGTAACAGCTCTCCTGTTTACATAAGGGCGTGTTTTCCTTGAGTTATGTAACAGCTCTCCTGTTTACATAAGGGCGTGCTTTCCTTGAGTTATGTAACAGCTCTCCTGTTTACATAAGGGCGTGCTTTCCTTGAGTTATGTAACAGCTCTCCTGTTTACATAAGGGCGTGTTTTCCTCCCCTCGCATGACAGGAATTCTTGACAGTACATCCTCCCTCTCAGCGGCTCCCCACGGGTCCAGCGCAGGCAGGAAAACGCCGATGGAACAAGGAGACCAAGCGCGGAGCATGAACCCCTTCAGCCGGTTCCCATGATTGCTCCTCCGGGCCATAGCCTTTCCACGCCACCAGGTACCACAGCTTCCCCCTGCGCCATTTGGACGCCCGTATGCCCGACACTTCATACTCCACCTCCGACTCCACGCATACCGGCCTAGGTGTCCCAGACGGCTTGGAGGGTGCTGGTTTGAGCAATGATACATGAAAGACAGGGTGTATCCGCAATGACTGGGGCAAGCACACCTTCACGTTCACGGGACCCATACACTTGGTAATTCGATAGGGGCCCATGTACTTGGGATGGAACACACTGTTCTTTCGAAACCTCATGTTTCTTGTGGATATCCAGACGTAGTCTCCAGTGCGGTACAGTGGCCCGGGCCTTCTCTTCCTGTCTGCCGCAGCCTTGTATCTTCTCTTGGCCTCAATTAGGACAGCCCTTGAGCGCATCAACGTGTCTTTTATGTGTGCCACCCTGTCCGCTGTGGCGGGAATCCTGTCCTCTCTGAACGGATGTAGAAATGGCAAGAACCTGGGATGTTGGCCATAGTTGCTATAGAACGGAGATGACTGTGTGGAGCTGTGAGTGGCGTTGTTATAGGCTATCTCTGCAACCCATAGCAAGTCGACCCATTCTTCCCTGCCCTGGTCCACAAAACATCGCAGATACTGTTTGAGCGTTTGGTTCAGGCGCTCGGTTTGGCCGTCCGTTTGAGGGTGGTAGCTGGTGGACAGGGCGGTCTTAACATGCAGCGCAGTGCACCAAGTCTTCCAGAATTGCGCAGTAAACTGCGACCCCCGGTCCGACACGATCACCCCCGGTAATCCATGCAGTCGTACCACATTCTTTAGGAGTAGTGACGCCAATTCCCCGGCCGTAGGGACTCTCTTGCAGGGGATGAAGTGCCCCATTTTCGTCAAGTAATCCACCACCACCAGTATCGCCGTCATCCCCTGGTCTACCGGTAGGCCCACCACGAAGTCCAGTGATATGCTATCCCATGGTCTATCCGGGGTCGGAAGTGGATGTAAGAGCCCTTGGGTTCGGCCATGGTCGGCCTTCATGGTAGCACACGTAGGACACTCCTGTCCCCACCTCCTGACATCCACTCTCATGGTTGGCCACCAGAAATGCCGTCCCATGCTAGCCACCGTTTTTTCAAAGCCCAAATGACCTGCGCATGGAGAGTCATGGCACCAGATGAATGCTTGTTTCCTTAGCCTAGGCGTGGGTATCAATAGGCACCTGCCCTTCAGGGGTATCCCGTCCTTCAGCTGCCATTCTCTGTGACTGAGGAGCCACCTCCGCCATGCGAACGACCTGATCCCTCTCTTTATTCCCCTCAGGAAAGTATCCGGTTGGATAACCCCCAATACCATCCTCGGGGAAATGATGGAACGCTCGGTCGCAGGCAATGGTTCCTTAACTGCAGATTGACGGGACAGGGCGTCCGCCTTCCGGTTTTCCGTCCCCGGCCGATATGTGATGCGGAAGTTGAACCCCGCAAAGAAGATCATCCACCGCAGCTGCCTGGGAGAAAGGTGTCTTGTGGCCGTCATGAACTGCAGGTTCCGATGGTCCGTGTACACCGATACCACATGTCTTGCCCCCATCAACCAATGCCTCCATTCGGTGAAGGCGTCCTTGATTGCGAGAAGCTCCTTCTCCGCAATATGGTAGTTGCGTTCGGCGTCGTTGAGTTTGCGGGACATGTACGCAACGGGATGAAGCACCCCTGTGTCGTGGTTGCGTTGGGACAAGATAGCCCCCAGCGCCACATCCGATGCGTCCGCTTCCACCACGTAGGGGAGATCCGGATCGGGGTGAGCCAACACCGGCGCCTTACCAAAGGCGCTTTTCAGGGCCTCAAAGGCTTTGTTCGCCTCAGGGGACCAGACAAACTCCTTGGACTTCCTCAGTAGCTGTGTGATTGGGGCCACCAATCCTGAAAATCCATCTATAAACCGCCTGTAAAAGTTGGCGAAGCCAATGAAACTTTGGACGTCCTTCACGCTTTGGGGCACCGGCCATTCTTTCACCGCCTTGATCTTTCGTTCTGCCATCTCCTGTCCCTCTGGACTCAGCATCACTCCGAGGAATTCCACGGATGTGACGTGGAAGTCACACTTGCTGAGTTTACAAAACAGCATGTTTTCCCTCAGCTTGTGGAGCACAGCTGTGACGTGGTGTACGTGCTCCTCCTCACTGGACGAATAGATGAGGATGTCGTCGATATATACGACCACGTAGATATCCAACTCCTCTCTGAATACCTCATTCAAAAAGTACTGAAAGGCTGCCGGGGCGTTGCACAGTCCGAACGGCATGACGAGGTACTCAAAAAGGCCAAACCTGGTCTTAAAGGCGGTCTTCCACTCGTCTCCGTCCCTCATGCGCACCAGATGGTATGCCCCTTTCAAATCCAACTTGGTGTAGATACGAGCTTTCTTGACCTGTTCCAGAAGTACACTGATGAGAGGCAAGGGGTACCGATTTTTTATGGTTATCGCATTCAATGCCCTAAAGTCCACACAGGCTCTCAGCTCCCCGTTAGCCTTCGGGATGAAGAAGAGTGGCGAGGCGGCCGGAGACTTGGACGGGCGGATGAATCCTAGCTTGAGGAGTTTATCCAGGTACCCCCGGAGATGCACGTTTTCAGGCTCCGTCAGGGCATACAGCCTGCCGCTGGGAACGCTGGCCCCTGGCACCAGGTCGATCTGGCAGTCAAACTGTCTATGTGGTGGTAGCACTTCCGCCTTCACCTCATCAAATACATCCTCAAAACTGTGATAAGCCTGGGGGAGAGCCACATCTTTTTCTGCCGCTGTAGCCACCGTCTGACTCCCGCTCTCATCTGCGTCAAGGGATTCCGTTCTTATTCCACAATGCAGGATGCAATACGGTGACGTCCTTTCGAGGCGATGTGTTGGCCAATCCACAGAGGGGTTGTGTTTCTGTAGCCACGGCAATCCCAATATGACGCCATATTGGGGCGCTCGGATGATGTTAAAATCGATTTGTTCCAAATGGTTCCTCCCATATCTCATCGGAAGGATCCCCGTGTGCTGCCCGATGGGCCCCGTCACCAATCGCCTTCCGTCTACAGCATAGACGTCTTCGGGTACAGCTTTGGGAAGAAGCACTAGCCCTAGCCTGCATGCCTCGTTGTGGTCCATAAACATGCCAGTGGCCCCTGAATCCACCATGGCCACAACGGGTATCCACTGGTCATGCACTCCCACGTGCACCGTGAGAAACAGGTGTCGTTGTCCCTTAGTGACCGAGTTGGAAAGTGAAGGGATGGATGAGTGACTCCGAGATGCCCCTTCTTTGGTCTGGGAGTCCTCTAGTTTTCCGCCGGTATGTCCACCACGGCTGTTACCGACCGGTTGGCCCGATAACGTGACATCTTCGGTTTGGCAGGGCATTCACGTACGTAGTGGCCTTTTTTGCCACAATATAGGCACAATCCTTGTTTACGGCATGACTCTTTCTCCGTGGCTGTGAGGCTCGCTCGTATTGCGCCGATGTCCATGGGTTCTCCCTTGGATGCGGTGGAAGTTTCAGGACTTCCCACCGTCACATAGGATGGAAGGGATTTTCCTTTTCTCCCATGATCCCCCTTTCTTTCACTTAGCCTATGTTCCAGCCGTAATACCAGGTTGATAAGGCCCTCACATGTCTTGGGTTGAGGGTCAATATGAGCCACGGTGTCCTTGAGCTCATCACACAGCCCTTGATAGAAGAGCGCCGTCTGTTTAGCAACAGGCCACTTGGTTTCCGCAACCAGCCTTCGGAACGCGTTGAGATACTGCACCAGGTCGTTGGATCCCTGTCTCAACTCAAGCATTTCACGGTCCGCCGTGTACGAGTCAGCCCTTCTGTTGAACACCTTCAGGAATTCCTCGCGAAAAGCACCCCAATCACATAAGATGGGGTCGTCCCTGCTTACCAGAGGTACGGCCCATCGTGCCGCGTTTCCAGCCAAATAGAAAATAAGGAAAGCCACACGAGCCTGACTCGTGGGGAACGCCCTTGGTTTGCACGTTAAATGTAGCGCCACTTGTGTGAGGAATACCTGCACTGTGTTAGGATCCCCACTGTACCTCTCTGGTGTTGCCAAGGGGATGGCTACCGGCATTTCCACTACTACCGCAGGGGTCGGGTTCGTGAGGGAGGTGCTGGGCGTGAGCGGGTCCAATTGGATAGCATCCAGTCTGGCTTTTACATCGGCTGTTTCTTGCCTAGAGGCAGCCACTTCAGCTTGCACGGTCGCTAAAGCAGCCAGCACATCATCAAGTGTTGCCATGTCTGTTATCGACCGGGAGACAGTTAGTGTTATTTAAGGTCGGATATTTTGTAACGCCCTGAACGTCTCGGGATCGTTTAACAGACACGATAATGAGGACGCAACCACTTGTGAAGGTTTAGTTATTTTAATGAAGGCAAAAACAACACAAAGAAGAAACAAAAGTTATAGTCACTGGAATCCTCCAGGCTAAGTACGTTACCAGCCCACAGCACGGGTGGTCCTAACCGTCCTCTGCATATACGCCGGTCCCGGCGTATGCCAACAGAGGGCAGAAATGAAACGGCCGACAATACCAATCGGTAGGCTGTGAGGGGCACGAAGAGTGTTAGGGAGAATCGAGGAGTCAGGGAAACACCCAGCCGGAGTCTCTACCTGAAGGGAGCAGCCGCTCAACCTCTTCCTCAGACTGCACCGGGACGCGGAGTCACCTCCTGGTGATGCGTCACCGATACCCCAATCAATACCAAGAAGACTGAACCGAGAGCAGCCGCTCGATCGATCCTGTGGACTTCCGAGTCTGTAACGCGGCAAACACCTCCGGGTGTGCGTTACAGCTGGCAGTCCCTGTATCTCTGGTCGGGCTGGGAGTTACGACTCCAACCAGCAAAAGCGCCACTGTGCTTTGACTCAGCCGAGTCAAAAAGCGAAGCTCAATGGTTGACCGGTAGAGCTTCCGTGTCCTTCACAGGTGACGATGGGGCAAGACACGGCCCAGGGAGTAACGACTCGACCTACCTCCGTTCTTGCCTTACTGGAGCTCCACTCCGGAACACTGCTCTTCACGAAGCAGGTACGTCGGTGTAAACACAATATCCGACAGCGTTGTACCTCCCGGTTCCTCCCTTTATAGGGCGTGTTTTCCTTGAGTTATGTAACAGCTCTCCTGTTTACATAAGGGCGTGTTTTCCTTGAGTTATGTAACAGCTCTCCTGTTTACATAAGGGCGTGCTTTCCTTGAGTTATGTAACAGCTCTCCTGTTTACATAAGGGCGTGTTTTCCTCCCCTCGCATGACAGGAATTCTTGACACCAGGCTTCTTCTGTGCTC
This sequence comes from Triturus cristatus, assembly GCF_964204655.1. Classification (NCBI taxonomy): domain Eukaryota; kingdom Metazoa; phylum Chordata; class Amphibia; order Caudata; family Salamandridae; genus Triturus; species Triturus cristatus. The sequence continues at coordinate 446,778,106 of NC_140584.1, forward strand.
CTAGCCCTTCCGCTTTCTTCTTGACCACTCTGCGCACCACTTCCTTCCGCTGAATCTGACTCTTTGCCACTCCCAACGTCACTTTCTTCCTCAGAGTCGATATCTGGGTTGTGGACAACGTAACCCTCCTTAGCCTGGTCTGGTAAGCAACCAGCCTCACAGCAACCCTCACAGCTTGAGTTGTCCTCTCTCATGGCATTGCCGCCACAGCTTCATTCGTGAGAGGAACTGTTTCTTCCAAGGGTGCTGAAACTCTGCAGGTGTGCGAAGCATGTACCCAGTTTGGCAATCCTCCACACTTCACTGCTGTGTTCGTTACCAGTATTACTTGACAAGGAACTCGCCAACGAGCATCCAGGCAGCTCTTTCTCACGTGCTTGCGAACAAGTACCCAGTCCCCCAGGCACTTGAAGCCTGTACAGCAGCAGCCTGCACCTGCTGAGACGCAGAACGGACCACATCAGCTAGTCCTTTGTAGTAATCAAGGATTAAGTCATCAGTGATGTTTATCAAAGCTGTAGACGGTACTGCTGGTAATTGCATTGCCCTCCCCATCAGGATCTCATGCGGGGAAAGACCAGTTCTTCTATCTGGGACACTGCAAATACTCATCAACACCAGAGGCAATGCATCAGGCCTTTTCAGAGATGCAGACGCATCCGTGCTTTTAAAAGTTCCTTCCATTTATCTGCTCCACTATTCCAGAAACCTCTGGTCGATAGCTAAAATGGAGTCTCTGATCAACATTTAGAGCTGCACAAAGCAACTTCATAATCTTGCTGTGGAAGTGCGTCCCCCTATTCGACTCCAACGAGGTTGGAAAACCGAACCTAGGAATCAGCTCCCTCAATAGCAGCCTTGCCATTGTGAGGGTGTCACACCTTCGTGTTGGGTAAGCTTCCACCCACCGTGAAAAAACACACACCACCACTAAAATGTATCTCAATCCATTGCACTTAGGCATCTCGATAAAGTCTAGCTGCATTCTATTGAAAGGCCCTTCCGACCTCCAAATGTGAATCAGTGTAACCATGTTCTTCTTTCCAGCATTCATCTGTTGACAAGTAACACACCTCTGACACACTGCTTCAGCAACCGTACGAAACCGTGGGTTACACCACGTCGGTCTGAACACTTGCACCATCGCATCCCTTCCAAGGTGCACAGCACCATGAATCTGCCTCGCCATCGGGCTCAATAAGTCATCTGGTAACACTGCTCGACCATCACTTGAAACCCAAATATCATTGTCCCTTTTCTCACATCCTGATTTGACCCATACTTCCAGCAGGCGCTTGAATTCATCCCAAGTGTCTGCCATGGCTAACATCATGTTGAGCTTGGTTCTTTCTTGGCTCTCTCCTGTGTAATCTCCAGTAAAAATACAACCTTGTTCAGCACAAAAACGTGCAACTTCGTCTGCGTATTTATTACCAAGAGAAACAAAGTCAGTTCCTCTCCCATGCGCCGCACACTTCAGTACAGCAATTTCCTTGGGACATTGCAAAGCCTCCAACAGTTGTCTCACATATTTTCCATTCCTAATGTGAGATCCAGATTACGTCATGTAACCCCTCTGAGACAATAGCTGTCCGAAATCATGAACCACACCGAACCCATACTGGCTGTTGTTGTAGATGATGATTCGGATCTATTCAGCTGCCAAAGAGGTGCGAGTCAGGGCAATGGTTTTGCCCACTTGTGCGGAGTACACTCCTTCTAGGCAGGCAGCTTCAACCACTCCCGTAATGGTACATACAGCAAACGCTGCTCTCAATTGACTAACATTGTCTCTTAGGCATGAACCATCGACAAAGAAGATTTCATCAGGGTCAGGTGGAGGTTCATCAACAATGTCAGGTCTTGGTTTGCTGCAAAGTTCAGTCACATAGAGACAGTCATGGACGTCACACTCTTCATCATCTGTATTTGGCAAAGGCATTAATGTAGCAGGATTTAAAACAGAACACCTTCTCAGAGTCACATTCTCCGCAGCAAGTATAACCTGCTCATAGCGTGTGAGTCTATTGTTTGTCAGGTGCTGCGTTTTAGACCCCGTCATCAACAGTTCAACAGAGTGCGGAACATAAACTATCAAAGAGTGACCCATGACAATGCTTTCACACCTCTCAATGCTGACACCCATTGCAGCAACGTATTTGAGACATCCGGGCAACACTGAAACCAATGGATTTAAAGTAGCTGAGAAATAGGCAACTGGTCTACGGACACCTCCATGACTCTGAATCAGGACTGACAATGCGTAACCTTCTCTCTTACAGCAGAACAATGAAAAGGGCTTGTTGTAGTCAGGCATTCCCAGAGCTGGAGCACGACACATGCCCTCTCTCAACTCCAAGAATGAAACCAGACAATCATGGTCCCATGGTACCGGATCACTCACATCCTTGTGCGTCTGTCTGTAAAGGCTTCGTCTTCAGACAGAAATTAGGAATTCATTGGCGACAATAGCCAACCATTCCCAAGAACATTCTGACTTCCCTCTGAGTGGTAGGTACAGCCATTTTCATGATCGCCTCAATCCGATCTGATGACACCTTTCTCTTGCCTTTCTCAATTCGGTGACCCAAATACTGTACCTCACTCAAACAGTACTGCAGCTTATTTGGGGACACCTTGTGTCCATACTCTGCCAAATGATTCAGTAGGGCAATCGTGTCAATCCTGCAAAAGTCCTCAGTTTCTGAAGCAACGAGGAGATCGTCAATGTACTGCACGAGAATGGAGTTCTGAGGCAATACAAGACTCTCAAGATTGTTTTTCAAGGAAAAGATACAAGACTCACTCCACATTACTAGCACCCCAACGACAGAGAATCCATCTCCGACCTGCATATTAGTTTACAGATAATCTAGACCTCTAGGCTCAATCTCACCCAGTAGTATACAATGGTAATAGGAGATGATCCCCTCTATCAACAAAACAATGAACATATATACTGCTTCTGACAGCACCCTATGAAATATAGATACGACCACCCTTAACAACTATACACAAACATACAACGGAACCAGACAGACTGATCCCCCCCACCTACCCGCGCCACCCTGAAAACATAAACCCAAACAAACAGGACGTCTACTTTATTATTATGTACGGTTTCCAGCTCCCGGCGTTAACTAGGATTCTAACACCCCAGAGATATATGCAATGTTCTTTCCCGCCCCCCTCTCGTACTCCATGTGACTCACCTACAGGCCCCCCTCAGGCTATCACTCAGGGCCCTGGTCTCTTACCGCCATCTTACTCACTATTCCCCTGCAGCTCCTCCTGTGGAGACAATCTATCTCGATGCCGCCTACTCTTAACTCTATGATTCTTCTCGAATCATGCTCCGCCCTCTGCCTCAGCCAAAGGCCGTCGCATCGCATGGGGACTCGCAGACACTTTGTGTTGTAATTTGCTTGTCTGTTTAATATGCTTTGTTTTAGAACTTTGTAGTTGTCCTGGTGACAGAATGTGGATCTCATGGTTCTGCTTGAGATCGGCATTCTGACTAAGGAGACTCTGGAGAGATGACCTGTTAAGGAGCCTGTCGGTGGTTGAATTCATTAAAGCTTCCTGAAAACTATCTCTTCTACTTGGATTTATTATTGGCGACGAGTTGCTTGATTGGGGACAAGCCGGACAAACCACCGATTCCCCTGCGAACCCATATTTGATGGACTCTACGAATTTATGGTTTTAACCTTTAAGCTCATTGGATTTACATTGGATTTACATTGGCTTATCATCGCGAGAATATAACGGCGAGCTCAGCGAAATTGGATATTTATTGGAACTTGCTTCATGGACCTTTGCAGACGTACGATAAGTAACCGTTGTTTACTTACTCGTTTTGAAAGTTTCGCGAGCACCAACGCGCGCCGCTGACTCCATGGAAACGATTTGGAACGCTTGGATCGTAGTGGAGTTGTAACACGGTGATGCTGACGCTCGCGTCACATTGCGCACTGCGTACTGTGTCATAAGTGTGGCGGCATCTTAGATTGGGCTGTGGTGATATATAGCGTCACTAAGCGTGGCGGCCATTTTGGATTGGGCTATTAGTTTTACATCGCGTTTTGCCACAATACAGTGATTTCATGGGCTTACATAACGAAAAATTGGCATCGTGATACTGAAGAACACTCAAGGTGAGACAATTGACTTGATTCTTGTTGAGGGAACATTTTAAATACTCTATAAAATATGGCAACCTCCACCAGCATGTCTCAACCTCCAGCATTTTTATCAGACAAGGGGGAACCGCTTCTTCCTTGGAAAAGATGGAGAAATCTATTTGACTCTTATTTAGTAGCCATTGGGGGAGAAAAATTCTCTGCTGTGCGGAAGCAAGCAATACTATTACATAATTTGGGTGTTGAAGGCAGAAACACTTATGACAGCATGGATCCTCTAACTATTGGTAGTGTGGACGGAGAACCATCGGATGTTTATGAAATGTCTATGACAATGTTAGAACAATATTTTGGACCACGTATTAATGTAGTTTTGGAACGTCATAGGTTCTTCACAAGGGTTCAGGGTCCTAATGAAAAAGTTGGAACGTACATTGCTTCTTTAAAGACATTAGCACGCACATGTGACTTTGGGGAGTTGTCGGATTCCTTGGTAAGGGATCAACTCGTCAGATGCACCAATAGTTCAAGGGTACAAGGGAAGTTGTTGTCTAAAAATCCCTCGCTAGCTGAAGCGATCGCAATTGTGGAAGGGGTTGAGAATACGTCCTCGTGGGTGAAGGAGATTAGGAAAGACAAGGAAGATATTGACCAAACGCATGGTGAGAATGCGAAGAGAGCTCAGGGGAGTGTACACTCCATGTCGGGGTGTGATGATGAGAGTGATTTTTCTGAAAGCATTGCCAAAGTGTCATTGGGATCAAAGAATAAAGGTGCCTTCAGGAACACTCATACACCTGCTGCAAGTAATAAGGAAAAGGATACTCAAGTGAGGAATGAACGTGATCCTCGTCAACAGCGTGTCTTTGATAGGGAGGCGAAGAATAGCACTGATGTGAAGAGAATACGCTGTTACAGATGTGGAAGTTTCTCCCATTCTTCAAATTTTCCTAACTGTTATGCCAGAGACTCCGTTTGTTTAAATTGTGGGGTTAAGGGACATTATGCTAGGGTTTGTAAATCCACAAGAAAAAGTCGCAATGTTGAAAATTCTTCAGATGCGATTCGTACCCTAGTCATATCTAATATTTCAGTGGGGGAAGACAAAGTGGATTCTGGGCAGGTAGCTATGCCTTTTTGTGACATTTTGATTGATGATAACAATTTCACTGTCATGGCTGACTCTGGCTCTCCATTCACACTGATTGGAAACAAAATTTGGGATGAGGTGGTTGGGTTGGAAAGTGTAATGTTACAGCCTCCGGATATTGCTCCTTTTAGTTATGGGGGTTCAAGAGTGGACATTGTAGGATATACAACTGCTAAGATCACTTTTAAACAGAGAGAAATAACAGGAAAAGTGTATGTTGCTGTGAGGGGAGATAATTTACTTGGGTGGAGGCATCAACGTGATCTGGGAATAATTTTAAATCCCAATGCTGCCAATCCAAGGGACCAAGTCATGCTGATGGATGAGATGTGTGAGTGTTCATGTGGGAAAATTTCATCAATTGATGGTGGGGATGTCAGTAAGCAGTTAATCAAGGATTTTCCGGATGTGTTTTCGGATGCTTTAGTTTGTTTGAGTGGTTTTGAACATCGAATTATTTTGAAGAATGAGGCTAAACCTTGTGTGCATAAGGTGCGCAGAGTACCGAACCTGATGATGGAACCGTTAAGGTTGGAATTGAAGAGATTACTGGATTTGGGTGTGATTGAAGAGATTGAGGCATCGGAGTGGTTGTCTCCGGTAGTTTTGGCACCCAAGGATGGTGGATCTGCTGTGAGGATGTGTGTGGACTTGCGTGGATTGAATGAATGGATCTGGGTGGATAGGCAGCCATTGCCAAACATTTCTGAATGTATTAGTTTGTTGAAGGGGGCAAAAAATTTTAGTGTGTTGGACTTGTCGTCTGCGTACCATCAAGTCAAACTTCACGAAGGTTCAAGACACTTAACCTCTTTTGTCACCCCTTTAGGGGCTTATAGGTTTCTGCGGATGCCTTTTGGGCTAGCTTCGGCAGCGGCCTGTTTTCAGAGGATTATGAAGATGGTTTTGGGTGATCTTCCCAATGTCTTGTTCTTTCAAGACGATAATTTGGTCTATGGGAAATGCAGAAGTGAGCATGAGAAAGTGTTGAGGTTGGTGTTGTGTAGGCTGAGAGAAAGAGGACTCACCCTCAAAAAGGATAAATGTAGGGTAGGATTGAAATCAGTGACGTATTTAGGCCATGTAATTTCTGGTGATGGGATACAACCGAAGTTGAAGTTGGCTGAGAGTATTATGAAAGCTCCTGCTCCAGAGAACAAGGAGCAGGTCAGATCTTTTCTTGGTATGGCGGAGTTCTACTCCAAGTTTGTGAAGGGGTTTGCCTCTGTAGTGGAGCCGATCAGAGTTTTGTTAAAGAAGGGAGCGCATTTTGTTTGGTCGCCAGAGTGTGACAAGTCTTTTGAGTTGGTTAAGTCGGAGATTGGAGCCATGCCGACTCTAGGGCATTTTGATGCAAGATTGAAAACCATTCTTACGACTAATGCCAGTCTTAAGGGTTTGGGAGCGGTGCTTTCGCAGGTGGAAAATGGGGAGGAGAAGGTTGTGGCATTTGCTTCCAGGGCTCTTAGGGATGCAGAGGCTAACTATTCGTGTATTGAAAGGGAGGCGTTGAGTGTATATTGGGCAATACACCATTTCAAGTTTTATTTGTGGGGGATTCCGTTTGAGGTGAAGTGTGATCATCGTCCTCTTGTTCAGATATACTCTAGTCATCACAGTGATCACTTGACTCCTAGACTTAAGAGGTGGAGTGAAGGGTTACAGGAATTCAATTTTCGTGTTCATTATATTCCGGGTTTGAACAACAAGTCAGCTGATTGTTTGTCTAGGTTACCGGTAGGTGAGGAAGAGTTTTGGGAGGAGCCAGTATGTGTGAATTGGGTGGTGGAGGAGACGATTTCTGAGGAAGAGTGGTTGTCAGGTGCTGCCCAAGATGAAGTATTTGTGCTTTTGAGAGGGATTGTAGCTAAGGGTTGGCCTAATTTTCAGGATCTTGATGCTGTATTGAAACCGTTTTGGTGTGTAAGGGATGATTTGACTTTTTGTGGAAGCAAGTTATTGAGGGGTGATAGGTTGGTTCCGCCTGTTACCCTCAGAGATAAAGTAATCAATTTGGCTCATGAAGGGCATCTTGGTAGGAGTCTCACGAAAGCAAGGGTCAGAGAAAGGTACTGGTGGCCAGGGATGGATAGGATGGTGGAATCAGTGGTGAAGGATTGTCACTTATGTGCTATCAATGACAAGTCTCATGTGACTAATCAAGTTCCCCTGTCGCCAGTGGAAGTTCCAGATGCTGTTTGGACTAAGTTGGGGTTAGATATTATGGGCCCTTTGGAGTTGATGCCATTCCAGGAAAGGTTTGTGGTATTGTTGGTGGACTATACCTCCAAGTGGGTGGTCACGAGGTGCATGGGTACAGTAAACTCTAAGACGGTGATCGAGTTTTTGAAGGATGTTTTTGTTTCAGAAGGAGTACCCAAGTTCCTAGTGACTAATAATGGGGTACAATTTGTCTCCCAGGAGATGCAAAATTTTCTTGAAGGTTTAGGTATAGTGCATCAGAAGACTGCGTTGTATTCTCCGCAAGCCAATGGTCTCACAGAGAGGATGAATAGGGTGGTCAAGAGTTGTGTTCAGAGAGCTTTGGATACTAAGGTTTCTTTGGGAGAGGTGTTAAGGGAGACCTGGTAGGCACATCGTACGGCTCCCAATGTGATTTCTCAAAAGTCTCCTTTTGAGGCGTTGAGAGGAAGATTGGCGAGTTCTAAATTAAACCCTGTTTGGCTTCCAAGGTGGGTGAGCAAAGGTGTGAGTGCGGAAGAAAAGAAGACTAAGCTTGTTGAGTATCAAAGAAGATACAAAGTACGTTATGATGAAAAAAGGTCTGTGAAGGAAAAGGTGTGGAATGTGGGTGATAAGGTTTGGGTGAAAAGAGTGAAGCATTGCCATAAAGGGTTGACCAATTTTTCTGGTCCTTTTGTCAACACAAAGATAAGGAAAATGTTGTAACTTTGGATAATGGTTGTACTTGGAGTATGTCTAGGTTGGTTAAGTTCGATGGTGTGAAGCCAGGTGCAGCCAATGTTCCTAATTATGTTCCACAGGGAAGGGGTGGTGGTATTGCAAAGTCATGTAGCCAGAGGTTCATACCTTCAAAGTTTGAGGATTATGTCTTGTATTGACATTAATTACCTTTGGTTTCTAAAGTGTTAGGAATGTGTGGGAATATGGGTATGTTGTTTTTTTTTATGTATAGTTGTAACATTTGCGCTAGGTATGCTTTAAATTTTTGTTTTGTTGTACAGGGGATGTGTTGTAATTTGCTTGTCTGTTTAATATGCTTTGTTTTAGAACTTTGTAGTTGTCCTGGTGACAGAATGTGGATCTCATGGATCTGCTTGAGATCGGCATTCTGACTAAGGAGACTCTGGAGAGATGACCTGTTAAGGAGCCTGTCGGTGGTTGAATTCATTAAAGCTTCCTGAAAACTATCTCTTCTACTTGGATTTATTACTTTTCTCTATGTCTGGTGCGCGCGGAGTTATCAGGCACCACCCACTGGAGCAGAGCAGTACATGGAGGGAGTGTTTGGAGGGAGTGTTGCTCAAGTCTTAACAGGAAGATACTCAATGCTCCGTTGCCCATACAAACGTGAGAGACTAGACCAAGAAATGTTCACGATCTCCAATAGCTACAATGTATTGATCCTGTTTATGTCCAGAGAGATAGCTAGCTGCGTGCTCATGCTAAAAAAACGAAGTGATGTGTACACTCCTGTCAGGAACGCCAGCACCACTATAGCGGTCCGCACGGAAAACAAATCACACCCCAATCACTTGAAAGAGAGGAAGGACTAAAAAAAATCTAATGTAGCAGGTAACGCTCGTGAAAGAATTATATGACAGATTACATACAATTCAATCAATCAGTCGAGTTTGTCAGACATTCCAGAAGGGTGAAAGAATATTTTGACAAACTTTACCCGTGCTCTCTGGGCTGATTCTACAAGAAGACTCTCGCTGGTGGTGAACTGCGACCGGAACCCTTTACTCTGACGCCGGAACCTTTTGCTTGTCCCTTCCGCTATACTTCCGCAGAACTCCTCGGGATGCTCTTCCAAACTTTTTCGGCTTCAAGGGCGTGTTCTTGCTGTTCTAAAAAGGGAGTGGCTAAAAAGTGGAAAGAACAGCACGGAACATGCCCCCGAATCTGAAAAAGACGGAGCCTATTTGGAGGGACGGCTCTCTCCTCCAATGGCTGGCCTCCGTTTAGGAAGCCAGCCAATGGAGGAGAGCCAAAAAGAGAGGCGGGCTAAAGAGCCACTCTCATAAGATCTCCGGACTTCCGGTTCTGCCTTCGGCAGACCGGATGGTCCATCGACCTAAAAAGGGGCATCTGCTGGTGCGTCCGATTTCCCTGTGGAATTCTCGGAGGTTGCGGGACTTGCACCTGCAGGACCATCGTCCCCCCCTTGCATGGATCTTGGTCTTGTTACCATATTGACAGCTTCAGGTACCTGCACTATCGCTACCTCTTGTTGCACCTGGTTTGCTGGATTCAATCTACTATCGCGGTTCCAATGCCCGATCTTGTGACAAAGGTGACATGCAGTGGTCTTTTTCAGTGTTGCTACATCCATCCCTGTCTTTGGGTCTACAGGTTTCCCTTTCCCTTGACCCTGCGCATTCTGAGTCCCTCCTTGATTGTTTTCCTGTCTTCTCCCTAGAGTCCCTCCATTTGGCTGTGTCTGGAGTTCCCTGTCATCCGTTTGCATTTGGACTAGCATCAGCTTGTCCTTAAGCTCCCTGTGTTTCGAGTCCACCTCATCGCTGCAGTACCTGGCATACCGCAGTATGTCATCCACTGTCTTGTTCTGCAAGCAAATCAATGTTGCTGAATCATAAAGGTAATTTCTGGTCTGAGACCCAAAACAAACTTGGATACAAACTGTCCCATGTCCTTGGGGTCTAGCGTGTCTAGCCCACTATACTGCTTAAAAGCTTGTAGGAGCCTTTCTTAGTATTCATGGACAGATTATTTTGGTTCCTGAAGAGTTCGATCTATCTTAACCCAATCTATATCTTGTGGCGAGATTTTGGATTTCAGCCATGTAATTACCTGTTCAAACTTTTTCATAACAATAGGTGATGGACCATTTGTAACAGCATCCCTGTCCGGTTCGGAAGTTGGCCAATCAACTGCAACTTTACAAGCTGCCCACAAATCACTCGGTACTACAATGTCAAACAATGTATTCAGATCAACCCACAACACCTTCGAGATTTTAACAAAACAATCAACTTGCTTGTACCATTCGACAGGCTTCTTCCTCAGCTGAGAAAAATCATTAGTGAATCCTGCCAAATCACCTCTACTCCAAGGCACATGCACATACCCTCCATTCTGTACTTCTCGTAAAGGGGAATTCTCCACTCCTATCATTCCCCCTCCTGGAGGTGGCGTCTCTCCTATGTTCCTTTTTAGAGCTTTTCTTTTTAGACCACCTTTCCTCCCACTTATCGAGCATGCTCCATGCACGTATCCCCATAATCAATTCTCGAATATGAGCTGTCAACCCTATGACTCTCTTCTCTTCCAATTCTTGATCACTGTACTGCAGCCTGTGACTTCCCTGTAACATCTTCATTTTGGACAGATCCACCTCATACCTTTTTGCCAGCTCTGTCAGTTTTTCATTTGCTGACATTGCCTTGCTTGTTACATCTTTCGCTACAAACTGTAACTTGTCTGGTTCATAAAGTTCCATTCTTTCCAAAGGCAGGTTCCCACTAACTATCTCGTCTACTTCAGCTTTCAGTCTCACCACATCCAACATCTTTGCCCTTATAGCAACCTTCAGGGTCCCTCGGCTAGATGCGCCACTCGATCCTTCATTCTCACTATTCTGATCTCAACATTGGTCCTTTTCCCCTACATTCCTAAAGACTAGTCGACCTCCTGAGTCTTCACAATCCCAATCTCCTGCTATCATGTTTCGCTGGTTTCTTACTGGTGGTTCCCACATTCTTAGGTCTGATCTTGACTCGGCCAAAGACTTTGGTCTCGCCTTTCTCACATCCACCTGTCCCCTAGAGGAGTCTGCAGTAGCTGGTAAGGGCGTACTCGATTCTATGGGTCTCGGTAGGTGAGCTTTTCCACTCACCATGCCATTCCCTCCAGAGCTAATCCCTTCTCCTACTGCTGACTGTGCCACACTCCCATTTCTCGCCTGATCCAGGTCATATACTGACACTATGGGTCCGATGGTAACCGGCACTGTTAGAGCATCCGGTAACCTCATAACTGCGTTAGCCTCAGCACTTACTGGTGTCCGTGTCCCCATCCCTTCTATTACTGTCGAGATTTTTCCAACTACTCTCGCATTAGGTTGAGCCTGCAAATCCCCAATCCCCCCTGTCAGGACTGATTTTCCCTCTTTCGAGTCTGAATTATATAGGGGTGGTCTATCTGACAGTAACCTTTCTAACAAGCTGTCATCTGTGTCACTATCGGCTTCCTCGATGCTCTTCTTCTGGGTATCTCCCACCTTCACCATCAACGGGGATAGCCTACCCCCCTCGAGAGTCTCCACGCTCCATCTTTTCTCCAAAGCATTCCATCGCGCATCTTGAAATGCCCTAATCGACTTTTTCACCCTTTCGTGTCTTCGATCTCGTTTCCTGTCACGTGCTGCTCTAATCCATGCATACAATGCCTCAAACTGTTTTGGTCTGGGTAGAGGTCGCAAAGAAGACATCACGGATTTCAACTGATCCACCGCTTCCAATCTGAAAGTATCATAGCGCGGAAAAGCCAATTCTCCCTCTTTTTCAGTCATTTTATGCCAATTTTCAAGCCAAAATATAGTATGCCATCCCACATTCATAGCCATGTAATGGGCTGGGGTATCCTCAGGCAATGCTTCTTCCCCCCCGAGTAACCACCCTTCTATCTCCTCTACACATATCTCATACAAGTTTAAAACATTTCATGATGACATCAACTTTTGCTTACACACAGCGTTCATTTTACTTCCTGATGTCAAACCACCAATCCCAGCGCGGCTTAACACCAACCAACCTATCGCAGCGCTGCACCCTCTGACGTCACTCTTCCTCCACATGCAGCAGTTCCCCTCCTTTACAATTCGTCTCTCGCACACTCATGCATCTCTTTCATACAATGAAATAACTTTTTGTCCACGAAACGACCGAATAGTCACTTCTCTGACTGTCTGTCCACCAAACGACCAGACAGTCTCTCACAATTGTCGACCTCAACTCCGGCAACCGTCTGTCTGTGCAATGACCGGACAGCTGCCTCAGACTATCTGTCCACGAACAGCCGGACAGTCGTGTACTTAATCGATAGGATCTACTCGCTCAGTGATCCACATACAGTAACCCACGGCCTGCGTCAGTTACTCACGCACTCACACACACGTTTACCTATCACCGGTGGGTCAGTCAACGATGTCTCATGACTCTCACAATCACTGGTCAGACAATTTCAACTCTGGGTGTCTTCTACACCACAATCTCTTATCCTGGGATATCAAAATCAAATCTCATGGACCGCGCGTGCTCACAGTCCGAAACCACAATCACTCGACTCTCACACCAACTCCGCAAGACATCACACAATCAATACAACATTGCAATCTAACAGGCATACATCCCTGTTCATACTCACTCTCCCACGAACTGCTGCTTCTGCAGCACCATTACTCTCCGCCGGCTTCCCTCAAACACCTTCGTCCTCCACTCATGATCCACTGGATCACCATCACTTGGACTCTATGGGATCAATATCGACCCTTCTCTACTTCTCCCCTTACTACAGAGATAACCATCCTAGTCTGCTACTAACTGATAACGCCGGATTCTTATCTTATCTTACCATTCCTAAGAATCCTCTGCCCACTGGACCTTTTTACCTGCTGTGAAGTGTAAAGGGGAGGAAACCAATTTCATTCAAATCAAACAAATGAACAAATCAATTCCTATCTGAAGAATCGCTAACTCTGAATTAAGTTTTAGTGGATTTATTACTAAGCCAAAAATAATTGAACGTACAAGCACCTCATGACGAGGTTAAAGAAATACATGGGCACTAATACAAAGTTCATCCTACACAATAATCTAATTTGGTGAAGCATAAAAAGAATAAGGAACTCTAGAAACATTAAGCAGCGATAACTGCTCCAACATCCAAATCAGTCTTCATGGATACCTACAAGAAAATGTGTTAGCCTGTCCCTACTCTAACACTAGGATGACATCCCTACTTAACATCCCCCAGACAAGACCAATGAAAAAGTTGTCAGCGCGTGAAGACTTCCTAAGAAGTCCACTCACGTTGAAAAGGGTCAGTAGCAAAGCTACCAATTCGTACTAAGTCTCCCTCCTCAGTATCGATCCCTTCCTTCTACCCTCTAATGGCTCATTGCTCACATCTGCTCTCCTCCCTCGGGGGCACTATCCCTAATACAAAATGCACAGTATAGAGGACACACCTTTGTAACACCTCCTCTGGCTAAGCACCTCTTGTAGGTAATTTCCCACCAAACTTGTATTTCATCCAACGACGGTTGATACGTCCTTGGGTCCCAGGCTTCTCCCAATTATCGGCATTCCAGGTTACAGTGTTTCAGCTCTACTCCATACCTAACTCCTAAAACAAAAGGCGTCTGTCTAACTAACGAAGATGGTGTCCTTGTACCTGCAACAGAAGCATGAGAGTGAAATATCCTTGCAAACACAGGATTTTCACTGACTACCTCTAAATGAGAGCCTTTCCGGAGAAAGTACACTTCGGGCCTCCACAATTCAGCTAACATAAGAAATATGAATAGGCCTTTCATAACAAAACATTCATTTAGGCCTCTATATATCAAAAGCTACACACGTTAATAAATGTGCATTAGCAAGTACTATTCTTCATCATGTTTAAGGCACGATTAATCACTTCTACATATGCAGACCGTAATATGATGCACATTTAAATTTAATACATTATATTACACACAAGCTAATTCACTAAGTATTTGCAATAAACATCAAAGGTTATATGATCACATTTAAATGCCATCTTACTTTCTCAAATGGCATGAACTAATTTTCATTCATTATAATCACACATTTCATTATTACCTCTACAATCCTATTGATCAATCTTAGTACAACACGTGATTATATACGGGTGCGGACTATCCATGATTATAATGCACCCCTACAATTTTCAGAACATCATCTATCACCATCATGGACACTAAGGGCAACCTGGAGTCGAAGATAGATACTGTGTCCATAGACGTGGGCTTGCTCCAAACTGATCATCAGAATTTGGTGGAGAGGGTGGACAGTGCTGAGTCCTCTCTAACCTCGAAGTGCCCCACCGTGCAGGAGCTACAATCTCACCTACAGGAAATGCAGGTGGAAATCACCGCCTTGCTGGCTGTTCATGATGGAACAGCGTTCGCTTCTTGGGCTTCCTGGAGTGTGCAGAGGCCCCCAGTGTAGAACTCTTCCTGGAGCAATGGTTGGTGTCCACGGGTGTAGGCAGCAAGGTGCCAAAGTTCTTTTCTGTCGAGCGGGTGCACCGCACACCACATACCGGGCCGGCCACCCCCACTCGGGGCCTCACCGCGGCCCATGATAGCGCGTCTCCTGAACTTTCGATATCTGAATTTAATCCTTCCGCTTTTCAGGTCTAAGTGCTCCTGGCAATTCGAGGGCACTACCATCACTGCCTATCTGGACTTCACTGTGGAGATGCTGCATAGTCGTAACACCTACGCCTCAGTTAAACTGTAACTCCAGAACCTCGGACTGAAATATACACTTTTCGCAGAGAGGCTTAAGGTCATTGAGGGTGAAAAGACCCAATTATTCTTGTACCCTGAGGATGCCTGTACATGGTTACATGCAAAGGGGATGACGACGGCTCCACCAGAGGCCTCACAGTCAGAGGGCTGGCTGACCCAAGATCAAACCGTCGCTGCTCCAAGAGGCAGCGAAATTGCCCCTCCGACAACCAGGCCGCAAGGGAACGAGCACAGGCGGTGGTAGTGCACCAGAACCGTAACCCGTTTGCTGTGCTACATATGGATCACACCTCCACCACGGGCTCAAACACAAAAGACAAAGTGGGTTCTCCCTGGGGAGACTATCCTGGGCTGGATCTCACACCACGCCTAGCGGATGACCTGCTATGAGGACCCTGTACACCTGTACCGGTAAGGCGGTGTCCACACAGTAGGGCTGGACAAACTATGCACTAAACAGAGCTCCCGAGGTTGGGGGAGGAAGGTGGTAGGAAGGGCAGGGCCCGCCACCCTGTGGATCATGAAGGGCCCAGGGAACCAAGTCTATTGGGACTCTGTCTGCCACACTTCTCAGTATACCATACTGGACTTGGTTTGATACTTTGATTATTATTGGCTTGCTGTGTTTATCATGGATATATGATGGCCGGACACCGATTAGTGCCCAGCCAACGAGAGTGGGCGGGAGCAGGAGGGTTTGTTTGTACGGGTTTCTTAGTTTTAGGAGCTACACATATGTACCATGCTGGTTAGGATCAACACCGCTGCTCGCACACCTTATTGGTCCATTGGGTGAGGGGCTGACAAAGAAACATATACGATATGGCTAAACCCCCATGTAGTTTGACATGGCAATAGAAAATATGGAGCACTTACAGGAAACATACATGACGATGACAGAACTACACAAACTGGAGAGGCCAGGTGTGGAGGACAATCAGGAGAGACGGGTCCTGATCTGGATCATGCTGGAGGTCCCGTTCGATGTGGTAATGCATGGAGTGGACCCGGAGGGCTGGTACATGGTTGTCGGGGGCTACTAAAATGGAGCGCCCCTGGAGCTGCTTGATATTTATGCCCACAATGCCGATCACTCTGTGTTTCTGGATGACCTCACCCCGGCCCTCTTTCATGACCCCCATACCCCTGCCGTCTCAGGGGGATTTCAACTGCGTACCAGATAATGCCCTAGATGGCCTTGGCGGGCTGTAGTAAAATGACTCTTCGCTTCTAAGACTGGCTGACTAACAGTAGATTGCATAACATCTGGTACCTACACCACCAGGAAGGCAGTGTGTACTCTTTTTGTACCCCAGTGCATGGTGTATGCACAAGGCTGGATATTTTTCAAAGCGGCGCAATGCCCAGCCCCATGCTTAGCCATTCTGAATATTTGGCTGGGACGCTGTCTGATCACTGCCCGCTCCTACTGATGCTGCGGTTTGTGGAGGGCTGATCCCCTGTACAGCTACATGGAGGCTGCAGACTGAGGCACTTCGTGATGTCCCTTTCTGCGATGCACTGGTGACACACATCTCACAATACTTCACATTGAACGCCGGGTGCACTACTCACAGGGTGACAGAGTGAGATGCCCATAAAGTGGTTGTCCGGGGTTATTGTATTGCCATGGTTTGGAGGGTTGGACAGAAAAAGCACAAAGAGCTCAAGGTGGAAGAGGGGTAAATGCTACAGCTTGAGGTGTGGCTATCGCCTCTTACTGATGGGGCCGACAGACTGCGCCGGGTACGTGAGGAGCATAGGGAAATTGAAACATGGTTAGGGAAACTAGATTACAAGCATTATCTGGCCTGTTCACATGGTGAAGGAGTCAGAGGGAGATGACTCCTGGCGTGATTGCTGGCGCTCCCTGATTAAAGTTTTGCGATTAGATCAGGGCCAGGGGGCGCATCGTGAACGCTCAGGTAGAAATCAATGTTAGCTATGTTACTTATTATTGGGCCCTGTACTCGGAGGTCGCTGCCAATCCACTGATGCGCTATGGGATTTCTTCCTAGGGGTCCCCCTACCTCAACTGGACCCGCTTCAGAGGGTGGAACTCAATGCTTTTCTGGAGATCGAGGAGATACAACTGGCCATAATTCAGATTGCCGTGCCAAGGCACCGGGCACAGATGGCCTCTCTATTGAGTATTACACTGCCTTTGCTGCCACGTTGTCTCCCTGGCTGCTTGAGGTGGATAACAAGGCATAGGAAAAGGGCAGATTACCAGACTCCCTAAGGGAGGCCTTCATTGTTTTGCTTCCCAAGCCGAGTCAGGACCTGTTAGAATGGGGAACCTCTGGTTGGCACAGGTAGGTACTTGTGACAAGCAGTGGTCCCTTCTTCTATTCAGGGCGAGAGAATTACCACTTCAGAACAACCCCTGCTCACCCTATAGGTAGTGTGGCGCGAGCAGTCAGGGCTAAACTTCAGGGCGCTAATCAGTTAAGCATTTATGATCACACACAGTAAATCACAACGATCCCCCACAAATGGACACCAGGCGTAAGTTGTATCAAAAATACGGATGCTTTATATAAAAGATTCTTTGTTACGCAGGCATGTACAAGACCATCAATAACGGTTGCGAAATGGAAGCCACAAGATGATAATTAGGCACTGTTCCTTTCTTTGGTAACTTATTCGATCACGAGCGCTTCACAGGGCTCGGTTGAGTCGGTCCAGTCACAATGATGCGCCGTGCACCCGGGGTACAGTGATACGGGGAAATCAGAACGTTGCGGACCCCGAGTCCGATAGAGAGTTCACTGTACCTGGGAACGTGCGGTGTGCTTGGACGAGTCTTCGGGGGAGATGCAGGTTCTGCACCTCGCGGGTCTCCGGATCAAGAATTCAGCGGGCGGCTCTCGGTAGACAGGTGCGGCCCAGGGCTTCCAACACGGACTGTGCGGGAGGTCACGGCGGAGGGCGGCACGGTCAGACTCAGGCTGGGAGGTGAAGCGGGGCGGCCGGATACGTTACGACGTACGGGCGGCCGTCCGAGGCTTGATTTCACTTCCCAATTAGAAATCCGGCGGGAGGGCGAGAGGGCACCAGGCACGCTCCAGTGGCAGGCAGGTGACAGGGAAGCGGGGCGGCCAGCCTCGATGGGTCCAGAGCGACTCAGGTAGAGCGGGGCTCTCGGCGAGGGGAGGCGGCCAGGCTTCTGGGTGTCACGGCCCTAGGAGGGGTGGCAAGGTGCGCAGAGCACTCCAGCGGGAGAAAGCACACGGCTCGAGTTCTCAGACGAGCGGAGACACGGTGAACCCACTGGTCCTGGGGTTCAGTTCAGGGGGCAAGCTCTTCTTCCAAGCCCTTGGAGATAGTTGAAGAACAAAGTGCAAAAGTCTCTTTTAGTCTTTTTCCTCTCCTTCCTCAGCAAGGCACCTACTGCAGGCCAGTCCCTCAGGTCAGGGAAAGTTACTCCTCCTTCAGCTTTTTCCAGGTCCTTCTAGTCGGGCAGAGTTCCTTCGTGGTTCAATCTGGATCTGATCTCTTAGGAGCCAGGCTCCTACTTTTATACAGTGATTCTTTTGTTCTTTAGCGCCAGGGGGCCTGGGCCTGGCTCAGTCCAGTTCTGGAGTACTTTGTTTTGGTGACTCTGCTCTTTCCTTTCAGCAGCAGGGCAGAGACATCAGCCGCTCCACAGGGGGCGGAGCCGGCTTTGTGGTGGCAGAGCACAGGTCTATTCAAGAGTCAGGGTGTACTCCTCCCACCCATCCTGGTGCGATCTCTCTACCCACCACCTGGCAGCCAACCTGTCTCCGGGAATCCCCCAGCCCTGCTCCTGTACTGTTGCTAGGCAGAACACACACCCACAGCAGAGGCGGACTGAGATGGTCAGGCACGCAAAGGCTAACTTTCTAAAAGTAGCATTTGCAAACCCAGGATATTAAAATAACCTTTACTAAAAGATGTATTTTATTATCCCGAGTTCAGGCATACTAAACATGACTTTCTACCATGCTCTCTGAGTCCACTGGGGACACAGCGTGTAGCGATCCCAGCAGCCCATTCTGGCCTACGGAGAGCAGGTAGCCTTCAATAGTGAAAAACGAAAATGGCTGTAATTCACTATTAAGACATGCCACACACATCAGGGCATGTCCTACCTTATGCCTACAGTGCACCCTGCGCTTAGGCCTACCAGAGGGGTGACTAACATGTAGTTAAGGGAAGGTTTAGGGACTGGCACGTGGGGACACTTGCTCAGTCAGCGCGACGGTACCCGACCGCGCGCAGGTTCTGCAGTGGCAGATCCTAGACACATTTTACCCCGCTGCTTCGGTGGGTGGCACAATCAGTGCTGCAAGCCCACTAGCAGCATTTGGATATACAAGCCCTTGGCACCCCTGGTGCACTCTACCTGGGACTGATAGTAAACCAAATATGCCAAACGTGGAAGTCAATTCACATAATACATTTTACCATAGGGAGCACTTGCACTGTGGCACTGGATGGCAGTGGCACAGTGCCCTGAGCAGCTAACACCAACACAAAAACACATTGAGGCACAGACAAAAAATGGAAGGGTGACCCACGCCAATGGTGCCAGGTCTAACAGGTGTCCCCTCCAGCTGAAAAGTGGGGAGAACTACCCTACCCCAGGGAGTTCTTCATCACTAAGGCGGAAAAACCTGGACAGACCGTCAGCATTGGCGTGATCTGTGCCAGGGCGATGCTCCACCGTAGGGAGATGGACCACCTCAACAGTTTTGGGTTCTCACCCCTCATTTGCATCAACCATCTGAGGGGCCTGTGGTCGGTCTGAACCCGGAAGTGAGACCCAAACAAGTAGGGCCTTAGCTTCTTCAGCGCCCAGACCACAGCAAATGCCTCTCGTTCCATCGCACTCCACCTTTGTTCCCGGGGAAGTAGCCTCCTGCTAATAAAGGCTACTGGTTGGTCAAAGCCCTCCTCAGTGATCTGTGAGAGAACAGCCCCTACACCATGCTCTGATGCATCCGTCTGCACCAGGAACTCTTTGGAGAAGTCAGGAGCCAAGAGCACGGGCGCCGTGCACATGGCAGTTTTCAGGGTGTCGAAGGCTTTCTGACAGGTGTCAGTCCATATCACTTTTCTGGGCTGCTTCTTCGAAGTCAGCTCTGTCAAGGGGGCAACGATGCTGCCATACCCCTTGACAAACCTCCTGTAGTACCCGGTGAGTCCTAAAAAGGCCCTCACCTCCGTCTGGGTCTTTGGGGGCTCCCAAGCCAGGATGGTTTCAACTTTGGGTTGGAGGGGCGCCACCTGGCCGCTCCCCACTTGGTGTCCCAAGTACACCACTGAACCCTGCCCGATCTGACACTTGCTTGCCTTGATCGTGAGGCCTGCCTTGCGCAGCGCCATCAACACTTCCCAGAGATGTTGCAGGTGTTCTTCCCATGTGCCGCTGAACACTGCGATGTCATCCAGGTAGGCGGCGCTGAACTCGGTCAGCCCAGCCAACACCTGGTTGACCAACCTCTGGAAGGTGGCAGGGGCATTCTTCATCCCAAAGGGCATCACCCGGAACTGGTAATGCCCATCTGGTGTAGAGAATGCGGACCTCTCTTTGGCCCCATCAGTTAAGGCGATCTGCCAGTACCCAGACGTTAAATCAAACGTGCTGAGGTACCGTGCAGCCCCTAACCGATCGATGAGCTCATCAGCTCTGGGGATGGGGTGCGCGTCAGTCTTCGTGACTGAGTTGAGTCCTCGGTAGTCCACACAGAACCGGAGTTCGGGCGTGGCACCCGGCGCTGCAGCCTTTGGGACCAAGACCACTGGGCTGGCCCAAGGACTGCTGGAGGACTCAACCACCCCTAGAGCAAGCATCTTCGAGACCTCCTCTTTGATGCAGGCTCTGACCCTGTCAGTTACCCGGTAGGCTTTGTGCTTCACAGGTAAGCTGTCTCCTGTATCCACATCATGGACGCACCAATTTGTGATACCAGGAACCAGGGAGAACAGGTCAGGAAACTGCCCCAGCAGCTGGCGGCAGTCACCCTGTTGCTCAGGGGTCAGGGTGGGTGAGAGGTTAACTCCATCCACTGACCCGTCTCGCTCTGAGGCTACCAAGAGGTCAGGAAGAGGCTCGGACTCCTCTTCCGTCCCATCATCGGTGGCCAAGAGCATGCCCACTTCGGACCTCTCCAAGTGGGGCTTCAGTCGATTGACATGTAGGACCCTTAAGGGGTTCCTAGGAGACCGCAAGTTCACCAAGTAGGTGACAGGACTGTTGCGCTCCACAATCTCAAAGGGTCCTGTCCACTTGTCCTGGAGTGCACAAGGCTCCACAGGGGCCAGGACCCACACTTTTTGGCCAGGTTGAAGCTCAACCAGAGTGGCATTCTGGTCGTACCACCGCTTCATTTCCTCCTGGCTGGCTTCCAGGTTTGCCTCAGCAAGTTGCCTGAAACGCCTCGTCTGGTTCCGGAAAGCCAGCATGTAACTGTATACATTCTGGGGAGGTTTCCTGGGAGATTGCTCCCAGCCTTCCTTGACCAGACTAAGAGGTACTCGTACGGGGTGGCCATACAAAAGCTCAAAGGGACTGAACCCTAGAGACTTTTGTGGCACCTCGCGGTACGCAAAGAGAAGGCATGGTAAGAGGACGTCCCACTTACGCCTCATGGGTTCCTCAAGACCCATAATCATGCCCTTCAGGGTCCGGTTGAAGCGCTCAACCAACCCGTTGCCTTGGGGATGGTAAGGGGTGGTGAACTTGTAGGTCACACCACACTCTTGCCAAAGGGACTTCATATATTTCGATATGAAGTTGGTCCCCCTGTCAGACACCACCTCTAGAGGGAATCCCACTCGTGAGAAAATTCCCATCAGTGCCAGTCCCACCATGGGGGCCGTCACTGTCCTCAGAGGGATGGCTTCAGGGTACCGGGTGGCATGGTCCACCAAGACCAGGATAAACCTGTTGCCCATGGCTGTCTTGGGGTCCAGTGGCCCCACAATGTCAATCCCCACCCGCTGGAATGGGGTACTGACCACAGGGAAAGGTTGGAGTGGAGCTCTCAGCTTCCTTCCACTCTTGCCACTTGCCTGGCAAGTCTGGCATGTCCTGCAGTGAGTGTCAGAACTCCTGCGCATTTGGGGCCAATAAAAGTGGGTGACAAGCCTTTCAAAGGTCTTGTCCTGCCCCAAATGTCCTGCTAACGGTACGTCGTGAGCCAGCCCCAGTAGGAAGGCTCTGAACTTCTGGGGTACCACCAGCGCACGGGCTGACCCAGGCTCTGAGTATAGGAGGTCGTTCTCCCAGTAGATCAAGTGAGTTCCGGACTGATCACTATTGGCCTGGGCTGCAGCCTGCTGCCGCATACCCTCTAGAGAGGGGCACTCTTTCTGCTCCCTGCAGAATTCCTCCCTGGTGGGGCCTCCTTCTTGCTGCCAATGGGTCAGCTCAGGCAGGTCCCCCAGTTCGGCTATCTGTTCCCCGGTAGGCTCCAGGGCATCCCCCTCAAGTTCTGCTTCCTCCTGGGCCGTGGGAACTTCAGGAGCCGGATTCCCGTGCCTCCCTTGCCCTCTCTCTAAGGCCGGTTCCTGGGCCTCTCCCTCAGGCTCCAGGGTTCCTTCAACACCCCTACCGGCTGCCATTGACCGGGTGGTCACGCACGCCCAATCAGGCAAGCCCACCATCCGCAGGTGAGTTGTCTTCTCCACCTTTTCCCAAGGGGAGCTCTCCAAATCGTTACCTAGGAGACAATCAACAGGCATGGCCTCTCTCACAGCCACTTGCAGAGTACCAGAGACCCCCCCCCACTCAAAGGGAACCTGAGCCATTGGACACTAACTCTCTGTGTTGTCGGCGTTGACAACACGGCAGAATGCGTGTGGGACAACCTGCTCTTGAGACACCAGGTGTTGCTTGACAGCCGTCACACTGGCTCCTGTATCTCTAAGAGCCCCCACCCTTCGGCCATTTATGGTCACCCACTGCCCATACTTTTGAGTATTGGGGGGCAGTTGGGCCTCAGCGACCATCTCACTGTCTCCTAATGAGACTAGGGTCATCTGTACGGGATCCCCCGCCCCTTGGACATCTATCTCCCTCCCCAAGGCTACACTATTCACCTGCTTGGGGGGTGGAGCACCAGAGGGTGCTGGTTTACCATACAGGGGGCACTTGGGATCCACGGAAATGTGCCCCAGGTTGTTACACTTGTAACATCTGAGGGGCCCTCTGTGAACAGGGTTACCTGTCGGGGCCCCGGTCTGCTTCGGGGGTGGGGGTGGCTGAGAACCTTTCCCTTGGTTCCCTTGGGGATTACTTTGGGGCCCTCTGTAGAACTCCCTCTGTTTACCCTTGTCCCCCCCACTCTTCTGCTGGGGACCCTGAACACCTTTGGCGGGGCCTCCCACGGGACCCTTGTGGACCCTGGTGCTGATCCAGCGGTCCGCCTCCTCAGCAAGCTTCCTAGGGTTAGTCAGCTTGCTATCGATCAGGTGTTGGCGTAGCTCAGGAAAACAATTATCCGACAAGTGCTCCCATGCAATTAAATCAAACAGCCCTTGGTAATCATTCACTTTGCTACCCTTCACCCAACCATCCAGCGCTCTGCAAAAAAAGTCACATATTCTACATAAGTGGTACCAGGTTTCTTGGTGCAATCCCTAAATCTCTGTCTGTACAATTCAGGAGTTAACCCATACCTTGTCATAAGAGCCTCCTTCATGTGTGGATAGGATGTCTTGACCTCCGAGGGGAGATCCAGCAGTGTGTCCCGCCCTTCACTCAGGAACCTTCCCCACAACCCCGCTCCCCAATCCTTCTCAGGGACCCGGTGGGAGGACATGGCTACTTCATAGGCCCTGAACCACTGCCCAATATCATCCTGCTTATAATATTCTTTGACTACATCTTTAGGAATGTGCACCCTTGACTCTGTTGAATTGCTGCCACCAGAGGGTGAGTTGTCTAAACTCCTGGCCTTGAGATCCAACTCCCTCATTTTTACCTCATGCTCCATGGCCAGTTTTTGCCTTTCCATCTCCATTTGCAGTTTTGCCATCTCCACCTCATGTGCTCGTGCAGCACTCCTGTCGGCCATCTCCTCGGGCGACAGGCCTCTGCTAGGCTCACAAACACCTTCGGGGGGTATCACCTCCCGTGCATTCTCTGGGAACTTTGATTCGTGCCAGGCTCTCAGCGCTTTCACGTACTGATCCTTGGTGCCAAGTCCACTTTGCTTGATTCTGTACTTGGAGAGATATCCTTTCAGGACATCATTTGTGCACTTCCTCAGTGCCTCTGGCTCCCAATCGATGTCATCCACTCCAGAGAATACAGAGGACGCTCCGCCTCCACTGACTGAGCTAGGCATGGTTTCTTAAGGGGGAGATTCTTCTTTAGCAACAACTGTCAATCAATCTGTGGCTGCGTTATAGGTCTGCTCTACGTGGTGATCAATAATTCACTGTATGTAAATCATAAATGCAAATTCGAAATCCCACCGCTGCCACCAATGTTAGAATGGGGAACCTCTGGTTGGCACAGGTAGGTACTTGTGACACGCAGTGGTCCCTTCTTCTATTCAGGGCGAGAGAATTACCCCTTCAGAACAACCCCTGCTCACCCACTTCAGGGTGCTAATCAGTTAAGCATTTATGATCACACACAGTAAATCACAACGATCCCCCACAAATGGACACCAGGCGTAAGTTGTATCAAAAATACGGATGCTTTATATAAAAGATTCTTTGTTACGCAGGCATGTACAAGACCATCAATAACGGTTGCGAAATGGAAGCCACAAGATGATAATTAGGCACTGTTCCTTTCTTTGGTAACTTATTAGATCACGAGCGCTTCACAGGGCTCGGTTGAGTCGGTCCAGTCACAATGATGCGCCGTGCACCCGGGGTACAGTGATACGGGGAAATCAGAACGTTGCGGACCCCGAGTCCGATAGAGAGTTCACTGTACCTGGGAACGTGCGGTGTGCTTGGACGAGTCTTCGGGGGAGATGCAGGTTCTGCACCTCGCGGGTCTCCGGATCAAGAATTCAGCGGGCGGCTCTCGGTAACAGGTGCGGCCCAGGGCCTCCGACATGGACTGTGCGGGAGGTCACGGCGGAGGGCGGCACGGTCAGACTCAGGCTGGGAGGTGAAGCGGGGCGGCCGGATACGTTACGACGTACGGGCGGCCGTCCGAGGCTTGATTTCACTTCCCAATTAGAAATCCGGCGGGAGGGCGAGAGGGCACCAGGCACGCTCCAGTGGCAGGCAGGTGACAGGGAAGCGGGGCGGCCAGCCTCGATGGGTCCAGAGCGACTCAGGTAGAGCGGGGCTCTCGGCGAGGGGAGGCGGCCAGGCTTCTGGGTGTCACGGCCCTAGGAGGGGTGGCAAGGTGCGCAGAGCACTCCGGCGGGAGAAAGCACACGGCTCGAGTTCTCAGACGAGCGGAGACACGGTGAACCCACTGGTCCTGGGGTTCAGTTCAGGGGGCAAGCTCTTCTTCCAAGCCCTTGGAGATAGTTGAAGAACAAAGTGCAAAAGTCTCTTTTAGTCTTTTTCCTCTCCTTCCTCAGCAAGGCACCTACTGCAGGCCAGTCCCTCAGGTCAGGGAAAGTTACTCCTCCTTCAGCTTTTTCCAGGTCCTTCTAGTCGGGCAGAGTTCCTTCGTGGTTCAATCTGGATCTGATCTCTTAGGAGCCAGGCTCCTACTTTTATACAGTGATTCTTTTGTTCTTTAGCGCCAGGGGGCCTGGGCCTGACTCAGTCCAGTTCTGGAGTACTTTGTTTTGGTGACTCTGCTCTTTCCTTTCAGCAGCAGGGCAGAGACATCAGCCGCTCCACAGGGGGCGGAGCCGGCTTTGTGGTGGCAGAGCACAGGTCTATTCAAGAGTCAGGGTGTACTCCTCCCACCCATCCTGGTGCGATCTCTCTACCCACCACCTGGCAGCCAACCTGTCTCCGGGAATCCCCCAGCCCTGCTCCTGTACTGTTGCTAGGCAGAACACACACCCACAGCAGAGGCGGACTGAGATGGTCAGGCACGCAAAGGCTAACTTTCTAAAAGTAGCATTTGCAAACCCAGGATATTAAAATAACCTTTACTAAAAGATGTATTTTATTATCCCGAGTTCAGGCATACTAAACATGACTTTCTACCATGCTCTCTGAGTCCACTGGGGTCACAGCGTGTAGCGATCCCAGCAGCCCATTCTGGCCTACGGAGAGCAGGTAGCCTTCAATAGTGAAAAACGAAAATGGCTGTAATTCACTATTAAGACATGCCACACACATCAGGGCATGTCCTACCTTATGCCTATAGTGCACCCTGCGCTTAGGCCTACCAGAGGGGTGACTAACATGTAGTTAAGGGAAGGTTTAGGGACTGGCACGTGGGGACACTTGCTCAGTCAGCGCGACGGTACCCGACCGCGCGCAGGTTCTGCAGTGGCAGATCCTAGACACATTTTACCCCGCTGCTTCGGTGGGTGGCACAATCAGTGCTGCAAGCCCACTAGCAGCATTTGGATATACAAGCCCTTGGCACCCCTGGTGCACTCTACCAGGGACTGATAGTAAACCAAATATGCCAAACGTGGAAGTCAATTCACATAATACATTTTACCATAGGGAGCACTTGCACTGTGGCACTGGATGGCAGTGGCACAGTGCCCTGAGCAGCTAACACAAACACAAAAACACATTGAGGCACAGACAAAAAATGGAAGGGTGACCCACGCCAATGGTGCCAGGTCTAACAAGGACCCACTGGATGTCTGGTCATATCGACCACTGTTGCTCCTGAACCTCAATTATAAAATACTCGGTAAGGCATTGACGAACCAACTGCTGCCTAAAGTTGGACATCTCGTGCACGTAGATCAAAACAGGTTCATTCCGTTACCTTATTGGCTGGCTGGGGCACCCCCCCAGCTGGAGCCAGGGTCCCAGTGGTGGTCTCATTAGACATCCAGAAAGCCTTTGACCTTTTGGGGTGGGATACCTATCCAAGACAGTGGAGGCGATTCATTTCGGCCAGGGATACCTGAGGTGGCTTTGCGTACTGTAGGATCAACCAGTGGAGCAGGTGAAGACAGGACAGCTGATATTTGACAGCTTCGACATACAACAGGGCACATGTCAGGGAGGCCTTCTGTCACCAATGATCTTCGCTTTAGCCATGGAACCATTGGCCTGAGCACTATGCTCACGAGAGAATTCATGGGGGTAGAGACACAAGGGGTGTGCCACATGGTCTCCCTTTACGCCGACGATGCCCTTGTGCACCTGCGCTACATCGGTGCTTCACTCCCAGACCGAATGGCCCTTTTGAAGGACTTTGGGGCATTATCAGGCCTCAGAGGGAATTGGCCTAAATCTTGCCTGCTACCTCTTTACCGGATACCGGAACATGATAGAGGAGAAATGCCTCTATATAGGCTTACATGGTAGTTTACCACATTTAAATTAAATAGGGGTGTTCCACACTGATGCCGATCTCCTTGCCAGGAATTTGGGCGGGGCTCTGCCCTCTATACAGGGGTCTCTGCATTCTGGACATCACTACCTCAATCCCTTGCGGTTAGGGTAGCAATCCCGAAGATGCGCATTCTCCCTGCCTTCTTTTTTGCACAGCTCAACTAGCTCCTCATGGAGTTGAGCTGGGGTTTGGGCAGGTGCCATGTGGAGCTCTCCCGGCTTTTTAGGCCTATGCAGGAGGGTGGTTTGGGGGTCCCTAACTATGAGCTCTACTAAGCGGTGGTTCAGCTGCAGTGGCTGGTTGCTGGCTGGGAATGGCCCCCTGATCGGAGCATGAAGTGGTATGTAGAACGTTGGATTGGATGTCAATTTACTTTACACCTGGCTCTCCTTGTCTGAACAGCGGACCCTCCAACTGACGCACCACATGCGAGTAGCACTTTACTTCTGGCTGCGGTACGTCAACAGCAGGGCGGCCCCACAAGCATATTCTCAATTGATTCTGTTGCGTCCTGCAGGACACCGTTTTCCATCTCTGTCGCACCTCACACTGTACACCTACCCATCACAGGTGTCACCGGTCAGGTGACCCTGCTAATAAAAGGGGCAGGGCGCACATGCCCTGGGCCAGTTACAGTACTAAACTCACTGTGTCTGCTTGCTTTATTTCTTAAACATGTGGGCCTACTGCCCACAGCTCTACAATGCCATCGAGGGGGTCGACCTCCGCGTGAGTACTGTCAGAAGCTTTGTCGAGGGGGAGTAATGGCCAGAGAATAAGGCACCCCCACATCTGCTGAGAGTGCGACGGCTCGTTGAAAGAAGGAGGAGCCATTACCTAGCCATGAATGAGAAGAGGTAAGAGATTATTCATCTTTCACACCCCGATGCCCCCGCTGCCGTGGCCTACTGAAGGGCCAGGCAGCACAAGAAGGAGAAACCGGCACTGAACAAGGGAGGCGTCCCGGAACCCCCTCGAGGTGAGGCACAGCCCAGCCCAGCATGAAGTCTGACACAGAGCTGCCCTGCCACCCCTAAGTGAGGCAGAGGAACCAGCCAGAGCAGACGTTGCCCACCCGCAAGGGAGCTGAGCACAGAGGGAAATAGGTGTCACCGGAGCTTTTCACTGCATACCATGAATATGCCGCCTCGCCAACTGATACCAGACACGAGCTCTCAGCGCCCCCGCAGCCTTGCCTGCTAGCAGCTGGGGAGGTGCTGTGCCTGACCTGCCTGCAGTGATCTGCGAAGTGCAGGGAAGAAGTATGGTGACCGGCCAGCCAAGGAAATGTTGGCCCGAGGCGGCATCACCATTCAGCGAAACCCACACAGGCATTCCCCAGCCCTGCACTGCCCAGAGACTCCCCTGTGAAATGATGGCAAAGAAAGAATAAACGCGGCGTCCCCCAATAGTTACCGGCACAGCCTCTACCTACGTGACAGTGTGAGGAACGGTAGCAGTCCAGCTCTGCCGACACCTACCTACACTGAAAAAGGTGCGTGCTGTAGCTGGTGAGAGGCATCTCGCAGCATGATCCAGCTGCTGGCGAGACTGCGCCAGTTTTGAATGCCCAAGACTGTCTTTGCAGCAACCATGCTGGAGGCGCGCCTGCTGAGGCCCACCTGCAAGTGAATCAATAAGGGCACGACCGGCATGGAAGAAACTGCCGTGGCCTCTGCAGGGCTGCTCCGGACCCACGAAGGGGGCCCTCCTAAAAGGGCGGCCCCCCCTTAGTGCCACAGGATGGCACACGAGTCAGCCTCCCAGTGCTTGGGACCCTCGAGGGTCCCCCATGCCACTTCCAGGTAGGAGGGGGCGGGTGAGAGGTACATATACCTCTCCCGCCCACTGTTCTCCCTCTTTTTATGCTGCCTTGACGCCGTTTCTGACGTGTCCCTGGGAGCTGCTTTTGTCGCGGTGAGTAAGGATTCTGACCCCCCACCCCACGCGGCCGTCCGCCAGTGGGGAGGGGAGGACAGCTCCCAGGGAGCTAGGGCCTGCGGCACCCCTCCCCTTGTCGAGGCCAGCACTGTGCTGACCGGGGAAGGGGCCTATAGGGGAGGCCCTTAGCGTGGTGTGGGCCGGGACCCGGCCCGATTTGGGCCCTTGGGTTTTGCGGGGTTTCTTGGTGCATGGCCCTGATGCCTGCTGGCCCGCCTGCTTTGCCGTGGGGGCTGCACAGCTAGCCACGTGTTGCGGGGCTCATCCGGGGATACGGCGTCTCAAGAAAATCACAGCATCCTCACAGCGGGGTCCGAACATGCTGGGGGGTCGTACAGGTTCTCGGCGGCGGGCAGTGTGTGGAAGATAGGTAGCCTAACGGTGTCTGATCTTTGATGAATGTGTGACTACAAGACGACACCATAACACACAAGACCCACATGGTGCACAGTAGCACCATACAATAGAAAAACTGCTGGATGAATAAGAAAGCTAGGTGAGTGCAATAGGCCTCATTTGTGTTGTGCATAAAATAATTGCTTAACATAAGGCAGGGACACCGAAGAGTAGACACCCTAGCCCTGAAGAAGGCCCCAGTAGGGCTATTACCGAGGGCCGAAACATGTTGGCATTATAGAGAGGGTACATTTGAATAAATTGCATTTAAAAAACCCTATTGACTTCACGTTTTTATCATATACCACAGGAACCCTAGGAATAAAATATAGATTTTGGGTATACCTGGAGGTATTTTTAATATATCACCTATCTGGTTCCCTGCATAGCCAGTTGTTATTTTATATAAGAACTCCCAGAACATCTTTGGTTGAGTCCGCCCAGGTAGTACCATCTTACCTAGGTGTCGAAAGTAGTTTTATCGTGCCGCTTGCCTTGGGAAGTACTTTGAATTGCGCTGAATAATGTGAGAGCTAAAGAGACATAGGTCCCAATCTCGTTTTCTTGTTTCTGTTCAGTCGTTATGAAATCAGGGGACCGACTAACAATGAAAGGCAGCGGCCACCTAAACTATCGAACCTCACACGGTAGGCCTACGCTCAACTCCTGATATCTGAGATACGTGTATAGCAATTGCCTAAAGTTGTTACACTACATCTAATGTGCCAAATATCCTTTTGTTGTACACAATTCAATATGCTTCCTTGCCGTACCGTCAGACCACGAGACACAGCAAGGAACTGTAAAGTGAAATTGATTTGTTGCCATGGTAAGACATTTAGTTTCACGGAGTAGCATCTCAGTTGAGGCTTTTCTGCTTTGCTTTATAGGCTCTTATAATGATATCTTCGATCGCTACGACCGTAATATGAAATTTGATTAGGATTGTGTCCGGGTGAGGTAGCTAGGTTGCCGTTCTCTGTGTATTTGTATTGCGGGATTGCTATTTGTGGGGTAGACTGCGCTGACTCTGGGCACTAGGGCCATATGTTTTGCCCCTGGCGGTGCCCTGTTGCCCTGATTGCTCATGCCCCTCGTGCCTTTGGTCTGCAGCTGCATGTTTCCCTCATGTGGGGGGGCAGACACTGGGGCTTGCAGCTCAGTCAGGGGCCCAGGCACCAATTGGTATTTGTAGGAGAGGAAGTGGGCCAGGCATATGCACCAGGCCGGGCTAAGGAGCGGGCAGGACTCCTCTCGACTCCGACTACTACAAGAGGTTTGGCAGGGAAAGTCTTGCGGTTGCCATTGTTCTCCTTCGAATCAGGGAGTCCGGTTCCAGACAGCTGGGGCTGGAGTTCGGGACCCTGTTCTGGAGCATTCTCCCAGGTCTGGGGCTCGGGGGCTTTTCGGCTTGTGCAGTGGAGGGGATCGGCCTGGACGTGACCTCGACTGGCAGGGGTATGAGACTGCCAGGCTAAGTAGCCCGCCGGGATCGGGCCCGGCAGGGGGGTGCGGTCGCGGGAGCCCAGTCAGGTGTCCGGTCAGTCTGGCGGTGCGATAGGGGGGTTTAGGTGCTGGAAGTTTGCAGCAGGGGAACAGTTAAACAGCGAGTTGGGCTGTGGCCTTGTAAAAACGTACCTACTTGTTTTGTCCTCCTCTAATACTTTTGCAACTCAACCTGAAAGGTCCCTCATTTAAATACGGGTTGCTAGTGCAACCAGGGCTCATACTGGGCAATGATGATGCAATGTCTTCCTTACCTCCCCTTTGTTCGCCCTAGTCTCCAGTCCAAGGTTTGAGAAATTAAGTACATGAGGACTCCCATTAACCGGTAATATAACTTAGGTCTGTCTTACCTCGGTTTGGAAAAGTTAAAGGAAGGAGTGGCCCCTCAGGACACCCCCCAGTAAGTTGTACATTGGATTTACAGGTGTTGATTCTCAAACTTAGGCAGGGTTTATAGACAATTGCCAATGTGGAAATCGTTCTCCCAGGCTTCAGCATTGATACTTCTGGCTCTGGTGTTTTACGGGTTACAAGTTTTGTACTTCTTGGTCCAAAGCAACGGTTTCTACTCATAAGCACAGCTCTGAACATCACCCTGTACAATCGTCGCAGTGCAGCTGTGTTGGGTATTACGAGGCTCGGTCATTGAAAGTACGCCTCCCTCGTCATCTCCAATATAGTACCACGGTCTTGGGGAAAAGAATGTTGCTAGCTTCTTATGTACACATTCTCATAATGGGCAACTCTGGCTTGTGTGCGACCTTGTTACTAGAGATCTTAGCCGTGCATGTTAGGATGGAAAATTATGGCCCCACTGGTTGCCAGTGTATCAGGTTCGGCGACTGGGCATGCAAAGGATTGTGTGTAGGACAAGGTCGGTCATCCGAGCAATGATGGGAAAATAACTTGGCGGGGGTCTAATGCTGACCCGGTGAGCTGTCCAAATGGCACAAAGCGAAGGTATGCTTTTTATGTGGGTTGCCCTAGCCAGTGCTTTAAGCGAAAAGGAGTATCGCAGGCAGTCTAACACAGGGCCGGCACTAGGGCGGTCCAACTGGTGGCCCCGCACTGGGCGCTGACTTCTCACGGGACGCCTGTTTGGTGTTTGCTAGTTTATATTGTGCTTAAAAGCACCTGTTGCCCCGTTCCTGGCCCCTGGCAATGTTCAGGCAGCAATTAATATGTCAAGAAATATCCAGAGATTAATGTTCTTACAGGCGAGATCAGAGTATTGTCTAATAGAAGTTTTGACACGAGGAAGTTTTGATTCTTGGTTAGGGAGTGGTTGGTTATGGCAGGGCCCGGCGAGTATGGGTTCATCTTTTTCACCTCAGGGTTGAGGCATGTGGTCAGGACATGTGAATGAGGGGTTTGGACTTTTATTGTAAGTGCACGTAGCATCATTGTCGGGGGTGTCAGGAGTGCCGTTAGTCTAGAACCCCTTGCCTCACACCTGTACTTCCTCCTCAACCTGCCAGTACAGACAGTTCTGATTCAGTAGCCCTGGGTGTTTGCTGCCAACGTCTTTGGGCCAGCTACGGGCTTGGGAGCATACTCCAGGCACAACATTTGTTTTCAACTTGACCACTGACAGACCAGTAGAGGGGGCGGGGACTGGCTAGCCACTGAGACCACTAGGGAACATGACTGATTTTGTGGGCTGCTGTTGAATGTTAAGGATACCCAATTTTAAAATAGATGTGAGGTCACCTGGGGAATGATTTGGTTGGTCATTTAATGTCAAAGGGACGTTGCACATTCCTTTTGCCTTATAAATAGGTAAACCTTCATTGGCAGGGCCCAGTGCTGTAATCAGAGGACATGAGGCTAAGAACTTTCCTGGGTCCCCAGGGCTTAGTCAATTGATCAATGCACAGGAGAATGGAGGGTGATTACAATGGGCATTGGCAACGCCAGACTGTCAGCTTGCTGAATAGGATGTTTCGTAGCACCAGGCAGAAGGGTGCCAAAAGGCATACCGGTACACAGGCGGGCCTTTGTTGTGGCGGAAGAAAATTCAGTACGGAGACAAACCTTTGTAGTGGGTCCAAGTGCTGGTTTAAGCATGCATGTCTACAGCCCATTAAATGCCATGCTGTTGTCATCAGTGATTAACCACAAGGTACTACAGATGGGGAGCATATCAGCTACCCAGCGGATGTGTATCACGAGAGGAGCGGCTACACATGATTGTAGGCATTAATGACGCTTGTCATAGCAGTCCAGAGCACTACACAGAGGGTGAAGAATAGGCAAAGTACCTGGTCAGTATATGCTTCCTTTTATTTCCACACGTAGGCCTGCATTCTGGTATGCGGCAGCAGGAGTCTGGCCATAGGCTACTCACATGAGGGTGGAGACCTGGGCCAGCAAATGGGGACGACTTGCTCGGCATGTCCCCTGCAGTCGTTCTCTCTGACTAGGGTGATGCGGGGGACAGGTTGCAAGCATGCGGTGAGGGATGGGTCCTTTTACTTCATCCATATGTGAACATGGTTAATTTCAGGCAGAGGAGCAACTGCAGGACCCCCGGGTGCCGGGGAGGGTTTTCTGGGTGGCAACCTTCCCGAATATTGCACAGGTTGTTGTTTCCACAGTGTGGGGGCAGGAGCAGGCTTCCTCTTGTCAGGGTTTGAGGTGTCGGTCGGGTTTTTTAGACCGGGTACAAATAGGCTCTATCCTGTCAGCTGGGGCGTGAGTATGCCATTCCCAATAAGGTGCTGGTACGCTAATATTGTTGGGATAGAAGGTTAGGATCACAATGTCGGACTACTATCTGAGCTCATTTTGCTTTTATAGTAAAGAGGGTATAGGTATAGGTACACTGACCATAGGTTTACTCCATGTCCTCAAATCCATAGTGTCATGATACAGGTTGCTTCAGTTAAGCAAAAATTCCTTGGGAGTGGTCAGCCAAAAAGGGGACGAATGTCCCAATTTTGGCTTAGCAAGACGGGCGGGTGTGGTGCTCCCTTACAAGGGGTCGGGAGAAGGGCACATTCAGACCAGGTTTGGCTGAAGGGTATTCTGTTACACCCAGCTGGGAGATAGATGTATGGCCCAATGGGGCTGGTCGCCACTTACCTGGCCCTTCGGGAGAGGGGTACTCTCTGATTCATGCTGACGGCATGCCCCTTACCAGTTTCAGGCTGAACTGGTAATACAGGCACGATTATTATGGCAGGCAATACGTGTCCTGACAGGTGCTTTTGCAGTCTTTCCTTTTGCAGGGGCACCAAACACAGCGTTCTGGGCGGGCTTGACAGCGTAGTTCACCATGCAGGTGGGATGATTGGAATCCCAAGGTTTGATAGGTACAGCTGTCTGTAGCCACCCTGGGGAGTAGCCGGATTAAGTGTATCATGTACAGGTGAACTTTGAGTTGTCCAAAGGCACCCTGTGAGGCACCAGTGGTGATGGGGTGCAGGTTATTGTGCAACTAGGTGCAAACTGGAGTAGTTGTATAATACGGTATGCAGTGCTCATTAAAGGATGCTAGCAGCCAAGCATTTCTTTATTTTGCCAGGATCTAAGGTCTGGGCTAGGGCCGTCCATGTGTCCGGTGTGTGGCACGACGGGCGGAATCCAATAAATGGAGGCATGGGTTTTCCATCACTGACTTAAATAGGTTGGGGGGCCCAGGCATGCGTGAGCACAACTTGGGGTAGGAGCTGCAACAGTCTTGGGAGGGGGGTTTCTCCCCTCCCATCATTTTGGTCATACACTGGGGAGGCATGAGTTGACTTCCCTGGGTAGGAAGGCACTGCTGTAAGAATTGAAGTCCTCTATGCGAAAGATGAGCAGCTAATTGGGGGTCATATGAGTTATAGGGGTCAGGGATAACCCCTCGTTTAGTATGGCGAGGAGCCCGGTCAGGGGAGGTCAGGTATCCTTGCGCAGGAAAATGAACAGTGCATGCGTAAAATTCACTGAACAGATGTGGTTTAGCTTTATCAGGCATGAGTTTTAGCATGCCAAGTACACAGGATGTTTTGATTAAGAGGGGGTTCACCTGTCCAGAGTGAACAGGGACCTTGTACCTGGGAGAGGCCTGGGAATCAGCAGGATGTAGGTAAAGATGCCTACCTTGGTGGGGGGCCTGGGGTGACGGTGGCCACACCCAGTGCTGTGGCGGAGTTACAGGGCGATCCAGAGGCTGTAGGGTACAGAAGGGTACCCTCTACAGGAGCACAGTAAGGGTGCTAAAGCCTAATATCCCTAGGGAGGTCCTCGCGTTGGACCCTGGAGGAGCGACGGCGCCCCGTTAGTCCTAAGGGCGGTTGTGGACCTGAGCAACCGGGGGTTGCCTGCAACGCTCCACCCCCTTACTTGGAGGGGTGTGAGTAAGGGGGTGGACTGGCAGTCCACCGGTGGGAGGGGCTATCCCCTCCCCCAAATCTAACAAACACCGGTTAGGGACATGGTGTAATTTGGCTCATCAGGCGGGCAGGCGGTGAGGGGCTGTCTGCCCTGGGATTGCCCGTAAGATAACCCCCCATGTTGGCATATTTGTTATGCAAATAAACCTGCAGCAATTTTCTCCACTAAGAATGTGTCTTGCCTGATTATTTCTCCAAGTTATAACTGTGGGAGGGATGGGGAGTGTTGCCGATATTGGCACTATGCAGATGAGGCGGCAGCACCACACTCTCATCGTGTGCACTCGCCCCTGCCACACCAGAACTGAAGCGGCCCCTATCAGGCTGATACCTTGATATGCCCGCCTTGTCACCCCATATGTACGCCAAGCCTGTAATGCCAGCTGTCACCTGTGCACCACACGGTGCAGGAAGGAGCTGCGGCGGCTTGGCAGAAGGCTGCGGGCTATCCTAAGCAGCACCCCACCAGCAAAAGAGGAGACGGAGGCTGCACTGGCCCTAAGTGCCACCTAGAGGCCATTTACAGTTACTGCACCAGTAGAAAACGAGCAAGGTACGTACAAACGGCCCTGCACTTGGCTCTCTACCCCAGTGTGGCTCCCAGCTTCAGCAAAAGCTGCTGCCTCAGGAAAAGTACCTGAAACACCCTTAGCGATGGTGAGCAGCACTGCATCCTGGCTGGAAGAGGAGTAAGAAGCTTGGGAGGCAAGCCCCAACAGAAGTCAAGTGGACAGCCAAAAACAAAATACAGCCAAGGTAGTGAAGTTAGAGACAGCCAAACCCACAGAAGCCAAGCCTAAGAAAAGGCAGATCGCTTGAAGAAAAGGAGGAGGATTGCACAGCCCCAGTGGGTATCAAGGTGGAAGAGAAAAACCTGCAATGGTTCAGGCAGCAGGCACAGCGACAATGCAGCACTGATCAAAATGCCGTCCTAACACTGAGGAAGTGGTGTGCCTCAGGACCCACCGACCGCCCACTGCCCATAACGGGGAGTTCTAACCCATACTTGCCAAGCTGCCCAGAAGTGAGGCTGCCATGTGCCCAAGTACCATGCAGTAGAAGCAAGAGAGACCCCACAGTACTCTTGAGACTGCGCTCTAAGCAGCCACTGCAAAAGACTGTTCGAAGTGAGCTCCACACACCCCTTTTGGCCGCCTGTCATTTGAGGGGAGACATTTTGAAACCCCCCAGAAGGAGCAACAGAAAGCCCAAAGCTGTCCAGCCTAGACAGCTATGAAGAGTCAATCAAAAACCAAGGTAATGGGACCAAAGGCAGCCAAGCAATCCTCATGGAAGGTGTATGGAGAATATTCCCTGCACGTGTAACCCCCAGTGGCTGTCTGATGCCACCGCAAGCAAGGAAATTTCATCACCCTCCATCCGTGGTGAACGGACACCACCGCAAGCTACAAAATGAGCATACCTTGTCCCAGAAGAGGGCGCTCACGAAGAGGACTGAGCGCACAAATCAGAGGTGCACAGAAGACTGCACCAGCGAACTTGACAGCACGGGCAGGCGCCCAGGAGAGAGAGACTTCTCCACAGAGAAGAATCAATGCTGAAGGCAGCAGCGAGAGCCTCTACATCTCTACTGCACCAGAAAAGCCTGCAGTGGACCAAAGACAGCAAAGAATGTCCTCCCTCACACTGCCTCAAGACGGAGTCGCCAGTGGCCCAAGACAGGCAAGAGGAGAGTCACACACCCCACGTGGCAAGCCGCCACTGCATCGCATGCTCCGATGACAGGCGACACGTGGCTGGACGCCACATTCGCACTGCTAGCATGGAGCACGTCACTCAAAGTGACCAACCCTGCCAAGCATGCCTGAGCGGAGGTAGGATCAAGCGCCACAATGGCGCAGCCTCGAGATGCAATCATGACGCCCTCGAGTGAAGAGCAGAGGACCATTGCAAAAACCCCTGAGGAGGAAAAGGGGTCTGCAAGAGGTCCTCAAGGAGAAGAAGCATGTCCTACCAACAGGACAGACCTGCGACAGGTCAGCAGCAAAGTAAACATCGTCCCAAGAACCGCACATGACCAGCGAGATGTCAATGTGGCGTGAACATGAGACATGTGGCAGGACGCCACATCCGAGTGACGAAACTGGTTAGTAGAAGGAGAAGAGCGTGGCAGGATGCTACTCTGCAAAAAAGGAAAGGAAAGTGGCACGACGCCACAGGGCAAACAACCACCACAGGTGCGCAAGAAGGAAAGGAGAAGAGCGACAGGGCAGAGGACTCATGCCTGCACTGAAGAAGGTGTTCATCAACACAAACCAGCCACCGGGGTGCAGAAACATCACTGGAGACAGCTTCGAGGGAGTACCAATTGTAAGCCACTAGCAATTGCGATCTGCGTCTAGGCCCCACTCTTCACAGTTTGACCGTCCTCTCACCTGTCACCGGCTGCTTGGCATTGATGGCATCACATCTAGCAAGTGCACCTGTTAGAAGACACCTGCAAGTGGCCACGAAGTTCCTCCAGTCCTCCTCACTCCATGAGGTCACCAAAAGCAAGAGATTGCCGCCTGTTTGCCTAACTGAAGGAAAGTTACCATGTTTATCATCCAAGTGCTAGATAAGGAATGCTCCTTTGATGTTCTTGTTGATGATGCACTTGGATGATATTTTTGATCAAAAGGAGGGACGCGGAGCCGAGTTTGTTAGGTCCTGCTCGTAGGCCCCAATGAAGTAGTAGATTAGGAATGAGCAGTTCCTAGGGGTGTTGTCTAAGACAGGGGGAAGGGGGGGAAGGGGAAGCACAGGTAG
The DNA here is from genome assembly GCF_964204655.1 of Triturus cristatus. NCBI lineage: Eukaryota > Metazoa > Chordata > Amphibia > Caudata > Salamandridae > Triturus > Triturus cristatus. The sequence continues at coordinate 446,816,546 of NC_140584.1, forward strand.
TAAAGTTAAAAATTGCAGGGTAGTAAAGTTAAAAATTGAAAATTGAAAATTGAAACCGGGTGGCTAAAACACATAAGGCAAACACCACGACTGTGGTACAATAACAATGTTATTGAAACCGGGTGGCTAAAACACATATGGCAAACACCACGACTGTGGTACCACAGTCGTGGTGTTTTCCATATGTGTTTTAGCCACCCGGTTTCAATTTTCAATTTTTAACTTTACTACCCTGCAGGTCCCGGTCGACCTCCGACCCTATATTTTGCCATTTTTCATGTTGCCAAATTAGATGTTCACAATTGATGTACGTTAAAGGGACACCGACTATTAATTATTAGTTGAGATTGTCTCCTTCACCAAATCATACACTATCGCATATTGCGCTGTTCACTTGTCAATTTACCACTTCTGACTACCAAGCACCGGTTCCTTCACGACGCATCCACCTAGTCTACCTGCACTCCTAGGCTGGGTTGGAGACTTTATAGTCACTTGAAGTTTCCTCTAAGAATCACAAATGTGCCTCTCACCACAGTACCTGTACAAAATGTTCCTTGGCAGGTCTAACCGCTGGTTTTATCCCCCTTTTCACCTTGTCCTTTTCCCACAGGTCTTGGTACATCCCAGTACCAGTTCTCCATTAACTTCCTCCTGCCGTAATCAGCAACCAGTGCGATACGGCGGTGCACTAAACTCACACTTACTTGGTCCTGACGAAGTGCCATTGACCCCTTCTGGGGCAGATGGGGCACGAAACATGTTGACCACACTCACTTAAGACTAGCCCTTAGGGAACATTATTTCCTACACAGGGCTTCTTCACAATTTTAATAAGGTTGGAGCTACCTCAATAATTAAAACTGAAATTAGTAGGACTGCTCTAATAACCTTTTTTATCCATCTCACCCCTAGTGCACCACCCTGCCCTCACACCCACACGCACCCATACGGCTTCTTCAAAAGATCCCCGATAAAGAGCCCCGGTTTCGGGAGCCCGTCAGGCATTGCAGCGCCGGCCAGACGAGGGGCAAATGCCCAAATGATGAAGCATGACATCCCTTGGGGTGTGTGAGGGCATTTCGAAGAAAGACCTGTGCTTCCCCTTCCCCCCCTTCCCCCTGTCTTAGACAACACCCCTAGGAACTGCTCATTCCTTATCTACTACTTCATTGGGGCCTACGAGCAGGACCTAACAAACTCGGCTCCGCATCCCTCCTTTTGATCAAAAATATCATCCAAGTGCATCATCAACAAGAACATCAAAGGAGCATCACACCACCAGAGTGGATCCCAACACTCAAGACATCTGGAGTTTAACGAGCCACTCCTGGCACCGTGGGAGGCTAGCCACCCAGGATCCTTCTGTGTGCCCACGTAAACCTGAAGCCTGCTGAAGAAGAGCATACCCGACCATTTGACAATCCACCCTTGGGGTTACACGAGGCTTGGCCGTGGCCCTGTTGGGAGTTCTGCAGCAACACCTCAGCGTGGCCTACGAAAGGCCCACACAGCTCTTGCGGTCATGTGGCAATCCAGGGGCAAGGGCCTCAACGGAGTTCCCGTGAGAGGGGAATTCGAACTGGAGAGATGCGTCTGTAGCAGCTCCACGACGGGCACCGGGAAGCATGGAGGTCACAGAGGAAGACTGGTCACCCAAAGACCATCTGAGGAGAGGCAGGTCTGAAGTTTCACGGCTATCGGGAACTGGAAAGCATCATCCCCTCCAAGGAAAGTCCTCATCCACCAAGGTCATCCTCAATAGCTGTAGGCTTGTCGTCCACCGGAACCTGAGCGCCTGCAAGATCTTTAAAGTGGCCTCCATCACCGCTCCAGATGCACCGCTGTTTTGAACTTTGTAAAGAGACTCCGCGAGACCAGGTCGGTCTGAACCTCATCGTCAAGGCAGACCAAAGCTTCCTGACCGTGTGATCCAGAACTCCAGCACCGCCCAGCAGACGGCCTGAAGAGACTCATTGGTACTGTGTATTGTTGTTTAGTTTCTTCATCGGTTGGACTTTTGTTTATTTCTTTTTCATTAAAGTTTGGGAGGGATGTAGTGTCCTGCTGGACACGTTCTAGTATTTCATCTCTGTTGCACCCCACACTGCACACACACCCATCACAGGCGTCACCGGTCAGGTGACCCTGCTAATAAAAGGGGCCGGGTGCACGTGCCCTGGGCCAGTTACAGTACTACACTAACTGTGTCTGCGTGCTTTATTTCCTAAGCATGTGGGCCTAGTGCCCACAACTCTACAAATTCCTCTATTACAGACGGTGGCGCTTCAGGGGTCATCTGTAATCAGTAGATACAGAGATGGTGGCAGGTGGGACTGATGCATGCTGGGGTTTTTTGGGGGGAGGGGACATTCCTCTCCTTTCAGAACCTTTGGGATTTCAGTGGCATAACCGCAGGACATTTTCGACATATCACGTGATATACAGGGTAGTTTCATCACACTGGGGGCAGGGCCGTGTCAAGCCCCCCACAGCACCCCCGCCACACAAGGCCCTCATACATGCTGGTGTGCGCAGCCTCATAACAGCTGTTTACACAGCTTTACTGAATCACAGCTGTCAGCCAGACACTTAGGTGCGCAAACGCTGGTCACCCGATTTGTGAACACAACTGACAGACAAGCACTGGGGCCTGTCCCTGAGCCAGGCTTGCCATGTGTCATGCAACCCACTCTTCCGTTACACGCAATTCAGTTATGTGCACCAGACCAATTAATAACTAACATGTTCCCAGCTGCCTCGTTGGCTTGCCAATGGTGCAGTACGATAGATGCAGGCTTCAGCCACATGATAATGGAGGGTCCGGTGTTGGCACATACCTAGGGAGAGATTGTGGGGCTAACTTCAACATTTGTCGATAAGGCGTTACCGGTCACACCTGATTCCTGCCTGTTGGGAAAAGGGCTAAAGCGGACAAAAATCGACATAGATTTGTGGACTTGTTGTTCATCCTCTTTAAACATTAGATTACCAAGTCCTGGAAATCACAGACCCCCCCTCCCATGAAAAGCTGTGCTGGCTTCTGTACTGGCTAAGTGGGTGCATGCAGAGGCAGAAGTCCTTAAGGAGGCTCGCAAAAGGGGAGCCAACTGGACCGGGGGGCATGATTTGGAACAAGTGTCAGGAATTTGGAGGCGAGGGACGACCTGAATGTAAAGTGGTTACTTGCCCCCCTGGAATGAGGACACGGAACGCATGTGCGTTTAACTTTCTTTCTTCGGCATTAGGGAGAGCCGTGCACACCTACGCGCCGTGATCTGCAAATGCGAAGGTCCGCGCGTCACATCACTCCCAGTGTGCTTTGCGGGAGTCACGTGACCGCGGAAACTAGACCGCGACACTACACATCTTCCCCCTTAACAACAATGACAATATGAACTGTAACTGGAGAGACAGGATAGAGAGAGAAAGAAAAAGAGAGAGAGAGAGAGAGTGTTCACAAGTGAAATTCACTGAACCGTTTCAGAAGCTTCACAGCACGGCCTGTGCGGGTGTGCGTGACAGGTGCTCAGATCCCTCGCCCTCTTCCTCCATGAGATCCGGCCATCCTTGTACTCTCCTCCTGGGCTCTACTTTGGGTATTGGATGTCTCATGCGAGGTACCGGCACAGTCTCTGTCCTGCCGCTTGGTTGTCCGTCTGTCGTTTTCCAGGGCGCCAGTCTCACTCCTGTTGGCAATCTCCACATCCTCTCTCACTGGTTCTGTGGTCGGTGCTTCTTCCCCCGTAGTACTGGTTCCTTCTTCAATATTGCTGGTGTAGGAGTTGCTACTGTCCATGCCCCAATGAAGGATTTTGTTGCACTTGGACATTCTGGATTGTGACCAAACCTTGCAGTCGCTAAACAAAGCCGATCGTGTGTACAAGTCCACAACTCGTAAGGGCTCACTGAATTTGCTGTCTCCTCTTTGTCCTGGGTGGCCCTGTTTGACTCTGACCCATTCGCCCTCCGACAGCGTGACGTCACGCACATTGTGCCTCTTATCGTAATTTGCTTTATAGATGTGTTGGGCTTTCTCGATGTTACGACATAGCAGTCGAAGGGCGTGATGAAAGAGGTGAGCTTTCTGCATGACGGATGGAGTGACACTTGGTGGTATGCGGCTTCGAGGTCAATGGTGGAGAACCATTTGACCCCCTTGGTCTGTGCCAGTAGTTCGTTTATTTTGGGCAACGGGAACTTGTCAATGATTATGTTTTTTTTGAGTTCTCGGAGATCAATGCAAAGACGTATCTTCCCGTTCTGTTTGCGCGCCAACACCAAGGGTGCAAGCCATTCGGCGCATTCTATTGGTTCGATGATGTCGTCATCTTCCAACCGTTTCAGTTCTAGCTGAACGGCCTATCTGCCGTTGAATGGGAAATTCCTGGCTTTGTGGAATACGGGCACGGCTCCTTCTTTGAGCATGATCTTGTGGGTGAATTTAGGCATTTTCCCGACGTGGTCGCTGAAAACTGCTCGTAACTCCCCTTTCAACGAGGCTGACGTAGATGGGTCGTCCATTAGGTCCCTGGTCCGCCCACCCAAGGACAGATGGGCCTTTCTACGCGACATACAACTTGCTGTCATGTGCCTACCTTTGAACTCAAACGGGAGCCGCCGAAACCCCACCATTGGAATTCTCTCGCCTGTGTACTTGACTGGGTGAACGTCGGTGGGATCAAGGTGGTCCCCCACCACATGGGCAAAGTCTTTGTCCCATATCTGCTTTTGGATGATTGTGTATGGAGAGCCTGAGTCCGCCACCATGGCGATCTTGACGCCCCCTATCAGTAGCATGCAGGATGTTTTTTTCTTGACGACTCCACCGATTCCCAGGATTTGGTCTTCGTTGCAAAGGATGCAATCTTGGTCAGATTGGTCCACCCCGTCTTGGTCGTGGGAGTCATCTTGAACATATTTGAATGTGGCGATTCTGGGTTTCCGTCTGCAGACTTTGCCAAAATGTCCTGTGACGCAGAAGGAGCATTTGATATGGCAAGCCGGGCACTTCCGATTGTTTGCCATGTGAGACTGGCTGCCGCATCTGTAGCAGGTTCCTTGCTTGTCTGCCGAAGTGTGGCTGGGTCCCTTCGATTTGGGCATATGTTGCCTGCTGGAGGCGGAGCCTGGGTCGGCCGTGGGTTTCGCATTCGGGACCCTCCGGTCTGTCACCTTGCACACTGTGGGCTGTTGGACAGATTCTTTCTTGGTGGCGAGTGCACACCATATGGATAACTCGGCTCTCTTGACTATTGCAATAATCTCCGGGAGGGACGCTTCGCCACTGACCCATAGCTTCTCCTGGACGCTTGAGTGGGTAGTGTGCATTATGATTTGGTCTCTTATGAGATCATCGTGTAGGGTCCCAAATCTGCAGTTGATGGCCAGCTTCTTGAGGGCAGCTATGTAGTCCTCCACCATTTCCAACTCGGTCTGTTTTCGTTTGGAAAAAATTGTACCGGTCGATGGCTGTGCAAATTACTGGCTGGTAATGGTTGTCTAGGTCTTCTAATGCATGTTGGAAGACATCATCGTCAGTAGAAGCCTTCGGTCTCTTCACCATGCTTTCGGAGACGCGCAGGCCTTCTGGTTCCAAATTATGCAGGAGGATTTTCTTCCTGTGCTTACTGGAGAACGCTTCCTCACCTTCATCTTTCCAGCGCTGAGAGGTTGTTAAGGAAATACCCCTTCCAGTCGGCCCATTTCATGGTTGGTTCCCCTGGTTTAGGTCGGAAGGGGACTGGATTAGTTAAGGAGAAGGTCTGTGCGCACATGGTGTGGGCGGCGTGGAAGGCGGGGTGCCTTGCTTTGGGGCTGAAGGGGCCGGACGTGGCCCGGTGCAGTTCGCAGACGCTGATGGCCTCGCGGTCGAACAAGTGTGACCGTAAGCAGGGTGCCCCCTGTGCTGGCTCGCAAGCTGCGGTGTACTCACAGACGCTGCTGCTTCGTGGTTGGCAATGCAGGTGTGAGGGCCAGGTACTCTCCGTGCTGGTTGGCATGCTGCCGGTGTTGCAGTGCCTGGAGTGAGGCTGTAGAGTGCATGGGGGTGTGGCGATGACCTCACAGCCCCCCTTGGGGCCGGTAGTGGAAGCATGTGCTGAGGAATGGGGGAGGGTGGGAGGCGCACGCCGATGTGCGCGCCGAGGGCCTCAAGAGGTGATAACCAGCTGCCTCCGCCTCAATCCTCCCTTACTGGACTGGTTGTGCCCGTCACCGTGCTGAAATTGTCTCTCCCGGTAGAAACGGCAGCTGGAAATGGCCTCGTGGGTCTGCCGCCTCATCGCCACTGTAAAGTGGTTAATTGCCCCCCTGGAATGAGGACACGGAACGCATGTGCGTTTAACTTTCATTATTCGGCATTAGGGAGAGCCGTGTACACCTTCGCGTCGTGATATGCAAAGCCGCGGTCCGCGCGTCACGTCACTCCCAGCGTGCTTTGCGGGAGTTGAGTGACCGCGGAAACTAGACCACGACACTACACTGAACCCCCCTTGAACGCCTCGACTGCAGACATTTGAATAGCTATGTACACAGAAAGATCTCTGCCAATATGTGGCTATACTGTTTTGAATGCTTAGTCCGGTAGTCTAGGGATGGGAACATTGTGATAATTATTATTTGTGTAACTGTGGAGTTAATATTGGGGCCGGGGTAAAGCAATATATGGCATGTGTTCCAGCGCAGAAAACTGGGTAACGGGAATCAAGACAAAAACCCTGTACCTAATATTTATCCTCCCTTCGTCACAGACCAACTATCACATTAACACATTCACTCGCACAATCATTGGTGGGGCCCATAACACCAACATTCACACCCTTCTTCTCACTGGCCTGTACTTTCGGAAGGGATAACTGTTTCCAAGCGCTGACATGAAAGGAATACCTTATAACTTATAGAGTGGAAAACTTATTTACATTTCTATACACTAATACCTTTATTACTGCACATCTTAATCCTAAACATCAAGATACTCCTTCCACGTAGTCGACAGAGTTGTTTTGTGTTTAGTGATTTAGTCCAGCTAAATATTCTCAAATCCATGATCCGCTCCTCTTCAATAAACGACCAAACACATTTTCTGGTTAATCAATAGTTTTGTTTATCTAATAATGCAAGAATTTAGTTCCATCTAGTAAATTTATTAATCATTACGCAAATCACAGAACACCATATTTACCTATTCTGGCTACATGTCGTCCTCTAAGTCATCAAATTTAGTCGTCAGCACGCTAAAGTCCCATAGATCAGGTCAAGGACCAGAGACATGCCAATATCGATCAATGCCCATAGAATGTTCAATAGTCCGTAGCTGATCAAGAAATTGGGCAGCAATTCAGTCTGTCAAAGATTCAGGCGCACAGCTGTCACGTAGCGTCACCGTCATCTCTGTCAGCATGGAAATATGTAATTCAGCAGCAGAGCTAGCCCTTCCCTAACTATTCTACCGTCTTTTATAATAAAAGTAATGACAAAATGTAACATTTGCTTAGTTTGAGCTCTTCCAATTGGTACGTTGAGATCGTCCGTTTTGGTTTCACAGAGCCTATGATGTCATATTGTCAGGCATGATCCATCCGGTTTTTATGTCTATTGTCAGAGCTCTTGGCAGGCGTCCCGTCGTGACCTTGCTAAGTCTCATCGTTTTTGGGGTCAGGCTGAGGCTACTGGTATGGATGCTTCGCACATGCGCACTTGGTCTGAAACCTCATGGAATGGTAGCCGTCGCGTCGTGTGTGTCAGGCGGCCAGCTTGTCTTTAGGCCCAAAGGATTACTTAAGCAAAACAAACACAAAAAGTAATTAAAACATAGAAATAACGAATACAATGTTAAACCCTCAATAATTCCCCTATGTGCTTGTATTTATCTAGCATATGGCGACATTTAAAACGTTCATACTCACCCGGTGATGTCATCTGGTGCAACATACGATAACGTCACAAAAACAACATATATCATGCAATATTCTATTTTTCTAGTATTAGTATGTGTACATAGGTTAATTACAAATTATTTTAGCCATGAAAAATGCAAATCCCACGTATATTTCATAAATTAGTAAGATTGATTACATTTTTACACAAAGACATTAATAATATTATAATTAATAGATTATTTCAATTAGTATAAACATGCAGAATGGGGGGTATACAAAATTTTGTATTACCCACTCCATCAATCCCCCCTTTGGTGATTATATCGCCACACCTTCAAAATTTTGTATTTCTTTTTATGGAATCAGAAGCGATTTCTTGTTTTTATTCATAACTCAGTTTCCCCTGTGTCTTCTCTTTTCGCTGTCTTATACATATTCTCCTGGAATTCTTCTAATTCTATTTCTTCAAATTCCCTCTCTTGTTTCTTATCTTTTCTCCTTAAATTTTCTCTTTTTACCTTTTCTGATTATTATTCTTTTTACGACAAATACACCCTAGTCTTATTATTAATACTATGAAAATCACACATGTTAATGGGAATAAGATCTTACCTAAAAAGGTACTACCTAGGTTTACTAAGAAATTCTTAATAGCAGATATCTTCTTTCCAATCTTTTCCCAAACACCTTCAGTCTCCAGTGGTGCAATTTCATCATGCAGTTCAGTTATATTTTTAATATAAATTTTCAAATATTTACTTTCGTCTGGAATGTAAGTACAACAATGTTGAACTTTCAGCATTCCACAGACTCCAACCTCTTTTGCCAATAATATATCAAGGGCAAGTCGATTTTGCAGTACCATGGCACGCATGGCAACCATTTCAGTGTTTACCAATAAAAATCCTCCAGCGGTGCTTGTTGACAAGCGATCCACTACTGTTGAAAGCCTTCTAATTTTGTTTGCATTCAGAGATATTCCCACTGCTGGTATCAATGCTCCAAAAATATCACCCACAATTTCTGACCAAGATTCTCTTTTTCTATGTGCTAAATAACTACCTAAATTATGTACACCATCTTCTCCTCTTTCCATATGAAAAATCTTCGGAAAAACCAGGCCTACTTAACATGTGCCATACCAATGGCAAACGATAATACGCCTTGTTCCCGCAAATAAAGTATAACCCAGGAAATACTGGATCTTTTCCACCTTTAAATCCCCATCCACCCATGATTCGGTATGTATCATGGCACTCACTATTACCTACAAAGTAATTATCATATGCAGTTTGATTCCTTCTAATACACAATTTCCCCTTCTGAGGCCAATCTAAAGCCATAGTTGGACTGGCTTCTCCTTTCAAGTGTTTTTCCATTTCTACATCACAGACTGTCTTTTCCACTTTTCCCTCAGATGCCTTCCTTTGCATTTTCAATCTCCTTTCTTCAACCATGTCTAAAAACATCTTTTCTTCCTTCTTTAAACTGCAAGTCAAATTATTTCTAAATATAAATTCTAATGTCAGTTGTTTAGTTTCTAAGAAAAATTCACCCAATACCTTTGCAGGTTTTACCTTATTTAGCTTGTTAATTGATGGTACTTGTGAAAATATGTTATCTACATCTGAAAAATAATACTCTATTTTCCCTGTTTGATAAAATAAACTAGCTATTACACTACAAGTTATTCCATAAGTTACTGGAAGGTGGTGATAGGTCACTCCCTCCGAAACAGATGCAGGTAACTGCATACAGATGTAGCAGTCCCTTACGTCCATAGTCTTTACATATTCATACAGTAATTTCGAAAATACATTGTTAGAAAAATCAGTTATAGACCTATCTTTATGTAAATAGTTTTTATCTATTTTAGTCGGAACTACCTTTTGAATCTTTCCTATGTTAGTTTTGTTCTCACTATGTCCTTCTACTGTATCTATAGTAACCTTAAATGAGATCAGGAGAGCAAGTATGCTCCACAGAAGCATTAGTAATCCTGTATAACAACAACACATTTTACACCATCTTTTCAAAAATATACATCTACCTTTTCTACTATCTGTGTTTGCCATTTTTGTTAAAATGGACAATGTCTTTTGACTTAGCCTCTCCTACTTCACAACTAGTTTGTCTAACCCAAGGCTCTAAGCACCTACTTGGTTCTACCAGTTTTATCTTTTCCTGTATTTTATTGTCTTTCCATTAGCAGCTTTCTTGTCTCATTCAGTTTGGCATCTCATCATCTTTCACTTTTCCTTTGTGATCAGAATACAGATTGTCCTGAACATCCGCTTCTTCTCCAATATCGGACAAGATAACTCTCGGGATTTCCGATTCTTCGTCCTCCTCAACCACTTCTGGTACAGTCACCTCTAGATTTCCTTGGTTATCCACCTCTTCTTTTACTTCAGGTAGGGCCACATATGTCCATTCTGGCGACTTATACTTCTGGTTAGGTTTCCTCGTTCTTTTGCTTTCTTTAATTACAACTATTTCTTCGTCTTTTGATTTCTCCTGACTCGTCACTTCATTCACCTGTTCAGCTCTTGGTGAATTTACTCGTGTCAGTCGATATCTCAATCTTTTTATTTTATTCGGCCAAACATCGTCTTTTGCTGCTCTTTTCAATTTACTTCCTTTATCATTCTTTTCAGTTCTCCAAGCTCTTTTTCTTAGCACTCGGCCTTCAGGTACTTCGTCTTCACTTTTCTCTGACTCTGTTTCAACTTGCCTTTTACTTTCAACAGCTTCTTTTTCCACCACTTCTTTTGTTTTTCCTACTTCTGTCCCTTCTCGAATCTCCGACACGCAATCTTCCTGCTGACTACTTGTCCCTCCTTCTAACTGGATGCTGACACCTCCTCGGGGGTCTTCCACAGAAATCTTTCCCTCTCTCTCTGTATCTGGCACCTGTCCATCTAAATGATTTATTTCTGGTGGAATTTCTCTCAATCTTTCATCCGGAACTTCTCTTTCAGTAATTTCTTTAATTGTCTCTTCACTGTCTTTTTCTTTATCTTTTCCTTGTCTTTTTCTGAAACATTGAGTTCCTTGTTCAGTCTCTGAATCTGAGCAGGTATCAGAAATCTGTAACCTTCTTCTCAGGGAAATACTTCTGGGAACAAAAGCTCTGATTCCCCCCTTTCAGGGTTTTCTTTGGTTTTTGTCTCTTCGTCATCTGATTCAGTACTGGATTCTGATTCATCAAAATATTCCTTTTCTGTGATATCCACTGGATTTGGAATTCTCAATGTGTGACTTGCATGAATCCAATTTCTCAGTCCAGCACACTTCATAGCTGTTGTTGTGGTTAAGATAACCTGTCATGGTTTTCTCCACCTTGGAACGAAACAGTTTCTTGTTCTGTGTACTTTTATTCTCACCCAGTCCCCTGGGCTCAGATCATGGGCTTGCTTCTTTTCAAGAGTGGTGGCATCCGCTCCAACCTGATGAAACACAGAATGAACTGTGTCAGCCAGGCTTTTACAGTAATCCAACACCATGTCATCAGTTAAAAGTAACAGCTTGTTGACTGGCATGAACACATGCCGCATTGCTCTGCCCATGATAATTTCATGGGGGCTCAATCCTGTAGTTCTGTCTGGAATTGATCTAATTGTCATGAGTACTAGAGACAAGACATCAGGCCATTTCATACCTGTGGCTAAACACATTTTCCCTATCCTGTTATTGATAGTACCCTTCATCTATTCCACCACACCAGAAGCCTCTGGGCGGTAGGCACAATGTAGTTTTTGCTCTACATTCAATGCTTCACAAATCAATTTTATGATCTCATTATGGAAATGTCTTCCTCGGTCTGATTCAATGGTTACTGTGAATCCAAATCTAGGGATAAATTCCCTCAAAAATAATTTTGCCACTGTTATTCCATCATTTCTCCTTGTTGGGAAGGCTTCCACCCATCTAGAAAACAAACAGACCATAACTAGAACATACCTCAACCTGTTACAAGGAGGCATCTCAATGAAATCCACTTGCATTCTGGTAAAAGGTCGTCCTTCTCGGCCTATTGTTCCTAGGCTCACTACAGTCTTTCTTCCAGGGTTGTATTGCTGACATATGAGGCATCTTTGACAAAGACTTTCTATTACAAGTCTAAATTTGGCATTGTACCAGGTCTGCTTAAATGACCTGATCATGGCATCTCTCCCTATGTGTCCCTGACCATGATACATCCATGCCATGGCAGACATCATGCTATCAGGCATAACTGGTCTTCCATCTCGATAGACCCACACATGATCCTTTTCTCTTGGTGCACATCCTGCTTTTACCCACTGTTTCATTTCCTCATCTCCTGCTTCTTCCTGTAATTGCCTCACTTCCTCCCAGGTACCTACAGTGTTAGTAAACACCAAAGAGCAAGAAATCACCTCTTTCTCCTTTGTCCTGTTTATTGAATTCTGATTACGTGCACAGTATTGAGCCATATCGTTGGCGTATTTATTGCCAATGGCGATGTAATAACCACTCTGACTGTGGGCAGCACACTTCACAACAGCCAATTGCCTAGGCAGCTGTATCGCCTCAAGCAATTTTCCAACCACCTCAGCATTCTTAATGGGAGTTCCACTCGATATCAAAAACCCTCTCTGCAGCCATATTTGACCAAAGTCGTGTACCACACCGAAGCCGTACTGGCTGTCGGTTATCACATATGCATATGCTGCACTCAACATTCCATCATCTGTTCTCAAACAGGATCCAGCTACAAACATCACAAAGTCACTTTCTGGTAAGGGCACATCTTTTATGTCAGGACGCGGTTTGGTACAGAAATCGAGTACATCCAGACAATCATGTTCTGCTTCATCTCTGACTTCCACATTCTCAGCATCAGGCAACAATGTTGAAGGATTCACATTCAAGCATCTTACAAGACTTACATTTGTTGCACCTAATATGACTTTCTCATACTTAGTCAGCCAACTATGTGTCATATACTGAGTGCGACTCCTTGTTAAAAGGATTGCCACATCTTGAGGTACAAACACTTTCACAGGATATCCCATCACAATTCCTTCACTCTGTTCTAAACTCCGACAGGTAGCAGCCACTGCTTTCAAACACCCAGGTAAGGCTACAGCTACTGGGTCTAGCATTGATGAGAAGTATGCAATTGGTCTCCTCAGTTTTCCATGCTTCTGTATTAAAACAGAGAGTGCACATCCATTTCTCTCACTGCAGTACAATTCAAACTCTTTTTCATAATCAGGCATACCTAATGCAGGTGCTTCACACAACCCATCTCTCAATCGCTTAAAAGCTGCCAATTCCTCTTTGTTCAAATCAAAAGGATCTCTCACATCACTTCTTGTCAAACGTACCAAAGGCTTTGCAATCAAAGAGAAATTGCTAATCCATTGACGACAGTATCCAACCATTCCAAGAAACATTCTCACCTCTCTTTGGGTCATGGGGGCTCTCATTCCTTTTCTGAACCTGATTCTGTCTATTGTTATCTTTCTCAGTCCTTTTTGGATATTATGGCCTAAATATTGTACTTCTTTCTTGCAAAATTGTAATTTTGATGGTGACACTTTAAGTCCTCCATCAGCCAGATGATTCAGCAAGGCTATAATGTCTATCTCACAAGCCTCACGGGTTTTCGACGCCACAAGAAGGTCGTTGATGTATTGTACTAACACTAAATTTTCGGGCATTTGTAGACTCTCCAAGGATTTCTTCAATATCTGATTAAATATTGAGGGGCTTTCTGTATACCCCTGTGGAATTCGGCACCAAGCCAAAATACGTTCGCCGAAACGAAACGCAAAAATTTGCTGGCTGTCATGGTGCAATGGGATGGAAAAGAAAGCATGGCATAAATCAATCACGGTATCCATTCTGCATCATGGGGAATCTGATACAAAATCACAGATGGATTTGGTACAATGGGACAGCAAGCAACAATTTTGTTTATCTTTCTCAAATCTTGCACTATCCTGAACTTTCCATTGGGCTTTTTCAGTCCCATAATCGGGGAATTACATGGACTACTCATTAGTTCTCTCAGAATGCCTTGTTTATCATCTTTTCAATCACAGGAGTAACTCCTTCAATTATTTCAGGTGTCAATTTATATTGAGGGACATTTGGATAGCTTACTCCTTCCTTCACTGTTATTTTTACTGGATCTACATTTCTCATTAGTCCCACATCTTCTCCTGTGAAATCCCAAACTTTTGCTTTTACGGACTGTTTCAATTCTTTAGGTAATTCATCAGGGTTAAATACAGCATACGTTTCAGTAACCTTATTTTCTCTGTTTGCCATAGTCATTTTAAACAACACATCTTCATCAGGGGTCTCAAAGGCTATCCCATCAGGGGTACAGAATATAGTGCAATTCATCTTACACAGTAAATCCCTACCTAACAAATTCACAGGACTTGTATCGCACACAACAAAGCGGTGCATTTCTGAAAATTTCCCTATGCTAACTTTCACTGGTTCTGTAAGATACATTTTAATTTGTCTGTTGGATACACCAACAGCTTAGTTACCTGTTCTTTGTTGTAGAATCCTGTCTCATTACTGTATTTCTGTGAGTTTTTGCTCTGTGGAAATGCGGTTTTGGCACCTGATTCTGTTGGGTAACAACCTGCTGCTGTCGCTGCGGTTGACCACTCACCTCATTCTGCACCTGTGGATTCAAAGATGCATTTTCATTATTAGTACTTGGGGGAAACTTACACTCAGATTTCCAATGCCCTACTCTACCGCAATTATGACACGGGAATTTCTTTTTAGCTTCTTCTATATTAAAATTTCCTTTACCTTTCCCAGAAATTAATTTTTGTCTAGGGCCTGTATTATTCGCTTGGTCTGCCAACTGAGCTTCCTGCCTCTCTGCTACCTTTACTTGTGCCCACATATCTTTCTCTTTTGATTTACGCTGTTTTGCTTCAATCTCATCACTGAAATATTTTGCATGTCTCAATACTTCATCTATTTTCTTATTTTGCCGATCTACAGTATGTTATTTGATCATCTCACTAATCTCTGGACGTAAACCATATACAAATCTGTATACAAAATGACGTAAATCCTTTTTACTCAAATTTTCATCACCACTAAATTGTTTAAAGGACAAAATCAGCTTTTCGTAATATGCATGTACTGACTCTTTGCTTTCCTGATGAGTTCTGTCAATTTTCACCCAATCTGTTTCTTTAGGAGGTACTTTATTTTTCAGAATAACCTGTTCATATTTCTTCATAACCTCTGGGTCTGGAGCCCATGTCTTTGGATCCCTAGGGTGTTCTTGGGTAGGACAATTTATCATTAATTTGCACTCTGTCCATAAATCTGCTGGCACTATTATGTCAAACAGGCTATTCAGATCAATCCATAATACTTTAGACAATTTCACAAATCTGTCTACTTGCCTATACCACTCGACAGGCTTTTTGCGTAGTCGAGGGAAATCATTCGTAAATGACAAAATATCTTGTCTAGTCCATGGAACATGTACATATCCCCCTCCTGGAATTTCTCTCATGGGGCACTCTGTCACTACCTTTTCTTTTTCTCTCACCGGGAATGCTGCAAATGTTTTATCTGAGGCATCATCTCGTTTTCGGTACCACCTGCTTCTCCATTTATCTACATCTCCCCATTTTCTCAACAAAATAATTATCTCCTTAATCTGACTTATCCGTCCTGTGGTGTTCAAATTTTCAATATCTTCTTCAGTGAAATCTATTCGATATGGTTTTTGTAAAGCCTTTACCTTTTCAATATCTATACCCATTTCATTTGCTACTTCTTCTAGTCTTTCATGCAGATTTTTCGCTCTCCATGTTACACTTTTGCACAAAAATAATAATTCCTCATCCTGATAAATTTTTAATTTCTCTGTGGGGATAGTTCCTACTATTAACTCTTCCAGTACCATTCGTAACTTGGCCACATCTATTGATTGGGATTCTTTGTCTTTTCTCTGCAAGCTTCTCAACCATTCACTCAATTCTTCTGAAGATGGACCTACTGGTTTCTCTACATTACTTCGTTCTGAATCCTTTTGTGTCTCTAATTTTGACTCCATTGTCACTGTATGTCTTTCTGCTATATTTGGGCCTATAAATGGGTTACTCGAAACATTTGGTTCGATCATACTCATTGTCTGTCTCCACGGATTTTCATCTAGGTTCTGTTTTGGCTTCTCAATCTGTTTATTGCTATTATAAGGAACTGTCAAACAATGTTCACTATCTTTCTGTTTATCGAAAATAGGCATCACAGGGCCTATAGTCACTGGAACAGTTACAGCTTCTAGATTTTTAGTCAATTCTCTTATCTTTTCAGTTAATTCTAAAGTTGTTTTCGCTAATTCTGCCGAGTTTTCACCATTCACCTTATTATCTGACTTTCTTTCTACTTCTCTAATGGAATTATTTTTCTCTGATTCTTGGGTCACTGGTTCTGACTTAATAATCTGTAAAGTTTCTCTCATTGGGGCACTTGGTGTTAACATTTCTGATTCTGGTTGATACGGAGGTGGATTTTTATAAAACATGTCATCAAGAACATCATCCTCCGATTCCTTCACTCCATACCCTCTTGATTCAACATTATGTCTTTTTTCCGTACATTTTCTACCTCCAACTTCTTCAGCAGTTCTTACGGGAAACAGACCTTCAGTCATACTCGCATTCCGCCACCTTCTCATTCTCTCATCATGAGTGTCATGCCCATATCTACCAAACATGTACTTGTATCTTCCGCCACTCCTCTGTCTCTCTCTGTCATGCATTTCATCTTCCCATTCGGTCAATGCTTCAAACTGTGTCGGTCTTGGTCTCAGTTCTAGATTCATCATTCTTTCTCACAAATTTCTCAAAACTGATAAATTAAACGAACCATGCTCTGGAAATGCCAAGACTTCATCATCTTTAGTGTATTTTACCCAATTGTCTAACCAAATACAAGTATAATATCCGTATTTCGCAACCATAAAAGATGCAGGGGTTTTCGGTGGAGGAAGTAACTGTCCTTCCCTAGTCACAATCGGTTTGTCCTTTTTAAACCATTTTTTAAATTTTCCAAACCAGGACTTTTTCTCCTTTTCTGGTGGATTGTAATACATCTTTTCTGTCTTCCTTGTATCGCTAGTCTCTCCTTACGACTGTATTATTGTTCTTGACCAATCGTAGCGCTATTCACACTAACGCACCAGTCCGGAGCGTCTACGTCACTTATGCAATTCTCCAATCCCAGTGCGACTCACACTAACGCACCAATCCGGAGCGTCTACGTCACCCTGTAATTCTCCACTCCTAGCGCGGCGTACACTAACGCACCAATCAGGAGCGTCTATGTCTCTAGCTGACTGGCCAATCCCAGCGCGGTCTTTCTGACGTCAGCAGCCGCTGCCGCAGCTCCTGCTCCTGTTGACCCCTCCTTTACGAAATTCTCTCGGTAAGCTTTTTACGTTTTTCTGATTCACAAATCGGTTAGTAACAACATAAAAACGCCACCATTGTCCGCTTCGCTAACCAAAGAACAGTCAATGACCTTTCTCACAAGAATTCCGTCTTTCCCGAGAGCAGCGCTTACTTCTGCCCTACTACGGAGTCGTTACTTCCGTTTCTCCAGAATTAAGACACCTAGGTGCCAATTCCGATCCGGTGAAAACCGGGTACGAACCGTCGGACGGAGCCTTTTCTCCGTCCGACTCGTACCCGGTGCGAAATCCATCCGAAAATGCAAGTACGATTCATACGGAAACACCATTTCCGTACGAATCGAACAAAACACCGACCGAACAGAAACTAAACACAATTCCGATCCTGAAAGGCGCAGACGTGACGTCGGTACGCATCCAGCCTACGTTTCACGAACCAGGAAGTACGATTCGAACCGACGTCATCCCGCACGGAAAATATTTACCGGCTGCCAAAAACTGCCGGGAAATCAGGACGACACACGCAAGGAGCAGCTGGACGCGACGAACAGACATGGACCCGAACCTACGTGCCATCCCTGCCCTCCTAGCAGTCCACCTGGCGTACAGGAACCGACGCAGACGCCGCAGAAGGTCAGCACAACAACCAGGGGCAAAGGGGGGGGCAGGGGCAGGACACACAACACCAACACATGGTACCAAATCACACATGGCCTGGACATACCTGACCATCAGGGCCTGGTCACTTCCAGGGGGTGGGGGCGAGGCCAGCAACGCAAGCGTCCGCCACAACGGAAGTGGATGGTCACGCGAACCGGTACGTACCCTACCCAGGCCGCAAGAGCGTGGGTACGGAACGTACCACGCGTCCCCCTACGTCACTCCAACAATGGCGGTACGGCCCGTACCCACGTCAGAAATGCCTTGGTACGGCTCGTACCAGCATTGCTGGGGTCATGTAGGGGTACGCGTGGTACGACCCGTAGCCACGCCCCCAAGGCCTGTGTACGGTGCGGACCCCACGGCACCGCAACAATGGGGGGACGCACCGTACCCACCCACCAAAGGCATGGGTACGGCCCGTACCCAGGCACGCAGCGCGTGGGTAGGGGCATGTACGGACCGTACCCCCACCCGTGGAAGTACGGCCCGTACCCCCACCCGTGCATGTACGCCCCGAACCCCCACCCGTATATGTACGCACCCAAGCACCACCCGTGTATGTACGCCCCGAACCCCCACCCGTGTATGTACGCACCGAACCCCCACCCGTGTATGTACGCCCCGAACCCCCACCCGTGTATGTACACACCGAACCCCCACCCGTGTATGTACGCCCCGAACCCCCACCCGTGTATGTACGCACCGAAACCCCACGCCACCCGTGTATGTACGCCCCGAACCCCCACCCGTGTATGTACGCACCGAACCCCCACCCGTGTATGTACGCCCCGAACCCCCACCCGTGTATGTACGCACCGAAACCCCACCCGTGTATGTACGCACCGAAACCCCACCCCAGCACTGTATGTACGCACCAAACCCCCACCCGTGTATGTACGCACCGAACCCCCACCCCACCCTGGTATGTACGCCCCGAACCCCCAGCCGTGTATGTACGCACCGAACCCCCAGCCGTGTATGTACGCACCGAACCCCCACCCCACCCTGGTATGTACGCCCCGAACCCCCACCCGTGTATGTACGCACCGAAACCCCACCCCACCCGTGTATGTACGCCCCGAACCCCCACCCGTGTATGTATGCACCGAACCCCCACCCGTGTATGTACGCACCAAACCCCCACCCGTGAATGAACGGACCGAACCCCCACCCCCCCCAGCCGTGTATGTACGCACTGAACCCCCCCCAGCCGTGAATGTACGCACCGAATCACCACCCGTGTATGTACGCACAGAACCCCCACCCGTGTATGTACGCCCCGAACCCCCAGCCGTGTATGTACGCCCCGAACCCCCACCCGTGTATGTACGCACCGAAACCCCACCCCACCCGTGTATGTACGCCCCGAACCCCCACCCGTGTATGTACGCACCGAACCCCCACCTGTGAATGAATGGACCGAACCCCCACCCCCCCCAGCCGTGTATGTACGCACTGAACCCCCCCCCCAGCCGTGAATGTACGCACCGAACCACCACCCGTGTATGTATGCACAGAACCCCCACCCGTGTATGTACGCCCCGAACCCCCAGCCGTGTATGTACACCCCGAACCCCCACCCGTGTATGTACGCCCCGAACCCCCACCCGTGTATGTACGCCCCGAACCCCCACCCGTGTATGTACGCACCGAACCTGCAATAAGAATGGTGTGTGCCAAACACCCCCAGCAGTGCCCAGACATAGGAGGGGTGGGTGCAGAGTCCTCCCAGCAGTGCCCAGACACAGGAGGGGTGCGTGCAGAGTCCTCCCAGCAGTGCCCAGACACAGGAGGGGTGGGTGCAGAGTCCTCCCAGCAGTGCCCAGACACAGGAGGGGTGGGTGCAGAGTCCTCCCAGCAGTGCCCAGACACAGGAGGGGTGGGTGCAGAGTCCTCCCAGCAGTGCCCAGACATAGGACAATATACCCCATCAACAAGTTCAGTGACCAACAAGGGCGATACCCCAGATGCAGGCGGAGCCATCGCTGAGCCAGCATGGCTATATTGAACGGCAACCCTCACACATCCAGGAAATGTAGACACAGCACAGCACAGCATTTGGGAGACACCCTGCAGGGAAAATGGCCTGCTCCACAGAGGATGGAACACACCTTGGGACAATGTCACCATACAGTGAGAGCAAACATGACCAAATACCATTGGCAGAGACCTTTGTGATGGCACGCAGATGGCAGGGTACACCCCATGAGCAGCACACTCCAACATTTCACAGACCCCTAACACATTATCACCACCCCAACGCAGGGAGCACCAGCACCAACAGCAAGTCCAGGAAAGCATCAGTGTGCAAAACAAAAAGAAAATGCTTTATTCAGCAGGAAAATATCTCTGAGAAAATGTCCACTATGTACAAGGGCCATGGGCCAGCCCAGCAGCAAAGTCCGGGGGGGGGGGTACACATCGGGACGTGTGTCCCCTAGCTTGCCTGCACAGTTCACAAGTCCATTTCATCCACAGAAGAGGGGGCATCAGGGGGAGGGTGGAAACAGGCACCGCAGGGACAGGAGGGGAAAGGGTAGGTGTTGTGGGTGCAGGGAGGGATGATTCTGCCACAGGGGGGGTGCCAGCGCCAAAGGTGGAGGACAGAATGGCGCTGCACACGTCGGCAAGTTCCCCCAGCGACTCCCCCGCACCCAATCCAACCACAGGCCCCAAGGAGGGGGGGGGCAAAGGGATGGGTCGCAGCGCCACTGGGGGAGGGTGTGGACAGGGTGGGGGACTCAACTCCCCTGGCCGGGTCCCGCCTCCACCGCTTGCGGGGTGGTGTCATCCTGGGGCTGGGGGGCACACTCGCAGTGGATGATGCTGTCACCGACTGTTGGCCAGGAGAGCTAAGGGGAGTGGATTTGGAGGGAGTGGGTTGTGTGGAATGCGGACTCCCACTGTGGCTGCGTGTTCTACGTTTCCCCCCCGACCCAGTGGGTGTGCCTTCCTCACCCTGTGTGTGCATGACAGGAGGTGTGCGCTTCGACTTCCCTGGTGGTGTGGTGCCTGTGTCTGTTGGGGTGCGTGCACGCTGACGTCTGGATGTGCCTGTGACAGGCACGGGAGTGGGAATTGTGGATGGGGTAGGGGGGGTACGCAGCGCTGCAGGAGATCCAGTGCTGCAGTCAGTGTGGAGTCTATGGACCTCAGCAACTGCCGTTGGTCAGACTGCGCAGCCGACATGCCCTCCATGTATGCCTCCATCTGGGTCAGCACCTGGGTGTGGGCATGGAGGACATTTAGCATCGCAGTCTGACCAACCTGCAACTGCCTCAGGATGTCCACAGACTCCGCACTCACCGCAGCAGTGGTGACAGGGGCAGGGGGTGCGGTGCCTGGCAGGAAGGAGACATGTGGGGACCGAGCACGGAGGGAAGGGCCACGAGCATGTGGGAGGCCGGTGATGGAACCTGAGGTGGCGGGGGGATGTGGAGGGCTGCCATCAGCTGGGGGGGCAGACTCCGCCACCTCTTGGAGCTCAGCCTCGGACCCGTCTGCGTCATAGTCTGTGTTGGCAGTCGACAGGTCCTCTGCCTCACTCCCTTCGGCCTCCGTGCCACTCCATGTGCCAGACAGGACAGCACTGCTGGCACTGGTGCTCAATCCCTCCTCCCGGTCCGTGCTAGTGTCTCCTTCCGTGTCCCCCGGCGATGCTGTGGGCAAGGTGAAGAGACAGGAGATAATCAGACACCTGTACACATATGTCACATGAGTCAAATATACATAGGTCACATTGCATAGCCTGAAAAGCAACAGGAGTAACACCTACAAAACAATGTACACATGTAGGCCATGGAACACACAGTTTTTCGACCCACCATGCCACTGAGACACAATGGAGAGCATGACACAACAGCAAATCACTGCACCTGAAATTTTACAGAGGAGCCAGCCTCTGGGGACAAATGTGCACAGCACCTGCACCACACTGCGTCGTCAAAAAGGGATGAGCATGAATGATATACATTTACTCTTGCCGCATGCTGCAAAGGCAATACATTAAACCAGGCAAAACATGACTGGGTCACTGCACCTTGAGCGTATGTCCAGTCAAACATCACACACAGGCTAAACCCAGCAAGGAGGATGAAGCTCCTGACATGTAGGCCTTGTACGCACAAACCACCCACACCTGAGACAATCTCATTGAGACGGAGAAAGTATGTACACCTCTCACTCTGGGATGAAAACACATGGCCTCCACCAATTAATGACTGTACACACACAGCCCCTGGTGGCCATGTCCACACATCATTGACAGGCAAACATCATCAGATTGTCTCAACAACACACACAGGTAATGCCCACTGTGAGTATGCACAAGCAAAATGGGTCCCCCTGTACAGTGGACACATGTAGCAACCTGTAGGTCCAACAGTTGAGCCCAGGGTACAATGCCACCCTACCCAACCCATGGCGAAGACACAGTGAATGGCCATATTGTTGGATGACGCACATGAGACCTAGGAAGAGGTGCCCCAGGGCACAGTACTGCCCACACTCCTCCATGGTCCAGGATGGACATGACTGCAAATTAAGCAACCGTCCCTGCACTTAGCAGGCCTCCCACTCAGGCACATCATGTCAGAGGGCACACAATTGGACATGCATGCTGGAAGGCTGTACAGTTTGGAGACACACCCCTATGTCGTGATTCACAATCAGTGCCAAGTGACATGGACACCACAATGACTGAAATTGGCCATGGCACACGCAAGGTCCCCATACCCCACATCTTGCCATACTTGCACATCACCCCCACACATGATGCTGATGGCATAGGGCACCTGCATGAACTGCCTGCCTAAATAACCTTGTGCAAGAGTGGCTACACACAGACCAGGGAACACATGGCAAGGAGGGGAAGGGAGGGAGTGAGAACAGCACCGGGCTACTTTGGGGACAAGTTGACGCACTGCACAATCAAACCCTGGCAGTGTATCCATGCAACTGCGCACTTACATTGGCTGGGGACACACAACTGACACACATGTACCTACCCCCTTCCTGCTGCTGCTTCTCCTGTAGGCGCCTGTCCATATCGGGGAAGACCACCGCCAGCACACGCTGCTGGATGTGGGTCAGACGACGGCGCCCACGGTTCTTACGGCTCTCAGGTGAGTCCCCCAGCAGGAGCCGTGCAATCCTCCTCGTCCAGCACCGGATGTCCTGCCAGCGTTTCCTCACCTGAGACAGGCTCCGCCTCCGACCCTCTGTACCCCTCACGGCACTGACGGCTTCCCTCCAGATCTCCCCCTTGGCAATGGCGCCTACCTGTGAGGATGCAAAAGTGAGAATACATTAATCCACATGAGCAAAGACACAGAGACACACATATAGAACAATCCTCTTTATGAACAGGCCATGGTATGCATGCAACTAATTGCACCTTTGTCATAGGGACATTATCCACTGTGGAAGGCCAAATGCACTACGTGCCATTGAAAGTACACGGGTGGCATGAGGGGTACCACACACTCACTGACCAGGGATCACACTGTGCCTCACAGGCTACACCAGGATTATGTACAGCACCTCACAGCAGTCACCTGCCCCAGCACACTGATGCTACCTCAGCAGAGTACACAGACACACACAGGTACAGGACAATCACATGGCATTGCCAACTGCGGGTACACACCTCACTCTGCCCATGTGCCAGTAGACGGGGGGTGTCACAGGTGTGGGGCTGGCTCAGCACGGCATGCACACAGCACTGCTCCCTGCTCACATCGGATGGCCAGGCTATATCCATCCCTCATGCTGCTTGTGTGCAACACTCCCCATATGCACTCACCCACATGACAGGGAACTTACACACACACCAATGTGCAGGGGACGAACACGGCCTTTGGACACTCACAGCACAGGTACACTGAACAAACACACATCCATGGGTACTGACACCTGTCACACTGGGGGGAACACAGGATCACATCAGGACTGTGGTAACAACATCCCCAGGAGGAGTATGCAGGCAGAATGTGGCATGCACCTTGCATTCATTGTCACAGTAGGCACTATGCAAGTGAGGAGTGCACACAGGAAACACAGCATGCTCTGCATGGGTGACATGAGGCCTTCCACACCCTGGGACCCACTCCAAACAACAGTGCATGTCTGTCACACATGGACACAATGCCAGAAGTCACTGTCACACAAAAGGGGCACAGTCTAAGCTAGTGGAGTCTGCACTCACCTGAACCCCTGGTTGACCATACAGGCTCTGGAACTGTGGGAGGATCACATCTATCAGGGCAAGGTTCTCCTCCTGGGTGAATGGCTGTGACCTCTCCACAGTCCTGGACATGGTGCCAGAGGAATCACTATCAGCAGCAGTGGTCATGGATGAATGGATGTGCAGGCAAGTGCTCTCTCATGGGACCTGGCTGCCTTATATATGCCTGGCTGGCCTGTTCATGTATAGGAGTACAGATTGATTGGTCAGTCACATTTGCATCCTACGTTTCATCCAATCCCTTCAAACCTACCCCAGTGTGTGGCTTTGCATGGTTTCAGTTTTGATGATGATGTCAAGTCAACATCCACATTGCAACAATGTAGATTCTTTCAAACTGACTTCTGCTGGGCACCTGGTGCTCAAATTCAAAAATCTAACTCAGTCTCCATGGCAACCATCATGCATTTAGGCCCTTATACTTGTCCCTCATGTGTCCCCTATGTGTTTTCATACATTTACACACAGGTACGGTGCGTTCCACGCCCTAGGGCACCCCACAAGCAGTGATACGGACCGTACACGCGCTTGTACGGTCCGGATCACAATATGGGCGCTGGCGTATGCGTACGCCACAGTAGTACGGACTGTACACGCGCTTGTACGGTCCGGATCACAATATGGGCGCTGGCGTATGCGTACGCCACAGTAGTACGGACTGTACACGCGCTTGTACGGTCCGGATCACAATATGGGCGCTGGCGTATGCGTACGCCACAGTAGTACGGACTGTACACGCGCTTGTACGGTCCGGATCACAATATGGGCGCTGGCGTATGCGTACGCCACAGTAGTACGGACTGTACACGCGCTTGTACGGTCCGGATCACAATATGGGCGCTGGCGTATGCGTACGCGACTGTGGCGTACGCATACGCCAGCGCCCATATTGTGATCCGGACCGTACAAGCGCGTGTACAGTCCGTACTACTGTGGCGTACGCATACGCCAGCGCCCATATTGTGATCCGGACCGTACAAGCGCGTGTACAGTCCGTACTACTGTGGCGTACGCATACGCCAGCGCCCATATTGTGATCCGGACCGTACAAGCGCGTGTACAGTCCGTACTACTGTGGCGTACGCATACGCCAGCGGCAATATTGGCCCAGGGACCCTATACACGCACTCCGAGCGTATGTACGGTGCGTTTCACAACTGTCAGTGGTGACAGGCGGCACACAGACAGGAATGGAGCGGTCAGGTATTGCCAAGGGTGGACACCAATGCATTGTCTGTGCAATACCACATGTGTGTGACACAGGTGTGTCAGGATGTGATGTGGCACTTTACCCCTGAGGTGTGGGCAAAGCACATGTACGATGAGCTGTGTACACATGTCGTGTGTGATGGTGCGCATTGTACCACACATCCCCTGCACTCCTTTGACATGTGTGCATGTCGTACACACTAGTGGAGCCATGAGTCACTTGCATGTCCCAGTCACGGACACCCGCACCTGTCCCCTGATGCCAGGTACACGGAATATTACACATGACATGTGTATGGCTGCGTTGCACGCTGCAACCATGTCATGTGTGTGGCATGTCTTTCCATGATTTTGCTGTAGGTGTGTGGTCCAATGCATCAGCAGTTGCTGCTGCCAACATGTGTCTGTGTGTAGATGGCCATGGCACACTGTTCCGCACACCAGCCCACATATGTGATTTGCCATGAGGTGTGTATGTATGCAACTACACGGAGTATCAACACAAGTACATATCCACATGCTCTCTATGTATGTTCTGTCTCGACATGTACTCCTCCAAGGCAATGTGTGTGGCCTGTCCTATTCCTATGACATGTGACCAGTGCATATCGCATCCAACAACCTGTCTGTACCATACGCATACTACTTCTGCACATGTGTGGATGTCTGTGAATCCTGTAATGCGTGTGCATGTTCACTTACACTGGCCCACAGCTAGTCTCATGCCATGTCATCGTGATCTTGCCCCCCTCCGTTAGTGGCTGTCCCTTGGTAGGAGTGTCACCTGACTGGCGTACGTGTCCAGGAAATGTGGCACAGACCTGACTCAGAATGTGGCATATGTGTATTGGCTGTGTAACATGTGCTCAGTGCATTGACAATGTCGTTGTACAGTGCTCACTCTTCGGTGTTCCTTCCATTTCACTGCAGGGCTCCGCCTCTCCCTCGACGTATGCCAGACATGGCTGCCCTGCATGAACGGGACTGTATACGCCGCTACAGATTCAGCCAACGGTTGATTGATGAGTTGACTGGCCGGCTGGAAGCACAACTCCTCCCGCGCCACAGGTATCCCAGTGCACTGACACCCAAGTTGAAGGTGATGGCAGCCCTACATTTCCTTGCCACGGGTACGTTCCAACATACCATTGCTGATGTCGGGGGCATGTCCCAGACGATGTTCAGCCGTGTTCTGCATGATTTCTTAGAGGCCATGTTGGTTCACCTGGATGAGTACATTAAATTCCCAATTCGTGAGCAGTTGACAGATGTCAAGCGTGAGTTCTATGCCCTGGGAGGGATGCCCCATGTCATTGGGTCCATAGATGGGACACATGTTGCGTTGGTACCACCACAGGCACAGGAGGTGGTGTATAGGAATCGCAAACATTATCACTCCATTAATGCCCTTGTGGTGTGTCTGTCCAACATGGTGATTTCACATGTCTGTGTTCGCTTTCCAGGATCAGCACACGATGCCTTCATCATGAGGCGTAGCAGGCTGCCTGAAATGATGCTGCAGCTGCGGAACGAGCGAGAATGTATTGTTGGTGGGTAGACTCTGGCAGTTCAGTGTTTGGCGTCATCTTCCAATCTCACTGCCTGTGCTGACACACTTCTGTCCATGATGTTTCCTTGTAGGGGACGCTGGCTATCCCAACATGCCATGGTTGATGACGCCTGTCCGCAACCCCAGCACGGCTGCCGAGCACCGCTACAACAACGCACATGGGCGGACCAGGAGAGTCATTGAGAGGACGTTTGGACTTCTGAAGAGCCGATTCCGGTGCCTCCACAAGACCGGCGGAGCACTCCCATATGCCCCGGTGAAGGTGTGCAAGATCATCATCGTCTGCTGCATGCTGCACAACATGGCAGTGGAGGAAGCTGTTCCACTCATACTGGATCAAGATGACCAGGACCATCCACCCGTGGAGGATGAAGGCCTTGGTGACGGGGCAAGTGATGTGGAGGAGGAGGAGGCTGTGGAGGACATGCGGAGTCGGCTCATACGCAACTTCTTTGCTTAGTGGTGAGTTCCAGTGTCTGAGTGTGCACGCATTGGGCCGTGTGTGGCATGTGTTGCAATGTGTGTGTCCATCTGCATGTCTGCCAAGTGAGTCAGTGGTGTGTATTGAAGTGTCACTCGAGTGATGGCGCAATGGAAGGATGTTGTCTGAGGGTCATCATTGTCACCTGTCATGTTGACAACATGATACGTGTTGAGTACATGCTTGCGGATGTGCTCCTTTGGGCTGACTCCTTGTGTGTCTCTCTTCCACAGGTCCATGGGCATGCTGTCTGCTGGTGGCATTGTTGTGCTCCTGCTACTCCTCATGAACACAGCAACATGTGCTGATTCTGCGTCACATGCACGGGCAAGTTTTGAAATCTCCTTAGGGTAAGGGATGCCTCACGGCGTTTTGGGTGTGTGAATTGTTTGTAGTCTGTGTGCACTTCTCCGGTTCATGTGTGTTCCATTTGCATACATGTGGATCCTACATGGGGAACATGACATGGGGCAGGCTTCACCTGGAGCCATGGTCAGACTTGGTGACTGTCATGTGGCAGGGGATTGGGGATTGTGATGAGGCCATCATTGTGTGTAACACTGACCTCGGAAACATACAGGTTGCACCGGGTTGACATGGTGTGTGATTGCCCCATCAGGGCCTCAATGGTGTATAGCGGCCTCTCCGTGGCAGCAGGGGGTGTTTAGCTGTTATCCGTCACTTGTGTGCCAGTTCAATGGAATACCAGCATCTGTGTTGCAATGGGGGGTGCCAGTGTTGCTCCCACATGTTCATCCACATGACCTGTGTATGTGTTGACAGAGTATCATTGTCATTCCAACACACATGACTAATAAATTTGTCCCTCTGTCTCCAAGGTGCCTCTTCCCTGTCAATGGTGGCCTGTTGCCACTGTGCGTGCGGCATGTCTGGCATAGTTTTCAGAGGTGGTGCATATGTGTCTATGTGTAGAGTGACAAGATGCTAGGGGTTTGTCAGGGAGTGGGAACTGTATTATGCACAAGATGCACAGTTCCATCCACCTCAAGGCAAGAGAGACCATCCCCCAGGGCAACTACAACATCCGTGTCGAATCCTACCCTGCAGTCTACGGACATGTGCCTTACGACTCCCATGATACTTGTCCATATCCGGAGTGCATCTGCACAGCTCTGCTACTGCGTCGGGCAACCAGGCCACATCAACGTCCAAACGGGATGGGGGAATGTTTCACAGCCAGCTGCAGGATGACCTTCTCGATCCACGCCCACACTCATGATGCAGCCCACAACCCCAACACAACCATGTGGCACTGTGATCCAAAACTGCATTCTGGCATCTCCATGCATCCAACCTTGGGCTAGCCACCATTCTCAACATCCGCCTGACGCAAGCATGCAGGACATTGTAGGGACACATGTCTAGACATACCTGGGAGCGGCAAGCCAGGTCACTCCACATGATCCCTGACCTCTGCGCATGACTGTTGCTCCCCTGAATGTGTCTGTAGCCACAGTTGTGCGGGAACCACTCAGCTGGTTGGGCCCAGCACAGGTGAGTATGGTACTCCATGTCTGTATCAGATGATACATTGGGACCCATGTGTGTCCTGGGCAAGACTGAGACCCCACGGTTTGGATGGTTGGAGTTAATTCTGAGATCAGGCATGCTTTGACTTTACGACACACACATGTATTGTAATAATGCAGAATCACGGCATCATCTTGTAAGTGTGATTAATTTATTTGTGGTGGGGTACGGGTTTGTGGGGATGACAAGAGGTGCACAGCGGGAGTGTAGAATCCAAAGTTCACTGGGGGAGTTGGTATCCTTGCCGTTGCAAAATGTCAGAGTCCATGCCACAGTCTTCGTCAACATAGGTCAGACAGTGACCAGCAAATCCATGTGGCAGAGAATGTCATGTGCTGCTATTGGGCCAGAGGGCCAGGTGCCAGGCCAGGTGACCTGGGAGATGGTGATGTTCTGCT
Source organism: Triturus cristatus (assembly GCF_964204655.1). Lineage (NCBI taxonomy): Eukaryota > Metazoa > Chordata > Amphibia > Caudata > Salamandridae > Triturus > Triturus cristatus. The sequence continues at coordinate 446,845,978 of NC_140584.1, forward strand.
GACTCTCACAGTCTTTTTCGTGGACGACCCTCGGAAGCAGGCCGTGACGATGTCTGTGACGCTCCGTCGGATGAATCCTCCTCCTCCTGATCCCTCCCTGTGTCTGGTAATGGCCTTCGCCTGGTGCCACAGGGAGGGTTGCCCATGTTGTCGGCAATCCGACGGAGTACACCGGTCATTTGGGTTTGCACCGCCACGAGCTCAGCCTGTCTATCCTCCATCCTTCCTTGGTGTTGCAGTTGACAGGCATGTTGCTGGGCCTGCAGGGTCTTCATCTCCTGGAGGGTCCCCTTGATGTCATTGAGGGTGGACGCAATCTGGTCCATGCCCCTGGTGTCACACCGGTATGTATCCAGGATGTTGCTGACCTGGGACACTACCGGGTCCTGAGCTGCCTGGTCAGGTTCGCGCCTCCGCCGTCCTCCACTCCCGCCACCCCTGCCCACGTGCACCTGGCCTGCCGTTGTGGGTGCATCGGGTCTCCGGGACCCCTGAGGGATGGCATCTGCGTTGCCGCCTGCCTCCTCCTGGGTGCCCGGAGGACCGTGTCCCTCCTGGGCAGACTGGCTGGGTGGTCGTGTGCGGGCAGGGCTCCTGGACGTCTCCTGGGATGTGGCAGGAATGGGGGTGGTGGTTGGCACAGTTGTACCTGACGCAGGTGCTGCAGGTGGTTGGACACCAGAGGGGCCAGGTTGGTCTGGGTCATCCACGGAGTGGTGAGAGTCATCGCTGGCGGTGGGGTCCTCATCCCGCGGAGCCTGGTCCTGTGAGACTTCCCCCCCAGTGTTGGGGGGTGTTCGTCGACGTTGACCTGTGTGTGAGAGAGACAATGTTAACAGTGTCACATGTGGCATCCATGTTTCATGCATTTCTGATTTGGCACTCTTCCTCTGGGTAGTTGGATCTGTCTTGCATTCCTCTCACAGTGCACTTGTGCATGGGTATGTCCCTTGGCCACAGCTGTCAGGGCTTTACGCTGTGTGAGACACAATCTTAGTTGATGCATCTATTTGGGTACACAGTCAGCAGTGTGGTGTGCGGGCGTAGCGAGCCATGCAGAGGCGCCTTACGTGTTGCACTGTACGTGGCCAAATGGTGTTTTGCCAAGGCAATTTGATGTTGCAGGTAGGGGACTGAAGCATTTGTGACAGGGTTCTTACCGACACAGTGGGTGGGTATACTGGGTGTGTGGTTTGGTCTGTGCCTGCAGCACGGATGGACTCGTGCACAGATTGACACATGGACCGGTCTTCATCTACGGAAGGGGGGGTTTGAGGCACTGCCAGACCTGGTCTACATGCACACAGTCCACCGGCTGACGAGTGGACATGGCCACACCACCCAAGGGTGATTTAGTCTCCCTGTGTCTCCCTTCCTCCCTCCCTCTGTCACCCTCCTCCCTCCCTCTGTCGGTCTCCCTCTGTCACCCTACTCCCTCCCTCTGTCTGTCTCCCTGTGTCCCCCTCTGTCTCCTTCCCTCTCATTCCCCCTCTCCCTCCCTCTCTTTGTCACTCTCTGTCACCTCAGGCCAGCTTCCTGGGCACACACAGTTAGCCGGTCTTTGAATGGCCATTGGCTTGTTCATGTGAGTTAGTCCCTGTTCTCCGGGCACCCATTGGGCAGTGTGTCTGAGTGTAGGCTGCTGCTGTGGCGGTGTGTGCTGAGACTCTATCAGAGCGATGCATCTTCATTGTCTGCTGTAATGTGCAAATTGTGCCTTCAGACCCATGTCATCCTGCATGGCAGCCACCATTTGCAGGCAAGACAGTACTGTGTGGGTACACACAGTTTGTATGGCTGTGCCCTGGGCCATATGGGCTGAGGGCATTGTTGTGTGCTTGTGAGTTGCTCAATGTTAGTTTTGATGCCCCCACTCCCAGCATCGACCACATCCTGTGTTGTGTTGGTGTTTTGTGTGGCCTGTGACTTGGCATGGCCCTGATTGATGCATGGGGCATGGAGGCGCTAGTGGCATGTGTGTGTTTGTGGAGTGTTGTTGTGTGCGGTGGTGGCTTGGGGGGGGTGGCATGCATGATTGATTGTGTATGGCATCCCCCCCATGTGAGGTGAGTTGTTTGTGTACTCACCAGGGTCTGGGAGTCCAGGCAGTCCGTGTAGTCCCTCCACCGCCAGCGTGGACATCACCTTCTCCTCCCAGGGATGGTATTGTACCGGTCTGGGGGGCGGCCCTCCTCCAGTGATGTTCCCCTGGTTGTGATTGTCAGTCATCTTCCTCTTGACCGTCCTCCGCAGATCGTACCACCTTGATTGGCACTCGTGCCTGGTCCTTCTGGTGGTCCCAACAGCATTCACAGAATCGACAATCCTCTGCCACATGGCCGTTTTTTCGGATATGCTGGTCTGTCTGACCAATGTCCCAAAGAGCTGTGGCTCGACTCTGAGGATTTCGTCGACAAGGATCTCCAGCTCCTCCTTTGTGAACTTTGGATTCTTGGTGGTGGACATGGCGTGGGGTGTGGGTGTGGATGGTTGTGGGTGTGTGGGTGTGGTAGTGGAGGTGTGTGTGTGAATGTGATGAGGGGGTGTTTGTGTACGTGGTTGTGTGAAGGTATGCAAGTGTGAGGTTCAAGTATGGTGGTGTGGGTCGTCTGTGGGCTCTGGCAGCAGTGGGTCTGTTGCAAAGGCTCATGGTTTGTGTGTGTGGTCCATTTTTATTGGTCCATTTGTGGGTGTGGCTGTGTTTGAAATTTGTGTGGGTGTGTTATGAGGAGTGATTGAGTTTTGGGCCTCTGTTTGGCAGTTTGGCAGTTGCAGGTGAGTGTATGTGATGTTTGTGGGGTTGTTGGGCATGTTTGGTGGTGTGGGGAAACTCTAATTGACTCTCCTTGTGTAAATATGGTTTGTCCTGGTTCAGTACGTGTGTTTTTGGCGTCAGTACGGTCCGTACATGCACTGGTGGGGGTACGGTCCGTACATTCCCTGGTGGGGTGTGGGTACGGCCGTACATACACGGGTGGGGGTTCGGTGCGTACATACACGGCTGGGGTGGGGGTTTGGTGCGTACATACACGGGTGGTGGTTCGGTGCGTACATACACGGCTGGGGGGGGTTCGGTGCATACATACACGGCTGGGGGGGTTCGGTCCGTTCATACACGGGTGGGGGTTTGGTGCGTACATACACGGGTGGTGGTTCGGTGCGTACATACACGGCTGGGGGGGGGGGGTTCGGTGCGTACATACACGGCTGGGGGGGGTTCGGTCCGTTCATACACGGGTGGGGGTTGGGTGCGTACATACACGGGTGGGGGTTCGGGGCCGTACATACACGGGTGGGGGTTCGGGGGCGTACATACACGGGTGGGGGTTTGGTGCATACATACACGGGTGGGGGTTTGGTGCGTACATACACGGGTGGGGGTTTGGTGCGTACATACACGGGTGGGGGTTTGGTGCGTACATACACGGGTGGGGGTTTGGTGCGTACATACACGGGTGGGGGTTCGGGGGCGTACATACACGGGTGGGGGTTTGGTGCGTACATACACGGGTGGGGGTTTGGTGCGTACATACACGGCTGGGGGGGTTTGGTGCGTACATACACGGGTGGTGGTTCGGTGCGTACATACACGGCTGGGGGGGGGTTCGGTGCGTACATACATGGCTGGGGGGGTTCGGTCCGTTCATACACGGGTGGGGGTTCGGTGCGTACATACACGGGTGGGGGTTGGGTGCGTACATACACGGCTGGGGGGGGGTTTGGTGCGTACATACACGGGTGGGGGTTCGGTGCGTACATACACGGCTGGGGGGGGTTCGGTCCATTCATACACGGGTGGGGGTTTGGTGCGTACATACACGGGTGGGGGTTCGGGGGCGTACATACACGGGTGGGGGTTTGGTGCGTACATACACGGGTGGGGGTTTGGTGCGTACATACACGGGTGGGGGTTCGGGGGCGTACATACACGGGTGGGGGTTTGGTGCGTACATACACGGGTGGGGGTTTGGTGCGTACATACACGGCTGGGGGGGTTTGGTGCGTACATACACGGGTGGTGGTTCGGTGCGTACATACACGGCTGGGGGGGGGTTCGGTGCGTACATACACGGCTGGGGGGGGTTCGGTCCGTTCATACACGGGTGGGGGTTCGGTGCGTACATACACGGGTGGGGGTTGGGTGCGTACATACACGGCTGGGGGGGGTTTGGTGCGTACATACACGGGTGGGGGTTCGGTGCGTACATACACGGCTGGGGGGTGTTCGGTCCGTTCATACACGGGTGGGGGTTTGGTGCGTACATACACGGGTGGGGGTTCGGGGGCGTACATACACGGGTGGGGGTTTGGTGCGTACATACGCGGGTGGGGGTTCGGTGCATACATACGCGGGCGGGGGGGTGGTGGGGTGTTCGGCGCGTATGCGGGCACATGTCTCCATGGTTGCTATGGGAGTTCGGTTCGGACAGTGTTTTTTGCGTACGGTTGTGAAATGGGGAGGACGGGAGGGATCGTACTTGCGCTGTCGGACTTTATTTTTCCGCACGGTGGGTTTTTCGACCGGGGACGTGTCGGTGACTTTTCCCGACCCGAGGACGTGTGGGGAAATCTTCCCAATGCGATTCGTATGGACTTTTTTCCGTTCGAATCGTACTTGGCAGTTTGTACGCTACTTTGACGATTCGGACGGAAAAAAATCCGGATACGAGTCGGACGGGGAATTTTTTTACAGGATCGGAATTGGCACCCTAGTTGGAGACCCGATGCTCCTGAGAAATAAAACCAGAGTTTCACAATTAACCTGAATGCCTTTTCATCCACGCACTTTCACACGTAAAATGTAGTACATTCACACAGTACATTCTGTCTTTCCCGAGAACAGCGAACAGTCTGTCCTACTACAGAATTATGACATTCGTTAACAAAGTAGCACTTCCCTCTACTTTATCCTTCTAGCAAGCTTAGGGAACACCTATTACCTTTCCAGTGATAAGCGTTATCAGAGCTCCTTCTGGACTTCTGGTACCTAAGACCAAAATTTCACAGGTGACCTTCGCTACCATACACTTCTCTCATACAGAAAATGTCCCTAATGGCAACACACGATGATGTTACCGAATCGAACCCAGACGATGCGTCGTGCAACTTCACTCGTTACACGTTTCCCCTGTGTACCTACAGGGCAACAACAATTCCGTCTTTCCTGAGAGCAGTGTTTACCTATGCTCTACTACGGAACTGTAACAAACTTCCGACTTCCTACATCCCAGAAGCCGTGCCAACAACATAGAACTCAACGCGACTCAACATAGAGTGTTAATACATAAACCAATACTTTCCAATAATCAATAAGCTATTTACAAGCCATAATCACCAAACCAAAACAATAAAAAACATAACTCTGCTACCAGAAAAACTGTTCCAGCGCGGAAAACTGGGTAACGGGAATCGAGACAAAAACGCTGTACCTAATATTTATCCTCCCTTGGTCACAGACCAAATATCACATTAACACATTCACTCGCGCAATCATTGGTGGGGCCCATAACACCAACATTCACACTCTTCTTCTCACTGGCCTGTACTTTCGGGAGGGATAACTGTTTCCAAGCGTTGACATGAAATGAATACCTTATAACTAATAGAGAGGAAAATTTATTTACATTTCTATACACAAATACCTTTATTACTGCACATCTTAATCCTAAACATCAAGATACTCCTTCCACGTAGTCGACAGATCAATTTAGTTGTTTTGTGTTTAGTGATTTAGTCCAGCTAAATATTCTCAAATCCCTGATCTGCTCCTCTTCAATAAATGACCAAACACATTTTCTGATTAATCAATAGTTTTGTTTATCTAATAATGCAAGAATTTAGTTCCATCTAGTAAATTTATTAATCAGTACGCACATCACAGAACACCATATTTACCTATTCTGGCTATCTGTCGTCCACAAAGTCATCAGTTTTAGTCGTCAGCACGCTACAGTCGCAAAGATCAGGTCAAGGACCAGAGACGTGGCAATATCGATCAATGCCCATAGAATGTTCGATAGTCCGTAGTTCATCAAGAAATTGGGCAGCAATTCAGTCTGTCAAAGATTCAGGTGCACAGCCGTCACGTAGCGTCACCGTCGTCTCCGTCAGCATGGAAATATGTCATTCAGCAGCAGAGCTAGCCCTTCCCTAACTATTCTACCGTCTTTTATAATAAAAGTAATGACAAAATGTAACATTTGCTTCGTTTGGGCTCTTCCAATTGGTCCGTTCAGATCGTCCGTTTTGGTTTCACAGAGCCTATTGTCAGGCATGATCCATCCGGTTTTTATAAATGTCTATTGTCAGAGCTCTTGGCAGGCGTCCCATCGTGACCTTGCTAAGGCTCATCGTTTTTGGGGTCAGGCTGAGGCTACTGGTACGGATGCTTCGCACATGCGCACTTGGTCTGAAACCTCGTGGAATGGTAGCCGTCGCGTCGTGTGTGTCAGGCGGCCATCTTGTCTTTAGGCCCAAAGGATAACTTAAGCAAAACAAACACAAAAAGTAATTAAAACATAGAAATAACGAATACAATGTTAAACCCTCACTAATTCCCCTATGTGCTTGTATTTATCTAGCATATGGCGACATTTAAAACGTTCATACTCACCCGGTGATGTCATCTGGTGCAACATACGATAACGTCACAAAAACAACATATATCATGCGATCTTCTATTTTTCTAGTATTAGTATGCGTACATAGGTTAATTACAAATTATTTTAGTCATGCAAAATGCAAATCCCACATATATTTCATAAATTAGTAAGGTTGATTAACTTTTTACACAAACACATTAATAATATTATAATTAATAGATTATTTCAATTAGTATAAACATGCAGAATGGGGGGGTATACAAAATGTTGTATTACCCGCTGCATCACATGTTTGTAGCTCAAGTTTTGTGTATATTAGTTTATTTTTAACCTCGAATACAATAAAAGATATATATATTTTAAAAAAGCATTCGAATTGCAAATAGCAGCATTTGCAATCACAAAAGAGGCTTTTCCCACTATAGAGGCCTGTAAAGATTTTCCTACTCCTAAAACTACCAATAGATACTGATTCAATATTTGGGAGGGCGTGTGCTGGGTGTCCCTTCCAAATACCAAATTGGTATCCTTTGAAAAGTTGCCAACTCCCAGGTTGGACCCCTTCTCCTTGATAAATTAAAAAACAAAAAGGTTTAAAGGGTAGGAAGTTGTGATCCAAAGGACCACTGAATGCTCACAGTGAAACTTTAAAAAAAACATAAATATATATATTTTTAATGCAGTTCTGGTTCCTTAAGTAAAAATTGCTTTATTGAAACACAGTCACAAACATGGTGGCATTCTGACCTTTGCAGGCAACATCCCTATGATCTTTGTCATAGTGAGTCTTAATTTGCAACCTACCTCATGAATATTGATGAGGTAATTTGGATTGCGGACCACTCTGATTTGAAATTTTGCAAACTGTCCCATTTGTACAAAGGTTGGGTTACAAAAAATCTGGCTGCAAATTGAAACCAGATTTTCAACACTAGTGTTTTGTGCATCAGGCTTTATGTTTTGTAATAAGGAAGTCATTGCCTCTTTACCTCCGCAAAGAGCCAGCAGTTAAAAAATAACACAATATACTATAGTCATTTTATTTTCATTCGCGAGCTCTGAGCCAGCGTGTGTAGGAAGAGGCAGCCGGAGCTTGGGAGATGGGAGGAGGAGTGCTAAGTGCACTTCGGAGGGGGGAGGAGGAGTGCTAAATGCACTTCTAAGTGAGCATGTGTGTTTAGCCGTCCGTCTCAGGCCGGCCAAACACACATGTGCACTTAGGTTTCTCCAACTGGCTGTATTGAACAGCCAGGCTGGAGAAACAGCACAGACTCGGGTGCTAGAGCGGGGCGTCTTTTCAGCCCGGTCAGGTCAATCCCCGCGCTGCTCTCAAAGCATAAGAGCAGAGTGGGAATTGCACAGGGAGTCTACTGCTGCCCAGTGCCTGCTGGGAACAGGAAGACAAGCTCTACGCTGGAGGCGGCCGGCAGCTCCAAGTGTTTTAAAAAAAATAATAAATCCCCCTTCAGCTCTCCCATGCCCCCTCCACCAACCCCACCTCCTCTTCATTGTATCGGCCACCACTGCTCTTTACATGCTAAGTATTACAAAACTCACTTTATTTTTCACGCATATCCCAACATTAGAAGTGGCTCTACATTTTGACATACAACCCAAAGTTTATGCATGCCCATCGTAACATAAATCTTGTCATGACTACAGATTTTGGAGGATAGGAACCTGGCAGTATTTAACATGACAGTGAAATATCAGATAATACAGATCTGTATCCATTTTACTTACACTGGCAATGTTGTTTTTGTATGTAATCTCCAAAGTGCTGCTACGAACATTAGACCGAAAAGAAAAAGTATTGTACATAAAAGTTTTCATCTATTTTTAAGCTTTTTGGAAGGAGAAGGAGAGGGCCTTAGAAATGTGCTAAATCATGAAAAGTACACATTAATTGACTAAACAAAAGAGAGGAAAGCATAGAAGACATTGCCACCATACTACTCTTTAAGAACAATGTTCACAAATGTGGAAACTATTCCACACTGCTTTGTCCACCACAGTAAACGAACCAACCACCTTAAACACACAGAAGAGAACTAGCGTGCCAATACCTACTCTGCCCACTTTGTACTGCGATGGGATTTAAAGACCCTCCTCTGGCGTGTAGAATTTTCTATGATGCTCAGGAAGTAAATTTTTGGGGATTCATTTGTATTCAGTTTGCTATTGTTCTAATAATCATAGCAATCTTTATTTTTTCATTTTTACACAAAGCACATAAGAACCTGAATGGTCTCCTTAGGACGCGAACATTACAGTAGTAGTCTGTAATGCCAGTGTCTTGTGGAATGAATGATATATGTACAAGGTTTTGCTAGGGTTATTCACTGATGAAATGCCACAGGCACATTTCAATTCAGTCTGTGTATGGGTGTTTTCCAGCTTAAATAGAGTCAGCAATGGCTGTACAGCAGAGGTAGAATCCACCTCACAACTCTGCTGTTCTCTGTGTGGTGCTTATGTGTTTGTGTACCACGAAGGAGTATGTAGCATGCACAAAGTTTTGGGTGCACACTCCTACAATGACTACCTTTGGTGTTACAATAGTCAAACAATGTTGTGTTGCAATATTAGACAAGCACCCTGATATTATATCTATTTGTATAGCGCAGTAATCACCCCTACGGGTATCTAGGCACTTCAGCAGGTGTATAGGTGAGTGTCCCCTCAGTGTAATTTGATAAGCCAGATCTTCAGCTTCTTGTAGAACTCAAGAAGTGAGGAAGAGGCTCTGATGTGTTGTGGGAGACTGTTCCACAATGTATGAAAACAAACAACCTCCTGGTCTGCTCTTATGAATTTAGGGGATGTGTGTGATTGAGATTGAGGCTGAGTGTGGGTGTCTGGCAGGCTGATGAAAGTGTATGCCGTTGTTGAGGTATGCTGGACCAGTCAATCAATCAATCAATCAGTCATTTGTAAAGCGCACTGCATACCAGTGAGGGTCTCAAGGCGGCGGGGGGGTGGGGCTACTGATCGAACAGCCAGATCTTGAGCATCCTCCTGAAGGTCAGCAGGTCTGGGGTCTGTCGTTTTGTAAAGCTTTGTATGTGTGCGTGAGGAGTTGGAATCAACTGCGTTTGGGAATGGGGAGCCAGTGGAGCTCTCTGAGGTGGGGTGAGATTTGGGTGCGGTGTGTGAGGTAAAGTATGAGTCTTGCGGCAGTGTTCTGGAGACTGTGTAGGAGCTTCTTGGAGATTCCAGCATAGAGTAATGCAACGTACTTTGGTGTCACTTCTTCAGTTTTATTCCGGTCACAAAGCAAATAATTTTCAGACTGCAAGGTGCTTTTATTTCTTCATAAAAAACGTAAGTCAGCTCGTGCTTCGCAGTTACCGCTTTACAAAATTTAAATTGGTTATATCAATACATTCATATTAGAATGTACATGATAATGTAAGGGATAAAGTATCCCCTGCCATACATTATAAGGATATTGCAAGTCATAAAGATTTTCCATTACCATATAGAGGAACAAAGCTGAAGGACAAGTTCCTTTATAAGGTTAGAGAACTCCGAGATGATTTTTCAATATCCCTAGCATGTGCGTCAGAGGGTACTTTAACCCATATGATACATGGTCACAACCTCACCTATCCCACAAACCACTTAAAACCTTGGTTCGTAGATCTATCATATAAAAAGCAAGCATGCTTGCAGACATGTAGAACAAAAAGAAAACCTTCAAAATTAAACATATCAAAGACCTGTTACATATTTTTGGGGAATAAATATTTGAAACAGTTCAATAAAAGTCTGTTTTAATTAAAACAAAAAAGCTGTAGTAGCTTGGAATGTGTAGAAACACCCAGAAAGATTCCATATTTTCTCTAAGGCAGGCAAAAGTAGACATGTTTCCTCTGGTTGTCATTGTAAGCTAGAAAAATAGAGCAGAAGAGAAAAAAGCAATGTTCTGTTATTGTTGCTTTAAACGGCTGCTTCAATTATGCTCCGTTACCTGCCTTTCACGTTGGCTGCTGGCTCTGGCAGCAGGCATTGTGAAGTCATAACTCGACTGTAATAACTTATAATAGTCGAGTTCTGACGTCTTTTCTTTATAATCGGTGACTGAGTGCGTCACAAGTCAACGGTTAACCCCTTCGGTGCTCATGACGGAATGGTTCCGTCATGACCCACGGTTGAGCTGTGCTCATGACGGAACCATTCCGTCATGACCACGCCCGCGCAAGATTCCGTCAGCACAGCGGCGGAATCTGCGCAGCATCGAAGGGGTTAAAAAGAAATTAGAGCCAGATGTTTATACAGGGATTACAGAATGCTATGTACTATAAGATTATATGTTCATGCATAGCATAATTTTTGCAATTGCATCAATATTCAAATCTCACCACTTGAATATAATCAGTTTATTATATCACTGCACTGATGTCATTTGAAAAAATTAGCAATGCATTATGTACTAAAATATTTCACAAGTGGAAGTAGTACTATTTAACTTGTGGATATTTTGTGAAAATATTACATCAAATGTGACCTGATTCAATATTTTTATGTTACATATACTTTTTCAGATAGTAATTATTCATCTTCTACTTGCATTGTACAGCAAGTTCAGTCGCCTCACATAATTGAAGCATACGGTGTTTTCCTGTAATACATGAACAACATTTTATGTTTCATAAAATTTTTGGACTCAAGACAGAAAAACCTGCACCTTTTAAAGTAATAATACCGTAATTAATATGGTGCAATTGTCATGACCTTAATTCTCAAATCAAATATACAGACCCGTATATATCTCCTCTGACTGATTATTCACTTATCTTACCAGAAGAGTTTCACTTATTATTTGTTGAATTGTAGTTTATTATTCTCAAATATGCTTAAAACCTTTTCTTATGTAATGTATTAGTAATTTCAATACAGTTCTTATTAATAATATATCCCAATGGTCACTGATTTTGATAAAATTTGCTTCAATCACTTTTTAAAGGTCCTTGTTTACTAAGCGCTCAATTGAGACTCCCTATATTTTAAACGTAATTTTATTGCTAAGATTGTCCCAAACATTATATCATTAACATTCTTTCTGAGTATGCAAGAATGGCATATTTTCTTATTATTAGGCAGACTTTTAGTGTGTGAAGTTCTGCTCATTGATCAGTTTGTGCATGTTTATACAACTATGACTTTAGTTGAAAATTCTGTGTTTTTGCTTGTATATTAGGGGAGAGTTCCAGGTGATTCTCATGCATTTGTGTTTAATGTTTGGTTGGCCTTATGAGATTCATAAATTGTTTGTATTGGTGCACGTGTATTCTATTTGCCTTGCGTTTGTAGATGGCGGCATACGTGTGTATTCCACTTTTGTGTTGTGGCCCTGTTCCTGCTGTGTTTTTAGTGTTTATTTTCCTTTGTGATTGGTGTTGCGAGAAGTAGTCCTCCATTTGTACTAATGAGTGTGTAATTACAGACTGATTGGCTTTAGAGTACAGTGAGTGTACCAAATCTGCCTTTTCTGCATAGTCACTCGAGATGTTTTGCTTTATGAACCTTACTGTTTCTGGTTTTTTAACTTTGTGCATTTTATCCCTCCTAAACTGTAGTAAAAGAGCCTGTGCTACCCCTTTGAAACACCGTTTAAATTAGATTACCTCTGATTGACATAGTTAACTTGCCCATAGATCCCTAAGATTTGGTGTAGAAAATACACTCAGGGTCTGGATCTTAAATGCTACCTATGGACTGCAACACCGATGGTGATATCCACAGGGCAGGGCTGGCATGTAAACCGTGGCTTCGGACCTGCCATATGTAACCTAGCTGCAGCTGTCTAACAGCTTGCTATCAAACCTGTCAAAATACCCCTTTTGTCTTGCGGTGAACCCTGCAATAAAATATTAACAAATGACGCCTGCGTGCACCTTACTACCCACCCAGTAGGGTGCCTGATATTTAAAAGTGGAACATATGCAAAATTATAGTTGATATGTTCCTCCAGTGACTAGATCCTAAATGTTATTTTTACTGGCAGAGCTGCAGTAGGGTACTAGAAAATTTCAGAGTACACATTAGAAATTGTAATTTCTAACCTGTGACAGGAAATGGCTACAATATTCATTCACAGGCTATTTTTCATATTTGTTAAACGTCCAATTAATTGGTAAAGTTAGATGTTTAATAAATATTTTGAAATATATGTTTTAGAAAGTTATCTTTTCTCTGCCTGAAGCTCCTAATGGCTAAGTTGCATTAGCCTACCAGAAGCTGCCCAGCAAGTGCTTGACCGTATTGAGTTGTGAAAACTGCTCCCACAGCTGAACTATCCTTTAGATCTGGTGACAGGATGAACTGGGTGTGGGACATATAATCCCTTTCAGCTCAGGTAGGACAGTTGGGAGTGGACCTTGGAAATGTATTAACTTGAAAGGGACAGAGGTTAGACCTATCCATGCATAGTGTTGTCTCAGAAGAGATCTGAAGAAGAGAAAGCCTTTGTTCCGGAGGTCCATGCTCACCAGGCTGGCTCCTAACCCATAGCACTGGGTCTGTGGGCATGCTCTCTCTTGTACCCATGACAAAGAAGTAGACTACAAGGGTTAGTTGGCTGACCTTCTGTGTGTCAAGCTGCATGAGACCTTTTTCTTGAAGTGACAGGCTGAATAGTACCAACTGTGCCAGGACTAGATTTTGCTGGGGGCCTCTGTTGGATTGAGTTCTGGTTTCTAAAATGCTGTCCCTGAGGAGCTGGGTACTCTAGAAGTGAACCAGAAGAACTTCTCCAGAAACCCTGAAATGTTGAGACTTGGAAAATGTTTGCACTATCAAGACCTCCTGAGCCGTCAGTGGGACTTTGTGGAAAAGATGTCCGATTTCTATTATGCAACAGCCTCTGATTAAGCTTTTGGCTTGCCCACTGAAGGATTTTGAGCTCCATACAAAAGACTAATGGCCCGATTACACCAAGCCGGCGGCATCCCGGCTGCCGCATTACAAGTTTACTGCCTGACCGGCTGTGTGCTAGCAGGCGGTCTTGTGGTGGGGGTATGCTTCGGCTCACAGAGTGAGCCTGAAGGCAATGCCGCCATAATGCTGCCCCTGCACCATTGTGCGCACACTGTTGCCTTGCAACATGGGATGCATGGCACACAGTGCTTGCATGACAGTGCAGGCATAGGGGGGCACAAAATGCCCCCCCACACTTTTCAATGGGCTAAAATGCCTAGGGGCCATATTAGTAGCGCCTTCTTTGCCTTTCCGCCGACCTATTCATGGTGGGGTTCCCAACATGAAAAGGTAGTCGGAAATGCAACTTGTAATTCCGACAGCAGTGTCTGCATCAGCACCGCTGCCATACCCCGCTGCTTTCCCAACCACCACCCGGATCCTCGATCCACGTGGTGGTGGTCTTGCGGCAGGCTTGAGGCAGTGACTCACAATAGGGTGGGCGGTCCGACGAGTAGTCGGCAGTCAGACAGCCACCATGGGTACGGCGGACTTCAGACCACTCTGCCTGTAATCGGGCTCTAAGTCAGAAGGTAATATCTTTTACCGAGATGAAGCTGCTTGGGATCTCCAACCAGCGCTCCATCGAGGTCAGCGTTAAATCTCACCTATATCTGGGTCTACCACATCCATAAATTATTATTGGTGATTCGTGATTATGTTACATAATATTTTTACTTAAAACTTGTAAATGTATATCTCCGGTCTTCTTATTGTATTTAGTGTTGATTTGGTGTCTTTTAGTTTATTAAAATGTACTCGATTGTTCAGTTTTTTTCCAGGATTTTTATTGATTGGTTTGGTCTTTATAACTTTTTTGGTACTACATAAATACTTTACATTGCCCTGAGGTAAGCCTCTCTGCTCAGGGGTTGAGCTCAGATTAATTTAGAGACTTTGTGGTTTACCCTGACATGTTAGTATTATTAATCCTTGAGGTGAGGAACCACCAACCCAAAACTTTAATCCACTTTCATAAAGTGAGATTTGTTTCTTTATTGCTTATAAATGAGGTTAGTTGTGTCATGTCTTTTCAGTAGTCTAGTCTGCGATGTTAATGTCTTACAAAATGAATGATGTCAATTCTTGCCTGAAAACTTGCTTTTCTGAACGCCGCACCAGCACTTTGACCGGGGGCAGCCGGGGAGGCAGCCGGGGGGACTCTAACCCCCAACGATCTTTGTGCCAGGAGTCGCCGCGTCACGTTGCATGCGCCGGAGTAGCACGAGAACCTCTGGGCTCCCGCAGTGCGGGACTCCCATTCTTGCCTGAAAACTTGCTTTCCTGCACGCCGCACCAGCACTTTGACCGGGGGGAGCCGAGGAGGCAGCCGGGGTATCTAACCCACAACGATCTTTGTGCCTGGAGGTGCCGCGTCACGTTGCACGTGCCGGAGGCGCATGAGAGAACTTCCGGGCTCCTGCAGCTTCTCCTTTTGGTGGACAATTTGAAATCTAAGGTAAGAGGATGGTGAAACGTAAATTACCCATGCTCACCACCAAGGATCGCCCACTAATCAATACCATTACCAGTTTTTTTACTACCGTTATGGGGGCTATCAATAGCAAGATTGAATGTGTGTAGGAGAGGTTAGGGGCCACAAAATGGGCATTACACAATAGCACATTGGTGGAGTCGGGGAGCCCAACAGAGAGTGAACGATTGAGGAGCTCTGATTTAGTCCCAGGGGCTACTGCATTGAATGTTTTGGAAGCCCCCAACAATAAAACCGACACTAATGTCAATCACAAGGCTGTTTTTTAGATACCTTATGTTCACCTCCTCCAATAAAGGCCAAGGCCTGTAGCAAGTCAAAGAAGGAGGCACAGCCATCAGTAACTCGGAGTAAAGCATTGGCATCCACTGCGAGAAAGAACGTAAGGGTCCTAGACTTGGAAGCTGATGTAGGTTCAAAAGATAATGGAGTCTATGGAGATTCACTGTCACATGCAAAACCTGTTAGTTCCCTCAAATTAGTAGTGAATTCTCTCCTTGATCCGTTTTTAAGCATTTTGAACAGCATTGATATGTCATTGAAAATTTGAATTGGCTCAAGCTTATCTAATCTAACCTCTGAGACAAATAATGCACCAGATTCTGATCCCTTGCCCCACGCCACACTATACTGCCCACCTGGAGCTTAGCCCCTTCGCTTTCGGATCCGCCGCCAGGTTGTCTCCCTGTTATAGATACCAATACTCTAACTTGCCCCTCTCAGTCTCAGAAAAGAAATGCACCTGTCTCGGCTGGCGGCCAGATATCCACCTTAAATGGGTTAAAAGAGATTGGAGTACTTAATCCTGCTGACAAGTGTTATGTCAAATCCAGGAAAAGCCATGAAAGAAGTCTCCATCTCCTGCTTGAAGCTACCCCGCTGATAATAGTCATCAAAAATGTGGCATTGCTGCCCTCCAACAAGGAAGAAGATTTTACGCAGTTAAAGAATAAAACTGTACACTGGCTAGTGAAAGCCATGGATTGGCCGAAAAGTGGAGATATATTTCAGCATATTTTTCAAAACAGGTCATTAGTTCAATTCCTAATGGATAGGCTTTCTTGGTGCAACAATCTTAGTGGCCCCATTGAGGCGGTACCCTTAGGGTATTTTTATAAGCCAAATGCAGTCGCAGCGCAGAGGCCACTCTGACCAACTTATAATGCCTTTTGTAATTTTGCCATTCCAACTTTGAATCGCTTTTCTCCCTTTCATCATGTAGACTGACTACACTATATGGTGCTTGGATCTGATTGGCATACTAAGCGTGATTTAGAACAGAGCTTTGTTAAAGTTAGTATAGGTCATCTGGAAAGATTAACGTAGATTGTCCCTCCAAATGCAGGCAGCCCGATTCTTTTTTATTCACCAAAGATAGCTTTGATGGAATCCAATAAAATCTCACCAGGCGAGCAGGCCCATTCCTTGGCACCTCCTAACATGGCTATGAAATCCCAGTGCGATCGTGAGACAACGGCCCATTTAAGCAAGCACCTTGTAGTCATAATAGCAGAACTGTCTATGGTAGCCTTTTCTGGAATATTGCTGGCCTGGCTAACAAATTGAAATGTAAACAATGGCTTGATTTTATAAATGGTTACAGTATTGTGTGTTTACAAGAAACCTTGTTGAGAGAGACTGTTCACATTAATGGTTATGTTTCTATATATACCCCAGCCAATGTAGCTCTGGGCGGTCATTCTAAGGGTGGTTTATTAACTCTGGTAGCAAAAACATTGTCAGGCAGAATAGGTAAGATGCAGCTCTATTCACCACACTTTCAAATTATTAATTTTCTCTTTAGAAAGACTGTGACATTGATTCTTGTTAATTGTTATCACAATAATTTTAACACTAAAGATACCACTATTGCCGAAGATCTAGAGAACTCATTATGCAGACATAAACAGGAGAGAAATATGCCCCTTATCAAAGCAATCTGCATGTTGCTTATTAGATGGGGCTAGGGATGGTGGTTGCCACTTTCATCACAATCCCTGTGGGAATATTTTTAACTCACTACTTTCAAAATGTTCTCTTTTTCTCACAGTTGATCTTACTCAATCAGAATGCACGGACCCAGTTTCATTCATGGGCAGAGGCCAAAGGACTTTAATTGATTTCATCACCTTTCTGAATATCTTAAACATCAATCTGTGATCTTTTCTATCCCTAAGGTTTGTTTTAGTGATCATTATCCACTATCCCTCTATTTAGAGATTCAAACTGGGGACCCTTCCGGGATAACAAAATTATGCCCCATAACCTATGATAAAAATAAGGGGCGCTTGCGTAAGTTGTCCACCATCAACTCAGAATCCATCCTACAACTGTTCTTGACCACCAATATGAGCCAAGTTTTAGACTGTCTGGAAGACAGTGTAAACCCACCTTAATGTTAAAAGCCTTTGCTGCAATACCTGAGACCATTAATGCTGCTCTATCTAGTGATCATAGAACAAGACCTTGGAAGCAAATCAAGTGGTTTAACAGTGACTGTTCACAGTCCCACAATAAACTTGTTAAGGCACTGAAAAAAAACCTCAAGATAATTTGGTGGTGAAACAACTTCGATCTGAATATAAACAGGCGCTAGGGAGTCGTAAATCAGATATAAGAAAAGAAGCTTGGGAACAACTGCATGTCGCTTGCCTAAGTAAAGACCCTAGACTCTTTTGGAAAACCGTTAACTCAGACATTTTCAAGAGCTCCCACAATAGCAGCATTGATGTCACAATCATGCCCGAAGCGTGGGAGGAACATTTTTCCTGTCTATATAGTACTAATGGCGAGCAGCACACTAATTTAAATTATAGGACATCAGAGCTGACTCAGCCAATGATTGATGAGGTCGAAAGGGCTCTAAACCAAACAGTGAAGAACAAGGCCCCTGGCCCTGACGGCATCCCAGCAGATCTGTTTTTATCTAACTCTGCTTTATGGCTCCCTCTGTTGACTAACATTTTAGGTTGTATAGCATTCCAGGGTCCTCCTGAATCATGGAGATCTGTGATAATAGTCCCTATTTTTTTAAGAAAGAGAATAGATCTGACCCAAAATGTTATCGGCCCATCTCATTAATAGATTGTACCTGCAAATTGATGGGCAGGGTCATATTAAAGCGGTTGGAGGCCTGGGTAGTAACCAATAGCGAGAAATTTTCAGACATACAATGCGGGTTCAGGAGGGGCCTGGGAACCACCCAACAATGTCTTAATCTGCACCTGGTCAAAAGCAAGTACACAATAGCTAAGCCCTGATCCCATTTTCTTGGGTTCATGGACCTTACGTCTGCTTTTGACTGGGTGCAGAGAGGGAGATTGTGGGAAAAGATGTTGAACATGGGCATCGAACCATCTATCGTCCACTTTCTAGCTGCAATGCATCAAGATGTGACGGGAAGGGTCAGATATGGAATAGGTGGTGAACTCTCTGTCCGAATAAAAATGAATCATGGGATTCGCCAAGGTTGCGTTCTCGCACCTTTTTTATTCTGTCTGTATATTAATGATTTAGAAAGCTACATTAATCATGGGAACGTGGATGCCTCCAAGATAGGCACCAGAAATCTCCCGGCACTACTTTACGCAGATGATTGTGTTTTAATGTCTAGAACTAGTTTGGGCCTGCAAAAGCTTTTGACAAGGTTTAATTACTTCATGAATGGACTTGGTCTAAAGACCAACGTAGGGAAATCTTACACTATGGTGGTGGGTAACTCCCCCACCGTTTTAAAATCTTGTTTTATAAAAAATGAAAAGCTGTCTTACGTCCCCACTTTTTCTTATCTGGGAATCCCGTTTGATCAAAAATGCACCGGCCACCACTTAATTGAAACAAGAATTAGTAGTTTTAACCAAAACCTAGAGGCGGTTTTCAGATTCACAAAAAAGCTAGGCTCAAGACTGATTAATTCAATTATTAACATCTATAAGGCTCGCTCCTGTTCCGTTATATTGTATGGGTCTGGATGTATGGGGTTTTTGTAATCCAGTGGGTCTACAAAGAGCCGAGAATATTTTTATGAGACGTTTGTTGACAGTCCCCAATAGCCTCCCTGCTACTGTCTATCACAGTGAACTTGGCTTGATTCCCTTGTCCTTTTGTATACAATTAGCACCAATTCTATTGTGGCACTCCATTTGGGCGAAGGAAGAACCATTTTTAAATTGTGCAATTATTTTAGACTGTTTTAATATGGATCACATGATAAAGATACCTTGGCTCAGTTACATAAAAAAACAGCTAGAGTCCCTGGGGTTGGCGGATTGTTTTCACAATCCAGCTAACATTGCAAAGATCCCAAAAGCGAAACTTAAAAGGGACCTTCTAGCTTGCCTATACTCAACTAAAGGAAATTTAGAGATGGAAAAAAAGAGCGTCTTAGAACACTCGATTCTAGTCTGTTCTTTAGGGAGTCGAGCCTTATCTTTCCTTTTATTTCAGTCATCCTAAATTGTTCTACCTCATTAGATTCAGTTAAATAAACCTGATGGATGTTAAGTTTTCACATTCAAAACTCAATAGTTGTTCAGGATCACAAAATCTGTGTAAATTGAGTAGCGTCAGCATCAGCAGTCAACAGTTTAGTAAACCACATCATGTTTTTGTCCATAAGAATGCAACAATAGCATTGAAAGCATTGAAAGCATCTTTCTTCAACACTTCACCCACGAGAAGACTTTTTGCCTCTTTAATTACCATTCTGATCTGGGGTGGCTCCGGTGTAATAACCTTTTCGCAATTTCACGTTAAGTACATAATTTATAAAAACAATAAACAGAAGTAAGTGTATTGATTGATATGTGTTGCATCAGAAATAATCATATCAATTGTAAAATGTATCCTCCTTTGAGTTTATCAGCCAGGGATATGCGCTTTACAAAAGTGACCAATATGAAATTAATATTTTTGTAACAACGGATATCACGCTATATCGAGTTTGTTAATGTCCAGGTACAATAATATTGCATCCAGTACATCATATACCACTTCAGCATCATTATAAGTATATAATTATTATTCTTACTTTCATTTCTACTTACCAAGACTTACTTTGTGAAGTAGTTGTTAGATCGACGCAATGGATGCCATATTACTGTCACACGATATAGCACATACGATATAGTTGAGTAATACCCGGAATGGTTGTATTTTGCTTTGAAATTGGCATCTATTCACTCAAGCAAAGAGCCAAACCAGCATTGTTTTCTTTATGAGGGCAGGGGAGCGTCTGCCCGCTGCACGGTGTTAAAAATAAAATGTCGGGGGCGTGGCTTTGGAGCCGTTGGTGATGGCCGCTGATTTCGGGAGCTCCGCGGCGACGTAGACAGTGGAGAGCTTCCAGGCTTCTTTTCTTCTGTTCTGGGTCGCAGAAATCGACATGTCCTTCGTCGGAATACCTCAGCTATCGGTGTGAGGAATAGCGGAGAGTTTCCATGCCGTTAAGGTGATTTTATTTCGGGAAATGCAGTCAGTCAGAACAACGGCCGCCATTTTGTTTTTTGTGACGATAGTTTCCTGATACGTTCGTCACCCTTTTTATCAATACCATTCACTACGAGACTGATATTATATCATATGCACAAAGGTTTTTTCTTCATGTATGGTGTAATTTCCGGGTCTTCTTTGTGGCAATAATTGGAGTACCTCCTGCAGAATCTTTTTTCTTCAGTTTTTCGTTCTCCTCTCATCAACGCTCTGTGGCGGACTTCTTCCAACTTTGACAGATATTGTTGTCTGAATCATCTCTCCTTGTGACCGTCTCTTTCGTCACCAAAAGAGACTTTGTCTTCCGTTTCTTCATGGCAATGCCGCGCGGTGCTCGCAGTGGCGCTCGCGCTGGGGCTCACCAAGTTATCTCCTCGCCACTGGCTGATAACAACCCTTTTAATGTCCTACGAGGCGCTATGGATGAAGCTTCTCCGGAGTCCTCTGATCATAAAACCTCCTCTTCGGCGGATACTCGCCCCAAACAACTCTCCAAATTACCTGCAGCTTCGCCCTCTGGCAAACGGGCAAAAATTAACCCCCCTTCTCCTACTAATCCACCCTCTTCAGTCTCTATGGAGCTTCTCCTTGAGGAAATCCGTGCTCTGAAGCCGTATATGGAAGAAACTAATTCGCGCCTACAAAGCCTTGAAGACAACTGGTCTCACACCGTCCAGAGAGTTGGGGTCCTTGAACAAAGAGTTGACGCGTCCGAAGATACCTTACAGCAAGTACCCCTCTTACATACAGAAGTTGATCGGCTCAAACAACAAGTCGAACAATTGGAAAACCGCAACAGGCGCAACAACCTGCGTATTTATGGTCTAGCTGAAGGCCTTGAAGGTTCCAATCCAATTTCATTTTTTCAGTCATTCTTACCGTCTCTTCTTGGTCTTCCTGAATCTCCTCCTTTGAACATTCAACGCGCTCATCGTTTGGGCCGGTTGTCTGCTTCTTCCTCCTCCTCAGCGAGACCTCGAGGTACTATTTTATATTTTTTGGAATACACGGACCTCCTCAAAGTACTCCAAGCTGCCAAACAAAAAGGAAAGATCTCTTGGCATGGCTCCAATCTATTTTTTACTCAAGACTATGCCAAAGTGACTGCAGATCGTCGGAAAAAGTTCCTGGAAATGAGACCTGCTCTTCGGAGTCTTAATGCGAGATATGGCCTTTTTCATCCATGCCTTTTTAAAGTGACATATAATAACAAGACTGTTTCTTATGAGGATCCGGCTGTTCTCCAACAATTTTTGAATAACTGTCGTCATGAGTCTATGGATGTCTCCAGATTATAATTATTTTCTCTCCCTCATGTAGAATGTTTGCTGTTTTACTGTATATGGTTTTATTGTTCCACATCGTTAACATTTGTATTTGGTCTTTTTTCCCCTTAGTTTTGGATACTTGGGCCCCTGTTTGTTATCCTCTTCAATTTTCCTGGTTGCCGCCCTCCCTGCCGTCGTTGCCCTGTGGTTTCCCGTTCGGCGTTTCATTTCCCTGATGTGGTTCCAACACCCTCATCCTTTCTTGTTCTCCTGTGGTATGTCTTTTGCCATTGTGTTCTTATGTTTATGGAATTGGTTGTTTTTGCTTTCTCGCTTTCTTCTCCTTATTCTACTCTCTTCTCTTACTCCTTCTTTCTTTTCTCAGTATCATTGTCTCATTCTTTCTTCTTTTGCTCTTACCTATTGCTCTTTTCTTTCTTTTTCCCTCTCTCTCGGGATTCAGTTCCTTCAATCTATTTTTTATCTTTTTTCCTTATTTGTTTATGCCTATTTCATTCTCATTTTATCTCTGTATTCTTTGATTTTCTTCCCTTTTCAATATAATGTGTTTTATGGTGGTTCCTTGGTCGTATTTATTAAATTATGTATCTGCTTTTCTTTCTTGTATTTGATACTATCTCTTCTCCCTGCAATGCTTTGTCTTTCCTTCCTTTACTAATGTAAGGATTACTATCCAATTTTTCCCTATTTATGCTTTTCGGTTTTCCTTTTATTTACATTTTTCTCCTTCTATGTGAATGACTTTGAATATTTTATCCTGGAATGTTAAAGGTCTTGGGTCACCTATTAAACGCCAAAGAGTTTTATCTCATGTAGCAAATTTAAAAGGGGATATTGTTTTACTACAAGAAATTCATGTTAAAGATACTGAAATTCCTAAATTGCGTCGCAATTGGGTTGGTCATGTGTTTGCCTCTCCTGGTTCTGGGAAGCGCAATGGTGTTGCCATTCTATGCCATAAGAAGTTAGATGTTCAGCTTGTCAATCAAGATAATGATACAGATGGTAGGTGGGTAGCAGTTTCTTTGTTGATTAATAAAGTTCCTTTGACTATTATTAATATTTATGCTCCCACTGTTCCAGATAAAGTCTTTTGGCCCCATATTCTCTCCTTACTTATGCAAGTCACCGATGATTATCTAATTTTGGGTGGAGACTGTAATATGGTTGTGGACCCCTTTTTGGATAGAAGATCTGATTCTAGATTCTCCCCTTCCCACATGCATTCTTTGTTTACTTCCACTATTTCTCAAAGAGCCCTTGTTGATTCGTGGAGGCTCTGCCACCCTACTCTTAGAGAGTATACCTTTTATTCACCTCCTCACTCTTCCCAGTCCCGGTTAGATTATATTTTCATTTCCAAAGCCCTCACTCAGCTTATTACTCACTCAGACATAGGTTCTATCTTAATTTCTGATCATGCTCCAGTCTCCTTAAGCCTGGAATTACTCCCCCCCGTGAAAGGCACTAGGAGATGGAGGTTTAATAACTCTCTTTTACTGGACCCACAATTTACACCAGCTTTTATGGATTTTGCCTCCTCATTTTTTGTAGAAAATGACTCACCTCAATTAACTCCTTCCCTTATTTGGGACACATTTAAAGCCGCCTCTAGAGACTTCATTATTACATTTGTTGCCCGTAAACGTCGTAAAGCCTCTCAATCGGCCCAGTTACTTAATACACAAATTAAACAATTAGAACACTCCTTTTACCTTTCTAAGAAGCAATCCGACTTAGATAATCTTATTAAGGCTAAGATCTCCTTTAATAAAATTTCCACTGATTCTGCCAATCTATTTTTACTTAAGTCTAGTGCTAAGTATTATACTGCCCAAAATAAAGCCGGTAATCTTTTAGCTAGATACCTCAAAGTCAGGAAGGAACGTACTAAAATTGAATCCATTGTTACCTAATCTAATGTTGTGGTCCATAAAGATGAAGATATTTTGGCCGAATTTACGGATTTTTATCAGCGTTTATATACTCCGGAATCCCTCCCAGCCGTATCCGAAATTACTCGTTATTTATCATCCATTACCCCACCTTCCTCCTCAGAAGTTGATTTTTCCCCTTTAGAGGCTGACATTACTCGCAATGACATTCTGGAAGCTATCCAAACTCTGAAGAGGGGTAAAGCCCCTGGCCCTGATGGGTTTACTATAGAATTTTATTCCCATTTCTCCTCCTTACTTCTTCCTAGGATTCACCAACTATTCTCATTCTTTATAACTTCCCAAAGATCAGAAGGTACCTTTCAGGAGGCCCTTATTTGTCTTCTCCCCAAGGATGGTAAAGATCACACCTTTTGTAAGAATTATAGGCCCATTTCCCTAATTAATTTAGACTACAAAATTTTTGCCAAGATCCTTGCACTTCGTTTAGAAAAAATTCTCCCAAAATTAATTGCCAAAGAACAATGTGGGTTTATCAAAGGACGTCACTTATCTGATAACACCCGTCTCTTCTTTAATGTTTTAAGTAAATCGCACTCTCATAAGTCGTCATTGGCAGCTATTGCATTGGACGCTGAGAAAGCTTTTGATAGAGTCAACTGGCAATTTATTTTTTCCTCCCTTTCTTGGTTTGGTTTCGGCCCTAAATTTCTTTCTTATGTCTCAATGCTTTATTCCTCTCCTAGATCTTTTATTCTAGCTAATGGCCTTGTTTCCTCTTCCTTTCCGCTTCTCCGTGGGGTTCGACAGGGTTGTCCGTTGTCCCCGCTCCTATTTATCTTAGCATTAGAACCCTTTTTAACTAAAATTCGTATGAACGCTGATATTTCTGGTTTCCCTTATGGTTCTACACAGTTAAAGATCTCTGCATACGCAGATGATATTCTATTATTTCTCTCGAATCCCCATACATCTCTTCCGGCATTTTTATCAGAAGTCTCGAACTATGCATCAGTGTCTGGTTATAAGCTTAATGTAGACAAGTGCGAAATTCTTCCTCTTAATAAATTTTGTTTTCATGCCGATTTCTTAACTTCTTCCTTTAATTGGAGCCCGAACAAAATCAAATATCTTGGTCTTTGGTTTACACCTTCTATTAAGGACACAGTGGCTTTGAACTTTAAAAATTTACTTACAGCTCTCACTACCTCTACGAATCAATGGCATCCTTTGTTCTTATCTTGGTGGGGTAGACTAGACTCTATCAAGATGATGTTGGTTCCTTTAATCTTATTCCTTTTGTCGAATCTTCCGGTTCACATTCCTAAGTTCTACTACAAGAATATCTACTCCATTTTATCTAAATTTTTATGGCAAAACAAAACGGCCAGAATGTCTTTCTCTAGACTTAAATCTCCCAAACACTTAGGTGGTGTTAATTTTCCTGATTTTTCGTCGTATCATACTTCCTTTTTTCTTGCTCATTCTGCTTCTTTCATTTCTGATCATACTCCTGACCCCTCTTCTTGTCCTCTATGGGTAGAGGTTGAGACTTCCTTTTTTCAGCCTTTTACGTTTGAAGAATTTGTTTCATTGTCACAACCTCCAAAGAAATTTTCTCTTCCTATTCTCCAACATGTTTGCAAGACCTTTCAACCTATTATTTTCCATAACCTGGATGACCGTGCTCGTTTTTTACAATCCCCTATTTGGTATAACTCTCTTATCAAGATTAAAAATAGATCTATCTTTTGGAATGATTGGCTTTCCCTAGGTCTTAAATGGACTCATCAACTCTTTCATGATGGTTCTTTTATTCCCTTTTCTATTCTTCAGGATCGTTTCTCTCTCCCTCTTTCTTCTCACCCTAAATATACTCTATTAAAATCGGCGGCTCAAGCTACTTTTGATGCCCTTACGGATACTTCCATTCAACACAGTTCTTCTCTCATTTCCTTACCATCTTTGCATTCCTCTCCATCTGCTTCTCAAATTTATAAAAAATTGCGAGATACGTCTGCTAATCGAATGAAATCTCCTGTGGAGTGTGCCTGGGAATCAGATTTAGAGGATTGTTTTCCTCTTACTACTTGGGATAACATTTGGAACAAAATAAGGAAGTCATCTAGAGCGGCAAATACAACCCAAACCCTATTTTTTATATACAATCGACTTTTAATTACCCCATCCAAACTACACCACATTGACCCCTCTATCCCGTCCAGCTGTTGGTCTTGTTCGGCTTTAGTGGCTGATCTTAATCACATGTTGTTTATTTGCCCTGCTGTTCATCTTTTTTGGGGCAAAGTTTGGCAACAAATTAACTCCATTTTTTCTACCAATTTCCCCTTCTCTTTTTCTCATATTTTTCTTGGGAGTCTCTCACAATTGTGGTCCTCCTCCAACACTGATACTTCCATAGTTGACCTCCTTCTTGCTGTGGCATTTCAACAAATCACGAAAGCTTGGAAAGATACTTCCCTTATTTCCTATCAAGCATGGTGGTATGGGGTTTGTTATAACCATAGGCTAGATAGAGCATATGTCCATCCTATCTCCCTTGCGATTAAAAGAGACTTATTATGGCTACCCATTACCTCTTTTCTAAATGTGTCTGCCCAATCCATCCCCTTACACAACCCTTGCAGGGAGGAAGTATCTAAACCTCCTTAATGTTTTTGTTCTTATTAATAATTCTGATAGTATTAATATAGGTAATTTTGCCAATTTGCTCTATCTCTTGTTACATACTAATTCCTGTATTATGAAATCATATTTGTTCCTTATACTGCCACTTATTTAATATATTGTTGTAATATGTTTTTGATGATATCCCTTTTTCTTTCCCTCTTTTCTTCTTTCTCTTTCTCTCTCTACTTCTTTCATTGATCTGAACTGATTTATAATGTATTTTTTATCATAAATGTATATTAGTATTGTATTGCAACTTTTTTCATTCTTCAATAAAATCCTCTTTAAACTGAAAAAAAAAAAAATGTCAATGAAATGATTTGATTGCCCTTTTATTAGGTGCCTACGAGCCAGGAGGGTGTATCCTGACTGACCTCTGCTGTCGATTGGCAGAAGGAGGACTGGAGTAGTGGTGGGCACGCACTTCAAAATGCGCATGTCACTTTGAACGACGGTCTTACGCCGACCAAGGTGACATACGCCCTTTAAGCTCTCCATGAGACAACTGAGTAGAGACCAAGCACAGGCCTCTACGGCATGAAGGAACGTTAGGCCAACGCAACCCATTTCCATTCAATCCTGGCCCTGCTCTTATCCAGCATGAGAGCAGCGCCTGGATTGGTTAGGGGGGTTCTTCATTCCACAGGCTTCGGAAGGACAGCGAGGAGGACCGGAGCCCGCGGTAAGTACAATTTATTTTTATTTAGCTCATATAAGGTATAATGCTTTACTGTTTGTTTTCTTATGGAGGGAGGGGTTGTTTTTATTTGGACTTTTGACGGAGTGAATGTTTTTTTACCATGGCCTTTTGTAGGGCAAGAAAATGTATGTATGTGTTTTTTGGGGGTGGTGGGGGACTTCGCTGGCCCAACCACTTTAAAAGGTCACCAGCCGTTCCTGACCCAAGCTACAATAAAAAGCAGTCTGAACTGAAGTGATGTGTTTTGAAAGTAAGTAAGAAATCTTCCCATCTCCAAGGATGATGCAACATCTTCAGGATGAGCACAGAAAAAATTTAACGTTGTGCCATGTCAGAAGTGAGATGCCCAGGCAACCCTGACGTTTGACCTCCATTTCTTAGCAAAGCACTGGTTGCACACACCCCTGCATGTGATATGACCCCTCGCATGGAGTTATCTATTGTCTCGTTGGGACTGGCTTAAGGGTTGCTCTATAAACCACAGGGGGGCATATGTAAAAGGAGTTAACGCAGCCTTAGCAACACTTTTTTGACGGTACGGCAGCGATTTTTTTATCGCCATATGTACAAGCTGTCGCTAACCTCAGTTAGTGGCAGTTTTTAGGCGAAAACGTGCATTTTAAAGATCAACACTTCTGTTAGCGATAGTTAACGAAAATGAGATGCAAGGTAGGCATTCCAGTGCAAAAACGGCCCCAAACTCCAGTTAGAGGCAGTTTTTTAAGACCAGAAAATAGCTAGTCTTAAAAATGGTGCAAAGACTTTGGGCCTCATTTCAGCAAGTTTTGGTGCTAGACAGCGCTGCAAGGAATCTCGCTGCGCTGCCCTGCGACAAAACTACAGGGCAGGAATGCGCACCATCAATACAACAGGGCACATTCCTGGGCCTCATACATGAAAAGTGTTGCAGCGCTGCGATAAAACAGCGTTGCAACACTTTTCACTACGCCCTTCTTGCGACACCATGGATGCGCTGAATTCACTGTACAGCGCTCCATGTCGCAATTATTGACAGATACGTCTGGAATCCTGACGTATCTGTCAGCGCTAAAGTAACGCATTGCTGCAGTTGTGTGTCTAGCATGACGCAACTCCAGCAATTCATGGGGCCAGCCTATTTCTGTGGCATTGTGTCACCCTTACGCCTGTCATGAGGCAGGAGTAATGTACTGACACAGTGCCGTCCTACAATTGTTGCAGTGAAATCTGATGAATTTCACTGTGCCACTCCTATGAGGCTTTGTTGCGTGGGAACGCACACACTGCATACATCGTACCTGATGCAAGTATAACATGGCATAGGGCTTTACAAAGTCACGCATATGCCTAGATGCGTCACTTTGCAAATATGGCGCAACGTGGTGCACGAATCACGCTGCAAGTACGTCAAGAGACTGACGCACTGTTGGGGTGAATAAGCCCCCCTGTCTTTTTCACCTACGTTGGCGCACAATGGCTGCCATGCGCTAACGCAGGCACCATTACTCCATGGTGCAAGGATGACTGTGTTGCGGAGTTGATTGTTGTTGTGGCTCCATCACTTCTCGAGACGTCTGCAGGGCATCTGGACTAGTGGAGGGTGAGAGTAAACCAGTTGGCCTTCTTGGAGTGTTGTTTGCATGGTCATTTCTTGAGGGGTGCCAGGGTGTCGGCGCAGTAGGAGATCCATCGGTGGAGGTTGTGCGCTGCGGTGTTATCGTCTGTAAGCGTTGGCAGAGTGGTGGTGCTGAGGAAGTTGACGAGAAGTTCTTCGGTGGCCTTGATCCAGCTGCAGGGGGGGGGCGGGGCGATGATGGCGGTCGTGTACAGTGGGCATGGTGAAGATGTGATGTATACAATGATAGTCTGTCCAGGAGAGTCAGGTGGTGTGACTGTAGTTGAAGTTCCCGCTGGCGGAGGAGACGTGCTCAAGCGTTTGTCCTGCTATGTGGGTTGGTGCAGTGACTAGCTGCGTGAGTCTGGTGTTGGCGAGCTTCCCCAGGAGGGGGTGGTGTGCTGGTCACTGGGGTTGTCCAGGTGGAACTTGATGTCTCAGAGTAGGATCGGAGAGCCTGGGGTGCACTGAGGTCTACAATGGTATTGGTGAATGGGGGGCCATGACCCGGGAGGCCTGCAGATGAGGGTGCCACAGAGGATGGGGTTGGTCCGAGTCTGGAAGTGGAGGTGTTCCATGGTCATCGTTTGGTCATTAGAGTGCGTGGCCAGTTGGAGTGTGCTTTTGTACGAGATGGCAATGCCTCCTCCTGGATGGTCAGGGTGGTCCTTGCGGTTGATTTAGTAGCCGTCAGGGATGGCGATGTCTGGTCCAGGCTTCCGTGAAGAAGGTGATGTCTGAAGAGGGTGCGCTGAGGAGGTCCCAGATTTCTGTTGCGTGTTTGTGGAGTGACTGCAAGCTGAGGAGGATGCAGTTGAGCCGGTTGGGTGCACTGTTGGTTGGCTGAGTGGCACGAGGCACTGGTGTGCTGATGAGGCAGAAGGTGCGTTTGTAGTTTCGACAGGCGCAGGGTTCAAGAGAATTCCACAGTGTTGCTAGATGATAGGCGATGTGGCGTCCAGGGTTGATGGCGAGGAGGGTGCTGGCGTCATAGCGGTGGAGTGTCCGAGAGGTGGGGTCCTTGGTGCTATGCGCATTCCAGGGGCTGACAGGCGCAGACGGGCTTGCCGATGGCTTGCATTTGGCAAGGGAGATGTCCATTACAACGCAGGCATTACAACGCATTATAAGGTTAGTAATGGAGATTTTTAAGTTTTATGGTGTGTTTGGGTTTTGGGGTGCAAGGGTTAGTCTTAGGGTTGCACTCCCTGGAGTGGGAATAGTGATTTTTACTCCTCCGCTATCCAGCCCTTTCTCTACTGTTGCAATATGCGTAGTATTAGTATGCGCTGTAATGGAATGCGATGTAATGGTATGCTTTGTAACGTCATATATTCCTTTGGCACACCAGTAGTACGCACACTTCGTATGGGCGCACAGCGGCTGCCATTGATAAGTGCTGTGGGGGAGACTGGACAGCTGGTAGGCGGGAAACACAGGAAAGGACACTGGAGGGGGTGGGGATGCGGGGGGTGGGTGGGGGTTGTAAATATTTTTTTCAAATTAATTCTTACCTCGATGTCGGGTCCTGCATCTTCCGTGCTCCTGCTCTCCTGAGTCTGCTTTCAGGAACAGGAAGCAGGCAGCCAGGCTCCCTCCCCTAAGCCAGTCACAACGCTGCATTGCGATGTTGCGATTGTTCTTGAGTGCCGTGACAAGGCGTTCAGCCAGGGGCTGGAGGGGTGGGCATGTTCTCCATGCAGGCTGTAATGCAGCCTGCATTGTGTGCATGACTGCTTTGGGCAGCCTGAGAGGGCCGACCAAACTGCAATTGCGTACTTGAGTGGGCATACCACTCCGCCCCTGCCCTGCTCCGTGAGTGGAGCAGCCCTACCTACCCTCCCGCCTGCAAGGGAAACGTAGCATGTGTGCATCAGAAAGTTATCATCATGTTATTATTTTGCCACTTTTTGCACTGCTTGAAAGCAGTGGGGCGAAGCTCTTCCACCATAGAGGATGAGCCGCCACAGTGGTGGATCATAGTATGCAATGCAGATGCTCCTCCACCATTCACAGCTCCAAGGGGCTCAAGGCGGGCTTCTCACACAGGTCAGCAAAATGTCTCCATGTGACATGCCAGACCTCACTACCAGGTAAGGGCGATCCCCGCACCTCAATGTATACCGCCACGGCCCAGCAACTCCACAGCACCTCCACATCCGACTCCAGGTCCCAGGCGTGGGCCCAGCAAGGCCTCCAGGCCCCAGACACATGACCAGCGAGGCCTCCTGGCCCCGGGGACAGTCCGCGCTTTTAAGGTTTTGGATGCCATGGTGTTGCACGGAGTGCGCAATGAAAAGTGATGCACCACTGGTTTTGCACCGCGATGTGTCTCTTTTAATAGATGTAGCCCTGAATTTCCTCTTCCCCATGGACTCTGGCTGGTCATCCTGGATGTTGGGGGGCTTGAGGGGGTTGTTGATCTGTGCTGTACTTGGCCCTGGCTGCTCCATTCTGCATTCCATTGTTTTTTTCCCTTTTTTTCATTGGAGGTAGACTGATAGGCTATTTTTGCCTATAGAGGAAAAAAAATTCACGTTGGGCTAACTAATGTTTTTTTGCCGCTAATGGGCCTTTCATTAGTTTTTGCCCGCTAACGCCAGAATTCCTATCGCCTTCACGCTAGTGTTATCAGCAGTTTTCACCACGGTTCCCTGAAACTATCGGCATGTAGCGACCTCTTGTACATACGTCGATAACAGGGCGATAGTTTTCAGAGGTACGCGGCAGTAGGAAAACTGCCACTAACTAGCGTTAGCAGTAGTTAACGCTGGTCCTTGTACATATGGCCCAGGGTGTAGTCTGGATTTTGGTGACGGTCAACGTAGATTTACTGAGACATTAATCTTGTACTCAAGGCTGAAATTAGGTTGTAGGGCTTAATTAGAGAGAGGAGATATGGCGAGGAGGGATAAAATGAGATCCATTGAAGGTAAACCGTGCAGAGGCGATATTACTGCATTCCAGTTATTAAGTATACGACAACTTCTCTACTTTAGCCACAAAAGCCTGCCCGATAAGCTTTTCAGAGCAAAAGAAATTACAGTGAAAGGAGTGTGCTGACAAATCCCGTTGCAGACAGGATTAGACCAGTCTGATGCTAAATCTGCTCAGACTTACTTGCACTCTACTTAATGTTACACTGAGTAATGGAGCTAATGAGATATTTACATGTCCTTACAGAGAAGACGAAGGTGCCGGTAAATCTTATGCTCTATATACTGCGTCACAGTGTTTAAGGAAAAATTTACTATGACCCAGTTTGGAGATAAATTCATTTTGGCAGGAGATTGTGGCTGGTTTATAAGTCTATTTTAATTCTTTTAGAACTCTGAAAAACAATATGTAGAAACAGAATATCATTTCAATTTATAAGTATTGGTATTAAATTAAAAAAAATTAAGAAACACATTCACTTTTTCCCATTATGTTTTTTTGTTTATGTTCCTTTCTTTTTGGCTTCAAATGAAGCAAATACTTGACCCTTTGTGGCACATGAGTTGCCAAAGAGTAACTTCATAGTGGTGGATGTTTTGCTGCTTGGTAACTTGGACATCTAGAGCTACCTACAGGATTAATACTTTACTAGCATGAACTGATATAAAACCCACTGCATTAGTATCTCCAAAGTCAGTGATGGTGCATGCACACCGAAGAAGTGTACACGAGGACTGGATGGCTAAGACTAACTTTTCAGAAAGAGATTGGAGCCGCTTTAGTCCCTGAGGTCTGTGCACTAGTCATGCCCCCTTGTATACTATCAGAAACATACCAATGCTCCATATACCTACATTCAAAGAGAATAGGGCCACAATACTACCCCAATCCTCACTGCACCACACAGTGAATGTACCACACTTCTACAGCTTTTCCACTGTGCAATCTCAAGAGAGCAGTAGTAGCAAAAATCAGCTACTGGGAAGTCTGACTATTAGACCTATCAGCCTTAGGGTGGTCTCTAAAACATGTTGCCTCTCCTCCTCCCTTTGGCTGAACTTATTTATGCTGGCCTTAGGGCTCTTTGCACTTTACCTTCTAACCAGTGCTAAAGTTCTCATGCTCAGTCCCCTAAAACATGGTTAAATTGGCTTATACCCAATTAGCATATTTAATTTACCTGTAAGTCCCTTGTACAGTGGTACACCATATAACCAGGGCCTGTAAATTAAATGCTACCAGTGGGCCTGCAGCCCTTTTTGTGCCACCCACTTAGGTAGCACTTTTAAACATGTACCAAGCCTGCCATTGCAATCTGAATGCAGTGTTAAACTGCTGCGTCGACTTTACATATAAACCCCCTTGCCAAGCTTTAAACTTCCTTTTTTATTACATCATGACAGCAAGCCAGCTGTAGTCCAGATTGCATTGGTAGTTGGCAAGCATAGTAGATGCATCCCAATCTGTGAGTTGAATCAAGTAATTAAGAATCTGATTACGATGGCAGTGAGACCGCCAACGACAGCCCATCGGTGGCAGTCTCACCACCATCGTAGACAGGTTTCCCGCCCTCCATGTTACAATGGCGGACAGTGTGATGGCTTTTGGAAACACCGACCGCCACGCATCCGACAGGCTCCTTGATCCCGCCGGTCCAGCGGAGGGCCTCGCAATCCCTGTAATGGTGGCGGTGCCTACCAGGCCCCGCCATAGAGATTTCAATGTCCCTCCCCACCAGCAGTATCATGGCAGTTCACCCGCGATGGAAAGGCTGGCGGAAAGGGACATTGAGGGCCCGTAGCGGGCCCACCTTCCCCCCGGCCCTTGATTTTGAGTTCCTCCATATCCCTGCACCATGTGACAGGCACTGCATGGTGCCTGCCACGTAGTGCAGGGATATGATCCATGTCTATTTCTTGTACTACGGCGTGTGCTGCAGCACACAGCACCTGCCGCAATACAAGAGATAGGCACTGTGTCCGCCTTAGAGGCGATCGCATTGTAATAAGGTTGATGAGACCGCCGACAGCAAGTCAAGCAAGCTTGTCCAATAGATTGCGTCCACCCGCCATCCTAATCACCCCCTAAGTATTTTCGTCCTACTGTATCGTACAGGTAGTTCTCATTTGGTCACATCCAAATATCAAGTAGATCACATTGTATTGTATTTTAATTGTGATTGCATTCATCAATAACTTCGTACCTCAGATGAGGTGGCAAAGCTTATTAGCGGATGGGAAGCGGAGCACTGGATGAACTGCGTTTTGTCCTATAACAGTAGTGATGAACTGCATTCTAAGAAACCTGCTGCCCTGCTTTGAATATTTAAGTGATGAATTAATGCAAGATAGCAGAAATGGGCCAAATGCCATCACTATTGATCATAGAACTTTGAGTTTCAATGGATCACATGAATCATTTGGCACTTTCCGTGATATAAGTTTTCTCAAACCCAACGGTAAGTAGTTAATTAGCACTTTCTGTTTCTTAAACATGGTCCTCTTCAAACTGCTTTCAAAAGCTGTAAATTTTAGTTTTGTACTGACCTTTCATGCACATGCTCAGACATAACCTTTTCAGGCTGTCTGTTCATCAGTCCTGGCCAAGAAGCCTTACAAAAGATTCTGCGGTCTCTTCCTGGCACATTCAGCAATGTCCAGGGCTTATCTTATGATGGTAGTTGCCTGGGGCGTAACTACCAGTGGTGCAGTGCACCAGGAATGAGATATGGGAACGGGCCTAACAACAACAGCCCCTTGAGCCCTGAGAAGGCACATAAATAACCATGTTGGAGTTCTGAACCTCAAAGCATTAAAGATGACTTTACATTTTATTTATATCCTGTAACATTTGCTGTGCATTGAAAGACAGAGGTCAAATGTCAGTCTAGTGTCCTGACACATTTCTGCTTATTCTTTTAACATGGAGACTGGTGTGTGCTTTCCTCTCACTTAAATGTGTGGATTTTGTAAACGTGAACTATGTGAAAATCTTTTTGGTGTGAAATAAAAGGCTGTAGGATGTGAACTGCTCAAATATTTTAAAATAAATAAACAAGCAAGCACAAATGAAGTGCTTTTTTCTAATCCTAAAGTGTCATGGAAAAATAGATTTTAATAGGATTGAAATGAATCAACGACTTTACTATGATGCGCAAACAGTGGCTCCTAAATGCGATGCTAGCTACATATTATGCCCTTACCACTCTCCTGCTGAATGGCATGGTTCATTTGCGATTCTTGTTCTTTGTGAGATGCTTGGATTTTTTCAGAATTCCTATGAGTCCAGTGATGTAACAGTGATGGTGCTGCAGCGTGGAACATCAAATTCCCACTTCGTCACAGACCAATTACTTCATCATCAAATTTACTCATATACATTCAGTGGTGGGGCCCATAACACCAATACTTACACTCAGTTGATCTGTTTTCCTAGGGAAATAAGCTTCTAAACGATGACATGAAAGGAATAACTTTACCTTACCCTAAACACATTGGGCCCGATTCACAGAACTAACTTAAGACAAAATCCTAAACTTACTACTTATGGTATTCACAGAAGTTAGGATTTTGTCCTAAGTTTGACTTAAGACAAACTTAAGACAGACTTAAGACAAACTTAAGACAAACTTAAGACAAACTTAAGACAAACTTAAGACAGACTTAAGACAGACTTAAGACAGACTTAAGACAGACTTAAGACAAACTTAAGACACACTTAAGACAAAATCCTAACTTCTGTGAATACCAAAAGTAGTAAGTTTAGGATTTTGTCTTAAGTTAGTTCTGTGAATCGGGCCCATTGACTTCAAACCTAAGATATCCCTCTCATAAGGAGATGGATCATTTAGTTGTCTGTAGGTTTAGTTTCACAATCATTTATCTAGTCTTTAAATCCCACTAAATTCTCTTCTTAAAATAATCGACACAACACATTTGTCAATTAATCAAATATTCTTTATCTAAGAAATATTGCAAGAAACGTTAGAAATCATCATCAGCATTTCAGAGCATCATATTTACCTATTCTGGCTAGGTCGTCCTCTAAGTCAGTCAGTCAAGGAAGAATTTTATTCAGCAAGTTTAGGCCGCAATTCAGTCTCTCAAAGATTCAGGATAACAGCTGTCCAGCATTGTCACCGTTCTCTCCATCAGCATAACGTCAGGAAATCGAGTTCGTCAAAGAAGAGCGTGATGATAATAGTTCAATTCCCTACCTACTTTTATAATGAAAATAATGTCAAAAAGTATCAATTTCGGGGATTAGGAAGTCCTGATTGGTCGACTTGGGGTTAGGAGGTGCAGTTCTCAGGGTGTTAAATGATGAACTCATCGTACTTGCTGGTTCCGGTTTTTAAATCAAGCATTGTCTTTGGTATTGGCTAGGTTCCCGGAGCGTCCTTGAAGGGTACATGTTCTCCCGGGGCCAGGTCCAGGCCACTGTTGCTGGCGGTGACGCCTGCGCACTTCACCCAGAACCTCGTGTTGTCAGGGCAGTCACGTTTAACGTCTCGTTCAGCCATCTTGTTTAGGCCGAAATGGTCAACTTAAGCAAAAGAAACACAAAACGTAATTAAAACATAGAAATGACTAATAAAATGTTATCCCCTTGCTAATACCCATATGTGTGTGTATTTATCTAGCAGAAGCACAAATCACAAATACATCACCAAAGCAACATATAACATGCAATATTCTAATTTTCTACTATTAATATGCGTACTCAAGTTAGTTTACAATTAATATAGCCATGCAAGGTGCAATTCCCACGTGTAATTCTTTTGTTAATATGATTGGTAAATGTTCACTGCAAACCAATTAATATGATTACTATTAGTTAATTATTCAAATTAATATAAACATGCAGAATGGGGGGGTATACAGCATTTTGTACTACCCGCTCCAGCAATGGCAACATGAGTAGCCATTGTTCCAGCATCAATATCTGGTAAGGACTCTTAAAGAAGCACGGGGTGTTTGCTGTTAGCTCTGTCTGATTCCCTCAGCTGCAGGAGTTTGACTCCAAGCAGTAGAATCTACTAGGGCACCAGTGGGGGCACTACAAAGGTCTCTTTGCATTCGCAGTGCATATCTGAACAGTGCACAAGCTCAAGTTTGCAAATGTAGAGTGTGTCACTTGGTCCTGTCTGACTGACACAGCAGAGGTCGCATAAGAAGTTATGCCCATGTTGCTCGGAGGCTTCTGAAGACAAGAGGGTCGCAGTAATCACTGTGTTCATGCTGACGGGTGGCAGTTAGTAAAATAACCTAAACATTCTTAAGACAGAGTGCTGAAACTGGGAAATGAATGATTTGAATGTTGTTTGTTTCAGTTTATGCAAAAAAATGCACAGGTAACTTATAACTACTTATTGGAGTCGCCAATGCATAATTCTTTCTTATTAAGACAGAAGTAGGAATAGATATCCTTCTGAGACCCATGAAAACTGACCAGAAACTTGGAAAAGATGATGTGGCTCTGCAAACCGAGATATTGAGAGAGGTGGGTGGATCTCTTGAAACTGTGATATACAGTACTGTAGTAGAGGTGGGCAAGGCAACAAATTAACAGGGAGAGCCAAGTTAAGGGTCTGTCATGACCCTTAGAGGCAGTCTTGGATCTAAGAGCCCATCTTGGCTCTAAGATCCTAGGCTAAAGCTGAGCCATCGGAACATGGGAACATTTGGCATGGAAATCATGCAACAATATTATGCCAAAAATATGATAAAATGTTTTAAAATTCAATAAAGTATATTTCTTCACCAAGCGTTTCACCTTAGTACATCAGAATCTATCACTACAATCAGAGGCATTTATTAAAAGTGATCATTTTTAAACATTCATGTCCCTACCCTTGTAAGTTGGCACTAACTAGTCATAGAACTGGAAACATTCACACTGCCATCTTATTTACCCCAGACAAGCCAGAAAAGAAACACATGTTCACATGTACCTTAATTAATGTCAGATCTTTAATACAAAACAAAATTGAGTTCAGTCATTTTTTTAGACTCCTATAAATTGAATTTTGCATTTATAACCGAAACATTTGCCAAACCTTCTTCTGGTCCCTACCTGGTTGCTGCCATTCTGTCAGGATACTGAATTTACAGACCGGATTGACCCATAAAAATAGGCGGGGGACTCGCAATAATATACTGCGACTAGCTGACTGACACTTTTTCGACAAACTCATCCATTGCTGAGTGCAAAGCACTCTCCTCTATGATTGAATTAAATAACAACAATACCTTTAATGGGTTGCTTATTTATTGCCTCCGGCCCTAGGTCTGCCTTTACTTAGGCCTTCTGTCATCAGCTGGAATCCAGATTCAGCTCCGAAAACTACGGTTCTTGGAGATTTTAATTATCATTTGGAGAGCCTGTTAGACAGAGACTCAGAGTCTCTAATTGATACCATGGCCAGTCATGGCCTTGCTCAATTGGTAAGTGCCCCAACTCATGTGGTGGGCCACATACTGGACGGGATATTCTCCGACAATCCTTTCCTAAATTTTAGGAGTGTGTTGTCATTGACATGGTCTGATCATTTGGCAGGCATGTTTGACATAGTAATAAAGGCAACTACTCCCAACAAATTGTTCCTACTCTGCTAGAAAGTCACGTCTGTCGCACAAAATAGAATGAGAGGTGTTGGACTTTGTCGTCACTAGGGCAAAACCAAAACCCCTCAAAGATTTGGATCTTGCCATCTCTGTTAGCCCCTGAAAAAAGCGTACTAGTCACAGAATAACCCCTTATGAAGCTTGGTTCTCTAATAAACATAAGGCCCAAAAGCAACTTTGCCATAGGCAGGAACACAAATAGAGACAAAGTTAGAAAGCCAGTGAAAGAGATGTATATACATACCCAATTAGTGAGTATAAGAACATTATCTTAGAAGGAAAATCCTCTTATTGTATAAACAAAATCGAGATTGTTAAAAACCCAACTAAAGAGCGCCTGAAGGCAGTAAACAACTTGCTGATGTTCCTGAAAATAAAAACATAATTTCGAATCAATTTTTTTATAATACGTTAGCCTCATTCTTTCAGGCCAAAGTTGAACACATTTATAATGTGATCACGGCTGCAACGACTTCGACCTCATGTTCTCTCGATGAGGTATCCTTACCTTCCAATCTAGAAACGTTGGCCTTCATTTCACCACACATGGCAGGTAAGGTGTTTACTTTGATCAAATCCATGAAATCAGGACCCCCCCAACAACCCATGTTCTCTTAAAACTCTACAGCAGGTCCCGGACACAATATTTGCTGATCTAGTCGACATCTTTAATGGAATGTTCATCTTGGGCTACTTCCCTAAGGCTTGGAAAAACCCCATCAATCCTGCCCTTAGTAAAAAAGGCAAATCTTTACCCTTCAGATCCAAGCACTCATCAGCCTATATCTTGTTTGCCATTCCCAGCCAAGTTAGTCGAAAAAGCTATTACTCAGGAGTTGGCTTCTTTTATAAATGCCAATTACTTCCTTGACCCTACTCAGTTCGGTTTTAAGAGCGTACATAGCACTGAATCTGCCCTGATTGTGGCATCTGAGGACATATGATCTACACTTGACAAAGGAGGAAATGCTGAATAGAATCTTTTTAGACCCATTAGCAGCATATGACAA
The DNA here is from genome assembly GCF_964204655.1 of Triturus cristatus. Classification (NCBI taxonomy): domain Eukaryota; kingdom Metazoa; phylum Chordata; class Amphibia; order Caudata; family Salamandridae; genus Triturus; species Triturus cristatus. Next base: position 446,885,288 of record NC_140584.1, read on the forward strand.
AGTCAATCATGACCTATTGATTGACCGTCTCCACCCCTCAGGAATTAGGGGTGCGGCCTTAAATCTCCTAAAATCCTTCTTGTCTGAACAGGAACAATTCTTAGCTTTAGAAAAATTTGTGTCCAATCTTTTGCCCTCCCATGTGGAGTTCCACAAGGGTCCTCCTTGAGCCCCACTCTTCTTAATTTATATGTCACCCCTTTGGTAAGACTTATAAAATCGTTTGGGTTCTCAGTAATATTCTACGCTGACGACACCCAGATTGTTATCTCAGTGTCCAGCAATCCTGCTCATACTGCAGCTAGATTTCATGATTGTATGCTACATGTAGGCAATTAGATGAACAACAATTGCCTAAAAGTTAACTAAGCAACGACACCTCCATTTGGTCTCCTAGCTGATGGCCCTAAGAAATGGGTACATTGTCAACGCTGGCCAAGAAAGTGAGACATGTATGGATTCTTGACAACAGGCTGAATATTTGAAAGCCAAGTCAAATCTGTAGCATCATCTGCTTTTTACATTCTCAGGATGCTCAGGAAAATACTTCCATTCATCCCTAAGGACCTGCAAAAGACTGTGGTAACAACCCTGGTAATATCCAAACTGGATTATTGAAATGCGCTGCACACCAACATGCAGAAAAACTTTCAAATAAATAGCAGATACTGCAAAATGCTGCAGGCAGACTTCTGTGTGGAATCCCCAAGTATCAGTCAGCATCCAAGGCTCTTAAAGAGTTACATTAGCTACCCATAAAGAAGCGCATTTCTTTCAAGTCTTTATACATCGCCTTTAAAGCACTTCACAACTCAGACCCTGACAATCTGAAACGCAGCTTCTCCTGGTATATCCCCTCCAGGCCACTGTGTTCATCTGCAGCCAAGAACGCAGCTGTTCGTAAATTCTGGAAATCCCTTTCGGGAGGCTGAAGCTTTGTCATCTGCACAGCCAACTTATGGAATACCAACCCACCCCCTTTTAAACTTAAGGAAATTACAATTCTTTGCCAATTTAGGAAAACTCTAAACATTTTAGCCATTAGCTATCCCTTGTTCTTGACAGTTTCCCCTACATAACTGAGGCTCATCTCCATTTCACTTACTTAGTAAAGGCAGCGCCAAGACGCCTCCAGGCCCTTGAGCAATTTATAAATATAATTTCATTTAATTTGATTTCCCACCCCCCACTTCGACGACACTACCATTGGTGAACTCACAGTGTTGTCATGTGCACCCTACATGTGGACAACATTTTTATTTTACTTGAAGCATGATTATAGTCCATTAAGTCAACACAAGAGAGACTTTTGTACAGCACACATCCTCGCATATTTCAAGGTTTTTTCGTATGCAATAATGAAAACAAAATAGGAGGCATGATAAAATAATTGCCAAGGATCACACAGTTTGGTCACATGGCCAAGCCTTGATTGATTCCATGTTTTCTGGTCTCACATTGTGTAATTCAGCATCTAGATTGGTCTCCCTTTCTCGCTCCTGTTTGACATTAAAGTTTAATGGTTTGCCTTTCATTCTTGGTGCATGAGGTTAGAATGTGGGTAGCAGGCAGAAGTCACAAGTACGCTAAGCTCATTTTGGGGATTGAGGACATATGAGGACCTTGAGCTGAACCAGAGCTTACATTTGGCTTGAGCCTTTATTGGCTCACCCAATTCTATGCTTTACTCTGGGTATTATGTACCTGACATAAGCTTAGATGTTGCTGCCAGTATGATGCCTGTTTTGAGAGGACCATCTTGTACCTGTGCTGCATTTAAGGAGAGCTTACAATGCTGCCAAATGTTGTACATTGCATGTGTGTGATGCTGTACTTGTTTTGTGATGTTAGCAAAGCTTGCAATGTTTCTGACTAGGTCAGTATGTCTTCTACGGGTGTGAGGCGAGCATGTACTCCTTCCTGGTGCTGCAACTGTTTATGTGTGGAAACCTTGCAATGTGTGTGAGTCAAGCTTACACTAATACACCTCAGCGCTGTTCCTTACACTTGTACCAAATCTGAAATGCTACTTCTATATTACATCCATGGGTGGCGTGACATGGTGCTGCCCAGTGCCATACTTTTTGCATGTCTTTGAAGAAAGCTTGCAGTGGGCCTGCAATACCACACCGTGTTCCTTGTCTTAGAAAGAAACTTGCACTGGTCCTGAGTACCACACTTGTTCCATATATTGGAAGGAATCTTGCATGGTCCTGCAGTGCTACATGTGTTCCATGTCTTTGAATGAAGCTTGCACTTGCCCGGAAGTACCACATTTGTTTCATGTATTCAAAGGAAGCTTGCACTGACTGGCCCTGCAGTAGCATACTTGTTCCATGACTTTGAAGGAAACTTGCACTGGCTGCATTGCATTACCACCCTTCTTCAGTGTCTTTCAGGGAAGATTGTGATGCGCTTGACCAGTGCTTTATGTCTTTTGCGGGTGAGCCAAGGCCCCCCTGCTCTCCTGTTCCCTGTGCTCTATCTATTTCTGTATTTAAGGTCTTACCAAAGGTCTGGTGTCCACCTTCATGTATCCTCAAAAATAATACATAATCTTGCGTAGAGAAAATGGGCTTTAGGTAAGCCCAACTCAGCTATTTATCAGACAGAGTATCATTCACATATTAGTTCAGCCCTTCAGACCAGCATACATACAATTAGGCAGTGGATCAGCCCTCTTCAGCCAGTGGCTTTATTCCCAATGTTTGGCTCTGACTAGTAGTGATCTACTGTCTTTAGGATGCAAGAAAGTCTGAATAACACTATTTTGTCTGCTTACTCTGTGTTATTCTAGAACTCAAGAGATAGTTCATTTGCCATCAGCTCACCAGCAAATGCAGACTGGTAGAAATTGAGTAATGAGAGTACCAGCAGATCCGCTGCCACTGTATCACAGCTTGTTTAGGCAGAGCAACAGGCAGAGCACCAGGCATCACTGCGTTACGAACCTCTTCCTCATGCAGTCTTACAGAAACGCGAGATTTCCCCTGATGAAGGGCTAGTCTTAAGCCTGAAATGCATAGCGATCATTGATTAACTTTGTTTCCCAAAAAAGGATGATACTTCAAAGTTGAAAGAAGTTAAAAATACCTCTATTGAATGATTTAATAAATCATCTTAACAACGAACCATATCGTGGAAGTTTCTTCATATATTCGATATATGATTTAAACATCGCGATTCATTACAGCTGCGCCCAGAGGGACTTTCTCTAATTACAGAGAACGCTTGACTTTCTATCAAGCCTTTATTTTGGAAATTTGCCATGGTAAAAACAGTCCCCGGGACAGAGCCATATCATCTTCTTGAAATGCTCACCTATCAGTGACGTTTATTGACTAACTTTAGGCTAGGTTTGTTTCACCAGCTGCTCCTTCATTAGGGGACCTGGTATAAGTATTCTGACCCACCCTCATCTCTCTGTGATTCGACCTGTAAATGTGACACTTTGCACATTGCACTTATTTACCTAATCTCTTCAGCACAATTTTTTAAAACCTAATTTTATAACCCGGGACTTTAACCAGACCAGGCCAGGCCTGCCCTTTGATATCTTCAACTGTTAGCATCACATAAAATCAGTTTTTATGTATCCAAGTTTCTTGTGGGGGTACTAAGGGCTGCTCTAAAGGTTTAGAGTTTAAGGTTATGGCTCTGATGTCTTTCTTATGATTGCGTTTTTACTATGTTACTGTATATTTTGTTGGAACACTTGTTTACTGAATTGAGCTTTGCAATTATTAGCTGCTTAGTACCTGAATCATGTATCTAGAATTTTTTAAGCTCTATTGTCCTGGTTCTTTGGCAAGTAAATTCTATAATAATGTTTTTAATTTTTTTTAATTAATTTGGATTTTAATCAGATTTTCTGTTGGGGGCACTTTTCTTATCTAAATTATATACTGCATACATTCACGTCACCATGTCACTACGTACTTTAATTGAAGTCCTTAATTCTTCATGTATTTTGCATCTGCAAATTGTGACTCTCAATTACTATGAAACCATTTGACTTTGTGATTGCTGCTATGCATGTGTATTTTGTGTTTTTTCACGTTCACTGGCTTTTTGGACAAAATAATGTTTTCTACTACTACCACTTGTGGACCAATGCCTCAGATAATCAACCTATGTCTCCTATACTACCATCTGTCCAGACACTACTCCTTACTCCTCAGCAGTGTAATTGTCTATGAGCAGTGTGAGTGCAGGATAACCACCATGTTTGGTGAGTGCATTGTGAGGGATGAGACAGCATGAATGCAGGATTAACATTGTCTTTTGTAAATGCAAAGTAAGTGGTCTATATTTTGAAAGTTGTGGCTGGGTGAGTGCAGAGAGAGGCCAATGTTTGTGTGAATGCAACATGTGGGATATGCAATGTGAGTGTGGGGTGTCTGCAAATGTCTTGTGTGCACGCACTTTACAAGGACCAAAAATATTGGCTTTGGTAATGCTTTTTAGGGTTATGACTTTGACTTTCAGTGCAGGGAGTAGAAATACAATAGTGTGTGCATGAGAGTGGTAGTGAGTTTTGACATGGCAGATACAGACTCTGTTGTAGGAGGTTGAGGAGAGTCGGGGGCAGCTGACAGACTGAGATGTCATTCTACTGAGAGGTCCCAGCTAGTTTACTTGAACTAGGGCTCATGGTGTTAGGAAACAAGCCTCCTGTGTGATAATAGTCAAGACTAGCCTTCGGCGGTGGGATAGATCTGTGTAGGTATATTTTCTTTAACAAAACATGTTCCAATCTCAGTCTCTTTGACCCTTTCTTTTGTACATATTGTTGTGTTCCTTTCAATGCTATCTTCAAATCCCTTTTTTACCTCCTCTGGGACCGAGAGGACGCTTGTTTGGGGTTTCCGGTCACCAAATGAGGCCCATAATTCTGCAATACCTAGAGTGCTCACAGGAATTAGCGAGCTCTTAGAGATGCAACAGTATATCTTGCATCTCTGCCCTGTTTCCTTGCTTGGCCTCAAACGCCTTAGGTAACGACAGAGAGAGGTTCTTGCCCTGAATCCTATTCCTGACCACTTCTCATTCCTGTTCACGATCCGGTTTTTAGAATCCTAGCTTGCCAGACCAGTGCCGCTCTACCATACCCATAAGATTTTCATATTGGACATTCCTCCATTTACAGAGGAGAGCAATCATTGGATTCTATATCAACATTCTTTTTCATGTCAGTGCACCGTACCTCATTTAAATTTGTTTATCAAATGAAGATACATGTAAAGTCTGAATCCTTTTGTTGCGTGTTTTAACGGGTTCTCTATCCCGGCTACCTCTCAATATTTTTGAGACTGTGGGCTTGATTACGAGTTACGCAGGCAGGCAGCCAGACTCGCTGGGGTGCAAAGGTGGCGTTCTTCCGACCGCCCTATTACAATTAGGGTGGTCGTAACACAATTGCCCTGCCGCAGCTGCCAGGGAACCACCATTCCCTGGCAGTGGTACGGCTATGCAGATGCAGAAATAGGCTTGGCGGGACCAGCACGGTACCACCAAGCATATTTCAAATTTCTCTCCACTATGGTTTTCATGGGGATTCCTCCTCCATGAAAACTGTGGCAAAGAGGAAAGAAAGTGGGCCCTACAGGACCATCATTGGGTTCACCATGACTCTTAAAGGTCAGGTGGGGTTGGCCGTATTTCAGGGAGCACTTAAAGATAGAGGGCGACCAGGGGGCTTAACTAAAGATTAAAAGTCCCTCGCCTTCTCCTAGGTATCCCTTTATTAGTGGAGAGGGTGGGGAAAGCTAAAAAAAGGTAAGGGTTAATGTGGACTTTTATGGTCCCATGACCCTAGGTTTTTGGACCAACATCTTTCCGCCCTATTCTAAGAACTAACAAGGTCTGGGGCTTTCATCAGGGTATCAAATAAATACCTCCCTGGTAAATTGAGTCACAGATGCAACATGCAGAGTAATGTTGTGCACTATTGTACAGGCAGAGTTAATACTTGCCCATCATTTGTCTTTCTGTTGCGTCACCTGCAATAGAAAATCAATGGCAGACATGTAATGTTCTAATCCAGCATTTACAAAGATGATGGTACATACCAAAATTGTGAGAAGAAAAAGCGGCATGCATGTCCCACTGCAGGTGTGTATATTACACCATCTCACAGTCAAGACAAATGCATATATATTCTCTGTGCACATTTATTGATAAAATTTTAATTCCCTTAACAAACTTCACTCACCCACACAGCTCGTGTGGACAGATTGTAGAACGATAAATTAGCAGCCCTAATGGTAATCCTTCATTGTTTCAATACTTTTCTTTCAAGCGTATTATGCGATACGAAGGACGTACCTAGACCCACCAACGGAGACAGACACCACACAGACTTATAAACATTGTACTTTTAAAGTATAGGTATCTATATATTAGCTTGTGCAATGATACTCACCCACAATTGATGGATATCATATTTCTCAGGGGTGTGGTGAGGCTCCCTTTAGTCACACACTGTGGGCAGAAATCAATGAGATAGACGAAGAAGAATTCTATGTCAGTCCACGGATGCTCAGATTATGCTTCTCTTAACTTTACTGACATTCACAGCAGCCACTAAACTTTAAATTTGCATAATCCCGGAAGAACAACCCCCTCCATTGTATGCACCAATCACCTAAGAGTCCCATACATAACAGTCCTTGTATGACCTTCCTCTTCCTCTTTCTTTGTGAAAAACCTTTAACTTCAGTCTTGAACTCGACTGCCGAACAGGAGCGGCGCCGACCGCGCCTCCAACTGTAACTGGAACTTTAACCGTAGAGATTCCTTACGAAACTTCCAATGAACTCCACCCTGATCGTTCAGGTTTGCTTGCCTTGATCTCCTGCCAAGAGAATAGCAGTCGTAATATGCCATTCATAAGTTATATATCTTTCATAACAATCAAGTCATTCAATAGTCATCACTTGTATATTTCCAATATCAAAACGGGTGGGAAGAAAAACCAAATCATCATAATTAACAGTAAATTAAAATTTCACCAATCTTGTAATGACTAATCAATCATATAGAATACCATGACCATAATGCCTGGGTGGGATAATCCTCGCCTCCGTGTTCTTAATAGAATTGAAAATTCTTGTTGCGTCAGCTAGGATTTATTTTATTCTATTTCAGTCCACGGAGGCTCAGATTATGCTAGTTGAAAGTTGTTCCATCACCGTCGAGGCCACATCAACAATTGGTTTATGATAAAATGTCTTAAATGTTGAGTCAGAGGACCAGTCTGCCGCAGTCATAATATCTTGTAAGCGGGAGCCAGTATAAAAGGCCTTGGAAGCCATCGCTCCTCTAACAGAATGTGCCCCAAGCATTGCAGTATCAACACCTGCTAGTCTTAATAACCAAGTAACCCACCTGGCTAAAATCGCTGCAGTGACTGGGCGGAAAGGTCTCTGTAATGAAATCAATAATTGCCCTGCAACATCATTCCTGAACTCTCTAGTACACTCCTCATAACATTTTAAACATTGTACCACACATAACTTGCTATGATGAGTAAAGGCAGGGTATGATATACATCTGGAATGTGTCTTTGTTCTCTTTGAAATCGTGAAAGAAACACCCGAAGGAGTAAATACTCTACTCGCTATATCCAACGCTCGCACATCTGAGACATGTCTGCAGGATACAAGACATAATAACATCGTAAGTTTTGTCGACAATTGCTTTCGTGATAACCCCTCATCAGCTGGCCAAGCCGTAAGGAAACGTAACACCCATTAACGTCCCACAAAACCGAATACTTGGGTTTCGGAGGGTTAACCAGACGGATGCCCCTCACCACTTTACACACCAGGGGATATTCTCCCACCGGTTTACCATCAACGTGTGGATGTCCTGCTGAAATTGCTGAACGAAAGTTGTTAATTGTCCGATATGCCATGCCTGACTTCGCCAGTTCTGAAAGAAAATCAACTATCAGATGGACACCGGATCCCAAGGGATCTCCTTGCCGTTCAGCACACCAATTAACCCATCTATGCCAAGCTGATTCATATTGTTTGTGCGTAGCGGGTGCACATGAAGAAAAGAGCCTCTTGTGAAACTCCAGGCACTTGCCATTGTCGCCTGAAAGTCTCCACGTCATGAGTGACAGTTGGCCTTGCATTACCAATGGATGAGGTAAACCCAGAGGGTCCTCCAGAATATCAGTTTATTGGCTGCTGTGAATGTCAGTAAAGTTAAGAGAAGCATAATCCTCGCCTCCGTGTCCTTAATAGAATTGAAAATTCTTGTTGCGTCAGCTAGAATATTTTTTATTAGTAATCAAAAGTATTAAGTACACCATCCTCGAATTCCAGGAAAATCTCAACTCCGGATGGCGAGTGCGTTAAAAATCATTATTACTTACTTCGTCAAGGGTTACCCTGGCTATTTGCCTAGACCTGCCCTCGTTCGCTCCCGGCTTTAGGTAGAACGGTGCTGGGGAGTCGCCGGTATTTACGTGTTCTTCCCTCGTAGATGCTTGTGACTTCCATATCACGTGCGAAGCGTGTAGCGTGTTAGTCGTGCAGCATGCACGTCAAACTATGTGATGCTCCGTGGATTGATGGGGGATGTAGTTTAGAAGGTTCCCTGTGCAGACCTTCCAATAGAATGAAGGGGCGAGTATGCAGTAACATTGCCCAAAAGCAGCAACCTTTCTTTTGCAGCTTCATCTATGCGTGTTTTAGGGATGTAAAACCTAGTAGATTTTAGTATCTATGGTATCTGTTGTAAAACGGTACATCTAGCAGATAAGGCTATGACTTAGTGATGTTTCTTTTCTTGACAGAAAGAGTACATAGGTCGGATCCTAGATGCACTCATAGTCTTACCCCCTCTACGGTGGCCAAACAAGGGGATAAAAGGGCTCTTTATTGATGTGTAAATATTCAATACTGAGCATCGGAAATGTATACTTAGGGTCTAACAGCTGATAATAACTGTCGAAGAGGTTAGGTATGTGTCTGTCAGTATGAAAATGTATACCGATCTCAAGCTGGATAAATTCACATCAGTACCTCAGTTGGCCCCACGAAATTTCATCATTTAATCCTGTTCTGTGTGTCTCCAGTTTATACACCCAGCGTTGTTCTTTGTTTAGTAATTTTTTCATTAAGGCCCTGGTGTTGTCTATTATGGTCCATTTCAGGTCCACATCAGTGTGTCCTTTTTCTAAAAAAAGTGTAGTTAGTTTTGTAGCATTTCTTTGGCACCTGATGGTGCTCCTATTTTCAATAATTCCGATTTTAATTTTTCTTGTTATCATCCCTATGTTACACAGGTTGCAGGGGCATTTGATAGTGTATATTACATTGCAGCTGTTGCAATTTGTATGATGTATCTGTTCCAATGGGGTGGGAAGATTTGTGAACGCACATGCCGTACATAATCCACATGGGTAGTGTCCAATGACCCGGGGTTGATTCTACAGGGTCAATTGTTGTTCACTTCGAGATTTTCCTACAACACTATGTACCAGCATGTCCCTAATGCTCCTATTTTTTCTGAATGAGAAAAGGGGGGGTTTGAAGGTGAGTTTGTTTGATGTTAGTATTTTCCAATTCCTGGAGATAATTTTCCTGACTGTGTTAGAGTATTGTATTGTATGTCGTTACGCAAATCAGGGAATCCGATTCTGGTTTGACATTGGTGTCAAGTAATGCGGCTCGTTGGGTATTCTGTGCCCTTTTCTGTGCTTGTTGAACCACTTTCAGTAGGTATTCCTTCTCCTTAAGTTTGATTGCAAGCTTTTTCGATTCTTATGTTCACAAGTGTACGAGAGGCAACACAAGGCTGAATTCACTGTGTCAGTACAGTTAGAAGCTGATTGTAGAGTCCACACAAAACTTGTAAGATTCAAGTATTCTTTATTCGATAATTCGGTACAACCACATTCACAGCCAACGCGTTTCGCCCAAGCATGGGCTTCCTTAGGGCTGTTAGGAATCATACAAGGATAATGGTTGTAACATTGATTTGTACAAATAAAACTTTATTTACAAAAAAAGAGAAAGAGACAAAGACACGAAATAGAAGGAAGAATCAGCAAAGTCTTAGGGGAACTGGTGACGTGAAAGAAGCAAAAAGTACCGTTGTCTAGTGTCAGACAAACAAAAAACCTTTTAATAATCCTGAAAAGAGGGAAAGGGTGAAGTGAAGTGGTCCAAAGAAGAAACCCCGACGAGTGTCCATAAGACAAAAGCGAAGGTAAAAATTTAGTGACCCTATATGTGTTTAAAGAGACCTCAGGGAAACGGTGACGTCGTGTTAAAAAATTCAGTAGTGAGAAGAAAGAAAATTGTAAAGAAAAATGTTGTTGAAGAAAAATTTTGAGCATGGCTAAGACAGTCGCTTACCAGAAAATGTAAAACGATGATGCACAAAGGCTGTCGTGAAAATAAGGGTGTCTTTCGTAAATTATATCTGAAAGTAATAAAGGTGAGAGTAAGTAATGGCCCAGGGTGGAATGCACCGAGGTATCACAGTGATGCTAGGTTAAAACGGTGCCTACTAACCTTGCCAAAAGGTGGCATGGAAGCAGTGGCGAAGCGTATATAGGTATACGTGAGGAACCGTATGTTTCAAGGAATCCTGGTTATTCCAATCTGGCTAAAAAGTAAGAAAACGTTCAGGTGGGGAATAAAGGAAACGAGTAAGCGAGTGCATGTATAGACCAAAATTGCACAAAAAATTATAACAGGAAAACGAAAGGTGCCACACTTATAAGTCCGCCAAACTAGTCAAGTGTGCCCAAACACAGTAAGTTGGCACAGCCAGATTTCTCATCTATGTAAGTTGTAGTTCAAAAACAGGAACGCATACCTTCCCGGAAATCTATATTATAATAAGTATCCAAACGTAACTAGTCAGGTACGAAAAAGGAGAGTGCTAGCCCGTACAAAGATAAAAGCATTGGTATTTAGCATGTGGCGTTAAATCTGCCAAACTAATCAAGTGTGCCCAAACACAGTAAGTTGGCACAGCCAGAGTTCTCAACTATGTAAGTTGTAGTTCAGACATAGGAACGCATGCCTTTACGGGAATCTATGCTATAATGAGTATCCAAACGCAAATAGTCAGGTACGACAAAGGAGAGTGCTAGCCCGTACAAAGATAAATGCATTAATATTTAGCATGTGGCGTAAAAGAGGTAGAACACTAAAGCCACAAAGCCGTGTTTCAGTGTTTAAGTATACAGGTAACAGTAAACACGTATATTGACTGGAATCAAGTAGGAATAACATTAAGGCCGAAAAATCCATATATGGCCAATATTGCACTTACTTCAGGTGTATCGTATCAAGTCATATCCAAGGGGGGCCTGTAGTGCCGTAATGACCGTCGTGTTGAAACGGTTACCAGAATAAGAAAAACGCCAGTATAGATATACGTTGGCGCCAAAATGGAGTTTCCGGTGATCGTGGGAGCACGCAAGTAAACTAGAGTGTAACCCAAATAGGAATAGTCCACATTGGAGTACTTCCGGTATACGAGCGATTTTATCAACTTCCGTGTCACGTATAACAAAACATTAAGGGAGCACGCAAGTAAACTAGAGCGTAACCCAAATAGGAATACTCCATATTGGAGTACTTGCCATATACGGGCGATCTTATCAACTTCCGTGTCACGTATACCAAAACATTAAGGAAACAGTAATGGACTGTCCCCTTGAACATTTTAAAGTAACGTGCATCCTATAATGAGAAAAGGTAAACATGAATAATGGACTAGGTTTGGCGTAATAAGCGCAAGAGTTAAAAACACAAGGTGAGCGACTGAGAATCGATCCGTTCACAGCCGTATATTAACACGTGTGTATAAAATGCAAAAAGAGACATCAGGCCAATAGGTATTGGCGTGAGTAAAGTGCACGGTGACGACCAAATGCAATAAAGACTCGGACTTCATCCAGAATTGGGATGAAAAAAAAGAAAAAAAAAGGGAGATCTAGAAATGGGGAAAGCACGAATAGGGCGAACGCAATACCGTACTAACAATGGATTGAATAGAGAGATGATACGTGGTTGTGTTCTGACAATCAAATGAGTAAAGTTTATAGAGCTAGTTAAAACATACTTGAATATGTGATGGCTTTCCTATATGGCCACTATAGACAAAATAAAACTCTAAATGACAGATAGAATGTTCAAAGCCTTAAAATGTAAGGCTGATGGTCACCAAAGAAACTAACAGGAATGTACTGAACCAATCATAATGCATGGTCCAATAAAACAGGTTGGAACAGTGTAGACATACAAGGTATGAGCATGGTACAAAAATGTGTACCCCAGATAGAAAACACACCTGAATATGTTCCATTGTCATTGTTGTGTGCAAGTGACGTAGAGAGTAGGACAGACATATTACAGGGGTATCGATACACTAGAATGTAATGAGTACTAATAAGGTTGTTATATTGAAAAACATAGTTTCTAACAAAAAGGTTACAATGATCTGAGAAAGTCAAGAATATAGCACTCATTACAAGGTGTACACAAAATTTAGAGGAAATGATGCATCTCATTATCGCTGTTGAAGCCCAGTGCAACTGATCGCAGTGTACAAATCCATCTGGCCTCCAGTTGCTTCAGTCTGAGTTCTCTATCCCCACCCCTTTTCACAGGCATGACTACATCAATACCGTGGAAACGAAACCTGGATCTATCTACACCTTCTGTACAGGTGTGTGACACTATAGCATACGTAGTGTCACCATGTAACGCAGCTCTACGCTGTTCCTGTATGCGGGTTTTAAGTGGTCTCACAGCACTACCCACATAGATTTTATTACATCCACAAATAAAGACATAGACCACAAAGCTGGTAAGGCAATTGATGAAGTGGTAGATTTTGTGCTATTTGTCTGAGTTGTACCTGAACGTGAGAGTTTTGTTACATCCTAAGTGGCAGATATTACAGGAACTACAAGTGTGGAACCCTAAAGGTTTTTGTAACCAACCAGACTTAGGGGGCTGAGGTAACGTATAGCTAGGGCATAAGTTGTCCCTAATTGTTCTGCTTTTTCTGAAGGTCATAGATGGTTTTGGTGTAATGATACTGTTGACACCAGGCACTCCCTTAAGGATGGACCAATGTCTGTCTAGAATCTTAAACACCTCATGGTTAAGAGTAGAATATGTCGTGATGAATGCAAGTCTATCTTTGTGTCTCTGAGTTTTCTTGTTGGTGCTTTTAAGTAGATCTTCTCTTTTCAGTTTCATGGCCCTATTTCTTGCCAGCTGTAAGGTGTCAAGTTCATATCCTCTCTTATGTAGTCTGTTCATTGCAAGTGTAGTTTGGTTTTCAAAATTGTCATCCTCACTACAATTTCTTCGAATACGTATCATTTCTCCATAAGGTATGGCCTTCTTAGTAGAGGCCGGGTGAGCGCTGGTGTAATGTAGGATACTCTTGACTGCGGTGTCCTTCCTATGGAGTGTACTATGTATTCTCTTGTCGTGAACATATAGTTCAAGGTCCAAGAAGTGTATAGATGTCTGAGACAGCTCCAAAGTGAAGGCTACGTTGAAGGTATTTTGATTCAAGAAGTTAAAATAGTCTTTTAATTCTAGCTCCGTGCCTGTCCATATGATGATGATGTCGTCAATATAACGACCCCAGAACTGAATATATCCAGAAAGGGGATTTTTTCTTTGTTACTGGCCATAGTGAACCGCAGAAAGAGGTTTTGTTGATCTAGCCATTCTTTAAAGGCTTGCATGGTATCATTGTTCACGTGCCATATTATTTGTATATCGTTGATATACCGGTGCCACAGGTGGATTTCATTGTGGTATGGGTTGTTGTTCCAGATATGTTCTTCTTCAAACCAGCTCATGCAGAGACAGGCTCTGCTGGGGGCAAATGTACTGCCCATAGAGGTCCCGTGTTGTTGAAGGTATAGTTGATCTTGGAACGGGAAGAAGTTTTCCGTAAGGGCTATGTGTGCTAGTGTCCTAATCCATTTGGTAGGGGCCTTCCAAGGCCAATCTTCATCTTGCAGAAGTCTTCCAATGACGTGTAGGCTCTCTTTTTGGGCTATGCTTGTGTAGAGGGCTTCTACATCCAAACAAATCAGGGTTGCCACCTTTGGGTCATATTCCATGTCGTTGAGAATATTCAAGGGATGTTTAGTGTCCTTGATGTAAGATCTGATCTTAATGACCTAAGGACGGAGGAACTAGTTGGTATATTGAGATAATGGTTCTAAAAGGGATCCTATCCCAGAGATGATGGGTCCGCCTGGTGGTGGTGTTCGTCCCTTGTGGATCTGGGCAGTGTGTAAAACTGCAGTGTTCTTGGTTCCTTGGTGCATAGGAATTACTGTTCCTTTTTGCTGATCCAGCCCTTGTGGAGTGCTTTTTCGGTTAGGTCCTTGATTCTCTTCTGTAGTCTTCTTGTTGGATCCATTTGTATTGGTAGATAGTGTATGGTTAATAAAGTTTTATAAAGTTTTGGGCACGCACCACCACTTGGTCAATCAATGTTTAAACAGTTCAAACAGGTGTTGTGTGCAAGCTGGGGCTTCGCTGTCTGGACAACTCAGCGATTAAAATGAACATCAATACTGCAACTCCCGTTGGGAGTTGTCCCCCTGCGCACCACATGATATTACCCGTCGGTATATCCAAATAAATACAAACTCCAAACAAAATTTTGAAGAAAATCTTTAGTACTCCATTTCAATTTAAGTTCATTGAAAATGTATTCAACTTATTTTTTCATTCCATCCAAAGGATGAATGCAACATATCCCTATGTATTTCGGGCATAACTTGCCCTTCGTCAGGGTACCATTCTGCGGAAATGTAAAAATATGGGCTAATTAGGATAACATGTCAAGTGTGTCTACATCGGAGTCATATAAAACGGGAAGGGAAATGTGAGAATGCCTCTACTGATAATATCTTCATAGCGTGTGAAAGGATAGTCCCAAATAACCAAAGAAAATAGTCCCAATTAACCAAGACAACAATGTCCGATTACAAACAGAACATACAAGAAACCATAACATGTTCGCCTCGCCGAAATGCGACCGTTAAAGAAAAAAAACGTGTAATAGTTCTACACAACATCACCGTGAATTACACGCAACTTATCGACCTAAGTATTCAAAACATGCGGGCATGATGTGAGAGCACCCACTTTCCGAGTACTTACAATTAGATGGATCAACCACAGGACGCATACGAACACGCGTTACTAAAACATGTGCAACTTTCACTCAGTGCTCCTCGAACAAAATCACAGTGATAGTAGAAACAAAAGATGGACTGAACGTGCTGACGCGGAGCGCCATTTTGGATAAGTCATGAGGCTAAACAGTAAAGTAAAGTAGATTGTGATGGTAGACATAATGTAATGAGCAAAACTAATCAAGACAAAACATCATACAGAAAATATGAATCAAACAGTGATGAATGACACCCATGATGTTCCATGAGACTCAAAGTCAAAAGTTTAGAGATAGCACAGAAATTCCATGCGGTCATTTAGCCCTGTAGGCTGCATCGTGCTGAGGAATCTGATCCAGAAGTTTTCACGCTGCAGCAGTCTGTTTTTGGGGTTCACCCCCTCAACGATGTTCACGTTTTCCAGAACAGTAAATTGCAGTTGAGCAACATTGTGTCTACGATCACAAAAATGGGCAGCCACAGTAGATCTCATGTTTGCAGTGCGAATATTACACTTATGCTCCAAGATTCTTATTCTTAACTTGCGTTCAGTGTGTCCAACATAGCAGAGGCCACATGGACACTTGAGTAAATAGATGACATTCATACTGTAACATGTGGCGTTGACCCTTAGTTTAATGTTGTGACCCTTCATGGGGTGATGTAAAGAGTTTCCTTTGATTGCGTTGTTACAGTTACTACAGTTGAAACACGGTTGCATACCACGGTATCTGGTGACAACACTGCCCTGTTTGGGCTTGGTTAGTAGTTCTTTTATGTTGGGCCCTCTAGTGTGTGCAAAGATGGGAGTTTTTTCAAACAGACCTTTGAAGTCAGGTTCCTTACTGAGTAGATGCCAATGTCGAAGTACAATTTTTTTGTAAGCTTTGCTGATGATGGAATATTTAGAAACAACGATCATGCGCTTGTTATCCGTTTTTGGTCTGGTTATCAACAGTTCTTCCCTTTGCAGTGTTTCACATTTCTGTTCAGCAGCCGTCACCACCTCCACTGGGTATCAGCGCTCATGAAATCTTTGGCACATTTCCCTCATGTGTTTCTGACGTTCATTAGGCTCAGAGACGATCCGTTTAACCCTCATTAGTTGCGATAAGGGCAAGTTGTTCTTCAAGTTCTGTCTGTGAAAACTATGATAGTGCAAAGTACTATTGCGGTCAGTTGTTTTTCTGTACAAAGTGGTTTGAATAGAATTGTTCATGATGTTGACCTGTACATCCAGATAGTTCACTGTCTTGTAGTCGACAGTCCAAGTGAATTGTATCCGATCGTTGATAGTGTTGTAGTAATTCAAAAATTCCAACAGTTTATCCTTTGATCCTGACCATAGCAGGAAATGTCATCAATGTACCTGATATACAACTTACCGTGTTCCAACCATAAAGGTAAACTCAAAATGTTGCTCATATTTTTACATTTCCGCAGAATGTCACCCTGACGAAGGGCAAGTTATGCCCGAAATGCATAGGGATATGTTGCATTAATCCTTTGGATGGAATGAAAAAATAAGTTGAATACATTTTCAATGAACTTAAATTGAAATGGAGTACTAAAGATTTTCTTCAAAATTTCGTTTGGAGTTTGTATTTATTTGGATATACCGACGGGTAATATCATGTGGTGCGCAGGGGGACAACTCCCAACAGGAGTTGCAGTATTGATGAGATAGTGTATGGTGTCATTGAGTAGTATGAGACATGCTTCCCTGTAGCTGTTCAGATCTTGCAAGATGATTGCCCCGCCTTTATCTGCTGGTTTGATTACCAGTTCAGTTCCCCCACTGATAGAATCTAGCACTTGTTTTTCTTGTTTGCTCATATTATATAAGCCATGGTACCTTGTGTCTAGTGCCTCTTCTTCATCTATGACTTCATTTTCAAAGGCCATAACCTCTGGGGGAATGGTGGTTATGGGGGGATTGAACGTTAATTTGTTCCACATCATGCTGTAACCATCTGGTGTTGGAGTTATGGGCGTTTGATGGAAAAAGGTTTTGACCCGTATTTTTCTGAAAAATTAGTGGTGTTCACATCTGTTCTTGAATTTGTCCATATTAGTGGTTGGTACATATCCCAGGCCTTTGTTAAGGACCGCAAGCTCAGTGAGTGTCAGTATTGTGTTTGTCAAATTCATAACCAGATTCATAGGCCGCTCGTTCCTGGTTGCTGGTCTCTTGTCCGGCTTCTTGTATTCATGCCTTCTATTCCTCCCATTGTGGTCGTTACCCTCCTTTGCGATTGCGTTTGTTCCTCCGACCGCCTCTCCCTAAAAAATGTTGTTGGGTAGGTTGGAAGAAAGGTATCTCTTGATAAGGTTGAGGTCCATGAAAGGGATGTGGGTGGTATTACGTTGGCCATATGTATGGCGGAGGTGCGGATATCCATGGTTGTAATATGTCCCTCTTCTTTGTTTCTGTCTCGCTCTCCAGCTTTTTGCAGGGTTGTCGCTTAACCACTCGTCTTGTTCGTTATTGGATGAACCTGAATCACTCCTGATGGAGGACTTTGTTTCTGAGTCATCCTTCTTCTTGCAATCGTCTCTGATGTAAGGTTATACCTTTTCATGTGAGAACTTCTTCAAGTCCTTCTGGAGTTTCGTAGTTTTGTTTTGCATGAGGAAGTCTTTGTGTTCACCTATTTCCTTATTTATTTCCTCTAGTCTCTTTTTGTAGGCTGTGATCTTAGTTTGTGTGTTAGGAGCATATTCACTGATCTTGATTTTGACTAGTATAGTTTCAGAGATCCTTTTGGCAGTATTGATGATCAGTATCAGCCAGTCGTGCCAGCAATGCCAGGCTATAAGTGACCATTCTTTTTTTGAATAGGGGATAATTGAGGAATATTCTTGGTTCCTTATTAACTAGGAGGCCCGGTGGTGCAGCATTGCCTCTGAGATACTCGGTCATCATTGCCCCGTGTAATAGCATTTTCATTTGGTCTCTTTTAAGTTCTTTCAGTTCATCCCAACTCTGTGATTGATTTAGGCTATGAGTTAAGTTAGTGCCAGGCAGGAGAGAGGGAGCTGCTAAGATGAGTGAGGCCAGGAAGAACACATAGACTGCTGGCTTACTGAGAAATTACTCCCGAAAATATCAGAGGCTAGTCAGAACTTCCTAAAGTCTAAAGTAACTCGAAGTGAGATTTTGGCGGTATTAGATAAATCTTAGAGGGGAAAGGCCCCCGGTCCAGATTCAATCCCAATTGAAGTCTACTCCATATTAAGAGATCAGATTATTCCAGTTTGGTTGAATCTATTTAATGATATTCTAGGTGGTCTTTCCCCCCTGCCAGACTCTTGGAATGGAGCACTCATATCTCTCATTTTAAAACCAGGGAAGGACCCGACTCAATGCCAGTCATATCGGCCGATTTCCTTATTAAATACTGATTAAAAAGTATTTGCAGGGATATTGAATAACCGCTTGTCTAAAATTATAGGTCCCATTATACACGAAGACCAGAAGGGTTTCATTCCTGGTCGGCAGATGTCAGAACTGGAATACACTCTAATTGGGGCAGCTGATTTGGCAGTGTCACAGAATATGCCTCTCTCCATCATCACTGTGGACGCTGCCAATGCCTTTGACCGTGTAAATTGGCACTTTTTAGACAGGGTCTTGAAGGTATTTGGACTCGGGGATAAGTTCAGGGATGTACTCAAGAAAATATACAGGTCACCTTATGCCCAGATACTAGTTAATGGAAGCCCTTCCCCAATTGTTAAAACAAGTAGAGGAACTAGGCAGGGTTGTCCTCTGTCACCTATTTTGTTTGACTTATATATTTAGCCCCTTGCCCAAAGTCTCCGTCAGAACCAGAAGACAACTCCCTTTTCTATAAATGGATTTGGGAGGAAAGACGCCCTTTATGCAGATGACTTGGTGTTAATGTCCCCTAATCTTACTACTGCACTCCCGGAGCTTATGGCTGAAGCACAGGCGTTTGGGAAATTTTCAGGGTATGAAGTGAATGAAGATGAAACGGAGGTTATGGCATGGAACATCCCAGATCATGAGAGTAAGTCGGTCAGGGAGCTTAGATGCTTAGGAATCACATTTACCCACGACCTGGAGAAACTCCCAAAAACAAATCTAGATAGGGTTTCAAAAGAGGTCGACGTTTTGTTGAAAAGGTGGCAGAGTATACCTCTCTCACACTATGGAAGGGTGAACCTCATAAAAATGTCCATACTACCAAAATGTACCTATCTGTTTAATAATATTCCTTTAGCATTTGCAAAAGTGGATTTGCTTTAAATTCAGGGCAAGATTTCGTCTTTTATATGGGCAAGTAAGGGGGTCCGTCTATCCTGGAAAAAACTAAGGCGTAAACTGAAGCAAGGAGGTATGGGTTTACCTGACCTACAACTCTATTGCTGGGCCTACCAGTTAAAGAACTGTAGGATGCTACTGCTCTTCCCAGACAATTCATTAATAGGGAGTATGTTTTCTGCCATGTTAATGGGCATAGACGCATTCGGATTTATGTATAAATTCGGCTCTTCTAAATTCTTCAAAAAAGTGCGTTTGAAGACTTTACAAATGGCGGCAAAGCTATGGTTAAGCTGTTGTGATTGTCTCGGCCTCTCATATTATAGTGAGTGGGCGCCTGTGTGGGGATCCCCAGGAATTCCGGAGTGCCTCCTAGATGCTTTAGCTCGTCCTTTGTTTGAGGCTGGTGTCATATCTTGGAAGGATATTGTCCTAAACAATGAATGCTTCTCATGGGAGTATCGGAATTCCATCACTAGAGGCACTTTGTCTAGGTTTAAATACTATCAGATTGTTTCCTGGTGCAAGAATCAATCCTGGCCGCCCTCTGAGGAGAGTCAAATGGAAAGTGACCTACAAGATGTGGCTCCCAGGAAAAAGGAGGTGGCTCTATGGTACGGATATCTCCTAGCCGCAGCCGACAGGAAGATCGACAACCCAATGCGAGTCTGGGAAAACTACCTGCCGAGAGAGGAGTTAGATCAATTATGGCAAGTATCAATAGATACTCTTTATTCGACAGTCAAATCTGCTCCACTCAGAAAGAACCATTTTTTTACAATCCACAGGCTATATTGGTCCCCCCTGAAAATTTCAAGAATGAGAGGCGGGGGAGAAGCAAGATGCATTAGGTGTGGCTCCCTGAATGCGGATACTGTTCATATATTTGCCTCCTGCCCTAAGATACAGGAATATTGGAAAAACGTGGGTAAGAGTATTTCGAAGGTGCTTGGTTCAGATGTAGAGGTAAGCCCATCTCTTATACTTTTTGGGATAACCCTTGAACCTGGGGGGAGGCAAGACATGAACGTACTGCAATATAAGCAGGTGTTTTATATGATCCTTCTGGCCAGGAGAGAGATATGTAAACTTTGGCGTCAGATGGCTCCACCGTCTTGGAATGCCTGGTGGAATTCAGTTATTTATTTTAGAGCTCTGGATCAAAGGGTGAACATCTATAGAGGTAGGCCTGCTACGGGGTTATTTTGGAATCTGCTGGATGGAAATACAATGGATAGTAGATTAGAGTAGGTTAAGGTTAAATTCCAATGATTAAAACCACTTGGTCAGCTCATGATGTGTACTTTGGGCGGTCCCCAAAGAAGAAACAACAGCTGAGACTGAAACCACCAAGTCATCAGCATTAGTGGTGGATCAGGTCGAGAGGTTGCTATGGCTATGGAGGTTATATGAGAGGAAAAAAAAGATGAGTGATGCCATCTCATCAGTGTATGCTAAACCCAATTGTTCAGCCATTATTGTCTCTGGGTCTAATTCTATTAGAAGAAATTAGGTATTAAAAAGTGGGTGAAGTGGGGGATAGGTGTATAGTGGGACAATAGTCTCACAGAGGACCCATAAGGTCAAAGAAGAAATTGTCTTCTTGTACTAGACTTCTGTGATGTGTGGGACGGTGTAATATACACGTATGCAGTGGGATATGCATGCCGCTTTTTCTTCTCACAATTGTGCTATGTACCATCACCTTTGTAAATGCTGGATTAGAACATTACATAATGTCTGCCATGGATTTTCTATTGCAGGTGATGTAATAGAAAGACAAATGATGGGCAAATATTAACACTGCCTGTACAGTAGTGCATGGAATTACTCTGTAAGTTACATCTGTGACTCAATTTACCAGGGAGGTATTTATTTGATACCCTAATGAAAGCCCCGTACCTTGTTAGGCCATAGAATAGGGCTGAAACATGTCAGTCAAAAAACACATAGGGTCATAGGACCATAAAAGTCCACATTACCACTTACCTTATTTTAGCTTTCCCTACCCTCTCCACTAATAAAGGGATACCTAGGAGAAGATGAGGGACTTTTAATCTTTAGTTAAGCCCCCTGGTCACCCTCTATCTTTAAGTGCTCCCTGAAATACGGCCAACCCCACCTGACCTTTAGGAGTCAGGATGAACCCAATGATGAAGCATGACACTACTAGAGTGTGTGAGGGTTATATATAAAAAAGGAATGGTTTCCTTCCCCGAACTAGTCATGCGGAGCTAGCATATCCACATGGGGTGACCTACTCCTCCAGCATCGTGCTCGTGCATTATACACCACAATCCATACAACCCTTGGCAGGATTCTATATTGTTGAATTAAGTTTACAAGGAAGGACGTATCTTCTCAACCCTTTGGGTCCCATAGTTGCTCCTGTCTGAACCTTGTTTGTTTACCAGGCCCTCCAGGACCTCCTGTTGCATCTGGGCTTGAAGTACATGTTGCATGGCATAGACTTTACACTCCATGCTGTGCAGGAACTGTTTTTGGCGTTTCCATTGCGGTGCCCATTTTCTGAGACGCTGCCGTGGGAGCGTGAAACAAAATCCCGCCAGACATGAAAAAAACCTGTAACCTGGCGGGAGGCCCAACCACGGGTTTGGCGGGGCGGACCTGGCGCTGAACCACCATACTCGTAATCAGGCCCTGTGTGTTACTCTGGTGGGGTATTTGAACAAAATATCGAATCAAAAGTATCTCGTTACGTAAATATTGTGTCAAGAATATTGTGATACATAAATATTGTTGTGAAAAATATTGTTTTAAGTGTTGTTTAAAATATCGATTTATTTAATATCGATGTATTTTATATCATTGGTAATAATATCATTTTTTAGTGGCAAGGTGAATCGAGCCAAACTGTGGGCACTGCTTTGTAATCTGGGGATTTATTCCAGTATTGTGGCTCTATTATCTGATCTGCACTCAACGACCTCAGCCTCGGTTTGCTTTTCTCAAAAAGCAGCTTGCAGCCGATCATTTTCAACTAGCTGTAGGGCTCGCCAGGGGGTGCATACTAGCACCCTTTTTGTTCACTTTGTATGTGAATGGGTTAGAGTACACACTCCTATCCTCCAGTGTTTTCCGCACACATCCCATTTCCCCATAGGAGCCAGTGTTACAGCCGGTTGTCGGGCGGAACACAAGCTCCCATCGGGAACAATGGGAATCCGACTAAACAGTGTTCGGTCGCATCGGGTGGGCGGAACCACCAACCGTGAGTCGGTCAGTCCCGATTCCAAATCGCTGTCGGGCGGAGGCTTTCCGCCCGACATCGTAATCCCCATAGTCATAGTGGCGGCCTGACAACCACCACACTGTGGTACTGCCCACAGTATCATAAGTGTGGCGGTTGGACTGCCATGGACCCACTGCTACCACCACGGATCAAGGATCATGCGGCGGTCTGGCAGTGGTTTGAGACAAAAATATGCCGCTTGTGCCGCAGCGGCACCGCTGAGCATATTTTGAGTTGCCTCACTACCACCCTTTGCTTGGCGGTTGCACCGTTATGAGAAGGGTGGCGGTGAGGCAACAAAGAAGGCCCTAGAAGGCTCTCTTGTGCCTCTGTGCCTGGGGTGGATTCAGAGGGGGTATATGTAGTGTTGCTATGTAAATCTGAACCCCCAGTTTCTGCATGGTGTGGCATGCAGGAATGTGGAAGCGATGCTCTGAAAGCTGCGGTCTGCCTGTTAGGCTCTTTAATGAGCCTGACAGACCGCCGCTCTCAGACCGCCACTGGACCACCCACCAGACCAGGAGAAAACTCCTTAATATTTATAAATGTATTGGTAAAAAATATCAAAGAAATTTCAAGATTTTTTTAAATAAACATTGTAATGTGATATTTGTTTAAATATATATATTTTTAAAGTTAAAAAGTAAATTTTAAAAAAAGGTTTTAGAATGTAAAAGAAATTTGGGAACTAAAATTTAAAATCTTAAATCATTAAAAAATATATATAATTGTGTTAGAAAGAAACAAAGTTTTCAAATATTTAAAAATATTTAGTAGTTGTAATCCAAAAATAGTAAACATTTTCAAATAAAATATGCCATGTTTTGTAAAAATTTGTATTAGTTGTTGAAAATGCTTGGGCCTGATTACAATGACGGCCATTGTAATACTGATTACCTCCCGCCACATTAGGAAGGTGAGCGGATGGTTGGCGGTCGGAGACATCAACCACCACGGATCTGACGCGCTCCTTCTGTCGGAGGGACTTGTATCCCTACAACAGTGGTGGTGCCTGTCAGACACCGCCGCAGTGATTACAATGTCCCTTCCAACTGACTGTTTCATGGCAGTTTACTCACCATGAAAAGGCAGGTGGAAAGGGACATTGGGGGCCTATAGCGGTCCCCCTTCCTCCCTGGCCCTCTGGCATGGCCCCTGGCGGCACCTGTGGTACCCCCAACTTATCCCTGCACCATGGGGTAGGCACTTAGTGGGGGGATATGCATGGAGTGCATATTTTGTACTGCGACGTGTGCTGCAGCCAGCAGCACCCTCCGCAATACAAAATATACACTTTGCGACCGCCTTGAAGCCGGTCGCATCGTAAATCATTTGATTTCCCACAAGGATGCCATTCTAATCAGGCCCTAAATTCCTTTAATTTTTTAATAAGATATTTATTATTATATTTACATAATTATTGAAAATATTGAAGTGTATATTTAAAAAATTTGTGAAAAATGCATTGTAGTCAAGGATGTTTGTTCTTATTTGGAATAATTGACTTTTAAAAAAATATTCTGTTACATGTTTGTTAACTTTGTTCATATTGTAGTGGCAATAGTAAATATTATCTTTTTAGTGTGCAATACTTTCCCTCAGTTACTTTGTAGTAGTTTGGGAATTGTAATTATCACTCCTTTAGTGTCCAACACCTTCCCCTAGTTAGTTTATATGGAGTGGGAATAGTAAATGTTGCCCTTTAGTGTCCAACACCTTCCCCTAGTTAGTTTATATGGAGCGGGAATAGTAAATGTTGCCCTTTAGTGTTCAACATCTTCCCTGAGTTAGTTTATATTGGAATGGGAATAGTAAATGTGATAATTTTACTGTCCAACACATTCCCTCAGTTAGTTTATATTAGAGTGGGAATAGTAACTGTTGCCCCTTTAATGTCCAACACCTTCCCTGAGTTAGTTTATATTGGAGTGGGAATAGTAAATCTAACTATTTTAGTGTCAACACCTTCCTTGAGTTAGTTTATAATTAGGGCTCCCGGTTTTATGGTATTTATTTTTTTAACATTTCCGTCTGTATTTATCCATATTTATTTTTGGGCCATTTTATATGTATTTATCCATATTTATTTTGTGTTTTGCATATAAATGTAGTTGTAAAACTGTACATTTCCATATGTATTTAAATTATAGACAAGCACTCATACTTTGATGTCTGTCGTGTTTTAGCTATTTAAGTTGCCAAATGTTTCCTAACAGTACATCTACTGGCAAATATTAGCATTATATCACAAATGTATGTTGACAAATGCAGTTATTTAAAGACATTTCATCCTAGTTTTTAATTTGTCATGCAGTCCATCTGCTCAGCTGTTGGGCTATAATTCATGAAAGACAGCACGAAGAGTCACTTAAAAGAAGCACACTTTCTGTAATTATCCATTTTTAAAAATAAATGCCAACAAAAAACACATTGTTTTCTGACTGTATTTATCTGTAAAAATCAGTAAAAACGGAAAACAATGTTGTCCCTTTAGGGCCATATTACGAGTTTGGTGGTCCGAAGGACTGCCAGACTGGTGGTGGCGCAGCAGTGGCTGATCTAGCCACCGGTGCACCAGTTGTCCGATTACCCGAATACGACTCGGGCAGTCAGACTGCCAGTGCACCACCTGCTCCACCAGGGAACCGCCGTTCCCTGGCATAGGAGCAGCTGTGAGAGGCTGCAATATGCTTGACGGGACCGCCACGGTCTCACCAAGCATATTACTAGTTTCCTCACTGCCAGGCTTATCATGGCGGATCCACTTGCATGAAAAGCCTGGGAGAGAGGAAACAAAGGGGGGCCTACAGGGCATATGTGGATGCACACAGGGGGGCACAACATGTCGTGCATGCACATAGGTTCCTGCTCGACATGGACTTACAAGTCCATGCCCTATAGGAAACTCGTAGTGCTGTCCCATTGCGGCACCTCTTTTAATGGCGGCACTGCCTTTAACAGACGCACCACCATGGGACCGCCATGCCGCCTGCCCGGATGACTACTGTGTAGTCATAATAGGGCGGCGCGAGTTTCGTCGGAGTGGTGGCGCAGCGGTGCACCGCTCCGACAAAAACTCGGAATTGGGGCTCAGTGAGTTTATATTGAAGTGGGAATACTACATGTTGTCCTTTTAGTGTCCAACACCTTCCTTGGGTTACTTAATATTAAAGTGGGAGCAGTAAATTTAACCCATTTAGTGTCCAACACTTTCTCTGAGTTAAGTTATATTGGAGTGGGAATAGTAACTGTTAACCCTTAAGTGTTATAAATATTTGTTTAGTTTGTTTGTAGTGAAGTGCGAATAGTACGTATTATATTTGTAGTGTTAAATACTCTGTAGAAACTTTTTGTATTGGTATGATAACATACAGTTCAATTTTTTTACTATACTTATTTTAATATTAATAAGTATGAAAAACACACCTATTCATTAATATTTTATTTTTACATAAATAATACTCATTGTCAGTTTTTAGTAATTGGGAAATATATTTATTTAATAAAAAAGTAGTAAAATGTTTATGTAAATACGTAACAACGTTTTATTATTGCTGTAAAACAAATACAGAAAATTACAGTCTTGATTAAATTTCCATAATATACATTTTCCTTTTTATTTTGGACCATTGTAAGTTTTTTAATATACTTTTGAAAAACTTTATATACATTTTGTAAGTGTTATTTAAAATAAATAATTTTAGTGTATATTAAATAATTTTATCCGGTATGTTATTTATTATATACTTTACAATTTTAGAAGTAATTTTTATAATATTGTTTTACATCTGTAATATTTTATACATTTTTTTAAATTTTCTTTAACATTTTAATAACATTTTTCTATTTTTCTCATTCATCCCTCTGGGGAGATAGACTTTTTAAAAACTTTCATAAGGTGCCATTTTCTTCTACCGCTAACTATATTTTGTAGACTAAGGAAGATGTCGCAGTTGGGTGCTGCTGTTCAACGGTGAAGGTAAGTTAATTTTTAGCATCTTTTAAGTAAGGTGGGGGATGTGGTAAAGCTGTATAAAAGGTGTGTGTGTTGTTATTGATTAATTTTTGTTTGTTTTATTGCATTTCTAATGCTATTTTATATTGTATTGTTGAAAATATAATATTGTCTTGGGGCCCAATTACGAGTGCGGTGGTCCTGGGACCCCTGTACTGTGGTTGGAGGTCTGACCACTGCCTCCTCGGTGGCTAACGCCCAATTAGGAAGTTTGCGGTCAGACCACCGCACAACCACCTTCAGACCGCCGCCACCACCAAGATTTTAGCTCTGGTGGAGGCAACAGTGTGTACAGTTGCGGTCAATTGAGACGGTGCCGGCATCGGCACTGCAGTGGCCTACGACCTGCCTTTGTTCAGACCATTTCATGGCAGGAACACCAGCATGAAAAGATCGGCAGAAAGGTAGGTTTTGAGGAGCACAACTGTCTCCAGGGCAAAGTTGCCCTTGAGGTAAGTGCTGGTGTCAACACTGGTTGCCCTCATGCCATTGGGTCATTTGCACACACTGTTTTGCTTGTAGTACGAGAAACAAGTTGTAAGAAACAGTGCACACGACTTGCTGAGGAGCAGTGCTGTATGGCCGACAACTACTTCAGGCTCTTTAGTAGAGCCGAAGGGTGCCGCCGTCATGCCTCCGCTTGTCAGACACCGCCAGCCCCCGGTGACTTTATGATGGGGTGGGTGAGATACCCCCAGCTGGCAGCATTTAATGGATCGCCACCATCGCGGCCTGGAGGTCCTCAAGCTCCACTCGTAATCGGCCCATTAGTTAGGTTTGAGATATGTGTTGCTAACTATTTTCATATAGTTTAATGATATTAATGTATTCATTTGGGAATGTAGTGTTTTGTACAGGAGGCTTTTTTATTTATTCTTTACCAGTTCGCATTTCTTAGGTGTTTCTAAGGGTAGCTGAACATTACGTTTCTTTTTTTTTTTACGGAAATCTGAATTGTTTTTTTATAAACCAATTTTTTAATTTTGATTTTCTTGTTTTTTCACATTTCCTGGAGCAGTTCTTTTTAAAATCTTTTTTCAGTTTCTTTTATGGAACCTACAGACTGTGGTTTGCTTCGAGGGATTGCCTTTGTTTCTTCTTCAATTTACGGCGTTTGATCGCCATCTTGGGTGTGGTGTGGGAAGGCTTTGGCCATTTCAGGCGCCATATTGGGTGGGTCAGACGCTATACTAGGCGGAACCCGCGTACTGGAGAGCTATATAAACCGCTCTTCCGGCACGGTAGGTAGACCTTGTCATCGCGCGCATTGTATTTTTTTAAATCACTATTGGAGACTTGCTTTTAGGTTGCGCTGCTTACGTTGCCTTGACGCTTGCAAATTGGGGAACAGTCAGGCTTACCTGCACTTTAATTGTTGTGCCACCCGCATTCGGCGGGATTTAGTTAGTGGGGGCTTCTGGCTTGCGGCGTTTGATCGCCATCTTGGGTGGGTGTGGGAAGGCTTTGGCCATTTCAGGCGCCATATTGGGTGGGTCAGACGCTATAATAGGCGGAACCCGCGGGGCGTAATATCATTAATAGGAATGGAGGAGCAGGCGCGCAGCGTCCGCGCGCAGCGGGCGCGCCGTGGGCGCGCCGGAGGTGCGCCAGAGGTAAGCCCGTTCGCGTCCCGGTTGCTCCCGGTTCTACAGTGAAGGTTATTCCGCATTTGGTATACTCTCGAGAAGAACTGTATGCTTTGAACCACCATATGACCCCAGGTGAACAACCTACCACGCGGTCTTCTATCCAGCCCACTATTTCTTGTGGCTTACTCAATGTTCGTTCTCTTGTGAAGCATCACGCCGAAATTGCCTTGCTAGTCGAGTCCGCTAAGTTGGATATTTTATTCATAACAGAGACCTGGACTAGAACAGATAGCGGAGCGGAGCTCGGTTGGGCCTGCCCTCCGGGCTACTTTATAAGGCATATTCCCCGAATTACGGGGAGGGGTGGCGGAGTGGGATTCATTTGTAGGGACACACTTTCCCTCTCACAGCTTGTAGTAAAGGAAGTGACAGGGTTTGAACTCATGGGCTTCTCCCTGACAGCTCAGGGTGGTACAGTATTAGCAGGCCTTCTCTGCTATAGACCGCCCTCCGGAACCACTTCTTCCTTCCAGCAATTTATTGGTCTTGTTTATGACCTATCTAATTCACACACTAAGTTCATAGTGTTAGGCGACTTCAATCTATGACCCTCAGGCTCACAAGAGCTTGCCTTTAGAGAAATCTGCCAAGCGTGTAGCAATATACAGCTAGAGCAGCTGGTGCAGTGTTCTACTCATGTGATGGGGCACACTTTGGACTTGGCTTTTGCGGACAAGGAGTTGGTCGTAATTAATAAGGTCATGGATCAATGCTGGACTGACCATGCTTTGGTCCTTATGTCCATTCTTTTGTCGGGAGAACTGCGTAGTGAAGATGGCCCGGTCAGGCATAAATTTAGTAGACAATGGTCTCGCCTGTTAAGGGGGTCAAGTTTACCTTTACTACTGCCTACTACATTTTCGGTGGAGGAGACTGTGGATAAAAGCTATGCTGCCCTTAGTCAGCAAATTCTGACATCATTAGATAAATTGGTCCCTCTAAAGAGGGTCAAGAATAAACCTCTGAGAGTTAACACTTGGTTTACTAGCGATCTCAGCCAACAGAAACTTCGCTGTAAGCAGGCGGAGCGTGCTTGGAGGAGAGGATACGGGGAATCGGACCGTGCGGCCTATAAGCAGGCCTTGCGGGAATATAAAATCCATCTAAGGATGGCCAAGGCGAAGGTCTTTGAAGATTCCCTGGCTAAAGCCTCTAATAAATCACAGACCCTCTTCAAATTGGTAAACAATCTGGCCAGTCCAGCCTGTGCAGTACCAGTCACCGTAGCATCTCAGGAACTGTGTGACTCGTTGGCCTCTGCGTTCGAGGATAAAATTAAGTTAATTCTAAGCAGTCTCTCGACCTCGGGCCATTCGACCTTGGTTAAGTTTTCCCCATCGAAATCCCTTTGCTCTCCGAGTGTTGAGGATGCTAAAGGGGAGCAACAGCAATTATTTTGCTTTCCTACCCCTTCCTTGGAGGAATTCCAGACACTAGCTAATGGTGTGTCATCGGGTTCCCCACTTGACCCTTTACCACATAAGTTCTGGAAGGCTTTCCAGACAGAGCTGCTGCCACCGCTGTATACCGTCTGTTGTCAGTCATTGGCCACAGCCTCGGTCCCAGACAGCTGGAAGCTGGCTGTAGTGACACCTTTGTTAAAAAAGGCTTCTTTGGACCCGCTATGTCCTGCTAGCTATAGGCCTATCTCGCTGTTGCCATTTCCTATAAAAATTGTAGAGAGGCTGGTCACAAGATCCTTATCTAATTTCTTAGAATCCAACTCATGTTTGGATGCAGTCCAATTTGGATTCAGGCCAGCCCATGGGACTGAGACCGCCTTGATCACCGTGTTGGATGATCTGCGAACGCGTGTCGACACAGGTAAGGCAGCATTTTTACTGTTGCTGGACATGTCGGGCGCGTTCGACACGGTGGATCATGCTGTCCTTTTGGACCGCCTTCAGAGAGCGAGTGTTGCTGGTTTGGCGTTGGGCTGGCTAAAATCCTATCTTGGTAATAGGCAACAAGCAGTGGCACTACCACCTTTTCGCTCAGCCGTACGTCAGGTGAAGCAGGGTGTGCCACAGGGGTCCGCGATCAGTCCGATCCTTTTTAACCTTTACCTCCGTCCCCTAATCAGTTTGATAAAATCATTCGGCATCTCAGTCATCAACTATGCCAATGACACTCAACTGATTTTTTCTTTTGAGGGTAAGGAGGTGGTTTCGAGGGACACTTTTCATCAGTGTATGTCGGAAACTGCAGAATGGCTTCGGCTTAATTCGCTCCAATTTAACGGAGCAAAAACCGAGGTGCTTTATTGCTCCTTGGACCGGCCCTCTCGCCCGCTGCCAAAGGATTTCTGGCCGGCTTCTATTCTGGGCACAGTGACAGCCGCTGAATCGGCCCGTCATTTGGGGGTCATGTTTGAACCTAGTCTGCAGCTTGATGCCTCTGTAAATAAGACCATTGCAACGTGTATGGACCTACTTCGAGCCCTACGTAAAGTCTTGCCGTTGCTCCCCTTGTGACCTCGAGTAGAGGTGGTGCGTAGTACTATTCTCAGTAGACTAGACTACTGCAACGCACTGCTTCTGGGGGCTCCCAAGTCTCTGGTATCCAGGTTGCAGAGGATTCAAAACATGGCAGCCAAATTGGCCCTAGCTCGGCCACGCTCTGCGTCATCTTCGGCAGCATTATCTGAGCTTCACTGGCTGCCTGTCCAGCAGCGGATTCTTTTCAAGGCCGCATGCATTGTTTTCAGGGCGATGCATGGGCTGGGACCTTTGCCACTTCAAACCCTTTTCTCCTGGTATCAGGCCGCTAGACCTCTAAGATCCTCCTCGGCGTTCCTGATAAATGTTCCTAAATTTGTCAGAGTAAGGATGGGCGGCCGCGCGTTTAGCTTTGCAGCCGCCAAGTTGTGGAACACTCTTCCCTTGTCACTAAGGAGTAAGCAAGATCTAACTTCCTTTAAAAGAGATCTGAAGACCTATCTCTTTCCGAGAGCAATGTAGTGTGTTAGATCTGATGATTTGTTGAAGGTCAAGCACCAGGATACCCTTGGGGTGGCAGTCGCGCTCTACAAGAACGTAATAATAATAATTTAGCATTTTTTAGGGGCTTTTTATTATCGTTTAAAGTACTTTTTGGTGGATTGCTATATTTTACTTGCTGGATTTTGGACAGAGATCTGCAGCAGCAAAAACATAAGTTTAATGTATTAATTTATTGTGGGTGGGTAATGTAATATGCTTCAAAAAGTATTATTTTGATGTATTTAATATGTTTTTGTTGAAAATATGTGTTGTATTTATTTAATTATGTATAGTTAGTTTGTTAGTTTTATTTGTTTAATAGTTTAATATATTTTTTAAATGCTAGTATTAATATTTGTATCATAGAAGTGAGTAATGTTCATTTCAGTATTATTTATTCACTGAAATAATAATAATATTAGTATTTTAAAGAATATTTTTTTTTCTGGTGTAGTATATTGTAGTTAATGAGGTTTGTAGTTGTTGTTAGATGCGTGTCCGAGAATAGATTTGGCTATTATTTCTAAGTAGTCTAGTCCATGTGATTTATACATATTTTTACTTCGCTTTGCAGCATCTCATACATATTTTATTTGTTTATTTAGTTTAGGGCAAATTTCGGTAACTGATTGTTCTATTCTAAGTTCTTGATAGCTTTGGGCATCATTACAATGGCGGGCGGACAGTCCGCCCGCCACCGTAACGGAGCACGGGACTGACCGCCGATGCTGCGGTGGTACCGCCATTCAAATTAGGATGCGCCCACCACACTGGCGGGCGTATTCTGGGCCTTTTACATTGCTGGTGAATCTGCTGGCTGCAGACCCACTCGCAATGTAAAAGGACTGTGCACAGCATTGCAATGCACAACATGGCAGGCACCACGTGGTGTCTGCCACGTACTACATTGCAATGAGGGGGGGTACCATAGGTACCCTCCATGTGCAACCCCCACCCCCCAACACCCTGGGGGCTCGCAATGGGCCCCCAACACCAAGAATCGCATGCCTTTCCATGGCAGCGATAAGGTAATTTTCCGCCTACATTATAATTTGGATGGCGGTGTCTTGCAGACACCACCACTATATTGTGTCCCTTTTCCACCCGGTCGAGAATACGACTGGCGGAAAAGCGGCGGACAGTCTTTCCGTTCGTCGAGGTGCCCCTGCCATACTAATATGGTGGGGGGAGAACCAGGGACATATGGCGGGCGGATCGTCACCGCCGGGCCCGGCGGTGGCGATCCACCCGCCATCATAATGGGGCCCTTTATTCTTATAGGCATTCCACCTTGGTCTCTGAAATTTTGGTTGGCATCTGTGTCCTGACCTATGCAGTCTGCCAACCCATGTGACCTCGAAGTGGTCAATTAGGGAAGTAAGTTTTTCTTCATTCCGTTGATAATAGGGGCTTTCTATTAGGAAGTTGTAGTGGTTGGCTACTTCTGTGACAGGGACATAGGCCAGTGCAATCAAGTCAAGTCAAATAAATCGTTATTCGAATTATTAAAATCCATAAAAAACAAGTACAGGAGAAAACTAAACAGAATACAACTTTATGATACACAGATTATGAAATTTCAAAATTTCAACTGCCCACGAAATGATTTCCATACATAATATAAAAACATGTATGAAAGGGATAGATACCTATCGTTACAATAAGCAGTATGATCGAATTTATTTTATCTCTTCCTTTTAAAATGTAAGGTAGGTAAATATCACAAAAGACACAGGAATGCAAAAAGGCTGCATTATCTGATTTAAAATGTAGTTTAAGCAGGCTTCTTGTGCAAATGTACTTAAATTATTTCATAGGCCAAGCTATCATACATAGTAAGTGACTTTTTTATGGTGACAGCACAAGTAATAAAGATTAAAACAGCATGGCAGATGCTATCTGACTCAATGTTACACATAAATGTATAGGCTTCTTTATAAAAACAGTGGTCGTATAAAACGTTTTCTAATGTCACAGTAAAACTTACAGAAGAGGATAAAATGCTTTGCTGATTGGGTAGCTTTCCCATCACACAGGCACTTTGGCAAGTTTTTGAGCCACACATCTCTTTTTGGGAATGCAACGAGTTGATGTAAAATACCCATTTGTAATCTTATAAGGTAACATCTCTTCTGTACATCAGTGGTCTTTATAAGGTAAGTAAACAAACCTTAGAATAATGGCCTTTCCAAATATTGGTATACTGTTTGTTTTTCTATCTTTTTGCTCTCTCCTTGAATCACCTTTACTGGTAAAACTCAGTTTGAGCTCCTTTTTACTGCACTGTAAGACACTAACGGGGCATTCAATAGAAGCATTTTCATTGATTTCCTTAAGTAGTCTATTAACATGTGCCAATCAGGGTATCTTGCCATAGTGCAAGGCAATGATTAAGTCCCTTGTAAATTTAGTACAAGCCTTGCTCCAGATGTTGTGCCACGCTACTAAGGCACATTCATCTAGGGTGTCATCAAGAAAAGTTATACCCAATTCTCTTTGGGTGATATAGGTGGTACAGAACGAGGGACTGCCAAGATTCTGCACAGGAAATAATTTTCCTGTTTTTGTAAAATTGAATGCCATCCCCAGCCCCATAGGGATGCCCCAAATGTAGCAGTAAGGATGCACTTACTCCTGTCTTTTAATAGCAAATCTAAAAACCGCCTCTATTGTCCTTTTAAATTGAAGGTTAGCTAACTCTATATAAGGTTCCCAGTGACTAGTTCTTGAAAACAACACGCCAAGGTAAGAGAAATTATGGATCTCTTCTAGTTTATGGCCACTCACATAACAAGATTTTTTTCTTCGCCTTCCCCCTCGCACACCATAACAAAGGTTTTGGCAGATTTAGTTTTAAATCCTTTTGTTCCATATATGTAAGAAAGCTATTAATCAGTAGTTGGAGTCCATTTGCGGTTTGAGATTGCAATACCGCATCATCAGAGTATAGGAGTACAGGGGTATGGCGTAAACCTACTCTGGTGGCCTTTGCAGCTATTTCTTGTAGCTTCCTATCGACCCGTTTATATAGAGGGAGAAAAGGAGGGGTGCTAGTACACAGCCTTGCCTTATACCTCTTGTCATTTTAAAACTTGGGGTACATTCTCCCTCTATCCCAAATCTCACACGGGTGGTTAGTGAGGTATAGATCTGTGAGAGCAACCATTTCAACCAGGGCCTTCCACAGTTTGGTGTGATTACACAATAAAAAGTACTGCTTAGGTCAGCAAAGCAGCGATGTAGATGTTCCTGTTTTGCGGTGGTATATTTGGAGATTAGGAGCTGAAGGATAATACACTGCTCTTGTGTACCAGTATCTTTCCTGAAACCATACTGGGAGGCTGTTTAAACATTATTTTCAGCCACCCACAAATCTAGTTTCTCCAAGATAATTCTCCCCATTAGTTTTGCAGATGAGTCTAAATGCGACATCAGGTGGTATTACTTAGTGTCTGCCCTGTCCCGTTTTTTTAAAACAGGGACTATTATGGAGTCAGTTCAGGTGGCTGGAATCAACCCTTTCGCCGCAGCATTAAAAACCTGAACCAAGATTGGTGCCCACATTGCTGAACAAGATTTGAAGGCATCCGCAGGAACCCTGTCAGGGCCTGGAGCTTTCCCCACAGATGACTTTTCAAAGGAGGTTTCCTCCTCAGTTAAACTAATTGCCTGTAGGGGGTGACATTTGTACACAATTGATACCTTCAGTAGTAAAAGAATCCTTGTTCTGAGGTTTAAATATGCCTTCAAAGTGACTTATCGAGTACTGTGGGGAGACTCAAACCTCAATTTTCTGATCTGTGCTGTCTTTGAGAAATGGGGAGTTTATTATTTTCCAGAAAAGTGTACTATCTCTGATTTCCGCAGCCTGCTCTTGCAATCCTTTTTTTTACCTCAAAAGCAAATTGCCTTTTGGTGACGTATTCCACACTTAGGGGCAGTATCTAGACTGCAGAAATGTTGGTGGCGGTTTGAATACCACCTGCTTAGTGGTCCGACCGCCCAATTACAAGCATGGCAGTCGGACCGCCACAAAAGCATCACCACTGCCAGAATCTTGGACCCCGTGGCGGTGGGGAAAGCGGTGGGCCATGGAGGCAGTGCCAATACTGGCACCGCCGGGCTTATTATGACCTGCCTTTCCAACGATATTTTCATGGCGGGGACCCCGCCATGTCAAGATCAGGGGAAAGGCAGGGAAGGGGCCCCAAGCATGGCCCCCAGGCATTTTAGCCCATGCGGCATTGTGGCTGGGGGCACATGTTGTACTTGGGGTAGTATATTCTTTAGTATCTGTGTTGTGGGTTCTTGAGTACTAGTGCTTGCTTCTCTTATGTTTTCTAAAATGTCTCTCAATTCTATCTCTGTGACATTTGGGGTGTGGGTAACCCTGGGCGTAGTTCGCGAAGTAGCACTTCGCGAAGCTACGCAAAGTGCAGTTCGCACTACGCGAGCTACGCGTAGCACTTCGCGAACTGCGTAGTACCTTTTTCGCACTGTGCCAGATGTCGTTTTTAATGATTGCACAGTGCGGCAAGCAACCGGCACTGTGCAATCATTGAAAATGGCATCTTGCACAGTGCGAGTTGTAGTTTTCTGCTGCTCGAGTAGATTTTTACTCGATCGGCAGCTTTCTCAACGCGAACTGGTAGTTTCTCATCGCGAGCACCGCGAGCATACGCGACCACTCGCAATGAGAAACCTGACTTCCTCGCGTTGGGAATCTCGCCGGGAGGTTTATTTTCCATGCTCGCGATCGCCAACTTGATGTTGCTGATCGCGAACAAGGAAAAAGTCTCGCCGGGATGTCATTTTGCTTGCTCGCGGTCGCCAACTTGACGTTGAGGACCGCGAGCAAGCAATAAATGACTGCAGCACTACGCAACACTACGCTACGCGTGTTCGCACTGTGCTACGTGCAGTTCGCGTAGTGCGAAGTAGCGCGAACTTCGCAAACTATGCGAGCGTAGCGTAGTGCTTTGCCCAGGCTTAGGTGTGGGTATGCTGTTTTACATTAGTTGCTACAGTTTCTTTAGTAGTTGCCCTCCCATAACATCCTTCGGAATAATATTTTGTACATTTCGAATTAATACATTCAGTAGAAACGTGTGTTCTTGGCTGTAGGTTTATGCCATGTAACAGAATAACAGTTTTCCCTTTTGTGACATTATAAATATATCAATATATCTTTAATTACTCTAATACTAGAAATATAAAAAAATGGCTATTTACTATGTCATTTATTAACATACATTTGAATATACATTTCTTATTTCTTTTCTACACTTACTTATATGTTGTTCAGAGAAGTTTTGTGTTGTTCCAGTATTTTTTTCAGCAAGCTTAATCATGAAACAGGTCTTTTTTTCTGTTGGAAGAGAAAAATTAGTTTTATTTATTCCATATGCTATATTTTGTTACTGTTTGATGATGTTTAGGTGATCAGCATTTTTTGGAATTGCTGCTGGAGTAAGTTTAAAGTTATTTAAATATACATACTTTATTTTGCAGTGTTCGATTTGTATATGGTGTTTGGTAGAAAACTGGATAAACTGTGTAAAAGGAGAATCTTTAAAAAGTGTGTTAGACATTGTTTGTTAATTAATCTTTTTGCAAGTTACAATTATTTTACTTTTTATTTTGAATATAATGAATACTTACTTGGAGATGTGTTGTATATTTTGCAGCCTTCCATCTAATAGGGCAAAACCGGCAGAGTTTCCTGGTCTTCAAATATTTGCTGCTTTTTAAGAATTTTTTTGCTTTAATTAGTCTGGTTTTTATATTGTTTAATTGGTTACACAATAATTTTGTGTTTTGGCAGTTATATCCTTATTTGTCAAATGCTAATTAATGTTTTTTTAAGTTTGTATTATATATGAGTTTATTTATTTAATAGTCCATTTATTTGTGTTAAGAAAATAATTAATATTGTTTGTTAATATTATTGTTTATTGTATCTGAATGTGTTTTAAATATGTGTAATGTTTATTTAGAGGTGTATTATGTAATATTGTTTATGTTTAAGTTTTTTGTGAAGTAAAATATTAATAATTTATATATTTTTGTTATAATTTTACGATATAGTTATTGTTTGTTGGTTTAAATAATGTGTTTTCAATCATTTTTAATTGTATATACTAATTGTTTTAATAATATTGATGTAGTCGATATTATCTTTTTGATATTTTTGACATCATATATGTTGATTTATAAGTCACAGTATTTTTGTTTTCAATGTTTTTGTTGTCGATATATGTATGATTAGACATTTATGTCAGTGTTATTTATGTGTTCAATATAAGTGACTTTTATAGTTTGTGTAGGGACTCAATATTTTTGTTAATGATATTACATTTTTGATAATTTTGTGAGTCGATATTTGTTGTCTCGATATTATGTCACTGATCGACTCTGATGGTTACCTGATTTCAGTCTGAAAAAATGTGCTACTGACCTTATTTTTTATTTTCTGTTTGGTTTGGAGCATAATGCCACCAGATTTCCTGAGACACGAATGATTGCTCAGACATGGAGTGATGCTCTGAGAGGTCTATTATTCTTAGATGTTTCACTGCCAGATCCAGAAATGTTTTATTTTGGGGTGTG
Organism: Triturus cristatus; assembly: GCF_964204655.1. Taxonomy (NCBI): domain Eukaryota; kingdom Metazoa; phylum Chordata; class Amphibia; order Caudata; family Salamandridae; genus Triturus; species Triturus cristatus. Next base: position 446,923,279 of record NC_140584.1, read on the forward strand.
CCTGAACTCCAAAACCTCTGATAATATAATTTTGGTCTATCCTTTCCTCTTGTGATATACCTTCCTGAATTGAGTCCTATTTCATAGGGAATCGAAGACTGAAGTGGGTGGGGGTTATCTTGCAAAACTGGTCATTGAAACATGTTTTGTGTGTTAAATCCTTGTGTGCATCTTAGATGGAACCCTAATAAACCCTCCCCAGAGACAGTTCTGAGGATACCTCAGGGAACACTGGCTGCTTGAAGAGATCTGACTGCACGCTCACATTGGGGTGGTGGTGATAAGAAGTTTCCTACGTTGAACTCTCTCTCTCTTTCCAAACCCCCCCCACCCCTTTCCTGGAATGAAACCCACAAAAACTCATTAGACTGGTAGAGTGTTGGTGAGGTGACAGACTGGGAATTGGGTGGACTATATTCACTTGTGCAGGTGTTGGTACAACAGGTAAGTGAAAAGCAGCACATGGCAACCTAGCTACGTCACTGGTAGTTGCCAGTGGTGGGAACCAGCACTGACTTCTGAGCAACGAGACTTACTTTCATTATCAGACATTGACAATTAACAAGAGAGAGTAAGGTGGAAGAGATTCAGCTACACTCCCGGGTATTAACAAGAGCAAGGAATCTTCCATTTTAACATTCCCAAAAACTGTAAAAGTGACACTTTAAGATTGGCATTTTTAACAGCAGTGCCCCCTTTTTTAACACCTGTCGGCATTTTCTTTATTTGCTTCCTTCTATGTTATGTTTCTGGAAAGAGCTAAAGACATTTTTATTTGCTTTTACTTTTGGATAATCAGAATTTTGCCATTTATTGTGGTGTTTTTCTTCAGAAATTAAATGATATTCACGTTTTGTTAGAGTGTCTGCATTTGAGTGATGGGCCTGAGATCATGAAGGAAATATGGAGGTTATTGCGTGGTTTTAGTTACTCTTTGTACTTCTTTAATTCATGTACATTTGCTTTTTATTAGATTACTGCTTTCATTGTTTTTGCAAAACATTTATTGCTAAGTGCTCCGTGAGCAAGGTCCATACCTAATCAAAAACTTAAATGAACTGTACATCTTCCAACCACACCACTGTTGTCATTGTACACTAGGGGCATTTGGCATGATTGTTTTTGCAAAACATTTATTGCTAAGTGCGCCGTGAGCAAGGTCCATACCTAATCAAAAACTTAAAAGAACTGTACATCTTTCAACCACACCACTGTTGTTCTTGTACACTAGGGGCATTTGGCATGGCCTGATCGTCTGTCTGATTCCCCATCTTACTTTAGGGATCCACATCTTTGGTTTCCCAATAATCAATTTTTCCATTTCCTCTCTAGCTTAACAAACACTAGGAGATTGTGTTTTTATATGGAGATTTTTTCAATCTTCATATCATGAATGACCCCCATTCCTGCGTCTTTGTTCGGATAATTGGCTTGCCCCAATAACATTTCTGCATAATAGGCAATCTTGATTCAGCATATTTTCCCTGGTCTATTTTGTCTCTTTTAGCAGATTCTGAACTCAAACTTTTTCCTTGCTGATTTAGATGTGTTTGGCTCTTGTCAATAATCCATTCATCTGTCATTGGGGAATTCTCATAAATATATCCTTGTGTCATAGCTAAAGCCACACAAAACATTCGAGCATGTTGTTTGTATGGTGGAAATTATTTACTACATTGAAAATGTTTAGATTAGTTACTCTAACCAAATGATTTTCAGATTATTTTTCTTAGCTCTGTGTGCAAAGGCGGTGTCATCATCCAATTGCACCTACATGCAAATTAAACATAGGAAACTTAACTATTGCATCATACTCCACCATAGCACATTTTAAATGTTTTTTAATTAATGCTCACTCCATTCTGCTTGCAGTTTTCTTTTTTCTTTTTTCTTTTTTATGTGTGCAATGTTTTTAAAATGTGTGTCAATTCTATTCCCTAGAGTCCAGTAGTTCCCTCTTTTTGCTGTTGTCACTGTATCGACTCCCGCTTAGTTTTCCTTTACATCTCTTTGTTTCTTCTTCTGACTCACTTCTCTTTAGGGTCATGGAACTCCTCTGTGACTTGCAATATTCTAATAATGTGCGGCAAGGGGTACGTACTTTAGTGAGACGGTCAGACCATCACTTTTCCCTCAATCTATTAAATCATTGGTGTCTTGCTCTTTCATGTTCATTGTGGAGAAGAATCAAAACAGAACCTGTACTGTGAAATGAAACACACCAACAATCAGTTAGTAATTTTTGCAAAAATATATTAGAATCAGTTTATTTATTGTAAATCGGGTGAAAAACATGCTGTGACTCAGATTGTCTAAAAACATGTAGAGATTCTATATTTTCTGCGATGACTTCGAAATGGCATAGCTGAAATCAGCAATGATGTAAGTTATCATGACATGAGTGATGTAATACGTGAGGTCATAATCAGTCAGTGCATGTGGGGGTGCAAGCTATAATTACGTTAATAAACTATAATTTGTGAATTTTAGTGTGTTTTTGTTTTTAAACATTCGTTTTTATCTTATTTTAACACCTAGCTATAACATAATTTTAACATTTATTTCACTGCAATTATTTTTTTATTTTTTTTACATAAGAGAAGAGCTTATTAATATTAATATATCTGGCGTTTGTTATCATATTCAGCCAACTCCCCTGCTGCATACAGCCTTCAACTAAGGGCTGAATAAATGGCTAACAGCGAAGTTTTAGTCAGTCTTTTCTAGATCAATAGCTTATAGTGAGGATTGATGAGTAACCAACTTCGATAAACAACAATTCCCCACGAACTCTGTTCTTGGAACGTGCTCAGCCAGGAAAGGCTGCTGGAAGATCCAGAGGCAATAATATTCCTGCAAATCTTTGAAATACTGATGCTACAAGAAACACGGAGAGAGCAAAGTGCTCCAATTATTAGCTACCAAGAATTCATTATCAATGCCACTCGCACATCAAGGTTAAGCTAAAAGAGGGTTAGCAATATATGTAGCCATAGAGTTAGATGTCAAGAACCAAGTACTTAGCTTTCAATTGACATGGCTGCAATGGGTAAAATTACAAATTCCATCTCCGATTCTTCTATTAAATATTTATCTGAAAACATGGAGAAATAACAAGTTAACTCAGTTGTTCTCTGTGGGAAATTGTTATACCATTGGCTTCACAACACCCAAACGCAAACCTAATTATCTCAGGTGACGTTAGTATCCATCTATTATCAACAAAAACATCTGGTAAGCTGAATTGTAACACCGCTTCATCCTGTTGTGAACAATTACGATGATTTGGCTTATTAATGCTCGCTAAATGTGTTCCGATGGCTATAACTACAGTTCTGACAATTAAGAGATCCCACCATAGCTCCATAATAGACTATACCATCATTTCAAAGGGCTTGGCTGACCACGTTGTTGGCTATGCTATAACATCAAGACTTGAAAGTGAGCATAATCCACAAGAGTTAACCTTAGATCTGACTGTGTCACATGCAGAAATATAATGTTCTCCATCAAGTGCCATTCTCTTATCATTTGAAACAATTGGTTTGGCGGTCTACTAAGCAGGCCGAGATAATGAAACATGCTGAGTCTTTAATTAGATCTGGCTGCTTTGGTGCCGCTACCAAAGGTTCTGTGGTGGGTAAATGGAATTTCATAAGCAATTCCTTAATTACAAGATTTGCAGATAAAAACATAGGAAAGTCTAATCTCCTTATAAATGCTTGCAGTATGTAGGGTGCCCAAGTTGCATCAACAAAAGAAGGCTCTCAACTTTGTGACAAGGGCCGTTTTTCAACAGAAACATATATTTACACAATCTTTACTTAACCTCTTGAGTGCCCATGACGAGATGGTCTCGTCATGGGCCGCGGTTGCGCTGTGCCCATGACGAGACTATCTCGTCATGAGCCCCGCCCGCTAATGAAACGCCCGGCACAGGGCGTGGAAAGGGCGGGGCACTCAAGGGGTTAAACAAAATATAAAAATTCTAAAGAGGCCATACAAGCAAGCATTATGGAATACAAAGAATACCTACCACCAGGAGTTATGGAATAAGCTGCTATCTGCAAGAAAGTCAAATAACAGCAAGACGTTCTGGTCAATAATTAATTGTCTTGAACACAGTGGCAACAGGGCTAGCAGTGCAAGCATTACAGAATGCATGGGCGGGTAATAGCTCCAACTTGTATGGAACATGAGCGGCAACTACTCCTGGGTATAGGTCCTTTCAGAACAATAAATCACCAGAGAAGCTCGGAGTAAAAATGGGAAGCACCCTCCGTGAAAAGAGGCAAAATTCCATCAAAGTATCCAGCATGGTCGACATATCAACCCCACTAATAATTGATCACTAAATACAGAAGTAACATCAGTACTGATCAAATGGGGCACCGGGCCCAAACGGCCTCCCAAATGCCGTCTTTAGAGCAGATCCAGATCTGTGGGCAGAAATCCCGACTCCGCTTTATAATGAGATCTTTGTAACAGAAACCGTACCTGATTCATGGCAAGGAAGTATCCTGCAGTCTATCTACATAAGCGAAACTCCTACAAAACTATTAGCTAATAGCTTTGATATACGTCAAAGCAAAGGTTTTCGCCTCCAGTCTCTTAAAGGGACTAGAAGAATGGTCAGTACACAGCACTTAATTCCAATGAACCAATCTTGATTTCGTAACAGCCAGTCAACAATTACTAATTTGTAGGGGTGGCTCCTCCATTAGAGCAGAGGAGCGTCACTCCCCTTAAATTCCCCCACCAAGCCCCAGAGATGAATAATAAAATGGTAATTTATTACCATTTTATTTTTCATCATTACATCCTGAACCGAGTGTCAGGGTGGGGAGGGGCCTGCTGAGCGGGAGCAGGGAGGAGTAGTGAGCAGAGGGCTGCCTGTGCACTGTTTAAAGTGCACATGTCTCTTTGGCCGGCCGTCTTGCCATGGCCAGCCAGACATGCACTATTTCAATCTCTCAACCCAGCTGTCTTACACAGCTGGGTTGAGAGCAAGTGCAGGACTCCAGGGGGCTGGGGACCGCCAAGAGTGGCCGCTCACCACAATCAAGGCGCTGCTCTCATGTTGATTAACAGGATGTGAGCTGTGCCAGGATTGGTCAAGGGCCTGGTGCCCACACTGTAGTTGAGAAAGAAAAGGTCCGAGAGCCGGAGGGGGGGATGTGTTCAGTAAGTGTGTTTAATTTTTCTATTTTATTTGCACGCACGCCCGCCCCCTACCCCCGTAGATGTCAGCCACCATTGCTACTTTGACTGCCCTATTGTTGATGGCCAAGAGTGCAATTTCTAGGAGGCAAAATCTGTATATTTGATTTGTCGATTTAGAAGCAGCATTCAACACAGTTCCTCAAGATTTGCTATGGAAAATGTTAGCTGCAAGGGCGTGCCCCGGAACTTACTTGATCTTATCATCATTCTTTATCGGAACACCTGGGTTTAGGTCAAGTTGGGTGATGAAACCTGTTTTACACAGATAATTGAAACCTCTAATGGCTTAAAGCAAGGGGGTGTGCTTGCTATGTGTTTTTTTAATCTTTTCATTGTGGATCTGAATCAACATCTGGAATCAATACACTCACGTTCCCCCAAATTTGCAAATAGTACTCTATCTTTACAATATGCTGAGGATACTATACTACTCAGTCAGACACCCATATGCTTACAGCGATTAATCAATTCCTTTGACGAACACATTTTATTTAATCAACTTGAACTGAACATTAAGAAAACCAAAGTCATGTCAATTGGGTTATCTACAGCCAGGTCTCGATCCTGGCATGCAAGAGGAAAGCCAATCGAACTGGTCAAGAGTTACAAGTATTTCAGAATTTTGTTTGATAATAAAATCTCTTTTAAAGGACATTTTGATCTATTAAGAACTAAAACAGCTTCCTCTATTTTTGTTTTTAAATCACTTAGAGCCAAATTAATGTGCTCCACTTATGATCATCTGGTGAACATTGTACCTCCAAAACTAATTCCAGTGTTAGCTTATAGCTATGTTATCTTCCGATGGAAGGACACTAAATTACTGTATCTCTTTCAAATTAAGGCTATAAAATCCATCTTTATGACTCCCAAGAACATCAGTCATGCAGTATATTTGGTTGAAGTTTGGTTTCCAAAGGCAGGCTCTAGTGCGACAGGCCGCCTTTTTAAAATGTTTACATTCTTTGTATTTATCTGAACCTGGTTCTTTGCGAATATGTGCTGGTAAAAAATTAACAATTCCTCCTATACTGGCGCTCGGAGAGCCTACTTATCAGAGTCTTACCAAACTTTTGATGTACAGGAATCTAGGCCTCAAGAAATAAAGTGTGTGCTTTAAACGTCTTTTGAACCAAGCAACAGAGAAACTTTTGCTTAACATCATTAAAGATGCACTATCAGCCAAAAAGCAGGCTTGGACAAAAAGCAGGCTTGGACAGTCAAACTCCTATGAGAAATTGGGTATCCAGCCTTATATAACCATCTTCTTTCCATCACGCATAAGGGATGCATATCTGAAGCTATAACTTGGCAGATACCCAACTAGGGGCGGCATTCCAAAATAGCTACATGAATGGCCACTAGTAGATGCAGACTTTGTGGTTATCCACAAAAAGCCCTACTACATTTAGTATGTGTTTGATAATTCTTCTAAAACCTCTATTTTTAAAGGCAGCGGTGAGAACATGTCGCCAAGCAGTTATGTTATGCTTATCTGACTAGTCAATTCACCTTATTTCCAAGTTTGCTAAATTCTTGACCTCAGTGAAACCAATGTTTTCAACTTTATCGGAACGCTCAGCCCTTTAATTATTCTCTTATAAATGTTTTATGTATGTTTATCTATGCCCTAATGATAACAAAAAACTGATAAGAAGTTAAAAGGTGGTGAATCAATGTTTGGCACTTTAGTAACTTTTTGCACAGGTCCTGCAATGAAAAGCTCATGAAAATTGTCAAAAAATGATTCATTGAGGGTGTGGCCAGCCAAGATGGCCGAGCAAACCTAATCCGCTGAGGCTCTGTGGCAAAACAGTAGGAATGGTCACTAATTCGTGAGAAATAGTGCAAAATCTCACATAACGAACAATGCGAAGGGGCTAGTAGCAGTGGAGATGCCAGAAATCTAACTGTGAGGAGACATGCTGCGTGCCGATGGCGTTGGATCAGCAGCTTGCCGCTGAGGCCCAGAAGCATCGAGGCGGCTGCGGCATAAGAAGACCGACACAGCAAGAGAAGGTCTGCACGACAGAAAGCCACAAGCTCCTGCCAACGGTAGTCGGTGACAAGAGGGGGAGAGTGCCAAATGTGGGAACCCCCCCCCCCACCAAGAGAGGACGTAGGAACTCTGGGTGCAAGGGAGGCCAAGACGGTGCGTATCAACCTCCCCTATCTACTGACTCCCCTTCATAGTGACATCGCGGCACAAGAGAAGACAACTCACAGTCTGGTGACCTAGGCTTGGTAGAAGCGGGGAGAACCCATCGGTCCCTAACGGGACGTGGCATGCAGGCCATGGAGGTCCACGCCTGACAACAGGATGCAGGCGGCCCGGCGGACTGCAAGAAGTCAGTGAGTGTCTATGGGTGTAAAGAATGAAGATGTGCTGGAGGAGAGGCATGGCAGGGTCTGTTTTTTGGCCAGGCCATGCACCCAGTCCTACACATGTTGCAAATCCCTGCTGTACACTGCCTTAGGCCATAAGCAAGAGGGGTGGGGGGGGGGGGGGCTAAGGACAGAGCTTGGCCTAATTTTTTATTTTATTTTTTTGAAGGTATTGTGGAATTCTCACTCTACTGGCACTCAAGCGTCCATTTCATGGTACTACAGTATGTACAAGCTTCCCAGAGGAAACATGCATGGTACAGAACCATGGGGGCAGGAAGCTTGAATGGGAGGTCCTGTGGTAATACCACAGTTCCACAATCAAGAGAGAGTCACCATCAAGTCATCTAGGGTGGGCCCACTGGATATAGAGAAAGCCCTTTTTCTTTAAGGAACTATCATTCACTGACTGTTGTCCAATGACATGCTTCATCATCGAGTTCTTACTTTCCTTTTGAGGGTCATGCATGCTACAACCTCTTTTCTTACAAGGGAGCCCTTTTAAGGAAAAAGGGTGTGGGATCCATATGAGGAAATCTCTAAAACTGTCCAGGCGGTACTCAAATCCGTATTTGTTCATGGGACCATTAGAAGAAGTTCTCTTGGTAGCAAACGGGCAGAGCCCATGTTGAAAAGTGTTGGGGAACTCAGAGCAGAGAAGGGAGGACAATCCAATGTTAAAGAGAATGCGTCCAAAGTGTGTATAGTGAGAACAAACATGGTTCCTCACAAAAAAGTGAAACCGAATTTAAAGGAACATGTTTTAGTTGTGATCCGAAAGGCCACAGAGCCAATGATAACTCATACCCGGCATGGTTCTAGACATGCAATGCATGTGATGGCAAAGGCCACTTCAGCAAATGTTGTAGGAGTAAGGGTAAGAAATTGCTCAAGAATAAGATATCAGAAGTGTGTCAGGAGGTAGTGTTACACATAAATGGTGTGATCAAGGGATGTCCAACGGAGGTAGTGGCAATTGATAGAACACATGTATCTATTACATTTGACTTGTGCTCACAGATTACCATTATCTCCAAAGACAATTAAGGAATGTTTTCCTGAGGGAAGAAATTTGATGGAAATGGATGTCAAACCAGGTGGATATGGTGGTTCCTTGATCAAGATGTTGGGATATTTTGAGGCATGCATCATAGTGCGAAACAAAAACACTCATGGTAAGGTGTATGTGTCACATAAGATTGACAATTTGTTGGGGAGGGTTCACCAAGGAAAATTGGGAGTGGGTCTCAATCCTAACAAAGTTCCACAAGTTCAGGTGGAAGATGTTATATTGGGGAAATGACAGGTTTACCCAGTGGAAGCTGCTCCCAGGAAGCAGCAGTGGGGCATGGAGGGGAGAAGAGTGGGGGGTCAAAATAAATTTGCTTAACTGCCAGCCAGCTGGCCAGCGACTGCATCTCCTCCGTCCTCTTACTGGCTTCTTCTGTGCAAGCTGGCAGCACCCGGGCTCCCCATTGCCAGTCACAATGCTGCAATGCAGTGTTGTGATTGGTCTGAGCACCGTAGTCCGGAGCTAAGCCAGGGAATGGGAGCCTGGGCATGTTCTCCACCCAGGTTGTACTGCAGCCTTGGTAGACAACATGCAAAGTACGCATGACTGTTTGGCCGGACTTAGAGGGCATGTCAATCAGTCATTGCGCTCTCACAGAGTGCCCATCACTCCTCCCCCCTGCTCTGAGAGCAGAGCAGATCTGCCCTGCCTCACCCCTTCAAGACACTGAAGAAGGAAACAAATAAAAAGATGCTAAAGTTACGTTATTATTATTTTATTTTTCCTTTTTTTACACTGCCTAAAAGCAGTGGGGCGACGCTCATCACCCTTAGCGTAGGAGCCACCACTGGATTTAACAGGGAATTTGTAGGTTTGTTTCAGAACAGACTTAGCAAAATGGAGGGGTACAAACACAAGATCAAGTTGAGGGAAGGTGCTATTCCTGGGGTGGCAAAAGTGAGGCACATTCTGTTGAGTATACAAGTGAGGTGATTGAGCCAATGGAAGCAACGGAATGATTGGTTACCATTGTGTTTGCATGCAAAAGGAATGGAGACATTCACCTTTGTATAGGTAAGTGATAGTAGTCAAATTCCCTTTACCCAACATTGAGGAAATGGTTGCAACATTTTCTGAAGCAGGAGTATTTACTACAATAGATTTTGTGTCAGCATACCATCACATTGAGCTTGGCGAGGCATCCCAAGAGCCCACAGCATTTGTGATACCCTATTGGGTGTATAATTTTAAAAGGATGCCTTTTGAGTTGATCTTAGCTGCAGCTGTCTTCCAAAGGGCAATGGTGATAATTTTAAAGAGCATTCCTGGAGTAAAATGATATCAGGATGACATTTTGATTTTATGAATAAACTGTTAAAGAACATGAGCAGATAGTTAGAGAGAAATACTGAATAATCTTAAAGGAGCCAGACTAACTTTGAAGGCAGGAAAGTGTATGTTTAGGGTGAGTGAAGAGAACTACCTAGGATACAAGATTTTAGGTGATGGCATCTGTCCACACAAGGACTTGGTAGACGCAATCAAGTCTATCAAGTAACCAAAATCCAAGGAAGAGTTATCATTCCTTGGGATAGTCGAATACTATAGCAAGTTTGTAAAAGACCTTGCTGGTAGAACATACAATATGAGGAAACTGTTGAATAGAATAGAATTTTTGTGGTGAAGTGAATGTTCGAAGGAATTTGAGTGGGGAAAAAAGAATTTAGTTGTGCCCCTTCTCTATAAGCGTATGATCCTACGTGTGACACCAAGGTGGTCTGGGATGCTAATGCAAAGGATGTAGGAGCTCTTCTCATTCAGACAAAGAATGGTCAGGAAAATCTAATTGTGTGTGCCTCGCATGCCTTGAGAGAAGCTGAGTGTAATTATTCGGTTATAGAGAGAGTCTTTAGCAGTTTTATGGGCTGTAAATAGGTTCAAACTTTTTTTATGGGGAATGAAATTTACAGTTCAGACTGACCACAAACCCTTGGTAGAGGTTTTTACACGAAAAGGACTAAATTGCATATCCTCTCGCAATCAAAGGTGGGTTGTGGGCCTGCAAAAAAATTGCATCATTTACAGTATCTTCCGGGAGCAGGTAACTTTTCTGCAGACTGTTTGTCTAGACTAGTTAATGTGCAAGCTCCGTCTGGACATAGTTGAGGAGGACGTTGTCAGTGTTTGTGAAGTTACTCCAGGGTGCATTAAAGAGAGTGAATGGTTAGAAGAATTAGAGAAGGATGAGGAATTAAAAAGTGTCATTGCTTTGTTATCTACTGAGAGACCAAATAAAAGAGAACTGAAGAAGTGGAATGGAAGTTGGTGGAAGCTAAGAATTGAACTTGTGGGTGACAGAGGGTTTTTGTTGAGAGGGACGAGATTAGTACTACCTAGGAGCTTACGACAAGAAGTGCTGTAACTTGAAGTACTGCAACTTGCACATGAGGGCCATATAGGAATAATAAAAACAAAAAGGACAGGTCGAAGAGATATCTGGTGGCCAGCATTGGATCATGATGTGAAGTGCAGGGACTTTGTCGAGTGTGTGGCATGTGACAAATGCTTGAAGACCAGTAATATCCCTATGGTATGCAGTAAGTTACCATTTTATCCTGAGAAGGGGTTACAATTGATATTTTGGGATTGGTAAAGGGAGAACATGCTACCTCCTATGTTTTGGTTTTCGTGGATACATAGTCTAGGAAGGGGGAAGTGTCATGTTTACATTACATGACATTTCTTCCTCTACTGTGATAACATTTTTAGAGAATATATTCAAGAGAGAAAGTTATCCTTGTTACTTGCTCACTTATAATGGAGTACAATTCTGTTCCAGAGAGATGGAAAATGACTTGATAAAGTGTGGGATTGAGCTCAAAACATCAGCCTTGTATCTTTCACAGACCAATGGTGCTATTGAGAGGGTGTTAAAAAGATTAAAGGAGGGGATACAATTGGCTAGAGCAAATAGTCTTGATTAGAAAATTGAGTTGTCTTGAGGAATAGCTGGATATCGCATGTCTCTACACTCCACCACAGGCAAGTCTCCATTTGAGCCATTCAAAGGTAGAGCTCCTTTCACAAGGGTGTGTCCAGGGTAGATGTTTTGAGGTTAAGGTTGTATAAATAATACCCGGGGTGACTGCAGAGAAAAATGAATTTTCTTACAAACGAAAAGGAGGAAGAGCTATGACAAACAGAAGAATGTGAGAAATGTAGACACCAAAGTGGGAGATTTTCTAAAAATAAGCATGCCTAAGGGGTGCGCAGACTGGTCCAGGGTTATGAGGAATTTGGAAGTTGCCAAAAGTTTCAAGAATGCTGTTAAAACATATGATGGCAGGATCTGAAATAAAAACAGAGTGGCGATCCTTTATCATGAACAGGTATAAAATGAGAAACTTATTAAAGTCAACCAAAAAGAGGGGCTTATTCAGTCTGAGATGGGAGGCTTCAAAAAGCTTTCAGTAGTAACTTCAATATGAGGAAGAGTGGGAGAATAACTAAGAAACAAGTCTATTTGAGGGCTTTTGTAGCACAGTAGACAAGTTATTGCTTCTTTTGTACATAAATAGCATTCATTATGTGTGTGTTCTTTTAGCACTTCTTGTATACAACTTGATTCGTTTTTGATGTAACTTTGCTAGTGTGTTGTTTGTAGGGGTCTCTCCTTGTGTTGTCTCAGAGTTAGTTTACTGTTAAGGGGGGGGGGGGAATTCTGGATCTCAAATATTGTTTGCATTATTCTTTTATTTGATGTATGCTGTAGGAGGTAGAAGTGTGGCATACATACACATTTACAGAGTGACTGAATGAGAATGTGTTGATGTAATGTAATCAGAATGCTGTGGAGGCTTCAGTTAGAGAGGAGCAGTTGGTGGGAGATGGCGGGGATGTCTGAAATAAAGGCTTGTCCCCCTGAGCCTCTCTTCTTTCGTCCTACTGAGAAACACCACACACCACCTTGTGATATTATTGCAGTGGTATTTTTGTGACTGCCTAATTTGTGCTGGTGTTTGCCAGTGCTTGGCACTGGCACTGGCACTTATGTTTAAACTTTGGCACATATGTCTGAGAATACACCACACGGTGGCACTTTGTCTCTTTTTTTAGCAGAACTCACCAGTGGAAGGTTTAGGTATTTTATAAACCTTTATAAAAAGTATAAAACGAGCCCCTCCAGGCCATTCCTTGCAGTCCCAGGTGACCTAGAATACTTTGAAATGTCACCCTTACTGGAGTGTGAATCTTAGTGGGTAATGCTGGTACTGGCGATCAGCAGCAGTGTCAGGAGCTGTAGGTGGTGCCAGCTGCAGTTCACACTTGTGAAATACCTTGGGCAGCGGCACTTAATGTATTACAATTTAAATACCGATTTTTAGGGATGTATATGTGATAAATATGTTTGTGTGTGTCCTCTCTCTCTTTGACAATGCTTTAGAACCAACATCGCTGTTTCCAGGGCTCATGTCACTTCATGAAAATTCTGATTTCTGTACTATATATCGCTTGTACACTTTTCCGCCCTGAGAAACAAAGGGTAATGGCAATCACACCCATCCTACCAGATTTTATTGCTTGTCAGTGGCGGCTGCTACGGAATGTGGTTAGTGGGGCAGGGTGGGGATGGGTGTTGATAAAATTTAAAAAAATCACTTATCTATGATCGCCGCCCTCCCCTCCCCCATCCTCTTCTCTTCCTGACACCTGGCAGCACAGAAGCACACATGCTCCCAGACTCCCCAAAACCAATCCCGACTCTGCTGTCACCAGCATGACGACATCGTTATGTTTGATCTGAGCGGCATGTTTGGCCACTCAGGCAGCACCTGGGAGCCTGGGACAGTTCTCCACCTGCCAGTGCAACACAGCCAGATGGAGAAATGCTAAGTGCGCGTGTCTGTTTGGTGTCTGAAGACGGCTGGCCAAACTGTCATGCACATTTATGGTGCAGCAACCACTCCTTCTCACTGTGACCCCAGGACCCCGCGCCGCCCTAACCTGGCCCCGAAGCCTGTACCAAGTAAAAAACTATAATAACGTGTTAATATAATTTTATTTTTCCTTTTTTACACTGCTCAGAGAGCAGTGGGGCGATGCTCCTCTTGCTTAGCGGAGGAGCCGCTGGTGCACCTTGTAAGGGCGTGTTTGGCCACCAAAAGTACTAGGCCATGAAGTGTGAAAAAGGTGTGCACTGGCACTTCTCTGCCTGGTATAGCCCCTACTGAGCATTCTGCTGTCTGGATCAATTCTCAATAGACCCGGGAACCAAGAAGACAATATGAGGGGGAAGAGGGTGGGAGTGGCGGTGGTTGGGGGGTTGTGAGAACAAGTTGAACTGATTCACATGTGTGATATGCAGCATATTTAAATGTGACGCAGCATCAATTTTAATGGATTAAATGTATATAGTACAATAAAACCACAGACGTTGAGTGTGACAGATGTCTGGCACAGAAAGCTGAGGCTAATAATCCTTTTTCCTTACTGGTGTAGGTTTCACCAATTATAAAGAACGGTGCAGGGGCGTAACACAAGCCCCCGCAGCCCCCGTGTTGCGGGGGGCCCCCACACTCCAGGGGCCCCCTCCCTTTATTTATAATGATATGATAGATTTTAATGGTGCGCAGGGCACACACACCCGGCCTCAATAAATTAAAGGGTGCACACGGCAGGGGCTAACAGGGTTTGGGGGGGGGGGTGGGGGGTGACGGGCACGCGCTCCAGGGGCCCCCTCACTCACTTTATTTTTATCATGATATTAATGGTGCGGACAGCACACCGGTCCTCAATAAATTAAATGATGCACAGCAGCATACGGGACGCACGCCTGGGCCAGGCGTGCAACACCCATTGGACTCAAAGGGCTATAGCCCCCCCCCCCCCCTCGTGTGTGGCAGCCCGGGATGAGACAGCTTCCCGGGCACACACATAGCCGCACCCGAGCACTTCACAGGTCTTTATAATAGCATTTGCATGTTAATGAGGCCTTGCTGTTGTTTCACCCCTTCTAAGAGCCCCTGCAGCTCCACTCCCCCCAAAATCAGCTCCACTCTGCCTATTTCTTAAAGATTCAGCCCCCCCAAAAAAATTCTTAGCCCCCCCGAAATTTGGCTCTAGTTGCGCCTCTGGCCTGGGCCCCGGCCTCAGAGGCTTGCTCTTTTATTAATTTAATGGTGCAGCGCAACTGCTGTGCAGTGCGCACAGGCGGGTCCCGACCGGGCCTCTGAGCCTCTTTAATAATTAATGGCGCGCGGGCCCGGCCGGGCCTCTCTGAGGCTAAATGGTTAGTGGGTGCGCGTGGCGCGCAGTTGTCCCCGCGACGCGCCTGCGCTCTTTTCCGGGTGGGGCAGGGGCTGGTGGTGTCGTGACCAATGTACTGATTGAATAGTACTGGTCATGCTTGCGCATTGCAGAGCGCGCAATTAAAAGTGAGCGTGAGCCGAGATCCGAACCCAGGTCAGCCACGCTACGCTGAGAAGGACCGTTTGAGGTCCGACGTCCGTCACCGGCTATAATTTACATTATTACCAGCCCAGGGCCCTGCCTGGCTAGCCTTGCCCAGTTGCCATGCCAGTGCCTTCTCTTCAGCTCTTCTCTGCTGCTGCCCGGCCCGCTCGTGCCTACCTGAAACTGCAGACCAGGCCAGGCCCAGCCCTCCGGTCAGGTGAGTCTGCGGAGTGCATCCGAGCCTAGGCAGGATTGGTCCGTGGTAAGTATTTTTCAAGACATATCTGCATCGGCAGTAACAGGGCACGTTCCTTTCGGGGCACTATTCTTTTGTTGTTTGGTAATTTTAAATGGTGACTACAGGAAGGGCAACATTTTAACTCCTCTCTGCCAGTTTAGCATTTGAAGACAGCCATCCTAGGGTGTCCATTTACCCTTTGCAACGGTTGTGCCACAGGCTGACCCATGACATTGGAAACTTTTTCCAGTAAAGTAACTTTTGATATTTTTGAACTGGAAATGTTTTTGTTAAAATCTGCAAATTAGGCAGCAAATGGTGAATTATGCCACAAGAGCAGCAAATCCATAATTAAGATGAAACCACCGCAGACAATCATAATTCAAGGACCTTCACAATTCTAGCGACCCTCTCGATATGTGCAGGATGCAGCTCTATGCGGAAGGTGCATTGATCCACTGAGCTGTCTTGCTGGGATTGACACCTGTACCAGTAGCAAAATGCGATGCAGCGCGCGCAACGAAATTCGTTTTATTTATTTAAATGTGTACTTACCTCCGTTCATCAATATTCTGGTGTTTACATTTCCCCACTCTGTCCCTCCGCTGCCCCGCCTCACTGCCCCACCGAACTCCCTCCACGGACTGCTACTGACCTGTACTCTTCAGGTTTCACAAACCAGCGCCTCTGCAGCTGGTGTGTTTAATCATCCTGCTATCGACCCGCAGGTTTCACACACAGCCCCGCAGCAGGCGCATTGACACAGTGAGTTACCTCACCCGCCTGCAGGTGTAGCGCTGCGAGTGTCAGCCGAGAAGCAGCGCGAGGCGCGCCTCTCCCAGGATATCCCTTTTTGCACCTCATCACACTAATTACGGACACATGCCGGGCCTGTGCGTTTATTCGCAGGTGCTCGGTACAGGCCTTTTCAAATAGATCTACAGTACATTAAATTAGGAGGTGCCGGGGCAGAGACAGAATGAAGGGCCTAGCCAGGGTGCTCTATCAAGAGCGCAGAGTTCCTGTGTCAAGCCCATACAGTAGACCCTTGGGTTTGAAAGGCATTTGAGCAGACCCCCACATCCTCCCCAACCCAATTAAAAGCATGAGACAATAGACGTCCTTCAGTTACTAGATGCGGGGGCTTGGTGTGCGGAAGAGAAGAGGGCAGAAGGCACTTTTCTGCCAAAAGCATAGTTTGTAGGTTTTATTATTTGTAGCTCGACCACTTATCAAACTGTAATCTTAGGCAGATGACTTGTTTCCTCAAACTGAACGTAAATGGTGCTTTGAGATGGCTGTGTTTCATGTGTCCGGTAAAAAAGGTCAGCAAAGGTGCGAAGAGTTCCCCTTGAAACATTTTGACCCTCTTTAGTAACCGGTATAATGCTGAAAGGCTGAATTTTTATCAGGGCAGACAAAAGTTACCTAAACATTGGTGATTTTGCGTCCAGTTGTATACAGTTGAGTGGCCTCTTTGGTGACCGGCACAATTGCAGCAATCTCAGCAGAGAGGCCAAGAACTGAATGAGCCCCAGTGCTCTCCATTTTGGCAGCCTTACCTCAGCAGAACGCGACGGTGGGTTGCATGTTTTTGCAAATGTGGCTTGTCTGTGTTCTCGTCTGGTGCTTTTCACACTTCCTTAAATGCCCCAAGTGCTGCAAGTCTTTTAGCCGACAGTGTGCACTCACACAACTGAGCAAGTCAATTCTTGTGGCTGATGCCCAGGTGTTTTGACATGGCCTGCCAGGATGGCTAGGATGCCAGTGCCAGGGGTTTGAGGCGAGGGTGCCCACGATACAGAGCATTTGGGTTGGTGGCCTTTCTAACAACAGCACCAATCTGAAGCCCACGCCATTTCGACCTTCTCGGTGGCCCTTGCTGCCCCTTGTTTGATTACCCTCAAACCAAAAAACACCTAAAGGCAACACAATTTGTTTGATTTGGTGCATTGAAACCCCTTGTTTCGTATGGGAAACCATACATAATCCAAATGAGACAGGCAGCTCCATTGAATGCCTTACACTTTCAGACAGTTAAAGATTTTTGTTGGTAATGCTTTTGCATGCTGGGACTCGTTCCCCTTTCTCATAAGTAAGGGTTTCTAAAAATTCCAGCATGCAAAGTTTTGATGGCAAAAGTCAGATACTTCCAATTTTTTCACAATGCACTTGGATTTCTTGCATATAAAGTTTGGAAAGGTTGAAAACCTAGCCCCGCCTCTGGCTCCGCCCCTAGTCCCGCCCCACACTCCACCCCCAGTCCATCGCTACTTTTGGAGAGTACCTGCACTTATTTTTTTCCATTTAAAGCACTGTTTGCACTGCGCCCCCCCCCCCCCCACACGAGTTCCTTTGAAGCAAGAAGCATGTTAACCCATGAACGACAGCACAAAGGGTGAACCCTCTGATGTCACAAGTGGTCAAAGGGTGCATGAGGTCATTTTCATTGCTCCTGAGATTTTGGTGAATCAATCTCCACGAGAAAACCTCTTTTAAATAACCGTATTTTTCGAAACAGCTTTCAAAATGTGGAATTAAAGGTCGCTTGAAGGTTGTGACTGTAAATTGCCTTGACAAATCGGTTTTGCACAACAGAGGAGTCTGGCTTATGTATCTTCTAATATCCTGTTTATGAAACCTCAGTTTCTCAAATATTTCTTTTCGAATATACCCACATCCTTGATAGCTGGGATGCATTTTTATAAGATTCCAGGGTTTGTGATTACTTTGCTGTTCGCAGATAACTAAAATAATGCAAGATATACAAGGAATATGAGAAAGCAAAATCTAATTTGGCAGATAAATATACACATACATTTTTAATGAGGTCTAGAAAAAGTGTAAAACTTAGTAAATGTAAATTTTATATTATGCTAGTTAACGCCAGTGGAATTCTGCAGTGCACTCTAACGCCATTATGCCAACATGTTGGGTTTGTGAGAAGCATTTTCAGATTTCACAGTCCACCTCACATCCCTTTAAATATATATGTATTGCTATGATGGTAAAGCAGCAAGATTAGGAACTTTAGTATGAGGAGCCTGATGTTCTCAGATTATGGCTCAACTAGTTTTTTTATTCATCAATACCATGAAATTGTTAGTGTTTAAAAATGGTAGAATTGTGGTGTGAAGCTGAAGCACTATATCATAAATAAGGCTCCTATTTTTCCATTTTTACTGATTTTTACAGATAAATACAGACCGAAACCGATGCGATGCAGCGCGCGCAAAGGAATTCGTTTTATTTATTTAAATGTGTGCTTACCTCCGTTCATCCATATTCCGGTGTTTACATTTCCCCACCCTGCCCCTCCCCCGCCCCGCCTCACTGCCCCACCGAACTCCCTCCACGGACCGCTACTGTGTGTGAGGCTGTTCATGTTTTAAAGCGGATGCATGGACGCCTCTGCCCAAAAATGCCAGGGATAGTGAAAGTGACATGAGATGCCCTTTGACCTTGTGGTATCAGTGTTGACCCACATTCCTACACACTGTGGCTGACCCTCAGCAGCCCCCTATTTGCTACTGGTGAGCGCAGATAGGCTGTCTGTGGCAACAGTACCCTACGTCACAGTGAGCGTTGCTGTCAAGAGGTGAAAGGCGTCCAATGTGCAGCGCAGGGCACCCATCTCAATGTGCACAAGAACGCACAGAGAGTGCTAAGCGCAGAATGCACAGGATGCAATATTTATCTTATGCTCAGCACCAACTTCTCATTATGTAATGCACCACTGCATACCTTTGTAAACTGGTTACAGAGGCTTAGGTTTTTCTGGTTCCAGGCAGTACCCCTGGGCCTATTCCTTACATTTGAAATGTACTTTTACTGCTGTAGTGTGAGAAGGCATTTCATGAAAAGGAATATAAAGTAGGGTTGTCAGTTCAGTTCAGTTCAGTTCAAAAATGCTTTATTCGGCAAGTATATACAGCCACATAGCAAACATAAAATAACATACAACAATCATGCAATAAAACTGTAAAATGGCAGACTATAGACCAGTTACATAGTTAGGTACAGAACAAGAATAATTGTTATACTATCCCCGAAAATTAATTATGTTACCATCCCCGTAGTAAAGCCAGTGCATGATAGGATGAACAATATAGAATAGATAAAATAGTTCTGGTAGGCTTAAAATGTATATATCCTAAAAACTAACATGCCGGTTAATGTGCAAAATATGCAAGGTAAAGTGCAATTCGCAGTTCAGGACATGTGCAAAGAGTCACTTATGATGCTTGGTAGAGTGACAATACAACTTCCTAGAAGCCGAATGAATTACATACCAATGGATTTCCTGGCACTCATACATTTCAAGATATAAGTAGCTATATAAAAACAAATATCTGCACTTTCCAGATTAAACATTAGCTGCATTGCGCTCCTTGTAGACCGGACATTATATTTTAAAAAGATGGGTTTTAAAAAATGTCGTCTTAAAAACACATAAAATTTACAAAAAAGCATAAAATGACAACAACTCTGTTTGGATAAGTCATCACAGGGGCATAAAGTATTACTATGCTGCCTAGTGATGGGGAAGGACACAAGGTGATGTACTATTCCAAGCCTTAGGCGGGTAAGAACAAAACGGTGAGATCTTCTTGTAACTTCTGTCAAATATGGCTGGAAGCCTTCACTTAAATTGTTTTCACGGTAAAAAGCATAAGTACGCTGTTTAAGACAAACCGAATCTCTAGATTGTCTTGTATGACGTAGAAGAGACACCTTTAGATCTAATTTAGATATACTGGCAGCTTCCTCAGGTATTAAAAAAGGATCTAGATTAAAAAGGAGCTTGAACCAGTAATAAATGTGTCTTAGCCAAGAAATATGCAAACAGTGGTCCAGCCTTAGGCAATCTCTGATTACTCTTTGGGTAAATATGGTTTCAGTTTTGGACCAGATGGAACGCCATAAGGTCAGAGGGCGAAGGACTGCAAGATCTTCGATGTAATCCAGCCCCACCTCTCTATGAATTAGCTCTGTGGAAGCTGATGCGGGGGTACACAATAGACGCCTCAGAAATGAGTTTCGTCAAGTTGGATGTTATTACCACAAAGGGTATGGTGCCCCCACACACCAGCACCATATAAAGCGGAAGGAATACATCTGGCTTTATAAATTGAAATCATATCATTGATTCTACTGTTCCCAAGCTTGGAGGCAAATCTAAACACTCCGTTAGTATTCTTTTCCATTTTAAGGCGCACATTTTCACATTCATTATCCCATCTCCCATCACCGGAGAATGTGACGCCAAGATAACAAAAACTAGTCACAGATTGGATTTTATTCTCGTCCAGGAAGAAGGTCCTTTTAGCACCCTTCTTGTTCCCGCAAGTCATTACATATGTTTTTTCTTTATTAATTAGCAGTTTCCTTTTGTCAATAAACCTGCAGAAGGCAGCTAATTAAACGTTGGAGGCCAATTTGAGTACGTGACAGGAGGACGGCGTCATCCGCATTGGAATGGGGTCGCCATCTACTCGGGGGGCAGTAGGGTTGTCAAAGGAAAAATGCCAGCCATTTGTTGTATAAAGACACTGAAAGACCTTGTCTTGACACTAAATAGGGTTATAAATAAAATGTATGTATTCATTTGTAATGTGACTTTTCTGTCTTTGTTCCCTTTAATTATCAGTCATGGATTATTCAGGCAGCTCTAAAACACAATTAAAAGTGTTTTCTATTTATATTTGCTGTTCGAAATATGCACAGATAAGTGCTGAAAATACGGTTTTAGGTGACTGCTTATTTTTGTCGTGTATGGGGCATCAAAAAGAGCTGGAAACCCTAATCATAAGACTGGAAGTTTGTTGCAGGATCAACACATTATTTCCTACACCCTCGATCCCTATTAATGCCAGAATAACAACAGTTTAACTTATACCTGAAACCCTACTCCATCGTCAATAACATGCTGAGTTACTTCAAGTGTCTGGGAATGCACCCTGCATTCAGACAACTCACTCCTCATTCTCACCCTTCACTTTTACGCTCACCCTGCACTCACAGCAATCACAATGCACTCACACTGACCACCATGCTCTCACACCATTCACCCGCTCAACCTGCACTCAGTAATCACTCTGCACTCGCAGTGCACTTGTGACTTGCGTTGTTCACCCTGTACCTTACCCTGCAGTCACACGAGCACACTACTCACCCTGCACTCATGTCAATGATTTTTGTATATTGCTGGACTTGTGATTGCTTTATTTTGCACTTTGAAAGCTTTTGCACTTTTTCTTTTGCTTTACCAACTACAGTTTGTATAGATTGTCATTAGGTACTTGCTGATATGGTTTGTTTTTATTCTACATGCAGTATTATTTATGGTGTTGCTTGCACTTGTCTGTAATACGTGTACCTTAAATATTGTATTTAGCATTGTTTCCACTACAGAAATGATAAATTAAAAAAAGACAAACATCTGCATCAATGTTCTGAAGCATCCAAACAGTTTTCATCCTCAGCCTTGTTTGCCTGCCTGTTTTGCATGCTTACTAATAAAGACATTATGATTGAAATTGCTTCCTCAGTTCACGTTATGATCATGCACAACCCTTTACAGTCGCTAGTGTGTGGCATGCAGATAATTAACCAGTCTATTTCTCTTGACTTTGCAGGATACTGAGTTATATCTTGTGTACTTCTTGTGTATTTTGTCAGTCGAGTTTTTATGACATGGCAGGTTTGGGTTTGTCTTTCAAAGTTTCAAGTTATTGACCATTAATGTCAATTCTATTTCAGACCCTTCATAGTTGTTATTTGTTCTTCAGCCATAGGCAGTTCTTGAGACCATAGGATCCCTCCTTGGCATTGTTCTGGTTGCCGCCTCAGTTAAATAATCTGCTTTTGACAGTACTGTTACAAATGGCATAGATTGTATGTTAAGAGTGTTTCCCACTTTGTCATTAAAACTTAGAGAAATACAAAATAGAGGCATTTCATTTAAATGTTGGAGGTTTCAAATCAACATATACTAGATTTCTGGGTGGTAGGGCAAAGTGGTGGGCCGGGGCGCAGGGGGGGCCCCGCCCATGTGCTTTGCAGGGGGGCCCCCCTCAAGTATCGTTACGCCACTGGAACGGTGTTCAGAAAGGCATTCAATTTTGTCGTTTAAGGTCACCCCTCTTAATCTGAGAAAGTGTATTATACCTAGAGGGGCATAAGTAGCTCTGTTTTACGCAGTATTTGCATTGAAAATGAGCATTTTACCATACAGAAATAATTTAAAGTGTAGCAACTGACACAAACAGAACAAACAGCATTAAGGGAAGTCAACAGGAAAAAAAGAGAGCGTGCGTCGCGTGGCTGGCAGCACCTGATCTTCAACACACCAGAAGAGTGACAGGAAATTAAATCTGCTGGCTGTGTATATTCTAGCAGGGCAATTCTCTGGCATCAATGAGAGGCCGGTGACTAATAACAGTCATGATTCTGACAGTGTAAAGGCTGCTAATTCACAAAGCACCCATCTGCCTCGTGCGATCTCCCATCTGTTTGGGTGTTTGCTTTGCAGTGTTTGAAGAAGTCATATTAGCCCTTTCATGTTGCAGGCGCTTGATAATTTATATAAATCAGTCAACAGTAGGGCTAAGACTTCCTTGTTTGGGAGCACAGAGTAAAAAGAAAATATTGGTATACTTAACTTTTTGGTTATTCCATCTGGCGACCCCGTTTGAAAAACAAGCCCCAGGGTGCATGGGAGTAAGGCAGGCGCCTCCCGCCCTGTGGCGAAGGCCCCCCCCCCCAGCTTTTCAGGGGCACCCTACCCTTCAAGGTGGGGTGAAGGGGTCATTAAGCCCCAGACCAATGCATATCTCTGAGATATGGGAGACTCAGGGGTCCCTCGTCATATTCTGGGGGAGGGGGTGGGTGCCAGGGAATACATTCACAACTCTCACAATAAGCCTTTCTGATACTTCACCAATAAGAAATGTGAAGAGTTTGCGTGTTGCTTGTCTGAGTCGTATAAGGTACTATTCCTGTTGCTGTAGCTGTCTCAGTATAACCGAGGGTGAGTAAGGTTGTTTTAAAATGGGCCTTTTTGCCAGCAAATTTTTGCGAGACTTCCGATTGTCAACTTCCATTTACTTTGAGAAGGGACCGAGAAAAGGATAGTAAAATGGAAGGGAATTACAAATTATTTCCAAATCTAAGCAAGTTAAAGGCATGTTCTTTCTGCTTATCAAAGGGTTTTAGCTGGGCACACCTCTTAAAGTTAGGGATGGGTCAAGGAAGCTAGGAAGACGAGGAAGAAATGCTTTGATTGCTTACTGGTAATCTTCATTGCTCCGATTCTTCCTTACTCGCCCCACTACTTACAACCCTCCCCCACCCTGCTTACTTCATCAGCCATTGTCCCGGGCTCAATAAGGACAGGAAGAGGTCAGGAAAGGGAGAGGGCAGTGCTTAATTTTAGCCAGTGGTTTCGCCTGCTCAGCATCGGCACTTAATCATCAACACCTGCACTTTTCATGACCTGCAGTTAAGGGCACATTCATTTATGGTACAGGGATATTAAGTGATTTGCCCAGAATCACAGGATGTTGAGCGGCGACACGCACCTGGTTCCCCTGCTCCAAAATCGTCAGCTCTGGCCATTATGCCACACCCTCCCACCACTTTCCTAGTTAATACTTGGTTCTGTTTTATGCGGCACTAACAGGAGAAATGGGCTGATGCAAGCTGCCTCCTAATGAGAGCCCCCGCACTTTATTTTTTTACAAATTAACCCTTGGGAGGGGATTGATAGAAAGGTTTCCTCTGCAGATAATAGAAAGAGAAAACAGCTTGAGAGTGGCAAGCAGTAGTTAGTAATTGGGGCAAAGTAATGGCTGGGGTAAGTAAGGAAGAATTAGAGTAAGGAACTTTACTTGTAAGTAATCCGAGCATTACAATGGGGCATAGGATACACTTCAGCGCAGTCAGTATTGCGACCCGAGTAATCCCAGCCCCTGGATATTACTCTCCTCACGAACAGCCCATAGTAAGATCATTTTCACACTAATGGAATAGAGTCCACCCAAAAGGAACCGCTTAGTGTAATTCACACTGTTCTCATATTTACGTCATTATTCCTCGCTGCAAACTGTGTGGAGAATGTTGTTCTGCTCGTTTACATCTTGCAAAGCTTGTCTATGCACAATGGAATTGCAGAGTTGAAGCACAGAAAGAACCTCTTTCTCAATAGTGAGGAAAAACGGCGGTAATTACTGATACTTTTCACCAGGAGCTGTGATTACCACTACTCTGAGTTCTGATTGTTAGAATGAGCAAACACATGTGGAGTCGCTGAGGAGCGCACCAATTTTCACAGAATTCCCCTTTTTAATTTCAACGTTTTATTACATTTTATACAAGAACATATTGGCAGTTCTGTTACAGGGTTAGCATAGGTTGTATCAAGTGCAGCTTGTACATCAGTATATTGAGACGTTATGTCCCGTTTGTTTAGCTAACCCCACCTGACGATAGTTAGAGAAAAAGAGAAAGAGACAGGAAGAGAAAAGGCCTAGAAGCAAGGGGGGAAAGTAGAGGTCGAAGACAGGCAAGGAGAGTTCCATTTCTTATCAATTGCATATGACATTCTCCCCAGACAAATTTCACAGGTTTTTCTTTGGCGAAGTGCGACTAGGGATAACATCACATGCGCTCTACTTCAAAGTTCAAACTCACCATCCTTTCTGGATTATTATCCCGATGCACCGAAGGGAAGTCTTACTGTGCTGTGAAATATATGTTCTGAAGAATCATTATTTTACTGCCGCATGTGGATTATTGATACGAGAGTTGCTGCAAGGTTATTATTTCCCCACGAGTACAGAAGGAAAAAATCTTTACAAATTTGTCAGTTACAAATATCTTGATAGAACTTCGCAAAGGTGCAGAAAAACAAACTTTGCAGCTTTGTGCATTCCAAATGTTGACCCTTTGACAAAAGATGACTGCTGAGGGGAAAGGCTTTTCAACTGCTTTCTTGGTTCTAGCGAAATACATTCAGAGTGGAAGCAGAAATGAACATTCACTACCTGCAGACGCTAATGTGGTCACTTTGGTGGGTGAGGCTCTCTCATCTGTGTAGATATTTTGGTACTTTTTTTGTTTTAAAAATAGTGGGGGCATATTATCAAGAAACGGCGTTAAAATTATCGCCGTTAAATCGGCGATAATGGGCTTGATAATATGCCGCAGAGAATTCCAATAGAAGCCCAGGTTCACACGGGAACATGGCCTTCTATTGGAATTCTCAAGGGCTAAAGCGGCGATAATTTTAACGCCGGATCTTGATAATATGCCCCGTGGTTGTTTAACCCCTTCAGTGCCCATGACGAGCTGGACTCGTCATGGGCCGCGGTGGCGCTGTGCCCATGACGAGTCCAGCTCGTCATAGACCCCGCCCGCTAATGCAACGGCCGGCACTGGGCGGGGAAAGGGGCGGGCACTGAAGGGGTTAAAAGGTGGATGATGCACTGGTCTCAAGAAATGAGAGGGGGTGATGTGTGTATTTATGATTGTAAGTGGAATGCAGTGTTTCGCACATGGAAGGTAAAACAGTAAGATATCCTAATAGAAAATACGCCTGAGGGGTAAGAGAAGGTCTGCTGGAAACAGAACTGCACCTAGCAGGAACTATTATAGCTGCTAGAGTGATAATATATATATATATTTTTTACTGCATAAACCATTTTTCCTTGCACATAGGGGCTCTTTACAAGTGGTCTAGTGCAGTGCTTGGTAATTCTGCCTGACAGAGTCACCAATACCAGTTGCAACATTAACTCTGGTGAAAATTAGGTTCTAGGCATTACAAGTGGGGCCCTGAGATTTCTCCTTATGAAAGAGGAATTCAGTGGAGAATCAGTGATTCAAGTTCCAGTTCCACCAGTAATTCCTAATTTTTCATACCTACAAATGTTTGTGTTTACAATTGTTTGCTATTCACAAAGATATTTTACGAGAAGTATCTTTATGACTGTGGAGTCTCCGCACATTAAAGGATAGGACTGTCCTATATATATATATATATGATATAAAGTAAGTGAATGTGTGTATTTGTGTGTGTGATGAAGTATGATGTCGGAGGTCCCCTTTTTATACTCTGGTGCCCTCCCTCTGGACGGTGGGAGAAGCTTCTAGACAGTGGCTTTGAGGTGCATGGAATTTCAATCCCAATGTTATCCTATGGAAGTGGTAGGCCTCGCAGTAGTAACAAATTAATTTAGAAGCTTTTAACTACTAGGACATCTAAAACTTGAAAGTACATGTTCAACCCTTCAATTACATAGCACGCTGCCCTATGAGGTACCTAGGGTCTACCTAAGTGATGACTTATATGTAATAAAAGTGAAGTTTAATTCTTGGCAAAGGGGTTTTAATGCAAACTCGACATGACAGTTTAAAACTGCATTCAGGCTGCAGTGGCAGACCTGGGTCATGTTTTAAGGTGCTACTTAAATGGTTGGCACAATAAGTGCTGCAAGTCAACTGGTTGCATTTAATTTACTGGCACTGGGTATACAGTATACAACTATACAAGGGACTTATAAGTAATTTATATAAGCCAATTGGGTATAAACCAATTTAACACTGTTTTAGGGGGCGTGAGCATAAGCACTTTAGCGTTAGTTAGCAGTGGTAAAGTGCACAGAGTCCCAAAGCCAGCAAAAACGATTTTAGCAAGAAGTGGAGGGTAAAAGGCAAAATGTTTAGGGGCGACCCTGCAAAGAAGGCCAGGACCAACTGCTTTCCTTTTATCACTCGCAGTTGCATATCTCCACCACAGGCATTTTTGTCTACTTTAGGATGCATGAAGCATGCTGGAACGTCCGGGGTGTGGCTAATGATGGGTAACACCTGCCATTGCTTGGAATTCTGTGCTAGCTCACATCATGAAAGCGAGATCACCCTGTGATATATATATATATATATATATATATATATATATATATATATATATATATATATATATATATATATATTTGGTGCTTGTGAAAAGAGTGAGCAACTGATTGTTTGGATAGCATGAGTTTAGTGGTTGCCTGGTGGTGTTAAATACCACGTGTTAGGCCCATACACCTCTATATTGCTCAGGGTAAACCAGATGCTGACCTCCTACCACCAGTTCTGAAAGCAGCAAGGAGGCTGCCATTTTTACACCAGGATTCAGCGGACATTGCTGTAATCTGGATCCATCAACATCCATCATGCTGCTATCTAAACCAGCGCAAGAGAGTCATTGGTGATGTCATCAGGCCCAAACATGCAAGTTCTCTAATCCACAGCTGGACGTATTGACAAAGGAGGTTGAGAAGCACCATGACGTTTCCTGGCCACAATGTGTCATGCTACAGGGTATTGTTGTTGGATGCAAGCAGGATACCATAGCCAAAAGGGACAACTCCTAACCACATGTATGTGAAACTGGGGATAGAAGGTGCACACTAGCCTCAACATACCATCAGCCTAAAATTAAAGATTAGGATGCCAGAATTTGGCACATGACACAAGGACAAATTGACTTGTGACTCAACCCTTCATGCCACAATCCACTCTCCACAACACCTGTGGAAAGTGCATAAGGCAGCTGTGCCGTCCTAACGTATCAAAGGTAAAATATGTTGTAAGTTGCTAGAGAACAGATATCTAGTTGTTAGGTGAACTGTAATGCAAGGTTCTGTATAATAACAGGCAGTGACACAAACTTTTAAGGTTCCACAGTACAATCACTGGTGACATTGGTGCATATAAGATATTGCCAGGAGAATTGAAGCAGTGTGGAAATATGAATTTTTATGGTCAAGTGTGTCCCCTATCTTAGACCCCAACGGCTCCATGTACATGCTATAAGTACATGTATGTTCCCTCCAGTTCCAGCTATAAAGACGCAAATACATGTGCGTCCAACGTCAACATGCCCTCTTTCAGATCCGCCATGAATGGGTCGAATATTCCATTCCTAAGTATGAAAGGCCACCGACTTTATGTGGTTCACTTTTCTAGTTTTGTAGTTCAGGCGAGTAGGCCCTGAATTCTGCCATCAAGCCTTTTTCTGCTTCTGCCTCTGAAATGCTCCAGCTTGGACCTGCATCCGTGTCCATGAACTTTGTCTTACTCCCTGCGCGGCTAACGGTGCCTGACGCGGCCTGTTGCCTGCCAAAAACTGTATTCAGCCTTCAAGTTATCTGCTCCGCTCCTCATCCAATGCATTCCTGTCTAGTAGTTTAGGTAAACATCCTTCCAGCTACCGAGCAAAGGGCCCGGCCTCGCTGTCTTTTTGCAAGTAATTCATAGCCCCTGTTACTATGGAAGATTCCTGCCCCCTCGCATCGCATGTAGACACATAGACGCTTGTACACGCACTAACAGTCAGTATAGAATAGGATCTGTCCGAGAAGACCTTTCCTTCCAGATAATATAGTTCCTTAAACACAAGATATCAGATATGATTTAGGACTAGGTTGTCCTGACACCCCAGACTTCTGTCTCCACATGTAGGGCCAAATGTCAAGTTCCCTTCACCCTCTAGTTGTACGTCAATCACCCGTCATGCGGCTGCGCGCGCATCTCTGCCAAATATTTCTGCTGACACTGCAGGATTCTCTTATGGATCCACCCACTTGTGACATCATTTTAAATGACGTTTCTAGTATACGCCTGTATTTACGCCTATTTTCATTACGTATGTGTATTCTTATCTGTATTATCAGCTGTTACGCCTCCTGCATCTGTCTTAATGCAATGCTTTTTATATATATATTGTTACTTGCCAATAATGTATTGCCTATCCCTTCCTGAACCTTCGTGGTGATGGAATAAGATTGCCTGGTTCGAACTATAATTCCTTTGTAAGGAATAAAGTCCTTTTTAGAACCTCTAATACCACGGATTCTGCCTCTTATTTTGACTGAGTTATTCTTACTAGACTTTACCGCATAAAAAATAGTACAGGTAATTTAAATATTTACCACATAAATTGGCGCCCGAATAGGGACACTTTCTCATCTCACGCGCCGGAGGTGCGTTGCAGGCCCGGTCTCCTGCCACAGCTGGACGGACAAAAACGCGTACCCGCAGGATTTCCTGTATCTCCCTCCGGCCAAGCGGGGGTGACTGAGGCTGCGATCAACACCCAGACGAGGCGGTGAGAAGTGCGAAGTATCCCGACCAGAGCCTAGCTGAGAGAGCAAGATCCGAGGTACACAGAGGCCCACCAGGTTCCGAAGTTCCGAGTCGAGTCGAGTCGAGTCCAGTCCAGTCCGGTCCAGTTCAGTCCAGTTCCGTGCTACCCGGTGAGTACCGTTGCTGGGGAGGCAGTTAGACGTGCACATTAATTCGTGCCGGTCCTGACGGGTTTGGGTACACAGATCCGGTCTGCACTGTTTTAGCAGTGTATCTGTACTGTTTAGCAGTATATCCAGTATGTTCATGTATATAATTCAATATCATCTAGTATTAGTATTATGTCAGTAACTAGTTTTCTTCTAATTATCATTGTTCGTTAAAAGTTAAATGTTAAATGTTAAATGTTTTACGGTGTTCAAAAATTGTGGTATGAATGAGTGTTTATTATTGTGTTTATTGTATTCATTGTGTTCAAGTCCGGTTCAAGTAAGAATCAAGTAGCAAGGTTTAAAGATGCCGTTCTTTTCAAAATTAAGACAGATCAAAACTAGAAAAGGAGTACTCGAAGAAGCTGTTCCCATTCCACCTAGGGACACTCCAGGGTATTTTATGTATCATAAACATGGCCTAGATGCCGTATTATATCTTGACTTATGGGTGGACTACACCAAGGATCTAGCAGAAAGTCAGAGGTGGCCCGCAGCTGGGACATGGGATGCAGATTGCATCATGAGAGTAGAAGAAGAATTATGGAAAAAGAAAGCCAGACAGTCACAGAAAGATGCTATTGAGTTATGGCGTAAAGAATCACATAGGCGCACAGAGAAAGCGCTCAGACTGGAAGAGAAAAGTAGGGAGAACTCAAACAGAGCCCGAGAAAACGTATTAGTTGAGGAAGGTATCCGAGTAAAAACAGAACAAGTAGACAGACAACGAAACACTCTTATGAATGGTATGTATCCTCTTTTAGCCGAAGGTTTACCTAAGGCCACCCCGGAAGTACCGAAAGATTTGCCAACCCCATTACTCCCGATTAAAGCACATCCCAAGACCGCAAAAGATATTTTCCTTTCCTCCTATTTAGACGATGTAGCTCCAGAATATGTTAATGATCCACCACACACGCCACCTGTCGATGGTGCTCAACGCCGAGATCATCCGCCCCCACATCCGCAACAACAAACTCCTCTGCACAATCCCACAGGTCCATCTGTTTCCACCGCTTTTCCTACATCCACAGTCTCTACCTTACACCCCACAAATCCTTTTGTGCCTAGCACCTCAGAAGGTGCGACAGCAATTTTTGCTACGCCACCATCACGAAGTAAATCGTCTCTTAGAGATTTAGCAAACCAACGTACACCCCAAATAGCAACGTCCGACATGTTTAAGGAACATCTTGTAGATTGTAGATATGATCCAGTGCCCGGTAAAAATGATAGAATGCTGCTATCATCACTACGTATACGACGGGCTTCACTATATTTAACGACGCTACCAGGAATGATTAAACATTTAGACAATATATATCGCTTTGTCCAAACAGGGCAAGGCCCTGAAAGTATTGACGAAGCCATGGAATACCAGAAAGCGGATATACAGAGACAACTGTTACGTTTCTTCATAAACTGCTTGATCAGAGACAGAGATAGG
The DNA here is from genome assembly GCF_964204655.1 of Triturus cristatus. Taxonomy (NCBI): domain Eukaryota; kingdom Metazoa; phylum Chordata; class Amphibia; order Caudata; family Salamandridae; genus Triturus; species Triturus cristatus. The sequence continues at coordinate 446,954,382 of NC_140584.1, forward strand.
TCCGAGGTAGACCAGGATGAAATGCAAGTACTTACCCGATGGGGTCAGAATATATCCGAGGGAAAACATGATAAACAGACATGTATAGCAGCTATGTGCCGAAAGATCCGCAAAGAAGTAGAACGAACACATAAAGCTAGAATGGAGGCAGACAAAACTGAATCAGAGGGAGAGGAGGAGGAAGAATCAGAAATGCCCACAGGACAACTAGAAACGATAGCCTATGTAGGTAGGGGAAGACCTTGTAACAATACCAGATACTTTAATGACCCGACACGTCCGATACGTCCAGAATATAACAGACATTTTCAAGCCCCTATGTTAAATACTAAGTCCCCTGAACACTTATTCCAGGCTGCTGATAAATTACTCCGAGATCGAAGGGGGTATCATATGCTCGATTCTATGGATGAACAAGAATTAGCCAGGTCAGCTGTACAATGGGCTGACAGTTCTGAAAAATACAGTGATGACGCGTTAGCACACACGTTTTTGAATCTTACCCCAGACGAACAGCGTTTAGCTGGTATATACATGATACAACACCTCCTTATATTATATAGAAGCCAACACTCCGATCCTGGCCCCCTACCTGATATACTGATAGAATTACTCACGAATAAATGGAGAGGTTCAGGTACTGACTTAATTAACCCCTTCCGTGCTCATGACGGAATGGTTCCGTCATGACCCACGGTTGAGCTGTGCTCATGACGGAACCATTCCGTCATGACCCCGCCCGCGCAAGTTTCCGCCAGCACAGCGGCGGAATCTGCGCAGCATGGAAGGGGTTAAAGAAATTCTGGAATATCGACACCAGTACATTGTCTTTGTATGCCCAGAACATGTTTCAGTTCCCCCCAAGTTGGAAAGAAAAATGTATCACATAGACAGACAGAATCCCTTACGCGAAGTACACCCAATCAGAGGTGAGGACAATATTTTTAAGCGCGTGTTTGTGTACGCGCCCATAACTAAAATTGAATTGTTAGAAATGAAGAAAGTAGTACCTAGCCATGACAAAGACCCAGCAGGTTTCCACCGTGAGATAAAAGACATGTTACTCATGGGAGAGTATACTTACCCTGACATTATGAAAATATTAAAAGTCCTATTACCCGCCGGTATTTACGAGAAACTCAAAGAAAAGGAATGGGAGGTGGGAGACCAAAAGATAGATTGGACAGCATTAGAAAACGAAGAAAAGGCCCGAGCTGCAGGTTCAGGGCTTGGGGAAAGGACTACAGCATTACCAGGATTATTAGTGCAGGTACTACCACGTTTATTAACTACGAAAAAGGAAGATTGGGGTGCAATCTCAGCCTGTAAACAAAAACAAGATGAAGACACTAGTGATTTCTATTCCCGATTTGAAAAATGTTTTGGTATTAATAGTGGCATAAAAGCAAGTAGTGAGTCGTATCCACATCTGTTTGTGACAAAATTAGTTGAAAATTCCCTGCCCCAAGTTAAGAGTAGAGTATTAAAATTCGAGAGTACTTGGCAAGGTAACACACCGTCAAAGATGTTACAAATGTTACAATATCATCACAATAGAATTAGAGAAGAACAAGAACATGAACAAAAACGTATGAAAGACACGAAAATGAAAATGCTTGTTGCTCAGTCAGTTCCAGCTGACGGTCATAAAAAGGGTATGACACAGTCCAATGATTCAGTAGGTCCTGTTAGAGGGACATGCAACTATTGTAAACAGCCAGGTCATTATATACACGATTGCGCAGTTTTGAAACATAATATCTCTACGGGTATAACAAAAGAGAGACCACGTCCGCCTAGACAGGATCAGATCCAACAACAAGTACCTCAGAATATACAGCCTTTGCCAGCTGCACAACAGACCGAACCACAACAACAGCCACAGCCTATTGCTGCAATACAAAACACGACACAACAAATGTACCAGTATGCACAAAATGACTATCCAGAGTATCAACGCTACACATGAAATAGCCTAGAGAGGGAAGTTGGCCTACCCCTTATCGAGGTTCCCGTAGATCAAGAGGGTCCTTACGTACAGAGTCAAGTATTAGGGAAAGACAGAAAGTTTCTACTCGATACAGGGGCAAGCAGAACCACTATCAGTCACAGCGAAGTCCCAGGGGCACCCCTCTCAGGCTCACAAAATATTTCCCTTGGTTTTTCAGGAAAGCCTACTATTAACGAAGTATCGCAACCACTTGCATTCACAGTCGGTCCATTAACACGGACTACAGATCTATTGCTTACGAAATCATGTCCAGAAAACTTGTTAGGTATAGAAACATTGAAGGCTCTAGGAGCTGTAATATGTTGTTCTCCGGAAGGAGTGCGACTCTTTTTGCGTGACTTTAAGGGTCACTACGTGTCTAGAGACATGGATCACCGGTTACAGAATCTACCTGCACATTTATGGGCACAAGGCCCCACTGATGTAGGTTGTATGCACATTACACCATATCGAGTCACACTCAAAACAGGAGTGGTACTACCACGAATGCGACAATACAAATTACCGCCAGATGCTGTTGTGGCTTTACTGCAAATCATTGACGAGCTCATCGCACAAGGAGTGGTTGTAGAAACCGACTCCAATATATGTAATTCCCCGATAATTCCGATTCTTAAACGAACTGATCCAAAAGCACCACCAGTATATCGATTAGTTATTGATCTGCGAGAATTAAATAAATGCATTGTACCACAATACCCCGTGGTCCCAGATATCTCTTCATTATTAACGGCCATAGATTCAGAAGCAACGTTCTTTACTGTAATTGATCTCAAGAACGCTTTCTTTAGCGTCCCAATCGATCCGGAAAGCCAATATTTGTTCGGATTCAGTTTAAATGGACGAAGTTTTAAATTCACACGCGCACCTCAAGGATTCACAGAAAGCCCCAGCATCTATAGCCAAGCACTGAAAAGAGAACTTGACAGTATTCACATGCCAGCTAACACTGCCCTGCTTCAATACGTCGATGATCTGCTGATCACCGCACGAAGCGAACCTGAATGTGAAAAAGCATCACTGACGGTTTTACATTTCTTAGCCGACAAGGGGCACAAAGTGTCCCCTTCGAAACTACAATTCTGTGTCCAGCAAGTTGTGTACCTAGGGCACTTGCTGTCCAAATGGGGGAGACAGCTCACACCTGATCGCATCCAGTTAATTGTAAACATGCCACCACCCAAGACACAAAAGGAGGTACGGGCCTTCATAGGCCTCACTTCGTACTGTAGGCAGTGGATCCCCCAATATGCATTTTTAGCTAAACCACTCATTCAGTTGACAACACAGGAGGCAGCGACACCGACTGTCCTCCCTTGGACTCAGGAACATACACAAGCTTTTGAAAACTTAAAGAAAGCTTTATGCCAAGCACCTGTTTTAGCAACGCCATGTTACAGCAAACGTTTTACACTTTTTGTTACAGAACGTGAAGGTACTGCTTTGTCAGTACTCACGCAGGAACAAGCAGGATCACACAAGCCATGTGCTTATTTTTCTAGTACATTAGATCCCGTAGCTCAGGCTCTTCCTGCGTGCCTGAAATCAGTCGCAGCAACAGCTTTAGCAATCAGACAAAGCGACGCCATAGTGTTAGGACATCAATTGACAGTACAAGTACCACACGCAGTAGAGGTTCTCCTGAACCGGACCCAAACACAACACTTGACTATAGCAAGACTGACGGGTTATGAATTAACATTATTCCAGCCACACATAGAAATCAGACGTTGTAGTACATTAAATCCTGCCACACTTTTGCCATTAAATGGAACAGACCCATTGGCACATGAGTGCATTGAAGTTATTACTATTACGACGAAACCCAGACAAGACTTGACAGATATTCCATTATCAGATCCAGACCTGACATTATATGTAGATGGTTCATGCATGAGAACAAATACAGGAGAGTTAGTGGCCGCTTATGCAGTCACAACAGATACTGAAATTATTGAAACAAATTGTATCGATACCTTGTCAGCTCAAGCAGCAGAGCTCATCGCTCTGACACAAGCCTGTATTCAAGCCAAAAATAAGAAAGTCAACATATACACAGATTCACGTTATGCATTCGGAGTCGTCCATGACTTCGGCGTACTTTGGCGAGAGAGAGGTTATTTAACTTCTCACGGTGCCCGCATCCAGCACGGTCCCCTTATTCAAACTCTGTTAGATGCAATACATCTGCCTACTTCAATATCTATCATGAAGTGCAAAGCCCATACGAAAGTGACGGACATTATTTCTCAGGGTAACGACCTAGCTGACAGAACAGCTAAACAGACTGCTCAGATTCAGACTCATCCAACTGACACGACAAAGACAATAGTTCCGACACCAACACACTGCATGACAGTTAAGGATCCCACCCTTGATGTAATTGACATACAGACACATGCTACACCAGAAGAAATAAAGAGATGGACTGAATTAGGAGGGATCCGAACGGATCAAGGATGGATGACGAAGGGAAAATCTATATGGTTTCTCCCCGACTCAATGGTTCAGGTCATCATTAACACAATACATAGTCCAGCGCACCTAGGAGAGAAAGCTATGCTAGACAGTATTCAACACATTTGGTTCTATAAACACTTGCGAGCAGCAGCTAAACAGAAAGTACGTACCTGTATGATTTGTTGTCAGTTCAATCCAGGAAAAGGCGTACCTGTAGACCAGGGTGGATTTCAACCCCCCGATCACCCTTTTGAAGTCCTCCAGATGGATTATATCCAGATGGAACGTTGTCGAGGATTCAAATATGTCCTCGTAGTTGTATGCGCTCTTTCCCGGTGGACAGAGGCGTATCCCGTCTCAGATTACACTGCCCCGACTACTGCCAAACAGTTAGTTCGAGAATTCTTCCCACGGTATGGTTTGCCCCGTATCGTGTACTCAGATAATGGCCAGCCGTTCTCATCCGAGCTAATGAAACATGTTTCACTTCTGTTAGGCTACCAATGGAAATTCCACTGTGTCCGACATCCCGAGGCAGCAGGTCTAGTGGAACGACATAATCAAACTTTGAAAATTAGACTGTCCAAAGTATGTAGAGAAAAAGGTGTCGACTGGATAGTAGCCTTACCAGTTGCGCTCTTTTACATGAGAATGGTAGCACATTCTCGAACAGGGCTATCCCCGTATGAGGTGATCTTCGGCAGACCACCAAATATGTGGGGGACGCCTATACCTCGTAAAATCACTGATGTTGACTGTAATATGCTGACAGATTACCTGGCTTCCTTGATGTCTGCACTACAATCTTGTCGTTCACAGGTAGCTGCAGCTTTTCCCGACAACACTGAGGTGAAGCCCCACGACGTGGTTCCGGGGGACCTCGTGTTTGTGAGGAATTTTGACAGGAGGAGCCAGCTGGAGCCTCGGTGGCAGTCGCCGAAGCTCGTCTTATTGACCACAAGGACAGCCGTGAAGATTGAGGGACGTAAAGGGTGGTTGCACTCGAGCCACATCAAAAAATTTTATGGACTACCGTCCGACGTGAACCCTCAGCCCTGCATTCCCTCACAGACTGATTCAAAACTACCCCTGGTTGAAAAAACCAAGAGTGAAAACTATAAACTGAAACTAAGGTCTAGCAAGTCAGACAATTTGATTGTTTAAGTCCTCTCCAAGGTGAATCGGTTGAATTTGTCTCTGACATGTATCCTCTAGACCGAAATAGAGAGAGAAATAGACAGAAACATGCGTACTGTAAATCACTTCGTAGTCACTGCATAGTGACATTGTTAATTATGTTTTTTCTAAGTCTTCTGATTATTATTTCCAGTATATTATTATATATGTATTACCCTATTTCCAAGCGTGCTTTCAATGCTACTGCCGAACATTCTTTTAGCGAATTACCCCCGCATGAGTTGTCCTATAGATTTGCGCTGCGCAACAACACCTTCATTAGTATGTTACATCATTCTCATCAGATCAGCAATGCTACAAATTGTTGGATATGTGCCCGACTTCCTCCCTATCAGAAATACAAGGGAGTTCTGCCCCTCTTTCCGTATCCATTCACACACAATGGCTCCTGTGGAGCATGGTTTAGTTTGATTAATTCCCTAGATTCAAATACAGTAGTTTATCAAGACAATTGGGTATGGGGAAACCTGAACCTAGTTTTACTTAAAGTCTGCTACCCTAACAAGGAGGGACTTCCCAAAAGAACAGGAACTGATCTAGAAAATGAAGTATATGGATTAGGTAACTTTACACTTAATCTCATGATCCTGAATGTTGAATCCGAAGCCACATCAGTCTTGCCCACTATGTCAGTATTTCCAGTTAGAGGCGAATTATGTGTAAGAAAGAATGGTTCAATACACATGGGCCATAGTAAATGTACCACTGTAATAAAATTCAGTGATAAAGGCGAGTCTACATTTAGAGCTTCTCGTCACTCCTACTTCATCTGTGGTCACACCGCATACATACGCCTACCCCTAGATTGGGATGGTACCTGTTACATTGCATTCCTTCTGCCACCTGTTTTCCTAGCCCCGCCTGATTATCATAGGAACACCCATTTAGTACACAATAGACAGCAGAGAGATCTCCCGATTGTCGACTACACTGAAACAGCATGGGAGAAATACACAGATTTCAATAAAGGTTTCTTTCCCTACATAGGTACAGTCACTAATAGTAAGCTGATACGTAGATCAACTAGAACCCTTGAAGCAGTAGTGAATGAAACTACTTCCGCCTTGGGCAACTTAACAGAGGAGCAGTCTGCGATGCGGATTGTTGTTCTCCAAAATCGTCTTGTCCTTGACGTCATTCTGGCCGATAGGGGCGGAGCTTGTAGGGTCATCGGATCAAGTTGCTGTGTTTTCATACCAGAAAACGCGCCGTCAGTATATAAAGCCATAACTCGACTTCATAAGATCGTAAGCCAGATACACCAGAATCCAGGCACCTGGACTTGGTCCGGTTGGTTCTGGAGCGTGTTGTCAGCCTGGGGATGGAGGATCCTATCCTTCCTAGGTATTGGCTTTCTCATACTATTCAGTTGCTGCTTGTGTCTACAATGTGGGCCAGCGATTTGTGGTCTATGTGCCACATCGTGTATCCCACCTTCAAATTTTCATTCGAGATCCCGGAAGAAGAAAGAAGAACAAATGATGCTATATGAACAGATTGATGGATTGATGAAGATGGATATTTCATGAGGGTCCGTAGGGGACAAGGAGGGAATGTGGAAATATGAATTTTTATGGTCAAGTGTGTCCCCTATCTTAGACCCCAACGGCTCCATGTACATGCTATAAGTACATGTATGTTCCCTCCAGTTCCAGCTATAAAGACGCAAATACATGTGCGTCCAACGTCAACATGCCCTCTTTCAGATCCGCCATGAATGGGTCGAATATTCCATTCCTAAGTATGAAAGGCCACCGACTTTATGTGGTTCACTTTTCTAGTTTTGTAGTTCAGGCGAGTAGGCCCTGAATTCTGCCATCAAGCCTTTTTCTGCTTCTGCCTCTGAAATGCTCCAGCTTGGACCTGCATCCGTGTCCATGAACTTTGTCTTACTCCCTGCGCGGCTAACGGTGCCTGACGCGGCCTGTTGCCTGCCAAAAACTGTATTCAGCCTTCAAGTTATCTGCTCCGCTCCTCATCCAATGCATTCCTGTCTAGTAGTTTAGGTAAACATCCTTCCAGCTACCGAGCAAAGGGCCCGGCCTCGCTGTCTTTTTGCAAGTAATTCATAGCCCCTGTTACTATGGAAGATTCCTGCCCCCTCGCATCGCATGTAGACACATAGACGCTTGTACACGCACTAACAGTCAGTATAGAATAGGATCTGTCCGAGAAGACCTTTCCTTCCAGATAATATAGTTCCTTAAACACAAGATATCAGATATGATTTAGGACTAGGTTGTCCTGACACCCCAGACTTCTGTCTCCACATGTAGGGCCAAATGTCAAGTTCCCTTCACCCTCTAGTTGTACGTCAATCACACGTCATGCGGCTGCGCGCGCATCTCTGCCAAATATTTCTGCTGACACTGCAGGATTCTCTTATGGATCCACCCACTTGTGACATCATTTTAAATGACGTTTCTAGTATACGCCTGTATTTACGCCTATTTTCATTACGTATGTGTATTCTTATCTGTATTATCAGCTGTTACGCCTCCTGCATCTGTCTTAATGCAATGCTTTATATATATATATTGTTACTTGCCAATAATGTATTGCCTATCCCTTCCTGAACCTTCGTGGTGATGGAATAAGATTGCCTGGTTCGAACTATAATTCCTTTGTAAGGAATAAAGTCCTTTTTAGAACCTCTAATACCACGGATTCTGCCTCTTATTTTGACTGAGTTATTCTTACTAGACTTTACCGCATAAAAAATAGTACAGGTAATTTAAATATTTACCACAGCAGGGTGACATTGATTGCACTGGGGACAGGACATACAGCTACAGAACAGCGCAAAGGAATATTAGGAATATTAGAAGGTCTATACATATGCACAGCTCCTAGTTATCCACATATACACACACACGCCCCTTTTCATTAACTTTATGACTGTACACGTGCTTGTTCCTGAGGGCCATTAGACATAGACTTCCAACATCATATGATGTGTAGATGTGCACTGCCAGTCCATCATGTGGCAAACACAACAGCATATCCACCACATTGACAACATTCTCCTCACAGGCCTCACCACAACTTTCAGGACCTCAGGAGAAGTCTACACACAGTAAGATAGATTAGACCAGGACTTATTTTCAGAAGCCTTGGTTTGCAGCAGTTGCAGGCCTTTATGTTCAAGGTTCACAGGTGTTCATCGTTATTGAGTTCACTCTTTGTGACAGTACTTGTGTTTCCAGGTAGAGTTTGACCATTAAACTTTTATGCACCTGTCCGCTATTTAAAGGGACTGTCTGCTGAAGCTTAATCTAGGCAATTTACCAAATATCAATGACATGCTGGAGCCCCACCCCTAACCCCCGTACATAGGCACCACTCTCAACAGTGCAGCAGCGGTTCCTGATCATACCCACAAAGACCCTGTCACCAGCGCCAACCCCCGAGGCACCATCACTGAGTGCTGGAGGGGCACACACCCTCTGACAGTCTATGTGACAGGTCTGTCAGGGGAAGCACTGGCTAAGACCCAGGCACACTTGCCTGAAATGAAGGGCCTTGCTGCTGTCTGATGTGCTCCTGTGCCTTTTCATACATTGTAGGTGGTAAGGATACCAGCCCCATACTATTTGCAGTGGTGAATCCCATGTTTGGGTTTATAGCATTGACCAAATCCCCCTTTACCTTGTTCCCAGTAGGTGGCAAATCCCGAACTGCTCCTCGTAGTTGTTTTGTAATGCGCACGCCTAACAGGTAAATGCCTTTCTTTTAAAGTCGTAGGAGGGTATGGTCCCGCTTGCAAAACTTCTTGAGAGTTGGTAAAGGACACTTGTGGTTCTATGTCCTCATCACCTGAGTTATCAAAAGATAGGAAGTGCCAACTCATGGTTTGTTGCGTGTAGTATATACCCCCTTACACCCCTCGTAGTTGTTGATGTCTTATTTGGTTTACGGCTTGCTGTAAACTCTCGTTGCCCCTTTTGTTGTTGACTGGTACAATGGACGCCAACAGTAGGCCAAAAAGTCCGTACATTTTGCAGTGCCTAGAATGGCTTACCATACATAATTACCACCATTATGCTAGGGTCTGGTGCACCTTTTAAGCACACAAACACACTACCCTTGCCCTTATCGCACCATCCTCCACCCACCCCACTACACAGCAGTCAGTACTTTCATGGGAGAGTTGCCAGTCAAAGTTAGTGAATTTGATTCCCAGGAAACACATGGGGGCAGATTTACAAGCCCCTAGCGCCACTTTTTGCGTCACTTTTATCATGGGAAAAGTGACGCAAAAGTTGCGCAAGGGGCTTGTAAATAAGCCCCATGGAGGGCAAACGTGAAATATGAGCTCGAACCGAGGACCTGTGCTTGAGGGAGCAGCATCGAGAAAAGAGCAACTCTGCTTTCCAAATATGTTATCTGAGGTGTTGCTTCAAAATGTGGGCCAACTTGGCAGTGTGGAAGGAGGAGCTTCACTGTGTTGAATGGTGCAGAGTGGCTTGGGTATGTGGTGCATTCTGCCACAAGTTATTGTTCACTGTTCTGGGATTGATGGTGGAGTGTGCAGCAGCTTGGAGATTGTTTTTGCCATTTTTGTGAGTATGTGTGTCAGACATCTACTTACCTACTTTTATATTATTGCTGGTCCTCCTCAGATGAGTCCCTAGAATTGACCTTTTGTCCTGAATTTTTGTCTCGAGATTATCAGTCACTGACCAGAAATTGCCTTCATTCACCCCACCCCCGAGGTGTGGGGTTTGTGTTCTTTTTGTGGTCTGCTGCCGAAACTGGCAAAGAGTTTCCTTTCAGACTAAACGACTGTTCACATAAGATTTATTGTACATGTTATACGTCAAGCTTTGCAGCTTAATTGGCTGAAAGTGACAAGCCAGAACCTGCACAATTTGACTAATAGTCCTAGAGACAGTATTATAAATAAATACAAAATAAATCTCTCTCTTGCTCATAAGACATTTTTGTTGTTGTCTGTGTGAATGGGGCTGTGAGCCAAGTTACTGATTGTGTTGGGTTGTTACAGGGAGAAGTCCTTAAGTCCTTACAAGAGTGTTTGGGCTCCAACACCCAGTGCAGTTTATTTAGCAAACAACTTGCGTTTCAGAGGGCGCAGCCTAGAGCTGTTTGGTGTACCATCAGTGACAGTGTAACTGCATGCTTGAATGGACTGGGTGCATTTGACATAAAAGCTAGAATGGTGAAGTGATTTAATGGAATGGTGTGATTCACCTCAATCCCTTCTTACGTCAAACATTAGTATACCAGTACACTCACATCGGCAAAATCTAACAACATACCTTTCATATTGTGCGACATATATTTGTTCCCAAATGTTGTGCGATCTGTAAAGTTCAATCTCAGCACGAAGGCATCCAAAGTGCTCTTCCAATGCATTCATTCACTCACATCAAAGATAGACAGCTTTACAAACTCTCATCATGCACCTCTACTCGGATAGTTGGTACTGTGGCATTGCAGTGCTGAGACATCTACAAGGCTCTTTCAAACTGCCTTTGTCTTTCCCTCATGCACCAGTAGAACAGCACTAAGCCATCCACGGAGGTCTAATAATGCACCACTGGGCACAAAGAGATCTAACAATGCACCACTGGGCTCATGTGCCGATTACAGCGGTATCCCAGCATTGGCGCATCCACAGAGGTCTAACAATGCACCACTCGCTCACATGCAGAATACAGTGGTATCCCAGCATTGTCACTTCCACGGAGGTATAACTATGCACCACTAGGCTCATGTGCAGAATTCAGCTGGATACCAGCATTGGCGCATCCACAGAGGTCTAACAATACCCCACTGGGCTCACGTGCAGAATACAGCGGTATCCCAGCATTGGCACATCCACAGAGGTCTAACAATGCAGCACTAGGCTCACTTGCAGAATACAGCGGTATCCCAGGATTGTCACATCCACAGAGATCTAACAATGCACCACTGTGGGCTCACATGCAGAATACAGCGGTATCCCAGCATTGTCACATCCACAGAGGTCTAACAATGCTCCACTGGGCTCATGTGCAGAATACAGTGGTATCCCACCATTAGCACATCCACAGAGGTCTAACAATGCCCCACTGTACTCAAATGCAGAATACAGTGTTATCCCAGCATTGGCGCATCCACAGAGGTCTAACAATGCCCCACTGGGCTCACGTGCAGAATACAGCGGTATCCCAGCATTGTCACATTCGCAGAGGTCTAACAATGCTCCACTGGGCTCATGTGCAGAATACAGTGGTATCCCACCATTAGCACATCCACAGAGGTCTAACAATGCCCCACTGTACTCAAATGCAGAATACAGTATTATCCCAGCATTGGCGCATCCACAGAGGTCTAACAATGCCCCACTGGGCTCACGTGCAGAATACAATGGTATCCCAGCATTGACGCATCCACAGAGGTCTAACAATGCACCACTGGACTCATGTGCAGAATACAATGGTATCCCTGCATTGGCGCATCCACAGAGGTCTAACAAAGCACCACTGGGCTTGCATGCAGAATACAGCATTATTCCAGCATTAGCACATCCAGAGAGGTCTAACAATGTACCACTGGGATCACATGCAGAATACAACATTGAGTGACTGACTGTGTTTATGCTTCAGTGAGGAGTTCATTGACTTTACTTACACAGGATGTTATATTGCTGACTGTCTGTCTTCGTGTTCTCTCTCTTGTGCTAGCACTGCACCTGTGTGAGTTTTACAAGTGCCACTGCATGAAGTATTTGTCTATTGCCACTTTGACAGTTTTACAGATGAACTTAATTTGGATCCCAGAGTCTCAGCCAGATATTGAGGAGACTGTCACTGTGATCACAGTGTAATTCTGAATTAATGAGTATTAATCTTTTCAAATTTTGGAAGGCCCGTTAATGATCACAGTTGCGTTTCATTTTTAAATTCAGTATTGGCTCGCGCAACTCACCTCGTTCACCGTGTCGCGCGGAGCTTCTCGTCAACCGTATATTGACGTATTGAGTATTTCTGTCTTCGTTGCTGCCCATGAACGTTGTGTTGCAGGAGCGTGCCGAGAGCATGTAACGGGGCTTGAGCGCAGTTTAGACGCAAACAAAAACATTCCAGTCACGTCATCATTCCACATGGAACACTCACACTGGCTGAGCAGCTAGTTACAAGGTACAGGAGAACAGTTAACTTTATATGAAGATACTACATTATCCCAGCATTGGCACTTCCATGGAGGTCTAACAATGCACCACTGGGTTGTTGTGCAGAATATAGCCCGGATTCGGGCCCGTGAACGCGTCAATGTATGTGATGTTGGTGTCTCACTCTGGATCGTGTTTTTGGATCCCACTGGGTTAGGTGGCGAGATCTCCTGGACGCGAGGGCTTCTCACCTGCCGGGTCCTGCTGTCTGCAGCCCACTAACATATGCTGACAGACTATGTTCATAATTGGAAGACTCACGCTCACATGGTGGGGACCCCACTTGGGGATTTCCTCTCGGAAAGAGGCTGCAGCTACCCGATGCTCGGCAAAAATGGATGCCCCATCCATACCTATGATCACTGGTCTGCTTTCTGCCTGATACTTAACAGGAAAAGACATGGATCCTCCCCAGAAGTATAACACAGAGGAAATGTAAAGGTGAAAAAGGACAAATCAATCACATAGCGTATAGAAACTGAAATAGGACTACTCCTTTGGTGGTCCAGCTGACAGAAAGTGTTATAGGACTACCTCTTCAGGTCATGATAATCTATTACAAATGGTGCAGTCATCTTGGAATGACTCCCTCGCAATGGATTAGCCCCTAGACGTACTAGACAACACTCCCCCATTTACCGCTCCACAAGTATACAGGTGAGAATTCTTCTGCTGACCTAGCCACGCATTTACTACACGCTTTTATCTTGGCTTTAGCCTCACAGATTTGAGCTAGCCCCTTTGCAACCCTCCATCACTTTATCCTCTTTCAACACGACGCTTGCTTCCCCCCTTTGCTCCAATAACCCAACTTCACCTCACACCTCACTTCCAATCCAAGTCCAGCCCCTCTGCACAACACTTATCCCCTGTCACTGTCCCAATCCCACAACCACGCATACCGAGCCATACCTTCCTACCCCCACTAACAAGCGCCAACCCCACTATGGAGCACATAGGCCTACATACCTATACCATTATTTACCCCCCCAACCTCTCGAAAAAAGCTGCCAAAAGCTTTAAACACAATCTGTTAAAATCACATCCCGAAACCCCTATCTCAGACCCCTGCTTCTCAACAAACAAAGGTTACATTACCACTGACATCCACAGAGGTCTAACAATGCACCACTGGCCTCAAGTGAAGAATACTACAGTATCCCAGCATTGGCGCATCCACAGAAGTCTAACAATGCACCACTGGGCTCACATGCAGAATACAGCGTTATCCCAGCATTGTCACATCCACAGAGATATAACAATGCACCACTAGGCTCATGTGCAGAATACAGCAGTATCCCACCATTAGTACACCCACAGAGGTCTAACAATGAACCACTAGGCTCATGTGCAGAATATAGCAGTATCCCAGCATTGGCACTTCAATGGAGGTCTAACAATGCACCACTGGGATCACATGCTGAATAAAGCGGTGTCCTAGCATTGGCGCATCCACGGAGGTCTAACAATACACCACTGGGCTCACATGCAGAATACAGCGTTATTCCAGCATTATCACATCCATAGAGGTCTAACCATCCACCACTGGGCTCAAGTGCAGAATACAATGGTATCCCAGCAGTGGCACTTCCACGGAGGTCTAACAATGCCCCACTGGGCTCACATGCAGAATACAACGGAATACCAGCATTGGCACATCCACAGAGGTCTAACAATGCACCACTGGGCTCACATGCAGAATACAACGGTATCTCAGTATTGGCGCATCCACAGAGGTCTAACAATGCACCACTGGGCTCACATGAAGAATACAATGATATCCCAGCATTGGCACTTCCACAGAGGACTAACAATGCACCACTGGGCTCACATGCAGAATACAACGGTATCCCAGCATTGACGCATCCACAGAGGTCTAACAATGCTCCACTGGGCTCACATGCAGAATACAACGGTATCCCAGCATTGGGGCATCCACAGAGGTCTAACAATGCCCCACTGGGCTCACATGCAGAATACAGCGTTATTCCAGCATTGGCACTTCCACGGAGGTCTAACAATGCACCACTAGGCTCATGTGCAGTATACAGCGGTATCCCAGCATTGTCACATCCACAGAGGTCTAACAATGCACCACTGGGCTCATGTGCAGTATACAGCGGTATCCCAGCATTGTCACATCCACAGAGGTCTAACAATGCACCACTGGGCTCACGTGCAGAATACAGCGGTATCCCAGCATTGTCATATCCACAGAGGTCTAACAATGCACCACTGAGCTCATGTGCAGAATACAGCGGTATCCCAGCATTGTCACATCCACAGAGGTCTAACAATGCACCACTAGGCTCACGTGCAGAATACAGCGGTATCCCAGCATTGCCACATCCACAGAGGTCTATCAATGCACCACTGGGCTCACATGCAGAATACAATGGTATCCCAGCATTGGCGCTTCCACAGAGGTCTAACAATGCACCACTTGGCTCAAGTGCAGAATACAACGGTATCCCAGCATTGGCACTTCCACGGAGGTCTAACAATGCACCACTGGGCTCACATGCAGAATACAACAGTATCCCAACATTGGCGCATCCACAGAGGTCTAACAATGCACCACTGGGCTCACATGCAGAATACAACAGTATCCCAGCATTGGCGCATCCACAGAGGTCTAACAATGCACCACTGGGCTCACATGCAGAATACAACGGTATCCCAGCATTGGCACATCCACAGAGCACGCACAAAGAAACTTTGTTCTAATATGCAAGATAATGTGGGATCTCCACACTGAGTCACTCAGCGCACTCTTGATAATTAATTTGGCTCGTCGCCTTTCACGTCCAGTTTTGTAGTGAGAAAGTTCAGTGGGTCAATACGCCTACCACAGAAATCTGCTTAACCTGCAGGGTGACAGATTAAAGTCTGAGTTTGAACGACTCATCCTTTTGTTATTGCTTTTCATCTACTTACTCCAAGAGTAGGGCCCAGTAAGCTTCTCGTGCTTATAAATGGCCAGTGGGCAATGTCCAGTGGAGATGCTCAAAACTGTGTACCGAACACGGAGAAGCTTCAGGCTACATGTTCTGTTCCCAATACGACTTACCAGAGTAGTGAGGTTCTAAAGTGTGATTGTGTTCAAACTGCAGGTTACAAGTTACTGTCATAGGTCCCAGTGGCAATAAGAGGGTCTCTCTGCAATCCTACTGCTACCAATTCTTTAAAATATACATAGAGTGGGCCTTGACCCAACACAGAGGAGTATCACCCTCTCTCCACATGCTTTTGGCCCACATTTCCATGCATGGCTACTATACTTCTTAAATGTACACTAAAACATCGCTTATTATGTACCTTATCTCAAAAATGCGTAGTATATAGAACATAAATGTGTTGTGTATTTGTTTCGCTTCTGTGTGTTGTTTAAAATGTTTACTCAAAGTATACGCAAGACCTATTGGCGTAGCCGGTGCTTGTTTTTTGAACACCTGCTGCAGAGGCGTGTGTGTGTTTAGCGTGTAACCTTCAGGTTGCAGCTTCTGATGCCAGTAAAACAGGAAGGGATTTACATGCATTGCAGCAGTCCCAGTAAGATAGCTCAGTGAACAAGTGCCTGCTGCAGAGGCAGGCGTGTTTATCCTCAGCAGATCACACATCGAGTTCGAGGTGCTAACATGCCTGCCGAAAGACCTGCTTTACCTTGGATAGTAAAGGGTCCCATGTCTAACAGGGGGAATGGGGAAGAGGGGCGGGTTATTCTACCTGCTTCATAGACCTACTTGTAACTTGTTCAAATCCCAATCATTGGCTACAGGAATCTGTGCGTCCGACGGTGGAACCGATCCGGCCTTTGACCCTTATTGAGTCAACAAATCTGTATCTCTAATTCGACAGGAGAACTCGGGGTCCTGGGGATATTTCAGATGCTCGCTGCGCTCTCACCCAGCACTCTCTCCTAATATATTACAAAGGGGCCCTTGCAACATTTGGCCAATGGAGTTTAAACACGAAAAAAGTCAAATAAATGTGTACAGATTTGCAAAGTCTGAGTGTATGGGAACCAGTTGCAGGACGTAGGCTCAGCACTGGAGGCTGGCCTGGCTCCCAGGTACTGTGGCTGCGTTTCCTGCAGACTTGCACTATATATAAAATAGATGAACCGAGGACTTCGGCGACAGGCAAGTGTGTAAAAATGCATGCAGTGGGCCTTGCTAAATTACCAGCTTCGCTGCAACAGTTTCATTGCTCGTTCTTTGGGTGGAGAACCTATCAAGACCTGGCGTAACGAACCTCGAGGGGGCCTCCCTGCAAGGTACCTGCGGGGGCCCCCGCTCCGGGCTCAATCAGGAGCCCTGCAGCCAGAGTGCTGTGCTGAGGGGGCCCCGTGGAGCTTGGGGCCCCCCCGCACCGCGGGGGCTGCGGGGACCTGTGTTACGCCCCGACAAGACCCCTTGGGAAACCGAAAGCAGCCCTGGCAAAAATGCTCAAACCAGTCCCAACTCTTGCTCTCCTCGCACTCTCGTTCCACCCTCCCATTCTTCTTCTCTCCTCTCCCTCTCGGATTGCTCATTTGCTGTCCATCCCTCTTTTACCCTCTAGCTCTCTCCCTCGAAGCCTCTCTGTGCCTGCTGCAATTAACCTGGGAGAGGTAGGGAACGTGTCTGAGCCAATAGAAGCTGCCTCAGCTTCCAAAGGCTGGCTCCAGCCCAAAGGGGAAATGCGGGATGGAATAAAAGGACAGTCTGCCCGGCCCTGCCACTTGGAGCTGGTATTCATTAGGAAACTGGCTCTCCAGCACTCACCCCTAGGAGCCATCCACACATTCCATGACTGTCCGTCAGTCAATGTGCCAAGCTGCCACAGGCAGTTTAATGAGTGAACTCACTCGATGTCTCCAGGAAAGATCATCTAAACGAAATTCTCTTATAGCATCACCGGAAGAAACTGCACTACAAAAGTTACAGAAACAATGTCCCTACCTCATGGACGTCGGTTCATCAAAATGCCAGGGGTATTAGCAGGGACTTAACGCACCCTTTGACCTTAATCGTATCACCGGAAGTTACATCATAGATCTGTCACCCTGATTCTTCCCATCTTCCCAGGAAGTCCTCTAATTACCTGAATCCTGATGGCATCACAATAATTGATGTTGCATGATTAATAACACAACACCGAGCGATGTCTATTTTAGATCCCACCTATATGAAGGTGTAGAATGATCTTTGAAAGCGGTGGTCTGTAATACTTGCCTGAATTGTAGTGAGCAAGTGAGCCAGATCTTTTCTTGGGGAATTCAGGGGATCTTCTCCCCCGTCAGTAAAATCAAAAAGAAATGGGTTCAGATAGTGCATTTTAAAGCACAATGTTCATATAAATCTGTTAAAAGCCATATGCTCTGAAAGTGAACCTATGAAATATTCAAATCCTTCCATGGAGTGCCAAGCAAGTGAAACCTGATGCTCCCCAGAAGTTGACCCCATTTGTTTCAGAATGTGCTATGGGTGCCCCATATACTAAACATTGCCTCAATTGTACCAGGATCAGCATTTTGTTATGAGCACCCGCCATAATCCATGGGTTACATCAAGACAAAAAGTATATACAATATGCCACTACCAGAATGTTACCATTTATGTCATCCATAGACCATGAGTGATCCTTAAGTTAAAAATGGCCACTCGTAAGTCAAGGACAAGATTTTGTCATGGTTGCCATCCTCCCATATGCCTTGGTTGTCCTTCCTAGGTCAAACACCTCCAAATTTTTTGCCATAGGTGCCCAAAGACAAGAATTTCTTCAAGTGTGCTACCATTTGCAATAGGTGCCCCAAATGACATGAATTACCTACAATATGCCAGTGCCAGTATTTTGCCACAGGTGACTGTCAAGCTAAGAATTACCTACATTAAGCCAGCACCAGTGTTTCACCATGGGTGAGTCTAGAATGCAAGAATTACATTCAGTGTGTCAGGGCCAAGAGCAGGCTTGCAAGCATAACACCAAATACTTACTGAAGTTCATTTAATTCACTCATTCGCACTCACACTCATTCATTCTCACTCACTTTCACTCATTCATTTCTCTCCTCGCACTCAGTCATTCTCACTCACAATATTGCACACAATCTTACTCTCACCCATTCATTTGCACTCCCTTTCACTCATTCTTACTCTGACCCTCTAAAACTCACTTTGACTCACTTACATTCAGTCATATTCTCACTCCCTCATTCTCACTTACTCTCATGTATTTATCCTCTTACTCACGCCAACCCATTCATTCACACTCACTCACTCTCACATTCTCTTTTATTCTCACTCACTCACATTTTGTCATGCACTCATACTCACTTACATTCACTCTTTCTCTCACGCCTTCTTACCTATACTTGCTCTCAATGAGGATTTCTCTCACTCAGTCACTCACTCTGATTCTTTTTCTCTCACACTCATTTTCACTCAAACTCCTTCTCACTCTAAAACACTCCTTCTCAGTCACACTTATTCATTCTCACCTACCAAATTATGCTCCCTTGCAGATTCTCTTCTCACTCATTCATACAAACTAAACTCAAGATCACGCATTCTCCTCCTCTACCTGTCAGTGACCCTTTTTCATTCACTTTCATTCGCACACACATGCTTACATATAACGACACACGTGCTAGATCATACAAGCTCTCCCACATAAACAACTCTCACTTCCAAGCATCCATATTATACATTTAAAAGCATATTTTTAATTACCTCAGAGAAGGTCTTCAGTCAGAATAACTTTATATCGGCAACACAATGTAGGCATAGCACAGCATTTCACAGCATTACAATAAGGTTAAGATGTATGAAAGATGTAGAACATTATTGCATTAAAATATAAATTCATAGTTATTTACACAGTACAATAAAATCAATTCATTGTTCAGGATATAATTTTAGCAGATTGTACGTCTCTTTTTTAAAGCAGATAACAAGAAGGACGCCAAAGAAAAAATCAGGGGAAAGGGTCAGGTAATAATTGCAGGTAATAAAGGTTTACACGACACTGTTTGAAGTTCATTTTACGCATAATGGGAATAATAAATCGTTTCCTTTCATCACAATAGAATTTACAGAAGAACAAAAAGTGTATATCATTTTGTACAGATCGCTGATCACAGGAACAAAATGGGAGGTCAGAAGCAACATAAACGTCACGGGTAGATCCCAACATAAGAGGAATATAATTTAAGCGATATCTCACAAGGATGTACCTGTGCTGTAAATTAGTGACAAAGGATAGCTATATTGTATTTATGTACATTTGCATTATACTCGGAGAAGCCAAGTATGTTTTTACTGCTGACAGATTCATATTTTTAGTCTCCCTTCTTATCTGCCTATTAGAAAGCAATTGCGCTTAAGTAATTTTTAGAGATAGAACAACAAGTAGTAGGATCCAAAAAAAGACGATGTAGCCCAACTGCTTTCAATGTGTTTTCAACATAAAATAACCAAGTAATGTTACCTACCCCATCTAATTTCAGAACATCCTTTATAATGTCTCTTGTCTCTCTCCTTTGGCCATACTGACTGCCACATTAGAATCGGCGCCACTGCAATTTTGTCAGTACTGTAGGGTGCTCTCAATTCCATGTGGCACTTATAGTTGGCACATGACTTTGGTAAAGAAAGGACCCTTTTTTAAAAATTATCTTCAATAATCTGTAGTTTTGAGCAATCTCTCATTTCCCAAACAGCTGCTCCATAGGTGGCTACAGAGACAGTCTTAGCTTGATACACTGTTTTTATTACATCTAGTGGTTTTAAGACAGATTTTAATAAATTTAGTTAGCGCCCCAATATTCTTTTCGTTCTGGGACCCGCTATTAGCAATGATCTTTTGCCAATTAGCTTGGGGGTCAAACATAATCCCTAGATAGTGAAAAGAAATGACAACTCCCAGTTTTCCCCCTTCAGTAATAATTTTTGGATGATTTCGCTGCTTAGCACCTGCTACTAGAATAAAAAACTTTGAATAGTTAACTTTTATATCAAGATTATTCATAAATTGCATGTATTCCAGGACTAGGCGGCGCAGTGCATTACTAGTTTGAGCTAAAAGCACAGCGTCGTCCGCATATAATAAAATTGGGACCTGTACTTAATTAATATAAGAGACATCCGGAGTGGAACCTAACAGTGCAGATTCTACACCGTTGGTATAGAGTGCAAATAAAAAGGGGGCAAGAACGCAGCTCTGCCTCACACCTCTTGCAATTTTGAAGGATCTAGTGCACCCACCATCCCTTCCATAGCGAACACGGGCTGAGGCACCCGAATACAGGTCATGGATGATATTGATAATATTCAAGTCAATTCCCATTGCCTCCATGATCTGCCACAGCCTAGGCTGTGCCATGCAGTCAAAGGCTGCACACAGATCCATGAACGCTAAATGGAGATGACCTTTTTTTGCAGCTGTGTATTTCGCTATAATTAGACTCAGGTTCAGACACTGATCCACAGTGCCTTTCCCTTTTCTAAAGCCAAACTGGCATGGAATAATAATATTTTTTTCTAAGGCCCAATCCTCTAGTCTATTTAAAATCAATCGACCCATTAACTTTGCAGTAGAATCTATCAGAGAGATAGGTCTATAAATGAATGAATTAATTTATTTATCAAGTGCAACGTTCACTCCAAGGAGCATCTTGGCGCTAACGGACCGTGAGACAAGAACAGAGGCAATAGTAGGGAGGGAGGAATAAGAGTGAGGCTATGAATTCATATCTATCATCATATAAGGGAAAACACAGTTCTGTCGGGAACAGAAAAAATCCATGTTTTCAGAAGCTTCCTGAAGAGGCATTCTGATTGCGCCAATCTCAGCTGGAGCGGCAAACTGTTCCAGGCTTTTGTACCTAGGACGGCTATAGTTTTGCCCCCTTTTGTTTTCAGTCGGTAACTAGGGACTATCAAATAGTTCGCTGAAGACGATCGCAGGAGACGCTGTGTGAGATATGTCGGCCCTGATTCTTTTATAGCTTTATAGGTAATCGTTAAGACTAAACAAAATTCTTTTATGTATTGGTAGCCAATGTAGTAGTTGAAGTGCTACTGAGGAAGGGGATCCTCTAGGGAGCCAAAGCACCAACCTGGCCGCTGCATTCTGGACCACCTGTAACTTCTGTATAATAAATTTATTTACCCCTGCATACAGGCTGTTACAGTAGTTCAGACGTGAAAGCACTAGAGCCACTGCGACGGTTTTCCTAGCCTTCAAGGGCGGTAAGTCCAAGAACTTTCTCAGAGTTTTTATGGTGTAAAAACACATGCCTGCTACAGCTAATGCTTGACTATGGAACGATAAAGAGTGATCAAATAAAATCCCTAGGTTCCGAGCTGTATCAGCAGTGTTAGGTGGTGGGACCATATTTTCAGGCCACCATTGACTAGGCGAAAAAAGATTAGTTTTCCCAAACAGCATGATTTCGGTTTTTTGGCTGTTGCATTTCAGATGATTAAGCTTTATCCAATTCATGACTGACGTTAGGCAGTGATGACATTTTTCTTCCGATCTGGTGGAGTTTTTATCTAGGGTGAGGATGATCTGTGTATCATCTGCATATGTAATAGCCTCAACGTCAAAGGAGTCGATCAGGACAAGTAGTGGGGTCATGTACAAATAAAACCTGTCAGGCTCAGGGAAGAGCCCTGGGGGACCCCCGCCGAAAGCTATTTTTCAGCCAACTTGTATTGGCCGAGGGTGACAATATTATGTCTGTTTTCTAAAAAAGACGAAAACCATGCCAGCGCCTTGTTGGTGACGCCACTGGTTGCAAGTCTGTCAAGCAAAATGACGTGGGAAACCGTATCAAACGCCGCAGATAAATCCAACAGAACCAGTACTGCATCCTTGCCATGATCCAAGGCCAATTTTAATGTTTTTGAGGTGTGAAGCAGCACTGATTCTGTTGAATGGTCGGGTCTGAAACCAGAATGTTTTGGGTGAAGGATATTTTCCTTCAGCAGAAAGTCATTTAATGTTTACCAATTTTTCCACTAATTTACTCAAACATGGCAACAGTGAAATTGGTCTAAGATTAGAAAGTGTGGTGGGGTCCGCGATTTTCTTTTTTTGAAGGGATTTTACTGCTGCAATCTTCCAATTGTCTGGTACACAGGAGGACTCAAATGATGAATTAATTATATGATTGATAGCTGGATTAATAATGTCCACAAGTGCCTGTAAGACTCTGGGAGGACAAGGATCAAAAGGGGAACCTGATTTGCATGTGAGAATAGCTTGTCTTGATTGTTCCAAGCTAATCTCTTGGAAGCTGGAAAATGCTCCAGTAGTCCCTAAGTGTATCGACTCGTTTATCTGGAGGACGATCTCAGGGAAATCCTTTCTCAGATCCGTGACTTTGTTTCCAAAATTCTCGGCAATTTTTTCGCACAAAGCTTGTGATGGTATGATTTCTTGGGCAAGTATCTTGGGTTTTTGTGAATGTTTGAACAATATAAAAAATTGTTTTTTGATTCTCTCCCGCTTGATTCATTTGATTGGAATAAAATGCAGTTTTTTCCAGTTTAATATGGTGGTGATAATGTCTAAAAGCTGCTTTAAAAGACATAAGATCAGCTGATTCATAGCTTTGCCTCCAGATTCTTTCTTGTTTCCTACAGTTGGTTTGTAATTCTTTTAGTCGGGGAGTGAACCAAAGGGCTTGTTTTTTTTCCATGTCACTCCGAGATTTTCTGGAGTGAGTAGCTGGTGCTAGGTTATCAGCAAGGGATGACATCCATTCATTGAACTTATCATTGTCAGTAGAAGGGATACCCGTGAGGGTGGATTTGCTTATTTCAACCTTTTTTAGAAGCTCTGGATGCTCAAGCATATTGTTCCACTTTCGACTCCCTGTGGAGTCTCGTGGACCCCGGGAAGTCGCTACTTGAGCCTTATCAAGGTCAATCTTAAATGGGATATATTTATGATCTGACCAGGTAATCGTAATGGGGGGTTTTACAGAAAGGTTGGTCATGTTGGTACAAATACCATCTAGGGTATGCCCTGCGTCATGTGTAGGGTCCTCAATCAACTGTTTTAAACCCATGGTGCTGATAGTCTCACAGAACTGTCTGGTATTACGGATATTTTGAACATCTAAATGAATATTAAAATCACCTAAAATGGTGAAATTTGAATATCTGATCACAAGGGGACTAATACTGTCTCCTAGTGTATCAATGAATTTAAGCGAAGAGCTCGGGGGTCTATAAATGAGAACTCCAGCGAACGTAGTACTGCTGTTTAATTGGAAGCAGAACGGGAGGCTCTCTGCTTCCTTAAGATCAGTGGGGTTAGTGGTTATAAATTTCAGGTATTGCTTGTAAATTATTGCAAGGCCCCCTCCCCTTTGTCCACTTCTATCCTGTCTAGTCAAAGTATAGCCTTGTGGGAGTGCTTGTACAATGTCTGGATTGGAGCACTCATTCATCCATGTTTCTGTGATGAATAGACAGTCTAAATCATTTGTGTTTCAAAGATCATGTATATGTAAAGCATGTTTTGTTAGAGATCTTGCATTAATCAGGCCGCAATGTAGAGATTTGCTAAATAATTCCCTTTTCTTTACTTCCACCAAGGGCAGTCTAAGACTTCGGCTAGAAATGTCGAAGGTAGTCCTGCACACACAGCAGGTAAAAGGGCCCTTCATAGCATCTATGTGGAATTGTACAGTACATTTCTATAGTTTTTCGCATCGACCTATCCCCCTTTTTGTATATTGGGACAATTACAGTTGTCTTCCACAATGGCGGTGCATCTGTTTGGGCAATATTATTAAAAACGTTTGTTAAAAGTGGAGCCCAGAGATCTTGATTATCAAGAAAAAATCAATAGGGACTCCATCCGGTCCCGGAGCCTTTGCTCTTTTGCATTGGTTTAGAGCATGCTTAGTTTCAGCAAGTGTAAAACTAGCAGCAACCTCAACTCTTTCTAGAATTTGGGAAGTAGATTGTAGAGTTGTCAATCCGCCCGCTCCAAAAAGACCTTCAAAGTGAGTCACCCATTGTTCCTGGTCAACGTTGGTATCTGTGGTCATAGCCTGCTCATCTTTTAAAAACAGAGCATTGATCAAAGACCAAAATGCTTGCGAGCTTTTTTATTATTGCAGCCTTCTGCAGGTTTTCTCACCATTCTTCTTTTAAAGTCTTAAGTCTGGTGATTCTTGCTTTTTTGTAAGCTTTACGCAAGCATTTGACTAATATTATATTTCGAGGTTTGGACTTCAAGGCTATATGTAGACTTTTTAGTGTTTTATCACAGTCATCATCAAACCAACTATATCTTTTGCTCAAGCCATTACGGATAACACAGGTTAAATTATTTTTAACATCAGATAAAATTAACTCAAAATCCGAAATCATGCTGTCATGTAAAACTGGATCTAAGCAGAGCTTAGGACACTAAGGGGCCGATTCCGATGTCGGACGGACTCAGGTCCGTCCGACATCGGTCAGGTTATGGCCCTGCAAGTACGATGCAACCGAACAGGGTTCGGTCGCACTCGTATACTTCACAATGGGAGCATGCATTCCGAGCGGAATGCATGCTTGCATTGTGAAAAGCAGGGGTGCAGTTCATCCCTGCACCCTGTGGCCGGCACCCCTAGGTGCCTTCCACCGGGTGCAGGGATCCACAGAGGGGCACCATAGGTGCCACCAGGCCGCCGCAACAATGGGGGACCTACTGGGGGCCCCCAAAGACAGTTTTCGACTCCCTTTTCGTGCCAGAAAGACCAGCATGAAAAGGCAGTGAAAAACTGCCATCGTACTCCCTCGGTCATAAAGAGGCGGCCGGGGAGTACTGAGGGATTTCCGGATGGCGGACTGGCTTTCCGAGCCTGTCGTCAGCCATCCGGAAATCCAAGTCGGATTCCTTTCCGACCGAGCCCATTGGAATGGCTCGGTCGGAAAGGAATTTGGCAGGCACATTCCGATGCGGGCGGAAGGCTCCGAACATCATTCGAAGCCCTTCCTACCGGAATCGGAATCGGCCCCTAAGTCGGTCAAAAATCTCCCAGTGTCTACTTTTTCCCACTTTAAAACAATCCCATTTCCTCTTGCAATTACGGGGTTTATAGGGAGTTCAAAGGCACAATCAACTTTCTTTACGGATTTCATTAAATAAGTTATTGCAGCGTGGTCACTGAATGGGTAAAACACACTCTCAAAATGAGAAAAAAGGCCCTTTATAGAGTCCGAGGCCAACAAATAGTTAAGGGTAGAAGAAGAGAAATGATTTAAAAAGGTATGTTCTAACTGACCAGTTGAATTTTCAAAAGTGTTTAAAAATATAAGGTTATTTATTGTTAATAATCTGTTTAGGCTGTTGCCATACTCCGTGTGATAGAAATGAGGGACAGTCTCCCCATCATCATCCTGTATTCCACAAGCTAGCACATTTATTTTATCACATGGATGAATGTTAAAGTCCCCAAGCCAAATTATATTGTAGGGTTTGGTACATTTGTCGTGCAAGTCATTAATGTATTTTTCCAGCGGGGCCAGCACCTTTGCTTGTTTACTTCCAAATTTATCAATATAATAGTTAATAAGAAGCCAACAATAATCCACACAATATTCAATCAAAATAATATGATAATAAGGTGACATATTCAAAAATTGCTTCACTTTGAAAGAAAAAGCATTGGAAAGTAGCGTCAACAAACCACCCTTAGCCCGACCAGCAGGTGACGGTACAGCAGGAGTATGAAAGGTGCGGGACCCATTCAGAGAAGGTCTTGTTCCAGATAACTGTGCGCCATTTTTTAAATTATACTAACACTGAATAATACATTTTTATTCATTAATAATATAATAACAGGCATTGTCAAAGCCTTTGGGATCTATTGGCTTTGCCGAAGGTTTTAGCAATCCCACATGGTATCCCTGAAGCTGTGCAGCATGGCTTAAGAGGGAAAAGAAATAAAAAGGCGCTATGCCACGACGGATGCGTCATTTGGTAGGTGTGCACACCACACATTCGCGTGGCTACAAAATGAGATAGGTGCTATTGTTTTTTTCTTTGTGATTCGATTTGGAATTGTAAATAAAAAAAAGAATAGTGCAAAAGCTTTCTTTTTTAACGGGTGGGGGAAACAGCATGAAGTCTAGTGATGGAAGCAACATTGATGTGGTTAGGGGAAGCAGCACAGACAGCAACGCAGAGGGTAGGGAAAGCAACACAGTGAGAAAAGGGAGAAGGACAGACTGGGACAAGAAAGAGCAATGTGAAGCGTAGGGGAAGAAACACCCAAGTGAGACAGCTGGGAAATACAGCACCGTCATGGAGTGCTTAAGCAAAAAGAAACAAGCATTTACAATGCAATAGGTCTCGCATTATTAAAGTTTGAGCTATTGGCATTGCTAATAATAATGCAACACCAATTGCTCAAACTTTAATAATGCGAGACCTATTGCATTGCAAATGCTTGTTGGTATGGTCCACAATAGGCTTTGGCCTTCAGACAGCGAATAGCTGTATGCGAGGCCTAAAAACAGAGATAGAAGTATCAGCTGCGAAATCTTTGCAGCATGAAGACACAAATAAGGTACCATTGGGTAACGTGGCAGCTGCAGAAATCTATGTCCTACCTGCAGGTCACCGGCTAGTTACCCAGAGACTGACTTCGTTTTTCATCCTCCCAGGATCTATAAATTATGTACTAGTCAACGGGATAGTAGCAGCAACTAATATTTAAAGAACCATGCAAACACGAATCATCGGACAATGGCCGCCAACATAATATAAATTAGACACAAAGATAAACAAGGTGATGAATGAATGGCCGAGAGATGGATGGACGGAATAAAGTGATATATGAATGGATGCAGTAGGGTGATGGGTGGATGAATGTAAGAAGGCGATAGATGAATGGGTGCCTGGCGGATAGATGAAACAAGTGGACAAATGGAATAAGATGGATGGATGGATGAGTAGGGATGGATGGATGAAATAAAGTGATATATGAATTGATACGATATGGTGATGGATAGATGAATGGAGATGGCTATGAATAAATGGGTGTCTGATGGATAGATGAAATGTGATGTGTGGACGAATGGAATAAGATGGATGTGTGGGTGGGTGTTTGGGTTGGAGGAAGGAAGGGTGGGTGGATGGGGATGGATGGATGGATAGGTGGACAGGTAGATGGATGGTGGGTGGGTGGATGGATGGGAGGATGCGTGGATGGGTGGGTGGATGAATGAATGGTGGGTGGACAGGTGGGCGGGTGCGTGGGTGAGTGTATGGATGGGTGTATGGATGGGTGAATGGATGGGAGGATGGACAGATGGGTGGACGGGTGGGCAGATGAATGGATGGTGTGTGAATGGATGGCCTAGGTGGGCGGATAGTTGGGTGGATGGATGGGTGGATAGATGGATGGATGGATGGACAGGTGGGCGGATGGATGATGGATGGGTGGATAGATGGATGGATGAATGGAGCAAGTGTCTGTCGCACATCGTGAGCCGGGTGAATGTTCTCTTACCTTGTACTCCAGGACCGCCTCCTCCAGGGGCACCGCCTCGTGGGACCGGTGCTCCTTGGCCTCTCTGCACACCACACAGATGGCTGTCCCCTTCTTCCTACAGAGGAGCCGCAGCTTCTTGCGGTGTCGGCAGCACTCCCCCTCCACCCGCGCCGCCTGCTGGCAGAAGTCCTTGGCGATCTGCACAATGTTGGCCAGCTGCCGGTTGGAGCTCATGGCACCCTTGGGTGACGCATTCCGGCACTCGGGGCAGGGGAAGTTTGAGGCTACTCCTGCCCAGCATTGGGCGAGGCAGAGCCGGCAGAAGCTGTGCCCGCACTGCGTGGTCACCGGGTCTGTGTAGTAGTCCAGACAGATGGAGCATCTGGTCTCTTCCATCAGGTGCTCCACGGGGTTTGCTTCAGATATGGCCCGGCAGAGAGAGGGGCACAAAGTGGGGCCAATGCGGGGCAGAGCGGAGCTCACAGAGGGGCAGGGAGTAGGGCAGAAAGTCGGACAGAGAGGGAGACAGGGAGAAAGAAACTAAGACTGGGGCAGAGAGCCGTGCAGGGAGCGGGGCAGGGAGTGGGGCAGGGAGTGGGGCAGAAAGCAGTAGAGAGAGCCGGGCAGGGAGCTGGACAGAGGGCACCCTAGGCAGAAGTATGGAACTGAGCAACAGCAGAGAGTTGGACAGAGCAGGTTGAAGAGAAGCCCTGAACGTGACGAGAGCAGGGCAGGATTGCGGGGCAGATAGCTGGACAGCGAGCCAGGCAGAGATCCGCGAAGAGAACCGGTGAGGTCATCCAGGTTTTGAGTTTCGATTTTGTTTTCTCAGAAGGCGCGAGCAGAGGAGGCAGGGAGAGAAACTCACATTTACAGACCAGCGCCTATATTTCAAGTGTGTCCAAAATATGTTTAACTAGGCGGTCTCAGTAAGGAAAGGCAGCCAAGGCACAGGGAGAAAACGTAATCTGCCCAGAATCACACTATTTGGTCCCGTAAGAGAGCCAGGATACTAGACGCCACTGTTGCTGAAGTCTACAACCTGCCCAACTTTCCTTCTGCATTAAGAGTCCACACTTCAAACAAGCGGAACTGAAAGTGATCGCGAAAGCGATCGCTATAGTAAAAAAAAAAAAAACACGTCTGCGAGTGGTGCGCGCGCGCTCGCGACTGCGAGACATATGTTTTCAATTATCGCGCTCATGTCTGGGCACGATAATTGAAACCACATGGGCTCTGGTGCGGGTAACAGACACCAATAGGCTGTGGGTGAAGCAATGCGCCCGCCTTTGGCCTATTGCGTGATCTGTTAACAAAATACACGCACTCAAAGCCCAATGACAGAAGAGCAGACAAAAAACACACGAACGAGCGTGTGCGATTCCAGGGTCCATTTCTGAACCCCGGAACAAAAGGACTCCCCCCTGTGCGAGCACTGCTGCGCAGTGCAACACAGGTCGCAAAACCTAAAAAGTAGAACTCTGAAAGGGAGCAGTGGAAATACACAAGTAAAAAGGGTATGCTCCGGAGGAGAGACAGACACAAAATGGACAAGGCAAACCATCAAATGAGAAGCAAGCAAATTATAGTGAAAATAAATACAGTGTCAAGGGTTGCAAAGGACATCCCAGGGATTACAGCTCCAACCCTTGGTGATTCCTAACTGATGTTCACGCCCTACACTCTCCCCCTGATGGATTCCTGGGTCCTGATTTAAAATTAGTACATTTAGAACTCTTGGTGTTAGGTACATTTACTAATTTTGTTGGAATTCTCAAAAAATCCCAGCAGTGCTCTGAGGAAGCTGTGACAGTCATAGCTTTCCAGGAGGACTCACATTTGTACACACTACACAAGGATAAGTGTACAAAGTGCATATTTATGCATGGGTAAATGCTTTAGCTACCCCCCCCCCACCAACCTCCCGTCAGGAAACTCACAGCTTTTTGGGTGTTGATCTATTTTAGAAGGCATTTCTGGCCTGGAATATGCACATAGCACACCTGGGAATATTTATACTGATCATTGCTTACAACTGACAGGTAATATTCCATCATTAGGATGCAGTATTATTTGAGTGCAAATGGCAAGCATAAAATCATGTTTGAGGAATTGAAAATATGAATTTGCACTCGTAAATTAGTTGAACCGAGTTGCTTGAATGAGATTTTGAATCGGGTCCATCACTTGGGAAATCACCTAGCTGCTACTCCGGACTGAATTTCACTCATATGTAGGATCAGGCAACTCACAAAAAGTGGGTGCAAATTGCACACCAACTTTTTACGGCCTGCCTGTGACTGTTATAGCTGCTTAATAATACATATATCGAAAAATGCCCATTCGCATAGTCAAAAAAAAAACTCTTGAATATTAATTAGTCAGGTCACTATTTGCCAACCTATGCTATTGGCTATGAACATAGGAAAGGTGGCAAGCAAGATCAGATCGCCATATAGAAGGTCTCTTTCGTTAATGGGATTTCATTTTTTAAAGCAATCAATGTCTTTCAATAGAAATACATGGCCAGCACATGCAGTGACCCCCAGGACCACTGTCTGCTTCACCTGAAGCCTCCTGACATGATTCGCTATTGTGAATTAGGTACTACCCCAACTTATGTGTCAGTATCATTCATACATGTCATTACAAATCTAATTAGGAAGGGAACCACTTTCATGCTGCTTTCAATTTCTGATTCACGGTGAATTGGTAACTTTCTTTTGTGAGCTGGAAAGAATTGAACTGACATTTCTGGAATCACAGATGCAGCCTATTGTCACCCAGGATAACTCAAGGCTTCTCTATCTACTCTTCATCTACGAGGTTACATTTGTGTGCCATGGCCATTGAGATGTATAGTCACTTTTCACTTTGATTCCCTCATTTGCATCATGGAGTATATATAAAACATATGTAAATCTCCCTTAAATCATATCATTTACAGATTCCCTTATCCCCTACTGCACTGAGGCAGCATTTTTGCCGCATGCTGTGTTTCACAAAACTCATAAGTAATTAAAATTAAATTGAATTAAATAAATAGGCATCTACCGTGCATAAGGTCTACTTTGTACTATGCCACTTAAAAAAATAAGGTTTGGGGCCGTGGCTGGCAGCCGATGAAGATGGCCGCCATCTGATTGCGCTGCACTAGCCGACAGCGTACAAGCCCTGAATATCCAGCATAATCCGCAACTTGGAGTGCCCCCCCGGCGCATATAGCAGAGCAGGAGAGTGGGGGCGTCCTTGCTGTGCCTTTTGATCCAGTGGCGGTGCACCGGAGATCGTGTGAGAGAAGGACGGAGGGAGCTGCCGGCGGAGGCAAGATGGCGCCTCCCGGTAGAGTCTGCGCGGAGAGGGATCCGTTGGTCTGAGTGCGGAGCAGTGAGTGTGTCAGCCGCACACGCAACGGGATAACCAGTGCCTCTATCAGGGCACCGGAGTCCCGTTTCAGCCTCGGTGCGACTGAAAAGTGCGGGAAACATTCATGAAAGTGCTGACGCTACTTGGGGACGCTGCACGGCTCTGAGGCCCCAGCTAACTGCACTATACCGCCACAAGTCGCAGGGAGCGCGGGAGGCTTGACGGAGCTCCCGCTGGGGCTGGCACTGCGGAACAGCTTACTTTAAGGCCTGGGAGCGGGTGACGCCGCCCTCCCTACTCCATATCCACAGGTGGGGAGCCGCATGACGAAACAGGGGCAACGGTTTTCTTTCGGGCCCACAAGTGCGCCTGAAATTCAGCCAGGAGTTGGGGCAACAATACGCAGCAGGAATAATAGAGAAGGCATCTGGTCCCTGGACTAGAAGTCACCCATCACCTGCAGGGGCCAGTGAGAAGTGGCCTGCGCAGGGGTGAGAGCAACTCCTGAGCGGTGGCAGTCGGAGGCCCATCGGAGACTGCAGGAAAGCCTAGTGAAGAGCCAGCAGACCTAGCCATGGGTCGCAATAGAATAACCGGGCCCGGCCAAGCCAACCACATCGACAAGTACTCAGTGGCCATGGGACGCGATGAGGGGGTGACAGGAAGGGGTTCGCAGGAGGAACCGGACACCCAGTCCCCAGACTCCTGTTATGGTTACCAGGAGGTTCCGCAGGAGCGTCAGGAATCTGGAGAGAATACCACCGCCTTCCCCGGTGGCCCTCCGACTCTATCAGACTCTAGAGTAACGGATGGCACACCCGGGGAAAACAGGGAAACAAAACAAGGGAAGGCGGGAATACTTCAGGAAGGGCAAGGGTTCCACGTCTGGTACAGGTGAGGCTGACTACTACTGTAGGGAAAGAAGGGTTAATTCAGCTTTGCAATAATGAGGCTTCGCCAATTGTTCAAATGCAGCCCCTTGTTACACATACCATTCTACTGCTAATTCCGTAAGAACACTACAGCATTCTACTGCTAGTTCCAGGCAAACAGTACATACATAGGACAGCGTCGAAGAGGATCCTGTACAACAAAGAGATATGAAATCAGACTGGCGTTAATTTCCCCCACTATAACCCACACATGTGTGATGCTCACCACTTACCCCCACTATGTTACTGTAGAACTGGAGTCATATAGGGTTTATATCAGCTGCAGGTGTAGATATTGTACCTAATTGAGGGATAATTCACAGAGGTATATAAACCACAAGTAACCCCCACAAACGTTCTATAATTATTACACATAGATAGGGTTATACTAAGAAAAACAAAAGGGCAGCGCAAAGCGCTGTTACCGTGGTTCAGTTGCGGAATTTCAATATAGCCAAGTGGTTCACGCAAGTCTTCCCCAGTAATCTCCAACTTAAAACAACTCAGTGGAGGAATCCCCACCAGACTCAGCGAGGACGGGGCAGAACAACAAAAGTGAGAAGGGTAAGATTAGGAGCTGCAACATAAAGGGGAATGGGAGCGAGGCTACGATGCAAATGCCTCCTTTCTTTTTAGATGCAGAGCGTGGTGTCTGAGCTCTGTTCGGCGGGGTGATGGCGCCGGGATTCCGGGTGAAACACCCGGTGGGAGGAGTTACGAAAGAACTCCGTAATCGATATCCCTGTGAACTTCCCGATGGTGAGGGAAAGCTGGAGGGAATATCAGCGACGATGGGGACTTGAAAAGTCCAACAGAGGTAACTATACCTAAGTTACCGAACGCGAACGAAACAGAGACGTCCTCCGGTGAAGAGGACGCGCAGGGGAAACAGGAAGCAATGGAAAACGGAAGTCAGGCACTATGATGCGGACGGAAATGAGGCCAAGAACTAGAACGCTAAGCGCGTTCGGGAGCGTTTACAGTCCTTTTATACTCTTGCAATCGGTAGGCAGGGCTCCGGGACATGACAGTATACTCCCCCCACAACGGTCCCCCTATTGTTTGGGTTTCTCAGGGTATCGCCGGTGAAATTGGCGAACCAGACATGGAGCGTGTACATTACAAGCGGGTTCCCACGTGCGTTCTTCCACCCCATACCCTTTCCAATGAATGAGGTACTGTAGGGATTTCCCTACTATGTGTGAATCCATAATGGCCTCCACCTCGTATTCCTCCGAATACTGAACGGTAATAGAAACAGGTTTGTGGGGCAATCGGGTACCCGGTACAACAGGTTTGATCAAAGACACATGAAACACGGGTGAATCTTAAAGGTGGTAGGAAGTTCTAATTTGAGAGCCACCGGATTGATCACCTTAGCACCTTGTAGGGACCAATGAACTTAGGGTTAAACTTGCAAGGACCACTCAGCGTCATGTATTTGGTGGAAAGCCACACCTTATCCCCCGGTGTATAAATAGGTTCTAAGCTTCTGTGCAGGTCCGCCCCCTCCTTATACCTCACCTTAGCCTGTTCTAAGTTCTCCCCAGCCTCTCTGTGTATGTTCTGTAATTGCCGAACCAGATCTGTAGCTGCCGGAGTAGGACTGTTAAGGGGAACGCCGGATGGTAATAGCTTGGGGTGAAAGCCCGAAGCGCAGAAGAAAGGTGTGTGAGAGATAGAGGAATGTGGACTGTTGTTGTATGCTATTTCTGCTACCCACACCCACTCATCCCAATCGGTAGGGGAATGGAGGACCTGAGTTCTAATATACTGTTCAAAACATTAGTTGACTCGTTCAGTCTGACCATCTGACTGAGGATGATGACTCGAAGACAACCGAACGTCTATCTGTAGCAAGGCACATAAATTTCTCCAGAATCGAGACACAAATTGAGTCCCTCTGTCCGAAATCAAGACAGACGGGAAACCATGGAGGCGAACTACTTGCCGTAAAAACACTGAAGCCATCTCAGCAGCCGTAGGTAATCCCCCCAATGGGACAAAGTGAGCTATCTTAGTAAAAAGATCGACAACCACTAACAAGGTATTGTTCCTTCTCACCGTGATCGGCAAGTCCACAATAAAATCAAGCAAAACCGTGTGCCAGGGACCAGGTGGAGTGGGCAGTGGCAAGAGCAGACCCACTGGGTTTTGACGGGATACCTTAGTTTGGGCACATACATGACAGGTTTTCACATATGTTTCTATATCTTCCAACATTTTGGGCCACCAAAAGCGTTCCCTAATCGCCTTGGCGGTCTTCTTGATCCCTGGATGGCCTGCCATGGGATGTGCATGATACCACTTCAAAACCTGGTCTTGTAATTCCAGGGTTGGTAAACCTCTCCGCCTTGAACGCAAACATATCCTTTTTCGATCGTTGTTTCTTGTGAGCCCACTAGTTCTTTCATGTTTGCCGAGGACTGACCCTGTCTGATTAGATTCTGGAATTCTGTCTCA
The DNA here is from genome assembly GCF_964204655.1 of Triturus cristatus. Lineage (NCBI taxonomy): Eukaryota > Metazoa > Chordata > Amphibia > Caudata > Salamandridae > Triturus > Triturus cristatus. The sequence goes on from NC_140584.1 coordinate 446,989,478, forward strand.
GAAAGCACTCCTCCTATGATAGCGTCTCTAGCGATTATATTGGGCGACTCAGCTGGCTCGTCCTGTTGGACGAAACCCAGTCGGGATAAGGCATCAGCCTTGCCATTTCGTCGTCCAGGCCTGTATTGTATAGTGAACTCATACTCACTGAAAAATTGAGACCACCGCAGTTGACGCATACACATAGCTTTGGCCGACTTCAAGTACTGGAGATTACGATGGTCGGTGTAAACCACAGCAGGATAACGAGCGCCCAATAGATATTGCCTCCATTCCTCAAAGGCCTTTTTAACTGCAAGTAACTCCTTGTCCCCTACCTCATAGTTGTATTCCGCAGGTGTGAACTTATGTGAGTAATAGGCCACCGAGTGGCAGTGACCTGTGCTAGGATCCACTTGACTCAAGACACCTCCCACTGCCACTTGAGAGGCGTCCACCTCCACCACAAAGGGCAAGGCGGGATCCGGATGACGCAAGACAGGGGCCCGCGTGAAGGCCTGTTTCATGTGATCAAAGGAGTCCTCAGCCTCTTAAGACCATACATATGGAACTCCTTTTTTCAATAGTGCGGTGAGGGGACTGGCCAATTCCGAAAATCCACGTATAAATCGCCTATAGAAATTGGCAAATCCCAAAAAACTCTGCAGGCCTTTAACAGCCTCAGGAGCCGGCCAGGAAAGAACTGCAGTGATCTTGATGGGGTCCATAGCAAGACCCCAAGGAGACACTATAAACCCTAAAAAGGGTACTTCCTGGGAATGAAAGGTACACTTCTCCAATTTACAATAAAGGTGGTTGTCACGGAGACGTTCCAACACTCTACGGACATGGCGGGTGTGATCAGCCATGCAAGGGGAGAAGATTAGGAGATTGTCAATATAGGCGATCACAAACTCGTCTAGCATATCTCCGAGCACCTCGTTGATGAAGAATTGGAACGCCGCCGGAGCATTACAAAGCCCAAAGGGTATTACAAGGTACTCGAACAACCCATACTTGGTACAAAAAGCTGTGTTCCATTCGTCTCCCTCCCTGACACGCACCAGGTGGTAAGCGCCTCGCAAGTCCAGCTTAGTAAAGTACCGGGCTCCACGTACTCTGTCAAGGAGGGAGGCGATGAGGGGTAAAGGGTACCGGTTCTTAATGGTGACGAGGTTGAGTTTTCCGTAGTCTATACAACAGCGAAGACCCCCCTCACACTTGGGTATGAAAAACAACGCAGAAGAGGCAGGAGAGCGAGAAGGACGGATGAATCCTTTGTCCAACATCATGTCTAAGTACTCCCTCAAGTACAAATTCTCCTTTTCTGTCAACGCATAGACCCGGCTACAGGGGATTCTGGCTCCTGTCTCTAGATCTATACGGCAGTCGTACACCCTATGCGGGGGAAGAACCTCAGCTTCTTTGGGATCAAAAACTGTCTTCAAATCTTGATAGCAGGAGGGTAGCTCTGTAGCAGGCTCCTCTTACTCTAAGTCATGGTTTACCTGTGCACTTGCAATCAAAGACTACTGACCCATACCAGCCCGAAATGTCAGAGTAGAATTTTTCCAATCTATGACCGGATTATGAACCTTCAACCATGGAATGCCCAAGAGCACAGGGATTTGTGGGGACCGGATTAAGTCAAAAGCGATTTCTTCTTGGTGATCGGGGTTTATACTCATATGAAGCATTACTGTACGATGTGTTATGGGCCCTGAAACAAGGGGACTACCATCTATAGTGGTAACTTTGCTCATAGTGGGTTTTTGTATGGTAGGTATGAGGTTCTCTCTAGCCCAATCTGAATCCATGTAATTCCCGGAAGCCCCAGAATCTATCATTACTGCTACGTGAATACCCTGTTGTTGGAAGGACAGATATGTGGATACATACAAATGTGAGGTGGGTGTAGTGTCGATCTCAGAGGAGGAGACGGTGCATCCAGAGCTACCCGGGATTCTTGTCTCACAGGACCCCGGGCTTTCTAGTTTCCCGACTTCATGGTCTGAGTTGGCTTGATCGGACAAAGGCGCAGGAAATGTCCGGCCTTACCACAATAAAGACATAGTCTATTAGCTCGCCGTCTTTGCCGTTCTTCGGGTGATAAGGGACCCTTCACCGCTCCGATCTGCATAGGCTCACCTTCCTCAATGCTCTTAGGGTACTCGTTTATTTTATCTCGGGTGGATATATAACGGGGTTCAAATCTTCCCTTCTCTTGTCTCCTCTCCTGTAACCTATGTTCTATCTTAACCACTAGGTCAATAAGGTCAGTCCAGGACTCGGGTAGGTCCACTATTTGGGAGAGTGCGTCTTTTAAATCATCCCGCAGTCCCCTATAGAAAAGGGTGCTACGCTTCTCTTCAGGCCAATTAGCCTCTACCACTAGTCTGCGGAATGAGGTGATGCACTCCACCAAGTCGTGGTTACCCTGCTTCAGCGCTAACAGCTCTGTATCTGCTGAATGCGTGTATGTGTGTCTGTCAAATAACTTTCGGAATTCACTCTTGAAGGCTACATAACTGTATAACAGGGGGTCATCGCGATCTACTAAAGGTATAGCCCAATCTGCGGCCGACCCACTGAGATACGAAATCATAAAGGCCACCCTAGACTGGTCCGATGGAAAACAAGTGGCTTTACATGAAAAATGTAACTGACATTGGCTACAAAACGCCGCACACCTAGCGGCATCCCCAGAGAATCTCTCTGGTGGGGCTAGAGGAATAGAGGGAGGGGTTGTAACGTGTATCACAGGAGTGGGAACATCTGAACTACCTCCCGCTGCCGCTACCCCTTGATGTCGTTGGAGTGCGTCTACTCTATTTGCTAAAGCTTGTGTCTCAGCCTGCAGATTCCCTATCCTCCCTGCAACATCCGCCAGGGAGACCGCTCCTAGATCCATGACGCTCGGGCAGAACACAGCACTTAGGCTTAGCGTTCTGTTATGGTTACCAGGAGGTTCCGCAGGAGCGTCAGGAATCTGGAGAGAATACCACAGCCTTCCCCGGTGGCCCTCCGACTCTATCAGACTCTAGAGTAACGGATGGCACACCCAGGGAAAACAGGGAAACAAAACAAGGGAAGGCGGGAATACTTCAGGAAGGGCAAGGGTTCCACGTCTGGTACAGGTGAGGCTGACTACTACTGTAGGGAAAGAAGGATTAATTCAGCTTTGCAATAATGAGGCTTCGCCAATTGTTCAAATGCAGCCCCTTGTTACACATACCATTCTACTGCTAATTCCGTAAGAACACTACAGCATTCTACTGCTAGTTCCAGGCAAACAGTACATACATAGGACAGCGTCGAAGAGGATCCTGTACAACAGAGAGATATGAAATCAGACTGGCGTTAATTTCCCCCACTATAACCCACACATGTGTGATGCTCACCACTTACCCCCACTATGTTACTGTAGAACTGGAGTCATATAGGGTTTATATCAGCTGCAGGTGTAGCTATTGTACCTAATTGAGGGATAATTCACAGAGGTATATAAACCACAAGTAACCCCCACAAACGTTCTATAATTATTACACATAGATAGGGTTATACTAAGAGAAACAAAAGGGCAGCGCAAAGCGCTGTTACCGTGGTTCAGTTGCGGAATTTCAATATAGCCAAGTGATTCACGCAAGTCTTCCCCAGTAATCTCCAACTTAAAACAACTCAGTGGAGGAATCCCCACCAGACTCAGCGAGGACGGTGCAGAACAACAAAAGTGAGAAGGGTAAGATTAGGAGCTACAACATAAAGGGGAATGGGAGCGAGGCTACGATGCAAATGCCTCCTTTCTTTTTAGATGCAGAGCGTGGTGTCTGAGCTCTGTTCGGCGGGGTGATGGCGCCGGGATTCCAGGTGAAACACCCGGTGGGCGGAGTTACGAAAGAACTCCGTAATCGATATCCCTGTGAACTTCCCGATGGTGAGGGAAAGCTGGAGGGAATATCAGCGACGATGGGGACTTGAAAAGTCCAACAGAGGTAACTATACCTAAGTTACCGAACGCGAACGAAACAGAGACGTCCTCCGGTGAAGAGGACGCGCAGGGGAAACAGGAAGCAAGGGAAAACGGAAGTCAGGCACTATGATGCGGACGGAAATGAGGCCAAGAACTAGAACGCTAAGCGCGTTCGGGAGCGTTTACAGTCCTTTTATACTCTTGCAATCGGTAGGCAGGGCTCCGGGACATGACAACTCCTCTCTGAAGGACATCATGAGGGCGATCAGAGGTTTGAAGGGTACCCTGGAGCCGAAACTAGACTCTGTCACCAAAGAGGTGAACTTACCATGCGCTGACCTGTGGAAATACTCTGAGAAGGTGCCCACGGCGGAGGCGGGAATTGGGAGCCTGCAGGCGAAAACCAAACACCTCAAGGACCAAGTGGCTACTCTTACCAAGCACCAGTCAGACATCTACGCCTGACTCGAGTACCAGGAGGGAAGGGCCCGATGCAATAACATTCGCATCGTGGGTGTGCCGGAGGGCATGGAGGGACCGTCCATGGATCTGTTCTTGGAAGACCTGATTCTAAATCACCTGGAGCCCAAACGCTTAACTAATTTCTTTACAATAGAACGTGCACACCGGGCGCTGGGTGGTAGGCCACGGCCGGGGGAGCCCCCACGCACGATTATCGCCCGCATCCTGAACTTTCAGGACAGGGATGCCATCTTACAAGCGGCACGCATGCATGGTGACCTTCGGCACAAAAAGGCCACTATCCGTTTCTTCCCGGACTTTACGCTCCATGAGACAGAGGCGGTCCAGCCAGACTCAAAATAATTGACGGGGGAAAACATATTTCTTTGACTCTCCAGTGGAGGCTAGCTACTGGCTGGAGGGTTGGCGCACGGTTCGTCTGAGAGGAGGGCACAACCAAATGGCAGCGGACAACGGCGGTGATGGTACTGCGCAGGAGGCAGAGACTACATCCGATGACCAGGGGCAGCGGCAGCAGCCAGATAAGTGATTTGTGCGTCACTCCCTGTGGCACCGGAACTATTCTACCTTTTCTGTAAATGTAAAGAGACATATTCTGGGCCCTGACAATGGGGTTGAGAGAGGGGGACTCAAGGGCTTGAGGGACCTGTGGGACTTACCGGACACATGAGGCAGGCGGTCCCCCCGGCCCCTCTTTTTTTCTGGCTGCTTTTCTGATTATAAATCCAGACAGCCTGGGTGGCGCGTCAAGTGGGGAGACCCTATATTGCTCTGCTTGGGCTTGTTATTATCCGAGTAGAAGACAGATCATACGTCATGCTGGAGGCTAGCCCACGGCTCCTCACAAATGTTTCTTTCTACACTGTTTGGGCGACAGGCACTCTGCATGTTTGGGGGTGGGGGTTTGGGGCTCACCTAGCAGGGTTGCAGGGAGGGGGGAATTGGGTTTATTGTTTGGTATGTTTGAGAAGATTGAGAACCTTGCTCAAGACCAGGAGATTCAGCAGGAACAGGAGAAGTGCAGGAAATGTAATTGGGGTGGTGGGGGGACGCTCACATGTTGTATACTTCGTTAAAAGCCATGGGTGACCTAGCAACAATGCAGATATGGACCTGGAATATGAACGGTCTGGGAAATAAAATTAACGCACACTAGTAATGCAGCATATTAAGAGGCACTCCCCAGATGTGGTCTTGATCCAGGAATCGCACATGAGAGGAAATAAGTGTAAGGCGCTAGATAGGTTTGAATACAAAATGGTAGCCCACTCTGGATTTTCATCTGGGACGCGGGGGGTGGGGATCCTGGTGCGTAACACATTGCCACTAGTCATCACAGGAACCTGGGCGGATGAAGCCGGCTGCCTCATGGAGGCGGCCGGAAAATGGCAGGGGCGCATGATCGTTTTGTGCTCTTGCTACATACCCCCAGGTCTACACGCAGTGATTTTCCTGAAGCTCAGTTCATTCCTCACTGACCTCCCAATGGGCACTCTCCTGATAGGCGGGCACACAAATGCAGTCATGAACCCGGCACTGGATCGATCTGGATCCTCGGAGCATCGCCAGGGAGAACGCGGCCTGGCAGACTTTGCCATGGCCATGGGAGATTTGTGGCGGGAAGACAACCCTCTTGCACGACACTACACGTATTGCTCTGCACGACATGATTCCTTCTCTAGAATTGACCACTTCTTTACACACAGAGACAAGATGGGCAACTCCCGTAACCCTGAACACAGGGCGAGGGGCATCTCGGACTACTCTCCGGTGTGTGTTACCCTTATAGGTCCGTCCCTAGACAGAGCTACCTACCCGAGAATCGACCCCTGGCGCCTGCGAGACTCAGGGCTTAGAGAGGCACTGCAAGAGGGCTTGGAACTCTATTTTAAAGAAAATAAAGGGTCAGTAGATTCACATACGTGGGAGGCCTACAAGGCTGTTCTACAGGGTCAGGCACAGGCGCTGATCAGAGCCCAGAAAAAAAAGGAGTCCCTGCAAATTCAGTCACTCGAGCGCGAAATTAGACAGATGGAAGGGGAGGCGGAGACGCAGATGAGTGCAGACCGGCGTCACGAGCTGGCACTGAGACAATGGGACCTGCGGGCTCTGGCGAATAGTGAGGCTCAGGCTCGGGCATATGCCATAGTGACGCAGCACCACTTGCACAATGTAGGGGATAAGGCTCTGAAGCTTTTGGCGTGGCTGGAGAGACGAGATAGGAAGAGATCGTGGGTAATCGGGGTACGGGAAGTAACTGGGATGCTCTGCACCACAAGCAATGAAATAGCAGAAGCCTTTGCCAAACATTTTGAGGGCGTTTATGCGCCAGTGTGCACCAGGTCGGAGGAAGACTGTACAGAGCTCCTAAGGGACTTTGCCTTGCATACGCTGTCAGAAGAAACTCGCGAACTCCTTGAGGCGGACCTTACAGAGGAGGAACTGAGCCGGGCCCAGGGTTCCTAGAGATCAGGGAAAGCACTGAGCCCGAATGGGCTACCAATGGAGATCTATGAAGTGCAGGCCTCGATTATAGTACCCCCACTCCAAAACATGTTGCTGGAGGCGCGACAGCACGCGGCCACGATAGTGGTGATATACAAAGAGGGAAAGCCGCCGGAGCAGTGCAGCTCCTACTGTCCTATATCCCTTATCAACGTTGAGGCAAAGGTTTTGGCTAAAGTTTTGGCAGATAGGCAGGTGTCCGTCATTACAGAATTGGTTCATGTCGACCAGTCGGGATTCATGCCCTCCAGAAGCACCCGACACAATCTTCGAAGGCTCTATGGAGTGCTTCATATGAATAGTGGCCCAGAGACCCAACAGACGGGATTGATGGCGCTGGACGCCTCAATGGCATTCGATAGCATCGAGTGGCCCTACTTGTTCATGGTGCTCCAAAGGCTGGGCTTCGGCCCTAACTTCTGTAGCTGGGTGCACTACTATACGAGACTCCCACGGCCAGGGTACGTGTTAACGGGGTGGTATCGAGATCTTTCCAGCTGAGAAGGGGGACTCGGCAGGGGTGCCCCTTGTCTCCGCTGTTGTTCGCCCTTGCACTAGAGACGCTGGCGCACTGGATCCAGAGAGACACAGAGATTTGGGGTGTAGTGTCACCAGGGGGATGGGAGGAGCGAATCTCGCTCTATGCCGATGATAACGCCTTATACCTAGCAAGGCCGTACTACTCGATCACGCGTGTGTTACATATTTTTTATTTCTACGGGAGCTACTCAGGGATACCATTAACTGGTCTAAGTCAGTGATTTTCCCACTGTCGGGCCCCCCCCCCCCCCAGAGTCCCAGCGCAATGTTCGGCCCCGGTGGTGTCGGAGGGCTTTAAGTACTTGGGTATCTATGTCACGCGGAATCCAAAGGAGTTCCTTGATAGGAATCTTAGGCCCCAAATAATCCGCCTTGGCGCAGATGTCAGCCATTGGTGCACTCTCCTGCTTTCACTCATGGGTAGGGCGGCTTTATTTAAAATTATGACATTACCTCGCCTCCTATATGTACTCCAAAACACCCTATATCCGGTCCCTCGCACAGTTTTCAAACGGGTAGCGCAGGAAGTTAGAATGTTGCTGTGGCAGGGTGGCACACCTAGAATAGCGCTGCAGAAGATGCAGAAGGGGGTATATGATGTTAGATTGGCAGTTCCCAACATTCGGCTTTACTATTGGCTCTCGCAGCTTCAGGTCATCAATGACTGGGTATACGCAGCCATGGATGAACAAGCTTATAGATCAGATAGAGCCGTCATGCCGGAACGAAACTGGGAGCCTCTTCTATACTCCCGAAAGGCATGAGCAGAGTGGCCGGAGCACACCAAAGTGGTGATCCAGTGTTGGAGAGATGCCAATAAACTAATAGGCTGGGCGGGGAAGATGACTGGTAAAACCTCGTTGTGGGTGGGTGATCCCCTGAGGCTGGTAGGGGCCCTGTCGGGCTTTCAAGGGTGGAGACTGATAGGGGTTGAATATTTTGTTGATGTGTGGAAGGGAGACTCCCCCCTTACTTTTGAGAAACTCCAGCAGGAATATAACTTGCATCAAACCCAAAGATATAACTACCTGAGGCTAGTACACGCACTACTTGCCCACATTCACTGTGACACCTCTATTCCAGTATCTTCCCCACTAGAGGATAGGCTGCTACTGGACCCAGTCCAGGAGAAGCCGACCTCTACGGTATATCGCAAACTGATAAATAATGTGCCTGATCCCTTGAGGGCCCTCCGAGACACATGGGAAAAAGACCTGGAACCCATAGATGACGAAGACTGGCAGGAAGCAATTCATAGCCCAAGAGAAATAGCAGTCCGCTCCAGATTTAGACTAGTTCAACACAAGATACTACATCGCACCTACTACCCGAGGACCCACCTATACACATGGGGCAGGACCCCTACTGCGCTATGCGTGCGGGATGCCAGGGCGAGGGAACCTTCATGTACATTTTGTGGGAATGCCCAGAGATAGCAAGATACTGGCAAAAAGTCAGGGACATTATGTCCAGGATTGTGTGGAGGAGGGTTCCTCTGGATGCGAAATGGTTGCTTCTGATGATAAAAGGGGACTTGGACTGGTCCAGGTACGAGGGAATATGGTTGGCCTTGGCTGCAGGAATAGCGAAGAGAAACATCACCAGGGGGTGGGGATCGCCGTTACCTCCGACGCTGGAGGACTGGAGACGAGACCTTGATTGGTGCCAGCACGCTGAAGAAACGGTCTACAAAAGCAGGGGGTGAGTTAAAAAGTGGGAAAAGATATGGACACCCTGGAAAAAGTACTGAGAAATGAACTTGGGGGATTGAACGGTATTGGGGGCCTCCACTGCCTGAAAACATCCTGTAAACATACTACTGGTGAAGTACTGTGCTTGCCTTCCTGTGCACTGATGGCAATGCCTCTTGTAATGTATGGTCTTTTGAGCTATGTTAATAAAAAGATTTAAAAAAAAAATATATATATATATATATAAGATTAATAAAACCATCATTCAGTTAAATTAACAATATTGTTCACATGCAAAAAGACGTATTTGCATGATTCGAACAGATATGCAAATGGTGTCAGAGTGCTTTACATCACACGTACACAAATAACAATTTAAATATCACTATTTTGTTTTAGTTCTTTAATAGGTCTGTAGCACTACCAGTGTTAAAGCACTATACAAGAATAAAACAAAATAGTGGTATTTAAATTGTTATTTGTTTAAATGCTGGGGCCACCAAAACATCTTACCTTTTTACAGTGCATGCATATTTATGTTTTATATACAGGGACTGAACAAAGTCATAAGGATTTCTCTCCTAAGTGCCTGTGAAGTTATAAGATGTGAGCCTTTGTTTCCCCCATTGCATCTAGGTGTGAGGCTCCTGATAGTTCCCAGCCAGGATACTCAAACAAAAAGAGGCCTAATGGCCCCCTAACTTCGGCTTTTGTTATGGGTAGTGTTTCAGGCCCGTCCTTCACACCAATTGTTATAGCTTCACTACGGGAGACACATCTCCGACGCGGAAAACTAAACGGTCCTTTGAAAATTAACTGGACGACCGGTTCTACGATCCTTCCCTATCTGCTCCTTAATTGTGCCTTACTTCCATTGATGCCTGGATCACATTCACTTCTGTTTCCTAACAGTGTGTAGGATCTCACTCTACATTATTGCACCTTGATATCAGGTGCTCAAACACCTGTCCTGAAGATGATCTCAAATTGTTGAGATCGAAACACCGTTGACCTCATAACTATATTCAACTCCTGGATTTATTATATAAACTCATTGATAGGAGTACAATGTTATGCTTTTTAAGAGTTGCATGCTTTTATTACTCCATCACCCAATAGAGCACCTTTTTTGAATTACCTGTGAGTACAGGATAATACTTAAAAACCAAAACATTATATTGCATTATACACTAAACTGTTTGGAGGTTGATGTACTTTATAACTGTTTGAATTTTTTCACATTGATTATTATAGAGTCCTGATTAACAACATATGGAACCAATTTTTGTAATACTTTTCCTTTTTAAAAAATAGAAGCTTATACGGGACCACTGGCCCGATAAAACCACTGTTTACAAAACATACTTTAACCCCTTCAGCGCTGCGCGGATTCCTCCGCGGTGCTGAAGGGTTCGAGCGCGGGCGGGGCCATGACGGAACGGTTCCGTCATGAGCACAGCTCAACCGATGCTCATGACGGAACCGTTCCGTCATGAGCATGGAAGGGGTTAAATACCCCAGGTTCTCTAATTGTGGGGTTCCCTCGTTTTGAAAAATATATTTGTTATGGGTATGCCTGCACAGTGAACTCCGCTCCGTTTGAGGAGTTTGCAGAGTTTTCTGCACTCTGCGGAACACGCTGAGTTCCGAAAAAAAACCTCTGCATAGTGTAGGCGAGTTTTTTCCGCACTAGCGCTCGCCAGTGTCAAGTTAGCGAGCGTGAGTGAGGAAAATCCACCTCCCGGTGAGATTTCTCAACACGGGTGGTCAGATTTCTTAACGCTCCTTTTAAATTTACTTTAAGTCTTTACGTTTCACTCACACTTCCTGTTTACATCGAAAATACAACTCTCAAAACTGCAGAAAGACATTGAAAATAGCCTGTGGAAGGGCCAGGCCCATAAGTTCTGGACCTAGTCTAGAATCACAATCCAATGGTTCTTTTTAGCAGCATGTAAACTTAGAGGGGAGAAAGTTGTTATTATTGCCAATCAATTTTACAGGGAATTCACTTGAAACATTGTAACTACAGACAACTATGTAAGATTAGTTAATTTATTACAAGGCCAAAAATAACTGGACATAAAGGCACCTCAAAGATGAGAGTGTAGAAATACATCACAATCAGCATAAAGCCAAATCTGCGCATCCAGTTTAAACAGTGCAACATAAACAGAACAATTAATTAAAGAAGCAGAATACAGAGGATCAGAAAGCATGAGTCCAAGTTTTCCTGCATCGAGGGCTGATGAGTACAAAGCTTTAATCTATCCCTCTACTAACGCTAAAATGACATCCCTAATTAATCATCTTCAGGGAAATAAAAGGTGTCAGCGTGTGGAGTCTTCCTAAGACGTTTCTCCACCATCGATGGGTCAAATAGCATAAAGCTATTGAGACAGAGCTTGTTCTAAAATGTTCTCTCTCCGAAGGCAGAAGGAGAAGTGGGCGCTTTCCCTATTCCCAACAACAAAATATCCAGATATTTGTGTTTATTTAGTGATTCCAGAATTGACAGGTGTACAAATGGCATACAGGAGAAAAAGTGTGGTGTCTAACTGCTACATATAAATAGTCATGGCAACTATCTAGCATTCCTAATTTGAGCACAAACGAAAAGGTAAATTAGGGTCACATGTAAGTTGGTTACAGACAAAGGGGCCGAATACGATGCGGCCCATAAATGCTCTGACCGACTGTCGGAGCCTTCCCGGCCCCATCGTAATGGGTCACTCGGTTTACATTTCCGACCACCGCATTAGGATGCTGGAGGTCGAAAAGTAAACCGGCCGGTCATTCCGGATGTCTTATGATGAGCTCATGGACCCGCTGGCCAGTCGGAGACGGATCGTAATCCAAAAGGGCGGGTCTTTCTGCCCTTGGAATTACGATCCACGGTTTCCAACATTATTTCCATGCTGGCCTGTCAAACATGGAAACCATGTCAGAAAGTGTTGTTTGGGGACCCCCAGCAGGTCCCCCTTGTACCTGCGGCCTCCTGTTGGGGCCCGAGGGGGCACCTATGGTGCACCCCTGTTGATCCATGCCATGGGATACAGGGATGATTAACACCTCCCATTTGTCAATGGGAGCTTGTGTTGTGGCCGGTCTACGGCCGTAACACGAGCTCCAATTGACAAATGGGTGTGTGCAAACAAACAGGGTTCGGTCGCATTGTAATAAGGCGGTCAGGACTCCAACCGGAGGTTGGTCGGTCCCAGGTCTGAGACTTCGTAATCAGGCCCAAAATGTCAGGAAGGCCAAATGTGAAAAGTAAAGGTAAAACCAGGAAGAGGGAGGTGCTTCTCTTTTCCTAGTCACCTATTTAACCATTACACAATGAAACACATGTTGAACCATAGGAGGGTCACAATTTGCTCACATTCAGATGCATCTGGATGATTTATCTAGTATCTGGGATTAAAACCTACATCTCATGAGATACAAGAATAGCAGTGTATGCAGCAGACCGCACCACAACCTTCTTTTGGAATTGTTTGCTCTTCCTCTAGTGACAGTCTGCTGTGCCCTGGTCCTGCAGCTTGTGCGGACAGCACAAGGTCTATAAACTTATGCCCAGGTCTGTTGTCTTTCCTGGAAGGGAGCATTGCTTAAGGAATGGCATATACAAATTAAATGTATGCACCGTCGTTTAGTGGGGTGTTATTTCTATTCTACCTTGCAGCATGAGATTTGTGTAGCTCTTCAATCCCTGGCTGCACAGCAAATCAGGATAATTCTGTGATGCATGGCTAAACACTTATAAGGTCCCGTAGACGAGACCGATTGACTATGCCAATGCTTGTTTGAGTATGCATCCTTTTTAAGCAAGAATTGATGAATTATTCACATTTTCATAGCGGGGGAGACGTAGGTCTACAGATAATCAAATGCATAATTAACTGGGAGAATAACAAACCAGACAAACCAAATGTGTACGTTAGGGAGCGGTGGGGGAAGCTGTACAATGGCGGCACGTGCTTTGTACTTTGAAATGATATGAGTAACCGAGTTCCGGATGGAAATCCAGCCGTCGTGACTCAGTTGTATTTGCATCTGAGAGCTCTTCAGCCCCTCGGAACAAAAACGGCGGCCTTTGTCTGACGCCGCTGGGTCACCCCCCTTGCTTTTCACTCAGCAGCAATTTATTAGCCATACAGATGGCCGTGTTTGGAGAAAAAAAAGGCCGGGTGCAATCGCGCTGTTTACAATTTGGTATGGTTAAAGAATATTGTGCACGTAACTTGCTCTAAAAAAAAATTCAGTGGTTAGGGAGAATGGTGGTGCTCGGTGTGTAAGGCCCCTAGCCAGAAGCATATGTTAAGGGGGGCACGGCCCCTGGTGACAACAACAAGGTAAATTAGATTATTTGAAAGTGTGAGGCGATTTTTCTTAACTTTGTTCAGATATTGTTGTGTCCTGTTATCATATTTTAAAGATCACGATACAATATACTATTATACTATATTAAAATTCTACCCCAAGAAATATTCTAACACAAATGGAAGCAGGTCATGATTTTTAAAGCATGTTGGGCCAAACAAATTCAAACGATGAAAACTACTGTGGGCAAAGGGTCGCATTATAAATTTCTTGAAAAATTCTGAGAAATATTATTATAGGACCGCAGGTCAACAGCATATCTGAAAGCTGGTACACATTTAAATATAAGTTCCAAAGCAGTAGATGAGGGTTTTTCACTTGGAAATATTTAGAAATAGGTAATAGTACATTCTGCATTTTGGAGTAGAAGAACCTCTCGTCACGGTAGGACATAATTGAAATATAATTTTACTCTGGATTTGAGGGTTTGTCTCTTGTTTAGCAAATTGCGTTTTTTCTATCATTTTTAGCTAAATAGGGCAAATAATCTAGTGTGGTGGCAAATTGTAGTCTGGAATATTGAGTAGGGAATATCATTATACCTTAATATCGTAGCTAAAATAAAGAGGAACATAATATCAAAAGATACGTACATATAGAGAAGTAAACACTTACTAGTCCTAACTCCACCTCTACGAGCCTTGAATAAATGTATATAGTCAAGGTACAAATATGTGGAGTTAGGTATAGAAAGGCTTAACATACTTACCTGTCGATATTTTTGACTTCGATATTTTGGCTACAATAATAAGGTACAGTGATGTTTCCTACTCGATATTCAGGAACCACATCTGATGACTCACTTGTCTCACGCATCCCTTGCAAGGATCAATGTGTCACACTATGGCTACTGGTTTGAAGACTGGATAGTCCAATCAGCCACGTTATCCTCATCAAGTAGATTACATGATTTTTATTGTTTTTTAGTTAACAAATGGCAGTAGTTTTAAGTACCCTTTAGGAAGAAAATATACAGACGGGTAATATCATTTAACTAAATGGTATATTAGTAAGGCTGCGTCATTTGTACAGAGGTCAACTGACCCATGTGATAAGTATCACCATAAAACAACTTATCAGCTTTGATGCCAGCAATTTGGAATCTAAGGCTTGGAGATTCAATTTTCCCATTAATAGCAAAATTGGAAAAATGCCAGATTTGTGAGCTCGCTGGTGTTGACACTGGGAGACCTCGCAGTGGTGTATAAATACAGTTGAAATAAAGAGGTCCAAACTGTCATCCTGCTGTACTGAATGTGAACTGCCTGAGCACAGCACAAACATACAAACTTCTCATTACATCCTTTTCAACAGGGCTAACACGCATCAGGACATTTACTAGCATATTATGTTATAGCCTGCTGACAAGTGCCATACCAGTTGTTAAAGGCCCTGAACCCAAGTTGCAAGGGAGAGGGCCTTTAACAATCAGTATAGCCCGAGGCAGAAGGGCTATAAGGCTATTAGAACATTCCACCCACTAAGGGTAGACTGTTGTAAATTAAGAAGTAAGAATCATGAAGACAAAATATTGGAATGCTGGGGCGTCGGGCTTATACCATCCACTATAAGCCTGGAGCTACTCCATTGTCTTCAATGGAGCTCTCAGTGCTCCATTGTTCTAATCTGTAATGTGACTTTTCTTAGTCCTACAAGAGTATTTGAATCCAGTAGGTATGAGCATAGTTACAGAGGATAAAGGAGAGCCAGACTATAGAAGCAGGGGAGTAGAATAGAGCATTTGCAGTACTCCACTCATTTGCTCTGTTAGCCACTTCATTTTACATATACATCCAAAAACGTAGGAAGTATTTGTAAAGTACAAAAGTGAAATACCACTAGTGGACTGCAGCATCTATTGTACCATTCACCACAGTGGCAGTGCCTTTGCTGAAACAAAAAGGCTGCCTCGAGAGGACAATCGATATTTAAAGACTGCCACAAGGTCCTTGTGTTCTTTACAATAGAGCTTGGTGGGATGTAAGGCCTACATTTAGGTGAGGGGTAAACCAGGACAGATTACTGAACCATTTAGCAATCTCGAATCTGATGCAGGAACAAATATGTAAGGCAAGAGGAATCTTTTGTGTGCATTGGAGAATGATCACCTTTCCTGAGATGGAGATCAGCTGTGATGGCAGCATTTAGGTCTCTCTGGAGTTGATCAGTCAGGTTCAATGTCAGACCAGCATAAAAGGTATTACAGTAGTCGAGATGCAAGTTGAACAACATGTGGAATACCAATGCTTGGCCACCACTAGCAGCAATAGTTTTAATCAGGCCTAGAATGCCTTGATCTTACCACAGGTCTTAAAAAGCAGGATATTGTGAATGTAATATGGTAATTCGGTAGGAGCTGGAGGGACATTAGGGCAGATCAATCTGTGTAAAATTCAAAGATTTCGCCAGAGGCATAATAAACATTCTCCTAGGTGTCCTGTGGAGACACATTTTCGCACCCACAAGGAACCAAGGAGCCAAGTGGGCTCCAAGCACTTGGAGAAGCCAGCAGGAGACCGAACAAATTAAATCTAAACCTGGTCAGCAAAAATCTGTCCCAATCACTAGTAACAATGGATAGGTATGGCTCCATTTCCTGTACTGTTTTTAAGAGCAAACGCCCCCAAACTGTGGGTTTCATCAGTTCTGTGTGCTCTCTTTGTAGGGATTTGTATTCCAAAAATGTATCTCTCACCCACTTCAGCTCCGAAGTGCGCATGGAGTAGAAACTATAAAATAAGTCCTACCTACCCAAGCTATTGAAGGCGGCCTTGAAATATGCAATCCACGGGATCTTGTCCACGTGTTCAAGGGCCAGACAATCGGAGAGGATCAGCCCATCCAACTGGGATTCCTCCCTAGCCCACACCTTGATCCAACATAAGTGTAGTCTGAGGGCAATTATGTCTCCTATATGTTTTACCCCAGGCCCATTGTGCACACAAAAAGCCGGGGTGCTTTGGGGAACCTTTAACATGCCTTAAAAACATGTGTTTGACAGTATGGATATTATCAGCATTTATGTATCCCCAGACCTGTGTTTCTAAGGGTCTTAGAAACACATTTAGCCTGGTAAACCTTGGTTAGAATTCCAGGGGGCCTGGACCCCAACCTCTGGGTAAAACCATCCACAGCACCTGTGGCCTTGATAAGCTCCACTTTCCTTAAACCAATAATTGGCATCCAATTCGTAATAGAGTCAAATAGGACCCCGATATATAAAAAAGATGGAACGTTTGTGAAATCATGGCTTCTCACCTTGAATATTTTGGATCTGGTGGACCATGGGCCAACTACCATCACATACAACTTAGAGAAATTTACTGCAAGGTCCAAACTAGACATAAAGGCAACAAACTTATCCAGTAGTAGCTGGAAACCCACGGTGGACTGCGCAATAAGGACCGCATAATTGGCATGCAGCAAAACAGGAAGCCTTCTTGTTCCCACCTTTGGGCAGTCGGCCTTAACCAAGAGAAGGGGCTGCTTTAGGCCATTAACATAAAGGGTGAATAGGAATGGGGCAAAATACACTCAGACCCCCCCACTAGCTCTAAAAAAATTGGGAATAGAGGGGCGTGGCTTGGAGCGTCAAGATGGCGGTCGCACTCTAAGAGTGCTCCGGACCCCTCCGTCATCTGCACCAAGATACGCCACCATCGGCAGCCGTCCATTCCTTTAGTAGCCTGTCACCAGCATTTTTACCATGACCTATACTACGCATCTGTGAGGAGGAACGCCGCAACATTGGGGGCAGCACCTGGCTATCGGTCCTAGTCTCCAGCTCGCTCCGACCCCAAAACGGCAGCATCCGTTCCCTGGACCCCAGGACCCTGATCTGTGCCTGACGCTGCGGAACCATCCCGCCTGCTGGCTGGGACCCACCGTGCTGCTACCTGCGTACCCGGTGGCTCACCCTGTGGCAGGAGGAAAAGGAGCTGTGGGACCGTGGGTCGTTCCTGCTACCCGGTGACCCGGAGTGAGGCGTCTTGCTACATGGCCTGGGGTGAGGTCTCTTTACCTCTGCCAAATCTCCAGGGCTGCTGTGGGGTCCTGCGAGGTGATGGTTGCAGCCAGCAGCAGTGCTGAGCGGGGACCTGGGGATCGTCTGCCGCCTCAGGAAAGGGACTCATCGGCTGCACTGCCCCCTCCTCTGAGCGCTGTGATCCTGCGGGCGGGAGGCAGCAGAGCCTGACGTCAAGGGACCGGTGGCGGACACATCCCACCTGCTAGCTGAGACCCCCTCACACTGTAACCTGCAGATCCGGTGGCTCACCTGGTGGAGGTAGGAATAGGAGCTGTGGGGCCGTGGATCGTTCCCGCTCCCTGTGACCCGGAGTGAGGCGTCCTGCTGCGCGGCTCGGGTGAGGCCTCCTTTCCTCGGATGAATCTCCGTGGTTGCGAGGTGAAAGCTGTAGCCAACAGCCATGCTGAACAGAGGCTGGGGGATCGGCTGCGACCTCGAGCAGTGGGGACACACCTGATGCGCTCCCCTCCCCTGAGCACTGTGATCCAGCGAGCAGGAGGCGGCCCAGGCCCCGACCGGGACCGCTGGGCCCGAGTGCGGTGGTGATGTTCTCAGGTGCCCATCAGATCAGTGGATACGCTCCAAGCGGAACGGACGGTGGATACGCGGTGCCCCTCAGATACCCCGGTGAGCACAGGGGGCGGCGTCGTAGGGGATCCAGGGGCCCGATTCACAGAACTAACTTAAGACAAAATCCTAAACTTACTGCCATTTTGGTATTCACAGAAGGCACTTACTCATTGTGGTATTAATAGAAGGCACTTACTCATTGATGAGTAAGTGCCTTCTGTGAATACCAAAATGGTAGTAAGTTTAGGATTTTGTCTTAAGTTAGTTCTGTGAATCGGGCCCCAGAGGCCTGTCCTGGGCGAGTTTCCCGGCCTGGTGCGGTCGCAGTCCTGCGGGCCCGCATCGTGACGGGTCTGGGATGAAGTGGATTGGCTGCATTGATCGGGCAGCCGGGGCTTCAGGATGGTCCCCCCCACCCTCTCCCCCTCCACTCTCATGTCTGTTCGCCTAGGCGGGCCCGACTCCGAGGCGCTGCGGCCCTAACTGCCATGACGCTGGGCTAGGCCACACTTGGAGATGCCCCTGTTATCTGCTGCTGTCAATGAGTCACAGGCACACAGTCTGACCCTGGGGCCCCGGGTCTTATAGAGGAGTGTCCTACTGACCGGACCCCAGGGAGACCAGACAAGAAGACACCCGTCCACACAAGTCTGACGCTGGAGCTGTGCAGAGATTGACCCCTGGACAAACCCTCCCTAACCCATCAGCTCCTACAAATCTGCACGGCCCTTACCGGCCCTTGGACCCTTGTGAGGCCTGGCATACAGCACACAAAAGTGCACTGTACCCAAGTGGACCCCCTGGGCTGACCTCTCGGGGTCCCATCTGCTGCTGGGTGGTGCTGCGGCGAGGGGCCTTCCGGGTAGGTTTGGGTCCTGCCTAGTTGCTACTGAGAACTTCCCGGGGGTGTGACGTCCGGTGCCTGACACGTGGGAAATCAGCTGTGACGTCGCTCAGTTGGGATCCTGGGGGTCCCTGCTTGATAAATCGACGTGCACACTGCTTCACAGGGAGAAACAAGCACTTGCCCTTGGCGGGCCGCAGTACGGCCACACTGGGACAGGTACCCGAACGACTGATGACCACCAGACACGATCTCTAAGTTGGCAGCCACAGGACACTCACCTGTATCCTTGCAGGCGACACCACCCGAGGGCGCCCGGGCCATGGGCACAGCCACCTTGACCGAAACCGATCACCTCTCACCCTGACTGAACTATGACTGCGCATCAGTGGGACGCCTCTCCACTCACACCGACTCCACCCGATGTCCATTACAATCCCAATTAGGAAACACATGAAGTCCCCTCCTCAGTAAACAACCACCAATCACCCGCTGATGCTCTTCACCACCCGTGTGGACCAGTCAATATCTCCCCCAGTGGGATCATCTGTTGACTAGCCACACCAGTACCGATTCTCTGGCCCTCCTTGAGCCCTCCCAGTCATGGGGAGAGACCGGGGACCAAAGACACCTGCGACTCAGACCACCATGGACCAATACACAGTTACTGACCAGGGGACCCAGTCCGAAGGTGCGGATGGTCAAACTCCAATGAGTGGAGACCTCAACACGATCCTGCAATCCATCTCTACCTCGCAAACCTCAGTCGAAAACAAGATCGGAGAGGTCCGGGTCGACATGGCGCTGATCAGGCAAGACCTTCGCAATGCAATGGCCAGAATTACCAAAACGGAATCTCGTATCTCCTCATTCGAAGACGATGTGTCCAGCCTAAAAGAACAGGTGACTTGCCTGCAGACCCTAGCTAAAGACCTTCACAGGAGGGCTGAAGATGCAGAAAACTGATCCAGGCGTAATAACTTGCACCTAGTTGGATTCCAGGAGGCAGTTGAACACGGACCGATGGAATCCTTTGTGGAAACTTGGATTAACTCCTGGATGCTCGATGGCATGCTCTCCACTTGGTTTGCCTTTGAACTGGCTCCAAACCCCCCCCCCATCCCCCGGGTGCTCCACATCGACCCATCATAGCACAGATCCTTAACTTTAGGGACAGGGACCTGATCCTACAGCAAGCCCGTATAAGGAAAACTGTAACCTACCAAAATCATGCCATTATTATATTTCCGGCCTAAACCAGGGAAGTTCAAACACAGAGGCGCTCTTACACAGACGTGAAACAGAAGCTCCGGACCCTCAATCTACAGTACAGGCTCCTCTTTCCAGCAAAGCTACGCGTGGTCTTCCAGGACAAAACATACTTCTTCGACAGTTCTGAAGCTGCTTGGACCTGGCTGACAGATGAATGCCCCCTTCGACTTAAATCCAAGTCCATGACTCAGGCTGCTGATATCCACAACTCTGCCCCACGGAGAAGACGCACACAGTCTCGCAGAGGCCGGAAGACAGGCAGGGCCAGATCAAACTCTCCAAGGGCTTGGTCCCCAAAGTCCCAGTGCCAGGCCTTATCACCGAGACCCCACCATTCACAGAGGCTAACTCCTGTGATCGTTCATCTACAGGGAGCTCTTCATCCAAGATCATGACCGTAGACTCTGTCGACTCTGATCCTTCCCGTAGTCTGACTATTCTCACCTGAGGTTCCACGGGGTGCCGTGAACAAAACTCATCACAATAACACGCACTCATCTGAACAATGGCGAAATCCAAACCAATCAGATATTTCTACTGATGTACACCTTGATCCTCCAGCAAGAGTGATCCACCACGTTTCATTGACTCTGAACGTTATAGTTTAGTTCATCCTAACAGTGCTAGTCAAAATGATGACCCTAGCCCGGTTACTTTACATTATCCAGAATATTCCGCTCCACATCCCCCCCGAGCATGGTTCAGAGGCATAGACAATCTAATCATAAAATTTCTCTGGAACGTCCGGAGGCAGCGTATGGCGCTCCAACACTGCCAGATTCCACCTTTTGACGGAGGCATGTGCTTAACAAACCTCTACCTGTACTATCTTGCAACCCGCCTCCTGGTAATACATTATTGGTTCAATGGGGGGTGGTTTAACCCGGCCTATAAGACCAAACTAAAAGACTTGGGCCTTTCCCAAGTTCAAGCTCTCTTATATGGATCTCCCATCCCTAGTGACCTCCCCACAGTGACCCGTACAGTCCCTTTGGCCTGGCACGCCTCCCTACAGCACACTCAATGGCAGGACAAAATGACCCAGCAAACACCACTTTGGCAGGGTACACGGCTACAGGAGGTTGAGGGTCTGGATGGCTTTAGGGGTTGGGACCTCATTGGCATCTCGCAACTTGTAGATGTGTGGGTCAGTGATCATATTCGTTCCTTTGCCGACCTGCAGATTAGATATTCACTTCACCCATCCCAGTTCTACAGATAATTACAAGTCCGCCACGCCCTAGACACACATATAAAACCCGGCACTTTACTGCCACAACACAGCCCCCTTGAAGCCCAGGTCATGATGGGTAACCTCAGGAGGGGTCGACTCTCACGCATACATCGCTCCATAACAAATAATGGTCCTACTTCCCTCAACCAGCTGAGAAACAGATGGGAGATATACCTGGGTCCATTGGAAGATGAGGATTGGAGGGATGCACTGATGGCGGCTAAAACTATCATTGTCTTAGCTAAACTTCACCTGATCCAGCTCTATCACCTGCACGCCTCCTACCTTGCCCCCAGCCGCCTGCACAGAGCAGGCCTAATTCCACATCCCACATGCACAAGATGAGGTACCGAAACTGCAGATTTCTTTCATATGGTATGGTCATGCCCATGCATAACCCCTTACTGGGCCACCTTAGAAGCAGAGCTCACAGAGGTACTCGGATGGGAAGTCCCACACAACCCCCTGACCATATTATTGGGTATCACAGACGGTTTAGATTAATCCAGGGCAGATAAGGCGTTCCTGGGAACCGCTCTGGTAGTAGCCAAATGCGACATCGCGACAGCGTGGAAGAACCCCACCCCGCCCATTATAACTAAGCGGTGCCGAGGAGTGGATGAGTGCGCTGCACAGGAACTATCTTTATATGAAGCCAGAGGTTGCCCAGCCAAACACTGGAAAGTCTAGGGCAAATGGTTGGGAATATTAGATTTATTGACTTCACTGTTTCCTTGGGTCCAGTTCTATATGCCCCTTGGAAGAGGGGGTGTGATAATGTATTTTGCTTTAATTGTACTATTCGCCGGAAGTCAAATGTTGTGGTGCTGCCTACCATGCTGTACTGTTTGTATTCAAGTTTTTATCACTCTCTTTGTAAAATCAATAAAATTGACTATCAAAAAAAGATTGACTATCAAAAAAAGATTGGGTACAAGCCAATCCCAGAGAGTGTTGCAAAGAGGCTGAGATGTGGGCATGTAGATCACTTAAAAGGAACACAGTATCCGGGTCCACCCCTAGCGCCAGAAGCAGGTCCCATAACTTCTCGCGATTGACCCTGTCAAGAGGACATAAGGTCCATGAATGCAAGATGAATTGACTCGGGCCGGGAAGCAGTGTACTTGCTAATAATTAAATGCAAATTCAGGCATTGGTCTGTCTCCAAAATATCAGATATTTTGCTGCACAAAACCCCCACTACCTCAGCAGAGTTGATCTCAGCACAACCAGCACAATCACCCTTGGAGCTGACAGTTGTTAAGCTGGTTTGCTTAGATTTAGCACAATATTCAACCCTCTTCTTTTAGCTGGCTGACTATTAACTGCAGAGCTTGATCAATTAAATAATGGCTCCAAGGCACGGAGGATAAGAACTAGAAGGTCCCATTTTTGTGAAGGTAGTAGCAGGGCCCCCCAAAACAGAGTCCTTTGCAGTTTGCCAAGGAGAGTGCACTGGTGGAGCAGGTGTAAGGGGCAAGCAACGTTCAGCAAGTTCTAATTCTTTGTTAATAAAACCTACTGTACACTGAAGAAACGCATTCAGAGCTGTACCAGTCTGAGGTTTAGGCAAATTGGCTGCAGTCTTTTGTTTCCCTATTCTAGTAGAGCTAATCAATAGATAGATGCTTCATGGAAAGGTAAGAGATACAACAGTACAGATGAGCAGTACCTTGGTGGACTGTGAATTCTCAGTGCTTACGACTAAGCCAAGCAAAAGGAGGGTGGCACAGCCCAATCTAAGGGCCCATTATGATGGCGGGCAGACATTAGTCCGCCCGCCATCATAGCGGTGCTGGGACCGCCCGCCAGACGTGTGGCAGTCCTACCAGTCCAATTAGGATGCCCCCGCCAGTATGGCAGGCGCTTCTGGCCTTTTAAGATTGCGGACGGTGCTGCAGCCAGCAGCACCATCCGCAATGCCAAAATGCCACAATGTGCATTTCCATGCTCAACGTGGCAGGCACCACACGGTGCGCCTAAACACTCCCCCCACACCGAGGGGGCCCGCAACGGGCCCCCAAACCCAATCCCTGCCAGCCTTTCCATGGCGGCAGAGCCGCCATGGAAAGGCATCTCCCAGGACACATCATAATATGGCGGATGGTGCCTGTTAGGCTTAATTTTTGTGCACTAGGTTGAATTTGAATTTGCACTAATCTGGGGGTTGCTTTGCAAATTGAAAATTTTAAGGAGTTTGGGCAGCTTTTACATTCTTTTTATTAGTTTCTTGCGCCACGCTGCACCCACTCATACTTCCTCATTACTTTCAGTAAGCCCACTGTGAGACTCCATTTTGCTTGCGACGCACTCCAGCAGTTGGTGAATCGCTCACACATTACATAAAAGGAAACAATGCAGCAGTCCCGAGCGTTCATTTCTCCTGATTCTCTGAACCTAAAACCTTCATTTTGTATGCCCTGATTTTTGTGTGCTCGGCTGAATTTGAACTAATCTGGGGGATGCTTTGCAAATTGCACATTTTAAAGAGTTTAGGCAGCTTTTACATTCTTTTGAGTAGTTTCTTGTGCTGCGCTGCTGCCCCTCATACTTCTACATTTCTTTCAGGGAGCCCACTATGAGATGTGTCATTTTGTTTATGGTGTGCTCCAGTCATTGAGGAATCACTCACTCATTACTAATAAAAGGAAACGATACAGCTGTGGCCCAGCAGGCAGACCCCCTGATACTCTAAACCTAACACTTTAATTTTGCATGCTCTGATTTTGTGTACTAGGCTGAATGTGAATTTCACTAATCTGGAGGTTCTTCGCAAATTGCACATTTTAAAGAGTTTGGGCAGCTTTTACATTCTTTTTATTAGGTTCTTGCTGCTCCTGCGCATATTTCCGCATCCCTCTCGGCGAGCCTACTATGAGATACCATTTTGTTCGTGGCAAGCTGTAGGGGTTGAGGAATCGCTTGCTCATTGCTGATAAAAAACACAATGCCATGGTTGCGCAGCGGACATACCCCTGCATGCCTAAGGCAAGCCCGTCTATGCCTGTCCATGTCCGAATCACAGGCAGCACCAGCCACTCTGCCGGTAAGCCTTGCCACATTGCTCGCCGTTGAGCATGAACAAGGGCTGAGCTGCTGAAAGTTCACTCAGATCTCTGTAACCAGGTTTTTGAGCTGGCACTGGCCGACGACGGACAGGGGAACACTTTATTTGTCTGTGTTTTTTCCCTAGACACCTATGTGAAGTCCAGTACTTCTGCCAGTAGGGAAAGTGACATAACCATTTGTACTAACCCTTGTTATGGTTCTGATACTACAGCCTTGTAATGTTTACAGTATTGGGAGACACCATGTCTCCCCATAATACAGGGGTGACCTAGTCGGGAACCCTAAGCGTGCTCTGGAATGGGCTGACCCGGTGTACACCGAGCCAGCGTGAGTTTTGGAAATAAAGAGCCCAGGGCTCCGGGCGTGGCCCAGTCACATTTTGGCCACCAATTTAACTGAGTCTCTAGTGTGTCATTAACCATAAGTGCAGGCCCAGTCCAGGACACTACACTGGCGACAAAGTGGTCACGCACCACGCTACACTGCTTCTGGCCCAGACTCTCCCGAAGCTGCCACCGGGGCTCCCGAGGTGCCACTTCGTCACTGCAGGGGGCATCTGCTGCAGTGCAGGCCGGCACCTTCCACACTTCGGCCGAGTGGTAAAAGCCTGCACGGCCCATCGCGCGCACATGTCTGGCCTCCCACACAGCTCCACTGACACACGCAAGCACATTCTGTGCCCTACCTCTGAGCCCCAGTCTGATTATCGCAGGCCAGACGCGAGGAGCGTACCTGGACGCCCCCCGCTGCTACTGCTTATCAAGCCCTATGGGGCATCGCAGGCCCTACGCTGGATATTAACAAGGCTGACAAAAAAAAACCAGAAGAAGGACAAACAGGCTATCTCAAAAACCAGTACAATCATACTGTGTCCCTGCCACCCACGTACCCCTGCTGCCAACGCCCTCCTATAAGGAGGCTAGCTCACAGCAGGCCAGTAGAACCTGGACCACCCACTGTGCTCAGCCCCTCTAAAGTGCTCCTGCCAAACTTGCACTGTGGACACCATCACAGCCAACCAGCCTGCAGAACGTCACTCCAAGGTCCCTTCCAGGCCCAGGGCGAGGTCGCACAAGGTCGTAGCCTGCCCTGTCGCACATTCAGGCCTGGTACCCAGCATCACAAACCACTAGTGCACCCAACTGGGCAATCACCCAGCATTGCTCGCCTCCTGCTCGCTGCTGCAACTCTCCACTCGCCAGCATGGCGTAAGTTCCACCATTGGAGCCTTTCACCATTATGAGTCCCCCCACCCTCCCAAGCAGTACGCTGGAAAGCGTGAGTCAAGCGCCTGGTGATCTACTTCAAAGCGGCAGAAACCCCGGTCCCACGCTCCACTTGGGCGGAGCAGATATCCACAAGATCTCCAAGACAGAACTATGTCACGATGCGCGATGCCATCACAGCTCATTTCGAGCCCTACGCCAACCACGACTATAAATATTTCCTTCTCCGCCAGGCACGTCAACCGTCGGACCAAGTCGGTAGACATCTTCTATGGGTGGCTGAAAGAGCCGGCAAGAACCTGTACCCCTCCCAGAAGAGGATGACGAAGTCCAGGTCCAATTCATTCAGGGGTGCGTGTCGTCCAAACTGCGCGAACGGGTCCAGCAAGAACATACCATGCCCATGAGAGATATCCTGATGCTGGGACGTTCCAAAAAACTGTCCCAGGCCAGGGCGGCCCACATGGATCCAAATCCCGCCATGTCGATCAAGGAAGAACCTGTCTACGCCATTCGCACGGAAGCGAGAGAGAGCAAGTCAAAGGTTGCCAAATCAGCTCCACACTCCTCCAAGCAAAGCTCACGGAGTCGCCCATGTGGGTGGTGTGAATGCCCGTATCCCCACGAAAGAACCTGCCCCACCAATGCAAGATCTGCAGTGTGTGTGGAAAGCTGAACCAGTTCTCAAAAGTGTGTTGCTCGCAACAAAGAAGGCGGCCCAAGGGCCGACAAAAGCAAGTGCGAGCACTCAAACCACTCCCTGATAGCTCCTCCAACAGTGGCATGGATGATGATGACGCAACACTGTCCAAGTGTTAAGGATATTGAACGGGCTCACAGCCACCTGACACGCCGTACCGATTTGCAAGATAGGAGTGCAAGACCACACCGTAACTGCACTCATCGACACCAGAGCTACCATCAACCTCATGGCCGCCAGCATATACCGAAGCCTACCTAATCCATCGGTGCTCCGCAACACCAACTTGCAGGTATACATGTTTGGCAACCACTCTCCTCTCCAACTGTGCGGTGTCTTCCAGGCAGACCTCTCTCACGATGCCACACACCAACGAGCCAAGGTCTATGTGTCGCAGGAAGGATCGGGATTCTTACTCAGCTGTTGCGCCGCCCAAGACCTCAACTTAATGCAGTACAAGATTTTACGCCACTGTTCACTGGGATTGGGTGTCTGAAAGGTCCGGCCATCCAGTTGCGCATTGACAAGTCAGTGGCTCCAATAGCCCTCAGACACCGAAGGATTGCCTTCCACCTCCGGTCAAAGGTGGAAGCGGAACTCAAACTCCTGGAAAGTTCTGGCATCATTGAGCGTGTGAGGCCCTACGCCATGGGTATCCCCCTTCGTCGTAGCGAAAAAACCAAAGCAGCCTGATGCAGTACGAATCTGCATGGACATGAGAGTCCCAAACCTAGCAATCAAACAAGAACGCCATCTGACGCCAACCGTAGATGAAGTGATTCTCCAAAATGGATCTTCGTTCTGGCTACCATCAAATACCCTTGCTCCCAGACTCCTACCCCATCACTAGTTTCTCAACTCATGCAAGACTCTGGAGGTACCCCCTGCTTAACTTTGGGCTCTTGAGCGCTGCTGAGGTCTTCTAGTACATCATCGAGAACGTCCTCCACGGACTGAAAGGTGTGCTCAACGTGGGTGATGACATCTTGGTACACGCTCTCACACTGGAAGAACACCTCCTTCCACTGCAAGCCGTGTTCTCATGCCTCTAAGAAAGTGGACTGACGCTGCACCGGGATAAATGTGATTTCCTGAGGATGGACATCAGCTTCTTCAGCTATAAATTCTCTGATACAGGCATCGGGCCGGACCGCGAAAAAGTGAAAGACACTCAGGAAGCACCAGCCCCAACGTCAGTGTCGGGAGTCCACAGCTTCTTGGGTATTGTTACATACTGTGGGCGCTTCATCAAGAACTTGTTGGACTTAACTTTCCCCCTCAGAGACCTAACCAAAGCCGCCAGCCCGTGGAAATGGGAATCCGAACAGGAGGAAGCATTTCAACAAACTAAAGCAGCACTAGCTGCAGACACCACGCTAGTATATTTGACCCCAAATGGGAGTCTCAATTGGTGGTTGACTCCAGCCCCACTGGCCTAGGCGCTGTTCTAGCACAACGACAAGAATGTGGGGAATGGGCCCCAGTTGCCTACGCCAGCCGGACCCTCACACCAACGGAACAACAGTACTCACAGATTGAGAAGGAGGCAATTGCAATATTGTGGGGGTGTCGCCACTACTATCTATATCTGTATGGCCACCCGTTTACTGTCATTACCAACCACAAACCCAGTCTGATCCCGCTGTTTCAGGGCTCCTCCTCACGCCCTCCCCCGAGGTTTGAAAAATGGATTCTGTAGCTGCAGGAATTTCAATTCACCATTGAATATAGACCAGGCACCCGGAATCCAGCAGACATACTCTCCAGGCATGCCCAGCCGGCCACCCTCCCCGAGGCCGCAGAAGAAGTGGCCCCAGAAGGTTACGTGAGGATGGTCGTGGAAAGGTCCAGACCCTTTCCTATATCCCTCAAGGAGGCCATTGAAGCCACAAAAGACGATGACTGCCTCCAGACCACTATTCAAGCAGTCACCACTGGCAATTGGAAGCCTCTGCAAAGCCCGATGCCACTCCGTACCGTGGCAGCCCAAGCCATCCTGAGAGCCCTATACCAAGTCCGCCAAGAACTGTTTGTGACCGCTGATGGCTGTCTCCAGAGAGGCCCGTGCTTTATCCCACCAGAGAATCTGACCCAGCAAGCGGCCCTCCTCGCACATGAAGCCCATTAAGGGATAGTCAAAGCGAAGAACCGCCTCCGGAGCAAGGTCTGGTTTCCGGGCCTAGAACTGCGAATGTAGACAATAGTACAACACTGTCCTGTTTGCCTTGCAACTGGCCCACCAAGCAGACCTGCACCTGTCATCACAGAAGCGGCTCCTGGTGCACCATGGGAAAGAGTGAGTGCTGACTTTGGCAGTCTACCCAGATGAAGATACATGCTAGTAGTGGTGGATGATTTTTTATGCTATCCGGAGGTCGAGCTTGTCTCTACAACGTCTGCAGCAGAAGTAATCCCCAAGTTTGAAAAACTCATGGCGACAGATGGTGTTTTTGGTAAACTCAACACAAACAATGGCCCACCATTCACCAGTGCAGAACTGACAGAATATCTGGAATCCCACAAAGTCAAACACCACAGAATAACCCAGAGATGGCCTCAGGCCAATAGCAAAGTGGAACGGCTGATGGGAACTCTTAACAAAACAATTCAAATCGCCCTAGTGGAAAGTCGCAATCTGGAACAAGCTTTGTACCAGGTCCTCCGCGAGTACCGACTCACTCCTCATTGCACCACAGGTATCTCCCCTAGCAGGCTGTGTTTCAGGAGGACGGTAATGGACACCATCCCACATCATCCTGTGTGGGCAGAGACACCAAATCCCTTGAATCAGTCAGACTCCAAACGAACCAAGAACAATGATGAGGCCTCACGGAGAAGAAGCGCTAAAGAACGCCCAGTCATCGTGGGCGACCAAGTACTGGTACAAGACCGCCACCCAGGTGGAAAGCTCCGGCTTCCCTTCGAATTAGACCCCAGGACCGTGATTGATGTCAAAGGCACCATGCTAACAGCTCGGAGAGGTCATGGGAGGGTGACCCGCAACATATCCCAATTCAAGAGAGTTCTGGAGGACAACACTGAAGAGTTTCCAGTGGGTAGCCTACCAGGCAAGACGGTCACAAGCAACCCTCCATGCGCTGAAAGAGAGCCGGGTGACCCTGCACCCACAACAGCAGAGGACCGGTTTGCGACACCAGTCCCTGGTACAGTGCAAGACTCTGAACCAATGACCTCCGAGGTCCACGATGCAAGCACAAGACCCAGAGACCGCGAGAACATGCCCGTGTCATCACCAACACCCTCAGGGCACAGCAGCCAAGGTCGATATAACCTGCGGTCGCAACCACAGCCATCCCAGAAGTACAAGGACTTTGTATCTGGCTGATCTTTGACAGACGCTGAGCTGGTAGCAGTAAGAAGAGGCTTCAGTACCATGTGACCAATTAAGAATGTTCCATAAGTATCCCACTGTCATAAACTGTGTTTTGTGAACTCTTAATGTTTCCCACTGTTCTCATTTGGTATTGTTGAAAGTTTGTTTGTTCTCACTATCTCCTGGCAAAGGAGGAATGTAATGTTTACAGTATTGGGAGACACCATGTCACCCCATAATACAGGGGTGACTTATTCGGGAACCCCGAGCGTGCTTTGGAATGGGCTGGCCCAAGGCACGACGAGCCAGCATGAGTTTTGGAAATAAAGAGCCCAGGGCTCCAGTCACGTTCTGGCCACCAATGTAACTGTGTCTCCAGTGTGTCATTAACCATAAGTGCAGGCCCAGTCCAGGACACTAGAGGCCTCTACCATGCTGGTCCCATTCTTCTCTGCCTGTCTCATTAATTGCCTATCTCTCCCCAGACATGAAGTTGAAGTTGAAAATATTTGTAGAGCGCGCTGTGACCAAGCGGTTTCCTGGCGCTGAGTGATTACTAGTGACGGAAAGGAAAACATCGGTGATCAGTGAGAGGGAAATGCTTGGGCAAACAAGAGAGTCTTGAGCGCCTTGCGGAAGTGCAGATAAACAGTGATAGATCTAATAGTAAGTGGAAGACTGTTCCAAAAGCGAGGGGCAAGAGTGGAAAACCTAGTGCCACCTGCTCTGGACTTGCAGAAGCGGGGAACAGTGAGAAGAGCCTGGCTAGAGGAACGGAAAATGCGACTTGGGAGGTAATGGGTGACCATCGAATTAATGAAGAGAGGGGCCGTACGGGCGCGGGCCATGAAGACTATGCATCCCATTTTGAAAAGGGTACGGTACAGAATAGGGAGCCAGTGAAGGGACGAAGTGTGGTGAAATTTAGGGAGCCGGTGGATAAGGAGAGCAGCCTGATTCTGAATGGTCTGGATACGCCGCAGCTCGTAGGCGGGAACGCCCACATACAAGCAGTTCCCGCAGTCCAGGCGGGAAAGAACCATGGCTAAAATGATAATTTTAAGGGCGTAGAGGGAAAAAAAACGGGAGATCTTACGAATAATCCGGAGAGACAGAAAACAGGATGAGACAACGGTGCTGATCTGAGGGCCCATGGAGAGGTCCTGGCTGATTTTAATGCCGAGGGTTCTAACTGAGGCAGAGGGGACCGGGGGGGTCCAAAGCTGGAAGGCCAGAAGGCAGAAGTCCAGGGGCTGGAGGAACCACCAGTCAGGACCAGCTCAGTTTTGTCCGGGTTAAGTTTGAGATGGTTTGAGCTCATCCAATCAGAAATAAAAACAAGTGTGGTTTGAAATTTAAGAAGGGAATCAGTAGAAGAAGAAAGATCAAAAATTAACTGAAGGTCGTCGGCAAAGTTATACATGGAGACCTCCATTCTGAGCAAGGAAACAATGAGAGGATAAATGTAAAGGTTGAAAAGAAGAGGGGAAAGGGAAGAACCCTGGGGGATCCCACAGGACACCGGACGAGACGGGGCAGAGAAACCGGAGAGCCGGACAGCCTGCGACCGGCCTTGGAGAAATGACGCGAGCCAAGAGAGAGCGGTGCCCTGGATGCCCGCTGCCCTGACACGGCCGAGAAGGATGGAATGGTCGCCCGTGTCAAAGGCAGCGGACAAATCGAGGAGCACCAAGGCTTGAGGACAGTTGGAATCCGCCTTGCTCTTTAGCTCGTCCAGGACAGAGAGGACCACCGTTTCGGTCGAGTGAACCGGGCAGAAGCCCGCTTGATGGGAAGCCAAAAGACGGTTGTCCTCAATGTGGGTCGACAGGCAGGAAGTGATATGGCGCTCTAGGATCTTGCCTAAATACGGAAGCAAAGAGATGGGCCTAAAATTAACAGGGAGGGTTGGATCAGAACCAGGTTTTTTTAAAATAGGGATTGACAATGGCCGATTTAAATTGGAGCGGAACTGTTCCCTGAGAGATAGATGAGTTGAGGAGGGACAAGGGGGGATCGGGGCAGCCAGCAAATAGCTCCCTTAAGATGCGGGCCGGTCCACAATCGGCAGGAGAACCGGACTTGACCTTCCTAAGCAAAGCAAGAAAAGATTCTTTCGAAATGGGGGGGAAGTGAGTGAGAGATGAAAACAAAGGGGGGAGAGAAAAAGGAGGAAGGGGGGAAGATGGTGGGGAGATGTTCCATTTGATATTGACAATCTTCTCAAAGAAATAATCATTAAGGGAAAGGCAGAGGGCTTGAGAAGGGATAGGGTTGAGGTTGACTCTATTGGATGCGGCCAGATTATGGACGATAGAGAAAATCTCCTTAGATTTATTAGCCGCTGATAAGATTTTGCCAGAGAAATATTCTAATTTGGCCAAAAGAATAGCTCTCTTGTAGTTGTTTAAGAGAGACCTATATTGATCTCTCAGAAGGGGGCAATAATTGCACCTCCACTGACGCTCTGACTGACGGAGAGCCAGTCTGAGGGCTTTAAAATCGCTAGAAAACCATTTATTGGCTTCATGGAGACGACAGGCTTTAACCGTCCTAAGGGGAGCGACCAGGTCGCAGAAAGTAGATAGCCAGGAGTTAATGGCGTCCACTTGATGGTCGAGGGGGAGGGCCGATAAATCCGGGAAGGAGGTCGCCAGAGAAGAGTGAAGAATATTGAGATCCACCCGATTCCAGTTCCGTGCAAGGACGTTCTTGGGCAGGGGGGGCTTGTCTATGGCTGCCAAATCAATGGAGAAGGAGATGAGCGAATGGTTAGGCCAAGTACAGGGAAGAATGGTGGTCGAAGAAATGACCCGACTGGCCGACCAAATCTGGTCAAGAGTGTGACCATGAACATGGGTGGGGGCGTGAATGTGGGGAGTAAAGTTGAAACAGCAAAGAGTGTCAGAAAAGTCTTTAGAGGCCTGATCTTCCCTGGGGTCACCAGGTCAATAATTGAAATCGCCCAGTAAAAGAACTGACGAGTTATTGATCACAAGAGTGGCCAGTAGTTCTTGCAAAGCAGGTAGAAAGTAAGGCATTGTTTGAGGGGGCGATATACAAGGACTACAGTGAGGGGGGCGGAGAGATTCACCGAGCGGGCCACTAAGACGTCAACTTTAGGTATGGGAGGGAAGGACAGGGGTTGAAACTGAAGAGTGGACCGAATGATCAATGCCACACCCCCGCCAACTTTCCCATCAGGACGATCGGCCCGGAGGATGTAGTACGAGTCGGGGAGTCCTAGATATCTTTAATTTACTGGCTGAGAACCATTGGGACCTGATGTTTCTAACAGAAACGTGGCTTAAGGATTGGTCAGCAGCTGACATAGCCTTAGCTATTCCTCCTAACTTCTCTCTCATACACATTGATTGGATGCAGTAAAATAGGGGTGGGGTGACAATTTTATGGTACTTGGAGATTTCAATTTGCATATTGATGACCAGAATAATAGACTTTCCCAACAGTTTGTGAAGTCGCAGAAATTTTCAATCTGGAACAACTTGTAATGGAACCCACTCACAAAGCAGGTCACACAATTGATCTCATTTGCTCAACCTCCTGTTTAGTTCTAGATGAGCCTGCAATAACCTTCTCTTGTTCAGACCATTTTCTGGTTTATTTCTGCATTCTTACCCCAGCTCCTTGTTGGGCGCAAGGGCTGGTTTGAAAACATCCAGACCCTGGCATAACGTTGAGACGTTTCAGGCCTCCCCCTTTAGCTGTAATGGCGATTTGGAATCAGATTTTGCCAGCTTTATTAGATGGCTCGTTGGTGCACTGAACAACATTCCTCCCCATAAAAATACACACTTGTAAGAGATCAGATGCACTTAAGGTGGGAAAATATCTATGCAAAAGCCTGGAGCAGAGATGGAGGATGGATTTCAACACTGAGAATAAAGCAACCTACCAGCCATGTTAAAAAGCTATCATACTCTCTATTTTAACTCACACAGACCACCATGAATCACAACAGATCAGATAACCTAAGCTACCCACAACATACTCGCTCTAGAGTTCGTTTAACGGACTGTGGGCACCACCCCGTCGATCATTGTTTCACACCGATATCCGAGTCGTTCTAGTCCCTGAGCTAAGACACTTCCTGCTGTTTATGTAGTCACATTATGCGAAATTTTTATTCTACGTATTAGCTGGTTAACACTAGCCATGCATACCAGTGTAAAAAGATGTTATTCAGACACACCTACCTGATTACTTAATGCTTTTGTGTTTTGATTTATTACTTTGCTTTGCTTATTTTTTTGCTTGTCTAGTCCTTATGTCCTCTCATTTGATGTACTGTACATATTGCTTTATTTGGAAACAACCAATAAAATACTTTGAAATTTAAAAAAAAGCTATCATACTGCCATTCAGAACGATAAACAAGCATTGGAAATGCAATAGGTCTCGCATTTGTTGGAGTTAGAGCTATTGGCATTATAAATGCCAATGTTTTTACCTATGCAATAGATATGCCCACCCCACCTTAATAAAATAAAGAACTCCATTGTGTGTTTTTTTAATGTAGTATACCTGCAATGGTGCCCTAGCGTTGGGAGTGAAAATGGCAGCTCCGACTCCACGTTAAAACAAGTGGTGTTGTGAGAGAGCAGTAACGTAGGCTTTCACTAGCTGTCCCTTGGGACCTCTTTTGGCCATATATGGTACTGCAACATGACTAAACAAAGGATATGGCACAGCGGTGAGAGCTGCTGCCTGGTGAGCTAGGGATCCGAGTTCAAGTCTGCTGTCGGCTCACCATCCTGTGCTAATGGGCTGACTGTTGAACTTCAACCAAGCTTAAGGCTATGTGAACTATGTAAAGAAAAGTGTTTAACAAATAACAATAACAAAATAATTCAATGCACTGATGTTAGGGGTGGGCAAGCACTGTCGTGCAGGGGGTTAAGGGTAGACAGCAAAGGAATACTCCACGTTAAAACAAGCAGTGTTGTGACGGTGCAGTATCACAGGCTGTTACTACAAGTCAAACTATGGACTGGATAGCCAGGACCAAAGGCCTTCATGACATGTCTCCAGTCAGGTCATAGATATGTCCAAGCAGGAATCAGCGTCTAGAGGATACTTAGCACACCAATATAGACATCTCATCATTTGTAATTGGCCCTGTGCCATGAGAGTCACTTAAGGACTAATCCTGCCTTTTAGCAAACTACGCTATGAGTTCTGGGACCTGTAGTTTCACTTTAAGTATGGTCGTACAGCTTCCAGCATACAAAGTGCCATTGTATACAAAAACAGGACTGTCTGACACTCATTTCTTATTATCAGAATGCAGCAATAGAGCACAAATAAATTGCTTTGTCTTTAGGTCCTTAAATAATAAACGTCACTGATATCCATCTCATCAGTACACCTTTCATCAACCTCAGAAAGATTAAAGGCATGGCCCTGCAGGCCAAGTACTAGAGACCTTCATGCTTATAGTCCTCTCAGCCCACCAAGCAATCGTATATTATTGATGCAAGCTTAAAGAGCAAGAATGCAAATTTAAATAAGGTGTTTCCTTGGTCAAAATCCTCATAACTAAAACTGTGCTTGTGATCAGGTCATCGAATAAAATGGATAGCAAACTGTTATGCACAGAATAATCCATGCCAAAATTTCTCTTGTAACTGCGATAATTGCCATGTGCGAATTGTACAAATGAATAAAAACGTTCACATGCCACAGTGTGGATGTCACTAGCCACAGTGCTCACGGACACCCAGTAGTCACCATTGATTTGACTCCGGACACGAATTGCCACCTTCTGCTTGTGAGCTGTAATAGGTAAAGCAGGGTATGGGATGCCACATATAGGCAAGTCCACCTGCAGTAAGGTGGGGTCCTCCTGTACATCAATGGCTTAGTGAAGATGATGATTACAAATGTGGGTCCTACACAAACAAGGTTTATAGATAGGGCTTAATGTGAGCCGGTGGTTTCCAGGTCTTGGCACCGGCACTTAATTGTGAACACTGGCACTTATGACAGACTGCCCTATGGTGATGCTGTCTGTGTAATTTAGAGACGAGTACAACAGCAGCTGTTTATTAATAAAAACAATAAATGCCTGCCGCTCAAGACATTCTTGAAGCTGATACAAAATTTCCTAGCACCAGCGTTCCCCCAGCTCTTCCGATAAAAATGGTACCTCACTTGTGTGGGTGGGCCAAGTACTTGCGGTAGGGATGGGTCCAGAACATCTTGTGGAGACATCAAAAATTATCTATCACACAACTACCTAGTTTTGCAACGGGGCCACCTGCGTTTTTGGTCCCGGGCTCAACGGCCATCTAGGAAAACATACCCGATCCAGACATGTCTGAAACTAGACACTCGGAGGAGTTCAGGGAGGTATGGCATGCATGAATCCCCCAATGTTTTCCTACCCAGAATACCCTGCAAATCTCAAATTTCGCTAATTAAATCACATTTTCCTCACATTTCTTGCTGAAATCACCACGCTGGCACAAATGTCCTACCACTCAGCATTCCCTTCAGTCTCCCGAGTAAAATGATTTCTCACTTGTGTCGGTGGACCAAGGGCCTGTGACTGGAAAGGGCCAAAAACATAGGGATTGACGGTATAGCACAGGAAACTCAAAGCGCTATATCTATTTTTAATACAATTTAGGGCGATTCTGCATTGGACACCCACACAAGTGAGGTATCATTGTTATTGGGAGACCAAGGGAATTGCTGGGTGGTAGGACATTTTGATTTTTTTAGCTAAATGTGAGGTTTGCAGGGGATTCTGGGTCAGAAAACGTTGGGAGATCCACGCAAGCCACACATCCCTGGACTCCCCCGAGTGTGTAGTTTTCAGAAATGTCTAGGTTTGGTAGGTTTGCCTAGATGGCCGCTGGTACCATTTTTATCGGGAGACCTAGAGGAACGCAGGGTGGTTCAAAATTTGTGCCAGCCCATTGATCCAACAACTTTCCCACACAGAAATGTGGGGAAATTTTTATTTTTTCATCTAAATTTGAGGATTGCAGGGGGGTTCTGGGTAGGAAAACTTTGGGAATCCACGCAAGTCACATCAACCTGGACTCCCCTGGGTGTCTAGTTTTCACAACGGTATGGTTTTGGTAGGTTTCCCTAGATGGCCACCAAAAACGCAGGTGCCCCCCTTGTTAAACCAGGCCGTTTTGTGATAGATAACTTTGATGTCTCCACAATATGTTTTGGGCCCTTCCCTGCCACGGGTACTTTGCCCACCGACACAAGTGAGGTACCATTTGTATCGGGAGACCTTTGGGAATTCCTACCACCCAGCGTTCCCCCAGGTCTACCAATAAAAATGGTACCTTACTTCTGTGGGTGGGCCAAGTACCCACGGCAGGGCAGGGCCCAAAACATATTGTGGAGATATCAGAATTATCCATCACAAAATGACCTGGTTTTGCAAGGGGGGCACCTGCGTTTTTGGTCCAGGGCTTGCTGGCCATCTAAGGAAACCTACCAAATCACACATTTCTGAAAACTAGACAGGCCGAAGAGTCCAGGGAGGTGTGACTTGCATAATCCCCCAATGGTTTCCTACCCAGAATACCCTGCAAAGCTCAAATTTAGCACACAAAAAAATCAAATTTGTCTCACATATCTGTGTGAGAAAGGTGTGGGATCACCGGGCTGACACAAATTTCCTTCCACCCAGAGTTCCCAAAGGTCTCCCGATAAAAATGTTACCTCACTTGTGTGGGTGGTCCAAGTACCCGTCCAAAGTCCACAGCTAGGCACATTTCCAAAAAAGGGTCAGTTTTCACTGGACAAATGTGATGTGTTCATGTTGCATTTTGGGCCGTTTCCTGTCGCTGGCACTAGGCCTACCCACACAAGTGAGGTACCATTTTTTCCAGGAGACTTGGGGGAATGCTGGGGTGTTGGAAGTTTGTTGCTCCCCTTAGATTTTAGAACTTTCCTTCACAGAAATGTGAGGAAAATGTGTAATTTTTTTACAAAGTTCAAAGTTTGCAAGGGATTCTGCGTAACAGAACTTGGTGAAAGGCACACAAGTCTCCCCATCCTGGATTCCCCTTGGTGTCTAGTTTTCAAAAATATAAAGGTTTGCTAGGTTTCCCTAGGTGCCAGCTGCGATAGGGCCCAAAATCCACAGCTAGGCACATTGCAAAAAAAGGTCAGTGCCTAGTGGGGTTTCTGCCGCCCTGGGGGTGGGCAAAAAAGACTGTGGCTATTTTATTGGGGGAGTGGGGGCATTGGGGTGACAATTCTGAGCTGCTCCTACCCCTACGTACAAAAAGCCAGCGTAATCCCTGGCACCTAGTGGGCTTTCTGCCCCCGCTGGGGGGGGGGGCAGATCAGGGGCTATTGCCTCCATCTGCCTCTTGGGGTGGCAGAAAGTCTGGTATTTTTTGAGGGGTGTGGGGGCATTAGCTAGCCCATTCTGGGCAGCCCCCACCCCGGAACTTTGAAAAGAAATAATCCACTTTGCCTAGTGGGCTTTCTGCCCCCTGAGAGACAGATAAGGGGCTATTGCCCCATTTTTTCCCGTGGGGTCAGAAAGACTGTGTCAATTTCTTTAGGGGTGGGGGCATTGGCATGCCTATTCTGGGCAGCCCCACCTCTATGTATTAAAAACATATTAACCCCCAGTGCTTCGTATGCTTTCTGCCCCCTCACGGGTCAGATCAGGGGCTACTGCCCACATCTGCCTCCTGGGGGGGCAGACAGACTGTGGCATTTTGTTTTGGGGGGGTGGTGGCATTGGCATGCCTATTCTGGGCAGCCCCCACCCCTACTTTGAAAATAGAAAATCCCTGTGGCCTAGTGGGGGGGCAGATCAGGAGGAGCTACTGTCCCCATCTACCTCCTCAGGTGGGGCAGAAAGACTGTGGCATTTTGTATGGGGGATGGCCAACTTTGAACAAAATATTTCCTGGTGCCTAGTGAGCTTTCAGCCCTGGGGGGGCAGATAACGGAATATTGCCCCTATCTGCCTCTGGGGAAGGCAGAAAGACTTAAGCAAATTTTCTTGGAGTGGGGGCATTGGCATGCCCATTGTGGGCAGCCCTCACCCCGACGTACAAAAAAAACTGGTGTCTAATAGGCTTTCTGCCCGCCCAGGGGAAGTTCAGGGGCTATTGCCCCCATATGTCTCCTGTATTTATTGGGGCAAAGGTTGGGGCATTGGCATGCCCATTCCGGGCATCCCCCACCCATGGCCTATAAAAAAATAATCCCTGGTGTCTAGTGTGTTTTGAATGCACAGCAAATGTGATGAGATAAGAACAAGATCTACATGCCAATTTATAGATGAGCCTGGAGAACGCTTGTGTTAAGTGCTCTTTAACAAAGCAAAAAGTAATTCCTGGAGCAGATCCTAAAATGGAAGCTGTGGAGGTATAGTGTAATTGGTTCAGGATCTCAGGGAGAGCTAAACACAGGAAGAGGCATGACAAATGCATCCTATGGACAAATGGGGGAGAAAGATTATGAGAGCAAGGATAGAGACAGCAAATGGGAAGCCCATGGGCTGCTGAAGCCCACAAAGTATATAAACATGTCTTTTCGAGACAGCCCATGCGCTGTCTGGCCGAGACCTAAAAAGGACCCTTATTATGAGCTAGAATAAAAATGCAGTTCCTTCACTGTAAGTCTAATATTGGATAAACCCCACTTAAACCAGTCTTGGAGATTCATAAATGAAAACAATTACTATGGGGCCATGTGCAGGTCAATGAATTTCAGCAGATCGAAAATCAATTATTTCAAACACAGTTGCACCTGCTCACAGGTACTCCAGTGGAAGATTTATAATTCGAACTTGACTTGCACAGTACTGAGTTTATAATTCACCTAAAATCTATACTCTCCTGGGCTATGCTCTGGACAATTCACAGCAAAAATATACTTAAAATCACTTGTTGATACAACTTGCAAATGTTGCAAAAATAACAATGGCTGCAAAACGTTAAACAAACTGTGTAGTACTACAATAGCACTACAAGCGTACTAAAAAGCTATTTCCAAACTGCACTTCTAAAGTATTATTGCGAACAGTAGTAAGTCTAGCACGACACATGGCCCACCATTGGTACTCCCCATAGAAAATAATGGATGTAGGGACTTTAAATAAAACCCCTTAGGAAATCTTGTTAAATTCAATTATAGTATTTAAAATAGCTAATAATATAAATTAATTTAATAAAATGTTAAGAAAAAAAGTCTAAAGATAGTACATGCTTATTATTTATTTATAAAATATTTTAACAACCTTTTTTAATTTAAACATTAATGTAACATTTGTATTAAACTATGATAAAATTACTTGTCAATTTCGTACATCTCTTTTAATAATTATTCAAGTATATATGAAAATATATATTTTTTCTTTAGTTGGAAAGTTATTATTTAATTTAAACTTCAGATGTATTTAGATTATGTACATAATACATTCAAAATAAAGTGAACAGTGCTGTAGCATCTTTTTCTTTTATTCTACATTTAAAATAAATAGATAAAATGACTGTACATTAATATTTAACATAAAAATATTCTTAATAACTTTTAAATAAACATTTTTAATGTTTTGTATACATAACTATACAGACATCTTCCCCCTGGCTGACTGGTCTCTCTAAGTTAAGTACAGGGAAAAATAAAATATTTGTTTAACTTGATATAAAGTTGGCATAGAACCAATGACTCTTCTGGTTTATGTACCTGCGATTTTGGCAGAGTAGGGATACTGAGGGCCTGATTTAGATCTTTGCGGGACTACTGTCGTCCCTCCGTGGCGGCGGTTACAAGTAGTCCGTCAAAGTGACGGAGTACCACCCGCCGTATTTAGATATGGGCTGACTGAACCACCGTACGCATCAACAGGCTGTTTACCATTGGGTAAGCAGTGCACCTCCGTCAATGTGACTCCTCTGCTGGCTGATAGCACTCCGTCGGTGGGTTTTCGCTGAGCCTATTTAGATTTCCTCGTTGTGCTGGCATTGTCTTAACGGCAGATTCCTGATGGAGTGAGTCTCTGGTGGAGTGAAGACTGGTAAGTGCTACTTATTATAGTGTCACTACACATATATATTGTGTTTGCTTCTCAAATATATGTAGGTAATGAGTTATGCCCCCTTTTTAGGTCTCGCCTACTCAGCGTGCATGCGTTGCATAGGAAAGAGACCTCTTGAAATCGATTCAGCTTTGCAGGCAAAAACGTGCACGCGTTGCATTGCTTTCAATGCAACGCGTGGCGATTCCCTTGCGGGAGCAAGCTGCGCCATATGTTAGCAATTATTGCGCTCGCTCCCGCAATGGAAACGCTGTCTGCTCTCGGCCACACACCCCCCCCCCCCCCCCCCCACCCCCTACTTGCTCGAGGCGCACGCGCTTGTTTTAGTTGCTTTTGTGTGGTTCCGGTTAACAGTCGGTGGGTGCTGGTCCACTATAAGCGAAAGGCTATATCTGCGCACCAAGATCAAGGTGTTGCCAAGCCAGCCTGCACTTGCCAATGGTTCACAAACTACAATCATGTTCTTTCCTCGATTGTGAGAAATAATTGCCCCTTACGAGATGTTATGAATAAAAGGTGCAGTGACAGAAGGGTTTTGAGAATGATTTTAAATACTGAATATGGCAGCATGTGGAAGCCTTTTTGAGGCTTCAGAAGGCTATAACTTATCAAAGATATTGATGCTTTTCTCGGAGCTTCTAATTTACAGAGGCAAAGATTTCTGAGTGCACTTGTGCGCAATGCACTTCTACTCCGAACTGCCCGAGACGTGCACGGGCCATCTCACGTTGCACCGTCACCCTGAGCTGCCCCGTACAAACTTGTCTTAGCACTTTGCACCCTGAACGGGGACTGATATAGTAAAATGGGGCAGTTGATGTTATTTGCAAATATTGTCCTGTGATCCTTCCTCTTTGGGGCTGCAAACTGGGCTAAGTGCAACCCTTTCTGCGCTGGATTCTCAGGGACGCGAAGGCGAGCAAACATGTTTTTCAGTTAGGGGGAGAAATTCAACAAACAGGCACTAAGTATTGTCCAGCCCAGTGGTATTCGTTTGAGCAAAACAAGTATTTTAATTCCACAGTGTTACTCAATAGTAGAAAATGCAATTCA
This sequence comes from Triturus cristatus, assembly GCF_964204655.1. NCBI lineage: Eukaryota > Metazoa > Chordata > Amphibia > Caudata > Salamandridae > Triturus > Triturus cristatus. The sequence continues at coordinate 447,031,414 of NC_140584.1, forward strand.
GGAAATGCAAAATAGGGTTACAATCCTATACGAACCAAGGTCCAACACATGCTAACGAAGTTCCCCAGCATTTGTGATCTTTGGCATCCAATCTGGGACACATACTGACTATGCATATGTGTACCAGCAGTTCAGTTTGTGTTTTCTTCAGTGTTACATTAGCATAGTAAAAGACTTCGCTTGGCAGCAGGCCTCCACGTGTGTTTGTCTCTCATTCATTCATGCTCTGCAGCCCAATGATTATTTGCTTTCCGCAGTTGGAGGACAGATGCATGTTGTGCTCCTGCGGCTTCCTGGGGATGAAGAGAGTTTGGCAGTCTCATTACAGCAGCCTCCTCTGGCAGCCTCCAGTCTTTGGCAGTTGCGGCCTCCATCGGCCAGTAACTGGAGAGACACTGGCTCAATGGGTGTGCCCTGCCAGCTGGTCGTGCTTGTGTACACCTTGGTGGCACAGGAGCACTAGTCTGCTGTGGTTGACTGCCTGTTTCGCTTAGTAGTTGCCTTTTATCATAGGCTTGATGCAGTTTACGATGACAACTGTTTAATGAGACTGGTGGACTCCCTTTCACACTTGAGGTCCCTCCTGGCTCGCTCCCTAGCATTTGCTCACTCTTCCCACACTCGAAATCTGCCATAGGTACATTCTCCTCATGCAAGGTCAGTCATACTCTTTTTTTGCACACTTATAAGGTGCCAAAAATACAACACATATTATCAATGCCAATAGCTCAAAAATAAAATCCAAACTACGAAGCTCTAATTGGGTGTTTTATGTATGCTAAAAAATAATTACTGCACATTGCTCAGAAGGTACATTTTGTATTTTTAGCCTCCAAGCTACTTTAGCATTAAAACTAATTGTAAAGTTGTTCCACATTTGTTTTTTAAGCGAAGAAGCTAGAACAAGATTTATCAGTAGCACACAATTCATTACTTTGTAGTAGTGTTTAGAAACATAGTTATGCTATAAAAGTGTTGCCATAGCCAATACGTCTCGCCTTTCAGAATATACAAGTATTTAGTTATGCAGCACAATATCCTTGGTGCAACAACATTAACTGTTGCATGGCTAAACACTTATAAGGTCCCAAAGGCGAGACCTATTGGCTATGCCAATGCTTGTTACGTATGGAATTGCATGCAAACCACACACACACACACACACACACACACACACACACTATTAAATGCACACTCACAACCACCACAACAACATATATATTTTTTTGTGTCAATACAGGTGTGTTAATTTTACCTCAATAAGTTGTCAAATGAACACTAATGCATTACACATAAAAATGTATATAAGAGTACTGTAAAAATACACGAGGCCAAAGCAATTGTCAACACACGATTTATACTGAGACAAGTGTAAAAGACGCTCACCTCAGATCCCAGCGACAGCGGAGTTGATTATAGTCATGGTGAAGTAGACTCCGCAAAGGAAGGACCTGGGCAATGGGGTTCAAGATGGAAATCAAAGTGACAAATATGAAAAAAGGATGTTTCTACCTCATTTCCTTTGATTCCACCAGCTCACAGTAGGAGGTGTTCCCGCCACAGTTTCCTCAACGGAAAGGTACATCGTAATTGGCCAGGCATTAATCTTGGCTGGATTCCCACCAACAGCTGCTTCTGCCTATTGACGCGGGTGATGATTCCTGGCAGAGTCAGCGGCACTCGAGTGGTCTTTCATCCATATGCCTGCCAACATCTAAATAGAGCAGGGGGACCGCCCAGTAGGCGTGCGGTGAAACCGTTGAAAAAGTGACGGCGGTACCAGTTCCGGCAATATCTAAATCAGGTCCGAGTCTCTTTGTGCTGTTTTGCATAAAAACTCTAATGTTTTGGAATATAACATAATGCACTGCAACGAGGTAATGACTCTATGCTGTCGGACCGATTTACCAAGTGTTTTCCTGCCAGTGGCTTCTTATATTACTTCTGCCTGGAGACTCATGGCATGTGGCTGTCATTTTTGTTTTTAATCCTATTTTATATTTGACTGTTGCTTTCTTGAATTCTCTTCACGATTGGATGACTGTATCCTTCTCATGATGCGCCTTCCAAACTAAATGTATTTTAAGTTTTTGTTTTATTTTATGGTTCCTAACTGTGACAATATATAAATTAAGGGTAGGTATGGCATTTTGTCTATTTTAGGATTGGACAATGTATTTCATATTCCAGACCCCCATCTGCTCATAAACAACCCTCTGCGTATGCCCTCTCTGTCATTTACTCTAACACCTGTTCCCTCTAGACACACAGGCTGATCTATCTGATACTGGCATTTCTGCTCACACAGCGGCTCCTCTGCGCATGTACACACACCTCTCTACTTATACACTGACATCTACACTCCCTGTCATTTTTGCTCACATACTGCCCCCTTATTTTATAGAACAAAGGTCCTTAGCTTAAAGATAGATAATGAAAACATTTCAACATAGACTTCAATAAGAACTATGGATAGTCTGCCAATGTCCAGCCGGACAGAGGAACATTTATTTAGAGCAGATGCAAAAGGAATTAAGCAAAGTGAAAGCAACAAAGAGGGTGCAACACAGGCACAATCCTGTACCGAGCTTACAAGAAGAAAAAATGAAAAATGAGAAGAAAACAAAGTAGCAGGCAAAAACTTTGGAGCAAGTGGTAGCTTACAATACAGTACAATCTTAAGTAAGCTCTAACCAGCAGTTACCACAATACAATTTACACAGTGGATAAAATGTGGTACTGTTTCAAAAGTCGACGTTTTGATCCCCAGCTCCTAATGCAATGGGATCATCCTCAGGACTAAACAATAAACAATTGCCTGATTTGATTTAGACGTTTACGGGAGCGACGCAGGATTAGAGGCAGCAAGCAATGGCTGCTGATATGCGAGGAGCTCAATGGAGTCTCTTAAAGACGGCGTCCGGTCTTCCGTTCCTTACAGCATGGTAGCAGGAACCAGCCTCGAATCCTTCGTCGCTCCCGTAAACGCCGTGCCCGGCTGGGCACACAGAACGTGATCGTATCCTCCCAGACCACGATCAACATACCCTAATCCAAGGTGATCCAATACCTCACTACGTGCCATTTTTCCTGGGCTTGTCACACCACGAGCCCACTCATAAGGTGTCTAAATCAAATCAGGCAATTGTTTATTGTTTAGTCCTGAGGATGATCCCATTGCATTAGGAGCTAGGGATCGAAATGTCGACTTTTCAAACAGTACCGCAATTTATCCACTGTGTAAATTGTATTGTGGTAACTGCTGGTTAGAGCTTACTTAAGATTGTACTGTATTGTAAGCTACCACTTGCTCCAAACTTTTTGCCTGCTACTTTGTTTTCTTCTCATTTTTCATTTTTTCTTCTTGTAAGCTCGGTACAGGATTGTGCCCGTGTTTCACCCTCTTTGTTGCTTTCACTTTGCTTAATTCCTTTTGCATCTGCTCTAAATAAAGGTTCCTCTGTCTGGCTGGACATTGGAAGACGATCCATAGTTCTTATTGAAGTCTATGTTGAAATGTTTTCATTATCTATCTTTAAGCTAAGGACCTTTGTTCTTTAAAATAAGTAATCACCCGAGGTCCAAAGCTACCTGATCGGGTCCCCTTGTTAATTATACTGTGCACATACTGGCCCCTGACACTTTTGCTCACATCATGCCCTTTTTGCTCCATTCACTGACCCTCTGCAACCTGTCTCTTCTGCTATTGCAATGCTTGCGCTGCTCCTTATTCCCTGTGCTTGCATATTACCCTCTGCTCCCTGCCCCCTCTGCACACTCACTGCCCTCTCTGCTCCCAGATGCTTCTCTCTCACATTGTTCCCTCCGCACCCTGCTTCTCTGTCCAAACAATGCTTTTCTGCACCTTGTCCCCTCTTCTCACATACAGGTCTCTCGGATCCCTCTTCCTTAGCATGCACACTGCATTCTCTGCTCCTTGCATAATCACCGCCATCTCTTACCCTTCTGCTTGCACGCTGTCCCCTCAGTGTACATCTACTTCCCACTCTGCTCACACACAGATGTGTGTGCTCCCTCGCTCTGCTCTTTGTTGCATGCAGCCTCCGCACACTCACGGCCCTGGTGCTCCCTGATGCTTCTGCTCACAGATGCTCTTGTGCATTGTGGTCACTCAGCGAATACATGGCCAACTGTCTCTCTGCACTCTGCCCTATCTGCTCACACACCGTCCCTGCAAACGTGAAATATTTCTGGTCCAAGTCCCAGGGCCCTCAGAACTTGGCACCTGTGCATTAGGGTGCACTGGAAAGGGACCTTACACAATAGTCGCTCTTTGAGAAGGACTGTTAATAGTTAAGGGTCGGCTCACTGGCCCGACGGACATATCTAAATATGGCGGGTGGAATACCCTCAGCATGGCAGTCGCATACGACTATGCCATGTCAAAGGATAATACTCCATCTGCCTGGATATAAATCGAACCCTAAGACATTAAAGTGTGTGGTTGTGTGCCTGAAAAACCTCTTTTTGGTTAATTCATTTGAATGATTTGCAACTTTCTGGACTTCATTAATGTTTCAAGTGTGGGAAGCCCAATAAAGCCAACCCTTCATTCCCACCGACCTCTATTAGCTGAAGTGATGGAAAGTCCTGAATGTGCTCACAAGGCAAAGTAGGCATATTTGCCTGTGTTGTATGCTTACATGGGTGTGGTATATGTAGCGGTCTAGTTTATTTCAGCATATCCCGGGCCCGGAAGGACCCCTACACAATGTAGCACTCTCTGGCCAGGCATGGCCAGAGAACATAAATAAAGGGGCCTGGGTCGCTCGTGACCTTCCGGCTCATACCAGAAACCGAGAGTGTATTGCATTATTAATGATTCCCCTGTAACGTGCCAATGTCATTACACTAATTAGGCTGCGCCTACCTGGACCGCGACACTGGCGACGAGGGTGGGATGACGTCATGCCCACGACCCCTCGACTTTGAAATCCTCGAGCGGTGAAATTACCCCGCTGCCGGAGTTCGAGCACGCTGCGGCCCGAAGAGGAGACACGCCTGTTGTCCCAGGAAGAAGCCCTGCTGATGCAAGTGCCACGGAGCGCGAAGGTAACCAGATCGCCCGCGTTGCCAACAGCGCTGTCATCAAAGCGCAAGCGGAGCCCCCAGCGCCCGTTTGAGGAAGGAGAAGACGCGTCTGATGCTCCCGCACACGGCCGGTCGAGCGCATCGCGGAAGGCTGGTGAAGGGAGAGCATACACAGAGACAAACGCGAGCGCACTGCTAGCGCTACATGAAATCAAACACAATGGAAAAGGCATGAGCGCATTGTTAGCGTTATGGGTGTGATCAAGCAAGACAGTCAACAAACATTAGGCAATGCAAATGGTAGAAGGCTGAACAGCCAGCAGCAGACAGATCAAGCATAAGAACAAGGGCATGCAGTGCAGCAAATGGCAGCAGACCAGTGACTAACACACTCCAAGCCAGTTGTGCTTCAGCAAATAAATCCCAATAAGGCTAAAAGCAGCACCAGATACTGGCAGTAATCCCCAGAACTGTACTGCAATCAAACAAAAGCAGAATAAGCACCAACCATGGTTGACCAAGCAGCGGCAGCGCCACCTCAACAACCAGTTGCCCCTGTAGCCCCACCAGCTCATCTGCATTCCTAAGTCAGTGCACTGCCTCCATTCAGTGAATTAATTGACCCCGCAACGGCGTCACCCAGATGGAAGGTGTGGATAGGCCGCCTCGACAACTATTTTATAGCCACCAGAGAAACTGATGGGGCAGTAAAGAGGTCACTCCTGTTGCATTTTGCGGGAGATTAAATATACAAGCTGTTTGCACATCTACCGAATACAGGACCACAGACGGATTACGACGCGGCGGTCAGGGCATTGAATGCTCATTTTGACCCCCAGCTCAACCCAGATTACGAGCGGTTTAAACTACGACAAGCTCGGCAGAAAGAGGGAGAATCAATGGACACATTCCACGCTCGCCTCCCGGAGTTAGCCAGCACGTGCACTGAGGATGACCAGGTGAAAGAAGTGACAGCGCAACTCATTCAAGGATGCAGGAATAAAACTTTGCGGACTCTCATCCTTTGACAACCTCGCATATCTCTGGAAGATATACTAATCCTAGCTCGCTCACACGAGCTTTCAGATGTCCAGGCGTCCGCGATGGAAGCCGCCCTCAACTCAACAACTGAACAAGCAGTGACCATCAAAACTGAGCGGAGGACGAGGGAGGTGGCCCAACAGGAATTTGCGACAATCACAATGCGGATATTGCGGGAAGGAAGAACACCCACAAGACAACTGCCCGGCAAGAGGAAAAACATGCACGAAATGCGGCATCCCCAACCATTTCGCATTTCGCCCCTTCCTGCAGAAAAATAATACTTCCAACAATGCAGACACCCTTGCACCTCGGTGCAAGGGTACATGCATTGGCACTAGCCACCAAATTATGAGCCAGCACTGGCTGAAAGGTCAGAAACGCACTATATGACGTAAAATCCTTTCAGATTGGCGTAGGGCAGCTCAGCAAAAAGACTTGCGACTCTGCCCTATGCCAATTTTTGGTGAATGAGGCGCCAAATTTTTGTTTTGTGTTTGGCTGTACCCTCTCGATAAGGCGATATGAACTGTGGCCAGGCCGCCACCTCTATTGCTAGTCCTTTTTCAGTAGGACGATGGGGAAAAAGAACCAGCACTTGGGTATTCGCTAAAAGTTCCTTTGAAACTACTACTTGTAAATAGGGTTTCGCTCAGGACAGAGCAAATTTGTTGTCAATCTTATTTTGCTGCTTTAGATTCCACTTTGTGCAATAAGTACCTCTCCACCTGGTATCTCTTTTCTTTATCTGGGTCATACAGGAAGGATCTCTTGACATCTGCGCGCGCCCAGGCGTTCTGGTTCCTCTAGCAGTTATTGAAATACGTAGCATGTTGTCATACTCACATGATAAGCAGAGCTGGATTTCTGGCAGAGGGTGCTAATAGCGCCATTAGCCAAGGGGATCTTACAAAGGGTCAAATTGAATTACTCTTCATCAAAGACTCCCCACATCAACCAGATGTGAAAAATTGGAGAGATGGTCTGGTCAGTCTCTGTGTACTGTTGAAGCGTTGTGGACGATGTTTTTCGGAACATGGGGATAGTAACACCAGTAAGAGGGGGTTATTTTGAGTGCTTGTTTTGTAAAAAATAATTAAATGTGGGTGGGGGGCTAAAGGTTTTGTTAGGAACCCACTGCTGGTGTTACTGAATGCTGGAGTTGCGAATTTCTAATGGCTACCTAGTTTTTATCCCACTGTATACCTTTTTTTCCCACCACTTTACTCTTCCTGTCTCTTTATCTCATTCTTGCAGGTTCCTATTTCACACCTGCTTTCGTCCTTTATCACTATCTTCCTACTTTCTCTTCTTCCTTCTTTCCCCCTGCCTCTGCCTTTCTCTCGCTTTTCGCTCAGAGTCAATGTACCTCTACCGAAAAATGAGTGTCAGTGCTTACCTACTACAACCATTCGCACAAATTACACCATAAGTTTCATTTATACGTAGATATGATTACGTGGATATATTTCACTGAGGGAATTATTTACTACGAAGTGGTGGAGCGCCGTGCTAGCGTCCTTGGCATAACGCCACAGTCCGCCACTTCTGAAATACAGGGCTGAACCAGATTTACAACAATATGGTGCAGCCCTGCGTTTCCTCATGCGCTGGTGTTACATTTAGCAGCCTAGCACCAACGCAGGCACCCTTGCACCAAGGTGTAAGGGTGGACGTGTTGAGGGGAAGATTGTTTAAGTGCAGGAAGGTCTTCCTCCCTATACAGAAACAATCTTTAAATCGTGTTTTGTAACTTCTATGTGTTCTGCTTAATGCACCACACATAGAAGTTGCAACAAGCTATTTTTTTTGTCGATTGTTTATATGCAGGAAGGGTCACCTTCCTACACATAAGCAATCAATGGCCTTTAGCTGTTTCTATGTGTGATGCACAATGCAGCACACATGGAAACAGCGAAGACGAGGAGAAATGAAACATTTCTCCTCATTGCGCCTGTTTAAGACCAGGTTTTCCCTGGTCTTAATTTTCCTGCTGCCCTTATATTTACGCTGCCCTTGTAAATATGGAGTAGCGTCAAAATCAATGGGTGTGGCAGTGGAACTTTCACTGCAACACCCATTGCCCACCCCTTTCATGCTAAGTGTAACGTGAAAGGTGGCCTTATTCATAAGGCAGCGTTAAGCCACGTTAAGTGCATTATCGCTGCTTTGTTAATAAGACGAAGCCTCTATCGCCACAACAATGTCCAGAAAAGTGACGTTATAGTGGCGAATGGGGCTTGTAAATATGCCCCTGAGTCACTCATGGTTAAGGTCATAGTAGCATTCTGTTCTTCACTACACCTAGAAGAGCGCTTTTTTAACCTTCAATTGACCTTTTTTTTTATAGTTTCCAACATCAATGGGCTCTAGAGTTGCTGTGAGCTGACCTTTTATAGCCAGGTTCTTGTTGTAGGACCATCTACTGGGTTTGCAATGGAAAGCACCAAAGCGTTTTAGGCAATGGCAATGTTGTTAGCAATGTTCAATTTGCGTACCCTGATCTCATGGCCATTGTTGGTAATTGGTACGTTTTTGATGGTTTTGGTGCATTTGTCTTGGTGTGGTTAAGTAAAATCTTTTGTGAGTGTTGTGGAAAAGCACTGAGCTGTCAGATATTTATCTACCTTGATTGGTGTAACACCAACAGGCCACCATGAGGCAACCTGTGATCTTTCTAGGATATACATAAGTGCATACACATGTACATGTAAGACGAAGAATGAGAGCTATATGACAATTTCAATCATATCTTTACAAATTAGAGGAACAATACTATTAAGGGTCAGATGCTGGGAATCAAAACCTTCATATTGTAGTTGCGTTGATCCTTCAGTCACTTCACAGTCACTGGTGTACATTGTGTTACACACACAGCCTCCTCTCTGAAGGGTTGAGAAAGCGTTACTTAAACATACAATACTTGTTTTATCTATTTAAAACAAACTACTTTCTCGCTCTCTTTTTAATTTTTGCATAAATGTATATTCGTAACAAGCAGGCAAACTATACGTTTACCAACTTAAAACATCCAAAGGGATGTATCAGTAAAACGTCAATTCCTTTATTCAAGTTAAGCAAAGTTTGCACCTTATAAACCCACATTGTTGTGGGTCAAGAGAGGCGTGAAAGGAAAGCAGCTATCCCAATGTATTTATTTTATTTTGCAGATTTCTATAACGCTTGGTCACCCAAGGCTTAGATGCGCTTTATTGGTTAACAACAAATGCTACAGAAGGTCTTACATAAACTGATAAGTCGTTGAAGTAATAAGTGTGACATAGGTTTAACAACAGCTTAAAATAACCAAGTTTTCAGGCCCTTACAAAAAGTGGTTAGGGAAGTGTAACTTCTCAGGGAATCAGGAAGATTATTCCATAGCTTTGGGCCCCGGTAAGGGAAGGAACGGCCACCTATCTGGGTCCTTTTGAGTCTGGGAACAGTATTAAGAGATAGATTGCTCAAGCGCAATGCGTGGGAGGTGGGTAAGGAACCACAAGTTTTTGGAGGTTCTGAAGTCCAGAATCAGAGCTGATGTTATCCATAAAGCAAAGGGGCATATTTTCAAAAACGTTTGATAACTACCGCAAGAGTAGCTTATCGCAACTCACCACATCGCAGTCCATCGTGGGTAAATAACTCTTTGTCAACGTGGTATTCCCAAGCCAGCGGCAACATGCGCGTCAAACCAACGTGTAAAAACCAATGCGACGTAGCAAAAATGCAAAACACCAAAAAAGCAGCTATGACTCCAATCGCGATAAAAAAACCAGAGAAAACCAGCCACGGGCCTGCACAATCCCCACGCAACATGCAGGAAAATGCACTACAAAACGTGAAAAAACAAACATACAAAAGCCAAACAACAGAGTCAGCCGGAGCAAGTGCAGAGGACAACCAGAACCCCACAAGCCCCCCGGAGGCCCAGCCTGGGTCTTCGTGGTCAGGGAAGGGCAAGGTGAAGAAGAGTAGGAAGAAAAGGTTCAGTCCGCAGGAAAACAGGATCCTGATAGTGGAGGTGATAGAACACCATCAACTACTGTTTGTCACCTCCACTGTGTCACTGGGAACTAAAAATGGAATATGGCAGACCATCGTGGACAAGGTGAATGCAGTCGGAGTGCTGAAGAGGACAATGGACGAGGTCAAGAGGTGCTGGAATGATGTCAAGTGCAAAACCAAGCAGAAGCTCGCAAACCACCCGGAAGGAAGCAATGCAGACTGGAGGTGGCAGTCCAGCGCCACAGGATGAGCTGGACGAGATGGAGGAAATGGTATCCACAGTCATCAGTGGGGAGACGGTGGCAGGAGTTGGGGGCCCGGACACTGCTCATCAGGACCAGACACAACAGCAACAGGGTGAGTAACGACCAGGGACTGGGGGAACGGGGGGGATGGGCACAACGGCACACATGCACAAGTAAGCACAGCACATCATCAGACAAACCATACCCCAGACCCTCAACTCCCACCAAGATACCAATGCACCCACAAATGTCACATACCAGCACTGTATAAGCACAGAAGGCAGAGGCACACCGCATGTAAGGGATCAGGGGCAGCCAACTCAGAGCTGCAGGGGCGACTCCCCCAAAATGCGGCACACACATCACATGCAGAGCACAACAACATTGACAACGATGTGGCACAATCCGCAACATGTCCACAACAGAAATGGGGACACAACTGGTCCCGCTTGTGTGAAGTAACTGGCCAATCACGTATGGCATCGCAGGGAAATGTGAGTTGACAATGTACAAGTACAAACACACATCCGTGAAGTGGTCGAAATGTCCACTGTCCCACATCACTTAGGCAGCTGACTTCCCCACAAACAGCCACAATGTACGCTCTCATTCAGTCTGCATGTAAACATGTACATGTGAACACAATGTTAAACTGCATCTCCCCTTCACATTGCAGAGGGAAATACAACACCTGCAGAGCAGTTCCAACCTCTCTTCTCTGATGACGAAGAGGACAACCAGACCTTCGACTCCGACGCCCTCCAACAGCTCGTGGAGAGCCTCCGAAGCCCACTTCCAAGAGCAGGTCAGCCCAGCTGCTACGAGGAGAACCCACCCCCTGCACAGTACACACAGCAGGCAGCACCCACCACCACAACTGACTCCCAGGACCCCCACGACCAACACATGGCCTTCCAACTCCGTGTGTTGGGGTGCCAGGAGAAGCTGGCCGAATAGGTGCTGGTGGGGTTCAACCGCATGGCAGCCAAACTAGATGCCATACGTGGGTGTCTAAGTCCCATCAAGGACCACTCACAGTCCCTAACGGACACCCACAGTCCGCTCCATGCTCTCCAATGAACCATGGCTGACATCGCCCGTGTCCTGACTCAGAGGCAAGAACGACTGGCTAGTCATAGTGGCTCCAGCAAGGTCGCCCGGGAGTTGGGACTCATGTGGAGGCTCGTGGAGGACAGGGAGCATAAGCGTGCGGAAACAGCGGCTGACATGGCTGCACACCAGCGAGAGTTGTCTGGGTCCCTCAATGCCATAAAGACCATCCTCATGGCATTGCTGCCACAAGGCCTGGCGCAGATGCATGCTGCTGCTACTACTCCATCCACATCTCCGGCCCCTGATGTGTCAGTGCCACACAGTGCGGCAGACATTCCAACTCCGGCCCCTGCGGTGTCACTGCCACACAGTGCTGGAGACAGAACACCACCACCCACATGTGAGGCACCGGAAACAGCAGAGGACGAAGATGCGGGTGAATCTGGCCTCGTGGTCATAAGGAAGCGGTAGCATCCATGTCCGCCATATGGCCTGTTAATGCTTGGTTCAGCCCTCAGCATCATCCCCTTCCAGTGTCCCCCGATGCATTCTGCGACGCTCACCATGGACCTCGACATGGACTGCCATATTCTGTCTGGTCACCCATGACACAGATATCAGACTGCGGACTGGACTCCTCCACTACTGAGGAACATGTCATGCACAGAAGGACTCTGGATGGCCCGCCACGGGCCGACGCTGCAAGATGGGCTTTGCATGGCCCTGTACTGCTCTGCATACAACACTCCATTGAATGTGCATTAAACATTCATTTTCACAACGATGTGTCATGTCTATGATCTTGCAAGTGTGGAGGCATGAATGCATGTAGGGTCATTGATTGCACCTTACGTCCAAGTTGCTCATGTTGTGGGACTTGGGTCACAGGGTGACACATTGCCTATTGCGTGCCAGGTGGCACTGACACTAGATCGGGGAAACACGCATTTGTTACTTCCTTGTCCAGGCCAGAATGGAAGCATGCACAGAGCCCTGGGGTCATTGTTCACACACCTACGCTGGACTGGCATACGTCAGGCCAGTCCACTCCTCTCACAGGGGGGGGGCGACAACGCTACATGTCCCAGGTCTTCCCTGTAGAGATCTGCTGCTCACAGGTCTAGTTGTCCGCATGCCACGGCCACTCCCTCACGGCTGGTTCACACCCACACCACACCTATTCGGCACCGGCGTCACAGGACATGTGACCGTGCCAATAAAAGGGGCCTGGCGCACATACTGGACGCCATTTCCGCTCTCCAAATGGGTGTGTCTCCGTGTTTGTATCCTTTATGCATGAGGGCCCAGGGCCCTGCCAGGTCACATTGCCCAGTGCCGGTGGTGACATGATGGCGTCCGCACCACGGGGCTCAATCATAAAGGGTCCATGGCTAGCGGTGCACAGACTTGGTGGCTTGGTGGCACCGCATGCACTGCGGCAGGCACAGGCACACTGCCACGGGACGGTGTCTTTCTGTGCACTGAGATAGGGGCACCTTCAGTGCTGAGCTGGTATGCAGCCTGCGACGATGCGCCATGCGGGCGTTCCGGAATGGTGGTATTGGTGTGAGCCCTGCTGGACCACAGTGTAGGCCTGAGCCAGCAGGCAGTGCGTGCCTCCAGCCACGTGGTGTCGCCTCACAGTTCACAGAGTTAGTGGCACCTATTGGACTGAGCGGGTGTGCAGTCTGCGATGATGTCCCATGCACTGATGTGTTCTCTGCCATTGCGAAATCAAGACCCAGAATCATGTGTGTGACCTGGTGGCCTGCGGTACGTGGCTGCATGATGTGGAGGGTGCCATGGTCGTGGGCCACGGGCTTGGAGATCCAACCGGCACGTGGTGGGCCCTCTTGGAGACACGCCGGTGGCGGAAGGTGAGCAGTGAGGCCTGGTCGCGCAGGGGCGGACAGTCTCCTCTGGGCAGCGGGAGGGACTCGGGTGCAGCAGCCTGTGTGCGCAGGTGCGGGCAAGCGGTGATGGCGTGTGCTACTGTATAGACTCTGCCATTCATGTCTCTGGCAACTGCTTCAGACGAGTGACCTGGGGGATTGCAGTGTGTGCCGGCACGTGGTTGGAGACACACCCGTGGCTGCGGGTGAGCAGTGGGGCCTGGGTCCACAGTGTCGGCACTCTCTCTTTCTATCTCCCTCTCTCCCTCTCTCTCCCACTCGTTTCTCTCTCCCTCTCTCTTTCTCTCTCCCTCTCTTTCTCTCTTTTCTCTTTTCTCTCTCCCTCTCTCTTTCTCTCTCCCTGTCTCCCTATCTCTTTCTCTCTCCCTCTCTCTTTTCTCTCTCCCTCTCTCATTCTCTCTCCCTGTCTCCCTCTCTCTTTCTCTCTTTTTTCTCTCTTTCTCTCTTTTCTCTCTCTTTCTCTCTTTTCTCTCTCCCGCTCTCTTTCTCTTTCTCTCCCTCTCTCTTTCTCTCCCTCTCTCTTTCTCTCTCCCTCTCTTCCTCTCTTTTCTCTCTCCCTCTCTCTATCTCTCTCCCTTTCTCCCTCTCTCTTTCTCTATCCCTCTCTTACTTGCACCACTGTATTTCTGGAGTCCTTTTAACCTTTTTTTTCACTGGACCTTGTTTTAACCATTATTGTACTGTATAAATGAATTTGAATTGACTGTGTTTCCATTTTGCTGGGGGTGGGAATCGAGCTCTGCCAGGGAACCTCCATTGATTGACACCGCAAAACGGAATGCTGCGCAAACGCGCAGCGGACGTGCGCAGCTGGCGCGCCAAAGGTGTGCCTATGGCAAGCCCGTCTGCGCCCGTCAGCGTCCCGGAGGAGTCCGGGGCCGGAAATGCTGCCAGTTACCCACTCCGGTGTAGCGACACAGTCTTCTATAGCAGGTCAGATCTGCTAAAAATTGGGAAAGAGGTGGGAAACTGTGCTCCTCAAAGTATCAGGATGACTGAGAATATACACCCATGAATTCACTGTAATTGGGTGGTTGATCCCCCAACAGCATTGATAATGGTGGAAGTGTAGTTGAGAAAAGCAATGATTCAGCTCTGGACCGGGTCTCAGGCGGTAGTGGCCCCTTAAGGTTCTACTCCTGAATACCCGCTCCATTAAAAAACATGAAGCTCAACTCTACGACTTGCTACTCGAGTCTGCCCCCGATGTAATGTTTGTGACTGAAACATGGTTTGATGAGGGCTCGAATCCCACGATTGTGGGGGCTATCCCTCCGGACTGTCGGATTATAAGGAGGGATCGTCCATTGGGAAGAGGGGGCGGAATTGGCATAATCTTCAAAAATTCATATTCATGCTCTCTTTTACCGACGCACGATATCGAGGATGCTGAAAGCCTGAGTTTCTTGCTTACTGTCTCTGACCATCAATGTATTGCCGGTATCCTCATCTATAGGCCACCCGGTCAGGTAGGCAAGTTCATTGAGTCTCTCACTCAAGCAATCTCCCCACTCACTACCAAATATAGGCATTGCCTACTGTTAGGAGATTTTAATATTCATATAGATGATCCATCTGACTCTGAAGCTTTACAGCTGCTGGATTCTTTGGAGATTCTGGAGCTGTCCCCTTATATCCACTTCCCCTCTCATGAAAAGGGCCATACCTTAGATCAAATATTCTCTAACATTAGGGTGGAAACAGAGACCCCACAACCGTTAGTGTGGTCGGATCATTTCCTTCTGACCTTTAAAATCTCTAAGACTCTACCCCATTCTCAATCTAGGGACAAGTCCGGCCCTTGCGCCTTTAGATCTTTTAGCCAGGTTTCCCCTGAGAGTCTGAGAGCAGCTTTGGGTCAGCACCCGATTTCTTTTAGTGACAACCCTGAGATTGACGCTCTTAGTCTGGAGAAGTGGCTTGAGGAGCGGGTCACCGAGTTGGCGCCCCCCACCGTGCGTAAGGCTAAAACTGTCCGTCCCTCTGCGCCATGGTTTACAGAAACCTTAAGGAAAAGCAGGAGTGCCTGCAAACGACTTGAGAGAGTGTGGCGCAACAAGTTTGACCCTAAGGACAAAGCTATTTATAAGCAAGCTCTGAAAGCTTATTTTAATAATGTGCGTACCGAAAAGAAAAACTTTTTTGCCTTGAAAATAAGGGGCGCAGCTAATAAGAGTAAAGAAATTTTTTAAATTGTGAAGGATTTCTCATCCCCTAACGTTGTATGTATGCCTTTTATTCCCACCTCCGCTTGGGTCCATCAGATGGCCAGGTTCTTCTGTGATAAGATCTGCCTTATACAACAATCATTTGATGCTATGGCCCCTTCTGGAATTGGAGAGACATGGGGTGTGGACCCCTTGCTTCCTGGGGTTAGTCACTTGTTGACCCAATTTCCTCCCATCTCTTTGGATAAATCCCTTGAGATCATGGTATCAATGAAGTCAGGATCCCCCTCTGACCCATGTTCCGCAAAAACTTTGAAGAACATTACAAAGTCTATAAATCCTGCCGTTAATTCAGTTTTAAATGCTTCGCTTGGAAAAGGAACTGTCCCTAACTGTTGGAAAAAGGCAAATATCATTCCTCTCTTAAAGAAATCCACAGCTGACCCGGCAGTTGCATCCAATTATAGGCCCATATCCCTGTTGCCTTTCTTTTCTAAGGTACTCACAAAGTACGTTAGTACAGTGCTAACAGACTATGTGGAAGTAAACCATGTTCTTCACGATAGTCAGTTAGGCTTTAGGGCCACTCTTAGCACAGAAACAGCACTGCTGGAAGTTTCAGAAACCATTAAAACTCAATTGACCCACTCACAGACGGAAACAAATAAAAATTGGCTTTCCTCATGCAATGGGATGGAGAAGAATGCTTGGCAAAGGTCACGCACAGTGAAGTAGACAGCTTCGCAAGGAATCTGAAAAAGGATCACAGACGGATTCGGTACCGCAGGAGAACATGGAATCACAATGGCATTGATTTTTCTAAGATCCTGAACTATGCGGTACTTTACGCTTGGCTTTTGCAATCCCATGATGGACGAATTGCATGGACTTCCTATGATCACCCTCAATATGCTCAGCGCAATCATGGAATCAATCGCAGGTGTAATTCCTGCCACCGTTTCTGGGGTCAAGTTGTACTGGGGTGTTCTCGGAAACTCTGCATTAAGCTTGATCTGTATGCGGACTTGCTGGACTCCTCGAATCAGTCCTATCTCTTCCCACTATGAAGTCCCAAACCACCAGAGAGAAAGTGTCTCTCAAGTCCAGCAGCATGTCCTCCACGGTCAGTAGAGGAAACATGTCCATGCAATGGTTCTAATTCGCTAGCTTGAAAGCGATGTCATCATCATTAGTCCGCAACTCAATTCCCTTTGATGTACAATAGATGGTATAATTTCAATTTGTACTAAATATCACGCCCTAACAAACAGACTGGACTTGAATCACACACCACGAACTGGAGATGATCCTGGAAGGTTCCGATTTTCACCAGCACCTCTTCTGTCAGTGGCTTTGTCATTCTTTTTTTGGCAACTCCTACAACTTGGATTGATTTTCCCGAGAGGGGTAGATTTGGAACTATGCAGATCCTACAGTAGAGGGTGTTGCACCAGTATCAATCAAGAATGTAATGGGATGACCACCTACGTCTGCCTCTACATATGGTCCATTTCGGTCTACCTCTAAGACTGCTCCAAGAGTACAGTCTTTCTCCCCCCTCAGGCACCGTCATTGGGACGGGTCCTGATCAAACCCATCTAGCGCTTCCATAAAGGCCATTGGATGGTATGTTCGATTATGCTGTGAGATTCTCAGAGGTTGCGGCACTTGCACAAACTGAGTTTGATTCACCCATATAGGATTTTGGCCTTGTCACGGTATTTACTACATCTAGCACTTGCACGAGGTCTCCTTCCTGCGCCTGATTTGCTGGATTCAAGTGACACTCGTGCTTCCAGTACTCGATATTGTGACAAAAATGACAAGCAGATGTCTTTTTCAGCATAGCAATATCTATTCCTGTTTTGGGATCTATAGGGAAACCTCTCCCTCTTCCTTGTCCGACTGCACACAGTTTTTTCTGAACATCTCCTTGGCCATTCCCCTGATTTCGGCCTACTAGTCCTCCGGTTGCCTGCAACTGATATCCCCTTTGTGAGTTTCGCAATTGAACAAGCATTAACTTGTCCTTTATCCTCCTATGCTTGGAATCCACTTATTCGCTGCAATACCTGGCATACTGTAGAATTTGGTCCACAGACCTTTTTGCCAGCAGATCCAATTTTGCTGGATCATGAGTCTAATCTCCGGTCTCAATCCTGTTAAAAATTTTGAGACAAATTGGCCCATGTCTTTGGGGTAAATTGTATCCAACCCACTTTATTGCTTAAAGGCTTGCAAGAGCCTCTCGTAATAGGCATGAACTGATTCTTTAGTACCTGTGTCGCTCGATCTACCTTAACCCAATCGATGTCTTGTGGGCTAATTTGGACTGCAACCATGTGATCACCTGATCGGACGTTTTCATAACCAAGGGCGAAGAACCATGAGTTACAGGATCCCCCTCTGGCTTAGTAGCAGGCCAATCAATAGTGATTTTACATGCAGACCATAGATTATTAGGGACGACAATTTCAAACAGTGTATTCAGGTCAATCCACAACATTTTCGAGATTTTAACAAAGCGATCAACTTGCTTGTACCTTTGAGCCGGTTTCTCCCTCAGCCTAGGAAAGACATTTGTGACGGCAGCTAAATCACCTCTACTGCAAGGAACGTGTACATACCCTCCACTAGGCTCTTCTCGAAATGGATACGCCTCAACTCCCGGTGTTCCCCCTCCTGGAGGTAGCGTTTCCCCTGTCATTTTTTGAACGCTTTTCTTCTTCAACCACCTTTCCTCCCACTGAGAAACCATACTCCAAGCCCGTATTCCTATAATCAATTCCCCGATGTGTGTATTCAATCCTGTCACTCTCTTTTCCTCTAGCTCCGGGTCACAGTAGTTGAGCCTATGATTTCCCCGCAGCAATTTTGTTCAAGACAGGTCTACATCATATCTATGAGCCAATTCTGACAACTTCTCATGTGCTCGTCTCGCCTTACAGGTAACATACTTCGTTAAAAATAACAGATCATCTGGCTCATAGGGCTCTATTCTTTCCAAAGGTAAATTCCCACTGATAATCTTGTCTACCTCAGTCTTCAACCTCACCACATCCAATAGTTTCACCTTTACTGCAGCCTAGATCATTCCATCATTGACTCGATGTACTGTTCCGACCTTCCTTAATGTTGTTATGTTCTCTCAGCCATGTCTCCAAGTCAGTAACATCTAAGACATGTTGGTTTCTGGTAGTTCCCTGACTTGCACTTTGTTCTGACGCCACACCTACTGTTCCCCTCACTGGAGTTTCCCACATTCTAAAGTCTGAGCTCATGTTCACCATGGGTATAGATTGTATAGTACTGGAACCAATGCGTATTCCCGATGGATCAGAAATAGCTGGTAAAGGGGTACTAGATTCCACAGGCACTAGAGACGGACCATTTCTGTTTGTGGTCCCTGATCTTCCCAATCCAATTCCCTCTGCCTGTACAGGCTGCCGCTGACTAAGGTTTTCCACTGAGCTCGGGTCATACACAGAGACGACAGGGCCAATGGTGACCGGCACTGTAAGAGCTTCCAATAACCATGAAGTAGCGTTGACTTCTCTTTGTTTCGCATTTCCCAAGGAGGACACTCCTGTACCCCCTACTCCTGCAGATATCCTTCCCACAACTCCTGTACTAGGACCTGTTTGAGCTGCTGACATACTCTCCATGCTCCCTGTATTTGCCAATTCTCACCTACCCTCCTCTGAGTGTGGATTGTAAGGCGGACGATGCTCCGATAGCAACCTATCCAACCAACTGTCGAACGTATCACTCCCATGGTTTCCATTTCCCCCTCTGTTCCTATTCTGATAATCTCCCTCTCTTACCAGCATTGGATACAACCTTTCCCCTTCAGTGCTGTCCACTCTCCATCTCTTAAGCTGTGCATCCCATTGTGCTTCCTGACATGCCCTCAAAGCTTTCTTAATCTTTTCTTGGTCATTTTCACTGTTCTTTGCATGTGCTGCCCCTATCCATGTGTATAGCGCCTCAAACTGTGTTGGTCTAGGCAACGGTCACAGTGCAAACATCTCTCCTCTCAACTGGTGTAACACATCCAATTGGAATGAACCATAGCACGGAAATGCCAATTCCCCTTTTTCTCATTGATTTTGGGCCAATTTTGAAGCCAAATTAAAGTATGGAATCCTACTTTTGTCGCCATATAATGTGTTGGAGTATACTAGGGTGGTGCTTCTTTGCTCACTCAAGTAATGATTTCTTCATCACCCCTGAACAGATCCCGTAATACCCTAAAACACCACATGATTTGATCACTTGTTAGTCAAATTTTACGCAGAACAAGATTTTCCTAACCACAACTTCCTGATGAATGCCAACCTATCCCAGTGCGGCCTTGCACCAACCGACCTATCGCTGTGCAGCACACTGTGATGTTACCTTTACTCCTCTCAGTGGCTCACCTCTTTCACAAACTCTCTCTACACATTCACTCACACAATCATCTTAAACTCTGTAATTGTCTGCCATCTAAAAGATGGATAGAATTCAGTTATTTAAGAACATTAACACACGGCAACACTCCACCTGCGCTGGTCACCCGAATCAGTATAGTTCACCTCTGTACACAAGGTTTATCAAACGATTCCCATATGTTCCATTCACACAAATTTCCCTGTCCTAGGTGAAACTGTCAATGACGTCTCACGACAACTCCTCAATTCTTAGGTCAGACAATCACAATAAGTCGGTGTCTTCTATACCATTTAATATATCCCGGGATCTCATGCCATTTCAGGACCTGAAACTCAAATCTCAATCCTTGGACCATGTCTGGCCCAAAACCACATTCACTCAACTCTCACAATAACTCTGTCCGAGATCACACAATCACTTCATTCCCACAATCTATCACACAACACATCCTCATTGATACTCACTCCTCTGTTCGCTGCTGTTCTCGCCGCACCGTCAAGCTCCGTTAGTCTCTGCCAAATTCCGTTCTTGATCATTGGCCTCTATTTTGGGGCTCTGGGGTTCTAGGTCTCTTTTTCTAGAGTAATTCTGGATTCTGCCCTTGCTTCATGTGAGAACCAGCCTACACTGCTACCAACTGATCTGTTCTAGAGTCACAAGTCAATGGTTCTTTTTCTCAGCATGAAAGTGTTGAGGGGAGAGATATCATTAACAATGTCAATCAATTCAAATGCAGTTTCTCTAGTCACATAATAACAACAGACCATTAAATAAGGTTAGTTCATTTATTACAAAGCCAAAAATAACTGGCCATAAAGACACCTCAAGACGAGAGTGTAGAAATACATTGGAATCAACATAAAGCCAAATCTGCGGGTAAAGTTGAGTCGTTGCAACATGCGTAAGACAATAACTCAAGAAATAGGATGCAGAGAATCAAAAAGCAAGAATCCAAATTTCCCTGCATTGAGGGTTGATCAAAATAAAGCATTAATCTTTCCCTACACCAACGTGACATCCCTATTTAAGCATTCTTTGTGGCAGGATAGAGAAAAGGTGTCAGCATGTGAAGTCTTCTTTAGAAGTCTCTCCACACCAGTAAGTCAGGTAGCATGAAGCTATTGAGACAGAGCTTGTTCTAAGATGCTTCTCTCCAAAGGTAAAGAAGAAGTGGGCTCTTTCCCTATTTGCAATATTCCGATATTACAGGTATCTTCCCAGGATTCCTTTTTGGTCACGGGATCCACTCAGACCAAGTTCTTATAGGTAGTTTTCCATAGGACGGCGATGTTCCTTAACAGCAACAAGATGATCTTGATTCCCAGGACTTCTCCGGTGTGAAAATACAACAGTTCTCCTTATCGGCATTAACTCCCAATGTATCCTCTTCTCTCCATGCCTAACTCCTAAAACAAAGACATTATTCTAACTAACAAGGGCGCTTCTTCCACCTGCAACACAAATGTGAGAAAGAACAAAATCCACAGCACACATGAAATTCAAACCGTTAATTCTAAAGTGAGGGCTTCCAGGGAAATGTGTTTTAGGCCTACAAGATTCAGCTAACATAAGAGAAATGGCGCATGAGCTTTATGGCATTGCATGGTATATAAGGCACATTCGGTTAATATTCCTACCTACATATAAAATAACATGATTAATAGGCACGCTTAATAATGAAAGCACAAATTCTTCATGTGTTTTCTGCTAGTTACATTTGATTTCTACATTAATTCTTCACATTTATTATTCAATTGCCTAAATAAGTCACATTTTACGTTATTACATTTCAAGATCCTAACACTTTATGTTAACACGACAAAGGATTATATGCGGTTGCACTCTACACGTGTGATTCTAATGCACCCCTACAAATGAAAATGAATTTTGCACTACATTACTAGCAAATGACAGTGTTTTTTTAGTTTATAATGTTACCCTTTAAAATGTAACCACCTCTCATCCATTGGACAATTTAGAACCTTACTACATGACCCACATGCTGCACCACCACCCCTGACTCGTACACCTTACGCCATAAACACACGCAAACAACATAAGCGACGTGCCACACCTCACAACTTTGCTTCCCCATGTCTACTGCACAACAATGTTACACCACGAAAACAACACAGCACACCAACTCACTCTCAAACACCATCTCCACCACATACACACACACACAGACCCATCAAAATGCCTTCTTAGCATGCTGGATGAGGAACATGATCAGAACAGCTACACGATTGCTATCCTAATACAGCTAATGCCAGCACTAAAAACACACCTGCTACAAACACACACAATACTGTTCACTCTACTACAAAACAAAGTCTCACTATCACCAAAGGCCATTCTCTAACCTGTCTACTAATAAATGCTCGATCCCTCTCTAAAAACAAACATCACATCTACGACCTTCTCACAGATGCAAAATCAGACATACTATTCATAACTGAATCATGGTTGGGAGATGATATGGCTCCAGTCCTGCATGAAGCCATTCCTCTAGGCTATCAAACGATCACCCACAATCGTATAGGCAAAAAAGGAGGTGGTCTAGCTGTTATGTTCAGGCAAACATTACATATCACTAAAGTTGACGACATCTCCATAAAGAATTGTGAGGCTCTTCTAACAAGATGCAATACTACAACGTCTTCATCCTGTTACTTCCTGCTCCTTTACAGACCTCCGCCTAGCAAGGCGACATTGCCAGACGCACTTCTAGACACAGTTTCAAACCTGATAACAATGCACTCCAACTTATGCATTCTGGGTGACCTCAACATTTGGTTTGACAAACCCAATATGACCCATCCAAAAACAATAATCACTGGCCTAGAGGCACTGCACCTGCATCAGATTGTCCACAAACCCACACACATCGCTGGACATATCCTAGATATCATTTATGCTAATACTGAACTAGTTACCTTTCAAACTATAACTCCAGTCACATGGTCAGACCACCACTTGCTTGCTTTCCAACATAAAACAACACTAACGGACTCACCTAAAACTAGCTTACATCCATCCACCTATCGGCCGTGGAACAAACTCAATTTGGAACACTTGGAAACACAACTAACATCAAGTAAAAATCTGGAAACAATAACTTCGGTTCAAAATCTATATGAGTGGCTACGGGAAGCTTTTGACACCCTGATACCAATCAAAACCACACAACAGCACAAAAGAAAAAAAAGTGCCTTGGAGAAACTTAGAAATAAAAGAAATGAAACAACAAGTTAGAAAGCTGCAACGTACCTGGCTCAAAACAAACGCCAAACAAGACAAACTTCACCTACAAAAAATGTACAGATTATACAAGTCAGCTATCAAAAAAGCTAAGAAAAGGTACTATTCAGACAGAATTCAAAATGCTAAATGTGCAAATAAAGAATTCTATAAAATACTCAATGAATTTCGCAAACCAAATTGCCTAGAAGGAACTCATCCTGTTACTCCAGATTTCACAGACAAACTGGCAAATTATTACACAGACAAAGCAGACACATTGGGCTCGTACTTAAAACATAAACAAAGCACCAGCACTAACCCCTGTACAAAACAACAATCCAAGAATAACCCAGCCTCTCCGTTCCTTCCAACACATCTCACACAATGAATTTATGGACCTGGTCAAAGCAAGCAGGCGTCCTGGCAGCCCTTCTGACCCCTGTCCACCACAAACTTTCAAGACAATCATTTTAACAACCTCTGCTGCCACTCCAGTAAGAAGAATCATCAACGATTCCTTAACTATCAGAATATTTCCAGAAGTACTCAAAAAATCACACATCCGCCCTTTACTGAAGAAAACAAACTTGGACCCGCTGAACCCTGACAACTACAGACCCATTACAAATGGACCGTTCCTGGGCAAACTGATAGAAAGAGCAGCGTTCGCCTAGATGTCACAATTCATTGAAGAGAATGACATACTCTCAGACTTCCAAACAGGATTCTGTCCGGGAAGAGGCCCTGAATCTGCCCTCCTTGTCATATGGGATGACCTGAAGAATACAGTTGACCGCAGCGGGGTTGCTGCACTACTCCTCTTGGACCTCTCGGCTGCCTTTGACACGGTTGACCATGACACTCTGAAACAAAGACTCTATGAAGCCGGCATAGAGGGAACTGCTCTAGACCGGATCACGTCCTACCTTCGAAACAGAACTAATGTCATCCATACCCCACCTTTCTCGTCCAAACCATACTCCACAAAAGCAGGGGTCCCTCAAGGTTCTATCATCTCGCCCATGCTTTTCAACATCTACATGAAGTCATTACCGGTACTGATCAATCAATTTCACCTCACGTGCTATAACTATGTAGATTACATGCAAATACTCCTTCAACTGGAATGCCCCAAAGACATTGAAAAATCCCCAATTTTCAGTTGTCTCAGAGCCGTGGATCAGTGGATGACTTGGAGCCATCTCAAATTGAATGCTTCAAAAACAGAAATACTCACGTGTGGTGATAGGAAACATTACGACCCACTTGCCGCCTGGCCTGATGAACTGGGATCACCACTTAAATTATCGAAGGAAGTAAGAAACCTCGGAATGACCATGGACTCCAAGCTGTCGATGAATGCCCAAGTGGACAAACTAGCGAGATCAAGTTTTGTCACTATAAAAACGCTGCGATGAATTTTCCCTCATTTGGGATTTCCACACAAGGTCCAAGGTACCATCTCCCTTGTTCTGTCCAAACTCGATTACGCCAATAGCCTCTACCACGGAACACCTTTAACCACCATGAAAAGACTACAACGGATTCAGAACTCGGCTGCCAGACTACTCTTATATATCAAACCGCGAGACCACATCTCACCTGCCCTGAAAGCCCTGCATTGGTTACCGGTTGCCAGAAGATCCACATTCAAACTACTTTGTATCACCCACAAAGCAATACATGGGATGGCACGGCTCTTCATCAGGAATAAAATCACCAAACACATTCAACAAAGGAACTTACGCTCTAAAGGGGCATCTCGCCTCAAAATCCCAAGATACAAGAAAAAAACCATGGGTGGCACATCCTTCTCTGTTCAAGCAGCCAAACTATGGAACTCTTTACCCCCCAACATAAGATCCACCGACAACCACCTTATCTTCAGAAAACTACTCAAGTTGGCTCTTCCCCACATAAGCACCATACGCAAACAGAAATTTACAGCATATTCCTCTGTATTTAAGCATTTATTTTCACTATAGATATGTACCTATCTTTGTGTATTGCTTTGTATAAACATGTAGAATAATTATGTTGTTAAATAAATAAATAAATAAATAAATAAAAATCATCTTTGGTCTATATGTACTTACCTCCATTGTGCATCTATGTACCTTCCATGTACTTGGATCTGCGTGTCTGTTACCTTTCTCCTGTAAAAGCATATCTAATGCACTACCCTATTTCTCATCCTGTACCTCTATCAATATCTTTAATCTATATATACTTACCTCCTTTATGCATCTATATACTTTCAATGTACTTATGGATCTATATATTTATCACTTTCTTCTAATTTAGCAGTTCAAATGCACTACCCTATTTCTCAGCCTATACTTCTCTCAATATATCCTCTGGCCCAACCTTCTGACTCATCTCAAACTTCTTTCTACTACTCTTTCCAATGCACTACCCTATCTCTCACCCTATACATCTATTAATATATCCCCTACATCCACTCTCTCATTTATCCCAAACCTCATACCACTACTATGATCCCCAAAATAACCCTTTCTAGACTCTCTCCCACTCTAACCCTCCTTGCATCATCTGACACCTCTTTTTAACTATACCGATCCCCCAAAACAAACCTTTATAAACTCTCCCCTCTGACTCTCCCCCTCAAAAACCTCTTTTTACTCATCCAAAAGCCTCCTCCTACTGCTATGACCTCGGGAAAATACAATAAAAAATCTCACTCTTCTGTCCCTCCACTAGCCTTTTCAATAAAAATAACAGACTAATATGTTCACTTCTCAATTTCCATATTCCACTATACTAATTCACCACTAATCCTTTATGGGTTCCAGAGTAGCGTGCTACTCGCCAATGAAGCGTTTCAACACCCCATCAGGGTTACTAGCGCTATATAAATGCAAACCTTTTTCCCTTTTCTACCCCTCCCCAACCCTTCTCAATCCAAATAACTGACTAACATATCCACCACTCAAATTACTTTCATGTTTCGCCATACTAATTCAACAGTAATCCTTATGGGTTACAGAGTAGCGTGCTACTCACCAATAAAGTGCTTCAAAACCCCATCAAGGGGTAGCAAGCGCTATATAAATACAAACCTCTTTCCCTCTTCTATCCCGCAACCTACCCTTCGCTATCCAAATAACTGAATAACATATCCACCACTCAAATGACTTTATACTTCACTATACTAATTTTCAACACTAATCCTTTCTGGGTACCAGAGTAGCGTCCTACTCGCCAGAAAAGCGCTTCAACACCCATCAGGGGTAACAGGTGCTACATGAATGCAAAGGTGCTACATGAATGCAAACCTTTCTTCCCTTTTATCCCTCCGCTACCCTTCTCAATCCAAATAACTGACTAATATCCACCACTCAAATTACTTTCATATTTCACCATACTAATTAGGCACTAATCCTTTATGGGTTTCCAGAGTAGCGTGCTTCAACACCCCATCAGGGGTAACAAACGCTATATAAATACAAACCTTTTTTTCCCCCTCTTCTATCCTTCTGCTATCCTTCCGAATCCAAGTAACTGACTAACATATCCACCACTTAAAATGTTCTTGCATGTTTCACTATACTAATCCAACACTAATCCTCTATGGGTCCCGGAGTAGCGTTCTACTTGCCGAAAAAGCGCTTTGACGTCTCGTCAGGGTTAGTAAGCGCTATATAAATGTAATTACAATTACAATACAATACAATAATCTAGCCTTGATAAGACCATAGCCTGGATGACTGTCCTTTGGGCTGAAAAAAGAAGAATCAACAAAATCTTTTTTAGTCATTTCATAATGGCAAAGCAAGTAGCAGTTGTTTTCGCCGTATATGTTATATGTTAAATAATAGGACTGAGGCTGAACCCTGTGGAACTCCCAAGGTAAGGAAATGTGGAATGCAAACTGCATTAGTTGAGAAGACCTGGAAGGTACGATCTGCCATGAAGGAAGTCAGCCATGCAAGAGCCATCCCTTTGAGACCTAGTTGAGTCAGTCTTTCTATGAGGATGTGATGTGACACAGTGTCGAAAGCCGCGCTGAAGTCTAATGGAATCTGCGCAGCTGTATCGCCCAAATCCAGGAGCTGTTTCAGATGTTCTGTGACTCCTATTCAATTCATGGCACTTATAAAGCTGCCTCCAAAGAGGTATCCAAGTGTTAGCGGAGCGCTCCAGAGAATGATCCAAAGGGCATAGGCCTAGATGCTCAATGGGCAGGAATCAAAGAGCAAGGTTTAGAGACTGTGTGGCATATGTACAAGAACTGCCGCAAACTAACGCTAGTTATCTGCAGTTTTCTTGACGTGGCCTATCACTAAAAACTAGCTCTCTGTTAGCGATGTATTCACGATACGTCGCTACATGGCGATAGTTTCAGGCAGCCGCGGTGAAAACTGCAGCTATCACTAGCGTGAAAGCGATACACATTCTGACGCTAGTGGGTGAAAACTGACGAAAGGCACATTAGCGGCAAAAAAACTCACGTTAGTCAGCCCAATGTGATTTTTTGGGGCTCTAGAGGAAAAAATAGCCTATAAGTCCACCTCCAATGAAAAATAGGAAACAAAACCTATGGAATGAAGAAGGAAGCAGCCAGGGCCAAGTGCAGCACAGATCAACAACCCCCCCCCCCCCCAAGTCCCCCAACAGCTAGGATGACCAGCCAGAGTCCCAGAGGGAGAGGAAATTCAGGGCTACAATCATGAAAAGAGGCGCATGGCTGGCCAAAACCAGTGATGCATCACTTATCATTGCGCATTACTTGCAACACCATGGCATCCAAAACTTTGAAAGCGCAGCCAGTCCCCGGGGCCTGGAGGCCTCGCTGGGCCTGCATCTGGGACCCGGAGTGGGATGCGGAGGTGCTGTGGAGTTGCTGGGCTATGGCGATAGACACGCTGCTGACCTGTGTGAGAAGACCACCTGGTGCCCCCTTGGAGCTGTGAATGGTATAGGTGCTACTGCGCACCAACGTAGGGAGGTCTGCATCGCATACCACGCGCCACCACTAGACAGGGGTGCATGGAGGAGATTACCAGTGGCAGGCCGCACCTCTCTGCATCACAAGCTAGAGGATGTTGCACTGACCGGACGCTGTGGAGGGTGAGGCCCCTGAGCTGCGTCAAACTTGTGTGGCGGGAGCGCTGCAACTAAGGGGGACCTGTTGCATCACCTGCATCGGGAGGCTCCCCAGCGGACTTGGCGGCGACTGCTGTACCCAGGCTTGTGAAATCCCGGCTGGCTGAGGCTCCTGCTGGCTGAGTCACAGATTTGGAGACAGTGCAGCGGAGTGCGCCACGGTTTCAATGTCCAGGTGAGGATAAGGTGGGATGCGTAGCGGAGGAGGCCTGGGAGTCAAGTCTGGCACAGGCCGAGCACCTGTGGGTGACGCACCCCCAGTGGCGGCTCATCTGCTATGGCGTAAGAGCGTAAGGAGAGGAAACCTAACATGATGATAACTTTCTGTTGTACTCATGCTACGTTTCCTTTGCCGGTGGGAGGGTGGGTGGGACTGCTCTACTCACCGAGCAGGGCAGGGGCGGAGTGGTATGTCCACTCAAGTGCGCTGTGACTGTTTGGTCGGCCCTCTCAGGCCACCCAAAGCAGTCATGCGCACTTCCCTGTTTGCAATGCAGGCTGCATTACAGCCTGCATTACAGCGTGCATTGAGTACATGCCCACCCCTCCAGCCCCTGGCTGAACGCCTTGTCACGGCGCTCAATAACAATCACAACACCAAATTGCAGCGTTGTGATTGGCGGAAGGGTGGGATGCCTGCTTCCTGTTCCTGGAAGTAGTCTCAGAAGAGCAGCAGCACAGAAGACGCGGGACCCGGCCACGAGGTAAGAATTATTAAAAAATATATTTACAAGCCCTGCTCCCCCTTGTCACCGCCCCCTCCAGTGTCCTTTCCAGTGTCCTTTCCTGTGTTTACCACCTCCCAGCTGTCCAGTCCCCCCGCAACACTACTTAATGGCAGCTGCTGTGCTGCACTGGTGCGCCAAAGAGAAGCCTGTCTACGTCTGTCCGCCCCTGGACCGCAGCCAGCACCAAGGACCCTTCCCCTCGGACACTCCACCGCTACGATGCCAACACCCTCCTCGCCATCAACCCTGGATGTCACACCGCCTGCCATCTAGCAACACTGTACAATTCTTTTGCACCCTGCTCTTGTCAAAACTGCAAACGCACCTTCTGCCGCATCAGCACACCAGCACCTCCTGCCGCCCAACCGACCAACAGTGCAGCCAACCAGCTCAGCTGCATCCTCCTCAACGTGAGGCCCTCCACCAATACGCAACAGAAATCTGGGACATCATCGACGCCACCTCTTCAGACATCCCCTTGTTCACGGAAATCTGGACCAACCTCTGCTTCGGACCGGACATCCCCATCACCAGCCACGATGGCTACAAATTCACACACACGGACCACCCAAAGTGGCCAGGAGGAGGCAAGGGGGACTCCTCCCTGAGTCCCGGCATTAGAGGGGGTGGGTTAGTGCCGCAGGCAGCCGCATAGTGCCATTATTGGCATCACACCCCACCCACACAACAACAGAGCATGCATGATGAATAAATAAATAAATACACAACACACTTTTGTTTGGGAAAATATTGCTGCAGGTTTATTCCATACAAAAGTATGCAATATGGTGGGTTATCTTACGGGCGATCCAAGGGCAGGCAGCTGTAACCAACCTATGCTGCCCTGCCCGCCTGATGAGCCAAGCACTGTGGAGAACCCAATCAGTGCAACACCTTATGGGGTGATCCCCTTTCCGGATCACGTGACACATTGGTCCCTTATTACTCATGCCCCTTTCACGGCGGAGCATAGCAAGGCAAGCCTCCGGTTGTTCAGGCCCACTACAGCCCGAAGGACTAGCGGGGCGCCGACGCAGTTTTTCCAGGAACTTGCCATGAGGCTCCTGGTATTTGGCTCTGGCACCCCTATTGTGCTGTGCAAAGGTACCCCTCTGTACCCATCTGCTTCTAGATCACCCTGTAACTCCGCCACAGCTCTGGAGGTGACCCCCGTCGTCGCCAGAGCCCCCCACCAAAACAGCTCATTTCTCACATGCAACCTCTCATTTCCAGGGCCTCCTGCAAATCCAAGAGGAAGAAATCCATCCCTACTGGTGATAGATGGACTCCATTTTTTCAAAATAACCTTTAACATTAGCTTGGATCATCTCATGTCTGATGAAACCCAGACCCCTCTGGTCTGTAAACTTGTGCATTGAACTGTTCAATATCTTTTGGGAATGTTCAACGGCCTCCTCTGACTTGGCCCCGTGCCACACACTGCGGGGGGATCATCTCAGACCACCAGAGCTCATAATTGACCCATATATATTGCTGATCTCACCTACGTCAGCCTTCAATGCTTGCAACAATGCCCCCCTACCCATGGCAGTGAGGTTGCTCCCTACCATCTTGGATCACCAAGATGGTAGGGAGACCTTCCCCCCCAGCCAGTGTCTGCTCCAATCTGTTCGGAGCTGCTCCATCTCATTCCAGGGAACCCCTTCCAGACAAACTGCGTCTGGGAAAACCGCATGGAGCAATTTATCATTCTCCGGGAAGTGCAACTGCCTCACATTACCTGTAGGAATGTGACGGCCTCCCAGGAGGGTACTCTACTCTTACCATAGCTATATTACCCTTGAGGCTAATGTAGGCTCCCACCTCCTGAAACCTGTAGTTGCAATCCTCTAGTATTTTAAGTGCTTTAACACCCTTTTCCCCAATTTGTGGGACAGCAGCACCCTTGTTAGATGACCGCTTCCAGCCTATCTACTGGGGCAACCAGGGCAGAGAATATTGTGCTTATCTAAATCAACCGAAACCTGCCCGTGGAGCAGGGGGCCCATACTCTGTTGCAGTTGCCCAGACATTTGCACCGGACCCTCTGGCTTGCTTAACTAAAGCTCGATCCTGTGACCCTTGGAGCTCAATCCAGCTATAGACCTAGTTCACTTTGTTATCCCTGGAATGATTGCCCTACACCAATTCAAGTCCGCATTCAGCTTACCTTCTAGTCACCTTAAAATGACCAGTGGGGTCATGTGTATATTACCAACGATACTGTTAGAATCTTAGGTTCACAGTTTCAAGTATTGCCGCAGCCCCCCTTTTGTGGGTCTGCTAAGACCACACTGCCTCACAGCACGTTACCTCGCTACCTCCTGCAGCTCCATTAATGCCCTAGTGTGTCCCTGACAAACACCTGGCAGGCTGAACTATCTGATGAACCAGGAATTACTGATAATAAGCAAGTGTGTCCTCATGTACTTGCCATGAACCCTTTCTGTCTTACATAAATGACGCCTGTTCAGCTCCATCTGAGGGGACTTCCTGTTTGCTTAACTGCCAGCACAGTGTGCAGTTGCGAGTTTAATGGGTAACATCCTGGTTTTCGCCCACCTTAATGTGCCATGCTGAGCACAACTAGGTACCCCACATACCTCTTCTCTATGAAAAGATAAAACAGCCGGCTGAATACACAAGGAACAGGCAGTGTGCCCAAAGAGAAACCCCCAGTTCTGTGTACTACAAACCCTAAACGCACAGTGTGCAAGTTTGTGCCTATCCTTTCGGGGGTGACTAAGCCCTAGTTTGCCCTCTTAATTGGATGATCCCCAGTACCAGGGTACAGACTGATGAGTGGAAGGGTTTTCAATGCTGCCGGGCAGGAGTGCCGCACCTTTGCCCAGGCAACTCATGACAAGATGTGCCGTTGCAGGCAGGAGTCAAGAGATCTCCAAACCCACCTTACTATCACTCTTACCGTTTTCGGAGTATCGCGCTTGTTGGAGCATAACATACTTGACTATTTGTGAAGCGCACGTGCTCGCGTAGCCGGGGTGGCACTGAATACCGATGTATGTGATCCAACTCACTGAAAATTATGTACCAACAACTGTCCTATCTTAACTTGTGTGAAAGCTGAATGCTTCTAAGAACTGTTTCCTGGGAGCATTAATTGGGTCATAGCACACAATTTAATATGCAACCCCACTGGAGTGTGTAGTAAAGATGGCCATGTCACCTCTGGTGGGACTTGAACCCTCCCACCGAGAGGCCACTGATGCCCGAGCTGAGGCCCAGCCTTTAGGCTTTAGTTCTCACCCCAGTCAGGACTCCTCGTGTACCTACGTATTAGAGGGGGAAATATGTACGAATCCCTGCCCTTTCTTGAGTATTGGGGATGCCAAATGTTCTTCAATACATTGTAGCCAATTTGTGCTCTCACCCCATGGTCCCCCCCAGCTTATTGGCCGCAACCCACTTGTTGGATGACAACTTCCACAACATGCCTGGCTGCACTGGCTATAGGGCGGGTGATTTTTGCCTCTCATGAGCAACTTGTAACATGCCCTTGTATACAGAGTGCACCTGCTCTGCTGCATCGGCCACACATTTGCCCAGGCAGTTTTGTTGATGGACCGTGGTGAACAAATGAATGGTGTCCCTCTGGTTTATGTGACTGTTTGTCTATCGTGCATCTTCCACTGGGTGCTCTGATATGATTTGGTTGTGAAGCCACAACCGCTGGGAGACGACTATGCCCCTTATCCGTGATACTTGTACTAGATCAATAAGTGTAATAAAATTATATGTACGACCTTGAGAGGGCTTCAAAGAAAGCCAGCACTCTTGAGGGGGAATGATGCACAGTAGAACCGGTGGCCATTAACATTACTCCCGCCTGCATATACTATGCTCAGGACAGGCAACCCTTGCCCTATAATCCCCTGTATTCTTGTCTGGCATTCTTTTATGCCCAGATATGCCAAGCGATAATGCTCTACTTGGTCATAATGACCCAAAAGACACCTCAATCCAGGGTGACAGGGTGGGGTAGCGAACCTGCCCCCAACTCTGCATAAACCACCAATTATACGCCGGAGAATAATTGTCAGTGGGGGGGGGGGGGGAACCATGACTTTAAGCAGTATGATTCGAGCCAGCCAGCTTATCTGTTGTCCAAATCATCCCCATTTAACTGCCACGAGGTGGCCCTATGTATATTCAGCAGTACCATGTAAAATTAGTCACCGAGGAAACCTCCTGGATGCATGGTCAATGCATATGGGTGTGGGTGACCCATACGCTGGCATTTTGTATAAGTTTAGTGTGCCGCCGGCTGGTATTTGCGGCTTCTGTCATTGCCTCCGGCTATATACTGCAAAACCCCACTACACCTGCAATACTTCAGTACCATTGGCTTTGACAATGCTTGTTTATTTCTATAAGGTAAACTAAGCCCCAATTTTAGCTTCATTGCATAGCGTATTAAGAATGCTTCCATTCTGAAATGGTGGGTCTATCCCTCTTTATGTGTTGACCATTGAATAAAATTTCTCAACTCACTCGAAAGCAAGTTGAACCGCAAATGAGACCATTACTACTAACCAACATCACGAATCAACTGAAATCCTGTATCACCCTATGACGCAGGTAAAATGTGTGTAAAACCCAGCCGTAGCTAAACGAAACCTCTAGGAGCAGTTTATCAGGGAATTGTAGAGACCACCGGAGTCCCTCTGCGCCCTCCGTACTTCCGCAACAGCCATACAGGTCACCTGCGTGCATGCCAGGTGCAGAAACCAGAAAGCGGCAGCCATTTTGAAAACAGAATGGCGGTGCACAATCCTCGCGTTGGAGACAAAATTGACTCGTGTTGGCATCCGCCCCACACCGGGCTAGCTATTTTATTGAACCATGGTGCGTTCCGCGAACTGCCCTTTTCAAGTGAACTGGAAGGTCATGGAGGAAGCTGCATCTATCCTTGACCTGCCGATTCTCAACGACACCACGAAGCTCGGTACCCGTGAACTGCGTCCCCCACGATGCAGGAGTCAACAACCCTGGTGCTCCAAAGCCCAAAACTGGTAAAACAAGGCACACAACCAGAGCACCGTGCCTGCACTGTCTGTCTGTAGCGAAGATGCCCAGATCTATAATGCGTTTCTTGTAAGTTACCTCCCAGTTCCAACATGCCACAAAAATACCACTTTATCGCAGTGTTATATGAATATTGGCAACCTATCCCAGTACTACAAAACGTAACTAAGAAATTGAGCCTCAACCGTGAAAAGTAACAATCACTGGCCCTGAAACGAGGCAGACAATGCTTGAGCAACTCAGCAGCCTCACTTCAAAATTTTCTGCAGGTTATTTGCTCACAAAACTGGGCAGCTAATAGCTAAATGACCAACAATATTGATTATCTCTATAAGCTCGTACCTTCTCTTTATCTGTAAGGAGAACCGGGTTCATTTCCTGGAGCACCGACAAATCCCACTTTGGACTGAGTCACAGCACGCAGACAGCAAAATAGTGTGCTGGCCAGGCTCAGTACTCCGCAATCAGGTTGCCTGTCTTGGAAAAGCCCTAGTTTGAGGATTCTGAACTTGCACGCTAGTTCGGCCCCATCCATAGCCTTCAAAGCCTTCTAGTCTCACTTCCTCTTAAACACGGTACCTCTCGGTAAAATAGTCTCCCCTTACTCTGCACGTCATTCCTAACCATCGGTACACTTGCTATTTTGCTGTGTTGCTTTGGCGGCTTGTCTCCCGTGTTCCCTTTGACAGCGCTGAGCCAGGATGTGCCGGGTCTCACCTGTTAAACTGGTCCATAATGCTTAGAAAGACCAAAGGATGCAGCACCATTCTTTCCACGGCGAACTTCGGAATGATGACAGTCAGAACGAGGCGCTTATTGGGTAATGGGAAGCCAATAACACTAAAGACTATTCTACCGGCACCACACTGCCAGCAAAAACAAGCCAATCGAAAGTCACCTCCGGAGTCACTTCACCTACGCCTGAAGCACTACCCAAACCATGGGCGAAACCATTCTAGTGAACAAAACAGAAGACACCCGGACTGATAACCAATCCTGTGTACCCGTATTGTAATGGTGGATTTCCATGTATCTTGGCCCTTCTACTAACAATTGTGTAAAAGGAAAACAGTCCCCTGCACCATCTGATGAAAACCTCGTTGAGGTTGCCGTAGGCTGCAAATAAATGTGATACACCGAATAAGCAAGTTTACGGATCACCAACTGCCCATTGGCTTACATGTGGAATCCGATACACCCATAATACCTGGGTTTATGCAGCTCGCCTTATCAGTCACTCCAGCAATCTTTAGGTGCTGATAATAGGCATGGGGAGATTGGTTGCGTTTATCACACTCACCGGATGTTGAGCCTGCACTGAGACTCGAACCAGGATTCCCCGGTCAAAAATTGGCACTTCTGGCCGTTGTGCCACATCCTCTCCCTCACTACAAGTTTCCCTAAACCACTTAAAGAGTACCCTTTCCGAGTACCCATCAAGCCTGCCAGTCCTCTGCCAAATACCTAGGGAAAGAGGCCCAAACCATGTTCCCCTAACACTCGAATGCTCCCGTGATTACAATCAGCTGGAGCCATCCGTGGAAAATCCAGGCAAACTTTTAGAGCAAGAGTCAGAGACTTAACCACTAGGTCACGGTGACTCCTCATCCAAACATCACCCATAGCAAGATATGAGCAGGGCAAAGGCAACTATGCACCCGCTCACCTATTCAGCAGACTCTGCTCTTCATCCTCTGCTGACAGTGCCAACTCCGCGTGCCGAACGCTGCACAACCCATGCTGTAAACACACCGTCACCCTCACTGAACATATAGGGACCTGAGCACACCGGACAGCCTCAGGCTCCCAGACTGGTAAATATTGTCAGTGCAGTTACGCTTACAAGGCCAGGGTGTCGTTTCACGACGTTGGGACAACAACAGCTTAGGGTCAATACGCAACCCTTATAAACAATTTTCACATAAATTGGTAAATGACATCAAAGCATGGGTATTCGGCGTAGCCTAAGTGGGATGTTGTGCTTGACACCTGGCCAGCCACGTGCTCGCTGTAAGATCCCAATTATGCCAGCCTCCAGTGCAGTCCTCCTTATCTTGCACATCACTATAGGCAACACCTGGAGGTCTCAGCCACCGAGTCCCAAAAGATGGAAAATAGGAAGGTGGATATTTAAACCCGGCAATAGCCCCTCCTGGCCCGCACTCACATCAAACAAGACTGAAGTTGAACCCAACGATAGCGGCGTGACTGGACAGCATGTCCAGTGGGGCACAAAGACAGCGTGTCCAGAGACAGCGTGCCCAGTGTAACAGAGGATGCCAGGATGGCCGGGTGAGGCATAAATACCCTCCTCACCTCCTCGGCATGCCGGAAGTGACGCGCCTAGCCCGCCTAAGGCAAGGGGGACTATTCTCTTAGTCCCGACATTAGAGGGGTTGGGTTAGTGCCCAAATGGCACTAAAGGGCCGCCCTTTTACGTGGCCCCCTGTGTGGGCCACGGGCAGCCGCATTTCTCACGCCCCTTGCCGGCTACTCTTATTTATTTATTTTTATTTAACCCCTTCCCCGCTCATGATGGAACCACTCCGTCATGAGCCACGGGTGCCGTGTGCTCATGACGGAGTGGTTCCGTCATGCTGCGGCCGTTGGCCGCCGCTCCGCCCACACGGCGCTAATTCCCCGCCTGTGCGGGCGATTAGCGCAGTGGGCGGAGTCGTGACGGAACCACTCCGTCATGAGCACAGCTCAACCATGACTCATGACGGAGTGGCTCCGTCATGAGCACAGCGCCACCGCGCTGCCCCCAAACCCCCCCCAGCGCTGCGGCGGAATTCCTGCCGCAGCCAAGGGGTTAAAAAGCTTTATATAGCGCTTGCTTAATCCGTGGGTATCAGAGCGCTTTACATACACACCGTAGGGACAGAAAAAAAATTGCATTACATAGTAGGCAGGCGTAAGGAAGCAAACTGAGATATAAGTACAACATAAAAATTAGGTAAACAGTGCAGGAGAGGAAGAGAAAAAAAGAAAATGAAGGTGGCTAAAATAATCCAGTCACCATCTATCCTTGAATGTCAGGTGAAGGAGGAGTCAACTCGGATATTGAAGTCTAGGTTCGTTGACGTTGGTCGGGAAAGTATTTGTTGAGGAGATGGAGTTTCAGGTCCCTTTTGAAACAGGAGAAGGAGGGGTTGCATCTAAGGTCTCTAGGGAGAGTGTTGCACATCCTGAGAGCGTTGCCAGAAAAGGATCGGCACTGAGTGGTCTTCCTTTTCAGTTTCGGAGGGATAAGAAGAAGTGAGTTTGAGCTTCTCAGAGTTCTGGATTTTCCTGCTTTTACCAGTTTGTTGTTTAGGTAGTTGGGGGGTGGAGAGTGAAGGGTTTTGTGTGTGATGCAGGCCTGCTTGTAAATACATCTCCCTTCCATGGGAAGCCAGTTGAGGGAGTTGAGGGTAAGTGTGATGTGTTCAAATCTTTTTACCCCAGATATGAGTAGAGCTGCCATGTTCAGCACTGCCCTTAGCGGGGCTAGGTGAGCTTTTGGAGTCCCTGTTAGGATGGCGTTCCCGTAGTCAAGTTTAGAGAGAACTAGGGATTGAACTATTGTCATGAAATCATCTTGGGGAAGGAAAGGTTTCAATTTCTTGAGGTGTTTTAGTGAGAAAAGCGCACCTTTTGCAGAGTTTTTGATGTGGGCCTCCATTGATAAGTTCTTGTTACGGGTAATGCCTAGAAACTTAACTGAGTTGGATAGGACGAGGGGGTAGTTTTGGGCATCCAGATTCTTGAGCCAATCTTGGATTGGTCGGTGTTTACTTTTTGGAGAGAATAGTATTAATTCCGCTTTTTCTGGGTTGAGCTTTAAGTGGTTAGCGTTGAACCAAGTTTGGATCTCGGTTAGAATGACATTTAGGTGTTGGATGTCGCTGGGTGAATTGATTTTGTAATAGATTTGGGTGTCATCTGCGTATAGGTGGTAATTCACTCCCGCTTTTTTCAGGATGATTGTGAGGGCTCCATTAAGAGATTGAAGAGAGAAGGAGAGAGGATCGAGCCTTGTGGGACCCCAAGTGTGACTTTAGTTGGCTTCGAGAGACAGGAGTTGATATTGATTTGTTGCGAGCGGTGCTGAAGGAAGGAAGTGAACCAGTTGAGTACTGTGCCGTTAATGCCAGAGCGCCGCCTCAAGGTCTCCAGAAGAGCTGGGTGGTTTACTGTGTCGAATGCCGCTGATAGGTCTATAAGGATGAGGATACAAGCTTCACCTTCGTCTAAGGCACTGTGGATATCGTCTGAGATGTTGAGCATAGCTGTTTCGGTGCTACAGTCTTTCCTGAATCCTGATTGAAAGGTGTCAAGGAGGTTGAACTCCTCAATGTGTTTGTTGAGTTGGTGGAGAACGCATTTCTCCAATGCTTTTGCTAGGAACGGGAGGTTGGAGATCGGTCTGAAGTTGTTGAGATCTTTAGGGTCGGCCCCTGGTTTCTTGAGTATGGGTGTGATTTGTCCGAGTTGAAGGGAGTCTGGGACACAGCCTGAAATGAGAGAGGAGTTGATGATTTTTGTCCAGAAAGGGGCAATGGTGTGGTTGAGTTTTTTTACCATTGTGGAAGGAAGGGGGTCCATAGTGTGGGAAGAAGGTTTTAGGCTTGCAATTATAATGAAGATCTCGTTTTCCGATATTAGCTCATCGTCGGACCAATGCGCATTGTTTTTTAGCTGGAGGCAGACCTGATTGTCCTTGGTAAGAACTCTTTCTGATTGGTCAAGGGTGATTAACGGGGGGCAGTTGAGAGGGAAGGGGGATTTGAGGTTTGGATGAAGGATTGTTACATTTTTGTGACTTTATTAGAGAAGAAGGTGGCAATTTCTTCACATCGATCCTTGGTGGTTTTGATTTCGTTAGAGGGAGTGCAGTTTGTTTGGCTTTTGACAATGTTGAAGAGTTCTCTCGGTCTGTTTTTTGCCTGTTCTAGTTGGCTGCGGAAGAAAGATGCCTTTTCTCTAAAAATGTGTTTTTTGTATGTCAGCTGAGCAGATCTAAGTTGCGCTAGGAGCAAGGTCGAGGGGTTTAGTCTCCAAGACCTTTCCACTTGTCTGAGTTGACGCCTTTCGTTATTAAGATCCACATTGAACCAGGGTTTAGATTTGATTTGCTTCATTTGTTTGAGTTTGAGTGGCACTACTTGGTCTAAAACCTCCGATAATGTTGAATTAAAGTGTATAGTCAGGTCATCGTCCATCCAGGTGGAGGGTTGGAGTTGTAGATGGGCAT
This sequence comes from Triturus cristatus, assembly GCF_964204655.1. Classification (NCBI taxonomy): domain Eukaryota; kingdom Metazoa; phylum Chordata; class Amphibia; order Caudata; family Salamandridae; genus Triturus; species Triturus cristatus. The sequence goes on from NC_140584.1 coordinate 447,070,702, forward strand.
GAATCCTTGATTCAAGTTCGGTTATAGGGACTTCTTTGATGTTTCTGGTCCTGTGCTTAGGTTTGTCAGAACGAATAGGTTTGTGGCTGACAAATGCGTCAATGTTGAACAGAATAAGGTGGTGGTCGGACCAGTCAATGGGAGAAATCGCTCTCAGAGAGACCAGTTAATTTTTGGTAATAATCGCATCCAGCGTTGCACCTTTGATTTGAGTTGGTTCATTGCAGAGTTGTTTGAGGTTGGATATTTCAAGTAGGTTGGATAGGTTCTGGACTGTGGAGTCTTCTGGGTCATTCCAGTGGATATTGAGGTCACCCAGGAACACATATTTCATGTCTGTCAGGAAGAAGCGTGTTATTAGGTCTGTTAGTTCTTCGGTGAAGAGGGCAGGGTCCCCAGGAGGACAGTAGATGGTGTGAAATTTGATGGGTGGGGTGCCTTTGGCTGTAAGTTCGACACCCAGGTATTCAAACGACAGGCATTCTGCAGGTATAAGTTTAGTAAGCTGTATTCCAGCTTTGTGAATGATGGCTAGTCCGCCACCAGTTTTGATCTGCCTGTCTTGTCTGATGATGTTGTAACCTGGAGGGGTGAGAATGTCAAGAATGGGGGTGGAGTGGACATTGAGCCAGGATTCTGTGAGGTAAGCTATGTCTATTTCTTCAGCGAGTAGAGCTTCAGCAATGACTGCTGATCTGCAGTTGAGGAGCATTCAAGAGAGAGGACGAGGAGCCTCGATAATAGGGGTGTTGAGTTGATAGAGGTGTATTGAGCAGGAGGTCTAGGCGAGTGGATAGTTTCAGGGATTCTGTTAGTGCCAATAATAACAGTGATAGTGAAAGGAGCCGTGTTCTGGCTCAATGCGAGGTAAGAGTCATTGATCTCATCCGGTTTCGGTACCGAAATGGGGTAACAATCATGGTTGGATCATAGTGCCTGACTCGCCAATGGAATGGAGGGCCGAGGGGTGCCCGGTGGGGCCATGTGAGAAGCATTGAGGGTGGTAGGAGCAACACTACCCGGGGAGTGAGAACACGGTGGCTTGATCCTGTTGTGAAGGTCTTTTTGTAAGTTTAGGAAATCGGTAGCTAGGGAGTCAATTTTCAGCTCCATTCTGTTCAGTTGCTGGGTTATAGAGCTGAAAAAGCTTATTGCTTTTGGTAGGGGCCGAGAATGCCTTGGGTCTACGGAAGGAGAGAGAACAGAGGTCGGGGATTGGATGGAATCAGTAGGATTAGAAGAGGGGAGAGGTTGAACGCGGGGGGCCGGGTTAGTAATGCTACCATTTGAGGTGTTCGGAGGTGCAGTGGGTCTAATGTCCAAGGGAGGAGGGAGAGCAATGATAGGGAGGAAGTCAGAGTCCCGGGGATTGTCAGTGAGATTAGCAGTGGAGACAGGTTGTGCATGTGTATGTGGGACAGCGGAAGGCTAGTGGGCAGTGGTGATAGGGAGGTAAGTGTCCTCCGGATTGGAGATGACGTTGGACATGGAGATGTCCCGGGGATAGTCAGTGAGATTAGCGGTGGAGACAGGTTGTGCATGTGGATGAGGGGCAGTGGGGAGGGAGAGGGCAGTGGTAATAGGGGGGTAAGTGTCTGCTCTATTGGTGATGACGTTGGACATGGGGATGGTAAGGGCAGGGGCAGGGGGAAAAGGGTCAGTGATGGAGAGAGGGATAGTTTGTGAGGGAAGGTTCAGATTATCAGGGGACGAGAGGGGAGTGCCTGTGGTGATATCAGTCGCGGGAGGACTGTAGTTAGTGTCTGAGCTGTCTAGATTGAGATCAGCCTTTTTGTGTTTGTTAATTGTGTGATTGCTGTTCCTGGTGGGATCCGTTGATGTCATTATGGTTGGTGTTTGGTGACGGAGAGTAATGATAGGGGTAGTGTGATTGAAGTGAGTAATGGTGGATGTCCATGAGTTGAAGAGTGGGTCTTCAGTGCAGGGGGATAGGATCGGTTCCGTGTTATTAGTCAGGGTGGAGGGGGAAAGGAGAGATTGGGTTTGACGGTTCAGTTGAGTTAACGAGGAGAGTAGTGTGGGGAAGTGGCGGTCAAAAGTGGTGAGGTGCGGGTCGGTGGCCTGTATGAGAATTGTTCCAGTTCTGTATATGGAGATAGTAAGGGGCATATCAACAACAACCGGCGATAATTATCTCTAAGCGCACTTAGCGCTAGGATAATTATCGCCAGCTAGCGTGAATTTTTATCGCTGAGATAGCGTGCTATTAGCAACGCTTATCTCAATAGCGATAAAAATCCTCACGCTAACAGGCTAACGTGAGATTATCGCTGGAAACCCAGCGATAATCTCACGTTACCTTGTTGATAGGGACAGGCAAACGTAGCCATGATATCCACCTTACATAGGATATCATGGCTAAGTCAGAAAAATACCAGACGTAAAAAAGCAGCGTTAACCGCGGTTAGCGTTGCTTTTTTTGTCTCTAACAGGGTTAGCGACATTCTTGATAATAGGAGAAATGTCGCTTATCGACATTTCTCCTATTATTTTACTCTGGAACGCCCCCTTTGCATCTCATTAGAGATGCAAGGGGAAGCGTAGAGTAAAAGGGTGCTAACATGCAAATTTGCGTGTTAGCACCCTGTTGTTGATAGGCCACTAGTTTTATCTCAGCTTTTTTGGCTTTTAAAGCCAAAAAAGCAGAGATAAAGCCCTTGTTGATATGCCCCTAAGTTCCCCTTTGAAGGAAGGGGAGATGGTTGTGGAGATTTTTTCGCCATAAGGAATGATTACTGTCTTGGCGACTTGAAGGTGAAGAAAGAAGGTGTTTTTCCACTTAGTCAGGCGATTAGTGTAAAAGATGTAGTTGGTTTTCGTGTTGCCGTTGGTCACTGTGTGGTAGTTATCCACTAGAAGTGTTTCCGGGTGCTGTTTTAGAGTACTTTGTTTGAAGTTCTTTTTAGCATTACTGGTTATTTTGTCGGGGTAGTTAATGGACCAGGAGTTGGGTCTGTAACGCACGAGTTTAGAGTTCAGTGTGGCATTAGGCGGACGCATAGTTGGTGGAAGGGAGATCGGTATAAGAGTGAAGGGAGGAGAGCTTCCTTCCTTGAAGGTCAAACTGATTAGCGTTCAGGAGCAGCCAATTTTAGACAACCATATACATAACATAGGCGGAAGGTGATACTATCAGCTGTTGATTGGAATAGGGCGAGATCAGGGCAATAGAAGTGCCAGGTGCGATCCTATAGAAAGCCCAGTCGCAATCGGGAAAGGCGAAATTTTCAGCTGTTAGGTCGTTTACTCTCACTCCGTGCTCCTGACAGGCAAGGGAAAAAAGAACAGACTATTACCCCGATTGTTTTTCCAATCCTCCCTTTTTGCAGCTTCAAAATCCTTCATCTTGTGGGCACTTAAAAGCACCTTCCCGGCTGAGAGTACCAGTTTGCTTTAAAGTCCGCTTGCTGTGTAATTACCTCCTTCCGTGCCACTTCTGGGTTTTTTCAGATAAAAAAGTAATGGCGCCAAGGGTTGTTCACACATGGCACTTTATGATTTGTTGCCATTTGCTGGGGAGAAGGCTCCGTTCTTAATAAAATGTGTGATTTTTTCTCCGTTAGAGTGATAAGCGCTGCCAAATGTTTCCATGCCTGGGTTGGCTCCAGGCGCTCAATTTTGAGGCAACAACATTGAATTTAGGGACATGGTTTTCAGTACCCAATTGACAATACTCAATTTACTGCTTTCGCAAGTATGGGAGGCACATTTTCGGTTGCCAGGGTTAACATTCTTGACTTTCAGAGCACCGCATTTGTCAGCAACGAGCGTACAGTTCACTGAGCGATCCTGCCAGCTGTTGCAGAGCCCTCAGCTGATGTCATATAGCGAGGGTGGCATTCAGCCATTCCTGGTTGAACAGCACTAAGCATGCAGGTGTTGCAGTTCTACTTTTGCCATTCTAAACATGGGCCTACAAGTCTCTCACTACTTGGTGCTGTTGTCTGCAAAACCTGGACTTGGGGACAGTCATTACCACCACATGGGGCAGCGTGACACCCATACATGGGCTCCCAGGAACCAGACTGCACCACGCTGTTGGCAGTGGATCTGTCATGCATGAGTTTGGAGCATTTTGAAGCTATTGGCAGAATTTCCGTGCTTCCCAATTCTTTTAAAAATTAACCTCCTTTTTGTACTCTGAGCCTTCAGGTACATGCATTCTCTTAAATGTAGTCGTGAATATTATTAGTGCAAGAAAAATAAGTAGCAGACTACACAGTAAATGCATAACTCGGTCTATTAATAGCAAGTAACAACATGTCAGCTAATTACCTGGGAACTATTAGACGGTTGGTTAAATGTTCATAATCAAGGTTATTTTCTCATGGGCTTTCCCATTGCTTCACATTATGTGTGAACTAGATTGTATTTCGCTTTTAGTTTTGTATTTTCTGCTTTTTTTGTTCCAATATTCTTCATTGTTTTAATAAAGGAATACAGATAATTAAGATTATATAGAATACAATACAACAAGTCTTATAAATCATACCAATATGAGCAATTCATAAATAGAAGTATATTTCTTGTAATAAATAAGTTAAATGTAATACCCAAATAATTAATTGAGAACTATGTTTGAAGTTCTTTTTAGCATTACTGGTTATTTTGTCGGGGTAGTTAATGGACCAGGAGTTAGGTCCGTAACGCACGAGTATTTTCTGCTTTGTTCGCAGTTAAGATGGTGGATGACATCACCGCAGGTTTGCGTGTCCCCCTCCCCGCCCCTGATTATTTCTAATAAACAATGCCCTATCTGGTGCCCAGCTTTGCCCTTTACCCTGGTTTGACTCCAGTCTCACTCTTGTAATATCGGCCTTACTTGAGCTTCAGCTTTGCTGCACACAGCCTGCTAGTCTCCAGGTTTACATTTACCTCTCAGACTGTATTTAGTCGCCAGCTCAAGTCGTGCACATCAGAACTTACCTTCCTTTGAATTTTAATTTTTGTTTATTCTACCGTCATGCTGTCTGCCTCGATGCGCCATTTCACCAACACTTTTTCTTTAACATTGGATGTCAGGCCTTATATGGTCCCCAGAATTTCCCTTACTTTCACACTACTGTTACTATCTTGTTCACATGCTATTATCATCTCTACTCTTACATTTTTAAATACAATACATTTTTAACCGATATTGGAAGACCTATGTCTAATCAGATTATAAACACAGTATGATGTGCTCAGGGGACAGACGCAGGAGGGCAGCTATGATGCCAGTCTATTGTTTTTGTGCTTCCGCTGGAGAACACATGGCATCTGTGGCGTGGCCGGGATTGGAAAAAATGCCTGTCCTGATTAAATTTGTAGTTGACCAGTAACAAATTGTTTCTTCTGGTTTCAGTTGCGATATGTGGATATGCGATATGTGGATTGTGGACAGTAAACTATATGTGGTTAAAGTAAAAATTAAAAATAATGTAAAATAAAACCAATGAGAATTTTACTGGTTAAATAGGAACTGGAATCAAAAAATGACAAGTACCAGGAGGCAACTGGAATCCAATACGTTTTTTTTAGCCATATCAGACCGGTACAAGTCCAAAAAAGCGCACATGCCAAAAACTGATTCCAGTACAATCCATATGTGTCCATTGTAGCGAGATTTACACCACTCAGATCATACAGGTCATTCACAGTTCTTGCTTTTTTTAATTCTCCAACAGTAACAAGCGAAGCTTCTCTTTAAGGACTACACACCATACTTAAGTTTGCTGTGTCAGGCCTTGTGCCAGTGTGGTATTTCTGTGGACGGATGTGCATATTGCAGATTACTTTTGTGCACACTTCAGGATACAAGGTTGAAACATGGAAGCCCACCAAGCACTTGATAAGCTGTTTCTCCATGTAAACATGTTATTGTTATTGGTGATCATCTCTCAATAAACGTCATACAATGATTCCATGTTACTGTTTATGGTCAATTGTGTCCATTGAAAGCTGCCCACCTACCCTTAGTATAAAGCACAGTTCTCCCAAAGAAAGAACAATATATTCCAGAAGCAGTTCTTAATCTGTAATAAAATAAGTACCAGTTTCCTCATCAGTAGACCACTGCAGCTTTAACTGCCCATTGACCCTCCCAGTGCTGCTTAGCTTTAAGTTGATGGTAATCTGCGATTCCAATTTGCGACAACGCAATTTGCGAATGCATGATGGATTGCAATTAGGGAATCGCAATTTGCGATTCCCTAACTGCATTCCCAAAATAGGTAATCGCAAAATAGGTAATCGCAAAAATTGTGATTACCTGTTTTGCGAATACCTTTGGGCTTGATGCATCGCAAAAAGCATTTTACCGGTTGAATACGGACCCATTCTGCGAATTGGCCCGTTTGCGACCGCTAAAATGCTTGAAGCATGTGCCCCTTAGAACCTTTAAAAAATCCTAAATGGTATAGCATTTAGAACCTGGAGGTTTAGCAATCCTAATGTTCCTTCACAATTTCTTCAACATAGCATCCTGACCGACGGATAATCCATTCACCAAAGCATGACCAGCAGCAATAGCTGATCTATACATATTCACAATTCTGTATGCCAGACACTTAGCAAACAATTCTGTCAAAAAATGAATCACTTGAACTACATCAACTGAAACGGGATCAAAGTCCCTTTCCACACACCAGCAAAGCTATTTACTCAATACCAACCTATACACCTTCCTAGTTTCTGGTGTCCAAGAATCCTCAGTGATCCTAGAAGCCTCTGATGAAAGTCCTGGCTTCTTCCATACTCTCCAGAAAGTCTCCATGCCACCAGCATTAACTGACCTGCACAAACTAGGCTGTGTATTTCTTCTCGGGGACCTTGCAAACTCATCTCCAACATGATTAGATACCACACTTGAGAGCTCTATAAAAGAGTGACCACTACCACTGTCTCCTTCCATCTGCGACGTAACCACCACTCTTCCGATCATGGCAAACAGAGGAAACGCATACGGGTGAAGACTTCTCCAATACTGAATACATTTATCTATCCCGGCTGCTTCCACGTCTGGAGGCCAACTGAAAAATCTCTCCACCTGAGCATTCAGCCTGTTCGCAAAGGTACCCACCAGAAAAGGACCCCATAAACTGTTCAAACTCCTTAACACATTCCTGTCCAAAATCCAATTCCTCGAGTCGTGGATATTCTTTGACAACCAATCTGCCACTGAATTTGTCAACCCTGGGATGTGCTTCACCTGAACACGTAGGCCGCTTTCCATGCAGTTCTCCCAAAACAGCTTTGACAAATCTGTCAGTCCTTGTAAATGTGGAACTCCCAGCCTATTGATATACCTCACTGCAGACATATTGTCCATTCTCAATACTACTGAACACTTGACAGTCTGATCTGCAAAACACTTAACTGCAAACTAACTTGCTAATAGCTCTAAACAATTTATATACAAGCTCTTTTCCTGCTCCATCCAGTGAACACAAATCCTTGACAATACACAACTTGCACCCCATCCTTCCAAGCTTGCATACAATTCCACAACCAAATCTGGACTTTCCCCAAAAAGTGGGCACCCATTCCACGCATCTATGTTTCTTAACCACGATGTGTTCTCTTCTCTTGCTTTCAGTGAAAGACAAACTGTCTCTGAGTACTTCAATCCATCCCTTAAGTGTCTCATCTTCAACCTCTGTAAGGCCTGATAATGCAAAGGGCCCCAGGAAAATAGCCTGAATATCAGACGACAAAAGACCCTCAATACGGGCTAACATTCTCAGTGAAACTCTTTCCAACATTAGAATATTCTTTATCTCCTTTCTTATTCTTTAAAACTTCTCTTTTGGTAACTCAGCACCCCTTCCACTGTGTCTATTATAAAACCAAGAAATTGAGGGGCAGATCAGCAACAACAGGTGATAATTATCACTAAGCGCACTTAGCGCTAGGATAATTATCGCCAGGTAACATTGATTTTTATCGCTGAGATGGCGTGTTATTAGCAACGCTTATCTCCTCAGCGATAAAAATCCTAGCGCTAACTGCCTAACGTGAGATTATCGCTGGAAACCCAGCGAGAATCTCATATAGTGTGGCATTAGCTTGCTGATAGGGACTCACAAACGTAGCCATGATATCCACCTTCCATAGGATATCATGGCTAAGTCAGCCCTGAAGCAGGCGTAAGGAAAGTAGCGATAACAGGGGTTATTGCTACTTTTCCTGCCGCTATGCTTCATAGCGTGGGGCTTGATGATAGGAGAAATGTCGCTTTGCGACATTTCTCCTGTCATGTTAGGTCAGGAACGCCCACTTTGCATCTCATTAGAGATGCAAAGCTGGGCGTTAGGAATCCCGACGCTAAAGCAAGGTTTCACACGTTAGCGTGGCCTTGCTAATTAGGCGATAAAATTATTGCCGCTTTTCGGCTGAAAACTATAATTTTTTATCGCCAGCTTGTAAATATGCCCCTGAGTTTGTTGTCCTGGGACTAACTCCAATTTTGTACTGTTTACCACGAATCCCAAATCTTCCAACTGCTTCACCTCTAGCCTCGTATGCAAAATCTCCTGTTCATTGTGCTGGTCCATAATCAAGATATTGTCTAAATAAATATTAGTTCGTATCCCCCTCTTCCTCAAATAAGCAGCCACTGGCTGCAGGACTTTCTTAGAGCACCACTGTGCCAACGAGAGACCAAAAGAAAGACACACAGACTTCCACAACCTCGTCTTCCATTGGAACCTCAAAAATCTCTGATGTTTCTCCCAAATCGAACTGTCAGATATGCATCTTTCTGATTTAAATGAGTTATCCAGTCTCCTTTCTGTAACACATCCTTCAACTAGTGAATCACTTCTATCTTGAAATGGTGATAAACCACCAAATCATTTAGCTCTATCAAATTTATAACTGGACTCTTTTTCTTGTCGGTCTTTTCAACTAGGAATATATTGCTTACAAATCTGATTAAAAGGAAAAACTTGCCTCCTTGGTAAACCTCTTTTTACTGGTCTTTTCACAAACTCTATCTGAAAACCACAAACTGTCTCTAGAACTCAAAGATCCCTTGTAATATGTAACCATCTCTGATAGAACTGGGCAAGTCTACCGCCTAATCTTAGGGGGGAGGGGAGGGAGGGGGGGCTAACAGAAAAGACTAATCTTACCTGTTGATCTTCTGTTACCTTCTTTTACCCCAGGTGTTCCTACCTTGGGCTCTCTGCCTCTGGGAATAAAATCTGCCACTGTGGTTAGACTAAGACCCTTGTCCTTGGTAATTTCTGAATCCACAAGTGAAGGAGCCTCTGGTGAGACCTTGGCCACAGCCAGGGAACCGGTCCCTTGCTCTCTGGGCCATCTTAAAGACACGTTCCTGAAATGTATTTTTAATCTCTTTCTGAGGCTTTGGTAGGGAACTAAATGCACCCACATTTCTCAATAAACCCCATATAAAGGCGTTACCAATTAACAAACCATTAGCCGACGCTTCCTCTTCCTTACTGGCCAGATTCACCAGCTTTGGATCTATTTTTAGTAAAATGCTCTTTCTCCTCTAATTTGAGAGCACTTTATTGGCTTTGCCTAACAGGCATACCACCCTCTAAATCCATTGGTGTAATTCCTCTATATCAACCCTACTCGTATACACATAAGCCTCCTCGGCTATGTCAAATATCATTGTAAGTGAACCCACTACATCCAAAAGCCTATATTGACAGGATATAAGCCCCTTGTCAAGGCCAATCTCTGCGTCTAGTTCTGGAGTCATTAACACCATCTTGTCTACAGAGTGTCTAGGGCACTCAGACTCCAGTCTGACCCAAAAATCCTTATGGATTTGCCTTCTTATCCAAATTCCATATACCGTGCTACATGATCAGAGGCCATTCACTCTGTGGAGAGCACATGCTTTATAAGTAAGGGATCAAACTTGTGTTGACCAAAAGGGTTAACAAGTGACCAATTTTCATTTCATTTATTACAGTCTGCAGAGCACATCCCCTTCTCTGCAACATCCTCAAAATCCTCAGAGTCAAAATCTGATGAGCAACCAAGCTCCACCTGCGCACTTCCGGAGGATTCGTCACACTTCCTCTGCGCCTTTCCCTCGCCCACCTTGCATGCCCTTGGCATCATCAATTTGCCTGCAACACTGGTGCTTTAAAAAGTAAACATCTCCAACTTTTTCCCATCCTATTTAAAACCTCAATATCCATATTAAGTATCTCCTCCAGACTTAATTCCTATGTACCTTTCCCCTGCTCCATGCTGAAACACTGAAAATTCCAATTTCTGCACAAACGTTTCCCTCAGAATAGCACTCAAATAAGTCTTGTAAAGCGATAATTCTCCCAAGAATAATTCTCAAACCAATACTTCCAATTTCCCCAAATGCTCTACTAACTGAGATGCTATTTCAGCCTCAGTTTGCCTCATAGAAACACCAAACTTCCCTCGGGAATGACAAAAACTTCACATCAAACGTTCTGACAGAGTCTCAACGAAACTGTCAATTACGGCAAGTCAGTGTTGTATTCTGTGGCTGGGAGATGATGCGGGAGTGTTCTATATGTCCCCATGGAGATGTATGATTAAAAATTTGCAAACATTCGTGACAAGAATTTTCAATTCTATCAAGGACGCGGAGGCGAGGATTATGCTTCTCATTTTCTTTACTGAAAATTCTCAGCAGTCAATCAGAAAGTAAAAAGACAAATACATACTACAGTACCCATAAACCTTAGTGGGTATCACATGACAACCATAGAGTAGACCCCTATATAAGGAGCATAAGAGAATACTACATCCTCTTTCTTTGTGTGAAAAAGCAGGTAAGTCAAAAACATTGTCACAGTCGGGTATCCGAGAACAACTGGAAAGAATTCATTCAACAGAAGGAAATCCAAAGACCAACGGCAGCAACGAAAAACTTGAAGTCAGCTTCAATGCAACAGCATGCCCTGGGAGACGACGAAAAACCTTCTTTAAAGGTGAAAAGTCAGCAAACTTCACTTGAGATCAGAACCTAAAATAGAAAGATAAAGCCGTAATACCACACTCCCAGGAAGAGATATAGCAATAGGGAAGGGTAAAAATCAGCATAAATACACATTGCATTATAAAAACAATTCAAATCAGATAGTACAGTACTGATTATGGGTGGGATAATCCTCGCCTCCGCGTCCTTAATAGAATTGAAAATTCTTGTCACAAATGTTTGCAAATTTTTAATTCTATGTCAGGACCGGAGGCTCCGATTATGCTTGTTCAAAGCTGCGCCACCACAACAGATGCAACATTTACAATAGGTTTATAATAAAAAGTTTTAAATGTAGAGTCAGAGGACCAATCAGCTGCATTCATAATGTCCAATAAACTGACTCCCATAGAAAAGGCCTTTGATGCCATAGCACCACGAGCAGAAAGAGCACCAAATTTGGAGACATCAATACCAGCTTCGCTCATGAGCCAATGCACCCATCGTGCCAGTGTAGCTGGGGTCACTGGACGAAAAGGTTTCTGAAGAGCAATCAACAATTGACCTGCCATATCTTGACAAAAACCTGTAGTACTCACCTCATAATCCCGGATACATTGTACCACACACAATTTTGGATTGTCAGGAAACGCAGGATAAGTGACAGAAGTGGTGCTACATTTAGTGCGTCTGGTGACCAAAAAAGTAACACCCTCAGGAGAGAATCTGCGACCCGCTAGATCGAGGGCGCGAATATCAGACACGCATTTACATGATACCAAACAAAGTAGCATAGCTAGCTTGGCAGAAAGCTGTTTACGAGACAAACCTTGATTTACAGGCCAGGAGTCCAAGAAACGTAAGATAATGGAGACATCCCAAAGCTCCGAATATTTAGAACACGGTGGTTTTACCAACCGGATACCCCTAAGTAATTTACACACAAATGGATAGTCACCAAGTGGTTTGCCCTCAATGGCTACGTGACCTGCCGAGATGGCTGACCGAAAATTATTGACAGTGTGATAAGCAAGGCCTCAAGCGGCTAAGGACGCTATAAAGTTCACTACCAAGGAGACATCTGCTGCAGCGGGATCCACCTCCCATGGAGAGCACCAATCACACCATCGTTTCCATGCTGCAGCATAACGTTTGTGTGTGTTGGACGACCAAGCCTCACTGATAAATCTGGTAGTGTCTCTCAAAAGGCCTGGGACTTTCCAACGATCCCCAAAATTCGCCAAGCGACCAGCCGGAGTTGACCTGATGTTATCAACGGATGTGGAGATTGGAGAGGGTCTAACAACAGATTCCACCGCTGGGGAAGAAGAACCGGAACCGCACATAACATTTCCAGAAGTACTGGGAACCACGCTTGAGCCCTCCATAGAGGAGTGATCAGAATCAATTCCGCGCGATAACATTTGATTCGGGCCAGGACCCTTGGAATCATTACAAACGGAGGGAACGCATAACAAAGCGCTGGAGGCCACATTTGCAGAAAAGCATCCGTGTCTAGAGCCTCCACATCCAGAGGCCAGCTGAAGAACTCCGGAATTTGTTTGTTGAGTCTGGTGGCAAACAGATCGATCCGACAAGGGCCCCACATCTTGTTCAACAATCGGAACATTCGAGGGTGAAGCCGTCAATTGCTGAAATCTCAGAGATGTCTGGAATTCCAATCTGCAACTTGGTTGCTGCACCCTGGAAGATACTCCGCCACTACAAACAGACTGTTCTGAAGGCAAAAGTGCCAAAGGTCTTTGGCAATCTCTGCTAGAAGTCGGGACCTAGTCCCGCCCAACTTGTTGACATACCGAACCACCGACACGTTGTCCATGCGGAGAAGGATGCAACAATTTGTCTGAGGGGGCGAGAGGCAACGAATCGCAAAGGAGCCCGCCAGAAGCTCCAGGCAATTGATGTGGAGATTCAATTCCTCTGGAGACCAACGGCCGCTAATGGACACTTGACCGCATTGGGCTCCCCAACCCCACCGACTGGCATCGGATTCGATCACTACCTCCGGGGTGGTGCCAAATAGGGCTCGACCGTTCCACGACTCCATATGTTCCAGCCACCACAACATCTCCCACCTTTCTTCCTCTGAAAGAGGAATCTGATCGGAATACCTGAGGCCTTTCTGGAGATGGCGTATTTTGAGCCGTTGAAGCGATCAGTAATGAAGGGGACCCGGGAAGATCGCTTGTATAGAAGAAGCTAACAACCCAACGACCCGGGCAACAGACCTCAAGGACACAGTCTGCTTGTTCAAAATCAACCTCAACTCTCTCTTGATCGATCTGATCTTCTGCTGGGGTAAGAGGAGTTGACAAGTGAGGGAGTTAACTGGAAAGCCCAGAAACTCCACCGACTGAGAGGGAATCAACACTGATTTTTGAGGGTTGACCAGGAATCCCAGACTCTGTAATAGAACCGTGGTCCAGGCAAGATGTTGTAAAATAAGACGAGGACACTGACCCATGATGAGAATGTCGTCCAGATAAATGATGAGGCGAACGCCTCTGGCACGAAGAAACTCGACCACAGGCCTCAGAAGCTTCGTGAAGCACCAAGGTGCTGACGAGAGGCCGAAAGGAAGGACTTTGTACTCGTACCACATTCCCTGCCATTGGAATTGAAAAAAACGACGATGAGGTCCATAAATGGGCACCGACAGATAAGCATCTTTCAGATCTAGGCAGACCATCCAGTCCCCTTCCTGAAGAAGATCGCGAAGAAGATGGATCCCCTCCATCTTGAAGTGACGATATACAACCCATTCATTGAACTCCTTGAGATTTAAAATAAGAATGGATCCACCCCCCTTCTTCTGAACTAGGAAGACGTTGCTAACAAAGCCCTGAGGATGAAGAACCGTCCGCCCTATGGCCCCTTTCTGGAGTAGAGAATCTATCTCGCTGGAAATGAAAACCTGATCCAGATGGAAAAAACCATCGGTCGCGGGGGAAGAGTCTGAGAGGGAGAATGAAAAACCTCTATTTTGTAACCCTGCACCGAATCCAGGATCCACGCATCCTGCGAGATCTCTTGCCATTTGTGGAGAAAATACTGGAGACGGCCCCCCAATTGAACCTCTGAAAAGGGAATTAAGCTCACCTGAAGAAGTGGCGTCACGTTGACCTCCTTGGTTGCCTCCATAGTGTCCCTTTTTGTTGTAGTTGCGGGATCCACGTGTGGGGTAGAAATTGGCAGAAGAAGTGGACTCTTGATACCTTCCACGTTGGGAATCATAGCCTCGCTGGGTGTCTCTTTGGTAACCTCGGTCGAAAGACCACCCCCTATGTCGTCCGGCCCATCCAAAAACCGGGCGAAAAGCCCGCTTTAAGGAACCCTGTGCTTTATCAAGGCCACTGAAGGTTGCGACAAACGTAGTTAATTCCTTCAAAAAAGGTTGACCAAAGAGGAGATCCTGAGCCAAAGGGCCGGACTCAGAAGAAGACAACTCTGCCAACTTTGGATTGAGTTTTAAAAGAATAGAGCGGCGGCGCTCACTGGACATGGCACAGTTTGCATTGCCTAATAAACATATGGCACGTTGAGCCCAACCAATCAAATCATCCGGATTGATAATCTGCCCTGAGGTTTTGGATTTGCAACCCAAATCCAAAATTTTTGTGAGGGGGCCGGACAAATCAAGCAACTTATCCTGGCAGGACCTCCATGCACGATCTAGACCTTTCTTTGGTTCCTTCGTGTATTTGTTAAGATATGTGAACATGGAAGGATCCACATCCGGAGTATTCGCCACTTTGTCCACAAGATCTGGACGTGGGCATTCTGAACGCAAACGCGCTCTAACATCCTTATCAAAAGGTTGACGTAAGTGGGAATGGACATAGGTCGCAACTTCAGTAGAGGGGAGCCATGAGGAAGAATTAGGGTGGACAATTGCAGAAGGCTCAAAGGTCAATAAAGTAGGATGCGAGGGAGCGTCCACAAACCGCTCTTTGCGTGATTTCTTTGCGGGAGGAGGAGAAGCCTCCGACTCAGACGTCGTACCAGAGGAGATATTTCCATCATCTCTGGGAGGTGAGCTAGGAGTGTCTTTGGACGTAGATCCATAAGAATGATCCGACGCCAAGGTTTTTGCAAGCTTCGCAAAATCTGAAGAGTGTGGGTTTTTTGAACGCTTAATACCAGATGAAGACCCGGACGTTGAGGCAGGAAGCCAGCCTTGCTGCAAGGCATAATTACATAAATGGAGCTTCAAGGGTTCAATAGCCCTGACCATAGCTTTATTAACGGAGTGCTGAACTCCCACATCTAGAGCTTCGACAAGCTCATGCTCCAATGACCCAGAGGGTTCCTCCTCAAAATAGTCTGCCTCATCATAATAATATTCAGACATGGTAGGCACTAAGTGACAAAATATACCCACAGGAGGAAATAATGGAATTAATATGCACTGTCAGAGGTGTAAAGAACTGTAAGGGTAATGACAGTGACCAATAAGGGGAGTGGCTAACCCCAGGCAAGCCAAGCAACACAGGAATGTAGAAATCCCAAAGTGCATAAATATGTAAATATTTAAATGTGGAGGGAGGGCTTGCCTATCTATGCCACTCTAGGCAGAGCCTATGCCAATTATACAGCCCAAGCCCTATAGAAGACCTGGACGTCGCTGAGGAGGCTGGTAAGGTTGTGGGTATAGAGCAATGGAAAGCGCTGCTCCTGTGCTCCAGAAATACCGGGTATTTGCTGAGGAAAAAAGCCGGTATGCAAAGATGGCCGCCGCGCATGCCCAGAACGGCCAAAACACAAGCCAGAAAGAAGACTGTGTGTGCAGAGCGCGGGCGTCCTCACTCCCCGTCTCCCACTCCACCGTAAGGTTTGCGGGCACAATGCGCCCGTAACCGGGAGGCAAGAAGCACTCCCAAGAAGGCAGTGCCCTTGAATGGAGCGGCACAGAAACTCACAACAATGGGGCAAGCTCCAACGCGGAAAGGAACAATGTGCGAGAGATCACTAAGCTGATAGGAGACACAGCGCCGAAGGCGCGCACAGTGAAAAAACAGCAGTGCGAGCAGCGCGCACAGCAGCCCAATGAACATACAGTGAAAATGTAAGTACAGTCCAGCAAGCAAGCAAATAAGCGAAAGGCATGCATAGACAAAGTAAAAGGTGAAAAACACCTAACTGGCTGCGGAGCAGCAAAGAAAGAGGATGTAGTGTTCTCTTATGCTCCTTATATAGAGGTCTACTCTATGGTTGTCATGTGATACCAACTAAGGTTTATGGGTATTGTAGTATGTATTTGTCTTTTTACTTTCTGATTGGCTGCTGAGAATTTTCAGTAAAGAAAATGAGAAGCATAATCGGAGCCTCCGGTCCTGACATAGAATTCCAGGACAGAGCAGTTGATCTCCTGCCTGACTGGGGTCGGTTGTATGGACTTACTACTTAATAAATCTAATTTAACCACATCTATGTGTGGTCTCAAAACTTGCAACGAGGATAGGCTGGCCTTAATTTGAGCACTGGAGGACCGACCCCACCTAATTACTTGGGGAGGAGTAACGGTGTTGCAGGAGATGGGCAGACGCAGGTTACCAAGTGAGGAATCCGATTTTATGTATAATTGGTCACCATATCTGTTGGAAGTGGCACACTAGAAGGTAAAACTGAACTTTAAATTCAATTGGAAACCATATTTTTGTCTTCAAAGATAAGGAAATTGCAGTTTATATTCCCCAATGGTGCATGTTGAGAGCTTGAGGGGCTGGCCCTGAGATGCCGTCTTCATCACACGTAGTTCTGAAGTTACAGGCGGTCTAGCAATGCATGTCATGCCGCGTTAGCCTCACCGTGCCAGAAGAAAATTTCAAGGAACATGCAGAACGGAGGTCCTATTGGTTGTACTCTCTTTGAGCCGGCAGAATACAGGAAGGACTCGTCATGGGTGTAATTGGAACTAATAAAGGACTTTTGTTTTTAAAGGCTGCAGACACAGAAGAAGGACTTAGTTTTCTTTAACCTGCAGCTAGATGGGAAACTAACTTCTTTAACTGTATGTTTTGAAGTTTGAGGTCATTCTGTGCAGGAAGGATCCAGCTGACAACGCTGACCACTTTTCTTTTGATAACTTGTCTTTTTCTAACCTGACAATGGTGACTTTTTTTGTTTTGTTAGCTAATTGTGTTTTGTTGTGATAGTGTATTTCCTAGAACTGTATTCCTGTGAAAATTATCTGTTCATCTGTTTTAAGCATGGCTGTGCAAACAAAACCGGCTGCTCCCTTGTTTTTGCAAAATCCGGGTGCTCCAGTAATGGCATGGGAGGATTGGAAGGAGTCGTTCACGACATATTTGAGGTGATAGGTGGGGATGTTTTTCTAACAAAAAAGGAAGCTTGCCATGTTGAAACACAGTCTGGGGGTTGAGGGTAGGATGGTTTTGAAGACCTTACCTGTATCTATTGGTGAAGGCAATGATGCAGGTGATGGGTCTGATGGGTAGGAAATTTCTGAAGATGTGTACAAAATGGCTATGAGAAAATATGGTAAACAATTGAGTGTTGTGGCGGAACACATACAGTTTTTTCATGAGAACAGCGGCAAGGGGAAATAATCGAGCAGTATGTGGCAGTGTTAACGATCTTGTCTGTTCCGTGCAAATTTCGGGGTTTGCATGATGCAATAATAAGAGACCAGCTGATAAATAGTGTGAGCAATTTGAAAAATCCAAGAAAAATTACTCCAGATAAATGATCCATCATTAGACAAAACATTAGCTATAGCACGTCGCACTAAGAAAATCTCTTGGTATGTGAAGGAATTTAAAGATAGTAAGGATAAGAATAAAGCGGATGAAGGAAATGTAAATACTGTGCAAAAAGTGGGATCAAAGATATCAAACAAAAGAGTGACGTCAAGTTTAATAAAGAACCACAAAGGAAGGGTTTTAGGAAAAAAAATGTAGGTGAGGCTGTACATGTCATTTGGCTGAATCCACAGCATGTCCTGCTGTCAATGATCAGTGCCATTTTTCTAGGGTGTGCAGGATGGTGAGCAGGAGTACGAACAAGCGCAAAGTTAATTTGATAAGAGAAGGAGCGAGGGGGGAAGTATATGAGGAAAGTGAGGATGACTGTGATGTTAATGTATTGGTGGGGTGTAGTGTCAAGGAGTCCGAATGTGATTGCGTCAGGGATGATGCATACCATCTTCCCAAATGTGTGGTAGGTGTGAATGGATTAGAAATATCCATGTGGGCTTGTTTTGTGTTCTCCCTATAGCCTGGTGGATAAATCCATTTGGAAGACGGTAAATGAGGTTCTGAAGTTAATTCGTAGTGATATTTAGCCACAGGGATATTGTGGGATCAAGTTACCAGTTATGAGTTATTTTGAAGTAGAACAGCTGGATAAGTGCAGGAGCGCATAGGCAAAGGTTTATGCTGTTGAAAAGGGCAAAACTTCACTGAAGTGCAGAGAACAGTAAGCATTTCGGATTGTGTTAGATCCAAATGTCAAGGCTCACCTTCAGCTTCCCGCTGGTTGCCGCTGTCTTGCACAGGAACAGAAGCTGCTAGCTTCCCGACTCCCACTACTAATCACTCAGCCCCAAGATATATCTTTGGCTCTAACTGATCAGCAAGGGGGAAGGGGGAAATTGGATTAAATAACAAACGAGAGAAGAGACTGGTTCTGGACCTTCTGGTTTTCCTATCTGGAATTCTTCTTCAGCTATCTCTCTGCTACTGAAGATTTCCTGAGGTAACTAAACACACAACATTAAAATTATTCCTCCTCTACTCTACTCTGTCTCTTTTCTTCTCTTTTGTAATGGTGTTTCCTACCTACCCAGTATCCTGAACTCTGTGCCTCTCTTCTTGTTCAATTCTGCCTTTTTCTTCTTTCTTGTTATTGATGTCACTATTTATCTGTAAAACATATATTCTTTTTTAATTATACCTATTTATCTTGTAGTCTTAATATCTTTCAACTCCTCTTTTGACCTACCATCAATCTTTCTTCTTGCGGTTTCTCTTCTTTCTTATTGCTTCTAGCTATACTAATAACTGTTGTTTTCTAGCTGATTCTTTGTGCTTAAACTTCTCCAGTTGCTTCCTCTCCTATGGTTCTGTGAATTGTTATGGTTCTGGTAAGTCTTACTCCTTAATTTCTTTGTTAACAGTTCTTATTGTCCCTAATTATTTTTTCCCTTAGTAACCTCTTCAGTAAATACTATAATTTTCTTCTTTTCTTTTTAGGACTCGGTATGCTGATCTCTGTTGTCCCTGGTAAGTCTTTACTTATCGCGTCACCAAACACTACTTATCATTTTTATGTGACCTTAGATAATCTATCAATAATTCACTTAGCTTTCTTCTGTCTTCTCTTCAGGTGCTGCAGTATTCGTGTCTTGTTTCCTGTAGCGACGAGGAAAACTCCGAACTCTACTCTCAGTAAGTAGCCTCTACGGACTCTGCGGCTTTTTCTGTTCTCTTCGGTAAGTATCGACACAACTCTCTTGGGTCACTCTGGAAAACTTCTTTGACAAGGTATTCTCTTCAGAACTGGGAACTCTCTCGAACACGTCTTCTCTGAGGAAAAATCTTGGTGAAGTGTGCACTACCTCAGGCGCGCGCGCGTCACATCGCCTCTCTCTAGATCTGTTAGCAACTAGACCGCCGACCTCAGCGTCTGCGCGGCCATCTTGGAAATGCGGGCATGCCACAAACTCGACCATTGAAACCCATTCAAGACTGAAGCGCCCATTGAACTTAATTCCTTGCGCTTCGTTTTGGAACTCACATTAGGGATCCTGACAGTACCCCCCACCAAGGATGGTCCTTCCACTCTGGGCTTGGTTGGATTGCGCTGATAAAAAAGTCTTATTAGCCTAGGAGCATGAACCTCTGAATCTGATTCCCAAGACCGCTCCTCTTGACCATAGCCTTTCCAATCTACCAAATAGTACAGTTTACCTCTGACTAATTTTGAGTCCAGAATTTCTTTCACCTCAAACTCTACTCCTGTATCTAGCTGAATTGGCTTTGGAATTGGTTCTTTTCTCAAATCAGAAACTGCCTTCTTCAGAAGGGAAACATGAAATACTGGGTGAATTTTGAATTGGGAGGGTAAGGTCAATTTATAGGTCACTGGACCGATCTGCTCTGCAATTGGGTAAGGGCCGATAAATCGTGGCTGAAATTTTCGGTTCCCTTTTAACCTTAAATTTTTTGTATTCAACCAGACTTTATCTCCTATTCCTAGTGGAGGGGGTTTCTTCCTTTTCTTATCTGCGTATTTCTTATACTTTTCCTTAGCCTGTACTAGATTCTTTGATGCTTCTTCATGCACTGACTTTAAATGAGCTACCAAATCCTTGGCTGCTGGGACTGTGAGCTCCACATCTTGTACTGCGGAATTTGGATGTCTACCATAGTTTAAGTAGAACGGGGAATATCCAGTGGACACATTCTTCGCGTTATTATGAGCGAATTCTGCTGTCCACAAGTAGTCCGGCCATTCTCCCTCCTGTTTCAGCAAGAACAATCGTAAATATTGCTCCAATTCCTGGTTCACCCTTTCCGTTTGTCCATCCGTCTCCGGATGGAAACTGGTGGAAAAACGAGTTTCTACTCCTAACCCTTTCATAAAAGCCTTCCAGAAATGTGAAACAAATTGGGTTCCCCGGTCTGATATTACGATCTTGGGTATTCCATGTAATCTGACAATCTGTGTACTAAAGTGTCTTGCTAACTGTTTTGCGGTAGGGATTCCCTTTAAGGCCAAGAAGTGTGTCATTTTCGTGTATGCATCTACTATTACTAGTATTGTATTGGTCCCTTGACAGGATGGTAAGTC
Source organism: Triturus cristatus (assembly GCF_964204655.1). Taxonomy (NCBI): domain Eukaryota; kingdom Metazoa; phylum Chordata; class Amphibia; order Caudata; family Salamandridae; genus Triturus; species Triturus cristatus. The sequence continues at coordinate 447,091,481 of NC_140584.1, forward strand.
TGTAATTAAGTCTAGGGTGATTGTATGCCAAGGATGAGGAGGAATGGGAAGGGGTTGTAACAGCCCTTGTGGAGCGTGCCGTTCTGATTTTCCCTGAGCGCATATCTCACAAGTCTTTACATATTGTTCTATGTCTTTACTCATTTGTGGCCACCAATATTTTCTTTTGATTAGATCGGCTGTCTTGAACTCTCCCTTGTGGCCAGCCAACAGATGATCATGGCATTCCTGCAAGGCTTGCTTCTGCAATGCTGTAGTCGGCAAATACAATGCACCTTCTTTGAATGGTAGTTCATCGCGAACTTCTCTTCCAGGTTCTAGTTGCGCCCATCTCTGCATTTCTTCTGGGGTTAGAGCTTGGATTACCCTTTCCTTAAAGTTTAAAATATCAGTGGCGCCTATAATCTTGGTATCTGGTATGATCACTTGAGCGCCTAGTGGACTTCTTTCTTCTCCGGTTCCCAACCTAGACAAAGCATCCGCCTTTCCATTCTGTGCCCCCGGCCGATAAGTTATCACAAAATCGTAATCGGCAAAGTACAGAGACCAACGGAGTTGGCGAGGTGTCAAGGTTCTGGCTGACTTCAGGAATTTTAAGTTCCGATGGTCCGTGTAGACTGTTACTACGTGGTGGGCCCCCATTAGATAATGCCTCCACTCCTTGAAGGCGTCTTTTATCGCCAGCAACTCTTTTTCCGTAATCGTATAATTGATTTCTGCTGGTGTCAATTTCCTGGACCGATAAGCCACCGGGTGTAACTGACCCATTTCCTTATTCCTTTGAGATAGAACTCCACCAATCGCAAGGTCCGAAGCATCTGTCTCGACATAAAAGGGCTCCATCGGATCGGCATGAAGGAGGATTGGCGCAGTGGTGAACTCTTTCTTCAAATCTTTAAAGGCTTGCTCTGCTTCCTCCGACCATTCGAATCGTGTTCCCTTCTTCAGTAGTCGCGTCAAAGGTAGTATTCGTCGGGAAAATTCTCCAATAAATCTCCGATAGAAATTTGCGAACCCAATAAACGCTTGGACTTCTTTCACACAAGTGGGCGACTTCCATTCTTGTACGGCCTGAATCTTTCGTTTATCCATATGAATGCCTGCTGGCGAGATTACAAAGCCCAAGAACTCTACCTGTGGAACTCCAAAAGCACATTTCTCCAACTTGACAAATAGTTTGTTCTCTCGCAGTTTCTGCAAAACTCCTCGAACCTGTGTTTGATGCTCCTGCGTATTCGTTGAGTAGATTAGTATATCGTCAATATACACAATTACACATCGATCAATGAATTCACTGAGCACATCATTTATGAAGTGTTGGAACGCTGCAGGCGCATTGCACAACCCATAGGGCATCACCTGATATTCAAATAGCCCCAAGCGTGTTCTGAAGGCCGTCTTCCACTCGTCTCCCTCTCTAACTCGAATAAGGTGAGAAGCTCCCCTTAAATCCAACTTCGTGAACATCTGTGCTCCTTTGATCTGGTCCAACAAGACGGAGATAAGGGGAAGAGGATACCTGTTCTTCTTTGTTATTCGATTTATGGCTCTGTAATCAATGCACGTTCTCAACTCGCCCTGCTCCTTCTTAGGCACAAAAAATAGTGGCGAGGACACCGGCGATTGGGAAGGACGTATAAATCCATTGGCCAGATACTTGTCGATATACTCCTTTAAGTGATGATTCTCTTGTTCCGTCAAGGCGTACACTCGACTGCAAGGCAAATTTGCCGCTGGCTCCAAGTCTATTTTGCAGTCGTAAACACGATGAGGCGGCAGTTGTTCTGCTTCCTGTTCGTTGAAAACGTCCTCGAAATCTTGATATTCTTGTGGAATTGTTTGAGTATTTATTACGCACACAGAGACTTCCGCTGAACATAATGCATGAGCCGGGTTCTGCTTACTCGTTGCCTCGTAGGCCCCAAAACAGTTCTCTCTACAATATGCCGAGTTCATTTCAATTGTTCTGTTGCTCCAATTGATTGAAGGATTGTGCTCTGTGAGCCAAGGAAGCCCCAATATAAGTTGAAATTGGGGGGCATCAATTAAGTTAAAGTGCATAGCTTCTCTATGCCCATCTTCTTGAATCAGCTCTATTAACTCTGTGTGACTCGTGATTGGCCCTGAGGATAGATTGGTACTATCGATTGCTCGAACTGGTTCACTTTTAGCCTTGGCAATTGCTTGCAGTCCAATCTTAGTCGCGAATTTCTGAGCGCAGAAATTACCTGTGGCTCCTGAGTCCACCATCACAGTCACTCTTTTCATTATTTTTTCACGAAAACGGATTGTCAAAGATAAAATCAAATGAGGCGAAGACGACTGTAATGTATTCGCCAGCCGATGTTCCTGAGGAGTTGATTTCTGATTCGCATCCACCTGCACAACTCCTTCTACAGGTGGTGCTGCGAGTTTTCCTTCGGCTTAAATGAACCCTTTGGCTTTTTTGGACAATTTCGCACAAAATGTCCACTAGATCCACAATACATGCATAAGTTGTTGGCTTGTCTCTTCTCCTTCTCCTCTTTTGTGAGCGGTCCTCGAATCGTTCCTATTTGCATAGGTTCAGATCCTGAGGTTCCTTCTGTACTTCTTCCTGTTTCCGCCTTAGCTCGGTCGAATCGTGGAACCGTACTTCTGTACTCTCGTCTTCTCTCTCCTCTTCTCTCTCCCTGCCGGAAATCCAGTTCTAGCACTAGGTCTATCAGGGCGGAAATTTCAGTTGGACGATTCGGTATTTGAGCCAAGCCATCTTTTAATTCATCTCGCAGCCCTCGATAAAATATTGCTGTCCTCTTGTTCTCCGGCCAATCAGTCTTCATTACAAGTTTGTTGAATTGAGCTAGATAAGCCACTAAGTCTCTACTTCCCTGCTTCAATTCCAAGAGCTCGTTATCCACTGCTTGAGAGATCCGTCTTCGGTCAAAGATTCTCAAAAATTCTTTCTTGAACTCATCAAAATTCTGCAATAATGGGTCATCTCGTGAAACTATCGGCATCGACCATGCTGCTGCATCTCCACTTAAATATGACAAAATGAAGGCTACTTACGACTGCGCATCAGGGAAGATAGAAGGGCGACACAAGAAATGTAGTGAACATTGTGTAATAAACACCTGCGCTTTTTGTGGGTCCCCACTAAATCTCTCTGGCGCTGCCAACGGTATTACTGGCGACAAGGAATGTATTACTTGCGTTGTTAGCTTATTTGTCTCTCCCATTGAAGTGGTGGGACCCTCCCTTCCAGTTGAATACGGTTGTCTTATCCTCTGTGCTAATTCTGCCGTCTCTTTCCTAGAATTCATGACCTCCTGCCTTAGACTTTGATTCTCTTCCTTAACTCCTACCAATTCCTTTTGTATCGCCTCTAGGACTGACCCTAAAGTCTGTAAATTTATTCCCTCAACCATTTCTTTTCTGTTCGGGTGCAAGATTAATACGTGGGCACTTCACTCTGTCAAGGCTCACCTTCAGCTTCCCGCTGGTTGCCGCTGTCTTGCACAGGAACAGAAGCTGCTAGCTTCCCGACTCCCACTACTAATCACTCAGCCCCAAGATATATCTTTGGCTCTAACGGATCAGCAAGGGGGAAGGGGGAAATTGGATTAAATAACAAACGAGAGAAGAGACTGGTTCTGGACCTTCTGGTTTTCCTATCTGGAATTCTTCTTCAGCTATCTCTCTGCTACTGAAGATTTCCTGAGGTAACTAAACACACAACATTATATTATTATTCCTCCTCTACTCTACTCTGTCTCTTTTCTTCTCTTTTGTAATGGTGTTTCCTACCTACCCAGTATCCTGAACTCTGTGCCTCTCTTCTTGTTCAATTCTGCCTTTTTCTTCTTTCTTGTTATTGATGTCACTATTTATCTGTAAAACATATATTCTTTTTTAATTATACCTATTTATCTTGTAGTCTTAATATCTTTCAACTCCTCTTTTGACCTACCATCAATCTTTCTTCTCGCGGTTTCTCTTCTTTCTTATTGCTTCTAGCTATACTAATAACTGTTGTCTTCTAGCTGATTCTTTGTGCTTAAACTTCTCCAGTTGCTTCCTCTCCTATGGTTCTGTGAATTGTTTTGGTTCTGGTAAGTCTTACTCCTTAATTTCTTTGTTAACAGTTATTATTGTCCTTAATTATTTTTTCCCTTAGTAACCTCTTCAGTAAATACTATAATTTTCTTCTTTTCTTTTTAGGACTCGGTATGCTGATCTCTGTTGTCCCTGGTAAGTCTTTACTTATCGCGTCACCAAACACTACTTATCATTTTTATGTGACCTTAGATAATCTATCAATAATTCACTTAGCTTTCTTCTGTCTTCTCTTCAGGTGCTGCAGTATTCGTGTCTTGTTTCCTGTAGCGACGAGGAAAACTCTGAACTCTACTCTCAGTAAGTAGCCTCTACGGACTCTGCGGCTTTTTCTGTTCTCTTCGGTAAGTATCGACACAACTCTCTTGGGTCACTCTGGAAAACTTCTTTGACAAGGTATTCTCTTCAGAACTGGGAACTCTCTCGAACACGTCTTCTCTGAGGAAAAATCTTGGTGAAGTGTGCACTACCTCAGGCGCGCGCGCGTCACATCGCCTCTCTCTAGATCTGTTAGCAACTAGACCGCCGACCTCAGCGTCTGCGCGGCCATCTTGGAAATGCGGGCATGCCACAAACTCGACCATTGAAACCCATTCAAGAATGAAGCGCCCATTGAACTTAATTCCTTGCGCTTCGTTTTGGAACTCACATTAGGGATCCTGACACCAAATCATCCTGAACAGGTGCTTTTGACCAACCAACTGGGTGTTGAAAGGTGGAAAGTGGAGTATTCTAAAGTGTTTTCTAAAATATTCGGATGTTTAAAGAAATTTGAACATCATATTGATCTTAAGGATGGGGTGGTGCCTAAGGTACATAAGGTAAGAAATGTGCCTGGGGTTCTACGTGAGTAGTTTTCTGAGGAATTGACTTGTTTGTGTAAGGAAGTAATCAAAGAGCCCATAGTTGCGTCAGAATGGTTAAGCCCCATCGTTTTGGCGAAGAAAGTCAATGGAAAGACTGGGATGTGTGTGGATATTTGAGTTGATAGGCATCCACATCCTAAGATTAATGGAATGTTGATGAGTGCTAGCAATGCTACATTTTTCACTACTCTGGACCTCTCCAGTGCTTACCATCAGGTCCCATTACATCCAGACTCTAGACACGCAACATCTCTTATCACCCCTGAAGGAGCATATCAGTTTAAACGTATGCCTTTCGATTTGTCATCAGCTTCGGCTGTGTTTCAGAGAGTTATGCAGAAGGTGCTTGGGGATTATCCATGGTGATAGTTATTTTAAGATGCCATCTTGATGTGGAGTGAAAATAGAAGTTGATGTGATGCTATAGAGTTTGTTGGACTGGTTGGAAAAGGCTGGTTTGACAGTAGAATTGAGTAAGTGTACATTTTTGAGACAGGAAGATGAGAACTTAGAGCACACGCTGTCGCCTGAAGGTATCAATCTGAAATTTAGGTTAATTGTAGCTGTCCAGAATGTATACGATCCAAGCACAAAGAACAACTAAAATCATTTTTGGGTCTGGAGGAGTATTACTCCAAATTGTAAAGCATTTTTCAAACAAGGCACATGTTTTGCTGAGTTATTAAAGAAGGGATCCAAGTATGTGTGGATGGAAGAGTGTCAGCTGACGTTTGAGGTTATAAAGGTGGCTATTGTAGGAGCTGGAGTGTTGGTGCCGTTTGACCCAGCAAAAAGGTCCATTGTGGTTTCTGATGCCAGTTGTTATGGTTTGGGAGCGATTCTTATGCAAAAACATGCCGGCAAGGAAAGAGTTGTGGACTTCGCTTTGTGTACTTTAAGGGGTGCAGAGAGTTCATATTCGGTCATTGAAAAGGAGGCCCTTTTGTGTTGGTGGGGTGTGCAGTATTATCAAACATTTGTATGGGGAACTCAGTTTGAACTGAGACCTGATCATCGGCCACTTATTGATTTGTTTATCACGAAAGACACAGGAAGGGACACAACATGAATTGCAAAGCAGTTATATCGGTTGCAGGAGTATTCCTTCCAGATCAAGTATGTACCGGGGACACTAACGCTTGCACATATTGTCTGTCTCATCTGCCCCTAAAGTGCAAGTCTGAATGTGAGGAATATGACTGGGTGGTAGCAAAAAGCAGTCATACGTGTAAAGGGGCAATTTGGAAGGATGAATATTTGAAAGAAGTTGGAAAAGATGCCATGATGAATTTGTTGAGGAACAAATTGTCTGATAGAAAAAGTTTAAATCAGGAAGATAAGGTAAGGCTAAATTAATACATTCCTGTGTGGGATGAACTATCTGTGGTCGATGAACTGGTCAGGAGAGGTGACAGATTAGTGGCACCTGCTACTTTGCGCCAAAGTCTTGTTGAGTTACTGCACCAAGGCCATGGGGGTATGTTTGCGATGAAGAGGAAAGCTCAAAATGATTTCTGGTGGCTGTTAATGGCTAAGTACATTAAAAGGTATGTGAGGAACTGTGAATCATGTATATGCAGTGACGAAATGTATAGGGTACCAGATACCACAGTTGCTCATGTAAAATTTCCAGAGAGACACTGGGAAAGGGTTACCTTTGACATTTGGGTCTTTTTGAGTGCCTAGGGACTGACAGCAGGTTCGCTTTAGTCCTGATTGACTATTTTCCCAAAGGCCTGAAGTTGCGTTTGTCAGATAAGTCAAAACCCATAGGGCCTCATTTATGAGACTCCTTGTGCCTCTGGAACGTCACTTTTTGTGACGTTCCGTGGCGCAGAAGCCTGCGTGATGTTTATCAGGCAGCACTAAGCCACTTTTTTGGCTTAATGCTGCCTGATAAATATCAGTCCCTTTAACGCAGTGTTCTGCGTTAAAGGGGCATGCAATGGGTGTTGCTGGGGGCGTTCCCAGCAACATCCATGGCCTTTTGACACTGCCCCCGATTTACGAGAAATCGTAAATCTGAGGCAGTGTCAAAAGCTTACGCCTCCTCAGGGGAGGCGTAAGGGAGGCACAACAAGGAGAGATATCTTTATTTCTCCTTGTTTTTTCTTTTTCTGCATCACACATAGGAAGAGGAAAAAGCTTCTTGTGATTGTTCTTGTACAGAAAGGTTTCCCTTCCTGTACAAAAATAATCATTCCCGCAACACAGGCACCCTTGCACCATGGTGCAAAGGTGCCTGCGTTGGCGCAAGGCAGCCCATTGTGCAACGGCACAGGGGAAAAGGACAAGAATGCACCGTATCTTATAGATATGGGGCATTCCTGCCATTTTCTTTTGTCGTAGGGAAGCGCAGCAGGAAGGCCTGCTGCACTGCCCTACAGCAAAACCTCATAAATGAGACCCATAATGTGGTGGCATTCTGTGAAGATATTTTTCTGAGGGAAGGTTGTCCGGGAACGGTGGTGTCTGATAATGAGCCACAATTTGTTAGCAAGGAATTTGAGACATTCCTGAAACATGATGGGATAAGGCACCACAGGATATCAGTGTATAATCCTCCGGAGAATGGTGAAGTGGAGAGATTCAATCGTGGCTTGGGTGAGAGCATTCAGTTGGCATTGTGAAAAGGGTTGAAGTGGAAGCAGGAATTGAGAGACATGTTATGGAACTGTAGAATTACCCCTCATTCTGTGACAAAGAAAACTCAATTTTTCCTATAGAAGGGGAGAGAGGCTTGCACACTGAGTGTGCCTGCATGGATGAACAGGGCAGACAAGAACCTTTTGGACAAGGATGCATTGAGGGTCCGATTGAAACAATCAGGACAAGTACACTGAGAGACATAACAAAGATTTGAAATGCATGGGATTTAAGAAAGGAAATTGGGCCAGGGTGCATGTCGGGGCAGGTGTAAAAGAGGTGAGTCAAAGTGGTTGGCTCCCAAGAAGGTGTTGGACGTACAGGGAAATGTGGTTTGCATGGAAGACGGAACACGCAGAAGTTTACCAAGTATCAAGAAAGAGAGAGTGAAATATGGTGCAAGAGAGAAGACACAACTCACAGAGGGGTAACAAACAAGGAGGATGGGAGTAATGGTCACACATAAAACACAGTAGTGTTTGTGCAAAGAGGACACTTAGGAAATATGACAATTACGTATGTGAGAGTCTGTGACTAAAGAGATTCTCTGTCTTGGTATAGGCAACTTTTTAATGTTTTAGTGAAAATGTCTTGTTTTAATGTAATTGCAGTTTTGTTTTTTTACTAATGCTATGCTTGTTCCTCTTATTTGCATGTACATTTCTGTGTGCCCTATTTTTCATGTATTGTGGGGTGCACTTTGTACGAATGTTTAGGATATGATTGTTTATATCTTTTTGTTTAAGGAGGGGAAATGTTGTATCTCTTACTGGGAGATGATGCGGGGGTGTTCTATAGGTCTCCGTGGAGACGTATAATTCCAGGACAGAGCTGTTGGGTTCCTGCCTGCCTGGGGTACAGACTTACTACTTAATAAATCTCATTTAATACAATGCAAGTGTGGTTTCAAAAGTCAGTACACCCAGTAATGTCTTGAACACTTGCCAAATGTTCATACCGCAAGTCTGTACACCCAATAATGGGCTGTAGAACATCTATCAAGTCATCTTTTTTTTTATTTCAAATCCTTTTTATTGAATTTCCAGAAAAGAACAAATAACTATAGAGTACAGTAATGAAATCATGAAAAATCATGAGAAATACAAATATAAATCCTGAGAAAATACAAATCCTGAGAAAAACAAAGTAAATAAATAAGTAGAAAGAACTACAAGTTACTCAAGTGCCTAGCCATGGTATTTGCAGTGAGCCCGCAGCGACATACAGGTGGGTGAACAAGCACAATTCCCCACGTGTGTTAAAAAAATATATACAACACAATATTTGGTACAGGTGTGACAAGCAGGTACATTTACACAGTTGAGGAGGCAGGAAATACAATGTAGTACAGGAGTATCGCTGTAAATATAGCATGCAATACGCATTATAGCTTGAGGACTTAGGTCAGGTTTCACGGGGGATCATATGAGAAAGATGAGGCATCAAGGGACTTCCATAGTTTCCTGCGGGATTTACGCCAGGGAGAGGTATGAAGCGCGCCATTACCTGCTCCTCTAAGGAAGGATAGCCATTCTTGCCACATTCTAAAAGAAACTTCTTTGGAGTTTTTCCACTTGCACAATACAATTTTACAGGCTAAAGTGAGCATGAGATCTAGCAAGTAACGGTCATTCACATCTTCGATCTTAGGGTCCAGAGCACCTGATATAATATAGAAAAATAAAATCTTGTCACAGTATGTTTGTAAGGTAGGGCAATGGAAGAGCATGTGTGCGAGGTTACCAACGTGAGATTTACAGTTCCAGCATGTCGGGCTCTCACTAAGATTAAGTTTAAAGATTTTTTCGGGTTTCTAGTATGTCCTATTTATGAGCATGAGTTTCGTTTGCGACAATATTGGAAGTATTTTATTCGAAAATGGGGTGATATGTATTTTCTCCCAGTCATATGGGATATTGCTGGAGTTGGGTTCAGATTCCCATTTTACTTCGCATTTCATGTGAGAATTGCGCGGCTTAGGGGAAAGAAGTTTATATATTTTGGAGATGGTGTGTCCTGACTTTAGTAGCTGTGACATCTTTGAGACTATCGATGGATGGGAGGGTTTGATGGAACGCATCGAGAGGAGAGATTTAACTTTAGGAATGTATAAAAATCCATCGGTTTTAGCTCGTGACGAGTCTGTAGGACGGAAAAAGGTAATGAGAGGGTCCCTGTAAAAAGGTTTTTGACTAGATTTATGCCGTTTTTAGACCAGTGTTCCCAATAGAGCATCTCTCCATCAATCTTCAGGCTCGGGTTGCGCCAGAAAGAGAGCAAATTGGACTTATTGATTGAGGGTTGTTCCAGCTGTAATAGGTCTCTCTTAGTATTGAGCAGGATGTATTTTGAGTGGGGGAGATAGGATATATCCATGGTGAGGAGAGCAGGTAAAGGCATATCATTGATGATTGGTCTTTCTATATCTATCCAGACTGGGGTGTAGTCAGTCTGATGGATTAGCCAGTTGGAGCCTTGTTTGCAAAGATACGCTGTTTGGTAGTTCCTAAAGTTCGGAAGGCCCAGATCACCTTTCTCTTTTGGTAATTGAAGTTTTTTCATTGATATTCTAGGCTTCTTGCCTTGCCAATGGAACGTATTGAAAAGTTTATAGATTTTATTCAGGAAGTCATTTGAAATCGTCATTGGGAGCATGCTGGCTAAATTGTTAACAAGAGGAGTAATCATCATTTTTAAAGTCTCAGCTCTTCCCCACCAAGATAAAAATGTAGGTGACCAGCCATCTAGCAATGAAGAGATTTTATTGTGGAGGGCATTCTCATTGGTTTGAAGGGTGGTGATCAGATCTTCCGTGAAGTCCAAGCCCAGGTACTTGAAGCACTTACGTTGCCACAGGAGACTCGAGTCACCAATAATTTCTTTACCACCTAGGTTATTCAGGAGTTTAACCTCAGTCTTGTCTTTATTTAATTTATAACTGGATACTGCAGCAAAATCTCCTATTGAGGACATGAGAGCAGGGATAGCAGCTTCTGCATTCTCTGAGACAACCAATACGTCGTCGGATTAAGCAGTTATCTTGACCACACAGTTACTGAAACCTATCCCTGAGATCTGGTTATTATTCCTAAGGTGAAATAGGAAGGGTTCAATTGCCAGTAGGAATAGGGAGAGGGAAAGGGTGCAGCCTTGTCTTGTTCCTTGTTCTAGTTTGAAGGAAGATGAGAGGCAGCCTCCTGCTCGTACCCTGGCCGAGGGATTAAAATATAGTGACATTACCATTCGCGTAAAATTCTCGCCCAAGTTAAATTTATCCAACGTTGCTTTTAGGTAGGTCCAATCTATTTTGTCAAACTTTTCGGCATCCAAAGTGATAGCAACTGTGGACGAGTCAGTAAGTTTGGCTTTCTCCAGTATATGTGCTAGGATACGGGTATTATCACTGGATAGTCTGCCTTTTAAAAAATAACTTGTGAGGGGTGGATAAGTTTGGACAAAAAATTTTGAAGGCGTTTGGCGAGGATCATTGCATATATTTTGCAGTCTAGGTTAATTAAAGATATCGGCCTATAATTTTTGGGGAGCGTTGGATGCTTCCCCTCTTTGAAGATTACTGCTATAATGGCTTCTGCTGGTGTCCCATTAATTTGGCCAGAGTCACTAAATTCATGGAACAAGTTTAAAAGTGGTAGAGTTAGTATCGAGGAGAAGCATTTGTAAAACTTAGCATTAAACCCATCAGGGCCGGGAGCCTTTCCAATTTTAAGGGACTTAATTGAGCTTTCGATTTCTGAGGCAGTGATTGGGCTATTGATTTCGAGTTGTTCTTGGTCTGAGAGGGTAGGAATTGTGCATTCGTTTAGTCTTGTGTTTTTGTGCTGTCCAAATCCTGGTTCTTGCTATACAGAGTGCTATAAAAGTCCTTAAAAATATCTGCAATTTTGTCAGGGTCAGAGTGAGCTAAACCTTTTTGGTCTTTATCGTATTCTTCTGTAATTTAAACTTTAAGTATGAAGCTAAGCTCTTACCTGCCTTGTTGGACTCACAAAGCCTGATGCTTTTTTGTTTGCTTATCCATATTCCTGCTCTGTCACTGAGAATGTTATTATACTCGTATTTCTTTTTCACTATTTCGTTCAGGACTGAGTTATCTCTTGATATAACATGTTTCCCCTCTAATATAGCAATTTCTTTTTCTAGCTGTTCAAGATTGTAAATGGAGTCCTTATTCATGGCGGCTCTAATTTTAATGATCTTTCCTCTGATGGTACTCTTCAAAGCCTCCCATCGTGTGAGGTCCGATGTGTCACCCTGTTTGTTAGCCAAAAGATAGTTCTGTATCGCGCTTTCAATGATTTGTCTATGGGACTCTTTTTCTAAAACTTCATTGTTGAGCCTCCAGAGAGGTTGATTTTTTAAAGGCTTCAGATCCGATATAGATAAGCTGATGCATGAGTAGTCCGAGATCACTCTTGGCTCGGTCGAGGTTTCCTCTATTCTAGCTATGGCATTACCGGAAATAAGTAGGTTGTCAATGCGTGAGTAGGAGTTATGTGGGGCAGAGTAGAATGTATATTCCCTTCCTGTCGGAGTCTGTAACCTCCATGGGCCTACCAGATTGAAACGTGTGCAGAGATTAGTAAGGGCTTTGTGAGAGTTGTTGGTGCGAAACGGACAGCGTGAGTCCCTGTCTAATGTCGGATCCATGGATAGATTGAAATCGCGCGCTAGTATGTGCATAGCAGTATCTGGGATTGTGTCAATTTGTTTGCTTAAATCTTCCTAGAATTCCAAGTCGTTTTTGTTGGGGGCGTAAATATTAGTAGTGTAAAACTCCATGGTGTCTTTTGATAATTTTGTTGTAACCCACCACCCTTTAGTATCAGATATGCTTGCCACTATGTCAATGTTTGATTTCTTTGTTACCAAAGTCAGGACACCATTTTTCTTTCCTATTGAGTCAGAGCCAGCAACGTCGCTGTAAGACCTATTTCTAAGTGAGTTAAATTGTTTTGAGTCTATCTTCGTCTCCTGAAGTAGGAAGACGTCACCCTTTTGTTTATGGAGGTAATCAAGTATCTTCCTCCATTTGACAGGGTGATTTAAGCCCTTAACGTTCAGTGAGACTATCTTTAGGTTGTTATGGGCTAAGGTACCTGTAGAGATTTGCGACATCATGGGTGCGTTATCAACATTGTAGGAGGGGCCCTAGCTCTGTAGTAATTTTTGTGCCATTTACTCACTATGTGAAGAGAGGTTGTGACCACATATTAGGTATACAATGAAGTTAGTAGACATATTCGCGTTGAATCGGTTAGCCATGTGTGCAAGTCACATGTATGAGGCATATCATTCAGAGCGGTACCTCCCATATCTGCAAAGGTATCACTGTGAAACAATAGACTTGAGATACAAGGTATGATACTTGAGTGTCGTGGCTTGTCGCTTACATAGGGCATACAAATCAATGTGGTTTCACCTTTGTGAATAAAGATATCGTAACAAGACATGGTATCTAAAAGAAAAGGCATGGTATACAGGAATAGAGACATGACACATATTTGGTGTTTAACGAACAGCGAGGTGCACCTTGTACATACAGAGTTAGTACTATAAGTCATGACCCTTGAGTAGGAAAACTTGGTACCTGTGTAAAAAGATAAGTCACGTCTATAGTGCATCACATACAATTTGGCAACACCTGTGTGCGCGAGGTTGTCACTGCAGAAATCACTGTGAAGATCATCACCTGAAGAAATAGGCAAGGCACTTGAGCAAGGAAAACAATTATGAACAACATGGAAAACACAGTAAACAATGAAAAATATTGTAAGGAAAACAAGATCCAAAACCCTAACCCTACCCACCCTCATCCCTAACCCTCCCACCCACCCCTGAATGTAGATAACAGGCATGGTGACAAGGGAAAAGAGCTCCCATCCCATGGGAGCCAGACAAGAGTGTGTTGGACGTATGTGACCATTGTGTGGCTTAAGAAGTAATAAACTTCAGCGTTTAGGAACTAATAGCTGAAAACAGAGAACTGAGTGCATTAGATTGCAATACATAACGTACATAGCGTACATTGGGTACTATTAGTGTATGCATTAGCGTACTATAGTGTATGCATTAGTGTATGCGTTGCGCAAATTAACAGCGTGACAGAGTGAAGCAAATGTTGGGCAGTACCCACCAATCTAGCTATATCTAATGAGAGACTGTAGGGCTAGCTAATTGGCTAAATGTAAGAGGTTACCTGAATATCTGGTTACCTGTGCTTAAGGCCTAGGTGGAGGACAGGTTCAATAAAGGACAGTTCAGTAGAGGCCAATATAGGCCAGCAGTCAAGTGAGAACAAACAACGTTGTACAAAAGGAAACACCCTGCTTAAGGATAGAAAATACTCATGAACATTACATTTCATCAAAGAATCAAATTAGGTTAAGTGGCCTAAGAGCCTGTGGTGGAGGGGCTCGAGGTCGCCTTGTCCATAAAGGGATCATCTGGTCCAACGAGGAATCTTTTTAGGTGGTCTGTGAAGAAGTGCGGGGACCCCTGAATTATTACATGAAAATTTTGCAAATTGATAGTTCAAGGCTCGTACTCTTGGTCAAAGTGCTAGGAACCCCTTCCTGGTGTCCACAGTTTCTTTGCTGTAGTCTTGAGAGATGAAGATTTTGCTGTTGTCCACAGGATATGGTTGTTTTTGCGCATGAAGGCAAGGATCTGCTCTACATGTTGGTAGCGGAGGGGTTTGCATACAATTGGTCTTGGTGTTTTCTGGTTTGCTACAGCTCTAATTGGGACTCGATGGGCCCTGTCAAATTCCAGCGGTTTGCTAAAAGACAAGTTGGTGGCTTGCGCTAACCAGTTTTCCAAGAAGGCAATGCATGAGCCTGAAGGATCTTCCTCTCCTTCCGGTATTCCAAATATTCTTAGATTCCCTCTTCTGTTCCTGTCCTCGAGCCCTGACAAGCGTTTTGTTAAAGAGTCTGTTGTGATTGTTAGGTTTTTGAAGGATTCACACACTTTAGTTCCGGTGTCTTCTAGCTGGCTAATTCTGCTCTCTTTTTCAGACAATCTGACATTAGTGTCTCTAATATCCTGTCCAATCGCAGAGATTTCTTCCTTTGTTGATTTTGCGAGATCATGAACCTCAGCTAGCTTGCTTAATTTGGTGTCCATCGTTGCGTTGATGTCACGTTTGCCTTTTGTAGGCGAGTCTGGATTTGAAGGATCGGCTTTGAGTCTCTTGAGGTTTTTAGCTTCCTTGTCAGCCCTTTTTAGTTGGTTGACATTTCTCTGCAGAGTGGCTGGTACACTTGATATGAATGACCTTGACACTTATAGCACAAGCACCAGCACAAGCACAGGCACAAACACAAGCACTGATTGCTCTATTTAGATTGGTTGCAGCAGCACCTGTACATGTTGACTGGACCAACTACAGTGTGGATTGCTGAAAGCGTATAAGAGACACAGTATACAGCACACAGCAACACACACAGCGCCAATGTATAGCGAGTAGCGTAAGCTGTGTGCACAAAGACCTCCAAAATGCACATAGGATGCAGTAGTACACACCGTAGCCTCAGACTCCTCTAGAGTGTTACCAGGGGAACCATGTCAGGGTCAGGCGTGTGGCTGCAGCTGGTAGATTTTATTTAAAGTATAGGTGATCCCCTTAGGACATTTACTTGAGGTGCATTACCAAGTGACCAGTTTAAAAGGCTACCAAGTCTACCAAGTCATCTTGAAAAAAAGGTTAGTGCCCTTGCCTACATGGCCGCTAGAAGTGTATGTGCGCAACCGCGAGACTGAACAACAGCTAAATGTGGCTGTTGCTACCGTGCATAGCCATGTGGAATCAAATATTACATTTTATACATTTCCCTGAAATCTAAATGCTCTAGTGCCTTTCCATTAGCATTTCCCACCTATGCTGTATAAAAAAGTCAGCATCAATTGTATGTGATTTTGGGCGCAGCGCTCAAGAACTCAAAAAAATGTTTACATTTTCAATCCTCCACCGTATTAAATCGGCTTCAGTTGAATGCGACCTTTAGCACTGTTCTGAGTCGGCAAAGTAAATGAACGAGTCAAACAACTACTGCAGTGAGTAAAACCCCACCTTGGAAAAACTATTTCATGTTGAAAATTGGTTTACCTTCAACTAAAAAATCAGCAGATATTAAGTTATTTTACATTAAAAAATGACGTGCTAAAATTTTGTTCAATGAAAATAAACTCACAAAAACCCAACTACCACTCATTCGAGTCGTAGCTCACACATACCTGAATACATTTAACTTAAGCCCTCACATGCAAATGAGCATACAGCACATATGATCTTATCTGTGTGAAAAGCAGCAATAAAAGAAGTAAGAGGACTGGTTGCTGGTGGGTTTTATTATGTTTTGGAATGTTTAAAGATTCTAAGTTCTACAAACTTTAAAGATGCTGCTGAGTGGTGGCAATAAAGACTGCAGAAAATTGGCCTCCGGGTCTTGACATAAAATTACTTATAATACAGCTATGAAAAAGTAGTCCATTTTAGAATACTGACCATGGGAGGAGGAAAAGAAAATATTTTTGACTGTACCTTTAAAGGACGCTGGCTACTGCTTATCAGAGCACAAGATACAGAGGAGACCGCACTTTCAAATTATACAGTGTTCAGGGTAGCTGTATCCTTAGAGAAGACACAATGGGCACATGAACCATTTGGCATGCATACAAATAGCATTTTGTGATTGGGACTTCACCTCACTGGGAGGTAGCCTACTAAATGAAGGAATCTACTGCTTCCAGTGACCCCTTATTTAATCCCTTACAATATGGCGTGTTGCATTGCCCTTCCTTAAATTTGCAACCCCTAGGATTTTCCCATTATATGATCTGCAAAACATGCTTACAGCAACTGTCATGGAAGGACATTTGTCATTTTTGGATCTATGTAACCTTGGGAAAGATTGAGGTCCGGATTTAGGGATTGGCGGACGGAGCAAAGGCAGACAGGGTGGTGCAGAAATTTACACCCTCCAACCTACCTTTACCCCACCCAACAAATTTAGAGATGACCGCTGGCCCACTTACCTCCAGGGGCCCCTACTTCCATGAGCCCTCAGGGGAATACATTTTACTACATCGGCTCCAGCCTGGTTGGTCTCCACCTCTACATTGGGCAGGCAGACCAGGAGCTTGGCAGAGTCTGCGACAGAGGATCTATCCTCTCTGCCAAACTCTAGATCAGTGCCTCTGACTGCTAATGCAAACAGTGACAAGGCTTCCCAAACGGCAAAAAACACTCCAATTGAAAAGGAGCAGTAGTGCTCAGCTGTCGCTCCTACCTGGTGGTCATTCATTACATGTGAACGCTTACTACGTGACATACTGAGGGCAATCCAACGACTGTTTGCCTTACCACGAATGCGCTCCTTTCCTTCCATGTTCAGGCACTATGCAAAGGTTAATGTCAAAATTAGAACAATCTTGATTATTAAAAAAACGATATTGCATGTTATCAAAAGGGAATTTCTTGTGCAATGTGGGAGTTAATTAACGAATCGGTATGACGTCATTAGTTTTCCATGATATAATTAATCGTGAGACACGAAGGGGAGGCTGCAATGCCTTGTAGAGCAGCACAAAGGTGTGCGAGCGCGTGACCTCCTCCTGGGGGCTGCAATATCCTCCTATTGACACTAGATAGGAAGCTTTGCTCACGCTCAGATAAGGGAGCCATTTCGGTGATTTCATTAGAGCTATTGAAAAAGCATTTCCCATTCCAGGAGGGACAGCAGACAGGGAGGTACAAGGTGCACTTCCTCACTGCAGCAGTCGACGCCGCCGGCAGCAACAAAGCAATGTTTATACAAGGGCAGCCTTCAATTAAAAGGGCTGTGTGCACAAACTACGCACCTTATAAACAACCAGTGATTTCCGCAGAGCGCGGCTCGCTGACGCTGCAGGTGTCTGCCTGTCTCACTGCTTTTTTGTTCAATGCAGCACTTCATAAATATCGTTTTCAAAACACATTTTTGTAACTTTATTGAAAGAGAGTGAAAGGTAAAGCTCGGGTAAGAAACATTTCAAAGACTGTAATCTCTACAGCATTGCATTATCTATACAAGAGTTCAGAGTTGGCAATTTAGCACTTGGACCACAGCAACCAATACATTTGACAGCTGTTCTATCATATCACTGTCAAGTATCTTAACCAATGCTTAATTTGTGCTGCTGGTTGCAGATGGCGGCCACGAGCACACATTTGTGGTGACCAGGACTGATTTTTCATCATCGGACTTTGACACAAAACAAGAAATTGTTGAAGAAGGGGGAAGAGAAAGAGAGGAAAACAGTATCAAAGGGAGAAAGCAGGGATGAAAAAACCCTGCAACAGTGAGATCAGTTCTTAATTTGAGCAAGTGGTTTCCGGTGCTCAGCACCCGCACTGAATCATCAATACTGAAGCTTTTCATGAGCACTAGATAAGGACACATTAATTTATGGTAGGTACGGGGAGATTAAGTGATTTTCCCAGAATCACAGGATGTTGAACCAAAGCCGAGACTCGAACCTGGTTCCCCAGCTCCAAAGGTGGCAGCTCTGGTCATTACGCCACATCCTATCTCCACTTTAATGGTTAGTAGTTGGTTATGTTTTAGGCAGCGCTAACAGGAGAAATGGACTGGTGCAAGCTGCCTCCTGACGAGAGCCCAGACACTTATTTTTTTACAAATGAACTACTGAGTGAGATAAAGAGGTAGGGAATATAGGGTGGTGGAAGAAAGAGGCATGAGGTAGCATCAAGATTGGGCAGTTTTGGTATTTGACAAACTCAACATTTAGTAGCACTAACAGCAGGCTTCTGCTCTTCTGCTTCCAAAACCGTGCAAGGACCGCCCGCCATATTACGGTTTGAATTTGTGTACGGCGGACTGTCCTTCCCCTTTCCCATGCACCACAGTAGGAAAGGCAAAAAAGTTCCAGCACGGCATGGACGGAGACATCTATGCCGTGCTGCAACTTTGGGTGAATACAGACCGGAAGATGCATGTTATGCCCCACTGAATGTATCCCGATGGTGGGGGGGCCATGTAGGACCCACTTTGTTCCTCTAGCGCCAGCCTTTTCATGGCGGGGCTCCAGCCATTAAATGGCTGGCAGTGGTGGAACTTGTAATATGCTCAGCAGCACTGCGCCAGTCCTGCTGAACATATTACAATAGCGGTAGGATGTCACCCAGAACTGTGAGAAGTTAAGATCGGAGAGGAAAGCCTTAAAGGAGCAGACTAAGGGATCATTAATGTCATTCCAGTGGAGGTTAAAGTCTCCGAGGAATATACGGCAGAGTTGGTCTGAACAATGGCCTCCATGATTTGCTCTGTGAAGATCGAATTACCACCCGGAGGATGATAAATCGAGTGAAGCACATAGGCAATCTTACACTTATTCTAAATTTCGATGAGTAGATGCTCACAAGAAGACAGAAAAGCACATTGTGATTGCTTTATAGTGAGGCTGAGCGATGAATGCAAGCAATGCCCCCCTTCCGCTTTAACAAGTCGATCACGTCTGACAATGGCATAATCCGGGGGGATTAATATGTCGAGGACAGGGGAGGAGGTATCATTGAGCCAGGTTTTAGTGAGAATCAGAAGGTCCAAGTTTTGCGAAATGATGAGATTGAAATATCCGCTGCATGTTTCACCGCTGATCTGCAGTTGAGTAGCATCGATTTTATGTTTTGGTTGCTAGTCATCCCTTCATGATGAGCACTAGTTATTTGAAGTAAGTTTGCCTTGTTAACCGATCTATGATTGACACTAGGTTCCCTGTCGGGGTCCGAAGTAATAGTAGGGATGCTGGTAGTTGAGTTAGAGGAGAAGGAGAGAATCCTCGAGCCACTGTACGAGAGTAGAATAGCTAGAGTGTCCTCATCCGATAGCTGCAGCTGTAGCCTATGAGGCCTGGAATGGTGGTTAGGGAGAGGCCTAGAACTCCAGCTGGCTCTAAGAGGTGAGTGGATAGAGGATTGATCGTCAACAGTGTAGGACACTTTCTGTGGATTGTGTTGATTGATCCACTGGGAGGGGTGTGTATTCCAGAGCTTTTCCAACTTTAAGGAGAACTGTAGAAGGGTCAGCGTGATCTCTTTAACAGCAAGGAGATCCTGCTTGAGGTCAGCAATCTTCTCTTCAAGGGCAGTTAGTGCCCTCCTCCGCTGACCCAGAGTGAGACGAAGGGTCCGCCCCACTGTGAGAGGGATATTAGAGGGTAGAGTAAGTCCCTTACCACAATTACAAGGGCAGAGTCCAGCTTGCGAATGGTTTCGACATCTACCAAGGAGGGAGGATTAACATGATGGGGCTTAAGAATAGGTGCAAAGGGGATCTGAGCAGATCCTGGATTGGGATTAGTAACGGACAAGGAGGAATTAATAGAGGCAGAAGTGGATACACAGAAGGAAGAGGAGGGATTGTGTGGGTTATAGGGTAAAGGACTGGAGATATCAGCTAGGTCTAAGGCCCTTGAGTTGGTAAAACCTGAGCTTAGGGGTAAAATGGTAGGGTTGTCATGGTTGTTTGAGCTGATGTAGTGCCCAGCCTCTCTGTTGTTGGGGATCAAAGAAGGAACAGTGGTATACAAGGGTGACGTGCGATTTGACGGGAAGAGAGGGAAAAGAGAAGTACTGGGGACAACAACTTGGTGGAAGGCACTCATGTAGGAAATATCATAGCCCAAGGGAGGAATAACAGGGTTGTCCAGGATAGAGGTGTGGTTTTGATACACCTCCTCCGTAGTGTTGGAAGGAACAGAGTGCTGAATAGATAAAGATGGGTACGCAGAATTGGGGGAAGAAGAGGCATAAGGAAAAGATGGTGCAGATATTGTGGGTTGACAACTGTGATGATGAGTGGCCTGGTTTGAGTTATTAAGCCTGTTCTTAATCCTCAAGAAGATAGAGTCAAAGCGCTTGAGGTTCCGGTCCAAAGCTTGAATAAGTATGTTCCCAGTATTGTATAAGGAAATGGTCAGATCTGCCTTAAGGGCAGGGGAGGGAAGTGTGGTTAAACGGAAACCATGTGGTGTTTTGGTCAGTTGTTTG
The DNA here is from genome assembly GCF_964204655.1 of Triturus cristatus. Taxonomy (NCBI): domain Eukaryota; kingdom Metazoa; phylum Chordata; class Amphibia; order Caudata; family Salamandridae; genus Triturus; species Triturus cristatus. Next base: position 447,112,163 of record NC_140584.1, read on the forward strand.
GAACAAAGCTCAGAAGTTAGAGACTTTCTCCACTGGGCTCTTCTGTTAGTGTAGAAGATGAGGTCTGTCACCACAGTGCCCTTAGCGGCAATATAAGTGTCCAAGATAAGCGTTTCAGGACAGCGTTTGAGGAGATTGTGTTGGAAGGTATTTTTCGCATTCTTTGATAGGTTGAGGGGTAAGATGATCTTAAATGAATTCAGACCTACTTGAGCAAGGTAGTCAGAGGAGCGATATGTGTGTTGGGTCATGGTGAGGGTAAAGAACAGAAAGAGGAGGTGAAATATACCAGTATAGAGGAGAATACTTAGAGAAAGAAGAGGGTAAGCTAGTCTAAATAGCGGGGGGCACTTGGAAGTAGAGGAGGAAAAGTAGTCTAAATAGATGGGGGCACTTAGAAGTAGAGGAGGAAAAGTAGACACATTTAAGGAGCACACTTTAAAGGGAGCAAAGTATCCCAAACCCCCTAACTGAGTGTTATATCCATTATACATATTCTCTCAGAACGCCCGTTGCCTGTCTTTTCCGCAACTGTCAAATTCCTCAACGTTCTAATATCGCGTGTGGGGTCTACATGCACAACACAAGGAAAGGTAACAGGAAAGGAAGAGGGACATTCAAGGGAAAAATCTGCAGGCAATGATATCAATGAAGTTACAGATACTACATCTCCTCCCTCCTTTGAACAAGTTAAAGCATAGCAAAATACTTAAATCTAGAAGGCATTCCCACATTACAAGTAGGTCTTCCATTAGGTCCCTCTCTGGGATGATAGGCATGACCCAGATAATCCACAGTGCTTTCTAGAGGGACAGGTGAATGACAAGGTTCAATTGCAGGCATTTGATAATGTGAGTGGAGGCAAGAATCACTAAACAAATTTCCCATTTTGGCATCTGCATTACGGTTAACATTAGAATGTGGTGCATTTCCTGCTACCAGTGGTAGGACCCGTACAGCACGAGAAACATTCCACCACCCACCATTTTTCAATTTGATGGTTGTAACATTAGTTTTGATCACCCATGAGGGTTCTCCCAATTTGTTACATCCCAACCTTGTGGTGGGGTGCTTGCTTCATGATATATACATAACATACTGCTATAACAGGACTGGTTACTGCCTTTCTATGGCTGTAATACTGCTTTATGTCTATTTGTTTTTTTGCAACAACATCATGTAAGTTCTTTTTTCCTTGACGACTTTTGTCACAAATAGTAGACCTTTTAACAATAGAATGAGAACTACGTTTGGTAATGGGTGGCTTTTCTCTTGACAGTTCAAAAGGGGTGGTACCTGTTACATTGTGGGGAGTAGTTTGGTAGGCCCAAAGATGGGATCAAAGTGCCCTCATTACAGGAAGGTTGCTGTTCAATGGCAATTGAATTGTTTCCTTTAGCATTTGATAAGCTCGCACAAGCTCACCATTGCCTTCAGAATGATACAAGGATGATTTGCAGTGTTTAATCCCATAAACTTTAAAAATGCACCCATTGTGCACTGTGACCCATTGTTACTTACAATGTGTAGGGAAATGCCTTCCCTTGGGAAAACATCCTTCAGGAACTCCAATATGTTCTTGGTAGTCGGACAGTCCTTAAATCTCACATCAAACCTCTTGCTAAAGTAATCAGTATAGACAATGGCATATTTCATTTCAAGTGGTACCTTGTACATTAGTCCAATGAAATCGATTGCCAGCTTTTTCCATTTATCATCAGGTAATGGTACAAGAGACAATGGATGTGAATGTGTATTCGTAGAATTATCTGCATTGTTACACATGCAACACTCTCTCACAAACATGTCTACAACTCGGTCCATAAATGGCCACCATTACTCTATTCTTGATTTTCTCTTAGCGCCAGTCTTGCCAGTGTGTCCTTCATGAGCTAACTTAAGAAGCTGAGGTTTAAGTGAAGAATGGGGAACCAATTTGTCATTTCATATGAAAACAGTATCTATTATGGACAATTCATCATTGATTTTCCAAAAAGATGTTACAGCATCACCCAATTGTTTCTCCTTGGGCCATGCTTCGACTATAAAGAAATATGTGGATAATCAGTTTCATTTGAAATGGGAGACATCCAAAGTATTTTGCTGAAGGCATTAATGTCTCCATGTTCATCCGACAAGTGAGCAACAGCCATATTATCATCCATTTCACTTACATCATCATCATAATTATTGCGTGACATAAGTAATAAAAAATCCGCGCTAGGTACATACTCAACATCAAACACATATTCATGTAACTTGCACTTTCGTGTTTGGTGATATGAACAGTTACCTTAATGGAACTGTATTTGCTTAGCTACTTAATAGTGACTTATGGTCGGTACGAATGATAAACAGTTTACCTCACAAACAAAGCAAGAAATTTTAGCACCGCCCAAACACATGCCGAGAGTTCCCTTTTTTGAAAAACAGCAAATGCTGAGTTGAGGCCAAGGGACATGCAGCAAAACCTGGAGGAACCTAAGGGTGTTACAAACTATGTGAAATTGCCTGAGTCGTTATGTAACACCACTTGGTGATACACAGACATGAAATCAAGCATATAAAACACTTTCCCATCACTTAGGGTAGACATTAATTAGTGAATATGAGGCAGGGGCTGTGTTTCCACGATCACTTGTTGATTGAGTTGTTGCAAGTCTATGCACAATCTGATTTTGCCAGATTTTTTCTACTTAATCATAACCGGAGACAACCATGAAGATGCATCAAACAGTTCAATTATTCCTTCTTCTAACCACTAGTTCAAGATAGCAGCACATTCCTTACTTTTTGTTAGACAGGAAAAGCATTCTCTTTTAGTTTATTGATGTGCTGGAATCCTTTTAGTCACTCTAGTTTGTTTTTTAACACAGAGCAAAATCCTTATATTACTGCTTCAGGATATGTATCAGTGATGGTAAACACATAAGGAGCCTTGCAGGGATTGATTAGCATACTAAGTTGTCTTTGCTCCCGCCACCATAGTATATATATACTCTGTGATTCACTACATTTATCTTTGTTATAGTTGCTGTTCCTTCAAAATTGGCATATGCTTGAAATACACCTTCAAGACATATTTGGTGCCCTCCCAAAGTCCCTGGAGTAAATTTACTTGGCTGTAATGCTTCCTTTTCATGAATCCTGTTATATTCCTTTCTTTAAATGTTTATGATAGAGGATCCTGTATTGACCAAAACATCTAATGGATGCTCATTCACCTTCACTGTGCATTTTGGTTGGTCGTGTTGATCAATATTATTGAGGAGGGCTACCATTAAAACAGTGGGGCATATTTACAAGTAGCTAGTGCTGCCAATGTGTCAACATGTTTGATGCAGAAGCAGCGCAATCACTACTCCATATTTACAAGGTGACATATCTTTGAGGCTGGGTCACTTTTTGGACTGCAACAAAAGGAGCCTGCGTCGGAATTGCCTGCGTCACGTAAGTATTAATATATGCAAGGTAGGCCTCCCGTCATTATTTCCAGTGTAAAAGTGACGCATGGATATTTATGACATTTTTGAAAAGTGACGCAGTGGCTGCAGAAGTGGCGCAGCATTGCAGTAACATCAAAATTCCTGCGTCTGTGAAATGACGCATTGACTTTGCTATATAAAGAGAAGCTGAACAGTTAGGTTTTGCAACTAGAACTACACCGTGGAGATATTTATTTTGTAGCTGGGAGTCGCACGGAGACAACCACCACCATCCACCCAACCCCAACCAACCACCCTAACCCCCCTCATCGCCATGAAGGCAACGCAGGAGAAGAGAACACATTTATCGCCAGAGGACACCTCTGATAGGGTTCAAGGAGAGGAGGTCATCAGTCTTTACTGGCTGAGGAGGCAGTCCATTGTAGTAGAACTGATACACCTGATTGCCCCAAGGCTATAGCCAACAGTTGACTGGGCTGCCAACATCCCTCCACAGGTGAAGCTCATTGCGGTACTACATATGCTAGTGTTGGGGTCCTTCCAGACAACAGAACCGCAGCGTGGCTGGAATCTCCTAGCCCTCTTTCTCTTCTTTCCTTCCCTGCATCCTGGAAGTCATCATCCAGCTGACACCCCGCTACCTTCTCTCCCCTAACATCCAAGAACTGCTGCTGAAGACCAAACAAGAATTCTATGCCATTGCTGGGTTCCCACATGTGCTGGGTGCCTCCTGCAACCACCGCACATCTTTACAGGAACCTGAAGCACACACACTGCATAAATGTCCAGGCCATTGTGGACCATCGGGGCCTCTTCACAAACGTGCTGCACAAATACCCTGGCAGTGTGGACAATGCCTAGATGTTCAGGCACTGCATCATCAATGAACGATCCCAAAATGGACAATATGGGAATGGCCTACTTGTAGGTAAACTAAACTCTAATACCTAACACACCCACTAACAGGTAGAAATTGATGATATAATACATATGACAGTGACTGTTCACACAGATAGGAACTAAAGTAAGAGGGGTGTGGCTCATACATGTGCCATGGCACATGTGTCAGCTAAACCCACAAACTAACAATGTCAAGACACACAAAGCCACTATGGCTTCTGTTTAATGTTGGAAGGGTACAGAGCAACACATTGCTGGCCCAAATGCAATGTAGCACCCATGTGTGTAAGGGAGGTTTTTCATAGGGGATGTGGGTTCATCAGGCATGTCATGTATACCAATACCCACACCTGTGGGTATCCATTGACATATACATGTGTCAGTGTAAGGCATGTCTCCCATGTCAACATCTACCTAGGGAGGACCAAGTATCCAAATATGTACAACTGTCGACAAGTCCACCCTTGTTGTGTGAGCACATAACATTGAGTGGTCACAAGCTACTCCAAATAGACATCACAGAAAATAACTGGACCTACATCACAGTCATGATGTAGAAGTGTAAGATATATCAGCCCATGCTCAGTATTAGCTATATCACAGAGTAATGGAAGAGAAAACTGTCAACCTATCAACAAATGAATGACAAACACATATTGTGAAAACAATGTTAGAGATATTAATGACAATGTAACTACACATAAAGCACATGGCCCGCCATGTATCAGTAACAGTTTTGTAAGGAATTGACAGTTTTCCTTTTGCTTCACTTTCAGCTGACCAGGGATATGGCATTTAGCCACCAGTCATAACACCCCATGCACACTCCCAGACTGAGCCGCATAAGGCCTATAACCAGGCTCTCAGCAGGACCTGGAACATCATCGAAAGAAGTGTCAGACTGCTGAAGGCCAGGTTCTGCTGCCTTGACATTTTGGGGGGTAGATTGCTCTACTCCCCCCAGTGGTCTGCAAGATCATCTTGATCTGTGCAATAATACAGACATTTGTGTGCAGACTAATGTCCCCATGGACAGTGACCTACAACTCCTCGACCTAATGGAGGATGATGATGATGAAGAGGAGGATGCTGAGGCTTGCAACATCCAGAATACAGCTGTAGGCAATCGCAGACGTGCACATATTGTGCAATATTCTTTTACATGAAACACATGTTTGTGAATGGACCATGTAACAACATGAATGAAAGTTTCAACATGATAATACATGTTTGAAACTATACCTTGTCTTTGTGTTTATGTCACATTTCCAGGAAATCTCAATGTCCACACATTCTGTCAACTGGAAGTAGCCCTCAGAAGTGTACAATAAGGTCGGATGCCAGGCATCAACGTCAAACCCCCTAAAACAGTGCCCCGTGCATTGCCTAGTGTTGTCTGTCACTGGCGCCCTGACCAATTCCATAGCACTGTGTCAGTAAACAAACATGTTTCATTAGAGAAGGAGATTCTCTAGTAAGGAAAGTTTACACTATACTACGAAAGGTGACACTATTGTATGAAAGTTGAATTTTCTGTAGCAAATGTGGCTTTTTGGCATGGAAAGTCATGCATGACTACTAAAAGTGACATTGGACTAGGAAAAATTACTCAATGCAATGAAAGTTGACTTTACTGTAGGCAACATGAATTTTTGACATGCAAAGACATGAATGACCATTAAAAATAATACTTGACTAGGAAAAATGACTCAATGGAATGAAAAGTGACTTTACTGTAGGAAACATGACTTTTTGGCATGCAGAGTCATGCATGACCATTAAAAGTGACATTGGACTAGAAAAAATTACTCAATGGAATGAAAGGTGTCTTTACTTTAGGAAATTTTACTTTTTGGCATGCAAAAAGTTACATTGGACTAGGAAAAATGACTCAATTGAATGAAAAGTGACTTAGCTGTAGGAAGCATGGGTTTTTGGCATGCATGGTCATGCTTGACCATTAAAAGTGACATTCGACTAGGAACAATGACTCAAAGGAATGAAAGGTGACTTTTCCGTAGGAAACGTGACTTCTTGGCATGCAAAGTCACGCATTACCATTAAACGTGACATTGGACTGGGAAAATTGACTAACTGGAAGGAGAGGTGACTTTACTGTAGGAAACATGGCTTTTTAGCACGCAAAGTCATGCCTGACCAATAAATGTGACATTGGATTAGGAAAAATGACTCAATTGAATGAAAGGTGACTTTACTGTAGGAAGCGTGTGTTTTTTGCATGCATGGTCATGCATGACCATTAAAAGTGACAGTGGACTAGGAACAATGACTCAATGGAATGAAAGGTGATTTTTCTGTAGGAAACATGACTTTTTTACAAGAAGAGTCACATTGACCATTAAAAGTGACATTGGACTAGGAAAAATGACTCAATGGAATGAAAAGTGACTTTACTGTAGGAAACGTGACTTTTTTGGCATGACGAGTCACGCATGACCATAAAAAGTGCCTTTGGACTAGAAAAAATGACTCAATGGAATGAAAGGTGACTTTACTGTAGGAATCATGACTTTCTGGCATGCACAGTCACGCATGATTATCAAATGTGACATTGGACAAGGAAAAGTGACTCAATGGAAGGAAAGATGACTTTACTGTGAGAAACGTGACTTTTTGGCATGCACAGTCATACATGACCATTAAATGTGACATCGGACTAGGAAAAGTGACTCAATGGAATGACAGGTGATTGTACTGTAGGAAACTTGACTTTTTGGCATGCAAAACCATGCATGACCATTAAAAGGGACATTGGACTAGGAAAAATTGCACAATGGCATGAGAGGTGACTTTCATGTATAGAATGTGATGCTTTTGTAGTTAAACAGACACTTTACTACTAAACGTGATGCATGAGTGGAAAGAGTTTCTGCCGGATGCCACGCATCAAGGGCATAGCCTTAATCAAAAACAATGCTTTGTCAAAAAGTATGACTAGCAACTTGGACATTTGTCTAGCAAGGCATTATGAAAAAAACACACTTTAGTTAGAAAAATGACACAGACGAACACGTTTCGCATCCACACAGGAAATGATGAAATAGCTTGGCCATGCTACAAACCAGAAAGTGTGACGTTTCTTTAACTTTCACTTAATGTCTTTTTGTCTATGCTTGGTGGTGGAGGTGTTTGTTGACAAGTTTGGTGGTGTTTCCTGGTCATTTAGTAATCTGTGCGTTCTGGGTCCTGTCCCTAAACTGTCATATTTGTCCTGTTTTTGTATTGTGTGTTGTTTTGTGTAGTGTTTTGTGGGGTGTCTAAATAGGAGTTATTAGTCATAGTTGTAGGGGTCGTTAGGGTGATTCGATGGTGTAGGGAGATATCGAGCAGGGGCAGGGCCAGGGCCAGGAACCTAATCGAGGAGCAGTTTGAAGGCCTGCTGTGGCTCACTGTCAAATACCTGCTGAACATGATAGGAAGTGAAGGCAAGGTGCTACAGGGGTACCCAACCCAAGAGAGGCAGCACCAGTTGGAGAAGGTGTGTTTCCAAATGCAAAGACTGTTTGGTGTGGACCGGAACCTCCACCAATACAAACAGCGTTGGGCTGACAATGTGAACCGGGAGCAGGATCACCTTGATCACCTGGGCCTAGAACTTGGATGGAATGTCAGTGAGTTTCCATACACCATGTGCTTGTAGCTGTTTGCCTGTAGCTAAATACTCTTAACACTTTTGTAATTGAAAGGGGCAAATATGAATATAGGTATCTATGGCATGATATGTGCTAATAAAATTACAGACACTGAGGGGCTTATTTACAAGCCTGTTACTTTTCTTTGATGCACCGGCAATGCAGGGTGCCTGCCAATATTTACAAGACCACGTAAAGCCCCCCTGTGTTGCTTTTCATGATATGGGGGCTATTTCCTCTTTCTATTTGTGCTGCTGAATGCAACATACATAGGAAGAGGCTAATTCTTGGTGAACTGATGTGATTGCTCCTTGCTGTTCCTCCTCTACACCTCCCCTAGGAAGGCATCAGATATTGACGCATTCCCATGTTACAGCTTGTAATAAATCTGGGAATGCCTTACATGTCATGATTGTTACTTGGGAACACCCACCATGAGACCCCTGGCACGCCTCCCCATTGTAGTGTGAGGTAATTAGCAACGTGCCCTGCATTGCCTCTCCCCATGTCTACACGGCCATAAAGAACCAAACAGGGTGGCTTTATGTGGCCTTTTAGATATGTGTAAGGCCAGTGCATGGCACTAACATCTTTAAACGTGAAGCTTCAGTGGCGCACTGGGCTTGTGAATATGCCCCCAAGTATTTGGACGTATTGACATCACTACTATGCACATTGCACCATAATCCACAGGGAGCCAGCATTCTATGCGACCAGTACTCAGCCCTATGCTCCAGTGGAAGTGACGTGGCTTGGGAAATTAATTAGTTATGTACCTGCAGTCTGTCTTTCTCACAGTACACTACAGCTCATTGTGGTGTCTTACATGTACATAATGCATTTGTGTGGCCAGGCGTTCTGTACTTCACACGTCCTCTATGCAGCTTCAAACCTTTATACACAGCAGTATTGTGTGAGGCAATGTTCTTAGAATGGTTTTCTGAGTGGTGGATACTAATGTGATTTAAGTGCACACACACTTGACTCAATATTAGTGGGCAGTAGCTACAGTGTAGCAGCTCAGAGGGGATGGGCCCAGTGAAATCATGTAGATTGCTAGCACAGACATTCACCACATTTCGTTATTGGAAGAGTAGTTTATCTTCAGAGTATCGTACATTGTTTTACTCAAGCCTCCTCATTTGGACATGTACGTGTCTCCTCTGACTCTTTTTTTTGGGGACCAGAGACACAACTTACTGACACATACTGATGTAACCTACATTGAGTCTCATGTGCATACCAACAATATGCATAGCCATATCCAATGGACTGACATGGCAGCCTGCATTTGTGGACTGTGGGTAAACCGGAACCCCACGTTAGTCATGCTGGAATTCGTGACATGTACCTAGCCAGGTTTCCCACACAACTGGGAACATTCACCTCAGCCACCTATCATCCTTTACTCAAGGGCTTTGTGATGGCAAACTATTTCTTCCTATACCTTGACTGATCCTTGTTTCACATCCTCTGACTTTGATATTTGTGGCATGATGAGACACTTTGCCTCCAGACTCCCTCCTGCCACATGCTCCATCTTCAACCAGGGCCACATTACGTGTAGGATGTAGTGCCCCAATGGGTTCCTCTCCGGCATGCCTACCCAACTACAACACAAGTGTGACACTGTCAGTCACAGCAGTGCATGTGAATTTGTGAGCCAACCTTGCTGTACACATATGCCTTCTCGCATCCTTCCAATGCAATGTCTCCACATCCACAGACACTGGCATTTATATGTGCTCAGCCAACACCTACAATGCACTGCACTACCAGAGGATCCCCAGGGCCACACAGCGCCCTGTGCTGAAAGGAAAGGGCAGGAATGCTTCCTATCTATGAGATACGGCACATTCCTATCATTTTCTCCCTGGGCTGGTGCACAAAGGGCTGCTATGCCCCAATGCAGGCTCCCTGCATTGTAGCAATGCTGCAAAAACTGCTAAATGGAATTACACCAAATTTGGCAAGAAGCTAGATCTTGATTTAGAAAAGGCATTTTTGACATTCGGGGTAAATCCATTCAGTAGTTTTTGAGAACTGTGCACTCCTGCAGGAGCGAGTGCTCTGATTGGCTGGCTGGCTGTAAGAAAAATAATGTTGCAGCAGCCATCACAGGACTTGGGGGCTTAGTCCCCTGTCCAGATTTTATTTTATATATAAATATATAAGGGGGCAGGGTAGGGATACCTTGCCCCCTAGCCCTTATGGAGAGGCCCCAGTGGGAACCTCCAGGGTCCAAAATAAAAAAAAAAATGTTTTTTTATACTGCGATCCCTTGCAACTCCTGCAGGATTGCAGCAGAAAAAAGAAGATGCTGGTCAGCATTTCTTATTTTAATTTTTACCCCACGATGGGCCAGGGTCCAAGAGTCATTTTTTATAAATCATTTGGGGAGTGTATGTGAATGGGCCCCCCTCTTCAAACCACTATTGGGTTTGAGGGACTCCATCCCCTGGGCCAAATGGCAATTAAATGGGAGAGAAGCATTCAGCTCCCCCTCCTAAAGCCACTATTGGGCCACAGGGACCCCAAACCCAGGGGCAAATATTAAATACAGGGGAGGTGGTATGTGCCCCCTCCCGAGCCACTAATGGTGCCTGGGGACCCCATCCCTCAGGACCACTTTGTAAAAAGAAGGGGTGGGGGCATGAGGCCTCTCCCCAGTGGGGACACATTTCTAAACAAAGGGCAGCGGGGCCATGTGTCTCCCTTCCCTGCAGGTATCTCCCGGGGATCCCATGCCCTGGGGCACAGTACTACACAGTGCCCCGTGGAGTCTACTCCCGGGACACTGTGGTTCTCTGCCCAGGAGAGTGCAGGAATACATTGCTGCCCATACTCTCAGGGGCTGGGAACTTCATTTTGCTCCAGCTGGGCGAGAGGAGTTAAAAAACTGCTGCTTCCACTTGGGCAGGAACAAAGGAATTGTTCTGGCTCCCACCAGCACCCAGTATGATGTTGGTTGGAGAGCCAACTGGTGCTGCTGTGCCCTTGGGGCTCCCCCAACAGCCTCCAATGACCCCCTACATTGTAAGTGCTCTGGTTGGCACCAGGGCACCAACAGATATTGAACATAAAATCTGGCTCCCACAAGGGAAGCTGGTTGGGGGATTGGGGGCCTTGGGACTCTCTCCACCACAGCCCCAATAACCACCTACATTGTGGTTGCCCTAGTTGAGACTGGGGCACCCGCCTGTAATAAAAATAAATGGCTGTCTCCCGCAAAGGAGTGGGCTTGGGCCGTGGGGGCCCTGGGGCTCTCCCTGCTGCCCCAATTATAAAACAAGTTGTGAGCACCTCGGGCGGGCACTGGGTCACCCACCAGCACACACTGTGTGTGCCGGCTGGGACTCCCCCTGCAGCACCCTAATAAAATAAAACATGTGGGGGTCCCGGGTGGGCATTGGGACTCCCACAAAACTCCAGCGCACCCCCAACCCTAAAATATACCTGGATACGGGGGATGGGATCCCAGGGCCCTAAATGGGCTGGAGAGAGGGGCCCTACTGACACCATCCTCCACATATACATATTTTAAAATGGTGGCTATTATTATGTTTTTTTAATTGTGTCGTGGTCTAAAATCACAAGTATTTATGAAATCTAACTAATGTGGAAACATTGTTTGTAGTAATGTATGATGTATATACAAATTATATGCCAATAGAACACACATGATTGTTTTGCTATTTACAAATTTAATATAAAAAAACAAAATAAAAAAGAAATTTTGAATGTATTTTGAGTAATCTCGTATTCTGGGGTTTTTGCTAAACATAAGTGATTAATACTGCACAAATAAGATAGGTCAGTTAAGAGGTTCTTTCTTTTCATTTGTTTCTCTCCCCTCCTCTTGGACCTAAAAGTACTTAGGGGAAACCTTTCACACATATATACAGAACTGATGCATTGCCGCAGCTGCTTGAATCGGACCCGTCACAAAGACCCGCATCTCCTTCGCAACCTGCGGCCTCTTCAGAATCACCGCTGTATGACATATCCTTGGTGCAGGCCCTCGCATCCCTCATCAACGGCAACCTCAATGACGACGCCGGGCTCCGCATCGCAGCCTTGTAGCTTCTCGGATCAAACCTTCGCATCGCATCCTTGACTCCGGACTTCGTATTGCAAGCCCTCATCGACAGGAGCTTTGACGATGACGCAGGACCTAGCATTGAAGCCCCACCACATCTCGGAACTGACGCACCACCTCGGCTGCATAATGTATTTTTGACGCGGATCCTTGCAACGCTTCGCAAACCAGGATTTGAGATTTCTGTTCAGTGGGTCTAACTGGGTCAGACAAACCGCATGCCATTGCGGTAGGCCTAAACTTGTGACTTTGTGTTTGTCGGGTGCAACAAATGTCCACAGTTACCGCTTTGTGATTTTTGGCACTACTTTATTAAATATTTAGATTTGAATATTTTCAGTTCTAATAATTGGATTTTAGTTATTTGTATCCTTTTTATTCATAAAAAAAATTACTCTATTTTTCTAAACTGGTGTGGGCCCTTTTTTGTGTTGTGTTTACACTGTGTTACTGCACAATATACTTTACGCATTGCCTTTGAGTTAAGCCGGACTACTCTGTGCCAAGCTACCAGAGGATTGATTCCAGTTTAATTTAGGATTTGCTTGTGGCTTCACCCAGAGAAGAATTGTGGTTGCTGCTTAAGAAGGATCTCACCCCCCTCAATCAGTAACCCAATTTCTTACAATGGTGTAATGAGGAGGAATATCTCTTATTCTCCGTGTTAGTACCTCTTTCTATGTGTGATGCATTGGGCATCTCGGTAGAAAGAGAAAAATGCATCTTTGCCTTCCTGCACATAATAATCCTGCTGTTAATCTAGACAACCTTGTAGTATACCAATAGGGTGCCTGCGTCTTTCCATTTCATATGACGCAGGGCAGCAACTTGGCTTGCTGCCCTGCATTGCGTGAAACATTAGTGAATATGTCCCAGGTACAGATGCAAAAAACAGGGCAAATCAATTTTCCGAATTTGTGCTGCTTCTGTAAGCAAACAGAATCTGCTTTAGTCCTTTAGAAACGAAGCAGACCGATTTTGCATCAAACACTGATGAGAGTGAAATGCATATTTTATCCATTTTTATACTGATAACAGAAAAATAGTTTTGAAGGAATTTGCCTCATCTTTTCCTATAGTGCACACACAACTTGTTTCATTTCCCATTCTAGGAATTGGAACTGTATACACTAGTTGAACAAAATTGTTACCACTTTAATTGCCCGAAAATGTCATTCAACTACTGAAACGTGACTAGTTAATCTTTACAAAGTGTTACATACAGTATTGCAACCTATGTGCAGATATTTTAAAACGTTCTCATCCATATGAACTTGAGCTAGAGACAATTTTTGTTAAAATCGAGGATCTCATGGAATTTGCAGCTAATTCCTTTTTTTCAGGAAATTGCGGTGGGGTCACATTTTTCCAGGGCCCCTGCTCATAGTGTAAGACCCTGTTGGCCACTAGCGTGGATGTTTGTGGATACTTCATTATCTCGACATGTAGGTACAGTATGTGTGAGAGACAAGCAGCAGACTAGAGTGTGGATGTCTTCGTCACTCACGAATTGCAAGCATGACAGCGCCATTTCATGGCTTAGGTATGAACCTACTGACTGGTAAATCAGCAGCTGACCAAAGACCTTGTCAGTAATTGAAACCTACGTACTTCTCTCTGTTTGCACACGTATATTGCCAGTTTTGCTTTCTTTGTGCTCTGCTGGGCTGTCCATCAAACATGAGCCACTGTCTTTGAGTGATGGGCTCTGAAATAAGCCAACATGGCGTTGCGTCATGCCGCCAAGCACCGGATCCCCGCAGGCGTTTTTGTGATGGAAGAGTTGATGCCCCAGGTAAATGTAAGCCAACAGTCTCTTCTGGTTAGTTGCAAAAGAACTGATTTCTGAACGCAGAGAGACGTCAAATAAGACACGAAGTGTTCCCGAAAGTGCCGTGGCTTGTAAAGTTGCCCCTGGCTGTTCTCCATATAAACGGAGACTGCTAGATTTCTTGTTTTAATCATTAGATATCAAAACCATAGACCTAAATCCCCAAAATATTTCATGCTGACATGTGAAACTGCAACACACATTCACAAAAAACGGGAAGAAAACAAGTGCCTTAATGAATATTATTGATTTTCATAACGTCACTATTTAAAATATTTTTAAAAAAACTGATTTCGAGTGGGATATTTACCCCTGAATGACCTGCTATGCAGTGCAAGAAAACATCAACATTGACAGCCTTTTTATTTTGTACTTTCGCAAAACAATTTTGTGGTTTCACACCACTGTAAAAACAGGAGCCGGTAATACGAAACTAATGTTGACAATCTGTGAGACATTAAGGCGGAGAAGGCCGTGCTGCAATTCGAACCTGGAACCAGCCAGTTGTACAGAAGTTGCTGCAGCAGGTACATTAACCCCCGGAGCTAGTTTAAGGCCTTGACATGCGGTAGGATTCAAAGAATCCACCAAATTGTTAGTGCTAAGCCTGTGGGGGGCAGCGTTGGGCCAAGAGTCATTAAACTAACGAGCTCTAGAGCTGCGCTCTAGAAAACCCAATCTGAAGGGTTGATTACGTTTTTTGCCTCCTTGACAGGGAAACCAGTTGGTTTTTTAAAAGAACCCTCACCCATCAACCTAGGGGTCTATTAGGATGGCGGGCGGATCCGCCCGCCATATGTCCCTGGTTCACCCCCAACCATATTAGCATGGCGGGGGCACCGCAGCGGACAAGAAGACCTTCCGCCGGTCGAAATATCAATATGGTGGCGGTGTCTGCAAAACACCGCCATCCATATTATTATGGGGCATTTCTCATGCCTTTCCATGGCGGAGACTCCGCCATGGAAAGGCATACGGTAAATGCTACAGGGGCCCATTGTGGGCCCCCAGGAGGTTGGGGGTGTGGAAGGCTGCACTTGGGAGGTACCAGCATTGGCATGGACAAGGTGGCAAGCACCGCGCGTTGCCCGTCACGTTGTGCATGCCAATGCACCACGCCCCACCACAATGCTGTGAATGCGGAATGCCACCGCCACCGTGGCAGTGGCATCCTAATTGATGGTGCGGGACCGCCGCACCACTGGCGGCTGGTCCCGGCACCACTAGGGCGGTGGGCAGACAGGAGTCTGCCCGCCATCCTAATAGACCCCTTAGTTGGTGACATGACTCATCATCGGGTTCCCACCCAGAAGGCCGAATTCCTCCTAGGTGTGCTTCGACGCCTGATTACAGCGGAGCTAGTTTTTTTGTTTGTAGTATGTGAATGGTGGATACCGTGAAAGTGAAAGGTTAAAACTGTGTTAAAACAATGTTGTTGTAGGCACCAATGTTGTAGTACGCACCGTACATAGCAATGGCGGTGTACGCACCATACATAGCAATGGCGGTGTACGCACCGTACATAGCAATGTCAGTGTACACACCATACATACGCAATGGCGGTGTACGCACCGTACATACGCAATGGCGGTGTACGCACCCTACATACGCAATGGCGGTGTACGCACCCTACATATGCAATGGCGGTGTACGCACCGTACATACGCAATGGCGGTGTACGCACCGTACATAGCAATGGCGATGTACGCACCGTACATACTCAATGGCAGTGTACGCACCGTACATACGTAATGGCTGTGTACGCACCGTACATAGCAATGTCCGTGTACGCACCGTACATACACAACGCATGGGGGTGTGTGCCTGTACGACTCGTACCCCTGTACCGTACTGAACCACGGACACTGTAAAACAGCACAAGGAGGGTCTATTCGACTCGCACAACACCACAAAACACGTCTACAGTGCACAAAAAATGGAAATGACTGACCTGGACACATCCAAACAGGCAAACAGAGGGGCAAACTCACAACCACCCCTTATAACACACCCACCAAAAATTCAAACTGAGGCCCACCCACAAATGGACCAATAAAAAGGGCCCACACACACACACCATGAGCCTTTGCAAAAGACTCACTGCAGCTACAGAGCACACACCAACAACTGCACCCATCCACCTTAACATATACACCTTCACACAACCTCCTTTACACATACCCCCTCATCACATTCAGACCCACAACGTCACATTCAGACCCACACACCCACAACCATCCACACCCTCACCCCACACCATGCCCACAGACAAGAATCCAAAGTTCACAAGGGAGGAGCTGGAGATCCTTGTCAATGAAGTCATCAGAGTCGAGCCACAGCTGTTTGGAACATTGGTCAGACAGACCAGCATAGCTGAAAAATCACGCCTGTGGCAGAGGATCGTCGATAGGGTGAATGCTGTTGCACCCATCAGAAGGACCAGGAATGAATGCCAAGCCAGGTGGTACGATCTGCGGAGGGCGGTAAAGCGCAAAATGAATGATGACTACGCCCAGAGCAACATCACTGGAGGTGGTGAGCCCCGCAGACCGTCCGCTTATCTCTCGGGCAGAGTGCCCCGGGGCACAGGGTAGGCTCCTGCCTGCTCCGGGGCTCTGAGCAGCCGCGACGCTTTGGTAGGAGGCGGGGTAGGCTCCCGCCCTCCTATTCTAAGTTCCGGTTGTCCCGGAGGCCCGCCCCCGGCCCGCCTGACTTCCTGGTCGGGCGCCGGAGGGCGATTCACGGAGCAAATGCCGGGTGGGCACCGGCGCTTTTAGAATTCAATAAATCGAGGTGGGCACTCGATATTGCGGCAATGTCCCTGGCAGGGTGGGCACCTTCCAGGGGACCTCAGGATCAGTCCAGAACGGGGCAAATGCCGGGTGGGCACCGGCTTGCAGCAACAAAGCGCTCCTGAGCGCTGAAGGAAAATAAAAGCGCTTCCAGGCGCTTAGGGATGCCCACAGACACCAAGCCCAGCAAAGTTCTCCCCTGCATGCAGCAGGGCAGGGGTGGGGGGGCAAGGCTGGACCCAGAGCCAGCTCACTGGGCCTCCAGGCAGGGAGGTAGTCCAAGTGGCGGTCCTCTGGTCCAGCGGCAGCAGCAGCAGCCCCCCTCAGGTAAGATCCTGGCAGAGAACAGATTCTGTGGGGACACAGCCCCGCAGACCAGTACATTTACATCCCTGGGAGGAGAAGGTGATGGCCCTGCTTCCGCCGGTGGGAGTACATGGACTGCAAGGAGTTCCAGAGCCTGGTGAGTACACAAACAACCTAGGTAACATGGGGGTAATGGCATCCACACCCCAACTACACCAAATGCACGCAACTACCCCCAAGCCCTCTCCGGCCAGAACCACAGTAAAAAATAACGCTAATGCCACTAACATGTGTATGCTCCATTGAGAAAGCAAGGCCATGCTATGTCCCATGCTACACGAAGCAGCAACCCAAGAATGGATGTCCGGTATGCTGGGAGGGTGGGTGGCACAAAACACATTGTTACATTGTTGAACTCCAAATCAGACACAATTGCCCTCATCCAATATGGTCCAGGTACATACCCATGCACCATGCGCAATGCACAGGGATTGGGAAAGTACTGACAAGATAGCTCACACTCGGCCCGGGTGTAGGCAGCACAAGGCCCTCCTGTGACCAGTGCAAACACAAACACCAAGACAACAAGGTCAGATATCTAGGACAGGAACTCACACTCACTGCCATGGCAGCATGCTCCATGGGGGGACAGCTAGATCACCTGGGAGCCTCAGTGCCAAATCACACTACACCCACTGTTAGAAATGGCAATTTCTGGTTGGCTATGGCTTGCACCAAAGCCAGGCAGAAACCACCACTCTAGTCAGGGCTGGGGAGTTACACGCCAAAGATAACCCCTGCTCACCCCCTTGGTAGCTTGGCACGAGCAGTCAGGCTTATCCCGGAGGCAATGTGTAAAGCGTTTGCGCGCGCACCCAGCAACAACACCCAAGGCCCACCACAAAGGAAACTCCACACAAGGTACTATATAAAAATAGCCTTTGTATTATACAAAACACATTAGATAAAACACACACTTTACAATGTGCCAACAGGCACGGGCAGAGTTTACAATGGATTATATATACAGGGGACAGGGCCACATGGACCACTGTCAGGAATTAGCACTTTTAGAACTTAGGAATAATACTTTAGACCATAGCATATACAATCACTGTAGCACTAAAATAGAACATGTAGCACACAACCAGTAACTACTGGTATCAGGTAAGTACCACCTACGCAACCCTAACCACCTTAGGAAAATATCGCGCAGGGAACTAGGACCTCACTAGCACCACCTGTACTAGGAGAAAACAAACAACCACCAAAGTATCACAATACCTGTAGGGGTAAACGCACATTACACATGATGCATCGCAACACATTCAGAGGTGTAGGGAAGGAAAACACATGATGCATAAAATACATTCAGCGGTGTAAAACAAGGCACATGACGCATAAAAACACATTCAGAGGTGCAGGTTAGGAACAATAGCGCAAAACTCACGTTAGTACCACCTGTGGCCGTCCCTGGGCCAACTGGCCTGGTAGGGGCTAGGACACCCTGCGTCCCAGCAAAGTCAGGGCAAGGCTGCGCAGGAGGCACAGTCCAAAACTCAGAGGGCCACCACCTAAACGTTGCAGCTGCCCACTAAGTGCTGGGCAGCTGTAGGGACTGGGGCCTGGGCACCTCTGGGCCCTTAGGACAATTAGGGCCGTTGTTGGAGCCTCCCTGGGCTCTAGACAACCGAATATGGCCCCCAATAACGTTGGAGCGCACCAGCGCTCGAAGAAAACAATGCGGGGCGTTGGAGCCTCAATCTGCTCTTAAATACACAATGGGGGCCAACGTTGGAGCCTCTCGGGGTCGGGAACACAGCTATGCCCTGGGGCACTGGTGGAGCCTCGTGGGCTCCAGACGAACAATGCGCTCAACGTTGGAGCGGCCCACTGCCTTCCGGGGCCGCTCTGACTATCCCCAGAATGCCCCCGCAGTCTGAGTCCCTCTGGACTCCGCAAGATCAACGGATGCCTGACGTTGGAGTCCCGCTCGGGGGACTCGTGAGCCTCGCAGGCTCTTACAGTGAATAGGGGAGGGTTAACACGGTTCCCCCCTCAGCCCCCCACTCACCAGGACTTCCACGGACTGCTCCGGTCAGGCAATGGGGACAGCTGCACGGGAACACGCAGCGCTCCCACCTCCTCTGTGGCTGCGGGGCTCTGCTCTCCGGGCTGCAGCCAAGCACGGGGTGGGCTCCCGTCCGCTTATCTCTCGGGCAGAGTGCCCCGGGGCGCAGGGTAGGCTCCTGCCTGCTCCGGGGCTCTGAGCAGCCGCGCCGCTTCGGTAGGAGGCGGGGTAGGCTCCCGCCCTCCTATTCTAAGTTCCGGTTGTCCCGGAGGCCCGCCCCCGGCCCGCCTGACTTCCTGGTCGGGCGCCGGAGGGCGATTCACGGAGCAAATGCCGGGTGGGCACCGGCGCTTTTAGAATTCAATAAATCGAGGTGGGCACTCGATATTGCGGCAATGTCCCTGGCAGGGTGGGCACCTGCCAGGGGACCTCAGGATCAGTCCAGAACGGGGCAAATGCCGGGTGGGCACCGGCTTGCAGCAACAAAGCGCTCCTGAGCGCTGAAGGAAAATAAAAGCGCTTCCAGGCGCTTAGGGATGCCCACAGACACCAAGCCCAGCAAAGTTCTCCCCTGCATGCAGCAGGGCAGGGGTGGGGGGCAAGGCTGGACCCAGAGCCAGCTCACTGGGCCTCCAGGCAGGGAGGTAGTCCAAGTGGCGGTCCTCTGGTCCAGCGGCAGCAGCAGCAGCCCCCCTCAGGTAAGATCCTGGCAGAGAACAGATTCTGTGGGGACACAGCCCCATTTTTATACAGTAAAACCCTTTGTTCTGGGTTCAGGGTGAGGGGGAAAACCAGTCGCAGCTGGTTGGGGAGCACCCTTGATGTGCTCAGCCCCTCACTCTATTCACTGGCAGGGCTAGGGTCGTCAGTCGCACCACAGGGGGCGGAGCCAGCATTGTGTGGGGAAAGCCCTGCCCTATTCAGGTCCAAGGTGCACTCCTCCCCAGCCATCAGCATGCTAATCTCACACTCACCACTGGGGCAGACCCAACCAGACTCCTGGAGCCAGGCTCACCAGCCAGCTCCAGCCAATCACACGCCAGACACCTTTTACACTAATATGCCAACTCCTAAAAGTGGCACTTCCGCACATGACATAATCACGCATCATACATCATTGCGAAGCATTCAATCACACGAGTCCGCACATACCAGACTCGACCATGCACACCCCACGCATCAGGACCTACCAGGGACGCATACATTCCCCATGCATTCCTATGGGAGGGCAGGCCTATCTCACCACATGCACTCAGAGTGCGCACGCACTTTACCCCGGGACACAGGGAAAGTGCGCAGAAACCAAAAACCACTATCACACACCCCTTACACAAGCAGACACCCCCGGGACAGGCAATGGATTTACCCACTGTCACAATGGACATGTAACACAACAACACCAATACATAGCCGAAGAAGCATCCAAGCCAAAAATCTACATGTCAAAGACTCAGGAGAACATATCAATCTGTCCCCCGCAACATACCCATCCACAAGTGAACATTGAGGAGAATGCTAGGCTCATACAACTACCTGGAGGAACAGTGCCAACTTGAATGTGTATGATACATGCATGTTGCATGAAACAGCATTAACATTGTCTGTCTCTCACACACAGGGCAACGTGATGAATCTACCCCCAACAATGGGTGTGAAGATTCACAATCCCTGGCCCGGGAGGAACCTGATCCCACCGGCAGCGACGCCTCTCAAAACTCCGCGGATGACCCCGACCGACCTGGACCCTCTGGTGTCCAAGCCCCTGCAGAACCTGGTTCAGGACCATCTGTGCCAACCACCACCCCCATTCCTGCCACATCCCAGGAAAAACCGAGGAGCCCTGCCCGCAGTGAACAGCTGAGCCAGTCTGACCAGGAGGGACAAGGAGCGCCGGGCACCCAGGAGGAGGCAGACAACACCGCCACTGTCATCCCTCAGAGGTCCGGTCGACCTGATGTGCCCACAATGGCAGGCCAGGCTCGTGTGGGCAGGGGTGGTGGGAGTGGAGGCAGGTGGAGGCGAGAACCTGACCAGCCAGCTGAAGGGACCGGTATGTCACACATACACAACATCATGGATGCATACCGGCGTGACACCAGGGAGTTCAGCCAGGTAGTGGTGAACCTCACAGAGATCAATAACCAGCAGGCCGAGCAACACGCCAGTCAACAAGAACACCAAGGACGGATGGAGGCAAGACTGGTTGAGCTCCTGGTGGTGCAAAGGGACATAAGCCATTCACTCCGTCAGATCGCCGACAACATGGGCAACCCTCCCTGTGCCACCAGGCGAAGACCACCACCAGCCACAGGGAGGGAGGAGGAGGAGGATTCGTCCGACGGAGCATCCCAAGCATCGTCAAGGCCTGCATCTGAGGGTCCCCCGAGGAAGGTGGGTCGTCCATGGAAAGGACCGTGAGAGGCAGCGGCACATCCACATCTCCCAGGTCACCTGGCCTGGCACCTGGCCTTCATGTGCAACAGCATCACCTCATTGACTGACATCATCTGCCACATGGACCTGCTGGTCACAGTCTGACTAATGATGCCAAAGACTGTGGTCTGGACTCTGATGACTTCAAATGACAAGGATCCCATCTCCCCCTGTGAACTTTGGATTCTACGGTCCCTGCATTGCACCTTTTTCAGTGCACAAATCTCGCCACAGAGCTATAATTAAATAATTAATACGTGACATTTTATGTTGCAGTCATTTAGCATGAGTCCACAACATACGTGTGGGGATATGTCAAAGTATGCCTGAGTGTGGAACTAACTCCAGCCATCCATACACTTGGATCTGAGTGCAGTCGAGGACACACATGTGTCTCAATGTATCACCAAATACAGACATGGAGCACAATACTCACCCGTGATGGCCCCAAGCTGCTGAGGGGGGGCTTGCAATACTGCTCAGACAGACCAATTTGGAAGAGTATCATGAAGGTGTAGAGGTCATGGGTCATGTTGATGTGCCCGGGGAGGGAGTCCCAGGTCTGTTTGGCGAGGTGGGAGAACTATCTCCTGCATGCAGTTTTTATGTGGATGTGATGAATGGTGGCCAGGGCAAGGTGGGCTGCATGGAGTTGGGCCAGCGGGGTGTTGGATGACAGACGTCCAAGGTTTGTTTTGGGTCTGGGGTCATGGACTGCCTCCTGAGTGTGGTTGAGGAGTCTGAAGGTGATCCTGCAGCAGACAGTGAGCCATTCTAGCTATCTCAGGTGGACGGTGATGTGGCTGGGGCTGCGGCTGGGGATGTTGAAGATGAGGTGTGCGGATGCACCCTGGATGTGGACAAGTTCTCCTGCAGTTTTGCTGTTGTTCTACGTAGAGGCCGGTGCTGTAGTTGAGCCGGCTTGTGTCGTGGACCTGGGGGACGGTCTGTCTTGCCTTGTAGTGGATCTATCTGTGGATCATTTGCAGCATGCGGAGGGTGTTGCAGCATGAGGTACAGATGGTGGTGAGTTGCATGGTAATCGTGAGCGATGGGTCCATGATGAACACCAGCTTGTGTGCGTGGCCACTGGGTGCTGGTGCGGTGCCCAGACCAGTGGGACACAAGGAGTTGACCCAGCCGTAAGGGGACAATCCTCAGATGATGACCTCAGTCCTGTCCAAGTCCAGCCTCAGGTGGCTGATGTTCAGCCATTCATCAACGGATCTCATGTCTTCTTGAAGTTTGGATCTGGCAATGGCTGGCTCTTTGGTGAGTTTGAGGAGCAGCTAGGTGTCAATGGCATATGAGATGATGATGAGGTCGTGTGTGCATGTGATGGTGGAGAGGGGGGTCATGGAGACATTGAAGATCGTCACGCTGAGAGAAGAGCCCGGGGCATGTGCCACATGACCCCAGTGTACTACATGCTGCAGGGTGGAGGCCGACTCCCTGGGCCTTGCTGGTGAGCTACTTTCTGATTTAATCCTGGGCCCTCCTCTGGATACCAGTGTTGGAGATGTGTGAGCTGACAGTGTGTTAGCACATGGTGTACAATGCCGTTGAGAGGTCAAGGCGGGTGGGCTCACCATTGTTGAGCAGGGCAAAGTTGTCGTTGGTGGTGGCAATTATGACGGTTGCAGTGGTGTGATTACTGTGGAATATGGTCTGGTGCTGGTTGCCTGGAGCTGGTTCAGTGGAGGAAATTTGTCAGTTGCTTGTTGAGTGTCTTCCGGATTACATTTGCTGGGTAGGGAAGCAGGGTGATGTACCAGGAGATCCTGCAGTACTGCTGTCCGTTGTTTAAGAAGGGCCTGGGTCTCTGCATGCCCCCAGCACCCATGGAATGTGGCGAACTCAAAGGAGACATTCATGGCGTGCTGGACGTGGGCTTCAAGGATGGGGAATGATGTGGTTGAGATGTTGTGTGGGAAGGGGCCTGATGGAGAGCCAGTGTGGATGGTGCACATGAGCCAGGTGGTGTACTTGCTGCTGACGGGAGTCCAGAACCTGAGGGGGGGTTTGTCCTGCGGATAATAGTGCTGTCTGCCTCTGTTTGCCAAGGCTGTTGTGTATGGCCATGAGCTAGCAGTGGTACAAAGTTGCAAGGGATGTGATCTTCCTTGCAAGGGTGGGGTGTCTTGGATGGAGATCTGCTTTCAGTTCACTCACAATGCTGATCAGCTCCTTGATGTCGTGTGTTTTGGTGTCTCGGTACTATCTGAAGGATCTCCACTTGTCCTTGCTGATGATATGGTGATGTCTGTGTGTGGTCTTTTCCAGGCCTGTAAGGTAAATGATGGTTCTTTGTGTTGCAAGGTTTGCACAAGAGTCCGGCTGGGTCTGTAGGAGTCCAGTGGGTCTGCCTTGTCTCAGGTGCCTTAACTGTTGTTGTGTGTTGGACAGGCCACACGAAGGGCTTGCTCCCTCCCCGCACGACAGGGCCCGAGCTCCGGCCCGCCAGGCATAACCCACGAAAAGCACCTGTACCCCGTCTCCCGACGGACCTTCTGCCCTCGGACCTCTACTCATCACGGGGCCCAGCCCCACCGGCTCCCCCGGCCGGTTCAAGCCGCCATCTTAGGCCCTGCACCACGAGGCCGCGTGGCCTCGGCCCGACCCTAACCCCGGGCCTGGCCGGCCCCGACAACCCGGCACCACCTTCCACCCAGGAGGGGAGCGGACCACTTGGCAGGTCAATGGGAGAACGAAGTGTCAAGAGCTCTTCCCCCGCCAGGTGCCGATCGCCTCCAGCTCCCCCAGGAGCTGGCTCCAACCCCTGCTGGGTGTCTGGACACCTTCATCCCGGGCCCTCCGACCTCCGAGTGCGAGGGTCCGGACATCAAAGGGCGCCTGCCCTATAACTGGGGCAGCTCCGGAGCAGGAAGGCAGTTGTATCCTGGAGTCGAGAGACACCGAGAGAACTCAGCCTTGACGGACTCCTGGCGCTGCCGTAGCCCGCTCTTGTGAACCATCGTCCTGCCTGCTGGCGCTGCCGCGGCCTTCTGCAACATCCATCCTCGTCGGGACCTGCTGGCGCTGCCGCGGCCCGTTGTAACGACCATCCTCACCGGGACCTGCTGGCGCTGCCGCAGACCGTACATCAACCATCTTTCCGGGACCTGCTGGCGCTGCCGCGGACCGTGTACCGACCATCTCAACCGGGACCTGCTGGCGCTGCCGCGGCCCGTACCAACTAAACCACCAAGCTCGAGGATTGTGAGCTAGTCATCATCTCATCCGAACTACCTGACTGGTAGACAGACTGTCCCGCTACCCCTTACCCTGCTTTGAGAGACTTGAATCGAGGGGACCCCTGAGTCCAGACCTCCTTGTACCATTCAACCGTACCCTAAGAAGTGCTTATAAAGAACCCTGAACCTTATCCGTGTGTGGTATCCGTCTGTGGGGGGGAAGTTACTTGTCTGTACGATCGCTGGAGACGGCTCTCCCCGGAGACCTCTCCTCCTGACCCCGGCCGACCCTCCCGGTCCGTCTACCCTTTCTAACATTGGTGGCAGCGGTGGGATCCGAATCAACGCGTAATCGTACAGAGAGTAGCTCACCCCACGACAAAAACACGATGTCAGCCAAAGATAGCAACTCCACCGAGAAATTCCAAATGGATAAATTAGAAGAATACAACCACCGCGAACTGAGACAATTCTGCATAGAACTTGGCATTGCTACCACCGGCCTGAGTACCAAAGATGATCTAAAGCACGCCCTAGAGTCGTGGACAGAAACTGGGGTCGCCGGACCCTCCGACCAAAGCAGCATCACACCAGAGGGGAACGCCACGGCTCCCGAGGAGCGGGGAACGGGCCTCTCGCAGGAGGAGATCCGAGAAAGAGAAAGAACCAGATTGCACGAGTTGGAAATGGCACGACTCAAGATGGATGGGGAACTCAAGTTAGCTGAACAGAAACTCAACCTCGAGCATATGCGGCTCCGAGATGAACGAGAAGAGAAGCAGAGACAGAGAGAGCTGGAGGAGAAAAAAATAACGCTCGAGCACGAGCGCAAACTGGCAGAAATAGAACTTCGGAAACAGAATAAAGAACTAGGGGTGCCTGAGCGACCACACACCCCGGGGCCAATCGAGAAAAAAGTCCACATCCCCAAGGATGTTGTCCGCGAGTATGTCCGAGAAGACGACATACAACAGTGGTTTAAAGCCGACGAGATCGCCATGACCTCCCACCGGATCGACCGGAGTGATTGGGGAGCCGGACTTTGGGGGAGGTTTATCAACGAGGGTCGCGATGCCCTACTGCAGCTCCCAGATCACCAAATGTCGTCCTACGACCACATGAAGGCTGCCCTCCTCACCCGCTACGGCCTCACACCCGAGATGTACCGCCAGAGGTTCAGAGATTGCACCCGGATCCCAGGTACAACTTGGGTAGAATACGTGAACTATTTCAGCCGTGCCTTCGAGGGTTGGATAAAGGGGAGCCATGTCACCACCTACGAACAACTCTTTAACCTGATGGTATGGGAGCACCTGTCGAACAACTGCTTCGTCGAGCTCAGGCAGCACCTCCTCGACAGTAAACTGACTGACCCCCGGCAGCTCGCCGCCGAAGCTGACCGATGGGAAAGCACCCGAGTGGGCCGGAGGGGGCCACACGAACAGAACAGAAACAACCAAGGCCAGCACCGTCCTCGGGGAGGAGGAGGGGGCCAGGGGCGAGGGAGAGACGCCTTGCCCGCAACACCCGTGGCCAGCACCCCGCCTCCGGCCGGCCGGGGCAACCCCCCGTGGCGTCCTGGGGTCCGAGCCAACGTCACGTGCCACCGATGCCAGCGAGTCGGCCACTACGCCAATGACCCGAGCTGCCCGCAGAACCAAACACCCAAGCCCCGCCAGGTAGCAGCCGCCGCCCTGGGGGAAGAGCGATCATCGGAGGAACCAGAGGAGTATGAGCCGGCCCAGCAAGAGTGGGAACCGGCCGCCATGGTCCTGGCGTGCTTAGGGGGAAGAGACATGGTCCCGCGGGCTCCCCTACCCGCTAACACCAGGAAATACGGTCAGTGGGTGACCATTAATGGACAGCGAGCCGAGGCCTTGCGTGACACAGGCGCCAGTGTGACGGCCGTCCGCTGTCACCTGGTGAAGCCCGAGCAGATCCTGCCGAACATTCTCTGCCCCGTCCGCTCGGCAGACAACTCTGAAAGTATGTGTCAAATGGCCTGCGTCCCATTCGAATGGGGAGGGGTCTCCGGCCTGTTGAAGGTGACGGTCCGGGACGATGCCCCCGTGGACTGCCTCCTGGGGAATGACCTCGAGAGTTCCCCGTGGGCCACCGTTGAGAGAAGAGAGCACCTGGGGATGCTGGGCCTCCCGGACTGGGCCTGCATAACCACCCGGTCCATGGCCGCCCGTGCCGTCCCTCGATCAGAAGAGCCAGAATGGCCAGCACCTCCGCCCCCGGTCGCCCCAGTAGAAGACAACGACGAGGCCAGCCTCCCAGACCCGACGACCGAAGGGGACGCGCAACCCCAGGACCTTCCTGACCTGGCTCAGTGGCGTCAAGAAGGGGGGCCCACCCAAGAACAGTTCCGCCAGGAACAAAAGACCTGTCCCTCCCTCGAGGGACTCCGCCAACAAGCCAGCGCCCAGAACGCAGGGGACTCCACCGGAACTCACTGGGTCTACTGGGATAACGACCTGCTATACAGCGAGCAAAGAATCGACGAGCTGGGGGCCGGTCGAGTACTGGTGGTACCTCTCCGCTTCAGAGACTTTCTGCTCAACCTGGCCCACGATGTCCCCCTGGCTGGACACCTGGGCCAGGATAAAACGTACAGCCGCCTAGTGACCCACTTTTTCTGGCCGAAGATGAGGAACGACGTCCTGAACCACTGCCGATCTTGCCCCACATGCCAAGCCAGCGGGAAGAGTGGTCGGAAGCTGAAAGCCCCTCTGCAACCCTTCCCTGTGGTCACCACCCCGTTCGAGAGGGTGGGGATAGACATTGTGGGGCCTCTGGACCCCCGCACGGCACAAGGACACAGGTTCATCTTAGTACTGGTGGACCATGCCACCCGCTACCCCGAGGCGGTGCCCCTACGGACCGTGACAGCTCCGGTGGTTGGCCGGGCCCTAATGGGGATCTTCTCCCGGGTAGGCTTCCCCCGAGAAGTCGTCAGCGACCGAGGCACGAACTTTATATCCAAATACATGAAGTCCCTCTGGCAACAATGCGGGGTCACCTACAGATTCACGACCCCCTATCACCCCCAAGGGAACGGACTAGTGGAGCGTTTTAACCGCACCCTCAAGGGGATGATTGGGGGATTGGAAGAGCCCCTCCGTCGCCAGTGGGATGTACTACTCCCGTGCCTCCTCTTCGCCTACCGAGAAGTTCCCCAGAAGTCCCTCGGTTTTAGCCCTTTCGAACTCCTGTACGGGCACCCTGTGCGAGGGCCCCTCAGCCTAGTAAAAGAAGGTTGGGAGATGGCCCCCCTGAAGACCCCTCCAGACGTCTTCAAATACATCCTGGCCCTACGCAATCAGACCCGGCGCTTCAGAGGGATGGCCAAGGCGAACCTCGAGGCCAGCCAGGAGGACATGAAGAGGTGGTATGATCACAATGCCTCCTCCGTTGAGTTCGAGCCTGGGCAACCAGTATGGGTGATGTCCCCCACCGAACCATGTGCCTTGCAGGATAAGTGGACGGGGCCCTTCAAAGTGGTCGAGCGCAAAAGCCCCGTCACTTACCTCATCGACCTGGGGACCTCCCGGAACCCCCTCCGGGTCCTCCACACCAACCGACTCAAACCACACTTTGTGCGCTCAGAACTCAGCCTCCTGATGGCTACGGACAGTGGGGCAGAGGAAGACTCCGAACCCCTTCCGGATCTTCTGAAGACTCAGGAGAATGATGGCTCCGTGGACGGGGTCCGGCTATCTGACGCCCTCACTTCGGAGCAACGCCAGGGCTGCCGAAACCTCCTGCTGCGGTTCGCTACACTGTTCTCCCTCACCCCCGGGGTCACCCCTTGGTGTTTGCACGACGTGGACACCGGGGACAGCCCCCCTGTCCGACACCGGGCCTACCGCGTACCAGATCGGGTACGGGCCTGCATACAGGAGGAAGTGGCCAAGATGCTCACAATCGAGGTCATCGAGCCCTCGGACAGTCCCTGGGCCAGTCCGGTGGTATTGGTCCCCAAAGCCGCTGCCCCCGGCACCGCACCTGAACTGAGATTCTGCGTCGACTACCGAGGCTTGAACGCTGTCACCCGGACCGACGCTCATCCGATTCCCCAAGCAGACGAGCTGATCGACCGGCTGGGGGCCGCCCGCTACCTTAGTATCTTCGACCTAACAGCGGGCTACTGGCAGATCGGCCTCACACCCAGGGCTCAGGAACGGTCAGCCTTCTCTACCCCCGATGGCCACTACCAATTCAAGGACATGCCCTTCGGCATGAAAAATGCCCCCGCCACGTTTCAACGCCTCGTGAACCAGGTCTTGGCGGGGCTCGAAGAGTTCAGCGCTGCCTATCTGGACGATATCGCTGTATACAGCCGCCACTGGGCCGACCACCTCCGTCACCTCCACGAGGTCCTACAGGCCCTCCAGCGGGCCGGCCTCACAATTAAGGCCGGCAAGTGCCAAATTGGCCAAGGGTCTGTGACCTACCTTGGGCACCAAGTGGGAAGCGGGCTGGTGGCCCCGCTACAACTTAAGATTGCTGCCATCCAGTCCTGGCAGCCCCCCGTCACCCAGACCGAGGTCCGAGCCTTCTTGGGGCTCACCGGCTACTACCGGCGGTTCGTGAAAGACTACGGCAGCATCGTGGGGCCCCTCACGGGTCTCACGTCCAAGAACCAGCCGAAGCGGATTAACTGGACCCCCGATTGTCAAGCGGCCTTCGAGAAACTGAAGGCCGCCCTGTGCACCGCCCCTGTGCTCCAGGCTCCCGATTACAGTCGGGAATTCGTGGTACAGACCGACGCCTCTGACCACGGCATCGGAGCCGTCCTTTCTCAGTTAAACCCCGAGGGTCATGACCAGCCGGTGGCCTTCATCAGTCGACGTCTCCTGGCCCGAGAACAGCGCTGGAGCACCATTGAGAGGGAGGCCTTCGCAGTGGTGTGGGCCCTCAAAAAGCTCCGGCCTTATCTCTTCGGTACCCACTTCCGGGTACAAACCGACCATCGACCCCTGCAGTGGCTGATGCAGATGCGGGGAGAGAACCCAAAACTCTTGCGCTGGTCCATTTCCCTGCAGGGAATGGACTTCACTGTGGAGCACCGGCCAGGCCAAGACCACGCCAACGCGGATGGCCTGTCCCGCTTTTTCCGCCTCGACGAAGAGAGTCCCCAAGGAGATGGGTGACTCTCCCCGCCTTCAGCTGGGGGGGACGCATGTTGGACAGGCCACACGAAGGGCTTGCTCCCTCCCCGCACGACAGGGCCCGAGCTCCGGCCCGCCAGGCATAACCCACGAAAAGCACCTGTACCCCGTCTCCCGACGGATCTTCTGCCCTCGGACCTCTACTCATCACGGGGCCCAGCCCCACCGGCTCCCCCGGCCGGTTCAAGCCGCCATCTTGGGCCCTGCACCACGAGGCCGCGTGGCCTCGGCCCGACCCTAACCCCGGGCCTGGCCGGCCCCGACATCCCGGCACCACCTTCCACCCAGGAGGGGAGCGGACCACTTGGCAGGTCAATGGGAGAACGAAGTGTTAAGAGCTCTTCCCCCGCCAGGTGCCGATCGCCTCCAGCTCCCCCAGGAGCTGGCTCCAACCCCTGCTGGGTGTCTGGACACCTTCATCCCGGGCCCTCCGACCTCCGAGTGCGAGGGTCCGGACATCAAAGGGCGCCTGCCCTATAACTGGGGCAGCTCCGGAGCAGGAAGGCAGTTGTATCCTGGAGTCGAGAGACACCGAGAGAACTCAGCCTTGACGGACTACTGGCGCTGCCGTAGCCCGCTCTTGTGAACCATCGTCCTGCCTGCTGGCGCTGCCGCGGCCTTCTGCAACATCCATCCTCGTCGGGACCTGCTGGCGCTGCCGCGGCCCGTTGTAACGACCATCCTCACCGGGACCTGCTGGCGCTGCCGCGGACCGTACATCAACCATCTTTCCGGGACCTGCTGGCGCTGCCGCGGACCGTGTACCGACCATCTCAACCGGGACCTGCTGGCGCTGCCGCGGCCCGTACCAACTAAACCACCAAGCTCGAGGATTGTGAGCTAGTCATCATCTCATCCGAACTACCTGACTGGTAGACAGACTGTCCCGCTACCCCTTACCCTGCTTTGAGAGACTTGAATCGAGGGGACCCCTGAGTCCAGACCTCCTTGTACCATTCAACCGTACCCTAAGAAGTGCTTATAAAGAACCCTGAACCTTATCCGTGTGTGGTATCCGTCTGTGGGGGGGAAGTTACTTGTCTGTACGATCGCTGGAGACGGCTCTCCCCGGAGACCTCTCCTCCTGACCCCGGCCGACCCTCCCGGTCCGTCTACCCTTTCTAACATTGTGCTTCACAGGAAAGTCTGTCAATGTGGCAAGATTGTTGGATCAGTTGCTGATCCAGTGCGTGAGGTTTCAGGGTGTTGCGTTGGTGTTGTTTTGAGTGTCACACACAGCCTGTCTGTGGTGACTTACATTAAGCATCTTTGGGGGATCGTTAGCTGGGTGTGGGGCAGTGTGTTGCTTGTCGGAGACGTCGATTAAAATGTTGATGGACCAATGATGGATGGTGGTGTGGTTCTCCTCCAGCTAGAAGTTACTGGCCCCCAGCCACATGTAGCCTGTGGAGGTAAGGGGCGTGTGTGCAGATGTACGTGTTGATGGCTTAGCACAATTGTGGATGTAGGCCTGGAGATCTGTAGATGAGTGTTACTCTGAGGGTTGCCAGGGAGTTGCTGCAAACCCGGATTTGTGACTCTGAGGGTGTACTTGTGAATAAATTGCAATTCATCCTCCGGGATTGTTGGTGCCGTCCCTGTGGGTGATCTTGTATCCGTCTGAGATGGCAATGAAGAAGTCGTGTGCTGAGGATGCTTATGTCCAGGTTACTGTCATGAAGGTGATGTGTGGGGCTGTTGTGTTGAGGAGGTAACAGAGTCCAATGGCGTGCTGGTGGACGGAGCGGGTGTGGAGTAGGAGGCACATGACCTGGTTGTTCTGACAGGGTCTGGTAGGCGGGGCAGCGCTGTGTAGGCAGTTGGAGTTGCACACTCAGCATGCGAAGGTGTCGTGTGTGCACTTAGGGGTTGCCTGATAGCAGGCGGATGATTGTCTGGAGGACATTGCTTGGAGGTTGGCTGCAGCATGAACCTGTTGTGTGACGTGGGTCATGCAAAGACCAGAGGCTCGTGCACTGTGCACGTTGCAGGCGCAGACGGTCCTGCCTTTGGTACGGCGTTGGCGCAACCGTGGCACAGACAAGCTGCTGGCTGCATTAAGAATGGGTGGAGTGCTGCAATCGGATAAAATTGCGCCATTTCTCCGTCGTATGTTCTCGGAGTCGCTTGAACTTGGTTCTCTCCCTGATGACCAACGTCTGGCCACTATAGTCGTGATTCCCAAGGACGGTAAGCCTCGGGACCGTTGCGCCTCGTACAGGCCTATTTCTCTGTTGAACACCGAGCCGAAAATCCTTGCCAAGGTTCTTGCGAACCGCCTGCTTACTGTTATTTGCGATCTGGTGCATCCGGACCAATCCGGTTTTATCCCGCACCGGAATACGGCCCTTAACTTGCGGCGCCTACATGGCGTACTTGCAAGGGCGGAATATCTTTCAGAGCCGGCCATCTTGGTTTCCTTGGACGCCACGATGGCCTTTGATACGATAGAATGGCCGTATCTTTGGGCCACCCTGGCAAAGTTTGGCTTCGGGGCGGGATTTATTAATTGGGTTAAACTCTTATACGCTGCTCCGCTGGCACAGGTTGTCGTTAATGGGAGGGTTTCCCGGCCTTTCGTTCTTGGGAGGGGCACTAGGCAGGGGTGTCCGTTGTCTCCCCTGCTCTTTGCGTTGGCTTTGGAACCGCTCGCTGCTTGGCTTCGTTGGGAACCGTCGATAAGAGGGATCCAGTGTGCCCCTGGCTTCGAGGATCGTGTTTCGTTGTACGCGGATGACATTCTCTTGTACCTCACCTCACCACGTAAGTCACTCAATGTGCTCTTTGACATCCTCACTTCCTTCGGCAAGAACTCTGGTTTGATCATTAACTGGTCCAAATCTTGTGTCTATGCTATATCCGGTGGCTTTCCTCTCTTGCCTTCTCGTTTTCCCATTAAGGCGTCCCACTCCGGCTTTACGTACCTGGGGGTGTACGTCTCATTGGACCCGGCGGTCCTCTACGAGCATAATCTCCTCTCTCCACTTCGGAGATTGAGGTTAGACGTGGCCCGTTGGCGTCAGCTTCTCTTGTCTCCCCTCGGTCGTGCGGCACTTTTTAAAATGATGTCTCTTCCCCGATTCCTTTACGCACTTCAGAACTCCTTTGATATTATTCCGGCGGCCTACTTCCATGGATGATGTCAATCCCAATAAACTGGCACACAAGTTAAGGGAATGAGCCAAACACATCCTGCTGCACACGGAGAGGCTGCAATTCCCCATAGAGCCTGTTGTTGTGATGTCCCACACTATGTCCACCCGTAGCATCCGCAATGTTTCAGAGGCAAGGTTTACACACATTGATGCCTTCATCAGACGCCACACTCCACTACAGATGACTGTCAAGAAGGGTGACTGTTGGACAGGCCACACGAAGGGCTTGCTCCCTCCCCGCACGACAGGGCCCGAGCTCCGGCCCACCAGGCATAACCCACGAAAAGCACCTGTACCCCGTCTCCCGACGGATCTTCTGCCCTCGGACCTCTACTCATCACGGGGCCCAGCCCCACCGGCTCCCCCGGCCGGTTCAAGCCGCCATCTTGGGCCCTGCACCACGAGGCCGCGTGGCCTCGGCCCGACCCTAACCCCGGGCCTGGCCGGCCCCGACATCCCGGCACCACCTTCCACCCAGGAGGTGAGCGGACCACTTGGCAGGTCAATGGGAGAACGAAGTGTCAAGAGCTCTTCCCCCGCCAGGTGCCGATCGCCTCCAGCTCAGCTGGCTCCAACCCCTGCTGGGTGTCTGGACACCTTCATCCCGGGCCCTCCGACCGCCAAGTGCGAGGGTCCGGACATCAAAGGGCGCCTGCCCTATAACTGGGGCAGCTCCGGAGCAGGAAGGCAGTTGTATCCTGGAGTCGAGAGACACCGAGAGAACTCAGCCTTGACGGACTACTGGCGCTGCCGTAGCCCGCTCTTGTGAACCATCGTCCTGCCTGCTGGCGCTGCCGCGGCCTTCTGCAACATCCATCCTCGTCGGGACCTGCTGGCGCTGCCGCGGCCCGTTGTAACGACCATCCTCACCGGGACCTGCTGGCGCTGCCGCGGACCGTACATCGACCATCTTTCCGGGACCTGCTGGCGCTGCCGCGGACCGTACATCGACCATCTTTCCGGGACCTGCTGGCGCTGCCGCGGACCGTGTACCGACCATCTCAACCGGGACCTGCTGGCGCTGCCGCGGCCCGTACCAACTAAACCACCAAGCTCGAGGATTGTGAGCTAGTCATCATCTCAGCCGAACTACCTGACTGGTAGACAGACTGTCCCGCTACCCCTTACCCTGCTGTGAGAGACTTGAATCGAGGGGACCCCTGAGTCCAGACCTCCTTGTACCATTCAACCGTACCCTAAGAAGTGCTTATAAAGAACCCTGAACCTTATCCGTGTGTGGTATCTGTCTGTGGGGGGGGGGGATGTTACTTGTCTGTACGATCGCTGGAGACGGCTCTCCCCGGAGACCTCTCCTCCTGACCCCGGCCGACCCTCCCGGTCCGTCTACCCTTTCTAACATTGGTGGCCAGCGGCGCGATCCGAATCAACGCGTAATCGTACAGAGAGTAGCTCACCCCACGACAAACACACGATGTCAGCCAAAGATAGCAACTCCACCGAGAAATTCCAAATGGATAAATTAGAAGAATACAACCACCGCGAACTGAGACAATTCTGCATAGAACTTGGCATTGCTACCACCGGCCTGAGTACCAAAGATGATCTAAAGCACGCCCTAGAGTCGTGGACAGAAACTGGGGTCGCCGGACCCTCCGACCAAAGCAGCATCACACCAGAGGGAAACGCCACGGCTCCCGAGGAGCGGGGAACGGGCCTCTCGCAGGAGGAGATCCGAGAAAGAGAAAGAACCAGATTGCACGAGTTGGAAATGGCACGACTCAAGATGGATGGGGAACTCAAGTTAGCTGAACAGAAACTCAACCTCGAGCATATGCGGCTCCGAGATGAACGGGAAGAGAAGCAGAGGCAGAGAGAGCTGGAGGAAAAAAAAATAACGCTCGAGCACGAGCGCAAACTGGCGGAAATAGAACTTCGGAAACAGAATAAAGAACTGGGGGTGCCTGAGCAACCACACACCCCGGGGCCAATCGAGAAAAAAGTCCACATCCCCAAGGATGTTGTCCGCGAGTATGTCCGAGAAGACGACATACAACAGTGGTTTAAAGCCTACGAGATCGCCATGACCTCCCACCGGATCGACCGGAGTGATTGGGGAGCCGGACTTTGGGGGAGGTTTATCAACGAGGGTCGCGATGCCCTACTGCAGCTCCCAGATCACCAAATGTCGTCCTACGACCACATGAAGGCTGCCCTCCTCACCCGCTACGGCCTCACACCCGAGATGTACCGCCAGAGGTTCAGAGATTGCACCCGGATCCCAGGTACAACTTGGGTAGAATACGTGAACTATTTCAGCCGTGCCTTCGAGGGTTGGATAAAGGGGAGCCATGTCACCACCTACGAACAACTCTTTAACCTGATGGTATGGGAGCACCTGTCGAACAACTGCTTCGTCGAGCTCAGGCAGCACCTCCTCGACAGTAAGCTGACTGACCCCCGGCAGCTCGCCGCCGAAGCTGACCGATGGGAAAGCACCCGAGTGGGCCGGAGGGGGCCACACGAACAGAACAGAAACAACCAAGGCCAGCACCGTCCTCGGGGAGGAGGAGGGGGCCAGGGGCGAGGGAGAGACGCCTTGCCAGCAACACCCGTGGCCAGCACCCCGCCTCCGGCCGGCCGGGGCAACCCCCCGTGGCGACCTGGGGTCCGAGCCAACGTCACGTGCCACCGATGCCAGCGAGTCGGCCACTACGCCAATGACCCGAGCTGACCGCAGAACCAAACACCCAAGCCCCGCCAGGTAGCTGCCGCCGCCCTGGGGGAAGAGCGATCATCGGAGGAACCAGAGGAGTATGAGCCGGCCCAGCAAGAGTGGGAACCGGCCGCCATGGTCCTGGCGTGCTTAGGGGGAAGAGACATGGTCCCGCGGGCTCCCCTACCCGCTAACACCAGGAAATACGGTCAGTGGGTGAACATTAATGGACAGCGAGCCGAGGCCTTGCGTGACACAGGCGCCAGTGTGACGGCCGTCCGCTGTCACCTGGTGAAGCCCGAGCAGATCCTGCCGAACATTCTCTACCCCGTCCGCTCGGCAGACAACTCTGAAAGTATGTGTCAAATGGCCTGCGTCCCATTCGAATGGGGAGGGGTCTCCGGCCTGTTGAAGGTGACGGTCCGGGACGATGCCCCCGTGGACTGCCTCCTGGGGAATGACCTCGAGAGTTCCCCGTGGGCCACCGTTGAGAGAAGAGAGCACCTGGGGATGCTGGGCCTCCCGGACTGGGCCTGCATAACCACCCGGTCCATGGCCGCCCGTGCCGTCCCTCGATCAGAAGAACCAGAATGGCCAGCACCTCCGCCCCCGGTCGCCCCAGTAGAAGACAACGACGAGGCCAGCCTCCCAGACCCGACGACCGAAGGGGACGCGCAACCCCAGGTCCTTCCTGACCTGGCTCAGTGGCGTCAAGAAGGGGGGCCCACCCAAGAACAGTTCCGCCAGGAACAAAAGACCTGTCCCTCCCTCGAGGGACTCCGCCAACAAGCCAGCGCCCAGAACGCAGGGGACTCCACCGGAACTCACTGGGTCTACTGGGATAACGACCTGCTATACAGCGAGCAAAGAATCGCCGAGCTGGGGGCCGGTCGAGTACTGGTGGTACCTCTCCGCTTCAGAGACTTTCTGCTCAACCTGGCCCACGATGTCCCCCTGGCTGGACACCTGGGCCAGGATAAAACGTACAGCCGCCTAGTGACCCACTTTTTCTGGCCGAAAATGAGGAACGACGTCCTGAACCACTGCCGATCTTGCCCCACATGCCAAGCCAGCGGGAAGAGTGGTCGGAAGCTGAAAGCCCCTCTGCAACCCTTCCCTGTGGTCACCACCCCGTTCGAGAGGGTGGGGATAGACATTGTGGGGCCTCTGGACCCCCGCACGGCACAAGGACACAGGTTCATCTTAGTACTGGTGGACCATGCCACCCGCTACCCCGAGGCGGTGCCCCTACGGACCGTGACAGCTCCGGTGGTTGGCCGGGCCCTAATGGGGATCTTCTCCCGGGTAGGCTTCCCCCGAGAAGTCGTCAGCGACCGAGGCACGAACTTTATATCCAAATACATGAAGTCCCTCTGGCAACAATGCGGGGTCACCTACAGATTCACGACCCCCTATCACCCCCAAGGGAACGGACTAGTGGAGCGTTTTAACCGCACTCTCAAGGGGATGATTGGGGGATTGGAAGAGCCCCTCCGTCGCCAGTGGGATGTACTACTCCCGTGCCTCCTCTTCGCCTACCGAGAAGTTCCCCAGAAGTCCCTCGGTTTTAGCCCTTTCGAACTCCTGTACGGGCACCCTGTGCGAGGGCCCCTCAGCCTAGTAAAAGAAGGTTGGGAGATGGCCCCCCTAAAGACCCCTCCAGACGTCTTCAAATACATACTGGCCCTACGCAATCAGACCCGGCGCTTCAGAGGGATGGCCAAGGCGAACCTCGAGGCCAGCCAGGAGGACATGAAGAGGTGGTATGATCACAATGCCTCCTCCGTTGAGTTCGAGCCTGGGCAACAAGTATGGGTGATGTCCCCCACCGAACCATGTGCCTTGCAGGATAAGTGGACGGGGCCCTTCAAAGTGGTCGAGCGCAAAATCCCCGTCACTTACCTCATCGACCTGGGGACCTCCCGGAACCCCCTCCGGGTCCTCCACACCAACCGACTCAAACCACACTTTGTGCGCTCAGAACTCAGCCTCCTGATGGCTACGGACAGTGGGGCAGAGGAAGACTCCGAACCCCTCCCGGATCTTCTGAAGGCTCAGGAGAATGACGGCTCCGTGGACGGGGTCCGGCTATCTGACGCCCTCACTTCGGAGCAACGCCAGGGCTGCCGGAACCTCCTGCTGCAGTTCGCTACCCTGTTCTCCCTCACCCCCGGGGTCACCCCTTGGTGTTTGCACGACGTGGACACCGGGGACAGCCCCCCT
Source organism: Triturus cristatus (assembly GCF_964204655.1). Classification (NCBI taxonomy): domain Eukaryota; kingdom Metazoa; phylum Chordata; class Amphibia; order Caudata; family Salamandridae; genus Triturus; species Triturus cristatus. The sequence goes on from NC_140584.1 coordinate 447,150,117, forward strand.
GTCCGACACCGGGCCTACCGCGTACCAGATCGGGTACGGGCCTGCATACAGGAGGAAGTGGCCAAGATGCTCACAATCGGGGTCATCGAGCCCTCGGACAGTCCCTGGGCCAGTCCGGTTGTATTGGTTCCCAAAGCCGCTGCCCCCGGCACCGCACCTGAACTGAGATTCTGCGTCGACTACCGGGGCTTGAACGCTGTCACCCGGACCGACGCTCATCCGATTCCCCGAGCAGACGAGCTGATCGACCGGCTGGGGGCCGCCCGCTACCTTAGTATCTTCGACCTAACAGCGGGCTACTGGCAGATCGGCCTCACACCCAGGGCTCAGGAACGGTCAGCCTTCTCTACCCCCGATGGCCACTACCAATTCAAGGTCATGCCCTTCGGCATGAAAAATGCCCCCGCCACGTTTCAACGCCTCGTGAACCAGGTCTTGGCGGGGCTCGAAGAGTTCAGCGCTGCCTATCTGGACGATATCGCTGTATACAGCCGCCACTGGGCCGACCACCTCCGTCACCTCCAAGAGGTCCTACAGGCCCTCCAGCGGGCCGGCCTCACAATTAAGGCCGGCAAGTGCCAAATTGGCCAAGGGTCTGTGACCTACCTTGGGCACCAAGTGGGAAGCGGGCTGGTGGCCCCGCTACAACTTAAGATTGCTGCCATCCAGTCCTGGCAGCCCCCCGTCACCCAGACCGAGGTCCGAGCCTTCTTGGGGCTCACCGGCTACTACCGGCGGTTCGTGAAAGACTACGGCAGCATCGTGGGGCCCCTCACGGGTCTCACGTCCAAGAACCAGCCGAAGCGGATTAACTGGACCCCCGATTGTCAAGCGGCCTTCGAGAAACTGAAGGCCGCCCTGTGCACCGCCCCTGTGCTCCAGGCCCCCGATTACAGTCGGGAATTCGTGGTACAGACCGACGCCTCCGACCACGGCATCGGAGCCGTCCTGTCTCAGTTAAACCCCGAGGGTCATGACCAGCCGGTGGCCTTCATCAGTCGACGTCTCCTGGCCCGAGAACAGCGCTGGAGCACCATTGAGAGGGAGGCCTTCGCAGTGGTGTGGGCCCTCAAAAAGCTCCGGCCTTATCTCTTCGGTACCCACTTCCGGGTACAAACCGACCATCGACCCCTGCAGTGGCTGATGCAGATGCGGGGAGAGAACCCAAAACTCTTGCGCTGGTCCATTTCCCTGCAGGGAATGGACTTCACTGTGGAGCACCGACCAGGCCAAGACCACGCCAACGCGGATGGCCTGTCCCGCTTTTTCCGCCTCGACGAAGAGAGTCCCCAAGGAGATGGGTGACTCTCCCCGCCTTCAGCTGGGGGGGACGCATGTTGGACAGGCCACACGAAGGGCTTGCTCCCTCCCCGCACGACAGGGCCCGAGCTCCGGCCCACCAGGCATAACCCACGAAAAGCACCTGTACCCCGTCTCCCGACGGATCTTCTGCCCTCGGACCTCTACTCATCACGGGGCCCAGCCCCACCGGCTCCCCCGGCCGGTTCAAGCCGCCATCTTGGGCCCTGCACCACGAGGCCGCGTGGCCTCGGCCCGACCCTAACCCCGGGCCTGGCCGGCCCCGACATCCCGGCACCACCTTCCACCCAGGAGGTGAGCGGACCACTTGGCAGGTCAATGGGAGAACGAAGTGTCAAGAGCTCTTCCCCCGCCAGGTGCCGATCGCCTCCAGCTCCCCCAGGAGCTGGCTCCAACCCCTGCTGGGTGTCTGGACACCTTCATCCCGGGCCCTCCGACCGCCAAGTGCGAGGGTCCGGACATCAAAGGGCGCCTGCCCTATAACTGGGGCAGCTCCGGAGCAGGAAGGCAGTTGTATCCTGGAGTCGAGAGACACCGAGAGAACTCAGCCTTGACGGACTACTGGCGCTGCCGTAGCCCGCTCTTGTGAACCATCGTCCTGCCTGCTGGCGCTGCCGCGGCCTTCTGCAACATCCATCCTCGTCGGGACCTGCTGGCGCTGCCGCGGCCCGTTGTAACGACCATCCTCACCGGGACCTGCTGGCGCTGCCGCGGACCGTACATCGACCATCTTTCCGGGACCTGCTGGCGCTGCCGCGGACCGTGTACCGACCATCTCAACCGGGACCTGCTGGCGCTGCCGCGGCCCGTACCAACTAAACCACCAAGCTCGAGGATTGTGAGCTAGTCATCATCTCAGCCGAACTACCTGACTGGTAGACAGACTGTCCCGCTACCCCTTACCCTGCTGTGAGAGACTTGAATCGAGGGGACCCCTGAGTCCAGACCTCCTTGTACCATTCAACCGTACCCTAAGAAGTGCTTATAAAGAACCCTGAACCTTATCCGTGTGTGGTATCTGTCTGTGGGGGGGGGGAAGTTACTTGTCTGTACGATCGCTGGAGACGGCTCTCCCCGGAGACCTCTCCTCCTGACCCCGGCCGACCCTCCCGGTCCGTCTACCCTTTCTAACAGTGACTATCATGTCATGGGAGTGATGCTACATGTTATATGCTCCATGGTGAGAAGACATGTATGCATGGTACCACAACATGCACAGAAGCAGGCCCACACATTCCCAACTCGTACCACCACCAAAAAGCCTTGCTGCAATCCTTACCCAAACTGACATTTACACATGTCCATGCATGTAACACTGATTCAGCACACGTTTCAATCCTCATGAGGAATGGCAGGAGGACAACGATGACACGAGCAGACAACATGCGCAAAAACCTGGGAATGACAGACACACAAGAAGTCACCTAAAACAATTCTCGCCGCACACATGGACATTTACAAAACATGAACAATGTTGGACACATGTAAATTTCAAAGACAGTCTCTCTGCAAAACTGTGTGGCATGACATCATCACTAGAGTGACACATCAGAACACACATCAAAGTCACTTTGCATTCAGTCAGCTGGACACACACATTGCAACACATGCCACTCAATGCTACAAGCTTGCACACTCATACCCAGTGACTCACCATTATGAGAAGAAGTTGCGTATGAGCTGACTCCGGATATCATCATCCTCCTCCTCCTCATCACTAGCCTCGTGAGCAAGCCCTTGATCCTCCACGGGTGGATGTTCCTGCTCATCCGGATCCAGGATGAGTGGCACTGCCTTCTCAACTGCCATGTTGTGCAGCATGCAGCACACGAGGAAGATTCGGCAGACCTTCTCCGGGGCATAAGGGAGGGACCCGCCTGTCTTGTCCAGGCACCGGAATCAGCTCTTCAGGAATCCAAACGTCCTCTCAATCACTCACCTGGTCTGCCCGTGTGCATTGTTGTACCGGTGGTCTGCATCTGTTCTTGGGTTGCGGAGAGGTGTTAGCAGCCATGGCATGTTGGGATAGCCAGAGTACCCTACATGGAAACATCATGTAAAAAAGTGGGTCAGGAGATGCCGTAAGAGCCAAAGATTCCGCAACACACAGGACAAACAGAGTATACCCACCAACAAGACATGCTCGTTCGTTGTGCAGCCGCAGCATCATTTGTGGCACCCTGCTACGCCTCATGATGTAGGCATCGTGTGCTGATCCTGGAAAACGTGCACAGACCTGGCAAATCAGCATGTTAGCAAGACACACCACAAGGGCATTTATCGAGTGGTAATGTTTTCTATTGCGATAGGCTTGTTCCTGTGCCTGTAGTGGTACCAAAGCCACATGTGTACCATCAATGGACCCAATTACATGGGGCATCCCTCCCAGGGCATAGAAATCACCCTTGACAACTGTCAACTCCTCAGGAGTAGGAAATTGGATGAATTCATCATGGTGCTCCAACATGGCTGCGAAAACATCACGCAGGACATGGCTGAACATTGTCTGTGACATGCCACCAACATCAGCTATGGTGAATTGAAACGTACCTGTGGCAAAAAAATGTAGGGCTGCCATCACCTTCATCTTGGGGGTCAGTGCAGTAGGATACCTGTGTCACGGTTGCAGGTGTGGTGCCAGCTTGTCTGTCAAGTCCTCAATCAACTTGCGAGTGAATCTGTAACAGCAGATGCAGGCTCGTTCCCTCATGGCACCCAAGTCTGGCATTGTTCTTGGGACAGGCTGTGCCCTGCAAAACATTGTTTGTAAGAATGAAGATTGAGAGTCTGCCAATATCAATGTCAATGAACATAGCACATGCTACACTGCTTATACACATCAGGTAACTATGGAGTCGGGTGTGTGCAATACATACAGGACACATATGCCAGCTTGCTGGCACTCCTACAAAAAGCCAGATACACCTGTTGATTGTCAAGTCTACATGACATGCCCTGAAATGAGTTGGTGGCCAGTCTGAGTGAAGAGCCACAGATATCACCGGAGTGACACACAACCACATAGCTGCATTGGAAGGATGTCATCTCATTCACACAGCTGACTGCAAGGCACACGCACAGGTTACATGGAATGTCAAATGTACATATCAAACACATTGCGATGAAGGGGTACACGTGACATGAGAAAGACACAGCCAATGAGACAACGCAGACATGATGTCCGATGCACACAGACCCTACAGCAGTGGGAATCCACATGTGGCATGGTGTGCGTAGATGTGTTCCATGCCCATCTCCACACAGACCCATGTTGGATGCACCAACAGCAGATGCAGTTGACGGAACACTGACATCAAGCTCATGGGAACACATGACACACACCTGACATACTCACAAAGGGGCATGCTGATCGGGCCTTGTCAGTTGATAGAGTGTCCCTGTCCCTGGCATCAGGAGACAGGTGCGGGTGTTGATGACTGTGCCATCCCACTTCTGCTGTGCATGACACAGTTGGACTACAGACACACATGTGGCAAGTGTCAAGGTGATGTGTGCAACATAGTGCCCCATCACACATGACATGTGTTCACAGGTCATCACACATCAATTGTGCAACTAGATGAGATGACCTGTGCAATATCACTGGCTGCCACACCTAGGGCCTGTACATGACAGTATGCAATGACAACTACTTGATGGACATCCTTGTGCGACTTGTAGTCCTCCATTCCTGGCATATGTGCGCCTGTATTACCATTGTAAGCGTGTGAAATGCGTACCCGTATGTGTGAACTAGTGCGTACCCGTACGTGTCAAACGCACTTTACTACTAGTTCGTACCCGTACGTGTGAATTAGTGCGTACCCATACGTGTCAAACACACTGTACTTCTAGGTGCGTACCCGTACGTGTGAACTAGTGCGTACCCGTACGTGTCAAACGCACTTGTACGTGTGAACTAGTGCGTACCCGTACGTGTCAAACGCACTTTACTACTAGTGCATACCCGTACGTGTGAACTAGTGCATACCCGTACGTGTGAACTAGTGCGTACCCGTACGTGTCAAACGCACTTTACTACTAGTGCGTACCCGTACGTGTGAACTACTGCGTACCCGTACGTGTCAAACGCACTGTACTACTAGTGCGTACCCATACGTGTGAAACGCACCGTACACCCGCTATCATCGCGTGTGTACGCTTCGTTTCACCATTGTACTTGTGCCGTAGGGGTACGTGTGAAATGCACCTTACACCCGCTATCATCGCATGTGTATGCTTCGTTTCACCATTGTATTTGTGCCGTAGGGGTACGTGTGAAACACAATCGTACCTGTGTGTGGATTTCAAAATTACATAGGGGACACATAAGGGACAAGTATTAGGCCCTAAATGCATGCTGGTTGTCATGGAGACAGAGTTTTCAGTTGAAAAGTGTCGATCATGTGTCCTGGAACAGTCAGTTGGCCACAAAATACAATGTTGCAAAGTGGTTGTTGACTTGACATGATTCTCAGGGGTTCGTGTGAAACGCACCGTATACCCGCTATCATCGCGTGTGTACGCTTCGTTTCACCATTGTACTTGTGCCTTAGGGGTACGTGTGAAACGCACCTTACACCCGCTATCATCGCGTGTGTACGCTTCGTTTCACCATTGTACTTGTGCTGTAGGGGTACGTGTGAAACGCACCGTACCTGTGTGTGGATTTCAAAATTACACAGGGGACACATAAGGGACAAGTATTAGGCCCTAAATGCATGCTGGTTGTCATGGAGACAGAGTTTTCAGTTGAAAAGTGTCGATCATGTGTCCTGGAACAGTCAGTTGGCCACAAAATACAATGTTGCAAAGTGGTTGTTGACTTGACATGATGCTCAAAATTTGAATGATGCGAATGCTGTCATTGGTGTATGTTTAAAGTCATTGGTGTATGTTTAAAGGGATTGGAGTAAACATAGGATGCAAATGAGTCTGACCAATCACTATGTACTCCTCTAAATGAATGCCCCTCAGCAAGACAGATATAAGGCAGCCAGAACCCATGAGAGGGTACTTGCCTGCACAACTTTCCAGTCGACCACACTGCTGCTGTCTCTGCTTCCTCTGGACCATGTCACATACTGTGGAGAGGGCCCAGCCATTCACCCAGGAGGAGAATGAGGCCTTGCTGGACTGCCTCCTCCCACAGTACACCAAGCTGTATGTACACATCAGGTAACTATGGAGTCGGGTGTGTGCAATACATACAGGACACATATGCCAGCTTGCTGGCACTCCTACAAAAAGCCAGATACACCTGTTGATTGTCAAGTCTACATGACATGCCCTGAAATGAGTTGGTGGCCAGTCTGAGTGAAGAGCGACAGATATCACCGGAGTGACACACAACCACATAGCTGCATTGGAAGGATGTCATCTCATTCACACAGCTGACTGCAAGGCACACGCACAAGTTACATGGAATGTCAAATGTACATATCAAACACATTGCGATGAAGGGGTACACGTGACAAGAGAAAGTAACAGCCATTGAGAAAACGCAGACATGTATGACTGGGAAAATATGATGTCCGATGCACACAGACCCTACAGCAGTGGGAATCCACATGTGGCATGGTGTGCGTAGATGTGTTCCATGCCCATCTCCACACAGACCCATGTTGGATGCACCAACAGCAGATGCAGTTGAAGGAACACTGACATCAAGCTCATGGGAACACATGACACACACCTGACATAGTCACAAAAGGGGCACGCTGATCGTGACATGTCAGTTGATAGAGTATCCCTGTCCCTGGCATCAGGAGACAGGTGCGGGTGTTGATGACTGTGCCATCCCACTGCTGCTGTGCATGACACAGTTGGACTACAGACACACATGTGGCAAGTGGCAAGTGGCAAGGTGATGTGTGCCACATAGTGCCCATCACACATGACATGTGTCCACAGGTCATCACACATCAATTGTGCAACTAGATGAGATGACCTGTGCAATATCACTGGCTGCCACACCTAGGGCCTGCACATGACAGTATGCAATGACAACTACTTGATGGACATCCTTGTGCGACTCGTAGCCCTCCATTCCTGGCATATGTGCGCCTGTATTACCATTGTAAGCGTGTGAAATACGTACCCGTACGTGTGAACTAGTGCATACCCGTACGTGTCAAACGCACTGTACTACTAGTGCGTACCCGTACGTGTGAACTAGTGCGTACCCGTACGTGTCAAACGCACTTTACTACTAGTGCGTACCCGTACGTGTGAACTAGTGCGTACCCGTACGTGTCAAACGCACTTTACTACTAGTGCGTACCCGTACATGTGAACTAGTGCGTACCCGTATGTGTCAAACGCACTGTACTACTGGTGCGTACCCGTACGTGTGAACTAGTGCGTACCCATACGTGGCAAACGCACTTTACTACTAGTGCATACCCGCACGTGTGAACTAGTGCGTACCCGTACGTGTCAAACGCACTTTACTACTAGTGCATACCCGTACGTGTGAACTAGTGCGTACCCGTACATGTCAAACGCACTGTACTACTAGTGCGTACCCATACGTGTGAAACGCACCGTACACCCGCTATCATCGCGTGTGTACGCTTCGTTTCAACATTGTACTTGTGCCGTAGGGGTACGTGTGAAACGCACCGTACACCTGCTATCATCGCGTGTGTATGCTTTGTTTCACCATTGTACTTGTGCCATAGGGGTACGTGTGAAACGCACCGTATACCCGCTATCATCGCGTGTGTATGCTTCGTTTCACCATTGTACTTGTGCCATAGGGGTACATGTGAAACGCACCGTATACCCGCTATCATCGCGTGTGCACGCTTCGTTTCACCATTGTACTTGTGCCGTAGGGGTACGTGTGAAATGCACCTTACACCCGCTATCATCGCGTGTGTACGCTTCGTTTCACCATTGTACTTGTGCCGTAGGGGTACGTGTGAAATGCACCGTACCTGTGTGTGGATTTCAAAATTACATAGGGGACACATAAGGGACAAGTATTAGGCCCTAAATGCATGCTGGTTGTCATGGAGACAGAGTTTTCAGTTGAAAAGTGTCGATCATGTGTCCTGGAACAGTCAGTTGGCCACAAAATACAATGTTGCAAAGTGGTTGTTGACTTGACATGATGCTCAAAATTTTAATGATGCAAATGCTGTCATTGGTGTATGTTTAAAGTCATTGGTGTATGTTTAAAGGGATTGGAGTAAACGTAGGCTGCAAATGAGTCTGACCAATCACTATGTACTCCTCTAAATGAATGCCCCTCAGCAAGACAGATATAAGGCAGCCAGAACCCATGAGAGGGCACTTGCCTGCACAACTTTCCAGTCGACCACACTGCTGCTGTCTCTGCTTCCTCTGGACCATGCCACATACTGTGGAGAGGGCCCAGCCATTCACCCAGGAGGAGAATGAGGCCTTGCTGGACTGCCTCCTCCCACAGTACACCAAGCTGTGTGGGAGACCAGGGGAGCAGGTGAGTGCTGAGTCCTGAGTCCACTACCTTTGCCTATGCACCTGTTGTGTGACTGTCAATATTGTGTCCAGGTGGGACAGACATGCAATGTTGTTTAGAGTGGGTCCCGGGGGGGACATGCTGATGTCTCTCATGCAGAGCATGATGTAGTTCCTGTGTGCACTCCTCACTAGCATTGTGCTTACTGTGACTTTCACTGCATAGTGCATGACACTTTCAGCCTGGCAAATCCTTGGTGGCTTTTTTTCCTATTGTCCTGAGGTGATTCAGTGGTCCCCGCGGTGTGACAGGTGACTGTACCCACAGATGTGAATGAGTTGAGTGGACCTGTGGTGAGAGTGTCCAAATGATGTGTACGACCTCATGGACATTGATGTGTGTGAAGGTTCCTTGTCATGTGGGTGAGTGTCTATGTGAAGTGTTGCACCACAGCTGCATGGAGGAGGCAACAGATCAACCCATCTGATGTGACAAGTAAGCCGTGCTGTGTGTCTGACTTGCAGAGCTAGCATGACACCTGTGACAACACACTGGCAAGTGGCACATGTGCAGAGTGAGGGTTGTATCCGCTGTTGTCAATGACAGGCGAGTGATCTGTGCTTGGGTGTGTCTGTCTAGTATGCTGATGGTGCGTCAGTGGAGTGGGACATGTGACTGCTTGGCACGTGCTGGCCTTCAGCCTGCTGTTGCATGTGCTGCACAGTGTGTGGCATGATCAGTGAGTGTGTCGCACCCCTCATACCAACCTGTTGACTTTCAATGCCATATAGTGCATTGGGGCTTGCACACAGGCCAATTTCTTATTGTGTATGATGTAATTCCTGTTCAACATTTCAATGATGTTCAAATGTGTGTCTCTGGGACATGGAGCAGGTGTATTGATGTTGTGTCACTTTGTCTTCCTGACAGGTAACTGCCTACGAGAAGGGGGTGATCTGGAAAAACATCGTCAGGGCCGTGAGATCTGAGGGGGAGCGTAGTCGGCAGCTGCCACAGGTCCGCAAGAGGTGGCAGGACATCCAGTGCTGGACCCGGCAGATCGCCCGGGTACAGCTGGGGCTCGACAGTTCTCGCCCCCACGGCGGCCACCGACGCCTGACCCCCCACATGAAACGTGTCCTGGCGGTGGTATTCCCTGAGCTCGATAGGCAGTTACGGGAGAGACTGCAGCAAGGAGGGGGTAGGTACATGGCTGTTTGTCGTGTTATGTGTCGCCAGCTTTTGGAAGTGCTCTGTAGCCTGGATACACTCCCAGAGTTTATATGTGCAGTGCATTTTCGGTTCCCCAATGTCACCTGGTGCTCTTTTTCATCCCTTTCCCTTCTTAACATGTGGCCCCTGGTCTGTGTGTAATCACATTTGCACATGGTCATCTAGGGTGCCAGTAAATCTAAGTGCACATTGCTTTCTGCATCATGTGGGAGGGTGGTCTGTGACTTGTGTTGGTACCTTGCCTGTGCCATGACCTGTTCACTATGTTGGGGGTCCATATTTGTTGTCACTGATGATGATTCTCAACATAGGAGTGTGAGCTTTCAACTGAACACCCTTGCAGCAGGCATGACCAATGTTGTGGCCTCAGACATGATGTGCATGAGTGGGAGATATGCATATTGCCATGACGGTTGAACATGCTCATTCCAGGACCACAGAGCAGTGTGCCCACTACAGTCCCCTGAGACACCCTGGCCTCCTAATCATGTGTGTCATCCAACACTGTGCAGATTCTCTGTGGGTTCAGCATAGGTCTGCCTCTGTGGCATTGTTCCCTGGCCTAGTTAGTATTTTGCAAATGTGTGCTACATGTGTCCACTGGACAGGGATACACCATTTTGCTTGTGCATACTCACACTGGGCAGTGCCTGTGTGGCTATTCACAACAATCTGTTGATGGTTGTTTGTCACAAATATGTGTTGCCAGCCCCACGAGGTGGTGTTGTGAAAATGAAGCTATTTTTCCAGCATAGTTATTGTAACTCTGAATGAGAGGTGTCACTTCTTGATCTGTATAAATCACATTGATTCAGGTATGGGGTGGGGTGTGCGGGAGAGGCATACATGTGCAACCCTGATTTTTCATTGCCAGGTCTGACTTGTGTGTGAGACTTGGCTGTACAAAGAATCACCATGCAGTGCCCCTGTGATGGTGGCCAGTGCTTAATGTTCGTGCTTTGCAGCTTGTGTCAGTTTTTTAAAAACATGATTCCTGCTCTTACATTTTTTGCACCTGTGTGTGGTTCAGATGCAACGCAGTTTGCACTTTGTTTGCTGACATCTGTGTGTACATTCTGGCCTGCCATGAGGGTGTCCCCATAGGACAGCTAGGCTTTTTTCAACCCAATTGCAGGCCCATTAGCTTATGCATTGTCCTGGGTGTGGACATGTGTGCCACTCAAGAAGACAGGCAGTAGGTCATATGTGTAGCCAACTGTGTAATCAGGTGACGGATGGCCATGTGACAACTGACATAATTCAAGTTGTTAGTAAAAAAATATTGTACCTTGGCACTCACAGCACTTGTCAACAGTTCTTCATGTTTTAAATGTGGAAATGTGATGATTTGTGTTAAGAACACTGATGTGCCTGCATGAAAAAAAGTCTCCCAAGGAAGTGCACACCAAACGACATTTCCACTTTCATGGAACACACTGGCACATTTTCTAAGAAGCCACTGTTAGAATTAAATGGTGTTGCAGATTCTCCATATACATGTTCCCACAGTGCTCTTGATTTTGTGAGACTCCTTTGCTGTTGGTGATACAAACTGACGAGTCTCAAGACATCAAGACCTCCGTGGGCCCATGTATATGTACTTTCTGCAACACCATTTATTTCTTACATTGGCTTCTTAGAAAAGGTGCCAGCTTCTTCAATGACAGTGTGAATGTACTTTTGTGTGCACTGCCTTGTGCAACATATTTCATGCAGGCACATCAGTGTTCTTTTCACGAAATGGCGAATTGGCACATTCAAAACATGTAGATTTTGTAAAGTATTGTGAGTCCCAAGGTAGCAAAATGTTTTTGTTTTGTGTTCCAAAGTACTTACAGGTCTCTGAGTGTGGTGACACCTTGAGTATTGAGGTGTGTCAGTTTACGTTGGGTGCACCACTACTGTTTCTTTCAGGGTAAACAAGAGGTGGCATGACTTAATTGTATTGCTGTGCTCACCAGTTCACAGACACTAGCTTCTCAGTGTATTTCTCATTCAAGTTGTGGCCTTTTGTGTTCTTTTTTTCCTGGTGTCCAAGTGGCATAGTGGGTCTACCAACTGGGCAGTACAGGGCTTACATATGTGCGGAGTTATCTAGCTGTTACTCATGATGCATTGCCTGATATGCACTGTGACCAATTGTTCTTGTGCTCATGTGTCAGATGTATACAGGTAACTGATGCATTTCGGTTTCTTCTCCTTGCCCACAGCATCATCATCCGCAACCGAGGGAGACACCTGCATGGACCTGGAGGAGGGACCCAGCGACAGTGCCACCAGTGCTGTGGATTCGGAAGGACCCAGTGGCACGAAGGGCGAGGGGAGTCAGTCGGAGGACCAGTCTGGAGGCGAGAGCAGCTATGACGCCGACGGGTCCGAGGCGGACATCCTTGAGAGGCGGAGGCTGCAACACCAACTGGCAGCATCCCCACATCTGTCCCCGCCTCCTCCATTACCATCTCCGCCCTCCCAGTTGCTCCCGTCCCTTCTGTCCGTACAGAGGCCCACCATGTTTCCTTCGGCCCAGGCACCGCACCCCCTGCCCCTGTCACCCCTGCTGCCCTCAGTGAAGAGTCTGTGGACATACTGCGGCAGTTGCAGGTTGGGCAGGCATCGGTGCTGAATGTCCTCCATGGACACACTCATCTGCTCACACAGATGGTGTCGTTCATGGAGGGCATGTCAGCAACGATGTCTGACCAACGCAGGTTTCTGCGGTCCATGGACTCTTCCCTGACAGCACCAGTTTCTCTCCTGCAGCGCTCCGTCCCCAACTCTACCCTGGACCCATCCACACCGCCCTCTCCCATGCCTGCCCAATCAACACCCAGACAGTCACGGGCACGCACCCCACCAGACACATCCAGCACACCCCCAAGTAAGGCACAGCGCACACCTCCTGGCACGCACACTCGGGGATGTAGGCACACCCAGAAGGGTCTGGGGGCAGACGACATACACACAGCCACAGTCGCAGTCCGCAGTCCTCACAACCCTGTTCCTCCAAGACCACTCCCCTTAGCTCCCCTGCCAAACTCTCACCCAAGGAGATCTATATGGGTGGGCTGGACCACGCCCCCACTGAGCCACCACCCCACAAGCGGGCGAGGAAGTCCTCGGGCACGGGAGTTGAGTCCCCCACCATGTCCACCCCCTCCCCCAAGAGCGCTGCACCCCATCCCTCACCCACCACACCCTCTGTTGACCCTGGGGAATCCTCAGGTGCAGTGGTTCGGATGGAGGCACTGGCAGCGGTGTGCAGCGCCGAGCTCGCATCCACCTTCGTCGCTGCCCCACCCCCTGTGGTGGAGACATCCCCCCCTGCACCCGCAACACCTACTCTTCCCCCTCCTGTCCCTGCGGTGCCTGGTACTGCCACTGATGATGCCCCCCCCCCCCCGGTCTACAAACCTTGAGGTTCCTTTGTGCAGACAAGGTAGGGGTGGACGCGGTCCCCTACGTCCACCCTTGGACTTGAGAAATGGACTGGCCATTGGCCTTTGTACATAGTCTCTTTTTAATTAATTGTTTTTTGGTGCTGAATAAAGCCTTTTCTTTTACTTTCAACACTATTGCATTTCAGGTACTTGATGTTGGTGCTGAGGTTCCTGGAGTTGGTGTTCTGGTAATGTGTTAGGTTTCTGAGAAATGTTTTTGTATGATGGTCATGAGGTGGACCATGGTATCTGTGTGCCATCACAATATCTCTGCAAAGAATCGTTGGTAGTGTGTGTTCTTTTTGTTTGGAGACATTGTCCCAAGGAGTGTTCCTTCCTCTGTGGCACCTGACATCTTCCCTGCAAACAGTTGCACAATTGTTGTGCTGACCTGTGTCAACATTTCCTTAGTTGGTGAGGGATACCTTCAACAATGGCCATGCCTGCTCACCGATGTCTCCTGCTGAATCGTCTGTGCCATCCTTGCTAGTCACTGTACTTGTGTTTTGGGTATGTAAGAATGCCTTCAGGGACAAATTGGCCCTTTTCAGCACTATGCATGTGTGTAATCATGCCCTACCACACAAATGGTACTTGTTATGCAGGGTATTTGGGCACCTGACTCACAATTGCGGGCATTGTATCTAGTGGAATAGAACCCTATTGCTTCCATGAGAGACAACATCTTGGTGGCTGGACCAGCACCTGAACATTCCTATCAGTCCTGGGATGTGCATGACTGTGTGTGTTCCCTTTGGCTATCTTAGTTTTGTATGCAGTTACATGACTATACAGTCTGCATGAAATCAGGGTGTGTATTGTGCTGCATCCACCATGGGTGGGTATGCATGTGTTATATGTCCTTACACCCACATGTGGTGTGTCATGCAGTGTGTGAAAGACATCCATCCTCCTGGGAGTGGGACACTGCTGTCAGTGATGTGTTGTAATAGCACTAAAATCATAGTCCAAAGTTAGGGATGCGTCCATACCACCATGTAGGTGTGGTCATCTGATAATGATGTACACCCCCCATATCTCTGTCCACTGCTGGGAGTCCTCTGCACCCACCCCTCATATCTCTGTCCACTGCTGGGAGTCCACTGCACCCACCCTTCATATTGTAGGCCACTGCTGGGAGTCCTCTGCACCCACCCCATATATGTCTGTACACTGCTGGGAGTCCTCTGCATCCACCCCTCATATTGCAGGCCACTGTTGGGAGTCATATGCACCCACCCCCATATCTCTGTCCACTGCTGGTAGTCATATGCAGCCACCCCTCATATGTCTGGACACTGCTGGGAGTCCTCTGCACCCACCCCGCATATGTCTGGACACTGCTGGGAGTCATATGCACCCACCCCTCATATTGCAGGCCACTGCTGGTAGTCATATGCACCCACCCCTCATATTGCAGGCCACTGCTGGTAGTCATATGCACCCACCCCTCATATGTCTGGACACTGCTGGGAGTCCTCTTGTTAGAAGGCGATCCCAGGGGAGACAGGGAGGTTACCTGACCACCTGGAGACCTTCCCTCGGGGTAATGTAGCCGGGCACTGGCGGGAGACTCCTCAGAGGAAGAGTCTCGTATCTAGGATCGTACACACGGCACCACACGACAAAGAGACACCACACAGTAGGTTCTTGGGAACAGATCCTTTATCTACTCAGCTACGTCGGATCTTTATGATCACCAAGATGGATATGTACACATAGAGCACGGGCTCAGAGAGTCTCGGTCAGGAAAAGGGGGTAGCGGGACAGTCTTTGGGGATCCGGATCAAATGCAGAGGCGCACCCAACGCACAGCTCACAATCCTCGAGCCGGGGGATACGCTGCGGTCCAACCAGACCGAGGGAGTCTTCAGGAGCCGCGAGTCACTCAGCCGGGCTCAAGCACAAGGTCGGAGGTCTTACGATCTTCAGGGGAGCCGCGAGTCACTCAGCAGGGCTCAAGCACAAGTTCGGAGGTCTTACGATCTTCAGGGGAGCCGCGAGTCACTCAGCAGGGCTCAAGCACAAGTTCGGAGGTCTTACGATCTTCAGGGGAGCCGCGAGTCACTCAGCAGGGCTCAAGCACAAGTTCCGAGGTCTTACGATCTTCAGGGGAGCCGCGAGTCACTCAGCAGGGCTCAAGCACAAGTTCGGAGGTCTTACAATCTTCAGGGGAGCCGCGAGTCACTCAGCAGGGCTCAGGTGTTCCAAGGTTGCAAGGGAGCCGCGACCACGTCAGCAGGGCTCTCGTCGTTCCAGAGTCGAATCTACCTGATAGTCCCAGAGCATCCCTTGTTATAGGTCCCCCCCTCTTTGATGTCCGGGGTCCATGTAGGCAGGGGTCTTAGCGCCTGGGGGCCGCTCGTTGGAGTTTCCTGCCGTTGTTCTTTGATCCTTTCAGGGCCGAGTCGGGAGGAATCCCAGACACCCAGCAGGCGTGGAGCCAGCCCTCAGGGAGGCCGGACGGCCGATCGAAACCCATCTCCCGAGGGGAGGTCAGAGGTGTGATGGAAACTGCTCCCCCCTCTCTCACTCCATGGGAGCGCGATGTTCTCCAGCCGGGGCGGCGCCTCTAGGCCTGGGTTGTGCTGGGGCCGGGCGGCCATCGTAGGTGCATGAAGTGGGCACGCGGGCCCTGTGGTGCTGGGAAGATGGAGGGCACGGACAGGGAAGTCCGGGTCGGGTGTGTGTGGGCCCTGGCGGGCAGGACCGGCTAGGCCGGGTACTGCGGGGCTGAAGGAGGTGTACGGGTCAGGGGATGAGGCTAGGGGTCAGGGATGGCCATGCCACAAGGCGGGGTCTAACACGCGTCCCCCCCAGCTGAAAGCCGGAGAGAACTACCCATCCACTTGGGTGTTCTCTTCGCTGAGGTGGAAGAACCGGGAGAGGCCGTCAGCGTTGGCGTGGTCAGTACCAGGGCGGTGCTCTACGGTGAAATCCATCCCCTGGAGGGAGATTGACTACCGCAATAATTTGGGGTTCTCCCCTTGCATCTGCATGAGCCATCGCAGGGGGCGATGGTCGGTCTGGACTTTGAAATGGATGCCGAACAGATAGGGTCGTAATTTCTTGAGGGCCCAGACTACGGCGAACGCCTCGCGCTCAATGGTGCTCCATTTCTGTTCTCTGGGTAACAGCCTTCGGCTGAGAAAGGCTACGGGCTGGTCTAGGCCTTGGTCATTCACCTGTGACAGGACTGCCCCAATGCCATGCTCGGAGGCATCAGTTTGTACCACAAACTCCTTGGAGTAGTCGGGGGCCTGGAGCACGGGGGCCGTACACATGGCCGCTTTGAGGGCATCGAACGCCTCCTGGCAGGCAGAGGTCCACTGCACCTTCTTGGGCTGTTTCTTGGACGTGAGTTCCGTGAGGGGACCGACAAGGGTGCCGTACCCCGGATGAATCTCCGGTAGTAGCCGGTGAGGCCCAGAAAGGCTCGGACCTCCGTTTGGGTAGTGGGTGGTTCCCAGGCTAGGATGGCGTCGATCTTAGGCTGCAGAGGGGCGACCTGCCCGCTTCCGACCTGGTGCCCTAGGTAGACCACCGAACCTTGCCCAATCTGACACTTGCTGGCTTTTACTGTGAGGCCTGCCTGGCGCAGGGCCGTTAGCACCCTCCGGAGGTGCTGGAGGTGCTCACTCCATTCGGAACTGAAAACCGCGATATCGTCGAGATATGCGGCGCTGAACTTTTCTAGCCCGGCCAGGACTCTATTTACCAGTCGCTGGAAGGTGGCCGGGGCATTTTTCATCCCGAAGGGCATCACGCAAAAGCGATAGTGCCCATCCGGGGTGGAGAAGGCGGACCGCTCCTTTGCTCCTTCTGTGAGCGCAATTTGCCAGTACCCGCAGGTTAGATCGAATGTGCTGAGGAAATGAGCCGACCCAAGACGGTCAATGAGCTCGTCTGCTCGGGGAATGGGGTGAGTGTCGGCTCGGGTGACTTCATTGAGTCCCCGTTAGTCCACACAGAATATGAGTTCTGGGGCGACACCGGGGGCCGCTGCTTTCGGGACCAGTACCACGGGGCTGGCCCAGGGGCTGTCTGAGGGTCCGATCACCCCCAAGGTCAACATCTTCGAGAGCTCGGCCTGGATGCAGGACCGGACTCGATCAGGTACTCGGTAGGCTCGTTGCTTCACCGGCGGGCTGTCTCCAGTGTCCACGTCATGGACACACCAGTCAGTGACTTTGGGACGAGAGAGAATAAGTCAGGGAACTGCCCTAAGAGCTGGCGGCAGTCTTCGCGTTGCTGGGAAGTGAGGGATGGAGAGAGGTTCACTCCTTCCACGGAGCCATCCTTCTCCTCGGTACACAGGAGGTCAGGGAGGGGATCTGACTCCTCCTCGGCCCCGTCATCGGTGGCCAGCAGCAGACTCAGCTCCGTCCGCACGAAGTGGGTCTTGAGGCGGTTCACGTGAAGGACCCGAAGGGGGTCCCGAGGGGACTGGACGTCCACCAAGTACGTGACCTGGCTCTTCCGCTCAAAGACTTTGAAGGGCCTGGTCCATTTATCCTGGAGGGCGCAAGGTTTCACGGGGGCCATGACCCATACCTGCTGGCCCGGCTGGAACTCGACCAGAGTGGCATTCTGGTCGTACCAGCGCTTCATTTCTTCCTGGCTCGCCTCCAGGTTGGCCTCGGCCATTTCTCGAAACTTCCTAGTCTGGTTTCGGAGGGTCAGAACGTATCGGAACACATCTCGGGGGGGGGCCTCGGGGCGCCGCCTCCCACCCTTCCTTGACCAAGCTGAGGGGCCCCCGGACGGGGTGCCCGTAGAGTAACTCAAAGGGGCTGAACCCCAGGGATTTCTGGGGGACTTCCCGGTAGGCAAACAAAAGGCAGGGGAGCAGGACGTCCCACTTGTGCCGGAGGGGCTCTTCCAGGCCCGCGATCATCCCCTTCAGAGTCCGGTTAAACCGCTCTACTAGGCCATTCCCTTGGGGGTGGTACGGTGTGGTGAACTTATAGGACACTCCACATTGTTGCCACAGGGACGTCATGTATTTAGAGATAAAGTTCGTCCCGCGGTCGCTTACGACCTCACGGGGAAAACCCACACGGGAAAAGATCCCCATCAACGCCCGGCCCACCACGGGGGCGGTGATGGTGCGTAGGGGAATGGCCTCCGGGTATCGGGTGGCATGGTCCACTAGGACGAGGATGAAGCGGTGACCTTGGGAGGTTGGGGGGTCCAGGGGCCCCACGATGTCGATCCCGACCCGTTCGAACGGGGTATTGACGACAGGGAAGGGTTGGAGGGGAGCCTTGCGCTTTCCTCCACTTTTCCCACTAGCCTGGCACGTGGGACAGGACTTGCAGTGGGTTTCTACATCTGTTTTCATTTTCGGCCAGAAAAAGTGAGTCACTAGGCGACTGTATGTTTTGTCTTGGCCCAGGTGGCCTGCAAGGGGGACATCGTGGGCCAAGCCCAGGAGGAAGTCTCGGAAGTGTAGGGGTACCACCAGCACCCGGGCTGATCCTAGCTCCACCGACTTCTGCTTGCTGTACAAAAGGTAATTTTCCCAATATAGCCGGTGTGTTCCAGATTGGTCACCCGTGGCTTGGGCCTCTGCTTGCTGCCGGGGTCCGACCAGGGAGGGACAGGTAGCTTGCTCTTGGCAGAACTCCTCTTGGGAGGGGCCCCCCTCGTGGTGCCACTGGGCCAACTCGGGCAGAACGCTTAACTCTGCGATCTGTGCGGGGTCGGACGGTAGGGCTTCGTCGTTGGCGACAGATTCTCCACGTGGGGAGATGTGGGGGACCTCGGCTGGGACAATCCTGTCCTCGTTGGCAGGTGCGTCCTCGACTTCCCCAAGGGGGGGCAGTCGGGCCGCCATAGATCAGGTGGTGGCGCACACCCACTCGGGGAGACCCATCATCCCTAGGTGGGCTTTGCGCTCGACTTGCTGCCAGGGGGAACTTTCCAGGTCGTTCCCCAGGAGACAGTCGACTGGCTGAGAGGTTCTTACGGCTACTTTCAATTTACCAACCACTCCGCCCCATTCAAAAGGCACCAGGGCTACCTGACAGAGACTCTCCGTTTTGTCAGCGGCAATTACAGGGCAAAATATATTGGGGAGGATCTGGTCTTTGTGGACTAAGTGGCTGAGGACACCGGTGATGCTCGCCCCGGTGTCACGAAGGGCCTCTACCTGTTGGCCATTGATCGTCACTAGCTGCCCATATTTCTTCTTGTTGGAGGGCAGGAGGCTCCCAGGGACCATTTCTCTGTCTCCTAATGATACCAAGGCCATGGCGGCGGGTTCCCATTCTACGGTCTCCTCACTCTCCTCCCCTAGGGCTACATTGGCTATCTGTCTGGCTGGAGGGGCTGTAGAGGGGACGCGCAGGGCCATGGGGCATTCGGGGTCATTGGCGTAATGCCCGGGCTTCTGGCAACGGAAACAAGTGATGGTCACCCGGTGCCCCCGTCTCACGGGTGGACCGGATACAGCTGGTGGGGGTGCCGGGAAGTGCGGAGGTTGGCTTTTCGGAGGACTGGACTGGGATTCCCTCTGCCCTCCCTGGTTCCCCCCCCCCCTCTCTGGCGGGGTGGTCCCTGACTGGTTCGGGGGTATTCTCCTACAGGGCCCCGGGAGACCCGGGTGTTGGTCCAGTGATCCGCCTCGACAGCCAGCTTCCACGGATCCGTGAGCTTGCTGTCAGGTACTTGATGTTGGTGCTGAGGTTCCTGGAGTTGGTGTTCTGGTAATGTGTTAGGTTTCTGAGAAATGTTTTTGTATGATGGTCATGAGGTGGACCATGGTATCTGTGTGCCATCACAGTGTCTCTGCAAAGAATTGTTGGTAGTGTGTGTTCTTTTTGTTTGGAGACATTGTCCCAAGGAGTGTTCCTTCCTCTGTGGCACCTGACATCTTCCCTGCAAACAGTTGCACAATTGTTGTGCTGACCTGTGTCAACATTTCCTTTGTTGGTGAGGGATACCTTCAACAATGGCCATGCCTGCTCACCGATGTCTCCTGCTGAATCGTCTGTGCCATCCTTGCTAGTCACTGTACTTGTGTTTTGGGTATGTAAGAATGCCTTCAGGGACAAATTGGCCCTTTTCAGCACTATGCATGTGTGTAATCACGCCCTACCACACAAATGGTACTTGTTATGCAGGGTATTTGGGCTCCTGACTCACAATTGTGGGCATTGCATCTAGTGGAATAGAAACCTATTCCTTCCATGAGAGACAACATCTTGGTGGCTGGACCAGCACCTGAACATTCCTATCAGTCCTGGGATGTGCATGACAGTGCGTGTTCCCTTTGGCTATCTTAGTTTTGTATGCAGTTACATGACTATACAGTCTGCATGAAATCAGGGTGTGTATTGTGCTGCATCCGCCATGGGTGGGTATGCATGTGTTATATGTCCTTACACCCACATGTGGTGTGTCATGCAGTGTGTGAAAGACATCCATCCTCCTGGGAGTGGGACACTGCTGTCAGTGATGTGTTTTAATAGCACTAAAATCATAGTCCAAAGTTAGGGATGCGTCCATACCACCATGTAGGTGTGGTCATCTGATAATGATGTACACCCCCCATATCTCTGTCCACTGCTGGGAGTCCTCTGCACCCACCCATCATATCTCTGTCCACTGCTGGGAGTCCACTGCACCCACCCCTCATATTGTAGGCCACTGCTGGGAGTCCTCTGCACCCAACCCTCATATGTCTGTACACTGCTGGGAGTCCTCTGCATCCACCCCTCATATTGCAGGCCACTGTTGGGAGTCATATGCACCCACCCCCATATCTCTGTCCACTGCTGGTAGTCATATGCAGCCACCCCTCATATGTCTGGACACTGCTGGGAGTCCTCTGCACCCACCCCGCATATGTCTGGACACTGCTGGGAGTCATATGCACCCACCCCTCATATTGCAGGCCACTGCTGGTAGTCATATGCACCCACCCCTCATATTGCAGGCCACTGCTGGTAGTCATATGCACCCAACCCTCATATGTCTGGATACTGCTGGGAGTCCTCTTGTTAGAAGGCGATCCCAGGGGAGACAGGGAGGTTACCTGACCACCTGGAGACCTACCCTCGGGGTAATGTAGCCGGGCACTGGCGGGAGACTCCTCAGAGGAAGAGTCTCGTATCTATGATCGTACACACGGCACCACACGACAAAGAGACACCACACAGTAGGTTCTTGGGAACAGATCCTTTATCTACTCAGCTACGTCGGATCTTTATGATCACCAAGATGGATATGTACACATAGAGCACGGGCTCAGAGAGTCTCGATCGGGAAAAGGGGGTAGCGGGACAGTCTTTGGGGATCCGGATCAAATGCAGAGGCGCACCCAACGCACAGCCAACAATCCTCGAGCCGGGGGATACGCTGCGGTCCAACCGGACCGAGGGAGTCTTCAGGAGCCGCGAGTCACTCAGCCGGGCTCAAGCACAAGGTCGAAGGTCTTACGATCTTCAGGGGAGCCGCGAGTCACTCAGCAGGGCTCAAGCACAAGTTCGGAGGTCTTACGATCTTCAGGGGAGCCGCGAGTCACTCAGCAGGGCTCAAGCACATGTTCGGAGGTCTTACGATCTTCAGGGGAGCCGCGAGTCACTCAGCAGGGCTCAGGTGTTCCAAGGTTGCAAGGGAGCCGCGACCACGTCAGCAGGGCTCTCGTCGTTCCAGAGTCGAATCTGCCTGGGACAGGACTTGCAGTGGGTTTCTACATCTGTTTTCATTTTCGGCCAGTAAAAGTGAGTCACTAGGTGACTGTATGTTTTGTCTTGGCCCAGGTGGCCTGCGAGGGAGACATCGTGGGCCAAGCCTAGGAGGAAGTCTCTGAAGCGTAGGGGTACCACCAGCACCCGGGCTGATCCTAGCTCCACCGACTTCTGCTCGCTGTACAAAAGGTCATTTTCCCAATATAGCCGGTGTGTTCCAGATTGGTCGCCCACGGCTTGGGCTTCTGCTTGCTGCCGGGGTCCGACCAGGGAGGGACAGGTAGCTTGCTCTTGGCAGAACTCCTCTCGGGAGGGGCCCCCCTCGTGGCGCCACTGGGCCAACTCGGGCAGAACGCTTAACTCTGCGATCTGTGCGGGGTCGGACGGTAGGGCTTCGTCGTTGGCGACAGATTCTCCACGTGGAGAGATGTGAGGGACCTCGGCTGGGACAATCCTGTCCTCGTTGGCAGGTGCGTCCTCGACTTCCCCAAGGGGGGGCAGTCGGGCCGCCATAGATCAGGTGGTGGCGCACACCCACTCGGGGAGACCCATCATCCCTAGGTGGGCTTTGCGCTCGACTTGCTGCCAGGGGGAACTTTCCAGGCCGTACCACCATTGGAGTGTTGATGTAGGGGTACGCGCCGTACCCACGCCCTCAGAGCGTGGATACGGCCCATACAACCATTGGAGTGGGGAGGTAGGGGTACGCGCCGTACCCACGCCCCCAGAGAGTGGGTACGGCCCGTACCACCATTGGAGTGTTGATGTAGGGGTACGCATCGTACCCACGCCCCCAGAGTGTGGGTACGGCCCGTACCACCATTGGAGTGGTGACGTAGGGGTACGCGCAACGGAAGTGGACGTGGACGCGTACCCGTCACCACAATAATGGTGGTACGGCCCGTACCCACGCTCTGAGGGCTTGGGTACGGCACGTACCCCTACATCAACACTCCAATGGTGGTACGGCTCGTACCCACGCTCTGGGGGCGTGGGTACGGTCCGTACCACCGTTGGAGTGGCGATGTAGGGGTACGCGCCGTACCCACGCACCAGGAGCGTGGGTATGGCCCGTACCACCATTGGAGTGGGGATGTAGGGATACGCGTGGTACGGACTGTACACACGCCCCCAGAGCGTGGGTACGGCTCGTACACATCATGAATGTGGGGGTACGGTCCGTCCCACCCGTACCACTACGGTACTAGTACAGAATGGATACAAGGCGTACACACGCCACAAATGTTGGCTTAGGGCCTGGTGCAGCATATAAGCAGTATATTGGTGTGTGTGTATGCACAGGACAGCAGTGTACTGCACCAAGGGGGCGGGTGGGTGGCTGCAGAGGGCTCCCAGCAGTGGACAGAGACATGTGAGGGGTGGGTGCAGAGAAACACCCAGTAGTGGACAGAGACATGTGAGGGGTGGGTGCCTATCACTCCCAGCAGTGGACAGAGACATGGGGGTGGGTACACAGGACTCACAGCAGTGGACAGAGACATGTGAGGGGTGGGTGCCAATCACTCCCCGCAGTGGACAGAGACATGGGGGTGGGTGCCCAGGACTCCCAGCAGTGGACAGAGACATGTGAGGGGTGGGTGCCTATCACTCCCAGCAGTGGACAGAGACATGGGGGTGGGTGCCCAGGACTCCCAGCAGTGGACAGAGACATGTGAGGGGTTGGTGCCTATCACTCCCAGCAGTGCCCAGACATATGAGGGGTGGGTGCAGAGTAACACCCAGTAGTGGACAGAGACATGTGAGGGGTGGGTGCCTATCACTCCCAGTAGTGGACAGAGACATGGGTGCACAGGACTCACAGCAGTGGACAGAGACATGTGAGGGGTGGGTGCCAATCACTCCCCGCAGTGGACAGAGACATGGGGGTGGGTGCCCAGGACTCCCAGCAGTGGACAGAGACATGTGAGGGGTGGGTGCCTATCACTCCCAGCCGTGGTCAGAGACATGGGGGTGGGTGCCCAGGACTCCCAGCAGTGGACAGAGACATGTGAGGGGTGGGTGCCTATCACTCCCAGCAGTGGACAGAGACATGGGGTGGGTGCCCAGGACTCCCAGCAGTGGACAGAGACATGTGAGGGGTGGGTGCCTATCACTCCCAGCAGTGCCCAGACATATGAGGGGTGGGTGCAGAGGAACACCCAGTAGTGGACAGAGACATGTGAGGGGTGGGTGCCTATCACTCCCAGCAGTGCCCAGACATATGAGGGGTGGGTGCAGAGAAACACCCAGTAGTGGACAGAGACATGTGAGGGGTGGGTGCCTATCACTCCCAGCAGTGCCCAGACATATGAGGGGTGGGTGCAGAGTAGGGGTGGGCGGAATTGGCGGAAGGCACTTCCGCCAATTCTCGCGAGAATGCACGCAATTTCCGCGATCACGCGATATTTCCGTGATCGTGGAAATTGGTGCTTCCGGCCTGCCGCTGCCGTTACAGTGACCATGTGTGTCTGTAACGTTGACACGGCGCCGACGTTGCTGGGGTCCCTCGAGTCAGCTGTCCATCAGTGGGGGAAAGGGCGGAAGACGTTGCCCACCGCTGGTGTGTGGGGCGGGGCTTCCATGCAGTTCACATGCCTTCTGTTTATGGGCCAGAGACCGAGCAGAGCAGCAGATGAGGAGACTGAACCTCCTGGAGACAACGCGGGGATTGCGCTCGAGTCGAGAGTCATGGATGCACAGAGCTCCATCACAGATCGGGTAAGTGACGACGACCTGGGGGAAAAGCACACCTGCCCAGCCTCGACCTAGCTCCCGAATGTTTTGTGCTGATTAAAGCGTTACTGAATTTGAGCTTCCACTCGGGCCCCTGCTTTATTTATATCTGTAAGTGCTTCCTGTTGTGGTTGGCCAGGCAACAATTTCCGTTCCCTCCCGGAAATTGCGACAATTCGGCATTTCCGTGTTCCGGTCGGAATGCGGAAATGTCGAATTGTCGCAATTTCCGGGAGCGGAACGGAAATTGTCGCCCACCCCTAGTGCAGAGGAACACTAGTAGTGGACAGAGACATGTAAGGGGTGGGTGCCTATCACTCCCAGCAGTGGACAGAGACATGTGAGGGGTGGGTGCCTATCACTCCCCGCAGTGGACAGAGACATGGGGGTGGGTGCCCAGGACTCCCAGCAGTGGACAGAGACATGTGAGGGGTGGGTGCCTATCACTCCCAGCAGTGGACAGAGACATGGGGGTGGGTGCCCAGGACTCCCAGCAGTGGACAGAGACATGTGAGGGGTTGGTGCCTATCACTCCCAGCAGTGCCCAGACATATGAGGGGTGGGTGCAGAGTAACACCCAGTAGTGGACAGAGACATGTGAGGGGTGGGTGCCTATCACTCCCAGCAGTGGACAGAGACATGGGTGCACAGGACTCACAGCAGTGGACAGAGACATGTGAGGGGTGGGTGCCAATCACTCCCCGCAGTGGACAGAGACATGGGGGTGGGTGCCCAGGACTCCCAGCAGTGGACAGAGACATGTGAGGGGTGGGTGCCTATCACTCCCAGCCGTGGTCAGAGACATGGGGGTGGGTGCCCAGGACTCCCAGCAGTGGACAGAGACATGTGAGGGGTGGGTGCCAATCACTCCCCGCAGTGGACAGAGACATGGGGGTGGGTGCCCAGGACTCCCAGCAGTGGACAGAGACATGTGAGGGGTGGGTGCCAATCACTCCCCGCAGTGGACAGAGACATGGGGTGGGTGCCCAGGACTCCCAGCAGTGGACAGAGACATGTGAGGGGTGGGTGCCTATCACTCCCAGCCGTGGTCAGAGACATGGGGGTGGGTGCCCAGGACTCCCAGCAGTGGACAGAGACATGTGAGGGGTGGGTGCCTATCACTCCCAGCAGTGGACAGAGACATGGGGTGGGTGCCCAGGACTCCCAGCAGTGGACAGAGACATGTGAGGGGTGGGTGCCTATCACTCCCAGCAGTGCCCAGACATATGAGGGGTGGGTGCAGAGGAACACCCAGTAGTGGACAGAGACATGTGAGGGGTGGGTGCCTATCACTCCCAGCAGTGCCCAGACATATGAGGGGTGGGTGCAGAGAAACACCCAGTAGTGGACAGAGACATGTGAGGGGTGGGTGCCTATCACTCCCAGCAGTGCCCAGACATATGAGGGGTGGGTGCAGAGTAGGGGTGGGCGGAATTGGCGGAAGGCACTTCCGCCAATTCTCGCGAGAATGCACGCAATTTCCGCGATCACGCGATATTTCCGTGATCGCGGAAATTGGTGCTTCCGGCCTGCCGCTGCCGTTACAGTGACCATGTGTGTCTGTAACGTTGACACGGCGCCAACGTTCCTGGGGTCCCTCGAGTCAGCTGTCCATCAGTGGGGGAAAGGGCGGAAGACGTTGCCCACCGCTGGTGTGTGGGGCGGGGCTTCCATGCAGTTCACATGCCTTCTGTTTATGGGCCAGAGACCGAGCAGAGCAGCAGATGAGGAGACTGAACCTCCTGGAGACTACGCGGGGATTGCGCTCGAGTCGAGAGTCATGGATGCACAGAGCTCCATCACAGATCGGGTAAGTGACGACGACCTGGGGGAAAAGCACACCTGCCCAGCCTCGACCTAGCTCCCGAATGTTTTGTGCTGATTAAAGAGTTACTGAATTTGAGCTTCCACTCGGGCCCCTGCTTTATTTATATCTGTAAGTGCTTCCTGTTGTGGTTGGCCAGGCAACAATTTCCGTTCCCTCCCGGAAATTGCGACAATTCGGCATTTCCGTGTTCCGGTCGGAATGCGGAAATGTCGAATTGTCGCAATTTCCGGGAGCGGAACGGAAATTGTCGCCCACCCCTAGTGCAGAGGAACACTAGTAGTGGACAGAGACATGTAAGGGGTGGGTGCCTATCACTCCCAGCAGTGGACAGAGACATGTGAGGGGTGGGTGCCTATCACTCCCAACAGTGCCCAGACATATGAGGGGTGGGTGCAGAGGAACACCAGTAGTGGACAGAGACATGGGGGTGGGTGCAGAGGATTCCCAGCATAGTCCTGACATATGAGTGGTGGGTGCATCATCCTCAGATGACCACACCTCCATCCCCAATGTGTGAAAATGTTGAGAGTGCCATATCAACACATCACTGACAGCAGTGTCCCACTCCCATGATGATGGACGTCTTTCCCCCATGGCATGACACACCACATGTGGGTGTGAGGACAAATGACACATGCATACCCACCCCTGGCGGATGCAGCACAATACACACACTGAGAACATGTCACAAGACTGCATAGTTATGTGAAAGCCTACTAAACTAAGAGAGCCAAAGGGAATACACACTGTCACGCACATTCCAGGACTGATAGGAATGTACAGGTGCTGGCACAGCCACCAAGTAGTTGTCTCCCATGGAAGGAATAGGGTGGACTTCCCACAGATACAATGACCACAATTGTCAGTCAGGTGACCAAATACCCTGCAGAACAAAAACCAATTGTGTGCTAGGCTGGGCGTACACACATGCATAGTGCGGAAAAGTGACAATTTCCACATGGAGGCATGGCAACATACTCTATACACAAGTACAGTGACTACCAAGGATGGCACAGACGATGCAGCCGGAGACA
Source organism: Triturus cristatus (assembly GCF_964204655.1). Lineage (NCBI taxonomy): Eukaryota > Metazoa > Chordata > Amphibia > Caudata > Salamandridae > Triturus > Triturus cristatus. The sequence goes on from NC_140584.1 coordinate 447,177,845, forward strand.
TTGCTGAGCAGGCATGGGCCTAGTTGAAGTGATCCGTCTGCCACCAAGGAAATGTAGACACAGGTCAGCACAACAATTGTGCAACTCCCTGCAGGGAAGATGTCAGGTGCCACAGAGGAAGGAACACTCCTTGGGACAATGTCTACAATCACAGAGAGCATACACGAGCAAAAAATCTTTGCAGAGACCTTGTGATGGCACGCAGATACCAGGGTCCACCCCATGAGCACCATACTACAACATTTCCCAGACACCTAACACATGATCACCAACTCAACTCATGGAGCATCAGCACCAACATCAATACCTGAAAAGCAATCGTGTTCAAAGGGAAAACAAAATGCTTTATTCAGCAGTAAAATAAAATGTATGAAAGGACACTATGTACAAAGGCCATAGGCCAGTCCAGATGCGATGTCCTGGTGGGGGATACATGTCCATGCATCTCCACTAGCTTGCCTGCACATTCGAAACCTCTGGTTCATCGACTGGGGTGGGGGCATCATGTGGGGAAGGACCAGGCACCGCAGGGACAGGAGGGGGAAGGGTAGGTGTTGTGGGTGCAGGGACGGACGACTCCACCACAGGGGGTGGGGCAGTGGCAAAGGTGGAGGTTAGTATGGCACTGCACACGTCCGCAAGCTCTGCCAGCGTCTCCCCTGCACCCGAATGAACCACAGGCCCCAAGGAGGGGGGGGGCGGAGGGCTGGCGCTACTGGGGGAGGTGGTGGACGGGGGGGGGGACTCAACTCCCCTACCCGGGGAGTGCCTTGCCCGTTTGCCTGATGGTGAAGCTGTGGGGCTGAAGCCCAGCACAGCCAAGTAGGCCTCCTTCTCAGACTGTGGGGCAGGGGAGCCGAGGGGAGTGACATTGGAGGGACTGGGGAGTGAGGCATGCGGACTCCGACTGTGGCTGCATGTCTGCCTGTGTGCCCTAGACCCAGTGGGTGTGCCTTCTACCTCCAGAGTGTGTGTGACTGGAGGTGTGCGCTTGCCCTTCCCTGTTGGTGTGCTGGCTGTGTCTGGTGTGGTGCCTGCCTGGGAATGTGTGTGTGTGCTTGGGACAGGCATGGGAGTGGGAAGTGTGGATGGTGCAGGGGTAGGTTGGGGGACAAAGCGCTGCATGAGACCCACTGCTGCGGTCAGTGACGAGTCCATGGACCTCGGCAACATCCGTTGGTCAGACATCGCTGATGACATGCCCTCCATGTACGACAACATCTGTGTCAGCAGTGTGCTGTGGCCATGGAGGACAGTCAGGATCGATGTCTGCCCAAACTGCAACTGCCGCTGAATTTCCACAGACTCGGCAGTGAGGGCAGCAGGGGAGACAGGGGCAGGGGGTGCGGTGCCTGGCACGAAGGAGACACTTTGTTGCCCTACACGGACAGAAGGGACCGGAGCAACTGGGAGGGCGGTGATGGGAGTGGAGGGGGTGTGACAGTTGTAGTGCTGCTGCCAGCTGTTGGAGCAGCCTCCGCCCCCTCAGGGAGTTCAGCCTCGGACCCGTCAGCATTGTAGTCTGTGTTGGTACTACCCAGGTCCTCCGCCGCACTCCCCTCGCCCTCCGTGCCACTTGATGCTTCCGACTCGGCAGGAGTGGTGGCAATGGTGCTGGATCCTTCCTGTACGTCCGTGCAGGTGTCTCCCTCGGTGTCCCCCGATGATGGTGTGGGCAAGGTGAAGAGACAGGAAATAATCAGTCACCTGTGTACATCTGACACATGAGTCCAAACAAAATAGGTCACAGTGCATATCATGAAATGCATCATGAGTAACATCTAGATTATAAAGAACAAAAGGGAGAGCTAGGGACAACTAGGGGGGTTGTGTCCGTATCCCCTGGATTTAGATAAGCTTTGTCAAAGGTGGACACACCCAATGTAGTGTGGTACGGTCAAATGAAGCAATGTTTGGGAACCCACCAAGTGGGTTAGAAGACCCCTCACACACCAACCTGGTTGGTGTCATGCTTCATCATTGGGGCCCCAACCGGGTGGCCGAATGCCTCCCGGTTGTGCTGCGACGCCTGACTACAGCGGAGCTGGTGTAGTGCAAAAATGTGATGTGGTGATAATTAAAAAATACCGCTGAGAATCCTTGCCATTGAAAGATTTATTATTGGCGGCTCAGGGTATTGGTTAAAAAGATATGTGATGCAACTAAATGGAGAAATAATTATCTGTTAGTTGGCTATGTGGTGGGTCTACATGTTTCAGCTCACGAATAAAAGTAGTAAGGAGCTTTCGTCAGGACCAGTGTGAAGTGAGTGGCAAAAGGTGAAGTGCCACGTGGTAAAAAAAATTAAAAATATGAGTTACCTACACACTCGCTAAGGTGTGTGGAACGCGGTGTCAACACAATAGCGGACACTGCGGCGCAAACACTATGGCTGAGTGAAGGCGCTATGCAGGAAGCGGGAGGGGGGCGCTTCTTACAACAGATTTGGTTGTGAAGCTACCATCGCCTTGCACCTACTGTGGCCTCCCGGGACTTCGGGAGGCCACAGTAGGTGCAAGGCGATGGTAGCTTCACAACCAAATCTGTTGTAAGAAGCGCCCCCCTCCCGCTTCCTGCATAGCGCCTTCACTCAGCCATAGTGTTTGCGCCGCAGTGTCCGCTATTGTGTTGACACCGCGTTCCACACACCTTAGCGAGTGTGTAGGTAACTCATATTTTTAATTTTTTTCACCACGTGGCACTTCACCTTTTGCCACTCACTTCACACTGGTCCTGACGAAAGCTCCTTACTACTTTTATTCGTGAGCTGAAACATGTAGACCCACCACATAGCCAACTAACAGATAATTATTTCTCCATTTAGTTGCATCACATATCTTTTTAACCAATACCCTGAGCCGCCAATAATAAATCTTTCAATGGCAAGGATTCTCAGCGGTATTTTTTAATTATCACCACATCACATTTTTGCACTACACCAGCTCCGCTGTAGTCAGGCGTCGCAGCACAACCGGGAGGCATTCGGCCACCCGGTTGGGGCCCCAATGATGAAGCATGACACCAACCAGGTTGGTGTGTGAGGGGTCTTCTAACCCACTTGGTGGGTTCCCAAACATTGCTTCATTTGACCGTACCACACTACATTGGGTGTGTCCACCTTTGACAAAGCTTAACATCTAGATTACTCCGCACATATGTAAGCCCTGCACTCCCCAGTTGGTTCACCCACAATGCCACCTAAAATAATGAAAATCAGGACACAACAGCAAATAACAGGATATCCAATTATACTGAGAAGCTAGTGTCTGTGAACAGTGAAGCACAGCCAGCCTATGAAGGCATGCCACCCCTTGCTCACTGTGAACGAAACAGTATTGGTGCACCCAATGCCAAATAACAGACACCAATGCTGAAGGTGTCCCCACACTCATAGACCTGTGAGTACTTTAGAAATTCCAAATAAATACTTTCTGATCCATTGGGAATCACAAGGCTTAACACAATTGACAAGTTAGGAATGTGTGAATGTTCCACTTGTGGAACAGAACACGCATGTGCATGAATATCAGAAGTCACACAAGGAGGTGCACACAAAACTACATTTACACAGTCATAGTATGAGCTGCCAGCCTAATGCCAAGAAGCCATTGTTAAGAAGAAATGTGGTATCTGTAAGTACATATACATGGCACCACGGTGGTCCAGATGACTGGACACCGATAAGTTGCCATCAACAACAACCGAGGACTAACCCAAATGCAAAAACACTGTGGGAACATGGATATGTATAATTCCAGAACACATTTTGGACAGAACTGTGCCTTTGTTTGAAATGTGCCAGCGGGTTCCCCCAAAGTGTAAAGGTGGTTTCTTGTGCACTTCCTTGGGAGACATCTGTCATGCAGGCACATTACTGCCCTTCACAATAATCAAAGTGAAGCATCGAAACTATTGGGACATGTTGACAAGTGTAGTGAGTGCCAAGGTACAAGACTTCTTGATTGACAACTTAAAACATGCCACCTGTCACATGGCCATCTGTACCATGATGACACAGTTGGCTACACATCTGACACACCACCTGTCATGTGGATTGGTACACATGTCCAGACACAGGACAATGCATTAGCTAATGTCCCTGGAATAGTGTTGGAATAAGGAGCACCTGCACTGAGGAGACACCCTGATAGGAACGAAGAATGTCGACACAGATGTCAGCACACACAGACCAAACCACATAGCATCGGGAGTACATACCGGTGCCAATAATGGATGAGCTGGAAACCTGTATTGTAACTATTGACACATGCTGCAAAGCACAAACATGACACCCTGCACAACATGTCTGGGTCACTGCACGTTGAGTGTCAGTCCAGACAATTAGCACACACAGGTCAGACCTGGCAAGGAGACATAAGGTTTTGACATGTATGCCTTTCCTGCACAAACCCCCCATACAGGAGACAATGTGATTGAGACAGAGCAAGTCGTTACACCTCTCAATCTGTGTTTACTAAAATGTGCATCAAAAACTCCTAAATGTACTCAACATCACCTCGTGAGGCTGACCACACATATATCTGTGACAAACAACCATCAACTGAAAGTTGTACATAGACACACAGGCACTGCCCAGTGTGAGTATGCACAAGCCTAATGGGGTCACCCTGTACAGTGGCCACATGTAGCACACTTTACGTTAATACAAATTAGGGCAGGGAACAATGCCACAGAGGCCAAACTATGCTGAACACACAGAGACTGCCCACAGTGTGTGATGCCACACATGATTCCTCGGATAAGGTGTCTCATGGGACAGTAGTGGGCACACTGCGCCGTGGTCCTGGAATGATCTGACTGTAACTGGAGCAACTGTCCCGGCCCTAGGCATATCTCCCACTCATGCACATCATGTCTGAGGCCACTACATTGGTCATGCATGCTGCAAGGGTGTGTATTCAAAACCTCACACTCCTATGTGGAGCCTCAGGACAGTGCCAACAATTATGGACCCCCAAATGAGTGGACAGGACAGGGCACAGGCAAGGTACCAAAACATGTCACATACCACCCCCACACATGATGCAGAAAGCATTGTTCACCGTGATGACCTTGCGGCCTAGATGACCATGTGCAATAGTGATTACACACAGACCAGGGAACACATGTCAAGGAGGGGAAGGGAGGAAGAACAGCAGCGGTTGACTAGGGGCAACAGGATATGCACTGCACATATAAACCCTGGCAGTGTATCCATGCGACTGAGCACTTCCAAAAGCTTGTGACACACAACAGACACACATGTACCTACCCCTTGCTGCTGCTGCTTCTCCTGTAATCGCCTATCCATGTCAGGGAAGACCACCGCCAGGACACGCTTCATTTGGTAGGTCAGGCGCCGGCGCCCGCCGTGTTTTTGTGCTGGTGTGTCCCCCAGCAGGACCCGGGCGATCCTCCTGGTCCAGCACCGGATGTCCTGCCAGCGTTTCCTCACCTGGGCCAGGCGCCGACTGCGACCCTCCACCGATTTCACGGCCCTGATGGCCCGCTTCCATATCTTCCCCTTCTCGTAGGCGGTTACCTGTGAGGATGTCAAAGTGAGAATAGATCACTACACCTGCTCCATGTCACAGAGACACACATTAGAACATCTTTGATTTGTTGAACATGCTGCAAACTAATGGCACCTTCGTCATAGGTAAGTTCGCCTCTGTGTAAGCCCCAATGCACTACATGGCATTGAAAGTACACAGGTGGCATGAGGGGTGCAACACACTCCCTGATCATGGCACACACTGTACAACACAAGCAACACAAGGCTGATGGACAGCACCTCCAAGCAGTCACATGGCCCGGGCCACTGACCCAACCTCAGCAGAGTACACAGACACACACAGGCACAGATAAATCACATGCCAGTGGCAACAGCGGATACAAACATCACTCTGCACATGTGCCACTTGCCTGGGGGGTGTCACAGGCGTGGGGCTAGCCCAGCTAGTCAGACACACAGCACGGCTTACTTCTTACATCAGATGGGTTGAGCAGTTGCCTCCTCCATGCAGCTGTGGTGCAACACTCCACATAGACACTCACCCACATGACAAGGAACATTCACACACATCAATGTCCAGGGGGTATACACATCATTTGGTCACTCTCACCACAGCTCCACTAAACTCACACACATCTGTGGGTACAGTCACCTGTCACACCGGGGGGAACACTGAATCACCTCAGGACTTTAGAACAAGAATGGCCAAGAGTATTAGCCATGCTGAATGTGCCATGCATCATGCAGTGAATGTCACAGCAAGCACAATGCAAGTGAGGAGTGCACACATGAACCACATCAGACCTAAGCCATTCCCCCCCCCCCCGGGACCCACTCTAAACAACATTGCATGTCTGTCACACCTGGTCACAATGCCAGAAGTGCCAGTCACAAAAAGAAGGGGCACAGTCAAAGGTAGCGGAGTCAGCACTCACCTGCTCCCTGGTCTACCATATAGGCTGGTGAACTGTGGGAGGATGACGTCCAGCAATGCCTCATTCTCCTCCTGGGTGAAAGGCTGGGCCCTCTCCACAGTCCTTGACATGGTGCCAGAGGAAGCCAAACAGCAGCAGTGGTGTTGATGAAAGGTTGTGCAGGCAAGTGCCCTCTCATGGGTTCTGGCTGACTTATATCTGCCTTGCTGGGCTATTTCCTGTACAGGAGTACCGAGTGATTGGTCAGACTCATTTGCATCCTACGTTTCCTCCAATCCCTTTGAACATACACCAGTGAGAGCATTAGCATTTTTTCAAATGTGCAGCATCATGTCAAGTCAACAACCACTTTGCAACAATGTATAAGCTGCCCAACTGCTTTTTCCAGGCCACATGATGGAAAAATTTGATCTTGAAACTGGGTATCCATGACAACCAGCATGCATTTAGGCCCTAATACTTGTCCCTTATGTGTCCCCATTGTAATTTTCAAATACCCACACCGGTACGGTGTGTTTCACACGTACCCCTAGGGCACCACTACTCTAGTGATACGGCCCGTACACGCGTGTGTAGGGGTCCTATCCCTATGGTAGTGTTGCCGTAGGCGTACGCCATAGTGATACAACCCCTACACACGTGTGTGTAGGGGTCCTATCCCTATGGTAGTGTTGCCGTAGGCGTACGCCATAGTGATACGGCCCATACACGCGTGTGTAGGGGTCGTATCACTATGGCGTACACCTACGGCAACACTACCATAGGGATAGGACCCCTACACACGCGTGTACGGGCTGTATCACTATGCCGTATGCCTACGGCAACACTACCATAGGGATAGGACCCCTACACACACGTGTACAGGTCGTATCACTATGGCGTTCGCCTACGGCAACACTACCATAGGGATAGGACCCCTACACACGCGTGTATGGGCCGTATCACTATGGCGTACGCCTACGGCAACACTACCATAGGGATAGGACCCCTACACACGCGTGTACGGGCCGTATCACTATGGCGTACGCCTATGGCAACACTCCCATAGGGATAGGACCCCTACACATGCGTGTACGGGCCGTATCACTATGGCGTACGCCTACGGCAACACTACCATAGGGATAGGACCCCTACACACGCGTGTACGGGCCGTATCACTATGGCGTACGCCTACGGCAACACTCCCATAGGGATAGCACCCCTACACATGCGTGTACGGGCCGTATCACTATGGCGTACGCCTACGGCAACACTCCCATAGGGATAGGACCTGTGTGTACACGTACGTGTGTACGGTCCGTACACACACAGGCGTACTCATACCCAACCCCTATATAGTGATACGACCGTACACATGCCCTCAGAGCGTGTGTACGGTGCGTTTCACAGCTTACACTGGTGATAGGAGGCGCACAGGAAAGGAATGGAGGTGTCAGACTCGCACAAGGATGGACATCAAGTCATTGTCAGTGCAGTCCTTCATGTGTAGGGCCTAGGTGTGTCAGGCAGTGATGTGGCACATGTCTCCTCATGTTTTAACCCAATAGTTGTGTGATGACCTGTGTACACATGTCATGTGTGATGTGGCACTATGTGGCACACTTCCCCTTCACACCTTTTACATGTGTGCATGTAGTACTAACTTGTCAAGCACTGCATCACTGGCATGGCACAGTCACCAACACCCGCAACTGTCCCCTGATGCCAGGTACACGGATGATGACACCTGACATCTATCTATCAGCGTGCCACGATGTGAATATGTCATGTGTGTGTCATGTGTTCCCATGAGCTTGCTGTTGGTGTTCCGTCAACTGCATCTGCTGTAGCTGCATCCAACATGTGTCTTTGTGTAGATGGCCATGGCACACAATGACGCACACCAGGCCACATGTGGAATCACACGTAACGTGTGTCTGTATGCATCGAACAGGGACTTGCGAGCTGAGGACATATTTGCGTAGTCTCAATGTCTGTGTGATAAGTATTGACATATACCCCTTCATGGCAAGGTGTGTGGTCTGTCCTTTTTCAATGACATGTGACCTGTGCGTCTGGCTTGCCGCCAGCTGTCTGTATAAGATAACATCCTTCAAATACACATATGTGGATATATGTCACTCCTGTAATGTGTCTGGCTGTTCACTCACACTGGCCCACAGCTACTTTCATGGCATGTCATGTAGACCTTGACAATCCACGTTTGTAGCTGGCTCTTGGTAGGAGTATCACCTGGCTGCCATACGTGTCCAGGATGTATTGCACAGAACAGACTCTGTATGTAGCATATGTGGATTAGCTGTTGAACATGTGCTCAGTTCATTGACATTGGTGTAGTAATGTACCCAATCTCTGTTGTTCCTTCCAAATTTCTGCAGGGCACCGCCTCTCCCCCGACCAATGCCAGACTTGGGTGCCATGAGGGAACGTGACTGCATACGCCGTTACAGATTCCCCCAACAGTTAATTGAGGACCTGACAAACAGGCTGGCACCACACCTCCAACCGCGACACAGTTATCCGACTGCATTGACCCCCAAGATGAAGGTGATGTCAGCCCTACATTTCTTTGCCACCGGTACGTTTCAATTCACCATAGCTGATGTGGGTGGCATGTCCCAGACCATGTTCAGCCGTGTCCTGCATGATGTGTTAGAAGCCATGTTGGAGCACCTGGATAAATTCATCCATTTTCCAACTCGTGAGCAGTTGACAGGTATCAAGGGTGAGTTCTTTGCCCTGGGAGGGATGCCCCATGTAATCGGGTCCGTTGATGGGACACAAGTGGCTTTGGTACCACCACAGGCACAGGAGGTAGCCTATCGCAACCGTAAACATTATCACTCCATTAATGCCCTTGTGGTGTGTCTTGCTAACATGCTGATTTCCCATGTATGTGCACGTTTTCCAGGGTCAGCACACGATGCCTACATCATGAGGCGTAGCAGGGTGCCAGAAATGATGCTGTGGCTGCACAACGAACGAGCATGTCTTGTTGGTGGGTAGACTCTGTTTGTCCAGTATTTAGCGGTATCTTTGTATGTTACCGCATCTCCTGACCCACTTCTTTACATGATGTTTCCATGTAGGGGACTCTGGCTATCCCAACATGCCATGGCTGGTGACGCCTCTTCGCAACCCCAGAACAGCTGCAGATCACCGTTACAACAACGCCCATGAGCAGACCAGGCGAGTGATTGAGAGGACGTTTGGCCTCCTGAAGAGCCGATTCCGTTGCCTCCACAAGACAGGCGGGTCCCTCCCATATACACCGGTGAAGGTCTGCAAAATATTCCTCGTGTGCTGCATGCTGCACAACATGGCAGTGGAGAAAGCTGTGCCACTCATCCTGGATCCCGATGAGCAGGAACATCCACCCGTGGAGGATGACGGCCTTGGTCACGAGGCAAGTGAGGAGGAGGAGGAGGAGGACATCCGGAGTCCGCTCATACAAAACTTCTTCTCATAATGGTGAATCCCTGGGTCTGAGTGTGCACGCTTGGAGCCTTGTGTGGCATGTGTTGCAATGTGTGTGTCCAGCTGACTGTATGCTAAGTGACTTAGAGTTGTGTTCTGATGTGTCACTCGAGTGCTGATGTCATTCCACACATTGTAGCTGACACACTCAATTGACAACTAGCATGGTGTCAACCTTAGTCATGTAGAGTACATGACCATGCATGCGGATGACTATCATTTTCCTGACTTCTTGTGTGTCTGTCATCCCCAGGTAGTTGCTCATGCTGTCTGCTCGTGGCATCGTTGTGCTCCTGCTATTCCTCATGAGTATTGCAACGTGTGCTGAATCAGCGTTACATGCATGGACATGGTGAAAAGTCTCCTTTGGGTAAGGATTGCAGCAAGGCATTTTGGGTGTGGTAGTTGTTTGGAATGTGTGGGCACTGCTCCTGTGCAGGTTTTGTTACTATGCATACATGTCGATTCACCATGGGGCACATGACATGTAGCATGACTCACATGAATTGATAGTCACACTTCGTGACAGTCATCTGTTATGGGATTGTGGATTGTGATGAAGGCATCAATGTGTGTACAACTTCCCTCGGAAACATACGGGAGGCTACGGGTGGACATGGTGTGGGACTTCCCCATAAGAGGCTCAATGGGGAATTGCAGCCTCTCCGTGTACAGCAGGGGATGTTTGGCTCACCCCCTTCACTTGTGTGCCAGTCCACTGGAATTACAGCATCTGTGGTGCGAAGGGGGTGTCCAGTGTAGGTCCCACATGTTCATCCAAAAGACCTGTGAGTCTGTTCATATTGATGCATTTCTATGGGTGTGAGCCTGAGTAATAAAGGTGTTTCTCACCCTCCAAGGTGCCTAATCTCTGTCAATGCAGGTCTCTTGCCACTGTGCATGCGGCATCTCTGGCATGGTTGTCAAGGATTGTGCATATGAGTCTATGTGTAGATTAGCAACCTGCATGCTGTTCTTCATGTATTTGATTCTCTATTGTGCATGAAGTCCATGGCTGTGTATGTGTTTTGGCATGTTGGTCCCCACAACGGGCCGTCAACAGCTTCTGGAGTGTGTTTCCTGTGCGCAGCTCTGCCTTCAGTTTCATGATCCGGTGTCAGTCATCTTTGGTGATTGTGCATCCTTTGTCTCTGGGTGTGCCATTGAAAACCGGTCACTCCTTCCTTTACATACACCTGTTGCAGTAGTCCTTTCTGACATCCTAGTCTTTGTGTGGAAATTGTGGCATAGTTCCCAGGACATGCCGCCTGCTGTTTCAGCCACTGCAGCATGGGCACACGAAGTTTCCTGATTTGGCAACACACACATATCAAAGATGCTCCTCCCTTACTCCCTCAACCCATTCATTTGGCTGTCATCAGCTTGTCTGTGCCACAGTTGCGGCCACGCGGTGCCAAAGGCTGGACCGTCTGCACATGCAACGTACACATTGCACGACCCTCAGGTCCTTGCATGACCCACATCACACTACAGTCTGATGTTGCAGACACCCTCCAAGCAATGTCCATCCACACATCTACCGCCTGCTCTCAGGCATTCACTAAGCACACACACAACACCTTTACATGATGACTGTGCAACTCCAACTGCCTACACAGCGCTGCCACGCCTTCCAGGCCCTGTCACACCCACCAGGTCATGTCCCTCCTACTCCCCACCGGCTCTGTACCCCGGCAAGGCCATGGGAGTGGGACTCAAGGCTTCTGCATGTAGTATGGTGTCGTTGTCGGGCACATGGCACAGGTATCATCTCTCAGCGTGTCAATCTACAGTGTGTCCAGGACCCCCCTCTCCACCATCACATGCGCACACAACCTCATCATCAACTCGTATGCCATTGACAGCCAGGTGCTCCTCACCCTCACCAAGGACGCAGACATTGCCAGTTCCAATATTCAAGATTGCATGAGATCCATTGATGAATGGCAGAACAGCAGCCACCTGAGGCTGGACTTCTACAGGAATGAGGTCAACATCTGAGGATTGTCCCCTTACAGCAGGGTCAACTGCTTGTGTCCCATCCGCAAAAGCCCTGCACAAGCACCCAGTGTCCACGCACACAAGATGGTGTGCATCATGGATTGCTTGCTCATATTTGCCATGCTAATCACCAGCATCTGTGCCTCAGACTGCAACACCCTCTGAATTATGCACATGATCCCCAGATAGATCCACTCCTAGGAAATACGGACCATCCCCTAGGTCTACGACAACATCCGTGTCAAATACTGCCCTGCCCTCTACGGAGCAGCCACATCCAAACTCCTGGGAAACTTGTCCACATCCAGGCTCCATCTGCACACCTCAGCTGCAACATCCCGCGCCCCAGCCACATCACCGTCCAGCAGAGATAGCTGCAATGGATCACTGTGTGCTGCAGGATGACCTTCAGACTCCCCACCCACACTCAGGAGGCAGACCACAACCCAGACCCAAAAACAACCTTGTACCACTGTCATCCGAGACCCCATAGTGCCATCTCCGTGCATCCAACCTTGACCTGGCCACCATTCTTCAGATCCAACCTACTCCAGCATGCAGGACATAGTTCTCCCACCTGGCAACACATACCTGGGACTCGCTCCCCGGGAACCTCCGAATGAGGCATGACCTCTATGCCTTAATGATACTCTTCCAAATAGGTCTGTCGGCACAGTATTGCATGCACCCCCTCAGCAGCTTGAGGCCATCACAGGTGAGTATTGTGCTCCATGTCTGCATTGAATGATACATTGTGGCCCATGTGTGTCCTGTACCAGACTCAGATCCCAGGGTATGGATGGGTGGAGTTAGTTCAACACTCAGGCATAGTTTGACATTTACACACACATATGTTGTGGAATAATGCCAAATGACAGCAACATCTCATGACAAAATGAAGTTTTTATTTTTTGTGGGATAAGTCTTTTGGTAGATGAAGTAAGGTGCTCTACCGGGTGCATAGAATCCAAAGTTCACAGGGGAAGATGCCATCCTTGTCAGTTGGAGTCATCAGAGTCTAGACCACAGTGTTGGTCATCATTGGTCAGACTGTGACCAGCAAGTCCATGTGGCAGAGCATGTCATTGGGTGAGGTGGTGCTGTTGCGCCAGAGGGCCAGGTGCTAGGCCAGGTGACCTGGGAGATGTGGATGGTCCGCTGACTCACAGTCTTTTCCGTGGACGACCCACCTTCCTGGGGGGACCCTCAGATGCAGGCCTTGACGATGTCTGTGATGCTCCGTGGGACGAATCCTCCTCCTCCTCCTCCCTCCCTGTGGCTGGTGGTGGTCTTCGCCTGGTGTCACAGGGAGGGTTGCCCATGTTGTCGGCAATCCGACGGAGTGAACGGCTCATGTCCGTTTGCACCGCCAGGAGCTCAGCCAGTCTTGCCTCCATCCGTCCTTGGTGTTGTTGTTGACTGGCATGTTGCTCGGCCTGCAGGTTCTCCATCTCGTTGAGGGTCCCCTTCATCTCTGTGAGGCTCGACACTACCTGTCTGATGCCCCTGGTGTCACGCCGGTATGTGTCCAGGATGTGGCGTATGTGTGACATACCGGTTCCCTCAGCTGCCTGGTCAGGTTCTCTCCTCCACCTGCCTCCACTCCCACCACCCCTGCCCACACGAGCCTGGCCTGCTGTTGTGGGAACATCAGGTCTACGGGACCCCTGAGGGATGGCATTAGCGGGGTTATCTGCCTCCTCCTGGGTGCCCGGTGAACCTTGTCCCTCCTGGTCAGACTGGCTCTGTTGTTCAGTGCGAGCAGGGCTCCTGGGTGTCTCCTGGGATGTGGCAGGAATGGGGGTGGGGGTTGGCACAGATGTACCTGACGCAGGTGCTGCAGGGGCTTTGGCACCAGAGGGGCCAGGTTGGTCGGGGTCATCCACGGACTGGTGAGAGTCGTCGCTGCCGGTGGGTTCATCTTCACGCTGAGCCTGGGTCTGTGATTGTTCCCCCCCATTGTTGGGGGGAGGTCGATGACGTTGCCCTGTGTGTGTGGGAGAGACAATGTTAATGCTGTTTCATGCCACATCCATGTTTCATACATATTCAAGTTGTCACAGTTCCCCCAGGTAGTTGGATGTGCCTAGCATTCGTCTCAATGTACACTTGGGGATGGGTATGTTGCGGGGGACAGATTGATATGTTCTCCTGAGTGTTTGACCAGTTGAATTTTGGCTAGGATGCTTATTTGGCTATGGATTGGTCTTGTAGTGTCACATGTCCATTGTGGGAGTGGGTAAATCCGTTGCCTGCCCCGGGGGTGTGTGCTTGTGTGAGGGGGGGTGTGTGACCGGGCCTGCCGTTGGGTGTAGTGTGATTTGTCATTGGGTCTCCCAGGTGATGTGTCTGTCCCCTCATGGTGCATGCTGGCATGACAGTGAGTGTGAGTTCCTGTGCTAGATATCTGAGCTTGTGGAGTTGGTGTTTGAGTGTACAGTGGTTACAGGAGGGCCTTGTGCTGCATAGAGCAGGGCCAAGTGTCAGCTACCTTGTCAGTACTTTGCCAGTCCCTGTGCATTGGGCATGGTACATGGGTATGTACCTAGGCCATATGGGCTGAGGGCATTGGTGTCTGCTTCTGAGTTGCACAATGTGTTGTGTGAGCCCCACCCTCCCAGCATCCCAGACATCCAGTCTTGGGTTTGTGGTTGGTGTGGCCTGGGACATGGCATTGCCTTTATTTGTGAATGGGGCATGGAGACGTTAGTGGCATGAGTGTGGTTTTTTAGTGTGGTTGTGTGCGGTGAGGGCTTGGGGGAAGTTGCATGCATTTGGTGTGTTTGTGGTGTGGATGGCATTCCCCCGATGTTACGTGAGTTGTTTGTGTACTCACCAGGCTCTGCGACTCCTTCGACTCCGTGTACTCCCACCGGCGGAAGCATGGCCATCACCTTCTCCTCCCAGGGATGGTAATGTACGGGTCTGAGGGGCATCCCACCTCCAGTGATGTTACTCTGGGCGTATTCCTCGTTCATTTTCCTCTTGACTGCCCTCCGCAGATCGTACCACCTGGCTTGGCATTCATGCCTGGTCCTTCGGATGGGCGCAACAGCATTCACCTTATCGACGATCCTCTGCCACAGGCTTGTTTTTTGGGCTATGCTGGTCTGTCTGACCAATGTTCCAAACAGCTGTGGCTCGACTCTGATGACTTCGTTGACAAGGAGATCCAGCTCCGCCCTTGTGAACTTTGTGGGCATGGTGTGGGGTGTGTGTGTTTATGGTTGTGGGTGTGTGGTTATGAATGTGACGGTGTGTGTGTGAATGTGAAGAGGGGGTGTTTGTGAAGGAGGTTGTGTGAAGGTGTGTAAGTTAAGGTGTAGTTAAGGTGTAAGTAAGGTGCAGTTGTTTGTCTGTGGGGTCTGGCAGCAGTGGGTCTGTTGCAAAGGCTCATGGGTTGTGTGTGTGGGCCCTTTTTATTGGTCCATTTGTGGGTGTGGCTGGGTTTGAATTTGTGGTGGGTGTGTTATATGAGGTGGTTGTGATGTAGGGCCTCTGTTTGCCTGTTTGGATGTGCCAGGTCAGTCATTGAGATGTATTTTGTCAGGTGGACGTGTTTTGTGGTGTTGTGCGAGTCGAATTGACCCTCCTTGTGCTGTTTTACAGTGTCCTGGTTCTGTACGTGTCTTTTTCGCGTAGGTAAGGTCCGTACATATGCGATGATAGGTGAGGGTGCTGGGGTACAGTGTTGGGGTACGGTGCGTACAGGTACGGGGCTGGGGTACGGGCCTGGGGTGCGGCGCGTACATGTGGGGGGCTGGAGTACGGTGTTGGGGTACGGTGCGTAGAGGTACGGGGCTGGGGTACGGTGTTGGGGTACAGTGCGTACAGGTGCGGTGCTGTGGTATGAGCCTGGGGTGCGGCGCGTACATGTGCAGGGCTGTGCTACGGTGTTGGGGTACGGTGCGTACAGGTACAGGGCTGGGGTATGGGCCTGGGGTGCGGCGTGAACAGGTGCGGGCTGTGCTACGGTGTTGGGGTACAGTGCGTGCAGGTGCGGGGCTGGGGTATGGTCCTGGGGTACGGTGCATACAGGTGCGGGGCTGGGGTACGATGCGTACAGGTGCGGGGCTGGGAGACGGGCCTGGGGTGCGGCGCGTACATGTGCGGGGCTGGTGTACGGTCCTGGGGTACGGTGCAGGGGGGGTAGGGTGCTGACATACGGGGGTACGGTGCTGTACGATTCGTATCCGGGCACAAATTTACCTGTGTACATGTGTGCTACAGCGTTCGCTCCGTACGGGGCCTTTTACATGCGGTTGTGTATTCGGACGGGCAGTACGGATCGTACTTGCACGGTCGGACTTCTGCTTTACGATTTGCACGTAAAAATGTCCGGCTCCCTCTCGTAGACTTTTCCCGACGCTATTCGGACGTAAAAATTTCCGGCTCCCTCTCGGACGCAATTCGTATGTATTTTTCACGTACAAATCGTACTTCGCAGTTTCTACGGTACTTGTACGATTCGTACGTGAAAATATACGGATACGAGTCGTACGCAAATTTTTTTGCCCGGATCGGAATCGGCACCTTTATGTGGCAAAAAATGGAAAATTAATCAGTATAATGAAAAACAAGGAATTTTTGTGCTCGTTGGCTTGAGCGTGCGGTGAGCTGGAGCTCTTTACTCACTGAATCAAGGTCGGCCACCTGCGTTTGAATCTATTCGTTCTTCTCTAGGGATCTCGGTGAGGCCGAGTGCCGGCTTCTCTGCGTCTTAAAAAGTAAATCAGGAAATCGGCTCTGTCAACATCCATGCAAGTTGCTGGGGTAACGGTGTCTCTGATTGGTTTAGACGGGCGAGCCCTTCGGCAGGGTTTAACTCTAGCCTGACGGCAAAAGTTGTTCAGCCTTACGTGCCAGTCATGGGATGGCGAAGGGTTTGAGTGAGCGCGGCCTGTGATTGGTTCATATGAGCGCACACCTAAAAACATGGTTCTGGATGATAAATGTTGGCCTAATTAGGTCCTGCATATAGGTTCTGCTAAAGAAGGGGTAGCAAAATTAAGGAATGTAC
This sequence comes from Triturus cristatus, assembly GCF_964204655.1. Lineage (NCBI taxonomy): Eukaryota > Metazoa > Chordata > Amphibia > Caudata > Salamandridae > Triturus > Triturus cristatus. The sequence continues at coordinate 447,194,793 of NC_140584.1, forward strand.
ACAGCATTTGGCAATATTATGAGTGTATTGCAAATATAGCCCAGGGGTAGCTTCTGGCTATTAGATGGCCTTCGTTATTTTGTTATTGAGGAGAAAACGAGGTTACTTTAACAGCTGGGAGGTTCAAGGTTGTTTTTCTATTATTAGTTTTTGTTTGTAGTAGCAGGAATGTGGTCTTTTCAGCTTTTTGAGTGTTTTTCAGTAGCTGTTAGCATAACGTTTAAAAAGATCCCTTCCAAAATGTAGGTGTTCAAGTCAGTTCCTCTTATCTTCTGTATAATAGAGCATTCCAGGGAATATCGTTGTTCAGGCCCTGTCGATGTGTGGAAAGACGATAAATCCACCTCTGTTCCTTTTCCAGGAGTGCTTTCTGGGTGTCGTCTTGGTGTGTGTCCAGTTGTTCTATGATCACCCATTTTAAGTCCTAATTGCCAGAAGCTACCCTTGGGATATATTTGCAATACACACCTAGGTGTCGATTCCAATCCTGTAAAACCCGTGTACGAATGGTCGGACGGAGCGTTTTTGCCTTCCGAATGGCACCCGGGAAAAACACCTTACAAACTCGCAAGTACGATTTGCACAGACACACCATTTCCGGCCGAGTCGGAAAAAACAGCGCCTGCCAAAATTTGTACATACGAATCAAAGTCGGGACGGCGCACAAGCGACGTCCGGACGGAGTCAGGCAGCGTTTCACGGACCAGCAAGTACGATTCGTGCCGACGTCACTCCGCACGCTGCAGTTTTTACGGGAGCCAAAAACTGCCGGGAAAGTGAGGACGCCGCGAACAAGGAGCCCCGGCACGCCAGGGACAGCGATGGACCCCAACCTACGCATCGTCCCGGCCCTCATAGCCTACCACCTCGTATACAGAAACCGCCGCAGATGCCGCAGAAGGTCAGAACAACCCCCAGGGGCAAAGGGGGGGGGTGTGTGTGCAAGGGCCAAGAATCACAACCCACACCCCACAAATAACTACAACAGCATGCACAGCACTTGCCACCATGGACTTGTCACTTCGGGGGGCGTGTCCACCTATCCCACGTCCCGCCACAACGGAAGTGGACGCGTACCCGTCACCACCACAATGGTGGCACTGCACATACCACGCCCACCCCTACGTCACACGAACTACGCCGGTACGGCCGCACCCACGTCCCAAAGGCACGTGAACGGGCCGCACCCCCAAAGTTGGGGCGTCCCAGGGGCACGGGCCCCACCCAGGCCATCAGCGCGTGGTGACGGCACACACCACACCCACCCCTACGTCACACGAACTACACCGGTACGGCCGCACCCTCGTCCCAAAGGCATGTGAACGGGCCGCACCCCCAATGTTGGGGCGCCCCAGGGGCACGGGCCCCACCCAGGCCATCCGCGCGTGGTGACGGCACACACCACGCCCACCCCTACGTCACACGAACTACGCCGGTACGGCCGCTCCCACGTCCCAAAGGCATGTGAACGGGCCGCACCCCCAAAGCTGGGGCGCCCCAGGGGCACGGGCCCCACCCAGGGCATCGGCGCGTGGTGACGGCACATACCACGACAGTGGTCAGATACATAGGGGTGTGTGCCTATCACTCCCAGCAGTGCCCAGACACAGGAGGGGTGGGTGCAGAGTCCTCCCAGCAGTGCCCAGACACAGGAGGGGTGTGTGCAGAGTCCTCCCAGCAGTGCCCAGACACAGGAGGGGTGGGTTCAGAGTCCTCCCAGCAGTGCCCAGACACAGGAGGGGTGTGTGCAGAGTCCTCCCAGCAGTGCCCAGACGCAGGAGGGGTGTGTTCCCATCACTCCCAGCAGTGCCCAGACATAGGAGGGGTGGGTGCAGAGTCCTCCCAGCAGTGCCCAGACATAGGAGGGGTGGGTGCCGAGGACCCCCAGCAGTGGACAGAGACATGGGGGGGCCAACACCATTATCAGATTACCACAGCTCCATCGGTGAATGTACGTATCCCTAACTCAGGACAATGACGATAGTGCCATAACAACACATCACTGACAGCAGTGTCCCACTCCCAGGAGGATGGTCAGCCTACCCCCACTGCATGACACACCACATGTGGGTGTGAGGACAAATTACACATGCATACCCACCCCTGGCTGAGGCAGCACAATACACACACTGAGATTTTGCCACAAGACTGCACCCTCATGTCAAACACCACTAAACAATGCGAGCCAAAGGGAACACGCACTGTCACACACAGTCCACGAATGAGAGGAATGCACAGGTGCCGGGGCAGCCAACAAGCAGATGCCCCCCATGGAAGTGAAAGGGTGGAGTACACACAGATACAATGCCCACAATTGTCAGGCAGGTGCCCAAATACTCTGCAGAACACGCAACACATGTGTGTGAGGCAGGAGTACACACATGCAAAGTGCGGAAAACGGAAAATGTCCACATGAAGTCATGTCAATATACGCCATACACAAGTACAGTGACCAGCAAGGATGCCACAAACGATGCAGGTGGAGACATTGCAGAGCATGCATGGCCAAAGTCGAAGGGATGTGTCACACACTGAGGCAATGTTGACACAGCTCAGCACAACAATTGGGAAACACCATGCAAGGAAGATGACAGGTGCCACAGAGGAAGGAACACACCTTGGGACAATGTCACAATGCAGTAAGAGCCAACATGACCCACGAATATATGCAGACACCATGTGACGGCATGCAGATACCAGGGTCCACCCCATGAGCAGGACACAACAACATTTACCAGACACCCAACACATCATCACCACCCCAACCCAGGGATCAGCAGCACCAGCAGCAACAGCAGAATAGAAATAGTGTGCAAACGAGAAAATAACCACATACAGCATCTCGAAGGAAAGTAGCCACAGTACACCATTACACAAGCCCATAGCCCACACCAGATGCGAAGCACCGGGGGGCGACACGTAGGGACGCGTTTCCCCAGGCTCGCCTGCACAATACACTGTACCATATTATCCACAGAAGTGGGGGCATCATGTGGAGGGAAGAACCAGGCACCGCAGGGACAGGAGGGGCACGGGTAGGTGTCGTGGCTGCAGGGACGGACAACCCCACCACAGGGGGTGAGGTGCCTGGCACGAAGGAGACATGTTTGGCGTACCACAAACTCCCCTCAGAACCCAGAACCCCACATCCGACTAGCTAAGTGTCCCATTCGATATCCGAGGTTGGGCCCGGCAGTCCCAATGTATAGACAAGCCAGAACAAGCGACTTACAACATCCCCATGAATGATGTGAATCATACATAGCTGTGCGTCATGATTCACAGATCAGTCCACAACAGAATAGACACAGACAAGGTAAAGTTTAATGAGTACAAACAATGAACCTCGCGTCCTAAGATGCAGGACTGTGGCCAACATAAGCATACAAATGGTCAAGGCCAGAAACATCAGCATTGTTGCAATATCATAGACATTGAAAGGAGCAATCTTAAGAAACTGACAGTGGAAACAGCAATCTTCCTGTCGGCAGTAAACTAATAGTAGTATCATTTGACTAATAGCAGGTCCCTAAGCTAGAACAGGGGACCCCCCACCGTTCAGATCAGCTCAGTGGTATCACATCACAGGATCATCTAGTCCCATCTCCTGCAAAAGTCCTCCATCCATTAGGGGTGCTAATTCGAGAACGCAGAGTTCAAGTTTGATAGAACGGAACGAAGGGCATGAACTGGAAGTCCATAGAAGGGAAGCGAAAAAGTCAGAAAAGAAATGTCACACCTGAACGATGTTGCAGGGAAAACAACCATGTAATAGGGGAGGAAAATATCACATCGACGGATGCACCATGAAATGAGCAGGGCTACAGTTCATCCATCAAGGCATAGGCACTATAAGTTGCAACAGCTTCCAAGAGGAAATCATCTGCATGTTCCGAAAAATTGTCTGCCATCCAGTTAAGCAGGGGAAAAGAACACACGTGTTCCTCAACAATCGGGCCATCCAGCACAACTTGTAGACAACAGGTGGGGACATCAAGATAACTCCTGGTTAAGAACTCATTTGCTGCTGTTCGGATGTCCCAATTCCCCAGGACTCCATGTGCAGCAGCACAGGCCATGACACTGACGCCAGAACAGTCCAACTCATGAGCCACTAAGGGGCACATCAGTCCATCCAAATCCGGGTCAGGAGGCACCGAGTTACACAGGCACACATCCAGAGCCCATTCGAATGGACAGTCTAGGCAATGAAAGACAGGTTGCACGCAGGGAAAGAAGGGAAACCGGAAGGACAATCCATAGGCACTGCTTAAGGTCGCCAGCGGCAGAGTGCCGTATAATTCAAGCATCATGTTCCGAAGATGGAGCAGCCGGTGCATGCTGTCTTGTAACGCAAGAGGTGAAGCCACAGCGTAGTATGCTGATCTATTATGGCACCCCAGCTACGAGGGAGACAAGCAAAGGGACACCTCCGAAGACGGTAGACAAAAGCGAATGATGAAATGCGGGGAGCACACCAAACAGAGTTTGAAAGGAGGTCACGAGGCCGGAGACCACAATGTAAAAAAAACAGCCAGGCCACCTGTCGATGAGGCATGAAAGATAGTCTGAATCCGAGTTCAAAATATGCAGTGGGAGATCAGTGTTAATAAGCCTCTTGCACCTCTGTGGGCGTGTGGTCTTCGTGAAGGCCAAATGTTTCTCGGGAAGAAGTCAACACGACTTGTGTTTGAGACAATGGAGCCCTTATACTGCTCATCTTGTTGAACTCCGCTTTCAAGGTTGCAATGGGAGGCCAATGGATACATCCAGCTGGACATGCGGGGGTGGGAAAAGCCGAAAAGACAGAAAACCACTCGTAGTGATACAGTCACGATCTCAGGAATTGGCGGAAGCATCCCACAGCAAGCTACTGCATTAAATAGCACATAATTGCCGTTAGCAAGCAGCGCACAAGATGGGGTCATGACTGGCACACGCATCCACTTCAGTATACGAGCCACGTCATGAGCGTGCATGTAACAAGCACCATGCACTTGAATGTGCCTAAACACCACAGAATGATACGGAGTGGAAGTGCACCCTTCACCCCTTGAATACACCTCCTTGCCGTCTCTCACGCACCTGTTGTCACCTAGCACGGACACAAGGGACCCGAGCAACTGGGGGGGCGGTGATGAGAATGGAGGGTGCGCCGAGGGATGGTCGGGGTCATCCACGGACTGGTGAGAGTCGTCGCTGCCGGTGGGTTCATCTTCACGCTGAGCCTGGGTCTGTGATTGTTCCCCCCCATTGTTGGGGGGAGGTCGATGACGTTGCCCTGTGTGTGTGGGAGAGACAATGTTAATGCTGTTTCATGCCACATCCATGTTTCATACATATTCAAGTTGTCACAGTTCCCCCAGGTAGTTGGATGTGCCTAGCATTCGTCTCAATGTACACTTGGGGATGGGTATGTTGCGGGGGACAGATTGATATGTTCTCCTGAGTGTTTGACCAGTTGAATTTTGGCTAGGATGCTTATTTGGCTATGGATTGGTCTTGTAGTGTCACATGTCCATTGTGGGAGTGGGTAAATCCGTTGCCTGCCCCGGGGGTGTGTGCTTGTGTGAGGGGGGTGTGTGACCGGGCCTGCTGTTGGGTGTAGTGTGATTTGTCATTGGGTCTCCCAGGTGATGTGTCTGTCCCCTCATGGTGCATGCTGGCATGACAGTGAGTGTGAGTTCCTGTGCTAGATATCTGAGCTTGTGGAGTTGGTGTTTGAGTGTACAGTGGTTACAGGAGGGCCTTGTACTGCATACAGCAGGGCCAAGTGTCAGCTACCTTGTCAGTACTTTGCCAGTCCCTGTGCATTGGGCATGGTACATGGGTATGTACCTGGGCCATATGGGCTGAGGGCATTGGTGTCTGCTTCTGAGTTGCACAATGTGTTGTGTGAGCCCCACCCTCCCAGCATCCCAGACATCCAGTCTTGGGTTTGTGGTTGGTGTGGCCTGGGACATGGCATTGCCTTTATTTGTGAATGGGGCATGGAGAAGTTAGTGGCATGAGTGTGGTTTTTTTAGTGTGGTTGTGTGCGGTGAGGGCTTGGGGGAAGTTGCGTGCATTTGGTGTGTTTGTGGTGTGGATGGCATTCCCCCCATGTTACGTGAGTTGTTTGTGTACTCACCAGGCTCTGCGACTCCTTCGACTCCGTGTACTCCCACCGGCGGAAGCATGGCCATCACCTTCTCCTCCCAGGGATGGTAATGTACGGGTCTGGGGGGCATCCCACCTCCAGTGATGTTACTCTGGGCGTATTCCTTGTTCATTTTCCTCTTGACTGCCCTCCGCAGATCGTACCACCTGGCTTGGCATTCATGCCTGGTCCTTCGGATGGGCGCAACAGCATTCACCTTATCGACGATCCTCTGCCACAGGCTTGTTTTTTGGGCTATGCTGGTCTGTCTGACCAATGTTCCAAACAGCTGTGGCTCGACTCTGATGACTTCGTTGACAAGGAGATCCAGCTCCGCCCTTGTGAACTTTGTGGGCATGGTGTGGGGTGTGTGTGTTTATGGTTGTGGGTGTGTGGTTATGAATGTGACGGTGTGTGTGTGAATGTGAAGAGGGGGTGTTTGTGAAGGAGGTTGTGTGAAGGTGTGTAAGTTAAGGTGTAGTTAAGGTGTAAGTAAGGTGCAGTTGTTTGTCTGTGGGGTCTGGCAGCAGTGGGTCTGTTGCAAAGGCTCATGGGTTGTGTGTGTGGGCCCTTTTTATTGGTCCATTTGTGGGTGTGGCTGGGTTTGAATTTGTGGTGGGTGTGTTATATGAGGTGGTTGTGATGTAGGGCCTCTGTTTGCCTGTTTGGATGTGCCAGGTCAGTCATTGAGATGTATTTTGTCAGGTGGACGTGTTTTGTGGTGTTGTGCGAGTCGAATTGACCCTCCTTGTGCTGTTTTACAGTGTCCTGGTTCTGTACGTGTCTTTTTCGCGTAGGTAAGGTCCGTACATATGCGATGATGGGTGAGGGTGCTGGGGTACGGTGTTGGGGTACGGTGCGTACAGGTACGGGGCTGGGGTACGGGCCTGGGGTGCGGCGCGTACATGTGGGGGGCTGGAGTACGGTGTTGGGGTACGGTGCGTAGAGGTACGGGGCTGGGGTACGGTGTTGGGGTACAGTGCGTACAGGTGCGGTGCTGGTTGTATGAGCCTGGGGTGCGGCGCGTACATGTGCAGGGCTGTGCTACGGTGTTGGGGTACGGTGCGTACAGGTACAGGGCTGGGGTATGGGCCTGGGGTGCGGCGTGTACAGGTGCGGGGCTGTGCTACGGTGTTGGGGTACAGTGCGTGCAGGTGCGGGGCTGGGGTATGGTCCTGGGGTACGGTGCATACAGGTGCGGGGCTGGGGTACGGTGCGTACAGGTGCGGGGCTGGGAGACGGGCCTGGGGTGCGGCGCGTACATGTGCGGGGCTGGTGTACGGTCCTGGGGTACGGTGCAGGGGGGGTAGGGTGCTGACATACGGGGGTACGGTGCTGTACGATTCGTATCCGGGCACAAATTTACCTGTGTACATGTGTGCTACAGCGTTCGCTCCGTACGGGGCCTTTTACATGCGGTTGTGTATTCGGACGGGCAGTACGGATCGTACTTGCACGGTCGGACTTCTGCTTTACGATTTGCACGTAAAAATGTCCGGCTCCCTCTCGTAGACTTTTCCCGACGCTATTCGGACGTAAAAATTTCCGGCTCCCTCTCGGACGCAATTCGTATGTGTTTTTCACGTACAAATCGTACTTCGCAGTTTGTACGGTACTTGTACGATTCGTACGTGAAAATATACGGATACGAGTCGTACGCAAATTTTTTTGCCCGGATCGGAATCGGCACCTTTATGTGGTAAAAAATGGAAAATTAATCAGTATAATGAAAAACAAGGAATTTTTGTGCGCGTTGGCTTGAGCGTGCGGTGAGCTGGAGCTCTTTACTCACTGAATCAAGGTCGGCCACCTGCGTTTGAATCTATTCGTTCTTCTCTAGGGATCTCGGTGAGGCCGAGTGCCGGCTTCTCTGCGTCTTAAAAAGTAAATCAGGAAATCGGCTCTGTCAACGTCCATGCAAGTTGCTGGGGTAACGGTGTCTCTGATTGGTTTAGACGGGCGAGCCCTTCGGCAGGGTTTAACTCTAGCCTGACGGCAAAAGTTGTTCAGCCTTACGTGCCAGTCATGGGATGGCGAAGGGTTTGAGTGAGCGCGGCCTGTGATTGGTTCATATGAGCGCACACCTAAAAACATGGTTCTGGATGATAAATGTTGGCCTAATTAGGTCCTGCATATAGGTTCTGCTAAAGAAGGGGTAGCAAAATTAAGGAATGTACACAGCATTTGGCGATATTATGAGTGTATTGCAAATATAGCCCAGGGGTAGCTTCTGGCTATTAGATGGTCTTCGTTATTTTGTTATTGAGGAGAAAACGAGGTTACTTTAACAGCTGGGAGGTTCAAGGTTGTTTTTCTATTATTAGTTTTTGTTTGTAGTAGCAGGAATGTGGTCTTTTCAGCTTTTTGAGTGTTAGCATAACGTGTTTAAAAAGATCCCTTCCAAAATGTAGGTGTTCAAGTCAGTTCCTCTTATCTTCTGTATAATAGAGCATTCCAGGGAATATCGTTCAGGCCCTGTCGATGTGTGGAAAGACGATAAATCCACCTCTGTTCCTTTTCCAGGAGTGCTTTCTGGGTGTCGTCTTGGTGTGTGTCCAGTTGTTCTATGATCACCCATTTTAAGTCCTAATTGCCAGAAGCTACCCTTGGGATATATTTGCAATACACACCTAGGTGTCGATTCCAATCCTGTAAAACCCGTGTACGAATGGTCGGACGGAGCGTTTTTGCCTTCCGAATGGCACCCGGGAAAAACACCTTACAAACTCGCAAGTACGATTTGCACAGACACACCATTTCCGGCCGAGTCGGAAAAAACAGCGCCTGCCAAAATTTGTACATACGAATCACAGTCGGGACGGCGCACAAGCGACGTCCGGACGGAGTCAGGCAGCGTTTCACGGACCAGCAAGTACGATTCGTGCCGACGTCACTCCGCACGCTGCAGTTTTTACGGGAGCCAAAAACTGCCGGGAAAGTGAGGACGCCGCGAACAAGGAGCCCCGGCACGCCAGGGACAGCGATGGACCCCAACCTACGCATCGTCCCGGCCCTCATAGCCTACCACCTCGTATACAGAAACCGACACAGATGCCGCAGAAGGTCAGAACAACCCCCAGGGGCAAAGGGGGGGGGGGGTGTGTGCAAGGGCCAAGAATCACAACCCACACCCCACAAATAACTACAACAGCATGCACAGCACTTGCCACCATGGACTTGTCACTTCGGGGGGCGTGTCCACCAATCCCACGTCCCGCCACAACGGAAGTGGACGCGTACCCGTCACCACCACAATGGTGGCACGGCACATACCACGCCCACCCCTACGTCACACGAACTACGCCGGTACGGCCGCACCCACGTCCCAAAGGCACGTGAATGGGCCGCACCCCCAAAGTTGGGGCGTCCCAGGGGCACGGGCCCCACCCAGGCCATCAGCGCGTGGTGACGGCACACACCACACCCACCCCTACGTCACACGAACTACACCGGTACGGCCGCACCCTCGTCCCAAAGGCATGTGAACGGGCCGCACCCCCAATGTTGGGGCGCCCCAGGGGCACGGGCCCCACCCAGGCCATCCGCGCGTGGTGACGGCACACACCACGCCCACCCCTACGTCACACGAACTACGCCGGTACGGCCGCACCCACGTCCCAAAGGCATGTGAACGGGCCGCACCCCCAAAGCTGGGGCGCCCCAGGGGCACGGGCCCCACCCAGGGCATCAGCGCGTGGTGACGGCACATACCACGACAGTGGTCAGATACATAGGGGTGTGTGCCTATCACTCCCAGCAGTGCCCAGACACAGGAGGGGTGGGTGCAAAGTCCTCCCAGCAGTGCCCAGACACAGGAGGGGTGTGTGCAGAGTCCTCCCAGCAGTGCCCAGACACAGGAGGGGTGGGTGCAGAGTCCTCCCAGCAGTGCCCAGACACAGGAGGGGTGTGTGCAGAGTCCTCCCAGCAGTGCCCAGACGCAGGAGGGGTGTGTTCCCATCACTCCCAGCAGTGCCCAGACACAGGAGGGGTGGGTGCAGAGTCCTCCCAGCAGTGCCCAGACATAGGAGGGGTGGGTGCCGAGGACCCCCAGCAGTGGACAGAGACATGGGGGGGCCAACACCATTATCAGATTACCACAGCTCCATCGGTGAATGTACGTATCCCTAACTCAGGACAATGACGATAGTGCCATAACAACACATCACTGACAGCAGTGTCCCACTCCCAGGAGGATGGTCAGCCTACCCCCACTGCATGACACACCACATGTGGGTGTGAGGACAAATTACACATGCATACCCACCCCTGGCTGAGGCAGCACAATACACACACTGAGATTTTGCCACAAGACTGCACCCTCATGTCAAACACCACTAAACAATGCGAGCCAAAGGGAACACACACTGTCACACACAGTCCACGAATGAGAGGAATGCACAGGTGCCGGGGCAGCCAACAAGCAGATGCCCCCCATGGAAGTGAAAGGGTGGAGTACACACAGATACAATGCCCACAATTGTCAGGCAGGTGCCCAAATACTCTGCAGAACACGCAACACGTGTGTGAGGCAGGAGTACACACATGCAAAGTGCGGAAAACGGAAAATGTCCACATGAAGTCATGTCAATATACGCCATACACAAGTACAGTGACCAGCAAGGATGCCACAAACGATGCAGGTGGAGACATTGCAGAGCATGCATGGCCAAAGTCGAAGGGATGTGTCACACACTGAAGCAATGTTGACACAGCTCAGCACAACAATTGGGAAACACCATGCAGGGAAGATGACAGGTGCCACAGAGGAAGGAACACACCTTGGGACAATGTCACAATGCAGTAAGAGCCAACATAACCCACGAATATATGCAGACACCATGTGACGGCATGCAGATACCAGGGTCCACCCCATGAGCAGGACACAACAACATTTACCAGACACCCAACACATCATCACCACCCCAACCCAGGGATCAGCAGCACCAGCAGCAACAGCAGAATAGAAATAGTGTGCAAACGAGAAAATAACCACATACAGCATCTCGAAGGAAAGTAGCCACAGTACACCATTACACAAGCCCATAGCCCACACCAGATGCGAAGCACCGGGGGGCGACACGTAGGGACGCGTCTCCCCAGGCTCGCCTGCACAATACACTGTACCATATTATCCACAGAAGTGGGGGCATCATGTGGAGGGAAGAACCAGGCACCGCAGGGACAGGAGGGGCACGGGTAGGTGTCGTGGCTGCAGGGACGGACAACCCCACCACAGGGGGTGAGGTGCCTGGCACGAAGGAGACATGTTTGGCATACCACAAACTCCCCTCAGAACCCAGAACCCCACATCCGACTAGCTAAGTGTCCCATTCGATATCCGAGGTGCGGCCCGGCAGTCCCAATGTATAGACAAGCCAGAACAAGCGACTTACAACATCCCCATGAATGGTGTGAATCATACATAGCTGTGCGTCATGATTCACAGATCAGTCCACAACAGAATAGACACAGACAAGGTAAAGTTTAATGAGTACAAACAATGAACCTCGCGTCCTAAGATGCAGGACTGTGGCCAACATAAGCATACAAATGGTCAAGGCCAGAAACATCAGCATTGTTGCAATATCATAGACATTGAAAGGAGCAATCTTAAGAAACTGACAGTGGAAACAGCAATCTTCCTGTCGGCAGTAAACTAATAGTAGTATCATTTGACTAATAGCAGCTTCCAAGAGGAAATCATCTGCATGTTCCGAAAAATTGTCTGCCATCCAGTTAAGCAGGGGAAAAGAACACACGTGTTCCTCAACAATCGGGCCATCCAGCACAACTTGTGGACAACAGGTGGGGACATCAAGATAACTCCTGGTTAAGAACTCATTTGCTGCTGTTCAGATGTCCCAATTCCCCAGGACTCCATGTGCAGCAGCACAGGCCATGACACTGACGCCAGAACAGTCCAACTCATGAGCCACTAAGGGGCACATCAGTCCATCCAAATCCGGGTCAGGAGGCACCGAGTTACACAGGCACACATCCAGAGCCCATTCGAATGGACAGTCTAGGCAATGAAAGACAGGTTGCACGCAGGGAAAGAAGGGAAACCGGAAGGACAATCCATAGGCACTGCTTAAGGTCGCCAGCGGCAGAGTGCCGTATAATTCAAGCATCATGTTCCGAAGATGGAGCAGCCGGTGCATGCTGTCTTGTAACGCAAGAGGTGAAGCCACAGCGTAGTACGCTGATCTATTATGGCACCCCAGCTACGAGGGCGACAAGCAAAGGGACACCTCCGAAGACGGTAGACAAAAGCGAATGATGAAATGCGGGGAGCACACCAAACAGAGTTTGAAAGGAGGTCACGTGGCCGGAGACCACAATGTAAAAAAAACAGCCAGGCCACCTGTCGATGAGGCATGAAAGATAGTCTGAATCCGAGTTCACAATATGCAGTGGGAGATCAGTGTTAATAAGCCTCTTGCACCTCTGTGGGCGTGTGATCTTCGTGAAGGCCAAATGTTTCTCGGGAAGAAGTCAACACGACTTGTGTTTGAGACAATGGAGCCCTTATACTGCTCATCTTGTTGAACTCCGCTTTCAAGGTTGCAATGGGAGGCCAATGGATACATCCAGCTGGACATGCGGGGGTGGGAAAAGCCGAAATGACAGAAAACCACTCGTAGTGATACAGTCACGATCTCAGGAATTGGCGGAAGCATCCCACAGCAAGCTACTGCATTAAATAGCACATAATTGCCGTTAGCAAGCAGCGCACAAGATGGGGTCATGACTGGCACACGCATCCACTTCAGTATACGAGCCACGTCATGAGCGTGCATGTAACAAGCACCATGCACTTGAATGTGCCTAAACACCACAGAATGATCCGGAGTGGAAGTGCACCCTTCACCCCTTGAATACACCTCCTTGCCGTCTCTCACGCACCTGTTGTCACCTAGCACGGACACAAGGGACCCGAGCAACTGGGGGGGCGGTGATGAGAATGGAGGGTGCGCCGAGGGATTGAGTGCTGCCTTCAGCACTGGGGGCAGGCTCCGCCCCCTCTGGGGGCTCAGCCTCGGACCGGTCAGCGTCATAGTCGGTGTTGGGACTGGACGGGTCTTCCACCTGACTCCCCTCGGCCTCCGTGCCACATGCTGCGCCAGACTCCCCAGCGCTGGTGGCCCCGGTGCTGGCTACCCCCCCCCCCCCACGTCCGTGCCAGTGTCTCCCTCTGTTTCCCCCGACGATGCTGTGGCCAAGGTGAAGAGACAGGACATGAGCAGACACCTGTATACACATGACACATGAGTCCAATCTACATAGGACACAGCGCATAGCATTACCGCCAACATGGGTGACATCTTCAACACTACAAACATAAGTAGGCACTGCACCACACAGTTGGTTTACCCACCATGCCACCGGGAAACAATGGGGAGCATGACACAACAGAAATTTACTGGTCCCAAATCGATACAGGGGAGCTACTCACTGGGGACAGTCGAGCACTGCATCACTGGCATGGCACGGTCACCTGCACCCGCAACTGTCCACCGGACACGGTTAATGACACCTCAAATGTTACTACCGGCGTTGCACGTTATGACTATGTCATGTGAGTGTCATGTGACCCCATGAGCTAGCTGTATGAGTTCCGTGACATGCATCTGCATTTGCTGCATCCAACATGTGTGTGCGTGTCGATGGGCATGGCACACTATTACGCACACCAGGCCACATGTGGAATCAGACGTAACGGGTGTATGTGTGCATCGCACATGCACTTGCGAGACAAGGACTATTCTGCGTAGTCTCAATGTATGTGTCATCATACCTGACATGTCCCCCTTCCTGCCAAGGTGTGTGGACTGTCCTGTTTCAAGGACATGCGACCTGTGCCTCTAGTGTCCCGCAACCGGTCTGTGTGATAATACACCCTTCTAATGCACATATGTGGATGTCTGTCACTCCTGTCATGCGTCAGCCTCTTCACTTACACTGGCCCACAGCTAGTTCCATGTCATGTCATGTTGACCTTGCGCACCCACGTGTGTAGCTGACTGTTGTTAGGGGTGTCACCTGGCTGGCATACGAGTCCTGGATGCATTGCACAGTACAGACTCTGTATGTAGCATATGTGCATTAGCTGTTGAACATGTGCTCAGTTCACTGACAGTGGTGTATTGCTGTGCTCAATCTTCGTTATTCCTTCCAAATTTCTGCAGGGCACCGCCTCTCCCCCGACCAATGCCAGACTTGGCTGCCATGAGGGAACTTGACTGTATACGCCGCTACCGCTTCTCCCAACTGTTGATTGACAACTTGACCACAAGGCTCGAGCCACACCTCCAACCGCTACACAGGTATCCAACTGCACTGACACCCAAGATGAAGGTGATGGCAGCCCTACATTTCTTTGCCACGGGTACGTTTCAATTGACCATAGCTGATGTAGGTGGCATGTCCCAGACCATGTTCAGCCGTGTCCTGCATGATGTGTTAGAGGCCATGTTGTTACACCTGGATGAATTCATAACTGTCGTCTGCTCATGTCATCATTGCACTCCTGCTATTCCTCATGAGTATTGCAAAGTGTGCTGGATCAAAGTTACATGCACAGAGATGGTGAGAAGTCTTTTTTGGTAAGGAGTGCAGCAAGGCCTTTTGTGGGTGGTACGTGTTTGTGATATGTGGGTACTGCTCCTGTGCATGTTGTGTTACCATGCATACATGTCGACTCACCATGGGCCACGTGACGTGTTGCATGGCCCCCATTACTTGATAGTCAACCTTCCTGACAGTCATCTGTCATGGATTGTGGATTCTGATGAAGGCATCAATGTGTGTCTAACGTCCCTCAGGAACATACGGGATGGGCATGCTGGACATGGTGTGGGACATCCCCATATGAGGCTTAATGTGGAATTGTAGACTCGACGTGTGCAGCAAGGGGTTTGAGGTCAACCCCTTCACTTGTGTGCCAGCTCAGTAGGAATTACCACATCTGTGTGTTGCAGGGGGTGTCCAGTGTGGGTCACACATGTTCAGCCGAATGACCTGTGATTCTGTTCCAATGGATGCAACTCCATTAGTGTGAGGCTGAGTAATAAAGGTGTTCGTCATACTCCAAGGTGCCTCGTCTCTGTCAATGCTGGTCTCTTGCCACTTGGCATGCGGCATCTCTGGCATACTTGCTGTAGATAATGCATGGGAGTCCCTGTGTAGTTTAGCGACATGCATGCAGTTGCTCATGGATTTGGCTCCCTATTGTGCATGTAGTACATGGTCGTGTATGTTTTTTAGCGAGGTCAACCACACAATGGGCCATCACCAGTTGCTGAGGGTGTGTCTCCAGTGCGCAGGTCGACCTTCAGTTTCCTGATCCTGTGTAATGGTTCTTTGGGGATTGGGCATGCATTATCTCTGGGTGTGCCATGTGACACTGGACACTCCTCACTTTACACACGCGCCTGTTGCAGTTGCCCTTCTGACATCCTAGTGTTTGTGTGCAAGATGGGCCATTCGGCAGGGGGATGGCGCCTGCTGCTGCAGGCCCTGCACAGGCACACAGTGGCCACACTCACAAGATGTTGTGCAACATGTTTTGCTCGCTCACATTTGCCATGCTAGTCCACAGCATCTGTACCCCATGCTGCTACGCACTCTGCATCATGCACATGATCCACAGATAGATCCAGTCCAAGTTACGGCAGGCCATCCCCCAGGTCCATGACGACATCCATCTCATATACTGCCCTGCCCTCTACGGAGCAAGTACATCCACACTTCAAGGACACTGGTCCACTTCCAGGGGGCATCTGCACACCTCAGCTTCTACGCCCTGCGCCCCACCCACCTCACCGTCCACCATAGCTGGCTGCAATGGATCACTGTCTGCTGCAGGATGTCCTCCGCACACCCCACCCACACTCAGGAGGCAGTCCACAAACCCGACCCCACGCCAACCTTGTACGTCTGTCATCCTAGATCCCGTTGGTCCATCTCCGTGCAGCCAACCTTTCCCTGGCCCCCGTTCTTCTCATCCACCGTACTCCAGCATACAGGACATTGTTCTCCCACCTGGCCACACATACCTGGGACTCCCTCCCCGGGTACCTCCACATGGTCCATGGCCTCTACGCCTTGAAGATGATCTCCCAAATAGTTCTGTCCGCACAATTTAGCAAGCCCCCCCTCAGCAGCCAGAGGCCATCACAGGTGAGTGTGGTGCTCCATGCCTACATTGTATGATACCTTGTGACCCATGTGTGTCCTGTACCAGACTCTGTTCCCAGGGGATGGATGGCTGGAGTTGGTTCAACACTCACGCATAGTTAGACATTTCCACACACATATGTCGTAGAATAATGCAAAATGACAGCAACATCTCATGTGCAGAACAATGTGACTTTATTTTTGGTGGGGTGAGTCTTTTGGTGGATGTGCTAAGGTGCACTACCGGGGGAATAGAATCCAAAGTTCACTGGGGGAGATGGCATCCTTGGCATCGGAAGTCATCAGAGTCCAGACCACAGTGTTGGTCATCATTGGTCAGACTGGGACCAGCAAGTCCATGTGGCAGAGAATGTCATTGGGTGAGGTGCTGCTGTTGCGCCCGAGGGCCAGGTGCCAGGCCAGGGGACCTGGGAGATGGGGATGGTCTGCTGACTCTCACGGTCTCTTACGTGGACGACCCACTTTCCTCCGGGGACCCTCAGATGCAGGCCTTGACGATGCTAGGGACGCTCTGTCAGATGAATCCTCCTCCCCCTCCCTCCCTGTGTCTGGTGCTGGTCTACGCCTGGTGGCACAGGGAGGGTTTGCCAGACTTTGGGCGATCTGACGGAGTGATTGTCCCACGTCCCTGTGCACCGCCAGGAGCTCAGCCAGTCTTGCCTCCATCCGTCCTTGTTGTTGGTGGTGACTGGCATGATGCTCGACCTGCAGGTCCTTGATCTCATCGAGGGTCCCCTGCATCCCGGAAAGTATGACCACGAGCTGGTCGATGCCTCTGGTGTCACGCCGGTATGAGTCCAGGATGTTGCGTAGGTGGGCCATACCGGGCTCCTGAGCTGGCTGGTCAGGTTCGCGCCTCCGCCTGCCTCCACTCCCACCACCCCTGCCCACACGAGCCTGGCCTGCCGTTGTGGGCACATCGGGTCTACGGGACCCCTGAGGGATGGCATCGTCAGGGTTGTCTGCCTCCTCCTGGGTGCCCGCAGAACGTTGTGCCTCCCGGTCAGACTGGCTGTGTTGTTCAGTGCGAACAGGGATCCTGGGTGTGTCCTGGGATGTGGCGGGAATGGGGGTGGTGGTTGGCGCAGATGTACCTGACACAGGTGCTGCAGGAGCTTGTACACCAGAGGGGCCAGGTTGGTCGGGGTCATCCACGGAGTGGTGAGAGTCGTCGCTGCCGTTGGGATCGTCGTCACGCGGTGCCTGGGACTGTGAATCTTCCCCCCCAGTGTTGGGGGGAGATCGTCGACGTCGCCCTGTGTGTGAGAGAGGGACAATGTTAATGCTGTTTCATGCCACATCCATGTTTCATACATATTCAAATTGACACAGTTCCCCCAGGTATTTGGATGTCCCTGGCATTCCTCTCAGTGTCCACTTGGGGATGGGTATGTTGCGGGGGACAGATTGGGATGTTCTCCTGAGTGTGTGGCCTGTAGATAGTTGGCTCTGATCAGGCGCGCAACACCCATTGGGCTAACCGGGCTTGTGCCCCCCCCCCCCCCCCCCCGTCCTGTGTGTCAGCCCGGCTGAGACAGCCTCGCGGGCTGGCGTCCGTCTACTTGCATCCGGACCCGAGAACTTCACAGGTGTATGGTAGACCATTTACTCGAACATTCGGCTTTTGTTGTGTTTTCACCCATTCTTACAGCCACTCTGCCTAGGGCTGGTTGATTTGCTCCCCCCCTCAATCTTTTACTGCCCCCCCCCCCGGAAGTTGGCTGTAGTTGCCCGCCTGGCTCTGATGCTTACTTGGCTCCGGATTCGTCTTGTTGTGTCACATGTCCATTGTGGGAGTGGGTGTATCCGTTGTCTGCCCCGGGGGTGTGTGCGTGTGGGGGGGGGGGTGACCTGGCGTGCTGTGGTGTATTGTGTGAGTCGTCATTGGGTCTCCCAGGTGATGTGTGTGTCCCCTCATGGTGTGTGCTGGCATGACAGTTTGTGTGGGTTCCTGTGCTGGATGCCTGTGCTTGTGGATTTGGTGTTTGAGTGTACAGTGGTCACAGGAGGGCCTTGTGCTGCATACAGCAGGGCCCAGTGTCAGCGACCTTGTTAGTAGTTTGCCAGTCCCTGTGCATTGTGCATGGGTATGTCCCTATGCCATATGGGCTGGGACATTGGTGTCTGCGTCTCATTTTCACAATGTGTTGTGTGGGGCCCACCCTCCCAGCCTCCCGGACATCCTGTCTTGTGTTTGTGGTTATTGTGGCCTTGGACATGGCCTTGACTTGATTTGTGAAGGGTGAATGGTGACGTTCGTGGCATGGCCATGGTTATTGAGTGTGGTTGTGTGCGGTGAGTGCTTGGGGGTGGGTGCGTGCATTTATTGTGGTTGGCAGGCGCGCAACACCGATTGGACTCACAGGGCTTCAGCCCCACCCCCGTCGTGTGTGGCAGCTCGGGATGAGACAGCTTCCCGGTGAACTCACAGCCGCACCCGAACACTTCACAGGTCTTTCAGAGGCCATTTGCGTGTTAATGAGGCCTCGCGGTTGTTTCACCCCTTTGACAGTCCCTGCAGCTCCACTCTGCCTATGGCTTACAAGATTCATCCCCCCACGGCAATTTTTCTTAGCCTCCCCCGAAATTTTGCTATAGTTGCGCCTCTGGTGGTTGGGGTGTGGATGCCATTCCCCCAAGTTACATGAGTTGTTTGTGTACTCACCAGGCTCTGCGACTCCGTCCACTCCGTGTACTCCCACCGTCGGTAGCATGGCCATCACCCTCTCCTCCCAGGGATGGTACTGTACGCGTCTGCGGGGCGGCCCACCTCCAGTGATGTTGGCCTGGGCATGTTCTTCAATCATTTTCCTCTTGACCGCCCTGCGCAGATCGTACCACCTGGCTTGGCATTCATGCCTGGTCCTTCGAACGGGCACAACAGCATTCACCTTGTCGACGATCCTCTGCCACATGGCAGATTTTTCAGATATGCTGGTCTGTCTGACCATTGTTCCAAACAGCTGTGGCTCGACTCTGATGACTTCATCGACGAGGAGCTCCAGCTCCGCCGTAGTGAACTTTGGATTCTTGTCTGTGGGCATGGTGTGGGGTGTGGGCGGTTGTGGGTGTGAATGTGAGTGTGTGTGTGACTGTGAAGAGGGGGATGTTTGTGGGGGAGGTTGTGTGAAGGTGTGTGAGTGGCGGGGTAGCAATGGTATGAGTTCTGTGGGGTGGTTTGTGTGTGAGCTCTGTCCGCAGTAGGTCTGTTGCAAGGGCTCATGGTTTGGGTGTGTGGGCCCTTTTTATTGGTCCATTGTTGGGTGTGGCTGTGTTTGAATTTTGGTGGGTGTGTTATAAGAGGTGGTTGTGTTTGGGGCCTCTGTTGGTCAGTTTGGATGTGGCAGGTCAGTCATTGAGTTGTGTTTTTTAGTGTGAACGTGTTTTGTGTGTTTGTGCGAGTCGCTTTGGACCTCCTTGTGCTGTTTTCCACTGTCCTGGTTCTGTATGTGTGATTTTCGCGTAGTTAGGCGCCGTACATTCGCGATGGTGTGTGAGGGTGCTGGGGTTCGGTGTTGGTGTACGGCAAGTTAATGCGGTGGGGGGGCTGGGGGTAGAGTGCGGACAGGGTGGTGTACGGTGCAGACGTATTGGGGGGGCTGTGCGGCTCGTACACGGGCATGAATTTACCCGTGTACTTGTGTGCTTCAGCGTTGGCTCCGTACGGGCCTTTTTCCGTGCGATTGGGTTTTCGGACGGGCGGTCGGGATCGTACTTGCGTGCTCGGACTTGTGTTTTACGATTTGTAAGTGGAACTGTCCGGATCACTTTCGTACACTTTTCCAGACGATATTCGGACGTGGTCACTTTCAGACGCACGCTCGTAGACTTTTCCCAACACTATTTGTAGTTATTTTTCACGTCCCATTCGTACTTGCCAGTTTGTACGGTACTTGTGCGACTCGTACGGTATTTTTTTTTACCGGATCGGAATCGGCACCCTAATATCACCAAATGCTGAGTACATTCCTTAATTTTTGCTGCTCCTTCTTTCCCAGAACCTAATTAGGGCAACATTTATCATCAAGAACCATGTTTTTGGGGGCGAGCCCGTATGAACCAATCACTGGCTGCGCTCACTCAAACCCTTCGCCATCCCATGATTGTCACGTAAGGCTGAACAACTTTTGCAATCAGGTAAGAGTTAAACCCTGTCGAAGGGCTTCCCCGTCTAAACCAATCAGGGACACCGTTACCCCAACAATATGAACGTACGTTGACGGAGCCAATTTCCCGATTTACTTTTTAAGACACAGAGAAGCCGGCACTCGGCCTCGCTGAGAGAGGAACAAATAGGTTCAAACGCAGGCAGCCAACCTTGATGCAGTGAGTAATGAGCTCCAGCTCACCGTAAGCTTGAGCCGATGCGCACTAAAATTCCTTGTTTTTCATTGTACTGATTCATTTTATATGTTTTGCCACATAGAGTGTGACAATAGGCGCCCCCTCCCTCCCAGGATCTACGTCATGAGAAGTACTTGTGATCAAAGTAGGTGATTTGTTATCTTGTCAATACGCATCTAGCAGCTTGTATATGCTTATAATAGTTATACCTTTGTATTTGCCTTGATCTACATTATGCTCATAGCACAAAATACAGATCTATATAATTGGACAGCGCATAATTAACGATCGCCGTTTGAATTTATCGCAATATCGCCACTGCATAGGCGTACTATTTACGAGTGTTTTTACGCTCTCAAGTGTTGCATGTCTGCAAAACCGCCCACTACATGCACGGACAGTGTTGACAGTAGTCAATCGCATTCTACCTGCAAATACATGCACAAATGCGTGGTCCCCAACATGATGGACCTACTGTTAAGTGATAATTATGCTGTGTCTCCTTGTCCTTTTTCTTTACAGGTACAGAATCTCTGACGGTAAAAATCGTAAGTTACGTCCGGCACATTTCTATGCACACCTTAGCGTGTGTGCATGGTTTTCGTGAGCTCAGGGTTAACTCTGAGCCACAGGTCCTGAAGAAAGCCATTTGATCTGACACTTTTGGCTGAAACATGTAGACCACCTCACTAAAATTCACTTTTCACATAAATTGAGGAGACGTGCAAGATCAGTGTCTCACTAACTTCCATTTGAATAGTAATCATTTTTTAAACCTACCCCAGGGACCATACAATAAAGAATTAGGTGATATGCAGACATATTATCGGTGACTGAATATCGATATACCATTATATTGATGTTTAAATATCGATATATCAGAATATCGACCATCAATAATATCGTCGACCAGATTTTCGACATGCAGGTAAGAAATATCGTTTTAATTAATATCGATGTTAGTAATATAGTTAGTAAAAATATCGTTGTTAATAATATCGATTTTTTGTGTGTGTTTGGTATGTTAGTATATGTGTTAAAAGTATAGCTTATTTTTGTAATGTATGTTTGAATATTATGTTAATACATTTTTGCGTATTTTAGTTCCGTAGCGGGTTGGGGTTTAAAGGGGAATAGGGTGGGAAGTAATTTGATTTTAATATATTTAATAATATTTTTTTAGAAGTTATTATTTTAAAATAAAAAAATATTGCGTTTTAGTTCCGTAGCGGGTTTTGGGTTTATAAGGTATTAGGGTGGGAAGTAAATTAATTTAAATTAATTAATAAATAATTGTATTAATTAATATTTTTGTATTTAATAATTTATATTGTTAATTGTGTTAAATAATTAATTAAGTAATAATTGGTTATTAATAATTAATAGGTAACTATGTTAATTGTGTAATTTTTTGAGAAGGGGTTGTGGTTTTATAGGGTGGTAGGGTGGAAAGTAATTTATAATGAATTATTAATAATTTTATTGATCAATTTTTATGTAAATAATATTTATATTGTTAATTTTGTTAACAAGTGTTATTAATTAGTTATTAATTAGATATTAATTATTGATAATTATTTGGTAAATATGTTAATTGTGTAATTTTTTTAGTAGTGTGTTGTTGTTGTATAGTGGAGTAGGGTGGGAAGTAATTTAATTATAATTAATTATTAATAATTTTGTTAATGACTATGTAATTCATATTTTAAAAAATGTTAATTCTGTTAAAAAGTGTTATTAGATATCAATAATTAATAATTGATTGGTAAATATGTTAATTGTGTAATTTTTTGAGTAGTGAGTTGTGGTTTTATAGGGGAGTAGGGTGGGAAGTAATTTAATTATAATTAATTATTAATAATGTTATTTTTTCATATTTATGTAATTAATATTGTATATTGTTAATTCTGTTAAAAAGTGTTATTAATTAGTTATTACTTAGATATTCATTATTAATTATTAATTGGTAAATATGTTAATTGTGTAATTTTTTGAGTAGTGAGTTGTGGTTTTATAGGGAGTAGGGTGGGAAGTTATTTAACTATAATTAATTATTAATAATTGCATTAATTAATATTTATGAAATTCATATTTTATATTGTTAATTGAGTTTAAAATGTTATTAATTCGTTATTAATTAGATATTATTTATTAATAATTAGGGGTCGATTCCAATCCTGGATTTTTTTTTCCCGTACGACTCGTAGCCGTATTTTTTTACGTACGAATCGTACAAGTCCCATACAAACGGCGAAGTACGTTTTGAGAAGGGGTTGTGGTTTTATAGGGTGGTAGGGTGGAAAGTAATTTATAATGAATTATTAATAATTTTATTGATCAATATTTATGTAAATAATATTTATATTGTTAATTGTGTTAACAAGTGTTATTAATTAGTTATTAATTAGATATTAATTATTGATAATTATTTGGTAAATATGTTAATTGTGTAATTTTTTGAGTAGTGTGTTGTTGTTTTATAGTGGAGTAGGGTGGGAAGTAATTTAATTATAATTAATTATTAATAATTTTGTTAATGACTATGTAATTCATATTTTAAAATGTTAATTCTGTTAAAAAGTGTTATTAGATATCAATAATTAATAATTGATTGGTAAATATGTTAATTGTGTAATTTTTTGAGTAGTGAGTTGTGGTTTTATAGGGGAGTAGGGTGGGAAGTAATTTAATTATAATTAATTATTAATAATGTTATTTATTCATATTTATGTAATTAATATTGTATATTGTTAATTCTGTTAAAAAGTGTTATTAATTAGTTATTACTTAGATATTAATTATTAATTATTAATTGGTAAATATGTTAATTGTGTAATTTTTTGAGTAGTGAGTTGTGGTTTTATAGGGAGTAGGGTGGGAAGTTATTTAACTATAATTAATTATTAATAATTGCATTAATTAATATTTATGAGATTCATATTTTATATTGTTAATTGAGTTTAAAATGTTATTAATTCGTTATTAATTAGATATTATTTATTAATAATTAGGGGTCGATTCCAATCCTGGATTTTTTTTTCCCGTACGACTCGTAGCCGTATTTTTTTACGTACCAATCGTACAAGTCCCATACAAACGGCGAAGTACGATCCTTACCTGGAAAATACATACGAATCGCCTCGGGAAAAGTCTACGAGACGTCCCTTGACAGTTTTACTTACAACTCGTAAAAGTGAAGTACGATCGTACCACCCGTCCGAAAACACAAGCACATGGAAAAGGCCCCGTACGGAGCGTACTTTGTACGACCCCTACCCCGAGTACACTTGTGCCCGGGGTACGAGTAGTACGGCCCCCCCAGCCTCCCACCCCTCCCGCATACGTCTGCACCGTACCCCCCTCCCCCCGTATGTACGGACCGTACCCCTCACCCCGTATGTACGGACCGTACCCCCCACCCGCGTATGTCCGCACCGTACCCCCCACCCACGTATGTCCGCACCGTACCCCAGGCGTACCCGATCCTCGTGTATGTACGCACTGTACATACGCGAAGATTGGGGTACGCCTGGGGTATGGTGCGGATATACGCGGGTGGGGGTACGCCTGGGGTACGGTGTGGACATACGCGGGTGGGGGGTACGCCTGGGGTACGGTGTGGACATACGCGGGTGGGGGTACGGTCTGTACATACGGGGGTGGGGGGTACGGTCCGTACATACGGGGGTGGGGGGTACGGTCCGTACATATGCAATGTTGGGGTACGCACCGTACATGATGACACGTACGATGTGGATGATGGCATGTACATCACATAGCGGGCCCCCTTTTCCTCGTGCATCGCACCGTACTTGGCTTGTCCGGCACTTTTTGACTACCGTAAAAATATAGCTGTGCGGAGTGCTGTAGGTACGAATCGTACTTGCTGGTCCGTAAAACGCTGCCTGACTCCGTGCGGACGTCGCGTACGCACTGTCCAGGATCAGAATTGTATGTATTTTTTAGCCGTACGGTGTTTTTTACGATTCGTACGGAAATGGTATTTCTGTACGAATCGTACTTGCTGGTTTGTACGGTGGAATTCCCGGGTACGAGTCGTATGGAGAAAACGCTCCGTACGGCCATTTGTAACCGGGTTTTCCAGGATAGGAATCGGCCCCTTAATTGGTAAATATGTTAATTGTATGACTTTTTGAGGAGCGGGTTGTGGTTTGGTAGGGGAGTAGGATGAGAAGTAATTTAATTAAAATTAATTATTAATACTTCTAATATTTATGTAATTAATATGTTATATTGTTAATTGTGTTAAAAAATGTTATTGATTAGTTACTAATTGGATATTAATTATTAATTGGTAAATATGTTAATTGTGTAATTTGTTATGAGTTAGATGTGGGTTGATAGGGGAGTAGGGTGGGAAGTAATTTATAAAATTGAAAAAAAAATTATATACAATATTTATTTAAAGTTATTTTATAGTGTTAATTGTCTAAACTAATTTACTTTTGATTGGTTTTAATTTGCTTGTTAATTGTGATTAGTTAATTAATTGTTAAATAATTATGTTAATTGTGTAATAATTTCCAATATTGGTGGTGACGTTTATAGGGGAATATAGTGGGATGTAAATTATTTTTGAAAAATGTATTATTTGTTAATTAATGTTAATTATTTTGCAGGAGTGGGAATACTAAATTATTCCCCTCTGGTATCCAACACTTTCCCTACTGTTACACTTGGTGGAGTGGGAATAGTAAATGATTCCCACTCGCTATCCAACACTTTCCCTACTGTTGCACTCGCTGGAGTGGTAATAGTAATTTTTACCCACCCGCTATCCAACACGTTCCCTACTGTTGCACTCGCTGGAGTGGGAATAGTAATTTTTACATACCCGCTATCCAACACTTTCCCTACTGTTGCACTCGCTGGAGTGGGAATAGTAATTTTTACCCACCTGCTATCTAATACTTTCCCTAGTGTTGTACTCGCTGGAGTGGGAATAGTAATTTTTACCCACCCGCTATCCAACACTTTCCCTAGTGTTGCACTCACTGGAGTGGGAATAGTAATTTTTACCCACCCTCTATCCAACACTTTCCCTACTATTGCACTCACTGGAGCTGGAATAGTAATTTAACATACCCGCTATCCAACACTTTCCCTACTGTTGCACTTGCTGGAGTGGGAATAGTAATTTTTATCTACCCGCAATCCAACACTTTCCCTACTGTTGCACTCACTGGAGTGGGAATAGGTAATTTAATCCCCCGCTATCCAACACTTTCCCTACTGTTACACTTGGTGGAGTGGGAATAGTACATTATTCCCACCCGCTATCCAACTTTCCCTACTATTGCACTCACTGGAGTGGGAATAATAAATTATTCCCCTCTGCTATCCAACATTTTCCCTACTGTTGCACTCATTGGAGTGGGAATAGTAATTTTTACCCACCCGCTATCCAACACTTTCCCTACTGTTGCACTCACTGGAGTGGGAATAGTAAATTATTCCCCACCGCTATCCAACACTTTCCCTACAGTTGCACTTTCTGTAGTGGGAATAGTAATTTTATCCCCTACGCTATCCAACATTTCCCAACTTTTATAGTTAATGTAGTGTAAAATATTTTTATAAAAAAGATATTAATTTGTATATTTTAATTTATTATATATATTTTATTTTTATATTTATATTACAGGTTTATGTATGTATATATATATATATGTATATATTCACTTAAAAAACCATAGGTTTCACACATGTTATAGTTAGCTGGACATTTCACTCGGAAAAAACCATTGAAATTCCCCCGTTATAGTTAATTCAGATAACTATAACTCGCGCGCCCGCAATCCACTGCTGATGACGTCACATATTACATCACTCATGACCTGGTCAGTGACATCACTCATGACATCACTGATGACATCATCCTTGTGATAGAGTGGCGGTCGCGCGAGTTATAGTTATCTGAACTAACTATAACGGGGGAATTTCAATGGTTTTTTACGAGTGAAATGTCCAGCTAACTATAACATGTGTGAAACCTATGGTTTTTTAAGTGAATTTGCAAGGTTTTTTAAATGCTAATTCCTAACTATAACGTGTGTGAAACCTATGGTTTTTTAAGTGAATTTGTAAGGTTTTTTAAATGCTAATTTATGTATGTATTATTATATTTTTTATATATTTATTTTACAATAAACTACCTATGTATATAGTTATAGATTGACTGTATCCTGTAATATGGAATGGCTCGTTTAAAATGTTTTTTTTTTTAATGGTTTTTCACAGTGCGCGCACGGTGCGCGCACCCCGCAATTTTTTGAAAAAAAAAATAATGTTTTTTTCACCCTTCGGGGTCCTTCAGGGACCCCCTGACAAAGGCTAGGGGGTCAGGAACTCTCTACCCTGCCCCCTTTTCACGTTCTCCACCTTTCTTTTTCACTGTCGCACACAAAATGGCAGCCGACACTTCCTGATTTCGACCGATTCGAATGTTGACTGACATGTAACCACCAATCAGAATTACGCTCGCGCACGTTATGGTGCGCGCACGGTGCGCGCTTATAGATATTTATGTGCTTTTAACTACAATTTTCTCAGGAACTACTGAACAGATTGACACCATATATGCAAAAGGAACATGCCTGACCTGAGGACTACCTCTTTGCCAAATTTCAAGTAATTCTGTTCAGCCGTTCGGGCTGTACCTTCGACTAAAGGTGCTATGGGAAAATGCATGGGGAAAACGCGTTTTGGGACCCCCCTTTTTTCTCAGCCCCCGCTTGACGAATCACCCCGAGACTTTCAGGGTAGGAGCTGAGCAGAGCGCCCCATTAATTTTGAAACTTTCGCGAGGATTCGTCAGCCGGCGCCAAAGTTATTCAAAATAGAATTTTCAGATTACCTATGGGAACTCGGTCCTAACTATAACTATCTACTGGTGACTGCCAGTAGATAATATATATATATATATATATATATATATATATATATATATATATATATATATATATATATGATGCTCAAAGTGTTCCCACAAGTTTAGCATGCACTCCAACAGCAGGAAATCCACGCAGGTCCTTCAAGTCACAGGCTGTAGCCGACGCGTTTCGGAAGATTCCTTTTTCTAGGCTGGTTCACCGGATACACAGCGTTTTTCATAACCGCACCTTTTATCCCTTATTCGCCAGCTGATTGGCCAATCGGTAAGCTTGTATAAGCACTGTCCCAAGGTCTTCTGGGACTTGAAGTGCGGATTCATTCTCCCCATATGGGTGCTGTGTGGCCAGGTCCCCTAATCAACCCTCTATGGGTCCCGTGAAGTGTAAGTCCTGAAATTCTCGGTGCCGCTGTTCCCGGAAGACTTGGCGGGATGCCAAGCCTCGGCCCGCTAATTCTGCAGTGGTGCACGCTCCGCGGCTGGGAGGCCACGTGAAATATGATGCTCAAAGTGTTCCCACAAGTTTAGCATGCACTCCAACAGCAGGAAATCCACGCAGGTCCTTCAAGTCACAGGCTGTAGCCGACGCGTTTCGGAAGATTCCTTTTTCTAGGCTGGTTCACCGGATACACAGCGTTTTTCATAACCGCACCTTTTATCCCTTATTCGCCAGCTGATTGGCCAATCGGTAAGCTTGTATAAGCACTGTCCCAAGGTCCCAAGGTCATATTTCACGTGGCCTCCCAGCCGCCGAGCGTGCACCACTGCAGAATTAGCGGGCCGAGGCTTGGCATCCCGCCAAGTCTTCCGAGAACAGCGGCACCGAGAATTTCAGGACTTACACTTCACGGGACCCATAGAGGGTTGATTAGGGGACCTGGCCACACAGCACCCATATGGGGAGAATGAATCCGCACTTCAAGTCCCAGAAGACCTTGGGACCTGCATGCTAAACTTGTGGGAACACTTTGAGCATCATATATATATATATATATATATATATATATATATATATATATATATATATATATATCCAATGCTGCAAATCCAAAGTAGGTGCGCTCTCAGGAAAAAGGAATCGGGACTGACCAGTAGATCAAAGCGATTTAATCACACAACGCGTTCCGACTAGAGCCGTAGTCTTGGTCACATGTAACAAACAGTGATTCATTGGTTGGTTAAATAGAGTCACATGACATCTCATGTACAGTACAGTAAGGTAAGGTGCTGATTCCGATTCCGATCCGGTAAAAATATTTCCCGTACGACTCGTATCCGTATTTTTTTACGTACGAGTCATACAAGTCCCGTACAAACGGCCAAGTACGATTTGTACTGTCAAATTACATACGAATTGCCTCGGGAAATGTCTACGAGACGTCCCCGGACAGATTTACGTATGAGTCGTAAAACTGAAGTCCGAGCGCACAAGTCCGGCGTTACGAATCCCCAAGCGTATGGAAAACGTCCTGTACGGAGCGAACTTTGTATGACCACTACCCCGGTACACTTGGGCACGGGGTACAAGTCGTAGGGACCCCCACCCCACTCGCGCATGTACGCGCCGTACCCCAGCACCCGCGTATGTACGCGCCGTACCCCCCACCCCAGCACCCGCGCATGTACGCGCCGTACCCCCCACCCCAGCACCCGCGCATGTACGCGCCGTACCCCCCCACCCCAGCACCCGCGCATGTATGCGCCGTACCCCCCCACCCCAGCACCCGCGCATGTACGCGCCGTACCCCCCCACCCCAGCACCCACGCATGTATGCGCCGTACCCCCCCACCCCAGCACCCGCGCATGTATGCGGCGTACCACCCCACCCCAGCACCCGCGCATGTACGCGCAGTACCCCCCACCCCAGCACCTGCGTATGTACACGCCGTACACCCACCTCAGCACCCGCACATGTATGCGCCATACCCCCCACCCCAGCACCCGCGCATGTACGCGCCATACCCCAGCACCTGCATATGGTCGCTCCGTACCCTCCCACCCCAGCACCCGCACATGTACGCGCCGTACCCCCCACCCTAGCACCCGCATATGTACGCGCCGTACCCCAGCACCTGCGTATGGGCGCGCCGTACCACCCCACCCCAGCACATGCGTATGTAAGCACCGTACCCCCCACCCCAGCCCTGTACTCGGACGCTCCGTACCAGAACACCGTAACCCAGCATCCCCCCATGTACATGCCGTACCCCAGCACACGCGTATGTAAGCGCCGTACCTCCCACCACAGCACGCGCATATGTACGCCCCGTACACCCCACCCCAGCCCCGTACTTGGACACACCGTACGCCAACACCGTACCCCAGCATCGCGTATGTACGAGTCGTACAACACCATTGCACATGTGAACACTGAACAACAACATAGCCATGGACGCACCTTACCTACGCGAAAAAGACTTGTACTGAACCAGGACACTGTAAAACCGTCAATTCGACTCGCACAACACCACAAAAGACGTCTACAGGACAAAAAACTATGAAAAGACTGACCTGGCACATCCAAACAGTCAAACAGAGGCCCAAAATCACAACCACCTCTTATAACACACCCACCAAAAGTTCAAACACAGCCACACCCACAAATGGACCAATAAAAAGGGCCCACAAACACAAACCATGAGCCTTTGCAACAGACTCACTGCTGACAGACATCACACACAAACAACTGCACCCATACACCTTAACTCACACAGCTTCACATAACCTCCTTCACACAGACCCCCTCTACTCATACACACACACCTACACCTTCACACCCACACACCCACAACCATCCACACCCACACCATGCCCACAGATAAGAATCCAAAGTCCACAACGGCGGAGCTGGACATCCTTGTCAACAAAATCATCAGAGTCGAGCCACAGCTCTTTGGAACATTGGTCAGACAGACCAGCATATCCCAAAAAACTAGCCTGTGGCAGAGGATCGTCAATCGGGTGAATGCTGTTGCGCCCATCAGAAGGACCAGGAATGAATGTCAAGCCAGGTGGTACGATCTGCGCAGGGCAGTCAAGCGCAAAATGAACGAGGAATACGCCCAGAGTAACATCACAGGAGGTGGGCTGCCCCGCAGACCAGTACATTACCATCCCTGGGAGGAGAAGGTGATGGCCCTGCTTCCGCCGGTGGGAGTACACGGAGTCGAAGGAGTCCGAGAGCCTGGTGAGTACACAAACAACTCACGTAACATGGGGGAATGGCATCCACACCCCAAAATCAACAAATGCACTCACCTACCCCCAAGCCCTCGCCTGACACAACCACACTCTAAACAACATTCAGGCCACTAACATGAGTATGCCCCATTTACAAAGCAAGGCCATGCCATGTCCCAGCCTACACAAACCACAAACCCAAGACAGGATGTCCGGCATGCTGGGAGGGTGGGGATCACTAAACATATAGTAAAACTCAGAAACAGACACCAATGCCCTCAGCCCATATGGCCCAGGTACATACCCATGCACCATGCGCAATGCACAGGGACTGCCAAAGTACTGACAAGGTAGCTGACACTTGGCCCTGCTGTAGGCAGCACAAGGCCCTCCTGTGACAACTGCAAAATCTAACACAAACACAACCAGCTCAGATAACTAGGACAGGAACTCACACTCACTGACATGGCAGCATGCGCCATGGGGGGACAGATACATCACCTGGGAGACCAACCGCAAAATCACACTACACCCACCAGCAGGCACCGTCAATCAATCAACAATCGATCTGGGTACTTGTAAGGCGCGCAACTTACCTGTGAGGGTCTCAAGGCGCTGAGGGGGGGGGGGGGTGTTACAATACTGCTCAAAGAGACAGGTCTTCAGGAGACATCAGAAGGCAAGTAGGTCTTGGGTCAGTCGTAGGTGGGTTGGGAGGGTGTTCAAGCTCCTTGCGGCGAGGTCGGAGAAGGATCTGCTGCAGGCGGGCGTACGTTGGATGCGGGGGACAGCTGCGAGGATGCCGGAGCAGAGCTTGCGGGTGGGGGTGTAGAAGCTGAGTCTTATGTGCAGGTAGGCATGTCCATGGGTGTGGAGTGCCTTGTGTGCATGGCTGAGGAGCGTACAGGTGATCCTCTTGTCGATGTGGACCCAGTGCAGGTCTCTCAGGAGGGGGGTGATGTGGCTGTGGCGGGGGGCGTTGACGATCACTTGTGCCGAGGCGTTGCAGAAGCGTAGTATCCGCCGTTGGTGTGTGGATGGGAGTCCTGCGTAGAGTGCAGTGGCGTAGTCCAGTCAGCTGCTGACGAGGGCCTGTGTCACTGTTCTACTTGTTTAAGTCGGGATCCACCAGTAGATCCGGCGGAGCGTGCGTAGGGTGTCGTAGCAGGAGGAGGAGACGCCGTTGAGTTGCTTGGACATGGAGAGGGAGGATGCGAGGATCAATCCTAGGTTGCGTGCGTGTTTTGTGGGTGTCGGTGATGTCCCCAGAGCGATTGGCCACCAGGAGTCGTCCCAGGCTGAGTGTGTGGTTTCCAGGATGAGGACCTCCGTCTTGTCCGAGTTCCAGTCGTCTATGGCCCTCAGACCCTCGTGGATGTGTGTCTTGGCGGTGTGAGGGTGCTTGGTGAGGGAGAGGATGCGCTGGGTGTCATCGGCATAGGAGATGTCTTAGAGGTTGTGGTGGCAGACCACTTGTGTGAGGGGGCCATGTGGATGTTGAACAGCGTCGGGCTGAGTGATGATCACTCACCCCTCACACAAGCACACACCCCCGGGGCAGCCAAGGGAGTCACACACTCTCACAATTGACATGTGACACAACAAGATCAAGCCTCAGCCAAAAAAGCATCCAAGGCCAAATGCGACATGTCAAAGACCATGGATAACCTTTCAATCTGTCCCCTGCAACATACCCATCCAAAAGTGAACATTGATGTGAATGCTAGGCACATACAACTACCTGGAGGAACTGTGGCAACCTGAACATGTATGAAACATGGATGTCGCATGAAAATGCATTAACATTGTCTCCCTCTCACACACAGGGCAACGTCATGGATCTCCCCCCAACACTGGGGGGGGGAACAATCACAGGCCCAGGCTCGGCAGGAAGGTGATCCCACCGGCAGCGACGACTCTCAGCACTCTGTGGATGACCCCAACCAACCTAGACCCTCTGGTGCCCCAGCCCCTGCAGCACCTGCATCAGGTACATCTGTGCCAACCACCACCCCCATTCTTGCCACATCCCAGGAGACACCCAGGAGCCCTGCCCGCACAGAACAACTGAGCCAGTCTGACCTGGAGGGACAAGGTTCTCCGGCCACCCAGGAGGAGGCAGACAACCCTGCAAATGCCATCCCTCAGGGGTCCGGTAGACCTGATGTGCCCACAACGGCAGGCCAGGCTCGTGTCGGCAGGGGTGGTGGGAGTGGAGGCAGGCGGAGGCGCGAACCTGACCAGCCAGCCGAGGGAACCGGTATGTCACACATACGCCACATCTTGGAGACATACTGGCGTGACACCAGGGGCATCAGCCAGGTAGTGGGGACCCTCAAAGAGATTAAGAACCAGCAGGCCGAGCAACACGCCTGTCAACAACAACACCAAGGACAGATGGAGGCAAGACTGGCTGAGCTCCTGGCGGTGCAAACGGACATAAGCCGTTCACTCCATCGGATCGCCGACAACATGGGCAACCCTCCCTGTGCCCCCAGGCGAAGACCAGCACCAGCCACAGGGAGGGAGGAGGAGGAGGATTCATCCGACGGAGCGTCCCAAGCATCGTCAAGGCATGCATCGGAGGGTCCCCCGAGGAAGGTGGGTTGTCCACGGAAAAGACCGTGAGAGGCAGCGGACCATCCACATCTCCCAGGTCACCTGGCCTGGCACCTGGCCCTCTGGCGCAACAGCAGCACCTCATCCAATGACATTCTTTGCCACATGGACTTGCTGGTCACAGTCTGACCAATGATGACCAACACTGTGGTCTGGACTCTGATGACTCCAACTTGCAAGGATGCCATCTCCCCCTGTGAACTTTGGATTCCATGCACACTGTATAGCACCTATTTGTCCACACTAAACAGGCCCCCCACCGAGAATAAATCTCTTTTTCTACAATTACATGTTGCACTCATTTTGCATGAGTACACAACCTACGTGTGGGGAAATGTCAAACTAGGCATGAGTGTTGAACTAACTCCAGCCATCCATACCCTGGAATCTGAGTCTGGGACAGGACACACATGGGTCACAATGTATCATACTATACAGACATGGAGCACAATACTCACCCATGATGGCCTCAAGCTGCTGGATGGGGCATGCATTACTGTGCGGACAGACCAATTGGGAAGAGTATCCTGAAGGCTTAGAGGTCATGGCTCATGTGGATGTTGCCGGGGAGGGAGTAGCAGGTATGTCTTGCCAGGTGGGAGAACTATGTCCAGCATGCTGGAGTACGGTGGATGTGAAGAATGGTGGCCAGGGCAAGGTTGGATGCACGGAGTTGGCACAACGGGGTCTCGGATGACAGACGGCCAAGGTTGGTGTGGGGTCTGGGGTTGTGTCCTGCCTCCTGAGTGTGGGTGAGGAGTCTGAAGGTCATCCTGCAGCACCCAGTGATACATTGCAGCTATCTCTGGTGGACGGTGAGGTGGCTGGGGCGCGGGATGTTGAAGCTGAGGTGTGCACATGCAGCCTGGATGTGGACTGGTTTCCCGGGTGTTAGGATGTACTTGCTCCGTAGAGGGCGGGGCAGTAGTTGACACGGCTGGTGTTGTGCTCCTGGGGTATGGTCTGTCTTTCCCTGGAGTGGATCTATCTGTGGATCATGTGCATCATGCAGAGGGTGTTGCACCCTGAGGTACAGATGCTGGTGATTAGCATGGTAAATGTGAGTGACAATTCCATGATGCACACCATCTTGTGTGCGTGGCCACTGGGTGTATGTGCAGGGCTCTTGCGGGTGGGACACAAGCAGTTGAGCCACCTGTAAGGGGACAATCCTCAGATGATTACCTCAGTCCTGTACAAGTTGAACCTCAGGTGGCTGATGTTCAGCCATCCATCAATGGATCACATGCCTTCTTTAATGTTGGAACTGTCAATGGCTGCGTCTTTGGTGAGGGTGAGGAGCACCTGGCTGTCAATGGCATACGAGCTGATGAAGAGGTGCTGTGTGCATGTGATGCCGGTGAGTGAGACCTGGACACATTGAGGATTGACACGCTGAGAGATGATACCTGGGCCATGTGCCAGATTATGCCACTATACTACATGCTGAAGGCATGAGTCCCACTCCCATGGCCTTGCTGGTGTACGGAGCCGGTGGGGAGTAGGAGGGACATTACCTGGTTGCTGTGACAGGGCCTGGAAGGTGGGGCAGCGCTGTGTAGGCATTTGGAGTTGCACAATCATCATGCAAAGGTGTTGTGTGTGCGTCTAGGGTATGGCTGAGAGCAGGCGGTAGCTCCTTGGATGGACAATGCTTGGAGGGTGGCTGCAACATCAGACTGTAGTGTGATGTGGGTCATGTAAGGACAAGAGGTTCGTGCAATGTGCACGTTGCATGTGCTTAAGGTCCAGCCTTTGGCACCGCGTGGGCGCAACAGTGGCACAGACAAGCTCATGCCAGACAAATGAATGGGTGGAGGGAGGAAGGGAGGAGCATCTTTGAGGTGTGTGTGTTGCCGAATCTGTAAACTCTCAGTGCCCTCGCTGCAGGGGCTGCAGCAGCAGGCGGCATGACATGGAAACTATGCCACTAGTTGCACACAAAGACAAGGATGTCAGAAAGGACTACTGCAAGAGGCGTATGTAAAGGAAGAGTGTCTGGTTCCCCATGGCACACCCAGAGACAATGGATGCACAATCCCCAAAGATGACTGACACCGGATCATTAAACTGAAGGACGAGCTGCGCACAGGATACACACCCTCAGCAGGTGTTGACGGTCTGTTGTGGCAACCAACATGCCCAAATACATACACAACCATGGACATCATGCACAATGGATATTCTAATCCCTGAAGAACTGCATGCATGTTGCTAAACTACACATAGACTCATATGCCCAATCTTTGACAACTATGCCAGAGATGCCGCATGCAAAGTGGCAAGAGACCAGCATTGACAGAGATGAGGCACCTTGGAGGGTGTGGTACACCTTTATTACTCAGGTTCACACCTAGGGAAATGCATCAATAGGAACAGACTCACAGGTCATTTGGCAGAACATGTGGGACCTACACTGGACACCCCCTTGACAACACAGATGCTGTAAATCCATTGAACTGGCACACAAGTGAAGTGTGTGAGCCAAACACCCCCTGCTGCACACGGAGGGGCTTCAATTCCCCATTTATCCTCTCATGGGGATGTCCTACACTATGTCCACCCGTAGCATCCCGTATGTTTCAGAGGGAAGTTGTACACACATTGATGCCTTCATCAGAATCCACTGTCCCATCACAGATGTCTGCTACGAAGGGTGACTATCAATACATGGGATTCATGCAACATGTCATATGCCCCATGGTGAGTCGACATGTATGTATAGTAACACAACATGCACAGGAGCAGTGCCCACACATTTCAAACACCTACCAACACCAAAATGCCGTGCAGCAATCCTTAACCAAATAGACTTTTCCCCATGTCCGTGCATGGGACGCTGATTCAGCACACGTTGCAATACTCATGAGGAATAGCGGGAGCCCAATGATGACACGAGCAGACAGCATGCCAAACAACCTGGGGATGACAGACACACAAGAAGTCAGGGAAGAGATTGTCATCCGCATGCATGGTAATTTACTCTACAGGAATAAGTCTGTCACCATGCTATATTACAATTGAGTGTCTAAGCTAAAATGTGTGGAAGGACATCATCACGCGAGTGACACATCTGAACACACATCTAAGTCACTTAGCATACAGTCAGCTGGACACACACATTGCAACACATGCCACACAAGGCTCCAGCCATGCACACTCAGACCCATGGACTCACCATTATGATAAGAAGTTGCGTATGAGCTGACTCCGGATGTCGTCCTCCTCCTCCTCCTCATCGTCACTTGCCTCGTGACCAAGCCCTTCATCCTCCACGGGTGGATGTTCCTGCTCATCCGGATCCAGGATGAGTGGCACAGCCTTCTCCACTGCCATGTTGTGCAGCATGCAGCCCACAAGGAAGATCTTGCAGGCCTTCACCGGTGCATATGGGAGGGACCCGCCTGTCTTGTGAAGGCACCGGAATCTGCTCTTCAGGAGGCCAAACGTCCTCTCAATCACTCGCCTGATCTGCCCATGTGCATTGTTGTAACAGTGATCTGCAGCTGTTCTGGGGTTGCGGAGGGGTGTCATCAGCCATGGCATGTTGGGATAGCCAGAGTCCCCTACATGGAAACATCATGTGAAGAAGTGGGTCTGGAGATGCCGTAAGATAATAAAATAGCGCTAAACAGAGGACAAACAGAGTCTACCCACCAACAAGACATGCTCGTTCATTGTGCAGCCCCAGCATCATGTCTGGCACCCTGCTACGCCTCATGATGTAGGCATCGTGTGCTGACCCTGGAAAACGTGCACAGACATGGGAAATCAGCATGTTAGCAAGACACACCCCAAGGGCATTTATAGAGTGGTAATGTTTACGGTTGCGATAGGCCACCTCCTGTGCCTGTGGTGGTACCAAAGCCACATGTGTCCCACCAATAGGCCCTATGACATGGGGCATCCCTCCCAGGGCATAGAACTCACCCTTGACACCTGTCAACTGCTCACGAGTTGGAAAATGGATAAATTCATCCAGGTGCTCCAACATGGCTTCTAAAAAATCATGCAGGACGCGGCTGAACATGGTCTGTGACATGCCACCCACATCAGCTATGGTGAATTGAAACGTACCGGTGGCAAAAAAATGTAGGGCTGCCATCACCTTCATCTTGGGGGTCAGCGCAGTAGGATACCTGTGTCGCGGTTGGAGGTGTTGTTCAAGCTTTGCGGTCAAGTCCTCAATCAACTGTTGCGAGAAGCGGTAACGTCTTATGCAGTCACGTTCCCTCATGGCAGCTAAGTCTGGCATTGGTCAGGGGAGAGGCGGTGCCCTGCAGATAATTGGAAGGAAGAACGAAGAGTGAGTACCTAACAACATCAATGTCAATGAACTGAGCACATGCTCAACTGCTACTACACATCAGCTAAATACAGAGTCAGGTCTGTGCTACACATCCAGGACACGTATGGCAGCCAGGTGATACTCCTACGACAAGCCAGCTA
This sequence comes from Triturus cristatus, assembly GCF_964204655.1. Lineage (NCBI taxonomy): Eukaryota > Metazoa > Chordata > Amphibia > Caudata > Salamandridae > Triturus > Triturus cristatus. Next base: position 447,232,638 of record NC_140584.1, read on the forward strand.
CACCCGTTGATAGTCACGTTCTACATGACATGGCCCGGAACTAGCTGTGGGCCAGTGTAAGTGAACAGCCAGAGACATCACAGGAGTGACATACATCCACAAATCTGCATTGGAAGGATGTCATCTCATGCAGACTGCTGGCGGCAAGCTAGACGCACAGGTCACATGTCATTTGAAATGTACAGATCATACACATAGCGATGAAGGGGTACACGTGAAAAACGAAAACACAGACATGGATATGGCGCAGATATGTCCTCATGTCATAAAATCATCTTTGAAGCATCCAGACACACGTAACGTGTGAATCCACATGTGGCATGGTGTGCGTATATGTGTGCCATGCCCATCTACACACAGACACATGTTGGATGCAGCAACAGCAGATGCAGTTGACGGAACAACACCAGCAAGCTCATGGGAACACATGACACACACAGGACATGTTCACATTGGGGCATGCTGTTACTTAGATGTCAGGTGTTAGTGTCCCTGTCCCTGGCATCAGGGGACATTTGCGGGTGTTGGTGACTGTGCCATACCAGTGATGCAGTGCTTGACACGTTTGTACTACATGCACACATGTGCATTGTGGGAAGGGGAAGTGTGCCACATACTACCCCATCACACATGACATGTGTACACAGGTCATCACACATCTATTGTGCTAAAACATGAGGAGACATGTGCCACATCACTGCCTGACACACCTAGGCCCTGCACATGTAGGACTGGAATGACTATGACTTGATGTACAGCCGTACACGAGTCTGACACCTCCATTCCATTCGTGTGCGCCTCCTATCACCTGTGTAAGCTGTGAAGCGCACCGTACACACGCTCTGAGGGCGTGTGAACGGTCCGTATCATCACACTGTTGTTCCCGCCGGAGTACGGGTGTGTGTACGGACCGTACACACGTACGTGTACGACCAGTGTGTACACATACGTGTACGACAAGTGTGTACACCTACGTGTACATACTGGTCGTACACCTACGTTTACACACTGGTCGTACACGTACGTGTACGCCCTGGTAGTCCACGTACATGTACGCACTGGTCATACACGTACATGTACGCACTGGTCATACACGTACGTGTACGCCCTGGTAGTCCACGTATGTGTACACACTGGTAGTCCACGTACGTGTACGCCCTGGTAGTCCACATACGTGTACACACTGGTCGTACACCTACGTGTACACACTGGTCGTACACGTACGTGTACACCCTGGTAGTCCACGTACGTGTACACACTGGTCGTACACCTACGTGTACACACTGGTCGTACACGTACGTGTACGCCCTGGTAGTCCACATACGTGTACGCACTGGTAGTCCATGTACACACGTACGTGTATGCCCTGGTAGTCCACGTACGTGTACGCCCTGGTAGTCCACGTACGTGTACACACTGGTAGTCCACGTACGTGGACGACCAGTGTGTACACGTACGTGGACTACCAGTGTGTACATGTATGTGAACTACCAGGGCGTACACGTACGTGGACTACCAGGGCGTACACGTACGTGGACTACCAGTGCGTACACGTACGTCGACTACCAGTGTGTACACGTACGTCGACTACCAGGGCGTACACGTACGTGGACTACCAGTGTGTACACGTACGTGGATAACCAGGGCGTACACGTACGTGGACTACGAGTATGTATACGTACGTGTACGACCAGTGTGTACACTTACGTGTACGACCAGTGTGTACACGTACGTGGACTATCAGTGTGTACATGTACGTGGACTACCAGGGCGTACACGTACGTGTACGCCCTGGTAGTCCACGTACGTGTTCACACTGGTAGTCCATGTATGTGTATGCCCTGGTAGTCCACATACGTGTACACACTGGTCGTACACGTATGTGTACGCCCTGGTAGTCCACGTACGTGTACGCCCTGGTAGTCAACGTACGTGTACACACTGGTAGTCAACGTACGTGTACACACTGGTAGTCCACGTACGTGTACACACTGGTCGTACACGTAGGTGTACACACTGGTTGTACACGTACGTGGCTAACGCAATGTGCAACTGGTGCGGTAGGAGTACGTGTGAAACGCACTGTACCTGTGTGTGGATAGCTAAATTACATAGGGACACATGAGGGACAAGTATTGGGGCCTAAATGCATGCTGGTTGTCATGGATACCGATTTTCAAGTTCAAATTTTCTATCATGTGGCCTGGAATAGGCAGTTGGCAACTAAATACAATGTTGCAAAGTGGTTGTTGACTTCACATCATGCTCAAATTTTGAACCATGCAAAGGACCTTACTGGGGTATGTTTAAAGGGATTGGAGGAAACGTAGGATGCAAATGAGACTGACCAATCACTCTGTACTCCTGTAAATGAAACAGCCCAGCAAGGCAGATATAAGTCAGCCAGAACCCATGAGAGGGCACTTGCCTGCACTACCTTACACTCGACACCACTGCTGCTGCTTGTGATTCCTCTGGCACCATGTCAGGGACTGTGGAGAGGGCCCAGCCTTTCAGCCATGAGGAGAATGAGGCATTGCTTGATGTAATCCTCCCACAGTACCCCAGCCTGTATGGGAGACCAGGAGAGCAGGTGAGTGCTGACTCCACTAGATTTGACTGTGCCCCTTTTTTGTGACTGTCACTTCTGGCATTGTGTCCAGGTGTGACAGACATGCAATGTTATTTAGCGTGGGTCCCAAGGCAGGAATGGCTTTTGTCTCCCATGCAGAGCATGATGTAGTTCCTGTGTGCACTCCTCACTTGCATTATGCTTACTGTGACAATCACTGCATAGTGCATGGCACATTCAGCCTACCCAATCCTTATGCCGATTTTTGTCCTATTGTCCAGAGGTGATTCCCTGCCCCCCCCCCCCCGGTGTGACAGGTGACTGTACCCACAGATGTGTGTGAGTTGAGTGGAGCTGTGGTGAGAGTGTCCAAATGATGTTTACGCCCCCTGTACATTGATGTGTGTGAATGTTCCTTGTCATGTGGGTGAGTGTCTATGTGGAGTGTTGCACCCCAGCTGCATGGAGGAGGCAACAGCTCCACCCATCTGAGGGGTTTAAGTAAGCCGTGCAAAGTGTCTGACTTGCTGAGCTAGCACCACACCTGTGACACCCCACAGGCAAGTGGCACATGTGCAGAGTGAGGTTTGTAGCCGCTGTTGCCAATGGCAGGTGATTGATCTGTGCCTGTGTGCGTCTGTGTACTCTGCTGAAGTTGCGTCAGTGGCCTGGGGCATGTGACTGCTTTGAGGTGCTGTCCATCAGCCTGGTGTTGCATGTGATGCACAGCGTGTGCCATGATCATGGAGTGTGTTGCACCCCTCATGCCACCTGTGTACTTTCAATGCCATGTGCTGCTTTGGGGCTTCCACATAGGCTAATGTCCCTATGAGAAAGGTGTAATTGGTTGCCAGCATAATATGTCCTGTTCTAAATATCAAAGATGTTCAAATGTGTGTCTCTGTGACATGGAGCAGGTGTAGTGATGTTGTCTCACTTTGTCATCCTCACAGGTAACCACCTACGCCAAGGGGAAGATATGGAAGCAGGCCGTCAGGGCCGTGAGATCTGTGGAGGGTCGCAGTCGGCGCCTCGCCCAGGTGAGGAAATGCTAGCAGGACATCCGGTGCTGGACACGGAGGATCGCCCGGTGGCAGCTCAAAGACTCACCTCCACACAAGCACGGTGGGGGCCGACGACTGACCCAACAGATGAAGCGTGTACTGGCGGTGGTCTTCCCTGAGTTGGATAGGCGGTTACAGGAGTTGCAGCAGCAGGAAGGGGGTAGGTACATGTGTGTTTGTTGTGTGTCACCAGCTTTTGGAAGTGCTCAGTTGCCTGGATACACAGTGAGGGTTAATTTGTGCAGTGCATATCATGTTCCCCAAAGTCAAACGGGGCTGTTCCTCCTCCCTTCCTCTAAATGACATGTGTTCCCTGGTCTGTGTGTAATCACTATTGCACATGGTCATCTAGGCTGCCAGTTAATCCAAGTGCACATTGCTTTCTGCATCATGTGGGGGGGGGGTCTGAGTCATGTGTTGTTACCTTGCCTGTGTCCTTTCCTGTACAGTCATTTGGGTGTCAATGTTAGTTGGCACTGATGCTGAGTCTCAACATAGGAGTGTGAGTTTTCAAATGAACAGACTTGCAGCATGCATTAACAATGTTGTGGCCTCAGACATGATGTGCATGAGTGGGAGATATGCATAGTGCAGGGACGGTAGCTCAGGTTACAGTCAGATAATTCCAGGACAATGGAGCTGTGTTCCCACTACAGTCCCCTAAGACACCCTTGCCTCTGATTCATGTGTGTCATCCAACACTGTGCCCATTCTCTGTGTGTTCAGCATAGTTTGGCCTCTGTGGCATAGTTCCCTGCCCTGTACATGCTGACCCCATTTAGCTTGTGCATCTTTACACTGGGCAGTGCCTGTGTGTCTATGTACAACTATCTGTTGATGGTTGTTGGTCACAAATATGTGTTGGCAGCCTCACAAGGTGATGTGGAGTACATGTAGGAAATCGTGATGCACATTGGAGTAAACCCATATTAAGAGGTGTCACTTCTTGATCTGTCTCAATCACATTGTCTCAGGTATGGGGGGTTTGTACGGGCAAGGCCTACATGTCCAAACCTTATGTCTCCTTGCCGTGTCTGATCTGTGTGTGATAATTGTCTGGACAGGCACTCGACATGCAGTGACCCAGTCAGGTTTTGCTGGGTTTAATGTTTGTGCTTTGCAGCATGTGTCCAAAATGGAAATACATGGCTCATGCACATCCATTTTTGCCACCAGTGTGTGGGTGAGATGCTACGTAGTTTGGTCTGTGTGTGCTGACATCTGTGTGGACATTCTTTCTTGCCATGAGGGTGTCTCCTCAGTGCAGGTGCTCCTTATCCAGACACATTGCAGGCCCATTAGCTAATGCATTGTCCTGTGTTTGGACATGTGTGCCACTCCACATGACAGGCAGTGGGTCAGATGTGTTGCCAACTGTGTCACCATGGTACGGATGGCCATGTGACAGGTGGCATGATTCAAGTTTTCAGTCAATAAGTATTGTACCTTGGCACTCACTACACTTGTCAACATGTCTCCATTTTTCCTATGCTTCTTTTTGCTAGTTGGTTGTGAAGGACAATAATGTGCCTGCATGACAGATGTCTCCCAGGGAAGTGCAAAACAAAGTCCTTTTACACTTTCCGTGGACACGCAGGCACATTTCACTGGAAGGCACAGTTTGATTACCACTTGTCTTCCGAATATACATATCCATGTTCACACAGTGTGTTTGGATGTGTGTAAGTCCTTGGTTGTTGCTGATACGAACTTACGAGTGTCAAGTCATCCAGACCACCGTGGTGCCATGTATATGTACTTACTGATTCCCCATTTCTTATTTACAGTGGCTTTTTGGAATTCGGCTGCCAGCTCATACAATGACTGTGTAAAAGTGATTTTGTGTGCACATCATTGTGTGACTTCTGTCATGCAGGCAGATGTGTCTTCTGTTCACAAAGTGGCACATTCACACATTCTAAATATGTACATTGTGTAAAGTGTTGTGAGTCCCAAGGGATTGCAATGTTTTTGGCTATGGTTTCCTAAGTACTCACAGGTCTCAGAGTGTGGGGACACCTTCAGTATTGAGGTGTGTTATTTGGCCTTGGGTGCCCCAATACTGTTTCATTCACAGTGATCAAGAGGTGACATGGATTCATATTCTTGCTGTGCTCAACTGTCCCCAGACACTAGCTTCTCAGTATAATTCGATATCAAGTTATTTGCTGTTGTGTCATGATCTCCATTGTTTCCAAGTGTCATGGTGGGTCAACCAACTGGGGAGTGCAGGGTTACATATGTGCGGACTATTCTAGATGTTACTCATGATGCATTTCCTGATATGCATTGTGACATTTTAATTGGGACTCATGTGTCTGTTGTATACAGGTGACTGATTATTTTCTGTCTCTTCACCTTGCCCACAGCATCATCGGAGGACACCGAGGGAGACACCTGCACGGACGTGGAGGAGGGAACCAGCACCGCTGCCACCACTGCTGCGGAGTCTGCGGGAGCAAGTGGCACGGAGGGCGAGGGGAGTCAGGCGGAGGACCTGTCTGATGACAACACTGACTATGACGCAGACGGGTCCGATGCTGAACTCCTCCAGGGGGCGGAGGCTGCTACGACACCTGGCAGCAGCACTACATCTGTCACCGCCCCCTCCATTCCCATCACCGCCCTCCCAGTTGCTCCGGTCCCTTCTGTCGGTGCTAGGCAACACTGTGTCTCCTTCGTGCCAGGCACCGCACCCCCTGCCCCTGTCCCCCCTGCTGCCCTCACTGCAGAGTCTGTGGACATTCTGCATCAGTTGCAGGTTGGACAAACATCGCTGCTAAATGTCCTCCATGGCCAGACCCGAATGATAACACAGATGGTGTCGTACATGGAGGGCATGTCATCAGCGATGTCTGACCAACGGATGTTGCTGAGGTCCATGGACTCTTCACTGACGGCAGCAGTGAATCTCCTGCAGCGCTTCATCCCCCCCTACCCCTGCACCATCCACACTTCCCACTCCCATACCTGTCCCAAGCACACACAGACATTCACAAGCACGCACCCCACCAGACACAGCCAGCACACCACCACGTAAGGGCAAGTGCACTCCTCCTGGCACGCACACTCAGGGGATGAGGGCACACCCACTGGGTCTGGGGCACACAGGCATACATGCAGCCACAGTCCGAGGCCGCATGGCGCACTAACCAGTCACTCCAAAGGCACTCCCCTCGGCTCCCTTACCACACATCCAGAGAAAGAGGCCTACTTGGCTGTGCTGGGCCTCAGCCCCTCTGTCTCTCCAGCCCGCAAACGGGAACGGCACTCCACGGGTAGGGGAGTTGAGCCCCCCCCTTTCCCCCTCTCCCCCAGTAGCGCTGCACCCCATCACTCCGACCCCCCCTCCTCCTTTGAAGCTGTGTTGTCTTCGGCGGAAGGGGAGACGCTTGACTACTTGGCAGCAGTGTGCAGCGCCGAGCTGACCTCCACCTTTGGCGCTGCCCCACCCCCTGTGGTGGAGGCATCCGTCCCTGCACCCACCACACCTACCCTTCCACCTCCTGTCCCTGCGGTGCCTGGTCCTTCCCCCACATGATGCCCCCCCCCCCAGTCAAGGAACCTGAGGGTTCTAATGTGCAGGCAAGCTAGGGGAGACGTGTGGCCATGTATCCCCCCCAAGGACTTCAGATCTGGACTGGCCATGTGCCTTTGTTAATAGTGTCGTTAACTACTTTTTCATGTAATGCTGAATAAAGCCTTTTATTTTCCGTTTGAACACATTTGCATTTCAGGTATTGATGTGGGTGCTGATGGTCCCGGAGTTGGGGTGGTGGTAATGTGTCAGGAGAAAGTTGTCGTCTGATGCTAATGGGGTGGACCATGGTATCTGCCTGCCATCACAATGTCTCTCCAAAGTATATTTGGTCGTGTGTGCTATTTGTGTTTGTAGACATTGTCATAAGGACTGTACCTTCCTCTGTGGCACCTGACATCTACACTGCAGGGAGTTGCACTTTTGTAGTGCTGACCTGTGTCTATATTTCCTTTGTTGGTGACGGATCCCTTCAACTATGGCCATACCTGCTCAGAAATGTCTCCGGCTGCATCCTCTGTGCCATCCTTGCTAGTCACTGTACTTGTTGTGTATTGAGTATGTTGTCATGCCTTAATGGCGACAATCAGCATTTTCCACACTATGCATGTGTGTTATCCCAGCCTAGCACACATTTGGTACTTGTTCTGCAGGGTATTTGAGCACCTGACTGACAATTGTGGGCATTGTATCTGTGGGAAGTCCACCCTATTCCTTCCGTGAGAGGCAACATCTTGGTGGCTGTCCCGGCACCTGTACATTCCTATCAGTCCTGGGATGTGCGTGACAGTGTGTGTTCCCTTTGGCTCTCTTAGTTTAGTGGGCATTGACATAAGTATACAGTCTTGTGGCATGATCTCTGTGTGTGTATCGTGCTGCATCCGCCAGGGGTGGGTATGCATGTGTCATTTGTCCTCACACCCACATGTGTTGTGTCATGCAGTGGGGGAAGGACATCCATCCTCATGGGAGTGGGACACTGCTGTCAGTGATGTGTTGTTATGAAACTATCAACATAGTCGAACATTAGGGATGCGTACATACACCCATGGAGTTGTGCTGATCTGATCATGATGTACACACACCCATGACTCTGTCCACTGCTGGGAGTCCTCTGCACCCACCCCTCACATGTCTCTGTCCACTGCTGGGAGTCCTCTGCACCCACCCCTCACATGTCTCTGTCCACTGCTGGGAGTGATGGGACCCACCCCTCACATGTCTCTGTCCACTGCTGGTATTCCTCTGCACCCACCCCTCACATGTCTCTGGCCACTGCTGGGAGTGATCTGCACCCACCCCTCACATGTCTGTCCACTGCTGGGAGTGATATGCACCCACACACATATGTCTGTCCACTGCTGGGAGTCCTCTGCACCCACTCCTCACATGTCTCTGGCCACTGCTGGGAGTGATCTGCACCCACCCCTCACATGTCTGTCCACTGCTGGGAGTGATATGCACCCACACACATATGTCTGGGCACTGCTGGGAGTCCTCTGCACCCACCCCTCACATGTCTCTGTCCACTGCTGGGAGTGATATGCACCCACACACATATGTCTGTCCACTGCTGGGAGTCCTCTGCACCCACCCCTCACATGTCTCTGGCCACTGCTGGGAGTGATCTGCACCCACCCCTCACATGTCTGTCCACTGCTGGGAGTGATCTGCACCCACCCCTCATATGTCTGGGCACTGCTGGGAGTCCTCTGCACCCACCCCTCACATGTCTCTGTCCACTGCTGGGAGTGCTATGCACCCACACACATATGTCTGTCCACTGCTGGGAGTCCTCTGCACCCACCCCTCACATGTATCTGTCCACTGCTGGGAGTGATATGCTCCCACCCCTCATATGTCTGGGCACTGCTGGGAGTCCTCTGCACCCACCCCTCACACGTCTCTGTCCACTGCTGGAAGTGATATGCACCCACCCCTCATATGTCTGTCCACTGCTTGGAGTCCTCTGCACCCACCCCTCACATGTCTCTGGCCACTGCTGGGAGTCATATACACCCACCGCTCACATGTCTGTCCACTGCTGGGAGTGATCTGCACCCACCCCTCACATGTCTCTGGCCACTGCTGGGAGTCATATACACCCACCCCTCACATGTCTGTCCACTGCTGGGAGTGAGATGCACCCAGACACATTTGTCTGTTCACTGCTGGGAGTCCTCTGCACCCACCCCTCACATATCTCTGTCCACTGCTGGGAGTGATCTGCACCCACCACTCACATGTCTGCCCACTGCTGGGAGTGATATGCACCCACCCCTCATATGTCTGGGCACTGCTGGGAGTCCTCTGCACCCACCCCTCACATGTCTCTGTCCACTGCTGGGAGTGATAGGCACACACCCCTCACATGTCGCAGTCCACTGCTGGGAGTGATATGCATCCACCCCTCACATGTCTATGTCCACTGCTGGGACTCCTTGGCAGACACACACCCACCCACCCGCACCCTTGGTGCTGTACACTGCTGTCCTGGCCATGTACACACCCCAATATACTGCTTATATGCTGCACCAGGCCCTAAGCCAACATTCGTGGCATGTGTACGCCTTGTATCACTAATGTACTGGTGCCCTAGAGGTACGGGTGATGCGGTCCGTACACACGCTCTGAGGGTGTGGGTACAGCCCGTACCACCATTGGAGTGGTGATGTAGGGGTACGCGTGGTACGGGCCGTACCCATGCTCTGAGTGCGTGGGTACGGCCCGTACCACCATTGGAGTGGTGATGTAGGGGTACGTTAGATTGGGTTTGCTAGAGCGCAGCTCTAGAGCTTGTTCTCTTTGTTTATATGTACCTATGACCAGGGGAAACTAACGAACACTCTAGCTTCCTCCTCTTTCTCTCCAATTTGTTATTTGTCATTAAACTATACAACACTGGGTAAAATGGACGCCGTTGCTCAAATGGACGCCAAATTGTCTGGATGCAATCCATAAATGCTCCATTTTTAATGATCTAGTGATAAGCACCGTAGAAACGAAATCAATGTTGATATCTCCCCGATGACCACGTTTTTCAAAGCCCTGCTTCCTAGACAGGACAAGACTTTCAAGGATGAAGTTGTGTTGTTACAGCATTGTTACCTACTCAAACAGTACTCTGAAGGGACGAATTTACAGGATGCAGCAGAGTGCCAGAGATTATTGGTATGCCAATGGCATACACTACTTCTTGGCAAGCACTTTGAAACTTGCCAATGAAGCCAAAATACATTCAATGTTAATGAACGCTCTGATATTTCCGAGATATTAACTTTAGTAAAGGGTACGTATTATGGAAGGGATTTTTAGGCCTTTATGAAGGGTTCTTCATGGTGGCACTAAGATTAGATTTGGGACTCTGGAGGTTATCAGCACAAATCCCTGTGGGGAGGAGGTGGAAAAGTGATGGGGAAGGGTTACCGCTCCAATACATATGGGAAGCTGGTAGAAAATATGGCAGGCACTAGTAGGTAGTTATAGTTAGGACATAGTTTCCATAGACAAAGCATTTTTTGTTTTGCTAATAACTTTGGTGCAGTTTGAGGAATCTTCACAACAGTGTACAACTCACTTCAGCTGCTGTCTGGAAGGTTTTGGGGTGTTTCGTCAAGTATAGAGCCAAGAAAAAAGGGGGTTCCCAAAACGTGTTTTCTCTGTGCAATGTCACATTGGGATTTTAAACATGACTACAGTCTGAACCTCTGGAGTGGTAATGCCTTTTGTATTAAGAGGGAGGGAGGTGCACGCGTCCCCTCTCCCCAGTCCCGGCCATTTTCAGAAATGGGCCCCCCTCCAAGGCCGATTTCAGCCCTGGGAACCCCATCCCCCGGGGCCTGGCCTTCAAACAAATGTGGGGCAGAGGGGCCGCACATTACCCCTTCTTGGGCCATGTTTGGCCACGTGTGGCCCCTTCCCCATTTAAAAAGACGGCTAAGCCCCGGGGACATATTGTGTTTGCTCGTGCTTTGCGGGAGCAATTTTAAAGCTCCTGCCAAGCGAGAGCAAACACTAAGCCTGCTGGGAGCGGACTTTCATCTCTTTCCCTGCTTGCACTGAAGCGGGCAGGGAAACAGATGAAAAAATTGCTCCCGCCGGCAGGGAGCAGCATTATTTACTGCTCCCTGTGGGCGGGAGCAATGCATTCTCTCGTAGGAGACTGGGAGCTGTGAGGGCATTGAGTTGGGGCTTTGCCCACGGCCTCCAAAGAAAATAAAAGGAAGTGGGTGCCTTGGGTGTCCTTAAGGGCACCCTCCCATTATTTGCCAGGCCCCACAGATGGGGTACCTGGAACCGACATTGGCCGAGAAGCAGGAGCTGCGCGGCTTCCCTCCCCGTTCAAAAAATTGTCTGGGCCCCAGGAAATGGGGCTATAACTCATGCACTTGTCATGAACTGCTAATTTTCACAAATATTGGGGGTCACCATTCACCAGCAGCCGGGACTGGGAGACGCATGGGCGCCACTGCGGAGAGACCTCGAGACCGGCCCCCATAGGGTAGGTGACCTCCGGTGTGAGCCGGGCGCTGAGAGCGGGGTGGAGCTCAAGCGACATGCGGGGACTGTGTCAATCTCTCGGCGTGGGCGGCGATGGCCTGCCCCGGGCTCAGGTACCCAATTCCGGAATTCCTGCGGGCAGTTTGCCGGGAAGGCTTGAAAGTGGGCGGCCTGCCGGACGAGCAGATTGGAGGAGGGGTGAGCTTGGCAGCTAAGGGGAGCAAGTGGCCCACTGTGAGTGCACACAGGGAACAGGAAAGAAATCTGCCTAACCTGCAGGGGTGGCGAATCAATCGGTTCGCCCTGCTCCTTTGGCCTGCTCTGTCATCTGTTGCCCTCCTGTCGTGGCGAGCCTGGGGTGGAGCACGCCACTCCACAGTCGACACTCAGCGGCGGGTCGACCGCCACAACCGCTGGATGGCAAGGACTGCAAAGAGCAACCCTTGGTAGGGCGCGACCCGGTGGGGAACCCCATAAGAAGAACTGGTGGTGAAGGGGGGACCTATGCACAGAAGATCATTGAACATCGCCTAAAGGCGCGGGTTTAACCCCTCGGTGCCTGAGGCCTGGTGTGTCCTGAGTCCTCCCACCCACTGGCACTGTCGCAAATCTGAACAAAACACCCCCTCAAGCTGCAATGCCAGGAAGCGGAGACCTGGATAAGGACAAGGCCTGCTCGTGCCCACCACTGTCGAGCTGGAGTGAGGCGGGCCTGCAATCAGAATAACACGAAGATTCTCGGCACAGGAGGGCATACACCTTGACCAAACATCCTGGCGCAACAGCCGTTACACAACTTCGGTAATCATGGGCAAGCAGGACGCCAAACAGCTCAAGCTCTCCTTCAAGAGCAGATGCTCCACGAAACAGGGAGACCCCGACACCCAAGGGGGGGCACCCGAAGGAGAATACACACAGAACGGCGATATTAAAGAATTGCTGATAAATATGAGGTCCAGCTTAAAAGCCATCAACGCCAAATTAGATACACTCACCACCAGGCTCGGCCAGATGAAGCACAGGGTGGATAAACACGATGATCGAATAGACCAAGCTGAGGCGCGCATCCCAGAAGCTGAAGATGCCCAAGCTAAAACTAAAGAGCGCCTGCTTCGAAAGGATGAATTCCTGGAGCTCATCAAGCAAAAAATGAAGATTCGGAATCCAGATTGTGACGCATCTATCTCTGTATGACTGGTATTCCTGAATCCACTGCCATCCCCAACACAATGGAGGCTCTTGTCGAAACCCTCCTGCGAGATCTATTTCCTGAAGCGTTGTCCCCTCTGTTCATAGTGGAGCCTGTGCACCGCTCCCTTGGGTCCAGGCTTCCCCTGTGGGAGCCCCGGCGCTTACCATCATTGCTTGGCTGTTGAACTACAAGGACAGAGACACTGCATTACATCTGGCGCACAAAAAGCAACACCTATCTTACCAGGGAAACCGCATCTCGCTGTATCCGGATTTTACCACCGCGTTACAGGGTACCAGAAGGGAATTTCTTCCTGCCAAGAAAGTGCTTAAACAGGCTAAAATTCCCTGTGCTCTGCTCTACCCTGCCAAACTTCGCATCATGAAAAATGGAGCACCGCATTTCTTCACCGTCGCCAAGGAGGCCCTCCAGTTTGCCAAGAACCTTGCCAACAATCAGACCCCACCGCCGGGGTCACTGTAGCCCGCATAAGACACATCCCTCGACACGAATGATTGATTTCCCAAGGACGGGGTCCAATGCAAAAACAGGGCGGATCACTTGGAACAGCAACTCCATGGCAAGCGCCACAGATAAGTGACTGGGTGGGGTGCTGTCCAGGGGTTAATCAGCCCGGGTTGAATTACTCTAATACCTTTTGCCACAAGAGGTACTGTCACATTGGGCTGCAGCCCATCCGATCACCCACTCTAAATGGTGGGGTAGACTACCTGGTCCTGCTCCAAACCCAGGGATTTATCCTGCGTTATTGATCATCACCATTTTGGGAGGTACGGGTGGGGGGAGGGGTGTTCTACTCAACCAAGTTGAGGGGTTGGTGTGGGCGGGGCGGTAGGGTTGTAAAACCAATACATAGTCTGTTTTGTAGAATTAAGCATGTTATGTATATATATAGAGATAGTTTAGTGCAAGGACGTTTTTAGGGTTTAAGGGTGGTTGAGGGTTTTGGGTGGCCAGGGTATTTTTTGGGTTTAGGGTGGGTAAGAGTATTGGGGTGGCAAAGATGTTTTATGGTTTAGAGTGGGTAAGGGTGTTTGGATAGCTCGGTATTTTTATGATTTAGGATAGGTGAGGGTATTTGTTTTTAGGGTGCGTTGGGGTATTTGGGTGGCAATGGTATTTTTCCGGTTTAGGGTGGGGAAGGGTACTTGGGTAGTAAGGATGATTTTAGGGTGTGTAAGGGTATTTAGGTAGCAAGGGTCCTTTTAGTGTTTAGGGTGGGTGAGGGTATTTGGGTACTGAGGGTATTTTAGGGTTTATCTTCAGTAAGGGTATTTGGGTAACAAGGGTATTTTTAGGGTTTATCTTCAGTAAGGGTGTTTGGGCAGCAAGGGTATTTTTAGGGTTTAGGATGGGTGAGGGTACTTGGGTGGCAAGGGTATTTTTAGGGTTTAGGGTAGGTAAGGGTATTTGGGTGGCAAAAGTATTTTTAGGGTTTCAGGTGGGTTTGGATATTTAGGTGGCAAGGGTATCTTTCAGCTTTAGGGTGGGTTATGGTATTTGGGTGTCAAGGGTACTTTTAAGGTTTAGAGTGGGTAGGGTATTTGGGTGGCAAGGGTAATTTTAGGGTTTTAGGGTGGGTTAGGGTAATTGTGGTGGCAAGGGTATTTTTAAGATTTATGGTGGGTAAGGGTATTTGGGTGGCAAAGGTGTTTTAAGGGTGTAAGCTGAATAAGAGTATTTGGGTGGCAAGGGTATTTTTAAGGTTTGGGGTGGGTGAGGGTTTAGGGGTTGGGGTCATTAAGGTTACACTAAGTCAATATTTTCAGGGTTGGAATGGCCTATATGGCAATCGAGCAGTGCCTGATGGGCTGACCTGACAGGTCAGTGGGTGGGCCAGACGTTTGTCTGTTTGTGGCCCTGATTTTAAAACAAGCTTTGCCTGCAGCAAGCTCAAATCAATGCAGTCTTGCAAACTTAGCAAAACACTTACACAGCGTGTCTTTAGAAATTCAAAACGTACCCAATGTCCAAACATGGGCCACTGATTCCCTTTTATTTCAGTGTCTGGGTCTTTTTTCTGTCCCAGTCCGATCTTGCATATTTTAGTAGGTGAAACGAAATGAGATGTACGTTTCACATGAGAAAGGAAAGAAAATGAGTAGGAAGAAGTCTATTACTCAACGAGTTATGGTTCAAAGTGCCCTGTAACTAGAGTCACGCCATATAAATCTGTAACTACCTAAACTCAGTGGGTCCAGTAGAGCAGGTGCAGCTCAGTTGCTCAATTCATCAAGTAGAGAAATGAAAAGACAATAGTACACCATCCCCACAGCGCCATTATCCCTTCCATTCCAGTGGTCAGATTATCAAGGCAGTCAGTCATTTAAGGGAAAGCACACCACTAATCTCATTTTAAGCACAGATTGTGTCTGCCCTATCATCACCATCTTAACGTTCTAATAAATTCAGTTAAAGAAAACTGGTTTAGCGACAATCTGGTTCGTAGGTAAAGAGTGGTAGAAAGAATAACATATGAGCGTGCAGCTATTAGGTGGTATCAAAAGACCTGGCTGCCTAAGGATCATGTTTGATCAGACTCCAAATTTGGAGGAAAAAGAGCAATACTTCTAATCTACGCCTCTGATAATGAAACATCTTAACTTTCAACTCCACACAGACAGAAAAAGTACCATCAGAGGCACTCTCACCTACAGACCACCAGGACCACACCTCAGCTTCTGCAACACCATTCCTGACCTCATTGCCCGATCGCCATCGACTTTGATCACGACATCTTCCTAGGGAATCTTATCTTCCACCTCGATGACCACAGTGACACCAACACAACAAACCTCTTGGAAAGCATGTAGAACATCAGACTCAAGCAACTTGTCACAACCCTACCCATATTGCAGGACACACACTCGACCCTATTTTCACGTCCAGCAACAGAGTCAAGTACAACCACGTCTCATAGCTCAACTGGACCGGCCATTACAGAGTCCAATTAACCATCTCAGGACCTACACCTTACCCCCCAGCTCCAAGCGTAGAAAGTGGAAAAATATATTAGAAGACCACTGGAACAAGGCTCTCAACTCCCACCCCCGGCCACAACATCCATCCCAGAACAGGCTGTGGAGAACTTCTCCCAGTGGATCACTGAAGGCGCCTACACAATCGCCCCGCTAAAGTAGCCAAATCCAAAGGACCTTCCATAAGAACCATCTGGTTCACTGCGGAGCTGAAATCCTCCAAATGCAACTACCAGCAACTAGAAATGAAGTGGCGCACC
Organism: Triturus cristatus; assembly: GCF_964204655.1. NCBI lineage: Eukaryota > Metazoa > Chordata > Amphibia > Caudata > Salamandridae > Triturus > Triturus cristatus. The sequence continues at coordinate 447,248,763 of NC_140584.1, forward strand.
AGCAAATAGACAAGAGACCATAACATCTTCAAGACAGCACTCAAGCATTACCACCACCTCCTGAAATAAACAAAGAGTGCACTAGCAGACCACATAGAAGCTAGCTCAAACCACAGCAAGGAGCTCTTGGTCAGCATGAAGGAGTTCTCCAGCCCTGCAGCCTCCAGAAACAGCATCACCTCTCCCAAAAACTGTGTGACACCCTTGTGGACTCCTTCCACGACAAGATCTCTGCCATTTAAGATGACTTCAAACCCCAACCCACTGCTGCTGAAACCTGGATCTGTCAACTGCCTTTGACACCATCTTCCATCTCGTCCTGATCTACAGACTCCACCACATCGCAATCCAGGGAGACGTCCTCAAATGTATCACCTTATACTTCACAGGAAGAACCAGAAAATCGGTCTCCCACCATTCTCCTCGGAACCCAAGAAGATCATCTGTGGCGTCCCCAAAGGATCGCCCCTCATCCCCACCCTCTTCAATACGTACATGACACCCTGGCAACCCCCATCAGACTGACTCAACATAATCTCATCGCTCCAGCAATTCAGGAAAGGACTCTAGACCTGACTGTTTGGATGAACAGATCGTCATGAAGCGAGCAGCAAATCGAGCAACTTAAGATCCTTACGGGTGATTTGCTGCGCTTTACAAATCCTTGGTTGCTTGATTGATACCAAATGTTAGTCTCTGGTGGCATAGATAGTTAATTCTGGTTCACTGGACCATATCACAAACATAGTGATAATCTAATTCAAGATACATTTCTGCCACAGTTTTGGGCTGACTGGGTTCTGAAATAGTTGAAGAGCTGGGGCAGCGCTATTTTACCACCTTAGACAATGGTAAATAGATATTTGTCACTGGAACATTAAGGGCCAGATGTACTAAAGTTTTTTGTGGGCACAAATGGGTTCTAGATCCGTTTCCGACCGCAAAAAACATGTGGCACATGTACTAATCCTATTTTGCGAGTCGCAAATCAAAATAGGATGAGCGACTATTAGTAAGGGGCGATCCAAGGTCATCCCTTCCTAAGAGCGACTCCTGAAGCTATGTATGACTGTTTTGCAACCGCAATTGCGGTCGCAAAATAGTCACAGTTTACCACCCTTCACAGAAGGGTGGTAAATCACTCACACTTCCCCTTTGTGAGTGGCTCTCAAAATATTTTTTACGGGCAGGCAGTGGTCCCAGGGACCACTGCCTGCCCTTTAAAAATAAATCTGAAAAGTTTCATTTTTATTTTTTAAATGCATCCCGTTTCCCTTTAAGGAAAACGGGCTGCATTTAAGAGGAAAACAAACTGCTTTATTTAAAAGCAGTCCCAGACATGGTGGTCTACTGACCCCAGCAGGCCACCATCCCTGGGAGTACCAGCCAATCCCAATGGGGTCGCAAATTGCGATAGCCTCATTAATATGCATGAGGCATGCAATTTGCGACCCCATTGGGAATCGCAAACAGTGTCTCAGTCACTGTTGTGCATCCCAATTTGCGAGTCGCAAATTGCAAGTCGCAAATGCGACACAATTTGCGAGTCGCGAATTGGTGGGTCTACATCTGGTCCTAAATGAAAGTGCTGCTTTCAGTTGGAAATGCAGAAGGATTTGTTGACACCTCTAAAGTGAACAACCAAATGTAACACAACACAGAGTAACAGAACAATACAACTAAAACTTCACAAGGCACATCAAAAGTCAAAACAGAACACAACACTTGCCCCACAATACAAAGCCACAACAACACAATGCACAGGGCTGGTCCAAGGATTTGTGGGGTCCCAGGCAGATAAGGAACATGCAATGCCCCTCTAAGATGTGACCATTTCCAATATCCACAAGTCACTCCAGTCACTCCCCAGGTGCCTAACCAAATACTTTTGGTCTTCCAACATCCAATGCAAAGATCTGCCTCTCTGAACCTACTGGCTAACTACTCGCAAAAGCTCAGTGTTTGGCAGATAGCTTCATACTCATTGATGTACTCTATGGAATGCCCTCTTGCTTCTCAGCTGTTCTCCACCCAACAGCCCCATTTCTTCCCCTCATTCCCCCTTCAGTATGCCGATTCTAACTGTGCTCCTAAAAAGCAGCCATTTCCTTAGGCCTCGCTGTCACTTCCTGAGGTTTGGGTTTATTTGTTGTAGGGGGAAGCGCATATCATACCGTGCTTGCCCTTGCCGGGCCATTGTCATTCTGCATATGATAACAAGCAGGCTGGCTATATGAGCATGGTCAGAATGACTCTGTGTTCACCAGCGCCAAGGCTGTAGCATCCTTTTGGGTTGTTCACCAGGGGCCAAGCCAGTCCAAGAAAGGAGCTTGTTTATCCACACTAATAGAAAAGTCATCTCACCAAGTGGCCCGGCCAATTAAATATAAATTCTCTCTCTTTCCTACTTGAATCTAGCCCCTTCCTTGGGTCTCGCAGCACTTTATTGCATGGTGAACTACTGTCCATTATCATTTTGAAGGACACTTTGCACACACTGAGATATTGTAAGACGTTTGTTGGGTATTGGGCGACTAGAAGTCCCAGAACACATTTTTGTTGTTTCATTCCATTATCAACTGATTTAAATCAGTCTCTTTTAAAAGACAGACGCTGGCTGGATAAGATGCTTACCAAGTATGATTAAAGTGACATACTGTATTTGACTTTCATAATCTTTATTACCTCCAGGAGTAAGTGCTGACTGCTCTTTTTTGCCATTGTTGGAGAGACAAGTTTCTAAAAGGAATAACTCTTAAACAAATTTGCCGCTACAGACGACATCCGCGCCGTCCTCAACCGAGGTGAGAATGCTGCCCTCATGCTTCTGGACATCTCAGCCGCCATCGACACCATCTCCCACCACACCGTCCGTGCAAGACACCACGATCCCGGCATCCGCGATAAAGCCCTAGAATTTATCACCTCCTTTCTCACCGACCCAAACGCAGTCAGACTTACACTGTTCAATTCAGAATCCACAGAGATCAGTTGCATAGTGCCTCATGGATCCTACCTGAGCTCCACCCTCTTCAATATCTACATGGCCCCGCTTGTAGCCATCGTCAAAAGTCACGTACTCAACATTGTCTCCTATTCCAATTACACCCAGTGGATTCTCTCCCTCAGAGACAAACCCACAGGCATCAAGAACAACTTACATAACGGTATGAAGGTAGTCGCCACCTGGATGAAGGACAGCTGCCTCTAGCTTAACTCATACAAGACCAAAGTCCTCATCCTGTGCTGCTCCCCCTTTGCCTGGGACGACTCTTGGTGGCTCATAGTGCTCAGAATCTCCCCCACACCCACGGACCACGCACAAAACCTCGGCATCATCCTGGACTCCTCACTCTCAATGACCTGCCAAATCATCGCGGTTTTGTCCTCCTGCTTCCACACGCTCTGCCTTCTTGGTAAGATCTTCAAGTGGATCCCCACAAGTCCAGGAAAACGGTCACCCATGCACTCGTCAGCAGCAGACTCAACTACTGCAACGCTCTACACCGGCACCACTAAGAAACTCCCCCAAAAAATGCATACCACCCAGAAAGCCTCAGCCAGACTCATCCTGAACATCCCACGCAGCAATCACATCACTGGCCACCTGAGAGGGGAGACAGCGTTTACAACGCAGTCATTACATTGCAGTTCCTTTGTTAGAACGCAATGCCTTTACAACTCAAGTCATTAGATCAACTTGCTGTAGGGGGCGCTCTATTATAAAGAATAGTATAATTTACTATTCCAACATCTTCCCTACTGTTGCGCAGGCTGGAGTTGGAATAGTAAATTATACTATTCCAAAGTCCAGCGCACCCCCTACCGCAAGTCGATCTAATGACTTGTGTTGTAAAGGTATCGGGTTCTAACAACGCGGTTGTGTAACGACGGCGTTGTAGGGGAACGCGATGAAATAGCATGCGATGTAACATGCTATAGAGACCTTTACTGGCTTCCTGTCAACAAAAGAATCACATTCACGCTTCTCACGCACGCCTACAAAGCCCTCCACAACTCCAGACAAGCATACCTCAACCATCGCCTCTCCTTCTACACTCCCACCAACCATCTGCGCTCCGCCCAACTGACCCTGGCCCCCATCCCAGGATCTGCAAGACTACGGCTGGAGGGAGATACTTCTCCTACCTCACTGCAAGGACCTGGAACTCCATACCTCTGCACCTCAAGCAATCATCATCGCTGCCGCAATTCAGGAAGGACCTCAAGACCTGTCTCTTAAACTGAACCCCAAACCCCCCTCTCGCCCTCACTCAGCGCCTTGAAACCCTCATGGCTGAGTAGTCACGCTTTACAAGATTACTGATTGATTGATTGATTGTGTATTAAAGAAATTTGCTTTTTTGAATTTGGATGATGCCCGCCTTCTTTTCTTCCATCCTAGGTGATGGGACATGATTCTTTCCTTTGTTGTGAGCCCTGCTGAAGAACCTGCTTTCCATTCATTGAGGGGCAGGGCTCATGTCACGCTTAATGCCCTTCAAGTGCCCCTCTAATCGCTGTTATGCAGATGCAGTGATTAGATTCCTGAAGCCCTTTCAGCCCATAGCTGCAAAGCCCAGGTGAGGGAGCCCCCTAACTTGAACTATACATTTCTTCACCACTGCTATTCCCTGGCCCTTGTTGTAACACAATAGGTTTTTGAAAGGCAGTGTAGGACCCTTTGCTGTCAGCAGGAGCAGGACCCTGGGCAGCTGCCCACACTACTCACACCTAGCGCTGGCCCTGACAATGCAACTTATTTTGGCACTTATTTACAAGCCCCTTGCACTGCCAGTACCTCACTTTTTCCCATATTGAAAGTGACGCGGCTGCGGCGGCACACGGGGCTATTAAATAAGCCCTTTGGTTTCTGAACAACGAGAGTCCTAGAAGACGTGTTTTATATACTTTGCCAAAGTGCACAAGATCCTCAATAATCCCTCAAGGTAGACCCATCCTTTCTGGATGTGGTTACATTCTGGAAAAAGATTCATTTTTTCATACAGGACTTTGTACCACAGCAAGAAAACTTTGTGAGGGACAGTACATATATGGTTAACCTGATTGAGGGCATGCCCTTTAATGCGGACACTGACCTACTGGTGACGTTGGATATCGCTTTGCTTTATGCAAATATAACTCAGGAAGATAGTATATCTATAATTGAAAACCTGATGAATACACGAGCAATGCAAGTGCATACAGATGCTATCATCTCCCTCTTGCACACTGCATTACATTATAACTATTTCAAATATGACAATCAATTCTATCAGCAATGCTCTGGGACTTAAATAGGGGGAATTTTTGCTTCCAATCTAGCACATATTTATGTGGATGATTTGGAGCAAAAATATGTGTTATCTAGTAACAACAGGTACCGGTCCAACATTTTGTGTTGGAAACACTATATAGACGATGTCTTTACAATTTGGTGTGGTGCAGAAAAGGATTTCCAGTATTTTGTATACTATCAGTATTAGATGCAGAAGCATCTCCAATTCACTTACTCCATGCATAAGTCGGAGATTGCATTTTTAGATTTGACCACCAAACACAGTGAGGCAAACTGTATAATAACCTCTATAAAAAGCCAATGGAGAGGAATACTTTGTTAGCCTTTGACAGTTACCATTTAAGAGCACTCAGGGATGGTCTCCCGTTTGGTCGGTTTCAGCGTCCCTGCAGAAACTGTTCGCATAAAGAAGATTATTTCAAAAATGCAAATATACTAGAAGATAAACTGTTTTCTAGGGGCGACCACAAAAGAGTTGTCAAGACTGCAATGAAGCGGGCGTGGTACTGCCCAGGAGAGGAGATACTCAGTTTGACCATCAAGACACCGTTAGAGAAGCTTGTGTGGTGTAACTACCTTCAGTCCACACATGAATAGGATTCGCAAATTGGTGACCACACACTGGCACATTTTGAAAAGTGTGGATGACAATTTACAACTGCCTATGTTTGCCTATAAGAGAGGGAAGAGTACTGGGGGGAGACCCTGTGCAGCTTTACCGGCCTGGGGTGAGGCTGAGCCCCCTTGCTTCTGTGACCAGGCATGGAGACCGCAGGGACAGCTTGGCAAGGGCACCTCCCTAAAGGTGCCCACACTCTGAACACTGATACCACTCAACCGGCTGGGAAGGAGTGAAAGCCGCTCTGCCAACCAGTGATTGCCCTGAGCTGACCCGGGCTGGTGACTGGGTGGCAGTGCTGCTCTGTGGCTGTTTGAGGCCCCTGAGGACAAGGACAAACCTTCCAATGCCATGAGGGAGATGAGCCTGCTTACTGTGCACTACAGGGGCCTGGGCCCCATTGTGACAGTCTAGCATACCAGGGCCCTGCTGGACGCAGAGACAGCCCATTCTTCATGCACGTTGGTGACCATCTGTGACCATCTGGCCTGTAAACATAGACCACAGATTGTCCTACCTGGTGACCCTGAGCACTTTCGCTCCTCCCACCAGAGACTGCCATCCGTAATAACCACGAGTTGGATGGCAATGGGAAAGCCAAGGGTCAGAAAAACTGGGGCGCAGGCGGGTGCATCTGAGCCGACGTTGATGATGGAGGGGGATTGAGCGGACGCTATGATACCTCCTATGTAAATGCAATTTGATAAAATCCTGACAGCTATCGCAGATACCAAAACCACACTGCAACAATACACCAGTGCTGTCTCTGTGGGCCTGTTGATTGCAGATCACAGCAAACACAAGGAGATGATTGACGAAGCGCGGAAACCTTTCAGATACTCACTCCCAGTCACGGATCTGGGTTGAATCCATCATCCTTCTTTAGCTCACTTTGCCACCCCAGTTGAGACACAGTCATATGCAAATCAGTCTTGACCCTGTGCAGATCAAAACAAATCAGTAGGTAGGGTGAAGGAGGTGGAGTCGGGGATCAAAGAACGGCACAACTGCACAACTGTATCTGGTCTGGCAGGTCTCAACTCTGACAGATGAGGTACGCACCCTGGAAAATCGTTCTGAAGATGCAGAGGTCCGCGGCAGATGGAGCATATATGGGCGGTAGCCTCCCAGAGGTGACAGAGGGAGATGATATGGTGGTCTACCTAGAGAACTGTGTGAGGCATGAAGTTGCACCGAAGAAATTGACACCCTTCTTTGCACGTGAGCGTGATCACAGGGTCCAGGCCAGACTGCCAGCCCCTGGAAGACCACCCCGCCCAGTGGTGGCTAACCATCCTCTATATTAGAGACCGAGATGTCTTATTGCAATGAGCCCGGAAGGATGGGCCATATCACGTTGGAAGTGGGCAGGTCTCCCTGTTTTCGGACTACACTGTTGCAGTACAAACTAAGAGAGCGTCATTCTTGGAGGTGAAAGGGCGCTGAGAGAAGAGGGGCTGCAGTAGTCCCTCATGTTCTCTGCCAAGCTGAAGATTATGCTGGATGGGAAAACCCATTTCTGTGAGGAGCCTCAGGAAGCGTGGGACTGGCTGGGGACCTGCAAGTCTAGATTGGCCCCTTCAGCCCACCAGCAGGAGTCTTGATAGAGTAAGAGGAAATGTAGAAAAAGAACCCGAAGCCCCAAGAGTAGGAGTGCACTGCGAAAACCTACTAGGGCACAGACAGAGCAGGAGAGGGCCGAGGCACTCCTGGCGGGTGCAGACATTGCTACTCTGGCGGGTTTGAAGGCAAGGTGTTGCTCCTCACCTGGAAAACAAGCCAAGGACTCGGAGACAGAGAGATCGTTAGTGGAGGAGGAGAGTCTACCCGTGGTGACCCCGCAGTCTGCTGATGATCTGAATTGACCAGTGCATGTTGCATGTGAGGAGCTGTTGAGACCGCTGTCTCTGACTTCATTCTTGGAAGACGCTCTGCGGGACACTAGAGACAGAATTGATCATAAACTTTAACCCGCATATTGGGCAGTGACCGCTCCACGCTGCTGCGCATGGGAGTGTAGAAAGGCTGGATATCGTTTACTTGAGAGGACGGTGTGCAAACAGTTCCTGTATCATGGGATGGTGACTTCCGCTTCTCCCTGTGGATACGCAATCGGTGGGCAGGAGCAGGCAATAAATTGTTGGCTTGCCTCTGCCTGCCCTTACCACTTGACACCACCTAGGAGTCAGGTGGAACTTTACTAATGACTTTGTTTTCTGGTTGTAAAGTGTTTGGATGGACAACTGTTGCTGTTCTGCCCTGGGATTGGGGAGTTCAGTGTTGGGGAATGTATTAATATTTCTGTTTGTCTGGGGGACCTGGGTGGGGTGGATGGGTGAAATGGTTTTCAGCCTGGTCTGAACAACTGTGGACAACAACACAGGTGACGTTATTTTCATGGCTAATTGAAACCAAGATTTTAAATGCATGACCTGGAATGTCCAGGGGATGGGGTCTGTGGCCAAATGGCAAAATATACATCGGTACCTCTGGCGCAGGGGAGTACAAATTGCCATGCTTGAGGAGAGAGGAGACCCATCTTACCAGGGTGGAGGTTAGGCACCTAAGCCGTAGATGACGTGGCAAATTATATGCCACATTGTTCTCTGCATATGCGTGACGGGCACTGATATGGGTTAGAGCCGGGACCCCTTTTGAGCTCATACACTCATTAATCAAAAAGACAGGTCAGTACGTTTGGGTGAGAGGCAGATTACTGGGAAAGGAGATCACATTGTTGTGCAGCTGCACACCTAATCCTGATCAATTGGCATTCTTCCTCTCATTGTCAGCGAACATGGGACAAATGCTGGGTGGAGATCTGTTAATGGGTGGTGTTTTTAACTGTGTTATGGATGTGATCTTGGATCGTTCCACTCCCCGTCTGCCAGGAGCCCTGGCTCACAGATTAACGAATAGTTTCAGTGACTGGGCGCAACATTGGGGATTGACAACTACTCCTACTTCTCGCACATCTATGCCCTCCATACTCAACTAGACACATACTCGAAGAGGTTGAGCCAATATGCCACCTTTACTGATTATCTGGGGGGGCACACTCTCGGACCACAGCCCCCTCCTTCTGGGGTTTCAGCCAATTGATGACTGACCAGTGATTCTTTTATGGCAGCACAAGGAGTCCTTTCAATCAATCAATCATCACTGATTATTTTGCACACCATCAGGGATTGCCATCGTCCTCCCTGACTGAAAGTGAAGCATTCCAAATAGTGGTCCACTGTCACTGTATGAGCTACTCAGTCGGTATTAGCAGGGAACTCAATGAAGAATTGTCCACCCTGGACACAACATTGCACAAGTTAGACGGTGCCTTGGGAGGAGATCCCAATAAACATAGTAGGCTGAGGGAGAGAAAAGAACAGTATAATACAGTCTTGGAATGATTGATATGCCACAACTACAAACATTACATAGCTAGAGCACATGCAGAAGAGGGTAGTGTGGGAAGCTGGCTCTGTATATACTATACCCAAGTATGGTACTGTGCACAGAGTCCAGTGGAACCCCTAAGGTTGGCAGAGGTAAAAGTAGATAATACCTTACTCTCTATTTGTGGTAGTGTGAGTGAGCAGTATGGCTTTATCAGAGGGTAGTGTTAAGCATTTATTGTACACACTCAGGCAAGAAATGGTGTCACACACTCAAAAGACTGAACTCAGACCAATTTCTAGATCCAAGCCAGGCCTGGTGCAGGTGGTAAGTGAAATAATACTTTGCAGGTATATTGCAGTTGAAATAAAATTGCTATGCAGTTGGATGCAATTGGTTTGTTTACAGGTAAATCAACAGTAAAAATACTTTACAGTTACTTATGAGATTACTGTGTACATTACTTTGCAGATTACTTTTTAAGTTACTTTTTCTACTCAGTGCGATATGCCTAGATATCACACTAGAACATTTCCTAGAGATAAGGTAAGTAATTCAGTTTTTGTACATTTTCAGTTTTTCAAGGTTTCATAGAAACCAACTCCACTCTTAGAAGAATTTTCAAAGAAAAGCAGTCAATGCAATCCTATGGGAGGAAATGAAGTTATCGGTTTACAGGTAAGTACTTGGTTGTGGGAGTTGGTTTTCTGGGGTTAGAACCGGGGTTCCCCCAGGGTCAAGAATGCGTTCTCAAAGCACCCTCCGCGGCACTAGGGCCGCCCGGTGCAGAGGGCTGAGGTCCAATGTTATCTAGTGGGGGATAGGGGGCCTCCAGTTGATGGCTGCTCACGAGCAGGCCACAAGGTTGTGGGAGCAAAGCTCCTGGACTTAAGCTCAGGGCAAAGGGGGATCCAGTTTAGCACACAAGGTGAACCCCCAGCGACACAGGAGCGGCCGAGTGCAGGGTGCTGTTTTGGCATCGGGTGCCCTGTTGTTTGCAATGGGAGTTGCCACTTTTGAATTTTGGCTGCAGGCTTGGTCCAAGAAGAAGTCTGGGAGGAACCAACAGCGGAGCAGGTAAGTTGGAGGGCTTGGGGGCGTAGGTGTACCTCGGGTTCTCTTCTCCAAGGCGCAGGGCGGCTGGATGCAGGTGTGTCTTTTGAGGTCGCATTTCACCCTGCCGGGCCACTCTGTGTTCGGGGGGGGGGGGTCTCCGTGCAAAGGGCGCAGGAGATATAGGGGAGTCTTGGAGGGATCAACCCACGGTGGACTCATACTCTGGGGTGCTGGGAGACCTGCTGACACTTGTGGCCCACCCGGATTCAGGCTGTAGGCGTCGGGTGCAGTGGTGGTTCCAGGCGCTGGGTTTCTTTGTCCTCAGCAGGCTCAGAGTCTGTCTTGGGAGTTTATTTTAAACAGGGCTGCTGTTCACAGGAGATCCGGTCTTTGTTGAAGGCAGTCAGTCCTCCCAGGGTTCTGGAGGTCACTGTCTGCAGGAAAAGGTGACTTTTGGCACAGGATCTCTGGAAACTGCAGACGGGCCAAGTCAGTTCTTCTCTGCTGTCTCCTCTGCTGGGTTTCTTCTTTCATCCTCCTTCGTAGGTTGCGGGAATCTGCCTTCTTGGTTCAGGGCCCAATACAGTATTTAGGGGGCATTTTAGGGGTCTCGAGGTCGATAGCCAATGGGCTACTGACCTTAGGGTGACTACACCCTTGGTGTGCTCACCCCAGTGGGCGAGTGGGCACAATCCCTAATACTGATTGGAGAGTGCCTGCCATCTGCAAGATAGCGGGAACTGAAGAGTGGGCTTCAACTCGCCACCCCCACCTGAGGGGAGGGGTGGGGTTCAATCAATCGATCATAGCATTTGTAAAGCGCACTACATACCCGTGAGGGTCTCAAGGCACTGGGGGGGGTGAGGGGGGAGAGTGAACGAGTGCAACTACTGCTTGAAGAGCCAGGTCTTGAGGAGTCTTCTGAAGGTCAGCAGGTCTTGGGTCTGCCATAGGTGGATGGGGAGGGTGTTCCAGGTCTAGGCGGCGGGGTGGGAGAAGGATCTGCTGTCGGAGGTTGCTCTTCGGATGCGGGGGACAGTGGCGAGGGCGTGGTCAGCGGAGCTGGTGGGTGGGGGTGTAGAAGCTGAGTCGGCTGTTGAGGTACGCTGGCCTGGTGTTGTGGAGTGCTTTGTGTGCGTGGGTGAGGAGCTTGAAGGTTATCCTCTTGTTGACAGGGAGCCAGTGCAGGTCTCTCAGGTGGGGTGTGATGTGGTTGCGGCGAGGAATGTCGAGGATCAGGCGTGCGGAGGTATTCTGGATGCGTTGGAGCCGTTGCAGGAGTTTGGCCAAGGCTCCTGCATAGAGGGCGTTTAAGTTGTCCAGTCTGCTGCTGACGAGGGCCTGGGTGACCGTCCTTCTCGTTTCAGTGGGGATCCACTTGTAGATCCTGCGGAGCATGCAGAGGATGTTGAAGCAGGAGGAGGAGACGGCGTTGACCTGCTTCGTCATGGAGAGGGTGGAGTCGAAGATGACCCCTAGGTTGCGTGCATGGTCAGTGGGTGTTGGAGCTGTTCCTAGTGCGGTCGGCCACCAGGAGTCGTCCCAGGCCGAGGGGGTGGAACCGAGGATGAGGACCTCCGTCTTGTCCGAGTTGAGCTTCAGTCGGCTGTTTCTCATCCAGTCGGCGACGGCCTTCATTCCTTCGTGGAGGTTGGTTTTGGCGGTGTGGGGGTCCTTGGTGAGGGAGAGGATCAGCTGGTTGTCATCGGCGTAAGAGATGATGTTGAGGTCGTGCAGTCGGGCGACATGGGCAAGCGGTGCCATGTAGATGTTGAAAAGCGTTGGGCTGAGGGATGAGCCCTGAGGTACACCGCAGATGATCTCGGTGCTTCGGAGCGGAAGGGGGGGGGGGGGAGGCAGACGCTCGGTATTCTGCCGGAGAGGAAGGAGGTGGTCCAGTCCAGGGCCTTCTCTAGGATCCCGGCGTCGAGGAGGCGTATTCGTAGTGTGCGGTGGCAGACCGCGTCGAAGGCTGCCGACAGGTGCAGGAGGATGAGGGCCGCGGTTTCTCCGTTGACTAGCGTGGTCCTGATGTCATCGGTGGCGGCGATGAGGGCCGTTTCGGTGCTGTGGTTGCTGCGGAACCCAGACTGGGACGGGTCCAGGATGCTGTTCTCCTCGAGGTAGCTGGTCAGTTGTTTGTTGATGGCTTTCTCGATGACCTTCGCCGGGATCGGGAGCAGGGAGATGGGTTGGTCGTTCTTGAGGTCCTTGGCAGAGGTGGGCACATCTTCTGGGCTGTTCTACTTTTTCCCGCCTGTCTTCCAGCCAAAAACGTGGGGGGACAGGAAGGGGACCTGCTCCTGATAGCAGGAGAGGCTGGGGGTCATGCTACAAAGGCAGCAAGGCCTTTGGAGCTCTCCTGCCACAGATGGCTCTTCCTGACTTGGGGGAGGTTTGAACACCTCCTCCCAGGAAAGACTTCGTTTCTGGGCTCAGGGAGAAAAGGCTCCCACCCCAGGGGTCCAAAACAAGTCTTGTGGCTGGCTGGCTGGCTGGCTGGTGACTTCCAGTCAGGGAACCCACCAGAGGCTGATCGTTTTTCAGGGGGCATCTCAAGGATTCCCTCTGAGTGCATGGTATAATAAATCCCACACTGGCATCAGTGTGGGTTTATTATTTGGTTGAGAAGTTTGATACCAAACTTCCCAGAATTCAGTTAAGCCATTATGGTGCTGTGGAGTTCGTAATGACAAACTCCCAGACCATATATTCTTTATGGCTTTACTGCAGTGACAATGTCAATGAATGGACTTAGACACTGTAGGGGTACAGTGCTCATGCAAATGTACCCTCACGAGTGGTATAGTGCACCCAGCTAGAGGAGTGTCTTACCTATACCACAGGCAGTGAGTTGCAGGCATGGCACACAGGAATGTGGACCACTTAGAGTGGCACAATAGGTGCTGCAGCCCTTAGAGGTCTTCCCTGGTCACAGTGCCCTTGATACCCATGGTACCTTTTACAAGGGACTGACATGTGGCCAGAAAGGTGCCAATTGGGGTGCATAGGTACAGTTTTGGGATAGAACGCAGACCCTGCGTGTGGTGCCCTCAGGTCGCGGTGCAGGCAGCAGCTCGGTGAAGGTCGTCCAGCGGCGTCGGTGAGACCAGGGTTGCGGTGCGAAGTGAGGCGGTGCTCGTCACGGTGCTGGCAGGTCATGGTGCAAGCAGCAGCATCATCGTTGCTGAAGCGCTGTCGTCGGCTGACGAACTGTAGTTGATGGCGCCGGCGTCAGTAGGCCAAGGCTGTGGTGTGGGATGAGGACGGTGCATCGTGTAATTTACAAGCGGTGCCCTTAAAACACGGTGCAAGCAGCGGCGATGTCGGCGTGGAGCGTCGTCATTGGGGATGCCAAGGAGACAGTGTGAAGCGAGGCGGCACGAAGTGCAGTGCCCACAGGTTGCGGTGCAAGCAGCGGCTCGGTGGCAGCGTTAGGTGGCATCATCGGTGAGACCAGGGTTGCGGTGCAGCAGTGCCCTCTACGGTTCCTTCAGGACACGGAGTCGGCAGCGGCGTTGCAGACTGCGTCGGGTTGCTTTTCTTCTGTTGCAGCACAAAACACACAGTCCCCAGTGCTGATGGCAGAAGAGCTTGAAGTCTTTGGTGTTCCTGAGAACAGGGGGCAAGGTCTACCTCAAGCCCTTGGAGAAACTCAATAAAGATGTTTGTAGAAAGTTCAGTCCAGTCCTTGCACTGTCCAAGACAGAAGCAGCCACTGCAGGCCAACACAGCAAAGCACAAAGCAAAGTGGTAGTTCCTCCTCACAGCTTCTCCAGCTCATCTTCTTGGCAGTGTTCTTGGTCCAAAATAGTTCTAAAGTTAAGGGGTTTGGGCCTCCCTTTTTATAGCCCAAAATCCTTTGCTCTCTGGAGGCAGACAGTACCTGTGCCCAGCCAGAACCAGTTCTGTCCTCTCTGGTGCAGCTTCCTGGCAGGAGGTGGAGACGGCATCATCAGAGGCAGACCAGCCCATTCAGGTGAAAGGAAATCTCCTCCCCCTATTCTAAATGCAGCTCAGGTCTATTCAGCCCATCCCTGACCCAAATAGACTCTCTGGAGACACTGTTCCTCCCCAGCCCCTGTCATCCCCAAGCCAGGTAGTCAATCCACAAACCCAGCAGAGGCACACTAGATGGCTGAGCAAGAAAAAGCCTACTTTCTAAAAGTGTTTTTTTCAAACACTGAATGTAAAAATCACCTTCACTAAAAGATACATCTTTAGATTCTGAGTTCAAGCATACTTAACTTTATTTCTCTACCTTGTTCACAGGGGCAATTATGTTTATAAGATGTTATAAACAAACTTCCCATTCTCTCCTATGGGAACAGATAGACTTGCAATAGTGAAAAACGAAATTGGCAGTAATTCACTATGAGGACATGCCACACCCACCAGGGCATGTCCTACCTTTAACATACACTGCATCCTGTCCACAGGGGTACTTTGGGCCTACCTTAGGGGTGACTAACATGTAAGAAAAGGGAAGGTTAGGGCCTGGAAAGTGGGTGGACTTGCCAAGTCGACATGGCAGTACCAGACTGCACACAGGCTGTGCAATGGCAGGCCAGAGTTACATTTGCAGGCTGCTTGTGTGGGTGGCACAACTCATGCTGCGAGCCCACTAGAAGCATTTGATTTACTTGCCCTGGGCACACGCAGTGCACTGCACTAGGGACTGACTAGTAAATCAAATCAACCAATCATGGAAACACCAATCCATAAAAATAATTTACAACAGGAGCACTTGCACTGTAACACTGAACAGCAGTGAGAAAGTGCGCAGAGGCACTGAGCCAGCAAAAACAGAGTCAAAACCGGGAGGTCAGAAAGCAAAAAGTCAGGGGAAACACACCAAAAGATGCAAAGTCTAGATAATGTCCCCTCCAGCTGAAAGTAGGGATAACTACCCAACCTCCTAGGAGTTCTCTTCACTAAGGCGGAAGAACCTGGACAGACCATCTGCATTGGAGTGTTCTGTGCCACGGCGGGGTTCCACTGTAAAGTCCATTCCCTCTAGGGAGATGGACCACCTCAACAGTTTTTGGTTCTCACCCCTCATTTGTATCAACCACCTGAGGGGTCTGTGGTCTGTCTGAACTCGGAAGTGCCCAGTGCCCAGACCACAGCAAAAGCTTCTCTTTCTATGGCACTCTACCTCTGTTCACCGGGGAGTAGTCTCCTGCTAAGGAAGAGTACAGGCCTGTCTAGGCCCTCTTCGTTCAGTTGTGAGTGCACCGCTCCCACGCCATGCTCTGAAGTGCTGGTCTGCACGACAAATTCCTTGGAGAAGTCGGGTGCCTTGAGCACGGGCGCCGTGCACATGGCGGCCTTCAGGGCATCAAAAGCTTTCTGGCAGTATTCAGTCCAGATCACCTTCTTGGGCTGCTTCATGGAAGTCAGCTCTGTTAAGGGGGCAACAATGGTGCCAAAGCCCTTAACAAACCTCCTGTAGTAACCGGGAAGACCTAAAAAGGCTCTTACCTCTGTCTGGGTCTTGGGGGATTCCCAAGCCAGAATGGTGTCAATCTTGGGCTGTAGGGGGCACCTCCTCGCTGCTTCCTACCTGGTGTCCCAAGTACACCACAGAACCCTGCCTGATCTGGCACTTACTGGCCTTGGTCGTGAGGCCTGCCCTGTGCAGAGCCCTCAACATTTCCCCAAGGTGCTGTAAGTGTTCTTCCCAGCTGGAACTGAACACTGCAATGTCATCTAGGTATACATCACTGAAATCCTCCAGTCCAGCCAACACCTGGTTGACCAACCTCTGAAAGGTGGCAGGCGCATTCTTCAACCCAAAGGGCATCACCCGGAACTGGTAATGTCCTTCTGGGGTTGAGAATGCTGACCTCTCATTGGCCCCATCGGTTAACGCAATCTGCCAGTACCCAGACGTCAAATCAAACGAGCTGAGGAACCTGGCAGCTCCCAACCGATCAATGAGCTCATCAGCTCTGGGGATAAGGTGTGTGTCAGTCCTGGTGATGGCATTGAGCCCACAGTAGTCCACACAAAACCGCAGTTCTGGAGTGGCACTGGGTTCAGCAGCGTTTGGGACCAAGACCACTGGACTGGCCCAAGGACTGATGGAGGGCTCGATCACCCCTAACGCCAACATCTTAGATACCTCCTCTTTGATGCTGGCCCTGACCCGGTCAGTCAACCTGTCAGTCAACCTGTAAATCTTGTGTTTTACAGGAGGGCTGTCACCAGTGTGCATGTCATGGGTACACCAGTGAGTAACACCTGGGGTCAGAGAGAATAGTGGGGCAAACTGTCCCAACAACTGGTGACAGTTGCTCTGCTGCTCTGGGGTCAGTGAAGGGGAGAGGACCACACCTTTCACTGACCCATCATGCTCCCTGGCGGACAGGAGGTCAGGGAGAGGCTCACCCTCCTCTTCCACCCCATCATCTGTCGCCAAGAGCATGTTCACTGTGGACCTCTCGAAGTGGGGCTCTAGGCGGTTCACGTGGAGGACCCTCAAAGGGTTCCTGTGAGTCTGCAAATCCACCAGGTTGGGGACATCACTTTTGCACTCCACCACCTCAAAAGGCCCAGTCCACTTGTCCTGCAAGGCACAATGTTCCACTGGGCCCATGACCAACACTTTCTGCCAAGGATGAAATTCGACCAGAGTGGCATTCTTGTCATACCTCTTTTTCATTTCTTCCTGGCTGGCTTCCAGGTTCAACTGAGCGAGTTTCCTGAAGCGGGCAGTTTGGTTTCTGAAGGCCAGCATGTAACTAAACACATCCTGGGGAGTTTCTGGGAGCTGCCGCCCAGCCTTCCTTCACCAAACTCAGAGGTCCTCTCAGAGGGTGGCCATACAGGAGCTCAGAGGGACTGAACCCACGAGACTTCTGAGGCACCTCCCTGTATGCAAAGAGAAGGCATGGCAAGAGGATGTCCCACTTACACCTCATGGGTTCTGTTAGACCCTTAATTATGCCTAGGCTGTCTGGTTTTAGGTTTAAACCTATAATAACTGATAAAACCCCACCGAAAGGAAAATAGCCATCACTGGGGTAAACATATAAACACTGAAAAAACACCTTTGCAACCACAAACTAAGTGTCATTCAAAGAAAGGGAAAGATGAGTGAAAGAGACATTTCTATTTCATCCTGAAGGGATCAATACAATGTAACTTTGTTATGCAAGGTAGCATCAAAAAAGACTGGGCTAACTTTATTCTGCTTGAGTTTTGTTGTTTAGGGATGTCACTAAAACATTGTCTCTTCTTCCTTCTGCTTTTTAAGGTTGTGTGGTCTTTGATCTAAAGATGCAGTGTTTAGAAGAATGTTTTAGGTCTTATTTAGTTATTTTATAAACTGTAGAGAATCTGGAAATATCAAAATCATATTTGATATTTTGGTTACATTTAGCTGGTTTCATGAGAATCTTTCTTAATTTGTACCATCACATTTACCCACAGACAGAGAATGAGTGAAATCCTTTGATGCATCAGCCCCCTTCTCTAGTGAGTCATTGTTGATTGCAAGTGAATTGCCAAACACCCCAAGCTTTAAACAATCAATGCAAGATGTAGTGACAGGTATATGTGAAAAAAAAAATGTTGTCACCAAGCATCTGAGATAGTGGTGAAAACATAACACCAGACGTTTGGTAAAAATGGAACGCAGTGTCGCTTGGAATTCTGCTGAAAAAAGTTCCTACCAAGTTCAATAAAGATTGTAGAGATATTGTTTCTATTTGCAGTAATTCAGTTACGTATGTCAAAATGTTGTATGATGGTCTGTCAAAATCGATACTTGAGCTGAAGTGCTTCTCTGTAAGAGATCCTTGTCACTTGCTAGATGGTATGCTGAAAGCATCTTTATAATCTTCACAGTTATTGAAGAATGCTATTGACTCTGTTGTTCATTCTGGTGCAGTAAAAATGTATTCATATACCTCATTAGTGCAGAAAGCAAGCAATAATTAAAATTAAATTAAAATTCCATTAACACCGGAAAAACACTGTTTCTGTTGTTTTTAATGGCGCGAAAATGTGTAACCACTGATAACCACTGTTGTTTAAAGGTATTGAAAAAACTGAAAAACCCCCACCAGAATTTACCAAAAATAGAAACTGAAAACAGGAAAGCTTAATTATGCCCTTCATGGTCTGGTTGAATCTCTCCACCAAACCGTTACCTTGCAGGTGGGAAGGCGTGGTGAACTTGTAGGTTACACTACGCTCCTCCCACAGGGAATTTCATATACTTGGATCTGATATTGGTTCCGCAGTCAGAAACCACCTCGTTGTGGGAAAGCCCACGCGGGGAAAGATCCCCATTAATGCCAGTCCCACCACTGGCCCCGTCATCCTGAGAAGGATTGCCTCCGGGTACCAGGTAGCATGGTCCACCAAGACCAGGATGTACCTGTTGCCCATGACTGTCTTGAGAGCCACCAGCCCTACAATGTCCATCCCTACCCGTTCAAAGGATATTCCAACAACTGGAAAAGGTTGGAGAGGAGCTTTGACCTTCTTCCCACTCTTACCACCTGCGTGGCAAGTTTGGCCCGACCTGCAATGTCCATCTAACTGCCTTCGCATTTGGGGCCTGAAGAAGTGGGTGACAAGCATGTCAAAGGTCTTGTCCCGCCCTAAATGTCCTGCCAAAGGCACGTCGTGAGCCAGACCCAGTAGGAAGGTTCTGAAGTGCTGAGGTACCGCCACCACACGGGCCGACTCAGGTCCAGCGACCTTAGGCTCGCTATACAGGAGACCGTTTTTCCAGTAGATCCAATGTGATCCAGACTGATTACCAGCTGCCTGGTCTGCAGCCTGCCACCACAGACCCTCCAGAGAAGGGCACTCCTTCTGCTGCCTGCAGAAATCTTCCCTTGTTGGACCATCTTCTTGCTGCAAATGGGTCAGCTTGGAGATGTCTCCCAGTTCAGCTACTTGCTACCCTGTAGGTGTTGTGGCGTCCCCCCTCAAGGTCAGCCTTCTCCCTGTCCGTGGGCACCTCAGGGGCCGGTTTGCCACGCCCCTTGCCCTTTCTCTTGGCAGGGACCTGGGCCACTGTTTCAGGCTCCATGTCCTTTTGATCACCCTTCCTGGCCGCCATTGACCGAGTGGACACACATGCCCAATGAGGCAACCCAAGCATCTCCAAGTGAGACTTGAGCTCAACAAGGACTGCTCCAGGTCGTTACCTAGCAGACAAACTACAGGCATGGTAGGGCTCACAACCACCCTCAAGGGACCTGAGACCCCCCATTTAAAGGGAACCTGTGCCACCATACACTGGTGCTCCGAGTTGTCTACAGCAACTACTTGGTGGAATGCCCCGGGGACTAACTGCTCCTCAGAGACCAGGTGACATCTGACTGAGGTCACACTGGCTCCAGTATCTCTGAGAGCCTCTACCCTTTTCCCATTGATGGTCACCCAGGTGGTATATTTCTTTGTGTTAGGGGCACCTGGATTCCTGGGACTATCTCACTGTCCCCTACTGAGACGAGGTTCATTTCTGTGGGATCCCTACCCTCCTGTGGGCACCCCTCCTCCCCAAGCACTACACTAGCCAACACCTTGGTCTGCCCACCGGTGGGTGGCTGTGTCCTCTTGGGACACTTGGGGTCCCCCTTCAAGTGACCCACCTGGTCATATGCAAAACACTTGCGGGGCCTGTCTCATAAGGCTTTCCTGAAGAGATCCCTTGTTTCTTATCTCCTGGGGAATGGGAACCTTTACCCTGAGTGTTAGTTTGGGGCCCTTTAGAGAACTCCTGTGCTTTACCCTTGTCCCCCCCCCACTTTTCTGCTGGGGAGCCTGCCCACCTTTGGCTGAGTCTACCCCAAACGCTTTTTGGGGACCCTGGTACTCACCCAGTGGTCCGCTTCCATAGCAAGCTTCCTGGGGTCAGTCAGCTTACTATCAACCAAGTGCTGGCGCAGCTCTGCAAAACATAGACTAGACAAGTGCTCCCATGCAATCAAAGTGTAGAGCCCTTGAAAATCTGTTACAATACTGCCCTTCACCCAGCCATCCAGAGACCTGCAGAAAGAATCTACATATTCCAACCAAGTGTTGGCATCAGTCTTCTTACTGGACCTAAAGTGATCCCAGTACTTGTCAGGAGTGAGTACATACTTGGTGAGGAGAGCGTCCTTCGTATCAGAATAGGTGAGGTTCTGCCCCTTACCTAAAGCTATCAGGGTAACCCTAGCTTCTTTTAAAAAGAGAAGCCACAACCCTGCCTCCCAATTCCTTTCAGGGACCCCATTCATAGGAATAGGCACCTCATACCCCTGGAACCACCTTTGTATGTCATCCCCCTTCTTGAATTCCTTGCCTACAATTTTGGGGATGTGCACAATTCTGTCTGACTGCCCTGATGAACCGCTGCCACCATCTGAGCCGGTTCTACTCCTCTGATCCTGCTCCTTTATCCTGATCTCATGGTCTAGCATCATCCTTTTCTCTTCCATGGCTAACTTAAGCTGCTCCAGTTCCACAGCAACTCTCCTTGCTTCCGCCTGTCTTCCAGCTCCTCTGGGAACAAACCACTGCTGACTGGTTTAGAGAGTGCCCCCCTCCCAAAAGCACATCCATCCTTGGCATTGGCTCATCTGCTCCATAACAAGATCCCCAGACAGCTCACTAGCATGTCTGGCTGCTACCCAGGCCCTCAGCGCCTTTTGCAGCTCCTCTTTTCTGGTGAGGCCCCTTATTTGGACTTATATGTTTTGCAGATCGCCTTCAATTCCTTAACATTGTAGGTCTCTAACTTCTCCTCAAAGGCCACTTCCAAGGATGCAGCAGATTATGCAAATGATTCAGGCATGTGGTACTGGAAAGTTCAAGTTTAAGACCGATGGAAATGCAAAAATAGACCCCAAAAAACAGTTATGTGGTAAGTAATGGTCTGCGATATGGCAGTAGTGCACACCAATCACTGTAAGTCAAGTGCAAGTGCAAGTTTCATCCCGCCGCTGCCACCAATGTTAGAAATGGCGGTCTGTAGTTGGCAATGGTTTGCACCTTGTCCAAGTAAGGACCCTTCCTTCTAGTCAGGATAAGGGAGTTATACTCCTAAAATAATCCCTGCTCACCCCCTTCGTAGCTTGGCAGGAGCAGTCAGGCTTATTTTAGAGGTAATGTGTAAAGCATTTGCACATAACCCACAGTAACACAGTGTAAGCACTACAACAGGACACCATACAGGTTGAGAAAAATATCCAATATTTATATATACTTCAGACAAGACCAAAAATGATTTTAAAAAATCCACAATACATACTTTGAAATCTTCAGTTATCAAAATAAACTTGAAATAAAGCTCCGTCGGGGGCTATCACGGGAACAACAAATCCTAACAGTTCTGGCTGACCGCGGCATCGCAGGCCAGCTATGGTGTCAGGCAGACCCGCAAAACAGTACTTTTATAAATTCAGGTCGTCAGTGACCTCTCGTTGAGATCCGGAATCACGGCGTCAGCAGGCGTCGGTTTCAGAGGTCGGTGCAGGAGTCGTCAGGCCCTTGAAGTCACACTCATTGCAGATTAAACTCCTCTCGGTTAAAGTCAGGAGCGCTGGCGTCGCCAGGCGTTGGGTGCTGCGGTGCGAAGTGCAGCGGTGCGGCGTGCGGTGCCCTTACGTCGCGGTGCAGGCAGCGGCTCAGTGCTGGTCAACCAGTGGTGTTGGTGAGACCAGGGCTGCGGTGCCAAGTAATGCGGTGCTCGTCGCAGTGCTGGCACATCATGGTGCAAGCAGCGTCGTCGTCATTGCTGAAGCGCTGTCGTCGGCTGATGAACTGGAGTCGATGGCGCCGGCAGGCCAAGGCTGCGGTGCGGGATAAGGACGGTGCGTCATGTAACTCATGAGCAGTGCCCTCGAACCACAGCGCAAGCAGCAGCGTCGATGTTGGCATGGAGTGGCCTCATCGGGGATACCAAGGCGAAGGTGTGAAGCGAGGCGGTGCGGAGTGCGGTGCCCACAGGTCGCGGTGCAAGCAGCGGCTCGTTGGCGGATTCAGGTGGCGTCAGTGAGACCAGGGTTGCGGTGCAGCATTGCGGCGGTGCCCTCTGCGGTGCCTTTACGACAAAGAGACGGCAGTGGCATGGTAGAGGGCGTAGGGTTTGCTTTTCTTCTGTTGCAGCACAAAACACACAGTCCCCAGTGCTGATGGCAGAAGAGCTTGAAGTCTTTGCTGTTTCTGAGACTTCTTGAACAGGGGGCACACTCTACCTCAAGCCCTTGGAGAAACTAAATAAAGAAGTTTGTAGAAAGTTCAATCCAGTCCTTTCACTGCCCAAGACAGAAGCAGCCACTGCTGGCCAACACAGCAAAGCACACAGCAAAGTGGTAGTTCCTCCTCACAGCTTCTACAGCTCTTCTTCTTGGCAGTCTTCTTGGTCCAAAAGAGTTTAGGGTTTTGGGTCATAATATTTAAAGCCCCAAATCCTTTGTTCCCTGGAGGCAGAGAGTGTCTGTGCCCAGCCAGAACCAGTGTTGTCCTCTCTGGTGCAGCTTCCTGGCAGGAGGTGGAGACCACATTGTCAGAGGCAAACCAGGCCCATTCAGGTGAAAGGAAACCTCCTCCTCCTACTCTAAATGCAGCCCAGGTCTATTCAGCCTATCCCTGACCCATCTAGACTCTCTGGTGCCATTGTTCCTCCCCAGCCCCTGTCATCCCCAAGCCAGACAGTCAATCCACAAACCCAGCAGAAGCACACTGGATGTCTCAGCAAGAAAATACCTACTTTCTAAAAGTGGTATTTTCAAACACCGAATGTAAAAATCACCTTCACTAAAAGATGCATCTTTAGATTCTGAGTTCAGGTATACTAAACTTTATTTCTCTACCTTGTTCCCTGGGGCAATTATGTTTATAAGATGTTATAAACAAACTCCCCATTCTGTCCTATGGGAACATGTAGCCTTGTAATAGTGAAAAATGAAATTGGCAGTAATTCACTATCAGGACATGCCACACACACCAGGGCATGTCCTACCTTTAACATACACTGCACCCTGCCCAAAGGGGTACCTTGGCCCCCCCTTAGGGGTGCCTAACATGTAAGAAAAGGAAAGGTTAGGGCCTGGCAAGTGGATGCATTTGCCAAGTCGACATGGCAGGACCAGACTGCACACAGGCTCTGCATTAGCAGGCCAGAGTTACATATACAGGCTGCTTGTGTGGGTGGCACAACCCATGCTGCAAGCCCACCAGCAGCATTTGATTTACAGGCCTTGGGCACACACAGTGCACTGTACTAGAGACTGACTAGTAAATTAAATCAACCAATCAAGGAAACACCAATCCATGATAACAATTTACAACAGGAGCACTTGCACTTTAACACTGAATAGCAGTGAGAAAGTGCGCAGAGACACTAAGTCAGCAAAAACAGAGTCAAAACCGGGAGGTCAGAAAGCAAAAAGTCTGGGGTAACACGCCAAAAAATGCCAAGTTTGTCGAGTACTAGACGTAGATTTCGGTCATATGACATGGGGTGGCCCACACAACAGATTTTCTGGACCGCAGTTTTGCTGCGACTCCAGACCCGACTGGGGTGCACTTTTCTCTTCACAGTAGACCTGTTTCTTGGGAGGTTTTCCCAAGCCCAAAAAATGCAAAGTGGGCTCTTGATTCATAGACTTAGCTCTCGCCTTACCTGGACGCAGAATAACAATGGCGTAGAAATCAAAGAAGGGACCAAGCCTGGAGACCTGGGTGAGGGACATCACAACATGGGTAGAGGCAGTAGGTCACTTCTTTAGATGAGGATGCCCAGAGAGTCCGCAGGCGCCGACTGGCCGTGCTATGGGTGGAGATTCTGTATAGTTGGTGCATCCAGAGGGGGACACAGACTAGGAGATAGGTGACGCCAAGGGTGAAGGTGGGCAACCGGGGGACCCTTCACACACAGAGAGATAGGAGAGTGAGGTCATGAAGGGGAACAGGGGAAGGAGTGACCCGAAGGAAAGGCCTACCACTCTCTGAAATCCATGCTTGGCAAAATCCTACTCAATAGACACGCAGTACAATCACAGCTGACTTATCCCTGCCTTCCGGACCTGGACTTTCATGCCATGAACACCACAAGATGTGAATAGTTTGTCAGCCACTATTCAGTTGCAACACACGTTACACACCCTCCTGTGGATCAGACTGCACTCGCTCTTTTCCCCCCACCAGACCCTAAGTTACTATGCTGTTTTATTGGTTACCTCGTTTACTTTGTTATGATTAATCCCAGTTTCCCATTGGTGCACACTCAAGGTCAAATGAGACCCACAACACAAAATGATACTGAGAGCGTATCAGAAGCCACACTCAACTTCATTAGTTATGAGATAGGTGGACGGTATGCACATGTTGGCTCCTGCTGAGGACCCTAGGAACCAAGACCTATAGATACAACCAATCAGTGCATTGAACCCATATTTGAGTATTTTGTGAAGTTCCACACAGACCATCCTCCTTTAGCAATGTATGTAGATAACCACCTGTCAATGAAAAAGTTGTGAACAGCACAAAGTTGGTTTTCTGTGAATGACTACATTGTATAAGAAAATGCTTAAATGCCAAAAAAACATATCTTCCACCTGTTCGGGGCCACTATCACTGTGGGAATTGCGCGGCATGTGTTTTCACACCCAGCACTGCGACCTTTGTGCATGGTACAGTTAAAGCGGAGCTTACATTCTTTAATTGCAATTCTAGAAACATTATATATGCTATATAGTGCCCCTTTAAATTGATCTATATGGGGCAGACCGCACAACCAATAAAAGCACGGATATGCCAACACCAGAGCAGAATTTGGTGTGGGGTGAGTAATGTCCTCATGGTATCCCATTTCTTCAAAAAGAACCATACAGCAAATGATAAGAGATGGCAGGTTATTGACAGTGCCGTAATACCGGCGGAAGCAGGTGGCCTCATAAGTATTCTCTGAAAGATGAAAGTGGAGTGAACAATGCGACTCCATAGACCGCGGATTGAATACGACAGAGGAATGGTGAACATACATTGCAGAACCAAAAGACTGCAATAGTGCCTCTTGCACAATCGATTGACCTATTAACTGATTATGGCTGGACCACTGTGAGTTTTGCACTATAAATGTGCTGTGACCATAAACACATCAATAATGAATTCAACTGGATGAAAAGGACTACTATACAGAATGGATCCTTGCTAAAGTGACGATTACGAACCATCAATTGTTGTGTTACCGCTCATAATACTGTATGATCTGTAGGTCTCCTGCAATTTTTACACCTCTTATTTCCTGTGCGACACCTCATTTATCGAAGTCACTAAAAGTGATGTTCCTGTGCTGAAAGGGGCTTGTAAATATGCCCCAAAGTTCTTTAACCCTTTCACATTGCATGGCTCTAAATCCCTGGTAAAGCACCACAATATTCTTAAGTTGTCTCTGGATCGTTGAGAAATAGGCTTTTAATTGTTGAAATGAACCTCTGCAGGTACTTTAAATCAGTAAACACATGCAATGGAAATAACTTTGGCAGAATATGGCTGAGCACCGTAGAAGTGGATCAACTTTGATGCCAAAGTGCAGAGACTCAAAAGTACTGGATAATGAAGCATCAATAAAAGCATCATATTTGAAACCCCCTTCTTCATCACAAAAAGTGCCAAGAGACTTTTCCCTGGTGAACATTTCGGCTGTTCTAGTTCCTGATGGAATTGTTTGAGCGAAGTTATCCTATGATATATTTGTTTCAACTGAAACTCATCAAATAACTTATGCATTTCATATTTTTTCGAATTAAATTATTCACTCATGGTACTATCTCTGATGATTGGGACATTAACACAGTGCATGAAATGCTTGCTGATCTAGAGCATTACACTGTTTTTAATACTGAAGAAATCAGTGGCGTAACGAAACTTGAGGGGGCCCCTATGCAGAGTACGTGGAGGGGCCCCCTTCGGACTCAAACTGGAGCTCTCCGGTCAAAGTGCGGTGCTGAGGGGGCCCCATGGAGGTTGGGGGCCCCCCAGCACCGCTGGGCTGTGGGGGCCTGAGTTACACCCCTGGAAGAAATGTATGATGGGACATTACATTTTGATGAAATGTTTTGTTTTCAGCATTATGGTGACCCTTACTTGCACAAAGCAGGTACTCCATGTGCAGTTTTTAAATTACACATATTGGGAAACACTGTCCTATACCACCACAGGGAAGCTCAAAGATATGTGCACAGAGGTTTGCATAGTTTTCTAGATACATTGAAACTCACACCATCAAAGGTAAAGAAAACTATGCCTTACTGATACCAAATTGATTCATTCTGCATTTTTCATTTCCCAGTTGTCAACACAAAGGTTTGACTCTTGGAAAGGCAATGTCAATTTGAAATCTATATTGGGAACTAGAGATTGACAGGTTCAGGGAAACAAGGCTTTATTTAGAGCATGCCTTATACAACACCAAATGATTTTCCAGAATAAAACTATGCAACAAATGTCCTGTCTTGGCTTGGCTATGATAAAGGATCTTAATAAACCAAACATTCCCACATTTGCACATTTTGGGAATTGGTAACAATTCACAAACCACTCGAAGGACACATTTGACAACATGCTTAGAAATGGGGGACACATTTGACAACATCCTTAGAAATGGGACATACAATTCTTCAGATTCCAATGAAGGGGGATGGTTAGTGTGGCCGTTAGATACTAACGGATGTCGGGCACTTTTTCTTAACACAAAAGGGTTTAGGATAAACAGGCCAGACCCACTTTATGTGCAGACAGAACACGCGAGAGTGGTGACAACATACAGCGTTGGGAAGTTGTGCCTAGACTGTCTAAAACATTCAACGCTGTCCGAGGTAAAACAGCACCTGTCTCTTCTTTCGGATGGAAGTGCTATACAGGATTTTTCTTAGGTCCTCGAAAGCCACGTCAAAAGTGATTTCTGCATACAAAAAAGGTGGAAGGCTTCACAACAGGAAGCTGATTAGAGACTATGTGAGATTGACAGAGCAAATTTGGAAAGGACTCTAGCAGTAGGTAACAATTGTATGACCACTTTATCCACTAAGATATTTTCTCTGGGTTACTCTGTGTCCTCTGCTATAGAGATCATACGGAGTGACATGTCCTCTTTGCAACATGGGCAATCACAGCTTAGTGCTACGATGCAACAGAGTTGGACTCTATAGACACTATAAACCGGTTGAGTCCCTTGGAAACAACAGAACGCCAATAGCTTGTTTTTTCCATAAAATCGAACTAAAGAATAGACCGTTCTGCTAAGTAAGACGGGAAATACACTATGTTACACATCCCTTTCTGCTAAATCAGTAACTCTCACTAACTTGGAAGAAGGTCCTAAGTGATGAGGATTACTCTTCCCCAAACTTCCCTTTGGAGGTTTGAATATCAGAATAAGCCAGGGAACTATCCCTTTACATTGTCTGAGAAAGTCCACATGAATTGCTTCTCAACCAATATGGAGTACCATTGTTGCACTCCAGCAGCCTGTAATAAAGTCAATTGTTGACCCTTGTCACAGATGTTTTCAATATGGCTTGGGGAGCGACTGGAGCAACCAAAGCCCACAATGGACAGGAGACAACTGTATGGGTAGTACCGGTCAGGTAGTACACACTTTGTGTGCATCAGATATAGAAAACCAGTCACTATATTGGTCAGTATGGAAAACCTCATGCAAGGTTTTGTGCATGTCATCTTTTGACAATTACATGCTGTGCTTCCAGTTTTGTCCATGTCCACTAGGACAAAATATATACTTAACACCAGGCTTTATGCCTTTTTTCTTTTCTTTTAAGTCGACTTGTTGTGTCATAAGTACTTTCTCACCTCTAGAAAAAAGGGGGGGCATTTTTGAATCACCAAGAACCAACCCAGACTCACCTAGTGGGACCGCTGACCGGGGTGCCTCTGCTGGGTGTCTCCCTCGCCGCCGGACCAACGTAGCCGCGAGGGGAGACTACAACCCCCGTGAGCCCCTGCTCCTCACGCCACTTCCGCCGCCAGCGCGCCCGGAGGCGCTTGAAAAGCAGCAGCTCCCTCCGCGTCGCGGGACGCGCGCGGGCGGCGCCGGGCTGAGCCCGGGCAGAGGGCGGGCCGTCTGAGGCCGTCCGAGGTCGGAGAAGGCCGGGCCGGGCTACTCCCCCTTCGTGAGGTTTTGTCATCATTTATCCTCGCATTTGTAAGGTACTGTGCTACGGCAAGTTGACTTCCAGGTAGTGTGCGTGGGTCTCGGTCTGTTTGCGGTGGAACTTTGAACTTGTGTCCCGCAATCTGTTGTTCAGTCCCACATACCTTGTGCTGTTCCTTGCTGCAGGGTTATAATTATGGGCAAAAGGAAAGCTGTAGATGGAGGCCAGATGAGTACTAGTAAAAAGGGCAAAAAGCCTAAGAAGAACATCCATGCCGCTATGAACTGTGCTCTGACTAGAATAGAGGAGATTGTGCATGACTGTGAGGACACGTTGTTTGATGAGCAAGCGGGGAACCAGCCAGCTAAAACTGTTTCAAAGACCAATAGCACAATACCATCTATGCTTCATACCCAGCGCTCGACAAAACTACTATGATCCTGTCCCCGCTATAATTATTTCTGAAGTGCAACCCACTCCTCTACAGTCCATGGCTACTACGAACACCTCTGAAGTAGTCTCAGTAATCCCAGACCCTGCCCTTCAAGCCTTATTATGCACTAACAGGTTTGCTTCCCTTGATCCTGACTTGTCGTATCCATCTAGCCAGGCTGCTGACCCTACAATGGATCCCTCGATGACTACCAGGTCTGATGCGGATACCCTGGTTGCGCTTTATGGTAGAATTGAGAGATTAGAGGAGTTGGTGGCTGTTCTTAGCAAGAGAGTGGAGAGTCTTATTGCGAGTAAGGTTTCTTCCTTGACTTCCCCTGCTCTCCCACCTGCTTCTGGGGCAGTTCCCTCTACGAAGAAGAATGATCCATCAAAGTCAACCCTCTTAAAAACTAATGTTGGTCACGTAAACGAGGGTATTTATAATAAGGGAAACAACACTAGAGTGAATGCCCACACCATGCCACGTCCAGACATGTTGAGACCTCTTGATCGATCAAGTTTACTTACTGTAATTCCTCCCTCTAGATGCACCTCTAGTTCTCTTTTATCTTGTAATAACAACCTTACACCCTACATTCCAGCTCTCTCGGCAACCCCCCATCCTGTGTATAATAGCTTTTCTGTTTTCATGACTCATGCTCCAAAACTGCCATCACGCTGCGCCGTCGAAAACAGTGAATCCTTACATAACAAAGTTATACACTGGCTGAGACATGTAAGAGGATGCAGATCAATTATTAGAGAGGATATTATAAGGGTAAGGAGACTCTCACGGGAGGATGCTGGCACTGACTGTATAGAGATTGTTTGTGAGGATCCTGTCTTAGCTGAAAACCTACTCTTGCTTGAGTATAGGTCTTCGCCACCTGCCCACTCCTCAATTCAGATCCGTAAGTTTCCTGTTTGGAACCACCCGAGGGAGGGAGAGGATTCTGGCTTAAGACAAGTAGATTGACTACCCAATGCACATATAGGATTTTCTGTATATCCATCTATATTCCATTCTGTAGTGGGCCTACCTTCGAATACCACTCCAGCTCCCATCTCGCATTCAAATGATTTGGGTGAAGTAGCTACCAGTTTGGTAGCAGATGAGGGCTGCCAAGCTAGTGTGTCGGCTGTTATAGGGACTCCCTTAATGCCAACCCCCTTGGGTGTCATCAAGTTGCTATCATGGAACATCGCAGGGCTAAGGAGGAACCTTATAGACCCTATTTGGAGTGATTTTATCGACAAGTTCGATGTTATCCTCTTTCAGGAGACTTGGAGTTTGGCCCCTCTGCATAGATCAGGGTTTACTACTTTTTGTGTTCCAGCTATCAGTTCCACAAGGGGACGACCATCTGGGGGTCTCCTAGTATGGGTCAACATTAGCCTGAATTGGCTAGTTAAGAAACATGCAATTTCATCTTACGACCTCCTGCATATTTCTATCAAGGGGTCAGACCACCAACTCCCCCTTGAAATATTTAACATCTATGCTAGGGGTACTCCTGGTGGCCAAGTAAGCCCGACTGTTTCAGCTCTGGAGTCTGAACTCTCAGCAATTTCCTCCAAGGTGGATGTCATAGTTGCTGGGGACCTAAATTGCACTTTTGAGCCCCTGAGCGGCGATGACATCCTGGGCATTGGTGATACTGACTCCAAGCAGGGTATACCCCAACTAACTCTTCCACCATTGAAGAAATGGACTAAGAGAGCTGTACAAATCAATGCTCTCACCCTGGAGTTCAATCTGAGGGCCACGAATGGACGAACCCATTCAGATGGCTCGGGTGCCCCTACATTCATGAGAACTGGCGCCCCTTCACGTATTGATTATATTCTGTTGGGCACAGAACTTTGGCCGGATCTCATTGATATGGAAGTGGTCGATAGGCCCGAGAGTGATCATAATCCTCTGTTCATGCAACTTAGGCGTGGGTTGGTTACTACTTCTATTGAGCCCTCAACTGAACAGAAGCCCGGGGCTAGAAAGGTTGCCCCCACTAATTGTAACAGACGCCTTAAGTGGCCAAGGGTGGTAAAGCGAGAGTTGGACCTGTGCAAAATCAGAAGCTTGGTTGAAGATGGCATTGCAGCTCTGGACTCGCCCATGGGCTGTCTCTCGAAGACCCTCCCCTCTAATGACTTCTTAGAAGTCTACCTTCGGACAGTGGTAGGGGTTGGGAACTTCTTTCTGTTACAGGAAAAGGGGGATCAAAAGCGGCACCCTCCAAAAACAGAAAACCCTTGGTTTTCGCATGACTGTAGGGTTATGAGACAGACCCTAACTCGAGCTATTAAATCTAAGGACCAGCTAACCATTACCAATGCCCGAAAAATGTACTATAATACCATAAGGAAGGCAAAGCGTCTGTGGGACGAATCCCACTGGCAGGACCTCAAGGCCGCAGCCCTACTAAAAGACTCATCCTCTTTTTGGAACCTCATAAACATCAGCACCAGGGGTGGGGTTGATCCAGTCCCGAACCATATAACGGGGCTCCAATGGCACTCACACTTTTCAAATCTTTACTCATCTAGGGAAAGAGTGGGCAGCGAGGAACAGATTCCGGATTCAGTGTACCCGGAATCTCTGGAGCTGGAGGCCGATTTCGGTTTAAATGAGGTCCTCTTTGCAATCAATATGATTGCACCGGGAAAGGCAGCTGGCCCTGATGGTCTCCCTGGAGACCTATTGCTTCATGAAAGAGATCTTTGGGCAGAATTCATCCTCCGCATTCTAAAAAATCTAGCTCTAGGCTGCCCAATTCCGGATTCCTGGAAGGGGGCGGAGGTGGTGGCTATTTACAAGAAAGGGGATAGAGGGGACCCCGCCAACTACAGACCGATTAGTTTAATCGATGTTATTCAAAAAGTAGTTGGCAGAGTCCTCCTGACTAGGATTAAGGCGTGGATTGATGAGGAGGGTATTCTGAGCCATCTACAAGCTGGTTTTAGGGAGGGAGTAGGTACTATTGACCAGGTCTTTAGATTCTGTATTTTATATTGGAAATCCGTGGTCATCGAAAAAGGCAGTCTTTATTTGGCATTTATTGATTTAAAGACAGCCTTTGACCTGGTCCCACGAATACAGCTGTGGCAGGTACTGCACGATCTGGGTATCCCTCCCCTAACCCTGGACCTCCTCAAACGACTCCACGTAGGCAACTTTGCCAAAGTCAGGTGGGGACAACAGGGCCAGCTCACGGAGAGGATTTCTGTCGAGAAAGGAGTGCGTCAGGGTTGTGTTATGGCCCCGACCCTCTTCTCTCTCTATATTAATGGTGTGGCAGACTTTTTGAGAGGTGACAGGATCGATGCCCCAACCCTGTGCGGGGAAAAAATATCTACCCTACTCTTTGCCGACGACACTCTCCTGATTTCGAAAAGCCCCATGGGCTTACAAAGACTGTTGTCCCGTTTTTCCCAGTTTTGTGACAACAGAAAGTTGAAAATAAATACGTCAAAAACTAAGTTGATGGCGTTATCTCCCTCAAAAAACTTCAGGAACAACATCAAGCTTAATGGCACCACACTCGAGTTGGTAGACGCTTTTGATTATCTCGGAGTGAGGGTCACCAATAAGCTTAAATGGGCTCCCCATCTTTCAAAAATGCTCCTTGCCCATAAAAGAGCCGCAGGGGCAATATCGAAACACCATAGGCTCTCATATAGCAGGCCAATAGCGGCGGCTGTTAAGGTCTACGAGGGGAAGGCATTGTCAGCAGCCCTCTACGGGGCGTAATTGTGGGGCTTTGAAAATCTGACAGAGTTACTTAGATCTGAGAACAAGTTCTTTAGAGACTTAGTCTCTCTTCCTCTGTCTACCCCGCTAGTTCCACTCCGTAGTGACCTTGGCAGATAAAACATTAGCAATGTGGCCAGGTTGCGCCCTATATTATACTGGTCAAGGATTAGAAGGTCCCCTGAACTCCATCACTATGCCTCCGCCCTGGATGAGATATTAAATCTGGGAGCAGAACATAAGATCCCATGGGTATCTAATATAAAAAAACACCTACAGAAGATTGGCTTGGAAGATGCCTGGGTGAGCCAGGTTCCACCACCCAAACAAATGTTAAAAAAACCTATTGGGACTGGGTCACGACCGATACCCTAAGAAAGCAGGAGGGTGTGCTCACTGCGAATTTTTTGGATGTGAAACCGGCTCCTAGTTTGGAGTCCTTTTTGGACTTCATCGAATTGCCGGAAGATAGATCACTCTATCTCAAATTACGATATGGCACACTCCCACTTCATGATTTTCAAATCAGTTGGAGCAAGGCCATCTCACACTCAAAAGGCTGCCCAGGCTGTGCCTCGCCCACAGAGTCTATAGGCCATTTTATGTTTGCCTGCCAGGCGTACAGGCAACCAAGACTAAGGTGGCTCAAACCTGTTTGCAAAAATTTGGGTATTAGGTCTGCCAGGGTGGCACTGCGTATTTTGACCTACGAAACATCCGTCCCTAGTATAATTTGTGGGACTGCCAAATACCTGGGCTGGGCATGGAGGTTAAGACGTAGGCTACTAAAGGCGCATCAAGTACAAGTAAACCACCCATCTCCTTGATCCTGCAGGCTAACATTATCAGCCATAGGGGATATGTGAAAATGACACGTGTATATATATGCTGTTTTTTTTTATCACTTCTTAACTATGTATGGAATGAAGTTATTCGTTGTAGTATGTTTTAAATTGTTTTAAATATATACTGTGCTGCACTTTTATGATATTTTTTTATGTCGAATAAAGTACAACAACAACAACAAGAAAAAAGACCGTGCTTAATAAAACCACAAAATACTCTATTCAAGATACTACAAAAGAAATGGAATTTAGCGAGGCGTTCAGAGAATGTGTAGTATTACTCTACGCAGCACCAATGGCCAGGGTTAGGATCAATGGAACTTTGTTCAGACCATTTCAATTGAGGAAAGGTACGAGGCTGGAATGTCTCTTCTCAACCAACCTGCTCTCTTTAGTGACAGAACGTCTGGTCTGCTGGGTTCAAGGAAACCCTACAATAAGAGGGCTTAGATGAACCGAAAGATGGGAAAACCGCATATTCTTCTTCGCGGATGACTTGCTTTTACAATTAGCAAACCCGGAATTGTCAATAAAAAAAAGAAACTCCTGTGTAATCTTAAGATCTTAATAGCCATTACTCTGGATTCATTTAACAGAGGTGTCGTGAGGGTTTAGGGGTGCCAGCGGACGTTGCTAAGTTAGCATTAGTTCGTGCTTTGCATCACCGCCATCTTGCCGCTTATGCACACAACTCTACATGCCTTGGTTCCCGTAAACACTCTTGCTCATGCTGCTTCACATGGGAACTGTCTGCCTTTCACTATTTCTGTTGTGCTCTGAGTTCTCGTCTGTACTTCGTGTTCAAGGCCAGAAAACAACTTCACTGCTTAATCAGCTTCGGTCCGTCCCACACACATATAGACATAACATGGAACACAGCTGTGCTACTGACTTTTCGGGTGCTTTTAATATTGCACAGGATGCAATTTAAGAGCACTTGGAGAAAACCTTTCCAGAGGAAGAGCTGTGCTTGTCCGGAGATGTAAATCCTATCATCTAAGACTTGAGGTAGGGGGTTCCGCTGTCCAAGCCGAGAGGTCTTCCACTGATATAATAAACATAGCTTATAGCACGGGGAGGGTGGTAAAGCGCTATAAGGTTTCATCCACTGTCATTATAATATGCGGTCCCCGTTCTTATTATATGGAATTGTAACCATGCTGATTATATTGTTTTCATGCATTTCTTTGCTAATGTTAGCACATGTACTGCATTACAGAGCATGTTAGCTGAAATAAACATTTTAAACTATCCAGTGTCTCTGGTTACTCACATTGTGAACAGGTATGAGTATCTAAGCGAAAGAGTGTCTTGTTCCCACGAATGCTGAGAGGCCCTAAGTCACATGTTCTAGGATATCCAATC
Source organism: Triturus cristatus (assembly GCF_964204655.1). NCBI lineage: Eukaryota > Metazoa > Chordata > Amphibia > Caudata > Salamandridae > Triturus > Triturus cristatus. The sequence continues at coordinate 447,283,651 of NC_140584.1, forward strand.
ATTGGTAGCTCCGCTGTAGTACGGAGAACGAATGGGATACTATAGCTAGCCGGATAGGGGTTCTGGGCACTGAGGCGTGTTTTTGGTACACCACAATACACCGAAGTCCTGGGTTCCTGTGCATAGTTCTGTGTATGTGCAGAATCCCTACAACATGGCGCACCTAACGTTTTTTCTGAAACTTATTTACGAGGCACTTTAGTAGTTCTCAGTACTTGTACAAACAATCCCCTCGCCTCTGTTTCCGGAAAACATTGGTGACGGTTTACCTACCTATATTGTCACTTTTATAGATGATTCATGCTTGAGATTAACAAAAATGTATCGGTCTTATTTTGGATTACAACCCAACATTGTCTTGCCGCTTTTCTCCTTAGTGTTTTTATTTCAAGTTTCTATATGGTTGAGGTTGACATCGCGGCGCATATCCGCGTGGCAGTCCTGCATCATTTGCAAGCAAGTGGTGTGCCGGATGCTGGTGTCAATCTGATCTTTGTGGTCCAATCCGACCCAGTATACACTTATGAGGTGTTTTATTCCTGAGTGACGTTTCCGGCAGTTGAAGGGGTGGATAATTTGTAGCATAAATACAGCCATACCGCCCTTCCTGCTGTGTATCGGCCATATAGAACTCTGGAAGTTCTGTTGACGGCATGGCAGCATCGCATTTGGTTTGATGGCGTCCTTCCCGTATCCCTGTCACCAGTCATGTTAGGCCCCTTATCAATTGATGGGGCCACTTGGCCTGTGTTGGCAGGTTGTGTGCCGCATCCACGATATTTGACGTGCGATGTGGCGGTTCTCCATCTCATGCACACTACATTAATCCGTGTGTATAGAGCAATGGTTCAATATGTAAACCGCAACGTCCAGGTGGGAGCACCTGGAGTTGCACAGCAACCAGCTGGTACTGGCGGTGTTACTATTAGCCCCGTAATGGTTAATTCGGTTATGGGCAAGCCTTCCTCAAATAAGGAAGATTTGCTTTATTGGCTTGCTGAGAAATTTGACCAGCTGGAAGCGGTGTTTCCACATACCACGCCGGTGGAGTAGGACCGAATTTTGATAGTCTGCAGAAAGACTTAGTACCCGAAGTCACTGATTGTGAGAGTTGGGGTAAAATTTTCACGGCAGTTTATGCAAAGTGTTTTGGCACACCATCCATGACAGTATTCCCCTCTGTGATTAAGCATGTTCAATATGAGCACGGACCAGAGGCGGCAGTTGAATTGGGGATGAGGTTAGTTGGAGCGTATGACGTGGTTGCTGATCTAATCCTTGCTAATGTTAAGGGTGATGCAGTGAACTTTCAGGTGTCTAATGCGTTGGCGCTTGTCCCAGATGTAGACACGCCCCGCGAATTACCTAAGATTATAGCCTAGGCTTATAAAACAGTTGGGCGTAATAGTTTGGGTATTAAGCCTTTTGCAAAAGTACCTGCATAACCGCAGGCTCAACGGACGTCTCAAAATGATCAAGGAGGCCATCCACAATTCCCTAAAAAGAACTGGAAGAATAATAAACAGGGGAAAACACAACAAAAGCAAGGGGGACGGGCATCGTCCCCTACACCTTTGATCCCAGAACACACTTATGAACTGCGTGACCGCGCAATAATTAAATCTCCTGATCGATTTCAGGTTCCTGATACGCGTTCTTCTTGTTCTTCACAGGAAGCGTCAGGCTCATATGCCGGTGGAGGTGAGCGCCAGGATCGCGGAAGAGGTCGAGGTGCCCCGCAGGGACGTGAGCAGCCACGGACAATTGACGGAAAGAGTAAACAAGAGGACTTTCCTAGTCAGCGCCCTCCGTTCCAGAAGAAGAAAGTGGCCACTTTAACTGCGAGGTATGCCACGGACGGTGAGGACCCAGCTCCAGAATCTAACATGGGCAGTAACGCTGCTAGACAGCGCAGCGGAGGTTACAGTAGTGCGGCAAGCACTGCGTCCATTTCTGGAGGTGACAGCAACTGATACTTTCATCACAGTTGAAACTGCTGACACCCGAGTGGCTCCCCTGACAGACTATATGAAATTAGTATTCTCATAGAAGGTGACATAAAAAGCATTATCAAAGGTTTTTTTGGGGAAAATCTGACTTCTTCGTATGCCATCCTGTTAGTGGAAGCAGACTGGCCCCCGCCTTTTGTTCTACCAGTTCCGAGAGGGATGGAGGTAATCCTCCCTAGTATTTCAGACAGTGTATCGAAAGAGCATGCGCAACATTTTACAGACCAGTGGGCTTCAGTGCTTTCACCGACTTTATACCGTGCTCAGGTGGGTTGGGATAAAACATCTCCCCATCACGAGATTCCATTGTGATCACAACCCCAATATCCCATCCGTAGGGAGGCAAAGGCTCCTGTAGCGGAAATACTAGACCAATTGGAGTATCAAGGGGTAATTGAGACATGCGTGTCACCGATGAATAACCCTCTTTTTACCGTAACCAAGCCAGACAGGTCGAACCGCATAATTTTGGATTACCGTCATTTAAACTCTCATTGTCGGATGAATGCGGTACAGAATACCCATAGTTCAGCCCTAGTGGACAGTCTAGTTCGGAAAAAATATAAGACACGAGATATATCCAATGGCTTTTTTAGCCACAAAATGTCCCTCTTGTCAAGTCAGTGGGCAGCTTTTACACACGGCGGCAAACAAAAACCATTTAAAAGGTTAGCGATGGGCTATAAAAACAGCCCGGGTGTTTTCACCGCACGTGTGGTCTCATTGTTAGACACAATCGACCCTGATGCGTAGTCGTATGTAGATGACATTTATCTCACAGACGACAAGTTATATCCGCATCTTTGTTGCGTGGACCACATCATAGTGGAGTTTGCGGACTACGGGTACAAATGTAATTTTGCAAAATCACACATTGCTGAATTCGCAGTGTTGTTCTTGGGCTACGAGCGCAATAATGAGGGACGCGGATTGGCACCGCACTTCCTGGAGAAGTGCGCACATGTGCGCCCTCTTACAACCCTGAAAAAATTACAATCTTTGCTGGGTTTCTTGAACGTTGGTCGTACTTACGTGCCAGAGTATGCCCAGCGTATCAAGCCTCTCTATGCTTTGATACAACCAACATTTGCGAAAGCATGCTTGCTTCCGGAACAAACAAATATACTGCAGTCTTTGCAGTCTGATTTACTTGACTCTAAACTGTTGTTCTCTCGTGACAACCATACTAACCTGGTGGGAAGAATCGTCCCAGGAGCGGTGGGTTTCACATACTTGACGTTTAATGAAGGAGAGACCGTTCCTATTGCTTATAAGTCACACTTGTACAATTCAGCAGAACTGAGGTTTTCCTCAGTTGAGAAAGTCTTGACGGCAGTCCAGATGGCGATTCTGAAAGAACGCGCCCTGGCACATGGAAAACGTATGTTGGTGGTAACACCATATCCTGCTCTGGAAGCAGTGACAAAGGCAAATGTTCATAATTCCAAAGCTTTACATCCACGGTGGATACAATGGGCTACATCGTTGACATCCCCGGATGTCACATTTATCTATGATTCCTCGTTACAGACTAAGGAGTCACAGCAATATAAATTTGTTCATCCAGCTCCTCTGTCTATGCGCCCGCTCGAGGAATACCGTTGTATCATTTACACTGATGGTTCGGCGTAACCGGCGATTGGATCGAAGCATTCTTATTCTGCAGCCTGTGCGATTGTGGCTGGTTCCATAGTGAACGGCAAGTTTAAGTCCAGTGTGGTTCACACACGGGCCCTCACCGACTGTATTGACCAATTGGCCGAGCTGCGTGCTTTGGTGCTCGCACTGGAGTTTGCAGATCCTAATGCGACTACTTGGATTGTAAACGATTCCTTTTACTGTGTACATTCTTTTAATGACAATTTATTCTTTTGGTCTCAAAATGACTACAGTGATTCCAAAGGCAAGACAATTAATCATAAAATGCTATGGGTTCGAGTGTCAGAGCTGAAAGAACGCCTCCCGCTCACACAAGTAATTCATACTCTTGGCCACCAACCAGTAGGATAACACGCGGTTGGTAACAGCTTGGCTGATGAAGCAGCCAAGTCAGCAGTGGATACGTTTTTAGTAGCAGCAGTTACAAGATCCATGAGTAAGATTGATGTTGACATCTTGGCAGCTATAGCTGCTACTGAGATGGGAGGTAATTATCCAAAAGGATTCCCTTACAAATACTCTCATCATTTAAACCCTGATAACGTTCTCTATGTGACAATTAATAACGTTGGTGAGAGGTTGATTCCCAATGCGGACTGCAGGCTTACACTGATAATCGCAGCACACGAGGGCATGGCCTCAGCGCATGCTGGTGTGTCTGCTACAGTCAGTGTCTTGCAACAACGTTACTGGTGGCGTGGCTTATATAAACAAACACGTACTTATGTGCTTTCTTGTGACATTTGTTAGCAAATCAAGCCGTCTACAGTGACTCGTCCACCACAAACACCGTTATGCATATCCAATAGACCATTTGCTTGTGTTTATTTGGATCACTGCGGTCCATTTTCTTCTGATACTGCCTATAAATTCATCTTAGTTGCAGTTGATTCATGCACACATTTTCTATGGGTTTGGCAACAACGCAGCCCTGACGCTCAAACTGTAGTCAGGGATTTCCGTATCTTTGTGGGAATTTTTGCAGTGGGCACCTTACATTCGGACCAGGGTCCGGCATTCGCCTTTAAGGCGTACAAAGAATCCATGCAGTCTTTGGGGGTGCAGGTCAAATTTTGGTCTCCATGCCGGCCTGAGGGCAATTCTGTTGTGGAGCGAATTAACCGTGACTGTTGGACTTGGCCCTTTTTGCAGGGTCATCCCTGAACTTTTTGCCTTCCTCCTATATTGTTTCTGACCTGTTGTTGGCTGTTTTATGACTCTGGGCACTTTACCACTGCTGATCAGTGCTAAAGTGCATATGCTCTCCCTATTGTAAAATGAATGTATTGATTAGTGATTCCACGATTGTCTGATTTGGTTTACTTGTCAGACCCTAGTATAGTGCACTGAGTGTGCCCAGGGCTTGTAAATCCAAATGCTGCTGGTGGGCTTGCAGCACTGGTTGTGCCACCCACAGAAGCAGCCTTGTAAAATGTGTCTAAGGTCTGCCATTGCAGAGCCTGCGTGCAGTCTGGTACTGTCATGCTGACTGGGCAAGTGCACCCGCTTGCCAGTCCCTAAACCTTCCCTTTTCTTCATATCAGACACCCCTATGGTAGGCCCAAGGGCAGGGTGCATTGTAAGGATAAGGTAGGACATGCTCTGGTGTGTGTGCCATGTTCTAATAGTGTATTACAGCCATTTTCGTTGTTCACTATTGCAAGGCTATCTGTTCTCCATAGGCCAGAATGGGCAGTTTGGTTATTACATCTTATAATCTTAACTGACAAAGAACATGGTAGAAATTCGAATTTAGTATGCCTGAACTCAGAATGATAAAATACATCTTTTAGTGAAGTTGGTTTTAACATTCTGTGTTTGAAAATACCACTTTTAGAAAGTTGGTATTTTCTTGTCTAACCATTCAAACCTGCCTCTGCTTGGCTGTGTATTCCCTGTCTGGAGTTTGAGTGACAGAGGATGGGAAATTCCAGGGGGCTGGGGAATTCACGGAGACAGGGTGAGTCAGCACAGGGCTTGAATAGAGAGATCTCCAAGTAGATGGGTGGGAGGAGTTGCACCTGGGACCTGAATAGAGCTGTGCTTTCCCTCCACAATGCTGGCTCCACCTCTTGTGGTGCGGCTGATGTCTCTGCCATGCACTGTGAAAGGAGAGACGGAATCATATCAACAAAGTGCTCCAGGGCTGGGCTTTCCCTCCACAATGCTGGCTCCACCTCATGTGAGGCGTCTGATATTTCTGCCCTACACTGTGAAAGGAAAGGAGAAGTCTGGTAAACAGAGTGCTCAGGAACTGGTTTGGACTGGGCAAAGGCCCCTCAGAGAACAAAGGATTTTGGGGTATAAGTAGTGGGACCGTGATCCCAAGAATTTAGATCACTTTTGAGAAGAAACCTTTACTGAGGAGCGGAACCTGAAGAAACTGAGGAGAGACTATCCCTAAGCTGAAGTGCTGCTTCGGGGATTGGCCTGCAGTGGTTTGTCTGACTGCCAAAGGAAGGAGAAGAAACTTTGTGTGCTTATTTCAACTTGTAAGGATTTCCAAGGGCTTGGAACAGAGCTTGCCTCCTGCTGAAGTCTCAGGAACAACAGACTTCAACCCCCAGCTCCCCAGAGTTCTTTGGAAGTGCCTGCTGCTGTTTTGGGCCTTCTGAGGGACTGCGTCTCGCAAGGAGCTGGAAGCGCGACTCAACGAAGCCGAAGCGTGTCGCCGTCGCTGCTGCTGCACTTCTGAACAAGGGTGTCGCCGCTGGAGTTGTCGCACTGCACCGCATGGAGAGAAGCGTCTCGCATCGAAGAGGAAGAGTGTCGCTGCTGCCTGCCGTCGCACTTCTGAACAAGGGCGTCGCCGCTGGAGTTGTCACACTGCACCGAGAGAAGGGTCTCGCAACGAGGAAGAAGCGTGTCGCCGTCGCTGTTGCTGCCATTGCACTTCTGAACAAGGGTGTCGCCGCTGGAACTGTCGCATTGCATCGCATCGAGGAAAGCGCATCTCATCCCAAGAGAAGCGCGCCACCGTCGGAGCTGCTGCCGTCGCATTTCTGAACAAGCAACTTGCCACAATCAACTTTGTTAAAATTAGGAAAGATATTTCCATGCTAATGAAGGGCTGGAATCATCTTCCACTAACTATTTTCGGTCGAGTCAATTTGATCAAGATGATGGTGCTGCCGAAGTTAACTTTTTTATTTGATTCTATTCCTTTTATGTTTGAGAAAAATGGGTTGGCAAAACTACAGAGTGAGATAGCGTCATTCATCTGGTCTTCCAAGGGATCTAGATTATCGTGGAAAAAAATTAGGAGAAAGTATATTAAGGGGGGTTTGGCAGCCCCGGATTTTCAGATTTATTCCTGGGCTTTCTTGCTCAAAAACTGCAGAATGCTTTTGGGTAGTCCAGGGAATTCAGTTAATGGGGAACTATTTTCTGCTTTGTTGAAAATTGAGGGGGTCAAACAGGCTGGTTTTATGTATAAATTTTCGGACCCAAAATACTTTAAAAAAGTAAGATTGAAGATTTTGAGAGACTTGGCTATGGTTTGGTATCGGGTCAGAAGGGCCACAAGAATTCCTTACTTCAGTGCTGGAGCACCAATCTGGGAAACTCCGGGCGCCCCAAGTTGGACGGAAGATGCATTGGCAAAGGCTTTAAAAACAGAAGGTCCCCAGAAATGGGGTGATTTATTTGTTGATGGAAGTCTACTGCCGTGGTCTGTTTGTGACTTATACTGGGGTGCTAAGTTTTCTAAATTTAAATGTGATCAGATTCAAAGCTGGGCAACTGGGAAAGAACATCTTATTGGATGTTATAATGACTTTGAGGAAAAGCTGGCATCGGATGTCTGCATTAAAAAAGAAGTGGCGATGTGGTATTGGGCTATCATTGAGTTGGAAGATGGCCCTTTTCTACTGCCGGAGACCCTATGGAGAGAGTGCTTGCCGAGGATTGCGACAGAAGAACAATGGCAAGTAACTATGTTGATTCTATATAAGGTGGTAAAGCCTGCGAATTTAAGAAGGAATCACTTGTTCACTCTCCACAGGGCATACTGGACTCCAAAGAGGTTGGCCAAATTTAAAGATGGCGGTAATGTAAGATGCCCTAAATGCAACAGCCTAAATGAGGATGACATTCATATGTTTGTTACATGTCCGGCGATCAAGATTTTTTGGGAGGCTGTAAGTAATTGCTTGTCAGTGATCCTAAAGCAAAGAATCAAGGTAAGCCCTGAAACTATCATTACAGGAAGATTGGATTTACAAGGTAAGGGCTTGGATGATAATACGAAGTTGGTGTTCTATGCTATTTTGTTGGCCCGCAGGGAAATTTGTAGACTTTGGGTTTCTCCTGACCCCCTGACAGACTTGACTTGGATTAGAGCTATGAGAGCTATAGGTAAACTGGACATGGCAGCTCCCCATAAAAAGACGTATAGATTTTGGACTTTATTTTTTGAGTGCTATGGGTGATGGGTAGGGTTATAAGACGATTAAATCTTGGTTATTTAAAGATGGAAAATAAGGGTCCTATGATTAAGTTGCTTCGAATCTCTTGGAGGATGCTTGCTTTGGAAGGCTTGGGTTAAGATATGGCATCCCCCCTCTCCTCTGCCTTCAAACAAGCGAGAATCTTTCGTATATGAGACGAATAACACCCTAGGGCGCTACAAAGAGAGAAAGGGTGGGAAGTGGCATATGAGGACTAAAAAAAAAAAAAAAGGATGTCGCCGCTGTAGTTGTCGCATTGTGCGGAAGCTTCACGCAAACTGGGAGAAGAGTGTCGCAGCTGAAGCTGTTGCTGTCGCACTTCTGAACAAGGGTGTCGCCGCAGCAGTCCGCGCATTGAACCGAGAACTTCTTGCATCCCCGGAGAAGCGTGCCGCATCTGGAAGATCTTCACGTCTTTATTTCTTTGCACCAGAACTTTGCCGCATTTCCAGCGCTGTGACATTGCTTGTCGTGGAAGCGCAACGCATCATAAGGTACATTGACGCAAAGTGTTGCATCTTAAGAACTGAACTGAAGTAAGCTAAAACTACCATCTTAAAGTAATAGTATTGTGTATTTTTGTTGTTTATGGTCTTGTGGTAAATCTATATAAAGTATACTTATTTTTTATATAAAACCTGTGTGGTGTCCATTTGTAGTGTTGTCACTGGATTACTGTATGTAGTTACAAATGCTTTACACACTGCCTCTGAAATAAGCCTGTCTGTTCGTGCTAAGCTACCAAGGGGGTGAGCAGGGGTTATTTTAGGAGTGTACCCCCTTACCCTGACTACAGGCAGGGGTCCCTATTTGTCACAAGTACCTACCTGTGCCAACTAGAGATCCCCAAATCTAACAGTGACTTAAAGCAATCCTTAACGGCTAGAGTCCTAGGCACTGGCAGGAACTGGCTCCCCATTTGTATAGCGTACAACGTGCACTTAATAATCTCCCTAGAAGACCTCTGGGTGGGTGGACCCCTAACAAATTGCTCTTTGGCATGAAAATGTTTGTGCCAGACCTTGACGGTCTAGACTTGGCAGCTGCAGCCGTCCCTTTTGAAGTAGATGAACATTGTGCTGTATTACAGAACCTACAAGACACAAGAAACAGTCTTGCAAAAGAACATTTACCTGCCGCTGCTGATGGTGCACTGCAGATTGCAGTGATCGGCTGGCTGCCTAAAGTTGGAGAACTGGTCCGAGAGAAGGTGGAGAACAAAAAAGAATTTGGCCCATCATATCGAGCTCCGGTTCCAGTGCTGGGCGTGCTGGGAACACCTACAGTAATTTTACCACTACTTTAAAGTCGCAAGGACAACAGATACGTCTCAATTGACAATGTCAAGCTACAACATCTGGCCGATACTGAATAGTTTGCCACAGGCTTCATCGTATGCCTCGATTCCAGGAAATCCTGACGGACTGATGGACTCAGTTGCTAATCCTTTGCTGGTCCAACAGTCCACAGCTGCCAATGAAGAGTCAGATTATACTTACCCTATAAGTGAATCTTTGCCTGGATTAAATGCTACAGCCAGGAACGAGTCGCGTTTTTCATTTGACTCTCATTCAACATCGATTTGACCCCAACAAAATTTGCAATTTTTCTCTCCTGGTTTAAACGCACTTATTTGGTTACCCCATGGATATATATTTGGCTGGTGCTCATCCTTATTTTTCTATTTATTTCCATTGGATTTGTGACAGTATTTTTTGATTTGATCAATGGACAATACCTTAAAGAACGCTCTGCTGTAGAACTGGTAGATGGAACTTTGGCCCCGCATTCTTCATCACACATCATGAAGAGGGACCTGACTTTCGTCAACATTATGGCCTGGCCAGTTACGGATGGCATAGTGTGGGATACAGTCCTGTTTCAAATTCATGGTCCGACAGAGGTTGTTAATGTTTCAAATGTACTTTGTGTCTCAATGGGTGATGTGGTTTAATATAACATGCGTTCGGATGACTAGGATGTTCGGGCAATACAATCTCTGTTTTCCGATTTAAAATTCTATGCAGCATTTGATGCTGAAGACTTGTATTTGAATTCTGCAAATTATGTGGACTTGTTTTGCTATCAGCATTATGGCCACCATTATTTGCATAAAGCAACTACTTTTAGAGCTGTTTCTAATTACATTCAATGGAAACATTGCCCCGCAACACCAATAGGGAGTTCTAAGACCCTGTTGGATAAATTTGCATATTTTACGAGTTTTGATAAGTCAAACCCTGGATCTTACTATTTTACCTTGAATTCTAAATCAAATGCGAAAGTTATGCTTACCCACACTAAATTGTTATACTCTGATTCCTTCATCCTTAAATTGGCGGTGGGTGGCTATGAACATTGGAAAAATACAGTTGATTTGAAATCAGTTTGGGGTTACAAAACCTGGCAGGTTCAGGGCACAGACGCTTTGTATCGTGCATGTCTTATACCAACACAAATACTGTTTTTAAACGATTCTATCTATCAGACTACTTGTCTGAGTTTAGCTACGGCTAAACAACTGAAGACTCCTGCTTTTCCTTCCCTTGCCGAATATCGAGACTGGAATGTTACTACCAATTACACATTTGAGGAGTTGCAGTCTTTATTTACAAATGCAACATTTAAATATCTTGAATCTTGACTCTATGGGGTGGTTGGTTTGGCAGACCAGTGCAGATGCATGCCAAATGCGTTTCCATAACAGGGCTCCAGGTTACACACAGAATAGACCTGATCCACGTTTTTCAACAAGTCATTCAGTTACAACATATTCAGTTGGTAAATTATGTCCAACATGGTTACAACACTCTACCTTAGCTTCTGTTAAACAGCATTTGTCAAACTTATCGAATGATGTGGATTTATCAGATTTCATAAAAGGCCCGATTGGCCCAAGGCCTACACGATGGATATATGCAGTTTACAATGAAATTTGGAAAATGTCTCACATTTAAGCCTCTTCACGTTTAAGGGCTATAGACCAAGCTAATCTTGAAAAAGTTCTTGCTGTGGTAGATAACAGTATTAATACCCTTTCTTCCAGGATATACACATTGGACAATATTGTTTCTTCTGTTGTTGATATTGTACAGGATGATGTATCTGTGTTATATCATGGTCAGAACCAATTGCGCTCTATTATGCAGTTAGCATGGACCTTGCAGACGCTTAAAATGGGTCGCGTGCCATGGGACTATGTAAACTCGTCCTCTTTGTTTTTGCCTTTTAATTTGACTGAAAGACAACAGTCTATGTCCATGAAAGATGCCACTTATACCCTTTTACAAATAGAAGAAGTAGACCCTTTACCATTCTCAGTAGCGGAAACAAACTCTGCAGTTTGGCTCGTTCATGGGGTTATAACACTGCCGTTCTCCTTATTTAAATGTACATCATGCATGAAACATTTTCCCCTGGGAAGCTATGAACCATTAGGAAACTCATTCCTTCATGAAGTTTGGTCACTCCCCTTCACGTTTAGATGTTTGCGTGGTGACACAGAAGTGTATCTGACTGGTGAGTCTTGTGATTCTTCCATTGGACACTGCCTTGTGTGCAAAAATATACAATTGCACGGCGCTTGTAATTTAGAGGCGCCTAATTTAGCGTCATTTTAAAAAAAAAACAGTCCCCTCGATTAAGGCAACATTCACACTGTTGTCTAACGGCAGTTATTTACTTCTGAATAATGAAAAATGCTGTGGCATGTTAATAGGCATACTGTACATTGTGACTGTCACAACGTGTAGTTTGCTGCAAAAATGTGCTGTTTCCTCCACCTCGTGGGAAACCCGATATCTCAAATTGGCCTTCCATTCCGACCTTGAGGGCAGAGTTCGACAAGCTGAGCCGACTAAGAGATTTATTGTCCCAGAAAGAAGTTTCTCTCACTTCTGCCCGTGAGACCTATGTCCTGCAGGTGGCTAATACAAGAACAAAAGTTCAAGCACTTTTAAACACTGCCCTCCCACAACATTTTGGTGAGCTAATTCATTCTATCTTCAATGCTTTGCATACAACGGGGCTGGCTCATTTTTTTTAAAACTGTGGGCTCTGGCCTTGTAACATCTTTTCAAACTATTTTTGGTGTGATCCAGGCTTTTATTCATTCTATTTTTTCCAGCGTCTTCGGGGTGTTGCCACTAATACTTGCCTTAGCAGCCGGGGTCTTCCTGTTGATTTGCCTGCTCAGAGATGGCTGGCCCTCCTGTGGTCGTTCACAACCCGGCCCAGCTACAGCTGCTTCGTAAACGTATGCTTCAGTGCTACGGTACCATACCACTGTAAGCATCGCTTATAATCTGTCTTTCCGATTTCCAAGGTACACTTGCAATTTTCTCATGCTTGGAATGTCCTTTTCAATGGGCTTTAGATCTCTGCCTCACAAACACAGCGTCTCCTGACCCGAGCTTTGCCTTACTGATGAGCCCTCTAGTGTTTCATGAGCAGGACTGTTTCGGTATGGGTCTGATGGCCTGTGCAGCCACACTCGGAGTGCTAGCTCAGTGGGATATCGGTGCAGAAACACATGATTTCCTGCAACGGAGTTACATCGAGTATCACGCAAGTTGCCCACCGTTGGTGCTGGAAGCACCCATTATTAATGAGCATGTTTACTCCTTTGAATTATTAAACTGGATGGTGTCTACCTTTTCTGATGATTTCCTGTTGGAAGCTGTCGCCACCTTTTGCGCCTACACACTGATGGATTGATAAGACCAGGCAACCCAAACATTTTTTTAATTATTCTTAATTTTTTTACTTACTGCCAAAAGGAAATTTTTAAAACAAACCAGACCTTTGCTCCTTTTGTCACCCACTTGACGTTCTTCGCATACATGTCTCATGTTGCTCAGACTTTTTGAACTCTGTGTTCTACTTCGATCACTGTGCATAGGATTGCCCAAGGGGAGGGTGTCGTGAGGGTCTAGGGCTGCCAGCGGACGTTGCTAAGTTAGCATTAGTTAGTGCTTTGCATCAGCGCCCTGTTGCCGCTTATGCACACAACACTACATGCCTTGGTTTCCGTAAACACTCTTGCTCGTGCTGCTTCACATGGGAACTGTCTGCCTTTCACTATTTCTGTTGTGTTCTGAGTTCTCGTCTGTACTTCGTGTTCAAGGCCAGAAAACAACTTCACTGGTTAATTGTCTTTGGTCTGTCCCACACACATATAGACATAACATGGAACACAGCTGCGCCAATGACTTTTCGGGTGCTTTTAATATTGCACAGGATGCAAGTTAAGAGCACTTGGAGAAAACCTTTCCAGAGGAAGAGCTGTGCTTGTCCAGAGATGTAAATCCTATCATCTAAGACTTGAGGTAGGGGGTTCCACTGTCCAAGCCTAGAGGTCTTCCACTGATATAATAAACATAGCTTATAGCACGGAACGGTGGTAAAGCGCTATAAGGCTTCATCCACTGTCATTATAATATGCTGTTCCCGTTCTTATTATATGGAATTGTAGCAATGCTGATTATATTGTTTTTATGCATTTCTTTGCTAATGTTAGCACGTGTACTGCATTACAGAGCATGTTAGTTGAAATAAACATTTTAAACTATACAGTGTCTCTGGTTACTCACATTGTGAATAGGTATGAGTATCTAAGCAAAAGAGTGTCTTGTTCCCATGAAATCTGAGAGGCCTGAGTCACATGTTCTAGGATATCCAATCATTGGTAGCTCCGCTGTAGTACGGAGAATGAATGGGATACTATAGCTAGCCAGATAGGGGTTCTGGGCACTGAGGCATGTTTTTTATACACCACAATACACCGAAGTCCTGGGTTCCTGTGCATAGTTCTGTGTATGTGCAGAATCCCTGCAACATGGGAACATCTGTACTGTATCAGTTAACTGAAGGTAGAGCAATTAAGACACCGCACTGTCTGCTGCAAGTCCAAATCACAACCTTCAATTAATCTACAATGTACTTTACAAGCAATCGAGATCTATTCATAGAAAAGTGGTCAATTTACCGAAATTACTGTATGTTCTGTAAAACACTCCATTCTGGGTTCCAGAAACCCTGTTTAGGCATTTATACATACCTTGCTTGGGGGCTACTAAAATATCACTGGAGACTTTAAAAAGGAGTTTGTGCAAGGGTGTGACAGTTTTGCATGACATATGAAAGTACTACTGGGCCTCCCCACTAACAATGACAGTGAATGTCTGTGCATTTGCACAACAGCAGGGGTCCTCAGTGACAATGGACAGAGAAGCGACTGGCCCATGAGGGTACATGGTAAAGTTATAGAAGGCTAAAATTGTTGCTTGTGATTTAATCAAAAAATGGTCTAATGGAATGTCATTACTGAGAAACCATTTTATCTAAAACTGTTTAATGGAAATTTTCAGGATGACTGGCATCTATCATTTCATAGAAACCAATTCAGAATGTATGTCTTTTTTTTAGAAATTGGCTTCTGCATACGCATTTTTTAAGGTGTAAATGAAATGGCTGTAGGTCTTACTTTCAGAAATATTTTTGTCAAAGATATTTATTTCAATCCTTTACGTCAGGGGCATTATTTCGGATTTATACCTTTTACATTGTTAATTACTTTGGATGCTTTTAATTTGCTGAATTCTCCCCACCCTAAAACACCATCCATTTCTGAACCTTAAAAAACCCTCACCAAACCTAAACTACACCCATCCCGTTTACCCTTAAAGCTCTTACCACTTCTAAACTACCCATTTCATAACCTAAAACCCCAACTACCTCTAAACTCTACTCATTCCTCAACCCTTAAAAACCCTTTTAATGCTTAAACCACACCTATTGATGACCCCAAAAACCACTCACCAACCCAAAACATCCCCATCCCTGAACCCTAAAAACCCTTTCTACATATAAACCCCACCTATCCCTGAATAACTAAAACCCCACACCACCCTAAACTCCATCCATTCCTGGACACTAAAAACCCTTCACCACCCCAAAACCCTACCAGTCCATGGGGGTGTGGCAGAGCTGCCGATCAAGATGGCTGTCTGACTCTGAAGCTCCGGAGTCGCCAGAGATAGGTTCAACCTCCCACCGATCCACCGGCCCCCCATTGTGATGATCACGAGCGCAAGGATGCCACATTGATGGGGCGTGGATTGGGCCGCAAGCCGGAACGATCGGTTCGCAAGTGGTGCCGCCACAACTCGTTCTGCCTGAGGCCTGCCGTGGCCCTCAAGAGGCCCCGAGAAGATAGGGGTCTCAGGTGAGCCTCAGGGCGGGGCCTCGGGCGCACAGAGCTCTGGCGGCACAGGCCTCCTACTCCGTGGTGACTGCAAACCGCTGACCTTGAGTGCAGTCGTACCACCACTGCTGGGGCCACCTACTACAAAGAGGACCCAGAATGTGCTCAGTCAGAAGCAGCGGCAGTGAAGGTCAGTGGGTACGGAAGGGCAATGATATCATGGCATGATAATCGCTGGGAGGTGGGGCATCGCACTAAACCCATGCCGATCCCTGGGATCTGGCTGAAAGGCGGCACTTCTGCCCCCCCCCCCTCCGAGTTTGTGTGGGAGTAGGGTGTGTGACAGAGGGGAACAGATAACACACATATCCTGCAGACGGCGTGACGGGGCTGCTGGTCTGTACCGCCCCCAGGTGTGAAGTGAGACTGGGCCAATGCACCCACATAGTCTAAAATTGGTGGGCACTACTGAAAAACCATGCACCAAACTTGCTAATCAGACCTAATCAGCCCCCCCCCAGTAAGTGAAATTGAATTCCTGACCTTGGGCTTTGCAGAGGGTGCTGCAACGCTGTGGGATATTCCTGTGCCTGATACTGCTACACGGTTGTATGACGTTACAACGCATTCCATTGCAAAGCATGCCTTTACCACGCATGCGTTACCACGCGAATGCCATTACCATGCACAACCTTTACCACAAAAATGCCTTTACCACCCATACCTTTACAACGATTTTCGTTGTAAAACCATGCATGATAATGGCATATTCATGGTGAAGGTTTTCTCCGATCCCTGCCCGGAACACTAAAAATCTTGCCCTGTGCGATTCCCCCACCCACAAACCCTTCTATCAAATACCCCTCCCCTGAACCCTAGAAATGTACCTCTGCGCATCACGACCCCCTTTTCCTTTAAAAAATTTCTTTTTTTTAAACTAAAATCCCCCCTACCTCCACGACCTCTCCTCTCCATGTTCTTCCTACGTGCATTGTACGTCGTAAAGAGGAAGCGGAAGTGTCTTTCCGTTTCCTCTGACGCCGCCGATTGCCTCCACATCTTTCAACAATCAATCTTTTTTTACTGTGAAGGCGAAGGAAACAGGTGCGTTTTTTTTGGGGGGGGGGGAGACCCACCCCAAGCCCCCTTTGGGGGTGGGGACACCCCCAAAGCTCACTTTTTTAATTGTACCTTTAACACACATGCCATTAATACGTATCTCGTAGTGAAGGAATGCGTGGTAAAGGCTATGCGTGGTAACCACGCATGTGTTGTAATGCATGGGTGGTTAAGGGTATGCGTGGAAACAGCCGCGTTGTAGTGGCTGTTTCCACTGCTACACACTGCTTTTCCCAGCGACGGCACGCACGGATCCAAAACAGCGGCAACTATTTTTTGACGCCGCAAAGATCCCCAGGCGTGAGGACGCAGATGGCCCTCCAGGAGCTGAGGCCCCTCCGTTAGATGGCACAGCTGCTATCATGGCAGAGTTGTGGGCTGGATTTAAGTCCAATGATGCGAGGACTGACACGCTTTCATCCTGGCTGGAAGATATGCATGGCTGAATCGAGCTGCAGGGGACCCGTATAAACGAAGTGGAACAGCGCGTATCGAACCTAGAGGATTTGCAGCCCACCACTAGTAAAAGATTGGAGAGAGCTGAACAACTTCTTAAAATGGTGGCCTCCAAGGCAGAAGACTTGGAGGCACAATCACGCTGTAACAATATACACATAGCCAGAATCCACAAACACTGGCCCTATGTCCAGCTTTGTCGAGAAGGTCCTGGTTGACTTGTTTGGCAGAGACGTCTTTTCCGTGACGTGCTGTGGAGAGAACGCACATACACCTCTGCGAATAATAATTGTGAAACTCCTCAATACCATGATCAGGATGTGGCGCTCTGGCTTGCTCGAGAAAGTGGAACAATTACATATCAGGGCTCGGAGCTGGTGTTTTTCACAGACTTCACACCTATTTTGCAAGAGGTGCGCTGCAAATTCAGGGACATCAAGCGTGTATTACCGAAGGCAAATGTGCGCTATGCCATGCTCTACCCGGCACGGCTATGAATTCAGGTCAACGGCGAGGTGCACATTTTTTAAATCACCGAAGGAAGCCACCAAATTCTGGAAACAACACCAAGTCAAGCTGAATTCTCTGAGCGAGTGACAAAGAGGCCACAGGATCCCAATCGGAACTAGTTGCTACATAGATATTCCCCTGGCTACTGGCCTGTGCCTGATCTAGCTAGTGATACCGACCCTACTGGAAATTATGGGATACCCGGAGACTGATGATTATATAACAATGTGTGGTAAAGGTGGACATTCCCTGTTCATGTCCAGTTTGTAAGGCGGTAATGAACACTTGAGGACACACGGTTCCAATTGTCGGGCTCCCAAGAGTATTGCCTACCCCCTAGGAATTTTACTACATTGTTGGTTTGAAGTCTCTGTTAGGAGAAAATGATTGGGTGCTGGTTTATTTGTATCTGATGTGGGTCGGGGGAAACTTTTTTGATTGTTTGCATGAAATGTATGGCACAGGAGAGAGCTAGCATGGTTGTAAAGACATGAGCACATCACACACCTACTCAGAAATCCCTAGATCACATTATCACATAAATGTCCCCACCTGACATGAAACAAGAGGGATTACTACTCAAGTGCCTGACGTGGAACGTCAGAGGGCTCCCAACCCCCAAAAAGGGTGCCAGGTTCTGGCGTATTTGGCCAGGCACACCATATAGTGGCTTTTCTGCGAGACTCACTATGCCCCGCTTCCCATACATCGCTTTGCAACAATGACAGGGGGGGACAATCATTTTTTGCCAACTATTGTACCTATTCGCGGGGAGTGTGCATTTTGGTCCATAAGTCACTTCCTTTCCGAGTCCGGTAAGTGGTGGCTGATGAAGAGGGACACTACCTCCTGGTGGCAGGTACGACGGGAAATGACCTGCTCCTTTTGGTTAATGTATATGCCCCAAATGTAGACTCTGCTGAATTCTTCCCTAGCACAGCCACATACATCACACAATTAGACTCTGACAATATACTAATGGGGGGGGACTGCAATCTCACCCTGGACCCCGCGATAGACACAACTAGCACAGGACAGACCACTAAACCCCAGGCGGTGCAGACACTCACCTCTCTATTGCAGTCTTTTTTTCTTACAGTCAGCTGGAGAGTGCACCACCCTGCGGTGCTGGATTACTCATTCTATTCTGCCCTGCATGTCTTGTGGTCACGAATAGACAATTGGTATCTCTCTCCCCACTTTCTGCTAGCTGTTACCACATTTGATTATCAGCTGCGTACACTATCAGATCACTCACCAGTACTACTGACATTAACCCTATCCAATGTTACACATCCCTATGTGTTTTGGTGATTTCCCTCGGAGGCGCTTCTAGATCAGGTCTTTCATAGTGAGGTTAGGAAAGCCATAATTGAGTATTTCCAACTCAACACAGGAACAGTGGAGCGGCAATCCACACTCTGGGAGGCATTCAAAGTATACAACAGCTGAGTGTGTATTGCTAAACAGGTGGGAGTGCTCCGGTCCATACGCAGGGAGCATGAGACAGTAGAGGGGAATCTCTGGGATATAGACAGTCATGCTAGGACAGCAGATCCCCTGACGCTACATGAACGAGCGGCGCTTCTGATGGAGTTTTCCGCAACTAGCGGTGCGGGAGGTAAACTACATGGCCAAGTACGCAGGGCATGCATATATGGTGAGGGTGAGTGGCCGGGAAGGACACTGGCCCGATTACTCCGCCTCTGGTATCAGTCCTCTTATGTGATACAACTTGAGCTAGAGGATGGAACAACCCTAGTGAGAGGCGACAAGATTGCTACTGCATTGCTCTCTTATTATACCAGTCTGTACACCTTGAGCGACCCCCCCCCCCCCCGGTGGGAGAGGCCCTTGCGAAATACCAGCAATGGTCTGGATAGATGCAGAGCCAATTTTTAGCTGCACCTATTGACATGGATGAAATCTCGCAAGCGATAGATCTAGCCGGAAGCCAAGCCCCGGGAGAGTTATATAAAGCTTACAAGACCCTATTGGCTCACCGACTGCTAGAAGTATGCATAGAGGCTTTGGAGGGGGGATCGCTCCCCCCCCCACTATGCGGGAGGCAATAATTACACTCTTACTTAAGACTGACAAACCATCTCAGAACTGCACATCTTATAGATCCCTATGGTTATTAAAGCAGGATTATAAGATCTTGGCCAGGATTCTGGCCACCCTTTTATCTTTACTGGTAGATAAGATAATATGCCCATTCCAGGCGGGATTTGGCCCCAATCATTCCACTTCGGTGAATCTACACGCAGTGTTTGCGGTTTTTAATCAGCTGGATCCCACGACGAAAAAGCATTTCATTCACTAGAGTGGTCCTTCCTTCATGCTGCCCTTCAGAAGCTGGGAATCCTGGATGGATTCTCCAGCCTAATACGTCTTCTTTACACTGGCCCAGTGGCCCCACAGAGTGAATGGTGCATTTCCGGCACACACGTGGCACCCGGCAGGGGTGTCCACTATCACCCCTGCTGTTTTTTATCACTATGGATCCTGTAACACGGAATTTCCAGGAGAGGTTCCTACAACGTGGATTGCGGTTTCATCAGGGGCCACTGTTGGCCTCTATCTATGTGGACGATGTAATGTTATTTATCAGGGAGCCTTCCACTAACCTGCCCCCTCTGCTGCAGGAGGTGGTGTGCTTTGGAGTTTCCTCCGGTCTAGCCATCAACTGGAGTAAGTCGGAGGTCCTCCCACTTACGTCAACTACCACTCAATTTGATACAGACTTCCCACTATGCTGGTGCACTGAACAGTGCACCAGAGGTGATCCGCCTCCATGATGGACAGCGATAGATAAGCTCACTACGCAAGTAGAACAGTGGATCAGGCTCCCACTTTCAATAGCTGGCAGGATCGCCATCATTAAAATGGTGGTCCTCCCCTATTTTTTATACCTATTTCTAAATATCCCAATCGCCCTTCAAGCTAATTTTTGTAGGCATTACTCAGACTGGTTATTCGACTTATATGGACCAATAAATAGCCGCGCATAGGATGGAGCACGTTAACTATGCCATATCAGTGCGGGGAACTTGGGTCCTAGATAGCTCAAATACATTTGACATATTATTGGTACCATCCGGATGCTCGATTGCAGTACCTGAAACCGGAGTACTCCCAGGCTCCCCCGTATCTGCTCTCTGCTATCCCGCCCCAGGGACTGCCTAGAAACCCAGCTGAAATCCAAACTTTGCCAACTACGTACAAGGCATGGCCCAAATTAGAACATGCAGCTTTTTTGTATTTGCTGCACATACCGCTGCCAGATAACCCCTGGCTGTCCCCAACGACAGAAACCCTTACTAATCGAACCTTTGCCCGATCTGGGCTGCAGACCGTGGGTGATTTCTTTAACCCCTTGTGTGCCACGCCCTTTCCCCGCCCTGTGCCGGGCGTTGCATTAGCGGGCGGGGTTCATGACGAGCTGGACTCGTCCTGGGCACAGCGCAACCGCGGCCCATGACGAGTCCAGCTCGTCATGGGCACAGAAGGGGTTAAGGATGCACAGTTGCGCACCGTTGACGAGTTAATAACAAATTGAGATGCATCCTACATGGACACATTTTTTCTGCACAGGGTATGCAACGCCATATACAAGGGACTCCCATCTACATTGCAAGTCCTAGCAGATTTCCCCCTACTCATATTAATCATCACAGCGGCGGATGGGACTCATCTTGTTTTGCGACTTTACCATTTATTCCTTACACTCGGGCCAATTGTCGTGACATCAGAGCGAGCGGCCTGGGAAAGGGATTTGGGATATTCCCTGCTGGACCAGACACAGCAGTATAGCCTGCTGTGAACAAACACGCTATGTGTCAAATAATCATCAGCACAAACTGTTACACTTTAAATATTTACATAGAGCATATATAACACCGTACCTATTAGCCAACATAGATCCAATCAAATCACACACCTGTGCCAGATGTGCCATGGTTCAGGCAGACTTTTCACATTTGACTTGGAAATGTGGACCTACATTGGCATACTGGTGGGAGGTTTTCCGCCATTTATCCCTAATGACAGACCATACGATACAACCCTCGCCACAGACGGCCTTGCTGGGCTATGTCAAACCTCTGCATGCAGGAGTGAGGTGATTTGCTGCCATAGCCCACCTTATTGCCAAAAGACAGGTTTCATTACATTGGGGAGGAACTCAGGTCCCAAAAGTGAAAGCCTGAATTCGCAATCTAACCTACTGAAACATCACTAGCGATATATGCCACATTACAGCCACTTACCTCACGCCCAAAGAATATATTACAGCCATTAAGGGACTATTTGATGGCACATCCATACGTTGATTGAAGTATATGCATATATGTCCCCCCTGGGATCCACTCCTTAGATGTACCTAGGAGGATTTGTGGGGAGCTGCTGGTGCCCTTTGTTAAGCGGGTGTGGGGCGGTTGACTGGTCAAGAAGAAATGTGCCTCTACAAGCAGACTGTATGTCATAAACTTCAGAAAGGCATTGAACGAGGAGGCTCATTTGGCACCTATGCTTGTCCCTCGTTGAACTAACCTATGGGTCTTTTTCAGAACACAGGATTATTGAAGTGATATGTGACTGATTTGAATTGATTCTAGACCAGTACCATGGACAGTGGAATTTGATGATTTTTTTTACCTGATAAGTGTTCTGTATTAATCGCTTTGTTCCTTTCTTTCCTTGGCACTCCTGTGTTTCAAATAATCGATGATATATCGGTTTGATAACCGTATGTTTTCGCACTGCTGTAAAAAAATGACAATAGATAAAAAAATGTGTTTTTTAAAACTCTACCAGTCCCTGAAACCTAAAAAACCCTCACCACCCTAAACTCCACCCATGCCAGATCTCTAAATCTCGAAAAAACCCTCACCACACCTAAACTCCAATCATCCTTGAACTTAAAAAAAACCCTTATTACTCCCAAAACCCCACTAAACCCTGAATCCCATAAACCCTCAATACCCCTAATCTTTACCCAAGTGTGTGATTTTAGATATTTTCTTAAAATTATCTTTTCTTTAACATGTTTATTTTTTGATTTATTAGCATTTCCTTAAAATTGTCTTTCATTAAAATTGTTTTTCCATGATATGGTTTCCTCCAAAGTGGTTTCTCAGTTTTCATTTCTCAATTATTTCCCTACAGCAAGTTAAAATACCCTGTTAGAATTGGGGGTCTCTAGTTGGCAGTGTATGCACTCTATCCAGGTAGGGACCCTTCCTTCTAGTCAGAGTAAGGGAGTTACACACCCAAGATAACCCCTGCTCACCCCCTTGGTAGCTTGGCATGAGCAGTGAGGCCTTTATCAGAGGCAATGTGTAAAGTATTTGTACATTATACACAGTAACACAGTGACAATACATATGGACACCATAGCACTTCAGAAAAGCAAACAATCTTTATTTAAACCAAACAAGACCAAAACAACAAATATCCAACATATATAACTAAAAATATCACTTTTAAAAGGTTTAACAATTCTGTCCCTAGAACTCTATAGATGCTTTGATTTTAGCACTAAGTACCTTAAATGCCTCAAAATGCAAGTTGAAAAACAGCTGCAAAGCAGGACAGTGTCAGAAAACACAGCGATGCATCAGTTCCTGAGTTCCAGGGGAATGTATGTGTCAGTTCTGCTGCATGCATGAGAAGTGATGCGTTGATTTCTGGAGGGGACTCCTTTGCGTGGGTCAATGTGTTGGAAACTTGGCGCACAGGTGCGATGCATGAGAAAATCCACGTGCTGTGGGTTGATGCAGTGGCGAAACAGGCGCTGCGTCAATTTCCACTCCTGAAGACAGGTGATGCATAGATTCCTTCAGCCGCATAGCAGGGCCTGCGTCAAAGTTGGAGCAGGGGTTTCGAATGTCAAAGTCTCGGTGCTCTAGATTCGCGGTGCAGCAGTTCTTCAGGAAGCAAATAGGCGCTCTGTCTATTTTTCAGCCACACCACAGTGATGCATTGGTTTTTCAACCCCACAGCAAGCTTGCAGCGGGAAAAACAGCTCTGAAGGGCGATGCATGCATTTTCAAGTCCTGAATCCAAGGGCCCAGAACTGGAATTGGCACCACTTGGCAGGTCAGAACTCCCAGCAGTGGAATTCGGAGATGATGCAGCTGAAGTCTTTGATGGCCCTGAGACTTTCAACAGGAGGCAAGCACACACAAGCCATTGGAGAACCTTTGAAAAGCAGGATACAGAAAGCAAAGTCCAGTTCTTTTACTGCCCACAGACAGAAACATGAACTGCATGTCAACCCAGCATAGCAACACACAGCATAGGGGCAGTACTCCTCCTGACAGCTCTTCAGCTTTTCTTCTTGGCAGGGTCCCCAGTCCCGGAGTGTTCTAAAGATATGTGGTTGTAGGTTCAATACTTCTATCCCTTTTTAGGTCTCGCCTGACCCAGCGCAAGCGCTGGTCTGGCGAGACTTATTGAGAGGGCTCCAAAAAGTGCTACCAGGCCAGCCTAGTGCTACAGTGCATGTGTGTGGGCGCGTGCGCCGCGCTTTACCGCGACTTTCACTTTCCCTGCCGCGCAGCCGCTTTGATGTGTGATCGTGATGCGATCACTTTCACTTTCGCGGCCGCTTTACATAGCCAATAGGTCTCGCTTTTGGGACCTTTATAAGTATTTAGTTATGCAACTGTTGCATTACTAAACACTTATAAGGTCCCAAAGGCGAGACCTATTGGCTATGCCAATGCTTGTTGAATTTGAAGTAGGCATACTTCAAAGGAAAGTCTTTGTTGTCCACAAGATCCTGCCTTGCACTACCTTTGCTCCAGAAACACTACAGGGGGCGGAGAGAGCACTGTGAGAGGCCAGGCACAGCCCTATTCAGGTGTCAGTGACAACTCCTCCCATCACTCTAGCTCAGGAAGGCACATCAACCTGGTGATGGGCCGTCAGGTTATGCAGAGCACACCCCAGCTCACTTTGTGCGACTGTCTAGATTGAATGCACAAACAACCCGGCTGTCAGTCTAAACCACGTCTAACCACAATGATTTCACAGGCAGGCAGGCAGAGGCACAGGATGGCAAAGCAAGAAAATGCCCACTTTCTAAAACTGGCATTTTCAAACACACAATTTAAAAACCAACTTCACTAAAAGATGTATTTTTAAATCCTGCGTTCAGGGAACCCAAACTCCAAATCTCCATTTCCCAATTGAATGTTACACTTGTAAGATGTTACAAGGCAGCTCCAATGATAACCTATGGAAAAGATAGTCGTTACAATAGTGAAATACTGCCAATTTCGTTTTTCACAATCAGGATATGTAAAACACACCAGTACATCTCCTACCTTTGACATATACTGCATCCTGCCCATGGGGCTACCTTGGGCTTACCTTAGGATGCCTTACATGTAAGAAAGGGAAAGGTTTGGGCCTGGCAAGTGGGTGCACTTGCCAGGGCGACATGGCACTTTAAAACTGCAGTCACAGACACTGCAATGGTAGGTCAGAGACAAGCTTACAGGGATACTGATGCGGGTGCAACAACCAGTGCTGCAAGCCCACTAGTAGCATTTGATTTACAAGTCCCTAGTAAGTGCACTACCAGTAAATCAAATATGTAAATAATAGATAACCAATCATAATCACAATTTACTCAGTGAACACGTGGACTTTAGCAGTGATCAGCAGTGCTAAAGTGCCCAGAGTACACAGACCAGCCTACAGTCAAAATTACAGGAGGTAGAGGCAAAAAGCCAGGGAAAACCACGCCAAGGATGTCAGGTCTAACACACCCAACAGCTACCCCGTCCCCACATTAGAAGTTCTTAAAGCATAGCACACTGCCATGACAAAGTTTGGTTAGACAGGAAGGTTTAGATCAGAAATACCACTCTGGGAAAGTCACACCCTCAAGGATGTGAGATATGGAGAGTTTTCCAAAATTGAAGCTCTAGGCATCACGATGACAGGGACTGTTTGGATAAAAATGCTGTGTGAAAACCGTTGAGGAATTACAGACTGAATAAGAACTCGTATACAGGCAAAAATATGCAAAGTAAGCACATACTAGTACGATATAGGATGGATATAGAGAGCCTGGAAACTAGCTTCCCTACAGAGTATAAACGGCCGGGGGGCATGGTTGGACCCAGCTGGGGGGGCCTGAATTGACCTCAGGTATAGGCACCATGTACTGATCAAGAGCAGCATCATGCTGAAAATGATGCTGTGTTTTTAAGGGGGAAAAGTGTAGCTGTGAACCACTTTATAAGCCACCAGTAGCATATTTTGTCACTCATCTCCAGGCTGGGAGTAGGTATCAAAGAGAAAGGGTCTTAAATAGCCTGCTTTGTCCCTCTTCTTCCACCATTTCTGGTAAAGGATCACAACAAGGATACGTTTACATTTTATGGACATTAGGCTGCCTATAGCATTTTGCCAATCATGCATTTGATTGTAATTCTTTTAAGGGATAACTGAACCTAACTTCAATGTTTGAATCATTAAATATGCTTACAGCTGGCAGTTTTATAAAATAATTGTTAATCTGGGGTGGCCGTGATGTAATTGTTTTGACACGAAGGGGCCGCAACTTGAACATGTTTGAAGACCACTGACTTAAGAGCAAAATGGGAAAATAATATAGCGTTATTAAAAGATAGACTGGGTTGATGCGTGTGGCCACCCTAGAAAAGAGGGCAATACGATTTGGAATCCAATTATTACAGTTCAAAATTTTATATAGGATATATTATTCAAGAATGCACTAGAATATAGGTGTAGATTGTTGGTGAGGAAAGTGATGCAAAATGCTTGCCGGACTGTGGACAACCTGGTACCTTTTACCACACTATTTGAAATGCCCTAAAACTGCAGAATATTGGAAAGAGATAATCCGGTACAAGCACAGCATGTGGAACACCAGGTGGGACTTCCCTTTAAGAACAGCACTAGTAGGCATATGGAGCAAGGATGCCTAACATAAATATCAAAAACTTTCTATAATTTGGGGCTAACTGTGGCTAAACGGGCATTGTCCGAAAATGGGGAGGGAAAGAATCCCTTCCTCTATGAGACTGAAAAGAAAACAAGGTTTGGTGTATGGTGGCTGAACGAATTGTATATGAAAGCAGAGGCTGTCTAAATAAATTTGAAAAAGTATGGTGGAACTAGAGAGCAGCACATGTCATGGAATACAGGATGTGGAAAAAATGCTAAAGCTGCTGTGTGATTTTGGGTACAAGGATATCTGCTGTAGACCCAGTGGTGTATACAACTATGCAGGAAAATGTTACTTACCCTGTAAGCATCTGATCATGGCATGTAGTGCTGTATATTAACATGCTCTGCATACTTCTGCCATCTGGTGTAACTTGTTTTTCTTAGAAGAAGTCTTCGAGTCACAAGGTATAGTGACTCCACCTATTACTGGTAAGGAGCCTGGGCATCGGCTCCGTTATTAGACTGTTTCCCACAGAGGAAGATGATCATGCAAAGAACACAACCAAAGGCTTCAGAGGAGGAGGGTGGGTGCATACAAATCTACAGTGCGACATACCAGTAACAGATGCTTACAGGGTAAAATTTTCCATTTGTGGCATTTGTAGCTGTAGATACACATGCACTGCATAGACTGTAAAGCAGTTCTTCCCTAAGCGGTAGGTAGCCGGAGGATGTTGCAGAGGATTGAAAAGGTGTAGGTAAGAATGCTTAGCCAACGTTTGCTTGTTGGCGTGCTAAAACATCAACACAGTAGTGTTTAGTGAACCTGTGAGGAGTGGACCAGGTAGCTACTTTACATATGTCAGCTATTGGAATGTTAGCAAGGAAAGCCCTTGAGTCTCCTTTCTCGCATCTAGAGTGCAGCCGAGGTAGGGCAGGCAATTGCTTTTTGGCTCAAGCATAGCAGGTCTGGATGCACTTAACTAACCACCTGGCAATGCCCGCTTTAGAGAGAGCGCAGCACTTGGGTGGTTTAGAGAAAAACACAAAGAGTTGTTGTGTCCTGCAAAAGGTCTTTATTGTATCAATGTAGTACATATAGGCTCTTTTGACATCTAGCATGTGAAGAGCCCTCTCCGCCACGGAGTCCGGGTGTGGAAATTACACTGGGAGTTCAAAAGTCTGATTAAGGAGGAAGGGGGATAGCACCTTAGTGCATGGGCAAGAATGAATAGGTTCAAAAGGAGGGCCCATGAGTCTAGTTAGTACCATATTAAGATTCCAACCGGGGCTGGGGGTACCCTAGGTAGAATAACTCATTTAAGGCCCTCCATTTAAGATTTGATGACTGAGATTCCAAATAAGGAAGAGTGTTCTCTATTTTCGAGATAAGTTGCAACTGCTACTAAGAGGAAACTGATAGATATGTAGGCAAGGCCTGACATTTGCAGAAGATAACAGACTACGTCTTGAACCGCTGGTTTTAATGGGTCAATGTGTTTGGAAAGGCAGTAATGGACAAACCTCTCCCATTTAGAGGAATAACAGAGTGGGCCTACGAGCCTCCACAAGGATAGTCACACTTTCAGGGGGCAGATTGAGGTAGCCAAATTCTACGACATTAGGAGCCAAATTGTAAGATTGAGCTGGCTGGGGTTCAGGTGCCTGATAGTGCACTGGTTCTAAGTTAGAAAGTTTGGCCAGATGGGCAGCTTCTCATGGGGGGGAACTAGTGACTGGTCGAAAAGGGTGTTAAATCAGGGTTGTTTGGCCCACGTGGGAGCTGCTAGGATGAGAGTGAGATATGTTTGCAGAAGCTTGCAGACCACAAACGGAAGTAGTGAGAGAGGAGGAAAAGCGTAGGCAAAGTTTCCTTACCAGTCCAACTAAAGTGCATTGCCCATGAACTGTGAGAATCTGAAGACAAAGCTTGGACATTTTTTATTTCATGCGGTGGCCAAGAGGTCTACATCGAGGTATCCCCAATGTTAAAATTATGGGAGTAGGATTTGTGTGTGGATTGCCCACTCGTGTACCTTTCACCACATCCTGCTGAGCAAGTCTGCAAAGTTGTTACCTACGCCTTGTAGATGTATCTGGTGGTGGAGTTCTCAATGTCGAAATGTCATGTGCTAATGCTGACAGCTGGTGTGAGTGTGTGTCGCCTTGTTTCTGGGGGAAATACAAGGTGGTCATGTTGTCTGTTCTGATGAGGACTAGTTTGTGATGTAAGTTGTAGAAGAAAGCTTTGAGAGGTAACTGGATTGCCACAAGTTTTGGGTAATTGATGTCGCAGCTCTGTTGCTGAGATGCCCACATACCCTGTTTGTCCAAGTTCCAAAGATGCACTGCCCAACCAGTGAGGGAGGCATTCATGGTGATGTTCACTTACAGAACTGGGCCGAGAAAGGGTAACCTTGCAACAGATTGTTGCTGTTCCAGCACTGCAAAGAGAGCCGTGTCAAATTAACACTAGATCTTTCCAGCGACCCTCGGCTTGAGACCATTATGCAACTTGGCACTCATGCATCGGATGCATGTGTAATCGGACATGGGCACTATGGCAAGTATTAAACAAAACAATTGGTTCTGTTGGGGTATTTCTCAATTGCTTAGAATACAATAGTAGCAATGGCTTACTTATAACACAAACCAAGAAAAAAGAAAAAACAGCATAACACACCAAAATTAGTAATATATTTAGAAAGAGGTATCAAATCTTCATGGCTGTCGCAATTTATAAACTCAATTGCAATAGGGAAATAAGTGACTGTGGGGAAAAGGTGACGTGGTGATAAGTGACGTTGACAGTGCACTATATACAAGATAAATAAACATTCGGGAGAGGGGAGAAGAATTTCAGTATGTCATTATGGTTCTATTCCAAGGGGGGCTTAATTATACAGACTCTCAATACTCCACCAGACAGTTGGAGCCTTAATAATATTCTTCCACCCATCAGTTGGAGTCTTTGGTAATATCCAGTCAAGTGATTTACGTGATCTGGAGCAAGCGCATCCGTTCGCATTAAGTCGTTAAAAGAATATTATTGAGGTTCCAACCGGCTGGTGGAGTATTGAGAGGCTGTATAATTAAGCCCCCCTTGAAATAAAACCATTTGAGACTTGCAGACACAGTAAAGAATCTGCATTTTGACTGCCTACTCCCCCCTCCTGTCCTGAAGACGCACCTTGACGCACTTTACCTTTGCACCACATATGTCTGCGCAACACTCATGATCACATTAAACTTACTAATGGATCCTGGAGCATATGTGCTAAAATAATAATTACATACTGAAATTCTTCTCCCCTCTCCCGAATGTACATTTATTTTTCTTGTATATAGTGCACTGTCAACGTCACCAATCACCACATGTCACCTTTTCACCACAGTCACTTATTTCCTATTGCAATTGAATTTGTAAATTGCGACAGCCATGAAGATTTGATACCTATTTCTAAATATATTATTGAATACTAATTTTGGTGTGTGTTATGCTGTTTTTTCTTTTTCTCAAATAATTGGTATGTGTTATAAGTAACCCATTGCTACTATTGTATTCCAAGCAATTGAGAAATACCCCGACAGAACCAATTGTTTTGTTTAATACGTATACCCAGGTTCTGAGGGACACCGGGTCGCCCCATTACTTTTTCCAGTATCATGCCAAGTAGGCACTTAACTGTTCTGATAGTTAAGTGGTGATCTGGCTGAAAAAGAGGTAGCAACTATTGGAAAGCTTGAACCCGTGCAGAGATGGGGTATGCTTTCCCTGTGACAGAGTTGAGAACTGCTCCCAAGAAAGGCTGAAACAGAAGAAGCTAAAGGAGGCACTTGCCTATGTTGACAGAAAACCCCACATCAAGGTTGTTGGTGAATTCGGTGTGTACCAAGCACTGTTGCTCATTTGTACTCTTGCTCAGCCAATCGTCCAAGTAAGGGAAGAAGTAGATATTGTTTCTCCTGCAGTAAGCCGCTGCCACAGCAAGACATTTTGTGAATATTCTGGGGGCTGAAGTTACCCCAGGGTAGCACTTTGAAGTGAAAATGCTGACCACTTACCACAGGTATTGGTTGAGTCCATGGTGGATCTGCAGGTGGAAACAGGCATCCTTTAAGTCGAGTGCTGTCATGTTGCCTTGCTGCAGTAGATGGATGACGTCCTGGAGTGTGACCAGGTGAAAGTGCTCAGACAGGATGTACTTGTTAAAGGGCCTGAGGACGAGTATAGGAATGTGTTGCCCGTCTTTTTGGGGAATAAGGAAAAACAGGGAGTACACTCCTTTGTCACACTGGTGAGGGGGTACCACCTTTATTTCCTCCTTGCAAATAAGTGCCTTTATTTCCTCTTGAAAGAGGCACTGGATTTCTGGGGAAAGGATGTGTTTGTGGAGAGGAATGTTTAGTGGGTGTGCAGTGAGATATAAACAGTAACCCCGCATGATGATGGAAAGAACCCACTTATCGGAGGTGATCTCTAGCCAACGGGTGCCAAATCTCTGAAGTCTTCACCCAACAGGTGTAATGTGATTGGGGAGAAGGAGTTACTGCTTCGCTGGGGTGGTTCCTTTAGCCATGCACCCTCTACCTCTGCCTTTGAAGTTAGCCTCTCTGTAACCTATCCTGGAGTAGCCCAGTGATAGTGTTTGTTGGTGCTGCGGCCTCAGATAAGAGGTAGATGCTTCAGGGATGATGCCTTGGACCCCCTTATATTGGGAACTCCAAATTCCAGCACTTGCAGTCTGTAGAGATCTGCCCATTAAAAGGCAGGTTGAGGAGATGCTGTTGGACCTCGGATTTAAAACCAGAGAAAAGCGTGGCATCTAATCAGGACACTGGAGTTAATGCTCCCGAGTTAATGCCCCCTACTGTGGTGTCTGCTGTGTCTAGGGCACAGCGGATGGTGGTGTTGGAATTGAGCTTCCCTTCCAAGACAAGTTCAGGTCACAGCTTCTTCAATTCATTTGGTAGATGTTGGAAAAGCTCCTCCATTTTACCCCAGAGGGCTCAGTCATATTGAAGAACAAGTTACTTACCTTCGGTAACGATGTATCTGTAAGAAACATTAGTTAGTTAGATTCCTCACCTTAGAATATCCCCAGGCGTCAGACTGGATCCGGAAGATTTTTCGTCAGCAATACCCCTTGCGCGTCGCTAGGCGTCGACTGCGGCTCCGCGTCGGTCGTCGGCGTCGTGCGCCGGAATGACGTCGTCTGAGTACTTAGACGCCGCCCTCGCGCGCTGACGTCAGTTCTTGTACATAGCCTTCCGCGCCAGGAACGCAGAGCTATGCAAGATACCGACACTGCTGCCAAAAAATTCTAGGGCCCTGAAAGGGATAGCCTTAACCCTAGATGTCAGTTCGCAGAACGGGGAGGATGGGTGGGTCGGTGAGGAATCTAACTAACTAATGTTTCTTACAGATACATCGTTACCGAAGGTAAGTAACTTGTTCATCTGAAAGAAACACGTTAGTTAGATTCCTCACCTTA
Organism: Triturus cristatus; assembly: GCF_964204655.1. NCBI lineage: Eukaryota > Metazoa > Chordata > Amphibia > Caudata > Salamandridae > Triturus > Triturus cristatus. Next base: position 447,315,482 of record NC_140584.1, read on the forward strand.
GAATAGATACCCAAGCAATACCAACCCCGGTGGTGGGTTTGCGAACCAAGATCACACCAGAAAGTCCTGGAGGACAGAACGGCCAAAGAAGCCATCCCTCCGGACTTGGCTGTCTAGGCAATAATGCCTGGCAAACGTGTGCAGCGAAGCCCACGTTGCCGCCTGACAGATGTCTTGCAAAGGGACTCCCTGTCCCAAAGCAGTAGTAGCCGCTGTGGCCCGAGTAGAATGGGCGCGCAGACCAACAGGCGGTTCCTTTTTTGCAAAGGAATAATAGAGTTTTATACACAAAACGACCCACCGGGAGATGGTCCGTTTGTGTACAGCTTTTCCCTTCTTTGCACCCACGTAGCCAACGAAAAGCTGGTCGTCCACTCGGAACTGTTTAGTGCGGTCCAAATAAAAGGAGAGCGCACGTTTTGGGTCCAGACGGTGGAGCCGCTCTTCCTCTTTGGAAGGATGCGGAGGCGGAAAGAAGGTGGGCAAGGTGACAGATTGTCCAAGATGAAAGGGGGTCACCACTTTCGGTAGAAAGGAAGGACGAGGCCGAAGGACAACCTTGTCCGGATGAACAGATAGAAAAGGAGGCTTGGACGATAGAGCCTGGAGCTCACTCACCCGTCTAGCCGAGGTGATGACTACCAGGAAAGCAGTATTAAGAGTTAGAAGACGAAGAGGACAATTGTTAAGAGGCTCAAAGGGAGCGCACATCAGGAATGTCAAGACAAGATTCAAGTCCCACTGAGGCATTACGAAAGGGACAGGAGGGAACGTGTGAGTAATGCCTTTAAGAAAGCGTGACACTACAGGGGACTTGAAAAGAGAGGGCTGATCTGGAAACCGTAAGAAGGCAGAGAGAGCAGCAAGATAACCTTTCAAGGTGCCCAGGGCAGAGCCCTGCCAGGCCAAAGAAAGAAGGAAGAGGAGAACCTCAGAAAGAGGGGCCAAAAGGGGATCCACAGCCTTTGCTGTGCACCATGCCACAAATTTGTTCCACCGGCAGGCGTATACCGTCTTTGTGGAGGGACGCCTGGCTGCCAGAATGATATCACAGACTTCAGGAGGCAAGTCAAATGGCATCAACTGCCGCCGCTCAATCTCCACGCATGGAGGTGGAGGCTGGACAGGTTCGGGTGGAGGACCGTCCCCTGCTGCTGCGACAGAAGATCCTCCCGAAGGGGCAGACGTATCGGAGGATCGGTCAACATACTGAGTAGCTCGGGATACCAGTACCTTCGTGCCCAATCCGGAGCCACCAAGATGACTTGGGCCCGGTCGCGCTTGATCTTCTTCAGCACTCTGGGCAGAAGTGGTATAGGCGGAAAGGCGTACAACAGACTGTAACTCCACTCGCGACGAAAAGCGTCGCCGAGCGAGTGCCGCCTTGGAAATTCCAACGCGCAGAACTGCTGACATTGCGCGTTCTCGTCGGTGGCGAATAGATCTAACCAAGGCTCTCCCCACTGCTGAAAGAGACCTTGCGCCACCTCGGAGTTCAGACGCCATTCGTGATCCCTCATGCACCGGCGGCTGAGTTCGTCTGCTCTGGCGTTCAGAGAGCCCGCCAGATGTTGAACCACCAGGGTGATGCCCTGGTGTTCCAGCCATGTCCAGAGGCGCAGAGCCTCCTGACAAAGGGTCCATGACCCCACCCCGCCCTGTTTGTTGCAATACCACATGGCGGTGGTGTTGTCCGTGAACACCTGCACGACACTTCCCCGGACAGAGGGAAGGAAGGCTTTCAGTGCAAGTCGGATCGCTCTCAGCTCCAACAAGTTGATGTGGAGGCGAGACTCCGCCGGAGACCAGAGGCCTCTGATCTCCGCCTCTCCCATATGGCCACCCCATCCCAGGAGGGACGCATCCGTCACTACGACATGCTCCGGTAGGGGTAGGGAGAGGCTCTTGCCCGTGACCCAATCGCGGTCCGTGAGCCACCACTGCAACTGCTGTGCAGTGTCCTCCGAGATCAAGACATGGTCGGACAGGTTGCCGTGATGCTGGGCCCACTGAAACTTCAGGTCCCACTGCAGAGCCCGCATGCGCCGCCTGGCGTGATGCACTAGTAGGATGCAGGAGGCCATCAGCCCCAGAATCCGCAACACTAGCCTGACCGAAACCCAGGATAGAGGCCGAAAGATGGGAATCAGGGCCTGTATATCCCGGACCCGCTGTTCCGGCGGATGAACCCGGAACTGCGCCGAATCGAGAACCGCTCCGATGAAGAGGAGCTTCTGAGAGGGGCTCAGGTGTGACTTCGGCACGTTGATGGAAAACCCCAGCAAATGCAGGAGATCCGCCATAGTCTGGAGGTGGGAGACGACTGCCTGGGGCGAGCCCGCCTTCAACAACCAGTCGTCGAGATGGGGGAAGACTGGAACCCCTGATCTGCGCAGAGGAGCTGCGACCACCGCCATCACTTTCGTGAACACCCGAGGGGCACTGGTAAGGCCGAAGGGGAGCACGGTGAACTGAAAGTGCTCCTGACCCACCGTGAACCGCAGGTAACGCCGGTGGGCCGGCAGGACGGGGATGTGGAAATATGCGTCCTGCAAGTCCAACGCTACCATCCAGTCTCCAGGGACGAGGGCAGCTAGAACCTGAGCCAAAGTTAACATTTTGAACCGTTCCTTCCGGAGGTCCAAGATAGGGCGTAGGCCCCCTTTGCCCTTCTTGGGAACCAGAAAGTAGTGGGAATAACAACCACGACCTACTTCTGGGCTCGGAACGCGCTCGACGACCCCCTTGGCCAAGAGGGCCGAAACTTCCTCGTGGAGAAGATTCAAATGATCCCCCGAGATACGGTGGTGCTGCGGTGGCATGGCTGGATGGGTCGTCTCGAAAGGGAGGGAGTAGCCCCTTCGGACGATTTGCAGCACCCACCTGTACGATGTGATGGACCGCCAGTGGAGCAGGTGATGGCGAACTCTGCCGCCCACTGGCGTGGAATGGGCCTGAAAGCTCGGACTAGGAAGGCTTTGAGGCGGATGCTGCCGGGGTGGATGTGGACTGACCGCGTCATCCTCCAGTACCGCCTCGGTGGAAACCGCGACCAGGTTGGTTCTGCGGCCGGTGGCTAGGCGGACGTGAGGAGGTGCCCCTTCCTTGGCCACGAAAGGAGCGAAAAGCGGAAGTTTGTGGCCACGGGCCGAGAGGCCCAAGGACGTGGCCGTAGCCCGAGAGTCCTTGAAGCGAGCCAGCGCACTGTCCGCTTTCTCACCAAAAAGGCGAGCGCCATCAAAAGGCATGTCCATGAGGGTGCTCTGGACATCCCCTGAAAAGGACGTGGACCGCAGCCAGGCGTGACGTCGAAGCGCCACCGTGGTAGAAATCGCCCTACCCAGCGAGTCCGTAGTGTCAAGCCCACATCGGATTGCATGGCGCGCTGCATCTCTCCCATCGGCCAGGGCCGAGGAAAGCCGCGCCCGGGCCTCCTCCGGGCACAGTGGCAGCACGTTCTCCACCGCATCCCACAGAGAGTCGGAATAACGGTCCAAGAGACAGGCGGTGTTCAAAGACCGCAGGCCCAAACTGAGTGAAGAGAACAGCTTCTTACCAAACTGTTCCAGTCTCTTGGAATCCCGGTCCGGAGGAGCGGACGGGAAGGAGGATTGGGAGGTAGAGGCCTGGATAACCAGACTCTCGGGGGTGGGGTGTTGGGACAGAAAACTGGGGTCGCCCGGAGCAGGGCGGTGGCGCCTGGCAACGTTCCTATCCACAGGAGGGACTGTGGAGAGCTTGGACCAGGTGCCCTGCAGAACGTCAGTGAGGGCCTCATTGAATGGCAGCAGAGGCTCAGTGGAGCATGCGGCAGACTGAAGCACCTCAGTGAGGATGTTAGTCCTCACAGCCACGGCAGGCAGCTCGAGCCCAAGGCTTCGGCCGCCTTGCGCAGCACCACAGAAAAGGCTGCACCCTCCTCCGAAGCCACAGTCGGAGGAGAGATGAATCCAGTGTCTGGTGAGGTATCCAACCCACTGCCCTCCCCCAGTTCATCTGCCCAGTCCTGTGCAAGTTGGCTCTGAAGGGCCATAGGGTCATCAGACCCCTCCCAGTCGCCCCCGTCATCCGATTCCTGGTAAACAGGAGGAATGATTGGAGCCGGTCGATAGACAATATGTGTCTCTAGCGGCGTCGGATGCGGCGTCGGGCGGCGCCGCATCGGCGTCGGGACTGGACAGGGGCTGAACCGGGGATCGACGTCGACCGGAGTCGGAGGTGGTATCGGTGTCGGCGGAGGAGGTGTAACGAGGTCGACCGGCGTCGGCGGGGGCCCCGGCTCGGGCCCCTCGGGGACCTGCGGCGTCGGCGCCGGAGCCTCCAACGGCGCCGGGGCCGGAGCTGCCGGCATGCGAGGTCGCCCAGTCGAGTCCGCGGGGCCCGAAGGCGCGCCAGCGGGCGTCGACGGCGGGGCCAGGTTCCTCATGGCCGAGATGAAGGCACTGACCTCCGCCGGCGTCGCGTCAGTCCCAGGGACCGTCGGGTATGGGGACTTGCGCGGCGCCTGCGGCTCCTGTGGAGCCGCGGGGGTGGAACCACCCGGACCCTTGGCCGAGTCGCGCGACCGGCGAGGGGAGTCCGAAGAGCGGTGTCGCTTCTTGGACTTCTTGGAGTGCCTCGACTTACCCGAAGACTTCGAGCCAGACGAGTGACGATGTCGAGTGCGGCTCCGCGACCGATCCTTGGACCTCCTCCTGGACCGGGATCGAGAGCGACGCGGAGCCGAGTGGCGAAGCTTGCGGGACCACTCCCGCCTAGCTTTCGAGGTCAGGGCCATACAGTCGGAGGACGACGCCGCGTCGTGGTCCAAGCAGTACAGGCACCGGCGGTGATGATCGGTCACCGACATCAGTCGGTGACAGTCGTCGCAGGCCTTGAAACCAGGCATCCTACCGCCACCAGAGTCGAGAATTGACCAAAAAGAGTCAAAAAGTTAGTCAAAAATTGACTAAAGGGGTACCTCTCCCGGATCTGCGCTTGCTGGCGCGGAAAAAAGAAGAACTGACGTCAGCGCGCGAGGGCGGCGTCTAAGTACTCCGACGACGTCATTCCGCCGCACGATGCCGACGACGGACGCGGAGCCGCAGACGATGCCTAGCGACGCGCAAGGGGTATTGCTGACGAAAAATCTTCCGGATCCAGTCTGACGCCTGGGGATATTATAAGGTGAATAATCTAACTATTTCTTTCAGATATAGCAGTCCAATGGAGTTGGCGATTTTCCAATTAATCGGTGATCGTGCAGCGAAAAGTTTACCTGCCGCATCAAACTTTCTACTCTATTTATCTGGCAGAGCAACCCTGCCAGTGCCCTGTGAATTCGCATGCCTTTGCGCCATATGAACCACCTGAGCTCACAGGATGCACGTCCAAACCTGACGGCGGAAAGAAACAATCTAACAACCGAGCAGATGACCATGCGCATTCCCAATATTAGGTGGAGTCACTCTACCTTGTGACTCGAAGACTTCTTTGAAGAGAAACAAGTTGCACACATCCAAGCCCAACACTAAGTGGCAAATGTTAGAAATAGGGGTCTCTAGTTGGCAGAGGTATGCACCTTGTCCAAGTAGGGACCCTTTCTTCTCATCAGGATAAAGAGGATTACACTTCTAAAATAACCCCCTGCCTTGGTAGCATGGCACGAGCTGTCAGGCTCATCTCAGAGGCAATGTGTAAAGCATTTGCACATAGCACACCAGTTTTAGAAAAATAGCCAATATTTCTATGTGTAAAACAAGACCACGACGATAAAATTCCAACATAATCAAAATACGAACCTTGTCCAAGTAGGGACCCTTTCTTCTCATCAGGATAAAGAGGATTACACTTCTAAAATAACCCCCTGCCTTGGTAGCATGGCACGAGCTGTCAGGCTCATCTCAGAGGCAATGTGTAAAGCATTTGCACATAGCACACCAGTTTTAGAAAAATAGCCAATATTTCTATGTGTAAAACAAGACCACAACGATAAAATTCCAACATAATCAAAATACGAATATTGCAAAAAGAGACTTAAAATACAGTTCCTTATAGTTCGGGGCTATCGCAGCGTCGTGAACAAACAAATCCTACAGTTTAGGCAGACCGCTGAGTTGCAGGCCAGCTATGGTATCGGGAAGACCGGCAAACAGTACTTTGTAAATGCAGGGCGTTGTGGCCCTTGCGATGAGATCCGAAGATGCGGTGTCAGCAGACGTATGCTTTGGATGTCGGTGCAGGAGTTGTCGTGCCCTTGAAGTTACACGTTTTGCAGATCAAATTCTGTGAGTTTGAAGTCAGGAGCGCCGGCAGGCGTCTGGGCTGTGGTGCGAAGTGCAGCGGTGCGGCGAGCGGTGTCATCAGGTTGCAGTGCAGGTGGTGGCTTGCTGACAGCATCCAGCAGCGTCCATAAGACCAGGGCTGTCGTGCGAAGTGGGGCGGTGCTGGCAGGTCAGGGAGTAAGCAGCATCATTGTTGCTGAAGCGCTGTCGTCCGTAGATGACCTGGAGTCGATGGTGCCAACATCGGTGGGCCAAGGCTGCGGTGTGTGACGGGATGTGCGTTGAGTAACTTAGAAGCGGTGCTCCCAGGCCACAGTGTAGGCAGCGGCATCGATGTCGAGTGAAATGTGGTGTCAGGGATACCAGGGCAGCAATTTAAAGCAAGACGGTTAGAAGTTCAGTGCCCTCAGGTCACTGTGCAAGCAGCAGCTTGGTGGTGGCAAAACCAGGCTTGCGGTGCGGAGAGGTGCTCTGCGGTGCAACAGGTCACGGAGCTGGCAGCGGCATCCTTGACAGTGTTGGGTTGCTTCTTCTTCTGTTGCAGCACACAACACCCAGTGCAATACCCAATGCTGGTAGCAGCTCTACCTCAAGGCCTTGGATAAACTCAGGAAAATAAGTTGCAGAAAGTCCAGTCCAGTCCTTTCACTGGCCAAGACAGAAGCAGCCACTCCAGGCCAACACAGCAAAGTGGTAATTCCTCCTCACAGCTCCTCCAGCTCTTCTTCTTGGCAGGCTCCTTAGTCGCAAAAGAAAATGTTATAATGTTAAAAAATATAATCTTGGGACACACCAGACGTGCCCCAAGACCAAGCATGAAAGTACAAACAGTGTGTAACTGTGAAGGGAATTGGAGTCCAGCCCTTACTGTTGACATAAACAGAGGAACTGTGTACGGAATACAGGAGACATAAGTGGTTAGGCTATGGAAAGCAAGGCCATCTATACTGAGGGAGGCACGCAGACAGTTCCAGTAGCAAGCAAGACTTTTTAGTTCCACCACTAGGTGGTGCAATTCCAATATGTTAATAATGTAATGGAGCAAAATGGGAGTGATAATTCTCTCAAAAACAATCTGTATCACTCTCATCAAGATCGGGCACGTGTGGAAATTAGAAGAAAACAGAAACAAATATACAAAATATGACCTTTAATACTGTACAGAGCTGTAAGGAAGTCTCTTATTTGTTGACACCGAAATGTTTCTACTAGAAACTCTTGAAGAAAAGTACAGTGACAAATAAAATTAGGAAATTCCATACATAAATATTTATTTGGCTAAATCCAGGTAATTTGCAGGTTTTCTGAAGGCTGTTATCCGGATGAATGAAATGTAATGAAAATTACTGATCCGTAATCGCAGGACATATTTTTGCCTATGTAAGGTCTCTTAAACTGGGAAAATTACTCTCCAATGTCACTGCAAGTTTTTTGTCAGCTTCATGCACAACCTTTATGAAACTCTCCACCTACAACAACAAAATAACAAAAATGAGTTACATTCAGGGCAGGATCAACTGCAATCTAAAAAACATTTTTCATAAACATTATGCAAGATTAGTAGGGCACTTGGATGCATTACAATATTTCTGATCTTGATTCTCCTAACTGCAAATCTTATTTTCAAACTATGTAGGAGTCAATGACGTACACCACTTAAGGCAGAAAATCTAACTGAATCCACACATTAATATTCCGAAGTTTGATCAGCAGATTACACAAAGTTTCAAAAACAGAGCAAGAATTTGTAAATGGCACAGAAATAGGGCAGGCATGACACTGCTTCAGCAGAAACACCTTAATCATTCAGCAGCAAAATGTAGAGCTTGCCATCTCCAAGAGGTTTCCTTGCATATTTTCGCTTAGTGCACTGATTTCCAAGACTCAGACACTTGCTATGCCAAATCAAGCATCTTTTAAGGAAGTAAGGACCTTAGAAGAGATCATGGAATCCAAACCGTCTCTTTCATGCCTTCTTCACCATATGAATTCTACATCACATCTTTCCACATCAAGAATGTCCCCCACAGGGTTCAGGCCACTATCGCGTTGGTGACATCATGCCTACAGTACACAATTGTACTATTTTCTTGCGAGCCATGCAAATGCAGAGATGCTGATCAATCCATAATGCTGCAACAAGGTAATTCCCACATATAAACATGCACAGCCTCATCTTTGCAGCCCTAACAGCTCTCCAATGGCTGTCCATGGCCAGACAAACCTTATTCAAGACTCTCTCCATCAACCATTGCATCATCCATGGTGTTGGACCTACCTTCCTCCAACTAAATCAACAAACAATACCAAAAGAAAGACTCCTAAACATTCTCCCGGTGAACGACCTTTACAACGCGGTTGTTACACCGCGATACATTTACATCGCGTCATTACAACGCTGGATGGCACTATACACTAAGAAATAGTATGACTTACTATTCCAACACCTTCCCTACTGTTATGTAGGCTGGAGTTGGAATAGTAAATCATACTATTCCTAAGTCCAGCGCAAGTCGTTGTAATGACTTGCGTTGTAATAACTGCGATGTAACGTGCCGCGATGTAACTGATCGCGTTGTAACGTCACATATTCCATTCTCCTTTCAAAATAACGCATGGGGGCAATTCTTTGTACTCTATAGAGACAACCAGGTTCTGGAGCTCGCTCAATGCAAGAAGAAGGATTGTTCATGATCAGCATGAAGTCTAAAGGGCGGAAGAGCGAGAGCTGGATGCTTTCAAACAGATGACCAGATCATGCACAGTGAACAGTTTTATGTACCCTTAATCCTGGCTTCGTCTACCGTACTCTTCTTTGCGGCACGGTGTGAATAAAGACAGTTACATAACCATCAGGGCATGAATGGAGCTCCCCTCCGCACTTCATTAACAACTGTAGTGTAGTTCTTATTTCCCTTATAGGCTCTGAGCATTGGAATAATATACACTATAGATTTCGCATAGGACGAAGGTCAGTATGCTCCTATCGAGTACATTAAACGTAATTACTTTGTGTGTGCCAGCTAACTCAGAGGTCACTAGAAACTTCTCAAATGAACAAGAAGGGATTAGTTTCCGACAACCGCATAAACATGACAACTTTGTTTCCCTCAGAATCGGAACGCGTCTCAGTATCGTGGAAACAATAGATAACAGTTTCACTCAGTCAATTGTGGATGCTTAGTTTGTCCAGAGTTACACAGAAATAGCAAGACGGGCGTTTCAATAAAAGGTTTTATTGAACAGTCTTGTTTCTAGTCTAAGAGATATGAGCTGTTACAATCATTAGACAGTAAGCAAGATATAATACGCACAGCGTAAGCAGTAAGAAGAAATAATACTTCAATAGCATTGTCTTTTAGCTATGACATATATTCCATTTTATACATACATAAATAACACAGGCTAAGAAGTGAATACTCGTCTGATGCTTCTAAAATAATCAATCAATCAATCAGTCATTTGAAAAAGCGCACTACATACCTGGGAGGGTCTCAAGGCGCTGAGGGGGGGGGCTGCTACTGATCGAACAGCCAGGTCTTGAGCATCCTCCTGAAGGTCAGCAGGTCTTGGGTCTGTCATAAGCTCAGTGGGAGGGTGTTCCAGGTCTTGGCGGCGAGGTGGGAGAAGGATCTCCCGCCGGTGGTTGTTCTTCGGATGCGCCGGACGGTGGCTAGTGAGAGGTCGGCGGAGCATAGCTGGCAGTTGGGGATGTAGAGGAACAGACTTCTGTTGAAGTAGGCTGGGTCGGTCTTGTGGAGTGCCTTGTGTGCGTGGATGAGGAGCTTGAAGGATATCCTCTTGCTGACGGGAGCCAAGTGCAGGTCCCTCAGGTGGGGGGTGATGTGGCCGTGGCATGGTACGTCGAGGATCAGTCGTGCAGAGGTGTTTTGGATGCATTGTAGTCGTTTGATGAGCTTGGTCGGGGCTCCCGCATAGAGAGCATTTCCGTAGTCGAGTCTGCTGCCGACGATGGCCTGGGTGACTGTCTTTCTTGTGTCTGTCGGGATCCATCTGTAGATCTTGCGGAGCATGCGGAGGGTGTTGAAGCAGGAGGAGGAGACGATGTTGACCTGCTTGGTCATTGAGAGCGTTGAGTCGAGGATGATTCCCAGGTTGCGTGCTTGGTCGGTGGGTGTCGGGGCTGCTCCCAGTGCCGTCGGCCACCAGGAGTCGTCCCAGGCTGAAGGGTTGGTGCCGAGGATGAGGACCTCCGTCTTGTCCGAGTTCAGCTTCAGATGGCTGGTCTTCATCCAGTCAGCGACGGCATTCATTCCTTCGTGGAGGTTGGCTTTGGCGGTGATGGGGTCCTTGGTGAGGGAGAGGATCAGTTGAGTGTCGTCGGTGTAGGAGATTATGTTGAGGTCTTGCTGTCGGGCGACGTGTGCGAGATGGGCCATGTAAATGTTGAACAGTGTCGGGCTGAGGGAGGATCCTTGGGGTACGCCGCAGATGATCTCGGAGGCTTTGGACCGGAATGGGAGGAGGCGGACGCTCTGGGTTCTGCCGGAGAGGAAGGAGGTGGTCCATTCCAGAGCCTTGTCTAGGATCCCTGCGGCGTGGAGGCGTTCGCGTAGTGTGCGGTGGCAGACGGTGTCAAAGGCGGCGGAGAGGTCTAGGAGGATGAGTGCTGCGGTCTCACCGTTGTCAAGCAGGGTCCTGATGTCGTCGATGGCGGCTATGAGGGCAGTCTCGGTGCTGTGGTTTCTGCGGAACCCTGACTGGGAAGGGTCCAGGATTCTGTTTTCTTCGAGGTATCGGGTTAGCTGTCTGTTGATGATTTTCTCGATGACCTTGGCCGGGAAGGGGAGCAGAGAGATGGGCAGAAGTTCTTGAGGTCTCTTGGGTCTGCCTTGGGTTTTTTCAGTAGGGCGTTGATCTGGGCGTGTTTCCAGCTCTCTGGGAAGGTCGCGGTCTCGAGGGAGAGATTGATGACGTTGCACAGGTGGGGGGCGATGGAGCTGCTTGCTTTGTTGAATACGTGGTGCGGGAAGGGATCTGACGGGAAGCCGGAGTGGATTGTGCTCATGGTCTTGATGGTGTCATCGATGCTCATGCTGGCCCAGGCTAGCAGGGGGTCGTGGTCGATGGTGTGCGGAGGGTCTGTTGTGTTGCTGTCTGTTGGGGTTGTCTGGGTGTTGAAGCTGTCGTGGATGTCTGCTATCTTGCAGGGGAAGAAGGTGGCGAGGGAGTCGCACAGGGCTTGCGATGGCGGGATGTCGTTGGTGTTGGAGCTGGGGTTGGAGAGTTCCTTCACGATGTTGAAGAGCTCCTTGCTATTGTGTGGGTTGTTGTCGAGGCGGTCTTTGAACGAGGTTCTCTTGACAGCTCTGATGAGGTGGTGTTGGTTGCGGATGGCGTCCTTGTGTGCTGCGCGGTTGTCCGGAGTTTGTTCGCTGTGCCATTTCTTCTCTAGTTTCCGGCAGGCTTGCTTGGAGGCTAGGAGTTCTGGGGTGAACCAGCTGGCCCTCTTGCTGGTGTCTCTGTGGGGGGGTTTCTTCAGCGGGGCGAGGGTGTTGGCGCAGTGTTTGAGGCTGTGGGCAGCGTCGTCGGTGTTGGAGGGTTCGGTGGGTGGGCTGAGAGCGAAGTTTGCATGTAGCTGGTCTTCTGTGATTTTGCTCCAGCAGCGGCGGGGGATCTGTTGGGTGCGGTGGTGTGTGTTGGGTTTCTGGAAGGTGAAATGGATGCAGCGGTGGTTGGTCCAGAGGGGTTCGGAGGTGTGGCTGACGGAGACATGCGGGCTTGAGCAGAAGACGGGGTCGAGCGTGTGGCCGGCGGAGTGGGTGGGCATTATTACGAGTTGCTTCAGTCCTCGGTTGGCGAGGTTATCAATTAGGGTTGTGGAGTTGTTGTCGTCGTTGTTCTCAAGGTGGAAGTTCAGGTCTCCGAGGAGGATGTAGTCGGTGGAGGTCAGGACGTGCGTGCTGATGAAGTTGGCGATGGAGTCACTGAACTGGGGGCGCGGTCCGGGGGGTCGGTAGACGAGGGTGCCTCTGAGGGTGGAGTTGGGGTCTGTGTGGATCTGGAAGTGCATGTGTTCGGCGGTACGGAGCATGTCGTCGGTGCTAGTCGCGACCCTGATGCTGTTCTTGTGGACGATGGCGATTCCTCCTCCGACGGTGCGGTCTCTGCGGGTGATCTTGTAGCCGTTTGGGATTGCTATGGCGATGTCGGGTGCGGAGGAGTCGTTCTACCAGGTCTCTGACAACACTTACACAACCATCTGCAGAGGAATCTGCAAACACCACACTATGACTCGACTTCAGCGCATCTACAAGTTTGCCACAACAAATTTAGAGCCCTGCTGATCTTCAAGCAAGGCACCCAATGCTACCCACTTAGGACACAAACTACCGCTCTACTATCCATGCACATCAAACGTGGTAGACCTCTTACCAGACCACCTGACAATATTTCAAGGCAGGGGATGAAGAGCTATACACTGTGGATAGATTAAAACCATGGATCTAGGCCATCTAGTATGTTGTGACGCTTAACAGAATGAAGTCAACAACCTCTTAATAAGACCTATATAAAGCTCTTGGTGAAGTCTGAAATGTGAATATAAAGAGCACTATGTTTACTCATCATTATGATTTATGATGTTTTTACTTGCACATAGTATGCTCAATTTGTTGTTAGATTTTGCCTAGTGTTTATTTTGGCCTCATTGTTCTTCTATTACTCTTTGTTTTTTCCCACTGTCGTCTGCTTGATTCCCGCAGTTTTTCCCAGCGACCCTCCCAGGACCTACTTAATGGAGGGCACAGCACAACCTCATTGAGCAGGTCCCCGTGTTCTGCTCCCCGTGCTGTCTCTACTGTCTCGCCTTTTAATTTGCTCACTGTTGTTTTTTGTTTTTTTCTTCAACATAGTAAGACCGATTTGTTAGACGTTGTCTTGTGTTCATTTTGACATCATTGTTTTTCTATTACTCTGTTTTCTTCTCACGGCCGCCCGCTCGATTCCTGACGTTTTTCCTCTCACTGGCCCCCTCCAAAAGCCTCCAAAGTGACCCTCCCATCTCCCAGGACCTACTTAATGGAGGTTGCAGCACAACCAAATTGAGCAAGTTACCATGTCCTGCTCCCCTTGCTGCCTCTACTTGTAGGAGAGTAGGGTCTGCAATCCTATGATCACCCAGATTTTTTGCTTTTGCTTCATTGGTTTACGACTTTCTCCGGCTGTGGGCCTGCCAATCAGACCCACAGCCTAGCTGTTCTCTCTCGAAATTAACACACATGTACGTTAGGTGCATCCACTAATTGGAACTGGGCCGCCTTGTCAGTCCCTGTCTCAGCATACCACAGGTATCCAGGGCATCGGTGTACCCAGGGCCTACCAGGGGCTGAAGCATGTATTATGCCACCCCTGGAATGGCCGCCCAAATCTGACACAACTGGCTGCACGACAGCTGGGGCCACGTTGTGTAATCACCCGTTGCTGTAGGTGTAGTATTCCTACACCTAAAACCCTAAACTGGACACAGGGATTCCTATCAGTCACTCCTATAGCAGGCCTTATCAATCCTGAAGGCAGAGTGCAGGGAATCATGTGGGACGGTGCTCTGGCGCGAGCTGAGCCCGTCGACGGCTTACGGAACCAAGTCCTAATAGCCGTTCCATGGTGACGCGGGCCAACTACTTTTAAGGCATTATAATCCTTGCGGTTATTTGCTAACTTTGGCATCGCATCACCTATACATGTCGAGTAAGGTGTCATACGAATGGGAATACGAACCCCTCGCCAGTCCTGGGGACGGGGTTAGCATTCCCCCCTTTTAGAGGGACACGACATGGAAGTAACCTTGAACCCCGGTTAAAGTTGACTCAAGCCTCAGCATCACAAAATGGATGCTGCCACCAGACACAAGTCTGACCTCCTGCTGCTGGGGGACCTTCCAGCAAAGGGAGCTTGGACAAAGGGTTTCCTGTCGAGGGCGGTGTTAGCACCATCCCAGACAGGGTTTGTGTATCCCAGGTAGGCAGGGCTGAAAGGAAGGTGACTGCAAGTGGCACCCCGGTGCTCACTGTGCATAGCCCGGCTCAAACCAGTTTCGGGGGCACACCAGCCCCTGAGCTGGCGCGAAGCCGGACAAAGGATAGGGGTGTAACCACCCCCCTCCTGGCTCCACCCATAGGTAGAACCTAGTCTCGGGCCAGCCCCTTTCTCTTAGAATAAAGGTAGGAGCGAGTCCCCTTCCCAAATTGGATAATCAGATAATCGGATAACTCCGAATCACGAACTACTTTCCACGAAAGGAACTCTTGACTATTTCTGAAGACTCTCCCTTGTGGCTAAGGAGTAGCCACCCTGCACCAGCAGGCACCATCTAAGCGCTTGCGGTTTGCTGTAAGTCTCTCCTACGGATCAAGACTGCCCAGCTCGACGAGACCCGAGTCCCTGCCATCTCTGACCTCTTACCTACCTCATCAGCCCAGCTGAGAGCCGTAGGTGTGACGAGACCTGCGGGACCGGCTATCTTCAGAACCTGCACGACGCTTATCTAGCACGCCCACCGAGGGACCCTCGAGTGAGTGCACCTAGGGTTTGAGAAGCCCTAACCCTGAGCAGCTCCAGCATCGAAGTCTGCCTCCCCAGCATCCCCGAGATCTGCGTGGGGGGCCCTTCCGCTCCTTGTTGTTCACCGCGTTGTTCGACCACTTGCCGACCGGCTTGTGGCCCTCTTCACGACGCACCACGATTGTTTCAGCACTAGTCTGGTTGCTCCAGACTGGCTCTTGCTCCCCTTCAACAGAGGAGTACCACAGACCCTCCTGGTCCACTCCCGACGCCATCTTGACTCCCCCGCCTGGGTGGCCACTGCCAAGATCCGCTGCCCCTTCCTGGGCCCAGCATCATCAACAGCAGACACCTTCGTGGGACAGCTCGCCCTCCATCCTGGTCGCCGCCGCGCCTCCTGGTCCGAGGAACAGCCGAGTCCGACGTCACCCACTCACCTGGTCGAGGTGACTTCAGCCGGTACCCTCCTGGTACCCACACGATCGCTGGCTAGCGGTTGAGAACTGAGTCCCCTCTGCTTTCAGGTTTTCCCTCACCACCGATCCAGGCTTGGATCGCTCTGAACATCGTCACTGGTCGCCTGCCAGCAACTTCTTCTTTCAGGCTCCTGAGACTACACGAGGACTCCCGACATCTTGACGAACTTCACGCAGCCGCAGCCTCCGGGCTAGGTAACTCGAGCATCTCGGTGCTCCATCGCAGGTTCGCTCTACAAGTGTCCAGTTCCTTTTTCGTTTAGTCCCACTGATCGGATCACTCCGGAATCAGTATCTCCAGACTCTAACCATTCGCATTTCACTGTTAGTGTAGATGGTTTCTCGTGCCCCTCGGGCATTTGTGTAAATTGTGCAACTGAAGTATTTTCCTAAGAGTTTTGTAGTGTGCTTAGCTCCCTGACTCATAAAGAGCCAGGGTAGTCTTGTTATAAATAAATATCCTTTATTTTCATAACAACTTGTGTGGTGTCCTTTCACTTGGTGTTCAAGGGGTATATGTGATGGTAAACAGCTGGCTTAACACGCCCTCTAGAGTTTAGCCTAAGACTGCTCGTATCCACGCTACTAGGATAGCTGGTCTAAAAGGTTGACTTACAACCAATCATCAATAAGGGTCGTTTGGAATGATACACAGTGATCACTAGAATAGTGAGCACTACATATCAGGCCAACTTCTCACACTACTGTCTTGCCTTTTGATTTGATCCCTGTTTTTGTTTTTTTCTTGCACATAATACGCTTGATTTTTTTAGATTTTGTCCCGTGTTTATTTTGGCCTCATTGTTTTTCTATTACTTGGTTTGTTTTTCCCCAGCTCCATTACCACCGATTTCCCTCCCACTGGCCCCACCCCCAGTTTCCCAGTGAACCTCCTAAGTACCACTTAATGGAGGTCGCAGCGCAAACATGCAGTGCTGGCGCACCAAAGACAAGCCCGTACGCGCCTGGACCGCGCTCAGCGCCAGGAACCTTGACCCTCCGGTCAGAGCCGTCTTAACGCTTAGGGGGTCCATGCAGACCAGAATTTAACACTGAATTTCTGTTTAACATTTTTATTCCTGTGAGTGGTTGTGTAGGCAGGTCCCAGTGCACTGCTTTGCCCGGTGGCCTATAATGCTGTTAAGACAGCCCTACCTTCGATCACCCACATATCATGGAACACCTCAACTTTCAACTCCACACCGACGACAGAACAACCATCAAGGGCACCCTTGCCTACAGACCCCCAGGACTATGCACCGGCTTCTGTGATGCCATCACAGACTTCATCGCCCCACTTGCCATAGAGTCCAAGAACTACATCTTCCTTGGAGACCTGAACTTCCACCTCGATAACCACACAGACACAAACTTTGCCAACCTTCTGGAACGCATGGGCAACATCGGCCCCACCCAACTGGTCACAGACCCCACACACAGAGCAGGACACACACTGGACCGGATCTTCACGTCCAGTGACATGTCACAGAACTCACCTGGACCGACCACCCCATCGTCCACTTCACCATTGCAGGATCACCACCCACTGCCGCCAGCTCCCCCCATGCCTCTTTCCACAGCTGGGGCAAAGTGGCACAGACCCAATGGATGGATGCCCTCAATACCACCTAGCCCGACTCCGCAACCAACCTGGAACAAGCAGTCCAGAACTTCGCCACCTGGATCACCAATGCTGCCGCCCCAGTCACCCCATCAAACCAGCCAAGACCCACAGATCCACCAAACAAGCCAGCTGGTACACTCCAGAACTCAGGACTATGAAACGCAGCTGCAAACAACTGGAGAGGAGATGGCGCACCAGCAGAGACACCAGAGACTGAGCCACCTTCACGTCAGCTCTCAATAAATACCACCACCGACTCATAGGTGCAAAAAAAGACACCCTAGCATACTGCTTCGAAGCAAGCACCAACCACACCAAGGAACTCTTCAGCATTGTCAGAGTTCTCCTGCCCAACAGCTACAGCGAACACGATCTCACCTCTACAGGAACTCTGCAACGCTCTAGTGAACCACTTCCACAACAAGATATCCACCATTCACAGGAACTTCGAGCCCCAACCCACCGACCTCCACAGCTTCCTCACACTAACGGATGCCTTGCTGAACAGTCACTCACCACATGGTAACAGCTCACCACACAGAACACCACAGCTATCATGAACTCCATCCACTCCGGAGCACCCACCGACCCCTGCCCCCTCTGCCTCTTCAACCTAGGGAGTAAAGATATCAGCCGCCATCTCCCACCATCAAACGCATCCATCGCCACAACCACCTTCCCGGTGCATCGAAACACACAGAAGTCAGACCTCTCCTCAAGAAACCCTCCGCCAACAAGAACTCTAGAACTACGGCCCCATCTCGCTGCTCCCGTTTCCCACTAAAGTCCTCAAGAATGTTATTAACCAGCAGCTCACCGAACACCTGGAGAGAAACAACCTATTAGACGCCTCCCAATCTGGTTTCCATGCCAACCACACACCCAGACCACCCTGATTATCACCACGGATGACATCCGCACCCTACTCGACAGAGGATAATCAGCAGCCCTGGATCCTCCTTAACCTCTCCGCAGCGTTCAACACTGTATCCCACACACACTCATTAAGAGTCTGCACCACATTGGGATCCAGGGAAATGCATTCAGATGAATCGCATCGTCCCTCACGGGACGAACTCAGAGAATCCGCCTACCTCTCTTCACCTCGAGAACCCAAGATCACCATCCGCAGTGTCCCTCAAGGTTCATCCCTCAGACCCACCCTCTTCAACAGCACATGACAACTCTAGCTGACATTGTCAGAACTCACAATCTCAACATCATTTCCTACGCCGATACCCAACTCATCCTCTCGTTATCAGAAGACCCCACCACCACAAAGACCAATTTCCACAACTGCATGAAGAATGTTGCCGACTGGATGAAGGCCAACTGTCTGAAGCTCAACACAGACAAGACTAAAGTGCAGATCTTTGGCAACAACACCTCCCCTTGGAATGACACCTGTTGGCCCACCCAACTCGGACCCACACCTACACTAACAGACTACGCCTGCAACCTCGGCATCCTCCCAGATAGCCAGCTCACCATGAAATGACAGATCAACGCAGTCTCCTCCATCTGCTCCCACACTCTCCGCATGCTCTGAAAATCTTCAAATGGCTCCCCATCGGCACGAGAAAAACAATTACCTAGGCCCTAATCACCAGCCGGCTGGACTACGGCAACACACTGTACGCAGGAACCAACACCAAACTCATGAGAGGACTCCAGACAATACAGAACTCAGCCGCCAGACTCAACCTACCAAAACGGACCCACATCACCCCAAACCTCAAGAACCTCCACTGGCTCCCTGTCCAGAAAAAATGCCAATTCAGGATATTGATGCATGTCAACTAAGTCCTCCACGACCAAGGACCAGCATATTTATTTATAAGTTTTATATAGCGCTTGCTAGACCCGAAGGTATCAGAGCGCTTTACAGAATCGTGGTCTGACAATACAGTAAAACATACATGAGAGTACAAACGAGGCGAGAATTAAAGAAAGAATAAAGTAAACATCAAAGAAAATAAAGGGCAGTGCCAAAAACTAGAGAAGCAATTCGGGAGGATCTAAGAGACAACATAAATCAGATAAAACAGCCTATGGTCGTCGGGATTAGATCAGTACACGCAGTAAATAATCCAGGTCAATAATCTAGGAGTTAAAGTATTTGTTGAGGAGGAGTTGTTTCAGGTTTCTTTGGAAGTTAGGGAAGGAGGGGTTGCATCGAAGGTCAAAAGGTAAAGAGTTCCAAATGCTCGGAGCATTTACGCGAAAGGAGCGAGATTTGGTTGTTGATTTTTTTAGATTTGGAGGTATGAGTAACAGAGCGTAGGCGCTTCTCAAAGATCTAGTAGACCCAGCTATCATTAGCTTGTGTTCAAGGTAGTTGAGAGTGTGTGAGTACAGTGCTTTGTGGATGATTCAGGCAGTCTTGTAAGTACATTTTCCTTCAATGGGAAGCCAGTTTAGGCTCTTGAGTGCAGGAGTGATGTGTTCAAAACGTTTGATGTCTGAAATGAGTCGGGCTGCCAAGTTAAGAACTGATCCAAGGGGTGCGAGGTGAGATTTCGGCATCCCCGTGAGAATGGCATTACCATAATCTAGTTTGGTAAGGACCAAGGATTGCACCACAGTCTTGAAATCATCGGCGGGAATGAAAGGTATTCTTTTCTTAATGTTTTTAGTGCGTACAGCGCTCCTCGTGCTGAATTTTTATGTGTTCTTTCATTGACATGTTTTTGTCCAGGACGAAGCCTTGGGAACTTGCGGAGTTGGATATAGTGAGAGAGCAATTTAAGGCGTTCAGGTTGTTGAGCCATTCTTGGATTGGTAGGTGGTTGCATTTGGGGGAGAATAGAATTACTTACATTTTGATGGGGTTTAGCTTTAGGTGATTAGAGCAAAACCAGGATTGTAGCTCGATCAGTGTGGCATTAAGATGTCGAATATCACTGGGTGATTTGATTTTGTAGTAAAGTTGAGTGTCATCAGCATATAGGTGATATTTGATCCCTGCTTCAAGTTGACTGTCAGGGGTTCCATGAAGAGATTGAAAAGGAAGCTGGATAGAATGGAGCCCTGCGGCACTCCTAGATTGACCCACAAGGGTTTAGAAAGACATGTGTTAATTTTGATTTGTTGCGACCGGTGTTGTAGGTAAAATGTGAACCATTTTAAGACGGTGCCATATATGCCGAAGCGACACTTCAGAGATTCAATTAGGGCTGGGTGAGTTACTATTTCGAACGCTGCCAATAGGTCAAGAAGGATAAGTAGGCAAGTGTCTTCCTCATCTAGGGATCTGTGATTGTCATCAGATATATTGAGCATGGCCGTTTCAGTACTGAAGCCTTTTCTGAAACAGGATTGGAAAGTGTCTAGAAGGTTGAAATTTGTATATGATGATTACGCATCAATACATGAACCACTGCCTGAACTGCCACCAACCATTCAGAAGCCTACACTCCGCCTCCCTCGCACAGACATCGTGCATCGGCCGAAGCCACAGCAGAGACCGTTCCTTCTCTTACCTCGCAGCCAAGTCCTGGAAGGGCTTCCCCCTTCACCTTTGATCATCACAATCACTGGCGGACTTCAGGAAGCGACTGAAGACCTTTGCTTTTCGACTGAGCCCAACAATCTAGCGCCTGGATAATCCCAGGGGTGAACAGCAGCGCTGTACAAATATGGTTTGATTTATTGATTATTATATACTGATAAACAAGCATTTGACTCATAGGATGTATGACTGTAGTCGTCACTCTCAAACACTTTCTGATTGTTTCCCAGTAGTACTTAAGATGCAGTAGTAAATACAGTGTAACTTAGCTATTAACACTTGAGAGGTTTACAGTGGACGTGCGTGCAGACCTAGCATACTGTTACAGCTTATATGCGAATATAGCTCTTTTTATGGGTAAAATGCAGGTTGTGTACCACTTAAGTCCAATATCAGCGATATTTAAAAGTATACATCATGGGTGTGTTTATTTCAGGCTTACTGATCGCAGGTACTTACAGACATTGACACCCACTTTGACACGGAACTTCACGAATTTTCAACTTACATAGTTCTGGAGCTCCCTAATGCTCTTACCTTTCCTCTTATGTCACGGACGGGTAGACAGATTGGACGAGCCCTGTGCGCAGTCCTACAGAATATCTTATCTCACTGAGGCACAGGGCAGATTCCCACACACTTAGGCTGGTTGCACTGTCTGTGGTACATAATAGGGATGGAATGCATTACTCTCTCCTTATCCAACCAAGGTGCAACATTTCCCAAACTGTGGGGGTCCTTTTTGACCCTACTGACATCGGAATTCCAGGAGCTCACTTGTCCCAAGTACCTATGGCTCTTGCGACTGCCTGAGGCCCATACTGCCCTTGCTTAGGGGCTGCAAAGTAAGATATGTTCTATAAGGGGTACCCCAAAGATTGTTTTTTCTTTTCCCTCTATTTGTGGTCAGCAGGACCATGGATGGGAGGGTGTGGGGGAGGTGGGGGCGGGGGGAGTGGTTGATGCAATGCAATGCATAGTGCACAGGAGACAACGGGCCCTGAAATGCTGATGTAACGTTATATTTTTATTACATTTCTGTTTTTGCTGATAACACCAATAAAGAGATTTGAAGCATAAATATATACTATAAGGAGGACCGATTAGCAAAGAAAGCCTATCTGGAGGACAGAATTGAACTAGCTGGGAAAAAATCATGAAAAAAAGAATTAATTGTGCAAAACGTTATGTCCCCGGAAGCAAGTTCCAGATATCATGAACCACCAGCTGAATGGTGCGAGCAGCTGGCACAATTCTACCATGATAAGATTAAGAACATCCAAGACAGTCTATCTGCCAGCAGGTTGCCGGGGGGTGTGAGCTTAGACAGTATTTATGCAAGTTATCCTCAGAATTACATAGGGTCTCTCTCCAAATTTGATCCTATTTCTTTGGAAGATTCCCTGATAGCTATTCAAAGCCTCAAGTCAGGCTCTCTGGTGGACCCTTGCCCCCCTTAAATCCTGGCGCTTGGCGCAAGAGTGATTAACCCTCTAGTCAATAAACTCTTGAATGAATCGCTGTCATCAGCACTGGTATCCCAGGCTTGATAGAAGGCTATGACCCTGCCAAAAAAATCTCCAGCAGACCAGGCCGAATTATCTAATTACAGACCCATATCCTTGCTCCTAGCTTTCTCAAGTTTAGTTGAAACATGTCAACTCCCAGCTCTCCCAAAACTTGGAAAGCAACAATTTACTACCTCCTAGTCAGTCTAGCTTTCACCCATGTTTCAGTACAGAGATGGCACTAGTGGAGGTGGCGGATTACATTAGGAGCATCTTAGACTCTGGGGGGGGAAGGCATTGCTGATAATTCTTTCAGCGGCCTTCAATACTGTTCCCCATGTCACTCTACCAGCCCGTCTCAAAGATATTGGAACTGGGGGTACAGCCTTAGACTGGCTGATATTGTTCCTCTAAGGACATGGCCAAGGGGTCGGGATCCTTCCTTTCTCGTCTGAAACATATGGATGGAAAGTTGGAGTACCTCAGGGCTTGACTCTTAGCCCTACTTTATTCAACATCTACCTTACTCCTCTTGCTCTACTTGCGGGGGCTTTGGGAGCAAAATTATTTCCTATACTGATGACACACAACTATAGTGTTCATGGGACTGTAATGCAGGGTTCCCTGGTGAAAATATTAGAACCTGCTTGGCAGCTGTCTTCCACTGGCTAACATCTCATCAGCTCAAATGTAATGCAAAAAAAAAAAAAAACGAGCTGTTATTTTTTTAAGCGAAGGATCAGGAATCAAAGGCAATCTTTTTGGCCAGTCAAAATCCCCTTTCTAGGGTGTCAGGTGAACTCTGTGAAGAATTTAGGTATTAAATTTGATGATGGCCTTTCATTCTTAATGCAGGTAAACACAGTAATGGGGTCCTGTTTCGGATTCCTCTGTATCTTAAGAAAGTTTTTACCTTGTCCTTCTCAGCCAGGAAACCGGTGATACAGGCGCTGGTGTCACCTAGGCAGGACTATGGCAATTCCTTGTATCTGAGCCAAACTGACTACCTTATTAATAAATTGCAGGTGGTTCGAAATGTGGCAGCAGGTACTCTCCTGGGCTTGCCTTTGAGAGTGCAAGTGTCTCCGCACATAAGGGCATTGCATTGGCTCCCGATACAAAAGAGAATCTTATTTAAGACTCTCATTCTGGTCCATAAAGCCCTTAATCAGTCAGGCGCTGAATACCTTAGGGCACGCATCAGTTTTTATGCTCCCTCTAGATGCCTTCGTTCAGCCAAAGCTTTCTTAGCCAACAATATAGGTGCACTAGGGCTGGGGCAGATCCTTCTCCTTTTTAGGTCCGTCAGCTTTCTAACAAACTTTCCTCTGTGATTCGGAGCATTACAGATACTTCAGTAAAAGACTAACCAAGTCTAATCTGATTAGGCCTTCTACATGTGCGTGGACAGAGGTGCACAGCGCCAGGACACCCCTTGGAGTAACAGAGCACTATATAAATACCTGTTCATTCATTCATAACTTATTTATGACATTGTAAAGATGTTTTTTATAGGTGCTTCGTGTGCATATGTGGACACTGCTTGAACCTAGTCCACAAGTCAATGCAGGAAGAGTAATCCCTATCTTGGGTCGGAAAGGGAAGTCCCTTCATCATCTGCAGCTCCTAAAGACCTTGGTCGCTCAGGGATGAACTCTAGATTTTACCCAAGGTCTCTGCAAGCAAAATTGAATACACCTGGATCATCAAAGTGTATTTATGAAATGGTGGAGATCTATTAATCAATCTGTGAAGGTAATTTTCCACCTTTAGCAGCTAAGTTGGAATCTTGCCACCTGCAGTTGCATCTTAAGATGGCACAAAACATTTTGGTAGCTTTTTATAGCAATACACATTTTAAGTCCTTCAAAAAAGCATCATTTGGAACACACATCTTTTCACTGGTTAAGCTGTACTATAACAATAACACTGCCGGATCAGTCAGAATACGAAGAATGTACAGCATAAAGAACACAACACATTTCTAGAAACATACAACAGGGTTGTCCATGTTGTCTTTATCTGCAATAACCATTGACCCAGTGGCACATCAGATGAAGCTCAGGCATAATGATGGGGTCATTTACAGTCGACATCACCTGTTCGTGCACAAATCACAAGTTACTACTTGTGTAACTATATATCTTTAAGAGACATTAGTTAGTGATAGATTCCTTACCTTAGAATATCCCCAGGCGTCAGACTGGATCCGGAAAGTTTTCTGTAGCAGTACCCCTGCGCATCAGTAGGTGGCATTGTGCGGCTCCGCGTGCGTCACTGGCGTCGAACGCGCCGAGATGACGTCACGGAGACTACTTAGGCGCCACCAATGCGCGCGGACGTCAGTTCTGTACACGACTTTCCGCCACAGGAACGCAGAGCCATGCAAGAAACTGACCACTGGTGCATTGAAACTAGGGCCCTGAAAGGGATGACCTCAACCCTAGAAATCAGTTCAAAGAACAAGGAAGGATGGGTGGGGCGGTAAGGAATCTATCACTAACTAATGTCTCTTACAGATATATCGTTACACAAGTAGTAACTTGTGCATCTGAAAGAGACACGTTAGTGATAGATTCCTTACCTTACAATAGATACCCCAGCAATACCAACCAAGGTGGTGGGTCTGCGAAAAGATGACACCAGAAAGTCACAGAGAACAGAACGGCCAAAGAAGCCGTCTCTCCGGACCCGACTGTCAAGGCAGTAATGTTTGGTAAACGTGTGCAGCGAAGCCTACGTAGCTGCCTGAAATGTCCTGCAAGGGGACGCCGCGTCCCAAGGCAGTAGTGGCTGCAGTCGCCCTGGTCGAATGGGCACGCAGCCCCACAGGAGGCTCCTTCTTAGCCAAGGAGTAACATGCTTTGATGCATAGAACGACCCACCACGAGATGGTCCGTTTGTGCACAGCCCGACCTTTTTTGGCACCCACGTAGCCAACAAAGAGCTGGTCATCCACCCGGAACTGGTGCGTACGCTTCAGATAGAATGCGAGCGCACGTTTTGGATCCAGTCGGTGGAGCCTCTCCTCCTCCCTTGAAGGATGAGGAGGCGGAAAGAAGGTGGGCAAAGCGATGGCCTGCCCGATGTGGAAGGGCGTGACAACCTTTGACAAGAAAGAAGGACGAGTCCTTAAAACCACCTTGTCCGGATGACCAGAAAGGAAAGGAGGCTAGGAAGAGAGAGCCTGGAGCTCACTCACTCGGCTGGCAGAGGTGATAGCTACCAGGAAAGCCGTCTTGAGAGTGAAAGGACAGTTATGAAGGGGCTCGAAGGGAGCGCCCATCAGAAATGTCAAGACAAGGTTTAAGTCCCAATGAGGCATGGGAGGAAACGTGTGCGTAATGCCTTTCAGGGAACGGTTAACAACCGGGGACTTGAAAAGAGAAGGCTGATCTGGAAGCCGTAAAAAGGTGGAGATAGCCGAAAGATAACCTTTGATAGTGCCCAGAGCAGAGCCCTGCTGGGCCAAAGAAAGAAGGAACAGAAGGACTTCAGAAAGAGGGGTAGAAAGGGAATCCACAGTCTTCGTTGTGCACCATGCCACAAACTTGTTCCACCTGTAGGCGTATACCGTTTTAGTGGAGGAACGCCTGGCTGCCAGAATGACATCACAGACTTCGGGAGGAAGATCGAAAGCTGTCAACTGTCGCCGCTCAATCTCCACGCACGGAGGTGGAGGCTGGACAGGTTCAGGTGGAGGACCGTCCCCTGCTGCAGCGACAGAAGATCCTCCCGAAGAGGCAGACGGATCGGGGGATCGATCACCATGCTGAGTTGCTCGGGATACCAGTATCTTCGTGCCCAATCCAGAGCCACAAGGATGACTTGGGCCCGGTCGCGCCGAATCTTCTTCAGCACTCTGGGCAGAAGTGTTATAGGTATACAATAAACCACAACTCCACTCGCGACAAAAAGGCGTCGCCGAGCGAGTGCCGCCTTGGAAATTCCAACAGGCAGAACTGATGACATTCCGCGTTCTCTTCAGTGGCGAATAGATCTAACCAAGGCTCTCCCCACTTCTGAAAGAGACCTTGCACCACGTCCGAGTTCCGACGCCATTCGTGATCCATCAAGCACCGGCAGCTGAGTTTGTCCGCCTGGCGTTCTGAGAACCTGCCAGGTGTTGAACCACCAAGGTAATGCCTTGATGTTCCAGCTATGTCCAGAGGCACAGAGCCTCCTGATATAGGGTCCAGGACCCCACCCCGCCCTGTTTGTTGCAATACCACATGGCGGTGGTGTTGTTCATGAACACCTGCACCACACTTCCCCAGACAGAGGGAAGGAATGCCTTCAGTGCAAGTCGGATCGCCCGAAGCTCCAACAGATTGATATGGAGCCGGGACTCCGCCGGAGACCAGAGGCCTCTGATCTCCGCCTCTCCCAAGTGGCCTCCCCATCCCAGGAGGGTCGCATCCGTCACCACTGTGTGCTCTGGTTGGGGAAGGGAGAGGGATCTGCCATTGACCCAATTGCGATTCGTGAGCCACCACTCCATCTGGCATGTGTCACCAGCAGGATGCCATCAGGCCCAGAAGCCGGAGGGTCATCCTAACTGAAACCCGGGACAGAGGCTGAAAGTTCGGAATTATAGCCTGAATATCCCCGAATCGCTGCTCGGGAGGATAAACCCGAAACAACTTTGAATCCAGAACTGCTCCAATGAAGGGGAGCTTCTGAGAGGGGTTCAGGTGCGACTTCGGCACGCTGATGGAGAACCCAAGCAAATGCAGGCGGTCGGCCATAGTCTGGAGGTGGTTGACGACTGCCTGGGGCGAGTCCGCCTTCAACAACCAGTCGTCGAGGTAGGGGAAGACTGACACCCCTGACCTGCGCAGATGAGCTGCAACCACCGCCATCACTTTCGTAAACACCCGAGGGGTGCTGGTAAGGCCGAAGGGGAGCACAGCAAACTGAAAATGCTCAAGGCATACCGTGAACCGCATGTAACGCTGGTGTGCCGGCAGGACGGGGATGTGAAAATATGCGTACTGCAAGTCCAACGCTACCATCCAGTCTCCAGGGTCGAGGGCAGCCAGGACCTGAGCAGTCAGCATTTTGAACTTCTCCTTCCGGAGGAAGCGATTGACGTTCCGGAGGTCCAAGATGGGGCACAGGCCCCCCTTGTCCTTCTTGGGGACCAGAAAGTAGTGGGAATAACAACGACTCCCTACTTCCGGCCCAGGAACACACTCCATGGCCCCCTTGTCCAAGAGGGCCGTGACTTCCAGCTGAAGAAGCACCATGTGATCCCCGACATGCGGTGGCACCAAGGTGGCATGGCTGGAGGGGAGGACTGAAAGGGAAGGGAGTAACCCCTGCGGATGATCTGCAACACCCACTTGATATGGAATGCGAGGTGGGTCGCACACCGCTCGTCATACTAGCAAATAGCCCCATAGGATTCTGGAGGATGTAGTGACAGCGGCGGGTACACCTATGCCACGAGTATATAGTTAAAATGCCATCCCTGGACACGTGTTTCGAGGACCCACTTAATGGTTGACTTTAAAGCTCCCTCGAGCTAAACGGCTGACGAGTCAGGATCCCGCACCCACGCGCCGTGAAAGGTATTTAACCTTGTATATTTGGCAGTCTACCGGCACACCACATACAGACCTGCTCCCTGCTGACGAGAGGCAACTACCTCGAAACACTTTTCCAGGGATGGCATTTATTTAACACTCGTAGCATAGGTGTACTCGCCGCTGCTAGTTCATTGTCCAGAATCCTATGGGGCTACTTGCTAGTATGACGAGCGGTGTGCGACCCACTTAATGACCCACTTGATATGGAGCCGGGACTCCGCCGGAGACCAGAGGCCTCTGATCTCCGCCTCTCCCAAGTGGCCTCCCCATCCCAGGAGGGTCGCATCCGTCACCACTGTGTGCTACGGTTGGGGAAGGGAGAGGTATCTGCCATTGACCCAATCACGATTCGTGAGCCACCACTGCAACTGCTGCGCAGTGCCCTCCGAAATCTGGTCATAATCGGACAGGTTGCCCTGATGTTGCGCCCACTGGAACTTCAGGTCCCACTGCAGAGCCCGCATATGCCATCTGGCATGTGTCACCAGCAGGATGCCATCAGGCCCAGAAGC
The DNA here is from genome assembly GCF_964204655.1 of Triturus cristatus. Taxonomy (NCBI): domain Eukaryota; kingdom Metazoa; phylum Chordata; class Amphibia; order Caudata; family Salamandridae; genus Triturus; species Triturus cristatus. The sequence continues at coordinate 447,343,490 of NC_140584.1, forward strand.
CGGAGGGTCATCCTAACTGAAACCCGGGACAGAGGCTGAAAGTTCGGAATTATAGCCTGAATATCCCGGAATCGCTGCTCGGGAGGATAAACCCGAAACAACTTTGAATCCACAACTGCTCCAATGAAGGGGAGCTTCTGAGAGGGGTTCAGGTGCGACTTCAGCACGTTGATGGAGAACCCAAGCAAATGCAGGCGGTCGGCCATAGTCTGGAGGTGGTTGACGACTGCCTGGGGCGAGCCCGCCTTCAACAACCAGTCGTCGAGGTAGGGGAAGACTGACACCCCTGACCTGCGCAGATGAGCTGCAACCACCGCCATCACTTTAGTAAACACCCGAGGGGTGCTGGTAAGGCCGAAGGGGAGCACAGCAAACTGAAAATGCTCAAGGCCTACCGTGAACCGCATGTAACGCCGGTGCGCCGGCAGGACGGGGATGTGAAAATATGCGTACTGCAAGTCCAACGCTACCATCCAGTCTCCAGAGTCGAGGACAGCCAGGACCTGAGCAGTCAGCATTTTGAACTTCTCCTTCCGGAGGAAGCGATTGACGTTCCGGAGGTCCAAGATGGGGCGCAGGCCCCCCTTGTCCTTCTTGGGGACCAGAAAGTAGTGGGAATAACAACGACTCCCTACTTCCAGCCCAGGAACACACTCCATGGCCCCCTTGTCCAAGAGGGCCGTGACTTCCAGCTGAAGAAGCACCAAGTGATCCCCGACATGCGGTGGCACCGAGGTGGCATGGCTGGAGGGGAGGACTGAAAGGGAAGGGAGTAACCCCTGCGGATGATCTGCAACACCCACTTGTCCGATGTGATATCGCACCAGTGGGGGAGGTGGTGGCGGATCCTGCCACACACCGGAGTGGGGTGCTTCCCAAAGCTCAGATTAGGAAGGTTTGGAGGTAGAAGCAGCGGGGGCGGAGGTGGACTGACTCCCACGCTGATTCCCCGAGCCGCCCCTGCAGAAACCGCGTCCGCACTGAGGCTGGCTCTGCACAGTCTTGCTGAAGGAAAGTGCCTGGGTGCCCCTGCCTTGGCAACGAAAGGAACGAAAACCAGGAGTGCCTGGCTTTGTCGTGGAAAGACCCAAGGACTTGGCCGTGGCTTGTGAGTCCTTAAAACGCTCCAGTGCACTGTCGGCCTTATCGCCAAACAGGCGAGTGCCATCAAAGGGCATATCCATGAGCGAGCTCTGGACATTGGGCGAGAACCCAGTAGAGCGCAACCAGGCATGGCGACGCAGCGCAAAAGTCGTAGAGATCGCCCTGCCCAACGAGTCAGCGGTGTCCAAACCACACCGAATGGCGAACTTAGCCGCATCCTTACCCTTAGCAACCGCCTGGGAAAGCACAGCCTGGACCTCCTCAGGACACTGAGGAAACACCTGAGCAACGGTATCCCACACCGCGTGGGAATAGCGGCCCAATAAGCAGGCGGTCTTCACCGACCGCAGCCTCAAGCTGGCCGAAGAGAACAACCGCTTACCGAACTGTTCCAGCTTCTTAGAGTCTTATCTGGCGGAGCCGTGGGAAAGGCACTCTGTGACGTCGAGGCTTGGATGACCAGACTCTCAGGCGTGGGATGAGTGGTCAGAAACGTGGGATCACCAGGCGCCGGGCGGTGCCGCCTGGCAACATTCTTATCCACAGGGGCCCCTGTGGCCGGCCGCGACCTAGTGCACAACAGGACGTTGGTGAGGGCGTTGTTGAAGGGAAGCGGTGAGGAGGTTAGTTTTGAGGGCCACCGTAGGAAGATCGAGGTTGAGGACCTCAGCAGCCCGACCATCGTGTAGGAAGTACCCTCCTCCATTGTAGGCGGGGGAGAGGCAAACCCCGGGTCAGAAGAGACATCAAGGTCGCCGGAGTCCTCCAGATCGTCCACCCAGTCCTGCTCGGAGTCACACTGACGGGCAAGAGGGTCCTCAGACCCCTCCCAGTTATCCTCCACCTCGGGTCGCAGGAGGAACCGGCCGCGGCATTAGAGTCAGAAAAGGGACATATGGTGCCGTGAACGGCGCCGGCCGGGGTCGGGCCAGTGCCGTGTCCCAAAGCGCATCCCAGGCAGGAACAAAATGATCCTGGAACCGGGGCAAGGGCAGAACGAACGGCACCCACTGCGGCGCCGAAGGTGGAGCCGAGGGCAGCGCTGGGGCTGGAGCCGGCAGCGCTGGTCCCCGTGCCACCAGGACAGGATCCAATGGCATAGGATCCTGTGGCGCCGAAGCTGGATCCACCGGCGGTGCCGACAGGCCAACAGGATCTGGACACGGGACCGCTGGCCCGAAGGCGCGCCGGCGGGAGTCCGAGACCTAAGAGGGCGTCCATGGTGTCAAGAAACTCTTGCACCTGTTCGGGAGTTGCCGACAGACCCGGGTAAGGCAGGTAGGCCGTGGGACTCCCAGGCCCCAAGGGAGCCGTCAGAGAGCGAACACGCTTCTTCGACTTCTTTTTATGTCGTCGCTTGCCGGAATCCGAGGGCAAAGACTTGGAGCCCGTGGAGCGACGACTGCGGCCCCACAAGCGGCCCCAGGAACGGTCCCTGGACCTGGAGCGGCGTTGGGACGAGTGACGGACCTCCAGCAGTTTCCGGCGCCGCTCCCTCAAGGCATTCGGGGCCATGGCCCGACAGTCCCGGCAGTCGTGGTCAGTCTCCAGGCAGTAGAAGCAAACATCATGGGGGTCCGCCACCGACATATTGCGACGGCAGGCCCCACAGGACTTAAATCCAGGCATCCCTACGTGCATCAGGAGAAAAAAGGGGAGACAAAAGTCTCAAAAGAGTAGTCAAAAAGTGACTAAGGTACGTGCTCTATCCGGATCTGTGCTTGCTCGCGCGGAAAAAGAAAGAAATGACGTCAGCGCACATGGGTGGCACCTAAGTAGTCTCCGTGACGTCATCTCGGCACGTACGACGCCAGTGACGGAAGCGGAGCTGCACGACACCACCTACTGACGCGCAGGGGTACGGCTAAAGAAAACTTTCCAGATCCAGTCCGACGCCTGGGGATATTCGAAGGTAAGGAATCTATCACTAACGTTTCTCTTTCAGATATATGTATTGCTTTTCACATTTCATAAGGCATAAAACTGCAACACACTGTGGTTAATGAATACACAGATTCCTTGCAGAATTACATATATTGTTGCTGTACTGCCATCGTATAGTCAAGGAAGAACAGAACCCTAGCCTTGATGACCAGGAAATGACCTTTTTTAAAACAACCATCAGCAATATGATGTTTGGAATAACCGGTTGTTACTTCTGCAAATCCAGGTGTTAGTATTGTCAGCTCTGAATTCCAGAAAGCAAACCCTCTCTTATTTGTTTTTAGCTTGATCCTTAAGATATTGAAGACCTGTTGTCAATTCTGACAAGGCCAACCAAGCTGCAGCAACTCCATCAGACAGCTTGCGTTGTCTGGCCTGGCAGTTTGGGCTGGAGGGTCAAAACTGATTTGCATATAGCTGGGTCCAAACAAACCATACAGAACCAGACCCTGGCAAGACGTCAGAGTCTAAGAACCAAGAGCTGAAATTACACTTGGTATTCCCAACCCTTACCCCTGAAATGGTGAAGCAACATATCTTTAATATTAAATCTGGGTCACACCCGGAACCCTGTTCGTGAGCAACTTTACACATGGTAGCCAGTATTGTGGCTCGACCTTTCTCTAATTTGATGAATAAAGCTATTCTCTCAGGGTGTTATTACCTGCGATGGAAGGCAGCAGTGATCAGGCCCCTTAAATAAAAAAACAATTTGGATAGCAAGGATTGTAAAAACTACAGCCCAATCACGATGCTGTCATGTCCAGCTACAATCCTCGAGAAACATCTCAACTGCCATTTAATGGATTTTGCAGAACAGCAGTGATGGCTGGGCAACTCTCAGTTCAGTTTAAGGAAACATCATGAAACTGAAACTGCATTAATTTCAGGCACGGATTATAATAGGCGATTAGTGGGGGCAAGGCACTGCATTGGTGTTTGGTACTTCTTGACCTATCCGCGGTGTTTGATACTATCTCTCCCTCGATGCTGATTGATCGCACTTCAAGATATGGGTATCACACAACAGGTTCTGGCCCTTCTGTGCTCCTTCCTTAGGAATCATTCACAGAGGGTGCTGTTACAGCAGTTCTATTCGGAGGTCTTCACCCTGTCATGTTGAATACCGCAGGGCTCATCATTGAGCCCCACGGTCTTTAACCCCTGTGCCTCCACTTGCTGCCATAATTCTGGCTTTTGGTGTGTATGCAATATCATATACTGATGACACACAGATCAACGTGTCGGTTCCAAAAACTCTGCTGACACTGCAGATAAGTTCTCTCAATGCGTGTCGGCAGTCTTCATCCTTGATGAGACAGAATTTTCTGAAATTAAATGGCGATAAAACCGAGGTGTTGCTCTTTGGCCCACCCTCTTTGAGCTGGAATAGCAATTGGTGGCCAGACACCTTAGGTATATGTCCCATCCCAGTTGAGATGGCCAAAAATCTCAGAGTAATCCTAGAAACTGAGCTTGCACTTAATGACCAAGCCAATCGCACTGTGACAACCTGCTTCTGGCTCATAAGGACTCTTAGGAAAAAAATTCCTTTTATCCTCCTGCCAGCACGAAAGCAGGTTGAATTAGTTCTGGTCATGTCCACATTGGACTCTTGCAACTCCCTCTATCTGGACTTTAATATTAGCCTCCAGTACAAACTACAAGTAGCACAGAATGTGCTTGCTAGAACAATTCTTGATATTCCCAGGTGCCAATCAGCTACTGTGGGGTTGGGGGCCTTACACTGGCTCCCATCAGAAAGCGCATTATGTTCAAAGCAATATGTTCGGTTAATATGGGCCTTTTTCTCCACAGTCCAGCAGGGATTAAAGATACGTATCACTGGCATATTCCAGGTAGAAGCCTCAGATTGGCACACCGTAAACTGCTTACTGTGCCAAGAACCCAAAAGAAGAAATGGGGAGATAGAGCTTTCTCGATTGCTGCAAGCAGACTCTGGAACTCTCTTCCACAAAGCCGGGGGGCTCTCCAAGAGCTGTTGCCTTTCAGAAAAGCACTCAAAACCTGGCCTTATACTCTGTAGGCTGCATTTCTTTTTGTCTGATTATCTTATAGATAGGGTTTACCTCGGGCCGGCCGGCTATAGCGCCTTGATGCCTTCGGGTAATTGTTGCGCTCTACAAAATCAAAAATCTAATAAAATCAATCCATCAAATCATAACACAAACCACACAACAGCATTTGGATGCCCCTTAGTACCATGCTACACCGTATTAATTGCTAATCAATATCAAGCCACCACTCTATTTAAGGACATAGCATCACATCGGTTTACCCATACTCAAATATAACATTAGTTATCACTATACCATCATTCCACCATGAAATGTCTTTCTAAACTTATGCTTACTATCTGTCCTTTGTTCTCTTTTCTTCTTTCCTATGCCCTCTTTACAGACTTACTGTCAGAGTGATATGTCTAACACTATCTTGGCTGTACGACCCATACACAACTGCAATGAAACACACAGACACTTCAACACATAATGTAAGACAAAAAGTAGGAGTGATCAGAAATGTACTGAACCACCAGTAACAAGGTCTACTCTCACCATTTGTAAGATCTTTCCCTCTATCATAACAGATTATTGTGATGCCCAATAAATGCATGAAAATACTATCCTTTTTACAAAACGTCTAAACCACCGTTAAAAAAGATCACCAATTACTACTATACACTTAAAAGCGACATAACCATCCTACAGGAGACCGAAATGGGTTGCCAGGAATCCCAGACCATGCAGAACCAATGGATCCAAGAGTCGATATGTTCCCCATCTAATAAAAAGAAAAATGGGGTGATAACCCTTCTATCTAAGACAGCAAATATAAAGCTAACTGAGTGTAGTCACAGAAAAGATGGAAGATGGCTGATCACTAAAGTAACAATAGACAATAAGGACCTATATATTGTAAGTATATGACCCATGATTTTGGATGAACCTCGATAAGAAAATATGGGACAAACAAAGCAATTCTTATAAAATCCTTGGGGGAAGGGGGATAAACTACAATCTTCCCTAGAAAACCATATTAGACAGAAATTCCTTCTGCAAATACTGACCAAACAAAGCCCACACACACATAAAAAACCTTTGTTAACAAAACCAGGTAAACAATACATGATGACTGCACATTCTGAACGGACGTGCATCGCTTTCCACTCCTACCCTTACAGCACACTATTCAGAATTGACAATACATTAATAAGTCACTCACTGAAAAATCGACTGATCCAAAAACTGAACAAATACTAGTCTTAGACCATGCAAGCATCTCGATCAAAATAGAAGTCAACAAAAGCATTCCTAAAGATAGGACTTGGAGAATGAATGAAGAAATACTAAATGACAAAACAGCCAAAGACCAAACCCAAAGAGTCATTAAAGATTTTTTAAAGAAAATAATAATGCAGAAGCCCCTCAGAACCCATGTGGGACTCCATGAAGGCATCAATTATGGGAATAATTATTACGATTATGTCCAATAAAAAGAAGGAAGTATTGAGAAATGAAACAACTTAGAATGCAAACTGGTTTCACAAAAGACAACAAAACATTATGCAAACTAAAACCTCTGAAATGTGAATATGATGCGATAATCAGCAACAGAGCTCAGATCTGGGTTGATAACATTAAGGCAAAAAATGGATAGAACAAAATAAAGGGAGAAGGCTCCTTGCAAACCTTTTAAATACAAGGATAACAGAAAGCAAATTACTGCATTCAAAAATAATTTAAGACTCACACAAACAGGACCCCTAAACATCCTTCAATGCTTTAAAGACTTTTACTCCAAACTACATAATCTCCCTCCAAATACACATTAAATGATTGCCATACCTATCTTGACAAATTACATTTACCCTCATTATCTAAGATACCTAACCACCAACTTAATTAACAAATAGAGAAAGATGACTTTGTCAAAGCAGGTAAAACACTAAAAGATGGGAAAGCGACAGGTCTGGATGGCTTTCCTTCAGGCTTCAACAAGAACTTTCAGGAATCACTGTTTGAACACATAAAGAAGATATTAACCCCTTCGGTGCTCATGACGGAACGGTTCCGTCATGAGCCACGGTTGAGCTGTGCTCATGACGGAACCGTTCCGTCATGACCACGCCCGCGCAAGATTCCGTCAGCACAGCGGCGGAATCTGCGCAGCATGGAAGGGGTTAACTAATTTTGAGAAAAGAAAAAAAAACAGGAAAGCGAGAGAACATCCTCAGATGCAGCTGTAGTTGTCGTACACAAAGAAGATAAAGACCCGTAGAAACAATAAACTATAGAGCTATCATGCTACTCAAAGTAGATTGCAAATGATATCCAAAAATATTAGCCATACCACTAGAACAAAATCTTACAGACGTTAATACACAACTCCCAGACAGGATTTGTGAAAGGCTGATGATAACATAAGAACATTCTGCAATATACTACAAATAACTAAGACACTGTCCACCCTTACAATGGAGTGGCACTAAACGAACTGAAAGCTTTTGACCAAGTATGGTATTCACTGTATACCACTTACTACAGCTCATGTGAGAGCTAATGGACACGTATCTGGGAAAATAACACTGGTGCAGGTACTAGACAATGTTAACTGTTAACCTTACTCTTTCTACTTACCACTGAACCATTACGAGTCTCCTTACACTTCACCTTAAACATCAAAGGTGTTACATTTCTATCCAAAGTATAAAGTGGAGGCTTATGCAGATTACATCTTTGGGTTTTCTCCGAACAAACTGGAATTGTCACACCATAAATTTCAAACATGAAATGTAGAGGCATCAGGATCTTCTCTACATCGATATAAATATATCTCCGACTTCATGCGTGAAACATAAGGAAGCTAGAATATTACCTACACAACTTGAAGCATATCAAAATTACAGTGCTGTCAACCTTCCCAACTTTCTTCATTACTAACTTCATTTTTAAATAAACAAGCAATACGGTGAGCAGTAACCAATAAAGACAACTTCCCACCATGGGTCGATGTTGAAGGATTTTATTAAACCATATTTGCTTACATGTGTCAACGTTTAAAATAAATAAATACCCACTCCTATTACATCAGCAGAGACACAATTTCAACCCTCTAAAACCTAGATAATATTCTATAAAATCAATTCAAAGTTTCTAACCAATCCTCCCAATGGGGAAACCCACACAATAAGACAGAAGGAAAAAGTTCAATGTGGGGTAAATGGACAGAAAAAAGGATTCTACAAATTAATGGTATGTGATCACCAGAGAATCTTTAATCTTTTACACAATTGCAAGAAACATACCATCTACTGAACCTGAACATCTATGACTTCCTCTAGATAAAAGCATCACTAGGAACAGGAAAAAACCATATCCCTCTGATATCATATCCCTCCATAAAAAAAAAGAAAATCTCCATACAAGATCATGCAGCCGCAAAACTATATATACAATTTTAGCCTTTAAAATAATAGCAAAAAATTACTCCTGACATCTGAATGAAGTAGAACAAGTGCTCCACCTGAAGCATACAACAGCCATCAGATGAGTCATGATCTGACACATGAGAGTACTCCACTAGGAGGAGAATGTAACGCACTGCAAACTCTGGACGTTATACACAGTATACTGGACACCAGATATACTGTTTAAAACCTGTCCAATAGAAACTGACATATGCTAGATAAGCATAGAAGCAACAGGTCCTTTAGAACACGTTATTGAAGTGTTAAAAAAAAAACAGAACATTCTGGAAAGAAAGAGAGCAAACTATAAATGGTATATTTCACACAAAAATTACCCTATTAATGTCATCCTAGGGCCTCGGCACAACATAACCACTCTGAATATCACAGGTCCTGATATCCTTCTCTTAGACTAACTAACAAGAATAGGACTTCAAACAAGTCTTTCTTAAAGCAAGAAATCAAATAACAATTCTAATCATACATGATGGGCATGGGTCTGCTTTATCAAAAGGCAACTCTACATACAGCAAAATAAATTCAGCCTACAGTCCTCTTGTTAACTATGGGACGTGTTAGAAGTACATATGCGCAAATGATAACCACCCTAAACAAGGCAACGACATAGCTTACTGCACCAAACTCCACATATGCCTTACTAAAACCTCTAACACACCCAACCTAAAAACCAAAGGCAATGCATAATCAATACAACACCCACTCACTCTGTCTATATATCTCTTTACTTCACTCTTTTTCTCTCGTTTCTTTCCTTCTACTCAGCATGTATGATGACCAGCAATGCACAAACTTGCCCATAGCTAATTTCCTGTGATCATTAGGACTCTGCGATGAACACATCAAACATTTGCCTTGTATAACAGTAACGTTAAATATATGAATTTCTCCTGACTAAAAACAATGCCTTGCACTATGTTAAGGGCCACTGGAATTATAGGATTCTGCAGCACGCTTTTTTCCGCATTTTGGATTTGCTGCATTTGCCACATAATCCTTCATCTACTGCATAATCTGCAAATTTCAACAAAACAAAATTGTTCTATCTCAAATGGATCAAACCTTACTAAAATTAAGATGACGTGTTCAGGCTCAGAGGAAGGTCCTTCGCAAATGTTACCTGGTCATCTCTCAGTTGCATATTTCTGTATTTGGTTGTTAAACTTGTACTACTGAGACTAAATCTTTGCCCATACAGTATCACTATGAATAAAAATCACAAAATAATGAAAATTGGCTTAATTATGCTGCATAACTTGCCTTTTCTTGCCGCACACTTTAGTCAACCCTGCCGCAAATTCCGGTTCTCCCCTGCCACAAATTTCAAGTGGCCCTGACTATGTTTTATAAGTATCTTGTCTATTACTAAAATCTAATATACACATGGAAAACACACATTATTAAAAGAGCATTTACCTCAGCTTGCCTTGCAAACACCTGGACTACATGTATCACTTAAAAATATTCAGCACAGTGTGTTCAGGCCATCTGTCCATTATTATCTGCATAGGAAGCAACCAGGAACCGTGGTGCATCTGGCACACAACACACTTGATGAGTGAAGAGCAGTGACTGTTAGGATATTGAATACTAAATGAGCCGGACAGTATTGCTAATTTACTATTCAATATCTCAGCAGCCCTTGCCATTTGAGCTCAGTTCACCCTGACCATTTAGCAAGGATGATGTGGAGATGGGGAAGGATGTGGAGATGGGGAAGACCGTGAATGCTGGGGAGGGAGGGAGGCAGGAGGCAGGATGATGGGAAGTGAGTGAGGGGGATCGAATGATGACAGGTAGTGATGGAGGGGAGTAAGTGCTGACTTGGCGTGACAAAAAATAGAGCAATCACTGACAGGAACTGGAGAGCAAGCAATAGACAGGAGAGCACGAGGGGACCGAGAGTGAGTGAGTCTGGGTGGGAGGGTTGAGGAAGAGCGGTGATGAGGAGTGTGCAAGGGGAGTAGGACTACTTGGACCCTATTAACAACACCTAATAGTGAAAATAATGGGGCAATGTAGCCTTTCACAAAATGTCTTGGCCTTGATGGACAGCCTTGAAACTACATAAAAGCCACTGGCTGAAAGTGAGTGACCCAAACCCCACTCTCTATACTCTTGTGATTGCACAGTGTATAGTATTTATGACATGACGTCTCCCAGAAAATTAAAGCCATCTGTAAAGAAACGTACACAAAGGATTTGTTTCAATTGTTCAAAATGTTAGGACTCAAAAAATAAAATTCCATTGAAAAGCTTCAGTTAAGCCTTCTGTGAACTGGGGTTCCAGATATTCCCCATATTTTGCTGGTTTCGAACGAAAAGTAGAAAGACAACTTTTATTTGACTCACATTTAATAATAATAAACAATAATAGTGAGATGTGTAAAGCGCCTGGCTACTTTGAACAAAGGGTCCCAGCGCTGAGGTCCTGACTCCGAGATTGAGTGCGCCACAGAACATCTTATCAACAGCTCGAGCTGAATACAAAGGGGCCTATTAGGATGGCGGGCAGACGAAAATCCGCTCGCCACCATAGCGGTGCTGGGACCGGCCGCCAGTGGTGCGGCGGTCCCGCACCGGCAATTAGGATGCCAATACCACCGTGGCGGTGGCATTCTCTATTCCCAGCATTGTGGCGGGCGGTGCTGTGAGCACCGCCAGCCACAATGCTGGGAATGCACGTCGTGCCTTGGCATGCACTAGGTGACAGACACCGCGCAGTGCCTGCCACTTTGTCCATGTCAAGGCAGGGGGTGCCATAGGTACCCGCCATGTGCCCCCCCCACCCCTTCAACATCCTGGGGGCCCGCAACGGGCCCCCAACTAAGTAAACTGCATGCCTTTCTGCCGCCACGGAAAGGCTGCCTCCCGCTGCCATCATAATATGGATGGCGGTGTCTAGTAGACACCGCCAACATATCAGACTCCTTTTCCGCCCAGTCACCAGACTAATATGGCGGGGGGAAATGGCATGCGGGCGGAGGAGAATGTCGGCCGGATCGCCACCTCCATGCGGGCGTGGCGATGCGGCCGACATTCTCATATACCCCAAAGTGTTTAACTTCTTCCGGAAAACAGATTCCGATGGTGCCCGACAGACGGAGAGGGGAAGAGAATTCCAAAGTTTGGGCACTAGGTAGTTAAAAGAGCGGCCCCAATGCCACTCTCTTTGGGGATGGTAGCCAGCATAGCCCCGTGGGTCTGAGGTTCCAAGAGCGGACTTAAGGGTTAATAAAGGAATACCAATAACGAGGCCCTTACTCGCGCTGGCCTTGTAGTGCAGCACACGGCTTTGAAGCAAAGGCTCTGCTTCTGAAGCAGCCAGTGCAGCTTGGAGAGCTCGGCCTCTATGGATGCACGATGGATGCAAGTTTATTAAATCAGTCCCTACGTACGCTGAAGGCAGCTATCGGAATACACAGTAAGCGCATGACTGAAAATATTGGTTAGTGCCTTTCTTGCTTTATGTAATTCTGAATGCTCGAAGTGTTCCCATACTTCTGTGGAAACATGTATCCGTAATACATACATCTCTGAAAAGTATTTTGTTAGAAGTGCCCATTAAATTAGTGTTACTGACTGAACGCTTGCTTAATGTGACTCTCACGTAATTCAAGGTATCACTTATTGTAACAACCTCAAAAGAATGGTTGCAAGACCCACTAGTTTCTGAATCGGAGATTGATAAATTAAGAAAAGTCTTTCTTGCACGTGCACTAACCGGTTTAGCTGTTTTCAGTGACCACTTCCAGCCTTATTTATAGCAATGCGTATTCAGACAATTGCATGCCAGCTCATTACGCTACCAGGTGTGAAATAACCATTACTTACGGCAGTGCCATAGTGAGGAAGAAGGTTTCGAACTGCACAAGAGCACTTTTGTTCATTTAAATGTTCTTGTTTCAGTCCCTCCAAAATGCTCTCCTGCAAAAAAAAAAAAAAAAAGAATGGTGTGGTAAACTTGGCAGCAGTAATAAAACAAGATGCATCATAACTCAAAATCTGGTTATCTATCAAATAGTTCAGTGATACCAAAATGTTACAAAAGCACAGACCTCCTTAGAGGAGGAATAGGAGTACTATTAAATGTCCCCCACAAAATGAATCACAAGAAACGAAGGAAAAATGCTCAAGCATGACACGGAATAGGATACATAAACACCATATGGTGTCATTCCGTTTCTTTCCCATTGTTCTTTCAGTGCAGAATCATGGTACTACTACTCTCCTTACAGAATGCATCCAAATAACTATCTCATAAACAACCACAACTTCAGTTCCTCTTTCCTCTTGCATCATATTAATAAAATCCCACCAATTCTGGACACAACAAGCATAAATTTACCATTCAACAAAATAAATAGTCACCACAGCTAAGACCCAACCCGGGTAGGTGGATTCTTGAGCCTGAGGTCTAATAACACACTAACGCCTCATTCTCGATTCCTGGTTTACTCTGTTCTGCACCTCTCTGGCCAGTCAGTAACCTCCCCCCTCCCCCACGGTCTGTACAAGCACGGCTTCCGAAAGAGACGCATCTGTACTAGGAGTAATGATTCCTCCCACCTTAATGTCGAACAGGCCGGGAGTAGCTATGTCGGCTAAGCTGTCTTTTTACAAGGTCTGGCAACTTCTTTTTATTGTCGCTATGAAATATGCACATTTTGATCAGAGTGAACTTTACAAAGTTTTTCAAATATGCTAGTGGGGCAATTTCACATCACTTTTGCTCTGGTGGGCTGGTTTCAGCTGAAAACTGGTTACAGGAGTGCAGATTGAGCAAATGGCTCGCAGGAGCTATTTTAGCCCCATTGCTGATATCTCACCTTACTTTTTTAAAAAAAAGATTTTTAATACGTGATATGCATTTACTTTTCATTTTCACACAAGATTCCGCATTAATAAAGATCCTCAAACTTCTGCTTTCATTCGAGAATCTGTAGAAAAAACCCTAAGGGACACAATCAGAATAGTTTGAAAAACTGGACAGGAGGTACCTGGTTTGGGGCCGACCTTCAGGTTAGTACCTACCTCTTAAAGAAGTTACATATTTTACCAATCTTTTTTACTAACTGAAGAGCTATCAAATCGTTTCAATCAGATAGTTTGTGAGCTGGAACCCAATAAGTCAGTACTTACATGTTTCACCATATGTGCACTATGGCTCTTCATGAAATCGCTTTCATGGTCTGTTAAATTCCCAAACCACATCAGCCCGTAGGAAAAGATGGGGAGGAATGACAGAAACCCTTACCACTAAACAAAATATTTCAGCTAACAGGCCTGGGTGATCCACAGATCTATTGTTTATGAATGGCAAACAGTGAATGGTATTGCAACATATGTACGTTGTCTGGTATCCCATAAGAAAGAAATGTCAGTTCCATCTATGGTGTTCCACACGGTAGAGTTTCCTCTCCTCCAGAGTCTTTTGGTCTTTCTGTGCTCAATGCTCGAGTGCTCCACAAGTAATAAGTAACATCCATCGACTGTTCTGTTTACTTATCAGACACCCTACTTGCCTGAGCTGCGGCAACATGTTCCAACTCTTTTCTTTAACTTCTGATTGTAGGGGGACACGATCACTGTCCCCAAAAATTCAAATAAGCACGGTAAGCACAACTAAATGAAGCTACGCTCAACCAAGTGATACCCTGCTCTGGTGTCTCAGAACTTCGTCTCCTGAAAGAGACTCCATCTATTGCACAAAATACCCTGAGTTACTTCACTTTCACTAAATGCAAGTTAACTGCAGAAACCCACACAGTATTTGACAAATCAGAACGTCATGCATGCCAAACAGACGAGCCCTGCAGGGCTAACATTCTTTATTCTTCACCCCACAGAACCTGGCTGTGCAAGAGTTTTGAAAAGCCAGGGTATTTCCCAACAGATCTGGTAGTCAACTATCACTTCAGAAGCAAAGCCCGTTTCACCTAATAGAAGATCTCTGTGTGGCCTGCAGTAGTGAAAGAGTCTTTAACTGTGCCACCACAGAGGCTGCACAAAATCTACCATCTTGTGTTACTGTATGGACAGCAGGCAGTGAGAGGTGGTGTGAGATCTTCACCATTGTTTTCCCTGAAACCTTGATCCCCATTTAGCTCAACTGAAGTTGACATGGGATCACCATCGTTCTCCTTAACGTTGTGGTTCAGGGAAAGAGTCTACCAGCATGGTCAAGCCAGTGAATATTTGTACTGGAGTAAACTCAGGCATCCCGTCTAGTTCTTGGCAAGCTCCACCTACTGCCACCTCGTCCAGTTACATCTATGGCAGAAAATACTAGACAGTTTTGTGGAGTGTGGCCAACCCTTGGAGATCTGGGGGAACAGAGTTCGCCTATTCTCGTTGGTTTTCAGATGTATAAGAAAATAAATAGTACTGAAGTCAACATCAAAAAGAGGACTGATGCAAGATAATGCAGTCAAGCACCTAATGTGATGCAGAAAAATTACAATTCAGCATAATGCAAATAGGTTTTTGATTGTTCTCATCTCTCTCTAGAACCACACTGTAGTGGGCACTTATCAGATCATTTTATAGAAACCTCCATGATTTTAATAGCGAATGACTGCAAACCCCTGCAGGAATGTTGCAACTACAGGCAAATTTGCATGATTAATGAAATGTGGGCTACAAAATATTAATAACAATACGTGTAGTTAGGATTGTGGAAAACGTGTAATATTTTACTGGCATAAGCGACAGCCATTTTGGCTGTGGGGTCCCTTTAAGTTTCCTTCGTAATGCTTTCATCTTTTCACTCTGCTTGTGCTATCTATTTTAGTTGACTTCCTGTCTCAGCTAAAAGCAATGTACGTGCTGAGGGTTTGTAGCTGCCAGAGCACCTGGTCTCAGATGTTAACTGTCAACCATTTATTGTTGCCACAAGCACTCCTGCTCCCCCTCCCACTTTGCTGACCAAGTGGTTATTCATCTGCCCTTGTTTGCTGAAAACTATTTCTAAAACCTGTTCTCCCCATTTCTGTTCACATGCTTACACTCAGGTTCTTGAGTGCGTTGTGTAGATGTGGTCCCACTCATGAGTGATTAATAAACTTGTTATTTATTTCCAACTCCAGTGCTGATCTCGATTTTGTTGGTCTCTGAACCTGTGGACAAAAGGGTGACCCTGCACCAGTGTACCCCTAAAAAGGTACATTTCCACAGTATGAGAGATTGCATAAAATCATTTCTTCATAATGAACAACCAAGTTTCATTTTAAAAGCTTTGGGAGAAACAGAGTAGGTAAATACTGGACATTGTTAACAGAGATGGTGAGAAGTCTTAAATTATGTTGTGCTTGGATTAAGAAAAAATAAACCTTGGAGAAATTATCAGAAGCACCCTGCAGCTGATCTGTACTAAGAGATCAACCAAAGCCTGCACGCATAGGATTCTCTCAGGGCATGAGATAGAAAAATTAACAAAACAAGACTGTGCAGGTTGACCTCTGTTTTTCCAACCACTGAATTAAAACTATTACTTGATTTTTAACCTCGCTGATCCAGGTAGGTGATTATGCCCATTAATTCACCTAATAACATTGATTGAGAAGTGGTGAACCACAAATAGGATAAGAACAAATCAAGTATGGCTCCTTTATCAAGAAAAACATTCAGGACCTCCAGAACACACATCATAAGGTCCTGGAAGAGATCTTTACCAGAATAGAGGGAGAGGTCCAGAAACTGTTATGGAAGGGTGGACACCCAAGAGTTGCACTGCCAACACTGCAAGGCAGTGCTTGAAGAATGAAAGAAGAAACAGAACATCTGGCAGTTTAGCTTATGGGAGGGGAAGTGTTTGGTGTTCCGAACCAGGCAACACATTTGTTCTGGGGCCCTGCATAGAAGGACTTTGTTGAAGGGTGACTAGCAGTGAGGATGACATGCAACATCTCAGTCTGAAACTCAAATGTAACCAATTGTCGCTTCTTAATCTTAAAGCAAGCCAGTGTAAGTTATGGATCTTCAGTTCCAATCAAGGACCCTGTTGCTGAGACAGTAGGTCTTCAAGATGTGTTAACCTTATCAGAGGAAAGATGCTCATGCATAGGAGTTCTGGATATCACACTCTCCTGGCTCAGGGCAATCAGGATGGTTTGGGCCCTGTGGTTTTTGATCTTCTTCAGAACTCTGGGTAAAGGAGGAAGTGGAGCGAGTCCCTCATTTCATTCCAGCCAGAATGTGTCTTGCCGAAACTCTAATGTGCAAACTCTTTGACACTGCGCCTCCAGGGCGATGAAATTATCTACTCATTGCTTTCCCCATTAGCTGCATTAGCTGAATACACCCTGTGCCATCTCATGATGCAGACACCACTCAATCTCCCAGATGTAGTCTGTTCAGTTTGTCCACTCTAACATTTAAGGATCCTGCCATGTCGCTGGCTACTAGAAAGATGTTCTGCTGCTCCAGCCACCTCTGTAGAAGTAAAGCCTCTTGGAACAGGACTAACAACCCCGCTGCACCCTGATTGTTGCAGGACCACATTGCAGTGGTTCAGCCTGTGAGAACCAACTCACCTTCTAGCCAGGAAAGCCTTCAAGGCCAAACAAATGACCCAAACCTCCAGAACGTTGATGTAGGGTTGGCTTACTGCTGGAGA
Organism: Triturus cristatus; assembly: GCF_964204655.1. NCBI lineage: Eukaryota > Metazoa > Chordata > Amphibia > Caudata > Salamandridae > Triturus > Triturus cristatus. Next base: position 447,360,661 of record NC_140584.1, read on the forward strand.
CCATAGGTATCATATCTCCTACTTCTACTACTCCTACTAGATGACTCCCTCCTCCCAACCCACCAACGATACATCTGTCATCAACGTGGGATCTGGGTGAGAAAGGAAGAGTAGTCTACCGCAGAACAAATTGGGAGAGGTCAACCACCACTGCAGATCTTGGACAGTACACTTCAAGGCCTGGATGAAGTTGGAGTGGCAGCCATGATACTTGGCCCACTGTGATTTCAGGTTCTGACGCAGGTCCCACATGTGCCACCTGGCATTGCTGACAAGGAGTATGTATGAGACCAAGGGACCAAGAAGCCTTAGAGCCATCCTCACCGAGATCCAGGACTGAACCCATAAATATCGGTCTCATAGTTTGAACGTCCAAGACTCGCTAGGGCAAAGGAAAAGTTTTAAACCTCACTGTATCGTAGCAATGAATGGATGCCACTATGAAGTAATCAGATGGGACTTTAGCAGGTTTATGGTCAACAGCAGGTTTATGGTCAATGCCAAAGACGTTAATAGTTCAGCCGTCAGGAGGAGGTCTACTTCTGACTGCGGTGAACTGACCTTTAGCAGCCAGTCATTGAGGCACTGGAATATGGAGACTTTCGGCCTCAGAAGATGGTCAGCGACCACTGCCATCACTTCAGTGAATAGTAGAGACGCCAAGGTAAGGCCGAAGGGAGATCTCAGCAAAATGAACCCACCTTGAGCCACAGATAATGCCTGTGGGACTGAAGGACGGGTATATGAAAATACACATCCTGCAAATTTAGGAGAACCATCCAGTACCCTGGGTCTAAGGCAGATAGAATATGGGCCAAAGTGAGCATTTTGAATGTGTCCTCCCACAGGAAGGCATTTATAGGTCAAAGGTCTAGGATCGTTCTAGAGCACTCCCACCTATCCTTTTCCAGAATGGTGAAGCAGTGCAAATAACAGCTCTTGCTTCTTTAAGAAATTAGTACTCATTCAATGGCACATTTAAGACATGTCATCCTGCTGGAGGATGGACAGATGCTTCTCCAATATGCATTTGTGTGTGGGAGGAAAATGGGTTGAGGAGGAAAACAAAAATCAGGGTGTAGCCCCTTTGAAGTATCTGTAAGACCCATCTCTAGGACATGATGGCTCTTCAACCAGGAAGGAAATTACAAATCCTACCGTTTCAAGTATGCCATGGGTCGTTGAGAGTAAACTAACATGGCTTCCTGGCCATGGTAGCAAAGGAGGAGTAGTTGAAGGACAGATACCCCTGCTGGCCTGTCGATGTGTTTTTGGTGTCGATGTCTGCGGCCCAGAAACAGCCCAGCCCAGAAACATCTGCTGTACCACTGCCTGAAAATTGTGCCATTGTTTATAAGCCAAATCCCCTAGAATAGCCTTTAATTATACAGAACTCATAGGGGAATGGTTTTGCAGGAGTCAAAAGCCCTAGAGAACAAACTGTGGCCCTACAGTCTTTAAACAGTGCAACATACAGTTCTCCTTCCCTCTCAAAGGTCTGGAACCATCACAAGTCATGTCCATCAGCGATGCGTCTACATCACCAGGAAACCTGGTTAACTTCATCCAGGCTTTGTCTGCAAAGCAATGCATTGGTACCAACCGCTCTGCAAATGCAATCTGTGGTCTCTAGGCCTATGCAGATGACTTACTTCACTGCATCCTGCCCATCATGGATAGTCTGAGTCCGGAAGACCCCATGGTCCTTCGGGACTGCCAGCAAGATCTCGCTGGCCATGACCCATATGGCATGTGAATAATGGCCCAACATAAGTCATGCGGGTAGTTGCCCAATAGACAAACTGGAATTATGGACTGTAGTATCAAGCTGGCAGAAGAAAACATCCACTTGCCAAATGCCTCAATCCATTTCTATTTTCTGCCCCAGAAGTAGGGGTAGGTGGGAAGGAGTTCGGGCTATATTGACTGGTCAAAGCCTGTACAATAAGACTTTCTGGTGTTGGGTGGTTCATGAAGAAGTCTGGATCCAGGGTGCAGGCCCGGGCCACCTGGCTACTTGCTAACTAAAGGGTGAACAACAAGATGATTTCAACCATGTTGTAGTCAAGGCATTTATGAGGGCACTAATGAGTGGGAGTAGTGTCTCTGTTATCGCCAGCCCATTTGGAGAATCTCCTTCAGAACATTTGTCTTAGTCTCAATGGAGGGAAACTGCAGATCTAAAACCTCATCTCCAAACCACAACTGCAAATAAGGCATTGTGCTCCATTCCTGTCCATGTGGCCAGTAAAGCTCAGTTTTGAGGGAGGGGGGTGGGTGGAGGGGGGGTGGGAGGGGGGTGAGTGGAGGGGGGGTGGGAGGGTGGTGGGACTAAAGCCCACTGGCATTTTGGCATCATCAGTATAATCGGAGGAAAGGAAGCCATCCTCTACCCCACTGTCATCAGTATCTTGGGGTGCCCCATCTGCTAGTGTAAGACCAGAGTCTGAAAATAAAAGAGACTGCAGCCTCTGCTGATAGTTGCATCACGATAAAGGTACCAGCTTAGAAACAAGCTGCATATTGACTGGTTGCGCTTTCATGATCTCATAGTGTGACATCGGTTGAGCTGACATCGGTCTACGGTCTAACCTTGGGGTCAGCAGCGGGTCTTCTTTTGTAGCAGGAGGAGTTGGTATAGTTGTTCGTGCAATGAGTACCAAGGTGGATCTTGAGGCCGTTGTTTAAGTCTGTATTAGAGGTAAGTACGGGCCGGCATAAGGTCGAGTCTTGATTAACTTTCTTGTGTTTGTACTTGGGTTTAACTTACAAAAGGTTTTTTTGTGCAGGAAGTGAAGCAGTCGAATGTATGGCCTTGTGAAACGGGTCACGCCTGCAACTTGGACTGGGAGCAGAACCTGTGGGAAGATTGCAGCTTCTTGTTATTTTCTGTGATGTAGTGCTTCGACTCATGGTCCCGAATCACCTTGGGTTGCATTGGTGACACAACTTGGAGTCACGATTGGCACATAGGCACACCTCAGGGGGGTCATGTGAAATATATATGACTCAGCACTCAAAGAGTTGTACAACAAAAATGTCCTTTGATCATGTGCGATTCAGATCATCAGAATACCAAGATCGATTACAAGCAGGTCACATAGTGCATAGACCACTTCTTCTTTTATTGTCCGTAGCCAATGCGTTTTGTCCCATCCAGGACTTCGTCAGGGCTTGTATTGAGATACTATCTGTATATAACTGCTCAAGAAATAGTCTTCCCCGCATAAAACAGTGCAAGACACAATGGACTTCCAATTCCTTCTTGTCCTATGTCACAGACCCGAATATGTAATTCTTCCATCCAATGTAGAATGAGACAGTTTGTGGTCCTGTGAGTTTAGTAGCTCACGAGTGGCATTTCATGCTGGTCAAGTTCTACCTAAATGCAATGGTCAATGCATGAGGTGCATTACATATTATATCAATAATAATTCTGAAACTGTAAAACGAATCAAATAAAAGTGTTCTTCCAAAAGAAAAAAAATCTCCAACTTTGCCCTAAACATTAAACTTTTGTGTAAATCACCATATCATTTCCTTTGCTTATTGCCAAAGCAAATTTTAAAGGAGCGGTCAAGGAAAGTTCACCATGTTCACAGATGTCTGATGACTTCAAAGTCCCACTGAAGGAACAAAATCTGAAAGCATACTTTTGGGTACAATGACAATTAACCAAAGGAGAATCCATAATACAAAAGAATTGGTTTACCTTAGTTAACAGGATGAGAATGTTAGACAGAAATTCAACGCAGATATCCTTTAATATTTTTAAGTGGAAATCTTCCTCGTAGATCACAGTTTTTTCACTCTCAGTCTCTTCTGCTTTGGACAATTTTGAATGTTCTACTGGCTTTTTCTGACAATCTTCCAAGTGTTGCAAGATTTGTACCAAACTGCTTACTAAAGGGATATCTATAAAGCAAAAGTTTGTAAATGTCTTTTAGAACAATACACTATTCATTTAAACTTCTATCACATTGCTTATCAGAGGGATGTTACAGCAAAGAGATCTAGAATAATAAATTAAGGCACTCAGAGCATTGAAGAAAAACACACATTTTTAAAGTCATTCCTGCAATTCCAACTATCAAGCACATTAAATATTTAGGTGACCTGTTTGCAAAATTTATTGAATGCATTTTGGAGGCGAACCTGGGCTCCCAGTAAGGTTTTAGTTTTCTCCTGGAAAGTAAATTAAACAATACATTTGGGAGATTTTGAAAGTCTAATTTCTCTCTTTTTCACTCCACAGTAATTTTAAAAGAACAGAATGTAAATTGAAGCCTGTAAACATAATCAAGATAAATGGGAAATAGAATGCCCTGCTGTGAGGTTCCCTAGTCAACCCAAAAAAGTTGCCTGGAATTAGGAAAAACGAGTAATGTACGGTCTAAGGCATTAATTCCCACAAGATATAGACACACACTCAATTAGAGGTATTACCAGATAGTCTATATGATCTATGCAAAGAGACCCTCATTTGCCAGTAGATGGGTACCCAAGAACAACCACACAGAAGAAATACCAATATGATAAACTGCAAGTGAAATCAATGGGTGAAAAGTCCCATAACAAACTGCACCATCTATGTTGCTGGCTGTATACCCCAACCAGTCCCAGTTCTCAATTTCCCAGAGAAGTCCGAGGTGATTAGAGTTGGAGGGCAACGCTGTTCTTACAATGAGGGGGAAAGGAGTAGGAGACCTCAAAAAAGATTCACAGAAGCGTTGGTGGAATTAATAGCCCAAAACCATCACACACAGTACAGCAGTTCCTTCAGAAAACACACTGGACCATAAAAGTAAGAAGCAATCTTTATCCAGGGAAAAGAAGCAGGAAAGAAAGACACTGCAATGTCTAAATTTAGTAAAATGTAACTGGGAAGCACTCTCCCTGGTTCTTGAAGCCAACTGGATAATTGAAACATGGAACATCAGTCTAACAAATGGTAGGACAATCAGATCCAGGAACAATAAACACAGAATAGAAAAAAAAATATGCAGAAGGGGATCCAAAGCTCATCAACTATCAATCAGATTGTGCTTAGACTCAAAACACCAAAATGTCCAAACTATGTTGAGACTTATTATGCTTTCACTCACCTCCTCTTTCAAATATGCAGCAAAGACTGTGTTTCAAAATGACAAAATATACAACCATCCAGTGTTCTTCAGATCACACAATGCCAGAGCACTCATACATCAATAAAGCTGTTGCTCATTACAACATATATAATGCATTTCAGGTTTTGGTTTCTTGTGACTTTATTTTCTTCTTTTGATTGTTCCGCCAACACGTGTTTTGTCGTCCGGGAGTGAACCCACGACTTCCTCAGGGCTGTCACGTAGCAAGGATTTTCTGTCAATCTCTGTGCCGCTCGTAATTCCATCCCGTCCAGTAGGGGAGAAGATAAAATATAAACTGGTATTTCAGGTTGTGTCCGTATTTTAAAGTCAGATTTGACATCCACGTCAATCCACGTGGTGTCCAGTAAATGAAGAAACCAGAGACATTGAATTTGTTGCCCGTATCTCCTGCTTGCCAGCACGGACGCCGATCCTCATCTGTGTTGGATGCGGATCGGCGTCCGAGCTGGCAAGCTGATCATACAGGCTATGGCTAACTCACTAGAAATAACTGAACAAACATCCCAGGCTCTTGCTACATTAGAGAAGCCTTCCTCACTCTTCATAGCAAATATAGAACTATCCAAAATAAAAGGGACAACATTAAAACAAATGCCAGGAGAAAAGTATCCACATCTTAAAAGACAACGATAGACTCGAAGACATAGTAATATGCCCGCAGGAGTTATTCAGAAGAAGCTTGCAAGAAAAGAAAGAATTCTCACTTAGCATCATAAAGCAGAGTGTAGAGAAATTGACTATGTCTGGACCTACCATCCTTCATACTTGGGCCAGCAAAAAAGAGACCATTCTGAAAGAAGCCAGACTTGCACACCTACTTAATTTCCTGATAGCAAAATACACTTATCACAGGATGGGTTGATTAACACTTTAATCTTAATATTAACTCAAAAAAGAAACGTCACACCATAAATTCTCAGTGCCCGCTAAGCCTTGAGATACTACCAGGACTAAAGAAAAGGGAAACATTTTATGAACCCAACAATCCCATTTACCTGCACAAGTTTCAACTAATTTACATCAAGAGAGCAGGGAAAACGTTTGTTTTAAGTCCTGCATTATCATTATTTACCTCACAGGTAGGCAAAATTGGAGGGGTCCTGTCTGGGGGCACAGAGAAGTAAGGGAACAACATACCACGCCAGCATTGTAGAGTGGGATATGTTGAGTGTACCCAGAGGCACAATATTGCTGCTTAATGTCTTCTGTGAAGCCAAGTGGGCAAAACTGGTTTGTTGGGAAACAAGGCCACTTACACACAACAGTGGAGACCATTTTAGTTAATATTAAGTTATTATCTGGAACCAGTAAAGGGCTAATTCTATAAAACAATTTCATATAGTAACTGGATGAGGCTACCAAGGCATTTGTGGGATTTTCAGTGGACACAGTGAGATCAAAAATTGCACCTAGTGTTCCTTTTTAATTTGCCTGGGAGGCGATGTTTTTTTTGTGTGGTACTAAGCAGAATCAATTTGGTCTTAGTCTAAAATGATCCAATTATTGCCATCAAATGGGTTTGTTCATGGGTGAGACTTCCCTTCTGGTTGTAAGAAGGCTGGCTTAGGTCTTTGCCCTACAAGGCTTCTCCAGTTAGGACCCGATGGGTAATAATTTGCCCTCCAGGCACAGTTCCAGGCTTTTTCGGACCTGCGACAAAAATACGAACTTAAGAGATCTCAATTTCTTCATTATAGGCAAGGTCTCGGAGTGGAAAGTGTGCTACGATATGTGGAAATCAGCGCAGCAATACAGATTTCCACGTTATTTCCCAAAAACGTATAACTCCCATTATTTCTCCACCCTTGCAACCACCGGGACCCTTGGTAACGTTAATTCCAGGATGTGAGAAGTTGGCCTGATGTATGATGTCACTAGTTATAGTGTACACCTTATATCAGTCCAAATACCCTTATGGTGATTGGTTGTAAAGTCAACCTTATAGACCAGCTATCCTAGTGGTAGCATGGACAAGAGCAGTCTTAGGCTAAACTCTGAATGGCATGTGAAGCCAGCTGTGATACCATATATAATCCCTTGAATACCAAATGAAAGGACACCACAACAGATATATATATATATAAAATAAAGTGTATTTATTCTAAGCAAACACTCAGCACTCTTTATGAGATTAGAGGTAAGTACAACACAGTCTTATTTATGCATACATTAAGTCACACAGGTAAGTAATACAGTTAGGCCCTAGGGGCCACGCAAACCATATACTAAGTAAGTGGTATAAGAACCACTGTCACGGATATAGAATAGGCCTAGGCCTAGGGAATCGCTGGGGCTACACTACACTAGCGTTAGTTAGGAAGTGGGAGGCCCACGGGATTCGTGTGCAGAGTGGAAACACTCACGCGTAATGCGTAAAAGTCAATAGCAATAGTACAGTTTAGAAAACGGTAGATTTAGGACACTTCCGGAGTAGCTAGGAAGTTGAGACTTGAAAACTAGACACTAGGATAGTCACTATCCTGATGAGCACCGGAGTACCCAAGTTACCTAGCCCACAGGCTGCGGGTGCATAGGGGTGAAGATGCGTCGTTTTCGTCGTCGACTCCTATGGATGCCTGAAGAAAGATGCTGACAGGCAGTCAGTGAAGAGTGTCCGGTGGATCCCAAGGCTGGGATCAAGAAGAGAAGAAACCTGCAAGCAGAAGGGACAGAGTCAAGGTCACTAGCCAGTGACCACGTGGAACCAGGAAGGAACCAGGCGATGTCGTGAAGAGTTGCAGGTGAAGGTGAAGCTTGTCGCTGCAGCCAGGAGGACCAGGAAGCGTCGAGGACGACCAGGACCAGGAGGCGAGCTGTCCCCCGAAGGCTCTTGCTGTCGGCGGCGTCGAAGTTGGACTAGGACTCACCAAGCCTTGACAAGCGGAACCCAAGAAGAACAAAGGACTTGCTTCTGGTGCAGACCAGGAAGGTCTGGGGTGCTTCTTCTTTGCAGAGAAGCGGGAGCCAGTCTGGAGGAGCCAAACCAGCGCAGAAGATTTCAGGGAGCGTCGTCACAAAGGCCACTAGCCAGCGGGCAAGCAACCGGACAGACGCGGCAAGCAGGAAAATGCTGAAGGGCCCCACGCAGGACTCGTGGAGTGTGGGGGGCTGGTCTTCGGTGCAGATGGTGCTTGGGGTTGGGGCTTCTCAATCCCCGGTGCACAACTTCGAGGGTACCTCAGAAGCTGCGCTGTAAGTTACTAGCCACTTTTCCCAGGTAGCCGGTCCCACGTCGCTCGTCGCCTCCACGGATCTCAGCTCTGCTGCAGATGTGGATGAGGGTCGGAGAAGTCTGGAAGTCAAGGCTCTGGTCGGGCTCTGCAGTCGGTTCCTCGTAGAACGGTCGCAAAGCAAAGGGTAGTCTCTTGATGGTGCCTGTTTGCACAGGGTAGCCACTCCTTGGCTACAAGGGAGATTCTTCAGTCTTCTTCTTTCGTCGAATGTCGAAGGTCCAGAGTTTCTGTTCAGTTTTGCAGGTTCAGGATAATCTAAAGTCTTGAGGCCCAACTCCCACTCTTATACTAATCTGGGGGGCTGGGATACCTGCTAGGTCACGCCTTATGGGTGGGACCTGGGAGGGGGTGGTTACACCCACTTCCCTTTGTCCAGTTTCGCGCCAGAGCTGGGGCTGGAGTGCCCCAGCGCCGGTTTGAACTGGACTATGCAAGGAACACCTTGTGTGCCCCAGGCATGTCTCATTCCTTTCAGCCCACCCTGCCCCAATACACTAAAGGCTGTCTGGGGAGGTGCTAGCACCTCCCCAAGCAGGAAACCTATTGTCCAGGCCTCCCTGGCTGGGATCACTCCCAGCTGCAGGAGGTCAGACTTGTGTCGTGGCAGCAGCATCCATTTTGTGATGCTGAGGCTTTGGTCAGAGGCTAACAGTTGAAGTATGATTTTAACATGTCTTTCCCTCTAGAAGGGGGGGAATAATATTCTCATGTCCAGAAATGGCATGGGGGTATTATTCCCTAGTGTTAGACACCTTACACGACATGTTTTGATAAAGCCAAACCATAGTTACCATAACCGTCTAAGATTATAAGGCACTTTAAGAGTATATGGTAGGCTATATCATAGAACAGCTATAAGGACAAGGTTCCGAAAGCTGCAGACAGGCTCAGCTCATGCTAGAGCACCATCTCACATGTTACCAAGCACTCTGCCTCCAGGATTGTCAAGGCCTGCCATAGGAGTGACTGATAGGTACACATGTGTCTATATGTAAGTTAGGTATAGGAATACTACACCTAAGCAAGGGGTGATTACACGACCTTGCCCCAGCTGAGTGATCAGCCAGTTGTGTCAAAATGGAAGGCCAGGCCAGGGGTGGCATAATACATGCTGCAGCCCCTGGTAAGCCTAGGGTACACCTATGCCCTGGGTACCTAGGGTACACTGTACAGGGGCCAATAAGGTGATCCTATCCAAATGGGTTATGCACCTAAAGTACATAGTATTAATTTAGAGAGAGAACAGCAGGGCTGTGGGTCTGATTAGCAGGCCCACAGCCACATCTAAGTCGAAAACCAGTAAAGCAAAAGCAAAAAGTGGGGGTGAACATAGAAAGCAGACCCTACTCTCCTACACAGGACAGGGAAGTAACACGTCCAGGAGTGTTTTGAGAGGCGGACTGTGAGATCTACGTTTATGCCCAGTGACAGTCTGTGGGTGGAGAGCAGGCCTTTGGCCACCCTCTAAACAAGTTCCGGTCAGTCACTCTACCCCCAATGGGTGTGGTGTCATCCTGACTAGAGAGGCAAAGAACAAGCAGGCCCAAATGAGGACTGCTTCTGCCAGTTCAAGGGAGGCCTATTTAAAGTCAGGAAGGGGCTGGGTACAGCCCTCCGGCTATCCTGAAGCTCAAGCATGGGCTGAGTACAGTCCTAAGCTATCCTGCTCAGGAAAGGAACACCCCTCCCCGCACCAAAGGCCGCTGTTCACTTTCTGGGAGCAATACACATAATATTCCAGGGGAGTCGTCAAGGGTCAGGTGACAATGAACACTAAAAAAGACACATTTGTCTTAGGCAGTAAAATGACAACTTTCCAAAAGTGTAATTTCCAAGGTAATGATATAAAACACAACTTAACCATTAAGTTAGATTTTAAATTACTATTCATACGAGTCCTTTAATCGTGTTTCTAGCTCTTACCAATGAAATTGTTATACTGTAACCCAGAATTATTTTATGAGAGAATCAGCCTTGCCACAGTGAAATATGGCTTTTAATATTTTTCACTTCCATGGCATGTGAAACTTTAATTCTACATGTCCTACTTTTTAAATACCATACACACAGTCCTATGGGCATTTAGGGCCTAACTAGGGGTGACATATAAGCGTTAAAAAGGAAGGTTTAGGAATAGCGAAAGGTTTACTTTGCCAGGTCGAACTGGCAGTTTAAAACTGCACACACAGGCTGCAAGGATATGCCTGGAGGCATGTTTTACAGGGCTACATTAGTGGGTTGCACGAGTGCTGCAGTGTAGATGCAGCATTTAATTTACAGTTCCTAGTTACATTTAGTGCAATCAACTAGGGTCTTACAAGTAAATTAAGTGTGCCAATTAGGTATATGTCAATTTATCATGTTTAAAAGGGAAAGCATGAGCACTTCACTCCTGATTAGCAGGAGTAAAGTGCACAGAGTCCTATGGCCAACAAGAACGGGTTCAACAAAAGAAGGCAAAAATCTGGGGTGACCCCGCGGGAAAGTGCACATTTTTAATACTTAACAATTCATTTACTGCTCCAAGATAACCAAAGGGGATTTTCGAACCGTAAATTAAGAAAAAATGTATGTGGGCAGGTCACCCAAATACACAGAAGCGAGTAGTCCATAGCAATATGCAGCTGCCGGGCCCTCACAATTATTTTTTTTTAGAAAAATAAAGTCCTTGTTTAAGAATAAATAAAGCCCTACAGGGCATGTGGGTGGGGGGGATTTGCAAGAAGAGAGGTCAAAGGGCAGCAGGGGGATGTTATGTGGAACAAGCACACAGTGAAGGAAGGCAAACCATGCGCTCCTATGGAGTGGTAAAACACAAATGAAAAAATAGTTCCATTATTTCAGTACTGGAAGGATATAACTCATCCAATCATCATCATAATAACTGTATTTTGATTGCCAAGATCATGAAAGTAGAACAAACGTAACTTGCCCAATCAAATCAATGGTAACAACGTTATGCTCCAGGAAAGGAACAAAAATAGTGAGGAAAGCTACTGATTAAGGAGCGAAGGGCTGACATAATGCCCATTATGTATACATTGAGCACAATATTTAATCCACACAATTCAGCTAACGCTGACCTAATGACATATGCAAACAGGAATACAACTGCAGGCTAGTTTGTGAGGTACGGGATGTGTGGTAGTGTACTGTGTAGGTCCTTATGACGGTATGTGTGTGGTAGTCCTAAAACACAATTGAAGAAACTCTGCAAGCATGTCAAGGAGATTAAATGCTGAAGGTGGAACATCCAACAAATAAGGGTCACGTGTTACTAGCATACAACGCTGGAAGCATTGAATCAATGGCTCTTGCTTTGGATTTGATGGTTCTTTTGTGCATGTATGTAGTGGTACTTGTAAAAGCAGAGAAGTAACAGGAACTGTCAATCAAGAAAGGCATTTGGGATCTAAATTTGTCAGACCACTTCATCGGAAATTCTTTTGATAAACTGTAGGTTTGCAATCTACAGCTACCAGACAATACCAGTGCAATGTGTTCCAGTAATAACTACATAAATCAAACTGTGGCTTCTCTATAACAGGACTTTACTTCGATGAGGATTGGGGATGGGCCATTCAGAGTTATATTTACACCGCGTTTGCTAGAAAGAGTGCTGAGTGCGAAGGCAGGCTTCCTAAAGTGGAAACCAGAATTATTAATTAGTATATTGAACCTGACTGCCTCACTCACAAAGGAAAAACAACCTTTATTGCTGTTCTACAGAACATTCCTTTTTGCAAAGCTGCCTTAGTGGAAACAACGGACAATACACGGCAGATACAGTACAGCCAGCTATTGTAAGGAAAGCTAAGCAGAACAATTTCGAATCTATTTACCTTTAATGAAAAAAAAAATATTGCAATAGCTCACTGAGTTATTTATTTATTTATGCAGTTTGATAGTGTGCCTACGGGGTCCTTCGCATCAGTGCACTTCGCGGAGCAAAGGATAATGTTACAGCAGAAAAGTAAGTCAGTGATGGCAAAAACAATGGGAGCTATACACGGAAGCGAAGAGCAACATAAGGAAGGGAAGCAAGAAAGGGAGTGTCCAAGAGCATTCAAGAAGACAAGGAGCAAAATTAGAGAACACCGATCCAATGAAAATCAACTGGGGAACTTAATTTAGGTAAATATAGTAGGGTAAGTATCTAAGATGCAAACATGGGGAAAAGAACATAGCCATAAGATTCAAAAATACAAGACTGCAGAATTAGATTTAGACAAGAAAGAATAGCAGTTGCATGTGAGGGGTCAGGAGGAACAAATAAGTGAAAGAAGAGGAAAAGAAAGAGGTAAGCAGTGCTTAATGTGTGCCAGTGCTCCACACCGGCACTAAAATTGTTAACATTGGCACTTACTTATGACGCTCTACATGGTGGAGCTGTCTGTCTATCATTGTACAAAGCAGTTTAACAATTAAATGCATAGTTAAAAAATATTTCTAAAGCATCCAGGATATTCTAACTGCTTTGGATGGCCTGGATTTGTCCAAACTGTCACATTTATAAGACTGTGATGTCTAGTATGGAGTGTTTATACTGGCATGTGGCAGTTTCCAGTCGGTATTGTAACTTGCATTGGCCGCCTGAGGTGTAGCTTTGCCCCAGGCACTTCTTTATTTACAAATTGAGCACTGGGGGGAAGGTAAGAACTAGAAGACAAGATAAAGACTGAAAGAAAAAGTAAAGAGGTTGCATGGGAGTAAGTTAACACAATGACAACTTAACTAAAATCCAACAATCATATCGCTTTAAGAGAAGAGGTTTCAGCTCATTCGTCAAGGTAGCCAGAGAGGTGGTGATTCAAAGTGCCTTGCTCTCTGAATGGAAGTCAGGGCACATTTCTCAGTGCCCCCCCAATAACTGATAAATGTAGGAGAGCTGTCGTTTCCAGCTGTACCTCTCACAAGGCACCATGTTTAGGAAGGAGCATCCGCAATGGGCCTGAAAACTGCCCCCTCCCCCCCAAACCCTCCACCCCCACTAAAAAATAAATAGCACTCTTTCTACCCCGCCTGGGGTGAGCAACTGGTGGGGGAATTACCCATTCTGACCCCACCATGGGGACGAGAAAGCCCTCTAGAGAGCAGGGAATTAGTTTCGTAAAATAATATGGTGTGGGGCTGCCCACCCTGACATCAGACCTCGAATCCAACCCCGGAAGTCCAGCCAAGCCTTACTATATTGACCAGGGTGCTGGTTGGTGAACTAACACCTAATTTGCCCTACCCTGGGGGGGAGCAATAGGGGAGAGGGGGGCTGAAACCCCATTGGACACCAGGGACAAAAATGTATTAAATGCAAAAATAATAACAACAGGATGGAGAGGGCGTTGCCTGCCTTGGCATCAAGCCTCAACCCAACCTCAAAAGACCACATATGTCCTTCTACCCACCCTTGGCTACAGGCTGGGGGTCTAAACCCCAATCAGTTAAATGTTTTATTTTGCAGAGTCGACTTTTTCTTCATTATAACTTTGAGAGCACCTTCAAATATGTGAGTTCAAGTTGTCTGCAGCACAAAAACTATTGTGATTGAATTAATATACTAAACTGTATCTCCATGTGTAATAAAATGCGAGCCCGCATATAGGGTACACATGAGCCCGGACTTGACTCTTAGTTTACAAATAGCATTAGCATCAGAGCAAAGGAAGCAATGTTTCTCAGTTCATGTTTAAAACTCTCACTTTTAATAAATATAATACTAAAGCATGATATGATAGAGCACTGTCATGTACAGACGGCACATTCCAATTGCAGTGGCCACCAACCTTCCCACTGAGATGCAGTTTAAATAATATAACTGTATAGCATGCAAACAATAATGTGTGAAAATAGGTTTTCAGCAAATATTTATAATTTGCGCAGCACCAAATAACATGTTCTGTTTTATTTTGATCCTATTAAAATCTTTGTTTCCATCACACCTCAGAATTACAAAACAAAGGGCTTTACTAACTACTAGAATATATTTTGAAATATTTGCACAGCTCATTTACAAGCTAGTTAAATGTTAAGTGTTAGAAAGACACTGACATCCTACAGACTTTCATTTCTCACTGCCTGTACCCCAAAACAAATGTTAGAAAGTTCACTCTACTTATCTTTCTCTGACAGCAAAGTTAGAGGGTTTTGTAAACACCAATCTCCAGGATAAAACAAGCAGCGATTTGTAAGAAGACATAAGCTGACATTTGACCTTTGTCTTTGATTGCACAGCAAATTTGACAAGACAACATTTAACGGCATGTTTACTACGTACTCACTTTCTGAAGGAACAGAACACCTGTTCTTTACCAGATTGAACTCTCTAGACCAGGCCAATAGGCCATAAAAATAGCTTCTCCCTGATGAAATCTGGCTTGCCATAGGGAGTTAGCTAGTAAATTTCTCAAGGCCCGATAGATCATTTCTGAACGGTAGGGACCCAAGAGAATCTAGGGTGGTGTGACTTGCATGGAACCCATCAAGTGTGGGTACCCAAAATGTCCTGCAAATGTCAAGTATGAGTATACAAATTCTAATTTCCCATATTATGTGACAGAAAACTTGGACACTTTGAGCCAATGGCCTTAGCGTAACAAACTGCATTCCCACCCTTACCTAGACAGATGCTGCCGCCCATGTGTGGGTAGACATAAAGCACATCATTGGATCACACCAAAACTAAAGATGTGAAGACCTACTCACATCACACTGACTTCACATGGTAGAAGTTTCAACTGGTTCCTGTAACAAGCGATAGGACCAGCCACACAAGTGTGGTACCATTTTTATCGGTAGAAATTGTGTGGATCCTGCAATTTCCAGAACTTCCCCTCACAGAAATGTGAGGACAATGTGTGATATTTGATACATTTTGATGTTTGCAGAGCATTCTGCACAAGAAAACATAGTGGGATCCAAGCCGGTCAACACACCATGGACTTCTCGTGGTGTCTGGTTTTCAGAAATGTCTGGGTTTGATTGGTCCAGGTAATGGCTGAGCAAGAGCCCAAATACTGCAGCTACCCATGAGCATCAAAAATGGGCAAATTCTCAAGGCATGCTGCAGCTCAGTTGTTGGCTCTTGGTGTCGTCTGTTTTTGAACAGCCAACCTTATATATCCATGTGACGGAAGAGTCTAATGGACATTAAGGTATATTACTATTGCAAATTAGCCAATGGGACAAAAAATTACAGATAAAAAAAAGATAGTCACCTATTGCTATGTTTCCTAATTAGCATTTTTTCATTTCAACATTTGATTTGTTACTAAAAACCATGATTGAGCTACACAAATGTACCCTTGCTGAATTCCGAATTTTGTCTACTTTTCAGATATTTATAGCTTTCTGGGTTCAACCATGGGTTTCCCACCCAGTTCCACCACAAACTGCAAGTAAGGAGAAACCACAAATAATAGGAAAACTCTATTACCACTTAGGAAAAATGCAAAAACTCTGGAAAAAAAGCTGGGTATATGGTGGAGTTAGTAGCAAAACGTTTGCTGATGCCATTTTCAGAAAGGAATATGCTACTTACCAGTATGCATCTGTTCTTGGCATGTAGAGCTGCAGAGTTGTACACTTTGCATAGATCGCCATCTGGTGTTGGGCCCGGATGTTTGCAGTTTGTTTTTGTTCTTTGGACAGTCTTTGGAAGTCACGAGTTCGGTGACTCCTTCGGTCCGTACTGCGCATGGGCTTCGGCTCCATCCTCAGATTGTTTTTCGCCAGCAGGGAAATGATGGAGCGTAGTGATAACAGTGAGAAACCCATGCGTGTTGTATCTAAATAAGATAGACTGGAACGGATACAGGTAGCCGGGGAGGCGGGTGGGCGTGTACAACTCTGCAGCTCTACATGCCAAGAACAGATGCATACTGGTAAGTAGCATATTCCGTTCAAGGCATATGAGCTGCAGATTGTACACTTTGCATAGATTATATAGCAGTAACCAACCTTAGGGGCGACCACCGGTATCCGTTGCAGCGGTTTGAAATAGTGTCTTTAGTACAGCCTGGCCCACACTAGCTTGTTGCTTGGAGTGCACGTCTACACAGTAATGTTTTGTGAAGGTGTGCAGTGTTGACCATGTGGCTGCTTTGCAGATGTCATCTAAGGGTATGTTCCCTAGAAAAGCCATAGAAGCCCCTAACTTTCTTGTAGAGTGGGCTTTAGGTGGAACAGATAATGTTCTTTTTGCCTTTTGATAGCAAATTTGTATGCACTTTACAATCCACCTAGCTATCCCTGATTTAGAGATGGGGTTGCCTTTATGCGGTGGAGAGAAGGAGACAAACAATTGTTTAGTCTTCCTGAAAGGTTGCGTTCTTTGTATGTAGTACAGTAAAGCCCTCTTAACATCAAGTGTATGTAGAGCCCTTTCCGCAACAGATTGAGGTTGCGGGAAAAAAACAGGTAATTCCACCGATTGATTGAGATGGAAGGGGGAAATGACCTTGGGCAGAAATTTTGGATTCGTACGAAGTATCACTTTGCTGTGATGTATTTGTAAGAAGGGTTCCTGTATAGTGAACGCTTGTATTTCACTAACCCTCCTAAGGGAAGTGATAGCTACGAGAAAAGCAGTTTTCCAGGTGAGGAACTGTAGCTCACATTTATGCAGTGGTTCGAAGGGCGGACCCATTAGCCTTGTAAGAACTACATTTAGATTCCATACAGGAGAAGGTGGTGCCCTGGGTGAATTTATGCGTTTAAGGCCTTCCATAAAGGCTTTAATAGCGGGCACTCTGAACAGTGATAAATGCTGTCTGTTTTGCAGGTAAGCAGCAATCGCTGCTAGGTGTAGGCGTATGGAAGAATATGCCAGGTTACACCTTTGAAGATGGAGTAGATAGCATATAATGTGTTGTATGGATGCATCTAAAGGGTTGATTGTATTGTTACGGCAGTAAACAACAAATCTCTTCCACTTTGCGGCATAGCATGCTCGAGTGGTAGGACGTCTGGCTTCCTTGATAATATTCATGCAGTCAGGGGGAAGGTTAAGGTACCCAAATTCTAAGATTTCAGGAGCCAGATCGCAAGGTTGAGCTGAGCTGGGTCCGGGTGTCTGATTTCTCCATGGTTCTGAGTTAGGAGGCATGGGGACAGGTGCAGTTTTTGATGTGGTACCACTGATAGCTGTAATAGTGTGGTGTACCACGGCTGCCTGGCCCATGTTGGGGCTACCAGAATGAGTGTGAGGGAGTGCTGTTGTAGCTTCCTGACCACTAATGGAATTAGTGGGAGAGGTGGAAAGGCGTATGCAAATTTGCCTGACCAGTTCATCCATATCGCATTGCCTTTGGACAATGGGTGTGGGTATCTGGTGGCGAAGCTTGGGCATTTTTTGTTTTCGTGGGTGGCGAAGAGGTCTATCTGAGGATGCCCCCACTTGCGGAAGAATGGGCGAAGGACTTGTGGATGCAGTTCCCATTCGTGTATTTGTTGCGTTTGTCTGCTGAGCATATCTGCCATGGTGTTTTGTATGCCTGGGACGTGCTGTGCCAGGAGAAAGATGTTTTGTGGAATTGCCCATCTCCATATGCTCTGTGCTAAGCGGGAGAGCTGGGGAGAGTGTGTCCCCCCTGTTTTTGAATATAATACATTGCAGTCATATTGTCTGTGCGAATGAGGACTGCTTTGGCTGAAATCTGTTTCTGAAAGGATTTTAGGGCTAGAAAGATCGCCAATAGCTCCAGATGGTTGATGTGGAGCGATTTTTGCTGTGGCGTCCCTGGACCTTGCATTGTGAGGTGTAGGAGGTGCGCTCCCCAGCCGGAGAGCGATGCGTCTGCTGTTAGAATCACCTGAGGAACCGGGTCCAGGAACGGCCGCCCTTTGGAAAGGTTTGTGGTGTTCCACCACTGCAGAGAGTGATGGGGCGGCCGTCCACCAACACCAGATCCGTCAGCTGTCCCTGGGCCTGGTTCCACTGTCGTGCTAGGCACTCTTGGAGTGGACCCATGTGGAGTCTTGCATGGGGCACTATGAAAATGCAAGATGCCATCATCCCTATTAGCTTCATGAACACTCTTGCTGGGAGAGAGTGCTGAGCAATGAACGTTTGGCGCAAGGCTTGTATGCTTGCGATCCTGGCGGAATTGGGATAGGCTATACCTTTGGAGGTGTCTATAGTGGCCCCGAGATATTGCTTTGTGTGAGATGGTATGAGGTGGGACTTTTGGAAGTTCACCGTGAAACCTAGCTGGTGGAGCAGTTGGATGGTGCTGTTTGTATGTTGCACACATTGGTCGTAGAACGCGGCTTTTATCAGCCAGTCGTCTAAGTAAGGGAAGACGTGAATATGTTGACGTCTGAAATGTGCTGCTACTACCGCTAGGCATTTGGTAAACACCCGTGGTGCGGTGGTGACCCCGAAGGGGAGAACCGTGAATTAGTAATGCTGACCGTCCACCACAAACCTGAGGTACTTCCTGTGAGAAGGGTGTATTGGAATATGAAAGTATGCGTCTTTCAGATCCAAGGTAGTGAGAAAGTCTCCCTGACAGAGGAGTGGGAGGACTTGTTGTAGGGTGACCATGTGGAAATGGTCTGAATGTATGTATGCATTTAGAGGCCGGAGGTCCAGAATAGGCCGCAGGGTCCCGTCTTTTTTCGGTATTAGAAAATATAGAGAGTAGACCCCTAGATTTTGCTGATTGACGGGGACCTGCTCGATAGCGTGTTTTTGGAGGAGGGAGATCACCTCCTGTTTGAGCAGTGTGGAATGTTCCTGTGACATTGGACGGTGCCTTGGTGGGATATTGGGTGGGGTAGATGTTAGCTCGAGACAGTACCCTGACCGAATAATTTGGGTCACCCATTTGTCCGATGTTATGGACTCCCAAGCGTGAATAAAGTGTTGCAGTCTGCCCCCGACCGGAGTGGGATGGTCTGGGGGGAGCGAGGGGAAGTCATTGTGCGGGTGGTGTGGCAGAACGGGTGGTGTTGGTTTTGCCCCTGCCCTTATTGTTGTTGCCCCTGTATCCACCTTTTTGGTAGCCCTTTGAGAAGGTATTTTGAGGAGGGGACTTGTAGGAGGTAGAGGCGCTATCGGTGGAGTAACCTCTGCCTGTGCTACGAAAGGACGAACGTCGAAAGGAGCGTCTAGGGGTTTGGGATTGTAATGCCCCCATAGACTTTGCTGTGTCTGTGTCCTTTTTCATTTTTTCTAATGCTTCGTCTATCTTTGGCCCAAATAGATGTTGTTGGTCAAAGGGGTGATTTAGTATGGATGCCTGGACTTCTGGCTTAAACCCTGAGATCCTGAGCCAAGCATGACGGCGAAGCAGGACACTAGTATTTATAGCTCTTGAAGCAGTGTCCGCTGCATCGAGGGCGCATTTAATGGAGGTGTTAGTAATGAGCTTTCCCTCTTGTATTAGGTCATGAGCTTTACGTTTGTGTTTCTCCGGGAGGTGTTGCATAAGAGCCTCAAGCTCATCGTAGTGTGCTCTGTCATAACGCGCAAGTAGCGCCTGTGTATTCGCAATGCGCCAGATGTTTGCGGCTTGTGAGGCAGTGCGTTTACCAGACGCATCTAAAAGTTTTGATTCGTTATCTGGCGGTGGAGCCTCACCTGAGGACTGGGAGTTGGACCGCTTTCTAGCTGTGGACACAACCAGGGAATCTAAAGGAGCAGGGCCTTTAATGTATGCAGGATCTGTGGGTGCTGCTTTGTACTTTTTTTCTATTCTGGGGTTTAGGACCCTGGCCCTGACAGGGTCTTTGAACACCTCTGCAGCATGTTTGGTAACACCCTTAAGCATGGGCAAGATGGCTGTGGATTTATCCTGAATATCAAATGTATCCAGTAAGAAGTCGTCTTCCACTGGTTCGCTATGTAGTTCCACCCCATGATAGTGTGCTGCCCGCTGCACTAAGTGGTGAAAACCTAGTGAGTCCTCCGGGGGAGATGGCCTGGATGGGTAGAGGTCATCTTGGGGCACATCTGGTATGTCAGGGTTTTGGTAATCCTCCCATGGGTCTGGGGTCCCTGGGGGTGTGGGGTCCAACGGGGCGTCCGCTGGATCATAATCTGGATCCCCGTAATCCGGTTCTGGGGATGGGGTTGGGGAGTGATGAGGCAAGGGTGGCGGAGACCTGGGAGGGAGAGGAGGTGGAAGAGGTGGAGGAGGTGTAGGAGGTGGTGGGGAGGGCACTCTGAGAGGAGATGTGGCAGAGTCCTTCCGTTTGGGCGGTGGAGGAGGAGCTGGTGTGTCGAGACGTCTTTTCTTGACAGACAAAATCAATAGCCCAGTCTTTGGATCCTTTGATAAGGTTTTTTGAGAAGGATAAGGTGTAAAAAGTTCCGTTGGCGCCGAATCGTCCGCTGGCGCCGATGTTTTCGGAGCCGAGGGCTTGGGTGGTTTCTCTGCGCCATGCTTTTTTGGAACCCCCGGTTTTTTCGGAGTCGAGGTAGGCTTCGACGCGGGAGCGTCGGTGCCGAGGGATTTATGCTTGTGTTTCGTCGGCACCGAGAGTCCAGGCTTCAGCACCGGTGGCTTCGGAGTCGAGCTGGGCGTCACTTTCTTCGGTGCCGAACGGTGCTTATCGGCACCAGGAGTAGGCTGGCTCGAGCCCGAGCTGCCGTGAGACTTGTGATGCTTCGACACCGGGCCCGAAGGTGGGGTGATAGAAGCTGCATGTTTGGTTTTCCCTAGGCCCGAAGGCGAAGGTGTAACCTGAGTCTCTTTGGATATGGGCGCGGGGGTGGGAGGGGGTAGAGTACTCACGACCCTCTGCGCTGGTGTGATGTCCTCCAGGTCGGAGTCGTCGGCCTCGGAAGCGCTGACGATGTCTTCCTCCTGCTCGGTGTGTTGTTGCCCCGAAGCTCCGGTGTCGTCTCCGAAGATGTCCAGTGGAGCCGAGGTCGATGAGTGCGCCATGGTGCATCGAGCTCTTCGATCCCGAATGGTCTTTTTTGATCGAAAAGACTTGCAGGCGGGGCAGTCTCTGGCCTCGTGTTCTGGAGAGAGGCAAAGGTTACACACCTGATGGAGGTCGGTGTGGGGAAATTTAGACCCAAATTTTGGGCACTTTTTGAACGGAGTCCTTTCCATCGGCCGGGACCGGAGTCGAGGAGGGCCCGAAGGCCGGTGCCGATGTGTGGAATCGATAAAGTGCCTCTACGAGAGATGAAGAAGATGAAGAATCTCGATGAACGAGGATTTTCCGTCGAGGCTGGAACCGGAAAAGTTCGAAGCCGGAGCACGAAGTATCACATCCGAGCCCGATGGCGGAAAAAAACAATCTGAGGATGGAGCCGAAGCCCATGCGCAGTACGGACCGAAGGAGGAGTCACCGAACTCGTGACTTCCAAAGACTGTCCAAAGAACAAAAACAAACTGCAAACATCCGGGCCCAACACCAGATGGCGATCTATGCAAAGTGTACAATCTGCAGCTCATATGCCTCGAACAAAACATTTCACTTTCATGCCCAGCACAGCACTTCTTCCCATTAAATAAAA
The DNA here is from genome assembly GCF_964204655.1 of Triturus cristatus. NCBI lineage: Eukaryota > Metazoa > Chordata > Amphibia > Caudata > Salamandridae > Triturus > Triturus cristatus. Next base: position 447,382,515 of record NC_140584.1, read on the forward strand.
AATAAATATTGCTATAGTTTAGCTATTTTCTTGTTTCCCTCCAGGGGAATTCACAAAGCATTGATACCTTTGGTATCCCCAACATGTAGGAACCAAGGATGCAAACTGTCCTGGATAGCCCTTGTAGAGAAAAAGTTAAGAAGACTTAAGCACAAACTGTTTCAAATATCAAAATTAGTGCGTAGCCACAGCAAGCACGGGCAGTTGGTTTGAGTATCTGTAATAAAGGTGTGAGGCAATATCCTTGTTTAAACACAATGCGTTAATTTATCTACCATTTTCTCTAGCTTTTCAAAGCATTGTGTTATTTTCAATTCTCGATTATCTTTGAACCCGGACGCATTTCAGTCACCCAAGTCTATACTGCGGAAGAAGCTGAAATATAGAAGAGATAAAAGGTGCGCTCTGTGACAAAAAGAGGAAGAGCAGTACATTTTCACTGTGTGGCAAAGGGGAAGAAGCAATGAAGGTGCACTGCATGGCAAAAGAGGTAGCAGCAGCAAAGGTGCACTGTATGGCAAATTACTAATCTCCTCTATTTTGAGTATTTACGTTCCTCTTCAGACTGCAAAAATATGGCCCTATGCAAACATCAGGTGCTGCTGCTACTCAACAGTCCAAATAAAGCAGGATGAAAATGATATGAATAGGTGCATTAGGATTACTCAGAGAAGTGGATCCAGCAGCCTAAAGTAAAGTCGCCCTTACTGAGCGATACACCAGAAATAAGAATGAAGAGCCTGGCACTGTAAATTCAACAACCAAGTCTCTAGAACAGGAATATTATAGTGTTATACTTGAAATGTCAAAACTCAGGAAAGAAAATGATGTACTACAGTATGTCAGAAACATAAAACTGCTAGAAAATTTTCCAAGGCACATTAATCACTGGTCTGGAACAGTCGGTAATGATGCTGAAGGCTTTGGAGAGCAGTCCTAAGTGAAGCGTTGAAAATGAACGCAAAATAGTTTATTCTCTGAAAACAGTACTCGCATGCTTTTCAAATATTTACCTTCTACATTAAATCAATCGCTTGTCAGTGTGTACTAAGTAATACAAAAGGAAGGATAAATAATGTCATTTGAGGTTCACGCAACTAATCAATGGTTTAACAACATATAATAAAGGACCAGCAAAGAGGATAAGTAATGTAATGCACCGACGAACCATGGTCATTTGATGAGGGCAGACCATTCCCCATATTGTGAGGGCTCCACCCAAACTTTGCATAATGGCAACTATGGGCTGGAATGAAGCAACATGCATTAACAAGCCTCAACATTGGCTTAATGCAGTAATATGGGTCAAAGACCACTCAGTAAAGAGCATCAATGGCACCAGGCAGTAATGAAGACCGTCAAAGGAAGCACTAGATCCTTAGAGGCAGCATAGAAGGATATCCTCAAAGGCAGTATGTTGGACCTGGCATCTTTTGCTTCCAACCTTCTTTTTTTGACTGTGTGATGTATCATGTTTTTGCTAGTTTTAGGACTCTGGGCACCTAGCCACTGCTGACCAGTGTTAAAGTGCAAGTGCTCCCAGTGTAAATTGTACTGGTGGATGGTTTATCCATGATTGGCATATCTGATTCACTAGTAAGTCCCTAGTAAAGTGTACCAGGTGTGCACAGGGCCTGTTAATCAAATGCTTTTAGTGGGCCTACAGCACTAATTGTGCCACCCATGAGTAGCCCTGCAAACATATCTCAAGCCTGCCATTGCAGTGTCTGTGTATGCAGTTTTAAACTGCATTTTCGACCTGGCAAGTGCACCCACTTGCCAGGCTTAAACCTTCCCTTTTACTACATAAAAGTCACACCTAAGGTAGGCCCAAGGCAGCCCAATGGGCAGGGTGTAGTATATCTAAAAGGTAGGGCATGTGCTGTTGTGTTGTACATGTCCCAATAGTGAAATACTGCTAGTTTCGTTTCTCACTATTGCAAGGACTAGCTCTCCCATAGGGTCACATGGGGAATGCATTGAAATATCTTTTAAGTGTAATTTCCCATTGGGAGCCGATAGAGATTTGGAGTTTGGGGTCTCTGAACTCACAATTTAAAAATACATATTTTGGTTAAGTTGGATTTTAGATTGTGTGTTTGAGAATGGCACTTTTAGAAAGTGGGCCTCTTTTTTGCCTATCCATTCAGTGTCCGCCTGACTGTAGGAGCCACGTCTGGGTTAGGATGACAGTTGCGCTCTTGTGCATTCACTCTGGACAGTCGCACAAAGGGAGCTGAGGTGTGACTTGCATATCCTGGTGGGCCATCAACAGGCTGATGGGCCTTTCTGAGCTAGAGTGGTGGGAAGAGTGGTCACTGATACCTGAAAAGGGCTGGGCCTGTTCTCACACAAACCGGTCTCCACCCCCCTGTAGTGTATATGGAGTCAGAAAAAGACTTTCCTTTGAAGTCTGGCTACTTCAAAGACAGAAACTGGTATAAGTACTGGAGCTGTGACACCATAACTTCAAAACACCTCTGGACTAAAGGACATTCTGCCAGGAAGAATAGCTGGACTGCTTCTATCATAGGAGTAAAAGGACTGGACTTTGCTTTCTGTATCCTGCTCCCAAGGTTCTCAAAAGGGCTTGTGTGTACTTGCCTCCTGTTCAGAAGTCTCAGGGCCTTCAAAGACTTCACCTACCAGGGCCTGGGCTCTTCTGCTGAGAGTCCTGACTTGCCAAGTGGTGCCAAATCCAGTTTCTGGGCCCTTGGAAGTAGAATTTGGTGATCTTAGAAGAATATCCATACATCGGCTCCCAGCTCCTGTTTTATTGATTAACCGCTGCCCAAGATTGACAAAGCGCCTGCAGTGCGGCCGAAAAATCGTTGCAGCGCGAGTCCTGAGCTCCGTGTCACTGACGTCCGTGGCACCCGTTCTAACTTCAATGCATACCCTGTTTGCAGCTGTGGAAATGACGCAGCACCTGCTTCACTGCTGCCGCATCAACGCAAGGGTCCAGAATTTCAACACATCGTTCCTAGAACACAGATTCTTCATCAACACAACACCGCAGTAAGGAACCAAGGCTGCGTGTCCAGACCCAGACGTATTCTTCATCAACACCACACCGCAGTAAGGAACCAAGGCTGCGTGTCCAGACCCAGACGTATCACCTCCCCTACAAGCAAAGAATCAACGCATATCCTACCCTGTCAGCAAAACATCAACGCATCACCTCCTCTTCAGTATGGAACCGACGCCTCACCTCCTATACCAATACGGAATAGACGCATCACTGTGTTTTCTGGCACCTCACATCCACTGAGGCCCGCATCGTCTTTGATGCATCTCAGATACGTTGTGCTAAAACACCGCCATCCATTGATTTCTATGGATTAATAAGTATAGAACCTTTGAAACGTGATATCTTTACTTGTGTATGTTGGATTTTTACCATTTTGGTCTTGTTTTATTCAGATAAATATTGCTATGTTTCAATACTGGTGTGGACTAAATTTGTTTTATTTTCACTGTGGTACTGTGTGTGTATGCGCAAAAGCTTTACACATTGCCTTTGAGTTAAGCCTGACTGCTGGTGCCAAGCTACCAAGGGGGGAGCAGGGGTTATCTTAGCTGTGTGATCCCCTTACTCTGACTAGAGTGATGTCCCTACTTGAACAGGGTGCATACTGACTGCCAACTAGAGACCCAATTTCTAACACAGTAGTAAAGAGAAAGTGCTCAGCCAGTGACCAAGTCAGGACCCTGAAAGACCGAAAGGAAAGTGTTCTTCCAGCACTAAAGAATACACTTGAACAGAGACCATCAAGCAAGGCCCCACTGATGCCAGAGGTTAATACTCCCTGGTGGTGGTATTGAGCCCATGAGGATCATCTTCAGCCAAAAGCAAATTAGTGATTGTCTGTTCGAGTGGCCACAACCTCCTACATATCCCACCAAACACTTTGGCGGAAGAAGACAGCTACTGCCAGACGATTAAGGAGGCATTCAGGGTAATTTCATAAGCAAGGTGTGATGCAGTTATTCATTCCTAAACATCTGCAATGGCCTTAATGAGTCTTTATCAATGAAAGCTCTACTATAAAAGGGTTTTTAGGCTTCTACATGGAAGCCTCTGCCATAAGCATTACCCCTTATACTGTCTCAACCTCACATACAAGCTCTATGGAGTGCAGATCTGCGGGGGCCGCTGTTCTTCAGAGAATGCATCATTTGCCTTGTAATGGTTGTGTGGATTCATACAACTGCTCTAACCATTGGAAATCTTGCATTAGATGCTAATCCTCTTATGACTGACAGAACAATTGGGCAAAGGCTACTGAACTTTGTATTTTACAGCTACGTGTGTTGGCTCTCTGACCAATACATTCAAGGGCCGATATACAAGAATGGGGCCATGAAAGTCAAAGGAAAGGGGTCTAAGGCAAGGTTTATTCAAAATTAAAACACGTTACAGAAAGCAAAAAGAATGACGATTTTTGGGTGTCGATTTTTCGGCATAATTACACCTTTCTGGCAGGTAGCCCTGATTGTGGTCCGGCTTTAATATTTAAGGCCAATCCTTTATGGTGGACGAACCTACTCAGTCCATTTTTTACATAGGTTTCAACATATTGGCTTCATCCTGGAATTTTATCGAGGAGCCCCCATTAAGCCAATTCATAAGAAAGGTAATAGATCCAATCCAGCAAACTACCAACTTATTTCTTTGTGGATACGGCTTCAAAGATTTATGCCAACCCTACTGATAAACCTTGAAAACTGGGTCTTTGAAGCTGCCATTATTCCCAGAGATGCTTCGGGGAACACTTTTTCACATTGGATCACCATTTGGCCCTTTGGACAGTGGCTGGGCAAGTAATAAATTCAGTTGGCAAGTTACGCTGCTGCTTTGTTGACTTCCATGCTGAATTCGACCTGGTTGAATGTGAAATACTGAGGAACAAGTTTATATATATTACAACATTCCTTCTGACCTATTCCTCGTGATCCAAAAACCGCATTCTCAAAACTGGGAGCAGGTGGACCTGAATGGAAATTGTATTGTTTCTAGTAACATCCCTTTTTTAAATGGACTTCGTCAGGTATGTGTTTTAGCTCCCCTCCTTTTTAGTCTTTTTATTTCTAACCTTCCAAGCAAACTCTCTGAGACACATTCCTTCTCCCCAAAAATCAAAGACCATATGCTGTGTCTTATGAAGGCTGACAACCTAGTCATCATGAACTATAGACCAGTCAGCCTTCAGTGAAAACTTAACGCTCTTTATGCATATTGTGAGACCAATAAACTCAAGATCAACATGGAAAAAATAAGACTTTAGTTTCATCAAAAAGACCTAAGAAGTTTGTATGCTCTCTTAATGATATCCTGTTGGATCAGGAAAAGGGGTAAAAGTATTTAGGTTTTAATTTTGGAAATAATCTGTGCAGGGAATAACCATTTGAGCATGCTAACAAACTTCTTAAATGGCTACAGCGAGTGCCTTAAAAAGGTTTGGAGCCCAATAAGGTGGGCTAACAGCTGACCCTTAAAAAAATAATCCAAGATAAACACATGCTGTAGGCTTTATATGGGGCAGAGTTACTATGTCTCGATAATCAAGTCATTTGGGATCGTTTGGAAAGACTGCATCTGAAGAAGCTCTTTTGTGTTCCTTGGAATGGAATGATACAAGCCTTCCGGCTTGAGCTGGGTTTATTCCCTTATAACATATTAGCTAAAACAAGTGCCTTGAGGCTTTTGTTCTCCAGAGTAAACAAGCATTTGCAATGCAATCGTCCTCACCTTTGGGACCTTATATGTATTTAGCTATGCAGAACATTAGCCTGGGTGCTGAAACATCTACTGTTGTTTAACATGGAGGGAAAGTAAGCACCAAACTGCGTGACACACCAGGTATTATTTTTATTTTTTTAAATCTTAAATAAAAGGCTTAAACTCGCGTAAATCGAGACCTATTGCATTGCAAACGCTTGTTAAAATGTCACCACCGGCATGACCTGGCCCACTTAAAGCCCTATATACATGCCAACATGTATTGTATTGTGTAATGTAACTGTTAGCTTGCACGGTGATAAAGTGACGTGATCGGTCAAGCCCCCTTTCGTACCATTTGTAAAAATACAGCATTTGTGAAAGCATGTGTTGGCGCCACCAAGTGCTCCCTTTTATTAATAAGGGTCCCAGTTATACACATAATCCCCATTAAAGGAGTATTTATCCAAATGCAATAGGTTTCAGGTTGCTGATATTTTCATCTTGGTTAATTAATTTAACTTAATTTTTGGTATACCTGGTATCTCTTGGATTCTAATGGGGTAAATACTTCACTAATTATGGGTTTTCATGGTTATGAAATAATTTAGAATGTGGTTGTGTCCTTTTCAATAAGTTGTCAGAGGAAGAAAAGTTTTGAATCCGGGGACCATTGGGGCTCTAATGTTCCTGAGGCAAGACAGAGAGCAAGGGTTAAAGTGGACAAATAGCACAGTTGCAGTAGTAAATGAGGGATGTGCATGGGAGAGGGGGGGCACTGTCAGGTTAATGGAGCAAGACTTCGAAGAGTAGTAATTGGGTCAGTGCGAGATGGCACAGGATGCATAACATTGGGTCTACAAAAAAAACTGCTTGGTGCTAAAAGAAAAGACTCTGAAGTACGAACGGGGCAGATGAGACTACACACTGGGGTCCCAACCAAACAGAAGCTCCAAAAGAGGGAGAGAGCGATGGTATCAGCTAACGAGACAAGCTTAGATTTTAGGAGGAATGAGAGATGCTCTTCTCTGTGTTTCCTTATATCTCATCATCATAAGGATTTTGGGCAGAGGACAGGACTATGGCATTTTGGACTATATATTCTATTCGGGTATATTTATTGCTAGGACCATCTCTGCAGATGTTAACAAGATACTTGTTAAGCGATACAGAACTCTTCTTCAGTCTATTCACACTGTTTTTAAACATTGTTGTATGTTAATTCTGCTGTTTGCAGTTACTTACATAAATAAACAAACGTTGCAAAAAGGAATTGCGGATGCTGAGTGTTACATTATAATTGACACTTGGCTGCATGTTTGCTAATGTGATCCTGCCGTGGTTTGTCCTCCAAACTGACACTCGACGTGGAAAAAGAGCCCAAGCAGGCTGCCATTAACAAAAACACAATAGAGCTGTAATTGTGATGAAGGTGGGCTGACAGGGATGCAACAACAGGGTGGACGGTCCACCAGATGGAAACAGGTCAAATGTGAAATGTCAAATGAGAAAAAGACAAGTGGCTAGTGAGAACAAATTGGCACAATTATAAAAGATATATTAAAGGGTAGTGGACATGGTATTATTTGAGACCTTTCTGCCGGGTGGCCAGGAGGGGCGGCCTTTGTAACTGGGTGTCAGGATTGTCAGTGGAGACATCCTGGATGACCATAGGGGTCCGGTGTGCGCCCAGTGATCGAGCAAGGCTCTTACATCCACATGTGGGGCAGACTCGAGTTGCAAGGGGGCAGTGGAGCCTGCATTGCCCCGGGATGTGCGGCTTGCTCCGTGCATGGTGGAACACTCCGTGGATGCGGTGAGTGCATGTGAAAAGGCACGAAGTACTCCTGATGGTAGGCTGCACAGGTAGGCCCCTCCAGGACCCTCACACACAAGCAGAGCACCAGCACCATCACACCCCACCCCACCCCCCTTCCCCAGTACAGAGTGGTACACAAAATCAGCCCCAGTTCTGTTACAGAAATCGGCTCTTTTTCTTGTAGACTGCAAACATTTTACTAATAAGGTGTGCACTTGTTACTTACCATGTCCGTTTAGTTTCCTTTCAGCCACCAGACTGCATTCAAGGCAGCAGCAAGTCTCCTCAGGCAGCGAGCCACTTACCCCTTGTGGGCGACAATCAGTTTGGTTTGCCGCCGGCCTCCTTAGTCCAGAATCGGTTGGCGGCTGTTCAGTGCGACAGGAGTCTGTCGTGGCAGCCCCGAGCTGTTGCATAGCTGGGTGACTGTCAGTAACTGACTGCACTAGTGGACTCGGACCACAGGCTCGGCAATTTCAATTGGATCCGCCGCGTGCGGCGGCAATAATAGGGATGAGGTGTCGGGCACGCTTCTGATATCGCGCCTTCTCGTCGTTGCGGAAGATGTTGTGGGTGAAGCAGCCGGCACCACCGCTGAGTGCTTCATAGCGCTCTTCTTTGGCCCTGCTATGTACATTGCGCCGCCTGGATGAAAGAAGGGCCCGGCCCAACGCAGCTATTACCCAAGAACTGCATAGTCCGTCGCCGGAAGTCAAGAAATGCACAGTCCGTCGCCTTAAGTCAAGAACGGCACAGTCCGTCGCCGGAAGTCAAGAACGGCACAGTCCGTCGCCGGAAGTCAAGAACGGCACAGTCCGTCGCCGGAAGTCAAGAACGGCACAGTCCGTCGCCGGAAGTCAAGAACGGCACAGTCCGTCGCCGGAAGTCAAGAACGGCACAGTCCGTCGCCGGAAGTCAAGAACGGCACAGTCCGTCGCCGGAAGTCAAGAACGGCACAGTCCGTCGCCGGAAGTCACTCTCTGCCCGTTTCCGGGAAAAAATGGCCAATTAGCCACTACCGATATGACACGGCTCCGAGTACCGCAGATTCATCAATCTGTTCAAGCCAACTGAAAAAACATAAAAGAGCAACGACCTTCTGACGTTTGTCTTCCAACACTCACCAAAGACGGCAAAAGTACCCAAAGGATTGCACTATTATTCTTTGTCAGCCTTTGTTAAATATTATTTTGAAAGGGAGCCTCAGTACGGAGAGCCTGACAGAGCGGACTGCGGGCGGAGGGACGAAAGGGCACGAATGGGAGTGCAGGTGGGAGACGCCGAGAAGGACGGACTGCGGGGGGGGGGGGACTGTTGGGGGGGAACAAAATAGTGCCTGAAGTAAAGTGGCCAATAGATGTGGCAGGATACAAATGACGACATGGTCGTCATGAGGCAGGACCAACAAGCCTCAAAGCTATCAGATTGCTGTATTTAGGAAATAAGCCAATAAAAAATATGGGCGTAAAGTGGGCGGAGCTTCCACAAAGCTTCTCCACTATAGTGTATACTGCTGCAACGCTAGCCGAGGCCTAAAAATGGGGATAATCCTATATTTTGTACTCAGATGGTGAGGGAAACTCAGACCCGTTCAAACTCTCAAGTCAAATTTTCAAAGTTGTTTACAATTCTCAACGTAAATTTGATGTTTTTAATGCTGACAGGCAAATCAAAATAGGGATGGTGAAACATCTCCTTAGTGAAACAACTCGAGTGGTCAGCTATCGGTAGACAAGCATTATTTGCTGACTAAATAAAATCTGTAATGCATTCACTTTCCTAACCACTCCAAAATTCCAGACAAGAAAATCAGAAACCAAATATTGCACATTCGCTTAAGCATAGTTTCTTTTTCGAGAATTCCTGTCCTTTGGAGGAGAATATGCAGTAATAAAGGCTATTGTCTATGTGGCCTTAGAGTGAAACACAGCATAATACATTTGTTTCTTGATTGCCTTTATTTTAAAGAGATAAATAAAATAATTCTTCGGCCTTTTTTAAAAAAACAGGGCAGGGAGTTTTATCAAGAATGGAAGAAATTTGCACTTTATTTGAAATGAAGAGCTTTGATTCTGCGATAGTGGTAGAAAATTGTATTAATGCTATACAGAAAAGGAAAGTTTTATAAAGGAAAGAACCTAAGGTGTTTGTTAATAGCGAAAATAATTAGCTTTCATTTTATCTAGCAATGAAGCACTTTGTACTGCTTATTTATAATGATCAGTATTGATAAGAGGTTTACTGCCCTAAGTTCTATTGGTCTTCAAGAAGTGAAAAGAATGTATTTTTATGTTGGCTATTTTAAAACAAATTTTATATATAAGACTTTTATTTGTGTTATATCTGATTATGTTATATTTAATATTTCTATAACATGAATTCTTTGAAATAAATTACTACACACAAAAAAAGGTAGTCAGTTTAAAATAAATCAAGATCTCATGAGGTTGATCTCTGAATAAAAATCTTCTAAGTATAGGATCAGTAAGAGGATCAAGAGGAAGTCTGCCTCTGGAGAATAGGCAAAAAGCTTTGGCAATCAAAATTATTTTAAGTACAGAACTAATTAACAGTCTGACATAGGAACTGCTCGGTATGAAAGCAAGAAAAGGTTCTCGAAGCACAAATCAAATAACAGACCTGTCAGATCCTGCCTTTGTAAAATTGAGGAAAAGGTCTTGCACACATTCCAGAAAAGGCACATTTTATTGTTTCAGAGAAGAGGAAAAGAACGGTCTCAGCTTTAATGTGAGGTGGTATCATAGGGCTGAACTAATAAAGTTACATGACAAACCACTCAACATTGCAGAAATTGTGTTACATTAAACAGGCTACTCTAGGGACTGCCTAAATTATTAATAAATAATGATCCCCTTTATCCTACAAACAAGGGAAATTACATTGCACTATTGAACAATAAGCTATTTAAAACAAACAGATAGAAATACAGTTGTGGCTTCAAGCAGCAACAGCTTTGATTGTTGCAACATTAAAAGAATATCTCTGAAATACCTCCTTCTGAAGGCACACAGTATTACAGCATGAGCAGCTGCACCATGAAATGAACCACATTCAACTCTTTTATGAAAAGGAAAAATATAGAACAGGAAAAGAAACATGCTCGCAAAAAACGTTTCCGCAGCTGTCTGAGTAAATTTTTTTGGGCGGCTTAGTTATGCTAACTTAAACATATGTAAATAAGGAATATGCTACTTACCAGTATGCATCTGTTCTTGGCATGTAGAGCTGCAGATCTACACACTTTTGCATAGATCGCCATCTGGTGTTGGGCCCGGATGTTTGCAGTTTGTTTTACCTCTTAGAAAGTCTTTGGAAGTCACGAGGTCGGTGACTCCTCCTTTGGATCGTATTGCGCATGGGCTTCGGCTCCATCCTCAGATTGTTTTTCGCCAGCAGGGAAAGACGGAGCGTAGTAACAACAGTGAAGAAACCCATGTGTGTTGTATCTAAATAAGATAGACTGGAACAGATACAGGTAGCCGAGGAGGCGGGTGGGCGTGTGTAGATCTGCAGCTCTACATGCCAAGAACAGATGCATACTGGTAAGTAGCATATTCCGTTCGAGGCATATGAGCTGCAGATTACACACTTTTGCATAGACTATATAGCAGTTCCCAACCTTAGCGGCGACCACCGGTATCTGTTGCAGTGGTTTGAAATAGTGTTTTTAGTACAGCCTGGACAAAACTAGCTTGTTGCTTGGTTTGCACATCTACACAATAGTGTTTAGTGAAAGTGTGCGGTGTTGACCATGTAGCTGCTTTGCAGATATCATCTAGTGGGATGTTCCCTAGAAAAGCCATGGAAGCTCCTATCTTCTGTGTAGAATGGGCTTTAGGGGGAACGGATAGCGTTCGTTTTGCTTTGTGGTAGCAAATCTGGATGCATTTTACAATCCACCTAGCTATCCCTGATTTTGAGATGGGGTTGCCCTTGTGTAGTGGAGAGAAAGAGACAAACAGTTGTTTGGTCTTTCTGAAAGGTTGTGCTCTTTGGATATAGTAGAGTAAGGCTCGTTTGACATCTAGCGTGTGCAGAGCCCTTTCTGCAACGGTCTGAGGTTGCGAGAAAAATACTGGTAATTCTACAGATTGGTTTAGGTGAAAAGCGGAAATTACTTTAGGTAGGAATTTTGGGTTGGTACGGAGAACAACCTTGTTCTGGTGCATTAGAAGAAAAGATTCTTGTATGGTAAGTGCTTGTATCTCACTGACCCTTCTAAGGGAGGTGATGGCAACAAGGAAAGCTGTTTTCCATGTGAGGAATTGCAGTTTGCATTTATGCAAAGATTCGAAGGGAGGCCCCATTAGTCTCGTGAGAACGATATTTAGGTGCCACACAGGTGAGGGTGGTACTCTGGGGGGAATTATTCTTTTGAGGCCTTCCATGAAGGCTTTAATGGCAGGTACTCTGAAAAGTGATAGGTGCTGCCTGTTTTGTAAGTAAGCTGCAATTGCTGCGAGGTGTAGCCGAATGGAGGTATAGGCTAGATTACACCTTTGTAGGTGGTGTAAGTAGCATATGATGTGTTGTATAGACACGTCTAGAGGATTGATTGTGTTGTTATGGCAATAAACAACAAATCTTTTCCACTTGGCAGCGTAGCAGGCTCTAGTGGTAGGGCGTCTAGCTTCTCTGATGACGTTCATACAGTCAGGGGGAAGGTTTAGGTACCCGAATTCTAGGATTTCAGGAGCCAGATCGCAAGGTTGAGCTGAGCTGGGTCCGGGTGCCTGATCTCTCCATGGTTCTGGGTTAGGAGGCATGGTGAGAGGTGTAGCTTTTGGTGTGGTACTACCGAGAGTTCCAGCAGCATGGTGTACCACGGTTGTCTGGCCCACGTTGGAGCTACTAGGATCAGTGTGAGGGAGTGCTGTTGTAGCTTTCGCACCACTAATGGAATGAGTGGGAGAGGCGGAAAAGCGTACGCAAATTTGCCTGACCAGTTCATCCATATTGCATTTCCTTTGGACAATGGGTGTGGGTATCTGGCGGCGAAGCTTGGGCATTTTGTGTTTTCGTGGGTGGCGAAGAGGTCTATCTGTGGATGCCCCCACATTTGAAAGAACGGATGAAGAACCTGTGGGTGAAGTTCCCACTCGTCTATTTGTTGTGTCTGTCTGCTGAGCAGATCTGCCACGGTGTTTTGGACTCCTGGGACATGTTGAGCTAGGAGAAAGATGTTGTGGGGAATTGCCCATCTCCATATGCTCTGTGCTAATTGAGAGAGCTGTGGAGAGTGTGTGCCGCCTTGTTTTTGAATATAATACATGGCCGTCCTGTTGTCTGTGCGAATGAGGACTGCCTTTCAACCACGGATTTCAGGGCTAGAAAGATTGCTAGTAACTCCAGATGGTTGATATGGAGTAACTTTTGTTGCGGCGTCCATGTGCCTTGCACTGTGAGGTGTAATAGATGAGCTCCGCAGCCGGAGAGCGATGCGTCCGTTGTTAGTATTATTTGGGGAGCCGGGTGCAGGAACGGTCGACCTTTGGAAAGGTTTGTGGTGTTCCACCACTGCAGAGAGCGATGGGTGCGACCGTCTACCAACACCAGTCTGTCAGTTGCCCCTGGGCCTGGTTCCATTGGCGCGCTAAGCACTCTTGCAGTGGACGCATCTGCAGTCTTGCGTGAGGCACTATGAAAATGCAAGAGGCCATCATCCCTATCAGTTGCATAAACACTTGTGCTGGAAGGGAGTGTTGAAGTACGAATTTTTGCCGCAAAGCCTGAATGCTTGCAATCCTGGCCTGATTGGGGTAGGCTATTGCTTTTGAGGTGTCTATGGTGGCACCGGGGTATTGTTTTATGTGGGATGGTGTTAGCTGGGACTTTTGGTGGTTCACCGTGAAGCCTAGTTGGTGAAGTAGTTGGATTGTGGTAGCGGTGTGGTCTACACATTGGTTGTATGAAGTGGCTTTTATCAGCCAATCGTCCAAGTATGGGAAGACGTGAGGTGTGCCGCCACCTCCGCTAGGCACTTGGTGAATACCCATGGTGCTGTTGTGACTCCGAACGGGAGCACTTTGAATTGGTAGTGTTGTCCGTCCACTACAAATCTGAGGTACTTTCTGTGAGCATGGTGTACTGGAATGTGGAAGTATGCGTCTTTCAAGTCCAGTGTGGTGAGAAAGTCGTTCTGGGAGAGGAGCGGAAGTACCTGCTGTTTAAGCGTTACCATGTGAAAATGGTCTGAGTGTATGTATGTGTTTAGGGGCCGGAGATCTAGAATAGGTCGTAGAGTCTCGTCCCTTTTTGGTATTAGAAAATATAGGGAGCAAACCCTGAAATTTTGTTGATTGACGGGAATGTGTTCTATTGCCTGTTTTTGTAGGAGGGAGATTACCTCCTGCTTTAGCGATGTGGAATGTTCTTGTGATATTGGGTGTTGCCTGGGTGGAATGTTTGGGGGGGGTAGATGTTATTTCCAGGCAGTATACTGACCGAATTATTTGTGTCACCCATTTGTCTGAGGTGATGGTCTCCCAGACATGAAGGAAATTTGTGAGTCTGCCCCCGACTGGAGTGGAATGGTCTGGGGGGAAGTCATTGGGTAGTAGGTGTGGCAGAGCGGGCGTTTTTTGTTTTGCCTCTGCCCTTGTTGTTGTTACCCCTGTAGCCGCGTCTTTGGTAACCTTTTGTAAAGGTGGTCTGAGTAGGGGATTTGTACGATGTGGACGCTGTGTCTGAGGAGTAGCCTCTGGATGCACTCCGAAAGGATGAGCAGCGAAAGGAGCGTCTGGGCGGGTGAGACTGTAAGGCTCCCATGGATTTTGCTGTATCCGTGTCCTTTTTCATCTTCTCTAAGGCCTCATCCACCTTTGGCCCGAATAGATGTTCCTGGTCAAAGGGATGGTTAAGGATGGAGGCTTGTACTTCTGGTTTAAACCCAGATACCCTTAACCAAGCATGACGACGGAGAAGGACGCTAGTGGTAATGGCCCTGGAGGCTGTGTCTGCTGAGTCTAGGGCACAACGTATAGAGGTGTTCGTGATTTTTTTACCCTCTTGAATCAACTCGCTGGCTTTACTTTTATATTTTTCAGGGAGATGTTGCATTATGCTCTCTAATTCGTCATAATGAGCCCTGTCATATCTGGCCAGCAGTGCCTGAGTGTTTGCTATACGCCATATGTTGGCGGCCTGGGATGCGGTGCGTTTGCCTGAAGCATCTAGCAGTTTTGATTCCTTGTCAGGTGGTGGTACATCGCCTGACGCTTGTGACTTTGCCCTTTTACGTGCCGTAGAGACCACTAACGAATCTAGTGGCGCTGGTCCTCTAATGTAAGTGGGATCTGAGGGAGCAGATTTGTACTTCTTTTCGATACGTGGGTTAAGGACCCTGGCTCTAACTGGGTCTTTAAAAACTTCTGTCGCATGCTTTACCACCCCTTTAAGCATGGGCAGTATGGAGATGGACCTCTGTGTAGTATCGAATGTGTCTAGGAGGAAATCTTCCTCCACAGGGTCATTATGCATGTCCACCCCATGATAATGTGCTGCTCTTTACAGAAGATGGTTAAACCCTAGTGAATCTTCAGGTGGAGATGGTCTAGAAGGGTAAATATCGTCTTGTGGGACGTTGGGGATATCTGGTATATGGTAATCGTCCCATGGATCTGGAGATCCTGTAGGGGTGGGGTCTTGTGGCACATCCCCCGTATCATAATATGGGTCCCCATGATCATCATCGTCTGGAGACGGAGTAGGAGAACGATGAGGTGGGGGTGGAGGTGGGGAAGGAGGAGGAGGTGGAGGAGGAGGGGTAGGTATTCTGAATGGAGAGGTAGCAGAGTCCTTCCTCTTTGGAGGTGGAGGCAGAACAGGCTTTTCCAAATGTCTCTTCTTAGTAGAGAGCGTCAAATGTCCAGCTTTTGGATCCTTGGTAAGAGTTTTTTGCAAGGGATTCGGTGTAAATAACTCTGGTGAGGTAATTTGGTCTGTCGGCGCCGAAGGCGTCGGGCTGATGATTTTTTAGGTTTTTCCGTGCTGGTTTGATGTTTAGAACCCGGCTTGGGACCCTCCGGTCTCTTGGTCGGCGCCGAGATGTGCTTCGGCTTGAAAGTGTCTGTGCCGGTGGCCTTGTGTGGTTTGGTCGGCACCGAAGATGGCGTCGGTGCCGAAGGGCTGGGTTTCGACCCCGAGGGTTTCGGTGCGGAGCTCGGTGTCGAGGTGGAGGCCATCTTCTTTTTGGTGCCGAAGTGTGTTTCTCTGCACCGCTGGCAGGCTGGCTCGAGCCCGAGCCGCCGGAAGTCTTACTTGGCTTCTTCACCGGGCCCGAAGGTGGGGTGTGTGAAGCAGTGTCTCTGGTCTTGCCTAGGCCGGCAGGCGAAGGCGTGACTGAAGCCTTTTTGGGTGTAGGCGCAGGTGTGGGAGGGGGTAGATTGGTACTCACAACCCTCTGCGCCGGGGTGATGTCCTCCACATCTGACTAGTCGGCCTCGGAAGCGCTGACGAGGTCCTCTTTGGTACGATGATGTTCCGGATCGTCGATGTCGTCTCTGAAGATGTCGACTGGAATGGACGTCGAGGAGTGTGCCATGTTCCTTCTGGCTCTTCGGTCCCGAATAGTCTTTTTGGATCGGAAAGACTTACAGGCCGGACAGTCTTGAGCCTCGTGTTCCGGGGAGAGGCAAAGGTTGCATACCTCATGAAGATCGGTGTGGGGAAATTTGGACCCACATTGAGGGCACTTTTTAAATGGAGTTCTTTCCATGAGCCGGGACCGGAGCATGGGTAGGCCCGAAGGCCGCCGTCGACGACTGGAACCGAAGGTTTGTGTCGATGAGAAGGCGCGTTGATTGAAGAGATCGTGATCGAAACAATACAGCGATTGGGGTGAGGATTGCGCGTCGATCGTCGAACTGGAAGCTGTTCGGAACCGGAGCGCGAAGATCACATCCGAGCCCGATGGTGGAAAAAAACAATCTGAGGATGGAGCCGAAGGCCATGCGCAATACGATCCAAAGGAGGAGTCACCGACCTCGTGACTTCCAAAGGCTTTCCAAGAGGAAAAACAAACTGAAAACATCCGGGCCCAACACCAGATGGCGATCTATGCAAAAGTATGTAATCTGCAGCTCATATGCCTCGAACACATTATTTTCAGTTAATACACTTGCTCTAACTTGTGACTGAAACTAACTACAACAATGGCTGATGGGGGCTGATCTTTTGTCCTCTATCACCATCTATAATGCATCATTATTGCAAAAAAAAAAAATAAAAAATAAGACAAACCTAACAATTATGTAGAGTGGAATTTTTGACAATCCTCCGTTTTCCGCATGGGAACTATAGATATTTGGTCTCCCACTCATACACTCAACTAATCAGCTTTTGTCTTGTCTGCCGTTTGTGCAAGTATACAAACAGGTAAAACACTGTACATACATGGTCTACGGAAATACATTTATATACATTAAACTTCCCAGCCAGTTTATTTGCCCAGCACACAGGGGCGACTCTCATCCAAGCAGTTGTCTAAACCAACAAGTCCGATGGGGTACCAAACTCGAAGAAATACAATCAAATTAAAAAACAGACATAACGTTCTGCCCTTGGGGTTAAGGGACCCAGATTGTATCATATGCCTAGTGCGTCAGTTGCTGACAGTTTAGGGCCATCCCTGATGGCAAAGCAAGTCTTTCAGCTCACAGCAGAAGCACTTAATTATTTTACTGTCTGTAGAATGATAAGGTCAATGCAGTCCCTTTGCACAGAAGGCACAGACTAGTTTTCACTAAAGGAATATGCCTTGTAAGCATATGCAGACTTAGGCACTTTCTCTTCAATGTCAACAGTGAAATGTACCCACATGCAGGTAGGTACATACAGCATGTTAGTAATGAACACTATTGTTCATGTCTTCTTTAGCCCAAAACAGTCACATTTTATCTTGTAATGCTTGTCTAGCCTGTGCCAATCACCTCCCTTGATACTGATTACATGATCAAGATTTTCGGTAACCATTAAAACACTGTCATTTTAAGGGGATTCAGAAGTGCAATCCATTTACTGATGCCAAGACCCCCTTTAAAAAAGTGAGCCCAGTGAGTGGCCACTGTGCAGGGGAGGGGGAAATACCCAGCACAAAGCTGACCCTTCCGATCTCTTTTAGGCGGAATTTCTTAAACTAGCACACCATCTTTCTAAATATAACATACAGACAGTCCTAAGACAGGGAATTCCAACTGAGGAGGAAGGAAGCTATTCTTGCCCTAGAGGCCAAAGGCTACGACTTATGCCTAACACTCCCTGTTGTCTTCACAATGTAATACAAGACATCAGCTGAACACAGCAAGCCACATGCATTGGTGAAGGCTGTTCAACAAAGGTTTTTACTGGCTTCCTGAATTAAAATAAAGTGCACGAGGAGACAATACTAGGCTCTGCCCATTTTGGCAATTATGAGGTGCTCTTGTGACTGGGAAATACATTCAGATAGGAATACATCTAAGTCGGAATCTGCGTTCCCCTATATGTACAACAAAGATTTCATATATGAGGTACTGCGAACATGGGTTGAATATATTCTACAGAGGTTTAATATCATTAGGAAACAGAGTCTCGTAAGATATTTCTAAAAAAGCTGAGTTAACTATACAAATAACACTTCAAACTCTTCTATTTCTACCGATAGGACATAAGTGCTTTGTCAAAGAAGAAAAAAGTGTACTTGTCTCAATCTTCATGTATTCCTGATCAGTCCGCGAAGAAAACATGACTGACATCACGGCCAAAATAGAGGACAAGACAGTCTTCTGTTCTTGAAGGATGAGTGGCGGATCATCAGCCTGGCACAACTCATTGCATGTTAGATCACATAGTAAGTTCCACGTTTCCTTTCCAACTTCTGATGACTGTACTGAAGAAAGAAAAAGAGGTAAATTAAGCACCAAAACTCAGTACTGATCCTTACACTTGCATCCTGGTCTGGAACGTAATGATGGATAGCTTATTAAAAAGCCTTCCTGCACATCCTGGTGAATGCAGGAGGGCCCGAGCAACAACAGCCAACAAAGAATGCTTCATTAAGCAACTTTCTCAATGTTTAGAAAAACAAGATAAAACCTCAAACTGTTATCAGCAAAGCTATAACTTATGGCATTTACAACGAAGGGACAAGATATCAAACATATGCAGGTAACAAAGCTGAGAGGAGGGGGTGTGGCCTGGTGCACAAGATGGCAGGCACGTTTTGAACGGACTCTGCCAAGCATCCGCCATCTGACAACATACTAGCTGACCCAAATGTCTTCAGTTGTTAGTGAAACTCATTCAGGGGTGGCGGACACCCCTCTACCTCACATGGCTACAGCTGCAGTGAAAGCACGATCAGAAATGCTGCGGGTGCTAATTTGGTGGCTGCTGCAAGGTCTGCTGATTGCATCTGCCAGTTAAGGGGGGAGGTCTGGGTGCCGTTGAGAAGGCTATGGCAGGTGCCCGTGGAGGAGGACTTGTTGAGCCCACGCCAGACCCTTGGCAGTGAGCCACGGGATCCTGGTAGTCGATGAAGGAAAAGCGGGTCTGCCACCCACGGCCGGGGAAACCGCTGGGAGAGGCACCCAGGGTGGTCAGGAGATGTATACCGACTGGGACCTCCCGGGGCCATTTTGACTGCTGGGAATCTAGACAGACCGTTCAAAGATCTCCGTACAACTCCCACACCCCTGGTCTGGACACAGGCCGTCTATTGAGGCACGATACTTGGACTCGTACGCAGACTTTGATTTGGGCCTACTGACATAAGAGAATGCACAACACCCAACAAAGGCTGCAATGGGTGGCTGCTTCTGGTAGGATCCGCCACTGACCTGAAGGGAGTGAGGAGGAATTAGATCTCCTGAACAAGCTACTTGAATCAGAGCCCAGAATGTATCCCTGAATGCAGACACTCTATATATACTTATGCTGACTGTCATGGTAGCTGGGAAAGGGGGGTGGGGAGGAGGGGTGGATCCTTCCACCAGGAGATGCTGCAGACCCTTTGGGAATGCCCTATTGACTATCAACTGTAGTGCTGCACGTCATCAGCTGTGGCTTGACTGAGGGGTAGAACTTTAAACCTGGTGGCACGCTTGCTCCACTTGAAAGGTAGGCCCGGCATAACCGAGACACTGGAAAGGGGTCAGGGGAGATATTCTCAGCCCTGCCACAACACAACCACCATTGACTGTTAAGCAAAAACACACCAACTGTGTCTGACAGCTTATCTAGCATTGTGTGCTGAGTGGTGGCCAGCCCACTCCTGGTCCTGAGACACTCGCTCAAACTCCTGTGCTGTCGGCTGCCCATCTCACGACATTCGCCCTAGACTGCACAGTGGGAAAGACACAATCACATGCCCCCCCACCGGCACCAGAATACGATTGGCAAGTATAACAAAGCAATGGCAAGTACTGAATCATCAGGAAGACAAGCTCCACCTGATGGACCCCACAGATATCACCCGAGAGATTATTGCAGTCTATATGCACTACACGTACCACCCTTGAGGCCCAGATCGAGGTGTGGGACTTAAGTGCCAAGATCTCCGAAAGACAACTGACCGCGTAACAGAGGTAGAGACTGAAATCTCCACAGTGGTGGACACAGAGCACACTCTAAGCTTAGATGTAGCATGTCTGAAAGGAATGGTACATCGTCTAGAACAACATGTTGAGAACACAGAAGGCAGATCAAGAAAAAACAACTTCCACG
Source organism: Triturus cristatus (assembly GCF_964204655.1). Classification (NCBI taxonomy): domain Eukaryota; kingdom Metazoa; phylum Chordata; class Amphibia; order Caudata; family Salamandridae; genus Triturus; species Triturus cristatus. The sequence goes on from NC_140584.1 coordinate 447,402,779, forward strand.
TCATAGGTGTGACAGAGGGCATGTAAGGGACAAACCTGGAGGGCTTTTTGCACTTCTGGCTGTGCACCTGTATGCCTGATGGTACTCTATCTACATGATTAGTTATTAAACGGACACACCAATCCCTGGCAGCGTGATCTCCCACTGGAGCGCCACCAAGACCTATTATAGCACATTTTCTAAACTACAGTGACAGAGACGCAATACTTCGTCAATCACACCTTGCACAAGATCTGCATGTCTCCTTCTCAATGGTCAGCATCTTCCTGGATTATACAATACAGGTACAACAAATGAGAGGATCCTTCATGGCTGTAAATCAAATGTTGAAAACAATGCAGAGTACCTACATGCTCCTCTTCCCAGTGACATTTAAGGTCATTAACAAAACTATACTTTTGGGAAAAACCACGACACATGGGACTGGCTTCAATTGTGAAACTTTTGTGAATTAAGACTGGACGGCTCCCTTTCATGCCCACCAACCCCCTGCCGCCTGAACAGATGAGCAAACTTTGGCCCTCTGTGAGGACTGTCCCTGGGGAGTTGAAGGGGGTCACTGACAGGGGACTAAAAACAGATAAGAATGTAGCTCATAAAGCAAATGAGGGATGGCCTGCCATTGAACAAGAAGACAATGGGAGAGAAAGATCCTCAACTTTAGAAACTCTTACTGGTTCACTATTGCAATATGTGAAGTTTATGCCATTTGTTAAGCATATGCAAGCCCAAATAATCAACTATTTTCAAATAAATACTTGCTTCAAGACCTCTCTGATAACATTCTGGAAAGGTCTGAATTTGCTACTACGGGGGGGAAGGGCATATCTTATCAATCCAAGGCTAACAGACAGAAGAAGAAATAGGTGGCTCAATTGGAGGCTACTATAGGTGGGCTGGAGTGGGCTCAGATGGAGCAGGATTATGAAACGAAGCAACACCTCAAACTTCTACGTCAACTCTAAAGCAGAAGTTGATAGACTCCGCCACCTTAGGGTGTATGGCTCCGCACTAGAAGCTTTATGACTTTGGCGATAAAGCCAGGAAATTGTTATATTGGCTACCCAACAGGGACTTGGAAGTGAGATTGGTACCTAGCTTTAATGCCTCAACAGGTCGAATCCTTATTGACCCAGACAATATTGGAAAGGAATTTGCCTCTTATTATAGTTCTCTGCATGCAGCTAGACCGCCTACCCTGGCCGAATGCGATAGTACCATCATAAAGGATCTATTGTTCCCCAGACTCGGACTTTAGATTGAAAACCCTAGAGGCACCTCTGAGCAAGGACGAAAACTGTAGGCAATCAATGATCTATCATCGGGGAGGCCACCAGTGGGCGCAGGTTATGGTGGATGAGTCCCTCTCTTCTCGATTAACATATGGAAGGGAACAAGACAGGGGTGGGTGGCCCTCTCCTGCCTCTCTTCTATGCTTTGAAGGTCAAGCCGCAGGCGGAGTAGATACGCAAGGACGAGATGTTAAGGGTGTTCAAAGGGGTAACTTATAGAAGGCAGGCTATTTTTATATGCCGATAAGATTTCAATCTAAGATTTCAATCTATATACAAAACCCTGAGTCAGCAATGCCAAGACTAATGCAATTACAGATATACTGAGGCCTCCAGCCTAACTGTTAACTGAAACTTACCACTTCCAGTTGTGGGTGCACATGGTAAGCTGGGGACATATGCTGGTCTGCAACTTACCACAGACCAATTTAAATACCTGGGTATACGGGACTCATAGACCTGGTATTTGAAAATAGCCCCACTCTTTGCTAAGATTGCTAAGGAGATGAAGGCACAGAGCTCACTTGCCATCTTTGTAGAGGACAGAGGAACCCGGTTTAAAATGAACTCTCTCTCCAGTATCCAGCCTGCTGTGTTTTCAAAATGACCACACACCATCCCAATGACGTCTTTGCAGTCGCCTCATTCTGTAATTTCGAGTTTTCTCTGGGCAGGGAAACAATATAGAATAAATAGTGTTTAGGTAATATGTGCTATATCCATACAAAGGGGTCTCGGGCTGACATGAATCTATATTACAGTGCTGCGCCTAATTAAAGTGCTGCCTCCTAATGCTTTATGTTGATCGTGATGACCCCTATAATGGCTCGGTAGTTGAGGGACTGTATTTACAGAATTGGAGTGCTGCATCTATTCTGCGGTCAAGACAAATGGGCAGACGTCCCTTATGTTATTATAACTGGATTAAAATGTTGGCACGTTGCCGTCTGGTGGATCAGGTGGGCGGGAGTCCTGACTGCAAAGACCCAATTGGGGCTTGGTGCTTGCATCAAAAACACGGGAAAACTGCCAGGCTTCCCTGAATGGAACATCAAAGTTGGGTGACATCTGGGAAGAAGATCAATTTCATTCATTTACATATCTAACGGAAACATATGACATGCCAAAGACATAATTCTACATATACCTGTAAATCCGCCACACATTGGAAGCCCAGTTCAGGGGCATCACAGCCCTTACCATTCACAAACCATAGGTTGAATCTAGAATTACAATGGAGTTGCTAGAGGATAAGAGCATATCCATAAATTATCGCGCACTGGTTACAAACACCCGGGGACCCCTCCTACACCTACGACAATGATCGTCCCAGGATGTGGGGCAGTTGGATTAAGTGGACAGGCCAGAGTGAAGATGGCCCGAAGGTCCTCCAGTGTTCATCGCATTCCTCATATTCAGCTGAAATATTGTCACAGCTTGTACAACTGCCCACCTAGGCTTAACAGAATGAAGCAAGGACTGGATCTGTGCTGTCTCAGAAATGGAGGAAGAGAAGGACACATTTTACCACACAGTAATGGACTGCCCTGTTATACATTGATACTGGTCCCACATACATGAAACACTGTCCAAGGTGGAGGCAAGGCAGATTATCTTTAATCCCAAAAATGGCTCTCTCCTGGGACTTATGGACACCAGATTATTTCTGGCACTGGTCTTATTGATAGCCAAAAGGGACACTGCTCCTCGCTGGCAATCCAACAGGGCCCCTCGACTAAGGATGGGACTCGAGGCATAGACTCCTGTGCCCATTTGGAAGAATACATTTATAGATCAAAGGGGAGCTTGCACTAATATCATAAGCAATGAACTATGTGGTGAAACCATCACTATTAGGACTACATATATGTATGAAAATGTAATTGTGATTGCTCAGCGATCACTCTTGATGATCCAGCTCAGATATTTGACGTTTGCTGTAAATTGTCTAATTGCTATAACATCAACTAAAAAAGAGTGGTAAAAAATGTCAAACACACATTTTTTGCTCTTGTGAGATAGGAAGCTTTGTAAACCTGGACATTTCAACATTCCCATGAGGTAGATGTCTGAAGAAATCCAGAGACAGTAAGATTCACAGATATTAAGATTGGCTACACAATGTGTACATTATCAGTAACCTTCATTAAAAATGCATGTCTAACATTTCCCTATAATCCCTTCAATTTAAATCAGCTTCTTCTGAAAACAGGATCTCTAGGATTACACAGAGCATAACACTGAGAAGACTGTGCCTGAAACATGTTTTTTAGATTACATTTCTGAACTAAATTATGAATCTAAAATGTCTTGGAAGTAGCTATTTAGGGGAATACAAAGCGGGCACAAGGTTGCCCCAGCTATTAAAGAGCAAGACCAGCTTATAATACACAGGTACATATATTATTTCATGTTAATCCTGAAAAACAGTCAAAATCCAAATGAAATCCTATCAGCATTATCCTACGTTCCTACATCATTTCAATTATACTGGAAAGAGTATCCTATTTGGATTTTAGATAGTTATTAGATTTGAGTGGAAAGGAAAAGCACATCATAACTTCAAGTCAACTTTACATATTTTTTACTGAAATATACAGCCTACTTCTGTGTCCCTTTAAAAGTGTCATTTTAGAAACAGATGAGTGCCAACTTAGGCAACAAAGGATGCCCAGGAAATGGAAACTGTAGGAGACCCAGTGAATGTGTGAGAAGACCAATGATTTACGCTGGTCAGTTGGAACTTCTTTCTGTGCTGTGCATGTTCTATAGAAGTTTCTTGCCTTCAAGCCTGTATTAGGACAATCTGAAGAAATCTGATATGAATACTAACAGTGTGTTTAGTTTTTTTTTCTCCATACGTTTCCATATAAAAAGCAAGGTGTAACTCGGATAACTTAATTATTATTTCACACAATCATGAGACAAAACATACTTTTCTTATTAAGTGTCCAGGTATTTATTTGTTCCCCGCAGCCCCTAGAAGATTGGTGACACTGATCATAAATGGGATTTCCATAAAAGAGCTAAAGCAGTTATGTGTTATCTACATTTTTAAAATTACATTTGAATAGCACTGAAAACAGTCAGTAACCCTTCCTTGGATAAATAATTACAATGCAGTATCTTATTCCCATTCCACGAATTACAAAGATGGATTTTGGCCTGGTGGTCCAGATGTAAAACAAAGCGAGTGAGCACATTTAAAAAAAAAAAAAATAGCATTATTCCATGTTCCATATCTCTGTTGGGAAACTAATTAGTGAATTATAAAAACATGAAACACCCACAAATCCTAGTCAGGTATTATACATGCTTTGAACTCTCAGAATTATTTTGAAAATGTGTGACCGAAAACAATGAACGTCTTTTGTAATGTGTGGTAGAATATAAGGAAAAAACCATTGTCTGAAAAGAATGGGCTACCACCAATCTAGAACACTTTAAATTTCCAAAATACTTTTTGACTTGGCATATTAAATATTCTGGAAGCAGGGCTCACAAAAAAGGAGTCCAGGGAAGGAATATTAAAAAATTATCTTGATTTAAAGAACTCAAATTTGCAACAATAGCTATAATCCTAAAATTTCAACTGAGAACATATTTCACCATGGTTGAGTTGATAAACGGCAATAACAAATATAAATTGGCTACTAATCACATTTAAACACAATGTACTTGCAACACAAATATGTTTGCACAAGCCTGATGGTGCCGATTGCAAAGCTACTCTAGCAGTGAATTACACTGTTTTTGCAAAGTCAAGGTAGGGGTGGATATCAATGGCACTTTGCTGCCAGGCACTACTCGTAGGTTCTGACACTGAACAGAGAAGAAGCTGTGGTAGGAGGTCCTTGGTGCATACTGTCACTTTAATGCTTTACTGCCGGATACCCAAAGCTGCTCCAGCCATTGCTGATGCATACAATCTTTGTGTATTTGATGGTGTTTAAGACTAGATTAGGGAAAATCAGAATGGCTAGTAGCAACTTAAAATCAGTGTTTTACCACTAAGGATGCAAGTTACTCTGGCAACAGTTTACACAATTTATTCCCAAGTCGGAACCCTCACCTTTATGTCTTCTCCTATTGTCTATTTCTCGACCATGCACCGTATTCCTCTTGTCTTTCCCTTACATTTGTAATGATCAAGATTATTTAGTTTGGGGGGGGCGTGGCTAGCCGACAACCAAGATGTCCGCTCTGGGGTAGAGCTCCGGTCGGCCGCCGGCTAATTCCCCACAGAAATCCGTGACACAGATCCGTCTGTCCAGAATCACAGAGGTTGGAAAAGCGCCTCGAGCCACAGATCACCCGGATTCCGTGGCCGCGAGGGCGGGCCTGGCGGTGAAGGCGCGTGGCCTGTGCTGCGGCTGGGAAGCACGCTGGGAGCCGTCGGCCTGAGAGGCGGCTTGAAACTGCCAGATTTCCTTGCCGTGGGGAGGCACGGCCTGGACACGTCTGGAGGCGCCGGGAACCTCTGAGCTGTGCTCCGGTCTGCCGGTGAGTAGCGTCAGCCCGGGGCGCCCTGCTTAAAGCACCTGGGCTGCGTGGATTGCATGGGACACTGCTGTCTGAGAGATCCGAGCGCCGAGTGAGGGCTTGGGGACGTCCTTTACAGCTTTGTGAACCCGCTTGCTAGTGGGGATAATCTGGGGACCCATGGATGCCTAGAAGCCAGTGAGGCTGGCTCTCCTGGACTGGATCTCCTCCCCCCCCTCCCTTTCTTTTCTCCAGCTGTAGGTCTGTCACTACAGGGATTGGGGGTTCAACTCATCAACAGCAGGCAGTAACGCTCCTTGAACTTCCCTATGTGCTGATGCCGGGGCGGCATTGACCCTGAGAAGTAACTCAGCGAGACCCAGGTTGCGCCGCTATGCTCTTCACCAGACGCCATTTTGGGACACGCACGCAGTAAAGACAAGTGCCCAGCAGCTGTAAGACGTTCTGTGGTTGTGCTCACGAGCCCCCTGGATACCCTTGACTTTGCGGTTTTCTGCTCGAGGTGGAGGAGCAGGACACAATGGCCACATCTAGGGGTCCCAAGCCATCCACTCTACAAAAGCTGTCTAAATATGCCAACTCCAAGTCAGGAGCCTTGGAGGTGACGCAACTGGAGGAAGGTACGAAACGGCAGTCAACTGATGAAGGCCCGACACTGGCGGACATAATGGAGGCGGTGCAGGGGGTCTGCACGGCGCTGGAGCTTAAAATTGATACTGTCTCCATAGATGTCAACTTTATCCGTACTGATCTGAGAAAAATGGGGGACCGAGTCAAGACAAACGAAGGGTCCATCGCTGCACTTACGACCTCCACCATACGCCTGGAGTCAGTGGTCCAGACTTTGCAAGCCCAGGCTTCTGACCTCAAAGCCCGGTTAGAAGATTATGAAGGGCGCGCAAGGAGAAACAACGTCCGCATTTTAGGTGCTCCCGAACGGGGGGAGGAGCGGGCTACTGATCTTTTTGTGGAAGACTTAATCCAAAATCATTTGCAACCACGGTCCCTTTCCAACTATTTCTCCGTCGAACGTGCCAACAGAGTGCCGGGGAACCCTCCAAAGCCGGGCGCTTCCCCTCGTCCCATCTTGGCGCGAATCTTCAATTTTCGGGACCGCGACGTTATCCTTCAGGCCACTAAGAATGGTCCACCCTTAAAATACAAGAATTCCAGCATAACATTTTTTCCAGACTTCACTCATAAGGTGCAGTTGAAACTTCGCTCCTTCCTGGAAGTCAAACGTGCTCTTCGGGGGCACAATCTGAAGTACGCCATGCTCTTCCCGGCAAAGATCCGGGTGCAGGTGGACGGCAAGTCACTGTTCTTCCCCGGAAGAGACCTGGGACTGGCTAGAGAGGTGGAGATCAGCTTCGGACCAGGACGCTGTCTCCCGACCACACACAAGACACCAAACGTCCTCCAGGGAGACTTAGTTGAACTCGGATGGTGCAGGTAGCAATGTAATCAACGACTATTGGGACTCATTTCTTGTATTTTGTAAGTGACTGACATTCTTTGAGCCTCTGGGTCATATTCCTGGGGTGCGGTGGTAGAGATGCGTTTGTTAAGTGTACACTGGGTTATGTCTATTTGTCTTTGGGTAATCATTTTTGGTACACCTTTAGTCCACTCGAACAGACTCTTGGATTGAATGGGACTGATAGGATGTGGTTTACTGAGGTGCTCGAGATCATAGACTCCTACTTAAAGTTGCTTGCTCTTTAGAGTTAGATTCTGGGCAGATATATGTTTTTTTGGGAGAAGAGGGTCGAATCTTGGGACACGTTGGTTAGGTAGCGTTCACCTTTATCGGGTTCTTTATGGGTATCCAAGCGCTCTGCAAATTGGGGTGGTGGGCAGTTCTGCGTCCACGTTACAGGGAGGCAAGGTTGGGGGGTGGGGGGGGGATACCCAGGGCATTCTACATTGGGGGTTGTTTGGTGTTTGTTTTAAGCAATATGTCTGTGATGCTCATGTACATGTATACGATGGTAGCTGATGCATATGGCGACTCTATTTATACGTCCTGGTTTAATGCCCTAGTGTGTAATGTGCTTCGTTGGGCCCGGTGGGATGTGGGGCTCATGTTCCAAGATCCTAATGGGTGACACTCCTACATTCTCCACTCCCCGGAGTCGAATCAAACTGATTACCTGGAATGTTAATGGTTTAGGGGATCGGATCAAAAGGGGGTTAAGTCTTACAGTATTTGAAGCGGCACTCCCCAGACCTTATATTGCTTCAGGAGACACACATACAGGGCACCACCTATAAGGCACTGAACCGCTGGGGCTACAAACTGCTTGCTCATGCGGGTTACATTAGAGGATCCAGGGGGGTGGGTATCCTTGCACGGTCTTCCCTTCCCTTTCAGGTTAAGAAAGTCACACAAGACCCGGATGGACTATTTGTCACTATCTCCGGGGATTTGGAGAATCGATTGCTCAATGTGACCTCCCTGTATATTCGCCCTAAACTATACTTTGCCACTTTGACTGCTTTGGGGTCGCACCTGTTTTACTTACTTGATGGAGACACCTTATTGTGGGGGGACTGTAACGCCGCCATGATCGGAGACCTAGAACGTTTGCCTTCTTGCCGATCTGAGCCACAGGGGAAACTGCTCTCGGAATTTTTATCGGCTTTTGGACTGATTGACCTGTGGCGTACTATCCACCCCATAGATCAGGAGTATACCGTTCTGTCCGGAGTCCATTGGAGTCTGTCCCGTATTGATTATCTTTTCTGCCAAGCTTCCCAGCTTTCCATGTTCGGCGACATTTTCTTTTCACCCAGGGGTATATCCGACCATTCCCCGATCCTAGCACATTATGGTGGTGCTCCTCCCCGTGCACATCGAGAGATGGCCACTAACCCTTGGTACCTCAAAGTTCCGGATAAACGAGAGAAGCTGATAAAGGCCACGTCCGACTATTTTGCAGAAAATGAGGGCTCCGTCAATTCAGATGTGGGAGGCATATAAGACGGTGATTCGTGGGTATGGGGTGGCAGGCCACCACAAGGAGAAACGTAAGCGGTTAGAAGATATTGAATCAGAGGTGGCTAATCTTGAACGTGATCTAATTACATCTGCTTCCCCCGATATTTCGCATAGGCTTGCGGTGAAGCAGAAGGAATACCACAATATCGCTAGTGAGGCAGCCCGGGCACACTACCGTTCGACCCAATATAGGGTATATGAAATAGGGGATAAAGCCAGTAAGTTATTGGCATGGCTAGACAGGCGAGAAGCAGCCAATAGGTGGGTGGCTGAAATTGCATCTCCGGATGGTGAGAGACGTAGCAACCGCGACAGAATTGCGGAGACTTTCGCCAATCATTTTGAAAGCCTAAACGTCCCTACGTCTACGTCTACCCAGGAGGAGGCCGCCGACTTACTTTCCACCCTCCCCCTACCGAGCTCAGACCCCCAGGATGCGGGGGAACTTGATGCACCCCTCGATTCTGAGGAGGTGTCGAAAGCTATTGTATATTGTATTGTATTGTATATAAAACTTATATAGAGCGAACTGTCACCCTACGGGTATCCTGGTGCTTTGACTTAGAAGATATCCAACCACGAGAATAGACCAATTTATCAGTGGGAGGGCCTAATGTTCAGCCCTTGGGAACAGCCAAGTTTTCAAGCTTTTCCTAAAACAAGTCAGGGAGTTAGCCTGTCTAATATTCTAGGGCAGCTCGTTCTATAAAGCTATTGGGGCCTTGCGCTCTGAGAAGGCCATGGGACCCAGTGGCCTCCCAATTGAACTATACAAAGCAGCCTCACCGGTTATAGCCCTGTATCTCCTGCGAATGTACGATGAAAGTGTCAAACATGGGACCCTCCCCGAGACACAACGCTTTGCTAACATAGCAATTATATACAAGAAAGGGAAGCCCCGAGATCAATGTGGCTCCTATCGGCCGATTTCCCTTCTCGACCCTGAGGTCAAAATCCTGGCTAAACTTTTGGCTCTTCGCCTGTCACCCCACCTACATAAACCGATCCACCCGGACCAATCAGGCTTTATGCCAACCAAAAATATGGCACTCAATCTCCACCGCCTCTACGGAGTATTGGGCAGGGCCTCCACCATACACGAAGATGCGATAATTGTGTCCCTAGACGCTAAAATAGCATTTGATATGATGGAATGGCCCTTTTTATTTGCTTTTTTGGAGAGATATGGTTTTGGTTCAAGCTTCATGGCCTGGGTAAGTTTATTGTATTCCAAGCCCTTGGCCCGCGTTACAGTCAATGGGGGCAGGTCGGCAATTTTCAAACTGGGGAAGGGCACGAGGCAGGGCTGTCCCCTTTCGCCGCTGCTCTTTGCGTTATCGCTGGAGCCCTTAGCGGCGTGGATTAGATGGGACCCGTCCATCCGTGGATTGAATTGGGATCCCGACTGGTCGGATAGAATATCCCTCTATGCAGATGATATTCTTTTGTATTTAGCTAAGCCCTGGTTTTCGTTGCACTCGGTGCTCCATATCCTGGCCCTTTTCCGGAAATACTCGGGCTACACTATTAATTGGGACAAATCCTTGATATATGTCTTCAGTGGAAATCCTCCACGGCTCCCCCAGGGTTGTACGGCCGGTATTGTCACGGAGGGATTTTGTTATTTGGGTATCTATGCCACGACCGACTAGGATGCCTTCCATAGGAGAAATCTCATTCCTACCCTACATCGCCTTCGAGCAGATGTGCAACATTGGAGAGAGCTGCCATATACCCTACTGGGAAGAGCCGCCCTTTTTAAAACGATGGCACTCCTCCGCTTTCTGTACACCCTGCAGAATACACCCTAACCAATCTTGCCGCATTATTTTTTAACGATTGATTCAGAGGTCCGCGCTCCCTGTTATGGAATGGCGGCGCCCCCCGGATTGCATTGGATAAACTCCTATGTAGTTGGTATGATGGTGGTATTGCTCTCCCCGTAATTAAAACATACTACTGGGCCTCTCAGTTGGTGGTCCTCAATCACTTGGCCCATCGTCCTATGACGGATCCAGCGTACAGAATGGACCGTTTTAATATGAAGGCAGGTAATTATATGAGGGCACTATACGGCGTGCCCAAGCATGTACCTATATTTCCTCCCACCTCCACTACAGTTTCAATTTGGCATGCAGCTACCACCGCGCTGGGTTGGAAGGTAAAATCACACAAGTTACTCCATTATTGGAATCCTGTCACTTGGGGATGTTGTCAAACTATCCCAGTTTTGATAAATGGGACCTTATTGGTCTCTCTGCAGTCGGAGACATGTGGAGGAAGGGTATGGTGGTTTAATTTGCTGAATTACAAGCCAGATACCAGTTGCTTGAGGGGGAAACATTCCGCTACCTACAAGCGCGTAGCGCACTCACCAAAGCCATACCCAAAGGCTCTGATCTCCCCGTTTCATCACCTTTAGAAGATAGACTCCTAGACGACTACCTGCCGGATAAGGCTATTTCCTTAACTTATCGTAAGATACTCAATAATCTGTCAGAACCACTCGATAAAATTCGCAAGAAATGGGTGGCCGATTTAGGGGACATACCGGATGAGATTGGAGGGAGGCCCTGGCATCTACTAGGGAAGTGTGAAGGCTCCCAATAAGATGGCACCTCCGTCCCCAAAGTAGGTCAACAGCGGGCTCGGGAGAGCCGAGGTAGCCTTGGTGGCTCACCCCACAGGTACAGAAGACGAGCAAGAGCGCTCTTTCAACATAGTGGAGTCTCCCGGTAACATCTGTGACCTCGGCCCCTGAAAGGAAAGGTCAAACGGAAGGTTCAAAGCTGGAAGCCGCATTTGAGTGGCTTTAACCACAGACCTGGGCTAGAATGGATCCTGGCCCGCACAGCTGATTTTCACTGTGTTTAATTTTGGCATGACGGAGACAGTGAGTTTGGAGATCCAGACCCCAAAATAAAACAGTTTGACCATTGGTGTGGCTTGAATTTACCTTCCCCCGCAAGGTCACCACAATCTCAGCACTTAATATAGCCCTTTATAAAGTGACAGTAACCTCGGGAACAGAGTCACTTTTGAAAGTGTATCCTTGCTCTCCATTTTTGGCCATTTTATTTTAATCCATTTGCCCACCTGTACAATTGTTCTTTTGACAGCTTTTGGCACATCCTTCTTACCATTTCTCTCTTTCTCTCTCTTTCCACCCTTCCACCTCGCCTACTAGATCATCAACCTCTTCTCTTTTCTCATTAACCCACACCAGGTCCATCTCACTATTGGGAAGCCTGACCCCTAAACAGCTGAAAGGGACTAACGCCTGTAGAAGAATGTGAGGTGAAACGATATTCCAACACCATATTCCTAAATTCACACTCCCAATTCACTCTACTTACCACAGCTTGTTGTAAACTCTCCTTATGCCCTTTTATAAACCTCTCAACAAGATTACTTTATGGATGGTACGGAGCTACACTTTTCTGTTTTATGCCTCTTGCCATCAAGAGCTCCCCCACCACACTAGAGGTGAACTGCACCCCATTATCTGTGAGTCCACTATTTTGATTTCAGGACAACGCCAGAACATGTCAATGCAGACCAGGACATATCTATCACACGTCTTAATCTTCACAGGACCAAGAATGTCCAACGCTCTATCTGCCCACGGGCCAGATGCTTGTTTTCTCAAGAACATAGGCTCTGTCCTTTACTTCAACATCTCATCACAGGCCACACACTATAAACAATTTCTCACCTCTCTTTCAACCATCAAGTCCTTCGCCGGCCACAAAAAGCCCTCTATGACCCTTTCTTTGGATTTGGCTACCCCATTGTGACTGGCATATGCATTATCCACCAACTTCTTTCTCAAATTATTCAGAGATACCAACTTACTTCCTCGCATCAACAAACCATCAACAACAATCAAGTCGTTCTTCACCAGTCAGGATTCTCACATTCATTCTTACCCCAACAGCCACCAGAAATCATCCTCATTACTTTCTGCAACACTGTCATCCATTAATTGTTTCCTTCACTCTTCTTCCCGTATGATACCATCAGTTATTAAACATTTACCTCCTCTTCAAAAGTGAAGAAATAGAAGAAAATAAATTTGCATTTTTTCTCTATTTCTTTATAAGCAATAGCGGCACCCGTGCTTTAGCTTAAGATGTTAAAAGCTGAAGGGCGGGTGCAGCCATTATAACAAAATTTCATAAATAGAAAGAAAAAAAAACATGCAGCCGCGTTTAGCGCTGCAAGTAACAAAAGAAAGGCGCGACCAGCATTATATCAGCTGAAGCGTGCCGCGCTGGTTACATGAGAAAAAAAAAAGCGTTGCGGGAGAGCGTGTCCTGCCTGCAACGGCAGTCAAGAGAAAGACATTTAACAAAATAGTACTGAGTTACAACACATGTAACGGGGGTGTCCTCATGGGAGATGACAAGAGAAAAGGCGGTACTAGGGAGGGACTACTAAGCCTATTGACCAATGAAATGCCAACATTTACAAAGGACAGTGACAGGAGCCAATACAGCATGTCTCGAAGAGACAGCACAAGTGCTGCCTAGGCAAGACCTGAAAATGTGATGGTGGGCTACCAAGACCCACATTCCACTGTCACAGTCAATGGCAGAAGATCTACGTAATTCCATCTATGGAGGGAAACAAGGTAGGGGGTGCCCACTCTTCCCCCCCCCCCTGCTCTTTGCCCTGACTACAGAGTTGTTTGCTGTGAAAATTAAGAGCAGAATAACGTATACAGGGCATTTCATTCAAGGGCAAAAATCATAGGACCACTCTTTTTGCTGAGGACATGCTCCTCTCACTTATCTCACCAAGAAGTTCACTAACCTATGTACAAAGCCACTTATTAAAGTTTGAAACGGTTTCCGGTTTCAAGATTAACGCCACTAAATCAGAGATCCTGAATTTCCTACTTTCCCAGGCAAAGGTTCTAGCCTTTCAACACTGCACACATTTTAAATGGACAACTAAATATTTGGCAATTTACATCACACCGGACATTTACAATCTCCACAAAGCCAACTACCCGCCACTGCTACAGTCCATAAAGGCAGACCTCATGAGTTGACCTTCTCTATTTCTATTGTGGCTGGATAGGATTAAGACGATAAAAAGGAATATTCTACCCAGAATACAATACCTTTTCCAGGACCTTCCTATCTCAATTCCTCCAGACTATTTGCATCATTAAAAAACGCACTCCTGCATTTTGATGGGAGGAGGTAAGGCCTTGCTAAGCAAGTAAAATACTACACGGTTCACAGGGTGAGAGCGGATTAGCATTCCCAGAGCTGTCCCTATATTATAGAGCCGTACAGCTGAGGGTTCTTCCGGACTAGTCCCTGCACATTTCTGATCAATATTGGCTCCATATGGATAGAGCAACTTCTAGAGGGATGTTTTGGGATCTGACATGCAAACCCAAGTCAATCGACCCCCCTAGATGAGATAGAACAAAATGGCTACTTACCAGTAGGAGTAGTTTTGCATTCTGAAGAGTTTTCTGGATTCATACGCTGTGCATTATTCTGCAACCTAGTGCTTGGGTCCGAAATTGCCTTTTCTCTTAGTTTTTTCGGTGGGTGTTATCGACCACCATTTGGGGGTATGTTCATTCCCTGCGTGACGACAACAGCACCGCGGATGTTCCTGTACCTAATGGCCATCTTCAGATTCTTTTTTCTGGTGTAGAATTTCCAATTGTTTGCTTTTTTGTTTGCTTTCTTCTCCCCAACTGATTGCAATTGCCACCCATTTCTGGGGAGGTGGGTGGGTTGCACACGAATCCAGAAAACTCTTCAGGCTTCAAAACTACTCCTAATGATAAGGAATATGCTACTTACCAGTATGCATCTGTTCTTGGCATGTAGAGCTGCAGATCTATACACTGTGCATAGATCGCCATCTGGTGTTGGGCCCGGATGTTTGCAGTTTGTTTTTCCTCTTAGAAAGTCTTTGGAAGTCACGAGGTCGGGGACTCCTCCTTTGGTTCGTATTGCGCATGGGCTTCGGCTCCATCCTCAGATTGTTTTTCGCCAGCAGGGAAAGATGGAGCGTAGTAATAACAGTAAAGAAACCCATATGTGTTTTATCTAAATAAGCTAGACTGGAACGGATACAGGTAGCCGGGGAGGCGTGAATAGATCTGCAGCTCTACATGCCAAGAACAGATGCATACTGGTAAGTAGCATATTCCGTTCGAGGCATATGAGCTGCAGATTATACACTGTGCATAGACTATATAGTAGTACCCAACCCTAGCGGCGACCACCGGCATCCGTTGCAGTTGTTTGGAACAGTGTTTTTAGTACAGCCTGGCCCACACTAGCTTGTTGCTTGGTTTGCACATCTACACAGTAATGTTTTGTGAAAGTGTGCGGTGTTGACCATGTCGCTACTTTGCAGATGTCATCTAATGGTATGTTCCCTAGAAAAGCCATAGAAGCCCCTATCTTCCTTGTAGAGTGGGCTTTAGGGGGAACAGATAGCGTTCGTTTTGCCTTGTGGTAGCAAATCTGTATGCATTTTACAATCCACCTAGCTATCCATGATTTAGAAATATGTGGTGGAGAGAAAGAGACAAATAGCTGTTTGGTTTTTCTGAAAGGTTGTGTTCTTTGGATGTAGTAAAGTAAGGCCCTTTTAACATCCAGTGTGTGTAAAGCCCTTTCCGCAACGGTTTGAGGTTGTGAGAAAAAGACTGGTAATTGTACCGACTGGTTGAGATGGAAGGGAGAAATGACTTTGGGTAGGAATTTTGGGTTGGTGCGGAGTACAACCTTGTTCTGATGCATTTGGAGAAAAGGTTCCTGTATAGTGAGTGCTTGTATTTCACTAACCCTGCTAACGGAAGTGATGGCCACTAGAAAAGCTGTTTTCCATGTGAGAAATTGCAGCTGACATTTATGTAATGATTCAAAAGGCGGTCCCATTAGCCTTGTGAGAACTATATTCAAGTTCCGGACAGGTGAGGGTGGTACTCAGGGTGGAATTACTCTTTTGAGGCCTTCCATAAACGCTTTGATGGTGTTGCAGCGTTACATGTTTTCATTACATTCGGAAGAAGAGCGTTCCTAGGAGCAGAGCATAGCTGATCCTGCGATGTGAACTCTCTGAGCTGATATTTACGGTATGGGGTTCCCCATTCAAGCCTAGAGACCTTCTATTAGTCTAATAATAATATTAGTGTGTTAGAGAAAGGAAGGTGGCTTAGATCCACTGTCATTTTAGTATGATTACTCCTTTCATTTTCTATGGTATTGTAACTATGCTGATGGTTTTGATTTTAATCGTTTGTCTGCTAATGTTAGCCAAACTGCTGCATCTTAGGACACGAGATTTATAAAATAAACTCTTTAAACTTTTAACAGTGTCTCTGTTTATTCTGTTGTGGACTGGTACGAGAATAATTACGAAAAGGTATTTCTGATTCCCACCATTCCTTAGAAATATACTAAGTCGCTTGTTCTGGGTTGTCTATACATTGGGACCGCCGAGCTAAACCTCGGATAACGAATGGGACACTGATGCTGGTCGGATAAGGGGTTCTGGGTTCTGAGGTGGGTTTTTGGTACACCGCAATTCACTGAGGGCCTGGGTTCCTGCGCATAGTTCTGCGCATATGGATAAATTATCTCCCGGCCATGAGATTCCGTTGCGGACTACGCCCCAACCACAACTGTCGACTGTATCTTTTCACAAATCATACCCGCCAATTGCCAACTCGTCCATAAAGGACTTGGAATACAACAATTTGGTGTGTGTCAGTCTAACTTTAGTCTAACTTTAGAAGCAGACTCAGGCGCAACTTTAAAATAAAAGGAAGCCAGATTTGACACACTAAAATCAGAAAAATAAGTGAATTTTTCCACTAAGGTGGCAGAGCTGCCCATCCTAGGGGCGGGGCAGTGTTCCCATTGTGTATAATTTACAAAATTTCTAAACGTATTTGCTTTGTGTAGGAAATGCGTGCCATAATGTTGATAACAATATTGCTCATCATAATTAGCAGTATCTAAATATAAATCCTCAGCATCAAATGCGGCATAATATTTCAAATCAGAAAACAGTGCCTCTATGGCTTGAACATCCCAATCATCTGAGTGATTGTTCTGCTTAACGCCATCACCCATAGAAACACGAAATACAGTAGGCACATTAATCACTTCAGTGGGGCCATGAATTTGAAATTTAACGGCATCCCAAGCGATCCCATCACGTACAGGCCAGGCAGTAATGTTCACAAAAGTCTGGTCCCTTTTCATGATATGTGATGAGGAGTGGGGGGCCAAAGTTCCATCAATAAGTCGAATTGTAGACCGTTCGTTCAGGTAGTGTCCATTGATGAGTTTAAAAAACACTACCACAAAGCCAATGGACATGAACAAAAAAACACATATAAGCACCAGCCAAATGTAAGTCCAAGGGGGTATTAGAAAATGTCTTTTGAACCAAGCCACAAAAATTGAAACCTTGGACGGGGCAATAGAAGTCATGGAACGAGAATCAAAAGAGTCTTGTGAGAGGGCAACTGTGGTGGATTGTAAAACAGGCAAGGTAACATCCGCAGGATTAGCATACTCAACTTCTTCAAGCACACCACCAGGTCTTTGTGGCAACAAGGGACCAGTAACAGCATGCATCTCGATGGCAACATCAGCAACTGTGTCAGAGGCTCGGGCCACAACAGAATTTCTCAGCATCGAAAGGCAGGAAACCGCCGGAGCCATACTAAGAAGGATCGGCCAATCGTTGTAGTTTGACATTGTCAATCGAAATGTACCTGTTATCCTTTCGACCAGGAAGTGGAGGTAAAATGACTGTTCTAGTACCCTGTACTCCAAGCACTGGAACCGGTGCACGGTAAGAGGGGCCGAACTCCTTCTTGTTCTCCACCTTCTCACGGACCAGATCACCAACTCGAGGTAGCCAGCCGACTACCGGAATCTGAAGTTCAGCATCAGATGAGGAGGGTACGTGTTCCTTCGCTAGACTGTCTCTGGCTTCTTGAAGATTCTGCAAGACAGCACAGTGTTCATCTACGTCAAAGGGTGCGGCTGACGCCGCCATGTCTAGACCATCAAGGTCTGGAACAAACATTCGAACACCATAGAGCATCATGTATGGAGTCCGCCCACCCAGAGACCTTCTAAGGAGATTATTAAGTGCACGTTGCACGTCATATAAGTGGGCTAGCCAGTTCCGGCCAGTACCCAAAACGCTGGCTGTCAAAGATTGCTTTAAGTCACGGTTCATTCGCTCCACCACACTATTACCCTCAGGCCGGTATGGAGACGAAAATTTGACTTGGACCCCCAAATTTCTCATGGCCTCTTTGTACGCCTTAGAGGCGAACGCCGAGCCCTGATCAGAATGAAGGGCACCACATGCAAAACTCCCAACAAAGACACGCAAATCTTTTATGACAGTGCGAGAATCAGCACTCCTTTGTGGCCACACCCACAGAAAACGTGTGCACGAATCAACTGCAACCAAGATGTATTTGTACGCAGTATCAGAGGTAAAAGGACCGCAGTGATCTAAATAATCGCAACTGAATGGTTTATTAGATATATACAACTGAGTTTGTGGTGGGCGCGCCGCAGTTGAAGGTTTAATCTGCTGGCAAATGTCGCAATTAAGAACATAAGCTCTGGCTTGTTTGTACAAACCGCACAACCAGTAACATTGTTGTAGCAGAGATACAGTAGCCGCAACGCCGGCATGCGCGGACGCCATGCCCTCGTGGGCTGCTAATATCAAAGAAGGTCTGCAGTCCGCGTTGGGAATCAATCTGTCACCAACGTCGTTAATCCTCACCTATGGGACTTTATCAGGACTTAAGCAGACCCTCCAGGATATCGCGATTTCGCGGTTTGCCGCGAAATCGGCACTTTTGCAAAAATGCCGCGATTTTTACTAAAGTGCCCGCGAAATCGGCACTTTTGCAAAAATGCCGCGATTTTCGCAAAATCGGCACTTTTGCAAGTGATAATGCCGCGCTATGGTTTAGCAAGAGAAACAGGAAGAATCTTATCTGAGCCTCTTCTCACCATGCATTTAAGAATAAACAGGCTGACAGTAGAAAGGTTGCAAAACTGTATCAGACTCGCTGAGTAAACAAGAGTGACTCCGTGAGCCTGCCTGCCTCTGACGGTTTTGGAAAGTTAGGGATGGGATTAGCAGAATGGAGCTGCTTTTACCTGCATGGAATCTCCAAGAGCAAAGGAGATAGAGCGGCCCCGGGTATATCCCGCTCTCTCCGTCAATGTCCGCGACCGCAGAGCCTGAGAGGCAACAACAGAGGAGAAGAGCAGCCTCTAGAAACTGTCCGGGACAGGAAACCAATGCCTAGTTGAAATGTAAACTCAACGTATGCCATAGAAAATACATACATTTAGCCTGTGAGGTGCGCTGGAGTGAAGTCACCGTAATTAAGCTCCCTGAGGTTAACTGCAGCAGGCCTGCGCTTCAAGACAGAGAGTGAGAGAGGGAGGGAGGAAGGTAGAAAAGAAAGGATCTGAGAGGGAGATAAGAGAGAATACAGAAGAGAGAGAGAAAGAGTATGGATGGATGAAATGGGAGACATTATTCAAGGACATGAAGGGAGACCATTAGTTTTATGGCATTTTTGCAAAGGCTGCTTTTGGTTCTGCAGTCTGGCCCTGGGAGGCTCATGAACACACGCAATATCACATCACATGCAGTGGCATCCCAGGAAGAGGGTGCTGAGCCCCAATAATTTACTGAAACCCCAATAATCATGATACCCCCAATTTTACTCAGGTGGTCAGATTCCATGATTCCTTCCTTGATCTAGCAGTAAGAGACACCATCCTCTACAGACATCAATATTTAATGACTAGAGTACAAATCAGGTAACAACTAAGAACAAAAAATGAATGTGTGTCCTCATGTAACGTAACTGGTGCAATGTAAAGTGCTCTGATACCCGAGGTGATTCGGATATAAAACTCTGCAAAAAAAACCCCAAAAAACTGAGTTCTAGATCATGGAAAAGTTTAAATGGATTGTGATAGAATTCTTTATAAGTGATGCAAGTAAATTCAATACTGGTGCTTCTATGCGGGACCCGGCTGGGGAGCCGTAGTGTGGTTTGTGCTGGTTTGTTATTACGTTTCAGCTGATTAAAGAATCTCAGAACGACAATGTAGAATTGATAATTTGAGTTTCTAAGCTTCTGAACATTTCTGATAAGCTATCATCATTTATTCGCATAGAGACATTGACATGGAATTTGGACAAAGACACCATTTTAACTTAATCCGATCGCAGGATCGTGTCACCTGTAAGTGTGTAGGTTGCTTTCTTTTTGGGCACATGAGGCACGCGGCGGGCCCTGGGGGGCATAATGTTTTTTTTAATCACATATATGTAGCCTTGAAGCAAAACACAGTCTCTACATTGTAAATAAACCAAATATACATAGTTTCATGTTGTTAAATACTTCAAAAAACTAAGATATCTGTGTTTGTTGTAGGAAAAACTGCAAACTAAAATGCCGCAAAATTGCCGCTAAATTTCCATATTTGTGCCGCTAAATTTCCATATTTGTGCCGCTAAATTTGCTAATCCATGCCGCTATATCCTGGGGGGTCTGAGTAAGCGATAATGATAGCGAGCAGGGAAACCTCTCGGTGGCTTCGTTCCCAGCTCCGTAGCAGCAATAGCTGCCAAGATGTCATCATCAATCCTACTTTTGGATCTTGTAACTGCTGCTACTAAATATGTTGCCACTGCTGTTTTTGCTGCCTCGTCAGCTAAGCTGTTGCCGACAGCATGGACACCAACTCGTTGGTGACCAAGAGTGTGAATTACATTCACGAGAGGCAGACGGTCTTTAAGATCTGCCACTCGAACCCAAAGCAGTTTATGCTTAATAGTGCTACCTTTGGAATCACGGTAGTCATTCTGAGACCAAAAGTGTAGATTGTCGATGTAAGATTGAACACAATAAAAGGAGTCACTCACTATAAGAGTAGTGACTCGAGCGCAAGCACCAGAGCACGAAGCTCCGCCAACTGAGAAGTACAATCACCCAATGACTGCGTATGCACGACATCAGACTGGAAATCACCATTTACGAAAGTACCGACTACAATTGCGCAAGCCGCTGAATAGGCCTGCTTTGATCCAGTTGCGGGTTGCGCAGAACCGTCAGTGTATATGACACAATGGTAATCCTCGAGCGGGCGCAAGGACAGAGGAGCCGGATGAACAAATTCATACTGCAAAAACTCCTGAGTCTGAAGTTCCGCGTCAAAGATAAAGGTGACGTCCGGCGAGGTCAAGGAAGTGGCCCATTGTATCCACCTTGGATGCAAAGCTTTAGAATTCGGTACAGTCGCTTTAGTCACCGCCTCAAGGGCAGGATAGGGTGTTACCACCAACATGCGTTTTCCCTGCGACAGCGCTCGTTCTTTCAGAATCGCCATCTGCACTGCTGTCAGAACCTTCTCAACAGCGGAAAAACGTATTTCAGCTGAAGTGTACAAGTGAGATTTGTAAGTAATGGGGACGGTGTCGCCCTCATTGAACGTTAAGTATGTGAAACCAACTGCGCCGGGCACTATTCTTATGACCAGGTTAGTGTGGTTATCATGTGTCAGTAAGTACTTAAAAGCAAGAAGATCAGCTTGCAATAACTGCAATATAGCTGAATGCTCTGGCAGCCAACAAGATTTGGAAAAAGTAGGTTGTACCAAGGCATAAAGCGGCTTGATACGCTGGGCATAATCCGGGATGTAAATTCGACCGAAATTCAGAAAACCCAGCAGGGATTGTAATTTCTTCAGTGAAGTAGGAGCACGGAGGCATGCGCACTTTTCTAGAAAGTGCGGAGCCCATCCTCGACCTTCATTGTTGAGTTCGTACCCCAAGAAAAACACTGTATATTCCGCAATGTGTGACTTCGCAAAGTTGAATTTGTAACCGAAGTCCGCAAACAAAACAATAATGCGATCAACGCGACGGAGATGCGGGTCCAACTCGTCATCTGTGAGATAAATGTCATCTACATAAGAGTACGCATCTGGGTCTATGTCCTCTAAGAGGGAGACCAAGCGAGCGGCAAAGACACCTGGGCTGTTTTTATAGCCCATTGGCAATCTTTTGAATTGTTTTTGTTTGCCACCAGAGGTGAACGCCGTCCACTCACAACTAAGAGAGGACAGGTTATGGCTGTAAAAGCCATTGGAAATGTCAAGTGTGGTTTTAAACCTTTTTCTCACGAGACTATCGACGAGAGCCGAACTATGGGTGTTCTGTACTGCACAGGTCCGGCAATGAGAGTTTAAGTGCCGGTAATCCAAAACTAGGCGGTACAACCCGTCAGGCTTCGTCACAGTGAATAAGAAATTATTCATAGGTGACACACGTTTCGATTACTCCCTGATTTTCCAATTGTTCAAGGATCGACGCGACGTGAGGTCTAGCTTCACGACGCATGGGGTATTGGGGTTGTGGTTGGGGCGTAGTCCGCAACGGTATCTCATGGCCGGGAGATAATTTATCCCAGCCAACCTGATTTTGATATAACGCAGGCGCCTGCACCGGAGCCCATTCCCCGGCGTACTTTTTAGCTAGGACCTTAGGCACAGTGTGTGCAAAGGCTGGGAGGATCACCTCCTCCCCTCTAGGAGCATCCAAAACGAAAGCCGGGGGCCAATCTGCCTCCGCCAATAGAATATCATAGGTAGTGGTCAGATTATCCCAAAACACCCCTTGAATTGTACGTTGTATGTCACCTTCTATTTGAAGGACAATATTATATAGTCTATCAGGGGGAGACACCCGAGTGTCAGCAGTTTCAATATTCACGAATATATCAGTTGCTGTCACCACCAGATAAGGACGCAGTGCTTGTCGCACGAATGTAACTTCCGCCGCGCTGTCTAGCAGCGTTAGCGCCCATGTCAGGTTCTGAAGCTGCGTCCGTACCATCTGAGGCATACCTCGCTGTCAGTGCAGCAACTTTCTTCTTCTGAAACGGGGGTCTTTGACATGCAGGGTCTTCTTGCTTGCCTTTGCCATCAGTCTGTCGGGATTGCTCACGTGCTTGCGGTGCACCCCGACTTTTGCCAGCGCCTCCGTCACCGGACTGTGAAGCCGATGTTTCCTGTGAAGAACGAGGAGAGCGTTGTTCAGAAACCTGAAATCTATCAGGTGACTTAATAGTAGCACGATCGCGCAGCTCATAAGTGCGTTCACTACTTGACTGTACTGGAGAGGCAGGACGAGACCCCTGTTTCTATTGCTGTTTCTCCTGTTTTTTCACCCTCCAACTTTGTTTCGGAAAGTTAGGGCGTTCGTCATTACCAGACGAATTTGCCTTTGTCTGCTGTGAATCAGGATTTTTCACAGTCGGCTTAACACCTAAAGCGCTACGACCAACTTGTTTGTAGGCCATCGCGATAATTTTCGCGAATTCCCTCGGCTTGTCGTCCTCGTTCACTGTTTCTAATTTATTAAGCACTTGGAACTGCATAGCATCTCCTTTGAGGTTACCCAATATCATGGTAGCAACCACATCAAAGACTCCGACAAGCCACATACCCAATTCAACAGCAGCCTCCGCACCATGATTCTCCTGAACACGTTTAATAACGGAGGGCAGTACCGACAGAGACGGAGTGCCAAAGCACTTCGAGTATGTCGCTGCAAAGACCTTACCCCAGTTCTCGCAATCGACTATATCTGGGACTAAGTCTTTCGGCAAAGTAATGGTAAGGATCCTGTGTTTCTCCACAGGAGTCGTATGCGGATCAACCGCTTCTAATTGGTCAAATTTCTCAGCAAGCCAATTAGGGAAATCATCCCTATTTTGGGGTCGCTTGCCGACAACCGAACTAACCATAACCGGACTAATCACCACCGCGTGGTGGTCCGTCTGATGTCCCGCAACAGCAGTAGCGACCGCCTGCACGTTGCGTGACACGTACTGCACTAAAGCCCTATGTACTGAAATAAGGGCAGTGTGAAGTACACGCAACTCAGCCACCGATACCTGTAGATAGCGGGGATGAGGCGTAAATCCGGCAAGTACCGGCCATGTGGCCCCTGCAATCGACAAAGGGCCCATTCTCGCCGGTACAACCGCATGGGGAAGGGCGCCATTAAACCAAATGTTATGCTGCCAGGCAGAAATAGGAATTTCCTGTGTCCTATAAGGCGTATAGTTGGCTGGTAGCTGCGTGGCAGTATAGGTGTGGAACGTATCATCGTCCTAACTCACCGCCGGCAAAGTAACCCAAGAGTAGAACAACTCAAACGGAAACAACGCATCGGCACTAACCACAAAGATCACAGCCATACCATCGTCCAGCACCCCATACTGCGCCAAGTGACGTTTCAAGGGTGCCCGGCTTTGAGCCGGAATATCGACCGCCATTAGGACATAAACAGTAAATCTACAGTATAGTAGTAGCACTAGGGTTCAGATTAAATAACCTTTTTAATGATCAAGCTTGAAGGAACCTATTTAGTCAACACACAGGTAGGTTAAACCGTCACTCCCGCCATCCGGAAACCAGAGTGAGGGTGTCGTGGACTAATACAAGCACTACTAAGGCGTCTCAAATCAATTGACCAAACGTTAGGTACGCCATGTTGCAGGGATTCTGCTTATGCGCAGAACTATGCGCAGGAACCCAGGCCCTCAGTGAATTGCGGTGTACCAAAAACCCACCTCAGAACCCAGAACCCCTTATCCGGCCAGCATCAGTGTCCCATTCGTTATCCGAGGTTTAGCTCGGCGGTCCCAATGTATAGACAACCCAGAACAAGCGACTTAGTATATTTCTCAGGAATGGTTGGAATCAGAAATACCTTTTCGTAATTATTCTCGTACCAGTCCACAACAGAATAAACAGAGACACGGTTAAAAGTTTAAAGAGTTTATTTTATAAACCTCGTGTCCTAAGATGCAGCAGTTTGGCTAACATTAGCAGACAAACGATTAAAATCAAAACCATCAGCATAGTTACAATACCATAGAAAATGAAAGGAGTAATCATACTAAAATGACAGTGGATCTAAGCTACCTTCCTTTCTCTAACACACTAATATTATTATTAGACTAATAGAAGGTTTCTAGGCTTGAATGGAGAACCCCATACCATAAATATCAGCTCAGAGAGTTCACATCGCAGGATCACCTATGCTCTGCTCCTAGGAACGCTCTTCTTCCGAATGTAATGAAAACATGTAACGCTGCAACATTAAAAGCACTCGACTTTCAGGAATTTGCAGCTGCGTGCGTGTTATGGCTAAACTAGTGGGCCGATCAACCTGAAGTCAACAACATGCACCGTCTAGCGACCCAGACTGTTTCTTTACACGGTGTACAGACCAAGGTCGCTGCTCACTGTTTGGAATGGTAACAACAGATAGTTCTCATGTGAAGCAAAGTCGAGTAAGCATTTCTCAATTGAATAACATGTGACTACAGTGTCGTGTGCAAAAGCAGCAAAAGTGGCAAGATGGCATTCTAACATCTAACGTGGTTATGCTAACTTAGCGTTGTACATAGGTAGATAACGATCTTCACTACAATGGCAGGCACCCTGAAAAGCGATAGGTGCTGCCTGTTCTGTAAGTAAGCAGCAATTGCTGCGAGGTGTAACCGAATGGATGTATATGCTAGGTTACACCTTTGTAGATGGAGCAAGTAACATATGATGTGCTGCATGGACACATTTAGAGGGTTGATTGTGTTGTTATGGCAGTAAACAACAAATTTTTTCCACTTTGCAGCATAGCATGCCCTAGTAGTAGGGCGTCTAGCTTCTCTGATAATATTCATGCAATCAGGGGGAAGGTTAAGGTATCCGAATTCTAGGACCTCAGGAGCCAGATCGCAAGGTTGAGCTGAGCTGGGTCCGGGTGCCTGATCTCTCCATGGTTCTGGGTTAGGAGGCATGGTGAGAGGTGTAACTTTTGGTGTGGTACTACCGAGATTTCCAGTAGTGTGGTGTACCACGGTTGTCTGGCCCATGTTGGAGCTACCAGGATGAGCGTGAGGGAATGCTGTTGTAGCTTTCGCACCACTAATGGAATGGAAGGTGTGACCGAAGCCTTTTTGTGTATCGGCGCGGGAGAGGGTATAGTACTCACGACCCTCTGCGCCGGGGTGATGTCCTCCACATCTGAGTCGTCGGCCTCGGAAGCCCTGACGAGGTCGTCGTCCTCTTCTTCGATGTTCTGCTGTCCCGGAGCTTCAACGTCATCCCCGAAGATGTCGACTGGAGCGGAGGTCGAGGAGTGCGCCATGTTGCGTCTGACCCTTCGATCTCGAATAGTCTTTTTCGATCTAGAAGACTTGCTGGCGGGACAGTCTCGAGCCTCGTGTTCAGGGGAGAGGCAGAGGTTGCACACCTCATTTAGATCGGTGTGGGGGAATTTGGACCCACATCGAGGGCACTTCTTGAAGGGAGTTCTTTCCATCAGCCGAGACCGGAGCCAGGATAGGCCCGAAGGCCGCCGTCGACGACCGGAATCGAAGAAGTGTCGAAGAGAAGGTGATTAAGATTATTTATTATCTGAAGAATCTCGATGAGCGAGGATTTTGCGTCGATCGTTGAACTGGAAAAGTTCGGAACCGGAGCGCGAAGTATTACATCCGAGCCCGATGGAGGAAAAAAACAATCTGAGGATGGAGCCGAAGCCCATGCGCAATACGAACCAAAGGAGGAGTCACCGACCTCGTGACTTCCAAAGACTTTCCAAGAGGAAAAATAAACTGCAAACATCCGGGCCCAACACCAGATGGCGATCTATGCACAGTGTATAATCTGCAGCTCATATGCCTCGAACATAACCATTTCGTTTTGCAGCGTGAACCCTTTTCTGGATTCACATGCTGTGGATTAGATTATGTAGTGGTGTCCACTCTCGGGTTGGTTGTGGTGAAATGAGGAAGTACTTGCAAACAGGCTTTGCAGTACTTTGTCCTACTTGTGCTTCTTTTTTCATTTGTATGTCCACACAGTATTGCTTTGCAAATGTGTGAGGGGAGGCGCAAGTTGCTTCAGTGCAGACTCCGTCATGGGGCACGTTTGCTAGGAATGCTATAGTTGCACGTTTTTTCATGGTCGAACCTGCTTTGGGCCGTGGTGTAAGTATCTTTCCTGCTGCTGAGAAGCAGGTTTGTATTATTTTGACTATCCATTGTGCAATTGTTCCTTGTGTGACTGGTGAACCTTCTATTAGTCCTGCGTATGAGACGAACAATTCATTTCCCGGGCAAAACTGTTTCGCTTCTTGTAAGTAGTATATTAATGCCCTCCTACATCCAGGGTGTGTAGGGCTCTCTCAATTTGTGTTTTGTGGTTCCTTGAACAATACTGGTAGTAGAATGCTTTTGTTGACGTGGAAGTTGCTCACTATCTTGGATCAAAACTGTGGGTTTGTCCTGAGAACCACTTTGTCCTTGTGTATTTGCATGTATGGTTCCTGAATTGTTAATGCCTGAAGTTCACTTACTCTACGTAGTGATGTGATGGCAATTAGGAATGCTATTTTACAGTACTAGTTCGTAGATCCACTTTATGCATAGGTTCAAAATGTTTTGTATGAACTGCGACAGTACTCTGTTTAGGCTCTACATAGGCGCCGGTGCTGCTCTTGGGGGTGCAATTCTCTTTGAAACCTCTAGGAATCTTTTGATTAAAAGGTAAGGTGAATAGACAGTTACCTGTTGCACCTCTGGCGTATGCTACCAAGACGTCCAAATGTACCTTAAGTGTTGAATAGTTTATACCGCTGTCCAGCAGGTGGGTGAGGCATGTTAGTACAGTTTCCTGACTTTTTCTTGTTTTCATTGTTTTATTTTCTGTGCACCAGTGGAGATACCTTCTCCATTTTGCTGCATAGTATTGTCTTGTGGGAGGCATCCTTGCCTCTTTTAGTATTTCCATAGTTCTAGTTGGTAGTTGCAGAAGTCCGAATTCTAAATATTTAGGCACCAGGCTGCAAGGTGGAGAGTTGCTGGGTCCGGGAGGTATACCTTCCCCTTCTGCATTTTAAGGAGATCGCTTTCTGGTTTGATCTTGATAATTTGTCCCCTGGATAGTAGGTCTTAGAATAAGATTTGTCCACAGTGGTTGGGCTTTCTCCATGATTTTGTGAAATAGGGGAATTGACAGGTCCTGTCTGATGTCACGCAGGGGACACAACAAGCATTTGCAATGCAATAGGTATCGCATTTCCACGAGTTTAAGCTGTTGGGATTGTAAATGAGTGGCTTTTATTTATGCTTTAAAAACCTAAACATAAATAATAGGCATTGTCATTTACAGTACCAATAGCTCAAAGTCGCGTAAATGCGATGCCTATTGCATTGCAAGTGCTTGTAATATATTCATATTACACAGTGGAAGTTATCTCTGTGTAGATATGATTCAGCTGCACTTTCCATTGAAAAAGCATTCCATGACGGATGTGCTCCTAATTTGGTGCTTGCATAGTGCATGCATTAGGGCCCGACTTGCTACATTTGGGGACGTTCTGTGCAGCAGAAAAATAGTTAAGGTGGTATCAAAATGATTTTTTCCCATGTTAGCTACAAAGGGAAATCATTCCTTTGCAGCCAAACTACATCCGAAACTGCTGAATGGATTTACCCAAACGTTTTCATGAAAGTAGGACTTCACTCAAAGTGTGCTTTTCATGGTTTGGTGTAAACCCATTCTAGGTTTTTTACGAAATTAGCATTGCGGAGGTTTGCTTTTTTCACTTTTATCTAGCACACACTTGGACAATGGGCAATAGAGCACTTTACACTTTACTTCCCTTGCACTTTAGCCAGGCCGAGATAAAGTGACTTGCCCAGAATCACAGGATGTTGAACATGGCCGAGATTCCAGCCCACTTCCCCTTTCCAAAGTCGGCAGCCCTACCCCTAGACCCAGTGCTTTAAATGGGCTGGTACTGTCCAGTATTGAGTACCGGCACCGTTTTATTTTGAGAGTACCTGCACTTCTCAAGAGAGACATAATACTTTTAATTGGAGAGAAGCGGTACTTCTCAGAAACAAGCAGGTACTCTGGTACAGGGTACCTGCACTTCTATTTTTCCATTTAAAACACTGCCTAGGTCTAATCCCCCTTGCAACTGAAAGTATTTGTTAATGTCGCTTTGTTTTCTATTTGATAAATTAGCTTTCTGCACATTTATATTCATGCGTGTAATGATCAGTGCCAGCACTATTCTGTATAGAGTGAGTCAGGGTCACCTACAGACTGAGCCAATGCCTGAACTCTAGGAAAGTAGCTGGGCTGAGAAATGCAGGGTGTCCTGTCAGGAGGCGGGGCCTGGGAGACCCACAACAACTTACTCCTGAAGATGGCGAGGTGGGGGCCTGCCGCTTTCCCCTCTCCTTTGTACTACCAAAAGTGAGATGGGGCGACTTGGGGGGACAAATTTATCGAGGCGAAGAGATAAAATCTTAGTTAAGGATGTTCATTGTTCATATCGCCTTGTAACTGTGAAATTCCGGCGCTGCTCATTTTAAGCATCATTTTGAATTCCCGCAAGACTATGAATGAGTGAATGATAGGTTAGGCCTCTTCTGCAAGCGTTGCCTGCCGCCTCTAAACCATCACTTGCACCTGGCTACCTCTCGGATACACAGAGAACTAGGCTACGTGGGGGGCTGTGAAGAACGGAGCGCACGCTGCACCTCCGATGTCCTGGGCCACGGCCCGCCCGCACCCTTGAGCTCCCACCACTGTCGCTCAACTGTTTCACTGTCCCTTCCAAATGCAGAGGATCCATGAATACAAACATAGCCTGTTTAAGGTTTTTTTTTTTACGCGCTAAGAACTGAAGACGCCATGTGCTTATCTGTGTGCCTTAGAAGGAGCCGAAAGCACAGCCGCCGTCGGCGTTCTGGGTACAGAGCCCGGTTTTAGTACATGCACAGCCCCAGACGGTGGGAGAAACGCTTCTGACGGGCTCCGCCGCATCCCCAGAAGTGAGATTTGAATTATTAAAGCCGCATTTGTTTATTAAATCGAGCCTCAACTGAAGAGATGCTAACGAGATGGCAGGCGGGCAGAGGCAGGATGTGTTCCATCTCGGCGGTAATTGGTGTTTGGCGTAAGCCGGTGAGTGGGGTGAGGCATGCACTACGTGGCCCTGGGCTTTAGTGTGTCCGTGGAAATAATGAAATCACAGCAGCGACTGACCGCTGCGAAGACGCAGCGAAAGCTGAGATGGAGTGCGCGCGAAAGTCAGAGCGCGTTGCCATGAGCGTGCACATCTGGCGAGACCTAAAAAGACTCACTGTGTAACCACCAAAGAAAAAGGATGAGATGGGAGCCCACCCCACGTTTCCCGCAGCAGCCCGAGCTGTTTTGTAAGCCTTCTCCAGGCCGCTATGAGCATGTCCCAGAAGTTAGACAACCTTGCCCGGGACATGGGCGGGGCATGGAGCTCGCGGCTGGAAGTGTCCGGGGCTCCCGTGAGCTGAGGGAGCCCCAGCCCGCGTGTAGGAGAAGTGAGGCAAGCAGTAGAGGAAGTTCGGCGGGAGTCCACCCCGCCTTCGTGAATGCCGCATGGTGAGACCAGAGCAGGATTTCAGGCGGGGCTCCTGTGAGCAAGACGGAGCCCCGCGTGTTGCTGCTGTGACCGGGTGAAGAGGCGAGTCCCCCCTGCCATCGAGGAGACCAGCCATGGAGCAGCGCAGAGTCCCCACAAGAGCCGGTGAGTGGGGTGAGGCATGCTGTACGTGGTAAGCGCGCCGCACCTGGACAGGAGATGTGCATACGTATGGTGCGAGCAGGAGTTGTGATAACGCAGCGAGCCCTACATGTGCACATCTCCTGTCTGTTAAGCTTCGGCACAGACAGTTCATGTGCACACGTACGGCTTGCGGCGTTATTACAACTCCTGCTTGCACCATACAGGTGCACATCCCCTGTCCTGCATGTTAATCTAATGCCGTCGTATGCGTTCACGAACGCGTTCACAACTGCAGTCCTTTGTGCGCGTGCACATGTCCTGTCCCCCTCCCAAAGCAAGTCGACAACAATAGATCTCGCTAGCGACAGCGCTTCGCATTGCATCGCTAGGCGAGACCTAAAAACAAAACTGAAGAAAAAGTACAATTCCGTACCTAACCACTAGATGGCAGAATAATGCACAGCATGTGAATCTAGGCAAGGATTCATGCTGCAAAACAATATCATTACCTACAGCTGAGACATTGGGTGATGCACCACGAAATTACAACAGCAGTCTCTCGGGCCCTCGCCCCTTTGAAAAAGAAATTGAAAATGAAGGTACCGCAAAAGGTTGCATAACAACGCTTTCTCTTAAAGGCCGCAAGCGCATCCTGAGACCAATATGAGGCCTGAGTCCTATTGGCCATGGATGCTTGGGAAACCGCAAGACGACAAACAGTGGTCAGCCATCTGGAGAGATATTGCTAAAAATACACATAGCATACTTGGTAGAAAAGCCCGCTATAAAAAGCATATAACTGGTATTTCTACCTAAATAACCTAACAAAATTCAATGCCCAGAAGCCGGCATTCTGCTGGAGATATTGTGGGCTTTTGGAATATTTCTAAAATACATGGTGCGATTGTCCACTCATTAAACCATTTTGAGAAGAAATCTTAGCAGCTATGACAATGGTCCTTGGATATCCACTCCCAATGCATAAATATAATATCCTACTTAGCTTGTACACCCCATTGATGGAATATCAATCTAAGGTAGATAAAGAACTGATGTGGAACTGCTTGGCTGAGGCAAAGACCTTCATAGGTACCAACTGGAATAAAAATGAATGCCCCCTGACAGAGAATTTGTTCCCGAGAATGTGGAGTATCATGGCAGTAGAATGCCTTTCTAATGGTTTGTAAATACAGCTGTATACTTGAACTTGCATATCTGTACCACTCGTTCTTTTATGATACTGTGACATACGCTATACTTTAATTTTATTAAAAAATAAATAAAAACTTGGTTAAAAAAAAAAGGTCACACAAACCAAATGTAGTTGAACTTGAAACAGGGAAAATAAGCTTTAAACATAAATGTAATCAAGGTACGCTGTAGCTATTGCATACATTTCACCTGTCATTTGCAGGACAATGGACTGGCGTGCACTTCAGGATTATAAAGTTTTGCATTGTTGAAAATGATTAAAACAAAATAAAACATGAACAGCCAGCACGGGCTGGAATCCGGAGGGTCTTTTAGGTGGGGATTCTTCATCGCCGGGCGGCCTGGTGACCTAAAAGGTGGCACCCAACTTGTGGAATAGCCTCCATGTGGCACAAGCTACTCACTGGCATCAATGGGGGTGGCCGAACACAACAAAGGAGGACAGGAGATTGTTTAATAAAAAGAACATAATGTAATAATTATATAATAGTGTATAATTAATGGGCCTGAAGCGTTGATTGATATATTTGCACATAGGAAACTGACCAACCAAAATAATTAGCCAAGTCTTTAAATATAGCAGCTAATTTCCCAAAGAATAATTGTATCGTGCTTAGTGGCATTCAATACTGAGGTCTATTACTGGTGAACTAGAATTCTCTCAGCATTACGCATATTACTTATAAAGAAATGATGTTTAAGGTAACTTACCTATTGCCTGAATCCCTTCATCCGCTGTAGTAAGCAGTTGCAAAATATGCATGTACACATCAAGCCCTTCAGGGTTGTCAGAGCTGCAAACACAAATTACACATTTAAATCACAAAATTAGAGAGAACATCAACACCTTACAACAACTAGTCTAAAGGCCCCGGTCTCGAGTGTGATGTGTACACTTTCTCCGCATGAGACAAGAGCTGTAGACCACAGTGTTGTTGATGATGGATACAGAAGCAACCCCCCCCTAATGAACAGCGCACAAGGTCCGAGCACAGCATGAAGCTGTTCTCTGAACACTGTGCCATTAATATGCTAGTGTGTTGATTCGCAGCACAGTTAATAGCAGTAAAAGACGTGAGTAAAATGACGCACTAACGGCTGCAAGGGGGCTTCACGCCCTAATATTCCAAATTGAGGCCAGGACAGAAGGGGATAAAACCAGGGCACGAGTCGCAGGTAGACGGCGTCCACCCACTATTTTCACAGGGTGAACGCCGTCCAGCCTGCCAAGCATTTGGGACCCACTGAATAATGTGCTTAAGTGAACTCAGCAGTGTCTGTTTTCCATCTGCAACAAGCAACAACGTGCAGGTGGGACGGGACTTTCTTATTTAGGACTCCTGCAGGGCCCATTACAAAGGCCACATTTGAGGGGTCATCAGGCCTCCTTTTGCTCGAGTCTCTTGGCTGGGAGCAGTCAGGAGCCTCACACCTGATGCAAATGAAGCGGAGGGGAAACAAAGGCTCACTCCTTGTTAGCACTTCACACTTACTTAACAGAGGCAGCTTTTCACTTCCTTCAGTCCCTGTTTAGAAGATATGAACTGTAAGAATGTCAGATGTGTTGGTCTTTCTCAGTATTTTCACAAAGCAAATTGCATTTATATAGCGCTTACTTACCCTGAAGAGGTGTTG
The DNA here is from genome assembly GCF_964204655.1 of Triturus cristatus. Taxonomy (NCBI): domain Eukaryota; kingdom Metazoa; phylum Chordata; class Amphibia; order Caudata; family Salamandridae; genus Triturus; species Triturus cristatus. Next base: position 447,436,112 of record NC_140584.1, read on the forward strand.
AAATAATTTAAGTTTCGCTATTTTTTCTTGTATAGCCCTACTCATTCCAAGTCAGGGTGTCAGAGCGCTTTACATCAACACGTGCATATTACATGTACAATACATTATATAAATGTGTAAATCGATGTACAGGAGTGTTAAATAAAACTGGGGGATTGCAAGGTGCAGAAGTCACATATCATCTTCCGTAGCTTACTGTGCTATTATCCCCTCAATGCGCTCCAACGTGCACATGATAGACCTGCTAAACATATATGTGAGGGCTTTAGATCTGATGTCACTTCTTATAATGCCACTTCCTGTAAAGTCGTGGCTTGTGATGCCACTTTCTATGATGTCAATTCCTGTGATGCCATGTGTGATGTCATGCGCCATGATTTCACGCGCTGTGATGTCGCATACCGTGTTGTCGCTTGCATACTGCCTAACTAGGTTAGTCCCCCCACTTCTCTTTTTTAGGACTTGTGCCCTGAATAAAACCAGTGTCTTTGCGCTACAGAGCACTCTGCACCCTCCTCCGTGTGTGGCGCGGGATGCACTAAACACTGAAATGGGATTTGATGCCCCAGTATTTCTAGCTGGGACCAGGAGAAGCGGGGCCAACATTAGTGACTACAGCTATGAAGCACTCTGAGGTTCCATGCGGGGGGGTGCCCGGGCCAAAGCCCCCTCCACGCCCCTGAAAGCCCAGTCTGGGCCCCCACTAACGCGCTCAAGTGTTCGAAAATTGAGCAGGATGCACATTTAAGGCTGCCTCGGAGACCTGGGCTAAGCCACTTTAGAGTACCCTAATATTTTATTTTAATTATTTTAATCCCACAAACAATGTTGGCCATTTGGTCACAGTTTTTGAATTATTTAATCGCTCATGGTGTTTGATTCTTCCAGTTAGTTCTCTTTTTTTTATTGTTTCGATTATAACAATTGTCTAGATATAAGTAAGAAAAGATTTGTAACCATCCATTATGGTCAACTGTAAACTATCACCCCGACAGGCAGTGTGCAGAAAGCAATTGTTAAAGGAAACTCAATCCTAACGTATTCAACCTCAGCTTTGGGGGCTTTAACAGAAGATATAACTTCAGTAGACGAAGAATTAGGATCCGGCGTGTCAGCTTTAGCGATTCCCCCCTCCATTTTGCCATGTGAGTGTCCCAGAACCCACCCCTACTCCCAGTTAGCAACACAGTGTGAGGCCTCAAGTCGGAAACTGACCACCCCAAACTCTGAGGTAGTAACTATAGCACAAATTCATAATGTTGCTACCGATGTTATCGACACCTCGTCTCAACAACAAAAGGAATCAGGATCGAGGGGAGCTCTGGAAAGCAACGGCCAAGCACAACATGACATGTATAATTCAAACCTAGCAGGCGGGATAATGTAAAAACCACTGGCAAAGGGGATATACATGAGAGCTGCTACTCCAGGATTCATTCCTTGCTAGAGCCCTGGTATACTAAAATTAAACACCTAATAACTTCTTCTATTTCACCCATTATATCAAGATTAACAGCAATGGAATCAACACTTTCCTAAACACAAACCGAGAGTTTACCATCACAGAAGGCGGCGAAGGAGCATAAAACTGACCCACAACATAAGACACAGGGTGGGAGGCTCACTATCCCAAGCCTCTAAGCTATGATTGAAAAGTGAAGGAGTAAAAACAGACATGGAGAGAAGATTTGTGGGTGGGGAACTACCAAACTCAGGGCCCAGCATGACGTAGAAAAGGGACTGGGGGAGGGAGAAAGTAATCAGCAAACAGTACTAATGCCCAGGCCCCTTCAGGATAGGAACATCTTTGACCAGCCTAGCTGGTCTGACTCTCCTAAACAAGCTGCTGTTCAGATGGGTGGACAGCAAGCTCAGAGAGCGGATAGTTCCATGAAAAGAGTGCATCTCCTACGGGCCTCTACCCCACTGTGCTGATTTTGTCTAGCTCTCCTACACTTACACAGGATAAGAACAAAACAACACTCCAACTGATGAACAAAGTGGCACATTGGCACTACTCTCAGATCAGGGGAAGGGCTAATTTTGTGGATCACATTATCATGACCCGAAAAAGAGAGTGGGTGGGTAACAGCCCGAAGAAGGGACTGTGTCATCATGAATTTGGACAATCCGGAGGTTATAGGTCAATTTTTGAGGGGTATGCTGCAAGCACCCAGCCCAATGCCAAAATAAAGGTATACCCCCACCTTCCAGAGTTGTCCCGACCAAGACCAGAACGGAGAGAACCAGGAGAGGGATACCCCCCAAGGAGACGGTTACTCCCACTACGTGGTTCAAATCCATAATAGTTTTTTGTATTGAACTGTTTAGAGAATATTGACTGACTCTACAAAAAGTGTGAAGATCAAGAGAATGTCACCACAGAAAGTAAGAGACTACCACACCCTAAGACTATCCAGTCATCGACATCTATGGGTACCTTGAGTAGGAGCATCACAGGTCTAAACAACAACAGAGAGGACAGGGGTGGCTAAGGAATCTGAATCGCTATAATATAATAGCCCTCTAGGAGACATGGGAGAAAACTACCACAGTAATTTGGAAGGTTTTTCCTCCTTTATTTCCCTGGCCCTACTATTTGCTGAGGGCAGAGTCAAAGGAGGCCTGATTACGCTAATATCTTTGTCCTTAAGTAGTAAACTGACACATACCCACAAGCTCTCCTCACCTGTGAGCAGAATCACTTCCGCTCGCAAACACAGCAGAATTACTTGTGCTACATTTTTATAACTCGGTCAATGCTCAAAGCGCTATGGAACAACTAACGGTTGTAAGGTCCTTCTAGGCCGACTGGCAAGAGGGTGCACACACATATATATTCCTGTTGTCCTTCTGGAAGACTTTAATATTCACCCCTGTTTAGAGAGTTGCTGTCTTTCAGCGGATGGGGAACAGAGAAGTGGTGCGAGCCCAGTTCATTATGAACATACATCTCAAGGAGATGTATTGAATTCCCTAGTAGCAGAATTTAATCCCATCAAAGCTGCTAAATTGGGATGGCGCCAAACCTCCCATTATTCCAACATTTACATTTAAATTAACATTTACAGGAAGAGGAGTGAGCTCTATTAATGATTACTTTTTCCATCGCTGCTACCTTAGAGGGACGTGTCATTCTCAGAAGCAGATTGAAGCCCTTATAGAACCATATTTCCATTGAAATTGGGGCTACATTATGGTAGAACTATTACTAAATGTCAATCAACCATCGGCCAAAAGGCCCTTTTGGCTTGTAATCTGGGAATGTGGTTAAAATGGAATAATATCGTCCCTAAAACCTTCTTTTTGAAATTACTTGTAAGGTGGATATTGAGAGGGTATGATGGAGCCTTAGACCCAGAAATAATATTGCAGTCTTCTGGTAATATTTCAATAGAAAGTTTGGACCTGCCTAAATCATAAGAAAAAAGGAATCTGTCAGTGGTTTGATGGCGAATGCTTAAGAGCGCATCACAGACTTATGGCAGCATTGAAAGCTTGACCACCCAACAGAATAGAGGTATCTCTTTGTCGTGTTGAATATGAAATGGCATTGAAAAAGAGAAGGCAATAGTTACAAGGGGACGCATGGGATGAACTCTTTAAAGCTAGCATCCTACAACTACTGACCGGTTTTGGGAAATAGTGAATCTGCCAGTCTCCTCTCCAATAAAGGGAGCTGAATATCATATCCGTTTGCATAGCCTATCTAAAAAACATATGGAGCCGAATAGAATGACAGCGCTAACAGCCATGCACTGGCCCTCTGCTAGGAGGAACCTTATGTATGAGGTTGAGGAGGTGTCCAAGGCATTAAACTACTTTAAATTAAAAAAAAAAATTCCCGGTCAGACAGGTTCCTTCGGACATATAGAGGTACACTTGATTGACTGGGCATTAATCTTGACCAACAGCATGAATTCCGCAACTAGAGGAACTATTACTAAGTCCTGGAGCAATTGGTAATTGTTCCAGTGTTCAATAAAGAGGACCACAGTGACCCTGTTTGCTATCGCCTAATTTCCCTTATTAATTTTGCCGTGAAGGTGGGTTGTAAACTTGGGCAACGGAGAACAAAATTCTCTTAGCCGTATGGGGTTACGCTGGGTCAATACACCCTTGATCAGTGCCTAAAGTAATATCTGCTTGTTCAGAATTCATTCGAGTCAAGGGAGGCCCCCTCCCCCTTGCAATCATGAACCCAACATCGGCCTTCAACAGAGTCAATAGGAGAAAATTGTGGGATATACTGTCCGGTACGGGAGTCAATGGGCAATCTACATCTAGACCTCTCTGCAGTGGTGAGATACAATGCTGAGGGTACCTGTAGGGACTCTTTTGAGATCCATCGTGGAGTTCGGCAAGGTTGTACCTTGGCCCCATTTCTTTTCTCACTGTATATTAACAAACCAGACACGGTTCTGTTTCGGGCCGCTACTGATATTCCAAGAGTGGGGAAGCAGTAAATTCCAAAACTTCAATAAGCGGATGATGTGGTTCTGATCGTGCATACCGCTTTGGGCTTGCAACTCCTATTAAATAGCTTTGAGCAATTTATGAATAGTTGTACCCAAGTACCAATTATTTTTAAAAAATCACATATTATGGTAACAGGCCCGAAGAACACGAAATCAAGAAGGAAGATGTTAAAGGGGGAACTAATCTAAAGTAGAGGCATTTTCCTATCTGTGCATCATCTTTGACAATAAAGGCACTTGGTCACCTGCTCAGGAGTGGCGTGGCGAATTTACTACTATTTGGATATATCATGACCAATTCTTTGCAATCCAATTGTATAGGTTCAAGCTCATTTTGTGATTTTGCAAATACCTATTTTTATATGAAGACTATCTGATTGTTGTATTTTTAACCGAATTTTATCCTTCTTATTGTATCCTTGGATGTTTTCATTGCACAGACCTTTTATAAGGCTATATGGTCGAGTAAAGTATATTTAGAAAATGAAACAAACATACTGTAGCAATATAATGTTGGATATGCAACGCAACAACATGTTTTGAACAAGTCATTTTTACAGTCTGATGTATGACTTTGAAGCACTGGATGAAAAGAAGCTCCAAGTGAAGTAAGGGGGGGGTCTATGTGACAAAGAGAAGATATTACTTATCCTGTAAGCATCTGTTTGTGGCATGTAGTGCTGTATTTTCACATGCTGTGCCTACACATGCCATCTAGTGTTGCGCTCGGACGTGTGCAAGTAGTTTTTCTTCCAAGAAGTCTTTTCAAGTCACAAGGTATAGTGATTCCACCTATAGCTGGTAATGTGGATGGGCACTGGCTCCACTGTTAGATTGTTTTTCCACACAAATGGAGAGGATGTAGATGAAGGATAGAGATACAGAAAAGATGACCATGCGAAAGAAAAGGTTAAGGATGAAAGTTGAAAGTGTCTGCAACACATGAAGACACCCGGGGATAAGGGTGGGTGCATGTGAATGTACAGCACTACATGCCCCAGAACAGATGCTTACAGGGTAAGTAGTGTTTTCTGATTGTGGCATGTGTAGCTACAGATACACATGCTATGCATACACTGAAAAGCAGTCCTCCCAAAACCAGTGGCTAGCTTGGGGATGCTGCAGAGGATTGGAAAAGTGTACGAAGGACAGTTTGCCCAACCATAGTTTGTTGGCAAGCTAATAAATCCACACAGTATTGTTTAGTAAATGTGTGGGGGTGGGGGCCTAGACCATTTAGCTACTCTGCAGATGTCAGCTGTAGGAATATTACCCAAGAAAGCCATAGAAGCTCCCTTTCTGCAGGTTGAGTGAGGTCTGGGAGGGACAGGCATAATAGTTTTCTATGCATTTGAGAAGTTGGCATGCTATACTTGCCTTTGAGAGAGCATAATCTTTGTGTGGTTTGGAGAAAGAGACACATTCTCATGGAATGCCTTTTTTTCTGTCATTGTTATTGTAATACTTTAGCTGTCTTTGAACATCTAATGTGTGAAGAGCTTGTTCTGCCACAGACTCTGGATATGGGAAGAACACTGGGATTTCTATGGTTTAATTGAGGCGAAAGCTTGAGGCCTCGTTAGCGGAATAATTTGGGGTTTGTCCTAAGGCCTGACCTATATTGGTGTACTTGCAAAAAAAGTTCTTGCAGAGTAAAGGTCTGTATCTCACTAACACGATTAAGAGAGGTTATGGCTACAAGGAAAGTCACCTTTCAGGAAAGAAACTGTAAGGGACAAGAGAGTAGTGGTCCAAAAGGAGAGCCCATTAGTCTAGTGAGAACAATATTGAGCTACCAAACAGGAGCGTGTGGCACCCACCGTGGGATAATCTTTGACACCTTCAATAAAGGCTTTAATAACAGGAACACGAAAAAGAGAAATGTATTCTCTGTTTTGGAGGGAAACAGAAACAGCAGCTAATTGAAGTCTGATGGAGGGATAAGCAAGGTCTGACTTTTGCAACCAAGGCACATAAAAACAATGTCTCCGATTGTTTGGACATGATTAATACGTGTTGGGAGACCGTAATGTACAAACCATCTTCACTGGCCACATATCAGGCTCTGCTTGTAGGCCTGGGTACCTCTTTAATGATGGTCATGCACTCTGCAAGTAGATTGAGGTACCCACATTTTAAGACTTCAGTAGCCAAATCACAAGATTGAGCTGTTTGGGGTAGGGGTGACTGAGTGTATCTTGATTTTGGGAGAGAAGATCCAGCCGGTTGGGCAGCTTCTCATGGGGCACTAGAGAGAGGTCCAGAAGTGTCGTGATCGGGGCTGTCTGACCCAGGTCGGGGCTACCAAGATGAGAGTGAGGGATGTTTGGAGAAGCTACAGAACCACACATGGAAGAAGTGGGAGAGGCAGAAAAGCGTAGGCAAATATCGCTGATCAGTTCATCCATTGTGCATTGCCCATGGACTGTGGGAGCCTGGAAGCTAAGTTTTAGCATTTGCATTTTCGGCAGTGGCGATGAGGTCTATGTGAGGGAACCACCAACGGCAAAAGTACAGGAGTAGGACTTAGTGGGTGGAGTTCTCACTTGTGGACTTGTTGATGCATCCTGCTGAGCCGGTCTGCAAAGTTGTTGCTCACTCTAGGTATTACTGTATGAGGAGATGAACTTACAACTGGGGAAGTGCTTCTTTAGATAAGACATGGTGGTCTTGTTTTCCGCCTGGACCAGAATTACCCTATATTAAATGAGATGGAGTAACGTCTTGAAGGCTAGCTAGATTGATGACAACTCCAGGTGGTTGATGTGTAGGGAAGTTAGTTGGGTGGCCACACCCCTTGTAGCTCCTGAAGATGAGCTCCCCAACCTGTGAGAGAGGCGCACGTGGAGATATTCATTTACGGAAGTGGGTCTAGGAAGCGCCGTCCCTGTAACAGTTTGCTGCCACTCCTCCACTGAAGAGAGCGAGGAGTACGACCCCAGATCAACACTAGATCCTCATATTGACCTTACGCTTTTGGTCACTGTGCCGCTTAGGCACACACGCAACGGATGCATGTGTAATCTGGCATGTGGGGCTACTACAAGCAAGAGGTCATCATGCCTAGTAGGCACATGACCGTTCTAACCATTACCTGGTGATCTGGCTGAAAAAGAGGAAACAATGTTTGGAATGCTTGTAGCCTTGCTGGGCTGGGATATACTTTCCCTACATGACAGAGTATGGCTCCAACAAAGGGTTGTACTTGCAGGGTCTGGAGATGGGCGTTGGTGCAAGAGATACACGGTGGCTTGCTGCGCTAGGTGTTGCTGTTCTGTGGTGCTCTTTATCAGCCAGTCATCCAGGTTTGGAAAGACGTGGACACCGCTCTTTCTGAGGTGAGCGGCTACCACTGCAAGACATTTTGTAAATACCCTGGGAACGGTGGTTACTCAGAATGGCAGCCCTTTGAAGTGATATTTCTGACCACTTACCACAAACCAGAGGAACCATCGATGTGCAGGGTATATGGGGACGTGGAAGAAGGTGTCCTTCAGGCCGAGGGCGGTAATGAAGTTGCCTGGCTGTACTAAAAGAATGACATCCCGGAGTGCCATCATGTGGAACTGCTCTGACAGGATGTACTTGTTGAGGGGCCTCAAGGTGAGGACGGGCTTTAGGGACCCGTCCTTCTTGGGAATAGCCCCTAGCAGCGGTGTTGTTGTGGCACGGGCTCTAGGGTCCCCTTTGCTGAGTAGTACATGCATCTCCTTGTGGAGCAGACGGTGACCTGCCTGGGAGAGTTTATGTCTGTGGGAGGGAATGTTTGGTGGCATTTACGCCAGTTCTAGACAGCAACCCTCTACTATGATATTTAGGAACCCACTAGTCCAATGTGATCTCTGCCGAGCCGGACAGAAACCCTTGAAACGTTCGCCCGATAGGTGCTGGATGGTCGGGCCCTTAGCACCTTTTGCTGCACTCTAGACCGTGGAGCAGCTTAAGCTACTACCCCCCCTCAAGGCATCCACATTCTTCCCTAGGCAACAGAAAACACCTTCTTGAGGTTACTGCAGGAGACAAGACAAAGGTAACAACAGAAGGGGCAGAGGAAAAGGGGCAGCCCCAAAGAGGCCGTAGCTTCCAAATGGTGACTTACTTACACTTCACAGAAGGGGTCTGCAGGATGGTTTTGGCTGTGTCCCTGTCCTTCTTAATTTTCTCCTACATCAACTTGAGGGCTGAACAGATGCTTGCTGTCAAAAGGCAAGTTGAGGAAATATTGTTGCACCACTGGTTTAAATCCAGACATGCGCAGCCATGCCTGCCAGTGAAGGACACTGGTGTTGACCATTCAAGCAGCGTTGTCATCTGTGGCGCATCTAATGTTGGTGCTAGAGATGATATTACCTTCCACCACCAACTCCTGACCCCATTTCCTATATTGGTCATTGGTAGGGGAGGTGCTGCAGTAACTCTTGCATCTCATTCGAGTGGGCCCTGTCGTACTGGGAGAGCTGGCCCACTGAATTAACAATACGCCAATGTTTGACAGACTGGAAGGCAATGCATTTGCCAACTGCATCAATCTTTTTACTATCCCGGTCAGGAGGGGACATATGTCCTGTGCCCTGGGAATTAACTTGCTTCCATGGTATGTGTACATCCAGGGAGTCAGGTGGTAGTTGACCCCTGATGTAAGTTAAGTCGGAAGAGGATGCTTTGTATTTGTTTGGCCACATAGGCCTGATGACTCGCACCTTCACCGGTTCCTTATAGATATCATGGGCGGGCCTTAGCATCCCTTTAAGCATAGGCAGATACTGTATAGACCTTTGAGTGGAGGAGAGGGTCCCCATAAGGAAGTCATCCTCCTCATGCTGCTTATTCATCTCCACCTTGTGAATGGGTACTGCCCGTTGCAGAACTTTGTGATACAAGGTGGTGTCGTCTGGGGGCAAAGGCTCGGCCGGATATAGGTCCAAGTCAGTAAGCATTCCCCAAACCTCGCAGCGCTGTGATTCACTCGCTGCTTCCGCCTTGAGTGATCGCTCCCCTCGCTGCTCCTCACAGCGTGGTATCGTATTGCTGCATTGTAACCAAGTTGTGATATCTGCATAGCTCCATTTTTAGTAAGCTTCGTAATTTCATAGCGCTATTATCCCACAGCGCTTACATTGCTTTGATTGCATTGTTGTGTGTGATTTCCCCCGGCGCCCTGCTCTGACCTCCCCTCCATTTTGATCCTGCTGTTGTTGTGTTCCCCTGAGCCCGCCACGCCTCCCAGCTGAGCCGCCCTCGCCCCTCCCCCTCCGCTATCCATATATGACAGTAGTTCCCGCGCGCAGCGTCCACGCGCAGCGTCCGCGCCCAACCCGCGCCGAAGGTGCGCCAAAGGTAAGCCCGTCTACGCCCGTCCGCGCCTGGACCGCGCCCAGCGCCAGACCCCCTGCCCCTCGAGCTGCCCAGCCCTCCCGCATTACCTACGATGCCGCCTCCCTCCTAGCCCTCGACCCCGGTCGCGCCCCCAACTGCGTCCTTGCCGCTCCTGGACACACCCATGGCCCTTTCTCCTGCTACTCCTGCAAATTCAGCGGCACCGACAACATCTCTGCTACGTCCACACCACAGATTCCCGACCCCAACCACCTACAATGCATCCTTCTCAACACCCGATCGGTCCATAGGCATGCCATTGACCTATGGAATCTACTAGACACCATTTCCCCGGACATCGCCTTCCTTACGGAAACATGGATGAATGCTTCCTCCGCACCAGACATCACCATTGCCATCCCTGAAGACTATAAGATCACCCGCAAAGACCGTACCAGCCACACAGGAGGAGGAATCGCCATCGTCCACAAGAAATCTATCCGCATCTCAACCAGCTCTGACGTCAATCTCGCCAACTCCGAACATCTTCACTTCCAGATCCACATCGACCCCAAAACAACACTCAGAGGCACTCTCCTCTACAGACCACCAGGACCCCGCGCAAAATTCAGTGAAGACATCACGGACTTCATCACCCCACACGCGCTCCCCTCCAAAGATTACATCCTTCTGGGAGACCTCAACTTTCACCTTGAAAAGACCAACGACCACAACACCTCCACCCTCGTGGACAACCTCGCCAACCTCGGACTTAAACAACTAGTCACTTCCCCCACCCACATCGCAGGTCACACACTCGACCCCATCTTCACATCCAGCAATCATATCTCCTTCTGCCACACTACGGATCTCCTCTGGACCGACCACAGCTGCGTTCACTTCATCTACAACAAGCCGAAACCCATCATCCACTCCCAACCTACCCTGCAAAGAAACTGGAACAAAATCACCACGGACCAAATCTCCGCATCGCTCCTTCGAAACTCCCCAGCCCTCTCTTCTAACGCCAACGAAGCCGCCGCCAACCTCACCCTATGGTTATCCAACACCGCCGACACCTTAGCTCCACTGAAAAAACGTCAAAGCAAACCTGGCAGCAAGAAAGCCTCATGGTTCAACGATGATCTCAAGAAGTCCAAGAAACTCTGCCGCTCCCTTGAAAAGGCCTGGAAAAAAGACCCAACCACCAGCACCAAGGACGCCTTCAAAAGCGCCACCCGCACCCACCACCAACTGATCCGAAAAGCCAAGAAAACAGCTTTCAAGGATCGACTTGACAACAACGCCCACAACAGCAAGGAACTTTTCAACATCGTCAAGGAATTTTCCAATCCCTCGGCCAACTCCAACGACATCACCCCCTCTCAAACCCTCTGCGACTCCCTAGCCTCTTTTTTCCACAACAAGATTGCAGACATCCACAACAGCTTTGACAACCAACCCGGAAACCAACCCACCCTACCATCTGCTGACCACCTTCCCCCCGTGAACACCCTTAACGCTTGGAACCCAATCTCCACTGAGGACACCATCCGCCTGATGAATTCCATCCACTCAGGATCCCCCACAGACCCATGCCCTCACCACATCTTCAACAAAGCAGACTCCGTCATAGCACCGCACCTCCGAGACGTCATCAACTGCTCCTTCAACTCCGCTACCTTCCCAGAAGACTGGAAACACGCCGAACTCACTGCCCTTCTGAAAAAACCAACAGCGGACCCCACCGAACTCAAAAATTACCGCCCCATCTCGCTTCTTCCATTCCCGGCCAAAGTCATTGAGAAAGCCGTCAACAACCAGCTCGCCGCTTTCCTCGAAGCCAACAAATCCCTCGACTCCTCACAGTCCGGCTTCCGAGCCAAACACAGCACTGAGACCGCCCTCATCGCAGCAACAGACGACATTCGAACTCTACTGGACAACGGAGACACAGTCGCCCTCATCCTCCTCGGCCTCTCTGCAGCATTCGATACAGTCTGCCACAGCACCCTTCTACAACGCCTCAATAACATCGGAATCCAAGGAAAAGCACTTGAATGGATCACCTCGTTCCTCACCGGAAGAACCCAGAGAGTCCGCCTTCCTCCATTCAAGTCCGAGGCCTCTGAAGTCATCTGCGGCGTCCCTCAAGGATCCTCACTCAGTCCCACCCTCTTCAACGTATACATGAGCCCCCTCGCGGCCATCGCACGCCGACACAACCTCAACATCATCTCCTACGCGGACGACACGCAACTAATCCTTTCTCTCACCAATGACCCTAGCACCGCCAAAACTAACCTACACGAAGGAATGAAAGAAGTTGCCGAATGGATGAAACAAAGCCGTCTGAAACTGAACTCAGACAAAACTGAAGTCCTCATCTTAGGTACATCCCCCTCTGCATGGGACGATTCCTGGTGGCCTGAAGCCCTCGGAAAAGCACCCATCCCGACAGACCACGCACGGAACCTAGGCGTCATCCTGGATTCTTCACTCTCAATGAACAGACAAGTCAGCGCCGTATCCTCTTCCTGCTTCAACATTCTTCGCATGCTCAGAAAAACATTTCGCTGGATCCCCCTCGAAACAAGGAAAACAGTTACCCACGCTCTTGTCACGAGCCGACTGGACTACGGAAACACCCTCTACGCGGGTACTACCGCAAAGCTCCAGAAGAAACTCCAACGAATCCAAAACGCATCAGCCAGGCTCATATTAGACATCCCTCGCAACGAACACATCTCTGATCACCTTAAAGACCTCCACTGGCTACCCGTCAATAAGAGGATCACCTTCCGACTGCTTACCCACGCACACAAATCACTCTACGACATCGGACCAGATTGCCTCAACTCTCGACTGTCCTTCTACACCCCCTCCCGCCAACTACGATCTTCCAGCCAAGCCCTCGCCACTATACCTCGCATCAACAAGACCACCATGGGAGGCAGATCCTTTGCATACCTGGCTGCTAAAACATGGAACTCACTCCCCGCCTACCTTCGCCTCACCCAGAACCACCTAGCGTTCAGAAAGCAGCTTAAAATGTGGATATTTGACAAATAACCCTCCTCCCCTTCCTAAGCGCCTTGAAACCCTCTGGGTACGTAGTGCGCTATACAAATTCTATGACTTGACTTGACTTGACTATCAGCAGGGGGCTGCAAGTCTATCAGCCCAACGGTCTTCAAGGGGATTTGTGTCATATGATGGGTCACAGGGAGACTTTGGACTGCTCCTTTCCCCACCCCCACCCAGGAAGGAAGAGAACCCCAAGGTTAAAGTGATAAAGGGCCCACATCCAGCACTGGTGAGGCCAGTCTAGTAGGGAGAGGTACAGGGGGCGTAGTAGTAGTAGTAGTAGTAGGAGGAGGAGGAGGCGGAGGCGGCGCCTGTGGACGAGGCAATGGAGGTGGTGGTGAGGTGCCTTTGTTATGACGGCGTGACTACATAGACGCCGGCTCCTAAGGCAAATTTAAGGCTTCCTCAAAGGTCAATTGGTGCTTAGGAGGAACAGTGTCCTTTGGTCAGTCCGGAGGCTTGGGATATGATCGCCTGATGCAAAGCTGAATGTGTATATGCTGCTGCTTGGCGTCAAGCTCCCCCTGGAGGCACCGAAGTATCAGTTGGTTGAAATCCTCGGAAACGGCGGTTATGGATGCAGGTCTTTTCGGAGCCAAAGATTTCCGATGACCTCCTGGCGCCAAGCTGGATTTCGGCTCCAAAGTCTTCAGGTCCGATGGAGTCCTTGAGGACATCTTTTGGGCCGAGGTGGACGGGCAAAGTTTAGAGGAGGACTTTGCCACCAAATTTTGGGCAGGCATCGGGTCAGACTCTTCTAATTGGTGCCAAGCATGGCATTCTGGCAGTGGCAGACTGGAGACCTGATGACTGGTCTGTGTGCTTGAATCTCTAGCCTCACCAGAGTGTGAGTGCTGTCGAATATTGGTCTGTGGGAGATTGGTACTCACTACCACAGATTTCGACAGCTCCTCTATCTCAGTGCCGGAGGGCTCCAGCTGTTTGTTGCCCTAGGTGTCTCTGTCACCAAAGAGGTTGGGAGAGTTATCCTTTTGACGGTGTGCCATCAAAGCTGAAGCGATATGAAGGGGTCTGCTGTTTTGGAGAGTTTTTGTTCCAGAATTAAAGACACAATGCACAAGGAGTCCCCCTGGTAGTCTGGGGACAAGCCTTGAAGGCCAGTCCTCAGCTATTCTGCACAACACTTCGGGTTGAAATGATATGGAGCTTATTCCATCAAGAGGACATTCTTGTACATCAAGGAAATGATGGGGGCCCTGAGGGTCCGGGCCTTAAACGGGGGGAATCGCAGCATGTATATTTGTAGAGCGCACATTTACCCAGAAGGGTATCTTGACTTTGAATAACAGATGTTTATTGTTACTGAACTCAATGGCACTCATTCTATCGACCTCAGAAGGATGAAAGGCTGAGTGGACCTGCCAGGATTTGAACGTGACACTATGAGGTCAAACACAGGCTCCTACAATGGACACATTAGTATACTAAGCCACCAGAGCTCGCTTAGCCACCAGACACAGATGAGCAGACGAAGAGTAATCGGAAATTTAATTTCTACTAATAAGGAACGTATCCAAATGGGCCAGAAAGAACACCAAGCAACGTCAAACTGGACTCAATGGGATACGTCTTAACCAGACGGCGGAGAAAAAAACAATCCAACAATCCAACAATGGATCAGATGCCCATGCCCAATACCAGCAATAGGTGGAGTCACTATACCTCGTGACTCAAAGCCTTCTTTGAAGTAAAAGGTTGCACAAGTCCAACAGATGGCAGGAGTATGCATAGTATGTGTATCTACTGCTACAGACGCCACAAACACTTGGGTACGCCACTTCCAGATCAGGAACAGAAGTTTGTTTGTAGAGCCTTTAGCTATAGGGAGCAATCACTTCTGAAGTGTTTTTCAAACTGTTTATGGGTAGACTTATCAGAACTGGCTCAGTGGATGCAGAGAGTGATATTTTAGATGAAGAGATTCTGATGTCAAAATGAACCAGTTTGGTAAGTAGTATTAAGAGTAAGCATACAGGCTTAAACAAAATCCTGTATTTTAGGTGACTGAATAGAGCTTTTGAGGGGACGAGTGACAGGGTCTTGACACAGCTGGCAAGGTTTTTAGCCTATAAATTTCAATTTGTGGTAAAATGTGTTTAATGGTAGTGTGAGGATCAAGTATAGATTCCCAATTCAAAGTTTAAAAACATGTGGGCAGTTTAGAAAGAACCATAAGAAATTTGATGACCCAAAAGCACATATATCTCTTCTAAGGGCAAAGTGGATCTATGCCTCAACACCATACAGGTGGAAAATGGAAGATGCCGATGATTGTTAATGGGCAAGTGAAGAAGGGTACATGAATGTGCATCAAGGATCAATGCAGAAGTGGTACGGAAGTAAAAATGGAGTGCCATTTGCTGTGTCTGAGAAATAACACAAGCCAAATGCCGGTTGTTAAAAAAGTTATTCCTGACAGTCAACTGAGAAGGGTACGCAATGTGTTGCGATACAAGGTCTAATGTGACAAGGGGAGTGGAATACCTTCTATCGCCATAGAATGCTTTCTCTGAAGTGCACACTGAGGTATTGGTGTACTTAGTTCATGATTTGAGCAAAGTAGTAAGGCATGACTCTTTCAAGGAGTAACTATGTGATTGTAGAAATTGAGTGGTATTTAGCAAAATTCAGATGCAAGCAGGGGAAGGAAGGGGGGCACCGGCCACTTAAAGTATGTCCATAGCTCTGCATTCTAAGAACACAAAATCTGCATCCAGGGCATCAATGGAAAATACATAGATGGCAATATCACCAGGGTTGAAAGGTTTGAGCTGGGCTAAATAAGTTGGGCAAAGACACGAACCTTCATTATGTGAATCGGAATGAACGGAGAAAAGGGCTAGATTTACCTGGAGTCCGCACAGTTGTCTCATGCTGGTTTATTCTCTGATGGAGCTTATTTAGGGTACAATGAAGTTGCAAACCTTTTTATACTACTGAAATTGTTTCTCAATAATAGAAGATATTTTATCTGTACCAAAAATAAAGAAATATTGTAGTGAGGAATTGCTTTTCTGCTTCTGTTTGCTTTACTGCAGTAACGTTAGTTAACCTCATGAAGCAGGGTCTAGAAGCTTTCTCCATCGAGACAGAGCCTTGGTTACTTTTTGTTGACAAAATTAAGAGCTCAGCCCTAATACACTTTTTGGTTTAATTGCATGCAGGAGAGGGATACATATTTCTTTTTATGACTAGAAGGTCAATAGCTTTGTAGCACAGAAGAAATTCTCCATTACTGTGCAAAAGTGGTGAAATCCTTCCTGTACAGAAATATCCCCTGATCAGCAGTGTATAAAATGAAAACAGATGTGCTGCAAAACATGCCTCTCGCTATACCTCAGAGAGCTTCACACTTGGACAACGAATGCACATCATTGAGCACAAACCAAATGATAAATCTTGCTTCAATAATATGATCAGACTGCCAAGATCTGGAAACTAGAAGGCTGCAGCATATATAATGCTGGCAAGATAGCTTAGTGGGTTGAATACCTGCTTCTGATATCTGCGGGCTGTAAGACTGAATCCTGGCCAGAAAAACTCAGCCTTCCATCGATTCGAGGTCAGTAAATTGAGCACCATTTAAATAACGTAACGTAGAACATATTATTTAAAGTTCTCAGAAATCATAGAATTTGGATTATATAAATAAATAGAAACTACTATTATTATAAGACCCTTTGAACAAGTAGCAAGAGAAGACACAGTTAAGAGGTCAGCTGAGGCTGCTATTAGCCAGTCACAAGGCAAGGACATAAACAACAGAGCAGAAGGGGTTAGTGGTTTTATTCATTATGTTTTTAGAGAGCAAATGTTCAAACTTCACTACCTGTACAATGTACATGGTCAGACACGGACAGTAGATAAACATGAAAAACAGATGTGTGGCTTTGTTGACTGATTTGACAGCTGCAGGCCACGGACTGAAGAGAAATAACCCTAGTATGCTGTAGACTGATGCCTCAGATGGATCACCCTCCAAGACATACTTGGGTGCTGTCTGCATACTGCTAAAATGACATGTCACTGTCGCTTAGGAATAGTACCAGCATGTATTTTGAATAACATTGGTGATGATTCTGAATCAACCCTTAAAGAACTCTGCAAGTCACCACTAAAGAGTCACAAGCTGAGTTTCTCTCCTTGACCACTGGGAAAGATGTTTTAGAAAGAAACTTATTCTATTTCAAGAGCCTGCCATGAAACCACGTTCCCCCATGGTAATGAAAACTCACATTCAAAATAGCAGATAGTTTATCCGCTACACAAAAAAATTACATTTATCGCCACTAAAATACGGGATTTACCTCTCGACATACTTGTGCTTACAATGGGGGAACTCCGAGACTAAACTGCAAGCTTTCTTATCCATATATCTGAGAACACATGTTGCTATTAATGGCTCGTTCTTCTTAGCAACATGCCCCTGACCATTCAGATAAAGGAGTGTTCATTATGGATCAAAAGTATTATTTCCTAAAACTCAAAATATAGTTCTGAAACCTGGCCAGTGATTCTACCGGTGGAAAACCATATGCTCCACTGAACTGGCACATTTCATAACAATTTTAACTACAAAGGCTAGTACTCCGTTCAAAAGAATGTGAAGGTAGGAAATTACATTGTATAGTTAAATATAGAACTTGATTTACCCTATAATAGGCATTGAAAGGTTGCATACACAACATTAAAAATACTAAATACTGTGCATTACCAGGAAAAAGATAAGCTGAGGAGAAACAAGGTTTATACAAACCGCAGTTGTTTGGCTGCCTCCAAAAGGCATGGTACAAGTTCCATAACTGGTGACGGTTCATCTTCAGAGTCACCTGCAGCTTGTTCCTCTTGTGGTCTCAAGCCACGTTGAATCCAATGTACCATCAGCCCTTCATCTAGATCAAAGAG
Organism: Triturus cristatus; assembly: GCF_964204655.1. Classification (NCBI taxonomy): domain Eukaryota; kingdom Metazoa; phylum Chordata; class Amphibia; order Caudata; family Salamandridae; genus Triturus; species Triturus cristatus. The sequence continues at coordinate 447,453,919 of NC_140584.1, forward strand.
CTTATCCACCACCTCACCAACTTTCATGAGCAGGTCAACTGCAGAAACACAAAAAAACAAGTATGGCATAGATTTACAAGCTAAATATTGAAAAACCATATGCGAAAAAACCTCACAATTAGGTCATTTCTTGACAAGTAAATAAAGTAAATCCAGAGAATATGATATGCATGCAGATCATAAAACGATCAACAAAACAACCTATCTACAAACCTCCACCTCAGTTACCTCACAATAAATGCAAGAACCAATGCTGATCGAGGGATGGTGGAGGACAGGAACATATGAGTAAGGTGCATCATAGGTAATCGTGTTAATGCTTGCTCCATTACTAAATCTGTCCAAGTCTCAACCACTATTAACATGTTATGCTAACATAAGAGATAAAGAGCCTGATTATGATGTCATTCAGAGTTGCCGCTAACCGACATCTCTGCGGTTTCGGAACTGACTGACCTTGGGTCGGCGTTCAGAAACTTCAATTATGATGCAAGAGCATATGGTGCAGTTGCAAACTCCCATTTCCCTATACGAGCTTGTGCGGCTGTCAGAAACCAGTCTCAGCACAAGCACACATAGAGAAATGTGAGTTATTGTAAATTCCTGCACTGTGTGGCAGGCACCTATGGGTGCCTGCCACACAGTGCAGGGATTTACAGGCGGTACCATAAATGCCCCCCAGGCCAACAACTGGAGACGGCAAAGGTAGGGTGTCCTGCTAAGAACCCCCAATGTCGCTTTCCAACAGGCTTTCCATGTCGGAAACCCAACATGGAAAGCCGGTCGGAAACCAATATAATAATCCAGACGGCGGCAATGCCGTCCATCAGGAATTATGTGCAGCTTACGACTGGCCGACCGTTTCCTTGAGCCCGTCAGGAGCCAGTTGGTTTAACCGGTCAGTTTAAATTCCACCCACCATCTTCGTAATAGGGTGGTGGGAGATTAAACCTTGGATGTCTGTCAGAAAGCCTCCGACCAGTATCCAGATGAGGCCCAATGTGTTTTACTAGCAGTTGCACAAGCTCAAATGTAAACAGCTGTGAATAACATCCTGAAAATGGAACCCTGATATTAATAAACCTAGCGCATTCTTCAGCTACAAAATGATTTTGTCAACCTTTAACCTAGTACTTTATTTGTTGTGTTATGTCATGAAACTTAGCATGCATGTTTTGCAGTTTTATATAGCTCGAACTCGACCCAAAGGTATTGGACCGCTTTACATGAGCACCAGTTACATTACACAAGGACACAATCATTTTTAATTGTTTTATTTCTTTTTATTGAAAACAGGCTCATCTTTCCACAACATGGTTATAGAACATGGCATTGTTCCATTTACTCTTCCCCATACCTTTGAGACATCCGATTTAGTTGCTTCAGTACTTCAATTATTAATAAAGTGCACTGCTCAGATTATTCTCACCCCTCATCTGATCAACTAGAGTCTATTGTTGACTCACTTGCGGGTGGGGTACATGTATTCCCTCTATATGAATTCCATTTTCCCCATATGCGTTCCCATTTCTTTGGGCACCCCCAATGTATATATGGCGCCCTTTCTGCAACCATTGCTTTGTCCATATCCCCACGCCATTCTCGGTATGTCGGAGCCAATTGCGCCCCCCAGTGTTTAGCTATGTTGCGTTTGGCATGCATGATCCCTAGCGTCGACAAGTCTTGCATTTCATAATTAAGGTCAGTAGGCTCCCATATATTTAAGAGACACCTCTTGGGTTCAGGGGGGACCGTCACTCCACAAACTTGTGTGATTGTGCGCATTAAAGGACACAATCATTTTTGGTAGGCACTGAGAGAATAAAGGATTTTCCCAGCATCACAGGATGATGAGGCAACGTAGAGACTTGAATCTGGTTCCCCAGCTCCAAAGTCACAGCTCTGGTCGTTACGCCACATCATTACACATCAAACCAAATCAGTCCAGTTCCCCAGAGTGAAAATCTGAAACACATTTCTGTCAACTTAAAACGACAGGAAGTGCGCACTGCTACTTGGAAGGATGTAGACATGCAAGATACCTCCTTTGCAGTGCAGTCTTACAAGAGAGTTCCTGTATACTTCATCTGAAAGGTGTAATTATTGCAAGTTGGTAATCACCTGGTGATAAACATTTCTGGGTAATGAATTTGTAGACAAATCCCTCTCAAAACGTAAATGTTCAAATTAATTGTAACCTACCGTTTGTAGAACTTGTCATAATGAAGCAAATATTATCGCACACTGAAGGACGTTTACGAATTCTTTCAACCCATGTATTGGCCACTTCCACCCGAGACAGACAGGTCAGCAGTAATCTGTGGTTGAAATTGTTTTAACATACATTTTAAAAGAGTGCAATTTATTGTACAAATACAACTACAGTTTCTCATGCACTTTCAAACTCCTGGATACACACTGCATTTATGTCATTATCTGCTTGAACGGCTTTAATGGTACCTGAACACCATCCAGAAAATTGGTAGCTATAAAGTCTACCAACTTGTGGTGTCTCCGGTCTCATTTATGGGGGTGGGGGGTATGTTTTCATGAAGACAGAGCTGCTGACTGCTCTGCAAATGGGAGCACCCTTTTGATCAGCTAGTTGATTTGTCAGTGGTATGCTGACCATGTTCTGTCGATGGCTGCCCATGGTGATGCCGGCAGGATTAAACAAACAATGACCTCCGACACTGATGATCGAGAAAAATATAACTTTAAGGGAAACTGCTCTTGCCACGGATGAACCAATGAACTAATAAAGGAGATACCGCTATTGTCCCAGCCATTTGACAGCCATCCCTGGTCATCCTTATCATTTTGCGCAGCTAAGGAGCTCAAAAATTACATTTGTGGACCCCTCCTTGGTGGACAAAGTTTGTGAATAGATTTTATCATGGTCTGGAATTTGAAGAAGCGTAGTTTTGGGTCGAGGTTCGAAAGAATCAAAAAGATAAATGTAGCAAAGTATTTTTGAAGCTTGGGCACGGTAACATTTTTCATATGCTTGGTTTGCTATGGGTCGGTTTTTTTCACATTATGGGATGCTTGTCTGTGAAATCACTTGAGATTTAAAAAGCTGGTCAGTGCCTCGCTTTGGGGTAAATGTCCCCCATCATCTAAAGGTTCTTGCCTACCTGCTCAGATCCTGTTAAGTCTAGCATTGTTTGCAATCATGACACTTCATCTCCATAAATATTCTGTTGATCCTGTGTTGCTTTACATTGTTCTGATTTTATAAACCATGCTGTATTCTTGTTTATAAGTAATTACCATTTAAATTAACCCATGAAAATACTTTGTTGAACTATAGTAAGGTGTGATATAACTAGTGGAATAATGTATGAAAATATAACATCAGATTAAGCTTACAATTCAAGTATTCTTATAATTCTACTCATTTTAATACTTTGTCACCCATTTCTTATACTTTTTGGGAAATAAGAGCTAACAAAATGGATTTGATTATTCTAATCAGAGAATTTGTCATTTATTTTTAAAAGAACCCATCAACAAGCATATAATATTGAAATACTGGATTGGATGTGCCTCTTGTTTTCTGTTGTGTGCTTCAAGATACAAAGAAGCTGCTAACTCTATGAAAAATTGGACAATATTTGCTGCTTGAAAAACAAACCAGTCCCCAGCTGGATAACAGCACAATTCAAGCTGATTTTAGTTTGTTTATTTATTTGCAGGAAAAAAGATTGCAAAGCAATAAAACATTTAATAAAATGCATAATTAAGACAAGCAATTTTAGGAGCCAATTCAAATTCTGAATTCTTTAAAATGGTAACAATAAGACTCGTATCTACAGAATGTAAAAAATGTGTTATCCACAAGACCTTAGCAGCTAATACTGTTATGTATGTAAGTATAGCATTTGTATAGAACGATCCGAGCCATAAGGCAGAGGAGTGCTGTACATGGGCAAGAACACACATAAAGGCAACTAGGAACAGGAAAGGAGCTGGGCTGTGGAAGGTTAATGCATTTGTGATCCAGTGTTCTTTAAAGAGGTGAGCCATCAACTCTCTCCTAAATTAGAGCAGCGATAGGGGAATCCTGATGGTTCTGCGATGCTGTTCCATAACCTGCTATCTTGTTTTTTTTAGTTTTTTTTTACATTACTTTTCTGCAGTCTGATGATGTCCTAGCTGATGGTGAGCTTGTATGCAAGATAAGCACAGGTGCTATTTATGATAGTTTTGTAAATTATGCAGCTGGTTTTGAAGATGGTGGAGGCCGGCAAGGGGAGCCAATGGAATTCCACCAGAAAGGGGGTGATGTCATCATATTTCCTCTGGCCCTAGATGAGACGGGCGGCACTATGTAGGAAACCTTATGTGGTCCCAGTGTAGAGTCTGGGAGGCCATGGAGTAAGGTATTACCACTATCCAGATGCAAGAGTATGACAGCTTGAACAGCAGTCATTTTCTGGAAGAAATGGTTTGACTTTCTAAATAACACACACCTGGTAACAGGCCGTCTTTAGTTTTCTGGCAATGTGATCATTGAAAGTAAGGTAGGTGTCCATGGAGAATCATAGTGACTTTGCGTTAGGTGAAAGTCGAGTCTCTTTAGGTTCATCTCACTGAGATACGTTTTTACTGTGTCTTGTTTATTGTTCTTGGCAAATAACAGGAATTGGTTGGGCTGAGCTTCAGGTAGGCACTATAAATATGGATAATGTGCAAGCATTGTTTGAGAAATTGGATGTTCAAAGCAGAGAGAAGCCTTTCAAGGACAGTTGTGTAACATCGGCGTATTGTCGAATCTTGATATGGTTACCTGTGAGTAGAGCACCAAGCAGCTTTATGTAAAGAGTAAACATGTCAGGGGCCAGTATGAAGCCCTAGCAGACTCCACAGATTATACAGATCTTTTGTGACCTAGAGGTGCTCATATGAACAAACTGGTGTCAGTTGGAAAGGTTGGGTGGGAACCAGTGAAGACACTGCTGGTAAATCCCATTCAAGACTGAAGGGTCCATGTGGGATGGTTGTCACTGTCAAGGACAGCCAAGAGGTCCAGCAATATCAGGAGGAAGGGGTTATTTTTATCTGTGGCCAAGAAGGCATCATCTACGATGTGTAAGGTCTCCGTGCTGCAGCATGATTTGAAGCCTTGAAGACTGGTAGTTGTGCAGGAGATTGTTACCATTTATATATTACTTTGGAGTTGAACATAGACTGTTTTTTCAGTGATCTTGCTGATGAATAGTAGTACGTGAGGGACCCATAGTTGGCAAGTTCATCAGGGTCTAGTGCAGGTTTCTTTAGGTGTGAAAGCATCTGGTCTTTCTTAAGAGCTTCTGGGAAGAGGACTTCACTGAGGGAGGAATTGATAAGTAGGGGTAAGAAAGCATCCCCAGAGAGAGCGTAGATGAAGGACAATGATAAGGTATCATCTTCATAAGGAGTGGCATCATGGGAGTTGCTTATGTCAGGAAGATCTGGGAGAGATGGGTCATTGAAGGATGATCATTCCTGGATTCTACAGGAGGGGCTAGGTGTAAGAATTGAAGTACAGTTGGTGTTGTTGATGTGCTATCAGAAGGCAATTTTTTCACTGAAGAAGAGGGTGATGGCACTGGAATTATATCCACAGAGCAGTTCCTCAAGCTTTTTTAAGAAACTGTTGTTAGGCAGCAATTAGCCCGCCCTTTTTTTCAAAAGAAATGTATTATTTATTGCGTTTTTCAAATAAAACAAAATATAAAACAAAGCATGAATACACAAAACACATTGCATAGCATTACACATTGGCCATGTAGGGTAACTATGTAGCAAAGTGACTATCTCGGTTCAATTAGCCCATCCTTGGGCATCAAATAAAAAATTAAAACATCTATTAATCTCTGTGGCATAGAGGATAATACTTATGTGCCATTGGTTCGATCTCTTAACTTTAACTTTTCTGATGTACTCCGACAACTTGAAGATGTTTCCCTTAGAGGTAAAACAATAACTCCCTCTGGACATGGTTGAATGTTAAATTGAGTAAACAATGCAGGGAGCTATTTCCTTTATTCTTCAATCAAACCTAATTATGTGCAAACAGTTTTAGCAAAAGACACCTTTTAATAGACCTCCTGGAGCCTGGGTTAGGGCAGGTCTTTAATTTTGGATGTGGGTATTAAACCGTATCAGTAGTAAATTAACTTGTACTTAAAGGGTGCTAGAAAGGAATCACCAAGTAAAGCTGGATAAGTCTCTCCTTGCAAGAGCTTAGCCCTAAACATGCCTTTCTTTTTGCCAGAACAAGACGCGCTTTCATAAAAAGAAGCAGATTTAAGGGCACCTTTTATTGTTTGAACAGACAAAACTGCAGCTTTATTCGGGCAGGCAAAGTTGATCCTGGCAATTCAAACAGGCCTGTCTAGGGGTTACTTTGGGTTGCATCAATAAAGTTTGATAGTTTGCCCTTGAAATCTCTGCCTGTAAGCTAAAGGTGGCAATAGCTTGCCTTTAATTGTTGGTACAAGGAGCTCTAATGAAAGGTTTGATATTGCCACTGCTAAGGCTCGAAGTCCAATGTTGAATGAGTGTAGTGAACAAGCCACTTTTGTGGTCTGACACCCTATGATGACCCTCAACCACCACCATTTTGTACTGACTTAAGTGTGTTATGTTACCCTAGCCTTAATGTAGGATGGGTTTGCATATGCCTGCTTCTCTTCTGTCCTGTAATCTTGCTGTCTTTTAGTAGAATAGTCTTGCCAAGAATAGAAGGTATGGGATGTTGAGGTGCAGTGTTGTGGTTGGTGGTGCACACATGTGCTCAATGTTGTATACTGAGGGATAAAGTCTATAGTGTTATTTGGGTTATGTGAATTATGTGTTGAACTATTGCCTTTGACATGGCTTCATGTCATTCTGATTTCTGACTTTACCCTGCTTTATGGCAGTGCTGACTATTGCCTTTGACATGGTTTCATGTCATCCTTGCTTTTCTGATTCCATCTTGCTTTGGGCCTTTGTGTGCATGGCTTAACTAACTCCATTTTCATGCTATTTTCTGTGCCTGCACGAAGCTGCAGAGGTGAGGAGGGCATGTTCTGCTCTTCTCCTGTTTTTCGCACTTTACTGACTAGAGAGAACTGGTTCTTATCAGAGGAATGTACACGGTCTGTCTCGGAGCCATAGCAAAGGCCTGATCAACCGATGCAGTGGCCTTGGAGCAGGCTGGTACGGGCTCTCATGAGAACGAGGGGGTGAGGCTTGCTAGAAGCTTCGTTGTGTTTGAATTTGTATTAAAAAGGGGAGCCTACACTGGCCTGGTGGAAGTTCACGCCGTGGAGCAGACGTGTTGTCACGGAAGAGTGGGGGCTGGTGTCACCTCTGAGCTTTCACCCGGTTCAAGCAATGGACTCCCCTTGAGCGAAGTGGGGTGAAATGATGAAGCAGTAGATGAGGTATCTCTGCTACTAACTGTCTCTTGATTCTTTACTGATTCTTTCCTTTCCTTCTTATTTTCTAATTCTTATATCCATTCATATATATTTATATTCACTGAAAAAACCATAGGTTTCACACATGTTATAGTTAGCGGAAATTTTACTGATAAAAAACCAGTGAAATTCCCCCGTTATAGTTAGTGCAGGCAACTATAACTCACGCGACCGCAATCCTCTGCTGATGCTAATACTGTATTTAGACACTTATTTGCCCATGTCTTCTTCCATACATTTTTAGCTATACATATATTACAAATATTTTTTTTTCATAAAGACACATATGTCATCAGCAGAAGATTGCGGTCGCGTGAGTTATAGTTGCCTGCACTAACTATAACGGGGGAATTTCACTGGTTTTTTATCAGTAAAATTTCCGCTAACTATAACATGTGTGAAACCTATGGTTTTTTCAGTGAATTTGCAAGGTTTTTTAAATGCTAATTCCTAACTATAACGTGTGTGAAACCTATGGTTTTTTCAGTGAATTTGTACGGTTTTTTAAATGCTAAGTTACTTTACGCCATTCGTGGCGTGCGCGCCCACTTAACGCAGTTCGTTCCGTGCGCGCACGGTGCGCTTTGCGCACCGTGCGCGCACAGTAAGCACGCGGTGCTTACTGTGCTTACGGTGCTTATAAGCCATGCACAAATGGTGCCCTTCGGGCACCATTTGCACACGGGGTGGAGAGAGTGTGGATAATTTTTTCTTTGATTATTTTTGTTAAAAATATTGTGGTTTTTCACTATACTGATAAGCACTGCACATTTGGTGGCCTGCGGCCACCAAAAGCACAGGGGGTGGGGAGAGTGTGGATAGTGTCTTTTTTAAAAAAAAATTTAACCGTACGCGTACGGTAAGCGTAATCGGCGAAATTCTCGAAAAAATAAAAATGGCTTTTTTGCCCTTGGGGGGTCTTGGGGGACTCCCTCATCATGGCTATGTGTGTGTGAGCTGTCAAAACAGCTCCTTTACATGTGTATTAGTTTTATTTGACAACCTAACTCTCAGTGCGAGAGAGAAAATGGCGGCCGCCGCTTCCTGGTTTCGGCCGATTCGAATGTTTACTAAGATCTAAGAGCCAATCAGAATCGCGCTCGCGCACGCCACCGTACGCGTACGGTAAGCTTACGGTAAGCGTACCGTAAGCTGGCTCAGATATATATATTGATTTAAAGGCTATTTTCTCAGAATCTACTGAACAGATTTACACCAAACCTACAAAAGGCACTTCCTTGACCTGAGGACTACCTCTCTGCCAAATTTCAAGTAATTCTGTTCAGCCGTTCGGGCTGTAGCCCTGTCTAAAGGTCCTATGGAAAAATGCATGGGAAAAACGCATTTTGGGACCCCCCTTTTATCTCAGCCCCCGCTTGACGAATCCTCCCGAGACTTTCAGGGTAGGAGCGGAGCGTAGCGCCCCACCTATTTTGAGAAATTCGCGAGGATTCGTCGACCGGCGCCAAAGTTATTCAAAATAGAATGTTGCGGATTTCCTATGGAAAAGGGGTCCTAACTATAACTACCTACTGGCGACCGCCAGTAGGTAATATATATATATATATATTTGCTTTGATTGTGTATTTTAATCGGTTATTTGATATGTGAGAGTCTGCCATGATCAATATATATTCGGCCTGCCCGTGATTGAAGTATCGTGTTAATAAATTTATATATTCCATATGTTTGAATTTGTCTTTTCCTTGTAGTAGGGGGGTGTGGACTCTTCTTGGCCAAGTATTCTGTTGTAGAAGGATGGGTGAATTCCCTTCTAGTAGGTAATTGTGTTATAGGAAGTTGGTCTACTCCTGGCAAGTGATGTGCAAAGTATATCTCGCTCTTGAGAAGTGTTGTGTGTGTTACCTTGTTCTAGAGGAGACTCATGTGATATTGTTTTCTTGCCTTGCCTTTGGGGGAGTGTGGAAATTTGTCCACCTTAGGAAGTGCTGTGTATATATTTCATAAGTTTGGAACTGATATTCTCTCCCTGAGAAAGTGACGGTATATACCTTGGTCCAGGGGAGATCTGAGACCTTTCATTACAATGAGTTGGCTTTTAGATTTGAAGATAAAAGATGGTTGAAAAGGCCCCTTTACCCAGTAAATCAGATCCATAGATATTTATAGTGTGCCACCTTCGCAAACGTTTTACTCTTTAGGAGCAATAACCCAGATTTAATAACTTTCTTCCAAAAAGAACACGTTTTTAGGGGATTAATGATCATATAATTGGCTAAGAGAATCATTTAGTGTGTGTGTATACCTTTCCCAGTTCTGTCAATCAATACGATGCCATCAGTCTATTGTAATGAAGAGACTTATTAAGGCCTCTATTTTTTTTTCGGGGTGGGGGGGGTGGGGGGTTAGTGTTCCTAGTGCAATGTACTATCCAAATCAGCAATAAAAATATTAAACAAAAGTAATGTCAATACACACACTTATTTTAAACGCTTTTAGTGGAACTTGTTAGTGAAAGCAATGTCTTTATTCATAGTTTCTTTCTCCCATGCTTTTAATAAAGAAATGAAATAACATCCAACAATTGCTTGGGACCACCCATGGCTATTCATTTAGATCAAAGCAGTCCTCTGTCAGCCCTGTAAAAAGCAGACTTGAGCTTTACAAAATGAATAAAGAAGAACAGCAAATCTTCTAACTTGCTTTGCAGATTTTTTGTAAAATACTTTGGTCAACATCTAACCAGGCAGTCAGCTGACTGAAGAACCTTTTTTTGTCAATCAGATGGAATACTGAACCCTGCTAGGACTCAGAAATGATGCCAGTTTGCATACAGTCAGAAAATAAAGGAGTACGCGTATCACTCCAAAACTGAGTGTCATACTTTAACAACGGATTAGGCCGACAATTTGGATGCTGTGCTCCATCCGTGCTGCCTTTTGTGGATTACCTTTATAATTTGTATTCGATCCACTGCAGCTCACTGCCATAAGTGATGTCCTTCAAATTAACAAAACTGGGCAAGCTGCTGACAAAACAACCTAATACGAGACATCCAGCTTTCTCCTGTGACATTATTTTATTGAGGGGCTACATTTTTTTTTACATATTAGGCCCAAAAGGTCTTTGGGTATTCGAAGTACAGATCTCAGATAAGTCCAGCCAGTCCTTATCTTTGTGCACTTTCGTTCCTGCCAAAGAACTAATTTATGAGATTTTCTAAGGTTTCAGACCTTCTCGCCATTTCAGGTCTCACAGACAGCTTTGGCTGTCTGTTATCGAAAGACTTATTGAGTATAATACCAATTCTTAGAGTGGTCTTCAAGTCAACACACTGCTTATCACTGGTTGGTTTTCTCGCCAATCTCATGTGCTCACTTCTTAATTGATTGTTTTCCTTCCTCTTCTTGTGTTAGTCATTTACCTGGAGTATAGTCAGTTTCCCATTCTTTAGATTGGATGGCTTGTATTCTTCCACAAAAACAAAAAGAACAAATAATGGATGGAATGCATAACAAATCAAACATTTGTCCGCAGTCACAGACCTGGGTTTGAGCCATCGTATTTTTGCTCACCACGCCATCCCAGTTTAGACTTAGCCATGTGCAAATCAGTATTGATCCTGCTCTCCATGGGAACAGTCCAGCCCGAACTGCCAGGCCAGGTACTCCCAGGACCGGAAACAAGAATCCTGGGACCGGTTTCAGGGTATCACCCCCTCATCAGCCAGGCTAGCTTGAATTCAGTAGCACAGTGAGCACAGGACCCACGTCTGGGCATAGTGCTCCCACTTACACCGACGAAAGCAAACAGAACAAAAGATGGATGGAATGCTGAACAAATCAAATATTTACCCCAAGTCACCGATCCGGGTTAAATCCCTCATGCTTTTGCTCACCACGCCACCCCAGTTTAAAGCCCAGACATATGCAAATCGGCCTTGACCCTGCTCCTCATGGGAACAGTCCAGCCCGAACTGCAAGGCCAGCTCATCCCTGAACTGGAAAACAGGCATCCTAAGACCGGTTTCGGGGTATCACCCTCATCAGCCAAGCAAGCTTGAATCCAGTGGCATAGTGAGCACAGATACCATGTCTAGGCATACCCTCCCCACTTATGGCAACTATAGAAAAACAAAAAAATTATTGGCTGAATGCTTTTTATGATTTTGCTATTGTATTCTTCCACAGCCAACAAAAGGAAGCTACCTTTTTCTCTTTCTTTCAGCATTACACAGTTTTGTAATGTTTTCTTGCTCTTTCTCTTACATACTGCTTGTCCCTCGCATCCCTTCTCCATATTGTTGCCCTGTGATTCACCTTTTTAATTGTAAAAGCAATGAAATAATTACAGATGTGGCACTCCAGGAGACTGATTTAGGAGCCATGTTTCTATTCTTTTTAGGTCCTTAAAACCAATTTCACAGCTCACTTGAGAAATGTGGTACTAATCATTTCCATTCTTCATATTTATGTCCTTCAGATATACAAAGAGTTCTGAAGAAGGAAACTGATAATCTAACACTACATTCCTTCCCATAGAAACAGGAGTTTAAACTGCGGTCAATTAAGAAGCGATACGAAAAGGTGTGTTAAGAAAGGATTTCTTCAATCAGTAAGTAGTTCACATGGGCTATATTTGACAGGTGCCTAAGAGGTAAAGTTATTTGTAACATGAGTTTGGACTGATTAGTGTGTGTCAATGTGGTTTACTAACTCATGCTAAAAGAAAGTCTTTAAAATATTAAGTGGGTTTCACAGGTGCCATTATCTAAATGAGCTCAGAAAGAGTGATAACAAGGGAATCTATCAATTTGTCCAGTACATCAGTTGCTGAACTATGATAATTGTATCCTCTATGTGCTGTCCATTTACATTCTCGTTCGGAAATCAAATGAAAACTGATTGAGATTTCTTTCTTTTTTGGTGCAATAGTAAATCAGTCTACATCTTTTCAAATAGGATTGATCATATGCTGCACCACCTACAAAGGTTTTTCTATGCCAATATTCTTTCTTCCTAAAACAAAATGCTTGTTTCAGAAATATGTTTCTAGCTGGCTCTGGTCAACAAAGAAACATCCTTTCTGATAGTAACTCTGTAAAGCTGTTGCAAAATGTTATTTCTTTTCAGAACATAATATTTTGCATAGCAAGGGATGAAGTGATAGGTTTCGCCGAGTTGGACTTCTTTTAATGTACATTTATAAATCTATAATTGTACATTTATCCCACCTGATGATCAATTTTTTATTTACCGCTATTTGATACTTTGTCAAGTAACTTGTTGCCAGACTTGCCCTGGTCACAACCCATAAATGTTAGCGGTCCTTGTAGACTTCTGAGATCACACTTTTTCATGTGCTATGTTCTACTCCAAACTAATTTCTCTGTCATTCATAGTTTCACATTACTTCTTGCAATCACACTTTCTCCTAGCTACATCTGTGACATTCAATAACTCGCTTACATACACCATTAAATCCTCAAAAAGGAAGTCAGGTTGTAACTGAAGGAGCTAAGAAATCAGGAGTCAGACTAAAGAGAAGCAGAGAAACTAGAGAGGCTTAAAGAAGCCCTTTTCATTGCCCTCAGCAAACATCACTAAGCAGCATAACTATAATATCTCCTTCATACAATACACCAGCTCATGTTTTTCTAGAAACAAGGAATCCAAAAATAATATGTTTCCTACAGTATTCATAGAGATAACTTTATTAACCACTTTGAATCTATGAAACCTTTTAAGGACACTAAAGCAGAATATATGAAAAGGAATTCAATTCAAATTAAAAAAAACCCTGAGAGATACATCCAGGGAGGAGCAAATGTTTATCCATAAACAGAACACTTTTACGTAACAAGAATATTATTTTAATACTAGGAAAATGTCATATCATATACAATAATCTGCTTTTCCAATATCGAGTGCAATAATTAGGAACATAATTTACATGAAGAGAATTTAGAAACTTAGAACAGTGCAGTCAGATCGGAATATATTTTTTAGTTGTGAGATCTAAAAAAATGTCAACAATACTACATGCATAGTCTCCGAGCGGGTGTACTCCCGCAGGACCAGCGGACAGCCACTATCGTGGCTATTCCAAAACCTGGCAAGCCGGCATCGGAGTGCAACTCCTATCGCCCTATCTCGGTGCTGAACGCGGAGGCGAAGATCCTCGCGAAACTCTTGGCATCCAGACTAACACCGCATTTGCCGGACATTGTGCACCCAGACCAATCTGGTTTTATGCCCGGCAGGAGCACGGCCCTTAATCTGAGGCGATTACACGGAGTGTTGGCCCGTGTGGGGCAGGTGCGGGAGCCGGCGGTGCTGCTCTCGTTGGATGCGCGAATGGCATTTGACATGGTCGAATGGCCCTTCCTCTTTGCCGTACTGTCGCATTTGGGCTTTGGACCCAAATGTAGTGCCTGGGTCCGGCTCCTATATGCTCACCCAATGGCCCATGTGGCCGTGAACGGCCACATATCTGGAGACTTCCCACTGACGCGTGGCACCCGACGGGGATGCCCCCTGTCGCCCCTGCTCTTCGCTCTGGTGCTGGAGCCCTTGGCGGCTTGGATCCGCTGGGAACACCCAAATTCGGGGACTTAAGTGGACGAATGACTGGGAGGATCGTATCTCCCTCTATGCGGATGACGTGCTGCTCTATCTCTACTCCCCGAGGCGCTCAATCCTCGCACTACTTAATATTGTGACATTTTCGGGCGAGCGTCCGGTTATACTATCAATTGGTCGAAATCGGTGCTTTATGTGCTCCCCGTGGACTGCCCGTTGCAGACGGCGGCGGAATCGTTTAAGTATCTGGGTATCCACATCACGGCAAGCCCCGCGGACTTCCTAAAACTAAATCTGCAGCCCCCACTAGACCGTCTCAGGTGCGATGTGCGTCACTGGGGTACGCTACCGCTCACGTTGCTGGGGAAGGCGGCCCTCTTTAAAATGATGGCCCTGCCCCGATTCGTTTACGTACTGGAAAACACACCGTGTCGCATACCGCCAGACTACTTCCGCGCGATAGCGGCACAGGTGACTACCCTCCTGTGGGTTGGCAGACCGCCGCGCATAGCGCAGTCCAAATTGACTCGCGGCTGGTATGACGGGGGGATAGCGCTTCCCGACATTCAGCTTTATTATTGGGCAGCGCAGCTCAAAGTAATAAACCAGTGGCTTCATGTCCCGCATACGGACCCGGCATTCAAAGCAGATAGGGCCGTACTGGGAGAGCGAGGTGTGTTGGCAGCCCTGTATGATGGTAGACTGACTCCTGCGCTCGTCGGCCCTCTCAGACAGACGGTTGCCATATGGCATGCAGCGCAGGCCAAGGTAGGGTGGCGCGGGGTCCTGACCAAGCTCACACCTCTGTGGGACACCAGGCAACTCGGGAGGCTTAGACACACCAGGGGCTTTGACAAGTGGGACGCTATAGGGATCTCTACGATTGGCGACATGTGGCATGGGAATGACATGATCACATTTGACCGTCTCCAACAACAATATGAACTGGCGCCAGCCGAATGGTTCCGATACACGCAAATTAAACACGCCTTGCTGGCACGGCTAACACCGGGCGTGGCGGTACCAGAGGCATCGCCCTTGGAGGACCGGTTACTAACGGATTATGGGGCATATGCATCAACATTAGCATTTGCGATTCCTTATTAGCGAAAAATAAGGAATCGCTAATAAGGAATAGCAAAAGGCTATGCATGTAGGAATCGCTATTCAAATAGCGATTCCTTAACATTCCTTATTACCGAATCGGTAATACCGAATCGGTAATAAGGAATATCTACCCATTCATTCCTATGGGCTTGGAGGCCCATAGGAATGAATGTAAAGCCATTCTGTATTAGCGATTCGGTATTACCGAATCGCTAATAGCTGGAGCACTTTCAAGGGTGCCAGGGTGTCAAAAGGACACCCTGTTGCACCCCTGAAAATGATATGTGCACATATGTTGCACACACACATGCTCTAAGGGCATGTGTGTGCGCAACATGACACTTTGAAAAATGCACAAAAGTGCATTTTTCAAAGTTTTTGCAAATTACCATGCAGTTCATCTTCATGGTAATTTGCTCCCCTTATTAGCGAAATCGCTAATTTTTTAACTTTGATGCATTGCATTTAAGGAATCTCACTTTGGGATTCCTTAAATGCAATCGCTATTTAAGGAATCGGTATTTAAGGAATCCCTATTTAAAGAATCGCTATTTAAGGATTCCTTAAATACCGATTTCTGCTTTTGGGTTGATGCATTGGGATTGGGTATTTTTTCCTTAATACCGGGAGCTAATAAGGAATCGGTATTTTACCGACTGGATTTTGGCTTGATGCATAAGGCTGTATATGCCGAAAAGGGCCACATCGTTTACATACCGTAAGCTGATTAACAACCTGCCAGACCCAATAGGCCCTCTCCGCGCGAAATGGTCCCGTGATGTGGGGGAATTCGACGATCCGGAATGGCGAGAGGCGCTGGCCTCGCCGCGGGAGGCGGGTATACCGTCGAAGCTCCGGCTGGTGCAGCTTTGCATCTTCCACCGCTCTTATTACACCAGGCACACACTGCATAGCATAGGCAGCGCGACACACCCTTTCTGCCTGCGTGGTTGCGGGGAGGTGGGAGGCTTCTTCCATACCATATGGGAATGCCCCGTGCTTCAGGAGTACTGGCGGGGGGTGATGCACATGCTGTCACAGTCAGGGGGAGTCATGCTGGCGCCGGAGCCCAGGCGCTGCCTGCTGAATATATGGGAACCTAACGACCTCTCGCGCCTGGCGCAGGGCTGGGCCACATTAGGATTAATGATAGCCAAGCGCAACATAGCTCAAAAATGGGGGTCAGGGGAACTGCCGCGCCTCGCTGCTTGGGGCACGGACATGGACGAGGCCATGTTTGCGGAGAGGTCGGCCTTTGTTAGACGGGGCTGTCCTGGTAAATGGAGTAAAGTATGGGGGGCGTGGAACTCCTATAGGGGTGACATCTGTGACCCGCCCTCGGACCCTGAAGGCGATGCCTCAGATTCAGACTAGGGTGGGGGAGCGGGACGGTGGATGTTGAAGATATGCACTGTTGTGGAACTGTTATCTGCAAACTTGTCACATTCAGGGGCTATTGCATTGCTATTCATCATGGAAAACTATGTGTTTGATTGCTGTATTGTGCTGCTGCTAATGGAACAAAAAAATAAAATAAAAACAATACTACATGCACAGTGCAACAGTGAAATTCTAGTATCGGTCTTCAAATATGAGAGATTGCATGTGAATTACGTTGTCTTTGGTTAAAATGCAAGTTCTAAATCAGTCATGCACATAGTTTACTTTAGAGGAATAAAATAGACCAATCTCTAGTCTCGGACTCCCAATGAAATGCTATCCTTTTAAATTGGGGCTTCCTTCCCACAGACGATAGCCTGATATGATGGAAACCAACATAACAGAGGCAACTGAATGTCCCAACGTTTTCTGGCAAATGCAAGACAAAGGTAAGACTTATCTATATTCAAGATGTGCGTGATAGAGTAGCAGTGACATCTGTCACAGGAGACGTTTTAAATAAAGTAGTTCCCAGTTAGCAAATCAATGAAATGATCATTTACCTGTTTGCAAACATTAGAATTGTTATTTCATGCAACAAATCAAATGCTCAAAACGTTTTCACAAATAGCATACCTGCTGGTCTCCAGGAGAGTTGGAGGATCTGAATCACACAAAAGCAGCAATAAGATTTCTCTGCCAAGAAAGAATGGATTAGTTACAGGCTAGAATAGTTGTATTTTAAAAACAGAACCATAATTCAAAATTATACAAATATTTTAATTAGGAGTCTGAGATGAAGGTCATACATAGTTCATTTAGTGCTTTCATTTAGTTATAGCTAGATCTGTGATGCATATATTGAACATAAACATGAAATAGTAAATTAAGTCATACGGACTTGAAACTTTCAACAGTGCAGAAAAAGGACAGACATAAAAGAGCATCAATTAAAATACATCTTACATCAACAGAGCATATAGTTTAAATGGCGAGGTAGCAAAGCTGTTGCTGCATTGAAAATTCTAGCAAATAAAAGGTTGCAATAATTCAGATATAAGCCAGTTTATACAAAAAGTGATGGATAGAAATGTTAAACCAACACTCAATCACTGGAATTTCCTCTGGCTTTGTTTACTTCAGATTGCCTCTGTCATAACAGAAAAGAGTTAACCTCATGCACATCAGTCTTTACCCAAGTTAGCAGTCTAGCGTGAATTGCCCTATCCCATCTGTACAGACAAAGAAGCAACCCCTTCACGTTGCAGCCTTACAGGTCCTCATTGGTGGGGTGAGGCTTGCGTTCCTAGGCAGAGTAAGTGCTTACCACTTATGTTCAAAAAGTGATTGATGGGAATGCTTGAGCTTTTCCTCCGAATAGTATTTATTCTCAACAACCTCTATCTCATATGTGCCTTTTGCAGATGATTATTCACATACAAAAAAGTTTTGACCTCACCATCCCTTTGCCAAAGTAGTCGTCCAGCTCAGACTGAGCTTTATACTTAAAAATCGAACAACCAAGTACAAAACACAAAATTAATCTAGAAATAATGCCTCAAGGAATAGTGTATTTAACAATAGGACCCATTTCATGGCAATCCTGCCCTCCTTCTTGTGTTTAAATCCTGATGATCATATGCAGTTGTAGCTTCATTTTGCTTACTTAAATCAGAAATCTAAAAGAGCCATGATACTGGTAAGGGAGGATATATCGCTTTTGAAAGTACAGAACAGTGTCCGGAGGCTTGCGGTATTAAGAAATTCTCATAAGAAGATGTCAGACGTTTTGAAATTTAGCATTAGTTAGTGAACCTCGTTTCAAGAAAAAACATTACCGGAATGTATTTGTTGTGGTTTAAATCTGCAACTTTGGAACTTAATTTGAAGAAACATACTTGCAGTGGGTTATTTTAGGTTAAATTTGTTGGTTAAGTTATCTTTAAAAACTCATAGGCTTCTTAAAAGTTCGAAGTGTGAAAAACATTGTAGAAGTTGGAACAATCAGTCAGCTTTTACTATTGTTCTTTTTGGCTATGTATAAACTTAATAAAAACTTTTGATTATTACATAATGGGTGTTAAGATTTTCTCATCATGTAATTTGGTAAAACATGATGGGATTACTTAAAACACTGAAGTTAAAAATGTTCAACCAGTCTATTGTTTAGGGGAAAAACGACACATATGCTATTAAAAAGGGTTAAATAGTTATTGAGAATCCCTAAAAAAGTGGAGTGCATGTGTAGAAGACACGAGTACCTTTTTAAATTATGCTTAAACCTTTGAAAGACAAAGTGATTTTGGGGAGTTAGAAATTGTATGTAGGAGGTAAGATCAACATAGAATTGTTATCTCTGACTAGCTTTACATTTTTTTAAAACCTTTAGAAGTAAACGGTTTAATTATTTTAGCTCCCATAAAATACCTCAGAAGTAATAAATGAGCAAGCTACTTATTGTCAGTAAGCCTCCTTCGGGTGGATAGTCTACCTGCAGATTTCTCATGTCCCAGGTGCCATGCAGGATCTGGAAACTTCTGGCAGCATGAAGTCATACATAAGCACAACCCTGCGCACTAATGTCAGTTTTCTCTTTCACACCTTCTGCACCTTCAGACACCTAGCAGTTGACAATTCCAGAAATAAATAGTGTGCAATACCTAACTTGTGATCTTATTAATCACAGGAAGGCCACTCCAAAGAACAAAAAAGTGGCAGTGAGGAATCTGCAGTTAAGCAGAGCACTAACCAGAAAGAGCATTACAGAAGGTAAGTTGTTCTTGTGATACTTACTTCTAGCCACATATTCCTCACCTTTTAAATCAATACCAAACAGTAACAGCAAAAGGGAGGTTGGCTTGATGAGTTGGTTTTATACAAGAAAGTCCTACAGGCCAGAGCAGGAAAATGGCCCTCCCTGTGGACCTGGTAATCAAAGGAATGGCACCTGGTGTGGACGGACTTCCATGAAGCAGCTTGGAAGACGTCCAACACCAGAACACCCATAGAAAATGCCATAATAGCAGTCTTCGCTCTAGTGGAATGAGCCCAAAAGCCTTCAGGATGCTCCTACTTGCCAAGGAAAAACACAGCTTGATAAAAAGGTCAATCCACTATGATAAGGCCTGTGTTTGGAGGGCCTTTCTTTTGTTTGTGCCAGTGAATCCAACAAATAATTGCTTGTCCATCTGGTGCACCTTCGCCCAATCAATGTAGAAAACAGGGGCCCACTTAGGATATAGCCTTTGTCTGTGTAGTCTTTCCTCCTTCTTAGAGGGATGTGGTGGAGAGAAAAAACACAGGGAGCAGGATGGACTGCCCAAATGGAAGGGCAACGCTGCCTGTGGAAGAACTGATGTCATTGCTATAAGAACAAACTTTCACAAAAAGAAGGTGGTATATGATGGAAAGAAAGCACCTGCAGCTCACTGCCACAATGCCCAGAAATAATCACAATAAGGAAAAGTATTTTAAGATGTAATAACCTCAGAGAATAAGTGTGCATTGTCTCAAAAAAGGTGTGCACATCATAAAAGCAAGAACAAATTAGGGTCATACTGTGACATTCAAAAAAGGCAAAGGTAGAAACATATATGTAAGCCATTTCGAACAACACAGCACAACTGAATAAGGAAAGCGGATCAAGCAAACGCAGAAAGGTCAAAAGTGCTGGGAAGTAACGTTAACCCCTAGGCTAGACATAAAATGAACAAAAGGACATCAAACAAAGATCACAGCCACCATCTCTAAGCTCAAATCAAAACCACTCAACTGGTTCAGCTCAATCTCCACATATGGAAGTGTAGTATGCAGATGTTAGGGTGCAGGATGTTGCTGTTACTGGGACAAGGGGTCCTCCAGGAACATTAGTTGGGAGTGGCAGGTATGTGCTCAAATTCAGTAGATTTGACTACCAGACTCCAAGGCACTATCAGGATGAGCTGTGCTCTGTCCCACTTGACCTTCCTCAGGACCAGCGAGATGAGCAGTAGTGGCAGAAACACACAAATAAAGGCTAAAGTCCCTCCAAAGTTGGGAAGCATCTCCTAGGGAACTTCATGCGGAAACTGCAAGGTGAAAAATGTCAGACACTGTGCTGGTTTACCTCGGACAGCCCACTGGGCAGAGACACCCTGTGCCACCTCTGAATGAAGACACAGCTTGTGGTTGGCAAGATGATGCCTAAGGATGTGTCTGCTCTGATGCTCAGAAAGTCAACTAATTGACCGACTGTCGAAGAAATCAAATGAGTCTGTGCTCATTCGTGCCAAAGCTACGCCAGGTCGAGCCACCCTCTTTCATCTGTGATCCCACCGAAGGCGTTTCATGACCAGGAGAAAATGGGTAAGTGTACAGCCACTGGCAACCTATGCTCACAGACCAACAGCGCACTAATAATAGTATTCGCAACAAATGTATTGTGTGGGCTATGAGAGTGCTCAACAGGGAAACTGGAAACATTGGAGGACATGCAGACAATGTCTCCGTTTATGCCCAGCTAGTAGAAGCCGCTGCCTTTTTTTCCTTCTACTAATCACATCCCTCTACCTATTGAGCCAGAGGTTAAGAGGAAGGGGCAGAAATTGACTACCACCTGTGATACGGGTGTTAACACTGAAGGAGGGGAGTTTTGGCCAGGTGCATTAGAAACAGTGCTCACAGAGCGACTGTTTGACAGACTGGCCATTTTAATTAGTGAACTTGACAAGCCACATTAGCGAGGCTGGAACATATTTAGTCATCTCTTAATACGTTGGAGGCTTTAAGGACAATTGCATTAGTTAATGTTGCTGCACCACCAGTAAAAATGTAGTACTGCTCTGGAAGTTAGTGTCTCTCCAATGGCGTCTAATATACCTATTTCATTTGCACTTAATAGTATCGAAAACAATGCCTCACACTTATTTTTTAGCACACTGTTTGGTACTAGAAGGGATCGCTCGCCTACAGTCTCATCTAAAAGCATAATCATGCCCCAGCGGCTACCTACAATAAGCCTTCCCTCAGAGGCTTGCCACTATCTAAGATTATCCTAGCCAATACTCCCTCGCTGGTTGAGCGGTCATCTAAAAATACTATACAATTTAAGAAAAAGGTCTTCCTCTTGCTTACTAAACATCTGGATTTTTGCCCAGCCCTTTTCGATCAAATTGTTTTTGTGAGGCAGAAATTGTGGATTGATCTATCTAAAAAAAAGTGCGCGGTGACACTATTGTCATTAACTTTAAAAGCACCCACATATTCAGTTGCTTGCTTTCTCCTGTTTGCAATCTCAATGGCACAACTTGCAATATCTTGGTATTGCTACTTGGATTTATTACAAACCTGATCTTTCTCATCCCAAAGTGCCTTTGATCTTTAATTGTCCATCGGTTTCCATGCCTGATAGTGTCATTCCACTGCAGAGCCGGTTTCTACCACTGCAAGATGCCACAGATGTTGACTAACAACTTCGGCCTACCAATCAAAATAGCTCCAGCGCAGCAGTTGGCCCAAATTCTAAGACATCCCACCTCATCAATGGAGGCTTTTCCTCCCCTAGTTTTGATTCATCAAGGGTGGTGAGTTGGAACGTTGCAGGATTCACTGCTAGGGTTGAGTATAGAGTTTGGTCTTCTTTCATAGAGACTTATGGTATTATGTTGCTGCAGGAGATCTGGGAGGTGTCTGAGATCTCGCGCAATGGATACAGTTGCTACTCTACTGCAGCTCACCATCCAGCTCAGGGAAAGCAAAAGGAAGGCTATCAATTTGGCTCAAGTTATCATTACATTTTAAGGTTACTCCAGTCCCTGTAGATAGCAACGTGTTACAGGCATTGGTTGTTAAATGTGGCAAAAATGTTAAATTATGTTTAATTCATTTTCACAATGGTGAGTTTTCTTACTCCTCTGATGCCAACTACAGGAGGCGGTTTGAAGCAGTACATAGGTTAACAAGTTGCACAGGGAGAGCTTCATAATACTAATGTCATTTTATGCAGGACTTCAATGTTGTTTTAAATGTACATATATTAGATCAAGACAATAGGAATGATAGAGTCTTACATTACACTCTTTCATACACTAATCTTAGAGGGACACAGCTTGTGAATTTTATCTTGTAGAGAGACTTTATAAATATCCACAAACTATATTCTACCCAAAGCCCTGTTGTTCCTACCTTTTATGGTTGTGGATGCTCAACCATTATTGATTAGATTTGTCTAGATCCCTCACTAGCTCAGTCTCAAACTGCAAAACTGCTAACGTATTTCAGAGACCACAACCGTCTCACTCTGTTCACTAATCTTCCTTTATGACAGTCTGTTCTTTATCCTAGCTCTAGTACCCACATGTGCACTAAAGATAGCAATATGCGCTTGGTATGGAAATTACCTAGCCCTCCAAACCTCTCTAAAAATTGATAAAAAATAATTTTGCAGCTTTTGCAACCGGTCTGACACCAGAAGGGGAGAGTGGTGCAGTGATTGTGTCTTTTATTGAGATTTGTGTAATGGTAAGAAAACTGCTTACAAAGCCTGTCTCAAGCCCTGACACCCAAAACCCCAAATGATTTGTTTTGGCTTGCTCCTTGGCCAACCTTAAAGCACAGAAAGAATGAAACCAGGGCCTGGAACATTGAGGCCATAATGGAAGTCAATACGTTGAAAAATTCAAAATTATTCTTTCTTAAGTTTAGCCAGTTAAGAAATAGCAACAGCAATATGACATCACTGGTTTGCTCATTTTTCAAAAGTTTTGTGTCTTGGCTTCAGTGAGGTCCAAATGCAAACCATTTAGTTGCTGGAGATTTAAGTACCAGTCTACAGATAGACCTGGATGAAGTAATGACAGCCTTTCAGGATTGTCCCTCTAATAAAGCCCCTAGGCCGGATGGAGTCTTGATCAACCTACTAAAGTGTAATAATGATATGTGGGCAGATTTGCTGGTCAATATTTATAAATGATTGAAAGAAATGGAATTAGCACACATCAATTATAAATCTCATTAAAGTTCATTAGAACATCAAGTATCTATGATGATTGGTAGAAAAAGCAGGTCCAGATTTTTCTTTTAGTCGTAAAGGTTTTTATTTATTGATGAATATATTCAATTGTTAAAATCCAATATTCACAGAATTCATTTAGCCAGCGTGTTTCGTCTCAGGAGAGACTTCTTCAGGGCTAAAAGCTCTCTATTTCCACCTCTTTCATTTACCGTAACATGATCGATGGCATGAAATTCAATGATCTTATTTTCCGGATGTTCATTGTGAATATGGTTCGTAATTGGATATTTAAGGTCACCATTTAAGTCACATTTACAATGTACTTAGAAAGAATTGGCACCTGCTTGGGTCTGATTTCATCCCAAAGGGTGCCATTTCCAAGAAACCGAAGGTGGTCTATAGGAGGGGCCTACTTTAAGAGACACACTACGTCCCAGCTATGTCAAAACCAATACACTGATGAACACTTGGTTGCTAGATAAACCGAAAGGTTTCTATACATGTGGTTGTTGCTGTGTGCGTAAATTTGAAAAGAATAAGATCACCAGGTTTACCTATAACAGTTCTAAGGAATACATCATTGGCCACTTCATTAACTGTAACACGACCTTCACTATACACACAATCATATGTTCCTGTGGCAAGACATATATTGGTAGAAGTATCCGCAGCCTAAAAATTCGCATCCAGGAACATGTTAGGGCTATAAAAAATGGTGACCTTCAATATCCAATTGCGAACCATATTCACAATGAACATCCGGAAAATAAGATCATTGAATTTCATCCCATCGAACATGTTACGGTCAATGAAAGAGGTGGAAATAGAGAGCTAATATTAAGACAACTTGAGGCCAAGTGGATCTGTCGCCTTCGCAGTGTTAAATTTGGGCTTAATTATAATAATGAATTTCATTATTTTTTGTAATTAACAAAATCTCAATTTAGCTCTCATTGCCTTTGAATTGACCTTGCCGATGAAATCTATTACTGTTTGTGTGTTGTGACAGCAAAAAGATCTATGGTGTATGGTGAACTTGTATCAACACTCGTTCCGTATTCAATTTATGGACAATTTTGCAACCAGAAAAGAAGCCCTTATTTTTAATGCCCGAATATTTATTGTTGTGCTATCAGTTTTTTCACAAGCAATAGAGAGATGTGTGTATCTGGACATGTGAATACACTACTTTGAAGGCTGCGCAAACGTAATATTCTTTAAGCATCGATAATTGTTGATTTCCAACTCATACAGGCATTGTTGAAGGTGTACATACACAATTTATTGTTTTTAAACATTCCCATCCTGTGTTAATATGGCCGCTATTCTCACCATTCGCTACTTTAAGGCAAGCCTGACAATATGGCAGCTAATTCTTTGGAGTTAGTTCTCTTTGAGTACGCAGATCTTATCCAACATGGCCGCCGTGGTTATTCAAACATTTTTCAACCTGTACCAATATGGCCGCCATGAGTACCATTCACTATTCTAACGTAAGCCAACCAATATGGCAGCCAATCTCTTTAAATTAGTCAGTTTTTTAATACGCTGCACGTAACCAATATGGCGCCCGTAGGTTAAATTTGTTATCTTTACCACACTGTGCTCATATAGCATATAATTCTCGTTTAGCAGGTCAGCGTAGATCTTAATCAACATGGCCACCGTGGTTTTTTAAACATTTTTCATTCTCCACCAATCTGGACAATTTGGCCACTATGAGTACCATTCGCTATCCCAACGCGGATGTAATAATATGGCATGCCAATCTCTTGAAGCTAGTGAGTATACTGCTCTTAACCAACATGGCTGCCGTAGTCCATGTTCATTATTTTCACCATACTTTGTTAATATGGCGGATAACTTTCGCTGAGCAGGTCCGCTTTTAGTTTCGAATAGCACAGGTGTTACAACTTACATGGCTATAAAAACGGGCGCTATTCGAGTGCTCGGCTTACAAACTTTGAGCAGGGGTGCTATTTTCAATTGTTGCTGGCCACCCTGCCTACAAATGGTATCTTTGACTAAATTGAGGCTCTGATAACAATTTATCCTTTTTAATTTAGTTTATTTTAAAATTGCTGAATTGAATTGTGGGTCTTTATATTGCAGCTATCGTCTGTATTATTTTCATCGCACTAAGGTACTACTTTATTTGTAGTCTATATTAAAGTTTTATTGGATAGGCGGTCATAATTTGCTCTTCGCTTCTCTGTTACAAGGCGTGTCTCGATCAAACAGGGACTTCGCTTATGTGCTTTGGCCATTATAATCAAGCGGGCTTGCTTTTGAGACAAACATTGCTAGTTACCAATGGCGCTTTCACCTATTTGTCGAGTACCTATTTGTTTCTCTTTTTTCTGCTTGTCAATGTCCCGCAGGCTTTACGATTGGTTCAATAATAAGGAGTAGTTTCTTTTCTGTAACTCCAGTTCTGTAGTAGGGGTATCTCTGTGTATAGTCATAATCTAGTGAATAGAATGGCAAGCCCATCCCCACACAACAAAAGCGGTGGAGAACACACAAGACACTACCACTACTGTGCGAACAAATTTCGCAGCGAAGCCTGCCCAACCTGAGCATCTGCCCTGGCATCCGTGTCCAGACAGAAATGCGCAGCAAAGTTATGGACCGACTTCCAAGTGGCCGCCTTTCAGATTTCCGCAATCGGAACATTACGCAGCAAAGCCGTCGTGGCAGCTTTGCCCCTGGTGGAATGAGCCTTAGGTTTACCCCCTAAGGTCTTATTAGCCTTTTGATAACACAATTGTATGCAGGACACAATCCACCGAGAAATGGACTGTTTAGAGGTCGCAAGACCAGTCCTGACTGAGCCATAATTAACAAACAATTGGTCAGACCTACGAATATCCTTGGTCTTATCCAGATAAAATTTCAACACCCTCCGAACATCCAGGGAATGGAGAGACCTTTCCGCTGGCGAAGAGGGATTCTGAAAGAACGTAGGTAAAGTTATGGTCTGGTTGACATGAAAATCAGAGATAACCTTAGGAAGAAATTTAGGGTGAGTACGCATCACAACCTTAGCAGCATGAAATACAGTATAAGGTTCTTGACAACATAATGCCTGAAGTTCACTCACCCTGCGGGCCGATGTAATGGCCACTAGGAACGCCGCCTTCCAGGATAGGTGCTGCAACGAAGCCTTGTGAATGGGTTCAAAAGGCTCCCTCATCAGTCTGGACAGCACCACATTCAAGTCCCAGGAAGGCGAGGGAAGTCTGACGGGAGGAAACACTTTCTTCAAGCCTTCCAAAAAATCCTTGACCACAGGGATCTGAAAGAAGGAAGTCTGTGAAGGGCATTTCCTGTAAGCAGTCAAAGCAGCCAGATGAACCTTAATGGAATGGAAATTAAGGCCAGACTGCGCCAGATGTAAAAGGTATGGAAGGATGACATCTTCCTTACATGTTGTCGGATCAAAGTTCTTGGACTTACACCAGATACAGAACCTCTTCCACTTGTAAGCATAGGATGTCCTAGTGGAAGGTCGCTTAGACTCCTTCAGTATGTCCATACAATCGTCTGGTAGATTCAGATGGCCATATTGCACTATTTCAGGAGCCATGCCGCCAAACTCAAAGACGAGAGGTTGGGGTGCACCATCCGCCCCCCGAACTTCGTGAGAAGGTCCGGCCTGCACGGCAACCGCATGTGAGGAAGGAGAGACCGGTGAAGAAGGTCCGTGAACCACCACTGCCTGGGCCACTCCGGGGCGATCAGGATCATCCGCGCCCTGGACTGGGACAACTTGATGAGCACCGCCGGAATCAGGGGTATGGGTGGAAAAGCGTACAGAAAGCTGTTCGACCAATCGATCCATAGCGCATTCCCCAGCGTCCCCCGCTGGTAGTACCTGGATGCGAAGTCTCGGCATTTGCTGTTTTCGGCGGTGGCGAACAGATCTATGTCTGGAGTCCCCCACCTTGCGAAGACTTCTCCTAGTACTTCGTCGTTTATGACCCATTCGTGGTTTTCCTGAATCAGCCTGCTCAAGGCGTCCACCTGAGCATTCTGCACTCCTGGCAGATGCGTGACCGTAATCGTCAGTCCTCTGGCCAGCAGCCAGCGCCAGATCGCCTGCGCCTCCTGCGACAGAGTGCGCGATCTCGACCCCCCCTGCTTGTTGAGATAATACATTGTGGTTGTATTGTCCGTCTGTATCAGCAGCGAGTTGGTCTGGAAGGACGGAAGGAAGGCCTTCAGTGCCAGGAAGACAGATCTGAGTTCCAGGAAATTGATGTGGTACGTCGATTCCAAAGCAGACCACTTTCCCTGAATCTGCAAGTCCCCGGAATGCGCTCCCCAGCCCTGGAGAGACGCATCCGTCACGACACTCGTCGTGGGAATGTCCTTGTGGAAGGGAACCCCCTTGAGGAGGTTTTCCGCCGAACAACACCACTTCAGAGACTGAAGAGCATGCAGCGACAGACGTATCTTGTCGTCCCAAGAGCCTGTCCTCTGATCCCACTGATCCTCCAAACACTCCTGCAGTGGTCTCATGTGTAACCGAGCGTGAGGCGTGAGGAAGATACAGGAGGCCATCGATCCCAGTAGAGAAGACACCTTCCTCACTGTCGTCGATGGAGCAGTCCTGAGGTCCTGAGCCTTCCGAAGGAGTGATAACCGTCTCTCCTCCGAAGGAGACACGCTTGCTGACCGCGTATCGATGGAGGCCCCTAGGTACTGTATGCACTGGACCGGAGTCGTGACCGACTTGGACATGTTGACGTGTAACCCCAGCTTGTGCAAGAGCTCGCACGTCCATCGGAAGTGTTCTTGCGCTTCCGCGAAGGATGATGCCTTGATCAGCCAATCGTCCAGATACGGGTAGACAAACACCTTGTTCCTCCGCAGGTGTGCCGCCACCACCGCCATGCACTTCGAAAAGGTCCTGGGCGCAGATTTTAGCCCGAATGGCAGTACTGTGTATTGATAGTGATTGGCGCCGACTTGGAATCGCAGGAACTTCCTGTGCTTCCTCGCTATGGGCACATGGAAGTACGCATCCTGTAGATCTATGGCACAGAGCCAGTCTCCCCGTTGCAGCTGAGGGTAAATCTGGTGCAACGAAAGCATGCGGAACTTCTCTCTGCGAATCCATTTGTTTGCCTGCCGCAAATCCAGAATGGGCCTGAACTCGTTCTTGTCCTTCTTGCGAACGAGGAAGAACCGAGAGTACAGACCTCTTCCCCTTTGAGACAGAGGTACCTCTTCTACCGCCTTTTTTCTCAACAAGATGTCTGCCTCCGCCTGGAGCTCTCTCAGCTGGAATCGAGAGCTGACCGGCGGAATCGCTGGAGGCGGGCTGATAAACCGAAGACTGTATCCATTGCAAACAATATTCAGCACCCACTTGTACTGAGTAATTTTTCTCCACTCTGCCGGAAAAAATTGAATGCTTCCCCCCACTGGAGTGGGTAACGGTTGAGGGGGAAGTAACCGCTCAGGGCCGAGACCCGGCCGGGCCCTTGGTTGTGGTAGTAGCCTGCTGGCCTCCTCTACCCCTCTGGCGCTTCTGGAAGGGCTTGCGGAACTGCTGCTGTTGTGGCTGCTGCTGTCCCGAGCCCTGCCCACGCCCTCTGCCCGACGACCCGAACCTCCTTTGGAACGGGCGCTTCTTTTTCTCGGCCTTCTCCAACCCGACGGCCGTCAGGGTTTCCGCCTCAGCCTTCATGCGGGCCATCTCATCGTCCGCATGCTTCCCGAACAGGGTTTCCCCCGAGAAGGGCAGGTTGGCCACTCTTTGCTGCGCCTCTGGCTTGAGGGACGTCAGGCGCAACCACGAATGGCGCCGCTGGTGGACGCCATGACAGTAGGCGTGGGCGGCCAATAAAGATACGTCCGCCGCTGCGCTGATCGTTTGGTTCGACACCAGCATGCCTTCGCGCACCGTCTCCAAGAAGTCCTCCTTCTTGTCCCGAGGCAGGAGGTCTGCATATTGCTGCAGGGACTCCCACAGGGCCCGGTCGTAACGGCCCAACAAAGCCCCTGCACTCGCCGCCTTCATGGTGGTGGCGGCGGTACCACACACCTTCCTGCCCGCAGAATCCAGCCAGCGGCTTTCTTTGTCGGGTGGAACCGTGGAGGACGGGGCGGTCGCATGTTGTTTTCTTGCCGCCGTCACGATCACCAAATCCGGCTTCGGGTCCACTCTCAAAAATGACGGATCCGACTCCGGGGCCCTGTACTTTTTCATGAGCCTGGAAGGAGCGGCCTTCGTCGTCGCGGGAGTGAGGAACAGCTCCAAGGCGGGTTCCACCAGTCCTGGTACAAGAGGCAGTAGGGGGCGAGACAGGTGTTTTTTATGAAGCGTCTCGAATATCACGGACGTCGTGGGTGTTGGAACCGTCACCGTGATACCCAACTTTGCAGCCCCTCGCAACAGCACCTCTTGGAACGAGACCAAGTCGTCCACCGGAGACACCCTCGTCCCCGGGGAGTCCGACAGCGTCGGGGAAAGGTCTCTGTCCGAGGAGCGCGTGCGCGACCTGGACCTATACCTCCTACGGCGTCGTCTTGAGTCCGACGAGGACCGTCCACGGCTCCGTGATCTTCTCCTCCTGTGCGAGCGGGAGCGCGACCTCTTCGGCTTCGGCCTGTCCGCCGGTCTCGCTGGTCCAGGCGACCGTGGGCGTCGTGGCTTCGGGGTCCCCTGCGGCGGAGTCGGGTACCGTGGAAGGGAAACCGACTGCGGGGGAACCGGCGGCGGTCCCGCAGGGGTGCGTGGCAGCGACAGAGGCTGGGGCGGCGGAGGCAGCGTCCGCGGCCGAGGTGGCGGTGGTGGAGGTGGCGGTGGTGGAGGAGTTTGTGGAGGTGGTGGTGGAGGTGGTGGTGGAGGTGGTGGAGGCGGAGGCGGCGGAGGCGGGAGAGGAGGCGGCGACGGAGGCATCCGAGGAGGCGTATACACCACCGAGTACACCGATCCCGGTGACTCTCTCTTCCTCGACGTCGATCTTCTCCTCGACGTCGATCTTCTCCTCGACGTCGATCGTCGCCTCGACGGCGACCTGCGCCTCGACGGCGACCTGTGCCTCGACGGCGACCTGTGCCTCGACGGCGACCTGTGCCCCGACGGCGACCTGTGCCTCGACGGCGACCTGTGCCTCGACGGCGACCTGTGCCTCGACGGCGACCTGTGCCTCGACGGCGACCTGTGCCTCGACGCCGATCTTCTCCTCGGCGTCGATCTTCGCCTCGACGGCGACCTGTGCCTCGACGGCGACCTTCGCCTCGACGGCGACCTTCGCCTCGACGGCGACCTCAAGCGTCTCGACGTCGATCTCCTTCTCCTCTTCATCGACGGCGAGCTGCGATCCCTCGACGGCGAATGCTGACGCCGGGCCCCATCTCGACGACGACCGCTGGACGGAGCCGACGACGGCGTCGTCACCGACGACGCCGATGTAGTCGACGGCGGCCTATGCAGGTCCCTCGACGGCGATCGTCGACGCCGCTTCTCCCCAGAGCCCTGGGGGGACGGCGAACAGACGGTGGTCATCCTCCTCGACGTCGCCGTCGACGCCCTCGACGTCGACGGGGAGTGGGAGCGCTTACTGGTCTTCCTGCCCCTGGGGAGCCCCCCAGAGGCCTCAGTATGGGCCAAATCAGCCCCTCCAGACCCACCTGGTGCCTTCAGTCTTCGTTCCTCCAGAACTTGAAGCCTGATTTTCATTCTGTCCCTCAGGGTCCTGGCTGAGAACGAGTGGCAGATGGTACAGCTTTCAGGCACGTGGGACTGGGGAAGGCAACCAATGCACACCTCGTGTGGATCAGTTTTAGCCTTCTTTCGACCACATTCCGGGCACTTGACGAACAAGCCAGGCATGTTGACAGTACCAGCTACTAAACACAAGAAAAAGTGACAAAAATTGCCAAAATCTCAATTAAACCCTTGAAAAGGGGAGAGCTCAATGCTCCAGGGTCCTGCTAGCAGGAGCCGGAAAAAAGAACTGAAAGTAAATGGGACCTGCTGGGCATTCTGGGATACTGGGGAAAGTTCTGGAAAACTGGAAAGTTTTCTTAAAGGCACAGTATCCTGTTCCAAGCCACATAATGGCAGCCTATGGGGCTTGTCTGTCCACTCCTTCCTCTCTATCATTCCAGAGGCTTTTGCTGGTAGAGGCAGGGTTTTTTCCTATGTGGAGAAAAACTAGACAGGCAGTGCTGTTTGTGGATGTTGGTGGAATTCTAGTTGAAGTACTGGACAGTGTAGCCTGTGGGTATAGGCTGCATTATCTGTCTTTAAATTAAATTCTCTCTTAAAGGTGTATGCAGGTCTGCATGATTTGTCACCTTTTAGAGATTATTTTTTATTGCTCCGGGGTCCACGCACATGGGCGGGACTATTCACTAGATTATGACTATACACAGAGATCCCCTACTACAGAAAGTGTAGTTTCAAATATCTTATACAGCACGTCTTGACTAAGTTAATGACTATGGCAATAATACTTAAATATGTTTTATTGGCCAATTTGATTTTCCGGTCAGTTTTCTTTTTCTTTATTATGATTGTTTTGATAATAAAGTGTGGTTGCCATGATTAACGCTGATGGCACGATAAGCTCATATATATTTTTGCTCCAACATGAAACCTTGTGTTTTTCAGATGAGATAACGTAAAGAGTCCTAACTCTTAGGCAATGGTAATGAAGTGTCTCACAAATAATGAGACACAATGAGTCAATGGTTAAGATATGATGGGGTTGCCGCAAAATGTTTTGCAACAAATTGGTGATTTTGCCCATTATGTTTCTGTGGTGTGTGAGTTTACTTGACTCGTTTATCATTCATTCAATTTGTACATCAACATTGAAAAAATGAAATTTTTGTGGGGTTCCTATTTGTACATTAATTAATCTGTATAGACCGAGGACTAATAGCAAAACAAATCAAATTTTTATAATCACTCTAAAAGCTAAGTTACGTGATATGTTTCACAACTGGTTTCTTTCTGCAGATGACTATCCTGACATTATATTTATTTGTGTCCTAAAGTTATCTTTGCTAATGGAATACGAACAAACAACGTATATGTAATTCTGAGGTATGTCACGAACATAGGATCTATATATTATAATGGATTTCATAGTGTAATAAGCACAAGAAAGCAAATTGAACTCATAAATGTATGAAACGTTTCTTTAAGGAACTGTGAACACAATGGTATACAATGAATATTTCCACCTTCCTCTCAGATGAGTTATATAGCCATACAAGGCTTGAATACAAATGATCTGTTGTTTTATTAATTTGTTATGCTCATGCTATCCAAAAAGTTTTATAATATCCAGACTAGATAACTCGGCAATTTTTCGGTTGTATTTGAGATAGTAAATGATGTTAAGTCTTTTTGTATATATGTACAGATTTTAAATGGTGTGTATATATGTTTTCTTTTAGCCCTGAAGAAGTCTCTCCTGAGACACAACGCGTTGGCTAAATGAATTCTGTGAATATTGGATTTTAACAATTGAATATATTTATCAATAAAGAAAAAGCTTTACAACTATAAGAAAAATCTGGACCTGCTTTTTCTACCAATCATCATAGATATTTGGCGTTCTAATGAACTTTAATGAGATTTATAATTGATGTGTGCTAATTCCAATTTTTGTCATCTTAAGTATCTGTCAGTACGGTGGCAGTAAGCACCTTGGCATTGTGGAGCTGTGTCTAAATCTCACAACTTCTAATCAGCAAATATGTTGTCACCAGGCACTGCCTACTACTGTACCTGGCCTTGATGGACCCGTCTAGTGCTTTTGATCAC
Source organism: Triturus cristatus (assembly GCF_964204655.1). Taxonomy (NCBI): domain Eukaryota; kingdom Metazoa; phylum Chordata; class Amphibia; order Caudata; family Salamandridae; genus Triturus; species Triturus cristatus. The sequence goes on from NC_140584.1 coordinate 447,487,189, forward strand.
GTTAACAGGTCCAAGTTATGGTCCATATTAATTAATAAAGGTATGGTCAATTGTTTTGTCTTCTTTTCATCTGAACCCAATTGCTAAGGTTAGATTTGGAGCGAATGGTGAATGTACATATCATTTCGTCCTCAAAAGAAGGGTTTGTCAGGGATGTATTTGAGCGCTGAGTTTATTTATGCTTTATATTAATGATCTGAGACACCACCTGATCACTTGCGGACAGGATGTAACACAGATCGGCAACCTACAGATTCCAACACTACTTTATGCCAAGGATGCAGTGTTGTTGGTGTGTACACCTAAAAGCCTGTCGCACTTATTGCAGGGTTTCGCAGACTTCATGAGACACTTAGAAATGGCTAACAATTAGACATGTTCCAATATCATGGCATGTGACCCAAAGAGACAGTATATATTAATTCCAATAGGCTACCTCAAGTGACCAGTTTTACAGATCTGGAGTTCCCTTTGACTCATCAGGCCTCTGACATTCCAATTTATATACCAGGCTTCTTAAATAAATGTACTCAATCAATTGGTGATCTTTTCAATTTGATTCCTATGTTGGGTGGTAAGCCGATAGCATCTTTCTTGAAACTGATAACATACACAATATGTCTCTGTTGCCACCTACAGCACATAATATTTGAGTTTATGCCAACATAGATGCTGTTCAAATTGAAGAAAACAGTTTTTGTTGCAGACTTTTATCCCAACCCCCATGCTGCCCTCATTTTGTATGTAATGAAGAACTTGAGATCACCTATATTGAAGACTTTTCATAAAACGTTCACCCTTGATGCTCTGGCTGACTATATAGAACATACCTTTGTTATTCTTTACGCAGCTGATGATTAAGGATAGCCTTAGCAGTGATCTGGGGTTATACATTCAATTGTTTTCTTACATCAAATCCTGTTTTGCTCAATTGGGTAGGCCATCCCTTTTTACTAACTCCAACAAGTCCGACAAATCCTGACTGAAGCAAACCTTTTTCTTTGGCAGGCATTTTAAAAGAGATATAAGGGAAACTGATAAGCCTACAAACGAGCAGAATATTCTCCTACAGACTATTGTTTTGTTATTGTACCTTAGTTATTGTACACCACTAGTCAGTGGCAGAGGTCTCTACTGTTGAGGTTCAGAACAGGTTCTATACGTAGACTGCTATACTTTCCACTGGGACAGTTTGGTGTGGGGGACTGTTCCCTATTTGCCTTTGTTGTGATGTTTTCCATCAAACCTTAACACTTTTGACCTTTTTTTGTAAATTTCAAGTCAAATATACCAGGTTATACCTTTTTATCCAATCGTTAAAGCCTATAATTTTAGACTACGTAGATCTTCCCTAATTTTCCTTCAGTATCTTAAGAACTCAGTGTTTTGCAGTGACGAACAAGTTACTTACCTTTAGTAACGATATATCTGTAAGAAAGTTAGTTAGATTCCTCACCTTAGAATATCCCCAGGCGTCAGGCTGGATCCGGAAGGATTTTTCGTCAGCAATACCCTTGCACGTCGCTAGGCGTCATCTGCGGCTCCGCGTACGTCGTCGGCGTCGTGCGCCGGGATGACATCGGGGTACTTAGATGCCACCCTCGCGCGCTGACGTCAGTTCTTGTACATAGCTTTCCGCGACCAGGAACGCAGAGCCATGCAAGAGACCGACACTGGTGCCAAAAAATTCAAGGCCCCTTTTTTGTGACCTTCTTACTAGGATGCCGGTCGATCGTCGTTGGTGCCTTCTTTATCCTTTGAGCGTTCGCGTTTTCATATCGTGATCTGATTCAAATTAGATTCTCTCTAGTTGGTGTTCCTCGCTCTGCATATCCCTGTGTCATCATACTGGAGTCATGTTGTATGGAGTGACCGCTCCATTCTAAAATGCTTAAATTATTTTGAAAAGTTCTCTTCTAATATCTTCTATGATTTGGCTTGGCGTGGATTTTAGATCCTTGTTCTCAGATTTCGATCAGAATTGTTGCCTTTGTTTTTTCATATATGATACAGTGTACATGCAAAAATATATACGGTAGAGTACGTTTTCTGTGTTTAGTTTGATTTTCCCCTGATTCTCTAACGACATTAGTTCTCTAGGGGTCACCCTTTTTTTTTCATTGGCCCTGAAAGGGATAACCTCAACCCTAGATATCGGTTCGCAGAACGGGGAGGATGGGTGGATCGGTGAGAAATCTAACTAACTAATGTTTCTTACAGATATATCGTTACCGAAGGTAAGTAACTTGTTCATCTGAAAGAAACACGTTAGTTAGATTCCTCACCTTAGAATAGATACCCCAGCAATGCCAACCCCGGTGGTGGGTCTGCGAACCAAGATCACACCAGAAAGTCCCGGAGAACTGAACGGCCAAAGAAGCCGTCTCTCCGGACTTGGCTGCCCAGGCAATAATGTTTGGCAAACGTGTGCAGCGAGGCCCACGTTGCTGCCTGACAGATGTTCTGCAAGGGGACTCCCCGGCCCAGGGCAGTTGTTGCCGCTGTGGCCCAAGTGGAATGGGCCCTCAGCCCTACAGGAGGTTCCTTTTTAGCTAAGGAGTAACAAGCTTTGATACACAAAACGACCCACCGAGAGATGGTTCGCTTGTGCACCGCCCGCCCCTTCTTAGCACCCACGTAGCCAACAAAGAGTTAGTCATCCACCCGGAACTGCTTGGTGCGGTCCAAATAAAAGGACAACGCCCGTTTTGGGTCCGGACGGTGGAGCCTCTCTTCCTCTTTCGAAGGATGCGGAAAGAAGGAGGCAACGTAACAGACTGCCCGATGTGAAAGGCAGTTACCACCTTAGGGAGAAAGGAAGGACGAGTCCTGAGAACAACTTTGTCCGGATGGACAGAAAGAAAAGGAGGCTTAGAAGAGAGAACCTGGAGCTCACTCACCCTCCTAGCAGAGGTGATGGCAACCAGGAATGCAGTTTTAAGCGTCAACAGACGAAGGCGACAATTATGAAGTGGCTCAAAGGGAGCGCACATCAGATACGTCAGTACCAGATTCAAATCCCACTGAGGCATTACGAAAGGGACAGGAGTAATGCCCTTGAAGAAGCGAGAAACAACAGGTGATTTGAAAAGAGTAGGCTGATCAGGAAGCCGTAAGAAAGCAGAGATAGCTGAAAGATAACCTCTAAGAGTGCCCAGAGCAGAGCCCTTCTGGGCCATGGAAAGAAGAAAGAGGAGTACCTCAGAAAGAGGGGCTGAAAGGGGATCCACAGCCTTTGCTGTGCACCATGCCACAAATTTGTTCCACCTGCAGGCGTATACCGATTTTGTGGAGGGACGCCTGGCTGCCAGAATCACATCACAGACTTCAGGAGGCAAGCCAAATGGCATCAACTGTCGCCGCTAAATCTCCACGCATGGAGGTGAAGACTGGACAGGTTCGGGTGGAGGACCGTCCCCTTCTGCTGCGACAGAAGGTCCTCCTGAAGAGGCAGTCGTATCGGGGGATCGATCGACAGACTGAGTAGGTCGGGATACCAGTACCTTCGTGCCCAATCCGGAGCCACCAAGATGACTTGGGCCCGGTCGCGCCTGATCTTCTTCAGCACTCTGGGCAGAAGTGGTATAGGCGGAAAGGCGTACAACAGACCGCAACTCCACTCGTGACGAAAAGCGTCTCCGAGCGAGTGCCGCCTTGGAAACTCCAACGCGCAGAACTGCTGATATTGCGCGTTCTCTTCGGTGGCGAATAGATCTAACCAAGGCTCTCCCCACTGCCGAAAGTGGCCTTGCGCCACGTCCGAGTGTAGACGCCATTCGTGATCCATCATGCACCGGCGGCTGAGTTCGTCTGCTCTGGCGTTCAGAGAGCCGGCCAGATGTTGAACCACCAGGGAGATGCCCTGATGTTCCAGCCATGTCCAGAGGCGCAGAGCCTCCTGACAAAGGGTCCACAACCCCACCCCGCTTGTTTCAATACCACATGGCGGTGGTTTTGTCCGTGAACACCTGCACTACACTTCCTCGGACAGAGGGAAGGAATGCCTTCGGTGCAAGTCGGATCACTCTCAGCTCCAAAAGGTTGATATGGAGCCGAGACTCCGCCGGAGTCCAGAGTCCCCTGATCTCCGCCTCTCCCATGTGCACCCCCATCCCAGGAGGGACGCATCCGTCACTACTACGTGCCCCAGTTGGGGTCGGGAGAGGGATCATCCACTGACCCAATCGCGGTCCGTGAGCCACCACTGCAACTGTCATGCAGTGTCCTCCGAGATCAAGACATGGTCGGACAGGTTGGCCCGATGCTGGGCCCACTGAAACTTCAGGTCCCACTGCAGACCCCGCATTCGCCATCTGGCGTGATGCACCAACAGGATGCAGGAGGCCATCAGACTCAGAAGCCGCAGCACCAACCTGACTGAAACCCAGGATAGAGGCCGAAAGATGGGAATCAGAACCTGAATATCCCGGACCCGCTGTTCCGGAGGATAGGCCCGGAACTGCGCCGAGTCCAGAACCGCTCCGATGAAGAGGAGCTTCTGGGAGGGACTCAGATGCGACTTCGGCACATTGATGGAGAACCCCAACAAATGCAAGAGGTTGGCCGTAGTCTGGAGGTGGGAGACGACTGCCTCGGGCGAGCCCGCCTTCAACAACCAGTCGTCGAGATAGGGGAAGTCTGGAACCCCAAATCTGCGCAGATGAGCTGCGACCACCGCCTCACTTTCATGAACACCCGAGGGGCACTGGTGAGGCCGACGTGATGGAACGCCAGTGGAGCAGGTGATGGCGAACTCTGCCTCCCACTGGTGTAGAATGGGCCTGAAAGCACGGACTAGGAGGGCTTTAAGGCGGATGCTGCTGGGGTAGATGTGGACGGACCGGCACGTTGTCCCCCTGTACCGCCTCGGCGGAATCCACATCCGCGACCGCGTGGAGGTTGGTTCTGCGGCCTGTGGCTAGGCAGGCGTGAGGGGGCGCCCCTTCCTTGGCCACGAAAGGGGCGAAAAGCGGAAGTTTACGGGCCGAGAGGCCCAAGGACTTGGCCATAGCCCTGGAGTCCTTAAAGCGCTCCAGCGCACTATCCGCTTTGTCGCCAAAAAGGCAACTGCCATCGAAGGTCATGTCCATGAGGGTGCTCTGGACATCCCCAGAAAAACTCGTGGACCGCAGCCAGGCGTGGCGACGAAGCGCCACCGTGGTCGACATTGCCCTACCCAGCGAGTCCGTCGTGTCCAGTCCACATCGGATTGCATGCCGCGCTGCATCCCACCCCTCGGCAAGAGCCTGGGCGAGCCGTGTCCGGGCCTCCTCCGGGCACTGGGGCAGCACGTGCTCCACAGTATCCCACAGGGAGTGGGAGTAACGGTCCAAAAGACAAGCGGTGTTAATAGACCGCAATCCCAAACTAAGGGAGGAGAACAGCTTCTTACCAAACTGTTCTAGTCTCTTGGATTCCCGATCCGGGGGAGCGGACGGGAAGGAGGTCTGGGAAGTAGAGGCCTGGATAACCAGGCTCTCGGGCGTGGGGTGCATGGACAGAAAATTGGGGTCGCCCGGTGAAGGGCAGTGGCGCCGGGCCATGTTACGGTCCACAGGAGGTACTGTGGAGGACTTGGACCAGGTGCCCTTCAGAACGTCAACCAGTGCTTCATTAAACTGCAGCAGAGGCTCCGAGGAGCTTGCTGACGGTTGGAGCACTTCAGTGAGGAGGTTAGTCCTCACGGCCACAGGAGGTAGCTCCAGCCCAAGGGCTTCGGCCGCCTTGCGCAGCACCACAGAAAATGCAGCACCTTCCTCCGAAGCCACGGTCGGAGGAGAGATGAAGCCAGTGTCAAGGGAGGTGTCAAGACCACTGGCATCCCCCAGCTCGTCTGCCCAGTCCTGAGATAACTGGCCCTGCCAGGCCAAATGGTCCTCAGACCTCTCCCAGTCGTCGCAGTTATCCGATTCCTAGTAGACAGGTGGAATGATCTGAGCCGGCCGGAAAATGAAACTGCCACCCATCGGCGTCGGGTGTGGTGCCGGACGGCGCCGCTCCGACGCCGGGCCTGGACCGGGACTGAACTGGGGAACGGCGGCGTCCAAAGGCAGCGCCGGGGGTGGCACCGGCGTCGGCGCTGGCGGAGGGGTCGTGAGGTCGACCGGCGCCGACTGGGATCAAGGCCTGGATCCCGCGAGGGCCTGCGGCGTCGGGACCGGAGTCGACGACGGCACCAGGGCCGGAGCCGCCAGTTCGCTAGGCCTCCCAGTCGAGCCCGCGGGGCCCGAAGGCACTCCGGCAGGCGTCGACGGCGGAGCCAGGCCTCTCATGGCCGAGAGGAAGGCACTGATCTCCGTCGGATTCTCGTCAGTCCAAGGGACCGGCGGGTATGGGGACGGACGGGACTTGGGCACAGAGATCGGGGTCTCAAGAAGTCCTCCACGTTGCAGTAGCAGGCCAGCTGATGCTGGGCTACAAGCCAGTCTACACCACGGTTGGAGCCAAATCATTTAGTGGGGGATAATGTCCCTTGGGTGCAACAAATCCAGTCTTGGACAGCACTCCAAGGTCAAGCAGACCTGGGTGCAGGTTTTGGCTATTTTGGATTTGCGACTTGCAACCCTGGCAACTGGTAGTGGCAAAACATCAGCAGTAGCTACCACTTGTTGGTTTGGGCAACTCCAGCTCTTTTGTCCCTGGAGCTGTGTTAGACATGGCACCTTGGCGTGGGTCTCCCTTCCACTTTTTGTTGCTGCTGCCTCATGTGTTTTGCTGGTGTTAGCCGCTCAGGGCACTGTACCACTGCCAATCAGTGCAAGTGCCCCCTGGATAAAATGTATACATTGATTGGATTCCCTGATTGGCTCATTTGGTTTACTTTCAGGTCCCAGTAAAGTGCACCAGGAGTGCCCAGGGCTTGTAAATCCAAATACTGCTAGTGGGCCTGCAGCACTAGTTGTGCCACCCACAGACGCAGCCTTGTAAAATGTGTCGAAGGTCTGCCATTGCAGAACCTGCGTGCAGTCTGGTACTGTCATGCTGACTGGGCAAGGGCACCCCCTTACCAGTCCCTAAACCTTCCCTTAACTCCATATTAGTCACCCCTATGGCAGGCCCAAGGGCAGGGTGCATTGTGAGTGTAAGGTAGGACAAGCCCCGATGTGTGTGGCATGTCCTAATAGTGAATTACAGCCATTTTCGTTTTTCACTATTGTAAGGCTACCTGTTCTCATAGGCCAGAATGGGCTGCTGGAATTATTACACTCTATAATCCTAGCAGACTCGGGGAACATGGTAGAAACTCGAGTTTGATATGCCTGAACTCAGAATAATAAAATACATCTTGTAGCAAAGTTTATTTTAATGTTCTGTGTTTGCAAATACCACTTTTAGAAAGTTGGTATTTGCTTGCTTAACCATTTCAGCCGCCTCTGCTCTGATGTGTATCTGCTGTCTGGTTTGTGTGAGTGACAGGGCTGGGGAATTCCAGGAGACAGTCTGGGTAGCAAGGTGGTGAATAGAAAGATTACACCAGGATGGGTGGGAGGAGTACACCTGGACTCTGAATAGGGCTGTGCTCTGCCACCACAATGATGGCTCCACCTCCTGTGGAGCGTCTGATGTCTCTGTCCTGCACACTGAAAAAGACAACCCAGAGTCACCACAACAAAGTGCTCAAGAACTGGACTGAACAGGGCAAAGGCCCCCTGGCCTCAAAGAACAAAAGAAATGCAGTATAAAGATAGGAGCCCTGCTCCTAAGAAATCAGATCCTGCTTGAACCACGAAGAACCTCTGCCCGACTAGAAGGACCTGGGAAAGCTGACGGAGGAGTACTGTCCCTGACCTGGGGGACTGGCCTGCAGTGGGTGCCTTGCTGAGAAAGGAGAGGAAAAGACTGAAAAAGACTTTGTAGAACTTGTGCTTCGACCTAAATCTCCAAGGGCTTGTGGGTGAGCTTGCCCCCTGAACGGAGTCCAGGAATATTGGACTCCTCCTGCCTCAAGAGCCGCTGGACATTGCCTTGAAACTTGTCCCGCCGCTGGAGCCGCGATCGAAGTGCGACCCGAAACCCTGTTCGCTCTGCAGCCGTGTCCGTGGCCGCCCACACCCCGCTGCACCATTCCCCCGTGACCTGCACTGCTCGCCTCGCCGCCCCTGCCGCTGGCAATTAAGGACCGGAGCGCCCCGCAGGGAGTCTGCCCCGTACGCCGAAGCGTACCGGCTGCCCAGCACTGCGCCGCTGGGTTTGGATTGGCATCCCCGCTCCAAGGCAAGACGTGCATCCCATGCCGCACAGTGAAGCCGCTAAAACCCCGGACCGTCCGCCCCGCCCTGCAGCCCCGCCCAGACGCCCCGAACCGAGGTATCTAACCAAGCCGGGTCGCACCGAAGGAGAGCCAACGCACGCTCCTGGAGCCCCTTCACCTGCAGCATCATCCGCGTCGACCCCATACGAACTACAAAAGGTACTGTGAGAGTCGCCCTTGACTATGTGCGCATCGGACCCGCGTGTCCGCAACATTTAACTAACTCTTTTAGGATACGATCTTCCCCGAAACGAACCGCACAGTCAGCACGAAGCACACGAGACACAAAGATACGCATATCGTTAATTATAAACGCGCCTTCCTAAAATAGTATGGTGGCCTCCTGTTAAGAAACGTTATTTGGGTCTTGTACCAAGCCTTTTTATATAAAGAATACTTATTTTTATACAACCCTGGTGTGGTGTCCATGTGTGGTGTTGTCACTGAGTTGCTGTGTGTATTTACAAATGCTTAACCCATAACGCTCTGAGATTAGCCTTGTCTGCTCGCGCCACGCAACCTAGAGGGTGAGCAGGGGTTATTTCAAGGAGTAAGTCCCTTGCCCTGACTGGAGGAGAGGGTCACTGCTTGTCACAAGTATTTAACTGTGCCAACCAGAGACCCCCGATTCTAACAAGCTGGGTCTAGGGGATAAGCTTACTGATCCATGGAGTCACTGCTGTGGGTGAAGGCGGGAACCCAATTTTTTTTCAGGTCAGGGGCCGTAGGAGCAGTCCCAATCTCACTAGCCCAAAAGTACAGCAGGTGCAGTCCTCTCAGCGGATCAACTTCTCTTTGTGCAGGTTAAGGGCAGCAGGGCAGTTCTTATTTGGTCCTCTCTTCGATTCCAGTGTGATCTAAAGGTTACAGTGCCAGGGTGCCATTTTTATCCCAGGAAAGTGCCCTAAGGGGATCCCGCAGTCACTAGCTCGTGGGCTCCTGGGTCCCCTCCTACCTAGTGACGAAATACCTGCGATATGTGACATCTGGCTATTCCAGAGGGCCTCATTCTTGCCCCTTTCAAGATGGCATGACCCTTCTTCAGTCTTAAGGAGCGTGGTGGTAACCCATCTTAAGGGTGCGGCTACAAGAGGGCTACATGTCCACGGTAGAACAGGTTTGGGGGCGAGCTTTTCTTCCTTGGCCCAGTCTCTACTTTGTCTGCAGGAACAAAAGGCATACTGATCAGGGGTATTAGTGCTACTTCCCTCCCAAAGGCAGCTTCACTTTTGAAGCTCACGTTTTGGCTAATCCTCGAGTGGCCATCCTGTGGAAGGAGGTGACACCTCTCTCCGCAGCTACTGCCTTTGATCCTGGGCTGAAGAGTCGTTCACACGTTTACCCAGACAGTCAGAATGCGGTCTGTAGTGCCTGGGCATTTATGAGGCCGCTGGAGCACAAAGTGGCAACTAACTCAAATTTGCCTAACTTTAAAAGTGGCATGAATGTCAACTTGACCATTAAGTCACATTTAATGTCACGATTAATTTGCTACTTGTTAGGTAGTCCCATTTAGGAGTTACCCGGGTTGAGATGCCAACCGGGAACCCTGAACTAGCCAATGGGCCACTAACTTTATCCACAGCAAAACGACAATTTGGAGGGGTTGCTGTGAAGACATATGAAAAATATATGCCTTACTTAACAAAATACAGCTCCCTGCTATGAAGGGCCTATATGCCTTGCTTAGGGGAAACTTACATATATTGTTAAGGGATGGGGCTGGCTTTGCCATTAGTGTTAATGGCAAAGTCGAACTGGCAGTGTTTAACACTGCCTTTCCAGTCTACAGTGGCTGAGAGGAATTTTGTACTTTGTCACAAACAGGGTAGTTATATGTAAGTCAGACCTTACCAATTGGGGGTATCCAATTCGATATGTAAATTTGTATAGGGTCAGAACACTGGCACGGAGGACTGGTTAGCAGGCTTCAGTGCACTCTCAAGAGTCGAAAAACCAGCAGCATCAGTTCAAAAAGGTGGGGGTCAACATGCAAAAAGAGGCATTTCCTTACAATTGTGCTTAACAAAAAGTTAAAGTAATCAGAAGGTTGGTCCACACTTACCCAAGATCATCATTTTTGCTTATAGATACACATGACTCAGGAAAACACACCATATTGCCTAATATTCCCACACAAATTTCCTGTTAAAAGAAAAAAACAAGTGATACATTTTATAGCAGTTAGTATGTTATCCAATTATCAATGTATTTATAGATTGCACCTGATACCCAAGCATGGATCAATAGGTTTTAGTTAAAAAGAACTAGAGACTGGATATAGCTAAACACTGGGGGGCCCCGCAAATACCTGCTCTTAACAAATGGAGGGCAAGTCTTGAATTGTATATGGATGCGGAATTAGTGACATACAAAGCCTGGGGCTGTCCTAGGAAGTTCCGGAAAATATGGGCCCTATGGATAAAATATTACGGTCTGGAGGTGGAGGGAGAAGCGGAGGGTGGGAGTCTGTTGCTCGAAAGACCGGGGGAAAAGCCTTGAAAGATGTACTGTTGGTTCCTACCGCGTGTAACTATGAGAATTGTAACTGTGCTTCTGTTTTTTCTCTGCGCCAAGGCCGCTCAAACACATTTGCAGATTCAATTGCGACAGACATTCTGTTTTTATAATTGCCCTACACGGCCAATGTGGAATGCTATGTATTGTGTATTCATGCTTTGTTTGATGTTTTGTTTTAAAAACGAAATAAAAATAATTATTAAAAAACAAAAAAAACTTGAGACTGAACTTAACATGACATTCCATGGATGTACCCAGTAGCAGATGAGTGACAATTTGCTCTCTAGATGGTCTCTGAATAACAAGTGTGAGCCTGGACAGACATTGCCAAATAATTCAGGTATCCACAGATGTAGGCTGGCAGTTGCAGATTTTAAAGAATGCAAATAACAGTGATGTTAACACTTTTTAATAATATAAAAAGCAGATATTAGCACAATAAAAGCAGAAAAAACTGTTAAGACTGTAATAGTTTCCTTCATGGAGATCAAATGAAAAAAAGAAAATGGGCAGTAAAACATTGCATATGTTTGGCATTATTTAAATGTTTTGAAATACCCTCTAACATTTTCTTTTTTTGGAGTCCTGAATAAACTTTCTGTTCAAATCTTATGTGGTCAAGAAGTAAGCAGCAGATTACTAGATTTGTAATTAAATCCCCATTCAGGCTATTTAAAGAAGATTAATAATCATTACAAACACGGTATGAAAAAACACACAATGGCAACTTTCGAGTGACAATTGTTTTTCCCATTGAAACACAGAAGCTTGAAACAATAGTGGGGAGGAAATGGGACTGGTGTTGGAAGAGTGCCTCCCTCTCCTAATCAGGGTAAATGGCATGGGCGTATGCCTAGCCGTACCCACAATCAGATATGGGCGGTCTGCACTTGTTAAAGGGAAGGAAGGAGTGAAAACATGTCTTTTTGGCAAAACTCCGCATTAAGCAACAAGAAATGTGACAAAGATGAGATATAGCGAGGTATAAGCCAACTGAGTAACACAAGTAACGCATGGGAAAGGCTGCAGATACATGTCTACATTCTGATTTAAGTGACAGCAGCCAAGTAAAACATACAGAGATAGGAATTGCACTAAAGACTAGACCTTTCTTTGCTCTTCTACTTACAGTAAGTCGACAACATTTGGACTTGGCGATCACACTCAAAAGTATTTCAGGAGCGTTGAACTCTTGGAGAAATACAGTGACATCCTATAACAAAGGTAAAGCATCATTTTGAATAAATCTAAAATGCAAACCAAGACAACAGCATTTAGGACTTAAGACTATCTATTGAACACAAACGCACAGAAATCTAAGGTCCATGTCAAGGTCGGTGCCTGGACTTTAAACAGAATACTTCAAGTTCAGCAAACATCTTTTAGCCAGGCTGTTAGGGAAGTTATTGAATGATTTAAATTAAATTTGATTGCTCTATTCCCGGCTAGCAGCTAGGTTTGGGGAAAAAAGTTCTAGTTTAGAGTTTTGGATCAGAGGTGGGATAATATTAAAGTTTAATCCTCAGAAGGAATGACAAAATATTCTTTTCCAGTAACCGATATAAAGGTACAGTTATGAAAGTATGTAAATTATTAGCAAGAATCAGGTCTGTGAACTCCTTTCCTGTCCCATCTATTTTGTTCTCTTTTTTTCTGGCTCTCTCCTGTCCCATCAAATTACAGTCCTCTGATGTCTTCTATCCTACCATTTGTTTCAAATTATTTGTTCTGAAATAAATCCAGTTCCCTAACGGTTTTTTTTTTTTTTTAGTTTTCAAAAAACCTTTATTAAGTCGGAAATAAGCAGTACACAGCCCCTGTGCCTACAACCAGCAACTCGCCGGCAGCGCAATATACAAACTGAATGATGGTTAAGTACACAGCTGTCCGCCTACAACCCCTTCAGGGGCCGGCAGCGTTACAGGGAGCGGTAATGCCACAGTATGATGTTCAGTAGGGCTGCAACATACTTTACGTCACGTGATGTGTATGTATCATTAAACCTAATAAACCATTACAATTTGTGCATAGGTTGAAACTATATAGTGTAGTGACTTCTCGAGTCACACCTGGGGAATACAGTGGATCATGGTCACAGTGGCACCTGTTTCGTGGTCTATGGTGACATTCGGGATGATGGCTACAACCTCATCATCTTTCAGTACCCCGGAAGAGGGCATGCCAGTCCCCGGAGGGATCAGCAGTTAGCAACGGGTGCTCCGACCTGCCGATCAAGAGTGAGATCTAGGACCTCCCCCATCCAACAGAGTTTCCATCCCCCACCCCCCAAATAGAGTGACCCAGCGGAATCAGTGGTATAGAATTCGGGCAATCGGGTAAGTGAGGGTGTGCTATGTCAGCGGGTGTGATAATAGATATGTCGTAAGGGGACTCCAAATATCCACCGGTCTGGACGCTGTGGGTAGCAGCTCAGCATAGCAGAGCAGCGTATCTTGGCAATGCACCATGTTGTCGATCCAGTCTTTGTATTTAGGAGCCCTGCCCCTGCCCCATCTGCAGGCGATTAGCCTCTTCGCAAGGAGGAAAGCAATGGTGGCAAACCGACGAACTGGTTTCTTAATGGTTTTCGTGTACCCCAGAAGTGCCTGCATCGGAGATGGTGTAAGTGAGACTCCTATCATTTCCGAAATGCCGGAATATATTTGTTGCCAATAGTCGGCTATTTCCCCGCAGCCCCAAGCCATGTGTAAAAAATCTGCCGCTGGTGTGCGGCAGCGCCAACAGAGATCGTCCCCTCGGAGGCCCACCCTACACATGTGAACTGGAGTACAGTAAAGACGGTGCAGGAACTTATAGTGGATAACTCTAAATCGACTACTGGAGGAGATCTGTGCGGTCTGGAGACAACAATAACTCCAAAGTTCGTCTTCTATGGGTATCCCTAAGTCAGCCTCCCACCTAGTCCGGGCCCTGCAGATTCCCGGGTCAGACACCGCGCGTATAGAATGATATAGATTAGAAACCGCGTGTGCCGGAGTGGCAGCCTTAAGCAGCTGATGTAGAGGGTCTAAAGTGGGTGGCTCCTCCGGGAACCCCTCGGTTAGCGATCGGACCCCCCCCCCCGCAGACGAGTATAAATAAATGTATCCATAGGAGTGGGTGTGAGATCCGCTAGCATGTGCGTTTGAGACCGAAACAGCCCGTTATGGTACAGGTCTCCCCACGTCTTGATGTTAAGTTTAGCCATAAATTTCTTAAATATTTGCTCCTGCAGAATGGGGAGCCGGGGATGATATGCCAGAGGCAACAGAGGAGAATACAGAAGTGTCATTCCGGCTTCTTTTGCGATCTTACGCCACGCGAGAGCCGAGCTGGAGACTGTAGTGTGGTGTACAGCCCTAGTCTCCGGCACACTAAAGATGGCCCCCTCCAGTGGGATAGGGTCCACTAGCCAGTGTTCCACCGCTATATGTGGCATAAAGGGAGTGGGGTGGATCCAATGGTGAACATAATGGGCCTGGGCGCTGTAGTAATACAGTTCGAGCTCCGGTAAATCGAAGCCCCCCTGGGCAAATGGACGGGTCAAGACGTCCCAGCTCAGGCGCGGCCGCATCCCTCCCCATACCAGTCGGATGAGCTCGGAGCGCAGAAGGCGGAAGAAGGACCTGCCTGGGTAATATGGGATGTTTAGGAAGAGGTAAAGTAGCTTGGGAAGGATCACCATTTTAATGAGGGACGCCCGCCCTGCAAAAGAAAGGGGCAGCGTGATCCATCTGGTCACGCAAGTTTGGATATGTTCAAACGTGCGACCATAATTCATCCGCATCAGTTCGGTCCTATCGCGGGAGAGTAGAATGCCCAGGTATCGGACCTCATCCTCACACCATCTCAGAGGGTAATCTAGCGGAAATGGCTGGGCAGCCGCGGTGAGCGGGAATATAGTGGACTTTCCCCAATTAATGTGTATACCTGACAGGCCGGCAAAACGAATGAATTCCCTCAAGATAGGGTTAAGATTAACAGCAGGGTCGCGGATGTATAACGTGATGTCGTCCGCATACAATGATATGAGCACTTCCCTTTGAAGACAGCGCAGAGCCCTTTCCCGGTGATGCTGTCGAAGACGAGCAGCAAGCGGTTCCATCGCTATGGCGAACAATAATGGGGATAGGGGGCACCCCTGACGAGTTCCCCGGGACACAGCAAAGGCCTCAGAAATCCGACCATTCACCCCCACCCGAGCCACTGGTCTGCGGTAAAGGATACCGATCCATTGCGTAAATCCTATCGGCATCCCCATGTTTCTCAGGATACAGTGGAGATAGTCCCACTCTAGGGAGTCGAACGCCTTGGTGGCGTCCAGTAGGACAGCTGCCAGAGGCAATTGAGGGTCCACATTATCCACTATAGAGAAAAGGGTCCGGAGGTTGTGGGAGGTGGCTCTGCCGGGGACAAATCCCGCTTGGTCCGCCAGTACCAGGCCCCCCAGTATTAGCTGCAAGCGATTGGCCAGCACTTTGGCCAAGATTTTTGCATCACAATTGATTAGTGAAAGGGGCCTGTAGGAGTCACAGTAGTGAGGCGGTTTCCCGGGTTTTAGAAGCGAGGTGATTAGGGCTTCCTGCATAGAGGGGGGAAGTGTGCCGGATTCCTGAGCTTCCATATAAACCTCCCGAAGCACCGGCGCAAGTAGATCCACGTATGCCTTGTAGAAGTCCATAGGCAGGCCGTCCAGGCCAGGTGCCTTCCCGGGTTTCATCTGCCTGATAGCATCCCTGATTTCGTCTAGGCCAATGGGTTCAGCTAAGAATTCCCGGTGACGGTCCGAAAGCCAGCCCAGCGTCAGCTCCTTCAAGTAGTCGTCCATATCTAGTGCACCCACCCTGGTAGTTGCGTAAAGAGCAGAATAATGGGCAGTGAAGGCAGCTAGAAGCGAGTCCGAGTCTCGCAGAAGCATCCCGTCGTCTCCCTCCAGTTCCAAAACGAAATTTGAGCCCCGTGGGGGGCGAACCATTCCCGCCAGAAATTTCCCAGGCCGCTCGCCCTCACCATAAGCCCTCGCCCTAAAATATTTAGCCCGGAATTTGACCTCTCTCTCGGCGGTGGAGGTGTAGCACGATAGGGCCTTTCTGTATTGCGCCTGTGTATCCGAGTCGGTGGCATAGTCCGGTCGGGTTTCTAGCGTGTGTAGTGTAGTTTCCAGTGTGCGCAGCGAGGCACGCAAAGTTTTCAGTACTCCTGAGCTCTTTGAGATGCAGATGCCTCGCACTGTGACCTTCAGCGCTTCCCAGAGAGTGGCAACTCGCTCCACCGAACCCTTGTTGTGAGTAAGAAAGTCGGCAAGCTCCTGACCTAGTTCAGAGCGGAACAGTTCGTCTAGTAAAATGTTGGGTTGAAGTCGCCAGGAGGGTGGTCTTCCCATTATATCCGGTAAGCGGAGCTCAACCAATACCGGGGAGTGGTCCGAAAATGTGCGCGCTACGTGTTGTACTGTGACTAGTGAGGGTGCCAAGCCTCTGGATACTAAAACGTAATCCAGTCTGGCCCATGTGGCATGAGCGGTATTCCAGTGTGTGCCCTCCGTCTGAGTCGGATGTAAGTGGCGCCAGGTGTCTACGATGTCCTGAGCGTCGCAAATGTCCCGCAGGTACTTGTGTGTGGTGGTGTAGTGTTGGGCAGAGGGGTTGGATCTATCCAACGCGGGATTAAGCGCAGCATTAAAATCTCCCCCCCAGATAAGATGTGTTGAGCCCACTTCCCTGATCTTGTTCCAGAGAGCTATGAAGCTGCTCGGGTCGTCACAGTTAGGGCCATATGAGCAGGCAAAGGTGATAGTCTCCACTCCCATCCTGCCCCAAGCCATGCAATACCTTCCCTCCCGGTCTACAGCGTCACCCATGGGAACAAACGGGACGCCTCTTTTTATCAGGATTGCAGTACCTCTCGCATAGGACGAATAGGAAGCAAAGGCAGAGTGCGCTGCCCATCGGGAGGCAAAGGAACCCCCACGTCGGGGATCAATATGAGTTTCCTGTAAGAATGCGACCTGGGCCCCCAATCTGTCGAGGGCTCCCAGTATTTGTCTCTTCTTTCTTGGGTCTCCCAACCCTCTTACATTCCAGGTGATAACGGAGAGCAGCCCCCCCCCAGCGATGTCAAGGTTCACCACGTGACTCATATCTGCCGATAGGTGAAGAACAAGTCATGGGACGTACTGTATCGTTCCCTCTTTGGTGCCACTGTGCCGTTAAGGTGTCGGATGTTGTATCAACTCTATGCCAAGTACCAATATCAGTATGTACTGTAAACCAAACAAGAACAACCCCTTGAAATCCTCCCCGCCCTCCCACTCCGACAACCCCAACCCGTCGGGCATCAATCAATCAAACAGTCTTTATTTCGACTTCAAGTCATGAAAGACAATTTAAAAAAACAAAACTCATCATTATTTACAAAAACACATTAAAAACATTTCATTATTGAACATTTCCAATTTTTGGGCCGTACTGTATCGTTCCCTCTTTGGTGCCACTGTGCCGTTAAGGTGTCGGATGTTGTATCAACTCTATGCCAAGTACCAATATCAGTATGTACTGTAAACCAAACAAGAACAACCCCTTGAAATCCTCCCCGCCCTCCCACTCCGACAACCCCAACCCGTCGGGCATCAATCAATCAAACAGTCTTTATTTCGACTTCAAGTCATGAAAGACAATTTAAAAAAACAAAACTCATCATTATTTACAAAAACACATTAAAAACATTTCATTATTGAACATTTCCAATTTTTGGGCTGTACATATAGAATTCATGGTACTAATGCTGGGAACAACATGATTTGTTTTACTGCATAAGTGGTTTACCTAATCGACCAATTAAAAAAAAAAAATATCTGCATTCCATAAAACCAAGCTAAAAGAGTATAAAAAATTCCATCATTATACTGGTTTACAATTAGGGCAGCTGAAGGGCTTTCAGTTTCCCGGCTCTAATTAACCACATCCATTTCAGAAATTTAGCTATGGCAATCACTATTATTTCAGAACTATCAGATTGAAATATTCTTAGTGCAGAAATCCCCGTCTTAATACCCTTCTGGATGCAAACTGCTCTTATCCATCTTAGGCGGGGGGCCTTATATACAGGGCAAATAAACAAAATATGTGCTATGGTTTCACGAAATATCTTACAGAAAGGGCACATTTGATCGTTTTTGTTAGATGCCCATTTACAGGTAATCGTATTCAGTGGAAGAGTACCTACCCTGAACTGGTGATATAATTTCCTATCTTGAGGCAATGTGATCAAATCCCAGTACTCCTCATACCCAATAGAATGTTTCAACTCCAAAAAAACCTTGGTATGTGAAGGATTTGTATGTGACTGGAATTCCACCTGGGATATATATGACCAGTAGGCCTCTTTCAACTCCTGTTTAGTGGGAATTATTGTCCCCTGTGGATTGTCCCATAGATCCCCCATTCCTAAGGACTTTAAAAGGATTTTTACCTTCCTGAACCAGGGAATTTTTTCCCCTGTATCCATATTACGCGTCTCCAGAAGTGCCATCGCATAGTGGTTCAATTCGGGGGTGACCCACAGTCTTCTCCAATAAGCAATTGGTCTAAATCTACAAATATTTTCTAGACTCTGACACCCCAGATCCATGCGAAGAGGTATTAATGGTGTAGATTGTGGGAGGCCTGTGATACAGCGAAGAAACCTATTATGTGCTTTTTGTAAGCCTGCTATATCAGACGTCCCCCACAATTCAGCTCCATACAGCATGGAAGATCTTACTCTCGAGTCGTAGATTTTTAATACTGGGGCTATGGGTTTAGTGGCTGACAGCTTAAATTCTCTCAGCAGTGCGCCTGAAAGTTGCGCATGCTTAGAGATTAAATGGGCCACATGAGGCTTCCACTGTAACCTGGAGCCCAATGTGATGCCCAGATAGTTAAAGCTGTCAGTCTGCTCTAGTAATTCCCCATTCATAAAAACTCTGCCCCTGATGATCCGGTGCCTATGCATTGTCTTAAATTTGGTTTTGGAGACATTAACAGAAAGGCCAAAATCATTACAAAACTTTTCAAAGCAGACTATTGCCTTCTGTAACCCTTCCTGTGTTTTAGATAGTAGGAGGGTGTCATCGGCAAACATCAGAAGGGGGACGGGGATGCCATTCTGTTTAGGTGGATCGGTTGTAGAGTCTTGGTAGTATTCAATAACTTTGTTTATATACAATGTAAATAAAGTGGGTGCCAGCACACATCCTTGCCGGACACCCCTTTCAGTTGGGAAACTGTCAGTCACTTGGCTCTGGTTACCCCACCTGACCTGTGCATAATTATTTTCATGTAATGTAATCAGAATTGCAAGTAATTCAGGTGGGATGCCCTGATCACGGAGCACTCTCCAAAGCCTGTCTCTCGGTACTAAATCAAATGCAGCCTTTAAGTCCACAAAGGCTGCGTACAATGTGCCTCCCCCCAGAATCACCCATTTCCAGTATATTGTGGAAAATCTAAAAACATGGTCCACCGTGCTGGTCAGGGGTCGAAAACCAGCCTGTAAAGTGGACATGATTCCTGATTCCTCAATCCAGGTCTGGACCCTGAGAAGGACCATTCTGGCCACCACTTTTTGAATACAGGCTATTAAACTAATTGGCCTGTAGTTTCCCGGGTCAGCTCGGTCACCCTTCTTATAAATTGGTACGATTTCAGCTCCCCGCCATAAATCTGGCACCATAGTGCCTTTAGCCAGAGTGTTCGCCAATAATTCGATATAAGGGACCCAGACTGACCTACTATGCAAGAACAAGTCTGCAGGAATTTTGTCTAGGCCCGGAGCCCTACCTTTAGGAATTAAGTTGAGGGCACATTCGACATCTTTTTTGGTGAACACTAATGTGGTGACTGGCAGGAGGGGGCTGAGAGAAGCTAGTACGGGTGGCGGGACTTTATTCATATTTGCAAACTGGGATTTGAAGTGCTTTACCCATTTTTCTGGTGGGACATGGTTAACCGGGGCTGGTTTTTGGTTTCCCATGCCCCACCTCACAAGATGCCAGAAGTCCGTTAAATCTCTGGACTGACTGGCTACCAATAGTTCGTCCCAGTATTTAGTGTCCCAGGTTTTTTTTGCCACATTTTGCGTCTTTTTGTAGTGAATCCTTGCCGCCCTTATAACTTCCCTATCGGTGGATCGCACAGCATCAGCTAAGGATTTGTAAGCGAGCCTACAATTTTTATCATACCATGATGCTTGTTTTCTATTCCCCTTACCAGGGTGCTTTTTCCTGGAAATATTAAAAAAAGTACTAAGTTTAAGAAAAAGGGTCGAATGGATATGAATTACCCTACTGCAGCAGTCCTCAAAATTCAGCTACCCCAGCATTTCAATTGTTGCTTCATTTACCATTTCATTCATTTTATTAATTGATTCAGGCTTGCACAGACAATCTGCCCATCTAAGCCGCCGAGTATCATTTGTCAAGATGATATCGCCTATCAAATCTACATGTGTTGACCCCTGCCCTTTATATAACTGCAGCTCAAGGCTTAAAGGATTATGGTCACTTTCGATACGTTCTATGACTATCATGTCGAGTATGTTAGACCAAAATTCGAGGTTTACCAGTATATAGTCTATTCTACTGGTACACAATCCGTTATTAAAAGTTGGGTTGCCCTGCTTATCACCCCGGGTCCTACCGTTCACTGCTCTCAAACCATACTCAAGACTAAAAGTCTTGAGTTGTAAGGCGGCCTGGGTCCACCGTTTGATAGGGGCAAGGCTGAGACTGGGAATCTGCCAGCAGATATCCTCTGCCTCCGTAAGCTCCAGGTCTGTTTGATCCAGGGGCTCATAGGAGCAGTTGAAATCACCACAAATTAGCATGTTTGCCCGTCCCTTCCAAATATTGGTATAGTGTCCCAGTGTCGTTACAACTTCAGAAGGCTTCCCTCCTGGCTTCCCTCTGGCATATACATTAAAAATAATGAGCTCGCCAAACGTTGAAGATTTCAGCTTAACCGCCAGGATATCCCTTGAATCAATTTCAAGTTGTGAAATAGTAAAACCGTCGTCCTGTTTTACCCAGGTAGTCAATCCCCCCTTGGGTCTCCCTCTATTTGTTTTCGTTGCAGGTATTGCAAAGTGGAGATACCCAGTTCTATGTTGGGGTTCTAAAGCCCATGTTTCTTGCATGTTTACTATCATAAAATTGTCAATGAAAGTGGCCCTGTCACTGGAGGTCAACTTGTTTTTTAAGCCAGCCACGTTCCATGAAACTAGAAACTGGCTCTCCGCATTACGAGTTGTATCATTTGGGACAGTTACAGAAACTCCTGTGTCATTGATATTCCAGTTTTCACAAGACTTATTTCCGTTCCCTTCTCCCAAATGGTCAATATAGCATGATTTATCTTGGAGGTTGCTTGGCATGGAAGAGCCTGTAGCCCCAGCATAAATCTCATAATTATTTAGACCATGGTTAAGTGTTTCGTTTATGCGGTCTCCTTGAGTAGTTAGTTTTATGCTACGAGCAAAATTAATTGGTACATTAATAGTAACACCAGCCAGAATGAAACCTCTATCGGATATATTTAAATCAGTGGGTGAAATCCTATCCAAGGTCTCAGCCATACCCACTGGCTCCTCCCCGGGTGGCTGTAAACTTCAATCACAAGTATCCAAACCACTAAGGATATTAAACCGGTTAGAAACTTCCAGTGGGGTGAAAGGTGCCGGATGATCCCAGCTCCTATGTACAGGGAAACCTGGCCTGGTAGGTACCATATTCCACTCAAGGTCTCCTGACGTTATGGCTAGATTCCTGAGATTCGACACATCGGGAAGTTTAATACTAGGTAGTGTGTAGCCCCTAGTCTGATGGGGAAATACAGCAGATCGTGGATAGAAGTAGGTCAGGGGACGTGGAGTAATGCAGCTACCTGAGTTGACCCCTGGCCAGCTCAAGACATGACGTACTGCATTTTGGTCTCTGAAGTTTATCACAACCACATCCCCCCTAATATCTTTAGGTCTACCCCCCAACCATTGAAGCCGGCGTACGTGAATTATTTCGCCATTAATGTTACTAGTGATCGGCCTATGTAGTGCCAGCCAATGTGCTATTTTATTCTTTAGTTGGAAGAAACCTTCTCTTATTTACTGAAAGCTCAGGTACCCCCGTTAGAATCACAACATAGGGGACTGCCTCAGGTGGAAGATCCGGTAAGGGTCCCCTAAACTGATTCCCTTGGATCTGCCTCCGGCCTCCTTCCTCATGTCTCTGTAACCCATCTGAACATTTACCCGTATCATTAGTAATATTGTTTCCAGGGATTGTAGGATGGGAAGTAGTATTAACTGCCGCTTTACACACAGGAGGATTTGGCTGGTTAGTAATACTATTACTCGGAGTATGATTAGAGATCAGGACTGGCACTCTTATTAAATTGCTACCAGGGGACAGGTCGCCTAGTGATGGATTAGTGGGAGCTATGTTTACGACTAACCCGTTATCAATTAGTGGTGGTCGGATTTTAACAACAGGATTCCCCCCAGATGAGTGGGCTTGGGCCTGATCGGGTTCTGATTGAGCTTTTAATTGTATAGGACAGGACTTCCTATCAAGGTCTGCTTCAATTTTCCCTAGTCGATTCTCAATTTTTTCCAACCTTTCTATAATTGCTAGAGTGTAAGAACGCAATATCAGTTCGAAAGTATCCACAAGGTTACTAGTAATTTTGATATTGGACCCATTAACTTTAGGACAATGTTCAGTGCTGTGTGCCACCTCTATATGTGCAGAGGTCGGCGCTGGTATGGGAACAGTGTCTGGTCCGGGCACGTCCTTAGTAATTACAGTGGATATAACTTTAGAACTGGAGGGGGTCGCCTTCTTCCCAAAAACGGTATGGCTCATCCTTTGTTTTGTAAGTTCCATCCCTTTACGTCTCCTCTTAGCAGGTGGTGGAAGTTGCCTTGCTGGTTGTACAGCTTTCTTAGGTTTTTTAGACTTATGGGAGGTAGGTGACACAATTTTCGAAGTTCCTGGAGAACTGGGTAGATCAAGTGACGAATCAATAATAACTGTTCCAGTAGAGGGAGTACAGGGTGCTACACATTCTCTCAACAAGAAGGGTACATCTTCTGTACTTAGAGTATCGTCAACAAGGGCTGGTACAGGAATACAATCATTTGCAGGGGTAGCTGTGGAATTGAGCTCAAACAATGCCCTGGTTTTAATAATTTCAATTGAGCGTCTACGCTCAAGTCTTCGCTCTGCTAGGGAAGACTCGGTTGTTCCTGTAAATGGAGTCTTGATTAGGTAATTATCCAGAGTACCGTTCATTACAGTTCCCAGTCTATCAGCCCTGGCAGGAGATGGAATCGGCATACTTGTAGTCATAATGGTACCTGTATCAAATACTCAAATTGCCACAGTAATAATGTAAATGCAACTTACAATGAGATGTATTCCTAGATCTATGCGTCTGAGCAGGGTGCTGTGCCGGGGCCGGTCTCGTCGGTCCACGGAGGGCCACAGAGGGCCCGCCCTTTGCCCGGGCTTAGCCCGGCGCCGTCCCGCGCGCGTCCCGCGAAGCGGGTCTGCCTGCGATTTATGGCGCCTCCTGGCGCTTGTACCGCGTCAATTGGTCGCGCCGCCGCTGAGGCTGCCGGGAGTTGTAGTCCCGGGGCGGCGACGCGGAAGATGGAGCTCGGTGTCGTGCCCTCAAGACTCTTGGCGGTGGCGGCGATGGTGCCTTGGCTGTGGCGTCACTCCCAGGTAAGTAATGGCTCTAGTAATCGTCCCCCCGCTCCGCCGGTCTGCCTGCGATTTATGGCGCCTCCTGGCGCTTGTACCGCGTCAATTGGTCGCGCCGCCGCTGAGGCTGCCGGGAGTTGTAGTCCCGGGGCGGCGACGCGGAAGATGGAGCTCGGTGTCGTGCCCTCAAGACTCTTGGCGGTGGCGGCGATGGTGCCTTGGCTGTGGCGTCACTCCCAGGTAAGTAATGGCTCTAGTAATCGTCCCCCCGCTCCGCCGGTCTGCCTGCGATTTATGGCGCCTCCTGGCGCTTGTACCGCGTCAATTGGTCGCGCCGCCGCTGAGGCTGCCGGGAGTTGTAGTCCCGGGGCGGCGACGCGGAAGATGGAGCTCGGTGTCGTGCCCTCAAGACTCTTGGCGGTGGCGGCGATGGTGCCTTGGCTGTGGCGTCA
Organism: Triturus cristatus; assembly: GCF_964204655.1. Lineage (NCBI taxonomy): Eukaryota > Metazoa > Chordata > Amphibia > Caudata > Salamandridae > Triturus > Triturus cristatus. Next base: position 447,511,151 of record NC_140584.1, read on the forward strand.
CTCCCAGGTAAGTAATGGCTCTAGTAATCGTCCCCCCGCTCCGCCGGTCTGCCTGCGATTTATGGCGCCTCCTGGCGCTTGTACCGCGTCAATTGGTCGCGCCGCCGCTGAGGCTGCCGGGAGTTGTAGTCCCGGGGCGGCGACGCGGAAGATGGAGCTCGGTGTCGTGCCCTCAAGACTCTTGGCGGTGGCGGCGATGGTGCCTTGGCTGTGGCGTCACTCCCAGGTAAGTAATGGCTCTAGTAATCGTCCCCCCGCTCCGCCGGTCTGCCTGCGATTTATGGCGCCTCCTGGCGCTTGTACCGCGTCAATTGGTCGCGCCGCCGCTGAGGCTGCCGGGAGTTGTAGTCCCGGGGCGGCGACGCGGAAGATGGAGCTCGGTGTCGTGCCCTCAAGACTCTTGGCGGTGGCGGCGATGGTGCCTTGGCTGTGGCGTCACTCCCAGGTAAGTAATGGCTCTAGTAATCGTCCCCCCGCTCCGCCGGTCTGCCTGCGATTTATGGCGCCTCCTGGCGCTTGTACCGCGTCAATTGGTCGCGCCGCCGCTGAGGCTGCCGGGAGTTGTAGTCCCGGGGCGGCGACGCGGAAGATGGAGCTCGGTGTCGTGCCCTCAAGACTCTTGGCGGTGGCGGCGATGGTGCCTTGGCTGTGGCGTCACTCCCAGGTAAGTAATGGCTCTAGTAATCGTCCCCCCGCTCCGCCGGTCTGCCTGCGATTTATGGCGCCTCCTGGCGCTTGTACCGCGTCAATTGGTCGCGCCGCCGCTGAGGCTGCCGGGAGTTGTAGTCCCGGGGCGGCGACGCGGAAGATGGAGCTCGGTGTCGTGCCCTCAAGACTCTTGGCGGTGGCGGCGATGGTGCCTTGGCTGTGGCGTCACTCCCAGGTAAGTAATGGCTCTAGTAATCGTCCCCCCGCTCCGCCGGTCTGCCTGCGATTTATGGCGCCTCCTGGCGCTTGTACCGCGTCAATTGGTCGCGCCGCCGCTGAGGCTGCCGGGAGTTGTAGTCCCGGGGCGGCGACGCGGAAGATGGAGCTCGGTGTCGTGCCCTCAAGACTCTTGGCGGTGGCGGCGATGGTGCCTTGGCTGTGGCATCACTCCCAGGTAAGTAATGGCTCTAGTAATCGTCCCCCCTTAATCCCACAACTTCGAATCATATCCTACTGGGGAACACCCAATTGGGGGACACAAGGGCTCCGGACCTGCCTCCAACTCCCCCCGATATTGCACCCGCTGTCCGCTAGCGATAATAGCCTGCGGAAAACACGGGACGGGGAGGTGGGTGCCAGAGCGAGAAATAGGTGTAGTGCACATCCAGGAATCCAGGAGATAATTAAGGCACAACTGTTTGTAGCCTACCAAGTCCAGGCTAGAGCAGAGAGCAGCCATTATGTCGAGCGCCCGGGCCTAAACCCCAGGCGGGAGCAGAGCACATTGTCAGCATTGCGAGGATCCATTACAGGAGATGCGAAGATGCGATCAGTCAAGAGCAGAAGTGGGCGAGCGGGAGCCAGCCCCCGCTGACGGGGACTCAGCAGCACCACGGGCCCGCCTGTGGTCCTTTAGGAAGAGTTCCACCTGAGAAGGGTCCTGAAAAATGTGGGGCTTGCCTTGATGAAACACCCTAAGCCGGGCCGGGTACAGCATGGAGTATTGGATTTCGCTTTGCATAAGTCGTTTTTTAACCGGTCCAAATTTACGGCGCGCCTCCTGCACCGATTGCGTGAAATCTGGAAAGAAGGAGAGGGTGGTGTTTTCGAACCGGACTGGCTGCTTCTCCCGGGCGAGGCGAAGTAGGGTATCGCGGTCTCTATAGTTCAGGAATCTGATAAGTACAGGCCGTGGGGGTGCTCCCGGCACCGGGCGAGGGCCCAAGGTGCGATGAGCCCGCTCCACCACCAGCTGTGGCGAGAAGGCATCAGCGCCAAACAAGTCAGCAAGTAGTTTTTCAATGAAGAGCTCCATTTTGCCCACCGCGGTGGATTCTGCCAACCCAAGAAGGCGTACATTATTGCGGCGTGATCTCGCTTCTAAGTCCTCGTTCTTGTCGGCGATCACTTTAAGCAGTCTCTCCATCTGCGATACTTTGGCTTCAGTGGCCGTTGCCCCATCCTCCAGACCTGAAATCCGCTGTTCAGACTCCTTGACCCGCTCCTCTTGTTGATCAAGTCTGTGCACCACTGAGTCGAGGCGTCGAGACATGCCGTCAATCTTGGAGTCTATGGAGGTTAGGCTTGTTTGTATGTTAAGGAGAAGCGCCTTCCAGTCCACTTCATCAGTATCCCTACCATCAGAATCGCCGTCTCCTGGCGGCGGGGCACGGGATTTTTTCTTTGGGGTGTCAAATGGGAGCCGGGACTGCTTAGTGTCTGACTTCCCCATTGTGAGAGGCTAGCAAGTCTGACGTGCCCTGTAGGTGCGCCTGTATGGGAGACCTTCTCCGGAGTCTCCACGACCCCGCCGTGGAGATCGATGGGATGCAGCGGGCGCCCCCGGTGCCGCTCGATGTCAGCGGATGTATGGGTTAGGGATGGGCATGAGGAGTAGGGTTCCCCCCGTCCACGGCCTCCACTGTAGGGTTCTATGTCGAGGTGAGAGCCTTGTGCTCCACCGCAGGCCCCCCAGACCCACTTCGCAGATGCCCCAAATATCCAAGGGGGGCGATACAGTCTGGTGCAGCAGATGGGAGTAGCTTGGGTTAGGGTCACAGTCCATCAAGCATTTTAGTCTCTTGGTGCGGCGAGGAAGCGGGCCAGCAGCGTCACTCTCCGTGGGCCCCGACGAGCACCAGGGGGCCCAGCCGGTGTCAAAAAGTAACGCACCCTCAGTGGGGTCCACTCCGGGTTCGGCGCGGCTCCGTCCAGGCAGCGAGCAGCTCTCCGCTGGGGATCGGGGGGCGGAGGGGGGAGACTAGAAGGGGGGGGGGCTCCCGGCAGCCAGGATCCCAGCCCGCTCGGAGTTTCAGGGCGATATTCGGGCCGGAGTTGCAGCACCCCCCCCCGCTCCAAAGCGACCAGTCCCTGTATGCCGGGGCCACAGGTAGCTCCCCCCCAACGACTCCCCAGCCCCCCTTCACCTTACCGGCACTCCGGGAGGGCAGCCGTCTCGAGCCGCGATCACCTTTCGTCCCTTCCCGCAGTCACAGCGTCCCGCGGCCTTCCGCCCACGTGTGAGCCGCGGCCTCGCGTACACACCTCCGCCGGCCGCCTCACGTCACAGGTTCCGCAGTCGGTTCCGCTGAAAGTTGCGGCGGCTGTTGCTCCGTGTGCGCCCGGCAGAATGGCCCAGGACTCGCCACAGGCGCGTCGCAGCCCCAGCTCAACACTCGGCGCTGATCAAATTTGATTCCGAGGGTGCAGGATGGGCTGATGCAGTGATAAACTCGCCCGGCGGGCGGGAGCCTCACGGATGTGCGGCCATGACAGTCCGGCGCCCTCTAGCGCCCCCCCAGTTCCCTAACGTTGCCAATGTATTGGGTTTAGGTGCCAGAGTATTCACCTCTCCCACAGGAAGTCAGCCATTCTTCAATCATGCTAGATTATTTTCCATACAAGAGAGGGTTTTGACATAGTCCAGTATGCAAGTCTGGTCCCTAGCCTAGCTAATCTTTCTATGTCGATTGTGGTGGTGCCTACTGCATAGCAACATGGTGAAATCACCCCACTTCTAATACAATCTACTATAGACTCCTCCATACCTGAAAATTACAGACCTATTTCTCTCCTTCCTTTCCATGGAAAAATGGTGGAGAATCACGTGAAACAGTTTCCTGTTGGATTTCTTAGAAAAACGTCAGCTGCCAGACCATTCGTAGACCTGCCCATAGTACCAAATCTGCCCTTCTTAAAGTGATGGCGGCCCTTCGACAAACTATCGATGATGGGGGTTCTAGAGTGCTTATTCTGTTAGATTTAAGCACAGCTTTTGAAATGGTGGCCCATGAAGTGCTCCTGAGTCGACTGTATGAGATTGGGATCCGGGCCAATGCATGGGCCTGGCTTGACTTTTTTTCTAATGGATATGTCTTTCCAGGTGATATTGCCACCTTTTGCCTCCACCACAAGTCCTACTCTTTTTAATATTTATGTAAAGCCACTTGCACAAGTAGTGAAATCGTTTGGGTTATCATTAGTATCCTACGCAGATGATTCCCAGCTTATTATATCATTGTCTGCCGAGACTGAAGCTGGTTGCGTCAATTTTAAGAGCTGTATGAGAGGTGTTACTGAATGGAAGCATTTTAACAGCTTGAAGTTGAATGTAAATACACTGAGATTCTTCTGCTAGAGAAACACTTGCAAGAGTGGGGTGATTATGGTGGCCAAACATGCTAGGGTCTCCACCCAAGCCTAAATCTGCTTCTCAAACTCTGGGCGTCTGGATAAAAATTCGTTTTCTTTCAAGCCACAAGTCAATGCGTGGACTTCTGCTTGATTTGGCACCCTTAAAAGCTTTTAAAACTTTATTGGCTTCTTCCGTCCTCAGATGTGGAAGATGATCATCCAGTCTTAAATCTTCTCACACCTCGATTATTGCAACATCTTGCACCTAGGTATCACCAGGACGGTAAAATACAACAGACTGTCCTGAACACGGCTGCAAGATTATTATATGACTTTCTGAAATTCTTTTCAGTCTCTCAGCAACTTTGCAATCTGCATTGGCTTCCTGGAGAGAAGCGTTATCGAGCTCAAAGTTTTGTGTGTGATTCACCAGACCATGAATAAGCAGGGCGCACCGAGTTTGTTGCTTCTGCTGCAGGCCTCCAACCCGACTAGGGCATTAAGATCAGCAGACTGTAATTTGGCTGTGGTACCCCGCTTTAAATTGTAGCGGAAGGGAGGATGCTGCTTTAGATCGATAGCTCCGGTGTTAAGGAATATTGTGCCTATACATCTGCAGAAAATTCCTAATCACATCTGTTTTAGGAAACAATTGAAGACTTGGCTGTTTGCAGCCTGGGCTTGCTTATGTGTTGAGGCGGTCACAGTAGAAGCAAGTAGCACTGGGAAGCCCTTACAGGGCAGCCACGTGCTTTACACATTAGTAGTATAACAAAGAATAATTTGCATTACCAGTTCCCTGTCCCACATTGGACATCAATAATTTCACATTTCCAGCAGCTATTTCTACTTTCAATACCACGGGTTTAGAATTCCAGTTCCTATTATCTGTTTAAATAGATGTACTTTTAAATAGATGTATTTAACACATATGATTAATTTATTTTTCTGTGTGTAAAATGGTACAAATATTATAGTTATAGTACCTCATCCATCGACATGTCCCACACTTTACAAATTTCATTCTCCATTTCTTCATCAAGATCTTCTTGTGAATCTTGTTTATTCTTTTCAGTTGTTACGACCTAAGGTGAGAGGCAAATAAAAGTGATCAAAGTATGATTCACAATGCCCGTCCAAAAGGAATGTTGGAACAATCAACAGAAATACTAGTCCACAAAACGTCAATGTATGACTTGGTCACTAAATGTGCTGGTATAAAATGCAAGAAACATAACAGCTGTTGAAACACACTGAATTCTTTATTCTACCTTAAATGATGTATAATGTGATGCACAGACGTGCATTTAAATTGTTTTCTCAAATTTGCAATGAAGCCAATAAAACTCCTTACAGTGGTTTTAATGCTTTGCTAGAAGCTGGTTAAGTAGTTTTTTGCCCACCATACTAATAGGTTTTAACAAGGTGCCCTCCCCCACACTTAATCCAACAAAATGTTATACAATACCAAACAAAATAGAAATTGTGCACTACATTCGGACCAACATCTGAAAACAGGCAAAGCAGTTCTGAAAATCGGACAAACACCCTTTCTAGTAAAGGGAACACATGTGTAAGATATTTTAGCACAATCATTAAGATCTTATTTTTAATGGGATTAGAAAATTAGCAAAGCACACCCATCAAGAAGTCTGGTATCACCAAGAGGAAAGCAGAAATTATTGTGTGACAATTTTATGGTTCATTTATTTTATTTATGTTGTAAATGTTAAAATTTTATTTTTCAAAGTTTAAAAACGCTAACTATACCCAAGTAGGAGCACAGAGGTGTACAAGTGGAATGCATAAACTGTAAGTAAAACACTGAACTGGGAAGTAAAACCTCTGCTCAATTAATACTAAAGTTATAAAGGGCTAATCAATTAGATGGTATACTATGTTTGTACATATGAATGTCTATGTTGTCTTTAGACAAAACGCACAATTGAGAAATGGCGCATTTTGATAACTGTATGGAAAAGTATACCAAAGAAAAATGGAGCTAAAAACCTTTAGTAAGCTAACGGCGGAAGATGAGATTAGGTAAATGGGGGCCTGAATTTTCAGAGTAGAAGTGTTCAAAAGAAGAAGGTCTTGGAGGAAGAGAAAGTGATCATGCAAGGAATTATATACACTGCAGAGAACAAGTTGTGTTGACAGACCAGTGTATGGGCGAGAGAAGCCCTTACACAGCATGTGAAGATGGAGTAGGAAACGTGCTGAAAAGGTATGGTCAAATAAGAATTCCATAAAACAGTCAACAAAGATAAATACACAAAGCGCATAGTACAAATAAAAATAAACAGTTAAGCACAATATCAGATGCGCAGCTTTGAATTGCATACACATAATATAACAGATTTTGGTACGCTGAAATTCTCAGTATTGTACACCGCTAGATGCTGAATGCTTGCTAACAGCAGTCAAATAAAAGAGTTGTTTTGTCATTTTCATAAATGGACACTTCCTTATTGTAGTTCAAATCCTGTTTCCATCAAAATCATTTTTTGCAAATGTATTCATAACTCACCATGCAAGTATAATAAACTGCAAAAACAGAACTAATACCAGTGGCTAACGGTGCAAATAATTAGGCACAGTACATATTTCTGACCTTAGATTCGTACAAGTCATTCTAAAGAACCCAGAATAGGCTGGAAGAATAATCCACAAATATCTTGAAAGAGTAAGGCCCACAGCACTGTGTGTCAAAATTTCATAATTAATTTATTGTTGGGGGTTCCATCGACTCGTAATGAACGTCTGAGTCCCATAAAGTTTTAATCAACAGATACCGATGGTTAGGGGGCTCTTATCATACTTAATAGACAATGTCTCACTAAACGTTTGATACTTTCCCTATGTGAGCAAAGGTTTTTGTATGTTACTTGAGATGACCAATGCATTATGGTGGCCAAGGACTTCTAAAGATGAGTAAACTTTGAGAAAACATGGGTGCCACCCTGATTTAAACTTAGTAAGGATTTTTTTTTAAGTCTATGCAGTTATCTGGACCATAAACCCGAATAGGTTGGTCCACTAATTTTACTTTCAATATTATGGCATCATGTCCTAATATGAAATGAGTTGGCAAAAGAATGGCCCTAATTAGTAGCCTAAATAACTATCATTTTCAATGGTAGATATTTTCTAACAGGAGCAGCCCTAACGTTCAGCCCCATATATTACCACAACAGCCTTAGATAATACAGACGAGAGAATTAGATTTTAGACTGCATACAATATGCATGGTACACTTTTCAAAACCAGGACCAGTAAAGTAAAGGTGGGGATCAAAGACGGTCGTAAAATAGCTGTAATATAGTTGAAAATTAACAAAAATTATTTAAAAAAATAAAGCAAATGCAAGTGAAGGATTTGCACAGGTTATGTAGTTTATAATATAAGCTATTTTATCAGGATCACCTGTCAATGGATTCTCCGCTCAAACTGATAGTGCAGTTCCCACCCCTACCCCAAAACACTGCTGCAAAAGAGGAGGGCTGACCCTAGACCAAATGTCTAGTTAAGGGGCCGTCTAAAAGAATTAGCATTCTGCAGTTAACTTAGATAGTAAGCCAAATAATAAAATTAACATTTTACAGTTCATAACCAATTACAAGCGCACAGGGAAAATAGGGTAAGGTAAGCATGGTACAAGTGGCAAAACAGATTACGATCCAAAAGCAATCAGAAATCAAACAAGAAAAAGAGGAAAAGAAGAAACAGGGTAATTTACCAGAAAATGTTAGATACCCATGTCCTTTATTTCATGTTCACTAAAGAAGTATGGAGTTCCCATGCACATTCAGGGCCAACACAGATTTATTTTGGCACTCACTGTGGTAGACATGGGTGAAATTAAGTTAATTTGGGGCTCAGAAATGGAGTAGAAACTTGCTGGAGTCTAACCTACATACATAAGGAGGCAAAGAGGAGTCTGCCATTACTTTGTAACATGCAAGCCCTTCCAACACATACTTAACTCTGCAGTCAACCATTTCGCTCCTTGCAACTTAAAGACCGCAATCTGCATGAGAAAGGAATGTTCAACAGCATGGGTAAGGGCTTACGAGGGGCCTAGGAGAGCAGCAAGAGACCGACTGTTTAGGGGCACTGATCCTATTGTAGGGAAGTGAAGATCCTGTGGCACCTATACCCAAAGCACACGAAGCTATGACAGAGTGCAGGATCTTCGTGGTGTCTTTTCTGCATACACGAGACAATACTTCTGCCATTACTTTCCATCACTTACCCTTCCAACACAGGCTCTGCGGTCTCATGTAACCACATGGCTCTCTATACCCTTGAATACAGTCAGTTACCTTAGATGGATGTTCACTAGCATGGGCCAGAATATTTACAATTTGAGTTATGATAGATCCTACACGTGGGAATCTTCATGGCCACCTTCAGAGGACAGAATAAATGCACAGACACTGAAAGTGCTGTTCCTGCCACATACAGATGTAGAAGCACGCCGGGTCTACGTTTCAGGAGGGACAGTGCAGAATATCATAGTCTTTAGATGCATCCTCCTTTGAGGTTCTCAAAACTCTTCCACCAGCCACCCCAGGGTACCCTGTGAAAACAAGCATTTGCAATACAATAAGCTATTGCCATTGTAAAATGCCTTAAGTTTATCTGTTTTCAAAACCAACACATAAATAAAAGGCATTGTCATTTACAATGCCAATAGCTCAAACTCTTGCAAATGCAAGACCTATTGCATTGCAAATGCGAGACCTATTGCACTGCAAATGCTTGTTCTTTTTTTCACTGAAGTGCACAACCCCTTCCTCTGACTCGTGACACCAGATGTGCTTCTGCCCTCTCAGAGATACTGAAGAGTGAGTGCAACAGAGGACCAAGGTGGTTGAGCTTTCTTTCTGCTCCACAAGTTTTAGATTTGACTTCAGAGACTCCACTGTTGTAGTGGGCGTGTTTACTTCTGTCAAAAATATGGGAAACTGCCCCCCGCACCCTACCCAAAAGTGAATCTTGTACAGAGGACTCCGCTTTGATTTGAGTCTGTGGCTTGTACGTTTTACACAGGTTTCTGAGATATTTTTACTGGCCAGCTGTTGGCGAAAGAATGCTTCCCCCAGCATGAAAGTAAACTTATTCCACACCTGAAGAACTACCGACCCCAAAGCCACTAACACTCCTGTGGTATGTAGAGGAGAAACTTTTGATTTGTGTTGAGACTAAAGAGTTTCTTTACAAATGTTCTATTCGTTCATTATGTCCACCATTCGTGAAAGTTGTGGTGTAACGCACTGGTATATTGTGTATCGCACAGACATACAAATGTCTTCACACAGAAAAGATGGAACATACAGCAAGGCAATGTGGTACCAGCAACCGTACTCCGCTGAGGAGACACTGGTTAACAGCACTCTAACTTGTCAGCTAATTGGTTGTGATGTATAGTGTTCTAGTGTGCATTGTGTATAGTGTTCTAGTGTGCATTGAGGGCCACACAGTGCAGTGCTTCTGGTGTCACAGAACCTTCTGGTGTCACAGAACCATCACTGGCAGACCCAAACCAAACTGTAAGGAATCTGCCGCCAGTATTCTGCAGACCATCCCCTTAATTACTTGCAAGCAGTGTTCAATGGGCCACCCGGAGAATGGTGTCACGATAGGTCTAAAAACCCAAGCACGCGTCATCAAACGAACATTGCAGAACCTCTTTTGATGGTGGTTGTTGGCAATGCGGGACTGGGCAAAGGGAACTGTAAAGTGTGGGCAAGATGCTGGCCAGGATCGGGTTAAGCAGGTGCAAAAACCTTTCAGACACGTGTACAGAGAATTTGATACATGGAACACATAAATTAAAATCCAAAAATATGGAAAGAGCACTGGTGACTACTGTTTTAATACACAAGATGAAGGACGGAATGTTGCACATTGGCAAAACATTCACCCCCAGTCACAGATCTGGGTTTAATCCATCGTTATTTTGCTCACCACGCCACCCCAGTTCAGACATGGCCATATGCAAATCAGTCTTGACCCTGTGCCTCATGGGAACAGTCCAGCCCGAACTGCGAAGCCATGTTTTCCCTGGACCGGAATCAAGCATCCTAGGACCGGTTTCGGGGTTTCACCCCTCTTCAGCCAGGATAGCTTGACTCCAGTGGAGTAGTGAGCACGGGACCCACGTCTGGGCATACCCTTCCCACATAGGGCGAACAGCAAAACACACAAGATGATGGACGGAATGTTTGCATACCTGTGGGGTTTGGGCCATGCAGGAGAGTAGAAGTGCTTTGCGAGATTAGGCAGTGATACTACATTTAGGGAAATTAGAGAAACAAACAACCAACGTCTTGCTAGACTGCTCTAGCTGTGAAGCAGCTGAAAATCGAGGGCCCAGTCCTGAGAGCGCCGACAGCTCGTCGAGGAAGGTGTCACCACCAACAATGCTGCACGGTTCAGAGTTCAGTGTTGAGGGGCAGGGACCGACGTACCTTTCTGTAAGGGGTTTATGCCTAGGGCCTGCCATCTTTAAGTAGGCCGAGCCTGCTGACACTCTGGTCTCTGAAATGGTGTCTAGTTTGCATTTCATGATCTGGTAGACAGGGTGAGGTTCTCAGGCTTGCAAGAAGGAAGAAAGCCGAAGACTCGTCTGTATAGCAAGAGCTGCCACTCCTAGTAAGAAGGGTCAACCCTTGGCACAACCTTACCACTCATCTTGAGGCTGCTCTCCATTTGAGGGCACCGCTCAAGTGCTGTGGTTAGTGCAGCGTGCTGATGAGCCTTGGTGCTTAGGGCTAACCAAAAGCCTCTCTGGACCTGCCTGTTCTAGGCTGTGACCATTCTCCCTGCATGGAAAGCGCTCTGTGAGAATCTAGACCTCTTTCACCTTCTCCCAAACTCTGCCAAGCTCGCAGACGTGAGCGGAACTCCACACACCTCCTTTGAGTGACTATTCAGAAAGCAGCAGGGTCGGTTTTTGGAAGGGCCGAGTCTAAGAGTCCGAGGATGCTTTCCAGGGAGACTTGCTACTTGTGTGTAAAGTCCGTCATCATGGGGGTCGGGTTCTTAAACCACGGCTGGGGCAGCACAGATTGTATGGCTCTTCTGAGAACCCCACCTCCCCTCTTATGAAAACGCACCTTTTTGATTCTCTTGCATCTTTTCTTTTTAGTCTTATTTTTTATCTGTTTCGAAAGAGCAGGTGCCTAGAAGCGGGTTAGTTGAAGTGCGCGTCTTACTGGTTGCTTCTATGCGGCCAGACTGTAGCACTACGTAACCTTCATTAGGCATTAGCTGCTTCTAGCTGGCCCACACTTTTCGAACAAGGATGCCATTATTGGTAAATCATAGTTTGGGGAGGTAGTTTGTGCATGAATGGATATCAGTACTAGCCTGGGCGAAATTCGTATATCATTCTTTAAGTAAATTATGTGAAAAGGCCAGAAATTCTGCATTAGTTTCCAAAATGCCGGTCTGGTATTTAGCTTGTTCGTGAAACGTGTCCTTAAATCCGTTTAGAGCGCAAGGACACATTTTACTGTGAAAAAATAGCACAAGTTGCCAGTGAGGAAAACACCAGCTGCTTACGTTGGATTAACTCGCTTTGTTCACGTCCTCTCGCCATAGGGTGTTGTGAGGTGTAATGGTGGGATTTCGGGCTTCTTGTGTAATAATCTTAATGTGAAATTACATGAGATTACTCGTGTGTAAATGAAATTTCACCGAGGTCTAATTAGGCTAGGATCGCAATCTCACCACTGAGGAAATGAATCGTGCAGCAAAGGCTTAGTGTTTGCGCCTTTCCTATGAAGTGCTTTGATGAGTGGCTGCTGTGCGTCTGCGAAGGGGTACCTAATGACGGTGAAAAGTGTGAATTTTCTGGTGAGCGGAAGTGGCATCTTCTGTAACGTGGGCGGCAGGAGCATTGAAATGTGTGACGCAGGTAGACGCCATTTCCTTAGTCGTTTAAAAAAAAGCTGTTTATCAAATCGAGAAAGCAAGAATTGTAATAGTATAGTGTGCCCTCTCACAAAACTTCACTGGCTGCTGTAAATGAAAATCGTTATGTCTAACCATCTACTGCAACATGCCAAGAGCCATACAAAAAGAAAAGCACCTCCACTGCGGGGTTCCGTCAATATCCAAGCACGCTTCCTCGTCTTCCCTCTCGTACTCCTGCAGGCAGTGTCGACGGCGTCTTCTTCCTGAACGTCACCTTGGGCGGCTGCTGCTAGAAAAGTGAAAGCGTGCCATGTGCGCGTTACTGCTGATGCCGTGCAGGGTCCACGGGAGCTTCCGAGACGATCTGGAGCCGACGGGGGGAGGGATGGAAGGTGAAAGCGCGCCATGCGTGTGTTGTGCTGAAACGAGCCCTACACATGCACATTTCCTGTCCGTACGCGTGCACATCTCCTGTCCCCCTTCTGAACAAATACCAACAATAATAGATCACGCCAAGCGAGCAACGCATGCGCTGCGTCGCTAGGCGAGACCTAAAAAGGGCTTTAAATATAGACCTTCAAACGCCTTCTGAAGACCTGGCTTTTTAAAGGAGCTTTTGAGTAGTGAGATGTCAGTACAGATTAGTGAGTCGTGTAGCGCCAGGACATTATGATATATTGATTGATTGAATCTGTTCCATTTCCTGGTCAGCAGTGGGAATTCATTGATCAATGGCTTCTTTGCACACATGCCTGCACTGTTTTGTATTAGCTTTGCTATTTCCACACACACTGCAGGTAAATTAGACACATACCAAACAAAACTACGTTTTCTATATCAAAAGTATTCAAAGTATCAAATTCACAAAAAACTCATCTTCAGAGCAATAAACAAGATCAACTCAGTTCTGCCAAAGCCAGGTAGATCATTAGTTTGGAAACCAAGGCACCCCAAGGTTTAACCAAGGATGAGGAATTGTGAATTTATTAGGAGGATTAATGATAACTTCTCTAAAGGCAGTTTCATTCCATCGAATAATGTGCTGTTTGACAAAGTTAGATTTGATGTTTTCTTTATTGTCTGCTGATTTTACAGTTCCAGTTTTGAACCGTATGCATATTTGTCAGGTTTTTTTTTTCCGTCTTCACTTTAACATGTTCCATGTGCATTCTTACCTATACTTTTTTTCTTCAACGAGAGACTAAGGGCATGCCCTCATGTGGGTCCCTTGCTCACAATGCCACAGCAGTGTAGGGTTGCATGTGGTACCTTCTGGAGGGGGTCTCGCCTGGCAGTTAGGGACGGACTGTTTCCATGAGAAGAAAGGTCAGTACTGATTTGCATAAGGTAGGTCTCAGTCTAGAGTGGCACAGAGGGCAAAAAACAATGGGATGAAATGCTACACAGCAACTGAGAGTGGTTACACTATCTGGAAGCATTCCTACTTTCATCTTTTTTGTTTGTTAGAATTAAAAATAGGGAGCATGCTCAACATGGCTGCTGTAGGCTCCTGGTCAGCAGCTCCTAAAATAGAGGGACCAGCCTAGATGATGAGCGGGGAGAACCATGGTCTGAACCACAGTCATAGTAGTCATAGTAGTGAACCCTAATTTGCAAGCCAACTCAAAGCTGGACTTCCTTCAAAAGCAAAAATAACATTTATTGCAGGGACAGATTATTCTTGCTAGACAGTTACCACTGAGCTAATTTTCATTTGTAGGTGGAGTTTCTGAGGCCGCCCTCCTCCAAGCTATTGAGAGGGATAGAGGGGTCAAGCTGCTTGGGGATTGCTTGGGGATTGAGGGGTCAAGTGGCTATGGTCTCATTTGGATGGCTGTGGACTTCTACACAGGTTGTCACAACCCCCTCATGCGCCCTCTGTGTATTGGGCCTAGCGCCAGGGCTCAGATTGTATTACCCCTGTGGCGTTTAATGGCACGCTATGACACCATGACTGATGTTCCCAAAAGCCACTGCGCTTGACTCCCTGCAAGCGTCCCCCAGAATCCCATGAACCAATCAAGTACCTTGCTCCCACTGTTACTAGGGCCTTGGTGTTGTTTTCCATTATGTACGTTTGAGCAAAAACAATACATTTGTTTCCTGGTTAATTGGTTCCATCCGTCATGTTGCATCTGCTCTTCCTGTAAGGTCAAAGAGAGGATACTAACACATGTTTCATTTAAGGGTCGTTGAGAACCTTCCAGACTACCATGTGCTCCACGTAAACAAGCTATATCAGTTAAACCTTGGAGAGGGTATATAAACCACGCCCAACCAGAGTTGGGGCTTAGGCTCACTCCCTGCGGATCAAGCTTTACCCTTCCCACTCACCTGAAGAATCCAGCTGGAGCAAAGAAGCACTCAAGTCTCCTTCAAGTTGAACCAGTGATTCAGATGGCTCCAGCTAGCTTGACACCTCCTTCATCTTTTCCTCTTGCACAGCTACTCCTGTTTCCCTGTGACTGTCTGAGTCAAAGCCTCAAGATCTTCCTACTTCAGACAAGTAGAAGAACAAGGCTACGTATTTGATATCAGGTTAGTGAGCACTAATCCTCCTATAGTAAGCAGGACCGAGTATCAGTGTCTTCATACACTATGGACGTTTCCTCTATGCCCTCTCTGTGATTTCTTCGAATGCTCTTGTGTGTTTATGTTCCGGACCCTTCTTGTAATCTTGGTGCTTGAACTGTGATTGCACAATAACTAAAGTCTTTAGCTCTCTTGTTTCCATAATGAACAGCAGTGCCAAGAGAAAGCACTTCAGAGAGTATGCTATATGTAAGAACCTTGTACCGAGATCTGTGTTCCAAGTTCAATCCTTGGGAGTGCCTGTAACTCCAATCTGTGCTCAGAGTTAAACCTTGGGAGTGCAAGTAACTCCAATCTCTATTTCAAGTTGATTCCTGGTAAGCACCTGAAACTCGAAACTATGATCTTAGTTATTCTGTTCTCATGCCGAGCTGCTGATGAAATCTGCAAGTGTATGTCACTGAAGTCAATGCATGGTCATTGTATTCAGAGGCCTGATATTGTACTGATGGCAACTGCCCTCTCTTTTTATTACCAGAATATCTCAGGAGCGATAAATCCTGTGACGCAGTGTCACACAGCCACTGAGCAGATTCAGTACTGCAAGTCTCTCTTCTTATTTTATCTCCACCCCACTTCGCCCAGGGGCAGTGCTTGGTTTAAGGAGTTTGTTCCTTGAAGCGGCTCAGCCCCGAAGGGGACAGAAGGTCAAGCATCAGCTCCAGTATCGTCTCCGGAGTTGGGACCAGGTGAGTGCATGGCACAAGTAAGGTCAGCAGCAGGGAGGGCAGCAGAGTTTCACCAGGTCTTCCTGCTTGTCCCAAGCCAGGGGGAAATGGCAGCACTCACCTTCATGTTCTATGAGTACCAACAGCATTGAAACCCATGCAAGTCGGGCTCTGTCTCACGGTCATTCAGAGTCTGTGCATTACATAAAACCCCTGACAGAGGTTGCTAGGAAGGGTGCCTCCTGCACATTTCAAAGAATAAAATGGTGCGACTACTGCCTACATATTAACGGTCAGGCACAATGTTAAAGGGTTTGCTGTGGCAGGAAAGAAAACGTGGGGAATTGAACAGTCTCTATTGCCACTGGAGGCAGCATACATCCTCCATCTTGCAGCCACCCATACCTACAAAGAAATACATGGCAGTGATCAACACGTTAAGAGGTAGTGATCACAAAGCAGTTTCAGTGCTCACATGTTTTAATGTACATGATCAATACTGCAAAAAGGATTCATAATATGTTCTAAAACACCCAAAACTTTGAACCCAAAAAGTTCATATCTATTCCAAGCCCCTTTAATTAATTTTCAACGGGAAGTCAGCGAGAATTCTCCCTTGGTGCAGCTACTGAACCCAAATACTTCAAAATTCTGCTACCATTGAGGGGCCTGTGTACAGAGAGTTAAAGGGGGTAACTCCTTTGCATTTACAGGGTGTGGGGATTTAGTCTCCCTGTCTCAGAACACCAAAGAGCATTGTTTGGAGGTTGCTCAGGATATGGGCCCCTACAGATTGTTGCCAAATGAAAATTAAATGCGAGAGACTGAGCAAGGGCCCGTCCAAGATGGCAGCTCCCCGAGTAAGCGCCACAGGTTGGTATCCTTGTCAGGCAGACTTATGCTTCGAAGGACCCAATGTGACACCAGAGTGAGGGAGAAATTTGTCTACATATGAGACTCTCAGCCTTCCTCTGCATTTTAGAGCCAGCCAGGAGCGTAGAAGCTGTAAGTGAGGATCAGTGCTGTCAAGGCACTGCAGCAAGATCATAAAAACAGAAATATATGATTGGGAGAACACCTAAACCATTTACACCTCTAGCTACAGAATATGACATGGTTTGAACCTTTGGAATTACCACCATCTCAAGTACTGTCTGTAAAGGCCATTGGTTTACAACGGCAGTTAACTGCTTTTGAAACCTACTGTAAATTAACCAGGCTTAAAATACTTTAAAAACTCAGATTATAGATATTGAGGGCCATCATTCACCATTTAATAGAGTTTTTATTCCTTTGATTTTTATAAATATTCGGGAATGTTATTTCATAATAAACTACATTTTGACAGACATATTAGGTAGACAACGTGGGTGAAATTATCCCTGATATAATTTCCATTTGGGAGTTGGAAGGTTGAACCATTTCTCAAAGCAAGCTCTGTAAAAGTGTAACTTATTCTGAATTATGGTACGGCTAATATACTATTGTAGGGTTGATTTTAAAACATTTGAGAGTTGGGCTTTTTGACAAGCCCTGGCCCTACCGATGTGTGTGGGCCTAGATGATATTCACCTTGAAACAGGGCAAAGTTCATCTCTTTGTTAAAGAGAGGTGGGTAGCATATGTTTCCCTACATTATATCTAATTTCGGGAATATCAGTTTCTTAAAGTAGTGCCTGCTGGACTTGTGCAAAAGCCACAGCGGTTATGCCCAGAAAATGAGAGGTGGTATTGCTTCTCGAATTGAAAAATTATGATTTACATAATGCAATATAAACGTATTTACCCTATAAATACAAATAAAACGGCCTGGAGACAACCAATTGAGTTCAAATCATTCTATGTGGATAGTCAGTCAGTTATAACCACGAAATCACTTCAACTCACTTTTACAGTTTGAAACGGGAGACTGAAATGCAGACTACCTATTTTTTATTGTCAATCTCATTTTACACAAGTTTGTTCAACATTTCAGCACATGCAATTATCCTGCATGCCTTTATCACGCATTTTGTACAATGCATGCGTTTGTCATGCAGGTAAGTATACATAAAGGAAGTGAAAAAAAATATATATATACATTTTAAACTTGTGGTGGTGGTCACTAGGTAGTTCTAGTTAGGTCTGCTTTTCCACAGACAATAACTTTATCGAAGACAAATCTTCACAAAACTTTCCCAAAATAACGTTATACAGCCGTTACCTAGAAATTTTTGGGGTGATCCTTCAAGCAGAGACCAAGAAAAAAAGGTGGCTCAAAGACTAAAAATCCCCATGCAATGTTCATATACTCTTTTAAGACGGGCTACAGCATAAACTGCTGAATGAAATTACAACACATTCGGCAAGACACTAGATCTTGGTCCGCAGACTGTGCTTTTTGTGATTTGGTGTCAATCCGTTCAGTAGTTTCAGATATTAAGGGTAAAAGAAATATAGAAATTGGACGTTTTTGAAAAAAATAGTGCGTTCCGATTTGTCCAGGGAGCTTAAATTCCATTGGCCATCTGGCTCCTGTGGGAGTCAGACTCCCGCAAGAGCAAGTGCTCTGATTAGATGCCAGCAACATGAGAAAAATGCTGGAGGCAGCCATTACAGGACTCGGGGACTTGGTCCCCTGTACTGAAGTTCTATAAAAATAAAAGATATATGGGGGCAGGTAGAGATATCCTGACCCTCTAAACCTCATGGGGGGGGGACCCAGAGGGACCCCACTCGTGCCAAAAAAGAAAAAAAAAACAATGGCAAAAAACACCACGACCTGCAAGAACCTAACAGTATTTAAAAAAAGAAAGAAAATGACGGCCGGGCTGCATTTATTCATTATATGTCCTGGGGAGCCCAAACACAATTTTAATGGGTAGGCGAGAAGCGCTGCCCCCCTCCCCAAGCCATTAGAGGCACCGGGGAACCCAGGGCCAAGTTTATTAATGGGGAGGGCGGGCTGCCATCCCCCCGCCCAACCATCGAAACACCCCAGGGAGACCACCTCAGTACATGGCCCCCTCGAGTGCCTCGAAAGGTCCTGGGACATAATGGGGAGAGGGTGGCCATGTGGCACCCTGCCGAGCCTGAAAAGGAGCCGATTCCTTCAAGAGAGAGGGGCAGAGCGGCACACTCTGCCTTAGCTATTAATGACCCCATCCCCTGGGACCGGCTCACAGGCTACGTGCCAGGGAGACCGCCCCCAGGGCATAGCAGTTTTCCTGCCCGCAATGGTGAGGGCAGGGAAACCTGTGTTTGCTCTCGCTTGGCAGGAGCATTTTTAAATCTTCCGCCAAGCGGAAGCAAACACCAAAACTTGCTCGCAGCTGGTGGAAACTTCAAAAACGCTCTCCCCTGCTGGGAGCAAACATTAGATCTGTTTCCCTGCCTGCAGTGATGTGGGCAGGGAAACATCTAAATATTGCCATCGCCCACAGGGAGCAGCATTATTAGCTGCTCCCTGGGGACTGGAGCAATGTGGGCTTCCACTGTATGCAGGGAGCTCGCTAGCACCATGGGAACCTTGGGGCTTCCTCCGCTTCCCCCAAGGACAGTGTGGTGGGTGACAACTGTTGCATAGAATGTACACTGTTCTTAGTAGATTTTGTATACTCTGTGGTGTACTTCTCATGAGGGTTTCACTATTTGTAAACAGTGTGGTATAGAATGAACTCTCTCCAAAGAGCAAACACTGTTTACAGTACACAGTTCTCTACTGATAACTTCATTTCTTAATGTAGGTTCGGTGT
Source organism: Triturus cristatus (assembly GCF_964204655.1). Classification (NCBI taxonomy): domain Eukaryota; kingdom Metazoa; phylum Chordata; class Amphibia; order Caudata; family Salamandridae; genus Triturus; species Triturus cristatus. The sequence goes on from NC_140584.1 coordinate 447,530,352, forward strand.
GCGACAGTGGTTTGATGCAGATAAAAGCTGTCCGTAGTATGGCATTTATTTTGGAATTGGCCTTCACTATTTTGGCTTTCTTTGAACAGATGTTTACAGATTGAACACCGTACTCAATTAGGGATTCCCATATTTCTGTGGTTGGCTTTTATTGTGAACTATTCTGCCGGTTAAGTGTATTTTATATCGTCAATGTTGAACATAATACTTTTTTTCAACACCTGAGGGAGTTGTGTTGCTAGTAATGATGCCTGATCTTCTCCTGAGCTATATTTCACTTACTGTCAGACCTCTAATGCCACAGTAATTTATATCACAATAAGTGTGAACACAAAGCTTGAATTATTTGATATGCCACTAGTGATGTCATAAATGATGTCATAGAACATGTCATGAGTGATGTCATATGCATAGGCAGTGCAAGGCGAAGGCGCATGTTATAGTTAATGCTGCTAACTATAACTGGTGAATTTCTGTGTTTTTTAGTTCAAAACATTAATGTTCACACTGGCGAATTCACCTAACTATAATGTTACTTTAACCTATTTTTTTTGAGTGAGTATATATAAATACATATGTACACACACACACATATACATACACATACATCATATATACACACACTACACACACAAATACTTACCCTAACTTACCATGCGTGGTAATGGCATGCGTGGTAAATTATGCGTGGTAAAGATACTGCTTGGCAATGCCTTTTGTTGTAAAGGCAGTTGTAAGGAAATGTCTCTTTTTGTAGGGTCACCCCAATGTTTTTGACCTGATGCTGCTGGCTTTTCGACTGAGTGCACTAAGGCCTGCTAACCAGATCTCAGTGCCCGTGTCCTGATCTGAAAGTGTGTATGTAGAATTGGGTTATACACAATTGTCATTAACTAACTTACTTTTAAATCCATAGTATATGGTGCTCAGGGCCTATAAGTTAGCGGGTCACCTTAGAGATTGCAGCACTGGTTGTGCCTCCCCAGTGTGTGACCAAGGTAAAACATGTCTGTTAGTTGACCACTGCAGACTGGAAGAGCAGCACAACACTGATGAACTGACTTTGCCATTTAAATTGAGTAAAAACCTGAACAACCCTCTGTAATATGTGTAAGTCACTTAAGGCAAGGTGCAACATGTATTTGACACATTCTGTCAGTAAAACGCCGAACTGTTGTTTTTTTCTATGGAAAGACTTGGTCGCTCCTGTGATGAGTGCAGGGTTACACGCTGACCCGCCAGCTGTACTATCTCCTGAAGGATGTTACCAAACTGATACTACCAAAGTATCAAGCAACTTGTTACATTAAACCCAACTTGATGCTCAAGTCGAAATTATTGTAGCTACTTGCAGTGTGCAAATTTTACAAAGTTGCCGCTTTGTTGCCTTTAGCCTCCTGTGCCCTTAACAGTCGCACATGGGGTTTGTCTCCAAGATCGCTTTCTGCCCTCCTAGGAAGACGAGCAAACAACTCCCAGGAAAGATGACAATAGCACCATGCACAGGAGAGGTGTCATCTTTCCCTGGCAGGAAACGACATGGGTGTTGGCCCAAAAGGAACTCAGACCTCGACTGGACTGGAAGAAAACAAACACAGAAGAGATAATGGACGGAGCACTGACACTTTTCAGACACTCGCCCCCAGTCACAGATCTGGGTTTAATCCATCATCGTTCTTTAGCTCACCTCACCACCTCAGTTCAAATTCAGCTATATGCAAATCAGTCTTGACCCTGTTCCTCATGGGGGAACAGTCCAGCCTGAATTGCCAAGCCAGGTCTTCCCTGGACCAGAAACAAGCATTCTGGGACCGGTTTCGGGGTCACACCCCTCATCAGCTAGGCTAGCTTGAATCCAGTGGCAAAGTGAGCAAGGGACCCACATCTGGGCATACTGTGCCAACTTAGGGTGAACAAAGCAAACACAAAGATAGGATGGATGGAGCACTGAAACTTTTCAGACACTCACCCCCAGTCACAGATCTGGGTTTAGTCCATCATCTACTTGTGTTTGCCTTGGACTGGAAGAAAGACTGAATAAGGACTGCCCTGCTGCACGAAGGAATCCTCGAAAAGAAAATGCACCGACATGGACTGCACCTGCTTAACCTCGTGGCTAGCAAAGGAGAATGGACTATGCCTGCTGTGTCCTGCTTGTGGGAAAGTCATCTCCGGAGCCTAGCTGAAGCAAGAAACTCCAAGGTTCCGTTTGCAGACCTGTTCATAGTACAGGGCCGCAACAGCTGAAGAAGCCTGATGTGACAAGTTGGTAGCCGAGAGCTTCGCATCGCCGCCAACCGCCACTGTGCACTTCCAGAGACCACGACCCAACACTCAGAGTTGCAACTGAATCCGCTGGACCCGGGAGAGTTGTCGGAATGCAGCTTGGTCACCCAGAAGACGAGTCATCACCCAGGAAAGGATTTGGCTGTAACAGCGATACCAGGCGGCTGGCAGCTGGACTTCTACCAGGACCAAGAGGACTTTGAGAGACATTGACCTTTGTGGCCAGGGCTGCCTCACCCCACTTGTGGACCATGGAGTAGCTGCAGAAAGACCCCCATCAACCAATCGCATCCACAGCATCTTTGAGCATCCTGTATCCCTTGCATCACAACTACTTCTACGGAAACCTATCGGAAAGGGACAAAAGTGCCTGGAACTGACTGAAGATTGCTTCCTTTGCTGTAACTGTGTCTGCTAGTTCCCAAGACTGGCTTCCTGTTAGAGTTGGATGCCCAAATTAACTCTGACCGCAATACAACTAGACGTTATTGCTCAAAACGTTTTATAAGAGTGAATTTGCCATTGCTTGTTTGCAGTTAAGTAAAAAGTGCATTTTTACTGTACCTGGTCAAATCTATATCTCCAGAACCCTTCGGTGGATCTTTTTTGTTTTGGTGTCTAAAAATACATAAAAATACAGTCTATTTCTATAAATCGGTGTCAGATTCCTTAAGTGTCTCGAGTATTTCTTCTCAATTGTTTTGGTGCTGTTTAAATGCTTTACACTTGTTCCTTTGTGTAAGCCTTGCTGCTCAGAGCCACAGCTACACAGTGTTAAGCTAGAGGGTTTAACAAACAAAACCTCTAGTCTTAAAGGGGTTGGTAAGTGTATTATATGGTGAGGTTGACAACCACACCATATAATATACCACATTTCCCCACTCATATTACGACTAAGATTAAAAGGTACATACCAACATGCACTACATTTAAAATAAAGGTGTTAATTCTTGCTAGCGCCAATCCTATTTCAAGCGTCTATGACATTATGTTTCAGAAAAGAGAAAATCATTTTTAAAACCTATGCCTGAGTGGGGTAAAGGACCGTGAGCATGGCATTCTATTAGTTAAGCAGCACTCAAAAAAAGTGGCAGTTGTGCTTTCTTAACACTATTTCTAACCGGTTTTTTACTATGCAGTTGTTTTTATTGGAGATTGTTTTGTTTTAGGGATTTAGGAATTTATTTCAATCTATTGTATGTCTATATGGACAAATAAATGTAAAAACGTCTGTTAATGGTGTTGTCTGCAAAGCCGTATTGGCCTGTATTACGTAACACTGCCTAACTTCACCATCAAGAAGAACCTCAATTCACGGGGCAATATTGTAAGCTGTACCGGGCATATACAGCACTCATCACAGACATCTAATTCCATATCCACCCAATTAAACTCCAAGTTACACTAGAAGAAACTATGGCACACAAAGACACACTGGACCAAAGGCCCTCAATGCTACAACACCATCACAAAGTAGTAAGAGAGCTCAATTAAACAAGCATTGAAAATGCAATAGGTCTCGCCTTCGATTAAGTTAACCCCTTGCATGCTCATGACGGAACCACTCCGTCATGAGCCACGGGCGCCGTGTGCTCATGGCGGAGGGGTTCCGTCATGCTGCGGCCGTTGGCGGCCGCTCCGCCCACGCGGCGCTGTTTCCCCGCCTGTGCGGGCGATCAGTGCAAGTGGGTGGAGTCATGACGGAACCACGCCGTCATGAGCACAGCTCGCCCGTGACTCATGACGGCGTGGTTCCGTCATGAGCATGGCAGCGCCGCGCTCACCCCAAACCCCCCCAGCGCTGCGGCGGAATTCGCGCCGCAGCGAAGGGGTTAAAGCCATTTGCTTTGCTAATGGTATTGTATAGCAAAGCAACTGGCTTTAACTTAATGAAAGGCGAGACCTATTGCATTTTTAATGCTTGTTATATGGGAGTGTGTCTTTTTCACCTCAAAGCCAGTCTTGCAGCGGCATTCTGTAATAGATAAAGATGGTAAATAAGATGTGTCAGTGCCCTTACCCGAAAGGCATTACAGTAGACCATCTGTGAGATGATGAGAGCTTGGACCATGTCTCCTCTTGCTGATTTACAGATGAAAGGGAGAATTATTTGATTACATTAAGCGAGCGAGCAGGAAAGAGTGAGGAAACGAGTGAGAATATTAGGGAGAGGTGAGAGACAATTCAAAAAGGGTTACAGGGGTTTGAGGGAGAGAAGAGAAGAACAACAAGAAGTAAGGAAAAGAGCTAGTGAAACAGAAAGATGAAGGTGGAACGAAGGAAGAAGTGAAAGATGCAAGGAGGGTGCTGAATTAAGGAGAAGATGGAGGATAAAGAAAGGATAAAAAGTTAAAAAGGTTGAGGAGAAATGGGATTGAGACAGTAGGAGGGGGAGATGAAAGCAGGGCACTGAAGGGGTGGATGGAAGCAAAAGCAGAGAGCAGGGAAGAGACAATGAGGTAGAGAAGTATGAAAGCAAAGCAAAGGATGGAGCGAGGAGGCATGAGAAAGAGTAATAGTAGTGTCCTGGTCTGTAAAAAGGAAAGAGAAGATAGTGCCTCAAACACACTTATTTGGCTTCCTTGTGTGTAAGACAAGGAGACAACATGGGAAATGAAAAGTCTGCCCCACCCATATACCTGCTCCGCCTTTACTCACAAGAGAATATGCAACCTGTATAAATGTAAATTACTCTGTGTGCGTTTTGCTCTCTCACTCGTTTGCCTTTAATTGCAGCCACCTAAAATGTCTGTTGCTTTTTATCGTGTCATCACGCAAAGCATGTTAGGATTGCTACTCACTCAAAGAAACTCCAAACTATTTAAATTACGAGTGATGTTGTCACGGATTCAGTCTGTTGCCAAGGCGTAGAAGAGCTCAGGAGGACAAGAGTCGGTGTAATTACCCATTGGAATGCAACGCAATAGATACTAAAGCTTCCCTTGCTTGACAGCACCATGGGAAGCAGGAAGTGGCGCACGGCGCCTCGAATGGCGCAGAAGCGCTGCAGGCTTCTCTGCATTCCTCTGATGTGCACAGTCCTCATGTGTGGCAGCCTGAACTGCTGCTTCGTTATCCGTCTCCGACAGGAGCATGACTTTCGTTTATTTCGAGAAGGCGAGCAAAGCTCACGCGGTTTCTGTAAGCGGCCACTAAGAAATGAGCAACTTACGTAAATCTCTATCATGGCCATCTGTCTCCATGACGCACCCCACCCAAGCGGTGACCAATATCCATCAGGGACACATATCCCACCTTCCACCAAAGCCCACCACCCTCATGGCCGAGCTACCTCGAGGCCACCCCTTACCCCTTTTACATCCTACTCCCTCTGTGAGATCCCTCAGTTCATGAGCCCGTCCCTCCATGGCCTACCCCCTTCATTGTCCATCTGACTCCGTAGACCCCGCCCTCCTACTAAAGCCCCCCTTTACAGCTCACAGTCTGCGGCCACTCACCTTCCATATCACGCCGAGGTACATTTGTCACCTGTCACCCTTTCCCGGCCTCTCACTCCTGTTTTTCCGGGCTGCAGGCTCTGTGTCCCATTTTTAAGAGAGTATGGAAAGTTCTTTGATTGAAGGAGGTGTAGATGATATGGAGGAGAGGTTGGAAGGACATCTCCATGGAGGAATTTCATAATGGGTGGTAGAATGCCGTCTTCACATGTGGTAGTCTTGAGAGGTTTCAGGCGGTGTACATGTTCATTGGGCGATAAGAGGTAGCAGGTATACCACTAGTAGCACAGTGGGGATGATGGGCAGTATGTTTGTCTGTTTGATGTGGTCAGTGTGGGTTCAACTTTTATCTTCCTTGTGAAGAAGTGAGGAGTGGTGCCCCATTTATTGACAGTTGTGTCAGTGAAACTTCACAGGAGGATATTTAAGTTTCATTAACACACACAAAACTCAACTTCTCCAAAGCATAGAGACTGTAATGGTCCGAGGTGTGGTGTTCATAGCTTGTCTTAGTGTGAATAACACATGGAAAACAGAACAATCAAAGGAAACCATTTCATGTCAGAAGAGTGGATTTTGGTTGTTAAAACACGTATTATTAGACTTGGCACTCCTAGCAGGAATAAATAAATGCCTCCCAATTGCTAACACAAACAGTTCATAAAAAAGACTATTGATATATGCGAACTACAGCAAGTAAATTACTGTCCAAAGAAAGCGTCACCAGCGCATAAATGGTTTTAGAGTTATAGGCCAAGTAGGCCATGAAATTTTTAAAAAAATGAAAAAAACTAGACTGATGCGTTTTTGTACCCACAACTTCATTAGCTATACAACCATTCCTAAGGCTAATACACCACGAATCCTGTAAGCATATTGCTTATTTACATGATATTAAAACACCTTCCGCGTTTTGTACCATTCTGCGCTGCTACCTAACAGAAGCACGAGCTTGCACGCTTAACTTTTTGTAACTCCGACAAGGTTTCCAAATAGGACATTGTTGTGGACTAGGGGAAACACAACCACTTGCTTCACTAGAGCTCTAATGACGAATAACAACAGGGCTGAGGTCAAGATGTCAGTCTTCCGGTTTTCACTGAGATGTCCCAACCAACTAATCACCACTCGCCTCTGCTAACAAATGCTGAAATACTAGAGAAAATTAAAAGCAACTTGCTCGCTGTCAATTGCAAGTGAATGTACGTGAAAGTACATAGTGAAATAAGAACAGTCCTCAACCAGCCATTACACTCAATGTGCGTCAATGACAGAAAGACATAACGGTCAGTAATATGGGCAGAGAAAATATAACGCGTGTAATTATTGCAAACATATTCATGAATTTTCAAGATGTACTTTTTCACTATGTTAGAACATGCCTAATACTCTGTATAAATGTATTGGCTCTTATGTGCACAAGAAAAAGTTAGTTGTAAGTTTTGTTTCATTGTTGTTGCAGAATCAAATCAGCAAAATGCAAAATGCAATTCTACATCGCAGTTAAAAGAAGATGCCGTCCAGTCGGTTAACACAGAAAGCAAAAATGCGATAGTTACTTCAATATTAAGGCTAGTACAACAATGCATTACACCGGGTTTCGTTGGTGAACGACCATGTGATACAAGCCGGCCAGTCGGGTGACTTTATTAAGACTCCTTGTTTTTATACAGGAAGCCTGTGAGTTTCACTCACCTCTGGTAAATCCGCAGTGTCCGAAGGGCTGCTAGTACCAGCTTGGGACACCAACATGTCCAGTCCCATAAAGTGCGGCTTCACCATGGCCCCCGGCGTCTATACACTACAAGCCTTTCTGACCCTAACCAGGAACAGGTGAACACCATCGGCCTAGCAACGCCCCTCAACCCTCAAAGCCAACCCCCGTCTCGCTGATTGGCGGGTCCTGATTTCGAAAGCTAACATAAGGCTCCGTACTTCATTGGCTGGAACAAGAGCGGGGATGGTGGAAGCGAAGACATTGTTTTACGTCAGCATCATCAGGCATTGGAAACGCCCGTAGATTTTAAACTTTAGTGCAACGAGCACTGAGCAGGCCTTTCCTCAAGAAAAATAAGTAAATTAACGGAGCGCGGTGTACCTGAAGCGGGTGCCGCGCTCCGAAATACAGTAAACAAGAAACGCCCGTACATTTTAAACTTTAGTGCAAGGAGCACTGAGCAGGCCTTTCCTAGAGGAAAATAAGTAAATAAACGGAGCACGGTTTGCCTGAAGCGGGCGCCGTGCTCCGAAATACAGTAAACAACTGTGTCGGTTTGACTGCCCTTCAACAAAAAGCTGTTGGCGTTGTGTGGAAAACATAGTGCGCCCCAGCTAATGAAGCAGAGTGTCACGCCGCAAGTGAGAGATCGAATCCCGGTGGGCGGGGCCAAAAGGAGACAAGGCGGCAACAAGGAAGGACTAAGAAGCCTCCTTTACAATGAAAAGCCTACTTTTGCATGGTACATGACGCAAACCAATTCAAAAGGTGGGCTGGGCTTCAAATCCGCCTCCGAGAACTTTGGATTCTGTATTGATTCCAAGAAGCTCTCGTATGACGAGAGCAGCGCATGCGCGCTACTTTCGCCAGCCGAGACCTAAAAAACATAATTGGACACCACTGAAACTATACAAATCTGGCCTTCTGAATCACTACAGCTCTTGGAACTGCAATTGAGATGGGTGACAATTTATGCACATAAGATGGGAATGCCCCTTATATAAATATGTTTTAGTGCGGTCTTAATTAAACTCACAAACCTTGGCAATATTACCATTTCACTATTCCTCTCAATTCTCCACAACAACACTGACCTAGTTGGACTGACTGTACTTAGCCACAGATGGTTGCAGCTACATCCCTGGCAGCAGCTAAAATATGCACTCTCCACCAACCCATTGCAAATGGCTGAACTTACTCCTACAGATCGCTCCTGTGAACGCATAACATACAAGGTTTGAGTTCAGATGCACATCTATTATAGTATTAGGGGCTCATTCCTCATAGATCAGGGTTTATCTGATTCACACAGAACAGAGGCTGCCACCCTTCTACCCCTTTACTGAAATGTCAGTGGTTGGCACACAGGAGTAGGCTCAGTGCTATGAGCGGTTAACCTATAACAATAGGTGAATGTCCCTGAACCACAGGTTATTTACCCTAAAATACACATTATCTACATCCTGAGCCCAAACGCAAACTGGGTGTTGAGCCTGCATCAGTTAGGAGTAAATGTGAATTTAATGTAGCCTACACCCTTTGACCACCAAATTCAACTCCCAGTTAACAAGTTCCTACTGGCTAAGCCCACAGAAGTGATAATATCTGAATAATATTTGACTACTGGACCATGCTCTTATGGTTTGAAATATTAATAATAAAGAAATCCGGCAAGAAAAGAGAAAGTTCAGGGGAAAAGGAAAATATCATTGGGGACGAAGTACAGCGCGCTTTTTACTTTCATACTGATTCGGTGGACCTATCAGCATATACCATCCCCATTCGGGTAATACTACAAAATTGAGGGAGCGCGTCACCGTGGGAATTAGACAAACAGGCCAATATCTGCCTAGCGAACTGACGCAACATTGCAAGCAGCAAACATCATGGTCTGCTTAATTAAGTATTAACAAAGAGCTTTCTTCTCTTTTGGGTGGTGAGCAATTGATGGGTGATCTTTACAGGGGACCCACTGGGCAAACGGAAAAACAACACCTGATTACATCTGCATGCAGGCAAGAAAAGAATGTACTTTTCTAAAGAGAAGACACAAATCTAATAATTGATTTCTTGAGTGCTCCAGAATACCAACTTTCATGCAACAGCACCATCTGGTGGCACCAGAAAAAAGAAATCAGATGTATCACATAAATGATTTGCTAAATCAGGACCGGAATACTTATCTCTCTGCCTTTCGAAAACAAGCATTGGCATAGCCAATAGGTCTCGCCTTCGAGACCTTATAAGTGTTTAGCCATGCAGCACATTATCCTGTTAATAATCCGGCCACACAATTTTACGCCCTATGATGTTTAAGGACGCGATCCCTGTGTGTCATGGACAGAAACATGCTTTGTAATGTACCGGTGTAACACTGGGCTGCAGAAGTCAGTGCAGACTATCAGTCTATGCAGTTCGACGAGTGGAGATGTTTGTTAAAAAAACATATCTTCCACTCATGTGGTAAAATGCAGGCATGTGCAAATGGTGGCAACACATCATACTGCAAGTACACCAGCCGGAACATGTGAAGTATTCTAGAAGAATCCCCCACCAGGGACCTGTCAAGCGTTTCCCCCATTGCTTAATGAGCTAACAAGTCACTAGTGGAACACACTCGGCTCAGCTCCTGATTTAGGTGTGTGCCAAACCATCATATTCAGGGCCCCTGGAACTGTGCGGCAGGGTACGGCCAAATTATGCAGCAGGGTTGACTAAATTAAGTGGCAAGTAATGGCAAATTATGTGGCATCATCCGGCACATTTTCTGATAGGATTAGTTCATTTTACTGCCACGTCGCCACCCACACAACACCGCATGCAGCCGCGTAATTGGTAATAATGCCGCTCAACATGGCAGCCTTATTAGGCCGGGCAACAGAGCAAAATGCAATAAACAGCAAGTGATTTTGCGCTACATTAATACAGATAATGCGCTAAACTGATATATTCCACCCAGCAGCTGTGCAGCGCCAACTATGACTGTGCAGCACACTGCAGACATTTTTTTAGCAGTTTTATAAAGCGTGAACTCGACATGAAGGTATCAGAGTGCTTTACATGAGCACCAGTTGCATTACAGATGGACGCATTCAATTTTAGGCGTGGGGATTAAGTTATTTGTCCAGAATCACGGGATGTCTTGAGTTTCCAGCCAGACTCGAACCTGGTCCCCCAGCTTAAAAGTCCGTCACTCTAGCCGTTAAGCCACACATTGCCAATGAGTGGGCAACTTGACTTCGACACATGCCCCACATTCAGGTTGGCACCCATCCCCTGAGAGTAATAATGATAGAAGTTTGCTGTACAAATGTTGGGAACGAGACATGACACCCTGTCAACTAGGATATAACGTTTTGGGCTAAAATGCTGCTGAAATGTGCGTTTACTGTTGCCCAGGATAAATACGCCGTTCTGCGTTCTGCATTCTGTCCATCAATAGTTCTTTTTTGCATTTGTCATCCCGAGTGGGACGGGTATGCTCAGATGCGAGTCCTGTGCTCTCCATGCCACTGGAATCAAGCTATCCTGGCTGAAGAGGGGTGAAACCCCGAAACCGGTCCTAGCATGCTTGTTTCCAGTCCAGGAAGGACCTGGCCTGGCAGTTCGGGCTGGACTGTTCCCATGGGGCACAGGGTCAAGACTGATTTGTATATGGTTGGGTCCAAACTGGAATGGCATGGTGAGCAAAAAAACGATGGATTTAGGCCCAGATCTCTGTACTGGGGTGAATGTATGACATTGTTCTGCATTCTGTCCACCAATAGTTCTTTTTGCATTTGCCCAGGATGAATACAACACTCTGTAACACTAACATCAAATTGCAAGCAGAAAGAGGGTTCCGATTTGAGTGCCCTCCAGACGTACCACGTGGTGTAAAGGCGCTAGGCTACTGTCAGCAGTGCAGCTGCTGTTTGCAGTGGCGCTGTGCCCCCAGAGTGTGAGGTGGCAGTGCACCCTGATTCTTTCTGTCCTTTACTATCCAACTGGCGGGAGTGCAGCCTTTTCCTTGCGTACCGGCTAATGGCGTTCTTGCTACCCGCTGTCTGGTTTAAATGTCACAGCGTACTTGGAATTGGACTAGGAGGCAATGCCCTCTCACAAGCCGACATAGATATGCCGTGCTTCTTGATTTTGCTTTTAAAATCAACTAAAAAAATTCTAACTCAGCAGAAAGGAAGGAGAAGGAATGTCTGGAGCCAAGTAGGCCTTTTGTAAGAGGCAATGCAGCGATAAACCCATGGCAGCAGGCAGCACAAACTATCAGTGTCACATATACGAGCCACGCACTTTGAAATAATTACACCGGTCCGCCGTTAGTTAAATAAATGGAGGAAAGAGCAAGACGCAGCTAAGAGAACGCATAATGTCTGCTGAGCTGAAACAAAGCACACATGTTTTTAGCAAAATCGCGTACAGTTTTAAAACCAAAGAGAGCATGTGAGCAGATATAAACAAACATACAACAGCTCACACCAAGAGCAAAACAAACCAGTGCGGCTGCGTGGTGACCGCGCTCATTAGAAACATGATCCCGAACAGATGGCGCCCCTGCTCGTAACCGCAAGCCATAGGCCGTGAGCAGATACATTTACTGGGAAAGGTGGGACATGCACCCGCCTTTGCCCAATTGCGTGCTGTCTTCACACGAAAAAGCCCAATAGAAATAATGCCGAAAAAACAAACACACGCACAAGCATGTGAAAAGTCCAGAGTGATTCCAAGAGGTCATTTTCCTAGAGCAACAAATGCGCGCTGCGCTAGGCTCGACCTAAAAACTCTGCTGCTTTGAGTAGAATAGGTACACCAGGACGCCAGTACTAAGCAGCCCCCCCAAGGAATTCCGAGCTGTGGTGACGCACTGCAAGGAGGAATGGGACCAACTGCTGTTGAAGAGGTTGGGAAAGGAATGCTTGTGTCGGCTCTCATTACAAGCATTGGCAAAGTCTACTGGTCTTATCTATGAGACCTACTGGCGTTGGCAATTAATTTTAGCCATGCTGCATCGCATGGCGGATTGAAATAATGTAAAAATTAATAAACATATTTAAAAAAGTGCTTTGTCAATTGCGTCATTCTGAAGTCAAGCACCACAGATCGCCTACTACAAAATGAGGGGTACAAATGCGAAAAAAACACATGATGGCAGGAATAGTGAACAAATCAAACCCCGTCACAGATCTAGGTTAAATGCAAAAACAAGAGTTGATGGACAGAATGCAGAACAATGTCATACAGTCACCCCAGTACAGAGATCTCGGCCTAAATCCATCGTTTTTTTTGCTCACCATGCCGTTCCAGTTTGAACCCAGCCATATGCAAATCAGTCTTGACACTGTGCCTCATGGGAACAGTCCAGTCTGAACTGCGAGGGTAGGTTCTCCCTGGACTGGAAACAAGCATCCTAGGACTGGTTTCGGGGTTTCACCCCTCTTCAGCCAGGATAGCTTGATTCCAGTGGCATGGAGAGCACGGGACCCATGTCTAGGCATACCCTTCCCACTCTGGGTGACAAATGCAAAAACAACAGTTGATGGACAGAATGCAGAACAATGTCATACATTCACCCCAGTACAGAGATCTGGGCTTAAATCCATCGTTTTTTTGCTCACCATGCCGTTCCAGTTTGAACCCAGCCATATGCAAATCAGTCTTGACACTGTGCCTCATGGGAACAGTCCAGCCCGAACTGCCAAGCCAGGTCCTCTCTGGACTAGAAACAAGCATCCTAGGACCGCTCTCGGGGTTTCACCCCTGTTCAGCCAGGATAGCTCAATTCCAGCCCGAACTGCCAAGCCAGGTCCTCTCTGGACTAGAAACAAGCATCCTAGGACCGCTCTCGGGGTTTCACCCCTGTTCAGCCAGGATAGCTCAATTCCAGTAGCATGGAGAGCACAGGACCCACGTCTGGGCATACACTTCCCACTCTGGGTGACAAATGCAAAAACAACAGTTGATGGACAGAATGCAGAACAATGTCATACATTCCCCCCAGTACAGAGATCTGGGCCTAAATCCATCGTTTTTTTGCTCATCATGCTGTTCCAGTTTGAACCCAGCCATATGCAAATCAGATCTAGGTTAAATCCATCTTTTTTTGCTCGCCACGGCTTTACAGTTTGAACCCAGCCATTTTTTTTTTTTGCAAAAACAATTTTTATTGCATTACTCAGACACAGTTGACATCCGCAATGTTCATCTGGCCAGTGGCCGCCATCCGCATATAAAACCACGTCCAAGTACAATCTGGGCCACTTCCACCTACCAATGCGCTGTCCCCAAACCCTCCCCTGAACGAATACATCCCCCCCCCCACCCACATGTCAGTGTGCCGAGACGACAACTACCAGGATAAACCTCTCTCAGAAGTAGCCGTGTTAGGAGCCACGAGCCACCCCCCACCACCACAGACAGGCCCCAAGCAGAAAGGAAAAGGAAAGCCCCCGGCCCCCATGAGCTAATCAGCTAGCCTCCCCCACCCCTAGGTTCCTGCCGGGTGCTTCAGTGCCGCAGGGCCCCCCTCCCCCGCTATTCCCCACCCCTGGAGATCAACCACTAGTGCTTCCCATGCCCGAGCCATGGCCAGAGCCTTGTCATCGCTTCCCCTAAGCGCAAGCTGCAGCCGGAGCGTGCCCTCGCTACCCGCCCACTTGGTAAATGTCGCTCTCCACCTCGTGAAGCTGGGACCCGTACTCGACTTCCAGTGGAGGGTAATTTCTCGTTTGGCCACCACCAGCCCCAGGTCGCAAAACTTCCTCGTGATTTTCGTGCGCCGCGTGTGTGGAAACCATAGCAGCAAACAAAATCTCCACCCGCAATTCCCGCCCTGTCACTTGGGCCAAGCAGTCGATGACCTCTTCCCAGTAGCCGCTTAAAGCATCGCAGGACCAAAACATGTGCTTAAAGTCAGCTCCCTCCTCCCCACAACGAGGGCATTGCGGTGTGGGGCCCCCAAAATACTGAAACAATTTAGCTGTCGTCAGGTATGCCCTATGCAGGGTGAAGTACTGCACCAGTTGAAACCGGGCGTTATGCGTGCTCTTCCAGGCCCGTCTCTGTAGTGTAGGCCACGTCAGTTCCGGGATAGGTTTCCCACTTATCCTTCAACGCAGTCAAAGGAGCTAGATGTTCCGTGGCCATTCTCTGATAGAGGCAAGTAATGGCCTTGAGTGTGCCCGCCGCCATGACCACATACTGACAGCCGGCCCCCGTCCGCGGTTCCGAGAGCCCCACGCTCCAGTACTTCTGTAGCGCCGCCACCAAGGCCGCGTGGAGGAGATAGTCGCCCCTCGTGATCCCGAAGGAGTCCTGCAGCCCCTGGAATTGCTGAAGCTCTCCATTCAGATACAGGTCCCCCACCATCTTTGAACCCAGCCATATGGACAGTATGAAGCCTCACCACTTATGCATAAAGATTATGCCATGTTGCCTACACAGACAAAAAAGTGTCTTTACTTTCAACTAAATTTCATAGCAGAGTATGCTGAGAAAAATCAAGTATTTATCAATGTAAAGAAGATAAAAATGATGGGTTTTTGGGGCTAAAAGCCGAAGCTCAAGTAGTAGATGGAGGAATCAAGTATATTATTAAGATAGAGTGGACACCTTCAAGTATCTGGGATACCAACAGGATCCATGAGAAAGTGTGAAGTGGAATCTACATCTTGAAACATGTTACTGACCTCTCTGAGTCACTAGCAAGGTGATGTCTTATGGTGCTACTAAAAACTCCCAGGAGCAAATGTCTTTTCACTATCCATTAGGCTTAGGGGGGAAAAAAAAAAAAGAGTCAAATATTTGGTATGAATCTTGTAGTTAACTTCAGAGAAATGTGCTTGTGTGCAAGTCGGTATATTGCTTTAAATGTCATCAAGACATACAATAAGGAGATGCTATTGATCATGATGCATTTACATATGTGGAAAGCAGTGACTGCGATATGAACACTGATATAGATTGGTCTTGTGTATGAAATATTGTAAGTATATGTATTTGACATTTTATGAATAATGATATTTTGTGTATATTAAGTTTTTTCAAACTAAATAATAAACATTAGGAAAAAGAACAGGAGGGATAAGGGGAGGAGGGGTAAGGGGAGAAGGGGTGGGGAAGGAGGGAAGAGGGGCAAGATGACATGAGAAAGAAGGGGAGGAAGAGGGTCAGTGAGGGAAGGTGAAAGGTGAAACGGTAGAAAGATGGGAGAGAATATGGGAGAGAGGAGAAGAAAGTGTGTGTGTGTGCGCGCGTGCATGCGTGCGTGTATATATATATATATATATATATATATATATATATATATACGTGCACTAATGTGTGGAAGGTGGGGGCTCCTAGGGCACATCTTCTGTCTCCCTCTCCAAACCTAGAAGTCTGCTGGTTTTGACGTTATGCATCAATATAACTGAGGTGCGATTCCTCTGCCAGGGCGAGCCCCACCCTTTTATCTTTTTCTGCCTGGAACAAATATCCACTGTGAACCAGCTCCCCAGACACAGCCAGGTTATACCGGTCTTCAGAAGGGACAGCAGAACAGGAAGCCTGCAAATTTGCGATTCAAAGGCAAAGTGAACACCACCAGGATTGAATAAGCATCTGGGCTTTCAAGAGGTGTAGCCTCCCTGATTGGCTCAGCCACAAAAGGAGGTTGAGTACTGGCCTCCACAACAGTGCATTAAGGGTATCCTCTGCGCCAGGAGTGAATATGAAAGAGTGAACCTCTACTTGGGTTGCCTCTTGTCCTTCAGATGGGGCCTAAATCTAAGAACCTCAAGATGAGGCCTAAATCTAAGAAAGCCTGTGGATTTGTTCTGCTGGTTGAAATGCAGACCTACCTGCTTGTTCGAGGAGCTGGACTCCCGCTGCCAGTGATCCAAAGAAAGAGTTAAGGTCCATATGATTGGAACGACTTTAGTGGCTACATACCTTGGCATTTAAAATGCCCAGCAGCCTCAAGGATGGCACAGCAAGCACAAGGAATAACAATATCTAGGTCAAAGAGCTGCTCCACCTGGTTCAGTGGTCGCAAGTGTAACACTACATCGCCCCCAAACCTCACCAGCCCTTGGGAAGCCTTTACTTACCTCCTTTCCCGCTACTGAGGGACCTTGAGCCAGTTAGTCATCATTTCCTGGTGTGAGGTCTACCCCCATGGCTAGAGGAGGTAGCCCAGAACTGGAGCCATCTGATTCTTCATCCCTGCCCTTACACTACCAGAGATATTGACGGCTAAAGTAGTGCTCAGCTTTTTTCACCAAATGGACCAGTGGAACAACTGCACCAATAGCCAATGGCCACCAGTAACACCATGACTTCCAGCGAGTGCCCTGATACCCATGGATGGCCTGTTGCAGGTCTTCACCTGGAAAAAGCATTACTGTGAATGAAAGATTCAATACCAGGACCAGAAGTGAGGATTAGGTTCCAACTTTCCTAATGATATATTAACACCAGCCAACAGAATAAGAAACCAACATTAAAACCACATATGTTAAATGTATTTGTAAGAGCACATAGACATAAGGCTTTCAATTCCAGAAAGTCAAACTTCATAACCTGGATATAAAACAAAGACTTAAAAAAATTGCTTTCACAGTTACAAAGCCATGTTTTCAGCAATTTCTTAGAAAGAGGAAAGTGAGATTCAGTGTGTAAATGCAGAGGCATGGGATTCTATATCTTGGGCACTGCAATGAAAATGCTCTATCGCTGCACGCTATAAGTCTACATTGAGGTTTCAGTAATAGGATCCGATCGTCAGATCGCAGAATTCTGGAGGATCTGTACCAAGAAAATGTAGAGGTCAGACCTGTGGGGTATTCTGCTGAATGGCTTTATGCACAATGGTTGTGGATTTGAAAATAACTCTACTACAGATAGACAGTTATTGAAGTGACCTCAATACAGGGGTAATGCGATTATGAACAGAGCAACTTCCAACCAGGAGAGCTGCAGCATTTTGCATTAACTGGAGGCTGTGAAACAGTTTAGCAGATGAACTTGCATTGTCATAGTTGCCCTGGACAGGATAAACGCATTGACAACTGAACAGTGGAGATGGGAGTCCAGGAATGGGAGAAGGATTTTCAGAATCATGGAACTGAAAAGGAAACATATGCTAGTGGCCTTAATGGTTCTAAGAAAACAGGGGAAAGAGAATCGATAAAGAGGTTCAGGTTTGGTACATCGATGGAAGGGGCAGTGACTCAATAGTAGGTCAACAGAATTAGTTCTTTCTACTTTTCAAGTTTCACAGAAGTAAGTAAAATGTCTGTGTTTAATAGACCTAATTTTAGAAAGTTGTCAGACATCCACCATCTGGTGACTGGCAGGTAATTACTCAGTTTGGCTGAAGTATCACAGAAAGATAAGTATTTCTAGAATTAAGCAATAGAGAAGATGATATGAGCATCATCTTCATTCATACAGGATTGTGCCCCCCTGCTGATGGAATAGTTTTGCAAGGGGGGCAAGTACAGGATTAAACAGTAGAGGTGAGAGTGGAGCCTTGTTGGACACATGTCAACTGTCTTGAATTAGAAGAGAAAGGGGAGAAGGATACAGTGTGCCCTGTCCAGCAGAAAAAGGAGCAAAATGTGGCTGACATTGTCAAATGCAGCTAAAAGCAGCAATGCACTGATCTGACTAGTGTCTGCAACGGCGAGATTGTCTATCACTGACCGTACAACTAGCTCATTGTTTTGATTCGGTGTGAAGCCTCCTTCAAAGACATCAAGCAGCCCTTTGTTTTCATATTTTTTTTGTAGTGGGTAGAAGACAAGTCTGTTTGCCTAAACACATAAGCTAGGAGATAGGCCACACATTTCTAGGACCCTCCAAACTTGAAAAAGCCTACGGGAGGGTGGGAGGGGGAGGTCAGCTTGGGTACAAGCCCATGAGAATCCAAAGTAGTGCTCGGTTCGTGGGGGTATCTGGAGCAAGGGTATAGTAACAACGAAAAACCTCTTCTTAAAAGTCAATTATAATTTGGGGAATGTCTCCACCATCACAAACAACAACAATGTCTCACAGAGATGAATTCATAATTCTATCAAAACATTTTTTTAGGTTAAGTTTTCTCTTTTTAAACATAAATGTTTGAATGCATTTCAATGTATTTATACTTTTACAAAATAGAGTACATACTCAGAACCATTGTAAAAGGCAGCTCAAGAGAGGAACAAACAAAATGACAAAAGAATATCTCTATTGTACATACTGATAATCCAAGCAGTCATACCACACCTACATTCATACTACACAACATTGTTTAACATGTAAAAACATATTCTAATACATTTCATAAATATATACAAATAAAAATGAAAGAAAAACTAAAGCGCTGACGCGCGTTTCGGAGTGGAATCAGAGACCCACGACTCCTTCGTCAGGGCGCAACAATTCTTTAGTCATTCAAGGAGGGATCAGTTTTAATTCAGACTCTTCTAAATGGTTTTTCTCACATGGAGTGCAAACAAGGGATCTAGGTAACAGTAAATAGGGACTTTGAAAAACACTTTTATCAATATATGCCAGAAGCATAAGTCCATATATGGCAACAATTATAATGATGCAATAAATAGGGTTTCCATAAATGCGATTACCTATATGTACAAATTAATTCTCTACATAAGGTTGCCAAAATACTCGTCAAGGAGGTCCTTTAATCGGTGTGTAAAGACTTGAATGGAAGTTGAGGACCAATAAAGAATCAATTGGCGTATCGTTTGACACAGGTCACGATGATTCTGCCACCTCGCCCAATCCACAGCCAATAACTTAAGTGCCCCTTTAATCCTGGATGCACCCTACTAATCTTATGGAGCGGGACTCAAGCTTCCAGCATCTTGAACTCCACCTACCAGGTTTTTGATTCTTAAATGGTTCTCAACATCCATTCAAGTCTTTACACACCCATTAAAGGACCTCCTTGATGAGTATTCTGGCAACCTTGTGTAGAGAATTCATTTGTACATATAGGTCATCGCATTTATGGAAACTCTATTTATTGCATCATTATAATTGCTGCCATATATGGACTTACGCTTCTGGCATATATTGATAAAAGTGTTTATCTAAGTCCCTATTTACTGTTACCAAGAGCCCTTGTTTGCACTCCATGTGAGAAAAACCATTTGGAATAGTCTAAATTAAAACTGACCCCTCCTTGAATGACTAAAGGATTGTTTGCCCTGACGAAGGGATTGTGGGTCTCTGATTCCACTCCGAAACGCGCGTCGGTGCTTTAGTTTTTCTTTCATTTTTATTTGTATATATTTATGAAATGTATTAGAATATGTTTTTACATGTTAAACAATGTTGTGTAGTATGAATGTAGGTGTGGTACGACTGCTTGGATTGTCAGTATGTACAATAGAGATATTCTTTTGTCATTTTGTTTGTTCCAATCTTGGGCTCGCCTTTTACAATGGTTCTGACTATGTACTCTATTTTGTAAAAGTATAAATACATTGAAATGCATTCAAACATTTATGTTTAAAAAGTGAAAACTTAATTTAAAAAAAATTGTTTTGATAAATAAAATTATGAATTATTAATTCATCTCTGTGGGACATTGTTGTTGTTTGTGATGGTGGAGACCTTCCCCAAATTATAATTTACTTTTAAGAAGACGTTTTTCGTTGTTACTATGTTATTATTCCCTGCTTTCCTCTTCTCATATTAATCTGACAGGGACCCTCTTTTGTTTAGTCTGTATCTGGAGCAAGGGTACACCATCGGTAGGCTTGGACTCAGGCTTTGGGTCGCAAGGGACACTCTCGTGATGGTCTCTGTGGTGCGGACGTCCCTCATTGGTAGGTCAGTCGTAGCAGTGTTAGTGTCTGGTCTGGACTGGACACTGAATAAACCACGACTGTTGCATGGGGCTCGGTACCCCGGGTATTGGGGCAGGGCGGCTCCTAGGGGTCCTGGCGTCTCCAAACTTGTAGAGGAGACAGATGATCTCCTCCTGGGTGGCTGCTGCGTTGGTGGACCCTGTGGTCAGAAGATAGGTGAACCGGACATTGCGGTTGGTGCCTGCAGAATGCAGAGAAGTGGCTTCTCCACTTCAAGGGAGATACTGGATGGTTTGCGAAGTGCTGGCAGCTCCAGAGGCTTTTGGGAAGATGCACAGCTGCAGGACCTGTCTTGTCTTTCCAATTGTCGAGACAGGAGCAGGCAGGCAGGGTTAGATGCCAAGTCCTCAGCTAGTCTTCAGTTCTTGCATCCTTCTTCTTTGTCCTTCTTCTTTAGTCAGGTGAATCTGTTTTCTTGATGTATAAATATTTAATCTAGGGGCGTTAAGGGGAGTGAAGGGCAGTAGCCAGTGGGCTATTACCCTTGGGGTCACTACACCACCTATATGACCACTTTCTGTGAGGAGTGGGCATAACCCTGTCCCAGAATTCCTAATTCCACCAAAAGCAAGATGGTGGAAGCCTTCTTTCGTGAAGCACATTTGGTAGCCCACCTCAGGGGTGTGACTAGCCAGATGGTGCAACAAGCCAACTTGCATAGCTAGTTTCCCACCTGTCCTGGTGCCAAATGGGTCTCAGGACAAGGGGTGGCATCTCCCAGGTCTGAGGGAAGCCATGGTTGCATTTCAAAGGTGGCAGGGTCTTTTCAATCCCTAGCCTTGCTAGATCACTAGCCATCTCGCTGGAGGAGATGTGAACACCTTACTCCAGAGCAGGCATTGTTTCTGGCCTCAGAGGGCGTGGGCTCTCACCTGCAGGGTGGTCACAAACTAATCTGTGGTGGCAGGCTGGTAGATACCAGTTAGCCAACACACTAGATAGTCGTTTTTTCAGGGGGCACCTCTAATGTAATGTAATGTAAATGTGTTTTGTATAGCATGGATTGCACTCCATGGAGCATCTTTGCGCTTCTGAGTGTGAAAGAACCAGATGAAATTGATACTTGTGATGTTCCGGGGTTTAGAGTATTATATCATATTTTTGCATTTTATGTCGGATAAAGTATAAATCCAAGTTTTAAGGGTCCTTCTGAAAGGGATTTCTGCGTGGATTTGTCGAAGTGGGGGCGGCAGAGAGTTCCAAGCTTTGGACCCCAAAACTGCCAGGGCTTTACCTCCTTTGGTTTTGAGTCTAAACTTGGGGGTGATAAGAAGATTCTCACTTTGGGATCTTAGACATCGTGCGGGGACGTAGTGTTGGAACAGATTTTCAATGTATTTGGGTCCTGTTTTGTTAAATGCCCTAAAGGTGATTAACAGGATTTTAAACAGCACCCTTTTATGTATTGGCAGCCAATGCAAAATGCTCATAGCTGTTGAGGCTGAGGTCCTTCTTTTCCATCCCAACACTAATCTGGCCGCTGCATGTTGTACCATTTGCAGTTTATGGCATACCGTCCTATTTGTTCCTGCGTATATGCTATTGCAGTAGTCAATGCGGGAGGTAATGAGGGCTACTGCCACCATCTTCCTTGCTGCAAAAGGGATCAAATCGAAAAATTTCCTGAGTCCTTTTATTATGCCGAAGCAGGTCCCTGCCACGGCTGTTGCTTGTTGTTTAAAGCTCAGAGAAGGGTCAAGTTTTATTCCCAGGTTACGGACTGAAATTGCTGTATTAGGGGGAACAGTAGCGTCTTCTGGCCACCATAGTGTTGGGTTGAAAGAGTTGTTTTTTCCAAAGGGTAAAATCTCAGTCTTCCCTGAGTTGCATTTAAGGTGATTTATGCTCATCCAATGGAAGGTGGCCTGTATACAGTTTTTGAGTCTAGCTTCTGATTGGCTGGATTCATACTCCATCACTAGGATGAGTTGTGTATCATCTGCATATGAGATGGTAGCTATGCCGAAGGATGATATGAGGGTAATCAGGGGAGCCATGTATACATTAAAGAGTGTCGGACTCAGGCACGAGCCCTGTGGGACACCTGAATTTAATGGAATCTCTGCTGATCTAAATTGGCCCAAGGTAACCACTTGTCGTCTGTTTGTCAGGAAACTCTTTAGCCAGCTCAGTACCATACCAGTTATCCCTGCCGCGGCTAATCGGTCTATCAAGATGGTATGAGACACCGTATCAAAAGCCGCGGACAGGTCTAAAAGACTGCTTTTTTGCCCTGGTCTAGTGCTGCTCTAAGTGTTTCCTAGTAGAAGATTAGAGCTGATTCCGTCGAATGTTTGCTCTGAAACCAGCTTGGTTTGGATGCCAGATATTATTTGCCTCTAAAAAAATGGTGAGCTGTTTATTTACTTCTTTTTCTGTAAGTTTACAGAAAGTAGGGAGTAGTGAAATTGGTCAAAGATTAGTGAGAATGGTGGGGTCTGGTAATGGTTTTTTTTGTAGGGGTCTTACTGCTGCTAGTTTCCATTCTTCAGGGACTACTCCCCGGGAAAGTGAAGAATTGATAATATTATTGATGATGGGATTTACGATCTCCACCATAGTGTGGAGAACATGAGGGGGGCAGGGGTCGAAGGGAGAGCCAGATTTAATTTTAAGGGTTTGTCTCTTAGATTCTTCCAGGCTAACTTCCTGAAAGAAGGCTAACTAGCTTATCACGTTATTGTTTTTTGTTTGAGACTCATTCAAGGAGGGGGGATATGGGAAATCTTTGGTGATCGTCTGTATTTTCTCGTGGAAGTAATCCGCGATGTTGTTACAAAGGATTTGGGAGGGGGGAATGTCTCTCTGCATGTTCTTTGGATTTGTGTAAGAGTTGACGATATTGAAGATGTCTTTTTGTTTGTTGTTACTATTGGTTATGGCATCAGTGAAAAAGTCCTTTTTGGCTGTTTTTATCATCCCATGGTAGTGTCGGCGAGCCACTTTGTACCTGGACTGATCAGTTGTATTATATTTTGTGCGCCAGGTCCGCTCTAATGCTCTAACTTTCCTTTGTTCTTCCTTTAGGATTTGGGAAAACCAAGGAGCAGAGGTTCTATGTTTCTTATTGCGCCTTACACTTGGTTTCATTTTGTCATTTTCCGTAGCTAGGGCATCCATCCATTCCCTGAAGGACTGGCTGTCCTTCTCAGGGTTCCCTACTGCTGATGGTCTAGTTTCTAGTGCCTTGGTTAAAACCCCGGTTTTCCTGTCAGGTTCTTCCAGTGAGGCCCACCCTGGGGGGCGCAAGGCTTCGTCCCTGGCTTATGTTTCATTATTCCTTGGAGTTCAAAAGGGATATAGCTGTGATCGGACCAGGTTAGTTCTTGGGGAGGTTTTACGAGAAGTGTGTCTAAGTTTGAACAAATGCAGTCAAGGATATGACCTGGATTATGTGTGGGCATGGTGGTAAATATTTTGAGGCCGAGGACCTTCATTGTTTCCGTAAAACCTAAGGAGGCATGATCTGAGCAGGAGTCAAGGTGTATATTTGTGTCTCCTAAAATTAGCAGATTTCAGGGCTAGATCTCCTGCTATTTCTCCTATGCTATTCAGAAAATCGGTAGCTGTTCCCGGAGGTCGATATATTAGTGCTCCTGAGAAGGTAAAGGAATCATGAACTCTTAGGGCGAAGCCTATGCTTTCCGCACCTTTGATACCTGGGATTGGAAAGGTCATGCAGCTCAGTGAGTCCCTATAGACAATTGGTGCCCTTCTCGTGCATATCATAATAAATCTTGTAGTGGCAACAGTACAGATGTATTACAATAAGGTGTTTGATACCAAACACCATGGCTTTCAGTAAAGCCATCATGTAGCTGAGCAACTCGTAATGACCAGTATATATATTTAACCCCTTCGCCGCGGGGGTAATTCCCCCACGGCGCGGGGGGTCTGCGGCGCAGCGGTGCTCATGACGAGCCCAACTCGTCATGAGTCACAGTGGAGCTGTGCTCATGACGAGCTGGGCTTGTCCCGATCCCGCCCACTAATTAATTCTCCCGCACAGGCAGGGAATCAATCGCACGTGGGCGGGCCAAGGCCGTTATGACGAGCCCAGCTCCACTGCGACTCATGACGAGCTGGGCTCGTCATGAGCATGGAAGGGGTTAAGATGGCCTCCCTGTTCACTTGTACCATCTAGTAATAGAACTAGACAGCATATGCACCAAGACGCACAGACTGCATTGCAATTTGGGTGTGGGTCCTCCCAGGGTGGCATAAGACATGCTGCAGCCCTCAGGGACCGTCTTTAGTACCAAGGCTCTAGGAACCAGGAGTATCATTTACTATGGACTTGTAAGGGTGCTCAAGCCTTTGCCAATTTGGTTACAATTAGACTGTAACTTGTTTTAGGGGAAGAACACTGGCATTGAGGTCCAGGTTTTCCAGATAATGTACATTAGATGCCCTGAAATGATACAATAAACTGTTGAAAAGCAGGCATGGGAACATAGAGGAAAACACTCTACATTATTTGTATTAAGACAATGGATTTCCTCGTTGAAAATTGAATCACCAATTGCTGTAATCTTTTCCTAAAAAAGGGCCAATTTATCTCATTATTCCACAGAGGAATGAGTAAGAGAAAATATACAGCGCAATGACTGATGTTTCTCCACAATGCAAAAGCATTCTCTGGACAAGGGGAGGGCAGATGTCATCCATTTTGAGGACTAAAGTTTGTTTGCCTCCTGGAGTTTTTGCTTATATACAACCGTCTGATCAAAGTATTGATACTAGGAAAATTGCGATCTGATCAAAGTATTGATATTAGGAAACTGGCAAGAAATGTAACCACCATTTCAGTTTTACCTATCGAAGTTTTACTTTCCTAACCAACATGTGCACTAAATCACCTGAGCTGTTGGTTCATGACCAAAGAAAGTAACAAGTCATCTAAGATCTCGGGGAGACTGTCGTTAAGACAACAAAGTAGGAAAGTAAAATGGTTACCAATGCAGGAGAACCTATTAAGTGTGTAAAATAGCTAGTGCTAAGCGAACTACATCGGAGTCTCGGGGAGTTGACTACAAGTCAATGGAGCAATAAACAAATGAGATATCCAGATGTTCCACATAGTGTTCACTACTGATCAACATGTCTTTTTCTTTACAGACTCAGATGTTAGGTAAGTACTTCTCTTCTTTATGTGCATTTAATGCTCATACCTGATTGAGGAGGGCATTTAAAGGGATTAGAATGCTTATTTAACTTTGACTGATGTGTTAAGTCTTAGTATATTGGTCACTGAGATGAGTCATTAGTATTCTGTTTCCTTTGTGCCATACAAAATGATGAAGTTAGGGATTTTTTTCATATCGCTGGTGTGCTCAATGCCACATGTATTTTGTTTTCTTTTATGGCTTTCCTCTGCTGGGAAGGATAAAGAAACTTTTAGAGGAAAATAGTGGGAACTGGCTGTCCATAAACAAACAAAAACAAAAAAACACAGTGGGACCCAGGACTCCAGCAACTTTGTGTGTGACCCCAATGATCACCAGTGAAAACCCATCTATTCCAAAGGACTCAGCAAGTAAGTAGCATGTGTTAAGGATTCTCTTAGTTGGACTCTCTGTTGTCTAGGGGGTGGGTTTTTGCACAACCATTTTTAAAGTTTATAGGGTTCAATATTTTTAAGCGGTATGCTTTTATTTTTAGATTTCCCGGGTACAAAAAGGCAGCAAAATCAAAGTAAAGCCTTCGCACTGACATATATGCCTGTATCCCATAATTCAAACCTTTATTTTTAGAGAAGGGAACCAAGCACTTCCGAACTATACCAAGACGATCCTAAGGTGCTTCAACTCCACATAAGGTGTCTAGGTTGGTTCTCTGGCCCAGAAAGTGCTAGGCACTCCTGCTTTTTTTGTCAAACATATTTTATTAGTTTTTTACAAAGTACATCATACGACAAAGCTATCAAGTCACCCCTCACAGGGGGTCTCTGGATTCAATGAGACTGTGAGTGGCGAAGAACACATAACATTCCGTATCAGTCCAACCCCGGAATCACTGGATTGCTAAAAAATAGGGTTACAGTTTCTTATATTGACGGGGTGTGGGTGAGGTCTTTAACAGCGTTTAGTGATAGCCAGCATGTCTGCATGCGTCCCATCTTTCTTTTGCGGTGGAAAACGCTTTGAGTCCCTCGTCGGAGGGAGGCACCTGAATAACTCATATTTGTGCGGGAACAATCCCCAACCGGAGGATAACGGGAACAAAAATAAAAACAACCCCTCCCTCCAACCCTCCCCGACAGTGGCGGCGGCGGTGTTCAAACAGCTAGTCTGACTATGGGCGTGTAAGGCAGTTTATAGTTGAAAAAGATGAAGGGCTCTAATAGACGAAGGGCATACAGCAGATCGTAGACCTCGTGAAAGGAAGGCAACCAGGGGTCCCCACTCAAATTCGAAGTTCTTAAAATCGTCTCGAAAGACATCTGACATTCGTTCCAGACTGAGTAGTTTTCATAGTCTAGAGTGTCAAAGGGAGATCGCTGGTGCCTCCCTCCTTTTCCAGGCAGCTGCCAGGGTGACTTTCGCTGCGTCTATACAGAGCCACATGATTGTTTTGTCTGCTCGAGTCTGGTGTTCTAGCGCAGGATCACGAAGACCCAGAAGGACCCCCGCCATGGTGGTAGGGATAGGGTATCCCAGCATATCTTTAATGTGCGCAAGTATTTCCTCCCAGAAGGGGCGGATAGTCGGGCAATCCCACCAGATATGCTGAAAGTCTCCCACTAGTCCGCACCCTCTCCAGCATCTGTCAGAAGCGGTGGGGAAGATTTGCTTGAGCCTAGATGGGTGGAGATACCAGTCCATCATGGTCTTTAGGTGGGCTTCCCGTAGGTCAGAGGAAGAGGAGTGATTGAATCGTGTAATGTCTGTCCATAGGTGTCCCCATTCAGTGTCCAAAATAGCACGTTGTAAAATGTCTTCCCACATGGACATGTATTGTGGTCTCGGGGAGACTGTCATGGTGAGAAGGAATTTGTATATGAATGAGATCGTCCCCTTCATAGTTGTGGTCTTAGTGAGGAAGGATTCAAATTGCGTGAGGGGGCGGGTAGCTGCTTCGCGTATCTGCGGTGTTAGGGCCCAGTGCATCAATTGGGTGTAGTGGTATCGCTCTGTGGTTTCTAGGCTATAGACTCGCTGACAGTTGTCGAAGGTGAGAGGGTCATAGTTACGAAAAAGGTGAGTCAGAGCAAGGGAGCCTCCATCCCTCCAGGCATCGAAAGGTCCCTCTTGCATACCCAGAGGAAATTCTGGATTAAAATGGAGTGGTGTAAACAGTGAAGGGAAAGAGGTCCACCTTTCGTCTCCCGCTACAGAGTCCCATACTTTCAGCGTGGTGCGCGTGGGTGTAGCAAAGTAGGCTTTTTTGGGTCTATCTTTTTTAGGATGCCAGATCAAGTCCCAGATAGTTCTCCCAGTCACGCTATAGTCCATATGCAGCCAATGTTTGTCGGATTCCCTTTTTGACCACTCGACCAAGACTCTCAACTGTGCTGCTTTGTAATTCAACTGGATGTCTGGGAGGCTCACTCCTCCCTCCGTGCGGGGGCGGAGCAGCAGGGAGAAGGAGATACGGGCATGTCCCCCTTGCCAGATAAAATGTAGGATCATAGTCTTAACTCAGCGGAAGAAGTCCCTTTCTAGTTCTATGGGCAGAGCCTGGAATAAATAAAGAAGCTTAGGAAGGAGTGTCATTTTCACTGCATTTTTCCGGCCTAGCCAAGACAAGTAGAGGGGCTTCCACTTTGTAAGTTCTGCTTGGATACGAGTAAGAATGGGCGGAAAATTAGCTGCATAGAGCTTTCAATCTTCGGCGTCAATTGGACCCCTAGGTATTGTATGGAGGAGGAAGCCCATGTGAGGGAGTTAAGAGATTGGAGTCTGTGGACGTCTGTGGGTGGCAATGTGAGGGTAAGGATATAGGATTTGCTAAAATGTATTTTAAAGCCTGCAACTAGTTCGTAACGTTCAAGTTCTGTCTGTAGGGCTGGGAGAGAGGTGGCCGGTTCGGAAAGAGACAGGAGAACATCCTCCACGAATAAGGAGAGTTTGTGGGGTTCC
The DNA here is from genome assembly GCF_964204655.1 of Triturus cristatus. NCBI lineage: Eukaryota > Metazoa > Chordata > Amphibia > Caudata > Salamandridae > Triturus > Triturus cristatus. The sequence continues at coordinate 447,558,751 of NC_140584.1, forward strand.
CCAGTAAATGGTATATCCTGAATACTGGGGTTATCTCTAATTGCCATTGCCAGGGGCTCAATGCGAAGAGTAGGGGCGAGAGGGGACACCCCTGTCTAGTGCCGCTAGAGTGGAAGAAGGAGGATGACCTTCCCCCGTTAACCACCACCCTGGAGCGACGTTGCCGGTAATTAGCTCGGATCATGGTCAGAAATTTAGATGAAAATCCAAATGCCTTGAGGGTGTGGAAGAAAAATGCTCATTTAACTCGATCGAAGGCTTTCTCAGCGTCTAGACCCACTAGGACAGCAGGTATCTGACGTCTGTTGGCCTTCTCAATGAGATGAATAATTCTACGGGTGTTGTCGTGAGTTTGGCAGCCCTTAATGAATCCAGACTGGTCAGGGTGTATGAGGTCGAGAATGATGTCATTCAGTCGTTTGGCTATGATGAAGGAATATAATTTGGCGTCTATTTTGAGAAGAGCAATAGGGCGATATGAGGCACAGTGTTGGGGATCCTTCCCGGGTTTCGGTATCACTGAAATCATGGCCTCAGTCATGGATGTAGTGGATTCGCCGTCTTCGGCCATCTTATTGAAAAGTTGCGTGAGGTAGGGGCAAATGTCCGGGGCAAAGGTTTTGTAGCAAAGGGTGGTATACCCGTCTGGGCCTGGGGCTTTGTGGGGTTTAAGGGCTTTAATCGCTAGAGTGACTTCTTCATGGGTAATGGGAGCGGAGAGCAGCTCATTCCATTCATTAGAAAACTGAGGTAGGGGCAACGCCCGGAGATAGTCCTATTGGGCGTCAGTGTCTAGGTCATCACCAGACTAAGGAGCGTCATAAAATGAACCAAAGATTTCAGCTTTGTCTTCATCCCTGTGCGTAACCCCCCCGTTTATCTCGTAGTTACCGGGCTCGGTGTTTACCGATTTTATTGTTTTGAGAGTAAGATAAGTGACGGAGTTTAAGGAGTGTGAACTCAGCTCTGTTATTATAAATGGCACGAAGCTTGCCACAAAGTGCTGTCAAATTGCGGAGAGTTTGCAGAGTAGGGTTTAATTTGTGAGCATTTTCGACAGAAGTCAATTCCTGCTCTAATTGCTCCCTTTCCCTAGCATGCTGCGCGTTTAGTGCTGAGTTAAATGCAATACATTTCCCCCGGAAGACTGCTTTGAATGCGTCCCAGGTGGTAAACTCCGATGTACGCTCTGGTTTGTTAACCTCAAAGAAGTCTGTAATGGTGTCTCTGAGTTTAGCACAAGATTCTTGATCTCGCGCCAATGATGTCGGAAAGTACCACCTGGGCGCAGTCGGTGCGTCTCCGTGCCAGAACAGACAGATGGAGAACAAGCTATGATCAGACAGAGAGAGGGAATATTTTGGCTTCCTGAAGGGAACCTAATAGGGACTGACTGATAAAAATATAATCCAGCCTGGAGTACGTATGGTGAACATGGGAGTAAAAGGTATAGTCTTGTGTGTGTGGGTAGAGAGTACGCCATGAATCTAGCAGGTCGAGGTCTTGGATTCTTTGTTGGATGTCAGCGGAAAAAAAGCCCAGTGCAGAGCGCTGTGAGTGTGTGCTGTCCATTTCCTTTTGCCAGGTCAGATTAAAATCACCCATGAGGACTATCTGTCCCTCCACAAAATCTAGCAGTTTCCCCAGTAGTGTGTGTAGGAACAGCGTCTGACCAGAATTGGGTACACAGAGCGCTACAAAGGTGCAAGTTTTCCCTCTGAGATGGCCCTTGACCATGAACCCTCTTTATCACTAAGAACACCCAGGGATTGGAAGTGTTAGAAGTGGTAGTGCGGAACAGTAGGGCCACTCCTCTATGCTTTGTAGCCGAAGATCTGTAGATTAAGGGGTATTGTTTGTGTCTGCGGCGTGTGTCTTCGGCTCTGGCTAGGTGTGTCTCCTGGAGCGCCACCACATCTAAATGGTGATCAATAATATACTTCCAAACCTTCTGGCGTTTTTGAGGGGAATTAAAACCTTTGACATTCCAGGTTCCAATGGTAAATGTCATATTGTCAGTGGGAGATGTATCGACTCTTTAGAAGCCCCCTCATGCTAGGTGTGTACCGCAACGTCGCCAATCTCCTAAGGAGGATGCGTAGCTCATTCACTTAATCCGTAGGTGTAAAAATACCAAAGGGCCCGCCAGAGCTACATGATAAAAAGTCGCCACCATGTCCCCTCCCTATCCCACCAAAAACCCCCAACAAAAGGAAGCAAATATGTTATGTTATGTTATATTAAATTGATTTATTATGCGCACAGCTACTCCAGCGAAGGAGCGTCCCGGCGCACAGACAAGGAGGAACAACACAACAGAAACGGGGACGCCAAGATAGACAACTAAAACAAAAAGGTCTTGATGTCTCTTCGGAAAGAAAGCAAATCGTCTAACTGACGGATTTCGACTGGGAGGGTGTTCCAAATTAGTGCAGCTTTCACGCTGAAGGAACGACCCCCTATCCGACAGAGTCTAAATCTAGAGACCACAGCAAGGGCCTGGCCCTGAGATCGGAGGCTACGAGTGGGGACATAGAAAGAAACAAGATTGGACAAGATTTCAGGGCCTATACCTCTTAATATCTTAAAAGTCAAGCAAAGGACCTTGAAAAGAATACGCTTCCTTACAGGGAGCCAATGCAAAGAGCGAAGGACATTCGCCACCGGGCAAAATCTGGGTAGGCCAACAATGGCCCTAGCTGCAGCATTTTGAACCCGCTGTAGGCGCGTTAACTCAGCCTGATTGGCCCCGACCAGAAGAGAGCTAACGTAGTCCAGGCGAGAGATGATAGTAGCCTGGACTACAAGCTGTCTGGTAGGGGCATCAAAGTATTTAAGGACTGGTCTAAGACCTCTTAATAGACCAAAACAACAGGCTGCCGTTTTTTTAGTATGTCCTATAAAGGTAAGGCCAGCGTCCAACCAGACCCCAAGGTTTTTCACCTCCGACACAGGGGTCGGAGTGGGGCCCAGCTCCGGAGGCCACCACTGATCGCCCCAGAGCCCCACTTTCTTCCCAACAACCATTGCTGGAGCGGAGTTTTCAGTTTGAAAATTCAGTGGCTTTTGAAGCTCTGGTATGTCTATTCGTTGTACTAATTTATTAATAATTAATTATTTGTCTTGTGCAAGAGTGTTTATATTAATCAATCCGTTTGTCTTAACAAGAGAGAGAGTTATACGAGGGTACGCATAAACGTGCTGATTAATTATAATGTGCGTGTTTTCATGTTTAAACGTTGCTATGTGCTGTTTATTTTTGAGCACAAAACGCTTTCCGAATTAATGCTTTTCTATGTTGCAAGAGCTAGATAAATACATACACATAAGGGTATTAGTGGGGTTAACACTGTTTAATCACTATGCTGTAGTAACGATTGTTTTTGTCTCTTTAATTAAGATGGTCTATTGAGGCCTATGATGGCCTAGAAAGGATGGCCGATTTGTAAGCCTGGCTGTGATTTATAATATGAAAACTGTGACGAGGGAGACCCCTGCTGGAAATGGTCCTGAAGCTAACTGACCATGGTCCTTGCTTGCTTGTTTGAAAATTTTCCATGAGGACAGCAGCAGTTTTGGGAGATCTCCAAGTGAAATGAAAATGTCCTTGGCAGCCTTGGGAAACAAAGGAGCCTTAGAGAAAAACTCTGAACTGTGGCTCGATTGCCGAGGAGAAGTAGAACTAACAAGATACATTTTTTATTTCTTGGTTCCTGTTCCGTAGTCTTTATTCTGTGAACTTTTCCTGAGCGGAGATTTTCAAATGTAGCGATGTTACATCCTTTCCTTCTCGCTCTGCTCAGCAGGTCCGGCGGACATTACAACTTTTTCTATGTTTCCAATGTATCTTTCCATTGTTTTAGACACTATAAGAAATGTTAGCCTAGAGAGGGTTTTTTGCCACTTGCCATTTTGCCTTTGCCGCGTACCGAATCTGCGTTGCTGAGGATCGATGCTGAAGGGACTTCGTCTTGAGAGACATTTACCGAGAGACTTGTCCTGACCCGTTCTGACATTTAGCTAGAATAGGTAACTATGAGAAAATGATTTACTCTGATTGATTTCCTTTGACTCATTTTAGATAAAGCAATATAATTTTAAACATGGTGTTGGATATTCTTTCTGGTCAATTATTGGGTTTACATTTTTGATCATTGCTGTATATGTTGTATAGATTATGTTTAAGGACAGTCACAAAAACCAGGTCTTATCGACCTCGATATAGATGCAGGGTGATTAGGAGTTTTCTTTCCACAGGTTTATTGCTGGTAGAGTATTTGAGCGTATGTTAATGTAGTGAAATGGGCCCTAGCGTATGATGTATGCATGTGCGTGTAACTGTGAGATTACTCTATCCGTGGTAGTGGGAATATTATACACACCCTGATCTCTATCAATTTCCTGGTAGCAGAGGATGGTTTTTGATGATTGTCTTGATCTGATAAGATTGCTTGTACATTAGTTTATTGATTATTGATTATTGGTTCATGTTGGTATATGTACTAATACTATATGTTGGAGTCGTAATGTTGAGTTATATGTAGTGCTTCTGGAACTTGGAAGCTGGTAGCAGTTTCGTAGTAGGGCAGAGGGAAGTATATGCTGCACTCGGGAAAGACGGAATTGTGAGGAATAACGTGTGACAATTGAAGTTGCGCGTCACATTGTCTGGGTTCGGAATCAGTGACATTGTCGTATGTTACTATTAGAATATATTTCTAGTATATAAGGAGTGTGTATGATAGTGAAGGTTATCTGTGAAACTCTGGTCTTAAGTCCCAGGGATCCGTAAGGATTTCTGTTAAAGCTTATCGCGGGAGGAGTAATAGGTATTCTCTGAGCTTGTTTGAAGAACTGGGCAAAGAAAGCTTGCTTAGTTGATGTATGTTATAATTCTGTAGTGGGACAGATTGTGCGCTGTTCTCGGGAAGCAGGATTCTGTGTGCATGTACTATATTTTCTTGTATGAATGTGCGTGGATGCATATACATTTATTGACTGTAAGACTCTTTGGACAAGTCCTAGAGGAAACGGTTAGGAGATGTATGAAAGTTTGTTGACTCTTGAGAAATAGACACTCTTTACTGTTCTGTGGTTAGCGAAGCAGACAATGGAGATGTTTTTATGTTGTAACTAATAGATTTTGTAGAAATTTTGACACGAAGTCTACTGAGAGATTTTGTAAAGGAGGGGTAGACGAGTAACAGAAGACAGGAGACAAGCGACTGCAGCGACTGTTGACGTCAGAAAGACTGCGCTCTGATTGGATAGTGGATCAGAATAGGGTTTGCGCTAGGATTGGTGCGTTAGTGTGAGTCGCGCAAGGATTGGAAGAGCTATTTAGTGACGTAGGCGCTCCAGGATTGGTGCGTTAGTGTGAGTCGCGCTGTTATTGGTTGAAAATTTGTATTGTATATTTATAATACGAGAAAGAGTAGAGAGTTTTGGTAAGCGCTAAAATGTATTACCAAGAAGAGAAAAAGAAGAAAACGTTCTTTGGAAAAATTAAAAAGTGGTTTAACAAGGATAAAGATGTTAAGACAAGAGAGGGTGAGTTGCTACCTCCAACGAAAACACCTGCATCCTTCATGGCTGCGAAATATGGGTTTCATACCTGTATATGGTTGGAGAATTGGGTTAGGTACACTAAAGAAGATAGTGTTCTAGCATTTCCAGAACATGGTTCATTTAATCTGGCCGTGTTGAGAAATTTACGGGAAAAGATGTTATGTCTAGACCCGAAACCAAGACCTACACAGTTTAAGGCTTTAGTGGAATGGGAAGAAGTAGTTCATGAGCGAGAAAAACAGAGGTCTGGAGGGTACTATAGGTATATGTTTGGGAGGAGACATGATCGTGAGACTCATCATGATCGAATGAAAAGGTGGCGAGATGCTAGTATGTCAGAGGGATTATATCCGATGAGGACAGTTGAAGGAGGAGCAGAAAGGGTTCCTGAGTCAGAAATGAAAAGATATGGAGAATATGAGGATGAGGTCTTGAATGACATGATTTACAAGAGACCACCTCCATATAGACCAGAACCAGATAAGAGTACACCAGTTGTTTCTCCGATAAGAGATACAGTTTGTGTCAGTGAGACAGAAAATGAGACACCTGAGTTAAGAAGTGATCACTACCTTGATGAAAATACCAGACAATTAGCCAGAACCACAACAGAGCTGACTGAGAAAATTAGGGAGTTAACGAAGAATCTGGAAGCTGTTACGGTGCCTGTAACTATAGGTCCGGTTATTCCTGTGTTTGATAAACAGAGGACAGGTGAAAATGGACTGGTGGTTCCATATGTTGGGAATAATTTGACAAATTCAGTTGGTCCTTCAGGAGATTCAAGTAAAAGAACAGAAAGAAGTGACCTGAGACGATCCAGACATGACATATGTAGTGAAATACTGGATGCTAGTGAACCTAGTTGTTCAGGGATGACGATTTTAGAACCGCAAAAGAGAGTGGTTCCAGTGAGAAAAACTGCTGAAATAACGGTTGATGATTTGAATGATTGGATGAAGGTTCTTCAGAAAAAGGATAAAGACTCACAAGCAATTGATGTGGTTAAGTTACGGGTAGAATTAGAAGAGCTTGTTACAGGAACAGTTCCAACAGAAATTTTGAAGAGTCATCATGATGGTGAGCTAATGTTCATGTGTAAAAACATCACCTGGAGAGCAAGGAATACACATGACAGGCTAAGAGCGATAGCAAATGAACAGGGAGTTGACATTGATAAAGTGAAGGCTTTACAAAAAACCTACAGGATGGATTTTACGGAGAAGGATATAGAAAATTTGAATGCTACTGGTAGAACAGGACAGATTAAGGAAATGGTAGCATTATTGCGAAGATGGGGTAATGTAGAAAAGTGGAAGGATAGGTGGTATAAGAAAAGAGAGGAATCTGAAGATAGAACAACTTATTCAGCATTTCCAGTGAGAGAAAAAGAGAAACCAGTGGATAATTATCCTATGAGAGAAATACCTGGAGGAGGATATGTACATGTTCCATGGACTAGACAGGATATTTTATCATTTACGAATGATTTCCCTCGATTGAGAGAAAAGCCCGTCGAGTGGTATAGGCAGGTAAATAGGTTTGTGAAATTGTCAAAAGTGCTGTGGGTTGACCTGAATAGTCTGTTTGATATAATTGTTCCAGCAGACTTGTGGACTGAGTGTAAAATAGTTGTGAGTTGGCCTACTGAGGAATATCCAAGAGATCCAAGAACAGGGGCACCAGATCCAGAGGTAATGAGAAAATATGATCAGGTGATGGTATACCTGAAGAGTAAAGTACCTGCAAAAGAGACAGACTGGGTTAAAATAGATCGAACACAACAGGAAGCGAAAGAATCAGTTCATGCTTTTTACGAGAGGCTGATACTGGCATTTAAACAATTCAGTGGAGATGAACACCTGGGTGACAAAGATTTGAGTCATTTTGTATACAGATTTGTATATGGCCTTAGACCTGAAATTGGTGAGAGAATTCGTGAGCACACCGTGGATTGGCAGAGTAAGAAAGTAGATGAGATTCTGAGACATGCAAAATACTTCAGTGATGAAATTGAAGCAAAACAAAGAAAGCTGAAAGAGAAAGCAATGTGGGCACAAGTGAAAGTTGCGGAAAGACAGGAAGCACAGTTAGTGGAACAAGCGAATAATCCAGGAAACAATGCAGGGAATAGACCTAGATATGCAGGGAAAGGAAAGGGAAGTCTTGAGGAAGCGAAAAAAAAGTTTCCTTGTCACAACTGTGGCCAATTGGGGCATTGGAGATCGGAATGTCCTAATCCACCATTAGTAAGTAATGAAAATAAACCCTTAAATCAACAGGTGCAGAACGAAGGAAATAATCAACAGCAGCAACAACAGAAAGTTGTGAGACAGCAGAGTCAAGAGCCAAAACCGCCCTTGCCGCAGAATAGAGGGTTACAAAAGTATAATCAGGATTCAGGATTCTACAATGATGAGCAGGTAAACAAACCAGGACGTTCTAACAAAGTACAACAGTACTTGTTAAAGAGTGAGGGGAGTGAGTCTGAGGGTGATTATTGACGGTGCCGAAGAGAGGAGGAAGAGTGCATACTTGGTGCAACTCTAGAAATAGACCAGGCAGGACCATTTGTGGATGGGAAAATAAATGAGGAGAGTGTTACTTTTTTGGTAGACACAGGTGCGACAAGATCAACTGTCAGGTCAACAGATGTTAGAAATCTTCCTCTCTCGGATGAAGCAATCCAAGTAGTTGGTGTAGCCAATACACAAATCAGAACACGTCTTACTGAACCAGTGAGAGTACAGATAGGGAAATTTTCAGATATGCACAGATTTATCGTCTGTGACACGAGTCCAGTGAACTTGTTAGGTAGGGACTTGTTATGCAAAATGAACTGTACAATTTTTTGTACACCGGATGGAATAGCTTTTGAGACACCAGATGAGGATGTTTTGTACCGAGTGACTCTAGAGAATAGAGAAAGTGAGTTAATTGGTGCATTTGCTGTGTTTGATCCGGAGGATTTGCCTCGAGAACTAAGAGACACAGTGAAAAGGGCAGTTTGGGATTTTACTGGAGAGGATGTGGGATTGATGAATAATGTAGATCCAGTGAAAATTGCAGTGAAAGAGGGAATCACATATCCTAACATTCCTCAGTACAAAATGACACCAGAAATAATTGAAGGAATAACTCCTATAATTGAGAAAATGATTCAGCAAGGAGTCCTGAGAGAACTACTGAGTAGTCCGTGTAATTCACCGATAATGGGACTAAAAAAGCCAAATGGGAAATTTAGGATCGTACAGGATTTGAGAAAAGTTAATCAAATTGTGGTGGCATGTTGTCCTATTGTGCCAAATCCATCAGTGATCCTGTATCAAATTCCACATGATGCTGAGTGGTATACAGTGATTGATTTGTGTCATGCGTTCTTTTCAATTCCATTGCATCATGATAGCCAGCCGATTTTTGCATTTAGGTTTGGCCAGCGTATTTTAGCATGGTGTCGTATCCCACAGGGGTATACGGAGAGTCCTTCGATATTCAATCAGTTATTGAAGAAATCGTTGGAAAGTTTGATCATGCCCGAGAGTTCAGTGCTAGTGCAGTATATTGATGACCTACTGGTGGCATCAAAGACACGTGAAGCTTGTGAAGTAGATACCATAGCTTTACTGAATCATCTGGCAGATGGAGGGTTAAAGGTATCTCCAGCCAAATTGCAATTTTGCAGGAAAAAGGTGCATTATCTTGGACACAATATTGAAAAGGGTCTGAGAAAAGTGACTGATGACAGGATCAGAATAATCAGAGAAATGAAAGCTCCAAAAACCCAGAGAGAAGTGAGAATGTTCCTGGGTATGGTGGGTTATTGTCGTCAGTGGATAGTTAATTTTTCGCTGATAGCAAAGCCATTGATTAGACTGACAAAAAGTGAAATGACAGATCCATTGGATTTAGATGCAGAACAAATGGCAGCATTTGAAGAGCTCAAAAATAAAATGTGTGAGGCTCCAGCCTTGGGTATGCCTGACTATGAGAAAGAATTTGAGTTGTACTGCAGTGAGAGGAATGGATGTGCACTTTCAGTGTTAATTCAGAAGCATGGATTACTGAGAAGGCCTATTGCGTACTTCTCATCGACACTTGACCCTGTAGCTGTGGGTTTACCAGGTTGTCTGAAATCTGTGGCAGCAACATGCAGAAGCCTGGAACAGAGTGAGGGAATCATAATGGGATATCCTGTAAGGGTATTCGTACCTCACAATGTGGCAATTCTTTTGACAAGAAGCAGAACTCAGTACATGTCACATAGTCGGTTGACTAAATATGAAAAAGTGATTCTGGGAGCATCAAATGTGACTCTTGAGAGATGTGTAAATGTGAATCCAGCGACACTTTTGCCAGATATTGAAAATGTGGGTGTGAAGATGGAAGATGATCATGATTGTTTGGATGTGCTTGATTACTGTACAAAACCGAGACCAGACATAAGGGATATACCCTTGGATGAGAGTGATCATGTGTTGTTTGTGGATGGATCATGCCTGAGAAATGATAATGGTGTGCTATGCGCAGCATATGCGGTATGCAAAGTTTCAGAGGTCATGGAAGCATCACCATTGAAAGGAGTGAAATCTGCGCAAGTTGCTGAATTGGTGGCATTGACAAAAGCTTGCGAAATTGGGAAAGATTTGAGGACAACTGTAATGACTGATAGTCAGTATGGATTTGGAGTGGTGCATGATTTTGGCCCGCTTTGGCTACAAAGAGGTTTCTTGACATCGGGTGGAACTCCGATAAAGAATGCTGAAATGATTGGTAAATTGCTTGAGGCGATACAGCTGCCTAAGGAGTTAGCAGTTGTAAAATGTGCTGCCCATGGACAAGGGGAGGATTTTATAACGGTCGGAAACCGTTATGCCAACGATGTTGCGCAATACTGCGCCAAGACAAATCAGTCCATTAATAGGGACAAAGAAGGGGAAATGTCTTTTCTTTCTGTGATGTTTACTAATGTCTTAGAAACATGGGATGAAGTGAAGCAGTTACAAGATGAGGCAGGAGAAGAAGAGAAACAAGATTGGATTAAGGCAGGATGTGCTCCAAGAGAAACAGACCATGTTTGGGTCTACAGAGATGGCAGACCAGTAATGCCCAACTCCATCTTGTCGTCAATGGCAAGGATGTATCATGGCCAGGGACATTTGGGGAGGGATGCGATGGTTAGGTCGTTCAAGCAGACCTGGTACAATGCAAAGTTCAGGACAATTGCAGAAAGCATCTGTCAAAGGTGTTTAGTTTGTCAGCAATTTAACACTGGAAAAAAGACAGTGGTGAGTCTGGGGACAATAGGCAGAGAAGGAGGTCCTTTTACAAGAATGCAGATTGATTTCATTGAAATGCCCCAAGTAAACAGACTGAGGTATGTTCTAGTGGTAGTCTGTTTGTTTTCAAGGTGGGTGGAAGCTTACCCGACTAGAAGAAATGATGGATTAACAGTGGCAAAGTTACTGTTAAGGGAGTTGATTCCTAGGTACGGGTTTCCAGTAACAGTTGAGTCTGATAGAGGTGGACACTTTCAAAATGAGCTTATGGGTTTGATTTGTGAAGCATTGAAAATACAGCAGAAGCTACATTGTGCATACCGACCAGAGGCTTCTGGTGTGGTTGAGCAGATTAATGGCACAATCAAGAATAGGATTGGAAAAATGTGCTTAGCCACTGGCATGAAATGGCCAGACGTTTTACCTCTAGTTCTGATGACTATGAGATATACTCCAGATAGAACTACTGGTTTGAGTCCGCACGAGATAATCATGGGACGTGCAATGCGCCATGCATTCGTGCCTGTCAATAAATTGGTGACAATAACTGATGACATGATTTTGGATTACTGTAAAGGCCTGGCTGACGCAGTTCATTCTGTGTTTCACCAGGTTGGAGAAGAAGCTACCACACTTGAGAAGAAGCAAGCCCATGATCTGAGTCCAGGAGACTGGGTGAGGATTAAGGTACACAGAAGAAGAAATTGCTTGATTCCAAGGTGGGGAAGGCCGAGACAAGTTATTCTGACTACGACGACTGCAGTAAAGTGTGCTGGAGTGAAGCACTGGGTACATGCAAGTCATACTCTGAGAGTTCCAAACCCAAAAGAAGGGACTGGTAAAGAGTATTTTGAAGAGTCAAATTCCAGTGATGATGAAGATACAGAATCAGTAAGGAAAGAAGCAGAAAAAGCTTCGAATTAATCACTGCGAGTATCAGAGAGAAGATCAGATTCTGTAAGAGAGCCTGAAGTTTCAAACAGCAGTGAAGGAAAAAGAAAAGAAAAGAGAAATCACACAGAGACTACTCCTGAATCAGAAGAGGAGGAGATTGAAGAACCACTTGAGATTATACTTGAAGAAGCAGGGTCAGAAGAAGATAGAGAGGGACAGATTGCGGAAGACCCCCGAGGAGGTGTAGGGAACATTCATGACGAGCTAGGTGAAGGGACAAGTAGACAGCAAGAAGATTGCGTGTCGGAGACCCGAGGAGGGACAGGAGTAGGGAAGTCTCAAATAGTGGTGAAGAAATCTGTGGAGAAAAAGAAAACTGCTATAAAACGAAAACAAAAGGCACTTGAGACAGAATTGGATGATGAGAATGAACAAACAGAGGGTCGAGTTCTGAGAAAGAGAACTTGGATTGGAGAAAGAAGCAATAAAGAAATAAAGCCAAAAAAGGTGATAAAAGGAGATCGTTGGCCTAACAACAGAGTTAAGAGGCTGAGATACAGAATAATAAGAGCAAATACATCGAAAGCTGAACAAGTGAATGAAGTATCGAGTCAAAGTTCAAAAGCTGAAGGAGAAGAATCAAAGGAATCAAAAGAACCAGTAGAAATAAAAAGAGTAAGAAGACCCAACCAAAAGTACAGATCACGGGGAAAGGTCTTATGTGGCACTGTCTGAAGAAGGAAAAGAAGAAACAGTGACTTGAGATAATCCGGAAGAGATCTTGAGAGAAGTGGTTGAGGAAGATACTGGTGAAATCCTGAGAGTACTCTTGACTGATATTGGAGAAGAGTCAGATACTGAGGATTTTGATGTTGGAGATCTAATACAATTTGATGTTGAAGAAATTGAAGTGAAGAATGACAAGTATCCAAACTGAATAAAAGAAAGATTCACTTGGATTGAGTGAACGAGAAGATCTTTTGGAGAAACTGGAGGAGAAAAGAGTTTGAAACAATCGTTGAAGAATTTGAAAGTTCCTATTTCAGTAGTGGAGTAGTAGAGGTTAAAGCAAAATAGTAAAATGGCTAACATAGAGAATAATCAGAATAGATGTGCCTTCTTTAAGAGGTGGTGTAGGATGTGCTGCTTCTGTACTGGATTATTAATGCTTCTATGGGGTGTTTTAATTTTGTTAGTTACTTTTAAAGTTGAATTTGAGATGCATACAGAAAATGTGACAAATATGGAGAAGAATTCACAAAAAGTAGTTCCGATTAGAATAAGTAATACTTACATACATAAAGATAGGTCAATTAATAATTTTTCTAGTAATGTTTTTTCAAAATTGTTATATGAATATGTGAAAACAATGGAAGTGAGGGATTGCTACGTTTGTATGCAATTACCTGCATCCGTTTCAGAGGGTGTTACTTATCACCATTTACCAGCTACATATGGTATTTCTTGTAGTATTTTAAGTAGTGTTTTTTATTTGTTCGGGAAAGTAGATTATAAGATGTCTAACAGAGATAGTATTTTTGGACATTTGCCAATGAACAAAGAGCTGAATCCAGCTAAAGAAGCTAACACTTTTGGTGAGATTTTTATTGAAGAAAAAGGATTAACATTAGATTACATTTTTAAGAATAATTTAACTTGCAGTCTGAAAGGAGAAGAGAAAGCTTTCCTGGATATGGTAGAGGAAAGGAGATTGAACATGCATGAGAAAGCGGGAAAATATAAAGTGAGTGAGACAATTTGGGACATTGAGATGGGAAAAGAGTTGAAAAATGGGGCTAGTCCAACTTTAGCTCTAGATGCATCGCAAAAGGGTAAACTTTGCATTACAAGAAGGAAATCCCAATATGATACATATTTTGTTGGGACTAGTGAGTGCCATGATACATACTTCATTGCAACAGGTTGGGGTTTCAGAGGTGGAGAAGATACCATTTTTCCAGGAGTGTACTATGTTTGTGGGAACAAGGCTTATTACAAGTTGCCTGACCATTGGTATGGCACGTGTTATGTGGGCCTGGTTTTTCCGAAAATTTTTCATATAGATAAGATAAGAGATGTAGAAGATATTAACTTACTAATGCGTTTTAAGAGAGAAACTTGGTCTGAAATTGTAGGTGACATTTTTGGGGTTTTGATTCCAGCAGTGGGAATTTCTTTAAATGCTTATGGAATTCGGAAACTGTCCACAGTGGTTGATCGCTTATCGACAAATACCGCAGGAGGGTTTCTTTTGGTGAATACGGAATTAAGTGCCGTACGTGCCATGTCTATGCAAAATCGACTTGCCCTTGATATTCTATTGGCCAAGGAGGGTGGAGTCTGTGGAATGCTGAAAGTTCAACATTGTTGCACTTACATTCCAGACGAAAGTAAAGACCTAAAGGTCTATATCAAAAATATTACTGATTTGCATGAAGAATTAGTACCATTTGAAGCTGAGAGTTTATGGACTAAAATAGCTAATAAAATGATAGCTGTTAAGGATTTTATTGCAAAAATAGGTAGTGCTATTATAGGTAGAATATTGTTCCCTTTAACTTGTATAATTGTTGCTTTATTGATATTGAGATTAGTGTGTGTGTGTTGTAAAAACAGGGGAGGGAAAAAGAAATTGGATAAAGAAAAGAAAAACAAGAGGTTGAAAAGAGAACCGCAAGAAATTGAATTAGAAGAATTGAGGGAGAGTGTTTATTTAGAGACAAAGAGGGATGATGAAAGAGTGACTGGTGTGTAATAATGTATGAGGAGAAAAAGACATTTCCGATTTCTCCTAAAATGGGACTAAATTTTCACTAATTCTTTTTTTTTGGGGGGGTTTATTTGGTGATAAAATCACCAAAGGGGGGATTGCTGGAGCGGAGTTTTCAGTTTGTAAATTCAGTGGCTTTTGAAGCTCTGGTATGTCTATTCGTTGTACTAATTTATTAATAATTAATAATTAATTATTTGTCTTGTGCAAGAGTGTTTATATTAATCAAGCCGTTTGTCTTAACAAGAGAGAGAGTTATACGAGGGTACGCATAAACGTGCTGATTAATTATAATGTGCGTGTTTTCATGTTTAAACGTTGCTATGTGCTGTTTATTTTTGAGCACAAAACGCTTTCCGAATTAATGCTTTTCTATGTTGCAAGAGCTAGATAAATACATACACATAAGGGTATTAGTGGGGTTAACACTGTTTAATCACTATGCTGTAGTAACGATTGTTTTTGTCTCTTTAATTAAGATGGTCTATTGAGGCCTATGATGGCCTAGAAAGGATGGCCGATTTGTAAGCCTGGCTGTGATTTATAATATGAAAACTGTGACGAGGGAGACCCCTGCTGGAAATGGTCCTGAAGCTAACTGACCATGGTCCTTGCTTGCTTGTTTGAAAATTTTCCATGAGGACAGCAGCAGTTTTGGGAGATCTCCAAGTGAAATGAAAATGTCCTTGGCAGCCTTGGGAAACAAAGGAGCCTTAGAGAAAAACTCTGAACTGTGGCTCGATTGCCGAGGAGAAGTAGAACTAACAAGATACATTTTTTATTTCTTGGTTCCTGTTCCGTAGTCTTTATTCTGTGAACTTTTCCTGAGCGGAGATTTTCAAATGTAGCGATGTTACATCCTTTCCTTCTCGCCCTGCTCAGCAGGTCCGGCGGACATTACAACTTTTTCTATGTTTCCAATGTATCTTTCCATTGTTTTAGACACTATAAGAAATGTTAGCCTAGAGAGGGTTTTTTGCCACTTGCCATTTTGCCTTTGCCGCGTACCGAATCTGCGTTGCTGAGGATCGATGCTGAAGGGACTTCGTCTTGAGAGACATTTACCGAGAGACTTGTCCTGACCCGTTCTGACATTTAGCTAGAATAGGTAACTATGAGAAAATGATTTACTCTGATTGATTTCCTTTGACTCATTTTAGATAAAGCAATATAATTTTAAACATGGTGTTGGATATTCTTTCTTGTCAATTATTGGGTTTACATTTTTGATCATTGCTGTATATGTTGTATAGATTATGTTTAAGGACAGTCACAAAAACCAGGTCTTATCGACCTCGATATAGATGCAGGGTGATTAGGAGTTTTCTTTCCACAGGTTTATTGCTGGTAGAGTATTTGAGCGTGTTAGTGTAGTGAAATGGGCCCTAGCGTATGATGTATGCATGTGCGTGTAACTGTGAGATTACTCTATCCGTGGTAGTGGGAATATTATACACACCCTGATCTCTATCACCATCACCTCTGTTTTTGAGGCATTAAGCTGGAGACAGTTTTCTGTCAGCCAGCAAGCCAACGCCTTCAGACCGGACTGAAACCTGGGGGCGTCTTGGTGGACATCTCCGCTAAGGGTAACCGCCAGCTGAGTGTCATCGGCATATGAGACCAAAGTAAGGCCCCACTGCCTCGTGACATCAGCCAGCGGTCTCACGTAAAGATTAAACAACGTGGGACTTAGCGAAGACCCTTGCGGAACCCCCATGGCCAGAGGCTGGAAACTGGACGAAAAGGGAGGAATGGCCACACAGAAGGAACGATTTTCCAGGAAGGAGCGGAACCACTGCAACGCCAGACCACTGACACCGATCTCCTCAAGCCGATGCAGGAGGATGCTATGAGATACAGTGTCGAAGGCGGCGCTGAGATCCAACAATATCAGCGCCGCCGTCTGACCCGCATCCAACCTAGCACGCAGATATTCCACCATTGCGAGGAGAGCGGTCTCCGTGCTGTGACCAGCACGGAAACCGTTCTGTGTGGGATCCAGGGCGTTGGTCCGGGCTAGATGTTCCGACAGGGCCAGATTGACATGGGCCTCTGTCAACTTTGCCGGCCAAGGTAGCAGCGAAATGGGGCGAAAACTTTCAGGCTTAGACGGGTCTAGAGAGGGTTTTTTAATGATCGGAGACACTACCGCCTGCTTCCATTTGGCTGGAACTACCCCCGACTCTAGGGAGAGGTTGACAAGGGAGCGCACCACAGGGCGCCCCAGAAAGGTCTGGTCTCGAAAGAGAGCAGACTTTACCGGATCAGATGGGGATCCTGATTTAACTTGCAGAGCAAGTTTGTCAAACCCGTCAGAGGTGAGAGGGGGAAATGAAGGCAGGGCGATCTGGCGTAGTGCCTCATTGGAACTTCCCAGCGGAACCCCAATGCTAGGGAAGGTCCGATAGATAGCTTGGACCTTTCCCAAGAAATAGGAAGCCAGGGATTCACAATGGGAAACAGAACTCTCGGCTAAAGAGATAGTCCGTTTGGCCATAAGATCTTTAACCGCCTTGAAGATGGCCTTCGACGGGTTGGTGCTGTTCCGAAATTCTTCAGCATAGAAGGCCGCACGAGCACGACATATGGCCCGGTGGTAGAGTTTAACCGAAGCGGCATATGCGGCTTTTAAATCAGCCCCATATGTCTTCCGCCAGGCCCTCTCCGCCCGTCTACAGGCTCCCTTCAAGGCACGTAAGGCCCCGTCATACCAGGGACTAGACTCGCGAGGGTTGATCTTAATCGATACAATGGGTATCAAAGCGTCCAAAGCCCTAGTAAGCCAGGAGCAGAAGAGATCGTACCCTTCATCCACATTGTTCAATGGGCCCAAGGGCTCCACCAACAAAAGATGGTGAAGGTCTTCCAACCTGAGTTTGTTCCAAGATCTCCTCAATACCCGTCTAGCTGAAGAAATGGGAAGAGTCACTGATACAGGACACTGAACAGACACCAGGAGATGGTCAGACCATTCTACTGGGGTAACTGCAGTGACCTTGGCCTCAATTAAGTTGGTAAAGAAAGGATCCAAGGTATGTCCCCCGATGTGCGTAGGCTGTGAAACCAGCTGGAGCAGTTGAAAAGCCTCTAGGTCCAAAGCGATAGTACGAGCTGTCAAACTGGACAGTGTGTCGAAATGCAGATTTAAATCGCCCAGTATAGAAAAGTTGGCGCAGTCAGTGATCAAAGTACCGACCGTATCAGAGAAAGCATTTATAAATATAAATAAGAATACGATTCCAAAATTTGTTAACAGAGCTCTGCCAGGAACATAAAGCCCCCACGGAAACCAGGGGGGACAACGGGTCCGAGGTCCCCGTCCACGCCCACCCCGGCTACAGACTCAAGAGAAAAAACGGAACATCTTCTAGATGCGACTGAAAAACAATTACAAGCACAGGTCCCTCCCATACTGGAAGCGCATATAGATCGTCTGCAAAGGAGGATAAGGCATGTTAAGGCTTGATGCAAACCCCGGTGGTGTAAACCCTGATGCGTAAAAGAGATCAGTGCACACTGATGGTGCCGACAAACCGCTCTGAACAGGTGTAAAAAAACAACAAGTTAAGGGCATTGTTCTTACTTATGGAGAGGAGGCAGTCCGTGACGGCCCGTTCCTTCCCCGGGTAGCCGGGGTCCCAAATGTCCAGGCCTAGGCAGATCTTGGTGATGACGATCCCGGACAGTGGCCGGGGAGCAACCTTAAACCTTGTGAGCTGCCCCAACCGTCAGCTGTCCCCGGGGGAAGAGCAAGGAGAAAGACAAAATCAAGGAGGTCCAGGACCCCTATGAAGCCCAGAGGGAAGACAGTCCATTGTCCCAGAGGCGGACCTCAACAAGTCAACGGCGGCCCCGGCGGCTGACCACCCAGAAGTCGTTGGTGTACCTCGCGACTGATCTCCATTTTTGTCTTGTATGGTGTCTGAGTCGTCCGTCGTGAGGCCTAAGAGCTCCAGAGCCTCCTTCAGGTCAGTGATGTTGCGGCGTTTGTTCTTAAAATCAAAGCTAAGTCCAAAAGGATATTTCCGCATGTACCGGATGTGGTCCTCGCGTAGTTTGGTAGTAATGTCCAGAAACAGTTGTCTCCGCACCAGAGTTGCCGGCGCTAGATCTTGGTAGATGGAGCATGGGTGGTTTTGGAATGAGATGGAGCTCTTTGTCCTGGCCGCTTGTAATACCACCTCCTTCACTTTGAAAGAATGGAACTTTGCCAGGATATCGTGCGGTTTTTTCTTCTCACCAGGTTGCAAGGTGCCCAAGCGGTGTACCCTGTCCAGTTTAATTTTAAGGGTTTGTGGGGTCAGGACCTCAGCAAACAGTCCCTCCATGAAGGCCGCCAGGTCCGGCCCCTCTGTGCCCTCTTCAAGGTCTCTAATACGTACGTTCTCTCTCCGTGATCGATTTTCAAGGTCCTCCGACTTAAGTAGAGATTGGTGTAGCTGTTCCTGAAGGTGGCGGACATCTTTCCGTAGTTATTCTCTTTTGCTACTGAGAATGCGTCTCCAAGACAAGGACTCTGGTGCCCACGGAGTCCACGTCTTGCTGGAGGGAGGTCAAGCGTTCCGTTCGGTCTGCCTGTAGTTGATCTATTGAGGTTTTAATGTCCTGGCTTAGGTCATTGCGAAGTTCAGTTTTAAAATCTTTAAACATAGCCGCCAGATCCGCTTTCGTGATCGCCATAGCAGTGGCTCCCGTATCGCCCCGCAGTGTTGGGCGTTTGTCTGGGGGGGGATGAAGAAATCTGAGACTTTACCCGTCTGCCTGCTCGCCGTCTTCTTTGGCGGCACAGGGTGCGGACCAGGCTGGCCCCTGAGAAGTTAACAGAGAAGGCGAAGCTGATGTGCTCGAAGTTGCAGGCGGCTGAATGGGGCGATTAAGGTAGAGAGAGGGCTGTCGGGCTCCCAGGCGCGGCCTCCGCAAGAGATAGGCAATCTCCCAGCTAGGGATGCCTCACTGATGATCTATCATGTCCAGTCGGCGCCAGCAGCGCTATGCAGGAGTGTGACCCGCAGGTAAAGACCGGTCAAAGGTGGTATATTATGCGGCTCGCCCGGCCGAGTTGGCGTGTAGAAGCAGCGCACCCAGAGTCAATGGTGTGGGCCGGGTCCGGGCCTTTAGGTGTTGGTAGCTGCTGGTGGCGTGGTGTACTGAGGCCAGGGCTGTCTGGGGTGCGATCGCTATCTCGGAGCCAGTGTCACCACAGTCATGTAGGCCCGGGGGAAGATCAGGAGTCTTCTGCAGAACCTCGAGGCAATCCAGCGATGTCAGTGGCCCCAAACTGCTAGCTGTCCAGGAAGCAGGCTGGAGATTCAGGGAAAGACCGCAGGATTTGTAGGGAGCCGGTACGAGGTTAAGGCGAGCCAGGGAAAGCGCTGATCGCCATCTGTATGTCGCCGACGGCCGCCATCTTAAAGTCAGGCAGACGCTAGGATGATTATCTCGGCGGGGGCCGCCTCCAATTTAGAGCTGATAGTGATGCCCCTCTCCCCCCCCCGGCAAGTAAGGGTCAGCGGGAGTCTCCGCGAGCCAGAAGGACGCAGACAGCAACCCTACCTCCCGGAGGTGGTTTCAGTCAGTGGCGTCCTCAGCAAAGTGTTGACTGCCATTTTGTGCGCCGTTGTCTATCTCCTCCACCGAGGATTCCAGTCGTGTCCGCGGCACCAGGAGCGATCAAAGCTGCTCTGCAGATGCCCCACACACTCCGCCTCAGGAAGAGAGCATGGGCGTTGGAGAGAAAGCTCTGCAGTCGCCTAGAGCCGGGCCGGAGCAGCGCGTGGACCAGGAGCCAAGACGATTTACGTCTGCTCGGCCATCTTGCACAGCCACGCACTTTCACTCCTGCTTTTTTTGCATACTATTTTTAAGTGTACTATAATGTACTTATTTGTAACAAAGTAGTTGTCTTTTTAGAAGTTAAAAATTGTCTGGTCATTTTAGTTAGGACATTAAAGTATTTCTGAGTGTCTATCCCTGCACCACCTGCTGGGATAAGCCTTGACTTCTTGATCCTGCTCACATGAGAGTCAAGTGATAATAAGCATTTGCAATGCAATAGGCCTCGCGTTTGCAAGAGTTTGAGCTGTTGGCATTGTAATTAACAATGCCTTTTATTTATGTGTTTTGAAAACCTGCAAGGCATGCGTAAACCTGCACTTTGTACTTATAGTCCTTGCTTACGAGAAGCAAGGCTGGCAGTAAAACAGACACAGTTACTGCCAGCCTCACTTCTCGTAAGCAACGACTGTAAGGCGTGTTTATAATGCCAATAGCTCAAGTCTCGCAAATGCAGGACCTATTGCATTGCAAATGCTTGTTAAACATAGAGAATGGTCTTTACAAAATACTTTCACTTGCAGTCATAGAAATAAAAGTTAAGCAAATTATCTGGCAATCTTGCTGGGGTACATCAAGTGTGAATGAAGCAAAATGTTTTGTAACCCAGACATGTGATGGAAACAAAGATTTTAATTGGATCAGAACAAATCAACACACTTTACTTTGTGATGCACAAATACACATTCACTGAAACACGATTTGCACACATTATCATTTGTGTGCAATATAGTTTTACTAGTACTGTATGTCTGTGGAAATTTAGGGACCATTTCAATGGAAAATGTGTGGTCTGTAATGACAATGCACTACCACATGACGCTTTAGTTACATTAAAAAAATTGCCTGCCTCAAGTCTATTAAAGCTAGGTGGGCTGTGAAAGTTTGTAGTACTAAAAAGTGGGTTGTGGTTTTAAAACGTTTGGGAATCACTAGTATAGACTGTATCCTAAGCTTTTGCTTTAAAAAGATAGTATTATCCCAGTCATTTTCTAAGGCATGTTTGTTCCCTGCCTGCATTGTGGCTGTTCCTGCGTGAGTCTTCTGTCAGGGTAATGCTAGTGCACCGGAAGAAGTTAATCGATAGTGCATCTATTTGTGGCGTACGAATGCTCCATGTTTTATGTCTGCCACACACCTGGGCCCACACCAGTCTGAAAGTTAATGGGTGACCAATGCCCTTTTGTGCATCTAAAGGTTGGCTGTAAACCAGCAGATAGATTGTTGCTAGTTCCAGATACTCTGCAACCCTTTTCTCCAGTGAAAAGCGCACTGAAGGAGGATATGGAAAGTGGCAGTACACAAATATATCAAAGACCAACAATGTCTCAACCGGTAATCATTTAAAAAGGACT
Source organism: Triturus cristatus (assembly GCF_964204655.1). NCBI lineage: Eukaryota > Metazoa > Chordata > Amphibia > Caudata > Salamandridae > Triturus > Triturus cristatus. The sequence continues at coordinate 447,580,449 of NC_140584.1, forward strand.
GTTACATAAAGTGCATAAATCACAAGGAGGGAGGGGGGAAGATAGGGAGACCAAGGGTTTGAGGATAAGGGTTGTTGTTTGCAGGTAATTATAACAGCACTACATTACAATTAGATTGAGGTAACTATAACAACCAAATGCGCACTGAACGTACTTGTGTTAGTGACCAGTGCAGTGACAAAAGTGATAAAAGGCAGCATGATACGGCGAAAAAACAGTAAAAACAAACAATAAATTGGGAATCAAAAGTATAGCTCTGAAAGTTCGCCGTCGTGTGTGTTCTATTATTCTGCTTGGAAGTTAACGGTGAATTTTATTGTACCTGAACTATTGACACTGACTGGAGATGATAAATTCCTCCCCAGTCACCTCTTTTGCTTCAGTTCTATTAGGAAGAACATCAGCAACTCTGCTCGATTACACATGTGTATGTTTTACCAATTTTAAATTAATTTATCAATTTAAAATTAAAATTTTACTCTTGATCCACTGGGAGCACCGAGAGCTTCCTGGGAGAATGACCCAGGACAAAGAAGAATGGACGGAAGCCATACAAGGACCGCGGGAGTTAGCAATTTGTGCCAGATTCCGAGTGATCCAACTAAAGATCCTACAGAGGGTATACTACCCCCGGAGTGTACTACATCGTATAGGACGCATTGAAAATAGTCGGAGAGGATGCGGGCAGGAAGGGTGATTCTTCTGCTTGTTGTGGGATTGTCCTGCGATACAACTATATTGGCAAGAGATAGGGAGAATCATGGCGGTAGTAGTGGGAGTGGAGGTCCAAACTGACCCAAAAGGGTCAGTGTTGATAACGAGCAAATAGGCATAGCCCAAATACATGAAATTATGGCTTACAATGGCCGTAGTGATTGCAAAACGTAATATTGCCAAATTCTGGGGGGCGGTTGCCCCCCACCTAGGTTGTTGGACTGGATGTCCGACCTGGTGCCAGCAAGCAGAGCACACAAATTCCTTAATAAAAGGTTTTAAAACTTTTTACACAAAGACGGTGCACCAAGGAAAAAAGTCTTTTCAATAAGTCCAATTTGTTGTTCTTTTATTTCCATTCAATTTTTCAAAAAACAGACTCAGCCAACGCGTTTCGTTCTCTACGAACTTCGTCAGGGCTTTAACACTGGTGTTTGCTGGGTTGTAGCCGGGGTGAAAGAGCAGCAAAGGAGGTTGGGGCCTCTTGTTCTTCGCCTAAAAATTGCCCAAACATTAGGTAATGGTTGTCCAGCTTTACCAGGTGCTTTTAGCATGCCTATATTTTCTACTTTTCCGAGTATGCCCGAGGTTCAGGAGGAGTTGATACCTTATTGTTACCGATATGATGGTGATCCACACGAGGGACGATCGGAACTCCCTGGAAGAAGAGACATGCAGCAGAGGAGGGGAAGACTTCGGCATTCTTCCCCTCCTCTGCTGCATGTCTCTTCTTCCAGGGAGTTCCGCTTAAGCATTGATTTGTATACAAACGAACACGTAGATAAAAACTACATAGCACAGCTGTGGGGATGGGGAAGAGAATGTGGGAATTCTGAGGTGGCCGTAGGAGTCTGTAAGTGGGGCAAGTCATTCATGCAAAAAATAATGAAACAGACAGTTGAAAGGAGAAAAAGTAAAAGGGAAAACTGCTGTTTGAGTCCTTTGATGGGTCAATAAATTGGTGAGCCATACCATACTGAAAACGCACACATTTATCCAGGGTGTTGGATGAACTGTAGTCTCTCTGCTTGGTGGGTTTTAGATCTAATGGTAATGCCTGATCAAAGATTGTATTCTGAGGATAGTTCCTGCATGTAGTCAGTCCTTTAGCTCTCAGAGACATTCTATACAGTAGAGGTGCAGAGAACTTTAATCTTTACTTGTCTTTCTTTGGGGGTGTATGGTAAACAGTACTACAATAATCCAGCAGATATAATATCAGCGTTCCTTTGGTTTCTACTTAAAGGTGAATGTCCAGTGAAGGGGTATCATTTTGAGCACCATAAGCTATTGTCTGGTAGAGGTATCTCTCTTATGAATATTGGTACTACTTCAAGCTTGGGACTAATCCAAAATGTAACCGGTCTAGACTTCATTTCACATCACAATATCTGTTTTGGTTTATTCAGGTACAGGTTGTTCTTCATTCAGACATGATGTGCTACAAGCATTCTGTGAGCTCAAGTCGATGTTGAGGGGCATGAGGCAACCAAAGGTGGATTTGTCAATCATTGGCATACATCTGGTTCTCCATTAGCCCCTCCTGGTAACATAAACTTCAAACCCGGTACAGAATTTAGTCTCATCTCCTGGAATGTGGCAGGTCTGTCTTCCAAGTTTACGTATGACAGATGGCTAATGTATGTTAGGTCATATAAAATTATATGCTTACAGGAAACCCGGGAGACTAAGAATAATTTTTTTATGAATGGGTATAAGACTATCTTCTGCCCAGCGACAGACTCAATTAATGGATGAGCTAGTGGGGGCCTCATTATATTTGTGGATCTAGAATTATGTAAAGATTTTAAAGTGGGATTCTCAGTTATTCCAGTGTATAAAATTGCCTATGGGGAGAGCATTTACACTTGTTATAATCAATTTTTATAACACCAAGCGGGTGAGGGCGGGTCTTCCAATTTTAATGCCTTAAATTGCGCCCTAGACTCCCTAAAGGAGGGGGCCGTGGGTAAACAAATTTCATTTTAGTGAGGGATTTTAATTGTAATTTGTGCCCATCCTTTGCGAAGAATCAGTTGACTGTTCAGCCTTGCCCGCTTTCAGATGACCTCCACATGGAACACACCACGGAAGGGAAGGAGTTAAATAACCTTTTACTCACTCATAACCAGGTATACACTTTAGACCATTGGTACTCCAGGCCTACTTCTCAATTGCCCCCATCCTCCAAATGAGGGGGTTCCACCACTATCATGGATTTTACATTTAAGACAGCACCTTTGGGAGTGGTTCCCGGTTCATTTAACATAGAGCACAATGCTTTTAGTGATCATAATCCATAGACACTCATGCTGAGAGAGCTGGGATACCCTCAAATAGGTCCCCGAAAGCTCCAGGTTCTTCTATCCCCCACTGATCAGTGCAGGCGCCTTCGCTGGGTGAGTATAGCTGTAAAAGCCTTTAACTATAGCCTTTTTTCTTTGTGTCAGAAAGTGATAGGTGTATGTCTGGATCTTTAGACATTGTGCGAGGAAATTTTAAGCTCGGCTTCCTTCATCGCCCAAGTAGTTTCAGGTCTTTTAACCACACAGGCAGCAGCACGAGCCCTGGCTTCCCCCTCATGGTTTGGCAGAAATGCTCGCAGGCTTTTAGGATGCTAAACGTAGCCTTGAAACTGGTTCCCTGGCAAAAAGACAGAGTATCCTTGTGCAGACGCCTTTATAAAAAGACGCTGAAAGAGTGCAGGCTTCAACTCCAAAAGCAGGCTTGGGAGGACTTAACCATAGAGGGCGAACTGAGGGATTCATCCCTTTTTTGGAAAATCATTAACAGCCCTTGCTTCGCAGAACCAGTCAACCGTGAAAACACTGAGCTTAGTAAACCCTCAGCGAAGGCCTATGTACTGTTAAAGTCGGTTTCGGGTATCGAACCATACCTTTCGGTCCTTACTAGTGCTCATGATAGATTCTTAATCACACGATTCGGATTCAATCAGCTTCATCATTTCTTAGCATTTCTGGCTGGATCCTTTTTTAAGTCAGACTAAAGAGGTACCTGTGGCTGGAATCTTCGATCTCCTCTGGACACGTTACATTTTGTACTACTGTGTAAATTTATCTCAATGCCTAGAAAACGCTTCCTACTGTTACTTAACCCATTTCACTGTCTGCAGTGATACATTTTTTATGGGCCGCTTACAGATCTAGCCTTTCTAGAATTGACTGAACCTTTGTAGCCTGTATTGGTAAAGTTCCCTTAGCGCAAGGGTGTATACAGTTTTGTTCCTCTGAGTTTTACCAATCTGAACCTTTTTTATAATTTTATGATGTCTTACCTTCACGAAATACTTTTTTATATATTATGTGATGTATTTTCCTTTTTATCGCATGAATGTATGACTGTATCTTTTATGGATGCTTTGCACCTGAATAAAGAAAGATAACTAACTAACTACACAGAATCCCATGGTGGAAAGCAAATCTGGAAAAAGGTCGGGTTGGAAGATGTATTTTCTTAAGGATGCACTATCATCAATTGCCTAGGATGGGATAACAGTCTTTTTCAAGATAAAGACACACAGATACTGGTGACAGCACTTCTGTAATCACACAAGGGACTTCACGGAGGTGGAAGGTGGGGAGATTGGTAAATGGTTATACTGCTAGCACAAGACAAATCTCAGACACGGTTAGTTGTCCAGAAGGCTCAGGATTTTAAAATGTATGCTGTGTAAATCTGCTGAACAGTCAGCTAACCTTATTTTGCACAGTTACCAGGACATGACACTGGGAATCCTCACTAGTCAGTAGAGAGACTGTTGCTTGTCTTCATTGGTTAGAACTGGTTCTACAGCTTCTATAAGTAAGAAACCCTGAAGCTTCATCAGGGGTTAGTTTTACACTTACTTATCACTGAAAACCATGCTTATAAGAGCCACAGCGAATGTATAAAAACATGAATTCCTGAAACCCAGGGACCGCTGCTCCTCATACAGGCCAATATCACTGTTGAATGCCGAGCCTAAGATACTGGCTAAGCTCCTTGCGAACCGGGTCAAACCGCTAATCACTAAACTGGTCCACCCCGACCAATCGGGCTTCATGCCGCATCGGAACACGGCTCTGAATCTGCAGCGGCCCCATGGTGTGATGGGACACCGCCATACGATCCAGGAAGACGCGGTGGTGGTATCATTGGATGCTGCTATGGCATTTGATACCCTGGAATGGCCCTATATGATGGCGGTCCTTACAAGGTTGGGATTTGGTCCCAACTTCGTCGGGTGGGTGCGCCTCCTATATACGGAACCATTGGCACAGGTGGTAGTTAATAATAAGAGTTCCGAGGTTTTTACACTCGATAGGGGGACGAGACAGGGCTGCCCCCTCTCACCCTTACTGTTCGCACTCTGCCTAGAGCCTCTGGCAGCCTGGATAAGACAGGATCCCTCTATACGAGGGCTGAGATGGGCGGGGGATGGGAGGACAGGATCTCGCTATATGCGGACGATGTCCTGCTCTACCTTGCCTCCCCCGCAAAATCACTCCGGGTGGCCTTAGACATCCTTACAAGCTTTGGCAAAAACTCCGGTTATAGCATCAACTGGGGAAAGTCATTGCTTTATGTGTTGCACGGGGCCCCTCCTCCTGTTCCTCGTGGTTGCCTGATCCAGATAGCCACGGAAGGGTTCAGATATCTCGGAATCTACATCTCCGGAGATGCAAAAACACGCTTTGAAAATAACCTCAGGCCACCTCTACAGAGGTTCCAGAGGGATGCGGCAACCTGGAAGAGGCTCCCGCTATAGCTGCTGGGTCGTGCGGCCCTCTTCAAAATGATGACCCTGCTGCGGTTTTTATATGCGCTCCAAAACTACCCGGGGCTGGTACCACACAAATACTTTGCAGATACTGAGGCCACTCGGCGGGACCTGCTGTGGAGTGGCACGCCGCGCATGGCTCTCCCGAAACTTACCTTGGGGTGGTACGATGGGGGCATAGCACTGCCGGACATCCGCAAATATTACTGGGCAGCGCATTTCTCGGCCATCAATCAGGGCACGTACGGCAGTGGGGACAACCCCGGGTATGGGATGGATAGGTGGCTCCTCCCCGGAGGGAATTTTGAGGCCGCACTCTATTCGCGACCTAATAAGTTTCGCCTCACGGGGCCTACAAAGCACTCGGCCCAACTGTGGCATATTGTGAACCGGAAGTTGGGGTGGGCTGACAAACTTACGAAGGCAACCCCGCTCTGGGTGTCGGAAAGGCTCGGGTCATTGGGACGCACTAAGGGATTTCGCAATTGGGATCTGATCGGTATATCCAGTATAGGGGACCTCTGGGGGGCTGGGGGAATGGTGCCCTTTGCCTCCCTACAGCAGTCACACGAGTTGGCACACACGGAATTCTTCCGTTATATGCAGGTCCGGCACTCTCTTCAATCTAACATTCCGCCGGGGACGACGCTCCCGGAATCCTCCCCCCTAGAGGATAGATTACTAGGCGGCTACTTACCGGAAAGGGCGATATCCCTCACATACAAGAAACTCATACATCACTCCCCGGATCCACCAGGCTCCCTGAGGGGGAAGTGGGAGGCAGACGGCCTGGAAATTGACGAGGAGGAATGGAGAGAGGCGCTCTCCTCCCCCAAAGAAGTGGCGATATCGGCAAAATTGCGGCTGATACAACTCAAAATACTACACCGGGTGTATATCTCGGTCACCAGACTAGTGTTGATGGTGAGGAGTACGGATGGGCTCTGCCGGTGGCGGTGTGGGGAAAGGGGGACATTTCTTCACGTATTATGGGAATGCCCGCAAGTTCGTACATACTGGGCAAAGATACATGACTGTATAAGCAAGGTTTGGAGGGTAAGGTTGCGGCCTGAGGCTAAACGATGCCTCTTAAACATTTGGGAGCCCACGGACCTACCGGTAAAAGGCAAATTGTGGGCAACACTGGGGCTGGTGATTGCAAAGCGTAACATAGCGCGCCTGTGGGGGGTGGAAGCGCCCCCATTGCTTGGAGCTTGGAAGAAAGACATGGACTGGTGCATGCTGCAGGAAAAGATAGTGTATGTTTCGAGAGGGTGCCCCGGGAGGTGGGTATCGGTCTGGTCTCCCTGGAATGCGTACCGCGGCAACATCTGTGAGCCCCCAGTTTGTTCTCCCCTTGAGGAAATGTTAACCCAATAAAATGACGAGATTGTCTGATCCTGCTCTGCTGTACCATATTAAATTGCAGGACTGTCTAAGGGTCCAAGGCTGAACCACTGTAACTCCAAGGACCTAAAACTGTGAAGTGACCAATATGTTTATGTATGTTAATAAAAAGAATTTTTTAAAAAAACAACACGAATTCCTACTACTAGTCAGACCACAAGAAAGACCTCTCTTTAATCCACTAGAGTAGTTTAAATTCCCAAATTGGTGCTTGCTAAAAAGTTATGTTTTCCACCAGGAAGTAACTGGAAAATGTTGTCTCTGCTAGAACAGGATTCAGGATTATGTTTTCTACTGTAGCACCTCTCTTTGTCTTCAGCAGATAAGTGATTGCAGAGATTTTGAGATAAGGCTGTCCTGGACTTAAACAACTGGAAAAACGTTCTCGGATTGAAGAGGTCTAGGAGATATTCTAGTATCTGGAAGGACTACCATTTTTGTAGCTGTACCCGTCTTTATAGCGCCAAGACACCCCAGGGCAGGAGTTTGCGCTTTATAAATAAAATTTAAAAATACGGTGGCTCTGAAGTACCCGCTTAGCTCCGTTACAAGACTTTTTCAGCAGGGCAGCAGATTGTGCAGCTAAACCAATATAAATTTTTCAGCATATTGATTCAAGGATAAGTAAGCAATCCACACTCATCTGAACTTCAAAACATCCATACCAGTTACTTGAGAGGTAGTGCTAATAAGCCTTTGGTCAATGAAATCTTTATTCTGCTGCTTCTTTGCTTTGATTAGGCATATACCTATATTGTTCTTGGGAAAAAAATGGGCTAGTGGGGATGTAACTACTAAGCCTGACCACAAATGCAACACAAAACTGGCAATTTTGGAGTTAGCGTTGGTCTGACACAGGGCTACATTTTCTGCCCAACACATTGTTTTCCAAACACTTCAATAATCATATTTATATGGAACACAACTACCCACTAAAAGGTCATTTGGCAATGCACTGTCTAGTGACCTGAAATTTTGTTTCGACAGATGGAATTACCTGCATGCTGGTGGTCACTCACAGCTGCATATCTACTAAGAGGTCATCTCCACCAGAGAGAAGGAGAACCTACAGATAAAAGCCTATACAGACTTTGAGACACCCAAACCCAGGCTGAACCACAAGCCTCTGCATTCTTGTAATACAATGTAAAATATTTTGCCTCCTGCGGTAGAAGACCACCGTTGTTAAACATTAGTAACATAGGATTCATCAGATATTTCACTGCTTTGTAGCACACCAGAAGCAAGCATAAATCTGTTAACCAAACAGGACACACAGTAACTGAGAAAGCCTGCTGCTTGAAACAAAGCACAATGAACAAGATTTTACAACAAAGTGATGTAGGACAAGGTGCTCAAGCTGCAAAAAAGCATAGGCAAAACAAACTCAAGAAAAATAGAGGAGAAAATTGGGTCAGCATTAGCATCAGTAAAGAAGATTCAAAGCTCACAATGGTCAAGAGGAAAGAAGGGACTCATGAGGGTGTGAAGTCATGCAGGTGAAGGGATGTGCTAATGCAGTGATGGGCTATGAAAAGCTTTCCATTGCAGTATCACTGCCACTCAGTTTTTCCATTACAGCAGTACCTGGCATAAAAAGACAACCAATTTGCGAAGGTACGCAGTATTTTAATCTAGACCGTTGCAGCACAGGCTGCTGAACCAGGGATAAAACAGAATAACAAAGACACAAGGCAGTGCCCCTGTGTCAGGAAAGCAGAACCAAGCAGTTTTCAGTCCACATCGTAGTCATAAGACAGCAAAGTAAAGATGGTGAAGAGTTGTACATTGGAACGGGTGTAGCCACCATTATCACACCTTTTTGTACAAAGCTGTACACAGCACTGGATACAGCTTCAAGAAGCTGTTCCCCGTAAAACAACACTGTGCAAAGCTTTTCAATGCTTGGGAACAGGTGAGAGTCAAGATTCAGAAACGTTAAACTATTTAGGCACAAATCCGTGTTTTAAATAATCTGGTAAAGCATCCTTGGAACCCATTAATTCTTTTGGGGGAACAAAATACTGCTTCTGGCTCGATTAAGGCCAGGGCTCTCGGACTACTTTAGGATGACATTGGTTATAACCTGTCGTCTAAGTCTCATGCTGTTCGCATTTCAAAATCTTGGAAACCAATACAACCACTGGAAGCAACTGCACATAACAATCCTCATTCAGTGGTGTGCAGGTAATCTCCTCTGGTAAAACTGTAACTGGATTTACTGATGTTGTGGGGTTCCTCGACGGAAGAACACAGAGAGTCCGCCTACCACCGTACAAGTCAGAGGCCTCCGAAGTCATCTGCGGCGTCCCTCAAGGATCATCTCTGAGCCCCACCCTCTTCAACGTCTACATGAGCCCCCTCGCGGCCATCGTACGCAAACACAACCTCAGCATAATCTCCTACGCCGACGACAGCTGATCCTCTCCCTGACCAACGACCCCGCCGCCGCCAGAGCCAACCTGCACGAAGGGATGAAAGAGGTAGCCGAGTGGATGACGACCAGCCGCCTGAAACTGAACTCGGACAAGACGGAGGTCCTCATCCTGGGCTCCTCACCCTCCGCCTGGGACGACTCCTGGTGGCCTCCCGCCCTGGGCACCGCACCCAAACCGACAGACCATGCACGCAACCTGGGCTTCATCCTGGACTCCTCCCTCTCCATGACCAGGCAAGTCAACAACGTCTCCTCGGCGTGCTTCAACATCCTACGCATGCTACGGAAGATCTTCTGGTGGATCCCCACCGAGACCAGGAAGACCGTCACCCAGGCCCTCGTCACCAGCCGACTGGACTACGGCAACGCCCTCTACGCCGGTACCACCGCCAAGCTCCAGAAGAGACTCCAGCGGATCCAGAACGCCTCAGCCAGACTCATCCTCGACATCCCACGAACCAGCCACATCTCCGGACATCTGAGAGACCTTCACTGGCTCCCCGTCAACAAAAGAATCACCTTCCGCCTCCTCACCCACGCACACAAAGCCCTACACGACCAAGGCCCGAGCTACCTCAACAGCCGAGTCAACTTCTACGCTCCCAAACGCCACCTCCGATCAGCCAACCACGCCCTCGCCGCCGTCCCCCGCATCCGAAGAGCGACTACAGGAGGAAGGTCCTTCTCCTACCTGGCCGCCAAGACCTGGAACTCCCTCCCGACCGACCTGCGCCTGACCCAAGACCACCTCTCCTTCAGGAAGAAGCTGAAGACCTGGCTGTTCGAGCAGTAGCGGCACCCCCCCCCCCCAGCGCCTTGAGACCCTACGGGTAGGTAGCGCGCTTTATAAGTGTCACTGATTGATTGAAAGTGGGCAATACGACTGCTCCTTTATATTAGTTCAACATCATGAATGGTGAATTACAGTGAGAATCTGTATTCACACATTGTTTCGTGCAGGTTCTTTCCACATTCAAGGCACTCTTATGCAGACATATTCAACCAGATTTTGACTGGTAAAATGTGCTGGCAAAAAACACAGCGGAAGCTGTATTTTAGCTTATCTCCTAACACCGGTTCAGGCACGATCTACTTTTCCCACCGGAATCAGGGCTGCTGAGAAACCTATTAAGTGGGTCACAGTATGTTCAATACAGAGTTAAACAAGAATGGCATGGAAATAGCAGGATTTGGAACAGTAGCGTAGATCTATAAATAAAGACATGTTCACAAACCTCAATCAACCGTGTCAACGTGCTGAATAACCAGTGCTTGCTATAGATGGTGTTGCCAATTGAATCCTCAACCAGACCTTCATCATCGCTCGCTGGTGGTGAAGGATTACGGTCCATTTCAAAGTGACTTTGACGATGTTCTGGGCTGGATCCTCCAGAGTCTCCTACACAATTATTTTCTAAAAAAATTGCACAATCAGAAGAAAACATGAATTAGATATTGGTTTACCTGTATCTTTGTTAACATTCAACATGCGAACTACTTCCAGTTGTAGAGTAGTTTTCCTCTTACCAGGACAATAGTTACATGATGTAACAAAGTTAATTCATAATTGATGGTATTACTATTGTTACAATTTACTTATTTGCAAAGTAAAATCATAGCAAATATAAAGTTAAACATCAAAACAACATAAAATACAAACACTAAAATAACTACAAAATAAATGGATTATTGTTGTATTGGTTATTTACATTTGACATAAAGTGCTAACATACTAACATTTACAAATAATCACTGTGAGGTAGATAGCTAAAATATCAAAGCATCATGTAATGTCATAGCAATGGGAATGGTTGATTAGCAACATGATTACCAGTAGGTTGACATTATTATATATGGCAATGTGAAAGCCCAGTGCTTCAAAAAGGCTGGACATTTGTAATGGACTGCAGAATTACTGGCAATAATTTCTGCAACAATTTCACAATTAAAAGAAGATTCGGTTATGGCATTCATCAGGAGAACTGTGGCCTGCTAACTTCCTCTGGCAGTCAACGGCCGATTTTGCCTACTGGCTTGCAGACTAGGAGACAGTAAATAAACTAGTATTAGACCTGCACTAACACAGGTTTGTAAATGGAATCATTTGTGTGAGGTCTCATTGCACTACACAAAAAATAATCTGGAGTTAAAAGTAGACGATAGGTTTCAAAAGAGGCTATTTCGTCTGAAACAGTGCAAGACTAAATCCAGGGAAGGTCATACCAGGAAAACAGTTTTTGGTGAGAAGAGCAGCCAGAAGACTCAAGGACTACTGTTGGTGTCCAGAGAAGGAAAGGACTGGCCTGTGGGCATAAGTACGCCCCTTAGAATTCAGTGAACTCATGAAAGATGAGGCCTGTGTAGAAGTCGCAGAACACAGGAGAGTATAACTAGAGGGGATTTTATGGCAAGACCCGGAGGCCAATATTAGGAACAATCTTTTATTGCTCTCAAACACAGAAGCAACATCAAACTTAGAACTAGAACACATTAGAACCCTAGAACACTGAACATGCATATCGCACAAGAACAGTCAGCCATCTTCCTCTTTTGTTGCTGCTCAAGCACAGATAAGTACATTTATTTCAAATGAACTTTGTGTTTGCATGAGGCATGTTTATAATGGTTCATATGTGTAGTTGGAGTTTAGGTATTATTAATATTGATTTTTTTTTAAGTCTGAGTTATGTGTAGTAGGATTTTTAATGGAGAAGGTTTGAAGGAATTATTTGACAGTTTTTTAAAATTCGTGGTTGGATTTATATTTATTAGTAGGGTATTCATTTTGAAGGCGGACGTGAGTTTTTAGGAAGGTTGAGTCTCTCTTACGTTGTTGGTTGTGGTTTAAATCGTGTGCGGACTCTGGCGAGTGAAGTGGTTAAAGATTTGCTTCGGGCGCTTGGGGAGGATCGCGCTGTGCATGAGAAGCACACAAGCGGACTTCAGCATTCGGAAGCTGAGGCCCGGCAAGCGCATGGTCGTGACTGCTTCGCCTTGCGTCTCCCGTATTGTGGCGCGTGAGGAATCTAATCAAACAAATTGATTTTGGCATTGTGAGGCCGCCGTACACACGCAAAGTACGGCGGCCATTTTGAATGATTGGGAATGTCATATATGAGGAAATTAGGATTTGTAGCGGCTATATTTTGGGATACGAAATCGATCAGCAACTGACTGAATGCTCGACAGTTCCAGTCAGAGGTCGAAAGTGGTTCATGAAGTGGTTGAGTTCAGCGCTCGGAGAATAAATTTGAGATTTGTTATGAGGTAGTTCTAGAAAGTGTATTTTATTAGTTTATAGCATAGTATTAAAGTGAGGTATTTAGGTAAGAGTAAAGTTGTTTTAAGATGGAACATAGTGTGGGAACAGGATTTGAGGAAAGGATAAAGGTGTATATGGATAAAATGTTTGGAGAAGTGACAGCTTCAATTGATAGGAAGATAGAGAGTACTGTGGAAAAAAGTTTGCTTGCAAAGGGCTCTAGGAGGAGGTCTGTGGAAGATGAAAGTTTTTGGACAACAGAGGAAGTGGAGGTTGTAGCCAGTGGATCAAGTCATGGAGGTGTCAAAAGGTCGCAAAAAAGAAAGAATGTGGAGAGAAAGCAGATGGACAAGGTGTCTGAACATAAGGTTCAGGCTATTGATGTTGCTATAAAGGCAAAGAGTGGTGCTATAAAGGCACAAAAGAGAAGCCATAGTGTGGTGGCATGCGATATATCTTCTGCCAGTGGGGATGTGGAGTTAACCTTTTGATGATACTGATGATAAAGAGGTTCCCCGTAAAAGGAGGAAAGTGGCAGATGTAAAAATTAAGCTTGAGATTGGAGATTGTGTAGCTCCTCTGGGTGAGGAAATGTTTGACCCACTTCTTATTCAGCATCCTTTGTCTCCTCAATGAACTCCTGCAAAGCATGTAGCGAAGTATGTAAGATACTGAATAAGGAGGAAGATACCGAAGGAGGTGAGGACATGGTTAAGGTCTGAGTGTCCGAGACCTAGTTTGGAGAGCAAGGTAACATATACACCAGAATTGGACCCAAAGATTATGACTTTTTTTAATAAGTCAGGAAGAGACACTAGAAAGGGTCTAGATAAGGGTCTGAAAGGATGTTAAGATAGGTTGCTTGATTTACTAGGTCCCCTCATCAAGGTTTTTGATCTATGTGAGGAGGCACATCCTAATAATACCGGAGTGTATGTGCAGAAGTTACACCAGTGGGTACAAAGGGCAATTTGTCTTCTGGGTAATTCGAATGCCGCATTATGCGTAGAGAGGCGTAAGAGCATCGTATTAAAGATTGATCCAAAATTGGGAGATTTGGCCAATAAGGAGTTTGGAGAGCAAAGCAAAGGTATGCTCTTCAGAGAGGAGTTTATGAAGGATATGTCTAGGTACGTTGGGACCTTTAATTCTTTGCAAAAAGCACAAAAAATATTCGAATGGTTTTCGGTACAGCAGGGAGAATGCAGGGGAGAATGCAGGGTTGATTCCCCGGCCGTGGCCAATGAATTACCAGAGTATCATTTGGTAGAGGATTTAGACCCTATGGAGCAGACGGAGTTTGAGATGAGAATTCAGTTTGAGTGGCATTTTGAAGGCGGCTGATTGGTCAAATGTTTCTACTTTAAAAAAATTATATTTTAAACCTGTGGAAAATGTGTTACAAAGAGTTTTAGAGGAACTTTGAACATGCATAATATTGGCCTCCGGGCCTTGCCATAAAATGCAGATTTTCTAGTTTTAATGGTTAGAAAATCATGATTTTATTAAAGGCACGGAGGTTAATATCCCACAGCTTTATACCCAACCCACATGATTTAATATTTTTATTTCTTGTTCTTTTGTTTAGGTTAAAGTTAAGAAGGTGGATTTCGGAGATAAGCACATGGAGGTGGCTGCAAATGGAGTGTATTTTTGGGTTCTTCGGATGGGACTTTGTTTTATTCACAGCTGTTAAAAGAGGAAGATGGCTGACTGTTCTTGTGTCATATGTATGTTAAGTGTTCTAGGGTTCTAATGTGTTCTAGTTCTAAATTTGATGTTGCTGCTGTGTTTGAGAGCAATAAAGGATTATGCATAATATTAGCCTCTGTGCCTTTAATAAAATGATGATTTTTCTACCCACTAAAACTGTGGGAAATCTGCTTTTAAAGTTAACAGTGCATGTTCTTCAGCAAGATATCATGGAGTATTGTATATTGCAGAGGCCACTGGCAAAGCAGCAAAAGAGGGTGATCACACCTCAGAAAAGAGGAAGAGGAGAAAGGTTCTGCTGTGAATATAGAACAAAAACGACGCAAAGCTCCTATTGTGGCATACAATATGTGTCCTATTGTGGCAGAATAGGGTAAACATTAGATACTACAGCAATAAACCACTGTGTTCTCAGTATGTCAGGGAATAATTTAAGTATGACTTACTATCATCCAATGCAATGTTACACTGCAGCTAACTAATCACCAACTATCAGCATCCAAGCACAAGTGGCGACAAAGTGTGCATAGAATGTGAGAAGTCTTATCTGTAGCCACATCAAAATGGGACCTACAGGACAGCGGATGACGCACAACTAAGTCTGACTAGGCACCCTGAAGAACACCATCTGTGATTAGGTTTTGAGATTTCAGGCAAAAATAAAGCAACTGTTTCATTGGGGTTGATATGTTTTTGCGTGTGTTTGCTCTTAAATCCCGAACAAAAAAGGAAGAAACTGGAGACATTTACATTTGAAGAGTTCCTCCAGAGGAAGAGGAGGAGTGATATACAAAAAGGGAACTCAGAGACCCCATTCATAACTAAAGAGGTCTACCACTTGTCCCCAGGTTACAAAGGCCCATAGCGGTCTATCACTTACAGATCTGACAGATATGATCTTTGGAATATACAAAGGTGTACTTTCACATGAGCACGCCGACATCCAAAGCCGAGCTAAAGATTAAGATTCTGAAACATATTTAGTTGCTGATGCCAAGGTTACCGGATGATGGAGTCATTTCCACTCTGGGTGAGTCGGTAACAGAATTAATGGAAATTCCAAGTGGAACCCAGAGAATCCCCAAGTAAGGAGTAATTACTAGGGGTGATGGAAAACGGACCAATTGGAGGATTTACTGGAAGCAGCCATGTTAAAAACGAATCTGGCATATAGTGGCTCACACAGGGTGAGATAATAGTATGAAGCCTAAGACTTGTATTCCACCACACGAGTGGGTAACCTATTCTTCAGAACTTAAAGCTGCACAGGATGGGATGGCCATGGAGGATTAAACAGCCCCAAAAGTGGAGACATGTCCCGCACCCACACTGCAGGAGATACTAAAAGGTGTAATCCCCATACATTTTATTTATCTTTGAAGAATACTCATGCAGCAATCTGTGCACAGATAAAAGATAAGGCCCCTGGCCTAGACTGAATCCCGGAAAATCTGTATGGCTCAGAGCCTGTACTTTGATTGCCGTATAACAATGCCATTTTGAATGCCAAAGCTTCCAGAGCACAGTTTCCTTTGGAGCTGAAATAAATCCAATTCTTAAAAAAGGTTGTTGTAGTTCTCCTGCTAATTATCGTTCAATTAGCCTTAACGATAATATCCAGAAAATGTTTTGAAAAGAGATTATAGATAAATTGACTATCTAGACTGAAGAGAGAGTGGTTCTTAGCCATTTTCAAGCAGGGTTTTGTCCTAGGATTAGTTTAGTGGATCAAGTCTTCAGGTTCCTCAAGATGAAGTGGAAGGAAACTGACACTAAGAAAGGCAGTCTTAATGTGGCCTTTGTTGATTTAATGCGGCCTTTGACATGGTGCTGAGAGAAATGCTAAGGAAGGTCCTGGGGGAGATGGGTTTTCCTCCAGCTCTGCTGGACATGGTCATTGGTTTGTATTCAAAACAACTATGCCCAGGTGCGTTGGGGTTCAAATTGGGAAGTGACCAAGCCGATAGCTATCCACAAAGCAGTGCGACAGGGCTGTGGGCTGCCCCTTGCTCTTTTTTTCTTATTTATAAATGGCTGTGTTAGCAATTTAACAAACTGTAAGAATGATTCCCCAAGTGTAGCTCGGTTAAAAACACCTGCCCTATTGTACGCGGACAATATACTTTTGGGTTCAAAAATTCCAAAAGGGTTCAAAACTATATTAGAGAGGTTCACTTTGTACTGTTCCATACATGGTTTCCAGGTTAACTGTCTTAAAACTAAATATACGGCAATAAGCCCACATAGGAACTTCAGGGGTAAAATGTCATTGAGTGGGGTAAATTTGGAGGGAGTGCCTGAATTTGATGACTTAGGGGTTAGAATCTCAGAGTCCCCCTCTTGGTATTCACTGATCACTAAGAGCGTTTTTCAACTGAAGCACAAGGCAGCTGCTATCTTACGATTTACTGGAAGATCAATAGAAATCTACAGAGCTCAAGTAGTGTCTGCTATACTATATGGGTCAGACCTTTGGGTCATTCCAACTGAGACACATAGGGGGCTGCGGAAAACACATTTATTGTACTCTGCTGGGCCTACCTAAATGCACACCCCTGAGAGTGTATCTGGCATTCAACCCAATATGGGGTCTTCTAAAGCTTAAGACAATCCTCTTTTGGCTTCGTATCTGGTCCACGAAAGAGTTAGAAAGATGCAGGGCGTGCTTAAGATATCCTAAAAAGACCATGAGCATCTAACATTCCATGGCTGAAACATGTTAAGCTTTTTTTTTATATCTTAGACTTGAGTAAACTCTAGCATAACACCTGTGCTATCACCACCAATTCACGGATTAGTGTTAGAAACAGATTCTGGTACTGCGAGCGGGAGGGTTGTTAAAGATCTTCAGTGATGGGGAAGCTGACAAGCACTTTCCTAAAGATGAAACTTGACCCTAAATTTGAAGAATTTATGGATTGTATTACTCCACCAAAAACAACCACTTTGTACATTAAACTGAGGCTGGAAATACTACCATTGGCCGACTTTACTAACAACTGGAGGATTGAAGGATTACCCCACCTGCAGTTTAACCAAGGAAAGTGAGGAACATATTTTTGGGTTGTCTGTCCTGCCTACCAAAAGCACAGATCCTTTGCCGATTGCTGGAAATAAAATCTTATAAATATGCCTGTAGGATCTGTAAATATGAAACCAGCCCCTTTTCTGTGGCTAAAATTTTGAATCAGTCTGGTACTGGAGGATGTGGTTTAATATTGACTAGCATCAACCTATCTTGCACGCCCAATAATTCTGGGTCGCTGTCTTTTTTCAAATTCATTTTACACTGTGTAGCTCAGATATTTTTGGATTTATATATTGTAAGCCTGCATTTTGTATTTATGCTTTTGCTGATCAATTTCATTGCGCTAAAGAAGCTAGATAAAAACCTTGGATGTTTGCGTGTTTTAAATGCTTGTGATTACATACATTGTAAATTTTTAGATCAGTGTTTGTACTATCGTTGATGAATGTTTTTCATCTGATGTGACAATAAATAAATAATTGCTAGGGGAAATGAGTATTTCAGGTTCCAATTCACCCAGTAAATTGCTCTTTCACCCCCACAGTTTCAACCAGGGATTTTAATTGCTATTGCAGGCGAATCTCCTGGGGAAACCTATGATGTTCAAAGTAACTCGGAATATATCATAATTTTAAGGTGGGCCGGCTGGTATCATGGTTACCATCCCCTTCAGGATTTAAAAACATCTTGTAATGTGTGTGGTTTTTTTGGTATTTTTTGCTCGTTCGTCTCAAATGACTAGTTTAAATCTGTTGCTCTTTGTGAAAAGGTGGTCTTTCTTTTTACATTTTTGTCAATTATATTTTTATAACATTTATATAGATTTTTGTGATGCCATGCGGATTGCTTAGTACCGCTGATTAAGGCATGATTTGGATACTTTGACATTCCATGATTCAAGATTGCTTAACCAGGCAAGCCTACAAGGCAGTTAGAACTGGACAAAATCAGTCACGTGCTTGGCTCAGTTTGATATTCCACTCATTCTGCCCGAGCTCAACCTCACGTTTAGTATGTTGCAGTAAGGTTACATGTTTAAACTGAATGGATTGTTAATTTAGAGTAAATAGATTCCGGCTGCTGTGTCCTCGTTTTGATATAAATATATCTGCCAAGGTTTCAGATTGCCATTGGTGACATTTTATTAATTTGAGTGTTTTTTTGAGTGACATTTCAACGAGTATAAGTGACACTTTCTTGAGAGCAAAATGAAGCAATTAAGACGAGGGAACCATATAAATATCACAAATTACAACCATTTGCGCAACGAGAAACTCTATACAACTCAGCGCACCCTTGCTTCCCTCTGTTGCAGGGGGTGAAATGTCTGGCAGGCATTACTGCACTGTGTGAGGTGAAAATCAGTGAAGTTTGAATGGGAGCTTATAAAGGCTGTGAAAGACCCGTAGGCAGAGGTACTGTGCGCACTCCAACTGAGAGACAAGGAGAAGGAAAGACATGGATTGAGTGACACTGGGACAAAGATACAGAAACAGACGCATATTTACAGACACTGGGATTTAGAGAGATAGACAAGGGGCATACAGACATGGGCAGACTGCCACTACAACTTAATGCTGACACAGGGTAGAAAGGCACAGAGAACTCACACCAAAACGTAGGGACACATATATGTGGCATAAAGGTATGGGTGAATTGGCACTGACAATTACAAACAAGGGACAGAAAGAAAGAAATTGGAACTTAAAGCACCTTAGAGAGACCCAAAACGGGGTAAAAGGCTTTAAAAATGTATGTGATCTTGTGTAATGTAAACTGTGCTCATGTCAAGCATACCAATGCTTGTGGTTCAAGGTCGCGCTACATAAAACTACAAAAATAAGGACCATTGTGCCGCTTTTAAACAGCATACAGTGCTTCTTGCTCTGCACCACTTCAGGCGGTGTTGGCACTGTAACTCCATTGTCCAATATTAACAAGCATTTACAATGCAATGGTCTCGGCATTTTTAAAGTTAGAGCTATTGGCATTGCTCATGACATTATTTTTGTTTTTAAAATATTTAAAGAAACGGCATTGTTATTTACAATGTCAATAGCTTAATCACTCTCAAATGCGAGACATATTGCATTTGCACCCACACACAGAGCCACACACACAAAGCCACCCACACACACAGAGCCACTCACATAGCCACCTACACAAACACAGAGTTACCCACACAGAGAAAGCCACCACGCATAGAGCCACCTACAAAAAAAGCCACCCACACAGAGCCTCCCACACGCACAGAGCCTCCCACACGCACACAGAGCCACCCACACGCACACAGTACCCCCCAGAAATGTAGTGTCTCCTACGCCCCTGTGCGTAAGTGCATTTATTACCTGGCCGGTGTGAGTGATCTTCTCGCCACTGGAGCTGATCTGAGCCCCATATAACCGACGAGACTCAGGGAGGCTTACAAGTTGAGAAACGGAAGGGAGGGATTTTAGGGCATTGACTCCGCGCAGAGCGGGGCACAAAACCGCAGACATTGTAACTAACGTCCTCTGAAGGCCAGATAGGTGACTTGAATAGCAGAGGGAAAACAGTGCAGAGAGTAACGCTGCATGCGCATGTGCGAAAAGCCGGGTAACCACTAGGCGAAAAATAACACTGAAGATCCAATTGCAACTGAAGCAATTTCCCATACTATGTACGGTATTCCGTTCAGAGCACCGTAGTTTCTTTATGAAAGCAATACTAATCTTTAGATTTTGACATTTAAATAATAAAAAAAGCCAATGTATTTCAACTTTTCTTCAAAATACCAAAACATTTTTAATAGGTTTTGGCGTTTGAAACATGCAGTATTGCTTAAAACAAATCTCTGAATTTGAAGCATTTTTTTAATGCTACTTTTTGTTTATTTTGTATACCAATGGAAACAAGATCGATAAGGGGCCACCTTAACACGGTGACTCATTTACCAATTTCGAAATATAGCTATCTGTTTGCATTTGCATGTCTTTCTTTTATGTTTTTTCCAAGAGCTATACTTACACGCAGCCCGCGTTAAGATCTAGACCGCGTTAACTCTACTGAATTTTTATGGCGGCCATGTTGGTTGCCTCATGCAGCAATACATACGCAGCATAGCCTATGGGTAAAAGTGTGCCTGGGGTCGAGACGGAGCACGCGTACACATTTGCAGGCAAACGTTCTTTGGGATCCCAGCAAACAGCACAGAGTTGTTTATCGGAGGCAAATATTTCTAGGACAGACGTGTTTGGTTTCCACCACGCTGTGTTTGTGTACACGGTGCCTCACTGATAACAGCGAGCAAGAAGAGCAGGGAACAGAAATGTCCCGCAGCGTCCAACATCCGCAGGAACCGGCAGCTCACATGGCTCCGTTTGTAGAAGAGCCGAAAGTTAAAAGCAAGAATCCATTTCAATTAGGGACAGCCTAAAACTCGATAGCAAGTACTTACTGTGTCTTGTCCCTACTGTAAAATCAGTGTCAGAGCATGCCGTCTCCAAGTCCCAGGCTAAACGCACGGCTGCATATAGATCCTGTGCATTAGGTTGTTTCCATTGCAGTGCCTCCCCGGCCCTCTCTGACTTCAGTTTGGAGAAGTGCCCTGATTGCCTCATGCAGCGATACATACGCAACATAGCCTATGGGTAAAAGTGTGCCTGGGGTCGAGACGGAGCACGCGTACACATTTGTGGAGAAAAGAAAGCCCCAGTCTAATTTTCAGGCAGAACCTGTGAAAAGGAAAGGTTGACCTGCTTCGACAGAGGTGAGTTGAAATTCCGATGCTGATATCTGCTTTCTCGGAGGTCACTTGAAAACGGAGAGGGCCATCAGAGGGTATTAGCTGGCAGGCCTTTTATTTCATCGGTGTGTTTCGCTCTGCCGTCTGTCCCGTTCTTGAAAGGAATGAGTGTTTTTCGTGTTAAAATGATATGTACCATTTGGTTAATGCTGAATAATAATGTATCAATTGTTGGGAAAGAAAGAGGACTCATTTACACACATGCCTATAGAGGTGATAATTGTTACAGTTTGAACAAGCACACCACTGCCTTTCTCCGAGGCGAAGCAGAAATGCCTCGGAGAAAGGCAGCGGCGTTTCCGGATTCGGTGGCGTGTTTTGCTTTTCTCTCCTCTTGCCATTGGCTGGAGGAGATAATTAGAAAAGTTGAAAAAAACACGGAGCACGCGTACACATTTGCAGGCAAACGTTCTTTGGGATCCCAGCAAACAGCACAGAGTTGTTTATCGGAGGCAAATATTTCTAGGACAGACGTGTTTGGTTTCCACCACGCTGTGTTTGTGTACACAGTGCCTCACTGATAACAGCGAGCAAGAAGAGCAGGGAACAGAAATGTCCCGCAGCGTCCAACATCCGCAGGAACCGGCAGCTCACATGGCTCCGTTTGTAGAAGAGCCGAAAGTTAAAAGCAAGAATCCATTTCAATTAGGGACAGCCTAAAACTCGATAGCAAGTACTTACTGTGTCTTGTCCCTACTGTAAAATCAGTGTCAGAGCATGCCGTCTCCAAGTCCCAGGCTAAACGCACGGCTGCATATAGATCCTGTGCATTAGGTTGTTTCCATTGCAGTGCCTCCCCGGCCCTCTCTGACTTCAGTTTGGAGAAGTGCCCTGATTGCCTCATGCAGCGATACATACGCAACATAGCCTATGGGTAAAAGTGTGCCTGGGGTCGAGACGGAGCACGCGTACACATTTGTGGAGAAAAGAAAGCCCCAGTCTAATTTTCAGGCAGAACCTGTGAAAAGGAAAGGTTGACCTGCTTCGACAGAGGTGAGTTGAAATTCCGATGCTGATATCTGCTTTCTCGGAGGTCACTTGAAAACGGAGAGGGCCATCAGAGGGTATTAGCTGGCAGGCCTTTTATTTCATCGGTGTGTTTCGCTCTGCCGTCTGTCCCGTTCTTGAAAGGAATGAGTGTTTTTCGTGTTAAAATGATATGTACCATTTGGTTAATGCTGAATAATAATGTATCAATTGTTGGGAAAGAAAGAGGACTCATTTACACACATGCCTTTAGAGGTGATAATTGTTACAGTTTGAACAAGCACACCACTGCCTTTCTCCGAGGCGAAGCAGAAATGCCTCGGAGAAAGGCAGCGGCGTTTCCGGATTCGGGGGCGTGTTTTGCTTTTCTCTCCTCTTGCCATTGGCTGGAGGAGATAATTAGAAAAGTTGAAAAAAACACGCCCCCGAATCCGAAAAGGACGGGGCCTGTTCGGAGTGACGGACCTCTTCTCCAATGGCTGGCCAGCATTCAAGAGGCCAGCCAATGGAGAACAGGGGAGAAGAGGGGCGGGTTCAAGCCCCTCTACTCCAAGTCATTAAATCTCGCAAGCGAGACTGCGCAAGCGCAGCCTTCGCTAGCCGAGACCTAAAAACAGCCCAGCCAGGCGTGCAAGTGCCGCCTGCCTGGAAAAAACAGCTAAAGGCACCTTCAGTCTGTTTACTGAAGGCGTCACTAGTTGCAGAATATACATGATCAGGGGAGGCCAGGTTTATTCTCAGCTAAATTTTCTTAAAAGAACATGACACCCACGTTGGTGGCTGCGCCAGAGAAGTAAATAAAGTATTAACTAATTAATTGTCACCATAGCAATTTGAGTGAGTCCCAGGCACAGCCTCTCCATACAAAATAGCCTGGCAACGCCAATAGCAACTGAGCATGTGGGATTCATTTTATGCAAATAAATGCATGATTTCACTAAACCAGAGGAGCTCCAATTATGCGGGACAAATGCCTTTTAGTGCGGGATGCGTACACCTGAACTAAAATGTGTTAGTCTAACACCTGATGCGTGGCACTTGGCAGAACTAGGCAAATATCAAATTGCAGTATGCGGTAAACATAAGAGTGCAATGACGTTTGCTTATTACTTTGTAATTAATATAATATTTTGCCTCTTCTACCCATTCCAGAGATGAAAACGTCACACAAAGCTCTAGCAGATTCTTGTTAGTAAAATGCTTCTTACAAGGCATATCCTACCACCTGTTAAGCTGTATTTTCTGGCAGATTTGACTGAATAACGCATTCAGTGATAGCTTCTCCTGCTACACAGCAGGAAATCCGCACTAATGCGATCAACTTCTATATCAACTCGTATGGCACTTATAATAATTAGTCATACGACTTTTTTGATTTCATTTTATTCATAACCATTTTCAATTTCAATAAAAGAATACTTTTGCTCCAATGCATCATGTGTTGAATCCTTTAGTCATGGGCTCTTGATCACACAATTACATAAGGTTTCAAAGGCAACTCTCCATGAAACATGGAGCGGAAATACCAACGGCATCATACACGAATGAAAATAAGACTACACACAGATGCAATTTTTGTAATTGTACGATCTAGGGTCCAGTGACGAAGGAGTTAATCCAGAAATGCACTAGGCAATTTGTTTTGTTAGTGCCTGAAAAGGTTAATGAAGTCATTTGAGTAAGATTCCGAATGCAACATGAGTTGATTGCACCTCAGTGTGGATTTATCAACAGACAAAACATACAAAGATCAGAGGCTGAAGGTTCAAATTCTGTGTGCATGCAAAATGGAGCTAAACATATGTTTAAGTACATGGATAAAATAAGAAAGAGTGTGCACACAGGATTTCCTACTTTACAAACTTCAATTGTTATGACAATCAATTTAGAGATCCTGAAAAAGGCTAATAAAGAGTTTCAAGTGTTTTTCGTTTATTAACGGGTTTAAAAATACAAAAAACAAACATAGGCATACCAGCAAGAGACCAAGAATATGAATGGGGCTTGCCATTGACTTTGCAACAAAAACAAATCAAAAGGTCTTCTTCGAAGCACTGGCTCCCAAAACAGCGGCAATAGGGGCCCTTCTTTTACTCCAGGGGCATGTTACAATGGGGTCCTGCCTTGATTATAGTAATAGTATAAAGAGGATCTAATTTAAAAAAAGGCTTTAACGAACCCAGATCCTTTTCTTCGGGAACCAATCTTCAGCTGGACTTGTTCCGAAAGATCATTACAGTAAGAAACAGCCACACTTTCTACAAATCGTGAAGCAAACCTTAAAACCATGTGCCTAACAAACAAAACATTCAATATCCTGGATTATCTCTCTGGAATGTTTCTACCCGACCCGTCAAAGAGAGTCAGCACCATCACTGAACGAACTGTCCCTCCAGAAAAAAAGGTACAAGCTTTACAGTAGAAGATTCCAGCATGGGTCCTAATTTATTTTTATCAAATCCCACAAACCATTGCCTAGGTAATGTAAACTCTAGACATACTATCCACCTACCTTCCTACTTGCCCACAAAGTTCTGAAGGGCCTTGAGATGCACCTAGTACTCTAAGCCTATAGACACCAAAATAATTTGACCAATGAGCAGCTCAGGTGACCAGCACCATCTATGGGGCACTGATACCCTTCTTAAAATTCTAAAACTGAAGTCTACAACACTAAAGCAACCTTCCACTAGAAGTACCACCAAAGTCTGGAATTCTATCCCACCAGCTATCATGACAACTATTCGAAAGTAACTTTAAAAAAGATATAAGATCCCTTTTACTGAAGTGACAATTTCCCCTTTGTAGGGACAGCATTCTTACAAGTATCAGGGCTCATCATAACTAGTATTTCTAATGTTGCTGCTGGCATTCGTGCATGCAAGACATTTTTAAATGATTTATGCCTTTGCATACTGCTATCTTCATATTGTATCCATGTGTTTGCTTTTCTTCCTGGGTACACAACTATTGTTACTTTGTTACTTGGTTACCTGTACCACATTACGTTTTGTTGACCTTTGAGTCTGTACTGTGCTGCACAACTTGGTCCTGTAACCTGTAGGTTGCGCTTTCACTCATTGGGCACTGGTCAAAGTTACATTAAAAAAACAATAATATATAAATTATTGGTGATCAGTACATGGAGCTCTATGGTTTCTGGTCTCTTTCCATTCCGCCCTATTTTCTGCTCACAACCTGCCAAGGAACTGTGAAATTACTTCTCAGATATGTGAGAGGCATAAACAAAAAATATAGACCGGCCAGGCTCATCGGTACATTATAAAGTTTAATAAAGTCTCTCAATAAGCAGCAGAGAAAACATGGGCTCGAGCACAAAATAAGTAGCCTGATAATGTATGAATTTTACAAAGGTTACGTAATATCTATGGTCATACTGCAAAAAAGTGAACTTTTTTGCACTCTTGCAAATCATAAGCGAATCGAGAGTCAGAAAGGAATTTCCACCTTCTTTGAGACTCACCAAGATTGGTCTCTATAGTTTGCAACAGCTTCTGCAGTCGGACACCAGTGATCAAATAAATACTTACACCTGAAATGGGAGATATCCAACTGTACAGTGGAAGCTGTCATTGAGGGATAGAAGATTTGATTTAAGTACATCTCCCACTATGTGAATGTCAGCTGTGGCCACTGGAGAGGATAGTGGTCCATAGGAACAATGCATGCTCTTCCCAATGTCCATTCACATAGTGCCTCATTCTTTTTCATTGAAAATCCTCTCCCTTTTAAGGGACAGTGGGTACAAAGGTGCGATGACAGCATTCCACAAATGCAGAAAGGCGGTCTGCTGTACCTCTCTGGTCTCTATCCCTGAATCTGTAAGCATCTGCACAAGGAATTAAGCAGGAATAACATTAATTAGGCATGGGCTCTGTGAAGCCTTTTGACTACCCTTTTTGCACCGTGCATGACTAGTAAATTGGATGCTATGCAAAACAAGCATTTGCAAAACAAACAGGTCTCGCCTTACTGACCTGCGGGCTTTGTTAAAACTTTAACCAATGCTGTGCAGCATTGGCAAAAAGCAAAACGCTTTACGGCAACGCTATGTAGCATTGGCAAAAGGAAAAAAAAAAAAAGGACACTGATGCAGCTGCTGCTGACTGCCACATCAGTCCCTCTACGTGCGCATGTGTGATGACATATGTGCTTGCATGCGTCACCATACGTGTGCACGGCTAGGGAATGGCGCAGTCACCATTTTTTTTTTTATTTACCTAACCAAGGTGGTAGGCAATTTTTTTTATTTTTGTTGTGCAAAAGAGCTTCTAGCATTGAGGAGTGGCCCGACATGATATGGCAGTTTCTAGGCCCTCCAAAAAATTGTAAAAATACAATTAAAATAAAATATATGACAGCTAAAGCATTGGAGTCAACGAAGGACTGGGAAGGACGTGGGAGCAAAGGAGGGACTTAAAGCTAGATCCTTGTGATCCACTGCAAAAAAAAATGAAATGAAAAATAACAAAAGCCTGACCCTCTTCAACACATAAATGATCTCTATAGTGAGCATCATCCGCTCTCATAACATCAACGTCCTTTCCTAAGCTGACAACAAACAACTCATTTACTTCCTCACAGACAAGACACCTAGTACCCAGATCAAGTTCAATGCCTGTATGACTGAAATCCCCCACTGGATGAAGACCATCTATCTGAACCAGAACACCGACAACACGGAAATCGTGATCTTTGGGAACAGCACTTCACCATAGAAATCCACCTGTTGGCCAACTAAGGTAGGATCAACACTCACCCACGCAAATAGATCGGGACCAACGACAAACTCGACATGCCCACCCTAGTCACCGCCTCATACTTCCATACCCTGAAAATGCTGAATAAGATTTTCAAATGATTCCCAATCTGAACCCGGGAAACCATCACGCACGCCCTAGTCACAACAAAGCTAGAATACAGGAACACCCTCCATGCCAGGATCAACCAAAAACTCACCAGAAGACTACAGACCATTCAGAACTCTGCAGCCAAAATCACTCTCAAACATTTATGCTGCACTCAAGTCACACAACACCTGAAGGACCTACACTTAATCCCCATTGACAAATGAGCATAACTCAATCTCCACACCCACACTTTCAATGCAATACATAACACTGGCACAGAATACCATAACAATCACATCTGCTTTCATAAACTTTCCAGACACCTCCAATTGTTCGAACTCCTATTTGAACACATCCCATGCACACGGAAAACCAGATGCGGCAAGCCAGCCTTCTCCTACATTGATCTTAAAGGGTGGCATGACCTGCCCCTAAAGATAAGAGTCACTTCCCCACTTCTTGAATGCAGCAGGAAGATGAAGACCTGGCTTTGAGGAGTCCCACTTACCCCAAGATTTGGCTAGACTCACACTTACTCAGCACCAAGATATCCTCCCAGGAGCTAATTCGCTTTACAAACCTGTATAACATAACCAGAAGGGGGAGAAATGGACCAGTTAGAAGAGAGGGGTGAGGGTGCAACACAAAGCATGGCTAGCAGGGAAAACTTCGGGTAGGAAGAGGCACACGAGGTACAAAGCTAGAAAATTATGCACTCACATGGAGTGCTGAAGTAAAAAAAAAAATGGTTCCCTGAAGGGTAGCAGTGGAAGGACACAAGTCGACGAATCAAAAGGATGGCAAGGGAATATGCTACAGAGGAGGACCAAAGACCAGAAGAGGAAGAAAAGCAATTGAATAAGAAGCAAGCAAATAAGAGTGACAAGAAAGCCAATCAATGCTATACAATGGGTGGGATATATAAGCCCACTGTTAGTTTTTGTTATGGCCCATAAGAGGCTTTCATCTACTGCCAGCAAAAGCTGTCAAGTAGGCAAGATCTACAAAGGCCTACGTCGCATTTTAGTTCTGTACAAAAAAAGTGTCTGGTATGTAACCTGACCCTGATACAACTGCCTCAAAATGTGTACATTTTGTCATGCAATGTTTTTAATATACACAGCTGTTTGAACACCACTGGACTCCTGAAAAAACATTGTAACTCGGTTTTCTTATGTCTTTAAAAATAATGCAGGTCAGAAACTGTAGGAAATTATCACAAGAAACTGCTCTCAAAAGGTGAGATGAAAATAATACAATTAGCTGTGATTGCTATGGGGTCCTGCATAAAAGGCATGATGGCAAGATGCAGGACACTTGTAAAGAAGCACACTCACACTGGGGTCAACCTTTGACAGAAAGGTAGAAGAGACAGAAATGGAGAGGAAGAAGAGAGAGGAGATGGGAGATCGATTGAGAGAAGGAAAACAAGATTGTCTTAGACCACCTCTGTTTATTCGCAGTGTGCACTTGCCTGACAGGAAGTTGACATATATGGCAACTGCTTAGTGAGACTTGTCATAATGCTGGTGCTGAAAGATGACTTGTAAACCCTTCCCACAAGAGCGGGCACCTGCAGTGAGAAGCATTAAGCAAGGCTGGTGTGTCTCAAGAGGACAGGTCTCTTCTGCAGCTAGAGAGAATCTGGAAGAATCTCATGAATACATTTTGGTGCTCTTTGGCAGGCCTAATGTTTCAAATAGGATAGCGAGAAAGTTTCAAAAGTGGAAGGCCAAAGACGTGTAACTAGGAATCTTTTACAAGAGTCATACCCTATGTAACTGTGAGTGCAGCTTAACTATGTGAACACCTTTCTTCTATACACATCATCTCCTTCCTCCCCAACTCTGCCTTTTCACTCTACTTCTTCATGCACTTTCTTTTGTCTCCTCCACTTCATCATCCACACATTCGCACATACACACATAATTTTATTTTCCTTTGGCGCTACCCATATAATACATCTGTTTATCTACGTTCAAACAGAATGGTAATTACAATTGCCATTTATGGGAGACTTGCTTGTTGCGCTCGGCAGAGATGTAAAGGATTGTATGAACCTTTAGCCAGAATAGTTAGAATTAGTGACAGGCACTGTTAGAAACTAGCACTGCCTACAGCCTCAAAGCTTGCTGTCATTAACATCCACCCCACACCATGAACGCAGCCAAAGGTGACTCAGTTTGCAGTATATACACAATACACATACATTGGATGAAAAAGCTAACAAAATACAGAAATATCAGGGAAAAGGGACACAAATACTATGCATCAGGAGGTAAATTTGGTGAAATGCAACAGAGACTGCATCACTGACCTGGATTACTGTAGAGCAGAGGTCTTCAAACTGGGGGCCTTAAGTGATCTCAGGAGGGCACCAGTCTCTGGCCAGGAGAAGCATCATTCTTTCTTTTAAGTGCTAAAAACATGAGCGGCAGTAAGCCACCGTGTAATGGGCCATCTTTAACAACTTTTGTCATTTATTTCCTGACTGGGAGTATGTGTAAAAAGGGGTAACAGAGCTAAACTGCAATGTTTAAATATGTTTACACTTATTTAAACAATGCCAATTTAGCAGAATAGTTGTGAAAATATTGCTGGGGGGCCCAAAAAGGTTTTTTTATTTTTATTGCAGTATTAAGAAATTTGAAGACCACTGCTGTATAGGCTGTAGAATACACTGTGAAGAAAGAGATTAGTATTTTTGCTTATATAGAAAGAGACATGAATATAGGGGCCAGAGCGACCAATTCAAATTACTTTTTAATTGCTTCCAGTGCTGAGCACTGACATAATGTGTCACCAGGATGGGCCAGTGTGGTTTACGTCATAGTGCTTTTTTTTTTTAATTGCTCATGGAAGGGAGGCAACACGGAAAACAGAGAATTTGGAGGAGGTAAGTGCTATAACGAGGCCAGCGTTTTCTTTTTGATATGGCAGGCGGGGGGAGGGGTGGGGGAGAAAGGTTGGAAACAACGGGAGAAGGGAGGGCAGGTGGTGCAAGCAGGGACAGACAACGGAGGGAGGGAAGGGGCCAGGTGAGGGGAAGCAATGACAGAAAACGGAGGGAGGGCGGCTGGGGAAAGAAACAAAAGGCAATGGAGGGCGGGCTGGACGCTGGGGGCATATAATTATAGACAACAAAAGAAGGGAGAGCAGGTGGTGGCAAGCAAGGAGGGCTTGGGGGGGCAGACGACCACGGGGAGTTCCCCCCCCCCCCGGTCGGTTTGGGAAGGGGTGTGTGGGGGGGGGGCGTGGCTGGCCTTGCGCCGGCCATCTTGTGCTTGGGCTACAATTTTTGTAGCCCAAATGTAGCCCAATTATAAAGGGCTTGGGCGCCTTCTCCCAGCCACCATTTTAGGTTTTGGTGACCTGGTGGCTGGGAGATAGGCTTGTGGTGTTTTTTGTCCGTCGAATATATTTTATATTTCGGAAGTGTGATGGCGTCGCACGATTATAGAGTGCTTGAGGCCCTCCGGCTCCTGTCTGAAGCGGGCCGGATGGACCTGGTCGTAGGGGAGGTCGCGGGGCCGTCGCGCCCTATGCGGCAGGCCTCAGCAGGCGTGGCGGCAGCAGTGGCCGCTTGTACCTCTCCGAAGCGCCCGAAGCAGATGTCGGTGAGTGAACGGGGCCGCCCGCGTTTTAAAAAGGCGGCCCCCGCTCGTATTAGGCAACCGTTCCGGTCGGGTGTGTCAGGGGAGGCGGGTGGAGCGAGTGGGGAAGGTCATGAGGCGGTGCGCGAAGCTGTTTCATCTGTGGGTGTGCCTGTTTCGGCAGCGCGTTCTTTTTCCTCCCCCGTGGTGAGTAGCAAACGCGGGGGAGGGCGCGGTATGAAGAGATGTTCGTCTTCAATGCCGGAGGCTCCGTTGCGTAGCGGGAGGGAGGTGAGAAGAGCCAGGAAAGAAGGTGTCGGGGAGCGCTTTAATCAGGAGTGTGGGGAAGCTTTCTCTGGCGGGCAGTTAGCGAGTGAGGCAGGGGAAAGTGGAGGGAACGCTGGGAGTCTTGTGGGCAATGCTGTGGATATGGGGTTGACAAGAGAGCATGTGTCAGGTACCCTGGGTTTGGAGCGGTCATATGAGGCACGCAGCATTTTAAAGAGGTCACGGGATCAAGGGGATGTGGGGCTTTATAGCCCTTTGTTGTTTTCCCCTAGTCTATCAGTGAGGGGTGAAGCGTTTTCTGTGGGGGCGAGCTCATTAGAAGAGGGAGAGTGGGCACAGGTGGGGGGGTGGGGTTCCCAGCAGATTTCTGTGTCACACGGGGAGCAGGGAGTTCGTGAGACATCAGTGTCTTCAGGTGGGGGGGTTTGCATTCACCTGTTTTAGGTGCAGAAGGCCAGAGACGGGGGGGGGGTACGGGGGAGGGTTGGTTTTTGGGTGAAGTGGAGACAGCTGGGGGGGCCTGGCTGGGGAGGGCCTGGACATATTTCCTTTGTGGGCAGAAGGCGTTCGGGGCCTTGGTGGGGAGGGTGCATCGGGGTTGTCCTGCGTTCAGAGGCAGGATAAGGTGGTGGGGAATAAAGCGCGGGTAGGTTTTGGGGTGAGTGGTCGTGAGCGTACGGGGTTGGGAAGTTCGCTGGTTCGCTGTGGGAATCAGGGCGGGGGTTCTGCGTCCGCTTTGGTCCAGGCAATGTTGGAATGGAGTGGGGATGAGGAAGGGATGGTTTCGCCAGCTCCGGTAGGGACGGTTCAAGCGGGTTTCTCCAGAGGCGGGCTGTCTAGCGAGGGTTTTTTGAGTGGTCTTGGGCCACGTGTGTCAGATAGCTTTCAGGGACCCAGCACACCAGTCCAAATTTTCTCTTTACCGGGTAGGAAGTGTAGCAACGCAGCGGACTCGGTAGGGCGAGGTGCGGCCCATTATCGCCGAGGAGAAAGAAGGGCGAGGCCTTGCGCGGCACATTCCGTACCTGCGGAGGATCCCGTCGCGGCCAGCACACGAAGGTCCGGCGCGACCTCGCTGGCCCCAACGTCACGACGGTCAAGGTGGACAGATTTTTCCAATAGGATGGATGGTTATGTTAATCAACGAAGGGGGGAGGACCGGCGGGTACAGTCGGCTCCCCCACAAGGTGGTTTTGAGGCCGTTAAGGCCGGCTGTGGTCATGCAGGATCTGGTAAGGCCCGTACGGTGGATTTTGCTGAGGAGATTTTGCAGGTGGAGGAGCCACTTTTGCTCGATTATGAGGAGGACAGCCCAGAAGAAGGGGAAATACGGGAATATGAGGAGGGGGGACACTCTCATGTTTTTGCAGGTATCAGGAGTGGCACCCCAAAAGCAGTTGGTGGTGGTGAAATCCAAAAGAGAGCACGGCCCATCGGTGAGGGCTCATCCTCCAAGGGATTCTTCTGTGAGGTCGGCGAGGCGGTCGGAGTCAGTCCGCACACCCTCTTTAGAGCCAGGTGAGGGCGTTACAACACAGGCCAAACCTTTAATGGTGTCTGTGGGGTCCGGGGAGGGAGGGGGTGTGACGGACGGGAGATTGTATAAAGGAAAGTACGTAAGAGAGACAGGGGTTGGCACGGGAGCTGAGGGAGCAGTTTTGGGGACCAAGGTGGAGAGTGGGACCAATACAGAGGCAGGGGATACCAAGGAGCCACCACCAAGTAAAGAATTGAAAATTAAAAAACTTCCTTATATGGGGGTGACTAAGCCTTAAGGTGCCCACTTAATGCTAGCAACAAAGGAGCGCATATGGAAGGGTGAATACGTGGAGATTTTGAAACTATTGCACAGGGAGGTGAGGTCTAAAGAGGGCTCTAAGGAGGAGGAGTATGAATTAGCCAAGCGCCCTAAGGTGCCGCTGACAATTGAGAATTGGACAGCGGCATTTTTAATTTACGCCAGTGTGTACTGCGAGAAGTTCCCTGAGCGCTGCGTGGCTATATTTAAGTATATGGATGTTGAAGTAAGTTGACTTCGGTAGAAATGACAGCAGGCACTGCAGGTAAGGTAGGCGTAGATTTATTGAAGAGACATGGTGGGTAACATCCAACTCCCGGCTGACCTAACTCGTAACTGCCGAGTTCAAACCCCGCCAGGTTCCAGCCACGAGCATAGAACATTCTATGCTTCTAGAAGGCTACCAGGAAAGGACACAAAGGAAGGGTTAAATAAAAGACATACATTCAAGTGTAAACATTACAACACATCTTACCCCTTACAAATAAATAAAAATCACACAAGAGGTATGTGATCAGAACGTCTAGAAATTAACACAAATAGTCATTCAAATAAGTAGGGGGTCTACGAATTCTACCCAGGCGGACTCCAACACCGGGCAGAGACTCTTGAGACGCCACACTAGTAGAAGCTTGTGAAACCTGCTCACAAGAACCACTTTGCAAGGCATCACCACCCCCTTCGTTAGAACGAGAAATTGAAGAAGGAACAGCATTTCCCTGAACTGAAGCAGAAAGCATATACCCCGTGTTGGCCTCAGATTTCAAAACAGGATGCATAGGGAAATTAGGAGAAGAGGACTTTTGATATAAAGCGATTCTCCTAAGATTCCACTTCTGCCCATCATCCAACACCACATAGTCTTGAAAGACTTCCTTAACTCTGTATGGGCCCTTGAATTTTGCAAGGCCCTTAGTAATCCTGCCAGGTTTAACTTTAATTAAATCACCACAAGATATAGAGCTTGGCAAATCTCGCTTGCCACACAGGCCAGAACCACCATTGTTAACATCAGAAACTCTGTTCTTAATCCAAGAAGGAGTCAATTTAGTGCCAGGGCGCCTCCCTCGCATTAACTCGAATGGAGACTTCCCTGTATGCTCATGTGAAGTAGTACGGTAAGCCCAAACCATGTCTTGGACCATCACATCAGTAAAGCCCCCTGAAGCGAGAGACATTTGAATAATCCCCTTCACCACTCTATTAGCCCTCTCACAAACACCATTCCCTTGAGGATTATACAACGAAGTACGATGGTGTGTTATGCCACAACCAGATAAAAAGGAACGCATTTTCTGTGAAGTAAGCTGTGTACCATTGTCCGTTATCATGACTGAAGGACAACCTTCTTCCAAAAATAAATCCTTCAAGAACTTAATAGAGCATTCAGTAGTTATGTCCTTGACAAATTTGACTGTTAACCATTTAGAAAACACATCCACAACCACAATGGCAAACCTCTGATTTACTGGCAATTCATCCATAGGACCAATAAAATCCAGGCATATGCTATGCCAAGCCTGCTCAGGAGCAAAAATACTGCCCATGGTCTGAGTAGAAACCAGTTTAAGTCTTTTCTCACTGTCTTTGCAAACTGAACAGTTAACCACCCAAGCTGAAACTTGTGCATCCAAACCCGGCCACCAAAAATCTGCTCTGATTCTACGTTGAGTAAAGGTCTGTCCCAAATGACCCTCATGGGCTAATTTAATTAATTTGGGTCTTAAGATACATGGTGGAATGAACTTGTCACCTCTCATAAGGATATGTTCACCACAAACTGAAAGTTCATCCAAAACCTTCATGAAAGGACGAACAGAGGGTTGGACACAACTCTCACGTCTTGCTCCTAATTTGACCAAATCCATGACACTCAACAAAACACTATCACCTGACATGGCAGAACACCACTCCTATTTACTAAACGTACCATCACTCAATGCCACAATATCACAGACAAATGCAATAGCACCATCATCTAGAAGATCAGCAGAATCATCACTGGAATCCTCACCCAGGATAGCTAATCTAGACAAACAATCCGCCTGTATGTTTCGCCATCCTTGGATATAATTTATATCATACTGGTATTCCTGTAGTCTGGATGCAAGTCTAGCTAACCTAGGAGAACCTTTCCCCGCTCCCCCAGGTGACAATACCCTAATCAATGGTTTATGGTCAGTCCAGAGTTGAAACCTGGTACCCCAGAGATACGTCCTAAAATACTGTATGCCCCAAGCAGCAGCCAAAGCTTCTTTCTCAATTACAGAATAATTCTTCTCAGAAGTAGAGAGGGTGCGTGATGCAAAAGCAATGGTTTTATAACCATCACCCGACTTCTGGAGAAGAACGGCCCCTAAACCAGTTGCACTCGCATCTACCATAAGCACTGAGGGACACCTGATGTTGAATGATGCTAAAATCTTTGACTCACACAGTTCTTTTTTTATGGCATTGAAACACTCGGTATGAGTCAGATCCCAAACAAATTTCACAGCCTTCTTTAACAACAATCTTAAGGTTAACGTTTTGTCAGAAAAATTCTTGACAAATTTCGAGTAGAATTCGATAAGACCCATAAAAGATCTCAGTTGATCCTTATCTACAGGACAAGGAGCTAAACGTATGGCTTGCAAGAGATCTTTTTTTGGCTTAATACCCAGCGCAGAAATCTCATAACCTAAGTATTCAATTTGTTGTACTAGGAATGAGCATTTGTCTTTACGAAGGGTTAAACCAGCATCTCCAATCCTCCTCAAAACCTCCTTAAGAACACAATTGTGATCATTAACAGTTTGTCCAAATATTAAGATATCATCTTGAAAAAATACAACATTATTGATACCCTTGAATAATTCTGTCACCATACGCTGAAAGACACTGGCTGCAGAAGTTAGGCCAAAAGGAAGCCTAGTAAACTGGAATGTCCCCTCGGTGGTAATGAATGCGGTAAGGCTCTTAGAGTCATCGTGTAAGCGGATCTGATGGTATGCACTTTTGAGATCTAATTTTGTAAAATATTTGGCACCACTTAATGTAGAAACTAATTCCCCAATGTTGGGCAGAGGAAAGGTGTCTGCTATGACACTCTTATTAAGGGACCTGAGGTCCACACAGAACCTAATTTTCCCATCAGACTTGCGTGAAATCACTACCGGAGAAACCCACGTGGATGCTTCAACTGGCTCAATGGCCCCACTCTGAAGCATCTCATTGATAAGAGATTTAACTTCATCTCTAACAGTGAGTGGAACTCTCCTAAGTTTGTGTTGGATGGGAAGGGACTTATCTTTGAGCAATATTTTGTGGACATAACCCTTTAATTCGCCTAATTCATCATTAAAAACATTGCTACTGTCTCTCAAAATATTGTCTAAAGAAAGCTCCTCGACAACCATTACTTGAGGAACTGCCCTGGGGTTCACAATTATATGTAGATCGTACTGGTGTATCCACCCAAGGATTGGAGGCCCATCAACAGCAACATAGACTTTGCCTCTAATAGACTTGCCTGAAAAGGAAATATCGGCATCAAAATACCCCAACAAGTCTATCGTTTCACCTTGATAACCTGTGGGGCTTATGTCGCAAGTCAAAAGGGAAAGATCCGACCACTCTTTCCTGAATGTAGGTTCCGGAATTATGGTATACCTTGAACCAGTATCCACCATTAATGTTACCACATGGCCATTAATATCAAAATCAGCCCTTGGACGTTTTTCCCTCATCTCATTGACAACATTAATATGTTCATCTGAATCATTTACTACTAGCATTTTATCTTTCTCTCTCCTAATTTCGATCATGTTGTCATCCATGAAGGCCCAAATTACATGTAGTGGTTTCGCATGGGCACAGTATGACGAAGAGTTCAGGGCCCGAATGGCTTGGGACTCGGAGGCAAAATGGGGTGAGCTTGATAATGATTTGTGGCAACATACAATGGGGTCGGCGCCAGGGGGTAAGACCATTTTCACAGCTAGTGGTTTGCCTCTAGTTTATCGGCCCTTTCAGGGAAAGCCCACCCGGGGTGGGGTGGGAGGCTCAGCCGCGTCACAAACTGGATTTGGGGCATGTTGGGATTTCAACAAGGGTTTATGCACTCAGGAATTTTGCAAATACCGACATAAGTGCTCTAAGTGCGGGAAACGGCCTTCTCTCATTAACTGTTGGGGTGTTAGACCGTCAGGCGGATACCAAGGGCAGCAGGCAGGTGCAGGGATGTCTGGCAATGCGCAGCAGTCGCAGGGTGGTTGGGGGGGGAAGGGAAGCACATGGTTCTGGGCCAAAGGGCTCCTACGCCAATTAAATTGGCGCAGCTTGAGGAAGCATTGAGGGGTTATGAGAATGTGGAGGCAAGACAGACACTTTTGGATGGTTTTCAGTGGGGTTTTCATTTGGAGTACCACGGGCCTTGGCTCAGGAAGTGGGCGGATAATTTGAAATCCGCATCAGAGCACAAATTGGTGGTGCGCGAGAAATTGATCAAGGAAGTGCGTGAGAGGAGGATGGCAGGCCCTTTTGATGAGTGGCCAGTTCACAATTTGATAATTTCCCCTATTGGTGTGGTGCCTAAAAAAGAGGAAGGGCAGTTTCGGCCGATTCAACATTTGTCATGGCCAGAAGGGTCATCAGTCAATGATTTTATTGATGAAGATGCTGCATCGGTGTCATATTCCTCAGTTGACGTAGCCATGTCACTTGTAGTGACCGCAGGCGCAGCTGCAGGCATGGCAAAGTGTGATATCAAGTCGGCTTTTAGGTTGCTCCCGGTTCATCCGGATGATTGGCCTTTGCTGGGGATACATTTTGAAGGCAAATGGTATGTGGACAAGGCTTTACCAATGGGCTGCTCGGTGTCATGTGCTCTGTTCGAACTTTTTAGCACTTTTCTCCAGTGGTGTTTCACACAACACACTGGTCACAACTTGGTCACACACTACTTGGATGATTTCTTTTTGTGGGTTCCCCGGGCTCCTCGGAGTGCCAGCATGCTCTGGCCACTTTCCACGAGCTTATGGAGGAGTTGGGGGTGCCGCTAGCACCGGAAAAGACAATGGGGCCTGCTACTGTTATATCCATTCTGGGTATTGAGCTTGACTCAGTGGCAATGCAGGCCCGGCTGCCGGAGGATAAAAAATTCAAAATGTTGGCTTTGCTGGAAAGGATGTTATCTAAGCGGAAAGTGACAGTGAAAGACATTCAAGTTTTGTTAGGTCATCTGAATTTTACCTGCAGGGTCGTCAGGGCAGGTAGGACTTTCTGCAGGCGCCTGGGCCGGGCTTTGGGGGGGTCAGCTTTTTCCTCACCATCGTGTGCGCTTGTCAGCGGGGGTGTGGGAGGACCTGCGTATGTGGTCGGTTTTCTTGCACTCCTTTAATGGAGTACCACTGGCTAGGGACGAGGATGTACAGTGGGATGTGCAAATGTTTTCAGATGCAGCAGGCAGTGATGGTTTTGGTATTTACTGGAAAGGACGGTGGTGTGCATAGAAGTGGCTGCAGAATTGGAAGAATGGAGGGCGGAGCATCACTTTTTTGGAGCTTTTTCCGCTACTGGTGGCATTGACCATTTGGGGCAAGGAGCTGGAGCAGAAGAAGGTGCTTTTCCGTGTAGACAACATGGCAGTGGTGCAAATAGTCAACAGGCAGTCAGCAAGGGATGAGCAGATTTTGAAATTATTGGGTGTGTTTGTGCTGGGCTGTTTGCGCTACGACATTTCATTCAGGGCTTTGCACGTGCCGGGTGTGGACAATGACATTGCAGATGCTTTGTCTCGTTCACAGTGGGTGAGATTCCATGGGCTGGCCAAGGAGGCGGACAAGACACTGACCCCGAAGCCGGAGCATCTCTGGTATGTCGGCAACGTAGGGTATTTCAACTGGTGGTAGGTTCTCTGTCCGTTTCCACTCGTGCAGCTTATGCTTTGCGTGGAGGGAATTTTTGGCATCAGGAGCTTGTAAGAGGGAGGAGTCTTGGCGCAGTTCAGAGGATGTTGTTCAGTTTATCTTGGACCTCATTGAGAAAGGTCTGTCTAGAGTTACTATTGCTGGGAAGTTGGCGGGTATTTCCTTCATGGGTAAGCTTTTTTGGGGTTATTCCCCTTCTGCGGGGGAAATAGGAAGGAGGATGCTTGAGGGCTGGGCTAGGGAGCGGGGTGGGGCTCTTATGTCTCGTTCACCTATTTCTTGGCAGACGTTAGCATGTTTGTTGGAAGTTTTGCCTGTAGTTTGCAGGGATGATTTTGAGGCTTTGTTGTTTGCTACCCTTATGGTGTTTATGTTTTTTGGGGCTTTTCGGGTTTCTGAGCTCCTTGGGACCAAAGTAAAGCGGGGCATTTGTTGGCAGGATGTGTTCTTTACGGACACAGGTTTGAACATTTGGTTGTCCAGTTCAAAAACGGATCAGAGGGGTGTTGGGAAGGGGGTGTGGTTAGAGGCAGGAACCCCTAGTTGTACTTGTCCACTGCATTTGGCAAAGCAATGGAAGATCCTATCGGGGGGGATGGGAGCGATTTAGTTTTTAAGCATATGAATGGCTCACGTGTCACGGATTATCAGCTGCGTATGGTTTTGCGCAAAGGGTTACAGCGGATTGGTTTGGACGGAACTCAGTTTGGGACGCATTCTTTTAGGATCGGCGCGACAACTGAAGCGCATAACCGGGGTTGGTCTCAGGGT
The DNA here is from genome assembly GCF_964204655.1 of Triturus cristatus. Taxonomy (NCBI): domain Eukaryota; kingdom Metazoa; phylum Chordata; class Amphibia; order Caudata; family Salamandridae; genus Triturus; species Triturus cristatus. The sequence continues at coordinate 447,619,791 of NC_140584.1, forward strand.
GACATCATGCGGCTAGGGCGTTGGTCTTTGGACTGTTTTCATAAGTATGTGAGAGCCAATGCAGCGGAGGCGCATGCGTCAACCACCTTTTTGCGAGTCTCATTCTTGTTTCTCTTTCAGGTTCAGTGGCTGGGCCCAACGCGAAAGAATTGACGGTGTGGATTGTGGGGCATTCCTTCATCAAGTGGGCACATGTACAAGCGTGCAAAAGTTATTTTGGGGGAATGTTGGGGTTTAATGAACATCTTTTTCGGATTATCTGGAAAGGAAAAGGGGGAATGCTTTGGAGGGAGCTTATTCCGTGTTTGAATAATGCCATGGTGAGGGGCCAATGCCTTGATATTCTTTTGATACATTTGGGCGAGAATGATCTTTGTGGCGTTAAAGGGGTGGTCTTATTGCGGGCAATAAAGAGGGATTTGGCCTTGCTGAAGGAGCGTTGGTCGGGTTGCCATGTGCTTTGGACGGAATTGGTCCCGCGGAGGGTGTGGAGAGGGGCGTTGAACCCCAGAGCTATTGACAGGGCACGGAAGAAGGTGAATGCAGAGATTTCTAGATTTTGCCGCTCTTTGGGTTTCGGGAGAGTGACTCACAAGGATATTCGTTTTGAGGCGGTGGAGTTTTTTCGGGGTGATGGTGTGCATCTGTCAAGGTTGGGCATGGATCTATATTTGCTCGAAATTAGGGAGGTTCTGTACCGATGTGTGAACATGCAGAGTCATGGTCAAGGGGTTTAAAAGTTTTTTCATCTGTGTGGGGGGCAGAAAGAGGGGTGTTTAGTGGTTACACCACCCCTTTCTTTTTGGGTGGCGGGGGTTATGTGAATTTTGACATTTTTGCCGGAGGTTGGTTAATTTATTTGTTGAGTTGGGTTATCGGCAGGGAAAGGATAGGTTGGTTAAGTTTAGCTCGGTTCCACAGTTTGGGTGATCGATAGCTGTAAAGGGGCAGGCTGGGGAGTTTGGTTAACGGAAGGTTTGTATTTATAGATTTTTGATGGGGTTATACAGGAATGTAATGTTTGATATTGTTGTAATGTACGGGCGGGGGCGGGTTTGAAGAAATTTAGGGGAGGGGGCGGGGTGTGGGGTTAGGTATATGTTTTATTTAGTGAGGTTTCGTTTTGGAAGGCTGTTTGCCAAGGTTTTTAAAATTGTAATGTGCACCTGTTCCAATAAAGCGGCCTTTTTCACACAAAGTCTTTGTCAGTGGCCTGCTTCCCCCCCACCCCTCCCTCCTAAGAGGGACTTGGGGGGGGCAGACGACCACGGGGAGTTCCCCCCCGGGCGGTTTGGGAGGGGGTGTGTGGGGGGGCGTGGCTGGCCTTGCGCCGGCCATCTTGTGCTTGGGCTACAATTTTTGTAGCCCAAATGTAGCCCAATTATAAAGGGCTTGGGCGCCTTCTCCCAGCCACCATTTTAGGTTTTGGTGGCTGGGAGATAGGCTTGTGGTGTTTTTTGTCCGTCCCCCCCCTTTTTTCCCACCCACAAAAAACACTTTTTCATTCGGTTTCCCCCTTTTTTGTAGTTTTTTCATATTTTCTTTTTGTTTTTCTTCTGTTGGGATTTTTCAGGTGTTTTCTTCTGGGACAGGTACGCAGGGGTTTTTGTACTATGTATTTGTCGCTTGGAGCAGGTGCAGTGCGGGGGTTATGTGAATTTTGACATTTTTGCCGGAGGTTGGTTGATTTATTTGTTGAGTTGGGTTATCGGCAGGGAAAGGATAGGTTGGTTAAGTTTAGCTCGGTTCCACAGTTTGGGTGATCGATAGCTGTAAAGGGGCAGGCTGGGGAGTTTGGTTAACGGAAGGTTTGTATTTAGAGATTTTTGATGGGGTTATACAGGAATGTAATGTTTGATATTGTTGTAATGTACGGGCGGGGGCGGGTTTGAAGAAATTTAGGGGAGGGGGCGGGGTGTGGGGTTAGGTATATGTTTTATTTAGTGAGGTTTAGTTTTGGAAGGCTGTTTGCCAAGGTTTTTAAAATTGTAATGTGCACCTGTTCCAATAAAGCGGCCTTTTTCACACAAATTCTTTGTCAGTGGCCTGCTTCCCCCCCACCCCTCCCTCCTAAGAGGGACTTGGGGGGGGCAGACGACCACGGGGAGTTCCCCCCCGGGCGGTTTGGGAGGGGGTGTGTGGGGGGGCGTGGCTGGCCTTGCGCCGGCCATCTTGTGCTACAATTTTTGTAGCCCAAATGTAGCCCAATTATAAAGGGCTTGGGCGCCTTCTCCCAGCCACCATTTTAGGTTTTGGTGGCTGGGAGATAGGCTTGTGGTGTTTTTTGTCCGTCCCCCCCCCCTTTTTTCCCACCCACAAAAAACACTTTTTCATTCGGTTTCCCCCTTTTTTGTAGTTTTTTCATATTTTCTTTTTGTTTTTCTTCTGTCGGGATTTTTCAGGTGTTTTCTTCTGGGACAGGTATGCAGGGGTTTTTGTACTATGTATTTGTCGCTTGGAGCAGGTGCAGTGCGGGGGTTATGTGAATTTTGACATTTTTGCCGGAGGTTGGTTGATTTATTTGTTGAGTTGGGTTATCGGCAGGGAAAGGATAGGTTGGTTAAGTTTAGCTCGGTTCCACAGTTTGGGTGATCGACAGCTGTAAAGGGGCAGGCAGGGGAGTTTGGTTAGCGGAAGGTTTGTATTTAGAGATTTTTGATGGGGTTATACAGGAATGTAATGTTTGATATTGTTGTAATGTTGTAATTCACGGGCGGGGTTGAAGAAATTTAGGGGAGGGGGCAGGGTGTGGGGTTAGGTATATGTTTTATTTAGTTTAGAGGTTTAGTTTTGGAAGGCTGTTTGCCAAGGTTTTTAAAATTGTAATGTGCACCTGTTCCAATAAAGCGGCCTTTTTCACACAAAGTCTTTGTCAGTGGCCTGCTTCCCCCCCCCACCCCTCCCTCCCAAAGAGACAATGGAAGGAGGGTGGGCAAGTAGGAGCAAACAATAACACAGACAATGGAAGAATGGAGGGCAGGTTGGGGATGGCAAGCAATGACAGACAACAAAAGGTGGAAGCTTGAATGTGGGCAATCAATACAGATGATGACAGACAGGTGAGGCAAGCAAAACGGACGGGGTGGACTGGTGGGGCAAGCAAAACGGATGAGGAAGAACAGATGGTGTGCAACCAAAACAGACGAGAGAGGGCAGAAGGGGTGCAATCAAAACGGACGAGAGAGGGAGGAAGGGCGGGTGGGGAAAAGTAACACGGACGAGGGAGGGAGGGAGGGAGGGAGGAAGTGCAGAAATAACACGGAGGTTGTAGAGGTATACGGTGAAGCCAGCTGAAAAATATGAACTCTGGTGGAGTACTCAAACACAAAGATAAAAGTAGCGCCTTAAAATATGAGCAGTGGAAAAACACGTAATGCAACCATGCTCCATGGGAGAATCAAACACAAGAAGTGGAAGAAAGCCTTTGGAAGCTGGCCAATAACAAGGAAGGAAACAAGAGTGACAATGAAAGTGAGCAATGGCTGGACTTGAAGCCCGCTGCCAGAAAACATAAGGTCTTGAAGAGACAATGCATGCGCTGTCCAGTCAAGACTTAAAAGGGCCTAAGAGACAAGCAGAAGGGAAAGATTGCAGAGGGAAGGCAACAGAGTTTGCCTTCAGAAGATTGGCTGAAGACTGACAGAGTGCAGAGGACATATTACTGAGACATGTTTCAAGGATGGGCTACAGAAAAACTACATAAGGTGAATCACAGACAAAAGCAGAAGAAGCATTGCAGAGGACAGGCCAGAGAAAGATGTTTCTCAGGACCGGCTGAAGAGGCATTTGAGGAGTGAGGCAGATCTCTTTCCTCTTGTTCCATAAAACACAGACCATTTGTGCTTGTTAAACTATATAAGTATGTAAATTAGGCTAATCCGAGTAGGAGGATTCCGTTTCTTGTATGTGTTATTTATTGCTTCTTGACATTGAGGTTTTTTATTACAGATCACACTTCTGTATGCTTGCAGCCAGGAGACTCCAGTTAAGCAATGGATCATACAGCATCACACAGCTCACTGTATACATGCCAGCTATAAATATATATATATTTTTTTATTTTAGATAATGTCTATTTTATAATTAATTTGACTTGTAATGTTAAAAAACATTAAAAAGTTGATGGAATGCTTCAAATTATTTGACAATTTCAATGTGTGTGAGTGAACCACGAAGCTCTACATAGTGACAATTTAACAACTTATTCCCCTGCTTCTCTCTCTACCCTACTGATTTAGTGGTCAATCTCATCTCCTTTGTGAAATTCTCCCTTCCCCTCTACCGGATTTAATATCACAAGGTAACCCAGCCAAGATCGCATATTGATCACATAGACCATATACCCTGTCTCTACTACCCCTTTCCGCCCTCTAGTTTTACGACTGATTAAATGGAAATAAGATTGGCAGTGTCCACTTGGCACATCACCATAAGAGAATTGTTCCAAGCCCTGTAACTCTGTTAGTTCAATGGCTGTTCGGTATTCTTTGTTGGTTTTAAAAGGCTGCGTTAAATGTTGTAGTACTTAGAATCAATTTGTTTCACAACTGGCTCTTTTCAACACTGCTAACGGGAACATTAGTTATCATATTTGAAAGTTTAATTTTAAATGACAAGAGAGGCAATAACACCACAGCAACAATTTAAATGGGTAGTCTGCAATAAACAGTACAGCAAACTCTACAGATCATGTCGCAGCTACCAGTGAATCAGCCCTCAGGTGACGCCAGGATCAATGAAACACCACCAACAATGCATTGTCCACGCTGAACATCATCTCACCCTCCGCTGTTGGGCAGATAGAGGGTCTGATCCCCTGAAGTATTGTTTGAATTCAGGTGTATATTTTTTTCTTGAAATGCAACCTCTTCCCCCGTCAGAGCCCCACTATCACCCTTGAGGACGACAAGGAGCATGGGTGGAGACTGCTGGAAACACATGCACTTTCAAGGAGTACTTGCCAAAAATTAAAATAAGGGTTCCCGAAAAGTGAGGACTCGAAAGAAGAACATAAGGAGCCAAGCAGAGAGATGATATAGAGGCTAGGCTCCACGGGAATACCAAACACAAGCAGAGCAGGCTGAAATAAAAATAAAGCCTGCAAATAGAAAGCAAGCAAATGTGAGTGGCAAAGCCAATGGTAAGCAATGGCCAGAACGCTTTCCTGGGTAAGCTTTCAGCATGCCTCAACATGTCTTTGCAACTAGACAGCTGTGATGTCTGGTAGGCTTCGGTCTAAAAATGACGAAAATTGCAGAAAATGAGGGGCTCAGAGGCATACCCATCACCTCACCCTCATTCAAAGGGTGTCACACGGATTTCCATGATATTCAACCCCCTCAAAAGCAAAATGCCTCCACAGACAGGCTTTGTAAAACTAAATCACACTCCTAAAATTGTTTAGCCTTCATCACTTACATGAGATCCCGCTCTTAAATATTTAACTTCACCCTAATTCACAAGCCAAAAGGTTCACAAGTTGACAGGTATGAATAGGCATGCAGCGGACCTCAAAGGCACTGGACTCTTAAACAAACAGATAGACTCCAGAGTTCACATAGAGACTTACAAGCTTAGAGGATCGAGATCAGACAAATGCTTACAAACTCAGGTGACAAAGGGGCTCGTTCGGACAGGCAGAGACTCATGCAGGAAGAGGAGCTTATGGTGGTAAGAAGAGGATCGGTCTCAATCTATTATGTAAAAGAAGCTGTCACAGTGAGGCAGACTCTGACATGAAAGGCTCAAAAATATGCAGGATGTTTTACCCATGGATGCTGCTCCTCGGACTTCTCTAGTGCTGGCACGAGCACTATTCCACATGTACGTTGTCAGTTTGCATGTGGAAAATAAGCACAACGTATCTTTCAAAGGAGCTCAAAATAAAAACAAGCCCTGTAAAAAACAAAACAAAAAAAAGGCCAAAATTAGCCTGACTCTCACAATGGGAAGGATAGGGAAATCAATTAAGAAATAGACAAATATTAAATATGAGCAGAATATAATAGACCCTAATTAACCTTTTCAAAACAGCCTTGCCAAGTGTCACACCTGACTTTAAAATATACCGAGCGTGAATGCACTTTCCAAAATTTAGCAAGAATATCCGAGTTCAGCTGGCCACTGTGTATTCGTACAATTTCAGTTAATTCAGCTTGTGGGCCTCTGAGCCAGAAAATCCCACCATTAACAGGATTATAATCCTAAACCCTTCATAATAAAGTCACTAGCTAAAATCAAATGTCTGCAGTTTATTAACTTTCCATAAAACTGTAATTCCAAAAAAAGAGTAGTATTGGCTCTAACTGACCGCACAGGCATTTTGTATTGTTAATATTTTTGCAATAACAGTCAACCTTCTAATGGTCCTACTGCTCCGAAACCATAAACCAAAGTGAAAAACAATATACAAAAGGAAGTGTTGAGGAAGCCCAATGTTTTTACTGAAAGTTCACTTAATCACATATTAATTCAGATTATTCAAACATATGAATTCTTCTTCTAGATCCAATATAATGCAGGAGCCATGATATGATATCCCAAAAAAGTGTTTCCTAATTATTCCCAACATCAAACTGCAGCCTAGCCAACGCGTTTCGTCCCAACAAGGAACTTCATCAGGGTTAAAGATTTCTTATTTTTTCCTTGTGGGCATGTGTAAGCCACACAGAAGAGGGGGCTGAATAGTGTTATCACCGAAGGTTCATTAAAAATTCCTTATTGATTCTCCCTGGATAAGTGTAAACCAGAGAAGAAGACTGGATATCTATATCCCTAGTGGGACCTGCCAGGTTAAGCAGAATGACGCATCCCATCCAGAAGCGTGGGTGGGGTGCTGCATCTTTCTGTTCAACCTGGCAGTGTAGTAGGAATACATCTGTGCCAACCCTGGACAATGGACACACATACCCCATCCTCCTCGTAGTAGCCTGGTATTCTGAGGTTGATTAGACCATGCTTGATGAATTCCAGTCCTAAACCCTTATAAAACTTACACATTGTTATATTTAATTTATTTCTAGATCGCTCTACTGAACTGTGGGTACCCACCACAAAGAATCCGGGGATTATTTCTGACTACAATATTGTGGTCGTGCCCACTAGCCTCTTCAGTTCTTTCATCTCTGCCCTTTTATGGCCGTTAGAAGGTGTTCATCTTTGCCCTTTTATGGCCGTTAGAAGGTATTTCTGACTAAAGTAACGAAACCATTTCCCCTCCCAGGGGAATAACTACGTCAGCCCAAAGTTTTGCCCAATCCATAAACACCCATTCGCACCCGTGAACTCACCAAGAGTTGAAGAGGAAACTCAGCTTGCACCAAACAACACACATATGTTGCATGATAAAAAAAAATAATATTAAACCTCTGGGAAAGGAGAACACTCCTAGCAAAAAAGGAACACACATACTATGAAACGTGAACTAAAATTTGTGAAATATAACATGGACTCATCACTGATCTGAAGTACCTTAAGGTACTTTCTCAAAGATTTGAAAAATACCATTTTCCTCGTACATTATGGGGATGAATATAGGGCACAGTACGGAACAGTTGAAGTGTCTGCAGAGGGGATGAGAAGAGGCAGTGAGTTGGTGCACCATATTGAGCTCATCTGGTCAAGGAAAGTTGGTCTGGAAGCGTAGAAATAGCATGAGGCGCATAGAAAACGAGGGGCTTATAGGTATACCTGCAACTCCCCCTCATTTGGAGAGTGCCACCCTCTTTTCAATTATATTCATCATCGTCCTATAACACACGTCTCGGTAGACTTAAATGGGTTCCGCCTCGATCACAAATCTGCATCTCCCTCCTATAATGGTTTACCCATCATTTACTTAAACTGGGTTACAATCTTAAATATGGGACTACGTTCTCACTCGCGAGGCTGCGAGTATATATATGCTTTGAGAGGTTCTCGCAGCAGGACAGAGTCTTATACGCCGGCAGAGGAGCTACATAGTTCAGACACAGGCTCACGAGGATAGGTGCTCCAAATCAGAGAGGTGACCACCTTAATCGAGTGTCAAAGAGGCTCATTTGGAAAAGCAAGGGCTCACTCAAGGAGAGTGGTTTATGGCGCTAGGCAGAGGGATCGCTCAGACTCTATAGGCAGAAAACCCTGTCAGGCCGAGTATGGTAGGCTCTGGTGTGAAAGGCTACAGATAGAGGATGTTTTACCCAAAGATAATACTCGGACTCTTCCTGTGTTAGCGCTGAGTGACGAGTAGTCTCCGAGTCTCACGTTGTCCGGTTCGATGTGTAAAATAAGCACCACGTCCCTTTAAAAGAAGTCTCAAACAAGGGCAAGGCCTGTAAAAAAACGTCGAAGTAAGCCGCGCCCACATAACGAGAACGATACGAATACAACCAAGAACATTTTGTTATTTCTAAAATATTGAACTTGGCGAAACACGTTAAGTAAACCGTTTTCAACCTGGTTTTCCAAGTGGCACATATTTGGTGTTAAAATAAATCATTCCTTTTAAACTCCGCCTTCCGAAAGTTGTCACCTTTAGCTGAGCCGGCCGCTGCCGTTCTTACCATTCCATATTTTGTTCGGGATAACAATTCCTGTCGTGCCTTCTGCCTGTGTGCATCAGTCCGTGAGAGGCTCTGTGAAGGCAGCTGGCTCACTATATACCAAAAAGAGGTATAGTGTGCAGAGAGTCCAGTAGATCCCCAGAGGCTTTACAGAGGCTAAAATAGATAATACTACAATGCTCTCTTTTGTGGTAGTGTGGGCAAGCAGAAAGGCTTAGTACCCCCAGGGGCACCCCGCTTTCCCCCCTCCCCCAAATTAGGTTACCCAAAGAAGACACAAGAAACAGTTGTAAGTGGGTAACAAATGCTGCAGGTTTTATTACATAATTCCAGGATATGTAATAGGTGGGTTATCTTACGGGCGATCCAAGGGCAGGCGGCCATCTACTTCACCTGCCCCGCCTGATGAGCCGGGCAGCACGGGAACGACCCGCAAGTGCTGCCCCCCAAGTGATTCTTTTTTCGATCACGTGCCGTTGAGATTCTACTCACACCCCCCCTCTCGGGGCGGAGCGTCGCATAGCAAGCCCCCGGTTGTTCAGGCCCACAACCGCCCGCAGGCCTAGCGGGGCGCCGACCGGCTTCCGGGACCTCTCTGGAGGCTCCTCGTTTTGGCTCAGGCACCACGTGGTGCCGCGCAGAGGTACCCTTTGTACCGGCCTGCTTCCAGATCGCCCTGTAACTCCGCCTGCAACGAAAAGGAAAACATTAAAACGTTCAGCAAAAAACCCCACCCCACCACACCACGCCGGGTAAGCGGTAGGGAGGGTAAAAAGGCGAGGTGGGCGACAAAGAGGTCGCCAGTGAGGGTGGGGGAAGGCTAAATAGCCTTCCCCTCACACCTGGGCCCGGAAGTGACGCGCATTGCGCGTCACTTCCGGCCCCCGACACGAAGGGGGGCAACAATCAGGATCCCTGCCCCCGCCCCCCCCAAGGAGGGAGTGGGGAGGGGTGACCGGGACCCCGGGGCCACTAAGGCGCCGACCGCCGAGTGGCCCCCTGCGGGGGCCGCGGTCAGCGGCATACCAGAGGGCAGTGTTAAGCTTTTGTGTTGCACACACAGCAGCAATAAATGAGAAACACACAATTAATAAATCTGAGACCAATTTATAAAAAATAATACATGGTCATATTCATTTTGTAGAACCACAGAACTTCATTTTAGGTAAATACATTTTGCAATAGAAATACTTTTCAATATCAAACTTTGCAATGTTAACCTATGGGAGGAAGAAAACATTCAGCATACAGATAGGTAACATCAACATAGAACACCAGTCTTAGGAAATTAAGGTGAGTATCGGACAAGGCTCAGTTCAGCACCAACACTACACCACCAGTGGCATAGGGGCAGCCGGTGCAGGATACAAATATAGTGTCGGGCGTCCGCTACAAGTCAATGAAGAATGGGACAATCGGATTGAGGCTCCTTACAGGTAAGTAGCAGCGGCTTGGGGGGGCAGTCTCCAGGGGTTGAAGCAAACACTGGGCAAGGTTCAAAGCAGCACCAACACTACACCACCAGCGGCACAGGGGTAGTCGGGTGCAGGATGCTAACACAGGGTCATGTGCCCGATGAAAAGCGATGGAAAAAGGCCAAATCGGGAAAGGGCTGCAGGGTGAGGCCAGGAAGCCAGTAGAAGGAAACCAACAGATGGAGGGGTAAATTGCGATGCTCGGGGACATTGAGACACCTTAGGTCTTCTTCACCAAGGCCCAGGGCGGACAGCTACAGGGGTGTCTTTTGGTGTCAGAAACGGCTTACAAGAGCAGGTTGTGGTTGAGGGGGTCTCCGTGCAGACACTGCAGGCTACGTCGAGGACTCCAGGAGGGGTCCACCCACGATGGACTTTGGCTTTGGAGCACTGGGAAACCTTACTGGGACCGGTGGGCTGCTTCAACCCGAGCCTGGGGCATCGGGTTCAGAGATAGAACCATGAACAGGGTTCTGTGGTTCTTCAGGTCACAGAGTCTCTGCTTGAAGATGGTTGCTTTTGAACAGGTCCACTGTTCTCAGAAGATCTTGATCTTTGTTGAAGGCAGGCAGTCCTCCCAAGGTTTTTGAGGTCACTGGGCTGCAGGACGAGTCGTCTTTTGGAGCAGGATCGTCGAGGGCTGCAGAGAGGCCAGTAGGATTGGGGCTAAGTCAGTAGTTCACTGCAGTCTTCTCTGCTGGTGCCACTTTGAATAAGGCTCTTCTTAGGTCGTCAGGAACTGAAGTTCAGGGTCGGAGGATGCTACCTAAACACTAGAATTAGTTGTGTTACAGGTAGTGTAGTCAATAGGCCCCTTCCCTGGGGTGTTTGCACCCCCTATTATGCCCATCTCCTGTGGGAGGGCGACACAGACCTACCCCTGACTGGCTACGTTTCACCATCTTCAAGATGGTGGGCACTGAAAAGTGTATTTCACCTCACCTCCAGCACCTGAGGGGTGGAGTTGGCAAAGGGGAGTACAACTCCTACTCTAGCTGAGGTTCCCACCTGTTCCCCCGGCAAAAGGGGGTGAGGAGAGGAAGGGGAGCCTGCTCCTTCGAACAGGAGAGGCTGGGGTTGAGTTAAAATGGCAGCAAGGCCTTTGAAGCTCCCCGCCACAGATAGCTGTTCCTGACCAGGGGGACGTGTGAACACCTCCAACCAGGAAAGGCATTGTTCTCAATCTCTGATCATGCTGGCACTCACCCATTAGGTCAGAACAACGGTGGTAGCAGGCTGTCTTAGGACAGTCGGGGGCCACTCTTAGGGTTGGTAGGTTTCAGGGGAGCCCTCTAAGGCATGGGTATTCACAAACTTTCTGTTGGGGGGCAAAATTACAGTGTGGTTTGTAGCCATGGGCCGCACCGGTAGGGGTGGGGTAAGTGGAGGGCAGGGTCAGTAGGGGGTTGGGGCTAAAGTAAAAAATATCAAACCCGTTTCAAAACATTAGACAATGCTGTATTTCAAAAGCAGATGTAACTACAAAGAGCACATTTTGATAATACATTTTTATTAGCAGACAATAGCAATCTTAAGAGGCATTGCATAGCTTCATACACACTTTAACCCCAATTCCATCACAGTCTCTCTCTCCCTCTCTCTGTCAGTCAGTCTCTCTCTTGGTCAGTCAGTCTCCCTCTCGGTCAGTCTCAGTCACTCAGTCTATCAGTCAGTCAGTCTCACTCTATCTCAGTCAGTCTCTCTCCCTCTCAGTCAGTCTCCCTCTCAGTCAGTCTCTCTCTCAGTCTGTCTCTCTCTCAGTCAGTCTCTCAGTCAGTCAGTCTCTATGTCAGTCAGTCTCTCTCTTTCTGTCAGCCAGTCTCTCTCCCAGTCAATCAGTCTCTCTCCCAGTCAGCCAGTCTGTCTCTCAGTCAGTCTCTCTCTGTCAGTCAGTTTTTCTCTCTGTCCCTCTCAGTCAGTCTCGCTCTGTCTCTGTCAGTCAGTCAGTGTCTCTCAGTTGGTCAGTTAGTAAGTCAGTCTCTCTCAGTCAGTCACTCTCAGTCAGTCACTCTCTCTACTCTCTCTCCTCTCTCTCTCCACACTTTCACTCTCTCCACTCTCTCTCTCCACTCTCCTTCTCCACTTCCCCTCTCTCTCTCCACTTTCCCTCTCTCTCCACTCTCCCTCTCTCTCTCCACTCTCTCTGGGGGGCCATGGATACATTACCTGAAAGGTCCGCGGGCCGCCAAGGAAGTTCTGCCAGGCCCTGGCGGCCCGCGGGCCGTACTATGAGTACCACGGCTCTAAGGTGTCCTCTGTGTGCAATTTTTAATAAATCTGACACTGGAATCAGTGCAGGTTTATGATATCAAGATGCTTGGTACCAAAAGTCCCATATTTCAGTGAAGCCATCATGGAGCTGGGGAATTCGTAATGACTAGTGTCCAGCCCATTTACTTACTATGCTTCCCTTGTCACTTAAGATACCCAGGAATCGACAAGGATATTGCAGGGGCATATCTACACATGCTGATATGCCCTCACAGGAGATATAGTGCACCCTGCCTTAGGGCAACGGCCTGCTATAGGGTTGTCTTACCTTTAGCTCATACAGTGTCTGTGGGCATGGCACACAGGGATGTGTGCCATGTTGACTCTTCAGCTGTTGCAGTGTGCATGTGCTTGATACAGGGGCGTATTACAGGCCCCCGCATCCGCCGCGGTGCGGGGGGGCCCCAGCTGCAGGGGGCTCCCTCAGCACAGTACTCCGATCTGAACGCTCCAGATAAAATCCAGAGGAGGGGCCCTCTGTTTACATTACAGTGGGGCCCCTTAAACTTTCGTTATGCCGCTGTAGAGGCATCGCATAGTTTCAATCCTAAAAATGAAACTTTGCCTGTTTTTCTTGTATTTCATTTCATCCCCACAAAAAGGCTCACAAGTGAAATTCATAGATTTAAAATGTATTGTGGCTGCTACAGGAAGTGACTGTAGTTTCCTATGGGTAGGGGTGTTGTGTTATCTGTTCATTTCATTTTTAATCATCTTTGTGCCCTAGTTCTGCATAACCTGGTGATTGTAAGCAATGTAGTGCCTTGCCAAGTAACAGCACGTTGCGGTAATCTAATTGCGTGCCAATAATAGCCCTAGTTACAGTGGCTCTGCACTTTCAGAGCTAAAAGAAAAGAAATCCTATGCTGTAGCTTGAAATAACAATAATTGTATGAAAAAATATTCCATGAGTTTTCACTGTCGAGTAAAGAGTGATAATAGTAGCTGTACCTTTAATTGAATAGAATGAGATTATTTTTCTCTAACCTCCTGGAAAAGTTTGGAAAATCAAGTACTAAAAATTTAGTTCGATTGTCATTGAGCCTTATTCAGTGTTACTCATCTCGGGTTGTGTGTATAAGGAAGTACATTCAGTAGCTATGTTTTGCTCAGGGAAAGGTAAAGTGTAAAAATAACCTTTGGGTGAACTGCATGCATGTGATATGACACACCCTGTTGCTACAGCAGTTGGTGCAGAAGATGAAAATGAATACTGAGATATGTGAGTGGAGGTGGGGAGGAGGTGGTCAAGGATATTCAAGATAAGACCAGTAGCATTATCTAAGGACAGGACCAGTAGCAATATTCAAGAACAAGATCAATGGCATCAACAAAGCAGCACACGTATATATACACAATTGATGACAGTGTATCAAGTGTGCTAGTTTTGATTCCCGAGGTCTGAAACGTGACTGTCATTTACATAGAAAAGGGCCTATTTTATGAGGAATTATTGTAGGGTAGCATCGAAAGTCTTCTTGCTGTGTTACCCTACACCAATTTAAAAGGACAGGAATGCAATGCATTCCCGTTCTTTCCCCTGGACTGGCGCACAATTTGCAGACCAGCGCCAACATAGGTTCCCTTGCACAGGGGTGCAAGGATGTCTCCATTGCAGGTGGGATTTCTTTTTGGCAGGAACAGGGGGCGGAGCGTAACACAGGCCCCCGCAGCCCCCTCGTTGATCAGTGGAGCCGGCAAGCCTCTTCATTGCGCACGGCCGGCCTCTTAACAAATTAAATGGTGTGCAGCCGCACGCCCGGGGCAGGCATCAGAGGCTCATCTTCATTAATTAAATGATGAGCTGCGCAGCATGCCCGGGCCCTGGCAGGCCTCAGAGGGTCTTCATAAATCAGGAATGAATTAAATGGTGCACAACAGGCCCGGTTCTAGCGGGTGGGCCAGGCCCACCCAAAGATGAGCCTGGGCCCTCGCAGTGAGGGCTTGAAGGTAGGCGCGCAAAGCACACGTCGTGTGTGTCAGCCCCGGCCGGGACAGCTTCGCGGGCGCGGACACACACACACACGGACACACACACACGGACACACACACACGGACACACGGACACACACACACGGACACACGGACACACACACACGGACACACACACACACACACACACACACACACTTTTAGAGATTATCGCAGCCCCACCCGAGTACTTCACAGGTCTTTAAAAGACCATTTACATGTTAACGAGGCTTTGTTTATTTTTTCACCCCTTCATCTCCACATGGCAAAGGTGACAATGTTCTGCTGCGTGGATATTTATTTTTCTATGCAGTGCAGGAGAAAAGAAGTTTGTTTATTCCTATTCACCTTTCCTGACCCCTGCAGCTGCTTATCACATCAGACTGTGACACAAAGCTTGACTAATGGAGTAAGTAAGAGAATGTGTTACTATTTGTTTTTCTTTTTAAAATATGCATAGGCCCAGCAGGACACATACTTCGTGTGCGCTTCATTTAAACAGTTTTTATCATTATCATGGCCGATGCAGGACAACAATAAGACAATATACAATGCCCAGATAACTCTGGTGATAAATGATCCTGCTGGACAGCAATCATTTGTCTGTTGGTAGTTTTTAAATGCAGATAAACTGTATTTTATGTGGATAGCTCAGTGGGTTACCGCCTTTGTCACAGAGATCCTTGTGCTACTTGCAGTTCAGAAGTTACAATCCTAACATAGGACAGTGACTAGTCATCAAAGAGCTGCATACAAACATGAATGGTATAGTTAGAACTTCGCTTTCTTTTTTTGTGATATAGTTAGAACTTCCTCAGTCTTTCACTATTCTAATGTTGCTAAAATGAGTATGTTTGGGCAGATATACATTTTTACCAGTAAAGCTGACCCCCATGGAATACTCTTTAAATCCGGAGTTTGTGCTTCTCCAGACCAAACCCTCTTAAAATGCCCACCAGTATGGATGACATGTGATTCATACACCTTGTAATCCTCATTTGCTTATGTGACATTCCCTGTAGACTGATTTACATACTTGTATGATTCATTGTTTCTGTATAATGTGTGCCTGGTGTAAAGTACTGACACACACTACACTGATATGTGTAGCGCTGTACAACAAATGAAATGCATGTGAGAGAGGGGCTATGTAAAGATGAGGGGCACTGTGGGAGGGTGGCAGTGAGGGAATCCGAGGAGGAGGTCAATAGGGGGAGGGGCTATGGAGCGACGAGGGGGCACTGTTGGAGGGTGGCAGTGAGGGAATCCGAGGAAGAGGTCATGGGGTGGAGGGGGGAGCTTGGGAGAGATGAGGGGCACTGCTGGAGGGTGGCAGTGAGGGAGTCTGAGGAGGAGGTCATGGGGGGATGGGCTACAGAGAGATGAGGGGCACTAGTGGAGGGTGGCAGTGAGGGAATCCGAGTAGGAGGTCAATAGGGGGGGGGGCATGGAGGGAATGAAGGCTCGCACAGAGGGAGACTGAGTAGTGTCACTTGCCTGATACTCCCACCTCAGAAACCTCCTCTTCCCATTAAAAGGAACATTACATGGAAAAAACACTTTTTTGAGAGTGATAATATTTAGAAAGAGATTTGGAAAAGAGTGCGTTTTACTGGGCCGTGTAAGACTAAAGTCCAAGTCAAGGAGTTCAAGATAGCATACTTGATACTCAAACAGAAATGAAGGAATATGGAATCTATTTAAGAAGCAGCACACACTTCAACTGTTACAGTTTACAATGGATCATGTCATATCAGGATTGACAAATTAAGTAAAAGGAAAATATGTGTGAAAGACAAAAAATATGACCTAGTGTATGAGGATTGTACATTTGTAGTCGTGTTTTGTTTTATATTTATGCTCAGACGTGGCCTTCCAACAGTATGCATATCTATGCCAAGTCACACATAGAAAGGCGGAAATTACTTTGTAAGTTTCAGTTTTACTCTTGGTAAATCATATGCATGTTTCTACATATAAGGAAAAAACAAATAATCGATAGAAATGAAATCACTGAGAGTTGTAACATTTCTAATGAAAAGGCTGGTACTATTAAATATAATGTGATTTTGTATAAAGGCATTGGCTTTGTGGTAATAAAGAACCTCCAAGGCAAGTTAAGAACATTCGTGTGAGGTCACACTGAAAGTGTACGATAGTCTGAGACAGTATATCTTTATTGTATATACAGCTTCTGTGGTAGGGCATAACGTGACATCTAGACCCTAATAACATCAATGGTTACACATCTCATCCATCCTCAGCCTGAATCTTTAAGATTAGTGCAATGGTGCCTTCCATTCACTCCCACTCTCAACTTGCACCCTGGGTGGGAGGGAAGGATCATGCCCTTGCAGTTCCTGAATTATGAGGTGAAACACTCCTCTTTCTTGTAGTATATGGTGAGGTGGCCGGACCCAAGTGTTTTTGCAACATGTCTATCCATTGCTGTTCCTGCGCTGCAAACTGAAGCTTCTCCTTGCTGTTCCTGCAGTGTTAGAAGTAACTCACTTATTTTCCTTGCAGTGTGTGAGGTGCAGTATACACCTCACCTTCCCTGCAGTGTGAGGTGAAGTATCTCCCTCGCTGTTCCTGTAGTGCAAGGTGAAGTGTCCCTGCAGTGCGAGGTGAAGTAACCTATCCTCGCTGTTGCTGCAGCGTGTGCACTGCGTAGTGTAAAGCATATGACACTTACTGAACTCGCAATGGAATGTTACGTGTCCCTCCTGGGCTCAGTGTTCCTGCAGCGTTAGCGTAAATGTCGCCCCTGTGGTAGGGATGGTGGCGCGTGACCTGACGGCACGCTGCGAGGCCCACTGCCGGTAATGTAACACTGCAGTAACACACGCACAAACAGTATTGGTGTATGGGCCAAGACCTCGAGCAGTCATGCACCAGTTTATATATCCCCTCGGGCGAGCCCGCCCTCCGGGGTGATACATGGTGATGATACATGTTGCATGATATGTTCTCATATACATGTTGCACAATGTGTTTTTCAAAATTTTACACCAAGTTTTCTGAAGTTTATGTTGTAAATGCAAAGCACCATTTGAACCTTTTTATTTGTTTTTTGCTGGGGGAGTTATTTCTTGCCGGGGGAGGGCCCACTTGGGAAGGCCAACCCCGAACACTCCTCTTTCACATTGGTGTGCTTGCTGTAACTCACTTGCTCCTTCAACTTGGATCTCAGCTTTTCGTTTCACCCCTTTTAGGATCCACCAGCCGCCACTGGTGTATGGGCATCTGGCCCCTGACCTGAGAGCTCCTGACTGAGTCCGGAACGTGGGGGGCCCCCTCCATGTTCTTTGCAGGGGGGCCCCTCAAGTTTCGTTACGCCACTAGCTTGATAAGGGGTCCCTTAGGGTGGCACAATTCGTGCTGCAGTATTTAGGGACCCTCTTTAACCACAAAGCACTTGGTACCAGGGGTACCTTTTACCAGGTACTTATATGTGAGCTAAAGTGGTGCCAATTGTGGGAACAATAGGTACAGTTTTTAGGGAAAGAACACATGTACTGGCAACCTGGTCAGTGGAGACCCAGTACACTTCAGTCACGGTTGCATCGAAACCCAGGCAAAAAGTGGGGGGGGAAGGATCCTGCAACAAAAACCTAGTTTCCAACACTCTGTATTTCACAGTCTTACATACATTGGCAGAGGTGTTAGTTTGGTGTTGGCAGGCAGTCTTTTGGCTTGATCAGGGCTTGATTTGTTTTGTACATAACTTTATTATCAGGCTCTTGTCCCATGGTTCTTAATCCTTTGACTTCTGTGGACTTCCAACTTAATAAATCATTACTGGAACCTGCCCCCGAATCATTATTAGAACCCAGGGACTCAGTTTGAGTCATTACTGGAATACGGCAACCCTGCCTAAGCATTTTAGGTAATTAGAGTCACAAAAAAATACACAAAAAATATAGAACTAAGTAGTCAAACACAAATGATAACATATTTAATTTAATTCACAAACAAATATAAAAACAAGCACTGGCAAAGCCAATAGCTCTTGCCTTAAGGATCTATTGGTTATGCCAATTGGCAAAAAGCAAGATGTTTGTTGCCGATGCTGCATAACATTGACAAAAAAAGATAAAAAGCAATGATGATGTGCCTACTATTGCTGGTCCTGTCATTCTGTTGGTGCATGCATGTATCACAATGGATGCATGTGCATACAGAATGACGTGGGCGAATATTTTCTGATCCAGGATGACAGATGCCACTTGGATTGGTAAATAAAATATTAAAAAATCATTAACCCCTACAGCAGGGGAGAAGGGGCAATGAAGGAGCAGGTGAGGAGAGCAGTTGGGGATGGGAAAAAGGAGCACCTGAATGAAAGAGCTGCACAGGGGTGGGGTTGTAAGCACGTGATAGAGAGAGCAACATGAAGCATGAGTAGTGGGTTGGCGGGGAAGAAACCCATGATAAAAAGAACGGGTAACACACGAAGAAGAGAGCAACACAGAGGGCGAGGGGAGAAGCACATAAGCAGAACAGCAACCCGGAGCAGGGCAGAGGAAATTAGTAGGTTGAGAAGCACATGAGAGAGAGAGAGAGAGAGGGAGCAGCACACAAGGGTTAGAGCAACACTGCATGTGGGGTGAAGATATAGCACTGGAGAATCACACGAGGGCGAGAGACTGATAACACAAGCACTCTTTTGAAGTGATTAACCAAAAACAAAAAGCAGTTTCCTAAAAGTAAGTAGTTGAAGGTTACAAGTCAGTTAGTGAAAAAGCCTAGGATGGTAAAGAAGCTATGTTCCAGGGGAGGGACAACCACAAGAAAAGGGAGGCAAGATGCTGAATAAGAAGCAAGCAAATGAGAGTAACAAGCCAGCCAATGGTAAGCAAGTCCACTATTAGTTCTCAATAGGTCTTTTGCAACCAGGCAGCATGTGCTTTCTGGTAGGGGAGACTTTAAAATATTTATGGAAACCATAGTGCCCTGATTATATAACTTATTGTTCAGAGACATTTAATTTAACAAAATGTTTGTCCATCAAGACTTGCACTGCTTCAAGCAATGATTGAATGTGGATTTCTAATCCTAAATTCCGTCTATCAAACCAAAGATAATTTGAGTATCATCAGCATAGAAATAAAGTCTAACATTAAAATCATAGAGTAGTTGCACTATGGGTTTCACCTTCTTACTGGACAGATACATACTGTTTGAGAATGCCATGGGCCACATTGCCAAACGCAGCTGATACATTTAAATTAATCAGTGCTCTAACAATGCCACCATCTGGTACCTTTGAGGACACCATCACTCTTGTATCCGTTTCAAACATAAATCCTGTCTGAAAATCATCAGTTTATGATTAATCTTAAGAATGGAGGGATACTGCCTTCTCAAGCACTTTGGGGGATGCTTGTTAATGAGCTATGATTATGCCTTTTTTTAATGATAGTTGAATCTCAGTAGCTAAGATGGAGGTGATGCTATAGAGTTCCATAGGATCTACTTTGTTTTAAAGAGAGAACATATAAGCTGGACAAATTGCAGGTGCTTACCCAGACTGCTTATGTTGATCACTGAGCTCATCAAATTATTTTGTAGACTGTAGTTCAACTTTACTAAATTGTCCGGCTGTGGGGCTATCCCACAAGAAATTAGGAAAATCAGTTACTGATTTTGAGTGTCTTTAAATACCTCCTGGATGTTCTTTACCTAAGCAATAGTCTTATCCCCAAAATCTACTCACAAGGCTACAACACTGCTCTACAAGGGGAGTTGACAGTCTTTCAAGAGATGTAAACATTTCCTAGGGTGTATTTATTGCTGACTGAACCTTAATAAAATATTAGGAATTGTTGTTTGTTCTCACAAGATAATTGCATATCCTCATTTGACCATAATTTGGTGTCCTTTTCAGTGTCCAAGTTTACCAGACATTCTTGTAATAGAGCAATGCAGTTTTGGGCATCACTTTTTAAGATGTTGGTTCTTCATGTCCTTTTCTTGGCTTCAGTCTATACTCCTCCAGTTTATTGCTGCTCAAGTTTCATGGGTTAGTTTTTGTAGATGTATTTCATGGCAATACACATATTGTTTTTCAGCTACCTCTGAAGAAGGGTGTTTCCACCCAAAATGCATTGGGACTTGTTCATCTAATAGCTGCTACTATATCAACATGTTTGAACTGTCATTGTAACGAAGTGGATTCTTTACAGTGTAATACATTATCCACTATGGATTGTTTTGTTGTTTCACATGAGCTTAACTTTTGAATGTACTTATTATACAGACTGAAATGTATTAACGTGTTCAATTTAGCCTATGGGCTCTAATGGTTGGAGCACTCTGTTTCTAGATAGCCATTGGTTACCTGGCTTTTTGCATTTGTTATACAGAGACGGGTAGGCTCTGTTACAGAGTTGCACACCTATTCTGATTTATTTGGATTGACTACCCAAGCCTTGAGTGCACAGTATTATCTTGATTCCTCATTTATATTTTTCCTGACCATTTTTACTGTGCACCAACAATTTAAGATGTCATCTGAAGATATAGCCCATATAACTGACAACAAAGCAGAAACCAAAGCATGCACACAACAAGAAGAAGCAGATATCTATTCCTTAATTAAAGAAGCCAGGACATTTGATACCTCACCAGGCACGGTCACACAATTGTTAAGACAGTTAGAATATATCATGAAGAAAGAGATCAATCAACTCTCATTCGATATCACAAGGTACAACATTTACCTCCGGGTCGAAAGATAGCCTTAAAACCCATGCTTTTTAAATTTAACAAAAGCTTCATGTCTTGCGGGTACATGATTCTAAATAAATGTTCATTAGTCCTCATTTTATTGATTGCAGACTTTTTTTTTAAAATAAATCTTTTTTATTGACTACACAAATGCCATGGTACAGCAGTTATAGATGGGACTCACATCTCTTGAATGCATGAAATGAAATGTTTTTTTTTCTTGTTTAGTTAATTAAAACCTGAACAATATTCCAAAACATTAAATACAATGTACCGTCAGAGCATGTGAACATATAAACATGTTAAGACTTGCAAACATTCATTTTAAAAGGTTATAATTAATATGGGCAGGTGATACACCACCTTTTTTGTTCTGTACATGAAAATTAGTTGATTATTCCTATTTACTATGTTGCTGCTGAACGACATTGTGACCAATTTCATTGTGTCATTACTTTCGTATAACAGTTTAAAAATGTTATCAAGTGGCAAATTAGTTGCGGGTCGTTTGAGTCAAGGCTTTTTAATATGGCAGTTCTGCAGGTGCGGATGCCTCTTTCATTGAACTGTCTCCTCAACAAATGACGGCGGAGTGATCCTAAGGCTAGGCTAATACATATTAGATGTATAAAGTCCTGGATTGGTGCTTTTGAACCCTGGTGCTTACAGTTGGGAACGTCTGCATTGGAGGGCGTAGCTCTAAAAACTTGTTTTTTAGGTAAGGGGAAAAGGCAAGCCCCAGATATATAGCAGCTCAGGTTTACTGTAGGAATGCAATACCATCCAAGCGTGGGCTCGCCGACTTAGCATTGCTTTGTCTTCTATTAGCGAGTGCATATTTACTGCCTTTTTCATGATAAGCTGAAATGAGGCCAGAGGTAATTTCCGCTGCCAGAGGTCAGCCGTCCGGGTAATTTGTAGCAAAGCTTCTAAGTACTTTGCGTAGACGGACTGAGGGTCACCTTGCAGGGCGTCCCAAAGCGCATTGTTGACCTTAAGCCCACGGTTAAGCCAGATTTTATACCAAGTTTTGATTTCCTCGTACCTTCTGTATAGTTGTTGTTGCTGCCCAAACTTTAATTGAACCTGGGCTGACGAGGAGTCTTGTGGCAAAGAGAATATCCTTTTGTACACACGAGTTTGAATGTTATCCAGGATTGCAGGGTTATTTCCATGCTGAACAACACTTCCATATGCAATAGTTGGGAGCAATTTTGCTTTGATGGCTGCTAATATTGGGGAAAACAGTGGGCCTTTTAGGGTTTTTGAGAACTACAAAATGAAAATGTTAGAGCATTGCCCTATTTTGTATGGCCTCGTTCTGATTTGAAAAAGAGAGCCTTCGATCCAGATATATCCCAAGATATTTATAACTCTTCCCCACTTCCAACCTCGCGTTATTAATTGTGAACGTTGTTTGATTATGTAAACTATGAGTTATGATCATGACTTTTGTTTTCGGAGTGTTTATTTCCATCAAGTTTGTTTTAGCGAAGTCAGCTAACTTGTGAATTGCTCTTTGCAAGCCAACTCGCGAGTGGCTTAGGAGCACGACGTCATCCACATAGGACAGATGTGTTAGTGGCAGTGTGCCCAGGCGCGGTGAATGCAAGTTAACCATGTCTAGCCTTGGTGTTACGTCGGCCATAAATAGGTTGAACGTGTGTGGGGCCGACACAACCTTGCTTTAAACCCTCATTGGTGTGAATCTTCCTGATGAGCCTCTGACCATCAGCGATTTTTACCTGCATCCAGGTATCCGTACATAGATCCATCATTGGTTTCAAGATTGATTCTGGTAGACCCTGCTGCTTCAGTTTGCCCCACAAAGTGTATTTACTAACATGGTCAACCGCCGCCTTGAAGTCCATAAAGCAAAGATGTAGATTTTGTCTCTGCTGTAGACTTTTATCTGCAATTAGCCCTAACGCAAGGGCTTTTGTGATTGTACCTGTGCCCCTTCGAAAACCCGACTGATTGAAGGGGATTTTTTTATTCCCGTCGGACCAACTTGTCAAGTCTGCTAAGATCAAGGATGCATAGTATTTGGCCTCGGCGTCTATTAACGCGATCAGACGGTAATTATCAAGGTTCTGTGCGATCACCTCCTTTAAATACTGGATTAATTATTGCACCTCTCCAGCTCTCCGGGATGCAGCTAGTTGTGCCGTCCAGTTGAAACAGGCAATACATCTTTGTTGCCCAAAAATTGGGGTGTTGTTTATAAATTGCTTGGGGTACTTCATTCAGGCCAGGGCCCCCATCAAGCATAAATCAATATTTACAAGTTATCAGAGGGCTGTCAATACAAAAAATACTGACAAAGTGACATGTGGTACAGTGACATTACGTGCTCAGTGATAGTGGTGCAGTGCATATATACAAGGTGATATTATGTACAATAATTTACACAAAGGAATAGAATGCAGTCAGAATGAAGGTAGGCAATAACTCTGGTAAACAGCAGGTTAGCTTATTGATTTATCAGTATTGATTTATATGCCAGTGTTCTGACCGCATTCTATGCCCCTGTGTAAATGATTGTACATAATATCACCTTGTATATATGCACTGCACCTCTACCACTGTACCACATGTCACGTTGTCAGTATTTCCTGTATTGACAGCCCTCTGATTACTTGTAAATATTGATTTATGCTTTAATTGATATAAAAGAAGAGCCTTTTGCAAACATTTATTAGTAGGTGTTTTGCTTTAATTTGTGTTTCTACATCACTTGATATGCGTTCCAACGTCTTTTGAAATATGTTTCATGAATTAACCAATGTAAATGCTATACTTGTCATACTTATTTAATGGGTATCAAGCAACTCTCTCTGTTTCTTCAAAGCAATTGGGTTCTCCCCTACATCATGTATGCGACACCTTTTAGGGCGGGTTCAGATCTCGGCTTCACTGTACAACGAAAATGCTGCTTGAACTAGAGTTCTAATTTTTTCACGTTCCTACTCGATTAGTAATTTTTGCAACTGCACACGAGTTTCCTTACACACATTTCTCTGCACCCTTTATACATTTATTTGGGTATGTTCATTTGCAGTAACAAGGGTTACTTCACATTTTGAAGTACCAACAGACTTCAAGCTTGGCTGGATCGCAAAGCCGTACTCTTTGTTTCCTTTTTCGGCTCTAGGCTACATATGTAAGTGAGCGCGCTCATGTGGATTAGCGTTATTGTCACAGTTATCAGGATCTGACCACTCTTTTCACTTTTATATTTATATGTTTCTTAATGATATAGTTCACCACAGCTATGGTTGTTTTTGGGTTGAAACCTCCGACCCGCATGAATTAATATTCCACAACCTCCGTAAGCAATATTTTTGATGCATTATGGGCACCTGAGTTCAAGTGCATTTTATGTGTACGGGCAAGGTGATTTATTGGACACTTCGGTCTTTGTACAATGTGGCTCTGTTGTGAGCACATATATACATTTTCCTTTGCATGGTTCTCTGATTTTCTCATTGTCCTTCCTGGTTACACACAGCTATACTCACATTTTCAAGACGTCCCGAGCAAATGCACATTTTTTCCGCTATCCTTTGCATAGTTTTTTTAACACTTCCATTTTCTTTCCTGGTTACATACAGTAATACTCACTTTTTAAGATGTTGGTTCTTCATGGCCTTATCTTTGTTCTTGGCTTCCGTGTATGCTCCTCTTGTTTACTGCCACTCAAGTTTCATGGATTCGTTTTTGTAAATACAGTGTGTCATGACAATACACATATTGTTTTTCAGCTACTCCTGATGAAGGGTATTTCCATCCGAAACATATTTGGACTTGTGCATCTAACAGCTGCTACTACATCAATGTTCTTGAATTGTCACTGTAACAAAGTGGATACTTTACAGTGTGATACATTATCCATTAAAAAGTGTTTTGTTGTTTCTCATGAGCTTAACTTTTGAAGTTACAGATCATACAGATTTAAATGTATTAATGTGTTCAATTTTGCCTATGGGCTGTTATGGTTGGAGAACTCTGTTTCTAGCTAGCCATTTGGCTACCTGGGTTCTTGTATTAAATTACATTACACCATAACAAGAACAATTCAGAATTCAACACATCCTATTATTTTTTAGTTTTGAAAATTAAAGATGCCCTAAGGAATCCATTTAAAAATGTGTGTTTGCATCGCCGAAATATTTATAAAAATGGCATTTTTGGGAATCTATTTTCAAAACCTCAAGTGAGAATAACATTTTGAAACAGATTCTAACCAAAGAGGTGTAAAAAAAAAAAAAGGAGTTGTTTCTTGTACACTATTAAATGAGCATTAAGCATGGACTTTAAAAAAGTCCACCAAACTAGAATCAAATAATAGAATTAAAGTCCCTGGGCAAAGAATCTATTTAGAAGGGGACACCCAATTTGCACTGGTAGGCAGTCATGAATACCGAAAAGTAGTAGTCAAGTCCGCAACTTGCGGTTTGCCACTCACCGACTCCAACACAGGAGAAGACACCGACAGGATAAGACGCCGACGCCGCGGCTCCGCTGCACCGCGATGTACCGCGGAAGCACCTGGCCTTCCCCCAGCTGATCTTCACCGCGGGGGGGGATTCCTGATTACTGACGTCACCTCGGTCCCGCTCAACGTGTCGGGAGCGGAGAGGGAGCAGGAGCGGGAGCGGCGTGCGTTGCGGCACAGTATGCAGTGAGCTGTGACCGGGGAGCAGAGAGACAAGAGCTGTCCCGCCAAGCCCCAACGAGCCTCAAAGAGCTGTGGAACCACCACTGCGGAACCACCCTCCCACTTGACGGCGTATGGCGGTGAGTCTTGCGGGTGCGCTGTGGGAGCAGTGGCCAAGGTAGCAAGGGTGAGGTCTGTACCAGGCCACGCCAGACCCGGGTCCAGGATTAGGACCAGGACCAAGATTAAGGGAGTGCCACAGTGACACACCAGGGGGAACAGTGACCCCTGAAAACTGGGAGCCGAGCAGCGGCAACATTAAGGTAGCATCAAGGCGCCTTAAGACGCAGTCAGGAGCGTCAGGAGCAGAGGAGCTTTAAGAACTTTAAAGAGCTACAGAAAGTAGGACCAACGAAGCGCAAGCATAAGCCATACATAAGCCATACATCATATTGAATATCCCAACATATCTTGCCAAGTGTTCCTAACTGCTGGCCCGCCTCTGGCACTGACGTGGACAAAGACTTGGACAAGACGACAAGACTGGGACAGAGCTGGGCAAAGCTGGGACTAAGTCAAAACCAAGCCAGGGTCGGCTGGGACTAACTTAGGCCACAATAGGCAGCTGCTGACCGATTGTCGACAGAAAAAAACCCACAAAAACAACCCAGCTAAATTAGAACTTGAAAATCTAAATTCAAAAGTCAAAAAGCTAAACCCAGTCACTCATCCACGGAGGATGAGATCGGGCAGGGTCAGGCGGACGCCGAAGCAGCCTCAAAAAACCCAAAAGGTGAAAAAATCCCCTAGCGCCGATCAAGGGAACACAAAACAAAACAAAATCACAAACTACAACCCAATGCAGAAAAAAAAGAACATCAACAGCCGCACAAAGCCCACTAATCTCTTCAATTGCAACCATGAACAAGAACCAGAAAGGGAGAGAGACAACAGGAATAAACAAGGCCTTCTTCTTCCTGAAAAACCCAGGGGCCATACTCTTCCTGACTCCACGAGCTCTGCCAGGTCTGCCTGCCCCACTAACCCATCAGAAGGCAGATCACAACAAAGGACCAGCTATCGCTCTAAGTGTTTTAACTGCCCAGCCATCCTTGGGTCTAACAGATCCTTCCGAGGACCAAACGACCTCAAGCGGCCAAAGCCTACATCAGGATGACAGAAAAGTAAAAAAACAACAACATAAGGAAAGTGAAGAGATCAAGCAGTTGAGAGAAATTACACCGGCTTGGGTTGTCACAGGGTAAATATCACCAACACCAGCATCAGCAAGCGAGCTGGAGACATCAGCAGTGGGCTGTGGCAAACTGAAGGCAACAGCCACAACTCCTCTTGTCATAGATAGCAACTGGATGGAGGAAGCAAGGAGAAAGCTCTACAAAACCAGAGTCACACGCAAACCCCAAAACTGTACTAATTTCCACCATAACATTCACATCACCTTGCACACTAACCAAGTCACCAAGAATTGAACCAGTCGTCAAACAGGTATGGAGAACTGAAGCCCAGATACAAAAGGCGCAAAGGACAAGTATAGCACACAAGACACAAAGGACAAGTATAGCAGAAGCGAACGACTTGAAATATTATGAAAATTCATGGTTGAAGTTCCTAAGTTCCACATCAAGTCCAACAGTTAACAAAGAGACTTCACAAGACTCAAGCAAAACCAAATCCAAAACAGTAGCGGCCAATAAACCCCCCAAGTTTAACGAAGGGGAGCCGACCATCCAGGAGGACAACCAGGATAAAATACTGGACAAACTTGGAACAGTAACAACACCAACCCTGAACTCCAGCAACAGCTTACTATATCAAGAGCAAAATATGGGAGCTGGTCACTTATCATACCAAAAGATTGCACACAGTGCTGCCATAACCTATCTGGAGCTTCTAACATCAGTAATAGAATCTCTCCAGTCATCCACAAAGGCCCTTAATTGGCAATCGGACAAACTGGATGCTCAAATATACCTAATGAGCACCATAGCCCACTATATCGCAGGGATAGATATTAAACTGGATAAACTGACTAAATTGATAACAACAGCTCAAACAAAATACACACTAGGTACAAAGTCCCTGTTCCTGCGGCCCACTTATAGATAAACCGAGCCTCATTCCTAATCTTTTAGAACAAGTTCTAGCGCTCAGACAACCAAGCCCGCCTAGTTTCAAGCACAAAGAAGCTGACAACATCACACTACCAACCTCTCTCAAAGAGATGGACAAAGAAAAACAAAAAAGCGACAAACTCGAAAAAGGCAGGCCCTACGTCAAACTTACCTGTCTCACCTAAACAAACTATACCAACTTGACGACAAAAAAAACATGAAAGGAAATCAAGGAACAAACTATCGCCAGGGAACACGGAGCATGGTGCGAAAATGTTCACTATATTTACCACACCCAGAAAAAAAGATTACACATTAAACACTACAAGATGGTCTGAGGACCCAATGGAAACATCAACTGAGGCACCAAAAAAGCAGTCCCTATCTAAAACAGGAAGGGACGATCTACTCTCAAAGGAACAAAGTGACCACATCGCGAACTGTATAGCAGAATCCATACAAGACAGAAAGGACAAAGCAGTAAGCCCCAAGAAGAGTGCGGGCCCTGCAACACAGAAAAAACAAACACCAAGCCCCCAGAGCAGTACTCGCACAGAGGGTGTCATGAAAATAAGCACTTGCAAAGACAACATGGGTAACCACCAAAAAAGTGAACACACGGGATCCCCACACAGTACTGAGACAAGGCAACAAGGAAAAAAAGAAGGGCAAAACAAAGAACCTATACCGCATGCGCTTAAACCCTGCGCCAAATAGGAGAAGCGGATGGAGGGAACAACACGTACCTCAACCGGAAAAGAGATATTAAACCTACAACAGAGCAGGACACAAAGTAAGGTACGAGGGAATAAGGATTGTCTCCAGTCTGAATGGACAGGTAACAACCTAGAGGAAATGTATAATACTGCAATAGCCCCGCAAGGCAATGACACCAAGAAACCCCCAGGTGGGACTGTCAAGAGCCCACTCTCCACCTCAGCTATAAAGATTGTCCTACATCACGGAGGCCGAAGTGTAAATATAAACAACATATAAACAACAAGAAGCTGACCCCTGAGAAGGTGCACAGGCAATTCACACGAGGCAAACAACTCCCGAAAGTAACATCAATGGTGCAATTGGGAAAGAGAACAACCAGGCCAGTAGGCCACTGCTAACAATTACACTACAAAATGCCAAAACAAGCACTAAGCCGAATAGCGGAAAGCGTTCAATACAAACACCCACCATGACGGGATCAAGCCATGAAGCCAGCTCCTACGGCAGCACAGACCACAAAGCCACTGCCGGCAGCCGGACAAGGAAGGAAGAACAACACCTCCAACAACTGCTACTAACTCCGGAATACGAAACCTAGGGGTTGCACAACACACTAAATAGGGGCAACATACTCAAACTGTTTGCAAACATCCAAGGGCTACAACACCTAAACTCAGCCCATCTACTCTCAGTGGAATTTTGTAAGCTAGAACACAACAAGACGATGGAACAAACACTTACGACATGGCAAACGGAGGAGATCATTCAGCTAATAATGACCTTCAAGCAACAATTCGACACATGGGGCATAAGACTCTCAAGACCGGCAAAACCACGCTACCCATGTCCACTCAGGGAATCATCGGTGATGAAGGGAAAAGCGGGGCGCACGCCAGAGACAAAGGAACAAGTACACTCAGTACTTCGGAATGCAAGAGGGTACAGCCCACCACCGGTAAGACACAACGTGAACAACTCAGGAAGGCGTGAAAATACTCAGGGTGCCCCAGATTACTGGAGCTGGCTATCTGGCACGCTGAACAAGGAGAAAGACAATTGACCCTGCCGCAAACATCCAACGAACAACTGTCAAGATACCCTCCATTTAATATCATGAAACATAGCCGGTGCCAGGAAATGGCTAGAAGACGGCTGGCCCCTCCGAAACTGGGCATCATGCAACATAATCGCTTTACAGGAGACTTGGGCACTAGAGGAGCTGCCACTTGTCGGGTACACGCACTTCAGCTTCCCAGCAGAAAAAAGCAGCAAGCATGGCCACCCAAAAAGGGGGCTATCAGTCTATGTTGCGACAGGCATCAACATCAGATCGGAGCAAATAGCCCCACACGGGCCAAACGTGCAACTAATAAAACTGTCCTTTCCCGGCAGGGGGGCCCCCATACTACTAGTAAACATCTATGTACACCAATATACGAAACAGAAGCAAGCCCAGATAAACCAGTTAATAACCACGATCAACGCCATACGAAATACCAACCTTTCCTTGGAAATCATCTTAACGGGTGATTTTAATTCAAACAATCTACACTCTAGAAGAAGACGACAAGCTAGTAGCACACAATGAATTCTGGAACGTGAAACCCCAATACCAGCTTAAACCAGAGCACCTCGACCCAGTAGGGCAACAACTGGTAAGAAACTTGGAATATCTGGGCCTGCGGATCCTAAATGGTAGAACTCCAGAAGACTACCCTCCAAAGTACACTCATCTTAAAGGGACCACACTATCTAGGCTCGACTTCCATTACTGCCTTTTCTCCAACAGTTTTTAATTGAATTCACAAAAAAAGTGACCATTCATACCATTTCAACTTAAAGCCTACTAAACAGCAAAATAGTAGGATAATTGTAGACGGCTCGCTCTCAACCAACCTGAAACAACTGAAATGGTCAACAGACAATATTAAAGACCTTCAAGTAAAAGTTCAGAGAATGAAAATAGAAAGTGAAACTAGCGCACACAACCAGATTCAAAACTGGGAGAGTTTCACAGAAGAACTAACAATTATGTCCGTCACACACAAAAAAGTTCAGGCATCAAAATAAACAAGCCACTTCCAACCAAACTGGTTAAACTCAAGTTAGAAATAAGGAAAAATGCAAGGATACTGAAAAAAACAGCTATTTCACGCACAGACTGGCCAAAGACAGAAACTCAAGAAAAAATACAAAAACGCATTGTGGGAACATAAAAGAAAAAGGGAGGACGACTTTTGGGCAAAATTACTTTGCAGGGCAAAAAACCCCAACTCAAGTGCGTTTTGGAGAATAATAAATGGGCTAAATGACCCCGTAAACCCAATTACTTCAAGCGTACAAGAGGCCAATTGGGCCAAATTAATAACAAAGAGATTCACAGACACGGAACCTCTGAAACATCTAGAATGGAGGCAGAGGACACAAGTGTCGCCCAAGGAGTGCGAAGAACAACTAATCAATGACAGGCGGGCCTCATAAACTACAAACAGCTCCCTAACAAGTGGACGACCTACATTGCACAACACAGAAGAGGCATATTTGAGTGAAGAACGGAGGGCAATACAAGCACCAGGAACGGGCCAATGGCCTACACTGCACTACACAAAAGAGGCAAAATCGAGTGAGGACTAGAAGATAGCAGCCGCATTCGGGCATCCAGGCTTCAGCGACGCAGACGTAAGAAGAACACTTAGGAAGAGCCGTGGTAGCGGGGCCCCAGGTCCACATGGCATCCCCCCAATCATTTTTAAATCTGACCCAGACTTCTGGAGCGGAATACTAAAAAAACTGTTCGATGAATTAGAGTGAGAATGGCAAACTCCGTCAAGCTGGCAAGGCTCAGTAATTACTCCAATTTTCAAAGGTGGAGATAGGAGGTCCCCAGCGAGTTATAGGCTGATAGCACTTTTGGACGTGGATGCTAAGCACTATGCCTCGTTACTTTTGGAAGATCTGACTACTTGGTCTGACAGCTCAAAACGAATTCCGCTGAATCAAACAGGCTTCAGGAAAGGGTGTGGGACAACAATAAATATCTTATCACTCTCACTGATAGCCGATAAATACATCCGAAGGAAACAACAGCTGCACCTCTGTTTCATCGACCTAAAGGCGGCCTTCAACAGTGGGGACCGTAACATTCCATGGGGAAAATTGCACAGCTGGAACGTCCCGTATAAAATACTCAGAGGAATATTGCTCTTATACTCCAACACATGGATGAGAGTAAAACTGAGAGATGGAGCAACGCTATCAAGAAAGGTTAAAACCAGCAAAGGGCTCAAACAAGTTTGTGTCCTGGCCCCTCATCTTTTCAATCTTTTCATGGGAGACCTCGCGCCAAAGCTCAACAGGATCACATCCCATCCACCTAAATTAGGTACCCTACCCCTAACCCACTTATCCTACACGGACGATGTCGTTTTGATGAGCTTAACCAAGATCGGCTTACAAAGGTCACTTGCGGGAATGTTGGAATTTATAGCCAACAACAACTTAGAGATAAACATCACAAAAAGCAAAACAATGCTTATCACCAGACGACGGACTACAAAACAACAATTCCAACCGGAGGGCAAAAAGTTAGAAGTAGTATCTAACTATAATTACCTGGGGTTCTACTTTGATAACCGGCACAACCATCAGCAGCAAAAAGCCTACATCTCTCAGAGAGCAAATGCCTTATCATTCGCCTTCAGGTCCCTATCAAAAAAGCTCAAGGGGCCATCCTTCAAAACCCTACTGGCAACAATAAAATCCAAAACGCTACCTACGCTATCATACAGCAACACAGCTCTCCATGGGGAAGACGCTGACCTACTAACAAAGCACAAGTGGCAATCTACAAAAGAGTCTTTCAAATCCATCAGGGAGCTTCACCAGCGCAGACCAGACTAGAATTTGGGTTAACAAACGAAACGCTGTGAAGAATGTATACAACCATCAATCAATGGTATAGCTTGAAATAAAACATAGCAGTCTCGGATCTGAACAAGGCTCTGTGGGACAAAAAAGAGGAAGACGTAAAGTCCCCATACAACCAATACCTAAAAAAGGCTCCAACATACACTTGCACAAGAGAACTCTGGGAAACCAATCTGCCCTACCGGGTCTTTAAGGTAGCTATAAATAAATCAGCAAATCTCCACTCGTTGCTAGCAGACAAAACCACCTTTAGCACGAGAAAACATGCCTGGATGGTAATATCTAATTACAAATCACTCACCCCAGCACCATACTTAACTATTACGTTCTCAGCCCAGAGAAAACTACAATTAATGGCCCTGCGTCTGGGTAAATTCCCATCCACCATGGACCAGACAATTTGGGTCCACGACGGGCCTAAAGATTCTAGACTATATGGGAGCAGTAAAGAGGACTTTGTCCACCTTGTCTGTATTTGTCCGAATTTATCTCAAGCACGAGTCACTTGCCTAAAAAATGCCATGAACACTAGAGGCATAACAAAATGAAGATTGGCAATTATGGCGCCCTTGGACCCAACTGACACTCCATTGAATTGCCAACTAACAAAGTTCCTCTCAGCTCATGCACAAGCACTAAAAAGTAACCCTGTGCCCTGTTGGCAAAAAGCAAATAAGACGGCCACCTCAGAAGCTGACCGTACTCCCGAACAGAACGCAGAATAATATCAGAACATTGGGAGGAACTCTTTTCAGGGATTAATTAATGCTGCAGACCTACCAAACTAAACTATGCACGTTAAAAATGTCTTTTTTTTTTTATTAAACAATGTCATTCTACACACATAGTTATAGTAGAAACGAAAGGCTTTTACGATTTTTAGGGGGGAAAAAAAGGGGGAAATAATTATTATTTCTTTTAATTGCAGCATTTCGTTTTAGTAAATGTATTGTTTTGGTTTTAATCAACTGAAACAATAAACTTTTTTGACTTTGACAGTCCTGAATCGCCCAGCTTAGAGGAATAACTATAATTGTATTTTGTTCTGGCAGTTTGGTCTTGGGGATATTTCTTTTCTGTCTCCAATCTTTCGCTAGACTTCTCAGAATATGCCTTTTTGGTTTTAAATTATCAGTATACCACGTACAGTTGACATATTTAGATTCATTACAAACAGGTCAGAAGGAGCACTGATACGTTTATAAAATGTTTCTAACTTCTTCACTATGCCATCTTTAATGCAAGTATTGCCCAGGAGCACTAGAACATTATCAAAACAGTTGCCAAGCTCCTCTGCTGTAACTAGATTCCACTTCTAGGTCTTAAATTAAGTGGGAAACCCTTATATTATCCTCCTTTACACAACTTTCAGAATAATTTCAAAATACATTTCAAAAGTTGTCGGTCCAAGGTAACTGAACCAGCTGATCCATTTTTGTAAAATTGGGGAAGCTAAAATCGACATCTATAGTATGCCCATCCAATGGAATCCAGCCTGGGCTACTTTGTTATCCAAGTCATGAATTCAAGTTTCAAGTTTATTTTATTTATGATCTTGGAACTCCGAAGAGATCCACATAAACCAACAACGCAAGAAGCAGAAAATATACAACAAAGTTTCAACAAAATAGGCAAAAATCGATAGTAAGAAATCTCAAACTACGAAACATTATAGAATTATTATTATTTTTTTCTCAATAGAGAAGATAAAAAGATCCTTATACCCTTAATACTACATAGGAATCCAGTAAAATCAGAATTAATCATTACAATTATCATGATAGGTACAATTAATATAAATTTAAAAAGCACTTAAAAAAATTAAAAATCCTGTGACAAAACATTTCATTAGGAGGCGCACCCCATGAGGCAGGTTCCACAAAGTATAAGCCTGTGCCTTATGTATCATACAAGAGTCTATGGCCGGGTGGATGCCCTTCTTTAAAATACGAGCAACCACAGACACACTCACAACTCACAAATCACACAACTCACACACCATCAGCACCCCATTCAAAAGCACACAGCAAAACCAACACCAACCCACAATCACTTGCACCCTCACACACACATCCCCACCACCACCACCACCCATCACTATGCCTCCAAAGAAGAATCCAAAGTTCACATAGTGAGTTAGAAGTGCTGGTAGATGAGATCATCCGAGTAGAGCCACATTTGTTTGGTACATTGGTTCAAAGGACCCCCATCTCACAGAAAACCAAGATGTGGGTGAGGATTGAGGACAAGGGGAACGCACAAGCATCAACGTTGCGCACAAAGGACGATATCCAGAACAGGTGGTATGATGTGCGCAGGAGGGTCAAGAAACTCATCGAAAAAGATCACGCCTTGAGTCAGCGCACCGGCGGTGGCCCTCCTGCCAAACCAGTCTACTTCAGGACCTGGGAGGAGAAGGTGCGGGACATCCTACCACCAGAGAGCGTCCATGGCCTAACAGACATCCCAGAGACTGGTGAGTACACAAACAACATACCCAAGATTGTGTGGCAAGGGGACAGTGAAACCATGCACCCCAAGCAAACCTACACTAACCAATAGATAATCAACCCAAGATGTGTATGCCAGTCACACAAACACAATACCTGCCATCTCATAGTGACTGGGGACTGTGTCATGACATGCACCAACCTACAAACAAATACAGCAAGCCAGTGGCACTAAGCCAAATACACCCAGCCAGACAGTTTGACACCACAAACACACCACCTCACAGTGCAGCTGACTGTCAGGAAGGAATAGTGGGGATGCAGGTGAAGTGAGTGTAGACAAAAGCATGATGGTGTTTGTTGTCACAGCTAAAGCTCCCCCTCCTCATTGGCCCATCAAGACCTCTCTGAAACATGCCCACATCATAGGGAGTGGAAAATGACTGACAAGATGGCTGACACTGGCTCCTGCTGTGGGGAGCACAAGGCCCTGCTAGGGCATGTGCACAAATCAGAAGCAGGACACCACTGACTGACATCCTGAAAGACAACTTGCATGCCCTACAATGGAAGCACGTGTCATGAGGGGAAGGAGGACTGACAGCCCTGACCATACTAATCAGCATGGGGAGACACCCCCCCCAACACAAACTCCACACAACTCACCGGGTACAATGCAATGACACACACCTCATTGAAATATCAGCAAAAGATACCCCGTACTGGGTGCTGCTGTGTGAAGCACAGGGGCTCACTTGGGACTGGTAGCCAAACAAACACCAGGATTTCACAGTCAGCCATCTCGCCATTGCTGTCACACCCCCTCACAGGGAAGCAGAGTCAAGAGGGAGGAAGCATGGGCATGCTGGGAAGGGGGGTGTAGCCAAGAGTATGATGGGACTTGCAGTCACAACCTACACCCACCCACATGGCCCAGCAAGATCAACCTGAAACATACTCGCCTCACAGGGAGTGGGAAGGGACAGACAAGATGTCTGACACTGGGCTCTGTTGTGGGGAGCACAAGGCCATGCTGGCAAATGGCCAACAACAAGAACAAACTCTGTCTGTGACAAGCTGGCAAAAAGCAGTGTACAGGCAGGCATCTGTTTGAAAAGTAGAAAATCTCATGTTTGTGAACCAACGATGTATGTAGAAACATAAATCACATTGCGTGTCTCTTCCAAACACAGGTCGTGCTGGGCACCCAGTGCCAAATGATGTGGATACCCAGTCCTAGACTCTGTTGGACACTGAGCTCTCTGGTCTGACTCTCTCACTGTCCTCTTCGTATGACGACGACCAACCTGGCCCCTCCGGTGTGAGCCATCATGCAGCACCAGCAGCAGCAACATCTGTCCCCCCTGTACCCACGCCTCCACCATCTGGACACCGATAGGGCACCCCCGCCAACACGGACAGACCAAGGACAATCAACACCCACAGCACAGGGACACAGGACCCCCCGGAAGCTACAGCCAACACCACCAGCAACACCACCCAAGGGGTCCCAGTGTCACCTGTGCGTACCGCCGCTGGTCCTGCCCGTGTGGAGAGGGGTGCTGGGTGGGGTGGGAGGCACAGAGCACACCTTGCAAAAGGGTCTGGACTGCATGATGACCACACAACAGGCAAAGGACCCTGGGAAGGACAGACAAGATACAGTCAAAAGCACAGACGATCAGGAGAGAAATGCAATACACATGCACAAAACATGTTGCAAAACACCTACACAAACACTAGTTAGCAGTACTACCCTATTGTGGAGTACACACACGCTGAATGGACACATCACAGCACGCATCCAGTCAAGTGGCACACAGACACACTCAAGACAGCAACAGAGCTGGCTCAACACATTCCTGCCTACCTCCATACATTCACATAACAACCCTGGAAACTCACATTCAGGTGAAGAAGTTGTTGATGAGCTGGGAGCGGCCGTCACCATCATCTTCATCATCACTGGCATCTTGGCCCAGGCCGGGATCCTCCACAGGTGCCGGACGTTGGTCGTCGTCATCCTCATCCAGGATGAGAGGCAACTCCTTCCGCACCTCCATGTTGTGTAGCATGCAGCAGACCAGTATTATTTTGCACACCTTTGCAGGCTCATATGGGAGGGCCCCTCCGGTCTTGTCCAGGCAGCGAAAGCGGCTTTTCAGGAGGCTGAATGTCCACTCAATCATCCTCCTGCTCCGACCGTGTGCCTCATTGTAGCGCAGCTCGGCCGCTGTCACAGGGTTCCTGAGGGGTGTCAGCAACCACGGCATGTTGGGGTATCCGGAGGCACCTACACACACAAAAATGAACAAGTAGATGAGTTTTGTAGGAGTGCGGAATACAACACTGACAAACACACACAATGAGAAACAGTCAGCACACACCGACAAGCCAGGCACGCTGAGCTGACATCTGTGACATCAGCGTTGCAATGTGACTACTCCTCATAATGTAGGCATTGTGCGCCGAACCAGGGAACCGTTCACACACGCGTGATCAACATGTCAGCAAGACAGACCACCAGCGCATTGATCGAATGGTAGTGCTTCCTGTTACGGTATGCCTGCTCCTGTGCCTGTGGTGGTATCAGGGCAACATGTGTCCCATCAACGGATCCAATGACGTTTGGCATCCTCCCCAGTGTATAAAAGGCATCCTTAATTTCAGGGAGTTCATCTTGGCTCGGGAACTTGATATACAGGTCGAGGAATTGCAACATCCCCTCCAAGACATCGTGTAGCACTCGACTAAACATCGTTTACGACATCCCACCAGCAGTAGCCACAGTGTACTGGAAGGTACCGGTAGCAAAGAAGTGCAGGGCTGCCATCACCTTCACCTCTGGGGTCAGTGCTGTAGGGTATTTCCGGCCAGGTAGCAGATGTGGTGCCAACTGCTCTGCCAACTCTGCAATCAGTGGCCTGGTGAAGCGGTACCGTCTGATGCTGTCGCGTTCCTGTATGGTTGCAAGGTCTGGGAACGGACGATGGACAGCTGGTGCCCTGCAGTACAGAGCTGCACAAAGGAAGATTGTCAGTACATCCACCCATGTGGCCATGACCAGGCTCAATATCACATGCTAGTTCATGACATTACACAATGTACTGAGGTGTGTGCTGTTGGGCATGGACACATATGTCACCTACAAGACCACCACCTCACAGCTCAATTCCACATGTCCACATGAGTCCCATGTAGTGCAATGGGCTAATCATCTGGCTGTGTCACCGAACCTATGTGCTGCTGCAACGTTCAAAAAACCCACCCAAGTGACAAATGAGGACTCATGTCTCCCAGGCATCACAGATCTTTGCCATGCAGAATCCCAGGCTCCCTGTATTGCCACATCAACACAGCAATGGACATGGCGTAGCACGCACACACCAGAAAGGCAAGCGTAAGTCCCACAGGTAGTGGCCACTGTTGTTCCTGCCGGCCCTAAATGTACGTCTCTAAGACACACACACCATCAAGGTTGATGCATATACCACATGGATGTGGAGACTGTCACCCATTGGTAACATGTGATCCGACACATCTAAGACACAACATGCACACAGACTGTGGGTGCACATCAGTATTGGGGCTACAGGTCTCACTGTGACGTACATGCCATCACCCCAGGACTCAGGGTGTATGTGACATGCCCCAAACATATCCAACCTGACACTGTGGCCTTCACTCATGCCCATTACTGTACAATTGCACATCAGAGTGCTAATGTGCACAACACACAAAGGACTCTGCCCCCATGTACAAGATAACAGCCTGGGAGTGGCTGAACAAAGTGCCAGACAAAAAAAATGCTCTGGCCCCCTCAAACACCCAGGGAATGCAGCCTCACATGCCATTGGACACTGTGTAGCCAATACTATAGTGTGGCAGGTGTGTGCAGGTGTCCATGACGAGTATATGTGTGTTGCATCCATCTAATAGTCACACTAATGCGGTCCGACGCAGGTGACAATGCGTACGCATTGCACTAGTCCTGTCCGAGCCATGCGTACGCCTGGTCATTGAATGCAATGAGGTCCAACGCGGGTGACAATGCATACGCATTGCACGGGTCATGTCCGAGCCGTGCATACGCCTTCTCATTGAATGCAATGAGGTCCGACGCGGGTGACAATGCGTACGCATTGCACGGGTCATGTCCGAGCCGTGCGTACGCCTTGTCATTGAATGCAATGAGGTCTGACGTGGGTGATAATGCGTACGCATTGCACGGGTCATGTCCGAGCCGTGCGTACGCCTTGTCATTGAATGCAATGAGGTCTGACGCGGGTGACAATGCGTACGCATTGCACGGGTCATGTCCGAGCCATGCGTACGCCTTGTCATTGAATGGAATGAGGTCCGATGCGGGTGACAATGCGTACACATTGCACGGGTCATGTCCGAGCCATGCGTACGCCTTGTCATTGAATGCAATGAGGTCCGACGCGGGTGACAATGCGTACGCATTGCACGGGTCATGTCCGAGCCATTGTCAGGCGTCGACATTGAAGCCGAGTCAGGGACGCTCTGCGCGGCGCCGGGGAGCCGAGGGGCAGGAAACTACAATACCCATCGGCCCCAGCGCACGCGCGAGCGCACTTCCGGAGGCAGTACAAAAGCCTCGTACACGGAAGGCCGGGGGCTTGACAATCAAGTTCCGCCTGGCGTTTGGCGAGGTACGAACCTCGCGGTTTCCTATCGCCAGGGTTTCCGTGCTTCCCTAGCACGGACTTGACCCGACCCCGTGGATTCCGACCCCGAGACCCTGAGCGCACGAGAACGCTCCACCCGCACCACGCTTCATCCCTGACGTCTCTGAAGCGCGCTGCACTTGAGGACACCGCCGTGACCAGAGACCCGACTGGAGTCTCTCCCCACCTCGGAAGCGTCCTGTCTTCCCCAAAACCATTATCCTTCCTTCGCTTGGAGCCGTTGAAAGGCTCGGAGAGCGCCCGGACCCGCTACATCAGTCAACCCCTTCCGCGGGTTGCTACTCCGCTTGGAGCCGTTTGAAAGGCTCGGAGAGCGGCCCTACCCCCCTTCCTTTGGTAACGACGACCGGAACATTCGCCTCTCACCTATACCTGCTGAGCCGTGAGTACCTAGTGCTGTGTGAGACTGAATTGACGACACAGACCTCCGTCTGTGTGTGTATGTGTGCTGCTGTACTGGTGGTTCTCCCTGCAGTCTGTGTGCCGGTGACTCAACCTGTCCTTCTCTCCCTACAGGAGTGGGTACCCAGAGAGCCAGTCCCGCGTAGTCGTCGCTGCCTTTCCCCCTGTTATCCTTCCCGTCTCCCCCGGGGTGGTGTTGCTTATCGAGGGTTACTACGAGTCCTCATCGGCAGCACCGTTCTTGGGGAGGGTGGACTCTAGCGTCGTGGATCGCTCCTGCTGTATCCGGCTTGTAAGGTTAGTGAGCATCCGGGGTGCCCGCTGACAGATTGTCAAGCCCACGGATCAATACAGCCTGAGCGATGGATACCGCTACTGTCCTTGCCTCCATGCTGGAGACCTTGAACGCGCTTAGAGTAGAAGTAGACGCCGTTAGGGGGGAGAATCTAGAGCTGAAGAATGAGATGGGCACCATGAGAAGAGAGGTAGCCTGCCTGTCCCGTCACCCACCAACTGGGTCCAAAGGGGGTTCCTATATTAGAGATTGGACTCTACCTCCACCCAGGAGCACTCAACCCCAGGCAGTGGATGGGGGTGCCCAGGCGTCCGGCGGGGGCGTACCCACCTCCGGGGTCTTCCCGCATAGCGCTTCCTTTGCATCTCACCCCTCCGGTTCTCCCCCGGTACATGTCATACAGCCCTTACAACTGCCCTTGGCCCCACCTGAACGCTTCTTTGGGGACCCGAAGAAGTACGGCATCTTTATGGGCCAATGTAGGCTCCATTTCTTGTGCAAACCGACTGTCTTTCCTACTGACCAGGCCAAAACTGCCTTTGTCCTGTCGTATTTAGGAGGCAACGCTGCTAGCTGGTCCTTCCCGTTGATCGAACGGGATGATCCGGTGCTATACAACTTCCCAGCCTTCTGTGTGGAAATGCGACGGCTGTTTGACCGCAAGGCACATCAAATGTCGCTGGACAAAGAACTCCTTACCCTAAAACAAGGGTCGCAGGACCTTCTGACCTACATCACCTCCTTCAACCGGCTCTTGGTAGAAACGGACTGGCCGATGGAAAAGAGAATTACCTTATTCTACCAAGGGTTGAGAAGCGAACTCAAGGACGTTCTGGCCCAAGTGGTACAACTGCCGGCCACTTGTGATGAATTGATTGATTTAACCGTCCAGTTAGATCACCGGCTTCAAGAGAGAAAAGGGGACAAGAACCGCTGCGATACCAGGTTTATACCCATCCGACCTCGTACTGTTCCCGAGGACAGACCATCTCAAGGGGATGGAATTGAGCCCATGCAGATCGGCGGGATCCGAGGACCCCTGAGTCAAGCAGAAAGGGAGAAGAGGAGAACTCAGAAACTCTGCTTGTATTGCGGTAAGCCTGGTCACTTCATCAAAGACTGCCGTAGTCGGTCCAAGAACGTAACTGCCGGAAGCCCTGGGCTTAAGACCGCGTCCGTATTGGATTACACGTCCGAGGACCTGGGAAACTGACGAGCCCAAATAAGATGAGGACCGCTTGTTTGGGGCCTAGAAGTGATGAGGTCTTCCCAGCTGCAGCGAACTCGATTCAACCCTCAGTCGCCCACATGAACGTGTGCGTCGTGCTGAACTTGCCTCAGGACATATCTGTGGTCGTCCACGCCCTATTGGATTCTGGCGCCACCGGCAATTTTGTAGATCAGCAATACGCTAAAGACTTACACATACCCTGCGATCAAAAGGAAACCCCCGAGATGGTGAAGGCAGTGGACGGATCGGCTCTGACCTCAGGTCCCGTGTGTTTTCACACCACGCCCCTTTTGATGCAAATAGGGATGAACCATTTCGAATGGATACGTTTTGACCTAATCGACGCACCCCACTTCAAGCTCATCCTAGGAATGCCGTGGCTGACACTCCATGATCCTTTGGTGAGGTGGACTGCACGCACCGTGACGCTGAATTCTTCATTTTGCCACGAACACTGCACCGCTGAGCAAGTCAGAACCTCGCCTCGGGGGGGCAGTTCCGCGAGATTCCTGGCCAGCACAGGCAATCAGCAAGGGGTACGTCCAATCACTACGTTACCAAGCGAATACGACCAATATCAGTCAGTCTTTAATACGCAAGAGGCAAAGAGATTACCCCCGCACAGGGAGTATGATTGTGTCATCGAGCTAGAGGCTGGAGCCAGCATACCCTGCAGTAGAATCTACGCCCTAACCGAAGCCGAAACCACGTATCTCCGGAGTTATCTAGATGACATGCTTTCCTCTGGGTTCATACGCCCGTCTTCCTCACCTGCCTCCTCACCGATCTTCTTCATTCCGAAGAAAGAAGGCGGGTTACGGGCCTGCATAGACTACAGGGCAATCAACAAGATCACTATAAAAAACCGATATCCCTTGCCGCTGATCCCGGTTTTGCTAGACCAACTGAAAACCGCGACCATATTCACCAAACTGGACCTCCGGGGAGCCTACCATTTGGTGCGAGTGAAACGCGGAGATGAGTGGAAAACCGCCTTCCGGACCAAATTCGGCTTGTTCGAATATACGGTGATGCCCTTTGGCCTATGCAACGCCCCTGCTGCGTTCCAGTACTTCATGGACGAAGTACTGAGGGGCCTCTTGGACGTGTCGTGCATCGTGTACATCGATGACATCTTGGTGTACTCTGCGTCCAGAGAAGAACATGTGAAGCACGTGGCGGCAGTGCTGGAGCGCCTGCAGAAGTATGCGCTGTACGCCAAACTGGAGAAGTGCTCGTTCCACGTTTCTGAGGTGGAATTCTTGGGATACGTCATCGGTCCCGACGGATTGTGCATGGACGATAAGAAAACGCGGGCTATCACCCAGTGGGAATCACCTACCAACGTGAAATCCCTACAAAGTTTCTTGGGCTTCGCGAATTTTTATCGCCGCTTTATAAAGAACTTTTCAGGCATTATCCAGCCGTTAACACTTCTCCTACGAAAAGGTGCCTCCTTCCAGTGGACCACGGCAGCAGAACAAGCCTTTCAGACTCTGAAGATCTGCTTCACCACCGCACCGGTACTCCGACATCCAGACGCCACACGTCCCTTTATGGTCGAAACCGACGCCTCCCAGTATGCAATAGGAGGCATTTTATCACAAAGACATCCGGAAACCGGACAGTTGCACCCCGTTGCGTTCTTTTCCAAGAAACTATCTCCCTGTGAGGTAAACTACAGCATAATGGATAAAGAACTTCTGGCCATAAAAAGAGGGTGTGAAGAGTGGCGTCATCATCTGCTCGGCGCAAGACATACCGTAGAAATCTATACGGACCATCGGAATCTCCTATTCTTAAAAACCGTCAGAGCCTTGACACCCAGACAATTACGCTGGTCGTTGTTTTTCTCTGATTACGACTTCGTAATCAAATATCGTCCTGGACCACAGAACGGAAAGGCTGACGCTCTGTCCCGGCCCCACCAGCCCTTCGTTACGAACCCCACGTCCGCCACAGACAACCCTCTGATTTTGAAGCCAACCTCATTCCCTGAGGTACAGACGGCGGCCGCCACTACACCCAACTTCGTGGAAGAAGTACAAAACCAAACCGCTGGAACCGATGAAGCAGGATGGATAGCCAAAGATCCGTTACACCGGTCTTCCAAACAGCGTCTATTATATCACGACGAACGCTTATACCTGCCAACTCCTTCCCTGCAGCAACAAGCCTTGCAATGGGTTCACGACTCCACCTTGGGAGGTCATCTGGGAGTACTGAAGACCACGAAGGCAATGAAGCGCCATTTTTGGTGGCCTACGTTATCTACGGACACTGCGGCCTACGTAGCGGAATGTGCTATCTGTACACAAGGGAAGTCTCAACACCAACGACCCAGCGGATTGCTCCGACCTATTCCAATCCCCCCCGCTCCGTGGCACACTCTGTCTATGGATTTTATAGTGGACATGCCCCCTAGTAGAGGAATGACTACCATCCTGGTTGTCATAGACCACTTGACAAAAATGGACCATTTCCTGGCCATGGACAAACTCCCTTCAGCGGCGGAACTAGCCCAGCAGTTCTTACAACACATCGTACGGAGCCATGGAATCCCCGCTGTTCTCATTACTGACAGGGGCACGCAGTTCACGTCACGATTCTGGAAGGCCCTGTGTCAAGTTATGAAGGTGGATGCTCGTCTCTCCACTAGCTACCACCCTCAAACGGACGGCAAGACGGAGAGACTAAATCAGACGTTAGAGCAGTACCTCC
This sequence comes from Triturus cristatus, assembly GCF_964204655.1. NCBI lineage: Eukaryota > Metazoa > Chordata > Amphibia > Caudata > Salamandridae > Triturus > Triturus cristatus. The sequence goes on from NC_140584.1 coordinate 447,664,033, forward strand.
GCTGCTTTACTTTACTCCATGAAGAAGAATGGAGTACCCTCCTATGGATGGCGGAATTCGCCTACAATAATGCCGAGCATTCATCGCTAGGATGCTCCCCCTTCTTCTGTTTAACAGGATACCATCCAAACATGTTGCCCTTTGAATGGCCTGCACAAACTAAACACCCGTCAATCCAAGAACACCACTCGCACCTGAAAAAAGTGTTACAAACAGCAAAAACACAACTGGCAACCGCGCAAGAACGAGACAAGCACTACGCGAACAAAAGAAGAACCCCCGAGCCGGCCTATGCTGTAGGAGACATGGTGTGGTTAGATACAAAACACCTCCGAATCAAGGGGAACGCCCGCCTGAAACCAAAGTACGTGGGCCCGTATCCCATCACAAAGGTAGTGAACCCTGTGGCCATGAAATTGACACTCCCCCCTACATGGCGCATACACCCCGTGTTCCACGTTTCTCTACTCAAACCCTACCTCCCTCGCACAAGACTCACCCCAAAACCACAGCCCCTACTCTTAGATGGAGGGGAGGAGTATGAAGTGAAAGGGGTATTAGATTCCAAGTACATCAGAGGTAGGTTGCACTACTTGATCGATTGGAAAGGGTATGGACCCGAGGAGAGGTCCTGGGAGCCGCTGGCCAATCTGCGGTGCCCAGGGCTGCTACGCCGCTTCCACGCGGCTCATCCTACGAAACCCGGAGGCCCGTCGAGACGCCGGCCCTTGCCGGGGGATTCTGTCAGGCGTCGACATTGAAGCCGAGTCAGGGACGCTCTGCGCGGCGCCGGGGAGCCGAGGGGTAGGAAACTACAATACCCATCGGCCCCAGCGCACGCGCCCTTCCGGAGGCAGTACAAAAGCCTCGTACACGGAAGGCCGGGGGCTTGACAATCAAGTTCCGCCTGGCGTTTGGCGAGGTACGAACCTCGCGGTTTCCTATCGCCAGGGTTTCCGTGCTTCCCTAGCACGGACTTGACCCGACCCCGTGGATTCCGACCCCGAGACCCTGAGCGCACGAGAACGCTCCACCCGCACCACGCTTCATCCCTGACGTCTCTGAAGCGCGCTGCACTTGAGGACACCGCCGTGACCAGAGACCCGACTGGAGTCTCTCCCCACCTCGGAAGCGTCCTGTCTTCCCCAAAACCATTATCCTTCCTTCGCTTGGAGCCGTTGAAAGGCTCGGAGAGCGCCCGGACCCGCTACATCAGTCAACCCCTTCCGCGGGTTGCTACTCCGCTTGGAGCCGTTTGAAAGGCTCGGAGAGCGGCCCTACCCCCCTTCCTTTGGTAACGACGACCGGAACATTCGCCTCTCACCTATACCTGCTGAGCCGTGAGTACCTAGTGCTGTGTGAGACTGAATTGACGACACAGACCTCCGTCTGTGTGTGTATGTGTGCTGCTGTACTGGTGGTTCTCCCTGCAGTCTGTGTGCCGGTGACTCAACCTGTCCTTCTCTCCCTACAGGAGTGGGTACCCAGAGAGCCAGTCCCGCGTAGTCGTCGCTGCCTTTCCCCCTGTTATCCTTCCCGTCTCCCCCGGGGTGGTGTTGCTTATCGAGGGTTACTACGAGTCCTCATCGGCAGCACCGTTCTTGGGGAGGGTGGACTCTAGCGTCGTGGATCGCTCCTGCTGTATCCGGCTTGTAAGGTTAGTGAGCATCCGGGGTGCCCGCTGACAGCCATGCGTGCGCCTTGTCATTGTGTGGAAATATGGATTTTTATGGTCGGTTATGTCCCCTATCTTGGACCCCAACGGCTTCATGTATAAATCACAAGTACATGTATGTTCCCTCCAGTTCCAGTTATGAAGACGCAAATACATGTGCGTCCACCATCAACATGTCCTCTTTCAGATCCGCCATGAATGAGCCGGATATTCTATTCCTAAGTATGAAAGGCCACCGGCTTTATATGGTTCATTTATCCCATTTTACAGTCCAGGCGAGTAGGCCCTGATTCTGCCACCAAGCCTTTTCCTGCCTTCTGCCTCTGAAAGCTCCAGTCTGAGCCTGCATCTGTATCCATGAACTTTGTCCTACTCCCTGCGCGGCTAACGATGACTGACTCGGCCTGTCTGCCTGCCAAAAACTGTATTTCACCTTCAAGATTATCTGCTCTGCTCCGCTCCTCATCCAATGCATTCCTGTCTAGTAGTTTAGGTAAACATTCCTCCAGCTACCGTGCAAAGGACCAGGCCTCGCTGTCCTCATGCAAGTAATTCATAGCCCTGTTACCATGGAATATTCCTACCCCCTCGCATCTAGTGTAGACACTTAGACGCTTGTACACGCACTAACAGTCAGTATAGTCAGTATAGAATAAGATTCTATCCTAAGAGACCTCTCTTTTTGGATAACACAGTTCTTTAAACATAGGATATTAGATATGATTTGGGATTAGGTTGACATAACCCCAGACTTTTGTCTCCACATGTAGAGCTAAATGTCAAGCCCCTTTCTCCTTCTAGTTACACGTCAAATCACACGTCATGCTGCTGCGCGCGCATCTCTGCCACATATTTCTGCTGACATTGCGAAATTCTTTCATGGAACCACCCATTTGTGACATCATACCTAATGACGTTCTTTAGTTACGCCCAGTTACACCCATTTTAGTTACGCATGTATGTCTTTTTCTCTGTTATCAACTGTTACGCCTCCTGCATCTGTTTTACTGTAATGTATTTTCTATAAAACTGCCTATCTGTCAATAATATATGTTCCTTCCTTCCTGAACTTTCGTGGTGATGGAATAGAAGGCCCATAATTCGAATTATGTTCCTTTGTATAGGAATAAAGCCCGTTCCGAATCTCTAATACCACGGATTCTGCCTCTTATTTTACTAAGCTATCCTTATTAATTTTCCGCATCAAATTAAGTACCGGTAATTAAATTATTTACCACAATTGAATGCAATGAGGTCCGACGCGGGTGACTATCATGCATACGCGTCGGACAGGCATGGTCCGAGACAGGCGTACGCCTTGGCCATTGAATCGTATGGAGATGGGTGCATGTGTACATTCAAAATACGCGTTGTACAGTCAGTTGAACGAGCCGGGCGCACCCATTGGCTCAGGACTGTCATGGAGACGGATGCGGATTCAAAACTTGTACGAGTTGTGCACTGGAAATTCTGTTGGATGCCTACAACAATGTTGCAATTTCAAGTGTTCCATGAAGGTGAAGATTTGAACGATGCGGAAGGCGTGTACGAGTCATTATTTTGAATGGATTGGCCAGATTCATAGAATGCAACCGTGTTGGACCTATCACTTTGGACACATGGCACAGAGTCTGCCTCTGCAGCACAGATATAAGGCTGGCTGGACCCCAGGGAGCTCACTTGCCTGCACTACATGCTACTGGACCACATCCCTGCTACCACTGCTGCTGTCTCTGCATCCTCTGGCTCCTGCTATGGCACATACACTGGAGAGGGCCCCAGCCTTCACTGAGGAGGAGAACCAGGCCCTGCTGGACGGGCTCATTCCAGAGTACAGAAAGCTCTATGGGACACCAGGGGAGCAGGTGAGTGTGCTGTCCACTGCCTTCCTAATTATGCATGTTGTCTGACTAGCAGTACTAGCAGTGTGTACACCAGTGGCAAGCATTCTCACTGACTACGTTCATCACCCAAAGTGTGCAGGTACATGTAATGAATAGTTTACCTGCTGCTAAAGTGCATTTTTGCAAACTTAAACTATCCAGGCATTGTTAACATGTCAGACATGCATGTGAGTTTTCATTCCCCAGGGTTGCACTACCTGTGTAATTTATTTCCCTTTGTGATGATGACATGTATATCTAATTGTGTGCTGCACAAATCTGAGGCATGTGTGTTAATGTACTTTTCACTTTGTCCTCCTCATAGGTTGATGCCCACCAGAAGCAGGAGATCTGGCTGACCATCGCCCGGGCTGTTCGTTCTGTGGGGGGCCTACAAGCGCCGCATCCGCAACTGCCAGAAGAGGTGGCAGGACCTTCGGGGCTGGACCCGCAGGATAGCTAGAGTCCAGCTGAAGCTGTCACCTCCACGCAGGAGGGACGGACACCGGACCCTGACTCCCCACATGCTCCGGATACTGGTGGTGGTCTTCCCGGACCTGGATAGGCAGCTGAAGGCCAGACAGCAGCAGGAAGGGGGTAAATCCATGCCTGATCTGTGTACTATGTCTGACATGCAAATAGCAGTCTTTTGTCCGGGTCACACTTCCACATTACGTAGGTCTTGCAGTCCCAAAATCAGGTCCCTCATCTGTGTGATGCACCCTCCTCATCTATTCCACAGGTGTGGCCCCTACAGTCTTTTGCTTATGTCTCTAGGGCACTGTGTCCCTGCAGTCAGCTATGTATCAGGTACCAGTCAGCATCAGTTCCCGTGACTCTGTTGTGTGTTTCATGGGTGGGTCAATTGTTTACACAATGCCTGAGATCTGACATGTGAACTGTGTGTGCCCTTGAGATGTGTACCAATTGCTGGTCTGACTCGCAACATGTTTCTGGGGTATTCAATACAAAACCATGCAGCAGGGGACTCCAATTTTTGGGCATCAGGAGTAGGTAGAGCAAGTATGCCACAATTGCTTAGCCTCCTGACTACTGTCTGGGGCAAAACACTGTTTCACATAGTCCTGCCCAGTCCTGCCCCCTCAAGGGCATTCAGAAACACTCTGTAATCCCACTCCTGTGTGTGAAATTGCAGGTTGTGCTTCGTGACATGTGCCCTCAGGTGTGTGCCGCTGTGTCATTAGAGTGTGGCTTGTTGCTACGTACAACTGGGGTGTCCATGATTCAGAGGGTCAGCATGACATCTGCAATGTGACTGTGGGAGACAAGACCTGTGTGACATATAGGTGTGTGATCATCTGACAGTGCACAATGGTGTATGCAACTCTGTCCCTCATGCAGCTGGGTTATATGCATGGCAGACTGTGATGTGTTAATGTACATGGATTTGTGTTTGCTGAGACTCTTATGTCTGATTTTCATGATTTGGGATCTTCTGGGTCCTGGATATGTTGTTTACATGGGATGGGCAAGTGCACCGGTCATCTGCAGAGTCAGATTTGCCCCTGAGCTAGGATTGTGAGTCAGTGCATATTGTTGTTGTCTGGATGCCCTGCCCCTGTGACAGGAGACAGTGTTGACTGACTTTCAGGGCATCCCAGTGCCATGGCATTGAACTTGCTATGAGTGAGCCTGCGTTGTGTTCAAGTGTGCACCATGCATCCCATTGTGGCCTTGCCTATCAGGACATGAGTACATCATAGTGTGTGTTGCTGGCATGCATCCCAAGCATGTGAAATGAGTCTCTGCCCATCCCTTCATCTGGACACCTGTGCTGAGTCAGTCGCAAGAGATGTGCTGTGGGTCTAGTGACATACTCCTACATGTTCACTTGCATGTACAACTAATTTGTGGGTGGTGCATGTTGGCAGATCGTGGTATCAGCATCCAACATGCAACAGACATATGTGTGCAAGTCAAGGAGGGATATGTGTGCCATGGTTGATGTTGAAAATGACAATTGTCTTATTCTAAACAGTGTTTGCACTTTGAGCTGTGTTCAGCTGATGATGCCAGGGCTTGCCCTGTGATGTGATGTACTCACTGTGGTGTGTGCAGTCGGTGCAGGTGACTAATGTTGTTCTCTTACTTCCTATTCCTATCCAGATACATCCACGGCCACAGGAGGGGACAGCTCCACGGACCAGGAGGAGTCACAGAGCCTTACAGAGACAGAAGGAGAGGAGTCTGGTGGACTCAGTGGCACGGAGGGCAATTTGAGCCACACAGAGGAGTCGTCAGCACCACCCCCCCCCCCCAGCTGAAGGCCACAGCAGCTCTGAGGATGACTCCCCTGTGGAGGCGGGTGTCAGCAGCCACCAAACCCCAGCTAGTGAGGCTTTCTCCGCCACCACCACCACCCCCCTCCCATCGGCTCCCATCTCAGAGGTCCCTGTGGGCTCCCGTGTTCGTGAGCATGTCTCCTTTGTGCCAGGCACCGCACCCCCTGCCCCTGTGTCCCCTGCTGCCCTGAGTGAGGAGTCTGTGGACTTACTTCGACAGATGCATGTAGGGCAGACATCGATGCTGAAGGTCCTCCATGCACACACAGGTCTGTTGACACAACTGGTGTCATTCATGGAGGGCATTTCCTCGGGCAGGTCTGCCCTACAGAGGACCAACCAGTCCGTGGCCTCCTCCCTGACGGCAGCAGTGTCCCTCCTCCAACAGTCCCACACCCCTCCTACCCCTGCAGCACCCAAGATTCCTAGCCCCCTACCTGTCCAAAGCACAGAAACCCCCAAACCAAGGGCTAGATGTGCACACAAGCAAGCGCAGGGGACTGATTCCACACTCACAGGGGCTAGTTTGCTGACACACACACACAGTCATCCACAACCACTCCACAGTCCTCCGTGACCTCTCCCTCCCAGCCCCCTTCCCTTGCCTCACCTGCAACCCCATCCCCCCAGAAGCTCTTCCACTGTGACCTTGGCCTCTTCCCCACCGACCCAGCAGATCCTGATTACAAGGGGAAGAGGAAGTCCCCACATACAGAAGGGAGTGCCCCTCACACCTGGACACCCTCCCCCAGGTGCAGTCAGACCGAGACGCCCACCCGCAAGTCCCCCCGGCGCAAGAAAAGCAAGACCCCCCCACCACCCCCCCTCCTAGCACTTGCTCCTCCACACCTGGTCAGACAGTTGGTGCCACTGATGTGGGGACCGTGTCCCCACCCCCTGCCCTGCAGACCTCACCTGTCCCCATTCCGCTCCCATGGATGTAGGCACTGCTTTGGAGTCCACGCCCACCCCGTCTGACTTGGGCACTGCAGTGGTGATCCAATCCACTCCATCTGACCTGCCCACTCGAGTTGTGCCGGCACCCACCTCATCTGACTTGTGCCCCACAGTTGTGACAGCACCCACCACTTCAGTCATCTCCACTGCAGTTGCAAGTGTCTCGCCTGCATCCCCCACCTCTTCACTGCCTCCTTCTGCTGCGCCATGATCCTGTTCCTGTGGTGCCTGGCCTGCCCCCATGTATGCCCCTCCGAGTGGATGACCCCGGTCCTTAGCAGTGCTGGCAAGCAAGGTGGGACAGTTGCCACTCTAGTTCACTTCTTTGCATTTTGACATTGGCTGGCCATTGGCATTTTGGTTGCACAGACATTTCAAATTTCATATACTGAATTTGTGACTCTAGTTCACTCCTTGCCATTTGGACATGGACTGGCCATTGGCCTTTTGTTGGAACAGACGTTTCACTTTTCATATGCTGAATAAAGGTTTTTACTTTGTCCCTGTGAACTTGATTTAGCTGTACATCATGTTGAGGTTGTTGTACATGCCCTTGCACCTGTAATGCTTGGTTTACAATGTTGCATACTGATGTGTTGATGTGAGGTACTCCCTGTGGTCCATGAGATATGTATCCTATTCTGGTGGGTATCCATGTCATCCTTTGCAGCCACCTGGGTATGTCTGGATCAACTATTTGTGTACATCTCTCTGTGAGCATTTAATTGCCATGGTCACATCTGTGGCTTGCACCCCTAACATATGATGTGCTTCCCATTGTCCAAATTGTCACTTCCACATACTTCGTGCTCTTCACTACTGGCCCTACAGGTGTGGGCATCATTGTAGTAGGAGAAACTGGGTCATCTGTGCAACTTGCTAGACATATGTTTGGGGTATGTACAGCTGACTTAGGGGTGACTCCCATACCCAGGCTGTTGTGACCAGAGCCTTCATTGTGTGGTAACTGATGGCTGACTGACCAAGTGTTCTGCAGACATGAGTGGGACTTGCTGTGAATATGTTTGGCACAGCTGGGCTCCCACAGGAGTTGTGTCCCCTCAAGTTTGTGTGTTGTCCAGTGACATGGCCTGGGCCCATGGTGTGTGTTGTATGTGCATGTGTGTGTGTCCACATCCCTGTTCATACACAGACAGTGTTCCCTTGATATGTTCCTGTTGTTGATGCTTGCTGAGTGGTACTGGGTTAATCCCACTACATTTCCAATGGACTACCAGATGTGTGGGTGCATGACTCACTACTGTTAATTGGTGTATCATCATTGTGATTTGTCAGTTCTGAGTGTTGATGATGTTGTCAGACACAGATGGGACACAGTGAGGGTTCCTCAAGGCACTTGTTTGTTTGCAATATCATGTAGTTGTCCCTAGGTGGTAGTTTTCAGTGATTGAGACATTTGTATGTGTGTGTGACTGCTCCCACTTGTCGGGTTCACAGCAGCGATGCTGGCAGGTGTCAGCATGGGTGCCATGTGTTCCTCCTTGGCATCTGCATAGTCCTGGGACTGTGGCAGGGATTGTGAAGGTCACATGAACTTTGAGTTCATGGCCATGTACCACATACTATGCAGTGTGTCTGTCATTCCCCAGGGTTGTAAACAGTCCTTGTGTGATGTGTGTGTGCACCTTAGTTCCTGCCAACATTCCTGTGTTTGTCATGGGGGCATGTGCAATGTCACCTGTTCATGTGGCCTTCACAGATACACATTGTTGCAGCTCAGGTGCGTGGGGTTGAGGGTGGACTGATGTGAATGTTTGCATGGATGGTCCCCTAGCTCTCGTTTGTCCATGGATGAGGGGCCATGCTGAGTGATTTGTGTTTGTGTATGTGTGATGTACGTTTGTGGCACAGGACACATGTCTGGGTTTCCCAGTTTGTTCGACATCTGCCTTTGTCATCACAGTGGAGATGTCATGCATGCTTGTGTCACCCCAATGTCTTGTCCCTGGGGATAGTGCTGTTGTGTGTCAGTCTCTTGCTGTGTTAGTTGGTGTTCATTCCAGCCTGTCTCACATGTGTCTTTTGTGCTACCTCTCATCTCCCAATGCCTGATTGCCCACTGAGGGTGTCCCAATGATGGTTTACTTTTGTATGGCACTGTGTCCACATCTGTATCACTGTTGTTCAGCCCCCCTCATGTGTTGTGTAGTTACCTGTGGATACTGTGACACACACACACACATGATGTGTCAGATGTGCAGTGTGAGGTTGCCTGTGTGTGTTTGTGCATCTGCACCAGTGCATTGGTATTGCTGTTGTGGGCCTTTGTCTGGATGCTGTTTCTGTGATTTTCCCTGCTGTCCCTGTGAGTCATTTCACATCATTGTGCACATTCATCCTGGTTGTTAGGTGTCATTGCTGGCATGGAATGTGAGTTTGTGAGCTGACACCTACCGTCTACACAGGTTGTTTTGATTATTGTGTCTATTTTCGAGATGTGTGTATGCTTGGTGATGGTCACTTCTGCTCTTGTGTCATTGTACAGTGTATGCATTGTCAGCCCCCATGTGTGGTGCTTGTATGCACATGGCCGAGAGTGTGTTAGGCTTTCACAGCACTGTTAGCCTCACCACATCTCTGTGGGAATGGGACACAACCACTAGTTTGCCCCAGAAGTGTTTAATGTGTTGGGAGCAGGGATCATACATGCTGTTTGTTATTTGCAGCTTTGACCATGATGAAACTTACCTTTTGGTCACTGTGATGAGGGGGGGTTTAGACCCCATCACCACAATGCTCAACATCTGCTGCAGTTTGGAAGCCCCCACTTAACTTCTGTTCTACACAGTGAGGGGGTGTTCTTTTTACATTGCCACAGTGCTATGGTGATGCTTGCCTTGTGTATGTCACACTCATGTGTTGGTCACACATGTGCCGTTACTTACATTGTATGCTCGTAGCCATATTCACTTTTGTGGGCATTTGTCACTGACTACACACTGTTGTCATGATGTCATGGGGGATGTATTTTGCGGACATACCTGATGTTTGCGTTTGCTGGATGTGTTGCGCATCACCCATCCTATGGCTGGGGGTGGCAAGGGTGATGGGCAACATGAGCCCTATGGCTGGAGGTGGCAGTAGTGATAGGCAACATAAGCCCTGCGAGTGGGGGTGGCAGGGGTGATGGGAAACATAAGCCCTGTGAGTGGGGGTGGCAGGGGTGATGGGCAACAGGTCCCCTGTGAGTGGGGGTGGCAGGGGTGATGTGCAACATAAGCCCTGTGTGGGGTGGTGGCAGAGGTGATGGGCAACAGGTCCCCTGTGAGTGGGGGTGGCAGTAGTGATGGGCAACAGGTCCCCTGTGAGTGGGGGTGGCAGTAGTGATGGGCAACAGATCCCCTGTGAGTGGGGGTGGCAGGGGTGATGGGCAACAGGTCCTCTGTGAGTGGGGATGGCAGGATGGTGATGGACGACAGGTCCCCTGTGAGTGGGGATGGCAGTAGTGATGGGCAACAGGTCCCCTGTGAGTGGGGGTGGCAGGGGTGATGGGCAACAGGTCCCCTGTGAGTGGGGGTGGCAGGGGTGATGGGCAACAGGTACTCTGTGAGTGGGGGTGGCAGTAGTGATGGGCAACAGGTCCCCTGTGAGTGGGGGTGGCAGGGGTGATGGGCAACAGGTCCCCTGTGAGTGGGGGTGGCAGTAGTGATGGGCAACAGGTACCCTGTGAGTGGGGGTGGCAAAGGGTGATGGCAACACGAGCCCTATGGCTGGGGGTGGCAGGAGTGATGGGCAACATGAGCCCTATGGCTGGGGGTGGCAGGAGTGATGGGCAACATAAGCCCTATGGCTGGGGGTGGCAGGGGTGATGGGCAACATAAGCCCTGTGAGTGGGGGTGGCAGGGGTGATGGGCAACATAAGTCCTGTGAGTGGAGGTGGCAGGAGTGATGGGCAACAGGTCCCCTGTGAGTGGGGGTGGCAGGGGTGATGGGCAACATAAGCCCTATGTGGGGTGGTGGCAGAGGTGATGGGCAACAGGTCCCCTGTGAGTGGGGGTGGCAGAGGTGATGGGCAACATGTCCCCTGTGAGTGGGGGTGGCAGTAGTGATGGGCAACAGGTCCCCTGTGAGTGGGGGTGGCAGGGGTGATGGACAACTGGTCCCCTGTGAGTAGGGGTGGCAGTAGTGATGGGCAACCGGTCCCCTGTGAGTGGGGGTGGCAGGGGTGATGGGCAACAGGTCCCCTGTGAGTGGGGGTGGCAATAGTGATGGCCAACAGGTCCCCTGTGAGTGGGGGTGGCAGTAGTGATGGGCAACAGGTCCCCTGTGAGTGGGGGTGGCAGGGGTGATGGGCAACATAAGCCTTATGTGGGGTGGTGGCAGAGGTGATGGGCAACAGGTCCCCTGTGAGTGGGGGTGGCAGGGGTGATGGGCAACAGATCCCCTATGGGTGGGGTGGCAGTAGTGATGGGCAACATAAGCCCTATGGGTGGGGGTGTTAGTGGTGCTGGCCATGCAACCCCTATGGTGGGCTATTGTTAGTGGCCAGGATGTGGATCCCCTGTGTGTGTGTGCCATTTTGCAGGTACGTGTCGTTTGTTTATGTGGTAGGTGTCTGACTTACCGCCTGCACCGTCCGCGTCGGTCCCTGATCCGGTCATAGATGTAGAGTACTGGTATGACCTGCGCGATGGGATTCATGACGTGTTCATGTCGTACACGCTGCTTGTTGCTCCGTCTCGTAGCCGCTGCAAGCTGTTCCGTCTCGTAGCCGTGTATTGATTTGTGGCGCAAATCGTAGCTGATATGCTTGTTTTCCGGATGCTGTGACGTGCTGTACGTGATGACCCGTCCGGTGCGTAGGAAGTACGCATCGTACTTGTCATGCCGGAAACTGCTTTGGATACTGCTTCCGGGCGACACGGTTCCTATTTGGGAGTTACGGCTCGGACGGAGAATGGGACTTGATTCACAGCCTACGTGTCGGTCGTGTTTTTGGCAGTTATGCGCATCGTACTTACTCTACAGGATGGACCGGTTCCGGGTACGTGTCGATCGCAGGGTAAGGCTACGGGCAGCTGTCCGACCGGCCATCGGAATCGGCCCCTTTGATGGGTAATTCATCCGGGCCCATCGCCCCGGAGGAACGCATCCGTCTGATTACCCTTTCAATTTCTTTTTCCGATGGGGGTCCATACAGAAGGGAATCCTCCTTTAATACCATATAGTTGATCACATTTGTATTGTCTGCATATAAGACCTGGATAAAGCTGACCCATTTTTGCTCTTCAATAGCCACCAGCAGTGGACGAGATCTAACACCACATCCCTCCCCAATGAGAGACCAAAATGTTCTTACTTGGCCTTTAAAGGCTGCTTCTCTCAATTCAATCCACATATTGTCTTCACTCTCTTTTCTTAACTTAACCTTTACCCGTGTCCTCCTCCTTTTTAGTATTAGTAATCTATGATATCTTTCCGAAGAATAGTTCAAGTATTGTTCCCTAACTAATTTATTTATTTCGAAATTGAGCTACAGAATGGATCTAGGGACTACCTTAGTACTTTTCATTCGATTCGAGATTTTTGCGATTTCTATTGCTTTATTCATTAATGCATTGAAACTGGTGATCTCTATTCCATTCCAACTGGGCAAATTTTCTACTGCGACCTCCAATATGCTATCAAGGCCCAGGATCGCTTTGCTATCCAATGACATCTCCCTGTTTTCTTAGAAAAAGCAACAGATTCACCATTTAATATCCACGGGTCCTGCGAAAGCAAACTTAGGTTTACGGAAAGAGTTAATACTTTATGAACACTATAGGGGGAATTAGAGACCTTTAGATCTTTTAATAGAAAGAAGGAGGAGATTCCCACTATTATGTAATCTAAGATAGGTTCTCCGTTGTAAGATTTGCAAGTTAGAGTAGCCGGACTATCTGAAGGGAGTCTTCCATTTGCTACAATACGATCAGTCTTCATTAATTCATCCATAAGAATTTTCCCTCTCTTATTTGTTCTAATATTTTGAGGAAATAATGCTTGTGGGATCTGCAGTGATTCTTCCTTTTCCTTATTTCGGAATATATCCAGGATAGCGTTTGAAACTTTACAATTCAAATCCCCTACCAGAATTATTTTTGGGGGAGATTCAACTTCATTGACTTTTTTAATGTAGGAAAAAACTGCCTTTAAGAGGACATCAAAAAAAGCATCCAGAGGAATATAGGCGTTTATCAGCATTAACAGAGGACGTTTTATGTTATTATCGAAATTATACAGAGTTATTGCCAAAAAGAGATTACTGGGATCTTTATAATATTCATGATTCCATTTTATCTTATTTGACAATAGGCAGACCACCCCACCCTTTGCGTGTCCCCTCCTGGACGGGGTTGCCTTTCAGTCTAAAACGAAATAATCCTTACATAACAAATCCTCTGTACACGTTTCCTGAAGGCAAATCACATTTGCATCTAATGTAACTTCTCCCTACTGTTCTTTATTATTCCTGCAGCATTCCAAGATATTATTTTTAGTTAATTGCTAGGAAGATGGCTGTTGAGTCTGATTACTGTTAGATGAGCCTGAAAGTACACCAGGTATCCAATTCCATTTTGGGTTCTCTTCTTTAGAGTTCCATTTAAAGGATGGTGGAGGGCAGTCCTTAAGTTTTACTTGTCGACCGTTTTTTGTATTACAGATTTTTAATTCCTCTGATGCATTCATACCAAATCTATTATCGGAGAGTGGGAAAATTAACGGCGGGCTATTACTCCGGGATCTATTTCGGGGTAACTCAAAGTAAGGGATGACGTCGATTCCTCTGCTTTGCAGGCCTTCTGACCATTGTAATATAAGAGTTACGATGATTTTAGAATTAAACCTCACCTTCGATTTATAACCAACTTCTGGTTTTAAAATAGAAACTAAACTTATATCATTACTTTGGATGAGTTTCAAACTGTTAATCTCCAAAAGATATTTGAGAAGTGAAGTCCTATTTAAGATTAAATCTGTATCAAACAGAGGAATAAAAACGAACTGGGGTTTGTCCATACTTTCCCAAGTGGGTTCAGAGCCTACTATCTCCACGTTAGCTCTCATTTTTTCACTATCAAAAAACGGGGTAGCCTGGGGATTAAGTACAGATGAGAAGGGGATTGTTGGCCTCGGCTGCTCTGGTATTGTAGGTAGGAGGGGCCCCCCTATTTCGGTATTTGCACCATCTCTCATAGAGTGAGCACTAATTGCGGAGGAAGCCTCACACATCCTCATTGAATCAGTGGTTTGAGTTGTGTTGACGAGGTGCACAGAGATGATGTCATCTACCAACTCTATATTTTGTGATGTATTTTGCAGGGACTGTGAAGAGGTCTCCATACTAAATGGAACCTCAAAGTTTTCTTTAAAACTAATTCTCCTTTGCTTCTTTTTTGAGAATCTTCGTCTTGTTTTCGCTTTTTTCCCTTTAATCGTTACCTTTTTCCCCTTTCTCTTGTTTTCCAAGTATAAAGCATCTAAGGTGTTGCTTTTATCTTCACTTAGCTGGGTTTTAAAGATAGGAAATACTTCCTGATCTATTTTTCTGACTGCGCCCACCAAACCTTTAGCTTTTGGAACTGAGAGAGAAATAGCCAGTATGGGTTCTGGTGAGAGTTCAGAGCTCTTCTCTTGCAACGCATCTTTATTCTCTATATTATCAAAAGAGGAATTGCCAACAGTACCAGACCCTGAAGGTTGACTACTAGCACTCACTGGAATATTCTCTGAGGCCTTATCTCCATTTCTTTCCGTTTCTATTTTTACAGCTTCTATTTGTACAGTGTCTATGCTTGGGTTAGCCACCTTCTTCTGATTATTTTTTAACAGTACTTTCAATATTTGAGTTACAGTTTCCAACACACAATCTGACCCTCCTACAAATTTATTCAAGCAGCTTCAAGATAGAGGCTAATAAATGTTCTAAGAATGCTAGTGATTCTGAAACAAAAATATCCCTCCTTACACATTGGCTGGGTTGGGTATCACAAATATTTAGGTCAGGGTTAAAAGAGGGTTGAGATTGCAAGAGGGGGTAATTCGATTTATTTGATTTATTAGATGTTGTGCTACTAAATAGTTTTAATCCTATAGGGACTGCTATTGCTGGAGTATTTGCTGGTTCCTTTACCTTGCTAGTATCAGGAGAAATATACCTTCTGCAGAGCTCTAAATCTAGATCTGGAAGGGTAAAGTCTATATTTTGAACATCCTCTACTAAATAACGACCAAGGGGCTCTTCTTTGGCTCCCTGAGGTGTCTGTGTTGTTCTATATGAGATTATATTTTCTGTTTTTGGGGATGATGTAGAAGATCGAGGAAGTACCAGAAGGGATGGAGAACCGATTGGGCTCCCAGGGCACCGTACTGGATGCGTCTGGGATTCCATGGGGTCTCTTCCTCCACTTGCACGACCTGTACTAGTAGTATGCAATTCCATATCAGCTGTTTTCATAATTATGGAATAGTATTAACTATCCCATTGTTCCTCCCAGTCATATTATCTCCCTCTTCATAAATGTTTGGGATAGAAGGCTCAGCTTTAAGACTTTTTTCCTTTCCCCTTTCCCATAGACTGAATAGTTGACTTTTTCCTTTTAACTGCATACCTGCAATGTTTTTATTACGTAGGGGATTTGATTTAGTTTTGGCACATGACCTACCCACCATTAGGCGCCCCCTAATCTTTGTTTTTTTGGTGTCATTATTTAAGACCTGCAAAAGTGCGCACTTTGTAGGGAGAGTAGGGAGCAAGTTTTCAAATTGCAATTTCTAAATATTCAAACTGTCTTGTCAGAACTATATGCCTATATGCCCATTAAATACCCTTATGTACCCTTATAAGGTTGTTGTGGACTAATTTATGTATTTATCAGAGATTGTCAGAGATTATCAGAGATTACAATCTCTTTATTTTTCATAGTTTTGGTCCGAAACCAAGTACTCTCTCCACAGCAGCTTGGACCGGAGCAATCCTTTCCTTGTACTTTTTTGTAGAAACACAGAGATAGCCCAGACCCAAAAGATAATCCAGACCCAGGCCCAGATAACCCAGGCCCAGACCCAAGCCGGGCTAAGGCCTGTACAACCCTTCAACCCTTCAAGGCAGAAATCATCAGTAATATAGTCTAATCTCCCGCTGACACGGTTACAGTCGCAGTCACACAGTCGTAGTCACAAAAGTTGTCTCGCTTTTTTAGAAAAAGAGAAATATATGAAGATATACAGATAAGAAAAGATAAGAAAAGTCCAATGAGCGTGCACAGGCAATCACCTACGGGCCCTCAGACATGAATATGGATGTAGAAAAGAGAAAAGGGAGGACCTATTACTGCCCTGCTTCAGCATAAATCATCGGGTATAGTACTGCACTGTAGTAGATGTGGGAACCGTGCTTGCAGTCAAGATGGTCAAGATAAACAAGATGGGCAGATAGTGCTGGGCACACGTAACAAAGTGACAAAGATTAACAAGCATTTGCAATGCAACAGGTCTCGCATTTGCGAGAGTTTGAGCTATTAGTATTGAAATGGCAATGCCTTTTATTTACGTTTTTAAACCCATAACATAAATAAAAGGCATTGTCATTTACAATGTCAATAGCTCATACTCGCGTGAATGTGAGACCTATTGCATTGCAAATGCTTGTTAGTTTGTTTTATGGGCAAGGCCAAGTCACCAGAGGGATGAAAGGAACTTGAGCAGGCACTGCTTTAATGACTGGATGCGGCTGCTCGTGCCCAGCGAATGGCTCGTAAGGGCAAGCAGAGCCTGTCTGGCTATCGCTAGCCACAGGCGCTAGTTGGACAAAGGGAGCCAGGCTATGCATTCCAGAAATATTCTGATAAAAAGCAGCAGCGCCCTATTGTCCATGAACGTTTCTGCGCAATGAAAGCAAGACAATTAACCCATGATCACATATTTTGTGCCTCTGGCCTCGTTTTCACTTTCTAATGTCGTCACTACTAACCTTATCTTATTATAAATTTTACTGTGATTTTACACTGCATATCTTCACTCAAACAAAAAGCACAAGGCCGTATGTCAGCGGAGGTCTCTGTAACAAAGCAGGCACTGAAGGCCAGCTTTAATCACTAGGTTTATTTATAAAATGATGAGTTCTTAAGCGCCACACGTCAATCACACTTCATTTTAGAGTTATGTAAAAACCGTAACAAATGTCTTACTACTCTCTTGTCACAGTGTGACCCGGCTCCTGGAGCAGCGATGCGTTAAGGGGGGGGGGGGCGAGGAGGGGGAGATGCACCACAGCTGGCCCTCGCTTAAATCTGAAGTAACAGGAAGGGGGCGCTTATCACCTCAAGAAAGAATTCGCTCCCCAGTGATGGAAGGGAACCGTGCTAAGGAATGGATGCATCCGCGCTCTTCGTGCGCTAGACTCAAGCCGTCTGCTGTTGTGCGAGAGACTGGAGCCTGGCCCTTTGTTCACGCCCTGCTTCCCTAGTGAGATGATTGTGAAGTATTAACAAAGCATGACGTGTGAAAGGTCTGCCTTAATCGGGTGTGAAGGGAAATTTACACTCCTTAGGGTGGGGGGGGCGGCTGTCACAATGAAAGATCTTTCAAGCCACTGGGACAGGTGTTAGCAACACTCCATAGTTTCAAAGGGCTGGAAGAGACCTGGAAAAGAAAAAGATCGCGATCAAACATCAAAGCAGCCGTGCGGCCGCTAAAGTGAAAGTAATCATTTCGCGGGCGCTTTGATGTTCTCAGTGGCCGCGCGGCTCACTGAGAACATCAAAGCGCCCGCGAAAGGTACACGCAGGCTGCCAAATGGTGCGCGCGCCCGGCACACATGCACTGTAGTTGGGGGCCTGAAAAGCACTCATTTGCACTTCCAAATCCCCGTGTTCTATAGCTCTCGCCAGAGCAGCGCTAAAGCGCTGGCTCAGGCGAGACCTAAAAATAGCCGGTGACTGAGTTTTTATCCTGCCCTCCAGTAGTGGAGATTTATCCAAGGGTGCCTCACAGTCACAAGCACTGAGCACCTTACAGTTCCTTGGAGTAATCACAGCCACCAGCACCGCTGCAGGGGTAGGGACCGCTGGCGAACATCTACTTATCCTCAGCCAGCCAGCTAAGCCAACGGACCGCGGAGACCTCCTCTGACCTCAGAGCACGAACCTCAGTCCAACCAGGGGCTCCACTCCGAGGCTTAAGGTCCGTTGCACTGTTACACTGTTGCACTGCTGTACTGCAGCCTGCCACTGCCTTACCAAACAAGTACTGAAGGTGTTTTAGCAGCTCCAGCCGCCTCTGCGAGTCACCCGTAACATCCGTGAAAGGAAGAAGAAAAGAACAATGTTTAGTGGCTCCAATCACCGCTAGAAACTCTTATGGCTTCTGCCGTGACGAGGAAATGCTTTCGGAGCACACGCGGCTGCTGTCTTGAGGGAGCAAAACGCTTTAGCGACTGGAGAGCACACGCTGCTTCAACCGTGAAGGAGAGATGCCCCAGCGGCTTCAGCCGCGCTGGAAAGCACACGCGGCTTCTGCTGCGAAGGGAGAGGCGCTTCAGCCGCACTGGGGGCACATGCGACTTCAAAGACTTTGGAGAATGAGCGCCCACATCTCCAGCCGTTGCAGTAGAGAGAAAACTCCCTCCTGTCAGGCACCCTCCTTGCGGACCGCAGTGCTGCGATGGGAGCGCGATATGATCACTCCTCCTCCTCCTTCCATTCTGTCTGCTTGTCACTCATGAATTCGTATAATCAGGCGCACTGGAATTATGTAGCAGGGAGCACCAAATTATGAGGCAGAGTTGAATACATTATGCAACTAGAAAAAGTTAATTCTGCAGCATAAATACATTATGCGGCAAAAAAAGGCAAATTATACAGCATAATGCTGCACATTTTTACACTTGGTAATACTGACTGGCTAACGATGTCAACTCATTAGTACCAGTTTAACAACCAAATACAGAAATGAGCAAGAAAGATGACTAGTTAACCTTTGCGAAAGGCCTTCCACTGTGCGCCACGTTTTCATTAAATTTGAATTTATATGAGCTAGAGAGATTTTTTTGGGTTAAAATATGCACTGCAGATTATGCAGAAGATGATGGATTTGTGGCAAATCCATAATCACGTGATAAAAAAAGCTGCGGCCACAGAATTGCATACTTCCGGTGGTCCTGCATATATTGAATGCCTGATTTATTCGATAAATGTTATTAGAAGAAGGCTTCGTGTCGTTCCTGTTTTGGGCTGGCCATTTGTTTCTACCAATCTTGGGGCACTTCCAACCTGAGTCTGAGTGTGTCCTCTCCTGCACTGGTCTCCCTCCCGCTGCCGCCATCCTCATCTTTGCGGCCGCTGTGTGGAGGCGAGACCACAATCCCCAGACTCCTTCACTTCCATCCCGGAAGTAGATAGGCGGAGACTCGCGCCTGGAGGCGCCATTTGAACAGCACACACTCCCGGTGGAGCGGGCTTCGTGTCGTTCCTGTTTTGGGCTGGCCATTTGTTTCTACCAATCTTGGGGCACTTCCAACCTGAGTCTGAGTGTGTCCTCTCCTGCACTGGTCTCCCTCCCGCTGCCGCCATCCTCATCTTTGCGGCCGCCGCGTGGAGGCGAGACCACAATCCCCAGACTCCTTCACTTCCATCCCGGAAGTAGATAGGAGGAGACTCGCGCCTGGAGGTGCTATTTGAACAGCACACACTCCCGGTGGAGCGGGCTTCGTGTCGTTCCTGTTTTGGGCTGGCCATTTGTTTCTACCAATCTTGGGGCACTTCCAACCTGAGTCTGAGTGTGTCCTCTCCTGCACTGGTCTCCCTCCCGCTGCCGCCATCCTCATCTTTGCGGCCGCCGTGTGGAGGCGAGACCACAATCCCCAGACTCCTTCACTTCCATCCCGGAAGTAGATAGGCGGAGACTCGCTATTGGAGGTATTTGAACAGCACACACTCCTCGCGTCGCGGGGCCGCGCGTGGGCTAAGCCCGGGCAAAGGGCGGGCCGTCTGAGGCCGTCAGAGGACGAAAGAGGTCGGGCCGGGCCAACCCTCTTGGCGTGGCTGTTTGAGTCTACTGGACATGTAAAGTATTGAGTTAAAGTTGCAAGTCACAAGTAGTTACAACCAGTGTATCGTGCTGTTCGTGATATTGTACTGATAGCAGTTCCCCTACACCTTTTCTGGTCATGGTTAGGCGGGGAGCCAAAGTTTCAGCTGATTCAGCATGTAACACCATTGACACCTACTTAGTAAAAGCAGTTAGTGCTCTTACTCAAGAAATAGATAGGACTGAAAAAAGACTATCCATGAGTTCAAGCGCACTACTACCAATTAACCAAGGCAATCTTAGCGATACTGCCACTCGCAACACCGAAATACCTATAGCCTTGATTAATTTAGAAAGAGAGGATGTAAATGTTAGCACTCAGTCGATACTTTCAAACACTCCCAGATTATCGGCCTTAGAAGATAGCCCTGAGCCATTATTATCACCATTGATAAACCAAAAAGGGGCGCGGAAAAAAAGCATAGGACAAAGTACTATGTCAAAGAAAAAGGGAAAAAAATTGCCTTTAACAGAGAACAAGGTTATCACACGTACAAGGGCTAAACAAAATATGTTGGACACCCCTAGTCTGGAAGCAATTTTTGATAAATTAGTCGAGCTTATTAGACCACTACATGATAAAGTGGATAATTTGACCAGGGAGGTTCACAAACTGAAGGGATCTATTGATAAAATTGGGATTCGAGACCAAAAGACAAAAGGTATAGACAGTCTTACTTTATCAGAGGGTACCGCTGTTAGGGATGCTGGTATAACTAAAGTGCCAATAACTAATGTGACCATAAGTAAGCCCGCTAATAGCCAGCTTCGTGGCGACCTAGTCATAAGCTCACAGTCACCTTCGGAAGGGAATTCAATAGTAAGAGAGCAACAGGGTGGCCATCCTAACACATGCACCTTACCAATAAAACAAACACACAAGGATAAGGGAGCACATATGATTCCATCAAACATCAGCAAGACCCCGCCTTGTATTAATTTACCACCAGAATGCAGCGCATATGTAGCTGTGCTGGTTAATATCCCTAAATTAAAAGACGGGCAAGTGGAGAACCATGATCAATTGAAGAATAAAACCCTCCACTGGTTGTCAAATAATTGTAATTTCCCCATGGTAGGGGCCAGCCAGATTATACTAGCGCAGAGAGTGGGATGGGTAGGTCCCCTTAGAAAAAATTTTGAGGGTGACTGCGTCATAATAAATTTTAAAACTTGTTTGTGGGCCAAAAATACGCTTAGGAATGCACCATTACCATCAGCCTGGGAATTCAACACTACCTTATTACCATTAGGCTATTTTTATAGGCATTTATTGGAACACAGCTACCCAAGTAACACTGGTTTTGTACAAACATTGAGACCCCGTCATAATTTCTGTATTCCAACATTCAATAGATTTAAGATTCTCGAATCCCTGGAGGACATTGATTGACACATTTTGTCAAATAACCCAGCACAGGTCAATTACCCTACAAGGCCTATATTAAGTGTTGAACCTAATGAACGGAAGGGAACAAAGACCCGCGGTAATCAGGACATTTGTTATTCACCTAACATAGTAGCTGCTCAAGTCCCCCCTACCTCTGAATTCAACATAGCAGAAGTAGATAACGCAACTGAGGGACCCATTTCCACCAGGACCATAGCAAAGCTTTCTACGGTAGATACTATTTTAAATCCAGATTCTACTGTGGTTATGTCAAATGGCTGCGTAGTAGCTACCTGTGACTTTACTTTAGGTTACAGTTTTGTCACATGGAATATTGCGGGTTTGAACAGAAAATTGGACACTCCTTTTTGGAAGGATTTCATTAATATAGGCTATGATATAATATGCCTTCAAGAAACCTGGTGCGAGGAACCTATTTTTGTTGAGGGATATTTATCACATTGTTTGAATGCGGTCAGCTCAATTGCTGGAAGGGCTAAGGGAGGCCTTTTGCTTCTGGTATCCACTAAACTCAACCAATGCAAAATTAAGAGTTGCGTCCTAGTGGATGTTTACGCTCAGGTATTGCGCTTGGAGTTCAATAAGGGCAAGGATTTAATACTGATAAATTTTTATAACAATGTTTTTACTGCTGATAGAGGAAACATTTTGATTCAGTTGAAAAAAGAAATTGAGAGGACTCAGGTACTATCTGGCTGCCAGTCTATTATTCTTTGGCTGGGCGATTTTAACATAAGTCCATGCCCTCATGCCATGAGTAATTTGTGTGGGTTAAGAAGGGAGTGTGGAAATAAGGAGGAAGTTGATTTTTTACACTTTCCACACTGTACATATGGTATGGCTTTAAACAAGATGTTAGCCAAGTTTGATTTGGACATGTTAAGCTGTATGAAAAATAGGGAAAACATTAATTGTCCAACTTTTACAGGAAGAGGTGCTAATTCCCACATTGATCACATTCTGCTTTCCAATAACACTGCTTATTCCAATTTATGGGTTAACGAGCAAACATTAAGTGATCATAATAGTATTTCTATACTGTTACACTGTTGGGGCAACAAACAAATGGTCATTAACAACCATATTAACCATGTTGAAGCCGTAAGACCAAATGGAATGAGGATTAGGTGGTCTAGGATTGTTCCACATAAATTATTGCAGGAGGTATTAAGGAAATGCAAACAGGAGATAGATTATTGTCTTGGCGAGGAGGTGAATTCGCAAAATATACTTAAGTTATACATAATTAATGAAACAATAGACAGTCTTCTTACTAAGACATATAAGGGGAAAAGAGAAATTAATATGGGATGGTTTGATAAGAGTTGTACTCATGCCTTGCACGATTTAAAACAAGCTTTGAGTACTAAACCACGAAACCCCACTAGTATTAAAAACTGTCGCGCCAACTATAAAACATCCCTCGTCAAGAGGAAAAGAGCATTACAAGAAGAGGCCTGGAACAACCTCAACCTAGCGGCAGACACAAATGATAGTAAACTGTATTGGGAAACTATAAATAGCCCTTTCTTGAAAAATGACAATGTGCCTGAAATAACCTCACATGTAGACTGCAATTCATGGATGCAACACTTCTTAAATATTTTTAATCCTGATAGGTTAGTTTTACATCTTTTACAGGATAACGATCATATATGGCCAAGATTACCCTTAGACATAAGTTTGGATGAGGTCTACGAGGGTCTAAGTAACAGTAAAGGCGGTAAAGCACCCGGCCCGGATGGGGTCCCGTTGGATTTATATAAATCTGAATTACATTTGTGGGCCCCCATTTTGACTAGATTTTTTAATGCTACCGCGGAGGGTCAGCTACCTATTTCTTGGGGCCAGTCTTTGATTATTCCCCTTTTCAAAAAAGGCTCCAAGTCGGAGGCAAGCAATTACCGCACCATTTCCCTACTAGATTCCTCGATAAAAATAATGAGTAGAATAATTTTAAAAAGACTTGAAACTTGGGCCTCGGATAATTTGATTTTGTCAAAGGCACAATATGGCTTCAGAAAAGGTCTGGGGACAATGGAACAGTGTGTTAATCTTGACCTCCTTATCCACAAATACACTGTTGCTAAGGAAGGTAACCTGTTCCTTTGTTTCGCAGACCTGAGTAGTGCCTTTGATCTTGTAGATCATAAAATCCTGTGGGATATCCTTCTGGAACTTGGTGCCCCAAAGGAGTGCACTTATTTTTTGGCACGGCTTTACTCTGGTTTATCTTGCAAAGATCGTTATGGTCCTTTGGGGGAATGTACACCCTTTTTTAAAGTGGCCAGAGGTATCCGACAGGGTTGTGTACTGGCACCTTTTTTATTCTCATTATTAATTAACCAAATCGATTCAATTTTAAGTAAATTATCTTCAGATGCCCCTATGATCGAAGGTAATCCCATCCCTATTTTATTATACGCGGATGACGCGGTACTTTTATCACGCAGACAGATTGGTTTACAACGCCTTATAGACAGATTTGTGTTATTTATTAAAGATAGGAAACTAGTAGTCAACAAAACTAAGACATTTGCTATGATTTGCGGTAGGAAAGTAAAATCCAAATCTACCTTCTACATTGATAAAGATAAGATGCAAACGGTTACTAGATTCTGCTATCTGGGGATAACATTCTCTGGAGATGGGAAATGGACACATGAGGATGAGAATGTGAGACTAAAGTTGAATAGAAATACCAGTAGCATTTTTAGATTTGCAGCTAAATTGGGGCAGAGAAGGATAAAAGAAATGTTGGCCATTTATAATGCCAGGTGCGTATCATCGGCATTGTACGGGGCGGGAGTGTGGGGCCACCATCAGGTGAATTGTTTACAGAATGACGAAAACAAGTTTTTGAAAAAGCTAATATGTGCCCCGCCCTCAGCCTCGACCTTATTAACTCACATGGAAGTCGGTATCGACTTCATTACTGACCTAGCCGCATTACGTCCACTATTACTTTGGCGCTCCATCTGGTCTAAAAATGAGACGATATTCACACAATCAATTATTAAAGATTGCTTGAGGCTTGACAACCTATCACGTATACCATGGTTAAGTTATATTTATTACTGGTTCAATGTCCTATATGACTGTAATATTTATCTGAACCCAGGTTTCTAGCATACAAGAATGCGGCCAGAGAGAGACAGTCCAGTAATTTAACAACCGTAGTATCGTATAATGATCTGAACTTGAGGAAAGGTTTTCAGGCTTACCTTACATTTGTAACAAGAAATTCTCATCAATTTGTCCTAACCCGTTTAAGGCTCGGGATTGTCCATCACTTAGTTTCATTCCCGCACATGAAAATCAAATCTAATACATTGTGCCCTTGTGATAACACTTCAAAGCAAAGTTGCTGTCACTTTTTATTGTTTTGTAAATTTTATTGTCATTTTAGGAAATTTTATCTTAAACCTATCTTTTTAAAATATAATGTTAGAACTACTACACAAGCAATGAAGCTCTTAATGTTTTTGGAAAGCCCTGACATTTGTTTTCGCGTTGCACTATATGTGTTAAAGTGTATAAACATAAGGAAGTCTATAATTTGCACTACTTAGCTCCCATTGTTTTGCGTATTTTGCACATTAAGTATGTACCGCTTATACTATTTATGCATTTTTAATTCAGTGTTCTCCATGGATGTTTAACGCTTTTTAAAATCGCCCCTCTATTCAGCACGTTTTGTACGGTTATAATGTACTTGTCACTTTATGCAGAATTTGCACTGTGTCATTCTACTCTAATGTAGTACTGTCCGTAACCCTCTTATGCCCCTTTTTATCCGGAGTTGTTTAGGGATACATATTGCACTTTAATATTGACTTTTTTGCACAAAAAATATTTTGCATAGCTATAATATACTTGTTACACAATGCTGACTTTTCCTATCTACTATAACTATTTTAACGGACTACCAGATTGGTACAGTAATGGTGAATTTGTATACATAAATGTATAGGGCTTATCGTATAAGACACTTTTGCCCGCTATGTATTTTAATATTGTATTTATTACATGTCTTGCTTATATGGTTGTATTTTACATACAGAATAAAGCTTTTTGACTTGACTTGTTATTAGAAGATGGTGTCGGTGATAACAGAAAACAGGGCGTCAGGAGAAAGACAGGGGCTTCTGACAAGTACGTATTTTATGTTTATTAATTAATTCCTATTTACAGTGACTGATGCTGATGCCTGATTGGGTACGGAAAATGTGTTTGTTTTCAGTTAAGGGCCGTTAGCAGAATCTCATTCCATTGAAGAACGGGACAAATCTCATTATCGGTCTGTACTTCAAACCAGATACAAAGACATCTTTGCTGAACCCAAAGTGTGATGCAGCCCGCTGCTCTGGAAGTGTACATCAATGTAGCATTCAGAAACATTCCAGTAGGGGGAGCCACCACAGACACACAAAGACGAGTGAGAGAACATTCGTCTTGCTCTATTGCTCTCAAACTGGATCAATGACACACAGTTCACCCATTACCCCTCCATCCTCACAGGGACAAACCGCAATCACTTCAATGAAACATCAACTCAAAGGCTTAGTCAGTGAAACCCAGTGAAATGCGGAAACATCTGCCCCTCCAAACTTGTTTTCAGCTCATGGCTCCACCAGTGCCCCTCAGTCAAAAATAATGCAATGGAAAGACGCAGCTCGGTGCACCTCAGTCTAACATTTGGAAAGCTGTCACTCTAAACATGTAATATCAAAGAACAGCTCCGTCACTGCACCTCAACTGGGCAAGACATTTGCGAAAAAACATCTGCCACACCAAACAAGCAATATTAGTTTACTTTTCATCAAAATATCCTCATCCCAGTGCTTAATTTGAGTAGGTGGTTACCGGTGTTAGGCACTGGCACTTAATTGTCAACACCAGCGCTTGAGACAGTCTGCCACAAGGTGGAGCAGTCTGGTTAATTAAGAGATGACGGCAATAGCAATCGATTACTAATCCAATATACATTCAAAATGACTATTACCTGCCTGCTGCCTCCCAAGCAGGCCCGGCTCCAGGAATTTTTATTTGGGTGGGCCAAGGGTGCATTCGGGTGGGCCACTGCTGGCCCGATTTATCGCTTACATATCTAGCCAGGCCTGCTTCTGGGCCCTCCTATATCTCTCCTTAGTCTTACAAGGCCCAGTAAAATGCACTCTTTTCCAAGTCTCTTTCTAAATATTATCACTCTCAAAAAGCACTTTTTTTTCCATGTAATGTCCCTTTGATGGGAAGAGGAGGTTTCTACGGTAGGAGTATCAGGCAAGTGACACTACTCGGGCTCCCTCTGTGCGAGCCTTCAGGGAGAAACCCTCTTCAATACCACCTCCACCTGACCCCTGAATCTGCAGCGCACTCCCTTACAGGCTTGATTATCCACTTTTCTACCACCCCTCTCCATTGCACCTTATCTCACAGCTGACCTTGGGCCCCAGCCCCATATCAGCCACCATTCAGTTCCACTTTCATTATTCCCAGTAAAAAACAATAGTAAAAACACCTTCAAACTTAAAACATTGAATATAGCAGTAAATGCAATTAGCATGCACTTTAAAGTATGCGCCACAGTTGTCCTAATCACCTGACTGTTAATTAAATAAACGAAAACAGAAAGGCCATGAAAGGGCCGGTTTTAGTGCTGGTGTAAAAGTGTTTTTTGGCGCCCACCAATGACCTCTTTATCTGTAGATAACTTAAATACCACCCTCCAACATTGCCCTTCGTCTCGCCGTAGCCCCTCCCCTTCATGGCCTCCTCCTCATATTCCCTAACTTCCACCCTCCACCAGTGCCCCTCATCTCTCCGTAGCTCCCCCCACCCTATGACCTCCTCCTCAGATTCCCTCACTGCCACCCTCCACCAGTGCCCCTCATCTCTCCGTAGCTCCCCCCACCCTATGACCTCCTCTGATTCCCTCACTGCCACCCTCCACTGGTGCCCCTCATCTCTCTGTAGTTTCCTCCCCACCCAATGACCTCCTCCTTGGATTCCCTCATTGCCACCCTCCACTAGCGCCCCTCATCTCTCTGTAGTTCCCCTCACCCCGTGACCTCCTCCTCGGATTCCCTCATTGCCACCCTCCACTAGTGCCCCTCATCTCTCCGTAGCTCCCCCCACCCCTTGACCTCCTCCTCGGATTCCCTCACTGAGACCCTCCACCAGTGCCCCTCATCTCTCTGTAGTTTCCTCCTCACCCAATGACCTCCTCCTCGGATTCCCTCATTGCCACCCTCCACTAGCGCCCCTCATCTCTCTGTAGTTCCCCTCACCCCGTGACCTCCTCCTCGGATTCCCTCATTGCCACCCTCCACTAGTGCCCCTCATCTCTCCGTAGCTCCCCCCACCCCTTGACCTCCTCCTCGGATTCCCTCACTGCGACCCTCCACCAGTGCCCCTCATCTCTCCGTTGCCCCTCTCTCATATCCATTTCATTTGTTGTATAGCGCTACTCATATCAGTGTAGGGTGTCACAGTACTTTACATTCTTTGATGACAGTTCATAGGTAACTGTCCTATGTTAGGATAGTAACTTCCGAACCACAAGGATATCTGTGACAAAGGCAGTAACCCACTGAGCTGTTCCCATGAAATTCAGTTTATCAGCCTTCAAAAACTACCAACAGACAAATGGTTGCTCTGCAGCAGGATCATAAATCACCAGTTATCTGATTTATTGTTGTTGTTGTACATCGGTGGCAGATTCAGTGCGAGGGCCTAGGCTCATGTTTGGGTGGGCCAGGCTCATGTTTGGGTGGGTCTGGCCCACCCGGCCCACCCTCTAGAACCGGGCCTGCTCCCAAGCCATATTTATAGCTTTGGGGGCCTGTAATAGTCAGATTTGTCACACTTGTAGGGATGTAATGGTTAGTAGTTGTGTGTTGTTACTTTCAATGTGTGGTGCAAGCTGCAGTGGCCTCCCAACGAGAGCCCTGGCACTTATGTTTTTTTTTTCTTTACTAATTAAGCACTGCCTCATCCTGACATGTGGGAAACTCGGCCATTTAAACAAGCAGTGTCAACTCAGCTCTGGCAGTGCGCCTCCGCCTGGGAGGTGGACATCTCTGGTAGTTTAACAAGCATTAGTAAAGTACACACATCTTTGATAAGGCTTATAGCTCAAGCGCGCCTGACGTGGCAATACCTATTTTTTGTTTTTAATTGACCGATTACGGTAGTTAAATTAGAAAAAAGTAGTACAAAAGTGACTTTTTAAACTAAATGTAAAGAGGGAAAGCGTGTTTGACCAGGGATTGAGGCATTTGAGGGTAAATGATGTGGTATTAAGGCCAGGATGCTTACTTTGGAACTGTGGAACCTGCTTCGAATGTTGGCTAAACATCCTGTGAATCTGGGCAAATCACTTAATTTCCTCGTGCCTTAAAAACACGCAGGTTGTGTGACCTAATTAGGGTGACCAACCGTCCGTAAATTTCACGGACAGTCCGTAATTTCGGCCGTCTGTCCGTTGTCCGTGAAGGATTCTTTAACGGACGCCATTTGTCCGTAATTTTAACCGGCACCGGTTGCACCACCCTTAGTACCCCCAGGGGCACCCCGCTTTCCCCCCTCCCCCAAATTAGGTTACCCAATGAAAACACAAGAAACAGTTGTAAGTGGGTAACAAATGCTGCAGATTTATTACATAATTCCAGTATATGTAATAGGTGGGTTATCTTACGGGCGATCCAAGGGCAGGTGGCCATCTACTTCACCTGCCCGCCTGATGAGCCGGGCAGCACGGGAACGACCCGCAAGTGCTGCCCCCCAAGTGATTCTTTTTTACGATCACGTGCCGTTGAAATTCTACTCACACCCCCCCTCTCGGGGCGGAGCGTCGCATAGCAAGCCCCCGGTTGTTCAGGCCCACAACCGCCCGCAGGCCTAGCGGGGCGCCGACCGGCTTCCGGGACCTCTCTGGAGGCTCCTCGTTTTGGCTCAGGCACCACGTGGTGTCGCGCAGAGGTACCCTTTGTACCGGCCTGCTTCCAGATCGCCCTGTAACTCCGCCTGCAACGAAAAGGAAAACATTACAACGCTCAGAAAACCCCCCCCCCAACCACGCCTACGCCGGGTAAGCGGTAGGGAGGGAAAAGGCGAGGTGGGCGACAAAAGAGGTCGCCAGTGAGGGTGGGGGAAGGCTAAATAGCCTCCCCCTCACACCTGGGCCCGGAAGTGACGCGCATTGCGCGTCACTTCCGGCCCTGACACGGAGGGGGGCACCAGTCTGTGTCCCTGCCCCCCCCCCCCGATGGAGGGAGTGGGGAGGGGTGACCGGGGCCCCGGGGCCACTAAGGCGCCGACCGCCGAGTGGCCCCTTGCGGGGGCCGCGGTCAGCGGCATAGTACCCCCAGGGGCACCCCGCTTTCCCCCCTCCCCCAAATTAGGTTACCCAATGAAAACACAAGAAACAGTTGTAAGTGGGTAACAAATGCTGCAGGGTTATTACATAATTCCAGTATATGTAATAGGTGGGTTATCTTACGGGCGATCCAAGGGCAGGTGGCCATCTACTTCACCTGCCCGCCTGATGAGCCGGGCAGCACGGGAACGACCCGCAAGTGCTGCCCCCCAAGTGATTCTTTTTTATGATCACGTGCCGTTGAAATTCTACTCACACCCCCCCTCTCGGGGCGGAGCGTCGCATAGCAAGCCCCCGGTTGTTCAGGCCCACAACCGCCCGCAGGCCTAGCGGGGCGCCGACCGGCTTCCGGGACCTCTCTGGAGGCTCCTCGTTTTGGCTCAGGCACCACGTGGTGCTGCGCAGAGGTACCCTTTGTACCGGCCTGCTTCCAGATCGCCCTGTAACTCCGCCACAGCCCTGGAGGCGGCTAACCGTCGCAGCCAGGGCCCCCCACCAACCCGCTATAGTCTTCCCTGCACCTCTCCCATCTAGGGCTTCCTGCAACTAGGTGCAAGGGAACCATCCCTGCAGACAGAAGAGTTTGACATTCTGCCACCTCATGACAGTTTGACAGTGCTCGCGGGACTCGAACCCTTGTCCTGTGAGACCATTACAACCGTAGCACAAGACTTATTGAGCTATGGCTCCTGGTTAAAGAAGAGTTGGAAATTTTGCCAACACATGACACTTTGACAGCGTTTGCGGGACTCGAACCCAAGACTTACCATTGAGTTATAGCTCCTGGTGTTGTAGATGGCCCCATCTAAGCCCCCAAGGCCCGAGACGCTATCCTAATCGGAATAGGGTCTGCTGAAATAAAGGACCCGTTGGGCCTGGGGAGATGTGCCAAGAACTATTCGCCCCCCATGCGGGCAGGTTACCCTCTTCACAATTCTGGGCCTGCCCTCTTAGGCTATGAAGGCGAGAGGGGGTTCACTTAACCTTTGACCAGCCCCCTCTGATTGCTAAACCTGGAGCACAGGAGTGCTCCTAGCTGCCAGCGCGTGACCGTGGGCAAGGGGCGACTCCTGCCCCTGCCCACCATCCCCTATTCCTTATGGGAATTATGCCCCTACAGATCCCTCAGTGATGTAACCCCCTAGGTATACCAGCTTCGGGAATCTGTCTGGCTTAACATTGCGCGCCGTCAGTAAAGTTCAAGCATTGAGGATTGACTAAGTCCTACTACGCCCCTCCCATCATGCTCCTCAGAAGGACCCAGAGCATCCCCAGCAGTGCCAAATTCCTGCTCCGTTGAAGTGGAGATTTAGTGCACCCTGGGTGTGTCAAATGTACTATTGACATACTGTCCCCTTGCGATTGCCCCGCTGACACCCCAGTTACTGTGCCAGCAGCACCCTATGTTTGCTGGCAGCGCCCCTAGCGCGGTAACGTGTCCGTAACCGGATCCCAGTCTCCCGCATCTGCGGTACGCAACCAGTGAAACCGGTGGGGGGTACCCCCAACCGCAATGGTCCTCTAGACATTAAGAAAAGCCCTATTTTCCCTGGGCCCAGCTGTGAGGCCCGAGGCCCGCCTATGGAGCCTAATTACTTGTTTTGCTACTCGGCCCCTTTATGGGTAGGCCTCAGAATTAGGGCAATGCGCGTGCTCCCAGGGCACGGTGCTCCCAGAAAGCAGATGTCCGATACCCACACGCTGATACTTTCATCTGTTGCTAACTGCCCACGGCTGGAAGCTTCCCAGGAACCGTAGACTTCGTGGGCCCACCTAAAATGATCCCATCGACTGGAGGGAACCCAGTGGTGGCAGGACCTGCATGGTACTCCATCCCCGCGTAGCTAACGCTTATTTGTGACGCCCGAGCAGGAGATGCCCCCTTAGTCTCAGGTTCTACCCCTAAAGGGTAACCTCGGGGGTGGACAAGTCGGTGGGAACCAACCGGAAACTTTGGTGCAAATACCGGCCCTATTCTGAATGCTGCGAATGCTGCATGGTCCATAATGCCCTGACGCCATGAGGCTCTACGTGGTGTTTACAAAACTTTTTTGAACGACCGCACCCTTGCTATATAACAACTATATCACCCACAAGCCGCCCTGGCTAAAGCGCGGGTGGAAGGTCTTCACTGAAGCAACCCGAAATCTGTCTTTGGTTGCAGTGGAATGCCCCCCCAAAGTACACCTGGACCTATTCCTATACGGTTCTTTCCGCTACTTCTCCTGCAGGCCTAACTCTTGGTTATGGTGCCCAGCTCAGTGTGCTGCAGGCTAATCGGCTTAACAATGAACTATCGGTGGATTTGAGACAGAGGTACACTCCAAGACACCGAATAACCACGGGTTAAAATCTGCTCGCGAGCGGCGCACCCGCAACCACCTGGTCATTCACGCCGGTAACCTATGTGGTGCTAAGTTAGTGCGTCCCCGTATTCAATGCGAATGGGGCACTGAGCTACATCCATATCTACACCCATCTAGTGGCTCAATCCAGACTTCCTTTAGCATTAGATAATAACTACCATTCCATCTCGGTTGCGTTGCCCTGCCCGACTAGGCACCTACCTGGGTGTCTAGGTTACAGTTAGTTATGTGAAGTTTCCCCCATGTCAGTGCCACTATGAGTGACAGTTGAAGGCGGCCCACATAAGCATGTTGGCGGGGCAGAGTTGCGGGCATAAGCATACCTCTTATAGACTGTCGGCAGCGACCCGTGTTTAACTGTTACTAATATGGCAATGACCGTTCTACGTTAGGACTATCCCGACTCTGGTCCGACCTACCCAAGGACTGATGCACTTGGGAGCGCGAGGCCGTAGGCAATGGGGGTGGGTGTCGAGACAACAACAACAATGACAAACGACCCAAGCCCCCTTTCAGCAAAAGGTTGGAGACGAGCTACACGTGGACACGTGTGGTCAGGATCGTACTGCGCGACCCTCGCTGTAATTAGCACTCTCATATTGCGCGAACTCGACCCGAATGGTATGGCAGCGCTGTGCATGATCAACATATCTACACACATATTCGGGCACGGGAGTGAGATCATGAGCCGCCAGGTCCTCAACCCTCGAGAACCCAGGCATACCAGGTCCAGCAGCTCGCATACATAATCGGGCACGGCAATATTCATTGATTTACCCAGCGTCGCAACCCAGCGTGAACTCGATCCGAAGGTAATGGCCGCCGTTCATGAGCACTGTATATACATGCATCATCGGGCACGTGGATATTAAATTATCTGCCCAGAGTCCCAGCGTGACCCGCCCGAAGGTGTTGGAGTGCAGTACATGAGCCATAGGTATTAACATACCTATTCGGGCACGGTTGATTGGTGATTAGCTCAAACCGTAATGAGCGCGAAATTATTCGAGCGCCGGACACAAGCACCGACCGAATAACCCATTCGGGTGCATGGGGAGTCGTAATGCCCGTAATCCTCTAATGCGCGCGAATGTGGGCACAAGCAATTCTTGTGAATAATACGTGCACTTGTATCATGTGTCTGCCTTATAGCAAGCCAGCACATACATGTTGCATATTGTATAGCGCGAACTCGACGCCAAAGGTATTGCACCGCTTCACATGAGCACTGTATTTACGTTACACATACCGGCACGGGAAGCGTGAGAGATTCGTACCATAGAACACGAACCCCATTCCAGGTCACGCGAGCACCGCACCATATTAACCCTTGAGGTGCGTGGGGGGATTAGTAATACCCGTAATCGCCTGATGTGAACAGTGCATGTACTGGTATCATGTATCTGCCTTATCGGAAGCCAAAAGCAGACGCCCGACCAGGGACATGAAACCCTGGACCCTCAGATTAAAAGTCTGATGCTCTACCGACTGAGCTATCCGGGCCCTTAGGAATTACATGATGCATATTTATATAGTGCGAACTCGACCGGAAGGCATTTGGAGCACCTTACATGAGCACCGTATTTACATTACATCTTCACGCAGGGGGTGCTTCAGAAATTCGTACCATATTACCCGCTCCCCAAACCGGATCACGCGAGCACCGCACCAGATTTTCCATTGAGGTGCGGGGGGTTTACTAATGCCCATAATCGCGTATGTGAACAATGCACGCACTTGTGTCATTTATCTGCCATATAGGAAGTCAGCAATACATGTTGCAGAATTATATAGCGCGAACTCGACCTGAAGGTGTTGGAGCGCTTTACCTGAGCACCCTATTTACATTACACATTCCAGCACGGGGAGCTTACAAGATTCGTACCATACTAAACGATCCCCGTGCCAGGTCCATTGCGCCTGCCGCACGCAGCCCACTGCATGCCCCCCCCTCCCTCAATGGCAGCATCGCCGACGGGAGGGGGGCGATACCCTTTACCAGGGAGCGCCACAGGTGTTGCACCGCCCGCGATCAGCGGGGACCCAGGCAGCTCCCAGCCTTGCAGTGCTGGTGCATTGGAGCTGTGAACCCACGCTAGTCTCCTACCGGCTCCCACGGCACAGGGTATGCGGCTTCAAGCCGGCCGCACCCCCCTCGGAAGGGAGGTGACTTAATGTCATGGGAACCTAATACGCCTAGCGCAACAATGCCTACATCAGAGAAGAGTTTGAAATTTGTCAGCGTATGACACTTTGGCAGCATACAAGTTTCGAGCCAAGCCTCCACCAGAAACCCCCAACTTGCAAGGAAGTGGCGACAATTTCATGGGCCCATACGATGAATGCAACGCGCATTCGTGGGCCCCGTTGTTTCCTTCACGCATCGCGCCAATGACTGGGGGAATTGGAGGGCTATTATGCATTCAACGAAGAATCTGTGTGTCGCATAGCATGCCGCCTGTTTTATTTATATAGCGCAAACTCGACCCGAAGTTATTGGAGCGCTTTACCCCGTATTTACATTACGCATTCAGGAACGGTGACGTTAAAACAGATACTTGCTTTATATTCTAATGCTCTGCCGGCTGAGCTACATCAAGCAGAAACTAAGCACCGTATTTACATACACATCCGGGCACGGGGGTTAGAAGATTTGCCCCGAGTCACAGCGCGAACCCCAGCCTAAAAGTCTTAGCCCCGGGTCATTGCTGCGTGGTGCGACCCGAAGGTAATCGGACCGCTGTGCGTGCCCCTGTTTTTAATACAACTCAAGCCGCAGGGAGATCCAATGCTGTACCCCAGGATCCCAGCGCGATCTCGTCCGAAAAGTGCCTGGGCACGGTTAGAGGGAGATATTGCCTCGCCCAGCGGACCGTCTCCGGGCGCGGGGAAACTAAGTGCTTTGCACAGAAACCCAGTGCGAGCTCACCCGAACGTATTAGGCCGCTGTGCATGAGCCCCGTTTTTACCTATATGCTCAGGCACTGAGAGGAAATCGGGTATCATAGCGCTTTACGCAGCCCAGTGGCGGACGCCATTTCTTTTTGTTCGGCACAGAGAGATTAAGTGGTTTGCCCAGGATCACTGGGTTGTTCAGCGTTATTGCCGAGACTTGAAACCAGGTCCCCACATTCAATGATGACCGCCCGAGCCCTTAGGCCAACCCTCTCACTACATGAATCACCCAGTCACTGCGCGGGCTAGACCCAAAGGTCCTCGGAGCGCTGAGCCTGAGTACCATATTTAAAATACCTTTCAGGGCAAGGAAAGATTAATTGGTTTGCCCAGGATACTATAGTGCGCAACCGACCCAAGGCGCTTCACATGAGCACCGTATTAACATTACACCCGGCACGGGGAGCTCAGTAGCTTATTACCAATGCTTACCTTAAACATCGCGGTATTGGAGCGCTTTAGATGAGCACCGTATTACATTACACCCGGCACGGGGAGCTCAGTCCCCTATTACCTACTCGAATGTCCCAGATCTTGAGCTCCGTGCTCACCCTCCACATCGAGGTATTGGAGCGCTTTACATACGCACCGCGTGTCCATTACAAAAGGACAAATTAATGCCGACTGAATCACAAAGCCGACAATGCTCCCCGATGTTAGCTTCACAATTAACTCAATTCCAGGGCACTTGGGGCAAATGTCAAGACAGCGGCCTTGTACCGTGGTCGCAGTGCGTCCTCGCGCTGTGGGAGATATGCCGCAACGGAAAGGTGCGTCTATGAAAGAGGCCGAGCCGATAAACTCAAAGGCAACGCAACTGCACTTCTTTCGCTACGTGAACATAAGCAGGCAGCAGTCTGACTCGACCCGTGCCTTTGAAGTGAATTTTTTTTTTTTTTGGGGGAATAATAACCCTGCCGCTTAGACCGCTATGCCATTCTCCTTTCCCCACTGGTAGTGGTTAGGTTGTTTGTGTCCAAGGTGTAGACACACTCACCGTAACACGTGTTTGAAGAGTTTACGCCGGGAAAACAAAAAGGGGGGGGGGGGGCTCAGTACCATAGTACGACAATACCGCCAACTGAGCCCGGACACTAGCGACCGCACCCCCGACACAGTTAATGAGAATGCGCAATTTGGAGCGCTGGACCCGACACAGTTAATGAGAATGCGCAATTTGGAGCAAATTTGGGAAAATTTGTTCTCGAGTTTGCTCCGAGACCGGGGATCGATCCAGGACCTTTAAGGTCTTTAGGCCAACGCTCTTCCTACTGAGCTATTTCTGCCCCATCGACCCGGGCGCAAGCCACCGCACTCCCGGCCCAGTTTAAGAGAAAAGCCCACTTGCATGCGCGGGGCAGGTCGATGCTTACACCCGAAACCTAAAATCGGAAGCCGGTGCATATTTAACTAATGCCTACCCGACCCGAAGTAATTCGTGCCACACCGCGTGAGTTCAACAATTCAAATCTGTTCTTCCCGCCTAAGCTGATGCTCGCAACCCGGTCTCACAGGCCGAACGCGAGTGCTCCGCTAAATAGCCACACTCCCAGACGGTGGGAAAAAACCGCGCGCTCTTTGGGCCCAAAAACCCCACCTCCCCAACAACCCCCATCTTGCTTCCCCTCCGCCCGTGGCGAGCCTCGCCACAGGGCCCCGTCAACCTGGTCATGCCCAGGGACAGGGCCGGGGCGGAGTGGGTGCTGCAAGACTTACCAGCACAAGAAGCGTGGAGGCGACGAGGATCGAGAGCCGTAGGGCCGGAGGCGCACGAGGACGGCGCGGACGACGGACCGATGCGAGGTAAGGAAAAGGCGAGGTGGGCGACAAAAGAGGTCGCCAGTGAGGGTGGGGGAAGGCTAAATAGCCTCCCCCTCACACCTGGGCCCGGAAGTGACGCGCATGCACGTCACTTCCGGCCCTGACACGGAGGGGGGCACCAGTCTGTGTCCCTGCCTCCCCCCCCCCCGAAGGAGGGAGTGGGGAGGGGTGACCGGGGCCCCGGGGCCACTAAGGCGCCGACCGCCGAGTGGCCCCCTGCGGGGGCCGCGGTCAGCGGCAAAAAGCGGCACAGCTTCCACCCACCTCCCTTCTTGACTTCCATGCTGTACCAAGGCTCAGATACCGGGCAGGATTGGAGAGGCACAGCGGGATGGCAACCCTCACACCTTCAGCCCTTGATGAGCTGTTAAGAGATTTTGAAGGTGACCGAGAGGAAGGGGCTGCAGCTGCAGGGGCATCTATTCAGATGCAACCAGCCCTGAATGCTTCATGTTTCTGCAATTTAGAGGGGCCTCACACATTCCCTTTCTGCCCAGGGCCCCAAACATCCTAGAACCGGCCCTGATTACACTGAGGCAGCACGTGGTTCTCTTCACAGAGCTTAATTACTTTCACTAAATTGTAAGCAAACCTCGGTTCTTCAAACATGCAGTCTATAATGTAATAAAATAAAGAAATGGCACAATCGCACCCACACTGATTAACAAAGTATGGAGGACAATTCGTTAAATCATTTCTCTTGGAGTATCTTCTTTAAGTACTGTACATCAGTGTGGCGGATGGCAAAACGAACATTTTAGAAAGAGAGCCCGTCTTCTCGTTGTCTTGTCCAGGAGGGAGCCCTACCCCCACCCTGGAAGGGCCAAGATGATACCTGAATACTGCATGCCCACCCCTGTGCCCACCCTGGTGGATCCTGTTCCCCCCCCAGTGATGGCTCCTGTCCTCCCATGTGGTGGCTCCTGTCCCCCCCCCCCGCCCATCCCTGTCTGTGAAGGCTCCTGTCCCCCTGTGGTGGATCCGGTCTCCGCCCTGGGTGCCTTCTGCCCCAGTCCTGGAATGGCTCCTGCAGCGAGGGTGAAGTTCTTGATGGGCCTCTTCTCAAAAAGGATCAGCTCAAAATTAATATGGAAAGGTGGGCGAGTGAATAAGTGAAGGGATGGGTGGATGGCTGGATGAATTAGTAAAATGGTGAATGGGTGAATTAAAGATTGAATAGATGGAGAATGAGAGAGGATGGATGGATGGATTGATGAGTGAGTGGAAGGATGGTTGAGAGAAAAGGTAAATAGCTGGATGTATGGGTTGAAGGGTAGCTGGATGGGTAAAAGGTGGATGGATGAATGAAAGGATGGATGAGTGAAAGGATGGATGAGTGAAAAGGTGGATGATGAGTGAGTGGATGGATGAGTGAAATGATGGCTGGATTGATGAATTGATAAGTGCAAGGGTGAATGGATGGACGGATGAGTGAAAGGGTGGATGTAAGGATGGATGAGTGAGTGAAAGGGAGGGTAGATGGACAAAAGGATGAATAGATGAGAGAAGGAGTGAAAGGATAGATGGATGAGAGAAAGGATGGATGAGTGATAGGGTCAATGGATGGATTCATGAGTGGATGAGTAGATGGATGGGTGGGTGGATGGATGGAAGGAAGGAAGAAAGGATGGCTAAGTGAAAGGGTCGATGGAGAGAGAAAGGGAGGATGGATGGATGACTGAAAGGGTGGATGGGTGGGTGGAAGGATGAGTGACTGGGTGACTGGATGAGTAAGTGAAAGGATGGCTGGATGGGTAAAAGGCTGGATGGATGAGTGAATGGATGGATGGGTAGAAGAGTGGATGGATGAGTGTACAGATGGATAGGGTGGATGGATGATGGATGGATGAGTGAGTGAAAGGATGGATGGATGGATGAGTGAAATGATAGATGGAAGGATACATGATGGATAGGTTTGCAAATGGTTGAATATGTGGTCTTACTTATATACTATTGCGCGACCTCCTCTGATGTGTCTGTGAAACTTATCTATTGTCCTAAAGATTTGTCCTGAATTTTGACCTCCTGTCCTGAATTTGTGTCCTGAATTTTGACCCTTTGTCCTGAATTTTTACACTCACCGTCCTAAATTTGCACCAATGCCAGTTGGTCACCCTAGTGACCTTGTGCAATAAGCGGTCGGTATGTCTGGGCTCGGGAATGACTAGATAAAATCTCACACCAAAAATAGCTAAGTAAATTCACCACGAGGAGGGGGGGGGGGGAACAATGGTGGCGATGTGAAACTCTTGTTTGTTTTGGTAGAGGGCAAAGGGCAATGTCTCCTCTCTGAAAACGAAGGACGTGCACAACCAGAAAAGACACACGGCTGGCCAAAGTAAAAAAAGTGCAAGTATTTTTCAGACGGTCCGCTGATGAAAACAGCTCTTTGTAAATATGTGTACCCCTGAGAGTAACCCAGGGAGAGTTTCAGTGGGAAAATGCTGCACGCACTACTGGCACTGCCGGGCCCGGCCGGGTACTCGGAAGCAGCGCTGTAGATATCCTGCTGAATGGTTGTGTTGCTCACAGATTGCTTCGTGGCTTGATATTACCCCCTGCTCAGTATTACTTGGGGCTCAACAGCGTGACACTACAATTCAAGTATCCTAGTATCGCCATTGGCACCTCTCAGTCCCCCCCTCCAACAAAATACATGACACAATAATAACACACACGCAGACTGTTTGATTGGGTACAAAATGTTGCAGGTTTATTACATACACCGTTATGTAATAGGTGGGTTATCTTACGGGCGATCCAAGGGCAGGCAACCAACTGGGCCGCCTGCCCAACCTGATGAGCCGGGCAGCAGTGGGGCGAACGCCGCCTTTGCTGCCGTCCAAGTGATTCTCTTCCAGGATCACGTGACCGTTGGTAACTTCTACTCACGCCCCTTCCCGGGGCGGAGCGTAGCATAGCAAACCCCCGGTTGTTCAGGTCCACAACCGCCCGAAGGACTAGCGGGGCGCCGACATGGCTTCCGGGACCCTCCCATGAGTCTCCTCGGATGGCTCTGGCACCCCCTATGGTGCCGCGCAGAGGTACCCTT
Organism: Triturus cristatus; assembly: GCF_964204655.1. Lineage (NCBI taxonomy): Eukaryota > Metazoa > Chordata > Amphibia > Caudata > Salamandridae > Triturus > Triturus cristatus. The sequence continues at coordinate 447,703,928 of NC_140584.1, forward strand.
GGTACCGGCCTGCTTCCAGATCGCCCTGTAACTCCGCCTGCAACGAAAAAAGGAAATATTACAATATTCTCACCCCCACCTGCCATCACCACGCCGGGTAAGCGGTAGGGAGGGATGCGGCGTGCGAGACGACAAGAGGTTGCCGTCATGGTGGGGGAGGGCTATATAGACTCCCCCCATGCCCAGAGAAGCCCAGGAAGTGACACCCATTGCGCCACTTCCGGGCAGGAAAGAGGAAGGGGACATCGGCCAGAGTCCCTGCCCCCCAGGAGGGGGAGGCGGGGAGGGGTGACCGGTGCCCAGGTGACACTAGGGTGCCCATTGCTCTAGTGGCCCCCTGCGGGGGCCGCGGTCAGCGGCAAAGCTCAAGGTAGTGCAGCCCAGCTCGGTCCTCCTTAGTACTGCGGTGTAAGAGTCTGCGCTGCAGAGCTCACAATGGCAGTGCCGGATAGGATGCAATGCTGGGCGGTGCAGACACTATGGGTAGGAACACCACAACCCCTACAAACTACAAAGCAAAAACCAAGAGGCCTGGAACCCCATTCCTGGGCCCGATGCCTGGTCAAGGGCCACGAGCCAACAGAGCCCCGCCCGAGTAAAATCTGTGTTCTCCCCGCCTGCAGATGCAGGTGCGTGGGTGGGAGAAGAAAAGCTGCACAGGTTGTGGCCTCCCCCATTGCTCCTTTTGAAATTAGATGACAGAGTAGAGCGCCCCATAATGCCAGGCATGCAAGGGTTATATTTGTGCTTCTTGATGATGCCCCAAGGAGGGGCAGATACCAGTGCTTTAAATGGGAAAAAATAAGTGCAGGCACTCATTAAATTGAGCTAGGGGCGTGGCTAGTGGGCGGGGTTAGAGGCGGAGTTAGACACGTTACATAAACACTTCTGTTGAGTATTCATGTTGTCCTTGCATTGTCCTGGATAGTGGTCTCAAACTTTCCATATGTGCAGATTAACAACTAAAACCCTGAATGAGCCAAGCCATCAACAGCACTTAAGCACTTTCAGGCAAATAATCAAAGTGCTCTATTACGAGAGAGACTCTGGCACTTACACCGGTTGCGCAACAGAACAAAACATGTGAGAAATGTATCAATCAAACAAAATGTGTAACTCGTTATACAAAATGATGGTGAAACAACAAATGTTCATGTTTTCTTGTTTTGTAATATTTGCAGCTTCTTAGTATCATAATATTTCTAATGTTCCTACTTGGTTGCATTTGGGGCAATCCTTATATATTCAAGGGTGCACACACACAAACAAGCATTCCACACATTTCTTTTCAAATAGCTACTGATTCTGTTCCTCTCAAACACACTCTTTTTTCACAAGAACAATCAATCAATCAATCAAGAAATTTATAGCGCGCGCTACTCACCCGTGAGGGTCTCAAGGCACTGGGTGGAGGAGGGGGCGGTGCTGCTACTGCTCGAACAGCCAGGTCTTGAGGTGTCTCCTGAAGGTGATGTGGTCCTGGGTCAGACGTAGGTGGGCGGGGAGGGAGTTCCATGTCTTAGCGGCCAGGTAGGAGAACGATCTTCCTCCGGTGGTGGTTCTGCGGATCCGTGGGATGGGGGCGAGGGCGAGGGTGGCGGAGCGGAGTTGGCAGGATGGAGTGTAGAACGTGAGGCGTCTTTTAAGGTATTCGGGTTCGGCGTTGTGGAGTGCTTTGTGTGCGTGGGTGAGGAGCCTGAACGTGATTCTTTTGTTGACAAGGAGCCAGTGCAGGTCTCTCAGGTGGGCGGTTATGTGGCTGTGTCGGGGGATGTCCAGGATGAGGCGTGCGGATGCGTTCTGAAGTTTTGCTGTGGTTCATGCGTATAGGGCGTTTCCATAGGCCAACAGGCTGGTGACGAGGGCCTGGGTGATCGTCCCTCTCGTTTCGGTGGGGATCCACCTTAAGATCTTTCGAAGCATGCGCAGGGTGTTGAAGCATGCGGACCAGATGGCGTTGACTTGTTTGGACATGGTGAGCGAGGAGTCCAAGATGAATCCTAGGTTGCGTGCGTGGTCCGTGGGTGTCGGTGGGGAGCCCAGCCTGGTGAGCCACCAGGAGTCGTTCCAGGCAGATTGTGATGTTCCCAGGATGAGGACCTCCGTTTTGTCTGAGTTTAGCTTTAGGCGGCTGTATTTCATCCATTCCATGACGTCTCGAGATCCCTCCCGCACTCACCTCTCTCCCGTTTGTAGCTAATTTTGTCATACTCTCGTTACCCCAATTGTATCCTATCACTCTCTCTCATCACTTTTTCTATTTCTAATTGGCCCTCTCTGCGCCTCCCTATTTCCATAACCGTCTGGATGTCTTCCAGATCTCGGTCTGCGCTTACCCCTTCTGCCTCTCTACCTTTTCCTACTTTAAACTCTCTGCCCCTTCCCCCTCACTCTTCACCTTCACTCACCCCCATTTCCCCTCCGCTGCCCTCGGCAGGAGGCCCCAAGTCTGGAGAGCTTGCACTAGCAGGCAGTGAGCACGGCAGGGTCTCGAATATGTACAGAGTCCTGCAGGGTAGAGGTCAGGGAAAGAACAATACTGGCCTCCAATGGGAAGGTCCAGGAAGGCTGCTTAAGCCATCTTTACCACCATATCCCCGCCCATCATGGACTCAATGTCCCAGCGGGCGGAGTGGAGTCAGACTCCAGTGGAAGGCCAAGGGGTGAAAATGGCCCCATATGCCTGCATTTCTCCACAGACCCAGAATCGATGCCTGGCAGCTGATGAGGACAAGGGGAGCCTCCATCTGGGTATGAAGGGAGCAGAGGCCCTCTTGCCCCTGCAGCAGGCCTCCAATAGGCCGTTCAGGCCCCATCGGGCTGCTTGCCACAGCCGAGTAATACATACAGCAATGTCCAACATGCTGCCAAACAAACAGCACGCAGCTGGCCCTCGGGTACCAGTCCAGTGCCCACCTTATTAATGCAACCCTGAGTACCGGTACTCTCCTGAACAGTGGAGAAGTGCCGGTACTCGGCTCGGTAAATTTAAGAAGTGCCGTTACTCAGTACCAGCCCATTTAAAGCACTGGCATGTACACTATCAACATACTTTTTAAGTGTTATTGGGTGGAAGGGGCTGTATCAGGCACAGCAGCCCCTCTCGAAATGTTTACAAAGTAGCCAATGTTTCTGGGGGCGTTGAATTAATGACACTCTTCCTACTCTCCGTAGGTGTGTTTATGCTTTTAAAGCATTCCATAAGTTGGAGCCTTTGCTCATTAGCTGGAGTGTAGTGTAGCGACTTCTATGCAGAGCACAAGTCCTAAAAAATACAGAAGTGGGGGGACTGAACAAGTCAGGCAGTATGCAAGTGACATGACGCGTGCGATCAAAGCACATGACCTGTGACATTCCAAGTGGCATCACAGGAAGTGACCTCACTGGAAATGATGCTCTGATATGTGTACGTTATAACATATGCCAACTGCAAATGCAATAAAATATATATATATTTTTTTTAAAGTTGTCTCCTGCAAAGCATATCATGTAACATGCAGATCACAGATTTTTTATTTTATGTAGATAGGTAAGTGGATTACTGCTATGAACACAGAGATCCTTTTGTTACTTGCAGTTAATAAATACTAATCCTTCTAGTAGACCAAAGTGAGCTATGAAGTGTATCGGACTCCTACACCTTGTAAACCTGACTATCTCATGTAACACATCTTGTACATTAATTTACACACTTACATGATTTATTTTGAATGGATAATGTGTATGTTATGAATGTGTATGTTATGAAAAATGCTCTAACACTCTGCATTGGCATGAGTAGCACTATAAAAAATAAAAATGTGGCATTTAAATTCTTATTTGTGTAAATACTGAGATAGACTTACCCATCTGACATTCTTACAGTGCATGCACTTATATAGAACAAAGTAAAAAGCATGCATCTCTTACCTGTGAAGAGATAACAAGCTGTGTGCTTTTGTTTTCTCCCCAGTGTATTTGCATTTGTGAGGTTCCAGGAGGCCTCCTCTCCCACACTGGATCAAAAGGAGGCCTGATGGCCCGTTAACTTCTGTCTTTATTGTTGCCTAGCTGGAGGTGGGAAAAAAGGTCCCCTCCCTGCATGGACGTTGCTGCTGGGAATCGAAAGCAGACAATGTGCAGGAGCTGATTAACGTATCTGGTGTTTCAAAATTACACTGGGACAAGTTCAACATATTTCTATGGGGCCCAACTTCTTAGCAGGGGGGATTGCGTCCTCCCTGTGAAAAGAGTGGGTGGACACCGTGTACCCCGACTCGTTCCCTGCTTCTGTGGGGGAAAGATGGTATAAAGGTGTCACCAACGTATAGCATAATGGGATTAGGCCTTGGAATGCTCGGCTTTGCTAGAGTCAAGTGCTGCATTGGAGTATCTGGTTTCCAGTAAGGAGACAAATGCGATTCTACTACCTGCGCAGAAGTCGTGATGAGCTAAATATCCTATGGGATTTACAGTGCCACATACATCTTGTTTGACCCCCAACCCTTAACTTTTTTCCCTGCATGAATCTGCACAAAACCTGCCATTCGCATGACTGACCCAGATTCGTTCGGGTGTGCTCATTTAACAGTAACAATATATAAACAAGCCAAAAAGCATACTTTCAATGGAAAATGTGGCAGGAGCAGTACAATAGTAATTGGCGCGACTCTATAATATACGTACATATTTGAAGACATCACAAAAGTTCCAACTTCTAAAACTAGCATTGCTCAGTAGCTGGAATGTGCAAATCCAATGGTATAAAAATCATTTAAGCAATTACATCTGACTAAATTCTGTTTTTTTATATGGCAATTGCAAATGTGCAGACTTAAAATTCTTTTTAATCAAGTCTAAAACATCCCTGGCCTCTTTCAAAAAATAAAATTGCACATGATTAGGCCTTGGAATGCTCGGCTTTGCTAGAGTCAAGTGCTGCATTGGAGTATCTGGTTTCCAGTAAGGAGACAAATGCGATTCTACTACCTGCGCAGAAGTCGTGATGAGCTAAATATCCTATGGGATTTACAGTGCCACATACATCTTGTTTGACCCCCAACCCTTAACTTTTTTCCCTGCATGAATCTGCACAAAATCTGCCATTCGCATGACTGACCCAGATTCGTTCGGGTGTGCTCATTTAACAGTAACAATATATAAACAAGCCAAAAAGCATACTTTCAATGGAAAATGTGGCAGGAGCAGTACAATAGTAATTGGCGCGACTCTATAATATACGTACATATTTGAAGACATCACAAAAGTTCCAACTTCTAAAACTAGCATTGCTCAGTAGCTGGAATGTGCAAATCCAATGCTATAATAATCATTTAAGCAATTACATCTGACTAAATTCTGTTTTTTTATATGGCAATTGCAAATGTGCAGACTTAAAATTCTTTTTAATCAAGTCTAAAACATCCCTGGCCTCTTTCCAAAAATAAAATTGCACATGATTTCATTAAAAAGAATATTGCTGTGGTACAGTCTTTCTTTGTGTTTGAAAAGCTTTATTAAATAAATTGTTAATACAAAACGATATCAGCAGAAAACAGAAGATATAATCAAAAATACGAGAACGTTTACCAGGCTAATATCATATAGAGAAGGATAAAAGCATTTTGTAAAATTTTATATGAGAGGGGTAAAAGCGAAAGAAGGGAGGGGAGGCAGATACAGGAATAAGGGGGGGGAGGATGGGAAAAATTAACACTGCAATATAAAAGTGCAAAACATGGCATACAAATAAATGCTGCAGATAAAGCAATACATAATGTTCAGTATAAAAGGAAAATTATAGAAACATTAAAAAAAAAAACCCTGTAAAAGGAAAATAGAAGAAGAGAGGTAATATCCTTCAAGGAGGTTTAAAATTTTCAGAGTTGAAGTAAGAGGTAACCAGAAGAGATCCCTATTACGAATTGGATTGCAGGAGGAGGCAAAGGCAACATCAAGTCTGTGAAAATGACATAGAGTGTTCCACCAACATCGTATGGAGACATTTGTAAGAGATTTCCAGTTCGAGGAGATGAGTTGAAATGCAAGAGCAAGCATGAGGTCAAAGAGACCATGAGAGTGTAAAGGAAGGTCCAAGGAGTCAGAAAGGCTGCCGAGAAAAAGAAGAGGTATAGAATAAGGAACTGAGAGTGTAAATATAAGAGAAATATACAGCCAAATATTTTCCCAGAATTGAGAAACTATAGGACATAGAAAAAAGAGATGAAGAAAATCAGCATTAGAAGAACCACATGTCCAAAAATTAGAATCAGGAGAAGCAGAGAAATGTGCCAGAGAAAGCGGAGAAAGATAAAGTCTGTGATACAGATAGAATAAAGATTGAGTAAAAGAAGCAGACCGAGAGACTTTCAAAGATCTGGACCAAAGTTTGGCCCATAGAGCAACAGACCAGACATATCCCAAATCCGCTTTCCAAGAGAGTGCTAATTGAGATTTAACACGATCTGGATTAGGAGATGAAAAGAATTTATAAATGAGAGAGGCTTTAGGAAGGGTAAAAAGGATTTTGAGAAGAGGATTTTGGGAAACAGAAGAAGACGAGGAAGGGAGAGAATAAAAAAGGTCAAGAATAACTGCCATAAGAGTAACACATTTCTGCCAAAAGGATTGAGGGCAATGAAAGGTGACATTCCATAAAAGAGCTGGTTAACCCATATGATACCTTTTAATCTCCAATTGTTCCAAAAGATGGGCCTATTGTTTAGAAGAATAAGCGAGTAATACCAGATAGGGGTATTCAAAAAAGACTCATGGGTAATAGAGGTAGGGTTGACCAGGGGTTTTAAAAGAGAAGTGGTATATTTAAATAAGGGAAATGAAGTATAAATTGTAAATTGTAAATTGATACTTGTATAGCGCACTACTCACCCGCAAGGGTCTCAAGGCGCTTGTACGAATACCGCTGTGGAACCCATCCTGGCTTTCCCTGTGAGGCGTCCACTCCTGGGCACCCCCAAGGTGGAGGCCAGGCATCCTTAGCGTTGTGGGGGCCGTTGTGGAGATTAAGCAAGCTATTGCCCAGAGTTGCAGAGTGGGACTCCATGATTGGAATGGCACCGAGGCGAGAATTATCAGGTCCGTGGAATTTTTGAGCCCAAGACCCGCCGAGGCGGGGAATTGAACCCTGGTCCCGGGCTAGACCTCTGCATCAGGGTCTTCCGCTCTAATCATTGAGCCACACTTCTCTCAGTATGAGGAGCTTTGGCAGAGAAGCGTATAATTTTACTGAAGGAGAAAGGTAACAGCAGTGTTTGTTCAATGAGAAGCCAAAGAGGAGTGAAAGGAGAAGAATCTGATGTGAGCCATCTTGAAGCCTGACGTAAAGAAAAGGATTTATGGTAGGGACGAAAGTCTGGGAAATTGACTCCACCATTAGATTTGGGTTTTCGAAGAAGTGCTAAAGAAATTCTAGACTTCTTGTTATTCCAAAGAAATGTTGACAGACATGAATCAATAAATTTAAAGTTATGTTATGTTATGTTAATTCGGATCTTTTATAGCGCACGGCTACTCCGAAGAGTGTCCCGGCGCTTTGACAAAAACCCGAGAGGTGAGACCAGGGCAGATGAGAGCAGACAGAAGGGTTACTGAGAAAAAAGCCATGTCTTCAGCTCCTTCCTGAAAGTCAGTAAGTTATTGACTTACGGGCAAAGAATTCCAACATTGAGGTGCCAGATGACGGAAGGAGTGACCTCCAATTCTAGCCCGTCTAATGGAAGGGACAGAGGCCATGGACATAGATGTAGATCTCAAAGTTCTGCTAGGAACATAGAAGGCCAAGCGCTTTCTGATGTATTTGGGCCCTACCAGATGGAGTGCCTTAAAGGCAAGCGTTAATGCCTTAAAGGTGATCCTTTTAGACATCGGGAGCCAATGCAGGCTTTTTAGTAGCTCAGATGCCCTCGTTCTCCGCTGAAGACCATAAATGGCTCTTGCGGCGGAATTCTGCACAATCTGCAGACGCGAAAGAAGAAATTTAGGCAGCCCCAGGTAGAGCACATTTGCATAGTCGAGGCGAGAGCCTATCAGGGCCTGCACAGTGATCTTTCTATGGTGCAGAGACAACAGCGGAAGAAACTTGCGCAACATCTTCAGGATGCCAAAACATTTACCCGCAAGCCCAAGGATCTGAGGTCTGAAGGAGAGACCATCGTCGATCTGAAAACCAAGATTTTTAGCCTTAGACAAAGCATCTGCCGGTGGAAACATATCGGAAGGCCACCAAGACTTCCATCTGGGGTCAGGGGAACACCCAAAGAAAAGCAATTCCGATTTATCGGAATTACATTTCAGACTTTGCTGTTGAAACCAGTCAAAAACAGCCCCCAGACAGTCTCTGATCCGCAGGCCGTCAAAGTCCGAACCCTTAGCACAGGTAAAGAGGAGCTGGGTGTCGTCAGCGTAGGATATGATCTGGGCACCAAACGATTCCGCCACTGCCGCCAGAGGAGCCATATAGATATTAAAAAGGGTGGGGCTTAAGATGGAACCCTGAGGCACCCCAACCTCCAAAGGCGGCATCTCGGCGGAAAAAGGAGGAGCCCAGACCGTTTGACGTCGGCCGGTCAGAAATGACTTAAACCAATTCAACACCGTTCCCCGGAGTCCGATCTCCCAGAGTCTTGAAAGGAGACCATCATGGGGAACGGTGTCAAAGGCCGCCGACAAATCCAGCATTACCAAGATGGCCTTTCCTCCAGTGTCTAATACCTCCCTGATGGCATCGGTGATTTCAAGAAGAGCGGTCTCCGTGCTCATATTCGCACGAAAACCCGATTGAGTGTCATGCAAGATATTGTTACTCTCAATAAAGGTAGAAAGGGAGGCATGCACATGCTTCTCAACCACTTTTGCCAGAGCAGGGAGAAGGGAGATAGGCCTGTAATTGGAGTGGATTAGTGGGTCCAGATTGGGCTTCTTGACCAGCGGCGTGCTTCCAGGCTTGGGGGATAGCTCCAGTGCTCAGGGATATATTGAGCACCGGGTTAAGCAAGGGGTTCAAGGCAGGCGCTACTCGCCCAAGACATTTTGCAGGGCAGGGATCCTGCGGGGAGCCAGATTTCAGCTGGGTGAGGAGATCGAGTGAGGCTGAGGAAGATAGAGGGGGAAATTCAGATAAAGAAGGACCTTCCACCACCCCAGATGGAAACAGGGCCGGCCTGGTCTCAGGTGCAGATGCAAGACTCATAGGGGGAAAAGTAGCTTGAATAGATTTGATTTTAGTGGTAAAAAAGATTGCGAGCTGGCCAACCCATGATTCGGTATGGGAGTGTGAGGGCAAGATCGAGGTAGGGGAGACAAACTCCTTTACAATGCGAAAGACTTCTTTACTTGTATTCTCAGCATCGTCAATCCTTCTTTCAAAATAGGCTTTTTTCCCAGCCATAATATGGCTGTGATAAAGCCCAATAGCTTCCCTATATTTAGTTTTATCCCTGGGATCATAAAGGCGACGCCATGCCCTTTCGGCTTTCTTACACTCACGTCGCATCTCACCAAGAGAGGGAGTAAACCATGGGGCAGAAGCGCGCCAACAGAATTTGCTGGACCTTTTCCCGGGAGCTAGCTCCTCAAATCTATCTACAAGCCACCTCTGTAGCAAATCCAGATCCTCCTCTAAAACGCCGGATAGCTGACAGGGGTGGAGAGAGAGAGAGCGTGTGTCAGCATTTCAGAGGACACCCGATGGAAAGCCCGTGCCATCCCTCTAGAGCATTCCAACGGTCTTGTGGAAGTCACGTTGGTAGAGGGGATATGAAAATGTATTAGATAGTGGTCAGACCACAGTACCGGGGCCGGGGGAAGCATATTAATCAACGTGGTAGAGAAAACTTGGTCGAGAATATGACCTTTGTTGTGTGTGGGGGCAGAAATGTACAGAGACAAACCCAAAGGAGCTGTGATATCCCACAATTTAACAACATCTGTGTTGCTGCCCATATCCATGTGGAGATTAAAATCTCCCAACAATATGCAGTGCTCAGATTTTAAGCAGAGTACGGAAAGCGCAGCCTGCAATTCCTCAAACAAAAGACCTAACGGTCCCGGTGCTCTATATATTAAGAGCCCGACACAGGCTTGGTGAGGGGACAGGGAAAGGGTGAAACCGAGGGATTCACATCCCACGATATTATCAGTCAGAAAAGTCGAACAGGAGAAGCGCTTGTCAACCACCATAGCCACCCCGCCACCTCTACACCTCTACCTGCGGCCCTGTCTATCCTGATGATGATATATTCCGCGGGAATAGCATTCGCTAGATCAGGGCCAGAGCTCTCTCCCAGCCAGGTCTCTGTTAGAAAAAGGCAGAGCGGCTTAGACTCCGACAACAGGTGATAAATATCCAAAGAATGCCTGCTAAGAGATCTGGTATTAAGGAGAAAGCAAGAGTGGTGAGTGGGCAGAATCGTGGGAGATTCTGCATTGGGTCCGGTCAAACGCCAGCCACAGCCGGGACAGCTCTTCTTCAGTGCCCGCCTAGCAGGAAAGACGCAGCGGCAGTTAGCCGCCTTACCTCGTAAAGAGAAAAGTTCAGCAGAGGAGTAGAGGTGCATAGTGACCGAAAAACAGAGAGCACCCAAGGAGAAAAGGCCTACGTCCGTGCCGGCCGCAGTCGGGGACGCTGACGGACGCAGACGGGCTTTCCTTAGGCGCTCCTTCAGCGCGGAATAGGCGCTCCCACCACGCGCGTCCGCTGCGCGGTGAAAAAGCGCCTCTAAACTTATAGTCGTGCAGGGGGGGTGGAAGGAGAGCCGCACTGCTGGTCCGCCGACCGGTGTGCTGAAACTCCTCCCAAGATGGCCACTATTTCTATCCCCAAGTACCCAGAGACGCCTCGTATGCCGGACTAGAAAGGGAAAGGGAGAGAAAGGCAAGTCCCGCCAGCGCACACGGAGAAGACCATAAGAAAAAGAGCCAAGATAGCGTGGAGAATGCACCCGGCTTTCCGCCTCAAGTGCAGAAACAGAAGAGAGGTCAGTCGGAAAATAACAGAGTAAGGTGAGCAAGGAACACAGCCAATCTCAGTTGAAAATACACACACAATGAGCGGTGTAAGCGCTAGCAATCAGCGCGATGGTTCAGAGAGCAGCACCAGGTAAAAGTGGTGACGCGCGCTGGCAGTCAGCGCAAGGAAACAAAGTTAAAAAATAACACAACACGCTAGCACACAGCGTGTTATGCAAGTGATTAAAAATGCTCTAAATAATTATTAAAAGTGCCACAGCACAGCACATCAGACCCCGAAAGCACCGCCTCAGGTTTCAGCACGAGGATGCAAACAAACTGAGCCAGCGCGAACTACAGCTCAAACTTATAGTCGTGCGGGGGGGTGGAAGGAGAGCCGCACTGCTGGTCCGCCGACCGGTGTGCTGAAACTCCTCCCAAGATGGCCACTAGACTGCGGGGACATGAACGGGTAACATGAAGAAGATATATATCAGGATAGGGGCTATCATCATCTTGATCGAGTCCAACTGCCCCCACCAAGAGAGAAAAAGAGGGTTCCAAGTGGAGAATGATTTTTCAATTGGAGACAAGACTGCGGACATATTCAGTTTGATTGAAGAGGCAATAGAATTAGAGAACCAAATACCTACATATTTAATCTTCGAACTGTTCCACGCAAACCCAGTAGAAGAGAAGAAATGGGGGAGGCAAAATTTAGTAAGAGGAAGAACTTCAGTCTTATCTGAATTAATTTTGTATCCTGAGACCTGTGAAAATGAGTCGAATTCAGATAATAAAGGGGGAACAGATGTTTCTGGAGCGGAAAAGAATACAAGAATGTCATCTGCATACGCAGAGAGTTTCAATTGATTATTACCATAAGGAAAACTTGAAATGGAGTCGTTGTTACGGATAGAGGACAAAAAGGGTTCAAGGGCTCGAACAAAAAGAAGTGGAGATAAAGGACAACCTTGACGAACGCCTCGTTGGAGAGGAAAATATGAGGAAACCTGGCCATTCACTAGAACCGAAGCTTTAGGAGCAGAGTATAACAGAGAAATAAGAGAGATGAAATGAGAACCAAAACCATGCCAACGTAGTAAAGCAAACAAGAATGACCAATCGACTATGTCAAAGGCTTTCTCTGCATCAACAGAGATAGCAGCTAAAGGAATAGAAAGGAATGAAACCTTATTTAAAACATTGAGGAAAAGACAAGAGTTATCAGAGGTAAGTCGGCCTTTAACAAATCCACATTGCTCTTTACCAATGAGATGGGGCATAAAGGGATCTAAGCGTAAAGCAAGCACTTTAGCAAATAATTTATAGTCCACATAAACCAAAGAAATCGGGTGATAATTCTTACAAAATTGGGGATCACAGCCATCTATAGGGATGAGGCAAATGGTAGCTTCTTGAAAAGTACCCTCCGCTTTACCAGACACGTGGAACAAAAGGAAAAGAGTTAAGAGTTTGGGGAGTAAAAGATCAGGAAAATGCAAATAACATTTAACTGAAAAACCATCTGGACCGGGTGATTTACCTTTAGTGAGGGTATTCAAAGCCGTGTAGAGTTCAGGTAATGAAAGGTCAATTTCAAGATCTGGAAAGTTAAGATGAGAAGTAGAGGGGTTAGGGAGATTCTCAAAATAGGCTTGAATAAGAGAAGAAGTGGGAGGAGATTCTGGCGTATAAAGAGTATGATAAAATAGCTGAAATTGGTCAAGTATTTCCTGATCTTTGTGTAGTAGAGTGTTATAATGAATAATATATAGAGTCTATAAAGGAACGTTCTTTGCGTGATTTGAGGTAGTTAGCTAAAAGCTTCCCTGCTTTATTGCGACCGCCATAATAACGAGCACTACTACGAAGAAGTATCGATGAAGCATTATCAGTAGTAGATTTATTGAATTCCAATTTAGTGCGTATGAGGTCCAGTAAGATGGAGTTAGTCGAGGAAGTATAGAATTTGTGTTCCAGAGATTTAATGCGAGCCAATATAGTTTTCCGTTTCTGGAGAAAAAGTTTCTTCTTCTTAGAAACAAAATCAATAACGAACCCCCGTGCTGTAGCTTGAAAGGAATCCCAGAGAAGATGGGGTGGAGTACTGGGGTCACTATTGAACAAAAAGAAATCGTTAACAAAAGAACGAAAAGAATAGGAGAAATGAGGATCAGTAAGAAGAGAAATATTAAAAGCGCCAGCGGGAAGACTTGGGATGCGGGGGGAGTAAATCAAGGTCCATTACAATAGGGGCTTGGTCCGAGATGACTATGGGTTCGATAGAAGAAGATAGTACATTTTGAGATAAAGATTGAGAGAGAAAAATGTAATCAAGATGAGAGAAAGATGCATGAGGAGGAGAGAAAAAGGAGTAGTCTAGGGTGTCAGGGTGAGAAAGTCTCCAAGACTCGATGAGATGCGATTGAGAGATAGTGTCCAGAAATTGTTTGTGAGGTATAAAACGAACAGTTGACTTGCGATCAAGAAAGGGGTCTACAATCTGGTTGCAATCTAAGCCTGGGCGTTGAACTACGCTCCGTTCGCGGAGCTTGCGAAGTTTAGGTAACTTCGCGTAGAGCGCGAAGTTGCAGATTGCTACGCAATCTAGCGCGTAGCGTAGTAGTTTTGTTTCCTCGCGCGCTCAATATTCATTCTCGCGCGCGCGGTAATGTCTTACCTTTATTCTGCGATCGCCAACTTGCTTTTCTGTCCGTTCGCGAGCGCCACGAGATTTGTACTATGGCTGCCCAAGCCCGCGAGAGTGTGCGAACCCGAACACGTCATTGGTGCGCGCGAGCTGACTTCCGGCGGCTGTTTTGGTAAGATCGCAATCCCGAACATGGAAAAACTGCAATCTGGCAAAGAATATCTCGCGAGCTTCATAAAACCTTCTCTAAAATGATCATTTTGCTCAGAAAACTCCTCAGATTGTGATCTTGCTGTAGTCTTTTGTGTAAGAAAGAGTCCTTTAATTTTTTTAACTCTTTTTTTTCAAGAGGAAGGAAGTGCCCCTGAGTCTACAACTTCCTGTTCCTGTCCAGCAGGCTCCTCCCACGTGCTTTGTGCATGTGTTGTTCACTTTCATTTGGATTTGGAGCTGGAAGGATCACTTTTTGTGTCTGTCTGCTGCATCATACCATTGGATTGGATTTATTTGAGGAATTTTTGATTTGAGATTTAATTTACTACAAGTAAGTTGGAGAATTGGTGTGTTTGTTTCATTGGGGCTTGTTTGTACCTACATTTTTCTGGGATTTTTATTGTTTTTAAAAATTATTGTTGTGGTGGGTGGCCTGTACTACTTTCAATAGGGGCCTAGTTGTTTTTCTCTGCAATTTCTGCCAGTAGGGTACCCATGGGTCCATGTTTTGTGGTGTCTGTAGAATTTCTACATCATGTAGGGCATGGATGGCATAGGATTGGAATGCTAAACGTGGCTGTGGTGTATTTCACTGTTGGTGTGTGTGTGTGATTTACCTTTGTTGGATGTGTGTGCTTGATGTCATTGAGCTGTAGGTTTGGAGCAGGGAGAAGCTTTTATTTGTCTGGAAAACATTTTTATGAGAGGGAGTAAGTTCCACAGACACTACAACTTCCTGTTCCTGTCCTTAGCAATCACTTTTTGGTTATTATTGTGGTGGGTGGCCTGAGCATGTGTGTGGCGGCCATTTTAGGAAGGCATGCATTGTGCGTTTGCCATAGGCGTACATTGACTGTCTCCCATTTCTTGTGGTTGTGGGTGTGTGGCGGCCATTTTGTGGACCCATCCAAGCAGTGTGCTTGCTTTTGCCATCCGGTTCCAAGCTTGTGGCTTAGTAGTCTTCCAGTAGGCCCAGAGGTAGTCAGCCTCCAATCTGTGGTGCGTGATTTAAATGTACAGTTGGTGTTGTCTGCCGATTTTCCTTTACTCCATGGATGGCTTTGGATTTTATTGCAAACGGTGTGTTTGGGGTGGAATAGCATTTTTTGGGTGTGTGCTAAATAAATTGGGCTTTTTTAGCCAGTATGTAAGGCAAGGGATTCAGCTCGCGAACTTTCGGTAACTCTGCACAGCGCGACAACGTGGACTTACAGTTTGTGTCATTTTTGCGCTCGCAATATGCGTGTTCGCGCATGTGAGAAAGCCTTTTTGTACAGTTCGCGATCCCGAACACGCAGCTTTTGCAATCTGGCAAACAATATCTCACGAGCAACATAGACCCTTCTCGAAAACACTTTTTTGTGCATTTCTGCACAAAAAGCTCCTCAGGCTGTCATTGAGCTGTAGGTTTGGAGCAGGGAGAAGCTTTTATTTGTCTGGAAAACATTTTTATGAGAGGGAGTAAGTTCCACAGACACTACAACTTCCTGTTCCTGTCCTTTGCAATCACTTTTTGGTTATTATTGTGGTGGGTGGCCTGAGCATGTGTGTGGCGGCCATTTTGTGAAGCCATGCATTGTGCCTTTGCCATAGGCGTCCAAACTTGTGGCCTAGTCGTACAGTAGGCCCAGGGGTACAACTCAGCAATCATAACGGCGGGTGCATGGAATGTAAACAACTGTTTTTGTGTTGTGCATTGAATTTCAACATGATGTATGGCTTTGGATTGAATTGTAAAATGTGGCCTATACTTTTTTACGGGGTTAGATTTCACTTTTTGGGTGTTGTAAATAAATGCCTTTAGTTTTTATGTGTATATGTTCGTTGTGTTGTTGCTCCCTGATGCTGCATCCATCCCATAAGATTCACACATTTTTATTTAGGTCAAACAGGCTAGACTACATTTATGTTTTTGTTCCTTGCTATTCTTCTTCCTCAGTGTACACAGTACAAATACAACAGGATCCCTGGCCTTGTCAGTCTCTTAAGAGTCTTAATGGCTGGCTATACTGGTGATGTTGTTCACTGACTTCATAAAATTTAATAATTGTGATGACCACCCACCAGACACTAATAAGTTATATATTAAATTATGGATCTTTTGACTGATGTTCTTCTGGCTTTTTTGCTTTTAGGTGCACAAAAGACAGAGGAGGTGTGTCATCACCATCCACTGTTGTGGTGCCAGACCGACGTCCTGCTGCTGTACACAACGTGACGTGTCAGTGACCTGACCAGGCATCTCTGCAACTTGTGCAACTGAGTGCTGTTTTGACATCTGTTGAAGATGCCCCCAAAGAAAGCAGGTAGCAGGTCCTCCGGTACCAAGAAAGTTGCCATGGAGAAGAAGGAACAGAAGAAGAAGGAAGTGTCACTTAAGTCTGGTGTGCCTCCCAAAACCTTTTTTGGTACACCAAAAATGACGCCTGCAGCAGCGGTGTCGGGGGGCCAAGCTGGGGGCAGCACCTCCACATCAGTGGGCCCAACCCGCCAACCCATGCCCAAGCAGATGAGTGTGGAAGAGGTAGCCAGCCTTATGGTGGAAAGCAGTGATGCTGAGCCTGAACTAAACTTATCCCTATCTCAAAGTAGTACACAATCAACGCAGGAGGGAACATCATCAACACAGCAGATAAGTGGTCAACAGCCGCAGCCACCGCCCGCAATAGTAGCTGTTGTTCCTCCCGAAGTAGGGGCAGTTCAGGAAATTGAGCCTCATGCAGAGGAAGAAGAGGAAGCCACTCCTTTAGAAGTTGCATTGCCTTTTACATCCCCAGCAAGGAAAAGGAGGGTTAGTACATCAAGTTCTTCACCAAGCCCCCCTTCTGATGATCTAGATGTCACTTGGAAGCCACAAACTGAGTCTGAGAGGGAAACACATCACAAGAGCAGGCATGGGAAAAGGAAGGTTCCAGAAAGCCTTACACTTATGGATGTTGATGTAGAAGAGCAGGATGATGATGATGATGATGAGCCAGTCATCACAAACATCACTCCCGGGCCTGAGGAGATGCAGACCAACTTTTTTACACTATCCAAAATGGATGCGAGGGATGTAGCACGCATACCTCTAACACAGGTAACACCAACACGACCTCCAACTTCCATATTTACATTAGCAAAGGGCCGGCAGCGTCCTACATCCAGCATAACAAGCACCACCTCAGCAGAAGTAGGTAGTAGTCCTGCACGGAGTCAAATTCAACACACAACCTCCAGTTCATCCGGCATTGGGAGTGGGAGTGGCACCTCCAGCAGGAGACAAAAGTTACGCTCCCCGGTGTGGGACTTCTTTACGGTTAGCGGAAAGGAGGAGAACATTGCTGTATGCTCCGTTTGTCATACCTCTGTTAGTCGTGGAAAGCTTGGTACAAACTATGGTACCGGAGGCCAAATGACCCATCTGAAAAAACACCACGCATTTCAGTGGGAGGAGCACCTTAGGCTCATCAAAACTGGAACCATTGCTGTTGGGCTTAAACGAGTAGAAAGTCCACTCACGGTGGAACAGGAAGAAGAGGGAGACATTCTCTGTGCTAGTGGTACACAAAGTAGCCCTGTCCCCAGCACTGCAGTGGTAACGCCCACATCCTCAGCCACATCTCATTGGCACAAGAGTAAGAGTCAGCCTGAGACACCAAGGAGCACTGCTGGCCCAAAAAGTGCGACGTTGACCACAGGAAGGAATACCATGCAGCCTACCATTCTTAGCATGTTTAGTAGGCCGGAGGGGCAGTACGAACGCAACCACCCAATAGCACGTTTGTACAATGCAAAGCTGTTAGCACTGGACCTTCTCCCTTTTTCTTTTGTTGAAGGGGTGGGTTTTCTTGAGTTTGTGACCACCATCTGCCCAAAATGGAAAGTTCCCAGCCGCTACTATTTCGCAAGAGTTGCTGTTCCAGCACTACATCACGACGTGCTGGAAATGCTTGGAAAAGCCTTAAAACAGAGTGATGTTCAGAGTATACACCTGACAACAGACATGTGGACCAGTTGCCAAGCCACTGATTACATGTGCATCACTGCACACTGGGTCTCTTTTTCGGGTGTTAAAGAGAAGATATATGACGGTGTTGTTGACACCGCTGAGATTTTTAAAGACACTCGCAAACATGCAACTGTAGCCATGTTTGCTATGGAGAAATCTCATACTGCTGTTATAATTTTGGATGAGTTTAACAGCAAGGTGTTTGAGTGGCTGCGACCAAGAGGTCTTACCATTGGTTTTGTTGCCACGGACAATAGCAGTAATGTAGTTAGGGCCATGAAAGATGGTGGCTATTTCAGGGTGCCATGTTTGGCACACTGCATTAACATTGTTGTTCAAGACTTTCTGAAAAATGAAAGCAAAGTCAGCAGCTTACTGACCACCTGCAGAAGAATATGCACACATTTCAACCATTCTTTTAAAGCCCGGAAGGAGCTGAGGGTCATTCAATGTGACCATAAAATGCCAGTGAAAGCACTCATCCAAGAGGTGCCAAAACGTTAGAATTCAACGTATTACATGCTTGAGCGTCTGTTTGAGCAGTACATACCACTTAATGCTTATGTCATGAAAAGGTCAGGGGATCCTACAGTGAAAGGCATGAGAGTTGAGATGACCCAATGGGACCTTGTCAAAAGCCTGACAGAGATGCTACTTCCTTTTGAGGTCTTCACACGTGAAGTGAGCAGGGAGGACTGTACTATGGGCCATGCTATCCCATTGTTGTACATGCTAGAGCAACAGCTGAAGGAGGTGTCAGAAATGTACGCAGGTGTGGATGAAAAAGTAGACGCACATTATTTGGCAGACACCTTATCCGCTCGCTTATCTCACAATACAAGGATTCAAAATAACATTCTGTCACATCCACATTACATTACTGCCTCAATTTTGGATCCACGTTACAAATTATTGCTGCGCAGTAATGAAGTCATTCCTTTTTCAGAAGTGAATGTTGCCCAGTACAAAACTTTGATAGCTGAGGAAGCCACTGAGTTTGAAAACGAAAGGATCTCCATTAAAGGCCCGCCCCCCCCCAGGGCCGAAAAAGTACTGCAGGGCACCCAGAACAAAGTTCTACTTCAGAGGCCAAGAGCAGTGCGTTTGCCTCCCAGCAGTCAACAACACTGCCAGCAATAACATCAACAGCACCAACAGGATCATCAGGCACATTTACAAAAACGGCAGGTGATTGGTTTCTACGGAAAGGGTATTGCACATCCATGACTGATGCAAAGGCAAAAGAGGCCCAGGAAATCGGAGCACCCCTGAACATTGAGCGGATGGTTCAGGCCTATCTAGATGACACAACAGAGGTCTACATGGAGCAAAGCCCATTGGTGTATTGGTATGGGAAAAGAAGCCAATGGCCAGTGCTCAGCAGGCTGGCAATTAAGTATGTGGCTTGCCCTGTTGCAAGTGTCTCTTCAGAGCGTGTTTTCAGTGCTGCTGGTGCCATTGTTACTGTCAAAAGGACCAGTCTCTCGCCCAAAAGTGTTGAGAGGTTAACCATGATCAAAATGAATCAACACTTTATACCACCAGAGTACAAAATACGTGAATCACAGGAGGAAGAGGAGAGCGATTTTGATGACATAAGTAGTGGGTTGTTAGACGTACTTCTGTCCGAACCACCAGAGTTTGAGGACGAGCTCCTCTTCCCTGACAACTAGGCTTTCAAATTGGTCTCCCTTCCTTTATTTCTGTGCGACTGTGTGTATCTGTTTTTCTGGTTCAAAATCTACATTCACAACAAATCCATCAACAGTCTCCTCTTTTTATTTCCCTATTGGAGTTGCACGTCTGTGCATAACTGTCCACTCCACTCCTCAGGGTCCTGCTCCATGTTCCTTACTCTCCCTAAGTACATTTCAAGCAAGTCAGACATTGGATGGAGATGGAGAATAGTACAATACAGGTTGCCTCTAACAGTCCCTCCATAAGAAGTGAAATGTGACTCCACCTATATTCCATTTTGTTTCCAAGACGAAAGAAACTCATCACTGACTGGCAGAAGGCTAGGCAGGCATCAGATCAGACAGCCAAAGAGAACACCAAGACAGGTAATGAGTGATTATTGTGAATGATGGTGGCATGCATTGCATTGGATGCTGGCTGACTACGAAGAATTGTGCATGCCATGAAGTAGAACTATACTAGTTTATCGACAAAGTAAAAGTGACTCAGGTGTGGTGACAGTTAATGTTTCCTTGTTGTTTAATAATGACCACATTGTACTCCTACCACTGCAGGTGTCGGCCAATATCCGTTGCAATTTGGTAATATGGAATATATTATAAACTTAATCAGTCACTACAGACTGAGTTGGTGTTGGAGAATACGTACCACACGGTCACCATCATGATGATGCTGAGCATACTATCTTTGCACACAGTCAGTTGGATTGGAGAAAATTGATGGAATAACTGCGTTTCATGGGCTGACTTAAAAGGTAAAAAGTTTGAACAAGAACCACAGCAGACCTAGGCTAGATGTCCGTGTAGTGGTGTGGACTGGAGTAGAGTGTAGTGGTATGACGGACAGTGGCGCATTGATTTAGTCACTTCATTTGGAAAATTCTAGGTTTCTGCAGTGCATATGACATTTCTCTGGCTCGGTCAAAATGTAAGTAAGGGGTAGGGTGCCTGGCCTGTGCCGCGGTTCTCCTGTTCTGTGGCTGTGCTGGCTCCTGAATCCTATCCCGTTGTTGTTGTTCCTTAATGCTGTAGAGTAGACACTATGTAGCCTATCCAAGCTGCCTCAGTTTGAAAGTGTTCTCTCCAGAGTGTTGTCTTGCACTCCACTGTAATTGAGTTTATTGTTGTAAATGCTGTAATTTTTCAATACCCCGTTTGTTTTTCCATCTACACTTACAGGCCGGCCTTTGCCCTGTGCTACAGTGGGAGAAACGACTCACACGTACCTTACCAATCCGCATCAGGCAGGCAGTGGTACCCAAGATTGATGTGCGGAGTGTCCATGGAAGGGAGGACCAAGAGGAATGACGAGAATGATGCAACTCCACATTTGGACCAGGATAATACAGTAACTTTAGTATCATCATTCGTCTTTACATTTATTTGCTTGCTTTTTTCTCTTCAATCATTACGACTGTGTGTTGTGGTTTGTTTGTTAATTGATCCAACTTTTTTTAAATTTCCTTAGCTAGCTTGAAAAATAAAAGTAAGCCCGGTACAGCATGTAATTGGGTTCGGTCTGAGCTCTGAGGGCGGCAGACACGCAAGGCAAATTTCAATTTCGTCCCTGACTGTACTGTCTCATTTGGTCATAGTAGTTATAGTACAACTCATTATCATTAACCATCAAGTTATCTTCCTCAGCATGCATGCATTTGCTTTCTCTCACTTCATACTTTGATTTTTTTGATAATGGATCATGGTCGTCTTACAAGATTGTGTTTTACTTTTGTTGTGTCCATGCATATTGTCTGTTTTTCTTTCTCAAACCTTTCCCAAAACCCCACTTCCCATCCAATCATCAATCCCTAACCCTCTTCCCCCGGGCTGTGTGATTTATATTGAGGTGTGATGTGATGACTATGTACACCAATTGATCACACGCTTGCTGGGGCAGATGTGGTGAAAGCAACACTAATTGAATTTCAACTAAGGCAGGGCAAGGATCTTCTTCTGCTTGACCACCCATGCTGTAGTTTACTTTGTGTTCTGTTCTACTACTCCTCCCACAGTCTCAGTCAAGTGACTTTCTCTTTCTTTTTTCAAACGCTATTGCCAGTGTCTACTACTACCACCACAATAATGGCATCTACTCCGTCAATTTGGGAAACCAACCATGCAGCCATCAGTGTGCCGAACTTCATCATCAATCACAGGTAAGATAAGTTTGGTGGGAGGTATGGACTAGGAGGATAAACTGACAGTACTATTATGACAATTAAAAATAACTCAGTGAGGGGTACTGCATCTATCGGTTTGTGTGTTACAAAATCGGCAGATCTTTTAAATCAAACACTGGCTGTGGGCATGCAGCAGCACGGAAACAAAGTAAACAACCATGTAACTTACATTGAATTCGGAAAACTGTAACCCACCACAAAACATTAACATCGTATAAATAAATAGTAAGTATATTTTTAATGTCCCCTAACAAAAATAAACTATCTCGCTCTGACCTAACCCACCCCCCTCCCTAACCCCAACGAAACGAAAGTCCAAAGTCCTAATGTCCGTAGAAATCCCCAACGCCCACAAACCCACCCACCAACAAAAGGAATTAAAAAAGGGGCAAACAACGAGGTCCTCTATTGTCGGCGGGCCTTAAGGTGTTTGTCCACCAGGATCTTTACCCGCTCCTCCATGTTCTCCAAGCGGGCCATCCGGTGGGGCAGCTGGCGGCGAAATGCCCTACAGTTACATCCAGGGTGGGGGGCAGCAGTGCTGGAAATAGAGGTGCGGCGGCGGGCGGATGCCGGACCACGGCGCCGTGAAAGTGGAGGCCGGGCCTGACTGGGGCCCGGGGCATTGGAGGAGGCTGCAGCCGCCTCCTCCTCCTCCTCCTCCTGAGCCACCAGCCGGCGATAATGCTCGCAGATGGCCTCCAGTTTCCGGCGCCGGGCCCTAGCGGCTAACTCCTTCCTTGATGGTTTACTGGAAGGAGTATCATCTATATCAAGAAAGAAAAAGAACATGTTGGAGCCAATACTCTTAGCAAAACAGGAACACTAAAATCATTCAACACATAGTGTCACAGTATCACTAGCAAGCACAGTTCATAACATTTGGGATTTGGTGGCGGTAAGTATCTCTAATCCTACTTCCTTAGACTCTAACATTTGTGACAGTTTCCGACATTATTTATAAATATAATCATACTATGTATGTACTCCGGTACACCAGTCGTGCTGTTCTTATCTGTAGTTTAGCCCAATTACATAACCTTGTTGTAGGCGGCATGCCAGCTCCATCAGCTAAGCTTGCACCCAAGAGAAACAGATATGAGCCACATGATGCAGACTCACGTTAGTTTTATTTACTACTACTGTCTGCAGGTGGGGAAGCTCATCTTTATGTCTGACGCCTTACGGCCGTTGGCACTGGTCATACTCTGTTACATGAGGGCAAATGGCATGCACAATTTCACTTACACTCTGCCATGGGTACTACAAAAAGGCTGATTATTTATCGGATCCAACGATCATTGCTTATATTCATATTATAGATGCTGCTAGTGCTAATACGATATACTACATCAGGTCGGTAGCGGTCGGTGGTGGGAGTGCTGCCGGTCAGTGACGTGGGAAGGTGCAGGGTGGGGATAGTAAACGATGGATTAAGGACATTCACAGGTAATTAAAGAATACATTAAAAAAAAAAACATTGCTGCACACAGTAGCACACACTGCATCGCATTCGGCGGTGCAGTGCGCACCTTGAAAATAATTTTATGTATTTTTATGTTGATTACCTGTATTTGGCCGTAATACACAGTTTACTCGCCAGTGCCACCCACTCGTCCCCTCCCCATGTCACCGCCCGCCAACAATCCCACCACCAACCGCTACTGCAGAGGGTACTTTGCTTTCATTGATTGTGTAACCAATATCCATAAACAACAGATAGGCCACCCTTTGCAGGCTGGCTGCCCCAATCGTAAATACATTAATAATAATAGGTATGGAGTGGTCCCCAGAGTGGGAGGAAGGGGTTTCCGCTTGATAATATATGACGTGCTTGCAAACTACTGCAAGTGTACTGTATGCTCATAATACTACCTTGATTCCCCTAGGCTTTGCTACTGTCGCGCAGTTTCTTTTACATTTTCTTCAAAGTAAGAATCTCCAGTGACACTTTCCACCTATACTGTCTCTTGGTGATAGTACATCCAGGCATACATCCATTAAAGTAAACGTCTATCCTTTTTTATATATCTCTTAACAAACCTTAGTTGGTTTCACCAACAAACACCCATGCTTCTGCTCCTTCCTTCCTTGCCGTGGCTTTGAGTTTGAACCAAAAACACCGCTGATTCTTGCTATCTAGTACTATCCACCCATACTGTGTCGCCCACCCAGGCAGGCATTCGTTCACCTTCCACCCATCCTTCAACAACCCATGCATCTGATCTTATTACTATCAGCCACCTATGCATGCTTCCAACAACATATCCTTCTCTGCCAGTCAGTCATATTGTTTATCTCGCCCGTCCTTCCACCCTTAGTGCTTTCCCTCTTTGTTCAACACATCCATCAAGGTCATCTGATCTGAGTTTGTCTTCTCCATAAAACATTCACAGCTGATTTTGGAGTCAAATAGAAGAGGCCATTGGTTACTCCACTCACGCTGGTAATGCTACGTAAAGGGTGTCTTCTTCAACCGTTGTATAATAAGTCGCACAGTACAGTGAAATAGTGAACACAGTTCCATCTAGCTGTAATGTCAAGAAGTAATGAATATAACTTACCGCCGCCGGCCACTGCTGCTGGATCCCCCCTTGGCCCTGTGTCTCCTGCAGGTGCCGCCAGTTCGCCTGCCCCCTCCGGAATGGCCGCATCGCTGGCCCCGACGGCACTGGTGGAAGGTAGTGTGCCTAGAAAAAAGCATCACAAATTTTTTAGATGCCTGTAAGCCTCCCCCTATTTTAAGTGTTCACTTAGAACATTGAAAAAAAAGTTAATGCGATGCAACATACATCAGCACTAGACAGTAAGTACAGTCAGTAGACAGACACTAGTAGGATATGGTTCCACTTCCTAGGGTCATCTAGTCCTACTCTACTCTTTTAAGTTAGCCTGAGCCATGAGTAACTCTTTTAGATTCATCATGTCGACTACTACTCTTTTGGTGCATATTATACCTGCCAGCTTATTGACATGTGCAGTAGATGCCTTTGAGGCCACTTGACTGTTGCGTACAAATGAAGAGGTCGAAAAAAAACCAACTTATTGACTTTGTTTAGTTTATATTGCTTAGCCATCACATACATGTTACACTTTTTGGCATGACTGCAAAATGCTAGCATTCACCAGTATACTATCTAACGGCTAACTCGCAGCGTTTTTCTCATATATCATAGGCGGAAGATTCCCTTCTACAAACCAGAGATTTACAGAGCATATTGGATGCAAGATGATGTAACCAGTATTTCTACGTTCTACGGTGAGGGGTCTTCCAGAATTCAAAAGATCTTGGCTCTTGTTCTTGTTGTCAATCATGCACTTGTAAATGTTTACTGTTTTAATGTTAGGCTTTTTGCTGGCTTATTGACTATGGCTGTAGTAAATTAAATTTCATATTAACGATGTACAGAGTTTGATACTTGTTTCAAATAAACCTTTTGAACTTACACATAGACTCTGTGGTATTTGGTGTGGTGGAGTGGACTTACACAAGTGTGTGAGCAAAATGGTGTTTGTTATTATGTTCTGGGTTGTCTCTGTCTCAGTCATCATCAACATTGTGTATCTTCTTCGTGGGGTGGGGGGGTCGGGAGTGGGACCCTAATGTGACACTATAGCTAGTCGGTCAGGGGATCCTGGGTTCTTCGGACTGAGGTGTGATCAGTAAGATCCAACCTCCCATCAGCAACATCCTATTTTGTTGTGCATAGTTCTGTATGTGGCTCTGCAGAATCCTAGACAATAGTAGTATCATGTACTATCCGATCAAAAATACTAGTCAAATATCTGGTTGGGCATTTTGTTTGTGGTAATTGTCAAAGCCTCCACATTGAGAAGACTTGAAGAGGACAACCCAAAGGACAGGACCCAGTGGCTAGAGCTATTGGTCAATCAGAGTTTTATTGTTGCAAAGAAAACCTTCTATTAAAGAGTGGGCAACTGTGCAAGCTTCGCTACACACAGAGTAATAATAGTAATAGTAGTAGTAGTAGTAGTAGTAGTACAGAGAGTCATAGCAGAGGGAGATAGAAGCAACTTAGAGGCAGGGATAAACAGAATTAGTAAACAGATAGTCAAGGTCAAAGAAGTAAGCTTTTGTAAAAAAGAGATTCAGAAAGTGGAACCATAATTTAGAGTTTGGGAAAAAAAGATGCAGTAACATAACATTTAGGGAAATATAAATGTCAATCTAACCAATGGAGGACTTACTGGGGCCAGCTGCAGGAGCCTCAGTAGAGGAGCGGTCCTGGGGTTCCCCCGCCGACTCCGACCCCGTCTTCTTGCCCCTGGGTGGTGCTGATGATCATGTAAAATATAATAAAGAAAGAGACCAACATTAAGGAGTGCTGTGAGAAAAATAATAAATCATTTGGAAAAATAAGTCAAAGAACATTTTAGGAAACAACAAGTGCAATAAAATTGACCTATCTAATCAGATGGATCGACTACTGGCTGCTTCCTAGTGCATTTACGGATCGTCTACTTATTTATGAACACTCCAGTGTTCCATGATCATTCTGATTCCAAATACTAACAAAGCCTAGTAAGTACCACCTGACCTACACCACCTATTCCAGACGGGCCAATTGTTCACTAAGTCTGCACTTCAATTTTTTTCAGCCATCAAATGCATAGATGAGATGGAGGACACATGCATAGTTGCATACATTAGTGCATACATAACAACAAATTGTGGGTTGGTTGCATAATTCTGATCTAGTTATGCTACTGACTGACCATGCTAAGCCTACCACTCACTAAACAAAGTACAAAAGGTTCGACGGAGGACTGGGGTAAGCAGCACTCAGTGACAGAGGATGCGTCACGCAGACCGCATAAAACAATTAGTAACTACTACTAACAAACTAAACCTAGTATCCAATATCCATCCACCACTATTTCACAGTAGGACAATGGAAGGACTAGAGTCTCTCTAGCAAATCGCATTACCTAACTTCAGTTCTGTAAAGTAAACTCTTACATAATCAGCATCAGCACAAGCTAGCGCAAACTAAGTTGCAAACAAGTAAGAGTACCACCGTGCACCTGGGTCCTTCAATCAAAGAACATTTTGCTTTTTGGAACGTAATTTACCAGCAACGCTTGGCACGCAGCAGTAATCTTGTTGTTCATCTAATTTAATATACACAATCAGTTACTCACCAAGCCCGACGACCTCGACACCTAGCAGGTCCAACAGGTCCTGCTCCCGGTCCAGGATGTCGGACCACCGGTGGGCTAGCTGGTTGTGGGTGCGCCGGATCCCAGAGCACCGGAACACGGCCCGGCGCACCTTCGCCCACCGACGGTGCCGCTCCTGGGTAGCGTACCCGGAGCCGGGCCTGCCGCCAAGGTCAAGGGGAGGAGGCGCTGGATGAAGAAAACAAGAGCCGCCACCTCCTCCTCCCCAAACAGTTGCCGGGCCTGCACCCCTGCAGGACGCATTCTGCCGCAAGGCAGGCGGCGCTTCTCTGCGCCTGCAGGTCCCTTGCCCTTGGGACTTGGTGTGCCCTTGGCCATGGTTCTGGGGTGGGTGGGAGGTGGAAAAGAAAAGTCAGAAGGGGAAAAAAAGTTAGGGGGAAGAAGATAGAAAGAACTTTATAAAAGTAACAAAAACAGAGTAAAAGTAGAAATAAAATGCAAAATATAAACTGAGGCAAACAGAGAGATAGATAATAACTAAAAAAAAGTCAGGAAAAAGGCTTTAAAGACAAAGGATTGCTAAGATAAAGGGAGGATACAAAAGTAGGCCAGAACCTTGGCATATAGTGAAAAGCAAGATGGCCTAGCCCATTCGCGACCGCGTGGGTAAGTTTGCGCGATATTTCTCGCGAACATGTACTATTCATCGCGAACAAGTAAAATGCGCTCCCGAACACGTCAATGCACATCGCGAACACGCAATCCGCGACCCGGAACAGGAAATAAGGCATTGCGAGCGGGCGGGACAATAGAAAAACAAGATGGCCGCTCCCATTGGCGACCGCATGGGTAAGATCGCGAGATATATCCCCCGAGCATGCAAACAGCTCCCCGAACATGCTTACCGCGCTCGCGAACAAGAAAAAGCCATCGCGAACAGGTTGCCACAAGCAACTACGTAAGCTCGCGAAGCTTCGCGAAGGTCGCGTAGTGCAATGGCATCTTCGCGAAGCTTCGCGAAGCGCGACTTCGCGAACTACGCCCAGGGTTATTGCAATCACCACCTAGAATGAAGAGGTCATCTCTATATTGAATACATTTGTTCGTAATTGAAGGCCAGAAAGAACAATCAAGTTGTGTAGGGCCATAAACATTAAAAACAGTTAGGAGTATAGAATTAATTAGTAACTTAGTTAGTATCCATCTACCTTCAGTATCAGTTTCTTGTAACAAATCTTTACATTTTAATTTCTTGTGACATAAGATGGCAACACTATTCTTTTTATTGGTAGAAGGTGAGAATAAGACCGTACCCACCCAGCCTCTTTTTAACTTAAGAGACTCGGTCTCAGTGAGGTGAGTCTCTTGTAAGAGAACTATGTCAGGGTTGTATGGAGCTAGGTGGGAAAGGACTCTCTCGTTTAATAGGGCTAATAAGACCTTTTACATTCCAGGAGATTACTCTGAATTTAAAAACAGCAAAAATTGAATAGAAGCAAAAGTTACAGCAATAAATAGAGAAAAGAAAATGCCAAAAAGTGAAAGAAAGAAAGAGTGAAAAAAGAGGAGTCAGTGGAGGAGCCGAAGAGATACAAAGAAGAAAAGATTAAGACTATACATATAAAAAAATAGGGAAATAGCACAAACAGAGGAAAAATTAGTGTAATCAATAAGTAAGTGGGAAAGAAAAGGAAGAGAGGGGAAGGAAAAAAGGAAAAAAGTACAAGAAGAGACCGTACTTTTCCAAAAAGGATGACCAAGAGCAACATACCTGAGGGGGACATAAGAGGACAATGGGGCTATGGGATGATAGATTGCCCAATGTGGAATACATGAAAAATGTTGAGAAGAAACTATGCCTTGGTTTTTACCACTAGCATGTCAGGAATCAAGATGGTGTACGGTTGCTGGACAGAGAAAGTTGCAGGTAACTCATGTGACAAGCAGACACGATCGCAATGAGGAATACTGTTTTCAAAATAAGTAATCTTAGAGGACAACAGTGCATTTGCTCAAATCTGGTGTACCTCAAGAATATGAGAACCAGACTGAGGTCCCACTGGGGCTTCACAAATGTTTTAGCTGGAACATAAGGGTCCACCCTTTCAAAGAGCGCAACACAATAGGTGAATAAAACAGAGATGGCTGATCGGACAATCCTAGAGAAGTCAATAAGGCTGGTAAATAACCTTTAACTTGCTGGGCTAGTGGCAGAGAGAAAAGGAGAATATCTGACAATTGGGCCTGTTAAAACTGGATGTGCCAAGAAGAACACCAAGCAGCAAACTTCTCCCAGATTCCTGCATAGATAACTTAGTCATCCACCCGAAAATGTTTTGTTGGATCCAGATAAAATGATAACGCACGTTTTGGATCCACACCGTGGAGTCTCTCTTCCTCCTTGGAAGGGGGCAGGAAGAAGGTGGGCAAAGTCTGTCTTTAATGGAAAGAGGTAACCACTTTGGGAAGAAAAGAAGGTCTAGTTCGAAGGACAACCTTGTCCGATGAACAGCGAAGAAAGGAGGTTTAGAAGAAAGAGCCTGAAGCTCACTCACCCTGCGAGCAGAGGTGATGGCAACCAGAAAAGCCGTCTTTAGAGTCAAAAGTCTGAGAGGACATGTAAGTTAAGACCAGATTTAAGTCCCACTGGGACATTACAAAATGAATAGGAGGAAAGAGGTGAATAATGCCCTTAAGAAATCTACTTACAAAAGGGGACTTGAAAAGAGAAGGCTGTTCAGGAAGGCAAAGAAAGGCCGAAATGGCCGAAAGAGAGCCCTGCTGGGCCAAAGAAAAAATGAAGATGAGAACCTCTGAAAGAGGGGCAGAAAGGGGATCCACAGCCTTTGCTGTGCACCATGCTACAAATTTGTTCCATCTACAGGCGTATACCGTTTTAGTGGAGGGACGCCTGGCTGCCACGATTACATTACAGACTTCGGGAGGAAGGTCGAAAGCTGTCAACTGTTGCCGCTCAATCTCCGCGCAAGGAGGTGGAGGCTGAACAGGTTCGGGTGGAGGACCGTCCCCTGCTGCTGCGACAGAAGATCCTCTCCTAAGAGGCAGTCTGATCACAGGATCAATGGCCATGTTCAAGAGCCCGGGATACTAGACTCTCCGTGCCCTATCCGGAGCCACAAGAATGACTTGGGCCCGGTCGCATTTGATCTTCTTCAGCACTCTGGGCAGAAGTGGTATAGGCGGAAAGGCATATAGAAGACCGCAATTCCACTTGCGGCGAAAAGCGTCACCGAGCGAGTGCCACCTTGGAAATTCCAACGCGCAGAACTACTGAAATTGCGCGTTCTCTTCGGTGGCGAACAGATCTGGCAGATTCAGAGAACATACCAGGTGTTGAGCCACCAGGGACATGCCCTGATGTTCCAGCCATATCCAGAGGCGAAGAGCCTCTTTACATAGGGTCCAGGACCCCACCCCACCCTATTTGTTGCAGTACCACATGGCGGTGGTGTTGTCCGTGAACACCTGCACTACTCTTCCCTTGACAGAAGGAAGGAATGCTTTCAGTAAGAGACGAATCGCCCGGAGCACCAGAAGGTTGATGTGGAGCCAGGCCTCTGATCTCCGCCTCTCCCATGTGGCCGACCCATCCCAGAAGAGACGCATCTGTCACCACTGTGAAGTCTGGTTGGGGAAGGCAGAGGTATCTGCTGTGGACACAATCCTGGTTCTCCAGCCACCACTGGAAATGGTGTGCAGTGCCCTCCGAGATCTGGACATCGGAAAGATTCCCCTGATGCTGCGCCCACTGGAACTTCAGGTCCCACTGCAGAGCCTGCATGTGCCACCTAGCATGGTCCACCAACAGGATGCAGGAGGCCATGAAGCCCAGCAGCCTCAAGGTCAATCTCACCGAAATCCGGGATAGAGGCTGAAACATTGGTATCATAGACCAAATATCCCAGACTCGCTTCTTGGGAGGATAAGCCTGAAACTGCTCTATATTCAGAACTGCTCCGATGAGAAGGAGCTTCTGTGAGGGAATCAGGTGTGACTTTGGCACATTGATAGTGAACCCCAGCGAATGCTGGAGGTCCGCCGTAGCCTGGAGGTGGGATACGACAGCCTGGGGCGAAACGCCTTCAACAACCTGTCGTCGAGATAGGGGAAGACTGGAAACCCTGATCTGCGTAGATGAGATGCAACCACAGCCATCACTTTCGTGAACACCCAAGGGGTGCTGGTAAGGCAAAAGAGGAGCACGGTAAAATGAAAATGCCTGTGGCCTACCGTGAACCGTAGGAAACACCAGTAGGCTGGCAGGACGGAGATGTGAAAATAAGCATCCTGCAAGTCCAACGCTACCATCCAGTCTCCAGGGTCGAGGGTCGACATGACCTGAGCTAATGTCGACATTTTGAACATCTCCTTCCAGAGGAAGCGGTTGACGTCCCTGAAATCCAAAATAGGATGCTGGCCTTTTTTTTCTAGGGTACCAGGAAGTAGTGGGAGTAGCAGCCCCAACCTACTTCTGGAACAGGGACTTGCTCAATGGCTCTCATGGCCAAGAGAGCCGTAACTTCCTGACTGAGAAGGGCCAAGTGATCCTCCGACATGCAATGGAGTGTTGGTGGCATGGAGGGAGGGGTAGTCTTGAAGGGGATGGAGTAGCCCCTTTGGACTATCTGCAAAACCCACTTGTCTGAAGTGATGTTGTGCCAGTGGGGGAGGTGATGGCGGATCCTGCCAACTGGTGGCTTGGAAAGGTCAGACTAGGAAGGCTTAGAGGCTGATGTAGAAAGGGCACTGGAGGACTGGCCTGCCTGCTGGCTCCCTGACTCACAGCAGTGGGTCCCAAGTCCCAGGCCATGCAGAGGCTGGGTAGCTTGCGCCGGCCTGTGGCCCTGGGTGGAACGTGGTGGGGCTCCCCTTCCGTAGCCACGAAAGGGGCGAAAGGCAGACTGAGCAAGACGAGAAGTGGCAGCGAGGCACAAGGATCTGGACGTAGCTCTAGAGTCCTTGAAGCGCTCAAGCGCATTGTCTGCCTTGTCGCCAAACAGACGATGGCCATCAAAGGGCATGTCCAAAAGGGGAAACAACCTTTACAATGCAGTCATTACATCTCACTATCTTTACATAGCAGCCATTACATCACAACATCCTTTACATTGCATGTCATTACAATGCAGCCATTACATCGCATATCACTGCAACTCATGTCATTACAACGCATGTCACTACAATGCAGGCATTACATCACAAGTCATTACAATGCATGCCATTGCAACACATAGTACCCTTACACTATCCAACACTTACCCTACTGTTGCACTCACTGGAGTTAGAATAGTAATTATTACCCCTATACTATCTAACACTTACCTTAAATGCGATGTAATGGTATGCATTGTAAAGGTATAATGCGATATAATGGAATGCGCTGTGTAAAGGTAGTTTCTGAAAATGGAATGTAATGGCATGCAATGTAAAAGAATGCATTGTAAAGGATGTTGCAATGTAAAAACTACATTTTAAAGGCATGCATTGTAAATGTATGCATTGTAACGTTATACATTCATACAAAAGGGTCAATTGAACATCCCCAGAAAAGCTAGTGGATCTCAGCCAGGCTTAGTGTCGTAGAGCTACTGATGTAGAAATCGTTCTACCCAGCGAGTCGGCGGTATCCAGCCCACAGCAGCTGGCGAACTTTGTTGCATCTCTCCCTCCTGTGACCACACAGGAGAGTGTGACCCGGGCCTCCTCTGGACACTGTGGAAGCACCTGCGCAACCGCATCCAACACAGAGTCCACCGCAGCCCTAAGCTGGCGGAAAAAAACAACTTCTTCCCAAGGTGGTCCAGCTTCTTGGATTCCCTATCTCGGGGAGCAGAAGGGAACGCGCCTTTGGATGTTGAGGCTTGGACCACCAAGCTCTCAGGGGTAGGGTGCTGGGAGAGGAAATTGGGGTCGCCCGGTGCCACTACCCAGTGCTGGGCAGTGGCATCAGGCAATCATTCTATCCACAGGAGCACCTGTGCTAAGCCTGGACCGGGTGCCTAGAAGGATGTCTGTGAGGGCCTCATTGAATGGCAACAGGGGCTCCGAAGAGGCCGCTGCCAGCTGAAGCACCCCAGTCAGGAGATTCGTCCTGACCGCCACCGTAGGAAGCTCAAGGCCCAAGGCCTCAGCCGCCCTACGCAACACCACAGAGCAAGGGGTTCCTTCCTACGTGGCCACGGTTGGGGGAGAAAGCATGCAGAGATCTGGGGAGGTATCCAGACCACTGGCTTCCCCCAACTCCTCTCTCCAGTCAGTCCGGCTCCTCGAGCTGATCTGCTAAAGGGTCAATAGACCCCTCCTAGTCCTCCTCACCTTCTTCTGGCTGCCACTCAGGGTGATAGGAGAACAGTGGTACAAAAGTACCCATCAGCGCCGGTACCGGCGTCGGTTGATGCCGGTCCGGCTTTGGCCGGTGTCGACGCCGGTCGGGGACACAACCGGTGCAGGAAGAGGCGGAGTCGTCAGAGGTATCGGTGCCGGAGGAAGTGTTGTGAGGTCGACCGGCACCAAACCGGGTCAAGGCCTTGATCCCTGCAGTGCCGAAGCCGCTGGCATCGAAGGCCTAGAACTCTCAACCGAGCCACTGGCATTGAAGGCCTTGAGCCCCAAACAGAGTCTGCGGGGCCTGAAGGCGTGCCAGCGGAGTCGGGCTGCCCAAAGATGGAGTGGAGAGCTTCGTAAAATGCACGAAGCTGGGCAGAGGACGCTCCGGCTCCCGGGAAGGGAGGGAGGTTCTGTGCCGTTTTTTCCATTTCTACAGCAAAGTCTTTAAGCATAGGATTAGCACAGTGCTATCCATGCCGAGCTGCAAAATGACCAAAGCCTTTTACCACTCCAGGCACAGTATTACAGCTTTCGATTGGTAAAATACCACCCAAGCCAACCTGAAATGAATAAATGCAACCCCTGACATGTGTTTCTGTCGCGTACCCGCGGGTTTCCTCTCCTCGGAATGACGCTGATGCTATATGGGTTCCACCTCCCATCTGCCCCTAGTCCGGAGGACGTGTTACACACGCGGACGGAGGAGGCAGGTGAGTGAGGGAAGTGAGACAGGAACGGTGGGGACGGAAACCTAGAAGGAAACAAACACACAATGAGTGATAGTCGACTGACTCGAACTCCCCCTACCGTGTTTCCCCCTAAGTGTGAGTCGCTTACCTGCTGTCTCCTCCCACCTACTGAGGTGCGGGGCGGTGAAGTGACTGGGCGTTGCGTAGGCTAAGTATCTCCAACACTGGAGTCCGGTAAGTTCCGTTTAGCGGGGACAACCCCCAGGGGGAATGAGTGCTCAGTGAGTGAGGTGAGCTGGACCAAGAGGCCTCTGGTAGTTCCCAAGAGTCTGTCTTCCAGCTCACTGAACGACGCCCAATTGGCGCGGTGAGATGTGTAGGTAGGTGAAGGCGCTACTACTGCCAGGCTCCGAATCCTTGAGCCGAGGAGCGCAACACCTACCGACCGTAAATGCCCGGAAATCCTTGGGCAGGTCTGTGAACGAGAATTACCTTTTTTGGCTGCTTCGCCGGAAATCCTTGGGCGTGGTGGTCTCTCGGCGCTACGCCTCTTCTCTCGGAGGAGTCGAGAAGCGTGGAGAGCCAAGGTGGAAGTACCCGTTCCGGTACTCCACTGGTGACGAAGGGCACCGTAGGAAGGTGCCTCCACTCCGGTCTCTCAGGGGAGACGGGAGCCAGGAACAGGAAACCTTTCCCCGGCCAGTTCCGAGGGACGTTGGCGGTCGCCGGGAAAGGCGGAGATTCAACAGGGGTCGAGAGGTCGTATCTCTGTAGACGGGTGACAGTACGGGTTCACCGTGAACTCTTTCTGTCGTAGCTCTTCAGGATACGTCCGGGAATAATCGGCCAGGACGTGAAGGAGAGGACGTGTAGTTATACTCTCGGGACACACCCACAACGTGACTCGGGGACTGCCGGGGTACCTGGGACTTGTAGTTCTTCCAGGTTTCTGGCGGGATCGCCACTCGTGCAGATATCCAGCCGGATCGTGACAGCACATCCCCTCTCACCCCTGAAGGGGTGCGACGAGTGGGGGGCCAGGTCTGTCCGGACACCGGCGATGGAAGGCCGCCACCAGACGGTCTGCGTGGAGTGCCGTCGCGGGCTCCCAGGAATTTTCTTCCGGCCCATACCCCTTCCAGGCCAGGAGATACCAGAGTTTTCCTCGCACCTTCTTGGAGTCCAACACCCTTTGAACCACGTACTCCCACTCGTGGCGGACCCACACAGGGGCCGGGCGCCTCCTGCTGGGGCCAAGGGAGGGTTTGAGCAAGGAGACGTGGAACACCGGGTGGATGCGCAAACGCGCCGGGAGCTTTAGTTGGACGGCCACCGGGTTCACGTGCCGGACAACTGGGTAAGGTCCTATAAATTTAGGGTTAAAGACGCTAGGGCGTCTGAAGCGGATGTGTTTCGTGGACAGCCATACTCTCTCTCCCTTGTGGTACACTGGGTTGGGTCTACGATGTTTATCTGCCTGGTGTTTGTATCTGGCCTTGGCTACCAAAAGTGTTTTGCGGGCCTGGGTGAGAGATGCACGTATAGTGGACAGCCTGTCTTGTACGTCAGGGACGCTGAGATTGGTGTGTGGGAGCACGAAGGGTGTGAACCTAGGATGGAACCCCGCAGAAAGAAAGAACGGGGTGTGTTGTGTAGAGGTATGCATGGAATCGTTATAGGCCACCTCCGCGACCCACAACCAGTCTACCCAAGCGTTGGATGCCTGGTCCACATAACACCGGAGGTACTGCTTAAGTGTCTGGTTGAGCCTCTCGGTCTGTCCATCGGTTTGGGGATGGAAGCTGGTGGATAAGGAGGATTGGATTCCCAGTTCGGCACACCATACCTTCCAAAACCGTGCTGTAAACGGAGATCCCCTGTCCGACACGATACCAAGCGGCAGGCCGTGTAGCCGGACGACATTGAGCAACAGAAGTTTCGCAAGGGCTCCAGCGGTTGGGAGTTGTTCACAGGCCAGGAAGTGACCCATCTTGGTCAGGTAGTCGACCACTACCACGATGGCGGTGCAGTTCTGGTCTTTAGGTAAACCCACGATGAAATCCACCGAAATCCTCTCCCAGGGGTTACAGGGGGTAGGTAGCGGACGCAAGAGACCCTGCTGTTTGCGATGATCGGCCTTCATCTGGGAGCACACGGTGCAATGGCTGACCCAGCGCAAAATGTCCGGCCTGACCGAGGGCCACCAGAAGTGTCGAAGAACTTTCTCGAGAGTCTTTGTTCCTCCCATGTGCCCGGCGCAAGGAAGCTCGTGACACCAACGAAAAACGAGCTGTCGCAACTTGAGAGAGGGGACCAGAACCTGTGTGCCTCGCATGGGGATACCGCCTTGTAGGCGCCAGTCCTGGTGCCTCTTCATCCAGGCTACCCAGGTAAACGTGGAGATCCCTCGTTTGACGTCGTGTAGGAAGGACTCAGTTACCGTTAGTCCTATGACTTGTCCGGGAGACAGGATCGCTTGCTTGGGTTCCACCGCCGGGAGCCGGTGCACTTCTTGACGTGACAAGGCGTCCGCCTTCAGGTTTTGCGAGCCGGGGAGGTAGGTCACAAGGAAATGATATTCGGCAAAAAAGAGCATCCATCGTCTCTGCCGTGGAGTAAGGTGTCTCGCTGATCGCAGAAACTGGAGATTTCTGTGGTCGGTGAAGACGGTGACTTGGTGTTGTGCCCCCAGTAGCCAGTGTCGCCATTCTAGGAACGCTTCCCGTATGGCGAGGAGTTCTTTTTCGGAAACCGCGTAGTTCTGTTCGGCGGTGCTCAGCTTCCGGGACATGTAGGCCACTGGGTGAAGAATGCCTGTCTCTGGATGTCGTTGAGAAAGAACCGCCCCTACGGCGATGTCAGAGGCGTCGGTTTCTACTGAGAAGGGAAGGTCGGGGTTGGCGTGTCGCAGGATGGGAGCGGACGTGAAGGCATCTTTAAGTTGGTCGAAGGACCTTTGGGCTTCGTTCGTCCAGAGGAACGGTACGTTCTTTCGTGTCAACCTGGTGAGCGGTGACACCATCTGGGAAAAGTGGTGTATGAACCGGCGGTAAAAGTTCGCAAAGCCAAGGAAGCTCTGGATCTCCTTGATGGTTCGAGGGGGTGGCCACTGTTGTACCGCCTGGACCTTTCGGGTGGACATCACCTGTCCGGTGGGAGTTAGATGGACTCCGAGGAACTCCACGGTGGTCACATGGAACTCACACTTTGTGAGTTTGCAGTACAGTCTGTGGTTCCGCAAGGCTTTTAACACTCGCCTCACATGGACGACATGGTCTTCTTGGTTGTTGGAGAAGATCAGGATGTCGTCGATGTAAACCACGACGAACCTATCCAGAAAATCTCGTAGAACCTCATTGAGGAAGAACTGGAAGGCTGCCGGGGCATTACAAAGACCAAAGGGCATCACCAAGTATTCATAAAGCCCAAACCGGGTTCTAAATGCGGTCTTCCACTCGTCGCCCTCCTTCATTCTGACCAGGTGGTATGCCCCTCGGAGGTCCAACTTAGTATACAAACGGGCCTCTCGCACTTGTTCCAACAAGACCGGGATCAAGGGCAACGGGTACCTGTTTTTTATCGTCAAGGCGTTGAGGGCGCGGTAGTCAATACAACAGCGTAGTTCGCCACTAGTCTTCGGTACGAAGAAGAGGGGCGACGCGGCCGGGGACCGTGAGGGACGTATGTACCCCAACTTCAAGTATGTGTCCAGATACTCTCGCAGGTGGGTGGTCTCCGGCCCGGTGAGGGCGTAGATGCGTCCACACGGGATCACCGCACCAGGTACCAGGTCAATGCGGCAGTCATACTCTCGATGAGGGGGTAGTTCTTCTGCCTTTTGGACGCTGAACACATCTTGATAGGACGTGTACCAGGTGGGAAGCGTAACATCCTTCTCTGCGGCGGTGGCGATGTGTTGGGCCAGAGACGGACCCGCGAGTTGTGGGTGGGCCGTTTGGATACAGTGGTGGTTACAGAAAGTAGAGTTGAATGATATGGTATTGGTGGACCATTCTATGGTTGGTTCGTGTTTCCGTAACCAGGGTAACCCTAGAATGAGTCGGCATCGCGGGGCTTGAATGATGTTGAACTGCAGCCACTCTCCATGGTCGTTTCCTATGGATACCCAAAGAGACGGGGTCTCATATCTTATGGGCCCCGACTCCAGTTCTTTTCCATCCACCGCGTATACTAGCTCCGGAGGCTCCTTGCGTGTAAGCGGGATTCCGAGCCGGTCGGCTTCATCTTTATCCATAAAACACCCCGTGGCTCCGGAGTCGATCATAGCTCGTATGGATCTGTTCCGTTGGTTGATGACAACAGTTAGCGAGATGAAGAAGTGATCCGGCTCTTGGCCTAGGGCGGATTCCATTGAAGGGATGAAGTGTGGGCTTGAAGGCTTCCCTCCTTGGTCCGTCAAGCTCTGTCGTTTCCCGGTGCCTTCTCTTCGATGGCGAGGGCGGTTTGTCCGGACCGCGGTCTGTTCGTTTTGGGTCTAACTGGGCATTCACGGAGGAAGTGTCCTTTCTTGCCGCAGTACAGACAGAGTCCCTGTTTGCGGCGATGGTCGCGTTCACTTAGGGTCAACGAGGCCCTCACGGTCCCTATTTCCATGGGTTCCGATTTGGAACTCGTGTGGTCAGGAGGTCGGGTGTTGTCATAGGAGCCGGACGTTTTCTCTCTTCCTCTGTGATCCCCTTTTCGTTCATGGAGACGATGCTCCAACCTGGAGGCCAGTTCCATCATCGCAACACAGGTCTGGGGTTGTGGGTCGATCTGGGCAATGACATCTTTCAGCTCATCGGTGAGCCCTTGATAAAAGATAGCTGACTGCTTGGTTTCCGGCCAGTCGGTCTCTGCCACCAACCGACGAAAGCTGTTCCTATAGCCCAGAAAGTCATTTGGTTTTTGCCGGAGGGTTAGCAGGTCGCGGTCCGCCGCAAAGGTGTCGGCTCTGCGATCGAAGGTGTCTTCGAATGCGTTGCGGAAAGCGTCCCAATCATATAGGAGGGCTTCGTCCCTGCGGACGATGGGAACGGCCCATTGAGCCGCGTCTCCTGCCAGGTAAGAAATTAAGAAGGCCACCCGGGCCTGATTGGTAAGAAACAGCTTCGGTTTACAGTGGAAGTGTAGCATGACTTGAGTCATGAACACCTGGACCTTATGTACGTCTCCATGAAACCTTTCAGGGGGGGCCAACGGGACCTGGGCAGGCATTTCTACTACTACCTGAGGGGACTGTGAGGGAAACGAGGCCCCGGCATCGAAGGGGTTTCGTTGGAATCTATCCATACGTGTATGCAAGGCGGCCGTTTCCGACCGGGAAGCGGCTAAGTCCGCCTGCATCAGGGCTAGCGAGGCTAACACTTCTTCTAACGTAGCCATGATCAGCGTGATCGGGAGGAGATATTTTCGTGGGCCGATTATTCTGTCGCGTACCCGCGGGTTTCCTCTCCTCGGAATGACGCTGATGCTATATGGGTTCCACCTCCCATCTGCCCCTAGTCCGGAGGACGTGTTACACACGCGGACGGAGGAGGCAGGTGAGTGAGGGAAGTGAGACAGGAACGGTGGGGACGGAAACCTAGAAGGAAACAAACACACAATGAGTGATAGTCGACTGACTCGAACTCCCCCTACCGTGTTTCCCCCTAAGTGTGAGTCGCTTACCTGCTGTCTCCTCCCACCTACTGAGGTGCGGGGCGGTGAAGTGACTGGGCGTTGCGTAGGCTAAGTATCTCCAACACTGGAGTCCGGTAAGTTCCGTTTAGCGGGGACAACCCCCAGGGGGAATGAGTGCTTGGTGAGTGAGGTGAGCTGGACCAAGAGGCCTCTGGTAGTTCCCAAGAGTCTGTCTTCCAGCTCACTGAACGACGCCCAATTGGCGCGGTGAGATGTGTAGGTAGGTGAAGGCGCTACTACTGCCAGGCTCCGAATCCTTGAGCCGAGGAGCGCAACACCTACCGACCGTAAATGCCCGGAAATCCTTGGGCAGGTCTGTGAACGAGAATTACCTTTTTTGGCTGCTTCGCCGGAAATCCTTGGGCGTGGTGGTCTCTCGGCGCTACGCCTCTTCTCTCGGAGGAGTCGAGAGGCGTGGAGAGCCAAGGTGGAAGTACCCGTTCCGGTACTCCACTGGTGACGAAGGGCACCGTAGGAAGGTGCCTCCACTCCGGTCTCTCAGGGGAGACGGGAGCCAGGAACAGGAAACCTTTCCCCGGCCAGTTCCGAGGGACGTTGGCGGTCGCCGGGAAAGGCGGAGATTCAACAGGGGTCGAGAGGTCGTATCTCTGTAGACGGGTGACAGTACGGGTTCACCGTGAACTCTTTCTGTCGTAGCTCTTCAGGATACGTCCGGGAATAATCGGCCAGGACGTGAAGGAGAGGACGTGTAGTTATACTCTCGGGACACACCCACAACGTGACTCGTGGACTGCCGGGGTACCTGGGACTTGTAGTTCTTCCAGGTTTCTGGCGGGATCGCCACTCGTGCAGATATCCAGCCGGATCGTGACAGTTTCGCTCACATTAGGGCTCTTCGGAGAGGTATAGCTTTGTCCAGACACAAGGAAGCATCAAGTATAAGTCAAAACAATACCCTTTCAGACAGAGTGATGCATAAATTATGCAAAAAAGGAAGCTTAGAACTCTGGGTAGTTCTCAAGTTTAGAACTTGTTTTTACTTCATGTCCCTGTGTATGTACGTATGTATGATCTCCTTGAATTTGTAAACTATCTTAACTGAAATACTATGACTTTGAAATTCACCATGCAAAATAGTCAACAGAGTATTGACTTCCTTGACATTAGACTGACAATAGAAGATGGCAAATTGACCACAGATCTGTATAGAAAAAAGACAGCAGGCAATTCCATTCTCCATTCAGCTAGTTGCCACCCGCCTAACTTTAGATGGAGTGTGCATATAGTGAGTTTCTGAGAGATAAAAGAAATTGCAGCACAGAAGCACTATATGAAAAAACAAAACAAAGCATGATGATCAGATTCAAGAATAGGGGATACCCTAGCAAGATGCTACAGAGAGGTGCCAATAAAACAGATTCAATCAGCCACAATGATGCTCTCTTCTCACCTCCCAAAACATCCAACAGAAGAGATAATACTGACATGCCAGTCAGATTCATTTCTACTTTCAGCACGCAGGCAGGTGAGCTGAGGAAAATCATGAAAAAGAGATGGCACATTCTTATTCAAGACCCCTTTCTTGAAACAAAGCTAGGAAAGTCACCAGCTATAACGTATAGGAAGACCTTATCACTTAAAGACAGATTAGTAAATAGTCACCTACAGACTGACAATAAAAAAACCTAGCTAGGAGGGGAGGAGCCAAGATGGCGACCAGGATGGCAGCGTAGGCTCCCGGCTCCGTGAACCTCCGCACCCCGCACAGATATCCTGCACGAGATCCTTAGCCTGCGCTATCTGCCCGTGTTGGGGAACGCGAGCGGCAACCGATCGTGTGACCCCGAAGTTTCTGGCAGCGGTACCGCCGGAGAAATGTCCGTCTGAAGTTTGCGGCCTGTA
Source organism: Triturus cristatus (assembly GCF_964204655.1). Taxonomy (NCBI): domain Eukaryota; kingdom Metazoa; phylum Chordata; class Amphibia; order Caudata; family Salamandridae; genus Triturus; species Triturus cristatus. The sequence goes on from NC_140584.1 coordinate 447,745,330, forward strand.
CAGCCCTGGAGCCGGGACCTCGAGTGGACGCCGTGGCCGGGCGGCAGTGCAACAACAGCGGCCTTCGGTGACTGGGTGGAGTCGGACTGCCGGAGTGGTGCGAATGTCGGCCTGCGTTTCGCCGTGGTCGTTCCTACCACTAAGCGTAGCGGAACGAGTGCGTGCCCGAGGTGGCAACTCCAAGACTCTCCGGTGATTGCCTCAGCCTTCGCCGGTGAGCTGCCCGGACGCCGCCCGTAACTCGCCCCGATTCTCGCGGGCTGCTCCCGGATTTTCGCGGGCGCTGGTCCGTGGTGGGGACGACTGTGGCCCGTGACCACACACCGGACACATCATTTGCCGGCCCCCGGAACCCTGTTTCCAGCGACATGGAACCCGAGGCGCTTGGGCCTGAGTCCCGGTCCCGATCTGGGTTGGATCTACCCAGCGGCCATTTTGGTAGGACAGTGTCCACCATCCTGTACACTGGGTTGCAGCAGGATTGGGAGGGTGCGCCTCTGAGGAGCGTAGCGGAGCGAGCGCCGGGAGCTGTACTGGGGTACGGTGACCTTCTCGAGGCTCTCGGTGCCCTTCATTCCACCTTGGTTCACGGCGCCTGGGTGTTGGGGAGCAAGCTCGATGGAGTGACATCAGCGTTGGAACAGTTGCCGCCTGCCTATCCCCAGGTACACTGGGACTTCTTACACCGCGCACGGGGGGACAGTGTCGTGGCCGCCCCTGTGAATAGTGCAAGCCTGGACTCTCCGGACAGTATATTAACGTGCGATCAGCTGGCTGTGGATCTGGTCTGTTCCGGAGGTTTCGGACCTGAGTGGGGGGTGGTGGCCTTGTCCCGTGCGCGGCCTCCGACGACTCAGGCAACATCCAAGCAACGGTCGCCTGCTCTGCCTGATTCCGCCTTCCTGGGCCTGGTGTGCAGTGTAAATCCTGGCTCAGCACTGGGAAAGACGACCCTCCATAGAGCTGATTGTGTCGATCTTCAGAGCCCTCTACCCTACCTGTGTGTGTCGCTTCCTGATCTTTATTGGACGCTTCTCTTCCTGGTAACATTGGACATGGCACTGGGACGAGGGGTATGCATGGGTGGGTTTGCAAAGAGTGGCCAAGGATGAGGCTGACCCTTCAGAGGTGGTCATCTACTAGGCGGGCGGGCTCGGGCGTTGTGTGCTCTCACGGCATAACTGTTAGTGTACCAAGTGCGTAATGCTCCTTACTTCACTTTGACAGGGTCGATTTCGTGTTCTGTATTGTATGCTTTGCGGGAAAACGTATGGTGCGGGAGGGAGAAGCCGGGGGCGTGTTTTACAGGCCCTCCTCCAGTTTATTAATACTCTCTCTACCCCCCGTCTGGTGGGGGCTCTTTTCCTACTCTTTTTCTCTGTTTCTTCTATATTTCGGGTCTGGTTCAGGGGCGACAGGCACACTGCTGGGGGGGGGGGGCCGTACTCATCTGCAGAGGTGCAGGGTGGGGGGTTGGGGGGGGGATTCTTTAGTCTTTAACCCCTTTTTTCTATGGCCTCCTTTTCTTCTCTTATTCTTCTCTGTCTTTTTCTGGGATCAGCATGGTAGAACTCCTTTGTTGTTAATCACTGCTGTTTCCGGAGTGCCATAATTTCCGTGGAGTTTCCTGGGTCTTGGGGCAGGGGGGTTGCAGGCGCAAATGGCCGTGTCATTCCTTCACATCCTGAACTTCCTGTTTCAGCGCCATTGCCTAGATAGACTGCTGTTTATTGTTTACGTTCATCATTCTGCCTGCCATTTTTCGCTGCTGGGAAACTGTTTGGCGCCTGATCCTTCCATCCTCTTCTATTATAAAATGTAAACCTTTATTATCCTGGTCTCCTACTTGGGCTGTTCAGAGACTGAGAGTATGCTAACGTCGAGATTTTGCACCCCGAGGTGCTGACTGTGATAGACTTGCTTTCTGTTATTCTGATTGTTTAGCGGCCGGCCCCGGGGGTTGTAGGCCCACACGTGTAATTGATTGAAATATCAATAAAGGTTTTCAAAAAAAAAAAACCTAGCTAGAACAGAGGGTTGGCTTCCACAAATGCAGTAAATGCAAAGCCTGCAGCAATAGTGTGAATGTAAAAGAAGTTACACTGCGTAGGTCAAAAAAAGAAATGGAAGATCAGTAAATCCATCTCTTGTGGTACTGATTTCGTAGTCTATGCCATCATCTGCCCGTGCGATAAATGGTATGTGGGGTCAACCACGTTTCCAGTTAAAAAAAGAATTCTGGAACACTGGCGGGCTATTACTAACCGCGATCTTAGCTATAGCACGTCAAGACACTTCAATGAGGCACATGAAGGTGATTGGACCAAAGGTAAATACGTTGGTCTAGCAACCATCCCCAAGCATCCTAGAGGAGGAAACCGAATCCAAGCTTTACGTCGCCTTGAGTCAAGGCTGATCTTGCTTGCCGGTAGTATGTTCCCAATAGGCACGAACAATGACGAAGAGCTATATGTGCATTTATAAACTTGTTAACGCTTCCCGCCACCAATTAGGAGTTTCTAGGCTGTATTATTCTAGATGAATGATACATTTTAATCACTTATTTTTTAGATGTGTTGTTCTAGTTTTCTTTTCCCTACCCATTGAATAGTCGCTACAGTGGAGGAACATTTGTTATATAAATGCATTATGAGGATCACGGAAGTATATTATATATTGTATTGTAATTGACATATTGATGGAAATGGTAGATATAGGTCACATGCTATGAATCTTAATTCTAATGCTGTCCTTTTTATCTTTATTTTTATTTTTGACAGCTAGATGACGCACAGAGAATAGCGACTGACATATGGTTAAGAGCACATGAGATCCAGCAAGTTCAGTTGAACTGTCATCTCTACAGCATCACTCCGATTATTTATCATTAGCGTTACAAAATGTATCACCTGATTAATATTAAGAACAGTATCACTTTGATGAAGCACTGGATGATGATTAGTAATACAACTATTGAGTGAAATTGACTACAAGGTACTATACCTTTTATCTCACCGTCACTTTTCTTAGAATTATTATTCAGCAATACATAGATACCTAGATAAGTACTATACTTTGATTTTTTCTACAATGCACGATGAATCACTCTCACAATCAATCCCTCCAGTTACGCTAGGGAATCAAGTTTTAACAAAGCAATGTAAACTAATAAAGAGAGTTTGCTTTGAAACTTTATTAACAATCTAAACTGAACAAACACATTTGTATGTGTACAAGTATTTCTTTTATGTTAATTCTGCACGCTGCGTCGTGCTTCTATACTGCACCTTTAAATACATGTGAAACTCACCAAAGGTCATGTGACCAAGAGCTCGGCTGAGATCGAAATACGTAGTTTTTCTGCCAAATAAACCCGCAATACTAAAGAATAATGAACTGGAGTGGCTCGTCTTTTCTGCATGAATTGCGGAATTTCTATGCGCATATATATATATATATATATATATATATATATATATATATATATATATTCACTGAAAAAACCATAGGTTTCACACATGTTATACTTAGCTGGAGATTTTACTCATAAAAAACCAATGAAATTCCCCCGTTATAGTTAGTGCAGGCAACTATAACTCACGCGACCGCAATCCTCTGCTGATGCTAATACTGTATTTAGACACTTATTTGCCCATGTCTTCTTCCATTAAATTTTAGCTATACATATATTACAAATATTTTTTTTTCATAAAGACACATGTCATCAGCAGAGGATTGCGGTCGCGTGAGTTATAGTTGCCTGCACTAACTATAACGGGGGAATTTCATTGGTTTTTTATGAGTAAAATCTCCAGCTAAGTATAACATGTGTGAAACCTATGGTTTTTTCAGTGAATTTGCAAGGTTTTTTAAATGCTAATTCCTAACTATAACGTGTGTGAAACCTATGGTTTTTTCAGTGAATTTGTACGGTTTTTTAAATGCTAAGTTACTTTACGCCGTTCGTGGCGTGCGCGCCCACTTAACGCAGTTCGTTCCGTTTTTTGCTTGGGGGGTTCTTTTGGGACACCTTGATCAAGTCTGGGGGTTGGGAGCTGTTTAACCTGCCCCTTTGCATGTTTTCACCCTTTGTTTTTCCTCCCCCCCTCAGAGTGCGAGAGAGAAAATGGCGGCCGCCGCTTCCTGGTTTCGACCGATTAGAATGTTTACTAAGATCTAACAGCCAATCAGAATCGCGCTCGCGCACGGCACCGTACGCGTACGGTAAGCTTACCGTAAGCGCACGGTAAGCGCACCGTAAGCTGCCACAGATATATATATTGATTTAAATGCTATTTTCTCAGGAACTACTGAACAGATTTACACCAGACCTACAAAAGGCACTTCCTTGACCTGTACACTACCTCTCTGCCAAATTTCAAGTAACTCTGTTCAGCCGTTCGGGCTGTAGCTGTGTCTAAAGGTCCTATGGAAAAATGCATGGGAAAAACGCGTTTTGGGACCCCCCTTTTTTCTCAGCCCCCGCTTGACGAATCCCCCCGAGACTTTCAGGGTAGGAGCTGAGCGTAGCGCCCCATTAGTTTTGAAAATTTAGCGAGGATTCGTCGACCGGCGCCAAAGTTATTCCAAATAGAATGTTGCGGTTTTCCTATGGAAACAGGGTCCTAACTACAACTACCTACTGGCGACCGCCAGTAGGTAATACATACACACACACACACACACATATATATATATATATATATATATATATATATATATATATATATAAATAAATATAAAAAAATATATATACAGGGGACCGCATAAACTAACACAGACTACGTGATTTACGCCCTCAAATGTGGCTGCGATAAAATATATGTGGGTATCACCGTAAATAAATTCAAGCTCAGAATATTGCAGCACATACAAGCTATAAAAAAATGGTGATAAAAGCTACCCAATGGCTTGCCACTTTGAACAATTCCACAATCGATCTGGTGGTCCGTACCTGTTTTTGCCTGCAAAGGAATGTGGCAAGTCGGGATTGATTGATGGTCAAGCACCAGACAGCTTTCAATAACAACATTGTGTCTTGGCTGCGTTACATACACAACGTCTTTTTGATTTGGCGAGGTGATGTTAACAGTGCTAGAATTTTCATTAGTGAGATCAATGACAATGATCTTAATTTGGAATTCAATGCCAACATTAGTGCCACCTCTACAGAATTCTTGGACGTCAATCTGTACATCGCCAATGGCGCTTTGCATTCCAAGCTTCACCATAAGCTTACCGCAGGAAACTCCATACTGCACGCCTCCAGCTTTCACCCTAGGCACCTCATAACCAGCATTCCCTATGGGGAGATGTTACGATTGGCCAGAATTTGCAGTACCCATGAAGATCTCCTTGAGTGCCAGGGGGAAGCAGCCAAAAGATTCAAGGCACGCGGTTACTCAGCGGCTGTCATACGTAAAGCCATTGTCAGAGCCAATGCCATCCCTAGGGAGGAATTGTTAGTGGTCCCATCCACCCCTGAGGTCACCAGTGCGACCAACATACTAAATGAGCCAAATAGCCTAGTCACCCCGAGATTGATTATAACGCACAACACTGAGGAAAGAGGTATCAGAGCAGTAATCAACAAGCATTGGGGTATCATTAAATCAGACCCCGCACTAGGACTTGTAGTAGCCCACAAACCTGACATCACATACAGAAGAGCTTTTTCCATGAGGGATGCACTAGTCAGAAACAGTCCGGAGATCGCCATGTCACAGAATTGGCTAGCAGACATAAAGGGTTTTGTTAAATGCCAGAGTTGCAGGGCATGCAGGTTTGGTAAGAACATCACGAAGGTAGACTCAGCCTTTAGACATGCGCCACTTACCATCAGACATAGACTCACGTGCAGAATGGAATTTGCGGTGTACATGCTCGAATGTAACTGCAGGCTGCGTTACATCGGGAGCACTAAATTGCAAGTGCACCTGCGAATTCTCCAGCACCTCAGAGCGATAGTCAACAATGACTCAGCCTTCCCCGTAGCCAGGCATTTTAAGCAGATGCATAATAACAATCTAGAGCACCTCCATTATTCAGTCATTGATTGCGTCCCACCACTGAGACGGGGTGGCAACAGAGAGAAGCTTTTGAGGCAATTGGAGAGTAGATATATTCTGCAATTTAATACCAAGGCGCACGCTGGTCTCAACACCACGGAGGATCTGCACCATTTCCTGTAACATAGCATTGCATTCACACCCTTAGTGATCATACCATCGCTTTGTAACTGTATATTAATGTTATCACTTGTATATATTTCACTGTTTATATCAGGCTTTACCTGTGCACTCTCAATATTCACATAGAGTTGGGTTTCCTGTCATCAGGCTATGTGCAACCACGAAGAGAATACCCAGTATTCATACTGTCATTTTGGTTGTCTATAGTTGGTCTTTAAACATAGGCACTACAGGCTTGTAACCAATGCTGCGGCAGGAATGGCAACACATGTATTTAGACCATGTTTGCGTATGATTATGAATTAGAACGTCACTTTTTCACAATACGCTATGTTATACACCCATTGCTTCATTGCAAGGGATACATTGAACAAGCACTGGCAGACTCTAGAATATTTACTGCGATTTCACACATTTTTTATTAGTACATTCTATGCATTTTTATGTCACTCAAAAGCTCTTGAGGAGGTACAAACACCACACTTATATATTTTGGCCTATATGCGCACTCACGCCTTCCTCAACATGTATATACACACCTATGTGCACATTCCACCCTCACTCACACTTTCAACTTTTGTTGTATTAAGTGGCAGCTTTGTTTTGCATTTATGCAGTTATTTAGTTTGTTTGCATTTTTACTGTACCGGAGCTAGACGCGCACATCTTATCACTAGCCTTTGCTCACATGCAGCGCTTTCACTTTGTGCTTCATGAGACGCGCCGAGAGCAGGGAGTCACGGACACACACACTGTTGTGCTAGGTCTCGCGTTTCTAGTTGTGAGAAATCGGTAACACTAACATGATTGCTTACGAGGGACATACTTTACGTTTTAATGTGTACTTACATGATCGGTTGGCTTCATCTGGGAACGCCATATGCTCTTGTACCAGCTTCCACGATGCATGTGCGAGAGGACTGAGGCAATCACCGGCTTCAGCAGTTAGTTGACAGTTTTATAGTCTGTTTACACTGGTGTTACTAACTGTAGTAAAACATGATGTCACACATGTGCTTTACTGCGTCTTGCCCACAGTCACACGCTGCAAAACTACTCAGTCATTGCAATGAACATAGTAAAAACACCGCCACTCACACATATATATATAAATACCACTCATTCACCAGTACAGCGCTATGTGATCAAGGCCGCATGTCTGGCGGCCGAAACGCGTCATTTGGACACTTGATGCTTGAATAAATCATCATTTAACTCTCAACTTTGCCTTTGGAGTCTGTTTCCTGGTGTTGCGCCTTTCTTTGGATGGTGGTACCCCTGGGATCCTGCTGTGGAATATATATATATATATCTCCACACACAGAGGTGAAAACATCGCACCTCTGATTGGAATAGTCACGCTCCAATGGTAACACAACTAGCAGTATGTTAATGCCCCGTGCAAATCACTAAGACTAAACACAAAGCTGGCAATGACGAAGGCATTCGCCGAAACGCGTCTGCCAGGTGTTTTTCTGCCGGATGGTGGTAAATAAGTTCCCCTGAAGAGGTTCAAAGCATGTGTCGGACCCGTTCTTTAAGGAAGGGCGGCTCTGGTGTTTGAGATATATATATATATATATATATATATATATATATATATATATATATATATATATCCCACATCCTACCTGGGTGTTGCCTAGTCTGAATGCTAAATTGCCTCTTGAGTTTTGACTTTCTTGTTTCCCTGTGCAGAGCTTCCCCTTTGGACCTCCTCTCCCTGTATGATCTTGAGAGGCTCTGTACTCAATATTCTGTTTACTCTGTCAACCCCGTCACCAGTCCTTGCCAGATTTCCTGACAAAGCTAGCTAGCGGAAGAGAAAACTGCTAGTGGAGGCTTAAACTGCCAGATTCTCCAGAATAGCCCCCCCCCCCCCACAAGGGTCACGCTTCCTGTCTAATTACAGGTGGGAAGCAACACTTGTTAGCCCAGGTACCCTTGCAGGTGTTAGTCAGGGCTTTGTTGAATGGCAGCAATGGCTCAGACGAGGTCTGCTCAGGCTGCAACACAGTGAGGATACTGGTTTTTGTCACCTCAACAGATATCAACTGTAAGTTTAGGACATCAGCTGCCTGTCTGATGACCACAGCAAGTGAGGCTATCTCTCCTGTTGAATTACCAGGGAGTAAATCCAGCCCCATGTCAGGGAAAGTGTCCAGTCCACTGGCCTAGGCATTGTTATCATATTATTGGGGAAATTCATTTTCATTATCTGCACCGTCACCAGAGGCTGGCTACCAATTTGATCCAAGAAGTTGCTGGAGCGCAGGGGGGGGAGGGGGGGGGGGGTGCTCCCAGGCAAAGGTGCTGTTTTGTCTGAGTCAGAGTAAACAGGACGAATACATTGGGATGGGTTCAGGATGCAACCCCAGTCAAGACAGATTCGTTTGGAGTGGAACAGGACTATAGGATCGGCATTCTCCTCTGGCGTTAAAGGCCAGTGTTCGACTTGTCAGTGACGGCCGTCGACATAGCAGCAACCAGCATGAATCATAGTGCTGGATGTGGGTTAGCTTCAGGAGGCACAAATGACACCAGAGAATGATCCACCTATGGTAACCCGACTGGAGGCCTCAGCGGATCCATGGGACCTGAAGGTACACCACAGAGAGCCTGCAATGTCTCAATGATGAACAACGTAGCTTCCCTGAAAGCTGAAATTTTTTGCAATGTTGCCAACGGCCCCGGAAATTTGGGGTGCATTGGGATAAGTTTCAAGATCAGCTGCTTGGTGGGGATCTGGGAGCGGGAACTGGGGGCGGGGGCACCTTGATGTCCTTGTGACTACTCAAAGTGAGACTGGCTAGACTGGGATGAGCCCTGTTTAGTCTTCCTACATTTCTTTTTGTAATTCAACATACCCGAAGACTAAATACGATGAAGACTGGTCCCTGGAACGGCCTTGAGAGTAGGAATGGTTCCTCGCTATTGACTTCGAGCGGGAACGGGCCTAAACCCAAACACAAGAGACATACCTCGTGGGGATCTTTTCACAGTTATCTGCATGAACAAGGCTTAAACTCCATGAATCAACAAGGCGGTTTGCAGCATCTCCACTGCTTCCCAAGCAGCCGCAGGCTGCCAGGAGACAGTAGCAACAGCTGCAACCATACAGAAACTGTTTGAGTCAAATAGGCCAGACTATAGATGAGCAAGTCAGTGGAAAAGCCACATCATCTGAAGACAAACCAGGAAAATCAGCTGACAAACTTCTGCAGATAACGCCTACATTAGCAAATGACCTGTGATTGCTTGGCTCCTGCGTGAGATGTAGCTTGCTCATATATGCAATTCTGAAAGATAGTACTCAACATCACTGGCAACGTTTCATTTAGGCACCTAAAGTGGTTATAATGGTTTATGTTGTAGCAGATTTGGGGCGACCAAATGGTTGATCTGGTGTGGCACTGGCTAGGATGAGCAAACAATTGGTCTTGCCCCTGCTTGGCGACTGGCCACAGTGGTTCTATCCTTATTCTCTCCCTGGCAGTTAGGGTTTGATCAAGCATATTAAGATCAATGTGTCCGGCTGAGTTTTATGCACATTGGACACAGGGTAGTTCTAAACCTGGCCCTGTGAAGGGGGTCATGTTTGCAGGGGTTTGTTTTCTCGGTTTATCCAGCTGGCAACTTATAATAAGGAAGAGACACAGAGAATGTGTCTCTAGGTTACTACATTTGAAACACTGAAATTGTTGAAGCTATGAGTTTAAACAGAGAGGTTGCTACAACATTGGAGAACATAGGGCAAATACACAAGGGTCCATGCTCTAATTAGAGAGTAATGACAGGGTGCAACAGCTTTACAATACTTACCTGGAATGTCTAGAGCTTGGGCAATCCTACCAATAGACATCAGACATTTGATGTATATATGAAATGGAGGAGGGTACATTTGGCAATACTGCAAGAGACACCGTACACCGCACGATGCAGGTGTGAAAATCAAATAAAGGTGGAAGGGGCAAATACATGGCGCAGCTATTACAAAACTAGTGGCAGCTGGTATTTACTGGCGGTGGGGGGGGGTGGGTTTGGGGAGGAGGGGCATAGAGGGTAGAGTTAAAATAAAAAAACACTCACGTGTGCCACCACTGCCGCCGCTGCCTCCTTCTCTAGGCCCTCTTCGCCCGCAGGGCAGGAAGCAGGAAGCACCCGGCTCCCAGCCTCCTGATAGCCAATGACAACACTGCAATGAAGCGTTGAGATTGGTCTGAGCCATGTGGATTGGTGCTCAGCCAGAGAATGGGAGGCTGGACATGTTCTCCATGCAGGCTGTGATGCAACCAGCATGAAGAACATACAAAGTGCGCATGACGGTTTGATGGGCCTGAAAGGGTCGGCCAAAGCATCATGCACACTAGGAGTGGGCAAACTATTCCTCCCCTTCCCTCCTCCGTGAGAGCAGCCCCGCCCGCACTAGCTGATCAAGGATGTAAAAATAAAATGAGAATAACAATGAGTTATTATCATTTTATTTTTACCCTTTTGACTTTCTCAGTGGGAGACGCTCCTCCACCTTAGCGGAGGAGCCACCACTGTACAAAACAGACAAGGGCACTATGTACGTGTGCTTAGACATGTAGATGGCAGGACCTTACATATAGTTGGTTGATATTTCATTAATATAGGTTAAATGGCCAATCTAGAATATATTACTGCACTGAAAGCACAACATTCTCAAGAAATATTTGTGCTTGGTGTGGATTTTAGCTCAAAAATTTGTGTTTAGGCTGCCCTGTTACAGTGTTTTTTGGGGATTTCAGTGGTGTTTTCAAAACTGTTTGAAATCAGTGCTTATTCAGCTGCCAACCCCCTGCCCTGACAAACCGTGTTTTCCAATATTTACAAAAGATCTTTTTTCAGTGATTACTACATAACACATAATTAATGTAAAGGGGAGAAGTAATTCAGGTATGTAGTGTCTTGCCACTGGCAGTGTGTCAAATGGACTTACTTTAGAGTGTCTTAAGCATAGAACGCCTATGTATTGCACTCTCAGTAATTTCTCATTATCCTCTGTCACATCTCACCTTTCATACTCACTTTGCCAGGACACTCTCTGCTTTATAGTTCAAATAGTTTAAGAAAAAAATCCTGGACACATTCTGGGGTAATTGGCATACTCCTTACTGAATATTATGACATTGTAGGGGGGGGGGGGGGCAACCCTGCCAACAGCAACTACCTTGTGAAACAATTACAAGTTTGAATTACAGCAGATTAATTTATAGTCCTGCATTATAAGACACCTGAAGCTTGATGCTTTAAGCATATTTGCCACTGCTTTCCCACACTCCTTGCCTGAATACTTTAAGGTGGTGCTGCTGCTGTGTGGACATTGATAGCTGCAAATGTGTCGCTTTAGGTCAGTCCTGATCTTTTAACAGATATCACACTGTATTTTCTTGAACTCTGCATTTTGCTAAAACTATGGACTCATAAACCCCAGCAGTAAAGTGTAGTTGGGTATAAAGTCAGTGTTAGCTGAAGGTATCACACATACCATTGGGACACCTTGCAGCTATGAATTTTGTTGGTATATCGCGTCTTGTATCACATATTCACCACTATCCCATGCGTATGGTGACAGGACTTTTTTCAGACACCTGCCACTACAACTTTCATTGAATGTTTAATGCCTGGGGTGTTGTGACTGTTGACCTGCTATTATTACTACCTGTTAGAAAAAGGGGATGATGTACCGAAGGGTTTTACCCAATCTGCGTCTGTGGATAAATGTAATAGTACATATTGCCCAAGATTATTATGAGCCAGTCATTTACGAATCTGTGAGAGAATTAAACTCGGCCAAAAGGTTAGATTTAATTTGAATACTCTCAGATGGTCTACAATGTATATAGATCAGACCTAAAACATGCTTCCAAACACTGCACCCTTAATCCAGGCACAGTCAACTGGAGGAAACAAAAGGAAGAATAAACAATACTTTAGTGACATTTCAAATTAACAAAACTCAAGCAGAATAATCTTAGACTTAGTTTTAGACTTTTTAGTCTTTCTTGCTGCTGCCTTGTATAACAAAGTTACATTGTGTTGGCCTGTTCAGGAAGAAATATAAATGACTCATTCTCTCTCACTTTCCTAACTTTTTAGTTTGTGGTCGCTGTGGTGTTTATTAGTGTTTATATGTTGACGCCGAGGAGGGCTGTTTCCCTTTTGGTGCGTTTTTTTCCAACTATGACAGGCTTAAACCTTGAACAGGATAGCTTGTGTGTGAAAAATGAGGAGATCACACCCACCGCTTCCAGGGATTCCAGCAAGAAGACTGACCAAAAAGCTAATTGCATGGGTGCGGTGATGAGACCCTTTAGACTGTTGGAGAGCCCTTAATCCTTTGAATAGGAAGTATTCTTATTATTTCCCATTGCACACACTATACACAAGCATTGATATGTGCTGTCACACCACCATTAATAAATGGATCCTTAAGGCTGAATAAATAACCAAAACAATATCAGACCATAGCCAGTTACTAATGACCTTACAGTGGGGGAATATCCCTCCAAAGATACCCATGTGGCAGTTGCAGATGTCGATGCTTGAAGACACATAGTTCCAACAAACCTTGAAAGAAGAGATCACTCTCTTTACCACTAATGCAGAATCCATTCACGATCCTCTGATGGCATGGATTGCTGATGACATTGCTCGCCTTTAAGGCATATATGGGAGGGATATGCACCAAACACGCAGAGGATGTACAGAAGGTTTTACATTATCAGCTTAAATAACTTGAAAATGTTATTATAGTTCTTGAACATGACATACTCATTGAACCCTACCTAGAACCTGAGTTGGTAGTGCAGCCATGCTCCAATATGCAATAGGCTCTGCTTACTTGAATCTTTTGCCCAAAGGTATACCAAAGGAGAGCAAGAAGGGCACCTTCTGGTGCACCTATATTCGTGTTGAAATTTCACACTCTGATATTACAGCTATTCGCCAAGCTGATGGGCAGTTGGTACAGCATCAAAAAGACATCAATGTGATCTTTGCACATACCACATAGGCATATGGTGCGATGAAGGGGTGCAAATGAACATTATGCACTGCTGGCATCCCTATTGCAGCTAACCCCTGGACAGGTTGAGGGTTTAGAGGCCCATCTCTTATTTTTTTAAATTAAACTATGACACAGTTGTCCACGGGCTAGACCCCGGGCAGCAACGGACTCCACCTTGAGTAATTCAAGATATTCTAGGGGCAGTAAGTTGATAAAACATCTCATTGATCTTTATCTTGCGGCTTTTACAAGAGGTGACCGTCTCCCAACCAGAAGGAGGCTGTCATAGCCTTTCTGCCAATGGCGGATCGTGATCCTCTTGATGTCAAATCATATCAAATCATATCATCTCAGTTCGTTGCTGAATTTACATTACAAAATACTGGGGAAGGTTTTAATCAATAGGTTGCCACCTTCCAGTCATGCCTGGTACATCAGGATCAAAGTGGGTTTGTCCCAAGCAGAACCCTAGTCCCAAATTAAATGTATGCATACTGTTCCAAGTCTTAAGTACAGTCCAGCCTAGGTGGAGTAGAACAGCAGCAGCCTCCAGTGATATGGAGAAAGCTGATCATTGCTTAGACTGGGTTTTTTGAGGTTGGAACTTCAGAACATGGGTTTCGGGGCCAAGATCATCAGATTGACTGTATTTGAGGATAACTCTTGAATCTGCGGAATAAACTCCTAGTTACTCCACTCCTGCTAGAGTCAGCATCATACAATCAGAGGTGTAAGGCAGGACCCTATACCCCTAACGTTCTGCAATGGGTGTTTCTAAGGGCTCTACCCAATAGCACAAATTTCAGAAAATGCACCTGGGTCACAACTAAGGTGACCTCACTTGCTGTGCATTATGAATATCCTAGAATGGTTCAAGTACCTGCTCCCACTCCTGCTTTGCAGCCTTGACACAGGCATCAACACAGTTGGACTCGATTTCAAAAGTTTTATTTTACAGAAGGCTCTGGGCACGTTTTGGCAGTTTGCACCACTCAGCTCATAGCCAAGGGTTCAAGTACCACTGAGACAATTCTTGAACCATGCAGCATTATGTAAAGCAAACATGCTCACACGGAGGAAGGCTGGGAAAAGGTTAGAGGGTGGGCGACACACTGATGAAGATTCTATTCACTTGGGGGTCGGAAAAACATTTTATTGCAAAAGCATGCAAGGCTTTCAGGACTCTCTACAAACAAAATCGAATGAGGACGTGGGGAAAGATCTAACAGACTCGGAATAGGCCCGTGCCCTGCAGTATGTCTGTTGGGTCTCAGAAAATGCCCAGGTGAAGCTCCTACTGTTTAACTATATTCACTGAACATACTTAACCCCAGGCATGGCTGCAGGTCATCTGTCCAAATGCATTACTTGCTTGTCCTAGAAGCAAGGTAGAGAGGCCTCCTTTGGCCATATAGTGTGGTCCTGAGTGGTACTTAGGCACTGGTGGGATACGGTTACAAAACACATTACAGACTGGGCTGGTAAACACAAATTGAATGTGTTAGAGGTGTGCATGCTGGAGCTTATACTACATCCTTAAACTTGCAAATTATATAGCAAATTTATAGACCTTGTGCCGATTCTTGCAAGTTCGTCATCAACTAGGAATCCTCGTTGCCCTCCTACCTCAGTAGGTGGAAAGCAGATTTGAGTAGAGACAGATGCAAGGTTCTGCCAGATAAGATGGGCGCCTACACCAAACCTGGCATTGGACTGGAAACCATTACCACAGATGATAAACCGCCTTAGATGGTGAACCTCTCTGATATGTAAGCTGACAGATAAAGCCCCTTAAGTGCATTTTAGAAAACCATTCTATGCTCGAGATGGTTTGCTACAGTTAAGCTTTTATGTTATGTTAATTTATTTGTAGAGCGCACGATTACCCTGAGGTGTCCTGGCGCTAGCTCAACTCTGCTGAGAAGCATTGTGGCACGGAGAGCAGGTGTGGTTGTATGGGGTTTATTCCTTAAAAACCCAGGTCTTAAGTTGCTTCCTGAAGGCTAGAAGATTTGTGGAGTTCCTCAGACTCCACGGGAGGGCGTTCCAAGCTTTGGCTGCACCTGTGATAAAACTTCTCCCTCCCCATGAAGCTTTCTTCGTGGGCGGTATGCTCACGAATTTGGCTCTGGATGAACGAAGGGTTTTTTTGGGAGGGTACCATCGAAATTGGTGGGTCAAAAACTCGGGACCCTGGCCATGAAGTGCCTTAAAGACAGTGCACAGTGATTTGAATTTCACCCTTTTCCTAATGGGAAGCCAGGGTAGTCTTTTAATTTCTTTGGCTATCGATGTGAATTTAGGGGTGTCTGTCACCAGCCTTGCTGCTGCGTTTTGCAAGGTCTGTAGTTTATTCAGATGTCGCTCTAGGGTGTTTAGATAGAGCCCATTGCAGTAGTCCAGTCGGGATAAAATAATGGCCGAGACGACGGTTCGTTGGCTTTCTTCTGGCAAGAATGGTTGGACCTTCCTTAGCAGTTTGAGGGAGTGAAAGGTAGCTGAGGTAGTTGCCTTTATCTGGAGCTCAAAATTCAGTTTGTCATCCACTAGGATGCCTAGATTTTTTGCCTTCTCCGTGGGTTTAGGGAGGATGCCCAGATCTGCTGGCCACCAGTCTGGGGTCCAGAAGTTAGCGTTTTTTCCAAACGTGAGTATCTCGGTTTTACCAGAGTTCAGTTTCAGGCAGTTTTGAGACATCCATGAATTGACTGCTCCCATACAGTTATGGAAGTTCTTGCTAATGCCTGCTTCAAGCCCTGGAAGGAGAGACACAACAATTTACATGTCGTCTGCATAGGACGCAAGACTAAAACCATACGATCTTATCAAGGGAGCCAGGGATGCCACGTACACATTAAAAAGGGTTGGGCTAAGAGACGAACCCTGTGGAACCCTACACGGTAGCGAGAAAGATTTAGATTCGAAATTTCCTAAGGATACAGTTTGTTTCCTGTCCGTTAGAAAAGCTATTAGCAGCCTCCATGCCCTACCATTGACTCCAATATTGGACAAACGGTCCATCAAAAGATCATGATGGACCGTGTCAAAGGCCGCGGACAAATCCAGCACGATGAGGGCCGCCTTACCACCTTGGTCTAGGGCTTTCCTGATTTCTTCAGTTGATTTAATCAGGGCGGTCTCCGTACTATGCCCTGCTCTGAAGCCATATTGTGTAGGAGACAATAACCTGTTCTCATATAGAAATGAACTCAACTGAGCATTCATTTACTTTTCCACTATTTTAGCTGGTAGTGGGAGACGGGAGATGGGTCTGTAATTATTTGGATCTTTTGGGTCCAAGTTAGTTTTTTTTCAGCAGTGGGAGTATGGAGGCCCGCTTCCAGCAGCTAGGGAAGTCTCCTGTTTCAAACATGGCATTGAATACTGATGTCAGGGTTGTGGCACTTGGTTCCAGGGCTATTTTGGCCACTGTCACTGGACAGGGGTCATGGGGTATCCGGATTTAATTGAGGCCATAAGCAACTTAGTATCCTCAATATTGAGTGGGGCGAATTTTTCGAGTGACGGGCCGGCTCCTAAGACTAGCTTTGAGCTGGAGAGCCTATTTTCCGTAACTCCTGGCGGGAGTTGGTTGAAGGCTGAAAAGATCGCTTCTACCTTATTTTGAAAGAAATTAGCAATTTCCTTGCTCATTTCAAGACTAGATTCGACTTTAGGTGGGCTTGGGGACGTTAGCCTGGCTATGGTTTTGAACAGTTCCTTGGTGGAGGTTTTTGCTAAGTTGATATGGTTTATAAAGAAGAGCTTTTTTGCATTGAGCACTGCTTGTTTATAAACGGAGAGACTTTGTTTATAAACATCCTTATCTGCTATATTATATTTTTTTACTTTTAGTTGTAGTTGTGGGTGCATGCATCACTGGTCCAACCACAGATAACTTGTGGATTGTTTGTGCCTGGACGGGGAGGAAGAGAGGGAATGGCTTTTACCATTTTTTCAATGATTGTTCTTGTTGTTATCTTTGACATAAGCCATATATTGCAGACTATGATCCTTAAAACATGTATATTCTGTATGCCGCTATCCTAAAAATGCCTTTATTCCGGAACAGCAGTAGGTTATGTTATGGGTAACTTGTAGCACGCACATTCACCGTAAGGTCTCTTGGCGCTAGTAGCAGATGGAAGCATCGATAACCAATTTATGCATAGGATTGTTTGAACAGGTTTTTAAGAGTCTCCTGAATTTCCTATAGTTGGGTTCTGATCTAATCTCCAAGGGGAGGGTGTTCCATGTGAGGAGCCAGAACAGAAAACGTGGCCCCTCCTAGCCTTTTCCTTTTGATACTTGGCACCGTTAGTGAATAGAGATGAGCTGTTCTCAGATGCTGAGTGGGCATATGGCGCTGAAGTCTGGTCCATATAAAACTGGGTATTTTACCTTGAAGAGCCTTCAAATCGTACAGGCTGTTTTAAAGATGGTCCTCTGAGCCCCCGGGAACCAGTGGAGCTTTTCCATCAGTGGCTTAGTGTGACAATGTCGTGGCTGGGAGAAGACCTGCTGGGACCCCTGATTTTGCACCAATTGCAACCTGTGTATTAATCCAGTAGGGAGTCCCAAGTAGAAGGCATTTGCATAGTCAATCCGCGATATCACTAGAGCGATGGTGATTTGAATGACAGTTTTCTCTGTAAAATATCTGCAGATTTTCCTTGTTTTTCGAAGTTGAAGGTGGCAAGAGGATGACATAGCTCGAATCTGCTCTTTGAGAGATAAGTCTTCAACAATAAGAATCCCAAGGCTTTTCACTGCTCTCTTAGGTGTGTAGAAGAACCTAATTCTAAAGACCAGAAGGAGGGGTTCCACTGGACCAAGTTATTTTTGGTTACCGCCACATCTGTTTCATCGGAGTTTAACTTTAACTGATGAAAACTCATCCAGTCCTGAATTTAAAGCATGGTGTTTTGAAAGAGTACCTTAGACTCTATAGTGTCGATCGCAAGAATAAGCTGCATGTCATCAGCGTAATTAAATATTTTCACATCTAGTTTCTGAAGAGAGTGTATTTAAGGACGGATGTAGAGATTAAACAAGTGGGGGTACAAGGACAATCCCTGAGGCACACCACAATCCAAGTGGACTTTGGCAGAGCGAAATGGGGGAAGGGAAACTGACTGAATTTGATCCTTGAGAAAGGAGGTCATCCACTGAAGTGCGGTGCCACACAGTTCTGCATTACAGACACGGTACGTATGATTGACCATGTCAAATGCTGCTGAGAGGTCCAGCAGGACCTGTGCCTGGGTGGACCCATTATCTGCTTCCTTCCTCATTTCGTCCAGAACAGTGAGAATTACTACTATCTCAGTGGAATGCGCAGGAGGGACCCCGGCCTGGTGGGAGTTCAGGTAGCCTGACTCCTCCAAAAAGGAACAAAGGTGTTGGGCTACATGAAAGGTTTTTTAAAAGAGGCAGCACCACTGCCTCCTTAAAGGAGTTGGGGACTTTGCCCTGAAAAAGAGATACATTGAGGAGAGACACTGCTATATCTGGAAAGCAAAAAAACATTGTATTTTGGACGTGAGGACAGATATCGGTCGGTGACCCTGTTTTGACTGTGACCATCAGCTTGGCAAGTCGCTCATTGCCGATGGCTGGAAAAGCAGAAAGAGAGGTAGAATTTCTATTTCCTGATGGTATATTGAAGGCTCGAGTACTAGGTGGGGATATTGTTTTTTATGACTTATTTTCTCCACACAAAAAAAGGTTCAATTCATCACAGATTATGGGTAGTTTTGCAAGTACAGAGAGTCTGTCAGGGTTAGATAATTCTCTGACCGTCTCAAAAATGACCATAGACTTATTCTCTGAATTTATGATTTTATTAGAGAAGAATGTAGATTTTCCCTGCAAGATTCGTTTTTTGTATGTTTTTAAATTTTGGATAAAGACTACTCTATTTTCAGGCAGGTAAGTGTTACGCCATTTGCGCTCTGCCTGCTGTAATTCAAGTTTAGCGGCTTTCAGATCTACTAAAAACTACTTAAAAGCTTCATGGCGACAGGCAAGCTTTATCTTTCGGAGGGGGTGTGAGAATTGTTGGCTTCTGTGAGCCTATCCGAAATCGCTTCCTCATTTCCCTCCGAGTTGGCGCAGGAGGAGAGCGGCGTAAAGAGGTACAAAATGAATCAAGGTCCATGCGTTTCCAATTTCTAGTGGTAATATCTGAATGCGGGGGAAGTTTTGGGAGCGTTATCTCTTTTATGGTGAAGTGAATAAGGTGATGCTCGGACCAAGTGCTAGGAGAGAAGCTAAAGTTAGTTATGACTAGATTAGAGCACCAGACTTAATCTAGAGTGTGGCCTTTGATGTGAGTTGGTACAAAAGCATGTTGGTCAAGATTGATGCTAGCTAACCTATCCGTCAATTTGAGTGCCAGTTGCCCACCGCTTACTTAATTTGTTCAGTAGTTAAAATCACCCAGGAGAAGAATTTTTGCATAATCGATGACCCAGTCACAAGTTGGGGGAAGCTCTGCATGTGTTCCAGCGGTCTGTACATTAGGACAAATATCAATGGGGAAGCAGGGGAGTCAATTTTAAATCACAATATTGTCCACCCCCAGGAGAGGTAGTAGGGAGATTTTAACAATTTTAAGATTTTTATTTTTAGCAATTACCGCCACACCTCCGCCTTTCTTTTCCTGTGGCCGGTTAGTGTTGAGTAAATAAACATTTTCTGGGAGAGCTGCTAGAATATCCGGTACTGAGTCAACCGTTAACCATTTTTCAGTCAAAAATAGGATATCAGGTGAGTCAGAATTGATCTCTAGTTGATGCTTCACAAAGGACCGAGTATTAAGGTATAAAACAGCGAGCTGATTTTTTTTCAAACTACACGAGGCCAGCTGGCTTTTATTCATAGGGTCCGAGATGGATATGTTGGCATGAGGAGGATTAGTGCTGGGCCCCTGATGGTGCGAGCCAGCGTTGGGCATGTTCTGATTAAGGATGCCTAGCTTTGAAAGTTTAGTAAGAATGGTTGTCTCAAGTTGATCGCTGGCCATGTAGAGGTTTTTGAGCTCCTAAGAGGTGTAATTCAAATTTATTTGGGGCATAATGACTGGCCCCTGGTCACTGAGGGGAGCGGACTGGCGCAGACTGGCTTGCCTTTACTACACCAGCAGCATGCCCACCGCGCGTGTCCGCTGTGCATCTGTGCTGCCGGCATATATTTCAAGAGTAGGAGCACAAACAAACTCCACCCATCACACCATCACACACTGGATTGGTCCCTTTCCAGCCAATCAGAAGTGCTACCAGCACGTCCCAAACCTGCCCCAACCCGCAAGAACTGCAGCCGCGGTAACTGAGGCAGAAATGTCAGTTTTAAAAAACAAATTGATTTCTGTATAAGCATAATGTAACTACAATACAGCATCCAAGGTACCCTTTGTGCTGAACTAGCATTGGTTAATATCAATAAAGAACAATTTGAAAATATATTTTGGACACTACAGTTTAGAAGGCTAGCAAAGATGGATCTGGGGGACCACAAAGA
The DNA here is from genome assembly GCF_964204655.1 of Triturus cristatus. Taxonomy (NCBI): domain Eukaryota; kingdom Metazoa; phylum Chordata; class Amphibia; order Caudata; family Salamandridae; genus Triturus; species Triturus cristatus. The sequence continues at coordinate 447,766,075 of NC_140584.1, forward strand.
GACAAGTTTATGCTCAATTGGCAGTGTGTCCTCCCAACAAATATCAAACAAGCATTTGCAATGCAATAGGTCTCGCATTTGCGAAATTTGAAGCTATTGGCATTGTAAATGACAATGCCTTTTATTTATCTGTTTTTAAAAGCAACACGTAGATAAAAGGTTTGTCATTTACAATGCAAGTAGCTCAAAGTGTCGCAAATGCGAGACCTATTGCATTGCAAATGCTTGTTTTTATAGCAACCAGCACATTAAAAGACTGGCCATACCAGGTGGGAACCGTAGTTATACATCAAATTCAAAGACTGGAGTTAGTAAATGCAATAAATGAGGAAAGACAGGAGCAAACAAAGTATGACCTTTGACCCCAGTTTACTGTAAGTGGTGAGGAGCTTTCGTATCCAATATCATCCAACTACCTCATCTTGTATCTGGTCCACATGCAGCTGGGAGGGGTGGAGGAGCGACTCAATGATTAAGGCTACTTACTCCAGGTCTAGCAGTAGGCTGTGGGGGGGGGGGGGCGGGGGGGGCAGGGGGGGGGGGCAGCACTGTGGGTATGGGTGACCCTGGAGCCGATCCTACATACTCTGCTCCCTCAGCGTCCCGTGAGTGGTCTACCATCTCACCCTACATCTTTAAGTCTTTTTCAGCATGTTCGTCTCTGAGACCCTCATCATGTAGTACATTACCAAGTGCGTGCACATACAAATACAATTGGAAAGTAGAACGCCTGCCGTTTTATGGCATAGCCGTTATGGCGTACTGTATTAAAACATTTGATTGTGTATCTTTACCTGTCAAGTCCAAGCTTCGGTCGATCAGCAACAGGGAGTACCTGTGTGGCATGGTCTTCCTCCTGTTCTTGCCCTGCGGGTCTCCAGTCAGTTCCCCAGCTACGTGTCGGGCTGACTGCGCCCATAGCGAAGCACTCCTCGCGAACCCCCAGTTCCTCCAAGAGGCTGGCCAGTTCATGGGCCAGGCCACATATCTGACCTTGCAGAGCAGCCGGCAACTCTGCTGCTGGGGGGAGTGGTGTTTTCCTCATAGCCCGGGATCGGACGGACAGGCGCTGAAAATCCACGGGGAGCGGTGAAAAGAGAGTGGCTATGGCAGGGGCAAGAATTAAGTATGGAACCAGAGGAGCCCAGGATAGAGGCGCGTGCGTCACCTCAACCACGCCGGTGTCGTCTCCCATGCATTGGTGGATCTGTTCCTCCAGGCGCGCTCTCTCCTCAAGGGAAGCGGGGGAGACAAGGAGCACATGGCAATGCTGGAAGCATCTGCCTAGCACTAGATCCCGCAGCGCGTCCAGTCCGCGACCCCGTGGCGGCCCATCCAAGACTAGCACAGCTCGGGATTGTCCAGGGTATCCAACCGGTCCAGTGAGCCCCCGGACGGCAAGTGTACCCGCCCGCAGCAAAGCCCACACGCCTCCGACCCTCCAGTGCAGGCTCTCAGCACTTGCAGAGTCCAGAAACTCTAAGAAACCTCGGAAGCATGCGCTTCCATGCCAGGGCAGAGGCAGAGCTGAAGGGTGAGGACATTGCCAGCTGAACGCGTGCATATCTCCTGTCCTGCGTGCGTGCAGACAGGGAGGGAGAGAGGGAGCGAGCGAGCCGAGCCGCACGCGTGCAAATCTCCTGTCCTCGCACACCTGCTGTCTTTTATGCTACACCTTCAGCCGTACACGTACACATGTCCTGTTTTCCACACGCGTGCACATGTCCTGTCCCCCTTCGGCCAAGAAACCGACAACAATAGATTCGTCAAGGCGAGCAGCGCATGGGCTGCATCGCTAGGCGAGACCTAAAAAGGCCTTCTTGTAGTTCAGTCAGCAGAGTTTCAATTCATACTTCCATCCTGACTCTTTTTAGAGTTCAAGAATCCTAATGCTCTTCTGACTCAATGTTCTTATCAAGTTTAATTTATCTGTAAACATTTCCACATCTTTTTCCATAATCTCAACTAAAGACACTAAATTGTCTACTCGATAAGTCCTAATTCTTTGCTCCACATAAGACAGTTGTTTTTAGATTGATATTTTCTTCTGAGACCTCCAATCTGTACATTATTACGTTCATTGTTGGCCCATCAACTAATGCACCCTTTGAAAGTTCCTTCAATATGTACACCACATCATGGCTATCAGCTGTGTAAGCCGACAGAGACAATCTGCTCATCAACTATTATTTATGACACCACATACGAACGAGTATGTAACAATACAACATTTTGTGAGAGTAACAAGATAAGGATACTTATACACCAGCACCACAGCGAAGAGTTTGTCATATACATTTTATGTAACATAATATGATTGAATTGATTGATTAAATGACATAATATATTTAGGTGCCAGTCTCAACCACCAGTATGGCCTTGTTATTTGGTTCTCACAGTAGAGCCAGGGTGGAACAACACTTAATGATGAAAAAAGCCTCATATCTGTCTCATGTCTCAGCCACCCACAACCAAAAAACAATTAAAGTTCACACAGAGCCTCACATATTTGCAAGCCACTAGCATCCCATCTAACTTCTGCAAGAACCACAAGACTTTTCACATGGAAGAGCCATTCAAGAAGGGTCTGGATCACTCCCAGTCATAAGACTGAATCCCACTAGGGCGGAAACACATTGACAAAACAATCTGTGCTACAGCAGACAGGATCTCCAAACACCCAATGCCTGATTACATCCCTCATGCAGTTAAGATCGCTGAGATTGCTAACCATTAAAAATGGAGAAAGATTAGAGTGAGGGCTCTTAATCAGTGGTGAATATCTCAGAGAATAACTGTAGACCACAGGGCATAACTGGTACCCCTAGATGCACAAACAAGTTTGCTTTCTTAGACTGTTGCCAAGAGAATTTTTTAACGAGTGCTAGTCCTCATTGTAGCAACCTAAAGAACAGGTTACTTACCTTCAGTAACACCTTATCTGGCAGAGACTATCTAGCCACAGATTCCTTACCTTAGAATTATCCACAGGCATTAGACTGGATCTGGAAATTTTCTTGAGCAATACCTCTGCGCGCCGGTAGGTGGTGTTGGTCAGTTCCAAGTGGTGTTGTCGTCGTCCACGCAGTAAGTGACGTGCGTGGTACCTATATAGCTGCCACCTCAGCAGGCTGACGCCAGTTACTTTTCACAACTTCCCATGTTGGTAGCGCAGGGCCATGAAGTACACTGACTACTGGTATGGAAAACTAGGGCCTTGAAAGGGGAAAGCCCTGTCCCTAGAAATCTGTTTGCAGAGCGGGGAGGATGAGTGGGTCGGTAAGGCATCTGCGGCTAGATATAGTCTTTACCAGATAAGTCGTTAGCAAAGGTAAGTAACTTGTTCATCTGATGAAGGCTTCTAGCCGCAGATCCCTGACTTTGATTAGATACCCAAGCAATACCTCCCTGTAGGTTGCTATGCGGACCAATTTCATATGAGGAAGTCCTGCAGGACTGAATGGGAAAAATACTCATCCTTATGGACCCGACCGTCCAAGCAGTATTGCTTGGTAAACATGTGCAGGGAAGTCCACATTACTGCCTGGCAGGTGTCTAGGACTGAAACTCCTTGTGTTCAGCCAGTGGTTGCAGCTTTAGTTCTGGTAGAATGAGTACGCAAACAATCTGGGGGATGCTTCTTAGCCAGTGCATACCAGATTTGATACAGAGCACGATCCACCATGAGATGGTCCTCTCCTGTAGGGCCTGTCCTCTCTTTGCTCCGATATACCCTAGGAAAACTTGGTCATCCACACGAAACTCTCGTTTGCGATCAAGGTAGAATGACAATGCTCTTTTTGGGTCCAGACAGTGAAGTCACTACTTCTTTGGAGGGATGAGGCGGAGCGTAAAAGTAGGCAGAGTGATGAATTGGCTTACATGAAAAGGAGTGACCACTTTCGGGAGAAAGGAAGTTCTTGTACGAAACACCAGTTTATCTGGATATATGTTCCGATAAGGAGGCTTGGATGACAAGGCATGAAGCTCACTGACCCTCGGGCAGATGTTATTGCCACCAGGGAGGCCGTCTTGATGGTAAGGAGCCAGATAGGACAGTTGAGCAACGGTAAAAGGGAGGGCACAAAATGAAAGTGAGGACAAGCTTTAGGTCCCACTGGGGCATAATGAAAGGAGAAAGTGGAAACAAATGTTGTAAACATTTCAGAAGGAATATGCTACTTACCAGTATGCATCTGTTCTTGGCATGTAGAGCTGCAGAGTTGTACACTTAGCATAGATCGCCATCTGGTGTTGGGCCCGGATGTTTGCAGTTTGTTTTTGTTCTTTGGACAGTCTTTGGAAGTCACGAGTTCGGTGACTCCTCCTTCGGTCCGTACTGCGCATGGGCTTCGGCTCCATCCTCAGATTGTTTTTCGCCAACAGGGGAATGATGGAGCGTAGTAATAACAGTGAGAAACCCATGTGTGTTGTATCTAAATAAGATGGACTGGAACGGATACAGGTAGCCGGGGAGGCGTGTACAACTCTGCAGCTCTACATGCCAAGAACAGATGCATACTGGTAAGTAGCATATTCCGTTCGAGGCATATGAGCTGCAGATTGTACACTTAGCATAGATTATATAGCAGTACCCAACCTTAGCGGCGACCACCGGTATCCGTTGCAGCGGTTTGAAAAAGTGTCTTTAGTACAGCCTGGCCCACACTAGCTTGTTGCTTGGAATGCACGTCTACACAGTAGTGTTTTGTGAAGGTGTGCTGTGTTGACCATGTGGCTGCTTTGCAGATGTCATCTAAGGGTATGTTCCCAAGAAAAGCCATAGAAGCCCCTAACTTTCTAGTAGAGTGGGCTTTAGGTGGAACAGATAATGTTCTTTTTGCCTTTTGATAGCAAATTTGTATGCACTTTACAATCCACCTAGCTATCCCGGATTTAGAGATGGGGTTGCCTTTATGTGGTGGAGAGAAGGAAACAAACAATTGTTTAGTCTTCCTGAAAGGTTGCGTTCTCTGTATGTAGTACAGTAAAGCCCTTTTAACATCAAGTGTGTGTAAGGCCCTTTCCGCAACAGATTGAGGTTGCGAGAAAAAGACAGGCAATTCCACCGATTGATTGAGATGGAAGGGGGAAATGACCTTGGGCAGAAACTTCGGATTTGTACGAAGTATGACCTTGCTGTGATGTATTTGTAGGAAGGGTTCCTGTATAGTGAACGCTTGTATTTCACCAACCCTTCTAAGGGAAGTGATAGCTACGAGGAAAGCTGTTTTCCAGGTGAGGAACTGTAGCTCACATTTATGCATTGGTTCGAAGGGTGGACCCATTAGCCGTGTAAGAACTACATTTAGATTCCATACAGGGGAAGGTGGTGCCCTGGGAGGAATTACTCGTTTAAGGCCTTCCATAAAGGCTTTAATAGCGGGCACTCTGAACAGTGATAAATGCTGTCTGTTTTGTAGATAAGCAGCAATCGCTGCTAGGTGTAGGCGTATGGATGAATATGCCAGGTTACACCTGTGAAGATGGAGCAGATAGCATATGATGTGCTGTATGGATACATCTAAAGGGTTGATTGTATTGTTACGGCAGTAAACTACAAATCTCTTCCACTTTGCAGCATAACATGCTCGAGTGGTAGGACGTCTGGCTTCCTTGATAATGCAATCAGGGGGAAGGTTAAGGTACCCAAATTCTAAGATTTCAGGAGCCAGATCGCAAGGTTGAGCTGAGCTGGGTCCGGGTGCCTGATTTCTCCATGGTTTTGAGTTAGGAGGCATGGGGACAGGTGCAGTTTTTGATGTGGTACCACCGAGAGCTGTAGTAGTGTGGTGTACCACGGCTGCCTGGCCCATGTTGGAGCTACCAGAATGAGTGTGAGGGAGTGCTGCTGTAGCTTCCGTACCACTAATGGAATTAGCGGGAGAGGTGGAAAGGCGTACGCAAATTTGCCTGACCAGTTCATCCATATCGCATTGCCTTTGGACAATGGGTGTGGGTATCTGGCGGCGAAGCTTGGGCATTTTTTGTTTTCGTGGGTGGCGAAGAGGTCTATCTGAGGATGCCCCCACTTTTGGAAGAATCGGTGAAGGACCTGTGGATGCAGTTCCCATTCGTGCAGTTGTTGCGTTTGTCTGCTGAGCAGATCTGCCATGGTGTTTTGTACGCCTGGAACATGCTGTGCCAGGAGAAAGATGTTTTGAGGAATTGCCCATCTCCATATGCTCTGGGCTAAGCGGGAGAGCTGGGGAGAGTGTCCCCCCCCCCTGTTTTTGGATATAATACATTGCAGTCATATTGTCTGTGCGAATGAGGACTGCTTTGGCCGAAATCTGTTTTTGAAAGGATTTTAGGGCTAGAAAGATCGCCAAGAGCTCCAGATGGTTGATGTGGAGCGACTTTTGCTGTGGCGTCCATAGACCTTGCATTGTGAGGTGTAAGAGGTGCGCTCCCCAGCCGGAGAGCGATGCGTCCGCCGTTAGAATCACCTGAGGAACCGGGTCCAGGAACGGCCGCCCTTTGGAAAGGTTTGTGGTGTTCCACCACTGCAGAGAGTGATGAGTGCGGCCGTCCACCAACACCAGATCCGTCAGCTGTCCCTGGGCCTGGTTCCACTGTCGTGCCAGGGACTCTTGGAGTGGACGCATGTGAAGTCTTGCATGGGGCACTATGAAAATGCAAGACGCCATCATCCCTATGAGCTTCATAAACACTCGTGCTGGAAGAGAGTGTTGAGGAAGGAACGTTTGGCGCAAGGCTTGTATGCTTGCGATTCTGGCTGAGTTTGGATAGGCAATACCTTTGGAGGCGTCTATAGTGGCCCCGAGATATTGCTTTGTGTGAGATGGTAGTAGGTGGGACTTTTGGTAGTTCACCGTGAAGCCTAGCTGGTGGAGCAGTTGAATGGTGCTGTTGGTATGTTGCACACATTGGTTGTAGGACGCGGCTTTTATGAGCCAGTCGTCTAAGTAATGGAAGACGTGAATATGTTGACATATGAGGTGTGCTGCTTCAACTGCTAGGCATTTGGTAAACACCTGTGGTGCGGTGGTGACCCCGAAGGGGAGAACTGTGAACTGGTAATGTTGACCGTCCACCACAAACCTGAGGTACTTTCTGTGAGAAGGGTGTATTGGAATGTGAAAGTATGCGTCTTTCTGATCCAAGGTAGTGAGAAAGTCTCTCTGACAGAGGAGCGGGAGGACTTGTTGCAGGGTGACCATGTGGAAATGGTCTGAATGTATGTACGCATTTAGAGGCCGGAGGTCCAGAATGGGCCTCAGGGTCCCGTCTTTCTTTGGTATTAAGAAATACAGAGAGTAGACCCCTAGATTTTGCTGATTGACGGGGACCTGCTCTATAGCGTGTTTTTGGAGGAGGGAGAGCACCTCCTGTTTGAGCAGTGTGGAATGTTCTTGAGACATTGGACGGTGCCTTGGTGGGATATTGGGTGGGGTAGATGTTAGCTCGAGACAGTACCCTGACCGAATAATTTGGGTCACCCATTTGTCCGATGTTATGGATTCCCATGCGTGGATAAAGTTTTGTAGTCTGCCCCCGACCAGAGTGGGATGGTCTGGGGGGAGCGGAGGGAAGTCATTGTGCGGGCGGGGTGGCAGAACAGGTGGTGTTAGTTTTGCCCCTGCCCTTATTGTTGTTGCCTCTGTAACCACCCCTTTGGTAGCCCTTTGAAAAGGTATTTTGAGGAGGGGATTTGTAGGAGGTAGAGGCGCTATCGGTGGAGTAGCCTTTGCCTGTGCTGCGAAAGGATGAGCGTCGAAAGGAGCGTTTAGGGGTCTGTGATTGTAACGCCCCCATAGACTTTGCTGTGTCTGTGTCCTTTTTCATCTTTTCTAATGCTTCGTCCACCTTTGGTCCGAAGAGATTTTGTTGGTCAAAGGGGTGATTTAGGATGGATGCCTGGACTTCGGGCTTGAACCCTGAGATCCTAAGCCAGGCATGACGACGAAGCAGGACACTAGTATTTATGGCTCTAGAAGCAGTGTCGGCTGCATCGAGGGCACATTTAATGGAGGTGTTAGTAATCAGCTTACCCTCCTGTATCAGGTCGTGAGCTTTGCGTTTGTGTTTTTCCGGGAGGTGCTGCATAAGAGCCTCAAGCTCATCGTAGTGTGCCCTGTCATAGCGCGCAAGCAGCGCTTGTGTATTTGCAATGCGCCAGATGTTCGCGGCTTGTGAGGCGGTGCGTTTGCCAGACGCGTCTAGAAGTTTAGATTCCTTATCTGGCGGTGGGGCTTCTCCTGAAGACTGGGAGTTAGACCGTTTTCTAGCTGTGGACACAACTAGGGAATCTAAGGGAGCAGGGCCCTTAATGTATGTAGGGTCTGTGGGTGCTGCCTTATACTTTTTTTCTATTCTAGGGTTCAATACCCTGGCCCTGACAGGGACTTTGAACACCTCTGCAGCATGCTTGGTGACACCTTTAAGCATGGGCAAGATAGCTGTGGACTTATCCTGAATGTCAAATGTATCCAGTAAGAAGTCGTCTTCCACTGGTTCACTATGCATTTCCACCCCATGGTAGTGTGCTGCTCTCTGCACTAAGTGGTGAAACCCTAAGGAGTCCTCTGGGGGAGACGGCCTGGATGGGTAGAGGTCGTCCTGAGGCACATCCGGTATGTCAGGGTTTTGGTAGTCTTCCCATGGGTCTGGGGTCCCCGGTGGAGTGGGGTCCATTGGGGCATCCGCCGGGTCATAATCTGGATCCTCGTAATCCGGATCTGGGGACGGGGTCGGGGAATGATGAGGCAAGGGTGGCGGAGACGTGGGAGGGGGAGGGGGTGGAGGAGGTGGAGGAGGAGGTAGTGGGGAGGGCACTCTGAGAGGAGAAGTAGCAGAGTCCTTCCGCTTGGGTGGTGGAGGAGGAGCCGGTGTGCCAAGACGTCTTTTCTTGACAACTAAAGTCAATAGCCCAGTCTTTGGATCCTTAAATAAGGTCTTTTGCAAAGGGTCTGGTGTAAAGAGGTCCAGTGGCACCGAATCGTCCGCTGGCGCCGATGTTTTCGGAGCCGAGGGTTTTGATGGTTTCTCTGCGCCATGCCTTTTTGGAACCTCCGGTTTTTTCGAAGTAGTATTCGGCGCCGGAGCGTCGGTGCCGAGGGACTTGTGTTTGTGTTTTGTCGGCACCGAGAGTCCAGGTTTCGGCACGGGTGGCTTCGGAGTCGAGCTGGGTGTCACTTTCTTCGGTGCCGGACGGTGTTTTTCGGCACCAGGCGTCGGCTGGCTCGAGCCCGAGCTGCCGTGAGGCTTCTGAGGCTTCGACACCGGGCCCGAAGGTGGGGTGATAGAAGCTGTGTGCTTGGTTTTACCCAGGCCTGCAGGCGAGGGTGTAACCTGAGTCTCTTTGGTTTTGGGCGCAGGGGTGGGAGGGGGTACAGTACTCATGACCTGCTGCGCCGGTGTGATGTCCTCCACGTCGGAGTCGTCGGCCTCGGAAGCGCTGACGACGTCGTCCTCCTGCTCGGTGTGTAGTTGCCCCGAAGCTCCGGCGTCGTCTCCGAAGATGTCCGGTGGAGCTGCGGTCGATGAGTGCGCCATGGTGCGTCGAGCTCTTCGATCCCGGATGGTCTTTTTTGATCGAAAAGACTTACAGGCGGGGCAGTCTCTAGCCTCGTGTTCTGGAGAGAGGCAAAGGTTACACACCTGATGGAGGTCGGTGTGGGGAAATTTAGACCCACATTTTGGGCACTTTTTGAACGGAGTCCTTTCCATCGGCCGGGACCGGAGTCGAGGAGGGCCCGAAGGCCGGTGCCGATGTGCGGAATGGAGAAAGTGCCGCTTCGAGAGATGAAGTATAGATGAAGAAACTCGAAGAACGAGGATTTTCTGTCGAGGCTGGAACCGTAGACGTTCGAAGCCGGAGCACGAAGTATCACATCCGAGCCCGATGGCGGAAAAACACAATCTGAGGATGGAGCCGAAGCCCATGCGCAGTACGGACCGAAGGAGGAGTCACCGAACTCGTGACTTCCAAAGACTGTCCAAAGAACAAAAACAAACTGCAAACATCCGGGCCCAACACCAGATGGCGATCTATGCTAAGTGTACAATCTGCAGCTCATATGCCTCGAACACCTATTTACAGTAGGGGATTTGAAGAGGGATGGCTAGTCAGGCAATCGCAGAAAAGCTGAAATAGCAGAGGGACAACCCTTAAGAGGGTCTAGAGCGGAGCCCTGTTGGACAAGAGAAAGGATAACTTCAGAAAGGGGAGCATAAATGGAATAGTTTTGAGTTTCTGTACACCATGCCACAAATTTTTCCCAACGGCAAGTGTAAACAGTCTTGGTGGAGGGACGTCTGGCTACCAAAATAATGTTACAGACTACGAGAGGAAGGTTGAAAGCTGTCAGCTGTCACCGCTCAATGTCCACGCAAGAAGGCGGAGCATTGACAGGTTCAGGTGGGATACCCTCCACTGCTGGTGCAACAGAAGATCCTCCCGAAGGGGCAGCATGATAGACAGATGGCCATGCTCAACAGTTTGGGATACCAGTCTCTCCGTGCCCAGTCCGGAGCCACAAGGATTACTTGGGCCCAGTTGTTCCTGATCCTCTTGAAAACTCTGAGCAGGAGTGGTACAGGCGGAAAGGTTTATAGCCCTGAACTCCACTCTCTGAGCAAGAGACGCCTTGGAAACTCCAATGCTCAGAACTGCTGCCATTGTGCATTCCCAGCAGCGGCAAACAGATCAATCCTACGCTCTTCCCACTGCTGAAAGAAACCTTGCACCACCTCTGGATAGAGATTCCATTTGTGATCTACTAGGCATCTGATGTTCAAGGTCTCTTGACGAATGGTCCACAGCCCCACCCACCCTGTTTGTTGCAGTACAACATGACGGTGTTGGGGTCCGTGAACACCTGCACTAGCCTTCCCTTGATGGAGAGTAGAAAGGCTTTCAATGCCAGCCAGATTGCCCGGAGCTCTAAAAGGTTGATGTGGAGTCCGGATTCCGCTGGAGACCAGAAGCCTCTGATCTCCACGTCTCTCAGATGGCTGCCCCATCTCAGGAGTGACACATCTGTCACTACTGCCAGATATGGTTGGGAAAGGGAAGGGGTCTGCCACTGACCCAATCGTGGTTCGTTGCCCACCTCTGCAGATCCTTTGCACTTCCCTCTGGGATCTGGACCATGTCGGAAAGATTCCCCACTAGAACTTCATGTCCCACTGCAGAGCCCACATATGACATCGGGCATGTGTCACCAGCAGGATGCAGGAGGCCATGAGGCCCAGCAGCCTCAGAGTCAGATTCACCGAAATCCAGGACAGAGGCTAAAACATTGGTCTCATAGCTTGAATATCCTAGAGGGGGCGTTGCTTGGTAGCCAAGAATGGCGGTTGCGTGAGCAAAGAGCTCCACGCTAGCCAGTCACATTATCCTATACTATCGGAGACGGCTGGGGCCCAGGGGCGCCTCAGTGGGGACTGACCCACCCAGGGAGCACCGACGGCTAATTTGGACCCCCCCTGTAGCCCAGGAGTGATCGGGAGAGCGACGGACTGGGAGCGAGCTCGCAGGCAGAGTGTAAGCAAGATGGCAGCCCGGCCCCGGGATGCGAGAGAAGCGGACCGGAGCTGAGGAGCCGTCGCAAGTGCGGATGCAGGGCCGGTAGCGTGTGGAGAGGAGCAGACGGTGGAAAACAACTGTTGGGAGACGGAGCAAGTGGTGGTGCGACGCTCCGACAGCACCGCAGCAGACTGGCGACTGCAGTGCAAATGTCCCGGCTGGGGGTGGGGCAGAGGGGCCCGCGGCTGCAGCGAAACTCCGGTAAGCAGGCCAAGCGGGGACCAGGAGCACATAGTGGTGTGACGGAGGGGCGGACCGCAACCCAGGCAGCATAGTACCGACGCAGCTTGGAGTGTGTGTGCCTCGGTCTGCCAAGTGGAAGAGTGCCGATAGTCCAGGCCTCCCGATCACGTGAGCAGGTGATAACTGGAGAGCGCTAGTGCCCTACAGGGCGAGTGAAGGCAGGAAAGACCAGAGTGGTGGAGCCGCGGGGTTTCCAGGAGCCTGTTTCAGGCAATAGAGTGAGCGCTCCGGGCTGCAGGGGAGACGAGAGGCGACGTTCCAGGCCTTCTGGAAGCGAGTACAGGTTAGGCTAGGGAGCGCTGGGGCCCCGTGGGGCGAGTGAAGGCTGGAAGGAAAAGAGCGGTGGAACCTCTGATTCCCCAGGAGCCTGTCTTGGGTAGCAGGGTGAAACCCAGTGAGGAAACGTGAACTGGAGATGAGGCAGCCCCAGGAGAGAGACACCAGAAGGGTTAGACAGTGGGTTCGTCCGAGTTGGCCCGGAGTTGGGAGAATCTACCAGGGGCTGGTATTTACGGGCTTGGGACTGAGTGGTAACAGGAAGGTATACACCGGGCACTCTTAAACTGACGAAGACTGTGGTTCCTGGAGTGGACGGCTTTGGTGAGGCTGGATTGCTGATACCTGTTGCATCAAAGAGGGCCACAGACCATGTTGAGGTCATACTACACTGGACTAATGCAAAGATACGGCAGGCCCGGGAAACACGGACAAGACCATAGTGTGGACATTACCCCCCTCCTAAGATGGGAAAACCCAGGGGGAAACAGTTGGGACCCCCCCTGGAACAGGAAGATGCCATACAGGAGCAAGAGCAGAGAGAATCTGGGAATGAGCCCTCAGATAACCCGGTCCAGCAGCAATGGTCCAAAATACTGGAGGCTATTGCATATACTAAAGCAGCACTGCACCAGGACATAAGCACAGTGGCAGTGGGCCTGGGCCTGCCAAAAGCGGAACACGCTAAATTGGCGGACAGGGTAAAGCTGACTGAATCTTCCCTGGCGAACATTGCACCGGCACACCAAGCATTGACACTGCAGGTAGAGGGCCTGCCTAACAGGGTCCGCACATTGGAGAAGAGAGCAGTGGACACGGAAAGGGCGGAACCGAAGGAATAACGTGAGGGTCCTGTGTCTGCTGGAAGGAGTGGAAGGGGAGCACATGCTCAAATACTTGGAGAGCTGGCTCGGTGATGTGGTCGCGCTGGAGGGTTTGTCACCTTTCTACGTGCTGGAGAGGGCACACCGCGTGCCGGCCAGGCCGCCGGCCCCGGAACGGCCCCTGTGGCCGGTGTTGGCCAGGCTCCTCCACAAGGAGACCCTCTTGCCCAAACTGAGGGAACCTATGTGGTCAGGAATAGTAAAGTCTCGTTATTCCCGGACTATACCTTGGAGGTCTAGAGGCTTAGTTCCTGGAAGTTAAAAGAGCCCTGCGGCAGGAAGGGATCCAGTATTCACTGATGTTCCTGGCCCGGTTGCGTGTCCTGTTGGACGGGAAAAGACACTTCTGCAAAGGCCCAAAGCTGCATGGGACTGGATTGAGGCCTATAAGACGAATGACCTATCTGCATCACAGAAGATGGCAGCCTCTGCCAAGGAACGAGAACCCGGAAAGAGTCTCAGGAGACAACAGAGGCCGGAAATCCCAAAGAAACCAAGCTCCTCTCAGACAGAGAAGGAAAGGGCTGAGGCGCTGCAGGGGGTGGCAGCTATGATGCAGGGCAGGAGATCATCATTGGAGAAAGGTTCTGGATCTGGAAAAAGGACTCATGGCTCGGCTCGCAGTGGAAGTGTAAAACAGCCCACGGTGACCCCAAACACAGCTGATGAGATTATTTAAAGTGCTGGCTGTCATCTTTCTGCTGTTTTTCCGTCTCTTGGTCCTTGCAGTCTTGCCCTGTCTCTTTCGCTCTGGGTTCCTGTAGGAGCAGGGGGGCGGCTGGCAGGGTGGGTCCCTGGGCGCCGGCCGGCCTGGCCAATTGTGTCTCTAGGGCCACATGCATGACATTATTGTCTGGTACTGTCCATATGAGTGATTGCCACGCTCCCGCTAGGTCCTTAAGCTAGCTGCTTTGGGCCTTTACTTACTGATGCAGTTCTATCTGCGGTTTGGGCGGTTGGCTGTTGCCAGACCGTTCTGGGTTTGAGGAGTTGCTTTATTAAGCTTTTTTTCGTAGTTGACCTATTGTGTTTTAAGTGCGGAGGGGAGTGGGAAGGGACGCCTGAGAGAGCTACCAACTGGGAGCGAAGAGGGGACTGGAGAGGGGGGGGGGGTCCTTGATACTATATTACCTAAACATACTGCGCTAAAGATTGTAACCTGGAATATAAGTGGGATGGAGTCCATGTCTAAGAGACACAAGGTGTACACATACTTAAAGAGAAGGGATGTTCATGTTGTCTTTTGGCAGGAGAACCATTTGATCAGTAGTGATGTTGAAAAACTGCGCCGGAGACGGAGGGGTCGAATATATGCCACTACCTTTTCAGCGTATGCCAGAGGGGCGCTGATATGGGTCAGACCTGGGGTACCCTTTGAACACATCAGCACCAAGATTGATAGTGAGGGCAGATACGTATTCCTAACTGGGAGACTGGCGGGGAGAGAGGTAATGCTGAGCAGTGTATATGCACCCAACACAGAGCAGGTGATGTTTCTCAATGTCCTTTCGACCCAGATGGCGGCTTGTGTGGGAGGTGTTCAGTGATAGGGGGTGACTTCAACTGCGTCGCAGACGTTGCGGCGGACCACTCACACCCGCCTCTCCTGGGATCACAGGCCCACCGTGTGGCAGCAGGATTCCGAGGTTGAATAAAATAATGGGACCTAGTCAACACGCGACTGACAGGGAAAACTCATTCTTCTCCCCAATGCACCAGGTCCACGCCAGATTAGACACTTTCCTGTGTGCGCCGGCCTTTAGCACCTCTGTCACACACACAGAGTATCTGGGCAGGACTATTTCGGAGCCTAGTCCCCTGCTTATGACACACCAACCCCTAGGGAAACGTCCCCCAATCCCAATATGGAGATTGAAGCCCCAGGCACTTGAGGATGCGCCTTTCCGAGATTCTCTTGGGATCCTTATTGACACATATTTTCCGATAAATGCCAACTCAGCGACATTGGTGTTAATGGAAAGGGAGGCTTTTAAGGTGGTGGTGAGGGGGCACTGCCTAGGTCAGTCAATCGGAGCCCAGAGGAAAATTAGACAGGAGCTCTTGGATCTAGAGTCCAAGATCCGACAACTAGATTTTTTTGTTTAAATTTTTTTATTAGGGGTTTGCGTACAAATTAACACAAAGCATGTCAACCATATTACATATGAATCAGTTTTGTGCATCAGTGTGACTTAACATTGCTTTTTGCAAGGGTGGTTACATTGGTTGCCTTGTCCCTGGGACTTTCTGTTATTACTAAATCCACATGTCTCCTACCAGTACGTTCCAGTAGATCGTCACTTATATCATCCCGGTGGTGCTAATGTGTCACGTGATCTCTACCGTCAACTCAGTTTCCCTCTTACGGTCTGTGTAGCTCCTCCCTGGTGACGAATGTATTCAACTGTTTCGGTAACTAGTGCATCGGTGTTTGAACTGCCGATGGGTATAACGGCTAACTGTGGGGAGGAGGGGAAAAAAAACGGGAGAAAGGAAGAGGAAACGTATAAGGGGGGGGGGGGTAGAGGGGAAACTAATGAAAGGATCATAAGGGGGGAAGGTGTAGGGCAGGCTGGGAAGGGCTGCCGCGGTGGTCTGTGCGTTGATTAAGAGTAGGTGTGTCGGACTCGTTCTAAGGTAAGCTAGGGGAGAAAACGGGTCGGTGCGCGGGTGCGCGAGAGGGGACGGGGCCTCCGCTCGCCTCTCCTAGCGAAGCTCTCTGCTTGTCTATTGTGCCTCTGCTATTATCCCTGGGTCTTGAGTGGATATTGGGTGTTTGCGGATGCCCCTCGCCTCTTCCTCTCTGAGTGTCTCCTCCTCCGCCACGCCCCATTTAAGTAACGCTCCCGTCCAGGCTGCTTCCGAGGGTCCCGCTGGGGCCCTCCAATGCATAGCTATGTTCCTTTTCGCTAAGAGGAGAGCCAGAGAAGCAAATCTCCATTGCACTTTTGCGGTTTTCTTTTTCGGGGATATCCCCAGAGCACATGCCTCCCACGTAGAGGCGACCGGGAGATCAGTCGTTGCTTGGAGCGTGTGGTGCACCGTGCCCCAGTATCGTTGTATGGATGGGCAGGCCCAAAGTATGCGTTTGAAGTCTGCGTCTAACAATTGGCAGCGGGGACAGCGAAATTGCGTATCGGGGTAGAACCGGTGGAGCTTGTCCGGTGTCAGGTACGCACGGTGCAGGATGTTGAACTGTATATTTTTGAACCAAGCGTTTCTGGACACCTTTTTTGGGAATTCCAGTGCTTTGCGCCACTCTGTTTCGTGAAACGCTCGGCCCGCATCCTCCTCCCATGCGCCCCGGAGCCCGGCCAAGTAGACATCCGTCAATGCCCGGATCGCTTTGTAGTGCCACGTAATTAGGTGGCTGCCGGACCCCATGCGCAACAGTGTGTGCAACACCGGATGTGTCGGGGGCTCGCCCTCCCGCAGGTTCCAGAGTTGACCACCACTTTCTAACACTTGTCTGTGACGTAGGAATTGTCCATGAGGGAGATCATACCATTCGATCAATTGAGCAAATGTCTTCAATTGTCCCTCGTGGAATAACGCCCCCATCTCCGTGATGTCGTGGTCGGCCCACACTCGAAGGGCTCCCGCGGTGTAGTATCCGCCGTTCCGTGGGAGTCCCACCAGGGGAAGCAAGGGGGAGTATAGTGGTTGGCCATTGGACATGCGGTGTATTCGCGTCATGCATCTGCGAGCTATGGCCACCTGTAGCGGGTGCGTGCGCACTGGTGTAGTACCTGGTAGTAGCAGTCACCTGATCGCCGGGAGGGGTATTCTGCCTCGCTCCGTGATTGTCTCTCCTGTATGCCTCTCCGCCGTCCAGTGGGACAGCCATTGGAGCTGCGCCGCGAGGAAATATGATTCGAAGGACGGAGCTCCCAGGCCTCCACCCGTCGTGGGTAGGTATAGTGTGCGTAACGCCACTCAATGACGGCCCCCTCCCCAGATCAGGGTTGTTAATAACGTATCTAACTCCCGGAAGAAAGAGCGCGGCGGGACTATAGGAAGATTCGCAAAGTAATAGAGCATCCTCGGTACCATGATCATTTTTGCTATCGCAACACGACCAATGGGTGCCAATGATAGCGTCTTCCAGAATCCCACCGCCGATCTCAAGCTTGCCAGCGCCCTCCGGTGGTTACCCTCAAAGAGATCTTTGGGGGAGTGGTATAGTCGCACTCCCAAGTATCTGGGGGCCGATTCGTCCCACGACAGCCTATGCGGACCCAGCGTTATCTCCACACGTTCCGTTTGAGCACCCAGAGGGAAGATCGACGATTTCCCCCAGTTTACTCTGAGTCCAGAGGTTTCTCCAAATTCCCGCAACACGGTCCATATTGGTGTGAGATCATCCAAGATGTCTCTAACATATATTAAAAGGTTGTCCGCGTATAGCGACACGCAATGGGTCGTGTCCGCAATGGGGATCCCCCATACCACCCCCTCCCGACGCAGTCTCATGGCCAAGGGTTCCATCGCCAGAGCGAAAAGGAGTGGGGACAGGGGGCATCCCTGTCTGGTCCCCCTGGACACTGGGAACGGGGCCGATATGAGTTTACCGATTCTCATCCTGGAGGTGAGATCTCTGTACAGGAGCTGGGTGTAGGCCAGTAGTGTTGGACCAACGTCTACGGGTTGTAGGACCTCGAATAGGTAGGGCCACAACAGGGTGTCGAACGCCTTTTCCAGGTCCAAAATCAGACATGCCGCTCGCGGAAAGCGCTCTTTTGTTTGGTCCTGGATATGGAAGAAACAACGCAAATTATGTGAGGTGTTGCGGCGGGGAACGAACCCACATTGGTCGGGATGCACCAAGGTTGGAAGTATTTGGCTGTAACGATTCGCCCTAATTTTCCCCAGGATCTTGCAGTCCGTATTCAGGAGCGTTATCGGTCGGTATGAAGCCGGGAGCGTGGGGTCTCTGTGCGGCTTCAGGAAGGTCACTAGCATCGACGTCCGCAGCGATACCGGGAGTATCTCGTTGGCCAACGCCTCCTCGTACACGGAGGCTAGTTGCGGCGCCAGTTGCGCCGCGAACGCGCAAGATCCGACAACTAGATAATGCACAAGGACGGGATGCCACTTTGGCAGCCCAACTACAGGAGGCTCATGCGAACTATAATGACATACTGGAAAGGTTGAGGTGTCACAATTACAGGGAATGTTTATATAAAGTACAGAGACAGGAAGGGAAGGCCGGTCGTCTATCACGCAGATTCAGATGCCTACAGGTGAACTGGTTTACGACCCTGATGCCATCAATAACCTATTTCAGGTGTATTATGAAAGGCTGTACACCGCTCCGGTGGCGGCCTCCTGTTCTAGTATCTGAGACTTCCTGGACACGTTGCCAATTTGGGCGCTGGATGAGGAGGAGTGGGGAGACCTAGGGGGCACAGTGACACTGCGGGAGGTCAGGGTAGCCATAGCAGACATGGCGACTGGGTAAACACCAGGGCCCGATGGGCTGCCGGCTGAATTTTAATGCGAGATACGTGGACTAACTGGTGCCACGCTTAGTGACCCTATATGCGGAGTCATTACGACTCGGCGGCCTTCCCGAATCCACTCAGAGTGCGCTGGTAATTCCCCTCCCCAAGACTAAAGAAAACAATCCTCCACTTACTGAGTACAGACCGTTGTCTATGCTTAATCTGGATTTTAAGATTCTTAGCAAAATATTAGCGCTCTGACTATTCCCACATATGCACTCCATCATACACTCTGACCAAAATGGGTTCATTCCTTCCCTGAATACATCATACAACCTCCGCAGGCTGTTCTCAGTCCTTTTACACGATGAAATTAAATCTAAACCTTCAGCGGCTGTGCTCTCGGTCGATTTGGAGAAGGCCTTTGATACGGTCGGATGGGATTACCTCTTTGGGACAATGATACGGCTGGGACTGGTGGAGGATTGGGAGAAATGGGTGGCGCTCCTCTATTCATCCCCTACGGCGAGAGTTTGTACGGGGAAGACTGTGTCTTCTCAATACTCTATACAACGAGGGACCCGACAGGGGTGCCCCTACTGTTCGCCAT
Organism: Triturus cristatus; assembly: GCF_964204655.1. Classification (NCBI taxonomy): domain Eukaryota; kingdom Metazoa; phylum Chordata; class Amphibia; order Caudata; family Salamandridae; genus Triturus; species Triturus cristatus. Next base: position 447,785,086 of record NC_140584.1, read on the forward strand.
GGCGATTGAACCTCTCGCAGCATTGCTACGGAAGGGCGGGGAGGGTATAGGTCTCCAACTAGATTGACGGATGCACACAATCTCTTTGTACATGGACAACCTGTTGGTCTATCTAAGGATGGAGGTAACGGGCACTGCAACTGCCCTTTCCCTTTTGGAGCGGTTTGAGGCTCTATCGGGCTTGGGGTTTAACAAAAAGAAAACCTATCTCTTTCCACTGGTAGGACAGACCCCTCGGGTAGGATGATCGACGGACATTAATTGGGCTCCACATTCCTTTAAATATCTCGGCATTCATGTCTTTCACTCTATGGACGACCTGAAAGAAGGGAATTTGGGAAGGGCGCTGAGGTCCCTCCGAGCTTGCGTATTTTTCTGGCGCACTATGCAGCTGCCCATTATGGTGCCGATCTCCTTGACTAAGATGGTTTTGAGCTGTATATGTTTGCCGCCCAACTGCAATGGCTAGCACAATGGGTGGACGGTGTGAGCGCAGAGGGAACCAGGTTGATGGAACCCGATAGGCCTGAACTACTGATAGCACAACTGTTGAGACCGTCAGTGGTCACGCCATACCGGGCAGCTCACAGCCCTGCAATCCTGGAGGCGTTGTGAACGTAAATTGGGGGGGGGGTCCCCGTGGTACACTCCTACGCTGCCCATGGCTGGGCTCCCACATGGGGAACCTGTGACGACGTTCACGGCTGAGAAATTGACAACATGGACGGAGGTAGGCCTAGATACCGTGGGCGACTGTTACCTGGATTGCTCACTGGTCCCATTTGCTGACTTGATGGACAGTTATGGTCTTTCCCCGGGACAGTTTTTACATTATGAGGCCTTGCTTCGTACCTTTGAACAGCAGAGGGGCAGGGAAGAGCTGCAACACACCCAGTATTACATGCACCGATTACTCTGGGCACCACGGGGCACCAAGTGAAATGGCACCATGAGGCCCTGGTCACTGCGTCTGTTGTTCCACTGGGGGAGCTCTGAGGGAGGTGGGAGAGGACGATAGGTAGAGCGTTTACTGAAGCAGAATGGAGTAAGGTCTTTCGGTCCCCCAAGAAGATAGGCAAGAACACTAGGCTCAAGTACACACAGTTCAATTACATACATATGACCTATATGACTCCATAGCGACTCAATGTTATGTACGGGGGTGAAGTGAGGAAGTGCACAAGGTGTAAGCAGGCAGATTCGGGCTTTCTGCACATGCCTTGGAGATGTGACATCATCCGCAGGTACTGGGAGGGGATTCTGGCCAAAATCAAGGAGGTAGTGGGGAGGGTATTGGACCCCATGATAGAAACTTGCCTGCGCCATGACCGACTAAACGGAAGGTTGGGAATAGACTATTTGATTAGGCATTGGGTCTGGCAAAACGTAGGATAGCCCTGGAGTGGAAATCTCCTTCTGGGCCGCAGGTTGCTAGCTGGAATCGAGATGTCATTAGTTGGGCGGGGGCAGAGAGCAGAGCCTTAAGTTGGGAGGAATCGAGGGGCATTCGGAAGCAACCTTTTGCAGACCTCTGGAAAGAGGCCCTGTCGTCCTGGGAGAATCCAGAGCAAGGGTAGGATGTAGGGGAGGAACCCGAAGGGGACAGTGGGAGAAGCTTGTCTTATGGTAATTGACGGTACACATTAGATAGAAACAGACACGCGCAAATGCATACTAAAAGGACTTTACAGACCCCAGATTGTGGAGCGGGACTGGTCCTAGCAAGGGATTAATAAGAGGAAAGAGACCCCCCGAAGAAGTACACTTAATCCGGTGATTGTAGCTCAAAGTTATCATTGAGCGACATTCTCCTAGAGTAGGCTGCTCCAAGAATCCCCTCTGCACAAAGTTTTGTTATTTGTGCTTTAAAACATGAACTGGAACAGATGACGACATTGCCGAGCCCAGGGTACGGCTGGAGGCCACCTACCGGGATGGGACTGTGAAGTAGAAGTAGACATTTTCCATAGCATGTCTGTATGTGATGCACAATATCTGGTAAATGGAAGCCCGGTAAGGTGGAATGCACCTGAGAAAATAATGGCTTGTGTTCGGATATACTACCTATCTAACATATTTAGGAAATGCCTCAATGATGATTACGACATGTATATTAAATAATTGAGTTATATGCATGAGCAACTGTCTTAAAAACAAAAAGTCAATAAACATATGCTTAAAAAAAAAATTGAATATCCTAGACTCGTCGTTCGGAAGGATAGGCCTTTAACTGTACCATGTCCAGAACAGCTCCAATGGAAGGGAGCATCTGAGAGGGAGTCAGGTGTGACTTTGGCACATAGATAGTGATCCTCAGCGAATACAGACGTCCTTCCTAGTCTGGAGTCTAGAGGTGGGAGACGACAGCCTGAGGCAAGCCCGCCTTCAACAGCCAGTCGTCAAGAGAGGGGAAGACTGGGACCCCTGATCTCCACAGATGAGCTACAACCACCACCATCACCTTGGTAAACGCCAGAGGGGCGCTGGTAAGGCTAAATGGGACCACCGCAAACTGAAAGTGCTTGTGGCCCATCATTAACCGATGGTAACATCTGTGGGCAGGCAGGACGGGGATGTGATAATATGCGTCCTGCAAGCCCAATGCTACCATCCAGTCTTCCTGGTCCAAGTCCAGGACCTGAGCAAGACTCAGCATCTTCAGGAAGAAATTGAGAGAGCTCATATCCAGGATAGGACGAAGACCTCTGTCCTTTTTGGGCACCAGAAAGTAACAGGAATAGCAAGCATGATCCACTTCTGCCATCAGCACTATCTCTATGGCTCTTTTGGCCAAGAGAGCTGTCACTTCCTGGTGGAGAAAGGATAGGGAGTCCTCTGTCAGCCTGTCCTAAGTAGGTAGCATAGAGAGATGGGCAGGGAGGTAGGGATAGTCTCAAAAGGGAGGGAGTAGACCCTTCGGACAATCTTCAAAACCCACCGGTCCGATGTTATAGACTGCCAATGGGGAAGGTGATGGTGGATCCTACCCCACTCTCACCCCACTGGTGTGCCCATGTTGGTAAGAGAATAATAATATCAAAATGGGGTAACCCAGTATCCCTCAGAACCTGGGCAGTTTATCAAAATAATACAAACGGTTCTGTCGGGTAAACAGTATTATTTCTAGAAAAAACTTTCATTTGTTTGTTTATATGAACACACATAGAGACCATAAATACTTTTCAAAAAGGCTTTATGAATTGCATCATTCATAGATAACTGATTGCAAGGGCTGTCAAATGTGAAACATATTAGTGACAAGGTGACATAGTGCTCAGTGCTGTGGTGAAAAGTGCATAATATGTACAGTGTGACTTATGGAGGTACTGATAATTTACAGAGGCCAGTTAAGCGAGTATTTGGAACAGTCTGCAGATGGATTTAATGAGTCTTTTATGCAGAGTATTTCCAACTGATCCTTGAACAAGTGTCGACGTTTCAACCCAAGGTAGCGTTATTCGCTAGTCAAAACGGGTCTTCATCAGGACGGGGAGTGACAGCCAGAAGTAGGCCCAATGTAACTTGTGGGGCAGTATGTGAAGGTAGGCAAACAGGAGCAGTTGTATCCTGTACAACCTGGCTAGGGATTTGGTAGGTAAAATCAAATCCTTTGATAGATGAGTCAGGTGGAGCCACATAAGGGATTAATCTGAAGCGGCAGGTATGTAGGGATAGACAAAAGTTCTATCGTCAGAAGGAACGAATCACATCAATGTCAGCTCGGCCTTGAGTAAAATCAAATCCATTGATGGATGAGTCAAGTAGAGCCACATAAGGGATTAGTCCGAAGCGGCAGGTATGAGGGGATAGACAAAAGTTCTATCATCCGAAGGACCGAGTCACATCACATCGGCCGAGGAATTCAGCGAGAGACAGGACGCTTGCCTGCGCGCTACCAAGGATGAATTAATTACTTCAAGCCGAGCTGATATTGATGTGACTCGGTCCTTCGGATGATAGAACTTTTGTCTATCCCCTCATACCTGCCGCTTCGGACTAATCCCTTATGTGGCTCTACTTGACTCATCCATCAATGGATTTGATTTTACTCAAGGCCGAGCTGACATTGATGTGATTCGTTCCTTCTGACGATAGAACTTTTGTCTATCCCTACATACCTGCCGCTTCAGATTAATCCCTTATGTGGCTCCACCTGACTCATCTATCAAAGGATTTGATTTTACCTACCAAATCCCTAGCCAGGTTGTACAGGATACAACTGCTCCTGTTTGCCTACCTTCACATACTGCCCCACAAGTTACATTGGGCCTACTTCTGGCTGTCACTCCCCGTCCTGATGAAGACCCGTTTTGACTAGCGAATAACGCTACCTTGGGTTGAAACGTCGACACTTGTTCAAGGATCAGTTGGAAATACTCTGCATAAAAGACTCATTAAATCCATCTGCAGACTGTTCCAAATACTCGCTTAACTGGCCTCTGTAAATTATCAGTACCTCCATAAGTCACACTGTACATATTATGCACTTTTCACCACAGCACTGATCACTATGTCACCTTGTCACTAATATGTTTCACATTTGACAGCCCTTGCAATCAGTTATCTATGAATGATGCAATTCATAAAGCCTTTTTGAAAAGTATTTATGGTCTCTATGTGTGTTCATATAAACAAACAAATGAAAGTTTTTTCTAGAAATAATACTGTTTACCCGACAGAACCGTTTGTATCATGTTGGTAAGAGGGCAGACTAGAAAGTCTTGGACACTGCGACTGCTAGGGAAGCAGTCTACTGGCCCGAACTCTGGCTGCCTGACCCACGGGGTCTGTGGGTCAAGTGTCCTCTGCCATGCAGAGGCTAAGAATCTTGTGCGTCGCGGTGGCTGGGTGGGTAAAGACATGACTGGAAGTCCCTTTCGTGGCCACAAAAGGAGTGAAAGGTGGATTGGGGGTGACGAGGGCCATGGAAAGGCCCAAGGACCTGGCCGTAGTCCTGCTGTCCTTAAAGTGCTCCAACACAGAATCCACCTTGTCTCTGAAGTGACGGGATCCATCAATGAGCATGTCCATAAGTGATGACTGGACATCCCCAGAAAAGCCAGTAGGGCCACTGTAGATGAAACCACTGCCCAGTGAGTCGGTGGGGTCCAGCCCACACCGAATGGTAAGCTTGGCTACATTCATCTCGTCATAAACAGCCTGGGAGAGCATGGCCCCGGCCTCCTCCAGAACTGTTGGCAGCGCCTGTGCAACTGTATCCCACAGAGTAGGAGAAAAGCAGCCTAAAAGGCATATGGTGTTCACAGACCGCAATGCCAGGATGGTGGCAGAAAAACATTTCTTGCCTAAGTTGTCCAGCCTCTTGGATTCCCAATCCGGTTGTGCTCTTGGAAAGGTGCCAGGATTTATGTGGTTAGTGGACGTTTGGACTACCAAGCTTTATGGGGTAGGGTGCTCTGTGAGGAATTTGGGGTCTGCTGGAGCGGGGCAGTGACGACGGGCAATTGGCATGTTCACAGGAGCCCCTGTGTTGGGTTTGGACGAAGTTCTAAGCAGAATATCATAAAGGGGTTTCTTAAATGGGAGAAGCAATTCTGAAGGGGAGTCTCTTGGTTGCAGCACTTCCGTCAAGACATTAGTCTTGAAGTCCACAAAGGGCAAGCTAAGGTCCGGGACCTCAGCCAGCCTCCGCACCACCACTACAAATGAAACACCCTCCTCCATAGCCAAATTAGGGGGCGAGAGCAAGGCAGTATCTAGAGAGGTATCCAGTCCGCTGGCATCCACCAAATCCTCACACCAGTTCATATTGGTATCATAAGGCTGGTATTCTTCAGGGTCTAGTGACTCCTACCAGCCCTAACTCATAAAAATAAGGTTCAAGTTGGGCCTGGAGCCATGGATCCAGCCATCGTCGGTGAAGCCCCTCTGGCTCCATGTCAGATTCAGGTATGTAAATGGGGAAGATTGAAATGGCATGACCGGCGCTGATCTGGATCCATCTGCAGATCCATGGGGCCTGACTGGAGTGGGAGCTGCTGGCGTGGATCCAGCAGGGGCTCCTCCTGAACCCGCGGGGTCCTATAGCACGCGGATGGGAACAAGCCGCCCAAATATGAGGAGCATGGCCTCATGAAACTCTCTCAATTGGGATGGGGTTGCTCTGGCTCCCAGAAACTAGGGGAGTAACTGAGCTCAGATGTGCAGTCAGGCCTCGAGTGACGCTCCTTCAGCTTGTTGGCCGATGGACGAGATTAAGTCAAAGCACGCTTCGACTACTTCTTTTTCTTGTGGCGAGAGTTTCCCACATGGCCTGACTATTTTGAGTGCGACGAGCTTCCCGGAGTTCACGACCACTCCTGGGACCTTCCTTTCGACTGGGATCTGGTACATTGTGTCATCGCACATCGAGCCCCCAGGAGCTTGAGGGCTTGCACCATCAAGTCCTTCTGGAGCATGGCGCAGGGTGTGGGTACATCACTGAGCCGTGTCAGGTGCCGCAGGCATTGAAGCTGGAATTCCTGGATGACATTCCTACCACACCAGTAGGCAAAACCCTTGAAATACTTTAACAAAACATCAAAAAAAGTTAGTCAAAAATTGACTACGGGGTAGCTCTATCTGAGCTGATTGACAGAGAAAGAAAAGAACTGAGGTGAGCGCGCTTGGTTGGTGCCTATACAGGCTCCACACACGTCACTTCCAGTATGGAGGAGGCCGACAATGCCACACAGAGCCGAATGACGCCACTTCCGGCATGCATGGGTGCTGCTCAAGAAAAATTCCGGATACAGTCGGACGCCTGGGGATAATTTAAAGGTAAGGAATCTGTGGCTAGAAGTTTCTATCACATGTAACAATGTCTTTCAGCAGTGGTTTCTCTGTAAAGATATTTATCTGTAATAATTTTCCTCTGTTCAACTTTCTATGCAGTGACATGCAATTTAGCTTTAGGTTGCTGATCCACTTCTTATGTATGCTTTAAGAGAATGGAACAAAGTAGTCCAGGAGGATTTACTAAACTGCAACTCCCTAGTAAACTGGAAATACCAGTAGATTTTTCTGCAGCTGACAGAGCAAAAACCTGTCCTATCTCACCTCTCACTGTTTGCGAGTCGGTTTATCTTATGAACCATTTAACCCCATTTTTCACTGACATCATAATAGTTTGTATTCAGCATTACTGTTAAATATATTTATTTATGAACAGATACCTTGTTAGTTTCAAAATAACTCATTGTGTTGTGCTAGGCGAAGCATCACTATTAAGAAACAGGAAATACAAACATCATGGAGAGAGGAAAAGGTCACAGAAAATATAAAACACTGAACGCACAATTTCACGAAAATATGAAAAAATAGTATTTAAACAAATTACATTATAACATTCACAAATACAAATCTAAAATAACTGCTGATGATTGTTAGTGCAATTTTAAACATTCCACAAAGCTTTTGCTTTAAGAAGACATTAATAACTGAAAAGGAACAAATTGGGAACACAAATAGAATAAATGTATTACTTGAAATTGAAAAATGGCTAAGGCTCATTTTATCAAACCGCAACTTTCTTTTAAATATTGCTGAAATAATACTGTTAGGAGAATACACATCACAAGTGTTTATTTCAAGTGAGAGAAAAGGCAGCCCTTGATTATACAACAATTCTTTATCATAAAGTACTCCATGATCAGTTTTAGTATTTCTATGTCTGTTAGGACCACAGGAATCTTTCACACTTTTCCAGCATACACTGAATCATGGCTCTGCAAAAGAAAACAAGAAAAACATTATTCATGCAGTATTTTATTTTTACGAAGGCAAGTTCAGCAAATCTCGCAATAATCTTAAAATAAGTATTAACAAAGATGATTTAACTAAATTACCCAATAAAACAGGTTTCTAACATATGTTTTCTGACTTTCTCACACAGTGTGTTTTACAAATGTGCACAACAGAAAATATTTTCTCAAAACGGCATTTATACAATCGTTCAACTTGGGACCATTTTTGGGAAATTGCTCCCACAGTTATGATCATCAACAGCCCCAGGCTGTAAGAAGCATAAACCTAGGGTCACTTGGTAATAAATATTAATGGCCTCAGCAAATAACAGGACAAAAACATATACGGCTACCTCGTAATTCTACAAGGGAACAAGTGTATTCTAGGCACGTAAAAAGACAATGTTCCGTTTGGAAAAAATATTCAGTACAGGGACAGATTATTCATGATAACATGAGCAAAGTGAAAACAATTCAAGAAAAAGCCTATATATAAAAATCAATAATGCATTAATTTCTTGAATTTCAATTTGGGTGTTTGCGACTTGCAAGAAAGAAGCAATGGCCCAGTGAACAAGGGCAAATAGGTGATAAGAAAAGTGTGTGCAAAATGTATACAGTTAAAGCAGTGAGTCCCATTCATGCTAACAAGGTATAGTTTACATGAATGTTTGAGTTAGGTTGAACTTTAAACAATCCGACCAATCTGTCAACATTTTGACCCCAGAACAAAGAAATGGAGGGTCTTCCCTTTGGCATTATTCAATTATAGTAGCCATCAACGCAGTTCAAAAAGGGGAAGCTCAGAACAGTACATAAGATGAAGAAATTTGACCAGAAAGAAGAACTGAACACAGCAGTCAACAAATAATTTACACCAGCACCGCACCTGGCTGAGAACATAGTCGCCAAAGTCAAATGAGCATCTATATTAATAAAATAAAATAAAAAAAACAGGCAAGGGAAATCAGACACCGTCTTGCACCCCAGGAGACTGACACACAGCTTATATGTGTGCTAAAAAATGAGCACAATTGCTGAAGTGTGTTGGAGTATATGCAGGTCTTCCTTAAGCATTTTCATATTTCTGAAAATAGATTTGAGATCTATAACGAAGACAGATCTGAAAAAGTGGACCTCTTGACAGAGCGTTACTATATAATGAAGCAGCAGATGTAAAAATAAAAAAGGAAAGAATGTCTTGCACATGATAGTGACAAATTAGTAGAACACAATAGGAGAATTGTAATAGTGAAAAATACCTTTGTCTTTTTTCTGCAACTCTTAAAATCTCAAATATGCTTAGAAGCCTTTCAGATAATTCTTCTCTGAATCCACATTCCTCAAGGAGAGGCATAGCATTATCTGGGCCAATAACTTTGGCAAGTAGAAGGGCAACATTTTCAATACTGAAGCTATTGGGCCAATCACAGCTCCCATTGCTGACTGTATTTCCTTGTGGTATTCCCTGATGGAGATGATTAGTGCGAAAATTCTGCACACGGGATAGTATACATTTCCATTCATCCAATGTTTCTGGAATTAAACCTAGAAAGAAAATTGTGGTTGAAACATACTGTGTATGAAAAATCAAAGAAGTCATGAAGACGCCAACATTAATAAATAATATCTTTATAATATCCTACCCAATTACACCACACTGTGATTAATTATTTCTCAAATTTAAGCATGCACACCCAAAGAAATATAGGGCTTTACTTTTTTATTCTTTAGATTTTGTTCTTCTGTCACATGGAATAAACATAAAATTACACTTACCTGATATGCTGTATCCCTGGGCTCTGCGCTGGTTTCTACAATCCTAAATTATTACTTTCTGTAAATAGACGAGGTCAGTGGAAATAACTCTTAACTAGAAGCCACTACAACATACTCTAACACAATTGAACTTTCCCTTTTATGAATTTCACAAAATAAATAGACTTCTGGTGAAGCTTTCAGTGCAAACTATGATTGGGAGAATGGCTCCACAGGGATTCTTTTACTTTGTCTTGTACTTCTGTTCACTGACAATCCTTTCATAATAGGCAAAACCAGCCCTATTGGTTGGACTGCACACTGCTTCTGCAGCTAGGATTGTAGCTACGTCTCAAGCTGGTAACAATTCCACATAGGTAAGCTAGCTGGTTGAGGAGCACTAAGTGTTCTCATCTCCATCTTTATATATTATACAAGTTATGTTGTCTGCTTGAAGACAGCTGACCCTTCCTTTAAGCACTGAAATAAATATATTTATTTTGTGGGGAAGGAATCCAGGATGGCAGCTTCTCTATGTGCACTGTCCAGGCTTACTGACTTATAAGCTGGGCTGGCTGGTTCCAGAAGAGGACTAGGGAACCCAGGCACTTTCGTATTGGTATCCGAGGATTAGAGCACCCTTTTCTCTTTACAGACCCACTCCAATGGAAGAATTAGGACACTCTAAAATGGTTTTAGGCTATACATTGGGAATGGGGGATGTAGGATTATTGTTTATGGACTCAGAGAAAATATGCACGACAGAGAACTAGGATTATGAGTTTCCTTCTGTAGGAATGTGCCCCTTGTTGCATGGTTGCTTCCATTTTTTGTTTTGGCAAACTGTTGATGTACTTTGACTGAGGGTGCCCTGGGTTCCTGCCAACCGGGTACCCAGGGACTAGGTTCTTTCCCTAAACTGTACTGTTGCAAAACCGAATTGGCAACTCTCTGGCCACATGTAAGACCCTTGGAGAAGGTACCATAGGTACCAAGGGCACGGTGACCAGGGACGGCCTCTAAAAGCTGCAGCACGTTTTGTGCCACCCTTAGAGGCCCTGGAGAGACAGACAGACAGACAGACAGACAGAGACACACACACAAACACACGCACACACTGCAAGCTGTGGGTTTTGGTGCAAAACAAAGTGAAGAGTCGACATGGCACACATCCCTGTGGGCCATGCCTACAATCCACTGCCCTGGCATTGGTAATCCACCCCTCTAGCTGGGTGCACTATACCGGTGGTGAGAGTTTTTAAGTCAATTCTTCGACATTGCAAGTGCAGGAATGCCATAAAGACTATGTTGTGCTGGGAGTTTGTCATTATGAACTCCACAGCACCATTATGGCCTTACTGAAAACTGGGATGTTTGGTATCAAACATCTCAGCACATTAAAACCACACTGATGCCAGTGTGGTATTTAATGAAAAATGCACTCAGGGGGCATATTAGAGATAGCCCCTGAAAAACGACCTAACTCTAGAGTCCTGGCTGAGTGGCTGCTCGCCAGCTGCCACCACCAGACATTTTTCTGGACCCCTGGGTCGAGAGCCTGCCACTCTCAGGGTCCTGAAACAATGCAAATCCTGAAACGAGGTGCCAAGCCTCCTCCCCCAGGATGCAAAAACAACAGTTGATGGACAGGACCCACGATTGGGTATACCCGTCCCACTCGGGTGACAAATGCAAAACAAGCATTGGCATAGCCAATAGGTCTCGCCTTTGGGACCTTATAAGTGTTTAGCTATGCAACAGTTGCATAACTAAATACTTATAAGGTCCCAAAAGCGAGACCTATTGGCAATGCCAAGCAGCCGCGAAAGTGAAAGTAATCTCGGTAAAAGTGCGGCGCGCGCGCCCGCGCACATGCACTGTAGCTCTAGGCTGGCCTGGTAGCACTTTTTGGAGCCCTCTCAATAAGTCTCGCCAGACCAGCGCATGCGCTGGGTCAGGCGAGACCTAAACAACAGTTGATGGACAGAATGCAGAACAATGTCATACATTCACCCTAGTACAGAGATCTGGGCCTAAATCCATCGTTTTTTTGCTCACCATGCCATTCCAGTTTGAACCCAACCATATGCAAATTTGTCTTGACCCTGTGCCTCATGGGAACAGTCCAGCCCGAACTGCCAAGCCAGGTCCTCCCTGGACTGGAAACAAGCATCCTAGGACCGGTTTTGGAGTTTCGCCCCTCTTCAGCCAGGATAGCTGGAGGAGAGGGGGGAGATGTGGTAGATGGTGTGCAATGAGCGGTGACGGGCTGGAAGGAGTGAGGGGTTCGGAAGTTAAAGTAGGTAGGACGAGTACAGTGTTGTGTAGGCTTGGGGTAGTCCGGGTACAGGGAAGTGATGAAGGGGCGTGGGAGGTGGGAGGAGAATGGTCTGGGGATAGGGAGTGGTCGTGATTAGTTGCGGATGGAAGCCTACAGTGTGAGGTGGGAGATAGGGTAGTAGGTATGGAGTGATGGCTGGCGGATCTGTTAAGTGAGAGTGGAGGGGTTAGTTAAACAGGGGGCAGAAATCTGCAGGTGATGTGGTCAGAGAGGATAAAAGGGCATGAAGCGAGTGAGAAACGAATATATTGGTGTGATGGGGATGTGTGATTATTGAGGGTTGGTGGGAGGGAGATGGGTGTTTATTGGGGGTTGAGGTGCGGGGTTGGGGGGTTGGATAGGTAGAGCCTGAGGGGGGCGGGTAGAGGGGAAGGGGAGGAGCAGAGAGTGTATGGGATCGGTAGGGGTAGGGGGGTGAGGAGTTGTGATAGGTGATTGCGGGGAAAAGACGGTGGAGTATGTGAGTGGTTGGGTCAGGGGAAGGGAGGTTTGGGGGATAGGGGGGAGGGCGGGTCATGGGAAGGGAATGATAAGTAGGTGACAGGAGTTTGGGGCTACCGTTCAGGAATTCAGGCATTCAGGAATGTACTTTGCGTTCCCATCATCGTCTACATTTCCTTCACAATATTTTTCCTCAGTTGAACTATTCTACTAAGAAGACACAACATAAGTGCATATATTGAAAATAAAGAAGATTGGAACACATTTTCGCTTAGATCGTCAATAGCTAACCAGAAGACCATGCTTTTTTTCAGTGCTTTGCTTGCACTTCCGTGTGCATCCACATTATACCTCTTCTGTTGCTGCCAATCCGAAAGTGTACATATTTGGAATGCATATACTACTTCTTTAACCTAATGTGATTTTTACATTTCCCGTGTGCTTCCGTTTTGTGTCATGCTTCTTTCACGTAAAGCATATTTCGAAATGCATTATTAACCTTGATACTGAACCAGTGTTGGCACACTTTTGTAGTCTGGTATTTTTACAAATTCACCACAGCACATGCAGAATGCTATATGCTCTTTTGTTCCTGGGGGCAGGGTCAGCATGTTCCCTCATGTGTGGCACTACCCCTTGACTGAGGTGTGTTTGTGGGACAGTGTGTGATAGTTCAATTCAAACACAAGCTGTTCATGGAACAGCAAATGTGCCAAGTTATTAAAAGCAATCACACGACTAAGTGCAGTGAATCCTAGAAAAGAAATTGTATGGTCAGCGCGGGTATCATAGTGGTATTACAAGATTCAAAACAAAGAGAGCGCAACCCCATAGAGACAAAGTTAATGAAGATCATGACTTAAAATCAAATTTGAGAAATCTTGGGATTCCAACTATGGATCTTCTATCCAAATGGAGGGCAAGAAAATGGAAATTCAACACAGCTGCAGTGACTTATTAATAGAAATGGATATCTGAAATTGGGAAGATGGAAAGTGTTAAAATTGTGGCAAGTATGTGGGTAATTGATTGACTTGCAAGGGAGGATGGAGGAGATTTCTGAGATGTTGTGGAGGGGTTTGTATCTAGCTTGTTGACCTCATAGCTGGTCTGAAACATAAAACAATATTTTACGATCCAATATATTAATTACCATTGGACACACTTTATCAATCACACAATAAATATACCATACATAAATTGTAGAAACTCACATTTTCTCTTAAGTATTCCATCCATTTTTTAATTGAAACAAGTTATTCTGAAGCATGCACTCTCAGAGAATTATGGAGTAAGTACAAGACATCTTTCATTTAGTGACTTAACATGCCATCAAAGTAAGGCAGCATTATCAATCCTTCAAAGCTTCATTTACATCATAATGGGTAACTACCTACGCCATAGTGGGTAATTACCACAGGGCATTTCTCTATCATATCCAAATATTATGTTCTCTTTGGGCATACTGACAAGCTTTAACTGGATCTAAAACAGAAAACTGGGCAAATAAAAAGACCACAAAGTTCCTACACATCACAGCAAGGAGCAAGCTAATCAAATAGTTCTCGAATTGGCTATGGGCTGATTTTGACAAGCATGCATATATGAGAGCTCAATCCCAAGTAAAGTATATCATTCTTTTTTTTGCAAAGCCATTGCAAGACCTATAACTTAACCGGTTGTTTGTAAATACATTTGGAGCTTTCTACTTTCTTTTGATCTTTAGAGTTTTAGCCCACTCTATGACTGTGTGCATGAGCACAGTATCAGTTTTGCAGTTGTGTATCACCAATGAACTGCAATGCTAGGCTCTGCACATCTCCTAAAACAAGCATTGGCATAGCCAATAGGTCTCACTTTTGAGACCTTATAAGTGTTCAGTAATCCAGCATAATATCCTTGGTGCAACAACATCATCTGTTGTATGGCTAAAAACTTATAAGGTTCCAAAAACGAGACCTATTGGCTATGCCAATGCTTGTTCTTTACTTTCAGCCATGCTGCACAGCAGCAGTGCTGCTGTGCCCCATGGCAGAAAACATTGACAAAGCTGAAAACATTGTATCAACTTCCATATGCGAGACTTATTGGCTTTATTTGGGCTGTGTTTAAGGCCCTACCCTTTTCTCCCTGTACATAAATGCGTTGATTGACCATCTTGGTAAGGAGGGGTGTGATGCGCCAAGTCTCGTGGGAAGGAGGGTTGCAGCCCTCCTTTTCGCCTATGATACCCTATTAATTTCTAAGACCCCGCAAGGACTGTAACTACTTTTGGACCATTTTCCCTCAATTTGTGCTGAGAGGGGCCTCGTATTAAAGGACACCAAAACAAAAAGAATTTTCTTCTCCAGGGTTAGACACTTTTGTTGCAGTAGACAGATACTGGTGGGAAATAAGTCTATTGATCGGCCCTGCTCCTTCGATTACTTAGGCGTACGCATGACACCGGATTTGAGTTGGGTCCCGCAGATTGAAAAAGCCCATTCAACACTTATCCAACAGTCTACAAACCTTAGAACTTTCTCTAGTAGGGTGGCTCCTGTCCTGGAGATTTAGAATGTTAAAGTTATTGGGTCTGTGTTGTATGGTGCCGAAATATGGGGCTCTGCAAATTGTAATAGTCTTGTTACGACAGAGCATGGGGCTATGAGGTTCATTCTTTCACTTCCTATGAGTAAGCCCCTGGTACCTTTATACCTAGACTTTGCCCAGAGGAAGATTTGTCATAAAACAGAATGCAGAACGGTATTATTTTAGTACCATCTATGGTTCGCAGATGAACTTGAATCTTATCGAGAAGGTGTTAAGAGTTTTGATGGATAATCCTGGTGTTGCCAAAATTCCCTGGTTCCACGCTATTAAAACTCTTTGGATGAGGTTGAGACTAGATAACTATTGTTTTTTTTCCAGAGCAATTTTTCCAGTTATCTAGAGCAAAGGTCGAAAACCTTTATTGAGAGGCTGTAGCTATGGATATAGTGACCAAGAGAACAGGTAGTCTTACTCAGTCTTTTATCAATTTTAAGTCTGATATGAGTTTTGAGATTACTATTGATGAAAGTGAACCCTCTCTGGCACGTAAACTATCTGCAGTTCCTCCCAGTCAAATCCTTCACCTTTAACTGGTCTGTATGGAGTGAGGGTCGTGATTACCAATATCCCGTATGTAGAGGGGGAAAAGACTCATTGCAACATTTATTGTTCTTTTGCCCCCAGCACAGTAGCCTTCGGGTAAAGTGGATTGTTCCACTCTGTAAGAATCTTGGTACCAGGAGCTACCAGGTTGCCTTTAGAATTTTGAGTACTAGTGCACACAGGCCCCATGTTTTTGGTGTGGCTAAATATCTTATAGCAATCTGGATAGGGCACTCCAAGTGCTAATAAAATGTGGTAGCCATTACCCAAGTAATTAAAGTAGGGGAAAAAAATCAAGTGGAATGTTTTGTAAACTGCAAATGTGTTTTGTCTATGAACTGTGTTACGCTTTTTTATTGTTTCATATTCTTTTTATGATAACAGCTTTACTGTATTTTATCGTTCTGTGTTTCTGTAAATTGTATTATTATTTGTAATTTGATGATCTGTGTGATTGAAATAGTATATTGACTGACTGCCTGCCAATGCTTGTTCTAGTTGTAGGTTGCTTTCCAGAGAACAGAATTTGGTGACCTTTGAGAAGAAATGATTTAGCCATGGAGCGGGCTTTGAGAAGATTTTGGCCATATCTCTTTAACACTAAGTTTGTAGTACAAGCAGATCTCAAACTACTTAAGTGGTTAATGGCAATGAAGAGTGAAAATCCCAAATTGTTGATATGGTCTATCTCGTTGTAAGGGCAATATTTCCCGTTAGAGCACAAAGTCAAAATGAGTCATGGGAATACAGGTGGACATTGCCACCTGTTTTGCTGATCTGGTGAACAGAGTTGACCAATGTTGGAGAAAGGTTCTGTGTAGTCTGATTTGGAAAGGGTGTGTTCTGGGATGGGAATGTCCTGCATAGTGTACAGTTTAGTTCCCATGCCCTTAGTGCCTGGCCTGACTGTGTTTATCTGGTATCTTGAGTTCTGATTTTGGCTTAAGGGTTACACTAATTTTGTGCATGCAGAGATCTAGGCCTGTCCATTTATATTAATAAGGAGCTGGAGAGGCACACAAACCATACCCTCACTGGAAGACAGTTGAGTACTAACACTTTCATTTGTTTAGCATGAAGCGGCATCGGCAGCATATTTCGTTTTTGTGAATCCATATTTGCGACTATCCCTTTTTTATCTGCATCAATGCAGTGGAGCCCACTGGCCCATTCAAATACAATTCAGTTTCTATGCTTTCCCAGGTCTTAGCACTGACATGCATGCATGTCGTATGTGTATGTTTGTGTAGGTGCATGGTGCATGTGTGGGGGATCTAGAGTAATCGGGCCTGTAGGAACCATTTTTGATACCCCAGGCCTGACCTTTGCAAAAGTAGGAGGTGCAATAGTTTTGTCAGACATTGATAATGTATTGCTGACATTCCTGATGCTGGAGTAAACAGACCTAGTGACTAAAATGTAGGAAGTGGAGACAGGGCTGCTTTAGAAATTTAATTACACATGTTGCTTGTCAAGGAACTGCTGATTAGTCTTCCGGAACACAACCATTTGTTTGAAGGTGGGGTGAGGCTACAAACTCTGTTGTGCAAGGTGAGCGGTGTCTTTACGTGAGGACTAACCTTTTGTCTCTCCCTGATTAACTCCTCAGCTGGCATATGACAGCCAGGTGCAGAACACTCACACCTCTTTGTGTCTCTGTTGTGGGTTTAACCAACTGGAGACTATCCTGCTGAACGAAACACCACTGTCCACAAAGGCTTTGTCTGGTGAGCAGCGTGGAGAGGACACTTGAAAGAAGAACCAATTGAAAGCGGTGCTGTAGATGCAGACATTGAATACACATCTCGTGTCTGATTTTTTGCTATACAAAAGAGGGACCTCACTACGCCATATATAGTTTCAGTTGTAAGTCCTCTATAGCAAAGTAGGAAGTGATATACAGAGTACTCAGAGCATTGCTGTGCACCCAAAGCTGGTGTCTAAAAGAGGATTGGGGAGATAGCAGTCTGAAGCGCAGGACTACTTGATAGCATCCAAGGACACTAAAATACATTGTATCGTAATTTTGTGTAGTATTTCATTCTTATGTGCATGAAAGTACTTTTCTTTCCTGAAAGAGAAACACTGGGCTGTACATTGCTTTATTGTGTTGTTGTATGTTGGTTGAGCTCTGGGCTCGAGCACTTTCACACTACATCTCCGAGAAACCTGTGACTGCTCGCCATTGCTACCACAGAGAGTGAAAGGGTTGTCCCAGTTTGCAGAGCCAGCGCCTGAGGCCCTCAAGGGTGAGTAGTCACGTTTTACAAACCACTGATGGACTGATTGAAAGTAAGATGGATCTCAAGACAACAGAGGCAAACAATCTCAGCCCTGAAGATTGAGACCCATGTCTGCCATGTGGTCCCCCTGATGAGGTATAACAATATTTCAAGTACTTTAAAATTAAACATTAAAATAAGTACATGATAGAAATTGATAAACCCTTACCCTTGTTCCGATCTAAAAGGCTTACATCATCCAAATATATAATGATTGTAAAGGCTTCTGCTCTTCTATCCATCTCTGAGCAAAGATACAGGGCCCCTGTCCAGAACCTTAAACATAAAAATAACAACACATTTTATTTACTGAAAGACATCGCGTTACTGCATTCCTAGTTACAATCCTTATTAAATTAACAGAGGCCATTGACCATGTAACCGTGTCCGATCCTTAAATTTACCACAGAGTTTAGCCCTTGATTTGTTCTGAGGGCATTTACATGTGAACTCTCACCGGGAAATCAATGTTTGTCTATTTGTGAATTTAGGCTGCTGTATACATTTAAGGCCTTGCATCATAGTTTTTGTTAAATGCATTTGTTAAAATAAATACACATGAAAGAATGCATTGGCATAAACTATATATGCTGATAAATAGAGTATAACATACTGTTCATTACCTTTGCTGAGGGAGGAGAGGGGCATCATGACTGAAGGTTCTACCTCTCCTGAGTCATGGTCCCTCTCCTCCCTCAGCAGTGGTAATAATTAGCATATCTCACTCTGTGCGTCTGCTTATTTACTTTTTAATTATTTATCTAATGGTATTTGATAAGCTCGACATTCACTCAAAGGTATATTTGCATTAATAACTATCCAGAGAGGAAAGTAAGGGCCATATTATAGACCAAAGCATGTACCAAGCTGATAATTAGGGGTAAAGCAATGCCCTATCATGAATATTGCCAGAGAAGGTTGTGTCAATAGAGTGGTTGGCAGATTGTTCTGAAGTTTTGATGCAGCTATGAGAAAGTGCTTCCACTTAAGGCAGGGCTACGGAACATGGGCCATATAAGCTTTTTCAGATCTAAGTGAACAGATTGGTTTGTACCTGACCAACTTCGGAGACAGAGGGCTTTGTCGCCCTCTAAGAAAGGATTTATAACTGCTGTTACTGACCTCATCAGAATTAAATGGCCACTCATCACCAGCGCCTAAGTTGAAGAAACATATTTCACTACTACATCTAGGGCCTTTTGATTCCATCTTAGGACTAAGTGTGATAGCTTCTTAGATGTCCTATTGTATTCCCACATTGTATTAAAACCCAGAGGGTGCTAAAAAATTCCAACATAGTGCAGATCAGCATCTCAAACGACCATAGCCTTAATCCGGATACCTGAAAACCTCTTGGCAAGTGGCATAAATACTTTTGACAAGGTGCCAAGATCCCCCCTGCAGGCAATATATACTGCCAAAGGGAATTTACTGGAAGTTTCAAGAGGTCTGCCAACATATCTTTTAGTGATGCATGAGGCTGAGCATAATGGAGGGTCAGCCAAGCTGAGGACAACATAGGTGTTCAAATATCTCCCTCGTTTGAGTGAAGAGTTTGCAAACATATCAAATATCGAACTCTCTTATGCCCCTGATCTGCAATGGTAATAATATTGGTGTGTGAACTGCTAGCCAATCTCTAGATGCATAGCTGCAGACTGTATGGCCACTGTGCTTTAAATATGCTCAACACATTTATTAAACAATTAACATGAACTGAGCGGGTCTCATTTAACACTCTGATTAAACCTTGTGACATTAGCATAGCCCTTAGGTTGTCCATCTCAAACATCTGTCTCTACATAAGCATAACAGTTAAAATTGGCTCTGCCAAGGCAACAAACTGCATGGAGCAAACAAATATTAGTGAAAACTTGGAACCTTTGACACACTACCACCCCCTGTCCAATGATCTAGTAGGCATACCAAACTTTAATATAGGAGAGTAATCAACATAGCAAAGCACTACCAAATACATCTGCATTCATTTCAGGATGTATATAAAAATAATTGTGTTAAAGGGTGATTCTGGCAGCAAATGATACACATAGTTTGAGCCACCTACCAATCTCAATGTGAAAGAGGGGGAACAGCCCTGTTTAATTATCAGTACAGGGTCTGCCTGGCCTTCATATAGGCGGATACTGAGATACCTAAATATTACTGGTGCACACTGGAAGGGAACCCTGCTTCTCATTGTGGGATCAGGAATATTTATTGAAAAAACCTTGGATTTCCCGCAAATTTGAAGATTTGACAGATTTATCCACCATGACCCACGATAGATGCATATTAATTCAAGGGTACTTAACATACAGCAGAGCACTGTCAGTGTGCAGTGAGATGATCACTACTATCCCATCTATTGCATTCCATGTATGCACCTATCGGGTCTATAGCTAGTGTAAACTGGAGTCTGTTAGTGGGCACTCATGGCTTGTGCTCAACTGCAGGTGAACAGGTAGCAATAACAATTATTAATATGTACCCAGGTCATAGGTTCAGCTATGGTGTTGGTGTAAAAGGGAGTTATTAGATGCATCAGACATGCTCCTTATGTTAAAAAAGCTTCATAAAGAACATTGATGTGACGCATTGACTCAACCATCCATGCCTGATATTTTACAACCTACAAATTGGGGAGAGGATGTAGCCTAACGACTATGGCGGTCGACCTCAAATCTGGGGAACCGGGTTCGAGTCTCAGAAAGGACGCACAACATCCTGTGATTCTGGGTAAATCACCTAATCTTCCCATGCCTAACAAAAAATTAATGAGTCCTCATGTAACGCAACTGGTGATCGTGTAAAACGCTCTGATACCCGATACCTTAGGGTCAAGTTTGCGCTATATAAAACTTCGTAAAATAAAAAAATAATGCAACTAATGGGTCTCGCTGAACTGAGTCTCGACTGGAGGTGGACCAACTTGTCCTCAGCAAGGAAAATCCTGTAAGCAATAACTTTCCATAGATTCTTGTATTCAGTATTGATAAAGCATAAGAGATAATATAAAATGAACTGCTCGTGGTTTCACTGGATTTAGGAAAGAAATGGCAAGGATGAAGAATACCCATATCAAGCTGCTTTTGGTGTAATCAAAGTGGCTACGAGGCTACTGGAGGGTTACACGCCTAGCAAAACTGTTCCTAAGTCAACTACACCTTAGGTGTGACAAATGCATAGATCTTTAATAGCCTACAAAGTCCCAACCATCAGTATGGGCTGTTCCGTTTTCTTTTTGTAAGGAGTCTGATAACACTGAAAAGAAAACTGGCAATACATCTGTCCAGTGTAGGTCGGGTAGGGTTTTCCGGGGGGGAGGGTGCTGCACAGGGTGGCATGAATAAAAATAAAAAAAATCCTCAAATGTCTGAGCCCAAAAGATACTTTATTGTAAACAGCCTAGCCTATCGATTAACTTTTTTGGTCTCATGCCCCAAAGAAAGTAGAGAAAGATATGACAATAAGGTTGTAGGGAATTTGGAAGAGGTAGGGGGAGGTGATGACTGTTTGAAGAAATGACTAAAGGTAACCTTTTTATCCTGGAATGTCAATGGCCTGCGCACTAGGAGTAGGAGAGCAAAGATTTTTCAATACTTGAAAGACTCCCCTGCACAGGTCATAGTCATTCAGGAGTCGCACCTCCTCAAGGATGAAACAGCAGAGATTTTAAAAAAGGAGAAATGGGTAGACAATTTTACTTGCACAGACCAATCAGCAAACATTAGGGGGGTGCTTTTTATTTTCAAAAAACAAGCAAAAGCACAAATTGTGGAGTATAGGGAGGATAGGAGTGGCAGGTGGCTCATAGCAAGGGTTAGGCTAGATGGCTGTCCTTTAACCTTGGTCGGGTATTATGGTCCAAACCAGGATGATCCCTCCCATCTAAACATTATACGAGATAACCTATTGGCTTTTCATGACCCAGTTATCTGGATGGGTGATTTTAACATTGTTCTAGATCCAAAATTAGATAAGTCTGCCAAATCTAGAGCCTGTGTCCTGTCCAGATCTAGACAGGATCTCCTAACAGCAATGTCACAACTGGGTCTTGCAGATGTTTGGAGGGAAAGGGCAGGGGTTACGTAGGGGGTTTCGTTTCGAAACTTCAAATACAAACATGTGTCTAGGATAGACTATGCTTTTTTTAGTTATAGTTTGAAAGATCTATTGATAGATATTTCCTACCTTCCCTCACATCTCTCCGATCATTCGGCCATCTCATTTATATTGAAACCAGGACACAAACATAGTCATACTTCTTGGTCATTTGATCGTACTATTCTTTTAGAAAATGAGGAGGTCAACTTTCTACGATCAGAGACCCGGTATTTCTTGGAGGCAAATATAGATTCTATGGAAATCCACATTATGTGGGATGCTTTAAAAGCCTTCTGGAGGGGGAGTATTACGAGCAGAGCTTCTTATATAACGAAGAAATATAGGGAAAGTATTGAAAACCTGGAGGGGGAAATGAAGACCATTGAAAACATCTTGAATGCCCAAACTAGATCAGGTGCAGACTACGAAAGATATGGGGAGTTAAAGTCAAAACTAGATAATATACTACAAGCTAGGGTATCTAGAAGGTGGGAGGCGAGCAGAATCTCTCATTTTGAGTTTGGCGAGGCGGCAGGAAAAATTCTTGCTTGGAAAACTAAATCCGACCAAGCTCGAAATTATATCAGGGAGATTAGGGTGGAGGGAGAATTTGCTCCCCAGATCACAAAGGACGAAATAGGAGGTGCTTTCCAGGATTTCTTTCAGGATATCTATAAGGAAGATACCCGGGAGGATAAGGCAGGGAGGGAGGCCTGGTTAGACCAAATTTCCATTCCAAAGCTATCATCAGGGCAAAGTAGGACGTTGGAGAAAGAGATCTCTGTTGAAGAAATCAGGAAGGTCTTGGGGCAAGTAAATCGGGGGAAGTCAGCAGGCCCTGACGGGTTACCAGGGGAAATTTACAGGGCCCTCAAAGAGGAGATCGCCCCGGTTATGGCTTCCGTTTTCAATAACATCCTTTTGGAGGGTAGGGACCCTCCAAAGTCTTGGAACGATGCCACGGTGGTCCTAATACCTAAACCAGGGTAAGATCTGAAAGAATGTGGGTCATACCGCCCGATTTCGCTCCTCAACAGCGATTATAAAATTTTTGCTGCTAATATGGCAACTAGGTTGGGGAAGGTGACAAGCTCTATAATTCACGTAGACCCGAAGGGCTTTATAAAGGGTAGACATTTAGCTGACCTCACGCAAGATCTGGTAGGGGTGATCGATATCGCTACCACCTTTTCTCTGCCTCTGGCTGCCTTTACGCTGGACGCGACTAAGGCCTTTGATAGGGTCAATTGGTCCTATTTGGCTGCTGTCATGAGGAAATTCAATTTGCCCGAAAACTTCTGCCGTATGATTTCACTCATATATAAGGCCCCGACGGCAAGGCTTTATGTAAATAACTCCCTAACAGAGCCTTTTGAAATTTCAAGAGGCACAAGGCAGGGCTGCCCGCTTTCCCCCCCCTCCTTTTCAACCTCTATATTGAACCTTTTGCACAGATTCTTAGAGAGGAGGCTACTATACCATCATTTAGCTTTGGAGGGTGGGATAAGCGGGTTGCCCTATATGCCGATGATATCCTCATTATGACATCAAACTTAGATCTGGCTCTTCCCTCAGTGATCAGGAGGGCTGAGGAGTTCGGCAAAATCTCCGGATATAACATAAATTCCGAAAAAACTGAAATTATGGCCTGGAATATCCCTAACACTCAGGTGGAGATAGTGTCCTCTATGCGGTATCTTGGCATTAGAATAACCCAAGACATAAGTAAAATCGCCACTCACAATCTCGAGCGAGTACATAAGGAATGTCAGAAACATCTAAAGGCATGGAACCATCTCCCGCTATCTATCTTTGGGAGGACAAACCTTCTAAAAATGTCTATCCTGCCTAAATATACTTTTTTGTTTAACTCTATCCCTATGGCCTTTGATGTCAAACAAATATCCAAATGTCAACAAGAAATTAACTCTTTTATTTGGAGGAATGGAGCCACGAGATTGGCTTGGAAAAAGCTGAGGAGAAGGAGGGAAAAAGGAGGGCTAAAGTCACCAGACATCCAATATTACGCTTTTACGCTTGGGCTTTCCAATTATCCTATTCGAGAATGCTCCTAAAAACACCAGTGGATAACCCTAGGGGGAGGATGTTTCGAGCTATGTTGGAGGGGTCTGATCTTCCATCTGACGGCTTACTTTTCAAGTTCGGGGACCAGAAATAAAAAAAAAAAAAAAAAATTAAAACTGTTTAATCGTTGGCCAGTAGTTGGTCCACAATTAGAAAACGAACAGGGATGAGCTATTTTTCCAACTTAGCACCCATGTGGGACTCGCCGGGCACTCCTTTGTGTCTTAAAGACAGACTGGCATGTCCGATAAAGGAAGCTGGAATTTTGAATTGGGGAGAGCTGATAGCAGGTGGCTCAATGATACTTTGGGAGGCTTTGCAGGAGAAAGTCGGGCCAGGCTTGTGTAGTTTCAAATATATGCAGTTGACTAGTTGGGCTCAGGCATTGACAAGAAAGGCAGTCCCCCTGGGAAACTATAGTAATTTAGAAAATCTATTGGTGACAAGGCCAGGGGGGGGTAAGGAGGTCGCATGTTGGTACTGGGCGATCCTGGAGGAGATAGATGATGACACAAATCTCCCTGAGGTGCTATGGGGTAGTAATGTGGGTGAACAGTGCCAGCAGTTGTGGCTGAACTCTTTTAGCCTACTGTATAAAATTGTGAAGCCAGCTTGGTTGAGGCGGAACCACCTATATACTTTACATCGAGCATATCTGTCTCCCCAAAAGCTAGCCAAATTCCAGCAAGGGAAAAAATGTAATAAATGTGATCTTGTAGAAGCCTCAGACGTGCATATGTTTAAAGAGTGCCCAGTCATTAGCCGTTTTTGGGAAGAGGTGATGGATGCACTATCCTCTATTCTAAACACCAGACTGAGCAGTACTCTCCCTTTGATCATCTTTGGGATTGATGAAAACATCTTAGGACATGCCAGATCCTTCCTGTTTTTTGCGATTCTAATGGCAAGGAAACAGATCTGCAGGTTTTGGGTGGATACAGCCCCTCCAACATATATGGGATGGTTATCGTCCCTATATGAAGTTTCGAAAGTTGACTAGGCCAGACCCTGCAGCAAAAAAAAAGTTGCTTTTTGGGAGTATTTGATACAGTGGAAGTAGGTTTCCGGGTTTTTTATTTTTTTTCCCCGGGTCCTATGATTATGCCAGCTTCCTTGCTCCATGGATCTATAGCAAGGGTCTTTTCCGAATTTCTGGTCCAACAGGCTGAAATATGCCTAGATGGAGTTTTTGACGGTCGCCCTCTCTGTGTGTGGCTCTCTCCTTCTTCCGCCAACTTGTCATTTGTCTCTTGTGCAAATGTCCAAAGCACACTAATGGTTTCTGGTAGGCAGGACAAGGTAGCACAAAGTGGTGGTTGGCGGTTTCCTTCTTCCATACACAAGGGTTCGGCAAATGAGGACAAAAAAAGAAAAAATAAATAAATAAAAAAACACTGAAAAGAATTCATGATTGTATGGTGTCACTGTTGCCAATTTGTTCCAGAAGCATTTTTAATCAAATCTATTAACGAACAGCCAAGCTTTTAGTTCGTTAATCTGGAAAGCACTCTCACGTGTTTACCTATGTGCCATATTTTAACCCCTTCCCCGCTCATGACGGAGCGGTTCCATCATGAGCGTCGGTAGTGCTGTGCTCATGACGGAACCGCTCCGTCATGGCCCCGCTAGCGCAATAGAACCTTCAGCACAGCGCTAGAATCCGCGCCGCGCAGAAGGGGTTAATGCAAGGAGAAAGACAATTTTATTCTGCAAGTATTCTTTTGTAGCATGTAGTGCTGTAGATTCATATGCTCTGCACACTCCTGCAATCTAGTGTTGAGCTCAGACGTTTGCAAGTTGTTCTTCAAAGAAGTGTTTCGAGTCACAAGGTATGGTGTGACTCCTTTGTTGGCAATGCGCATGGGCATTGACTCTACTGTTAGATTGTTTTTTGCATAGCGGATGTTCATAAGTATGGAGGGATGAGTAAGGAAAGAATGGTTAATGTAGGAAATGCGCCTTTTCTATCTGCTCACCCCGTATTTTCCACCTTTTGGTGGACCCTGTATGTCTGCTGCCTTTAGAGCTTGGTGAGCTTTA
Organism: Triturus cristatus; assembly: GCF_964204655.1. Taxonomy (NCBI): domain Eukaryota; kingdom Metazoa; phylum Chordata; class Amphibia; order Caudata; family Salamandridae; genus Triturus; species Triturus cristatus. The sequence goes on from NC_140584.1 coordinate 447,811,017, forward strand.
ATCCTGCAAACCAGTGGCAAGGGGCTTGTATTCTCCCTCTAAATATGGTTGAAATGTAATATTCCTAATTTTTATATTTAACTTACCTACAGGTCTTGAGTATTTGATACAAAACGTGACCAGGGACTGTAAGTTAAATGCCATTAGTGGACTGTAGTACCTCAGTTTATTGCCCGGCGAATTGTAGAACTCATCGACAAATACACACAAATAGTAAAAACCCAACAGTATAAAAGTGCAAAGCAAGCAATACAGTACATTCAAATAAAAAGAGAAAACAATCACTATACACATTTAAAATCATGTAAAATGATGTTTCAAACATTATTAAAAAAAAATCTTCCTTTAAAATCTAAATACACTGCTTAATCATCCTAAGGTAATGGATGGGCAGTATGGATTTAGAGGCCAGTGTGCGCAACTTGATCAAATATGCCGCTTACAAAAATGTCGATATGGCGATAACAAAAACTTGCTAATACCGCTTTTACAAATTCTTAGCGCATTAGTCTGATTTGTTAGCTCTAATAAATGGCACCTGGGCACAATCCATCTAGATCTAGGTTTGGAATAAGTCGGACAGAAGAACAAGTGTTCTTATGTTTCCTCCTGGTAGCAACATACCGGGCACAACTTGGATTTAATCATGGAGGACAGCCGAGATGAAGTAAAAACAGCTGTCTGCAAAATGCCATATCTTAAGTTCAAGGAATTACAATCTCACGAGCATGGGCTAAATTTAGTCCAAAAACCACTGAATACATTTTTGTAAAGAAGGATGCCAGATAGTTCACTTAGCTCAATATTCTTATCCTAGAATCTATGCTTGGCAACAACAACCATAGATGCATGACTGGATGATGGATAGTGCCAACAATCTCTCAGTTCCAGGTCAATCAAAGACTGCTTGACATAAGACAGCCAAGGGATCCTCTGGGTTTTGTGACAACTAACAAAAAAGGGGCTGTCTCTGGAACGGTTTTGACTCATTTGTACTCTATATTATAATCTAATATAAAATAGGATGTAACTTGGAAAACTCTGTGATCTGCTTCAAAGCGAAATCAAGTCTTTGCCAGTAAAGGAGTCCCGCTATCAAAATTCAAGACGGCCCTTATAAAATTGTTTTCATATAACCCCAGGGAGGTTGTGTTGCGTAGACATCAGAGATTTGCATAGTACAGTGCAGCACTCCTAAAGCTGGCATTGTAAATTTCCACTGCTGGTGTAGTAAGGTGGAATGGTGCTTTTTTGACAGAAGCCCTGTGTTTAATCAACAAAGAACTCTTGGTAATTTGGGACCCCTAAGGGTCTGAATAGGACAGTCTAATGCCTAAAAAGATTAATTCTTTCAGTTTCTCCCAAAAGTTTTGGTCCCAACCACACATTTCTCCTAAAGTTCTTTCTTTTCCTTTTGGCTATTAATTTAGTTTTCAGGGCATTGATTTTTAGGTCGTGGCACACACAGAATAATGAGAATCCATTAAGATTTTGCAAGCCCACAATAATTTATTTAATGAAAGGAGTGTTATCCACGAAAAGTAGCACAGGCACCTTGTGACCAGCAAGAACAGGGGAATCATTTTCACAAATATGGAAACCAATGCAAGTATTAGTAAACAGAAGGAAAAGAGTTGCTGGGAAGTTATGGCACCCTTTTTTAAAGACCAGAACAATCTTGGTTTCCTTCCAGGTCAAGGGTATCGGGGCTCCAGTAACTATCGCATTACCCTGCAGTATCTATTGTGCCACCCACTACAGTTGCAGTTCAAACATGGCTTCGGGCCTACCAGTGTAATTGGACTGTAGGAGTGTAAAAAACGCAACTTGATATGTCAGAATAAACCCTTCTGACAGGTCAAAACTGACCCTTTTAAATATTAATGTCACTGTATGTAGATCTTGGAGCTAACAAGGGAGGGTGCATGGTATTTAAAAGCAGGACACGTAGAAATTTAGAAACTGAATGTTAACATGTCCTTACAGCGACAAGCACCCAAAAGCTATTTTTCACTTCAGCGGGCATAACTATTTTCTATGCAGAAAACCGGAGTACAGATGAACAAATCTTAATTCTGTATCTCAGGTATATGACTAGCTAAAATAATAATTATTTCAATAGTTATTACAAATCCAATTCAATGGTAAAGTCAGAATTTTATAAATATTAAGGAAAAGTAACATTTAGAAAGTTACCTTTACCCTGCATGAAGTTCTTAGAGGTTAATTTGCATTTGCTCTCAAAATTCTCCCAGCCAGGGATTAGTGTTTGAATAAGTGTGAAAAAGGGCGACATGCTTCCCAGGAACAAACAACAGATGGATCTGAATGGGCAGAGATGACTCCTGTGAACCTCGCTGAATGTGCAGAGTGGTGGCTGTGACCATGCTTTTTGACATTACAGTTTTAACTCATGCTTGAGTGAGAAAGTCTGCTTGATATGTCTGATGGGTTTACATATAACACATGTGAAAGGCAGCGAATAGGAAGGCAAGACAATTCTTTTATATCTACTGCCTGGTTGCTAATAAACCCTGCTTTGCCCTACTAGACCTTGGTGTCTGGGTTTTACACATAACACTGGGGGGAAACTTGGAAGGGAAACAGAATGTCACAACAATGATTGTCTATCTACTGTATGCTTGCCGGCAAACCCTACTTTTCTTCTACCAGACTTCTGTCTCTGGGTTTATTGAGGATACAGTGGTTGAATCAATCAGGAGTTTGGTGTAAGATGTGGGAAGAGACCAGGAATACCACTGTACACTCCCCACACACGCATCCAGAGCACAAGTTTAGTGTGGCTATAGACTCTGGCCATCTTGAAAATATCCTAAGTGGGTAGTGTTGGCCCCGGCAACATTTACCTCATTAGTTAGGGTGTGCCCAGGAGTAATTCCCACCCACTAGCTCGTGCCAGTCATAAATGTGGCACCTCCAGGCAACCACTTCAGAAAACTCCTGGAGCTGAGGAAGATTAGAAGAGGACTAAATCTGCTGTCTGCAACCTAAGAAGAGCGCTGAATTATATTTATTCCAACACCTACCATTCTCTAACATCGAAAAAGGAAGGCTGTGGACGCGAGGCCTCAGAGGAAAGGGGGTTTCTACCATACCCCACTGTATCTCCCTCTCAAGGGCTTCTCACATTGTTCCCATAAGAAGAGCTAGGCACCAGTTTGTCAGTGGCTATCTTGAGGTTGAATTTAAGACACATCTGCCTTATAGAGTATGTATAAAAGAAAGTGAAAATGAAGTGAATTTATCATTGTATGTACCAACAGCTCACACGGCGGGGCACTGATCTGTTGACCTGCAGATTCACACTTAAAATATTTTGCTGCTTGTAAGGCAATTTGAACATAATTGATTGTAGTTTGCTGTACAAAATCTGACTCACATTTGCTGGGAGAGACATGTACAATTAAAGCTACAAATGCTAATTCCACATTACATTTAGGTACACATTATATTGTATCCACAAGCATAACATTTGGAAGTTAATACCCTTCTATTTTAGAATCTTAAAAAACATAATTACAGTATTTTGTAGCTGAACAATAAGCAGTAATTAATGTACTTTGTACATTTTCTATTACTGCAGACTTATCTACCGCACAGTACGTTGCAAGACATAAAATGTGCAGCTTATCTATGGATTTTACAGATGTCCGGGATAAAGAATTGCATGGCAGTCTCCAGAGTACATTGCAGTGCAGAGATATCAGAAGTAGTGGCGATCTGTAATGTTAGCAAGGAGGGTGGTGGGCGGGCCACACACGTGCACATACACACATGCATGCACCTACACCCATTCACAACACTCGATCCCAAATAGTTATACATGCATACACACATCCCTGCCCCAAACATTAAAAAAACATTACACTTCCCTGCTGCAGATCTCTGGGAGGGAAGCCTCAGAGGTCCCAGGAGGTTTGGGACTGCCGCCAACTCTTACTGGCTGACATTAGATGAGCCAATGAGGTGAGGTAGTAGTACCTACCACGTCACAGAATGGGATGGGGTCAGTGACAGTTTCTGACCCCATCCCACTCTGTGACGAGATGACAGTGATAGACACTTGGCCTGCCCACAAGCACCGAGACTATCAATGACACTCCCCCTCGTCACGAGGGGGGAGGGCCTCGAGGTGCTTTGCCAGGCTGAAGAGGTCATGCTCACAGTAGCTGTGACATCTTCAGCCCAGCAAAGTACACGTCAGACAGCCAGGAGCCTGTGCATTTAACGCATGTCTAGCTCCTGGGTGCTTAACCTGAACAAGAAGTGTCTCTGCCAGAGTTATCTTTGCTCAACCTGACAGACACTTTTCTCATGGGGACAAAGGTGTGGGGTGTGGCTCCTCCAACTGCAAATGACAGGCTGCCGCTGATCTGAAGCAATACCCACTGTAGCAGTCTTTCCTGGAGGTAGGAGTGGAGGGGAAACGATGAGGACCTGAAGCATGAAGATGGAACACGTTGAATCAAGGAGTCCCGTTGGCACACATACAAACCCGATGGCAGAGAAAAACAATATAACAATGAAGTCGATGCCCAGGCACATTGCCAACTAAGGGACGAGTCACACCATACTTCATGACTTGAAACATTTCTTTAAAGAAAAGCAACTTGCAAACATCCAAGCCCAACACTAGATGAGAGGAGTGTGCAGAGCAGGTGTACCTACAGCCACACATGCTACAGACCTTACATTTAATAGAGTTTTTCGGGCCCTTATGTCACCTAGTATGCTTTCATCCTAGCCTCCTTGTATTCTATAGCATTTGAAAAATACTCTTAATCCTTTCCAGGTCTCCTCTGAAAGAATTTGTGCATATTACCCCACCAATGGAAAGCACAGCACCACTACCTCCCACACCACCAAAATAAAAACTTTGCAAGGACACCAGACTGTGCCAAGCAATTTTTCTTTAGATTAATTTCTTTAAACAATTGTGAATTTCATCTGTCCAAAAGGACAAGAACACTAGATTTTTCAATGCACCAGGGATTCACTTTAAAAAAATTATTAATAAAACAAATGCTTCTACAATTAGGAGAGGGACATAAACAACTGTATTAAGATTCAAGATGATCCGGGGGTATAATTTGCTGCCTATAACCATTTTCTATCTGCTTAAAGTAAACCAAAGCCTTCATATTAATGCACAATAAGACACATTTTAAATGTACTTCCATTTTGTATTTCGATGTTGTACATTGCACATTTAACTTGGCTGTTCTAGTAAGCGCAACCTTGTCTTGAAGTTGGCATTGACAAGGGAGAAACTCCAGGTTTAGTGGTCAGCTTCTTACCATAACCCACTGAATCTCCTTCTCCAAGGCTTCTCACATTCTTCTCATGAGAAGAGCTAGGCATCTGTCCATTAGTGGCTATCAGTTTAAGTCACAGCTGATTTATAGAATATGTGTAAATTAAGTGAATTTATTATTGTATTCACCAACAGCGGACACTACGGGGCACTGATCTGTTGACTTGGAAATTAAAACTTAAAATATTTTAGCAGCTTGAAAGGAAATATGAGCATAATTGATTGTAGTTTGCTGTACAACTTATGACTCACATTTGCTGATGAAGATATACAATTAAAAATAATAATAATAAAGTATCTCAAAAAAGAGTGAGGGTCAGAGGGATCTAATTTAAAGACTCAAATATTTTCATAATCCCCAAGTCCCAATATTATAATACACAAAGAAAACTATGAGTCTACTAATATATAAGACCTAAACACTATTACAAAAGGGCTGCTTAGTCGAGTCAAACTGCTAGTGTGTATGTGTCAGTATATGTATATATGAATGTATGCATATACAGAACAAAGAATTCCCATCATCCACATAAAGTGGCTCGCTTCATCATCTGGGAACCCGGAACCTGATAGAGAACCGTCTTCTACTTGAATATTGTAGATATTGGTCCAATGTGCGTCCCAGATGCATATAACAATATGTTGTTTTTATTATGATGAAGGAGACATACTCAAGTAGTAGTTCAGGATGATGATTGCAGTGCGAGTGATAAGTGTGAGTGAAAAAGTGCTGTTTTAAATTGACTATCAAGGCACAAAAATAATTTATTCAAGCGCTGCCTTGATGACAAAAAATAAATAAAAAACAGTGCTGTAACAGTTTAAACAAATAACTGTCATGAGAGATGGTCTACATGTTTCAGCTACCGGATATTTCTATCCAAGCTTTCGTCAGGACCGAAACAAAGCTACTGCAAAAGTGATATAGTGCCAATAGTAACAAAGAAAACAGTTGCGATACAACCTGAACCCTGTTATTGGTCCAGGTGGATCCGTGGAGAACAATTTTAGTTGATTACCCGATTTGTGGTGGGTATGCGCCTCGCCTCACCTGGCAACTGCTCAGGTTTAGGAGGCACCGCTCTCTCCGTCGGTACCCCTCTCTGATGCTGAGCTCGAAGGGGAGGGGATATACAATTAAAGCCACAAATGCTAATTCCAGATTACATTTTGATACAACTTAGGTACACATTGTATTGTATCCATGAAATTAACATTTGGAATTACATACCCTAACATTTTAAAATCTTAAAAAGCATATTATTACAGTAGGTTGTTGCTGAAAACTAATAAGTAATTAATGTGCTTTGTACATTTTCTATTACCGCAAACTTATCTACCTCACAGTACTTTGAAAGACAACCTAACATGTGCAGCTTACCCATGGATTTTACAGATGTCGGACATTTTTTCTTTTGTTTCAAAATCAGCTGGAAGTTTAATCAGGAGCATCATTAGATCATCATAGCCCCATGTAAACAAATGAGATCGCGGTCTGGAAAAAATAAATCAGTATAACTCAATAACTAGTGACTGTAATGAGGGATGTAACATTTATAAATTCATTGTTTAAACCAACGTATCCATGACAGGTTAGCAGGCCCTTTTACATTTGGGTGACAAGGCACTCAGTTAATAGTAAATATCTCTGAGGCTGTGGAGACGTGCAAAAGGTTGTTGATGTGGTGAGTGAGAGGGAACCAGACTGATACTTAATTGAATTTAGGCAGAATAAGAGTAGTAACATTAAAACAAGTGAAAAACAGCTTTAAGATTAGAAGGTAAATTACATCCCATCTTCCCCTGCATACACTTATAATGCACTGTCTAGTCCCCTGAAAGACCAGTAACAGCAATCTAAATTTACTGATGCAATTGATGCACTTGTGCTGGAAACCTTGCAGTTAGGCACTGCATCTTCCACCATTTACTGATCAGGTCTCCCGAATGCAAGAACCCAAAAAATGCTCTTTTCAACCTAGTGTTGTAACCATACAGCCACAATCTACAGCACCCAAAATAAATTGCACTGAGATTCTAGGAACTGTGAAGCAGGAACCTGCACTCTGTAACCTACCTGAAGCTGTGACACTGGATTCATAAACTGCAGGTCGATATGTACAGTCAAAGCTGTATTTCCCAAAAAACAAGGCAATCAGTCACAGGGTACTCCAAGGTGAGAGCTCAACGGCTGTCAAATGGCATGCAAAGCTAAAGTCAGTGTTTAAATGCAATTCTCAGCAATAGAGGTGAAATTGCTTCACTACTTCCTCACTAGTCGCGGATCGGTCCCCTCCCGGGCATCCACTGGGAGGGAGGCAAAGCCACAATCTACGGTGTGGCGAGTGGTCAAATACACGCAAACTGCTTGGCACAAAGTAGGCGTTTGACTCTCCTCGAGACACAAGCCATACGGCTGGAGGAAGCCCAGACTGAGGCCCCGGATGATCACCGAGACAGGCAGCTTGCGCTCACTCGAGCTGAGATCAAGCAGCTTTCCTTGGAGTCGGCCAAGATGCTGTGGTGCTCGTCCGTCACCCACATATATGGGTGGGGTGACAAAAATGCCAGTCTACTGCACAGACTGATTTCCTACCCCCTTGCCAACAGGATAATCCCCGAAGTCCAAGACCCCACGGGCAACACCCATCACACCTCTCCTGCAATCACACAGACCTTTGCAGACTACTATGCCCAGCTAAACTCTGCTCGCGCACCAGAGGCTGTCCTCACAGACGTGCTCGGCCGAGCAGGTGTCTGGCTTCTGTGCCTCTCGGGAGATGACGCAGAGGGCTTAGACCTCTCCATTACCCCCCGAGGAGTAATCGCGATCTCCCTGCTTAAAACTGGGGAAACTCCAGGGCCCGTTGGCTTCCCTCAAGAGTATTATGCACTGTACCGAGACCTCTTGGTTCTCCATCTCGTGGGCCCCTATCACCATGTTGCCGAGGTAGGCTTCTTTCCTTCTGAGACTGATGTGGCAACTATTGTTGTCATTCCTAAGACTCAGCCGCCTTCCCCCAGATGCGCAGAATACCGCCCAATTTCCCTTATCAACACGGAGAATAAAATCTACGCCGCGATCCTGGCTCAACGACTCTGTCCCTTTCTCCACAAGTTGGTCCATACGGACCAATGTGGCTTCATGCCAGCGCGGAGCACCAGGCACTGCCTACTACGCCTCCATTTGGCCCTGGCCGGCTGCCAAGCCCTTACACCTACCTTGCACCCCTCCTTGTAGACTTTGAAAAAGCCTTTGATATGGTGGACTGGCACCACCTGGAGGACGTCCTGCATCTGATGGGTATTGGACAGCAGTTCCAGCGCTTTGTTCAGGTCCTCTATTCCAACCCCAGCGCCAAGGTGTTGACCAACGGAACCCTCTCCAGAGTATTCCCAATTCAAAGGAGCACGAGATAGGGGTGTCCCTTTTCACCCCTTTTATTGACACTGGCAATGAAGCCTCATAGCCTGCCTTATTAGATCTGACCAATGTATCCGGGGCTGGACTTGGAGTACCCATTATACTGACAAAATCTCCCTCTACGGGGACGATGTCCTGCTATACCTGGCGGACCCAGCCAACTCTGGCCCTAGATGTGTTGAAGTCTTACAGGCCTTTGAGAGCGTTTTGGGCCTCCGGCCCAACCCCGCAAAATCAACATTGGTGCCCCTCCACCTTTCTAGAGTCTGCTTCGACTGGCAGTCTACCATCCCCATCAGGACGCAGTCATTCAAATACTTAGGAGCCTGGGTCGCACTGCGTCCTGAACTGGAGTGGGCAATGAACATCACCCCGCTGGTCCATAAAACCAAGCTGATCTCAAGCGCTGGCAAACCTTGCCGCTTATCCCGCTCGGAAGGATAGCATTGTTCAGAATGATGATCCTTCCACGCTTCCTGTACATCATTCAGAACACCACATTTCACTTACCCCGCAGCTTGTTTAAGGAATTGGAAGGGGTGATCACAAGGTTTCTATGGGGAGGGGCGAGGCCCTGAATTGCTCTTACCCGTTGCAGGATCCCACCCTTGATGGCGGTATGGGCATGACTGACCTCCACCTATACTACCTGGCCACCCGACTCCTTGTCATCAACGACTGGTTCACTGGGGGATGGTCCGAACCGGCCTACATGATGGAGCTTAGAGATATGGATTTCCCCCAAAGTGCAGGCGTACCTCTTTGGATGCCCCATACCTAAAGTAATCCCGCCGATAGCCAGGGCAGTCCTGGTGGCATGGCGCCGGCTCATCATACGGATCTCTCTCCTGGGTGACGATTCGGTGAGAGACCACATTAGGACGTTCTAAGAGTTACAGGAGAGATACACTCTCCACGCTTCACAGTTCTATAAATATTTACAACTTCGTCACGCTCTTAACATACACATTTCAACAGGTACGTCCCTTCCGGAATTCAGCCCGATAGAGGCTCAAGTCATGACGGGGGACCTGGGGAAGGGTGAGATCTCCTGGATAAACCGTACCCTTGTTAATGATGGACCGGCTACTCTAGATCCACTCCGGATCTGCTGGGAGGGGTGTGTGGGTCCACTGGAGGATGAGGACTGGCGCGACGCCCTCATGGCCCCTAAAATCATCACGTCCTCAGCCAGACTACGCCTTATACAGTTATACTACCTCCATGCGGCTTATATCACCCCAGCACGCTTGCATAGAGCAGGGCTGCGCCCCTCCCAGATTGCGTGCGCTGCGGCCACGTGGATTTCTATCACATGATTTGGACTTGCCCTAGCCTTGCCCCTTATTGGTCGAGCATTGAGACAGATCTCACTCAGGTCCTTGGCTGGACAGTTCCCCACGATCTGGTGCGCGAGATCTTGGGGATGATGGAGGGTATGGACGGTTCAAGGGCGGACAAGGAATTTCTTGGAACTGCAGTCGCGGTGTCCAAGCGCGACATTGCGGCCTCCTGGGTGCAAGCCAAGCCCCCTGCCATGGCAAAATGGCGTCATGGAGTGGACTGGTGTGCCGCACAGGAAAAACCCTTATTCGAGGTCCGAGGTTGCCCCACCAAATTTAACAGAATTTGGGGTAAATGGCTAAATCTGCTGGACTAAGTGCACGAAACCTTCTCGTTGCGAGCAGGTGTGATGTTGACGTGTTACAAAGATACCTCCAACTAATATTCTGTATGTTTCACAAATGGTGTTTGCGAACTCTACTACTAGAATTATCAATTCAATGTCCAGTGATGCGGACGTGTTTGATCTAAAAACCAATAAAGTTGATTATCCCCAAAAAAATGCAATTCTCAGAATATGTCCTTCCAATTTTGCATTTATGTTTGGAGTGAAGACTAATCTTGATGCTCTCCGTACTTTGCCCCAGAAGTAGCTTGTATTATTTTGCTGTTGGCCTCTGTGACATCATTGTGATAAGAGAACCTCTATGTCTGTTTTATTCCTGATATATTTATTAAACTGCACAACAGCAGTACCCAATTCTGCACCATGTACCTGCTGCCATTCCAGAGTGTTGTAAACACAGCTCTTGACTCTCAGTTCAATGTATAGCTGGACACTTTCCTGTTTTGTTTTTTAATGCTATACTTTCAGCCCTGGTTTAATTCTTGCAAAAACAACAGTTGATGGACACAATGCAGAATAATGTCATATATTCACCCCAGTACAGAGATCTGGGCCTAAATCCATCGTTTTTTGCTCACCATGCCATTCCAGTTTGAACCCAGCCATATGCAAATCAGTCTTGAACCTGTGCCTCATGGGAACAGTCCAGCCTGAACTGCCAAGCCAGGTCCTCCCTGGACTGGAACCAAACATCCTAGGACCGGTTTCGGGGTTTCACCCCTCTTCAGCCAGGATAGCTTGACTCCAATGGCATGGAGAGCACGGGACTCACGTCTGAGCATACCCGTCCCACTAGGGGTGACAAATGCAAAAACAACAGTTGATGGACAGAATGCAGAGCAATGTCATACATTCACCCCAGTACAGAGATCTGGGCCTAAATCCATCGTTTTTTTGCTCACCATGCCATTCCAGTTTGAACCCAGCCATATGCAAATCAGTCTTGACCCTGTGCCTCATGGGAACAGTCCAGCCCGAACTGCCAAGCCAGGTCCTCCCTGGACTGGAACCAAACATCCTAGGACCGGTTTCGGGGTTTCAGGGAGGACCTGGCTTTGTTCTGCATTCTGTCCATCAACTGTTGTTTTTGCACTGGTTTAATTCTTAGCAGTCATTGGTAGTTATGGATACCTGCCTTTTTGGGATATCACTAGTTTCCTTAGTTTCCAATTTACCATGATCCACACTATGCATTACAATGTAGATTTCATCTGATCTTGTTTTCCTTTTGATTTCATGTTAGTCTCTTTGTGTAGTTTCCGGTCCCATGTCCTGTACAGTTTTAGCCTTGTTTGTGTCACGTTTGTTTGTTTACACGTTAATTAACCATCTCATTGTCTAGTTAGGCAGTACTTGTCTGAATTGTGATTACCAGTAACAACTCAGATCCATGTGCTCAGCACTAGTGGCTGAGGATTTTTTTTATGTTATCACATGCATGTAAGAAACACATGTAAGCCTTGTGCTTTCTGCCCTCATACAGATGCAATGCAAATACCGTAGAGTGGGAGAGGATGTGGCCTAACCTCTAGAGCGGTTGACCTTGATGCTGGGGAACTGGGTTTAGTGTCTCGGCAAGGACGCTCAACATCCTGTGATTCTGGGCAAATTACTTAATCTCCCTGTGCCTAACCCAAAAAAAAAATATGAATGTGTCTGTTTATAATGCAACTGGAGCTTATATAAAGCACTCCGATACCTTCGGGTCTAGTTTGCGCTATATAAAATCCCCCACCCCCCAAAAAAACCTATGGTAACATACAAGTCTACTTGGCACCTTATGTGTAAAAACACAGTAGATATATTAAATTATTTCATATTAGGATGAACTCTGAAGACATATCACCACAGCATAATAGGCTGCTGACTTTCATAAGGAACAAGGTACTTTCTTTCGGTAACAGTCTTTCTAGTGGATACTCTAGCTAACCACAGATTCCTCACTTTCTGAATATCCGTAGGCGCCAGACCTGATCTGAAGCATTTTCTCTGCAATTTCCTCATGAGACTGTAAGTAGCACTGTGGAGTTCTTCATCAGATCCGTCCCACCACGGAAGTGATGTTGGGGCCATGCTATAACTGCCTCCTCTGGGCGTCAACATCAGTTTCGTTCTGATATCTGCTTGCGCCATTGGACGTGGATCCCTAGTAATCAGATTGAGCAAGTGTGCAAATTTCCAATTAGAATCTTTTTAACTATGTATCAAAGGAATTCATCCCACAGAACGGGGAGGAGTGTGGGTTGGTGAGAAATCAGCGGTTAGATAGAGTATCCACCAGAAAAAGCATTACTAAAGGTAAGTAACTTGTTCTGAAGAACACTACTAACCACAGATTCCTCACCTTGTGAATTGATACCAAAGCAGTACCTCTACAGCTGGTGGGTCTTTAGAATTATTTAGACAAGAACATCCTGATGGACTGAACAGGCAAAGAGTTCCCGTCATCAGACATGGCTATTCAGGCAGTAGTGCTCTATTAACATGTGAACTGACACCCATGTCCCAGCCTGGTAGATATGCAAAATGGACACTCCATGTGACCGCACGGTGGTAGTAGTTCTGGCTCAGGTGGAATGAGCCTGCAGGCCTTCCAGTGGCTGTTTCTTGGCCAGTCCATAGCAGATCTTTAGATGAAAGACGATCCATCTCGCGATAGTCCGTTTCTGCACTGCTCTTCCCTTCTTCTCCCACGAAAAACCCACTAAGAGCTGATCGTCCACCCGGTGGTCCCTGATGCATTCGATGTAGAAGCTCAAGCCTCTCTTCTGGTCTAGGTGATGGGCTCTATTTCTCCTTGGATGCATGAGAAGAAGCAAATGGTGTGGAAATGCACAAAAACCTTTGTGAGGAATGCTGTCTTAGTCCTTAGCACTTGTCCGGAAAGAATGTGATGTACGGCTGTTGGAGATGACTTACAGCTCACTCATAAAACCAGCAGCTGTGAGCACAATGAGGAATACCGTTTTTAACGTGAGCAGCCTTAGAGGACAACTGTGTACTGGCTCGAACGGGGTGCATAGCAAGTATGTAAGGACCACATTGAGGTCCCACTGGGCACCTTTGGTGGTAACATATGGGTTATCCCTTTCAAAGCAAGCAATGGAACAGGTGATTCAAACAAAAATGGCTGAACAGTCAAAAGAAGAACATTAAAAAAGGCTGAAAATACAAAGGGGCTGGGAGAGAGGTCTGAGGCTGGTCCAATTGCAGTTGAGCAGCCACTACTCTAGATCTTTTGCAGTATCCTCCAAAATCTGGATGGAATCTGATAGGGTCCTCTGGTGATGGGTGTTGGACCTAAAGTCCTAGGGTAGCTTGCTCAGGTGGAAAGGCCTCGTTCCGGAGTAACATGTCATGCTTGCATCACACTCGCCTCAGCACTCCAGCGTATCACCACTAAAAACGACACTACACCAAGGTATTATAAAAGTTAGAAAAGCTTTATCTTTCCTTTCATCAGGTTTCTCTTTTCTTTCAAATGAAACCAATCAGTTTTTATCTACACCACATTAGGGTCAAAACATTTCGTTGTGGTTAAATTGGCAGTACTTAAGTACCTTAGCCCTGATGTGAAATCAGGCGCGCCACCTGGTGGTCAAAGACACAGCACAGCAAATTCAATAACACTTTAAATAGAGTCATTAAACATAGCGCTGCACATAGCAATTTCATAGCGCCTTAAATAGAGTCATTAACATAGCGCTGCACATAGCAATTTCATAGCGCCTTAAATAGAGTCATTTACGTAGCACTACACATAGTAATTTCATAGTGCCTTAAATAAAGTCATTAACATAGCACTGCACTTAGTAATTTCATAGCGCCTTAAATAGAGTCATTAACATAGCACTGCACTTGGTAATTTCATAGCGCCTTAAAAGTGGCCCTTCCGCTTAGCGGTGTACTCAGTACCTCATTAGTGCTATCCCCGGCAAGTACCTAAGGCCTTAACGGGACTCTCCGTCTGAGGCGAGGTCCTCGGGCCCCAAACTCCCTTGTCCTGGAGCCCTACAGAGGCAGGAGATGCTGGTGAGGTGGGTCCCAGGTCAGGGGGAAATGTTGTGGCTCACTGGGCCTCCCCAGGGGAGGGGCGAACTCTGGGCCTCTCTACGGCCTTCCACCCGCCTCCCCCAGGGGTTACCTTTCTCCTTAGCCTTCTCTCGGCCCCTGCGCTGGTTTTCGCCCCTCACGGGCCTCCTCACAGTCAGCGCTCCACTCGGCGCGGTCCGGCGAGGTGGTGGGGGCTCCGCAGGACTCCAGACGGCTACGGAGACTTTCAGGGCCCGCACCCGCAGCCACCGATGCAGCGCGACCTGCGGGGCGCGGCCCAGTCGGCAAATCACCCGGCGGCGGGGGCGGCGTCTCGCAGTCCGCCCCCGTCACGTGATGGGGGGAATCCGCTTCACGGCCTTGCGCGGCCCTGACAGGATGGCTCCAGGCCTGGTGAGGCCTTCGCAGGGTTCCAGTGGGCTTTCCTGCCTTCCGACTGCAGCGATGGGGCCCTGGGCTTCTCCACGGGCCCCGATGACTATGGGGGCGATCTTTCCCTGGGCCGCAGCGGTGAGCTATTCTCTGGGACAGCCCCGACGGGGGTGGCACAAATTAAGGGGTGGCCGGCAGTTCGGGGGTGGCGAAGTGTTCGGCGCCTAGCGCCCCCTGTCTCCTCACAGCGACGCCCAGGCTCAGGACAGGTTGGTTGGATTGCGGCAGGCCACACGCCAGTGGCGGAACAAGATAGGGGGGACCCAGGCACAGTCAGGAAAATGGTGGATAAGGTCAGAAATGGCCACTCTCTTCCCCAGTTCTCTTCAGGGGTCCTGACTAGGCGGGGAGCACAAAAAGTTGATGTGATCCCAGGGTCAGAGGCCGAAGGCAGGGCTAGGTCACGAGGTAGGGGGTGGTGTCAACCGAGGGGGGAGAAAAAGCAGGCCCTAAGAACAGTCAGTTCCCCCCCTCTGGCGCTCCTACCTCCCCATTCAGGTGCCTTACTCCTGACTACCTCAGTTCACCCCCCAAATGGCCGTCGCACCTCACCTCTCTATATAGCCTGGGCCCTGACTGGCTAGAGTGGCCCAGAAGGTTCTGGAACTCCTCATGCCAGCCTATGGCCCAGGTTCTAAGGTGCAGTTTAGGCCACCATTTTGTGGAGGAGCTCTCTCCCTCCCTCCACTTTAGGGAAGCGCCTTGCGCCACACCATCAATTAGTGATGATGGGGCACCCAGAGCCTCTAAGTCAACACCAAAAAAAACTAGTGGACAGAAAAATTAGAGGGTAAAGGAAGAAAAAATGAGGAGGGGACAGCCAAAGGGCTGGCAGGTCTAACAATGGGCTCGCTGATACTTCAGGTTACACTGCAGAGCTCACATATGTCAACTGGCATAGCCATGTAGCAGGAGGCCACAAGACCCTAAAGCCTTAGACCAACTCTCACTGAGAGCTAGGTTTGAGGATGGAACATCAGGATTGTAGCCAAATGAGCTGGACTCCTTGTGATGGGGGAGGCCCAGAAACACACTGTATCCAGAAGCGCTCCGATGGAAGGGAGCCTCGGTGAAGGAGTCCGGAGTGACTTTGACACATTGATAGTGGACCCTAACAATGTCAGGAGATCTGCCATCATCTTGAGGTGGTCCATGACTGACTGTGGTGAGCCTGCCTTCAACAGCCAGTCCTCAAGGTAGGAGAAAACTGGAATCCCTAACCTTCAAAGATGGGCTGTGGCATCACTTTTATGAACACCTGTGGGGCACTGATAAAGCCGTATGGGAGCGCAGCAAATTTAATATGCTCCTCATCTGCTCTGAACCCCAAGAAACATCTGTGGGGCTGCTGGACGGATTCATGAAAGCTGGCATCCTGCTAATCAAAAGCCTCCATCTAGTTACCAGGATCCAGGGCAGACAGAATCATGTCCAACGTGAGCATCTTAAATGTGTCCTTCTGGAAAAAGGCAGTCAGAGGGTGTAGATCTAAAATAGGATTAAGGCCTCCATCCTTCTTCAGGATGAGGGAATAATAGGAGTAACAGCCAGTCCTTATTTCTGAAGCCTGAAACCTCTCTATGGCTCCTTTGGTCAAAGTAGCCTGCACCTCTTGAAGCAAGATGGATAGCTACTCCTGTGAAAGCCGCTCTAATGTGGGTTGAAGTTGTGGCGGGTCGGAATGGAATGGCAGGGCATAGAGCCACTGAACGATCTGAAAGACCCATCTGTCAGACGTTATATTTTACCACTGATGGAAATGTCTGATCTTGCTTCTCATAGGGTGGTCGTGTGGTACTAAGAGCAAACTAAAGCCGTTTGGAGACATGTGTCATAGGGACGAAGGACTGGACCAGGTGCTCAGTAATGTGTAGGTAAGGGCCTTATTGAATGGAAGCAGAGGTTTGGGGGAAGAAATTCAGTTAGAAAGTTATCTTCACTTCCATAAAATTAAGTTATAAGTCTAGTACCTCAGCTGCACCGCTAAAAACCTAGTCAAGAAAGCACTCTCCTCTGTTAATGACCCCTGGGGGGAAACTAGTCCAGTATCTGGGGAAGTGCCCAACCCACTGGCCTCCTGTAAATCCACATAAAAGTTTCATCATCATAGTGTAGGAGTAACTCATCCCCATCATCACTATCATAATCTACAAAGGCTGGTTAACATTGGTTAGCGTCAGAACCAAAAAGTTGCTGGAGCGCTTGTGGCCCGCCTCGCAGCAGAGTCATTGTTCTGTCTGAATCAGACTGGACGGGGACTGGTACTGTTGAGGAAGATTTGGCAAGTGACCTCAGCCAGGGCTGAAATGAATTCAGCTCAGAGCTGGAGACAACTATTGGTATGGTGTCCTCCTCCAGTGCCTGTGGCATTGGATCTGGCATCAATGTCGAAGAGACAGGTGTGGATTTTGGAGTGAAATAGGAGTGGGCGCCGAAGCCAGTGAGGAACCAGAGACAGGTTCAGGGGTCAAAGAATGCACAGAGGATGGATCCACCAACAGTAGCTCGAGTGGAAGCCTTTGCGGATCCTTGGGGTCTTAAGGCACGCCAGAAAGATGCACAATATTTGGACAACATGGCCTCTATAAATACATCAACCCGTTACAACATAATGTAGGACCCTTAAAAATCTGAGGGCATTGGGATCAACTGCAGATCTGCTCCTCTAGAGTGGAAAACAGCCTTTACGAGAAGGTTTTTAACAAGTTGAGCCTTCACCACGCATTTTATACCACTTATGTTTTGACAACGTACATGCCTTTACCAGGCATTAAAGGTAAGTACAGGGGTGGAGGGGATCTCCCCCCACAAATATTTTACACACACACACACACATACACACCCCTCACCCCCACATCGGAACTCCGAAAAGATAACAGGCGACTCACCAGAGGATAGCACAATTATGCTTTATTGTGCACACAACAACGCGTTTCGGCGATGACTTTTTCAAGTTTGGAGACCTGTGCCCAATTCTCCATAAAAATAGAGGTCGAGGTGCATAGAAACAGAAAACATACTCGCCATTCCATATCATGTGTTGCAATACACTTCATGAAATTCAATAAAGTGTAAATAAACATTGTGATGTTGCGATTTCATCCAGGGTACAATAATCTCTATCCATAAATACGGGGAATTATGCAATGATTCAAGGAGCACAATAAGGCACATTTACAAAGTTACACACTCAGTTTAGCGATAACTATTTAGCTTTAGCCATCATTAATACGGTCATAGTACAAGTCGCCTGTTAGCACAACTGTTTTCTATTGGCCACAGATCTACCGCTAATGTAACTGGTACGTAAAAGCATTAGCACAATCTACACACGAGCACTTTGTGTGATGAAATTCTGATTGCACGATTCATTGCTCCTATGATAACTATGCAGGATCATTTAAATAAAGTTACATCGCTTCAAAATTACATTGACAGACATGGGTAATGTACCCTAATCTGGGGAAATGGATCACAAGAATGTTTTCCATTATATCTTCCCCTACACTATCTTATCATGCTCACCTGTCCTACCTCCGGCTTGTTAAAACATGTGAAATCTTTCTAAAAAAAAAAAAGAAACACAATGGCACTGTGATTCTTATCATACATAGACTTCCAGGCTAATGATGTTACAACATGTAGGGCCTTTATCGGCATCCTATATGTGTGGCCAGCTCTTCACCCAAATGTAATCCATTTGGTGCCTTAGTATTTAATTCGATGATGTATCTCGACTCAGATATCCTCAAGGCTTTTTCACGGTCTTCTCCCCTGGGGTGTGGCAAAATCCTATCAATACCCCAGAATATAAGTAGCTTACTGTCACTGTGGTGCTGCACCTCAAAATGTCTTGCCACAGGATAATTGCAATCCCTATTATTTATTGCCCGCATATGTTGTAAAATCCGTGTTTTAAGGAGTAATTTTGTGCTCCCTATGTATCGAAGACCACAGGGGCACTCTAGCATGTACACTACAAAATCACTAGTACACGCGATCAATTTTTTTAATCTTTTTGATTTTCTTAGTTTTTTGGAGACTGACACTCTCCACCCTGTAATTGTCTCTACTTGGACTGTGTCTACATACCTTACAGGAATTGCATCTCTTAAAACCAACAATACCACCTAGCCAGGTGGTAGTCTCAGTTGGATTATTGTATCTGTGAACTAGTTGGTCCCCGGTAGTAGAAAGAAAGATAATCACGGTATCCTAGTTCCCAGATTGATAACTACCTATAATATCAAATTTAACAAGTTGAGACATGTCATGAAACAACACTGGAATCTGTTAACTACAGACCCAGTCATAGGTACTGTTGTTGGCAAAGCACCATCAATAACCTATAGGAATCTAGATCCCTAAGGGACCAACTGTCAGACAATTACTAGTTTTACCTGCCATCCTGCCACTAGATGTCACTCCCAATTACACTTTGCGAACCTGCGTTTACATCTGTATAGGATAATATATACATCAACATGTACCATAGTTAGTTTCACTTCACCTTTTAATCCACGTTTCTGTTCCTTTTCTAAGATGCATTATGTTCCTTGTAGTTCCACCGGTCTTCAGACCCTTCCTAGATCACATCTTGGTGATGGTTCCCTGTTCACTATCTTGGTTCCTGAATCCTAAGGTTATTCTGACACATTTATATCTACATTCTGGACGTTTCGCTTTCTTTGCTCCAATTCACACTGTGACAGGATTTCCAATTCCCAGTCTTATATCTTGTGGTTCGCCTAATCTTCCCTTTTCCAAGTCCCAGTTCAGCTTTTTCTTAATTGGTGGTTCCCCGGTTCTTTACATCTGGTTTATTCCCTGCACCTTAGCCCTTTTACTGATCCTCCAGCTATCTCAGCCCTGTGAGCACAGACTGCAGCAGCTCTAAAACTGACTTGGTTATTGAGTCACCTCGTGCACTATTATGTCCTTGCTGTTGTAATACATGGTTTACCTTATTGATTTATTTTCTCTCTCGTGTTCCTTCCTCCTGGTTTCTGTGATTATCATTATTCCTAGTCTTGTCTGTACGGTTCCTGATATATCCTGTAACCTCTTTGACCTATGTTCGGTGTATTCCGGTCCTGAACCTAACCCTTATCCCAGTCCTGCTTTTTTAAACACAGTTCCTGTGTCTGTGTTCTTTTTGCCTTAAGTCTTAGTATTCTAGTCCTGCACTTGACCAGTATTCCAGTGCTGCTCCTCACGTTGATTCCATGTCTTAGCTTTCAAGGGTGCCAGTTAGACTCCAAGGCATGTGCTTTTGGCACAGAGAACTACCGAGCGCTCCTTCTCCATAGGTGCTGCTGGGTGTCACCACGAAGTCTGTGAGATTAATCTGCTCCTTGCTTTTGCATAGGATCTTTTCACCCCACAGAGAGACAATATGCAAGGAGCATACAAACTATCATTTATGATAGTTTTTTTGTCATCACCCTTGTTTCCTTCTGCTGTTAACTCAAGGTTTCCCATTAGACTTTCAGTTTCCTTGTCAAAACCTACCCCTGCAAACACCAGTCCTCAGCCTCTGTGTTTCATTCCTTTCCAGCCTTCAAGTACTTGTACAGGTTTTACCCAGGCACTGGGAATCTCTTTTTTTCTAGAGAGCTCACACCCACTATAGTCCAGCCGTGTCCTTAACTCACCCAGCTAGACCCTTGACAGCACATGAATGTGCCAGAGGTTCTGCCCCCTAACTTACTGTGCTACGGGCAAGAAATTCCTTGTCTTTCAATTGTTACACTACTATAGGTGTAAGGGAGAGATTTCTGTACTCTGTGCTAGTAGTTACAGGCAGGGATAGCACCACAACAGGACAATAAATATGCCAATAAAATCAACATGGACAAATTGAAAGGAATAACATAAAAAACATAAAACACTCTTCAAAACAGACATCAGTTACAGAAATGATCATTAAAATGTTGCACTTTACACTACAATTTCAATCTGTGAAGAACAGACTTCTTCCTGAAAGGAGTCCATGGTACTTTGAGTTGCAACTGAGTAGGTATAGCATCTGAAAGTCAACTTGAAAGCTTGTGGTTTAACTAGTCGACCCATCCCTGTGGATGTCTGTTTATGAAACTAATCAGAGAG
This sequence comes from Triturus cristatus, assembly GCF_964204655.1. Taxonomy (NCBI): domain Eukaryota; kingdom Metazoa; phylum Chordata; class Amphibia; order Caudata; family Salamandridae; genus Triturus; species Triturus cristatus. The sequence goes on from NC_140584.1 coordinate 447,832,059, forward strand.
GAGTGGTGCCACTATGACACATTCCCAATCCTGGCAATCCTTAGAAATGCTGAAAAAGACTCCCCCTCCCCCCCCCCCACTGGAGTTTCCTCTCGTGGCATGCTTCATCACTGAATCACATCTGAAGCACCTTTTGTGCCTGGATGAGCTCCACCTCTAAAAGGAGGGAGCACTTCTAAGGGTAATTTCTTAATCTGGATCTGTGTGCATCTAAATTCACCTCTAGTACCCAAAAGGAAGGATTCTTTAATTCATAACTGGTACTAGAGCAAGTTTAGAAACGTATACAATGCCTAATGGGGTAAATTAAGACACACCTGGTATCAAACAGATCATGATCGACATGTTTCAGCAATGTTAGCCCATACTGGGTCTTAAGGCTTTCTTCGGGACCATAAGTTGACAAAGCCTGTCAAACAACTATCCTTTACAGGAACGTGCCTGCTAATTTGCCAATCAATGACATTTGAAATTAGTGAATGAAAAGGCACACATTCATGCATCTCATACACTTATGCACTTCTAAGTTCGAAAATTGTTGGTTGGTGCCTCTAAAAAAGGAGAGAAGCATAACACAATGATCAGGAAAGAAAAATAACTTATGGGGTATGGTTCGCACAATAGACATTACACCAACACCCGTTGTGGTGCATTTTGACAAATGTCTGTATCAATTTATAATCAATGACAAACAAAGATAAACATATGTAATAAGGCAGACAGAGACAGACTCTAAAGCTATTACCACTAGGGGTCCAAGTGTAGTAATTAAAATGTGAATGTAACACAATCACTCCACGGCTGAGAAAATCAGAAACACATTGTGAATGTGTACTGTGGACTCCTCAAGCACACGCAGATAATTCTGTGACCCCAGAAATAACTTTTAATGGGGTCTAATGGAGGAGTGCTGGCCCTGTAGTCAAACACAGGGAACACAAAAACGTTACGGGTAAAAGATTGCTTATTTCTGCAGGAGAATTTAAAACGTATCTGCTCTCTCTGCGTGCCCTCAATGTCAGTTTAACACCGTTCATTTCAACAACAATAGCTTACTTAGTCATTTCTTTTTCATGTATGTATTTGGTTTAAGTGTAATTGAACAAAGCAAAAAGCTTCAAACATGGACGTTGGCTGACACTACATCTGAAATGATGAAGAGACTGCATTACCTGGGGTTTCCTGAAGCATCAATAGTAGTTTTCATTTGTGGTGCATCATGACTTATAGCCAACAATAGCCACTCCAATTTTAATGATTCAGGTTGAAGAAGAGCTATAGTAAAAGATGATCTAAAAAAAGAAAAAATGGTCAAACTGCACTAAAATGTTATAAAGAGATCTGACAAGCAACAAACTACTCATCATTTTACATTTTGGCTTCTGAAGGCTTTTCGTTTTAATATATATAACTCTCTAGCTACATTTTTCTCCAAATCTAGGCACAGTAGCAGAAACAGCATTGCACTTGCTGGGCATTAAAATATGTCTTAAATGTCAACTGTGAAGTACAAATGTTTTCAGTCAAACAGATTCTTTATTCATGGCTTAGGGACCATTCACTGAGCAGTCCAAGCAGTCTGCAGCTAAATGTTTTGTGGCATCCATTACTCGGACTCATGCACCTTTTAACAGTCTGTGTTCTGGTTGAGTCAAAGCTCATTCAACAAGAGCTGATGCAACAACAATGGCCCTTCTTGCAGGAATCCTGGTCAAGTAAATTTACAATGCAGCAACATGAAAGCAGACACACACTTCCTCAATACTTTACTGCACTGATGTGACTGTATTGATGTGTAACCATGCAAAGAAGCACAGTGAAGTGAGCAGTAATGAGAAGCTTTTTCCCCATAGGTAAGACTCATTCTCACCTTTTACAGCTCTACTGCATAACTTTAATTATCTTAATTCAGCCAAGTGCATCTATTAAGGATGCAATGCTGGAGAACAAAAAAAAAGTTACTTATTTGTAACTAGTGTTCTCCAGCATTGATATCTTTCATAGATTCACATGCAATCCACCCACTTTCACTTTCATTTGGTTCCAGTTAGATGGTTATACTAAAATCTAGCACTTGAATGCATCTGTTGGGGAGGACTGAGGGTGCCGGCAGATGTTTGGCTGTAGTCTGTGTCATACATAAAGATGTGGATAGGATGTAAGTACTTCATGGCTAGTCTAATGATATGGAGTGTGATGGTACATTGCTACGTTTATCCATCCTAAGACTGTAATCAGTGTCAACATTTTAGCATGTACATCAATGAAAGAAATCCATGCTGGAGAAGAAGAATTTCCTAGTTCAGAGAGTTGCTTAGTATTTTTGGCTCTCGTTACAAGTATCATGGCGTTTTGTGCGATATTCAACACATCCAATGAAATCCAAATTTACATACATCGTAATTCGTAGGGTGCGATAACATAGCACTTATGTATTTTTCTCTGATAACACACCAAAAGCAGCATGTGCCAGTAATTAATGGACATTTTTGCCCTGTTCAATTCCAGCTGTTTTTCCCTGCTAAATTTTCAGTGTATGCAAACTTTATCTCAAGCAGTAACTACCTGGTGCAAAAAGCTTTGTAATTCTGACTCCTGTACACGCATGGTCTGCAAAGGGGTCAGTATTATTTGAGCCACTCATGATGAGGAACGTTAATCTTTTTGGCTTTGTCCTGATAGTACCAGATGGCTTAATTAAAAAAAAATTATTCTAAAGATACAGTAAATAGCTTTATAACTAGTGAAATGAGAGTCCTCAATTTACACGAACTTACTATTTTTAACCTGACAAAAGCAAGATTAAAGTCAAGAAATAACTATGTTAAAATACTCAACATTTTGTTAAAAAGAAAATAATTTTATGATCAAAATGACATCAAACAAAGCAGATACTTTGTTCTGGTCATGGCTTGAAAAGCAGTTTCCCTCAAGAACAGTATTACAGCAAGTGACATCTTTCAAAAGATGTTGTTGAAAGCAAATATCTACATATTCAAAGACCAGTCTACGGTCTCTAACGTTCTGTAACACTATTCCCAATACTCAAAAAGTTTCCAGACTTCACAGGAAGGGATAGAATATGAATTCAGGATGGAAAAAAGCCTGCCCTACTTCCACATGACCGTATTCAGAAGTCCAGTTTCTTCTGGTTTTGCATGCTTTCTGCCTAGTGGATGCAGCTCCTTTTGTTTCTTTGCCTTCCATACTCTCACGGACAAGTAGAAGAAGCTCCACTGCAGGCAAGCTATTTCTGGATGTACTTGGACACTCGGGTCAGCAACAGACTAGGTTCCAGTGTCCTCAGAGAAGGCTCCCATTTACAGGCATTGAAGCCTCTCCTCAGTTCTTCTTCCAGATCAGAATTCTTTCCACAGACTGTCATCTATCCCCTCCGTTACAGCCAGGCCTCAGGCCCTTTAGTGTTTGCAGGAGCTTTTGTTAGGTGAACACGGCTGTAACTAGTGAATGTTTCTACGAACATTTACTACTCATTTAACTCCAGTCTTTTAGTACTCTGTGACATATATCCTTCCTTAGCTAAGCACAGTATGGCAAAAGGTATCCCACTGTTCTCTGTGCTACTGAAATCCAAAATGGCAAATTGGAGACTTGCCATATGTGACTTAGTAGGAAAACAAAAGAATGCAGTACTATTTCGGAAAAAACATTTCATTTAAATAGTTAAGAAGAATTTTACAACATAAATGGTGTTCGCGTTTTGGTAGATACAAATTAACCTAAAAAATTGCCCTGTTCATGGTTTGTTTCGGTGTAACTGTCAATTATTGAAAATTAGTTTTCTGTGAATTTTCTAAGGTATTAACCAGAACCCTTCTCTGTTTTCCCACTGTTTTTCCTTTTACATTTTCTTTTTCCCTCCCTCCCCCTCATCCCTTGGTATCCCTATTTTTATACCGTGAGCAGCACCCTCAGGGCATCATTTCGGCCTAAGCAAAATTACACCTTTTAACCCTTTCTTAAAATATTTGGGGCATTTTATCTTTCTCCAAAATATCTCGGGAGTTAAGTCAGAATAGTAAACAAGCCTCCGGGACTATTTTGTGGAAAGTTGCACCTTCTGGAAATATTCTAGGACTGGTGTTAAAATAGTAAATTTGACTTCTGAATAACTACTGCAACCTGTAATCCATCCACATTTGTTTATCCCCCATCCCTTGCCGTCCATTGCTCCTCTTGGTTCCACTTTATGTGGGGACCTTCTTACATACTCATTCTACTTCTCAATGCGTTCCCTACCCAGACTACCTAATCCTTAGTATTCTTACCTGTTTTTCCACTTTAGTATTATAACCATGTTTTATTCCAAGAATTAGCTACGGAATATAACTTTTATTTTTTCAATATTTCTTTTTCAATTTGAACAGATTGCTCACCTTCGTGTGGCATAGGTGAGGAATATGCAGATAGACAGAGTATCTACCAGAAAAATCCTTACTGAAAGTAAGTAACTTTTTCTTCTGAGCGATACTTTTACATGCACATTCCAGAACCAAGGATTCCTACAACACAGATGTGACAAATTGTCTTTCCCTGTGGACTTTTAGCCAAGGTAATAACTGCTGGTGAAATTGTGAATTTAAGCCCACATCACAGCTGAACAGATATCCAGTGCAGGAATACCCCAAGCTAGTGCCAAGGAAGCAGCCTTCACCCTGAAGCAATGTGCCATCAGGAGGCTCCTTCTTGGCAGGAGTGCTGGTGATCATAAATGGCAGCACAATTAAGCAGGAGACTAAATGCTTTTGATTCACTTTGCATTTTTTGGAACCAGCATAGCCAAGAAAAAGCTGATCATTAATCTGTCACTCGCAGGTCATGTCAATGTAAAAACTGAAGGTCCATCAAGGATCTGGGCGGTGTAGTCTCTCCTTTTTGGTGGCAAGAGGCGGGAGGGAAAATGTTGGTAGTGTGAATCATTCTCCTAAATGAAATAAGGTGATAACCTTCGATAAGGAAGAAGTACTTGTTCTTCTGTGTGGCGAAGTCAAGATGAATAGATAACATCTGGGCTCCCTAACAGGCCGACCTGAGGTAACAGTTTCTAAGAACACAGTGTTTAAAGTGAGCAGCCGCAAAGGACAACTATTCATAGGTGAACCCATCAAAAGTAAGCATCGTTTTATGGTGCCACAGAGGCATAACAAATTGAGAATGGGCAAACAAATGTGTCAAGCCATTCATAAAACACATAACTACAGGAGATTTAAACAAAGGACAGTCGGTATGGTAGACAGACAAAGATCATAAGGGCTCCCAAATAACCCTTAATAGTGCTCACAGCAAAGTTTGTGGGCTAAAGAAAAGCAGAACACAAAACACAACCTTGAGTGGGTCAACTTACGTTTTAGTGCACTAAAAGACAAAACATAACAAACAACCAGAATCATTCCATTTGATAGAAGAAGGCAATGGGTTCACAAAATCATATCCACCACCTCATTAGGTAGGTCAAAGGAACTAAGATTGCCCTGTTCAATCTCTAGACTTGAATGTGGAGGCTCAGGATGCTTGGATGCAGACCCTGCTCTTCTCACTTAAAGCTTAAGCAGAAGAGGAGGTAACTGTAAACACCACATCCAGCGCTGCATGTGTGGGGGGAGCTGAAAGGTTTTCGCACAAGAGGATGTCAGACAGCAGCCAATAACACAGATGTCGAGCTGTTGTGCAAAGGTTCAAACTGAGCACGCATCAGGAAGTTAAGAACTAAATTAAGTTCCCACTGAGGCATGATGAAAGGGGCAGGTGGAAACTTTTGTACAAGCCCCTTGAGAAATCTATTTTTAATAGGGGATTTAAATAAAGAAGGCTGGTCTGCAGTCACAAAAAGGAAGACAAGGCCGAAAGGTACCCTTTGAGAGTGCTCAAAGCCTTGCTGGGCAAGGGTCAAAATAAAAAGTGAGACTTGAGAGAGGGAAGCTGAAAAAAGATCAATAGATATTTCTGTACAATATTTTACAAATTTCTTCCACTGGCAGGTGTACACGGTCTAAGTGGAGAGTCGTCTGGCTGCCAAAATAACATTGTAAACTTCAGGAGGAAGGTCAACTGTCGCCGCTCAAACTCCACACAAGAACGCGTAGAGTTGACAGGTTTGGGTGGAGGACCTTCCCTTGTTGCTGTGGCAGAAGATCCTCCCGAAGGGGCAACCTGATCGGAGGATTGTGATGCTCAATTGGAGAAGCTCGGGATACCAGACTTTCTGTGCCCAGTCCGGAGCCAGACAAATGAGTTGGGCCTGGTCGCTCCTAATCTTCTCAGGGCAGGAGTGGTATGGGCGAAAAGGCGTAGAGGAGGTCTGAGCTCCACTGAACTCAAAAGCTTCTCCGAACAAGAGCCGCTTTAGAAACTCCAACAAGCAAAACTACTGACATTGCGCGTTCTCGGCAGCGGCAAACCGACCTAACCAGGGCTCTCCCCACTGCTGAAAGAGACTTTGCGCCACCAACGGATGGAGATGCCATTTGTGATCTGCCATTCATCAATGGCAGAATTTGTCCGCCCTGGCCTTCAGGAAACTTACCAGGTGTTGAACCACCAGGAATATGCCCTTCTGTTCCAGCCATGTCCAGAGTGGCAGGGCCTCCTGACAAACGATACACGACCCCACTGCCATGTTTGTTGCAGTAACACATGACGGTGGTGTTGTCCGTTAACTTTTGAACCAGCTATCCCTTGATTGAAGGAAGAAAAGCTTTCAGCGGCAAGCAAATCACTCGGAGCTCCACCAAGTTGATATGGAGACCAGAGTCCTCTGATCTCAACCTCTCCCAGATAGCTGCCCCATCATAGGAGTGACGAACTGTCACTACTGTGTGATCTCGTTAGGCAAGAGAGGAGGGTCTGCCTCTGACCCAAACACAGTTGGCTAACCACTACTGACGGATCTGTCTAGTTCCCTCTGAGATATGGACCATGTCAAGAGATTCCCCTGATGCTGCGCCCACTGGAACTTCGGGTCCCACTGTAAAGCCACCGTATGCCATCTGGCATGTGTCAAAAGCAGGAGGCCATAAGGTCCAGCAGCCTCACAGTCATTCTCACTGAAATCCAGGATTGAGGCTGAAACATTAGTATCATAGTCTGAATATCATGGACTTGCTGCTCAGACAGTAGGCCTGAAACTGCACTGTGTCTAGAGCCACTAGGGAGTCAGGTGTGACTTTGGCATGTTAATAGCGCGCTCCTGCGAATGAAGGAGGTTAGCTGTAGTCTGGAGGTGGGAGACGACACTCGGGGGCGAGGCCGCCTTCAACAGACAGTCGTTGAGATAGGGGAAGACTGCCTCTTTGATTAGCGCAGATGGACTGCGACCACCGCTATCACTTTGGTGAACACCTGTGGGGCACTGGTAAGGCCAGAGGGAAGCAGAGTGAACTGAAAGTGCTCATGGCCTACCATAAATCGCAGATAGCGCTGATGGGCAGGCAGGATGGGAATGTGAAAATAAGCATCCTGCAAATCCAACGCTACCATCCAATCCCCTGGGTTCGGGGCAGACAAAACCTGAGCCAGAGTGAGCATCTTGAACTTGTTCTTTTTGAGGAAGTAGTTGATGGGTCGTAGATCCACGAGAGGGCAAAGGCCCTTGTCCTTTTTCGGGACCAGAAAGTAGTGGGAACAACAACCACAGCCTACTTCTGGGGCCGGGACCCTTTCTATGGCTCCCTAGGCCAAGGGAGTCATGACTTCCTCCTGAAGTTAAGTCAGGTAATCCACAGCCAACCGGTTGTAAGTTGGAGGCATGGAAGGAGGGGTAGCCTTGAAGGGGAGGAAGTATCTCAGGATTGGCCGTGCTGAGGTTGTTGAACTTGCACAGCCTTGTGGCTGGGGTATGGCTGGTGCAGCTGAAAGCCTCTTCCGTAGCCACGAAAATGGCAAAGAGCAAACAGGGGATGTGTGGCCACTGAGAGGCCCAAGGACTCTGTGTAGCACGTGAGTCCTTAAAGCGCTCCAGGGCCATGCCTGCCTTGTCTCTGAAGAGATGGGTGTCATCAAAGGGCATGTCCATGAGGGAAGCCTGGCGATCCCTAGAAAAGCTAGAAGTTCTCAGCCAGGCATGGCGCCAAACGGCCACTATCGATGAAATCGGGCTGCCCAGCGAGCCCACAACGAATGGTGAAGTTTGCCACATCTCTCCCATCTAAAACTGCTTATGAGAGGATGGCCCCGGCCTTCTCCGGGACCTGTGGCAGTATTTGAGAAATCATTTCCCACGGGGAGTGGGAGTAACGGTCGAAAAGGCATGAAGTGTTCACCGACCGCAATGCAAGGCTGGCAGAAGAAAAACAATTCTTACCCCAACTATACAGCCTCTTGGATTTTCTGTACAGGGATGCGGAAGGGAACGTGCCCTGTGTTGTAGAGGCTTGGACAGCCAAGCTCTCAGGGGTAGGTTAATTGGTGAGGAAATTTTGGTTGCCTGGTGCAGGGCGACGGTGGTGGCGATTGTTGCATTCACAAGAGTCCCTGTGCTGGGCTTGGACCAGTTTCCAGAAGGACTTAACTCAAGGCCTCATTAAATGGCAGGAGGGGTTCCGAGGAGGAGACACTCAACTGCAGGATCTCCGTCAAGATATTCGTCTTGACTGCCACAGAAGGGAGCTGAAGGTCTAGGATCTCAGCTGGCCTTTGCACCACCATAGCGTATGAAACTCCCTCCTCCGTAGCCACCGTAGGGAGAAAACGCAGACCAGAATTTGGAGAATTGTCCAGTCCATTGGTCTCACCCAAATCCTCATACCAGTCCATTTCTTGCTCTGGCTGGGCTTGTAAAGAGTACAGCAACCCCTCCCAGTCTTCCTCCATTCCTAGCCCTTCAGAGTAACCGACTTAGGACAACAGGGTTCTGTCGGAGCCGGAATTGTCGGTAGGTGCTGATCTGGCTCCAGATCGTTGGGGATGAGAATGGGGATAAGAATGAGGCTGGCGCCGACAAGGGGCGCTGGCTGTTTCTGGAATCTCAGCCCTGGGAATTGTCGCAGTGGCACAACCGGTGTGGGTCCAGATCCATTACCAGATCCATTACCAGATCCATAGGAGGTCATCTGCACCAGCACCAGATCCGCCAGCGCGGAACCCGATGGAGCCCCCTCTGAGTCTACGGGCCCGAATGCACCCCGGTAGGGTCAGGCCACCCAAATATGAGGCACATGACATCACAGAATTCTTTGAGCTCAGAGGGGGTTGCGCCAGCTCCCGGAAAGGAAGGGATGCACGGAGCCAACTCAGGCGCAGGTTCAGCCAAACAAGGCCTAGAACTACGAGACTCCTCCGTCACGTCAGGGCGACCGATGAGGATAAGTCGAAGCACGTTTCGACTGCCTGCGTTTCTCATGCTTCTTACCTGACCGACTCAAAGACTTTAAATGGGAGGATGAAGACTTAGGGCTCCTGGAGCCGTGCCCGGATCTTCCTCTTGATCGGGACTGAGAACGAGACCTCCGGGGCTAATGCAGCGGTGCCGTGCTCAGACTTGCAAGTAGCTTTAAGAACCGCTCTCTCCAAGCTATCGGAGCCATGGCCCTGGAGTCTGAGCATGACTTCAAGTCGTGGTCAAGCTCCAGGCACCAAAGACAAACAAGGTGTGGATCTGTAACAGACCTGGTGGGGTGACATTAGCCACACTGGTTGAATCCAGAAGTCTTCTTGGACATCGTACACACCAAAAATAGCCTGTCAGAAAGTGACAGAGGGTAGCTATTATCACAGATCTGCGCTAACTGGAGCAGAACTAAAAAAAAATGAGGTCAGTGTGCTGAGATGGCGCCTGTATAGGAGATATGGACGTCACAACAGCAGAGACGAGGCTGAAGACGTCGCACGAAGCTGACAAACTCCACCTACTGGTATACAAGAGTATTGCTCAAAGAAAAACTTTTCAGGTCCAGTGTGATGCCTGGGAAATTCAAAGGTAAGCAATCTGCAGCTAGATGTCTCTTTCAGATAAACAGTTAAATATCTTTTTACATTCAGTTCAATGAAAAAGACGTTTTTTGTTTTTTTTTACTAATATTTCTGGTCAGTTTTTATTTTCAGTATGAAAGTAAGTGTGGATGGCAGTTCTGCGTTTCAGCTAAAGACATTTCATTTACGTTTTTTAAGTAACTGGGTTAGATGTAAGGTTAGTGTTTGTTAGTTCAGTTAAAATGGTTTGGCTACTTGGGTTTAGGAAATCTATATAGCTAGTTCTAAGTTATTTTTTCCTAGGCAGATTATTGCATTTATTTAATACAATAGTTAAGGATATTGTATTTTTTACCATATGAATTGTTTGTTTTAACAGGTACCACCAACTAAAAAGAATGTTTTGTTCATTCAGATTACATTTCTTCATATTTTTTTAATTTTCAAAAACAAGAGTTCTGGTTTGTTTAACAGCCAAAGGTTACTAATCTTTTCCTATACTTTCTTTTTTGTGTTACTGGAGCATTTTTTTTTAAATATATATTTCAGGTTCTAAAGTAATTCAAATGATTTTTCATAGTTTATTTTCAGAGGATAATTATAGTTTTGTATTTTTGGGGGATTGTTTATAATTTCGTTTTTTACTTTGAATTGCTACTTGAGGAATTGGATTTCTCTTTCAAAGGTCTTCAGCTAATGAACTCCAACTTTTTTAAAGCCTTTCATTAAAAATGAAATGGATAGGATAGATTTAAATGATATATTATGTATGCAGCTCTGTAATTATGTCTACATTGATATTATATAGTAGTTTTCAATGTGCTGTATATTATGTTATTTTTAATGTTGCTTTATTTTTAAATTACTTTTTAAACTAAACCGTAGTTGATTACTGGTTATATGTTTTAATGTTCATAAAATGTGTATTTTAAGGTGTATTGCATTGTATATTTTTTATTATACATTTATTTTTATATTCTGGTTTTTTTGGGGATTTGTATTTAAATGGTTATTTTTCAGAATGATAAACACAAATTATCGGTTTATGAATTTGAAATTTGCATGGCTTTTTTGTTAGATTAATATGGTGGTTTTATGTGTACCTGGTAGTGTGGATTATAGCAGTGTGTGAGCAACTGATTGTAAGTATTGAAGTCCTTGGGTGTTTGAGAGGAGTATGACTTTGCCTGCTAGCATGTCCTGCATTCGGTGAGTATGTTTGGGTACTTTAGGGAATACATGCTGTCCTAGTGCTGGTCATTGGCCTGATTTCTATGAACTGGTATAGTGTAGTGTGGTCCTTCCAAGTTTGTCTTAACAGGGGTTTGTCATCCTTCTACTCCTAACTAGTTTGGCCTCCTGCGATAGCGTACAGTTGTACACATTCCACTATGGTATGTGAAGCTTGGATTGGTACCTGTGTCTTGAACGTTGCATGTATCCAAACCAAGCTTTTTCGAAATAGTTTAAGATATCTTCAAAACAGTCTAAGAGTGTTTATATTTTCTTCATTTTCTTGGTAGAATGATGTTTCTCATAGTAAATTATAATGTTCAGCAATCTCTGTTGCTAGGGCACAAGTAAGGATAATAAGGTTTTTGATTTTGAATGCAAATTGAGTATTGATAGAGTAGTCTATCCTTAATGTGAACGTTTGTGTATATCTCCATGAAGCTTAAGTTGAAATTATATTTATAGTGTTATACTCCTGGGTGAAGCTATAGTTTACGGACTGTTTACATCATTGCCTGTTCAATGTCCATAATTATTTTTTGTGGATAGAAGTTACTGTTTTTGGCTTTAAGGCAGCTAGGAATTCCTGATATGTATTGCTTTACTTATTTGGTAATAGTGCATAAATTACTATGAAAAAGAGATTTGGTGCTGCCATCAATCGTATATCTATACACAAAGGGTGGTGGCCACGATATAAAGGTGCTATCCATTAACCAGGGAATGCATTGTGTGAGGGTTAGTATTTTATGTGATGTGCAGAAAACAATGATACATTTTTATTGATCTTGTTATCATGTAGAAATAAGTTCTCATTTGTGTAAGTTACTTTAAGGTGGTCAGGAATAGACTATTTATCTCTTCAAACCTCTTCTGGTTCTAGTAACATTCTTTTTAAACATGCTATTGAGGGTAAGTGCTCCAATACTTCTCCACGAACATTTGGAAACAAGTCCCTTAAAATTGTTCATATTGGTGCTGAAGAGCTACTGCTAACTTTGTCTCTATCTTGGCTCACATTGCTAACTTGTACTTCAGCTAAGGTAGGAGGATGATTGTATTCTTCTATGCTCTTAATTTCATTAATGGCATCTGCTCAATCATAACAAACTTCAGAACAGCACATACTGCACCACTTCAGACCTGACTTACTAACCCCCTCCTCTCATTCTCACATATATTTCCACCCTCCCCCACCCACTAGTTATCTTATATCTACCTACTCCTACTTTCTATCTCCTCTCCCTTCACCCTCCTCAGTTTCCCACTTCCTCCTTACTCCCCTCCCCCCCCCCATCCCTGACCTCCCCCGCTAGATCAACGATCCAATTCTGGTTATGGACTAACTGTTATCCCTATTTTCTTGTCCATGTATCTACTGTTCATTGCATTTTGTTCTTATTACCTTGCACTTTTCCTTTTTGTACAAATGTTTTATTTAATTTTTGTTCCACTCCCAACCCTTGTTAAGCGCTCCGATACCTTTGGGTCTAGCCAGCACTATATAAAACTGTTTAAATAAATAAATATTGCAATTCCAGTGGGTTATTTTGCACTCTTTAGCGTACACATATCCCATATGGGTCAGCAGGAGTTCTCTTTCTGTGGGGTTCCGTAAGTAGCTCTACTGGATATTTTGGAATCTGTGAATGATATAAATAAGAATAATATATATGAAATATTAAATATATTACATTTCTAATTATCTACGGTAAGAAGGTAAAGACTACATTTAAAGCATTTTACATTTTATCCTGCAATATTTGTTTTCTGTTTTGACTTGCTTTTGGTTTGTGCAGAGCTTTACTCTTTTTTATGGACGTTGTTTTTCAGATTTTACACATTCAGTTCTGTATTTGGAGTATATAAAATAATAGGCATTTTATTAATTATGGTTATAATTCTTTTTGCTACTAAAAATAAATGGTACTTTAGGTTCCTTTTTCTAGTGGTCAAGAGTAAGTAAAGTCACTTTTTTACAGCTTTGCTTTGTGGTTCTGCGAGTGGTGATGTAGAATTCATATAGCTTTCTACAGATGTTGCAGCATTACATATCATACTCGCTTTCTTTGATTTTTGTTTGAGGCAATTTCACAAGTGCGAGTATTAGTGAAGCAGCTGATAAGGTAACAGAAGTAAAGAGTGTGATCCATATACTTGTTGCTATACACGTAAAGGTTAAAACATCTCCCAGGTTCTCTACTAAGTTGAACACAGATGAGGCACACCCAGAATTAAGCTAGGAAACCGAAAGAAGTGTGCGCTTCTTTCACATTTTCTTCTCTCCATTTCTTCAACATAGCTTCCTTCCCCTAGTATGGGAAAACACAGTTAGCAGTCAAGAGGAAAGTAAGCTAGTCGCCTTAGCTCCTTAAGTGTCAGCCTCATCCAGTCCTTTTGTCTCCCAAGAAGAGTTGTACAATCAATTTTTCCCTAGACCTCAAAAGTGCCTCTTGAGCAACTGTCATAATTTACACAAAATGGTGGTGCCGTGTAAGATAGTGGTGCAAAACAAGCAATCCTTTGTGAAGTTCAATAATAAGTTGCAAACTTTAGTTACATTATATTATATTTATTTTCTTTAATTCCATATAAACGCAAATCTGAAGGTAAAACAAACCTGTGTTCATATATCCCTTGTTAGAGTTTTACCCACCTCTGGTCTTCAAGTTTTGATTTCACAAGACTATCCAGGTAGGTTAAAAAGTGATCTGGATGTCTCTGGCAAATCCGTCCAATTTCTGAGGGTGAAATGGTGGGATAAAATCTGATTAATGATCGCAAAGCCACTATCCCAAACTTCTCATACAACCTGCAAATGAAAAACACATTTCCATCAGTTTAGTGAAAATCACTGCAGGCATGATATGAAGGAAGGATAATAAAAACAGAGAGGAGAAAAGATGGTCAAGACAATTGCTCATGTGTGTAAAAGATCAACAAAAAGAAATATCAAGTTGAGGAATAGGGTATAGGAAGGATGAAAGAGGAATGTATGGGGAAAAAAGACCTAGCAATGGCAATGACAGGACATTCGTTAAGGGGTGTCACCTGTGCCAACTAACTGTTTATCAAACAATACTGGGTGCTACTGAGCAGTGCAAAACTTTGCATTATTTTGAAAATGCAATTATTTGCTTGCTCTCTGAAGAAATGCTTTTGGTTCATATATTTCAGTCCAGGCTAGGAAATCAATGCTCTAGCTATTGGTAGTGCCCTGTAAAGAATACACTCTGATCTTTCAGTTATGTGAAATGTAGGCACCACTCTTTCAGAAATGAGAAAATATGATGAGAAACATAACATGCAAAGGGAATAAATATGACTGAAGAAAATTCACAAATTGTAGACCTTGTTGCATGTGCAAGTAACAGAGGGCTGTCCCAAGGCTCCACTTCACTGACCAGTTTTAAAATCTTCGTCAAGTCTTCGTTTCTCATTGCTAAAGTCACCGGGCTGGTTTGAGTCAATTCTGAAAAATAAATAAAGGAAATACTTCAAAAGTAAGCAAGCCACAGAGTGGGTTTTTACACAAAGCTACTTGTTGGGAAGGAAGTTACTTACCTTCGGCAATGCCTTTTCTGGTAGAGACCATCTAACCGTAGATTCCTTACTTTAAAATGCTTCCCAGACTCGATCCTGAAAACATTGTGAAGCACTACTGCTTGAGGCCTGAAAGATGGCGACTGAGGCTCTGTGCTGACGTTGTCCACTCTGGATCTGACCTGCACAGGCCTATGTAGATGCCACCCATGCGCACGACATCAGTTACTTTTGTGATCCCTCCACGCCCGCAGACTGGGATCTTTTTAGGTGAATGAGTCCAGTTCACAGACATGGATGGATGGATGGGAGGGGTGGTGAGGGATCTGTGGTTAGAGTCTCTACTAGAAAAGGTATTACTGAAAGTAAGTAACTTGTTCTTATGCTAGAGACTTCTAATCGCAGATTCCTCTCCTTAGAATAGATACCAGGACAGTAGTTTCCAGGTGGTGGATCTGTGAACTGGCACAAACCATATTATCCTGCAGGATCGAATGGGCAAAACGTCTGTCACGCTGGACCTGGCTGTCCACAAAGTAGTGCTTCATGAACGCCTGTTGGGACGCCCCCATAGCTGCCTGACAGATGTCCACAACAGGCACTCGGTCTACCAATGCAGTGGTAGCCGCCTCGGTTTGGGTCGAATGAGCCTGAAAGCCATCTGGAGGCTGCTTCTTCGCCAGCGCATAGAAGATCTTTATGCAGTGCACGATTTAGAGAGAAATGGTTATTTTCTGTCTGCCTGGTTCTTTATGTGAACCTGATAAAGAGCTGATAGTCCACACAATGCTGCCAGGTACATTAGATATAAAAACAAAAAAAAGCGCTCTTGGGATCCAGACGAAGTTGTTCCTCCTTCTTGGTGGGGTGAAGCGGAGCAAGGAACGTCAGAAGGATTATTATAAATTGCCTGACGTGAAAATGAGTCACTATTAGGCAAAAAAGGAGGCACAAGTTTGAAGAACCAATTTGTCCGGATAGATGGTAATGTTCGGGGGGCTCACAGAGAGCCTGAAGCTGGCTCACTGTAAGAAGCTGGCCTGGTATATGATGTCCACTAATGTAAGTAGGCACCCTGCACCAGTCCAGACCACCTTTATGGTGGTTTAAGAGGTCTAAGACAACCTTAGGAAGCTCTCTAAGTGGTAGCTGTGGACAGCAGCCTTCAGGCTTAGTCCAGAAGGAGGGTAAGCAGCTTGTTTTACCGGAATGCAATGTTATAGTATAGATTAGGTGGGCAAAAACACACAAGGGATTTATAAAAATATGTATTATATAATACTCTCTAACACGTTTAGATATCTCCTACACAGAGATAAACACAATGAACACAATACTTTGCATAGAAATACAGTAAATAGCACAGAAGACACATTGGGTCCAAGGGAGGGACCAAACCATATACCAAGAAAGTGGTATAAGAACCACGACTCGGTTTCTAATGTCAAGAGGACATGGAAGTGCTGGGGACCCAAGGAACCATCCAAGGAGAGTGACTAGGAACCCCACGGAGAGCGTGTGCAGTATGGGAACACACCCGCGTGCTCCGTACAAATCAACGTGTAAGTCACGGTTGGAATTTTAAAGATTAAGGACCCTTCCCAGTGGACCCTGAAGAATCCCAGGAAGATACCCTAGTACACACGTTACCTACACCAGGGAAGCCGGGTGCATACGTGAGAAGTGGTGTCAGAAACTATAGTCGAACCCAATGGAGGACTTCAGGAAAGTGCCACTGTTGAAGAAGGAGAAAGAGTCCTGTGGAATCTGAAGATGGATTCTAGTTGAGAGGTACCTGTAAGCAGAGGGGACAGAGTCTATGTCACTCAGGAGTGACCAGGAGATCTGGAAGACACAATGTCCAACAATGTCAGGAGAAGTAGGAGAGTTGACAAGAACATTGACTTTGCAGCTGTGAGGACCAGGCGGCGCTGAGGAAGACCAAGAGGTGTGCAAAAGCTGTCCCATGTCGGATGTCGAGTGCTGAGGGGTGGGTGTCCGGCAGGAGCACTAACAAGCCTTGGCAAATAAAACCAATGCAGACGTCGAAGATGGTGGAATCTTGGGACCAGCAAGGTCCAGGGGACTCACCACAAGCAGGGGAGTTAGGGAAGGCCCGAGCAATCAGGGGAGCCAAAATAAACAAAGGTGACCCTCAAATGGACCCACAGGCCGGAGGCACTGGAGTCGCGGGAGGACCTCAAGCAGTTTAACAAAAGATGCAGGTCACGATGCAAAACCATGCAGTGTGGCCGAAGATTCTGGTCACCGGATATGCTCGAGGCTGGGGCTACTTGGAGCCTGAAGACCTTCTTGGAAGGAAGCCAACAAACCTTTGAGACTGCAAGTTGACGCGGTGCCCAGGGGTTCGGTGTTTGCAGCCCCGTGAGGGATAATGGCCTCAAACTTGGTGAAAGAACAGGGCAGGCCTCAAGAGCTGTGGGGAACCACCAACTGTGTTGCTGAACTTTACGGAGTCCGGAGGAGCTCAATATCAACAGACCGGTCGACTTAGTTGCGGTTCCTGCAAATGCAGGTAAGTGACTCCTTCACATCAAGGGAGTTTCCCACAGACCTTGGAAGGTTCCTGTATGGTGCACAGGCACAGACGATGCAGCAGACTGCAAAGGAGACGAAGTCAAGCCCAAAAAAACAGCCAGCGAAGTCCAGAGTGCCCAAATGGTAGTGTCTGATCTGAATCTTGTCCCACGACGAATCTAGGGACCCACCCCGAGGTAAGGCTTTAAGTACCCTAAGCAAAGGGTTGGGATGATTCAGGGGACCCTCCCAGGGGAGGGTCTGGACATGGGGGAGGTTACTCCAATGTCCTTTGTCCAGTTATGCACCAGACGGCTCACAGAGCTGGTTTGAACTGGACTATGCATGGGGACACCAAATGTGCCCCTCATGCAGACTGAGTGGTGCTCGCAATCCACTAAATCCTGTCTGGGAGGTGGTCACACCTCTGTGTGACAGGATGTCTATTGTTCTGGCTTCCCCTGCTTGAGCTTGGCTCAGCAGCAGGAGGGCAGAATCATGTCTCTGGTCGGCAGCAACCATTTTGTGCTGTCTGGGTCTAGAAGACTGGTAACGGGAGCACTGAGAGCCTAATGGAGGGCTCTTCCAGTGCTTGGAATCACACCTACAACACCGTTTACGGTGTAGGGGTATGATTCCAACATGTTTGATACCAAACATGATAGAATTCATTGCAGCCACTTTCTAAATGGCCATTGCGTAATTACACAGTGCCCCTCTATACAGTATATGGCTGCTTTACTTACAACGCGGGAGAATGGACTCCATAGGCTGTAGGGGCGTCCTGCCCATGCAGGGGCACCCTCACACTTAGAACACAGCACACTGCCTTCTGGATTGATAAGGCTTGCTATAGGGATGACTTATAGGTTTTAAGTGCAGTGACCCTAGATATAGGAACCCTATATCTTTAGTAATTGGTGCTAGCACCAGCGTACACAGGCTGCAATGGCGGGCCTGTAGTTCCATTTTTAATGGTTTCCTATGGGTGGCATAATGCATGCTTCAGCCCATGGAGGACCTCTGGGGTACCTATGCCTTGGGTACCTTAGTAACAAATACTAGGGCCTGATAAGGGTACCACAGTATCCAATCTGGGATGTACCCAAGTACTGAACATAACAATTTTAGGGAGAAAGCAGATAGACTGGGGTCCTGATTAGCAGGATCCTAGTAAGACTAGTCTATAACAGCTTATACCAGGCAAAAAGTGGGGGTAACCATAAAAGCAGATCCTACTTTCCAACACTCACACTCCGGGCCGATGTAAGGCCACCAAGAATACAGTCTTAAGGGTAAGCAATCTCAGTGGACAACTATGCATTTGTTCAAAGGGAGTACACAAAAGGAAGGTCAAAAACAAATTCAAGTCCCCCTGGGGCATAATTAAAGGAGACGCATATCAACTGGCAATTTAAACAATGATGGCTAGTCTGGCAACTTAAAAAAAGCTGAAATAGCTTTCAGTTGTGCCCAAGGCAAGGCCTTGCTGGGTTACAGACAATACAAACAATAAAACCACAAACAGCTTAGCATGAAGCAGGTCTACCTATTTAGTCAAGCACCAAGCCAGTGAGGCCATAAGGGAGCAGAGCAAACTGAAAATTTTCATGGACGAATGCCTTGACCCTTTTTCAGCACTAAGAAGTAGTGGGAACAGCAGTTGCATGGTTGCTGTTCTCTCCATTTAGAAAGATTTCATGCCAGAAAACCATGACCAGGCTTTCTGACCTTGCAACAACAGGGTGTCAATCTAGTGTCACCTTGCTTAAGTAGTGCATTGTGGTGGTGTTGGCAGTTTGCACTATATTCAGATCCTCTGTTAGAGATGACTAGAACCCCTTGAGAGCTATGTGGGCTACATTCAGCTCCAAGAAATTGATGTGACATGACTCTTCTTCCAAAGTCTATAGGCCCTGAACAGGCAGATGTCCTAAACGAGCAACCCACCTCAGTAACAAGACATATGTTAAATGTTTCGGTGTAGGTAGGTCTTGATGAAGAGTAATTTCTTAATTCAGATTGCTTGTACTGCACCACCAGGCTAGAGGCTAGCTTGCTGATTGTCTCAAATTAAGCTTGTCATTCCATCTGCATCTTTTGATCCGCCACATACTGTTGTAGTAGTTTTGTGTGAAGCATTGCATGTTGTGCAAAAGCAATGCATGAAACCATCAAGCCCAAAAGGGATGATATTTTACAATCAGTTAGATATGGAGCCCTTCTTGAGTAGTTAACACTTTTCCGAGATAGATAATACTCTGTCCCATGAAGGTAAAATCATTCCTAAATATGTCAGGGTTTGTATCGGAGTTAGAGAGAATGTCTGATACATGGCCTGACTGCTTTTTGTGTGGCCACTCCCTGAGCTCTCTTTATCATGTGCTCCGTGTTTGCCTAGTGGTCCAGGGGTACTGGTGTGAGGTCACCAGCCGTATTGGGAGGGTAGTGGGACAACCATTGGACATGGACCCCGGGTCATGCTGTTGGATATCATGGCCCCTTAGGGAGCCTAGTGCACACTTATTGCTACAGAATATATGGTGAGCAAGAGGGTTCTGGCAATGCACTGAAGGGATGAGAGGGCCCGCCAAGGCAAACATGGGTCAGGGGTATGGACCACTGTGCAGGAATAGAGATTGGTATATAAGGCCTGGGGGAAAAACAGAAATATGAGTGCATATGGCCCCAAGGACTCAGTACAGAGGTCTCTTGGACTGAACTGGAAACACAATGCGCAAAAGAGGCTCTGTCTGTGCCTGTCAAGGGGAGGGAAGAACACACCAAGCTCATTACTTTTGTGTTATTCTTCTGCACACTGCCAAGCGCTCGAATGACTTGCCTTGTGGCCAAAGTTATGTATTGTGTTGTTTTTGTCAACTATGATAAATGATAAGGAGGTCTAATCAATGAAGAAGAGACTGTGGTTGGAGATCTTCTTTTAGTTTGATTGGGGTGTCCGGCTTTGAGTAGTCAATTATTCAGGTATGGGTAGAGGCAGATGCATACTGGAAGCGTATCTTTCCTGTCAAAAACCCCCCAAAAAGCCTGTGCTTCTTATGGCTGCAAGGTCTATTACACATACCCAGTCTCCTTTTCTTAGATGCAAAAAGATTTGACGTAATGCTATCATTAAGAATTTCCCTCGCACTGATCCATTTGTCGACTAGACACAGGACTGAATGCTTCTTTGGGCCACTCCTTTTGATTAACAAGTAACATGAGTACATGCCTTTCCCCCTTTGGAGACGGGGCATGTTCTATTGCTGTATTCTTTAGCAAATCACCAGTTTCCATGTGCAGATTGGACAGTTAGTGTTATGGGGTGGATGTTGGAGGTACAGGTGTTGGTAGTTGTCTCAATCGGAGTGAGTATCCTTAAGCATGATTGATGATTTGTTGCTTGTAATGCTCTGTAACCCTTTTAGGGGTTGTGAGATACCATTCCCCACTGCAGTGGAGCACAGCGAGGAAGGGAAGACAAGGCATTGCCTTCTGTTGGATGAAGGCCATCCAGACACATTGGAGGACAGCTGTGGATTGGATGATCTTGATTTCACTCCTTGCTCCTGCTGATACAGGAATCTCTGCAGCAGTTGTGGTGCTGCTGATGGGGCTGATAGGGCCATAGAGGGGACTGAAAACTCAGCCATTGATAGTACCTGTGGTCTTTTTGGCAATATCGAGACCTGAAAAAAATCTTCCTCTCTTAAAGCCTGCTGCTTTTAAGGTTGCTGATTCATTTTTTATGAGAATGTTTTCAAAATAGAGAGGTTACAGAAGAAGGAAGACTGAGGATCTTTAGCTGAGCATCTGGTTTTAAAGATGGCAGTCATAACCAGGACGATTTCTTCAGAGTAATTTCGTGGCAGTACTCTGATACTGCCAAGTCCGTCAAGTTTATAAAGGCACAGATTATTTGATTTGAAATTGGAAGACCTTCCTGAAGAATTTCACTGACATCCTTCCTCTAGTTAAGTCCTCACTAAGGTTTTGCAAAGTTCCCACAGTACTCTTTTGTATATCTGATTCGTATTTCCAAGCAGGGCAGTAGCACTGGCAGCCTTAACTGCCGTGGCAGCAATACCACAGATCTTTTACCCACAGCATTCTTTCTTTTGCTTTCGCCTTGGGTGAGCTGTTGTTTCTGGGGCTAAGGTGTGACTGCTGACAATATAAGTCTGGCTAAGGATCAAGGCATACAAAAGTCAGGTCTTGTTCTAGAGACCTGTACTTCTTCAAGTAAGTTGTTGCCGGACTCAAAAACTTCTCATCTGCTAGCTCCAACAGACCAGGTACTAAAGAAATAATGGTCTAGATGCAGAGTGAGTTTGTAAGGTCTCAATGGTTACCAAACAAGAAGTTTGAGGGGCTTTAAGAGGAATGTTTACATTTGCAGCAACTCTGGCTAAGATATGTTGAGATCCAGAGAAAGATGTTGGTGTATGAGATGTCTGTATCCCATCCAGTCGACCTCAATAGGGACTGTGAGGTAGGGGGTGATACTATGTTGAGGAAGTAGTGAACATGGTGGCCGAGGTGACTTCCGAGGAAAGGGAGGCCTCTTTCTGATCAAAGACCATGATGTTGGTCTCGAGACCATCCTTCGACGTAACAGATGGAGCAGATTCAACGATCTCAGAAAAGTTTGTATTGGATCTTCTGTTAGAATCCTAAAAGATACAGGCCACAGAGGGGCTGGTTTGACATCCGGGAATAAACTAAATCTTTTCCCTGATGCTGGAACTCCTTGATGCAGAAGATAACCCAGCAACACTCTTGCAGTCAACCAGAGTATTGCAGAAAAATGCACCAATGTTGAGAGTCTGGACGTTGATACTCATCTCAGCAGTGAATCATAACTCAAGTGAAACAATGTAGCGCGGGAAAGTAACGTCAGACGGAGGGAATGCTTTTAGATTGAAGATGTTCCCGGAGTCAAAAAGAGTTGTGCTTTGGCGTCTCCAACATGCTTGTCATCCAACTACCAATGGAGAACATGTTGGAGCTGCAAATCTATCAGACGTTGATCTTTTTCACACTGTGTGAGATCGACAGTGACTTGGGCAGCAGGAATGACAAGGCCTCCATTTTATTTCCCTTCTAGATGTTTTTGTTGGGGTATCAGGTGCAACTGAAGCAGAACCCTCTCGTTGAGAGCCCTTTTCACATCCTCTGCGGCCTTCATGCCTTTAAGCTTTCTACGCACTCTGATGCACTTATGATCTTTCAGTGTTCTTTTGGATATTTTTGCACAAAAAAATCAGATTTTGCAGAGGAATGTGTTCCTGGGAGACAGACTGTGCAGAACTGATGGGGATCAGAAGCTCCGTTTTAATTGCCACATGGAGACAACTTTACAAAAAAAGTAAAGGCTTTGCAGCTGGAAAATGTCCCTGGAAAAGGTAAAGAACGTTTGAAAATTCCAGAGATAAAAACTACTGATTGAATCACAAGTTTTTTAAAGAAAAAAAACAATGGAAATTGGATAAGACAATAACAACGACAGTGTACTTGGACTCACTCTCAAGATCTTGAAAAAAAGAACTAGCTCTGAGAGGCAACTGCAATTACAGTGCATTCTGGGACTGGAAACATGTAGGCTTCTTAAGCGCACAGCTGACCTTAATTTTCACTTTCCTGATCTAATGACTATTGTACCGACTTTTACCCTCATTCAACACACCTTTAGTCAGCATTCTAGGATTAAAATGCTGCATTGTAGTTTAGTAATGGTTTTCTTAGTAAATGAGTGAAAATTTGAGAAAAGATTCAGTCAGTGTACCCTTTTTTACACTGCACATGTTAAATTTATAACCCTCTTTCGAAATGCATGGCAAAAAGAGTTTGGAGTCAACAATGGCAGCAGAGAATTATTGTAATATACGACTATCAATGAAGATCCTATGATGCAGATCCGATGAGTTTATCCCCCCTTTTTGCTTTTATTAACCGGCACTCAAGGAGTAAAAGATGAACGTAAGGGTTAGGAAGTGGACTGTATCTTGGCTCATAAAATGTATGAATAATGATTGACAAGATCCAGTGAACTGAGGAATAACGTTTCAGGACTTAAATAAATGAACGGTAGAGCTGATATTCAGAAACACCCTGTATTCCTTCAGTGTTTTGTATCCTATCCAATGTCCAACGATGGGAAAGCCTCACATCAGAAAAAGAGGACCCTAGATAATAAGGTGATATCTGTACCATGCTACAGAGTACATACAGCTAGATAAAGAACACACAAAAAGCTAAAGCCATTTGTTGTGCCCTGCATGATCTCGCTGTCAATACACACATTGTTCTTCATGCCCATTTGAACTTTTTTTAATTCAACCACTGAACGACAGGAGTGTGCGAAGCATAAAACTTTATACAGGTTCATGCTCCAGTACAACCTGGAAAATAGGTGGCAAGACGGCTCCAAAGCAAATATAGTGAAATACAAATGATAAGATCAAGTAGGATAAAATATGGCATTTGCATTTCAATTTGTAAACATGGTATATATAAATAGCATTCTCTGGATTCTTATTCTTCCCTGTTTGCTTTACATTCAAGACAAACATAAGAGGACTGTCCTCCAAATAAATGCCACCCACATCACACTTTCTGAAATTATGTCCCTTTAGAACCAAATTATGTCATTTTATAAATTATTACAAAAAAGGAAGAATTACCTTTCAAACCCTGAATGTAGGTTTCCCACACATTGGGGTTGCTGGAATAATTGAAGAGTATGTACTGCTTTAGTCTAGTAAGATCCAACAAGAAAAAGTAAGTCTTCATGAACTGGCATGTGAGGCAAGAGGATGGTAGGTCCTGATCAGCATTCTCACCCGACCACTCATTTACACCACCAAACACTTTTAATTCTAAGCATAGAGTTGTTAGTACCATCAGATCCTTCAGAATGTGTGCTGGTAAGGTACAGGGAGGCCTTACATGGAAGCAGAGTGGCTGTGTCTTTTTGGGAGGGACAAATTCAATCTTCAGCACTTGCTCTTCTTCCTCTGGATGGACCGTATCACTGCATTCCTTCAGTTCATTATCAGCCAAAGTCATTCCCTGGTCATCATTGGCCAAGTGTGCCCTATGCGAATCAATGTCTAACTTGGGTGAACTACGAGAATTGTGGAGAGTCTCCTGTAGGCACAACATCTTTTCCAGATGTGGCAGCCACTCCTCTAAGATCTTCTTTGCTTGTTCTGGTTCAAACAAAGCAGCTGGGTCTTGGAGTCTGGCACTGGCAAAAACAGATCAAAGAGTTGAATTACTGAGCACAAAGAGTTTTTAAATTTACTCAAACATGGCTATACAGTATACTTCACAAAGCCTGCATTACGTGAGGCTAACTACTGACTGAAGTAAAACTGATTTTATCAAAGTCAGCAGCTGATCACAGAATGAAACATTTAAATTATTCTAAATCCACACAGCAAATCTAAGAAAGCCAGAAAAGGTCACTTACTTGTAGTCCTGATTCTGGGGTCATGAGATTCGTGTGAAAACTAGTACAGCATGAGTATTTCAGTACCATGGCTAGCCAAGCTTAAAGTCTCACATTTGTAAAGTGTGGATGGATTTAGTACAGTGATGAAAAAGTTCTGCATCACCCACATTTAAGCATTCAATGAAATACTCAGCTCTGCATTAAATACATATTCCCCAAGCCTGTGAAAATACTTAATGTGCCTTCCCTCCCTCTCTTAAAAATTGTTTTCAACACTCATTAATAGTCTTACCTGGGCAACAGACTAGTAGCCTGTTATTTAAATAGTCAGGGAAACCAGCACACAGTAAATTGTAGACCAGGGTAAGCACGTAAAGAAATATGCTCTGGTTGCCAGTGACAACCAGAATTATGTGTAAAGCGGATGTAAGATGCGCTCTCAGAGACATCTCAATACCTGTCCATGTGAAAAAAGTATTCAGGATAAGTTATTTCCAGATGTTACGTTTATTTGTGCCTGCACAGAACTGCAGTAATCAATCTGTGGGATAATAATGACTCTGCCAGTCTTGCTTGGATTCTGTTCCACTGCGGGTGAGCTCTCCTCAGCAGTCTTAGATGGCAGTACGATACCACCACAGCTGCATTCCATGACTGCAAATGGGCATCCTGAAGTTTACACCATGAGTTTTTACTTTGTCTTTGGGATCAATGTCTGTAGAGCCTAATTAAATGCTCGATACCTGGCTTTTTTTTTTTTTAATATGGCTTCTACGTCTGCCAACTCTAATTCTATTTTGGATTTTTGTGCAAAGCTAGCTCTCATACATCCAGTCTTTGTTTTCTCAAAATATCTCTCCCCTTATATTCATGCCTTTTTGGTTTTTTTTTCAATACAATATCACATTGGTATTGTTATCATTGTGCGGAATGCTAAATGTATAAAAAAAATAGTAGTGTATGTACTGACTACATATACATTTTAAATAACCCAGAGGAATTCCATAGCAACCTTGTTGCATTGGTCCTCCCAAAAAGGTTGACGGAGCAGGGGTTAGACTCTCCGACTCAGCAGGTCAGAATACCAGACCCCAGAACATGTAAAATACCATAAATATTTAAGGAAAGTCCTTAAATTGTTGTCCTATGAGTCAAAGTAGTATTGAATGAGTCCAACGGTGCGTCACTCAATTTTTATTTTTCATATTCACAGCTTGTATTGAACAAGTATACAGCATCAGAATACGCAGCCGCCGACACGTGCTTCGTCTTTGTGACTTTTTCAAGGCTGCAAAAAACATATGTACATTCTATTATGTATCCTAATAAAGGTAAGAATAGAACACCAAAGTGCGAAAGCTACACATCAACAACAATTTCGTATTTTCCAAAAATCCCAAGCCCACAATCTACAGGATCATACCAAGAAAAGGATATAGAGCTAACCCCAGTGCAGTGCAAATCCAAAGCTGTGATCGTGCTACATGCTCATACTCCTATATTAAGGAATAACAGTATCACGGAAAGGTGAGTATACAAAATGAAGTGTCCCCCAGAGAGATCCCACAAACAAGAAGTTGGAAAAAGTCCATGACAAGCACTTCCCAAAGTAGTTGGTAATGATGTTCCTACACCACCTAAGGGTTTTTACAAATGTGGCCAGTGCAGTGTTTGTCAATATGCCAAAGACAAAATCTCTACCTTTCAATATAACATGAATAGGATCTACACAATAACTAAGTTCATAAATCAAATAAAATCAAATCATGTGTTTGTAGAGCGGGACTACTCACCCGTAAGGGTCTCAAGGCACTGGGGAGGAGCAGGATCCAGTCCATCAAGGAGGGGGTCTGTCGAAGAGCCAAGTTTTGAGGTTTCTCATGAAGATGGGGAGTGATGTTGTCTGTCTGAGGTGGAGCGGTGGGGCGTTCCAGGCTCTGGCCGTTAGGAAGGAGAAGGAGCAGCCTCCCAATCTGGTCTTTCTAGCACAGGGAACCACAGCGTAGGAGAGCTGGGCTGATTGTAGTGTTCTTTGGGATGCGTGGAAGTTGAGTCGGCTGTTCAGGTACGCTGGCCAAGTGTTGTGGAGGGCTTTGTGTGCGTGGGTGAGGATCTTGCAGGTGATTCTAGTCTCAATGGGGAGCCAGTGGAGTGTGCGCAGGTGCTGGGAGATGTGGCAGTGTCTTGGCGGGTTGAGGGCCAGTCTTGCGGCGGCGTTCTGGATGTTTTGTAGTTTGTGGGTGAGGTTTTAGTTTATTCCGGTGTAGAGTGCGTTGCCGTAGTCAAGTCTGCTGGTGACGAGGGCGTGGGTGACGGTTTTTCTGTGCTCGAGGGGGATCCATTTGAAGGTCTTACGTAGGAGGCGGAGGGTGTGGAAGCAGGGGGATGCAACGGAGTTGATCTGGCGGTCCATTTTGCGCTCAGAGTCCTGGATGATTCCAAGGTTGTGTGCGGGGTCCGTGGGGGTGGATGGGCTTCCGAAGATGGGGTCCACCAGGTGTCGTTCCAGGCGTCGAGGTTTGGGCCCATGATGAGTACATCTGTTTTGTCAGTGTTAAGTTGTAGGCAGCTGCTTTTCATCCATTTGGAGACAGCTTCCATGCCTTCTTGGAAGTTGTGTTTGGCTGCGTTGGGTTCGTTGGATAGGGAGAGAAGGAGTTGGGTGTCGTCTGCGTATGAAGCAATGTCGAGTCCGTAGGTTCTGACGATGGGGGCGAGCGGACCCATGTAGACGTTGAAAAGCGTTGGGCTGAGGGAGGATCCCTGGGAGACTCCGCCGGTGGCTGGTGTAGGGTCCGAGAGGAAAGGGGGAGTCTGACCCGGTGCGTTCTGCCAGAGAGGAAAGAGTGGATCCAGTTGAGGGCCTTGTTCCGGATACCTGCGTCGTGGAGTCCGCATTTTAGGGTGCAGTGGGATACAGTGTTGAAGGCCGCTGAGAGGTCGAGGAGGATGAGGGCTACTGTTTCTCCTTTGTCCAGTAGGGAGCGGATGTTGTCTGTTGCAGCGAGGAGGGCAGTTTGTGCTGTGGTTTTTTCTGAAGCCAGATTGGGACGGGTCGAGGATGTTGTGTTCTTCGATGAAGGTGGTGAGTTGGTTGTTGATGGCTTTCTCGATGACTTTCGCTGGGAACGGGAGCAGGGAGATGGGTCTGTAGTTTTTGAGGCCGGTGGGGTCTGCCTAGGGCTTCTTCAGGAGGGGGTTGATCTCGGCGTGTTTCCAATTGTCGGGGAAGAAGGCATTTGCCAAGGAAAGGTGGATGGTGTGGTGAAGCATGGGTGCAATGGTGCCTGCGGCTCTGTTGAAGATGTGGTGGGGGCAGGGGTCCGTGGGGGCCCCGGAGTGGATTGACTTCATCGTCTCAGTGTGTCTTTGGTGGTGAGGGCTGTCCAGCTGTCAATCGTTGGCTTCAGGATGTTGGGGGTGGCTGGCGAGGGTTCACTTTGTTGGTTGTCTTCGTCGAAGTGGTCATAGATGTTCTTGATTTTGTAGTGGAAGAAGGTGCTGAGTTTGTTGCAGAGGTCTTGTGAGGGAGGAATGTCAGTCGACTCGCTGGTGGGTTGGTTGAACTCCTTGATGATGTTGAAGAGTTCTTTGCTATATAGGGCATGTGTGGAGATTCTGTCTTTGATTGCTGTTTTCCTTGTATTTCTGATGTGTTGGTGGTGGCTTTGAAGTTGTTGTGGGCTTCTGTGGATTTGGAGTTCCTCCAGGCCTTCTCGAGGCAGCGGCAGGTGCGTCTGGACTCTCGAAGTTTGGTGGTAAAACATCTGGCTTTCGTATGTGGTGTTGTTCTTCTTGAGGAGGGCTATGGTGTTAGCGCTGTATGTGATCCATCTGTGCCGAGTTTGGGCTGCGGTGTTGAGGTCGTCGTCTTCCGCGGTGGTTGGGGTGGAGTTGCCGAGTGAGGAGGTGAGCTGGTCGTCGGTGATTTTGGTCCAGTTTCTCCATGGGAGCAGGTGATGGTGTCTGTGGGTGGTGGGTGTTCTGAAGGTGAAGTGGATGCATCGATGGTCTGTCCACGGGAGTTCGATGGTGTGGCTGAAAGCGATGGGGTTTTCTGTTGTGAAGAGGGGGTCTAAGGTGTGTCCAGCTGAGTGTGTGGGTTCGGTCACGATCTGGCGGAGTCCAATGTTGTGGAGGTTGTCCAGGAGGGATGCGGTGTTACGGTCTAGTTGGTTGTCGCGGTGGAAGTTGAGGTCTCCCAGTATGGTGTAGTTGGTGGATGCGATGGCTTGCGGGGAGATGATGTCTGTGATGGAGTTGGTGACACGTCCGCTGGGTCCAGGGGGGTCGGTAGATGAGGGTTCTCCTGAGGGTGGTGGTAGAGTTGGCCTGTATCTTGAAGTGAAGTTGTTACATCAGGTCTGTGGGCTCGTCGGGGAGTGTGCTCAGGCGGAGGGTGGATTTGTGGACGATGGCGATTCCTCCTCTCGGACGGGAGATCTTGTATCCTTGTGGAATGGTGATGGCGAAGGAGATGTCCGGTCCCAAGGTGGTGTTGGTCCAGGTTTCGGTGAGGAATGCTACGTCCGGGGTGGTGCTGTAGAGGAGGTCCCAGTTTTCGGTGGTGTGTTTGTGGAGTGATCGGACGTTGAGGAGGATGCATTGCAGTGTCTTCGGTTCGGGTGTGTTCTTGAGGGTGGGTTGAGCTGGGTCCGTGTTCCTGGCGGTGCTGTAGGTGTGCAGGCAGCGGTGACAGCTGAAGGGTCCGTGGGTGTCGGCTGGTGATGCTGGCTTGCAGTTGTTGTTGCGGCCTGGGTTGAGTGCGTCGCGTGCCGCTGGGTTGTAGCGTTGGCATGCAGAGTACCAGGATTCCTGGCGCTGGTCGCGGTCGGGGATGGGCGCAGACAGGCTTGCCAGTGGCGCGCTCGCTGCATGCTGCCACCATTGAGTGGAGTCGGGGGAGGGCTGGACAGCTGGGAGATGGGAGCGGGGAGGGGGACTGGCTTGGGCCGGTCGCGCAGGTAGTGTTGGGGTGAGGGGCCCCAGGGACAGCAGCGGCGGGGAAAACGGGCGCAAAAAAGTGGGACAAAGGAAGAAGTGAAGGAAAGAGATAGAGAGAGTGAGAAGGGTGAAATAAAAATGAGGGTGAAAAACTAGTAAAAACGAAGCAGAAAAGGAGAGGCAAAGTGGAGCGAGAGCAGGAGTCAGGGGTCCACTGGACCACCAGGGATGACGCACAGGAATAACCTGCGGGTGGAGGAGGGCCTCGAACACCAACAGTCAAGAGTGCAGGGGCTCAGGAGTGCCTCACTTGATGGTGGAGCTGAGAGGGTGGGAGAGCAATTTCACTGACAATGAGTCAGTGGTCTTGCTCGCCTGTCCCAGCAACAACCGCCATTAAGTATGGGTCGGAGAGGGCTGGACAGTTGGGAGGCGGGAGCAGGGCGGGGAACTGGCTTGGGCCGTTCGCGCTGGTCGTGCTGGAGAGAGGGGTTGCGGAGGCAGAGGTGGCGTGGAAAACGGGCGCAAAAAGTGGGAAAAAGGGAAAAGTGAAGGAAAGAGAGAGAGAGAGAAAAGGGTGAAATAAAATTGAGGGTGAAAACGAGTTAAACTGAGCAGAAAAGAGAGGAAAAGCAGAGCGAGAGAAGGAGTCGGAGGTCCACCTGCGGGTGGAGGAGTGCCTCGAACACCAACACTCGAGAGTGCAGGGGCTCAGGAGGGCCTCACTTTATGGTGGAGCTGCAAAGGTGGGAGAGCAATTTTACTGACAATAAATCAGTGGTCTTGTTCATGAACTGTAACAACAGGTTTGTAATCTAATGCATCATCTGTGAATGTAGACGCATGTATATTGGCAGCACCATCAGACACCTAAAAGAGCATATTCAGGAGCACTTTTGTGGCATTAGAAACAATAACATTAGCAACCCGTTTGCTGTCCACTATAATACAAAACATGGTCACTGTGGGAAATTCAGAATTAGCTTCCATGGTATAGATACACTGGGGCCTATGCCGAGGGAAGATCTGGCACAATGACAGTTGGAAAGTAGACGGATCATTCGACACAGAGTGGTGGATATTTGACTTAATGTAGACCGGGATCTCCATGTCTTTCTAATGAATTGATATGCTTTCAATACTTTGCTAATGAGTGTCTGGCTTACAATGGAACATGTTATAACATGTGCCATTGTTGTTGAACTTTACCCATGTCTGGACAGAACCATTGTCCTTAACATCTCCTGTCATGGATTGTAACTAAATACTTGATGGACTGACTGTGCACTATTGAGTACCTCATACAAGTCTTGCCCCCTGTTTGAACGGGTCATCTCTCCAGGCGTTTCATATATGTATTTAATGCATGCTTTCGACACGCATAACCTGGGATGCATTTTCTCTTGGTCTTGTCCTCACTCCTATTTACTTTTCCTCCCTGCAATTAACACTTAATTAGTGATGATCCTTTGATGCTACTGTGATCTTTTGATTGGACCCTTTTTTTTCCTTCTTCCTCTTCTCAATTGTATTTTTCGTTTCGCCTATCTTTTGCATTATATTAGCTCTTTGGAATAGCTATTTTGAATACTTGGGACCGTAATCTTCAGTTAGTATTTAGAACTCCTCATCTGGAAACCGTGGAATCATCCTCTGGATTTACTTTTACCCCTTTTTTTAGGTCAAGCCTGGGCAGCGCATGCGTTGCTCTGCGAGGCATGCTGTATTCAGTTATGGACTTGAAGCTCCGCCATCTTTTCAATTGGCTCCTGTTGCTCTTCTTCCCAAATGGTTGCTTTTGATTCATGAATAGGCTTAGTAGTCCCTCCTTTTTACTGCCTTGTCTGCATTTGTAACCTCCCATGAGTACTGGACTTTTTACTTGTGTTGTTACACGGTCTGTTTTATCTACATTCTGTGAGCACTATTTCCTATTGCAAGCACAACATGCTTTCCTGCAAGGGTGCCCGCTTTGCCACAGGGCGCCAAGCTATGGTTTCAGCACGGCGCTCGCGTTTACATTTCTATTACCAATAGTGGCCAACCTGTACCTTTTCATCTATGTTATTTTTTATTTCACTTTAGCGGGCGCATGCTCCTGTTCCCTTTTTTTTTTGGCAGCGCAACACGCTTGCTCCTCATTGCTGTCCCGCCCTCGGGCACCAAGCAAACTTTCATCGTTAACAACATCGGCGCCACTCAATATTTTAGCAGGTGCCCACTTTTATAATTGTATTCTTGTGACCAGGAAACTAAGTAATCAATGGCGGCCGCACAGCTGCCCAACACTCAGTCAAACATAACCGCTTACCCACTTTTATATTAACAACACAGGCGCCACGCTTTAGGTTACAGCATGGCAACCTCCTTTCCACTGCTCCTCATCACTCCCACCCCACCTGTTCTTCTCCTCTCCTCACA
Source organism: Triturus cristatus (assembly GCF_964204655.1). Classification (NCBI taxonomy): domain Eukaryota; kingdom Metazoa; phylum Chordata; class Amphibia; order Caudata; family Salamandridae; genus Triturus; species Triturus cristatus. Next base: position 447,864,121 of record NC_140584.1, read on the forward strand.
TGTCCTGAAAGCAGAGCCCAATATTCAGGAGCAGCATGCCCTCTCTGCTCCCCACACCACTCCACACCCCCTCCCCTCAATCCATTCCTGCTTCCGGTCTTGCTGCACAAGACACTGTGTAGACATAACAAGCAATTGCAATGCATTAGATCTCACATTTTTGCGAGATTTTGAGCTATTGGCATTGTAAATGACAATACCTTTTATGTATGAGTTTTGAAAACCTGCAAGCAACAACTATAAGTAGAAAGTACATATGAAAGGCATTACCATTTACAATGCTAATAGGTCAAAGTTTCGAAAATGTGAGACCTATTGCATTGCAAATGCTTGCTTAGTTATACATGAATTTCTTCCCTCTTTTTTAGGTCGAGGCATGGTATATTCAGGTAAGACTTGAAGAACCTCCCATTTTCCACCCATCTTTCAATTGGCTCCCCTTTACTGTCCTTTCTAAACGGTCCCTCCTTCGTTTTTTTTATTTTAATATTTTTATTAATTTATCCATGAATAAGCATAAAAAGAGCAAATAACAAAAAAATACATTCCCAGACTTTAGTATTTCCCACAACAAAAAACAGGTCAAAGACATTTTTTGATATAATCCCACATTTGCAATCCAAATCTTTTTTTCCCCGGTCGTTTAAGCCTATACAGAGCGGTTTCTAAGTGATATATGGCCAAAATCCTAGTTCTCCATTCTCCAAACATGGGGGGAGCCGAGTCAACCCATTTAGAAGTAATACATAGTCTAACAATAGACATACAGATAAATAGAAAGCGATGCTCCGATGCATGCTCCCTACCATTACCATCGGAGACTACTACCCCGAGCAGTACAGCTTCTGGAGTCAATTTACATGTTCTACCTAAAGAAAAATTGAGAAAGTATTGGAACTCCGATAAAAAGTCCGCCAGCAAATTAAAGACTGACATATAGAATGGACTACTCAAATTCCCCGCAAGTAAAACTGAATTGGCCATTTCCAGCATCGACTGTATATCAATCATAGCATCACCAAGTTTCCTTTTCCAATTTTCCTGGTGGGTCTCTAAATCATCTGGTTGAGCTGACACTAGACATCTATAAATCTGGCCTATTTTACACTTAGCTGTGATCAAAATTACAAGATTGTTTCGCCCTTCCTGAAAAAGGCCTTTTGCCCGGACATTATATAAAAAACTGTGTACCTGGAGATATTTTAAAAAATCGCCCCTCGGCAAATTACATTTATTCTGGAGCTCTACAAAAGACAATCGCTGTCCAGATTCATACAGATGCCCAATGTCCCGAATCCCCGATTGCTCCCACCGCCGGGAAACCGCATCTTGGAAAATACTGGGAAGAACCCCTATAGATTTAAAAGGAGTCAAAAATGCATTTTTGGGAATTTTGTACATAATGCGTATCTTTTTCCAAATCAAAAAAACGGCCTCCAGGACCTTAAATCTAGTCCTTTTATAATAACTGGGCTCGAGGATCCTTACTAGAAGATAACGGGCATTATCGCCTAGAATCATCCTGTAAATTGACGGCGTGAAGGCGGGATCATACATTACTTCTTCGCCCGCTATTAAGACCCCCAGATGCTGCAGCAGAGAAGCCCAATAATAAAATCTAAAATTCAGCACATCCCATCCACCACGAGCTCTGGGCAAATTAAGCCACTTAATTGCCCTCCTAGTTCTCTTACATCCCCACATAAAGCGTGAGCACATTCTTTCAGTCTTGCAGAATAATACATTCATGAAAACCAGGGGTATGGCACGGAATAGATATAGAAATTTTGGGAGTATTACCATTTTTAGAACATTGGATCGCCCATAGAGTGATAAATGTAGTCTATTAAGTTTTTGTAAAAACATATTCGAGGATTCCACGATCGGATCAAAATTAATCTCGGGTATTTTCCGAACATCGGAAGAAATACGAATACCCAAATAGACTGCCTCAGAGACAATCTCCACATGTTGCTTGAGGCCCACCTCTGAATGGAGGACCGGAGTCTTGCTCAGATTTAATTTATAACCTGAAACAGCACCAAATGCCTTAGTAATAGCTTCAATTCTATTCAGAGCAGTTTTAATTTCAGAAGATATTACTGCCAGGTCATCCGCAAATGCCAGAACCCTGGGGGCCACTATCGGAGTAGCCACAGGAGATATCAGAGAGTTTGTCTCTAGTTTGAAAATTAGAGGCTCCAAATACAGTGCAAATAAAAGGGGTGAACAGGGGCATCCCTGCCGGGTCCTCCTGCCAACCACCAATTCCTCGGACTCACCACCCAGGATCCTGATAGTGGCCGAGGCATTCTTATATAGAGCCTGGATCGCTTCGATAAATATACGCGGGAGGCCCTTCCAGATTAATACTGCCCATAAGAAGTCCCACGACACCCTATCGAACGCCATTTCGGCATCTAGGAGGGCCAATCCCATTTGGGATTTTGTTACTTGAGCCCAGACAAATAGTGCTATGACCCGTCTTACATGGTCCGTTGTACTTCGCCCACCAATGAAACCATGATGTCTCACGGAGACTAATGGGGCTATAACTTTCCCCAGCTGAATAGCAAGAATTTTCGAAAAGACCTTGCTGTCGGCATTTATTAGAGAAATAGGGCGGTAAGATGAGAGTTCTAGGGCGTCCTTGCCTTTTTTCTTAAATACTACAATCGTAGTCCTGGACCACGAGTTTGGAGGTGTTCCTTTGAATGCCCCCTGGATTATAGCAAGTAGTTCCTTTTTTGGAACGCGACGAAAAAGAATATAAAATTCAAGTGGAATTCGATCTGGACCCATAGCCTTTCCACGGGAGAGGGACAAGAGTGCCAGCTCGACTTCTTCCCAGATAATTGGAGCACCAAGATATTCCTTATTACATTGTGATACTACCGACCTTTCGATCCCTTCCAAATATCCTTCAGCTGATATAGTCTTTTCATTCCTATAGAGTCCTTGATAGAATTCCCTAAATGACTGTCTTATATTTGAGGGAGACTTCTGTAATTTTCCACGCAGATCTTTCGTTTCCCCAATCTTATTCTGAGACTCCCTCTGACGTAGTCTATTGGCTAGCACCTTACCAGTTTGCTCCCCAAATTCGTAGCACTCTCTCTTATGTATCTCAAATTTTAAAGCAACATCTTCTGCAAAGTGGTGATATATTAATGATCGTTTAGCAGCCAGTCTTGCCTGACATTCTACTAAATCTAACTTATGTTTGATTTTATATGTCATTTCTGTCTCTACCTCAGCTAGAGCGGCTAGGTTACGATCCAATTAATCTTTCTCTTTCTTTCTTTTTTGTGCTGCAAAACTTAACGTTTCGCCGCGAATCCCGGCTTTGAACGCATCCCAAACCACAGGCAAAGGGGCAGATCCCTTATTGGCTGAAAAAACATTTTAATCCATTCTTCCAGATGAATGCAGTACTCTTGATCCAAAAGAAGTTTCCTGTCAAAGGACCAGTTATTGACAAAGACCAAGGAATCGCTACCAGAGATTTCAAGAATAAGCGGATTATGATCCGAAGCAATTCTTGGTAGCATTTTCACATGAGCTTTAGCCAATAATTAATAGGAAACCATAAAATAATCTAGCCGTACCAACTTGCTATGAGGTGCCGAAAAGAATGTGTACCCAGGTTGGTTGGGTCTTAATCTGGTCCAAACATCGCAGAGTCCCTGATCCTGTATTAGTCCCTGTAAACCTTCAAAAACTCTAGGTTTTCGCCCCCTATAGGGCTGGCCCATACCCTCATTGAGCTCATCCCCCAAATGTATATTAAAGTCTCCGCATACTACTACGGGTTGTGGCCAAAGTGATAGTTCGTTATTAATTGAGTCCATCAGTTCAGCGTCATCTAGATTGGAGCCATAGAGACTACAAACTGTAAGGCCCTCCCCTTTAATCCTCACCTCCACAATCACTCACCGCCCCCACGGATCCTCCCTTTTTCTTTTGCATTCTAGTAGCCCTTTCCTTGACAATATGGCCACACCCCTAGTGTTAGTTGTTTGTCTTGAGCAGCCCAATAATTCCATCCCCAGTATACCCAACCAAGCTCTATGCGCCCATGAAATATGGGTCTCCTGAAGACAGACTAGGTCCCACCCTTGGGACTTAATTAGCCCAGCAAGCACCTTTCGTTTTTTTCGGGTTATTAAGCCCCGAAATATTAAGAGTGCATACAACTAATTTCCTCATTAGCTAACTCAATTACCTTATAGCCCGAGCAATTAGAAGTAAAAGGTAGATGGAACCACTAATATTCCATTCCACATGGGTATCTAGTAAATCGCCTTCACATGTACAATCTACATACAACAGAAAAGCAAAGATAGTTGAAAAGACAGGATAACTGTAACACAAATTGCTGGGTAGCAGAACAACTAGAAAGTAGAAAGCTCAAAAGCACATTTTTCATGGATATTTTTTTCTTTTTACCCCTCCCCCCACGCCCCCCCTCTACCTTCACCCAAATCCCCACCAACCCCCGCCCTCCCCCCCTTTACCCAACCCAAGGAGCTTGGGAGCTGGCGCCCCCTTTGATGCGGAGTCAATCTCCCACAAGACCCCCCCCCCCTCACGTAACAGTAGAAACCGTAAACAGGAGGGAAACCCCCCAGACAGAAAAAATGGCACAAGATCGATCCAAACTAAGAGGAACCCAGTGACCCCGTACGAGAACAAGGAAAGCTTGGAGCTAAGTCAGCAAGGGTGTCCTTTAGTTACATACTACAAATTATGCGCCTAAAGACTGTAAAAATTTGTTAGCCTTAACTTCAGAGAAAAAGAACTGTGTTTGTCCTTTAAAAATAACTTTTAGCCTTGCAGGGTTTTGCAAGAAAATTTGTGCCCCCTTAGCCTGAAAGAGTGGAATCAGCAAATGCATTCTCCTGCGAGATTCAACTGTGGCCTGGCAGAAATCCGGCCTTACAAAAAACTCACAACCCTTACCACAGGCTTTTTTTTTAGGGCGAGCCAGGTCATAGAGGGCCTCCCTTGCTAGAAAATTGTTGAGTGAAATGAGAATGGCCCGAGGCATAGCCTCTTGCTGACCCTTCCTCTTCCTTTGATTAAAAGTAAAGCGATGTGCCCTCAACACTTCCTTATGCCAATCTCACATCTCCAAACCCGGGAAGGCCTCGCTCAATAGCTCTATAACGAATTTCCTTACGTCAGAGCCCTCCTTGCCCTCCGGAACCCTTAAAATACGAAGGTTGTTACGTCTGGCCCTGTTTTCTAAATCTATCAATATCCATTGCACATTCTCTCTGGGCAAGCAGGGTTCCTTTTGTAATACCAGATCGTCTTCTATAGTTGAAATCCTAGTTTCAGCCTCTCCCACCCTACATGCTATTTCAGTGCAGGATTTGGAAATCCTTCGTATAGCATTCTGCAGCCGCTTACAGGCGCCTTGGGCACGGTTGCTCTCTGCTTGAGTTTCAGCCCTATGAGCCATTATTAAATCATAAATAGTAGAGAGTGTGATATCCCCAGATTTTTGTTCATTTCCAACATTCACAACAGAAGTAAGCTCGGCCACATTTGCCACGTTAGAGAGAGTAGTGTCTATATTAGGGGAATGCTGATAGTCCCAGGATAGTGAAGCGTCAGAGCCCAGATGATTATTTGTCCCAAAAGTGCTCTTATTGTGCGCCGCCTGCCCTTCGATTGTGGCGGAGCCCGGTTTGTCTGAACTCCCTTCCTCTTCATCTTCGTCTTCATCTTCATCTCCGTCATGGTTTAAGTCCTCCGCCCATTCCTTAGCTAGGCTTTCAACCGAGGAGTGGTCAGATAAAATATCAAACACTGATGACTTTTTCTCTTTATCAGGAATGACAAAATCTCTAGGAACCTCTTGATTTTCATATAGGCTGCCCCCCGCCTTGTTAGAACTATAGCCCACATTAAGGTTTTCCATTCTCGTGTCGATAATGGGCCTCGGCTCCTGGCGGGGTAAGCCTAGTGCAAGCGGTGGTTCAGAAGACTGTATAGATTCCCCTGTTTTGCCTACAAGTCCCAGGATGCACTGTTTTGGCAAATTGTCACTGGGTTTTGCTGGAACATTTTCTAAATTGCAAGAATCTGGACTAGGACCCGGCACATCTTGAGGGCTATGAAGACCTCCCCCGCTGTTGATGCCAGATAATGACTGGGGCATAGAGGGGATTGTCGACTCACCAGCAGTGACTTCAGCTCCAGACCTCGGCTCGCTACCTCCTCCGTGGTCTCCCACAATGGATACCTCCCTGGACTCAAGATGGTGCACCTTTCGAGAGATCCGTGAAAAGATTGCCGGTACCGTGGTCAAAGAACAATTTGTCTTCTCTCCGTGCACTAGCACACCGGCATCTGTATCCGGGGAAGGGAAGGTCTGGGCTGATAGATTTTTGTGACTTGAAGAGCTTGCCGGGCCGGCGCTCTTGATACTTTGTTTCATCGCTTTTGATGCCGCCACAACAGAAGCATTTCGGGTCTTGGGGGGGGTCCCGGCCGCCGCTGTACCACCTTTCCCGCGTTGGCCTCGGGAGGTAGCCTTCGCCGCCATCGTCGGCCAGATGGAAAAATAACACGGTTGTCCGCCAACGAGACAGTGCAGGGGCAAGCCTCCGTGATCCCTCCAGCCTCCCAGCGAGAAAACTCTCCAGCGCATTCACCCTTGCGCTCTCACTCCTGCCTCCTCTCAGGCTCAAACTCCACGAGGTATCCTAGACGGGGTTTCCCAAACTGGTCACAGCATCGGCGAGGGGAGAGAGGGTCGACTCACTCGGTCGACATGTCGCCCGCCATCTTGCTCCCTCATGGTCCCTCCTTCGAACCGCCTTGTCTGCATTTGTAACCTCCCATGAGGACTGGACCTTTTACTTGTGTTGTTACACGTTCTGTTTTATCTACAGTCTGTGAGCACTATTTTCTTGAATGATTTTCCCCTATTACAGGCACGACGTGCTTTCCTGTGTGCCATGCCTACAACCCACTGCCCTGGCATAGATCAGTCACCCCTCTTGCTGTGTGCACTATACCAGTGGTGAGGGTACAGGTGCATGAGCCCTGTAGACCTTCAGTGTCTAAGTCCATTCTTAGACATTGTAAGTGCAGTGCGGCCATTAAGAGTATATGGTGCTGGGAGTTTGTCATTACGAACGCCACAGCACCATAACGGCTACACTGAAAACTGAGAAGTTTGGTATCAAACTTCTCAGTACATTAAACCCGCACTGATGCCAGTGTGGGATTTAATGACAAATGCACAAAGAGGGCATCTTAGAGATGCCCCCTGAAAACTAACCTCCCACTAGTGTCAAGGCTGAATGGCTGCTTTCAGCTGCCACCACCAGACAGGTTTCTGGACCCCTGGGTCGAAAGCCTGCTGCTCTCTGGGGCTTGTTACAATGCACATCCTGGGACCAGGTGACATGCCTCCCCTCTCAGCATCGGCAGGGTTCACGAACGAGAAGCTTCAAAGGCTTGCCGCCTTTGTGAGCTTTCCCAGGCCACTTGCTGCTTTCAGCAAATGGTCCCCACTGGTTCTGAACCCCACCTTAGGCAGGATAAACGGCGGGGAAAAAAAAAGTGAGGAAGAGAGGTGTGCCCACCTCCACCCCTCAGGTGGGAGAGGAAAGGTGAAGCACAACTCTCAGTCCCCGCCATCTTGCAGATGGGGGGGGACTCAGCCAACCAGGGACAGGCTCATGCCCCCCTCCCACTGGAGGTTGGCATAATAGGGGGTGTACCCACCCCAAGGAAGGGAACCATTGGTCCCTGCCTTTTACCTACCTGTAACACCCCTAAATCTAGTATTTAGGGGCACTCCTGAACCTTGCTTCCTCAACCAAGAAGAAACTACAAGGAGAAGAAGAAGAACGACCGAACAGCCGTGCAGCAGCTAACAAGAGGAAGACGCCCACTGACTTGGCCCCAGCCCTACCGGCCTGTCTCCACCTCGAACCTGCTCCTGCGAAATCCCGGTGTGTCTCCCCAACCGCGACCAGGAGCTCGTAAGAAGATCTGAGCCCAAAAGGCACCCCTGCACCGAACGACCCACGTCCTTGGGTGGCCAAACCGACGGTGCCTAACCAACCCCTAACTTCCCAACTTATCTTTCGAAGTGATGGTCACACCCAGGAGACCTTCGTCCCCAAGCCTTCAGTGTCTTTGCAAACCGAAGGTTCCCCATTGAAAACAACAGGGAGCCCGATGTCGAAACAGCACCCTGCACCCGGCCGCCCTAGTGCTGCTGAGGGTGCACCTTTGGTGCTACTTTGTTTCCCCATTTGCCCTGAGCTAAAGTCCAGAAGCTTTGCTCCCACAACCAAGTGGCCTGCTTGTCAGCAGCCACCAACCGGAGGCCTCCTATCCCCCATTAGGCCTCAGCATTCTGCACCTGGCCACCCAAGTGCCGCTGAGGGAGTAACTAGAGTGCATCCCTGACCCTGGGGGACCCCTGAATCTACCCCCACAACCTCAACTCCCACTACCAAATACTTACCTCAAAACCGATAACACTATTTTCCTCCATAGGATAACATTAACTGTTTCTCTTGGAAAAGTTTTTAAGTGTGGAGTTTAAAACCTAAAGAAATTCTTTAAAATTGCACTAACTAACAAAAACGATTTTATTTACCTGTTTGCAGGAAATGTCCCAGAGTAGAATCCATGTATACTCCTGGTTCAAGTCCATGTACTGTATTTACAAAGTAATACATTTCTCTGAAACCATACTGTAAGTCAAAACAAAGTGCATATACAATTCCAATTCAAACTGTTTACAAACTGCATTACAACTGTAGAGTATTTATTGCTTACCTGTGCCAGGCGTGCTTGGTTCTAAAAAATAAAATAACTAAAAGAATATTTTTATACAAAAACAATTGGTCTGAAGTTCAGTCTTTGAGTGTGTGAATTCATTTGCTGACTGAGTGTGTACAACAAATGCTTAACACTATCCTCTGATACTGCCTTACTGCTGGGCCACACTACCACAAATAGAGAGTAAGGTGCTATCTAACTTTACCTCTGCCTACCTCTGGGGTTCCACTGGACCGAGTGCACACTATACCGCACTTTGGTATAGTATATACAGAGCCAGCTTCCTACAACAACAAAGAGAGACGTCATGCAGTTCTGTGACCAACAGCTGCCTCTACAAGGTGCACTATGGCGTGAAGCCTGCAGCTTTTAAAGGACACACTACTAGCACAGTGTAACCGGAAAAAATTTTGAAGTTTGTTGAAGACCTTTTAAAGTTCATGAGCGGAACCTGGATCTGCATCGAAGGGCACAGAAAAATGGGATGTTAGCACACAGAAGAGGTGGCTATATACGGTGCTACACTGTCACTTCCAGAGGCAGGACAAGGCTACCGTGGAGCCAGTTGGTGATAACCATTGGCATACAAGAGCAATTGCTGGAAAAAGATTATGGATTCAGTATGTCACCTGGGGAAATTTAAAAGTTTAGAAATCTGCAGTTAGAAGAATTCATCAGAACAAACATGCTTCCACAGTGGATACTTGGGTAATGATACTTGAAGAGGTGTGGGTACAGGGCTAATATAATGCAAAGCTGTTTGCCAGATAAGAACTTGCCCAGGCTGACAGCAGTCTTAGGAAGACTAGGGAAAAGACACATGATGGTGAACTATAGGGCTTCAAAAGCCAGAGACAACCTAATGTACTGATCTTTGTTCAGAGAAGCTACATTTAACATCACAGTGGAAAAGACCAATAAGTTCTCACAGCCACTTGACCTTAGAATGAGATGACAGCTTGAGAAGCTGTGCCATAATTGGTCCAACAACAAGGGTCTAAGAATGTCAAATGTGCAAATCTCACTAAGATTCCTCACCACCCCTGCAGTTCAGAGTAAATGTTACACTACTAGCAAGAAAGTCAAACAAGTTTATCCAATCAATCACCTTTCAAGCAATTGTATTTCATGTGCTGTACTCCCAGCAATCCTTAAGACTTGGTGTTAATGTGCATCTCTATTAGCAGCTTTTCCAATACTAACAGTTACAAAAACACAATAGTCTTCGTTCACAATAAACCAAATTTAAGAAATGTAATTTCAAAAGCCCATTGTGTGAGTACTTTTTGCTTACTTGAATGGCCTACTTTATATGAGGCAAACCAACTACAAATAACTCCTCAAATACTTTGTTGTGGGTAGTAACCAAAACTGCAAGTATTGCAACTATGAAATATAACATTTTCTGTTTTATTTCAACCAACTTTAACATTTTTCAGGACGGAACCATACTGGGACAACATCTATTAATTAGCCCTCCTTAAGCAAGCACTTGTAAGATATTGTATTAAGAAGAACGTTAACACACTGGGTGTAAAATATAATTTTCCTCTCTTCTTGTAAGTAACTCAACACTGCACATTGTAGCAACCAAGCCTGCACTCACCCAGCAAATATGTTTCTGTTGATTTAATTCAACAACTATTCCACGGTTTCAGGATGCAGATCAGAGAGAAAATAATCATAGAGTGCCTGGTCCCTCTATGCAGCTAAAAGTCATCCATCCGGCTCGAAAAGACTGCTCCCCTGCCCAATAACCCTATCCCTTGTCACACAAATTCAGTACCTGAGTGCAAATGTCTTACAGGTATACTGATTGATCTATTAGTGTTGAACTACCTTTAGGAATGCTCTTTCTGATGGATACTCAACTGCAGGTTCCTCATCTTTAGAATATTACCCATGTGCCAGAATGGATCCAGATGTTTACATAGCAGTGATCATGAGTGCTGGTAAGTGGCACCATGTGGCTCCAGGTCAGCCTCATTTCGCCCCAGAAGTGACACAGCAGAGCTGCATAGAAGGGCTACACCTGTGCCTCAACGTCACGTTCTTGCTTGACTCTTTCCACACCCTTGGACACAGAGCATGACAATTTGTGGTCCAGTGTGCAGATCTTTAATTTAGGATCTTTATAGCCAAAAAAGATCACTCCACAAAATGGGAAGGTGGGACAGCAGTGAGTAATCTGAGACAAGGTAAGTAACTTGGTCTTCTGATGGATACAAATAACCTGAGATTACTCACCTTTAGAATAGATTCCAAAGTTGTAGCTTCCCAAAGGAGGAGGGGCTGTGGAGTGGACTCAGATCAAAAAGTCCTGTAGGACCTAAAGGCCCAAATGCCCTTCCTGTCAGACCTGGCTGTCAAGGAAGTAGTGCTTTGTGAAAATGATCACTGACATCAATTTCGCAGCTTTATTGATGTCAAGAACAGGGAAGCTGCGTGCAAACGCAATGGTATCAGCCTTGTATCTGGTGAAATAAGCCCTCTGTCCGTTCTGGCCAATGCATAGCAGATCTTAATGCAGAGGACTGCTGGATTAGTGCGGTTGACGTAAAAGCTTAAGAGTTACACAGGGGTCCAGTTGATGGAGTCTCTTCCTTTTTTGAGAGATTAGGCAAAGCAAACAATGTTGGGTGGATAATGGATTGCCCAGCATGAAAAAGAGACATAATGTTTGGCAAAAAGCTGCTTTTGTCCTCAACTCCAGTTTGTCTGGGAAAAAGGAGGCCAAATGATGCTTCACAGACAGCGTAGGGCTCGATGATGTGAGGAGCTGAAGTGATCACAATGAGGAAGATGGTTTGAGAATCATAAGACACAACAAGCAGCAGTGTGTCACTCAAAGAGGGTGCACATGAGGAACATTAGGACCAAATTAAGATCCTGCTGTGATACCACAAATAGTTTGGGAGGAAACATACGTGACAAACCTTTAATAAACTACATCACAACAGGTGATTTAAATAAGGACGGTTGGTCCAGCACATTTAAAAAGGCCAAAATCTCACGTAAATAACTTTTTATAGAGCAACTGCAAGACCTTGCTGGGTCACAGATAAAACAAACAATAAAACATGTGACAGTTTGGCTTGTAAAGGGTCTCTGTGGTGCGCTCCACACAAGGCCAGTAATATGTTTCCAGGGTCTGGTATTAATTAACTTTGTAAAGGATGAAATTGACAAGCTGATGTGGTAAACTGAACAAGGGCAATTGCTGTTGCTAAATCTCCACTCATAGAGTTGTAGACTGCGCAGCTTCGGGAACAGAACCAGACTCTGCCTCTATGACAGAAGATCCTCCAGAAGCGATAGCCTGATGGACAAGCTACTCACCTTCAGTAACAAGTTCTCTTGTAGAGACATGATCTATCTGGAGATTCCTCACTTTTGAATTTCTCAGGCGTCAGGCTGGATCTTGAAGACTTTTGCTTGAGCAGTACCCTTGCGCGCCAGTAAGTGTCGTTGGTCGGCTCTGCGTGACATTGTTGGTTTCTTCAGTGCTGGACATGACTTTCATGTCACCTACATAGGTGCACCTCGGCATGTTGATGTCAGTTACTTTTCTTGCCAGGAGCATGAAGTTATGAAGTGCAGTGACAGTGGTGTGTTTAGAACAACGAGGGCCCTGAATGGAATCAGCTCTGACCTTAAAAACCTGTCCGTAGTTCAGGGAGATGGGTGGGTCGTTAAGGAATCTTCAGCTAGATCATGTCTCAACCAGATAAGGCATTACCAAAGGTAAGTAACTTCTCCATCTGATAGAGACATCTAGCTGCAGATTCCTTACCTTTGAATAGATATCCAAGCAATACCATCCCCAGAGGAGGGACTGCAGACAAGGTTAGATTAGGAAGTCCTGCAGGACAGAGCGGCCAAAAAGGCTGTCCCTTTGGACTTAACTGTCCAGGCTGTAGATTTTGGTAAACGTGAGCAGGGATGCCTCCATTGCTACCTGCCAAATGTCAAGGACTGTAACTCCACGTTGCAATGCCCGTAAGCCTTCAGGAGGCTGTTTTGTAGCCAGAGCATAGCCTATTTTGATGCAGTGGATGACCCATCCGAGGCAGTCCTCTTCTGCACTGCAGGACCTTTCTTTGATCCAACGTACCGCTTGAAGAGTTGGTCGTCCAACCAGAACTCTTTAGTGCGGTCAAGGTAGAACGATAATAGTCTTTTTGGTACATATGGTGGAGTCGCTCCACCTCTTCAGAGCGGTGTGGAGGAGCACAGATATTGGGCAAGGTGACAAATTGTCCCAAGTGGAACGGTGTTCCCACTTTCAGTAATAAAGAGGCCCTAATGCGAAGCACCAACTTATTAGGGAAGATGGTCAGGTAAGGAGACTTGGATGATAAGGCCTGCATTTTGCTCACCATCCTGGCAGAAGTTATTGCCACAAGAAAGGCTGTTTTGATGGTAAGCAGCCGGAGGGGGCAGTTGTGCAGAGGTTCGAATGAAGCACACATGAGCAAGGTGAGAACCAAATTATGGTCCCACTGAGGCATGATGAATGGGACAGGTGGGAACATATATACAAGCCCTTTAAGAAATCTATTCACGATAGGGGATTTAAATAAAGAGTGTGGCTGGCAGCCTCAAGAAAGGAGACAAGGCCGAAAGGTACTCTAAGAGTGCCCTGAGCAAAGCCCTGCTGGGCAAAGGTCAAAATAAAGAGAAGGACTTGAGAAAGGGAGGCAGAAAGAGGATCAATAAACCTGTCTGTACAATATTTTATTAAAACAATTCACCTGCAGGTGTAAACTGTCTTCCCAGAGGGACGCCAGGATTCTAAAAAACCATTACAGACTTCAAGAGGAAGGTTGTACGCTGTAGACTGCCACCACTCAATCTCCACACAAGAAGGCGTAGAGTTGACAGGTTCGGGTGGAGGACCTTCTCTACTGCTGCAACAGAAGGACCTCCCGAAGGGGCAGCCCGATTGGAGGATCGATGCTCAATTGGAGAAGCTCAGAATATCAGACTCTCCGTGCCCAGTCCACAACCACATGAATGACTTGGACCCGGTCGCTCCTGATCTTCTTGAGCACCCTGGACAAGAGTGGTATTGGCGGAAAGGAGCACAGGAGGCCTGACCTCCACTCTCTTGGAAAAGCATTGTAGAGCGAGTGCAGCCTTGGAAACTTTAGAGCGCAAAGCTTCTGACATTGAACGTTCTTGGCGGTGGAGAACAGATATAACCAAGGATCTCCCCACTGCTGAAAGAGACCTTTGTGCACCTCCAGATGGAGATGCCATTTGTAATCTGCTAGGCATTGACGGTTGAGTTTGTCGAACCTGCCAGGGTTGATCCTCCAGGGATATGCCCTCTTGTTCCATCCATGTCCAGAGAGGCAGGGCATCTTGATAAAGGGTCCACAATCCCACCCCGCCCTGTTTGTTGAAGTACCACATGAAGGTTGTGTTGTCCATGAATACTTGAAGCAGCATTCCCTTGACTGAAGGAAGAAAAGCTATCAATGGCAAGCGAACTGCACAGAGATCCAGCAAGTTGTTTCGGAGTCCTGATTCCGCTGGAGACCAGAGTTCTCTAATCTCCACCTCTCCTAGATGGTCACCCCATCCCAGGAGTGACGCATCTGTCTCTACTGTGTTATCTGGTTGGGGAAGGAAGAAGGGTCTGCCTCTGAACCAATCGCAGTTGGTCAGCCACAACTGCAGGTGCTGTGCAGTTCCCTCCAAGATCTGGACCATGTCGGAGAGATTTCCCTGATGCTGTGTCCACTGGAACTTCAGGTCCCACTGCAGAGCCCACATATGCTATCTGGCATATGTCGCTAGCAGGATGCAGGAGGCCATGAGGTTCAGCAGCTTCAGAGAGTCTCACTGAATCCAAGATAGAGGCTGAAACTTCAGGATCATAGCCTGAATATCCTGGGCTTGCCTCCCGGGAGAATAGGCCCAAAACTGCACTGAGTGCAAAACAGCTCAGATAAAAGGGAGCATGCGAGAGGGAGTCCAGTGTGACTTTGGCACTTTGAACGCGAACCCCAGCAGGAGGTTCGCCATACTCTGGAGGTGGGAGGCAACAGCCCGGGGTGACCTTGTCTTCCACAACCAGTTGTTGAGACAGGAGAAGACTGGCACCCGTGATCTACACAGATGAGCTGCGACCACCACCATCACCTTGGAGAACAACCAAGGGGCGCTGGTAAGGACAAAGAAGAGCACTGTGAACTGAAAGTGCAAGTGGCCTCCCGAGAATCGCAGGTAATGCCGATGAGCAGTCAGGACAGGAATGTGAAAATAGGCATCCTGCAAGTCCAACACTATCATCCAATCTCTGGGGTCTAGGGCAGACAAGACTTGATCCAGAATGAGCATCTTGAACTTTTTCTTTTTGAAGAAGTAGTTGAGGGCTCGTAGATCAAGGATAGGATGAAGCCATTGTCCTTTTTGGGGATTAGAAAGTAGCAAGAATAAAAACCAAAGCCTACTTCTGGTGCCAGAACCCTCTCTATGGCTCCCTTGGCCAAGTGAGTCCGGACTTCCTCCTGAAGCAAGTTCAGGTGGTCCCCCGTCAGCAGGTCATAACTTGGATGCATAGAAGGTGGGGTAGTCTCAAAGGGAAGGGTGTAGCCCCTTCGGACTATCTGCAGAACTGATGTGATGTTTTGCAAGTGGTGGATGTGATGGCTGATCCAGCCACCCATGATCTTGATGGACTGAACTAGGAATATTTGGCGGCTGCACAGGGAGGAGTGGGCTCACCTGACCTCTAGCCACCCAACCTATGGGGTTGAGAGGAGCCACGCCCACTGCCGCGCAGAGGTTGCTGAACTTGCACAGTATTGTGGCTGGGATATAGCTTGCTCAGCTAAAAGCCTCTACGTGGCCACGAAAGGAGGGAAAGGCAGACAGGTGGCCACTGAGAAGTCCACAGGCTTGACCGTACCCCCCACAGCGTCCTTAAAGCACTTCAGGGCCGTGCCTGCCTTGTCTCCAAACAGATGGGTGCCATCAAAGGGGATGTCCTTAAGGGAAGCCTGGACATCCCCAGAAAAGTCAAAGTTCTCAACCAGGCATGGCGTCGAACAGCCACAGTCGATGACATCGCTCTTCCCAGCAAGTCGGTTGTGTTAAGCCCACAACAAATGGTGAACTTTGCCACATCTCCACCGTCTGATACTGCTTGGGAGAGAATAGCCCGGGCCTTCTCCGGGATCTGTGGCAGCAATTGCGCAATCGTTTCCCACAAAGAGAGCCTAATAGGCATGTGGTGTTCACCGAACACAATGCAAGGCTAGCCGAAGAAAAATGTTTCTTGCCCCAACTGTCCAGCCGCTTGGATTCCCTGTTTGGGGGTGCAAAAGGGAATGTGCTTTATGAGGTAGAGGCTTGGACCACCCAACTCTCAGGAGTAGGGTGTTTAGAGAAGAATTTTGGGTTGCCTGGTGCAGGGCGATGGCCGATTGTCCTATTCACAGGATCCCCTGTGATGGGGAAGGACAAGGTTCCCCACAAGGATATCCAAGCCAGATTCTCCCTGAACCAGAACACAAGCTACCCAGGAACGGTGTTGGCCTAGTTATGGGCTCATCAGCCGGGTACAGCTTGGCTTCAATGACAGTGTGCATGGGACAGGCGTCTGGGCATACTCATCCTACTTAGGGTGACACACTAAAGTATACAAAAAGTGATGGATGGAATGCTTGAATTGACAATATAGCCGATTTCAGAGGCGCAGCGTCTCTTGTCTCAGGACCCTACACTGTCTTGCTAGTTACAATAACCCATGACAGTGGTGTTGTCCGTGAGAACCTGTACCAGTCTTCCCTTGATGGATGGCAGGAAGCCTTTAACACCGGGTGAATAGCCTACAACTCTAACAGACTGATGTGGAACTGGGATTCCACCTGGATCAGATCTGTCTGATCTCCACCTCTTCCAATGACCTCCCATACCCAGCAGTGACGCATTGGTCTCCACTGTCAGCTCTGGGTAGGGAAGGAAGAGGGGTCTGATGCTGGTCAAGTTGCGGTTGAGCAGCTAATACTGCAGATTTTGTGCAGTCTTTTCCGGATCTGGATGATATCAACAGGTTTCTTTGGTGTGGGCTCACTGAGACTTTTGAGCCTGCACATGCCACCCAGCAAAGTGGAATACCATGATGCATGTGGCGACAGTTGCTCACACCGAGATCCAGGACCATTATTAAAGCATCAAGATCATAGACCGAATGTCTTTGACTTATGGTGGTGGAAAGGCTCTGAACTGCACTGTGTAAAAGACAGCTCCTATAAAAGGGAGCTGTGACTATCTATATGCCAACCCTTTGGAGAGCCTTGGAAGAGTCAAAACTGATAAGGAAACTGTCAAGGGTGGAAAGGCCCAAGAAATGCTCTGTGGTTTTACTTTCCTTAAAGTATTTGAGGGAGAAATCAGTCTTTTCGCTAAGCGAGGAAACCATCAAAAGGCATATTCATATGGGATGCCTGCACATCATGCACCTCACTTGTGTCAACCACTCACCCCAAGCAATCAGTAATATCCAGACCAGCCCGGAGGCTGCATCCGGGCAACTATGAATGATTTGAGCCAAGAAGGCCTTAAACTCCAGCAGGACTGCCAGCAAGATATTGCAAGACATGTGTGAGGAGCCCGGACCAGGCTCTCACGATGCATGCGAGAAATACAATATGGCATGGTTCGTGGTTCAACCCAGAAGTGAGGGTTGCACTCTAGACGTCCAATCCTGTGTCAGGAGCGACGCGGAAGAAAAGGAAAGAGGAGGGACGGCTTTTTGCTGACAACAGCCGGAGGAGAAGAAGAGCACGAGGAGAAGACCGAAGTCGAGGAGAACGGAAAGCGTGGAAATGACACCGACACAGAAGAAGATCCCCCAGAGGACGTGTGCACCCTGCAAGAGGACAGAGTGGATCCCAGATCTGGAGAACGCCCAGAGAGCACTGCTGCCGAGACCAGGAGGGACAAGGAGGCTGGGTCTCCCATCCCCACAGTCCAGGAGGGCCGTGGACTCAGGGAAGTGCCGTCTCTACGTTTCTTTTCTTTGAAGGGTTGGTGGGCAGGGATGAGGAGCACAAACCCTTGAGCACTATTACTCCCTGCACCTAGGCACTGCATGGAGAGGGCACTGGTGGAGGGGCACCTTAACCCCAAACCCATTCAAGTCAGAGACAATAGCCTGAATCCTTTTTCATGTTTTGTTGTTTGGGTTTCTGAATCCCTCCCAAGGACCAACCCCGAGGACCAACCCAGCGGTGAATAAAGAACCATACGAAGCAAGAAATTCTAACGTCGAGCCTTGAAGCAGAGTAGGAACTGACCCTACAGCCGGAACTGCTATTAAAAATCCAGCATACCTTTGGAGCGAGAAAAGATACAAATTAAAGCCACCTCCTCTACCAAAAGAACAAGTTACTTACCTTCGGTAACGCTTTTTCTGGTGGATACAGTATCTGCCTGTGGATTCCTCACCTTGTGAATATCCCCTGCGCCAGCAACATTCAGAAACTTTTGTAGCAGTCCACGCCGATGGGGTCGAAGACGACGTCACAGAGACACGGCTCTGCTCGCGACTCCGCTGACGTCACCGGCTCCATAAGAAGACCTCGTCGGCGTGATGACGTCAGTTCCGCCCCTTTTTTCCGTGCCTTCGAGGCACACGGACAGACTGACAGCAATATATACATACACAGTATACACAGTACACAATATGCATATCAACACACTCAGTGTGGAAAATAAATATCAAAGCACAAGAATTAACATAATGCTTTTGACAGTGATAATCACACTTGAAACCCATCAATAGAATTACAGGCATAGAAATACCGGTATAGAAGGATGGACAACGGGGAGGCGGGTGGGTCAGTGAGGAATCCACAGGCAGATACTGTATCCACCAGAAAAAGCGTTACCGAAGGTAAGTAACTTGTTCTTCTGATGGATACATCTGCCAGTGGATTCCTCACCTTGTGAATAGATTCCACAGCAGTCCCCACTCCCGGAGGAGGGTGTCCACCCTTCTATACAAGAAAGTCCTGAAGGACGGAACGCGCAAAGTGTCCGTCCCTCCTCACCTCGGTGTCTAAACAATAAGGCTTTGCGAAGGTGTGGAGGGAGGCCCAAGTTGCCGCCCTACAAATATCCTCCACTGGAACACCTCTAGCTAAGGCAGATGTAGAAGACTTTGCTCTGGTAGAATGAGCCCTCAAACCCTCCGGAGGCTCCTTACCAGCTAGGGAGTAGCATATCTTGATACACAAGACAATCCGCCTGGAAAGGGTGCGATTGTGCACCGCTCGACCTTTCCTGCAGCCAGCAAAGCCCACGAAGAGCTGGTCATCAACTCTGACGTCCTTTGTCCTGTCCAGGTAAAAGCTCACCGCCCTCTTAGGGTCCAAGCGGTGAAGTCTCTCCTCCTCCTTGGAAGGGTGAGGGGGAGGATAGAAAGAAGGAAGGGTAATGGACTGCCCCAGATGGAAGGGAGTTACCACCTTAGGCAAAAACGCAGCCCTGGTCCTGAGTACCATTCGTTCAGCATGCACAGTCAAGAATGGGGGTTTTGAACTTAGAGCTTGAAGCTCACTTACCCTCCTTGCCGAGGTAATTGCAACGAGGAAAACTGTCTTAAAGGACAACAGCCTTAAGGGACACTTGTGTAAGGGCTCGAAGGGAGAACCCATAAGATAGGTTAGTACAAGATTTAAGTCCCATTGAGGCACAATAAAGGGAGTAGGAGGAAACTTGTTTGTAAGGCCCTTAATAAAACGAAGAACAATAGGTGATTTGAATAATGACGGCTGATCCGGCAAACAAAGGAAAGCCGATAGAGCCGATAAATATCCTTTCACAGTAGCCACAGCAAAGCCTTGCTGAGCAAGAGAAAGGGCAAACTGTAGAATATTAGACAGACGAGCCTTCAAGGGATCAATGGACCTCTCTCCGCACCAAAGCACAAATTTAGACCACCTATATGAGTATATAGATTTGGTGGAGTGTCGCCTGGCCGATAAAATAACATCCACCACATCTGGTGGGAGAGAGAAAGAATTCAGGTCGCCCTGTTCAATCTCCAGGCATGAAGGTGTAAGCTCTGGAGGTGGGGGTGTAGAACCTGCCCCTCCGACTGCGAGAGGAGGTCTGCCCTCAGCGGGAGACGGAGCGGAGGGCACGAGGAGAGGTGGAGATGATCTGTGTACCACACCCTTCTTGGCCAATCCGGGGCGACCAATATAACTTGGGCCCGGTCTTGGCGAATCTTCCTCAGAACCCGAGGAATCAAGGGTATGGGAGGAAACGCGTAAATGAGTCGTGAACCCCAACTCAACTGAAACGCGTCCCCCAACGCTCCCTGCACCGGATACTGGAGACTGCAGAAAGACGGGCAGTGAGCATTCTCTTGAGTGGCGAATAGGTCCACCCGAGGAGTCCCCCACGTCCGAAAGACGTGACGAACTACCTCTGGATGAAGCCTCCACTCGTGGTCGGCGGAGAACTGCTGACTGAGACTGTCCGCACGAACGTTCAGAACCCCGGCCAGATGATTTGCCATTGGACAAATCTGATGGACCTGAGCCCAGGACCATAGACGTAGGGCCTCTCTGCTTAGACAAAGAGACCCCACTCCTCCCTGTTTGATTATATACCACATCGCGGTCGTATTGTCCGTCAGGACTTGAACAGACTGACCGCGAAGGGAAGGAAGGAAGGCCTTGAGTGCCAAACGTATCGCCCGCAATTCCAGAAGGTTGATGTAAAGCAACCTTTCTTCTGGAGACCAAAGACCCTTGATCTCCAGATCCCCCAGATGAGCACCCCACCCTAAGGTGGATGCATCCGTTATCACTGTGGCCACCAATGAAGGTAGAGGAAAGGGCTTTCCTTGGGACAGATTGCCCTCCACGCTCCACCAAGATAGATCCGCTGCAGCTTCTCTGGAGATCCTCACAGACTCCCTGAGATCCCCTTTGTGCTGATACCACTGCTTGCGGAGGCACCACTGGAGCGCCCTCATGTGCCAGCGTGCATGGTTGACCAACAGGATGCAGGAAGCGAACAGACCGAGCAGGCGAAGGACCTTCAGAACTGGAACGACCGCTCCGCTGTAAAATAAAGGAATCATTTCCTGTATGTCGAGAATCCTTTGAGGAGGAGGGAATGCTCGACACACAGTAGTGTCCAGTACCGCACCTATGAACAGGTTGCGCTGAGAGGGCACCAGGTGAGATTTGGGTACGTTTATCGAAAAACCCAATTTGTACAACAGCCGAGTTGTATCCTGCAGATGACGCAGCACCTTCTCTGGCGACTCCGCTTTTATCAGCCAGTCGTCCAAATAAGGGAAAACTGAAATCCCCGTCCATCTGAGATGGGCTGCCACCACTGCCATCACCTTCGTGAAGACTCGAGGTGCTGAAGTAAGACCAAACGGTAGGACCGCAAACTGATAATGTTGCGACCCTACCGTGAAACGGAGATACTTCCTGTGCGACTTCAGGATGGGGATGTGAAAATACGCATCCTGCAAGTCGAGCGACACCATCCAGTCCTCCTGATTCAGCGCCTGAAGAACCTGCGCAAGGGTGAGCATTTTGAACTTCTCCTGTTTCAGGTAAAAATTCAAAATTCTGAGGTCCAATATCGGACGTAACCTGCCGTCCTTTTTCGGAATCAGGAAATACCGGGAGTAGCATCCCTGACCCCTTTCCTGCTCTGGAACCACCTCTATCGCACCTTTCTGAAACAACTTCAGGACTTCCTCCTGCAGGAGAAGACGGTGGTCCTCCGAGCAAGCCCCTTGGCAAGGAGGGTAATTTGGAGGGAATTCCCGAAAGGGAAGGGCGTACCCATTTTCTACAAGATCTAGAACCCAGAGATCTGTAGTTACAGATTCCCAATCTTGTAGAAAATGGGTAAGCCGGCCCCCCACAGGATCAGCATGATCCGGAATGTCGAATCTAGGGCTGCTTTGCAGTGGTGGGAAGGGCTGAGGAGGAGGAAGGAGGAGGAGGAGAGCTGACGTGAGCCACGAGTGCGACCCCTAATTCTTCCTCTGTAACCTCTCGACGAGGAACCTTGCTGCTGCTGGGACGGTCTATAGGAGCGAAAAGTCGCCTTTCCAAAGCCCCTATATCTTTTAAAAGCACCTCTCGGCTGGGATTGAAGGCCAAACGACCTAGCCGTAGCCTTACTCTCCTTGAAGCGTTCGAGAGCATCATCCGCCTTCTTCCCGAACAAGCCAGACCCATCAAAAGGCAAGTCTAATAAGGTCGACTGCACATCCGAGGAAAATTCAGAGGACTTTAGCCATGCACCCCTCCTGGTGGCAACAGAAGACCCCATGACTCTGGCAACTGAGTCTGCCGTGTCCAGTCCACTCTGAATGACTTGTCGAGCAGCCGCCTGGGCATCAGTCAGAACTTCATTGAAGCCAGCTCTATCCTCCTCCGACAGCTTTGGCGCAATCTTCTTTGCCGAATCCATTAGCGCATGGATATAGCGCCCCAATAAACACGTCGCATTCGTGGACTTGAGAGCCATGCTGGCTGATGAAAAGACCTTTTTGGCCGATTGGTCCACCTTTTTGGCCTCTCTGTCTCCTGGAACCTGAGGAAAGGCCCCCTTTGACCTTCCCGAACAAGCCGCCTGGACCACCAAGCTCTCAGGCGAAGGGTGCGAAGTCAGAAATTCAGGATCCCCTGGAGCCACTCTATATCTCCTTGCGACTGCCCTGGAGACTGCAGGAGCTGAAAAAGGCTTGCGCCATGCCTCCAGCACAGGTTCCATAATAGCCTCATTAAAGGGTAACAAAGGCTCCGAGACCGCTGTAGGTGAATGCAGCACCTCAGTAAGTAAATTAGGCCTGAACTCCGTGGACGGCAACTGTAGGTCCAACAACTCTGCAGCTTTTCTGATGACCGCATGATACGGCGCTGCATCTTTAGAGGGCTCATCTGATGGTGGAGGGATTTCCCACTCTGGAGACAAATCCAGTCCACTTGCCTCCTTCAGTTCTTCAAACACCTCATCAGATTCGACTAACTCTCCCTCTTCAGCCTCTTCCAACAGAAAGCGTCTCTCATCCACCACTCTGTGCTTCCCTCCTGGAACGAATCCGCACCAGCGGCGTCGGCGGCACCGTGTTCGAATCCGACGGCGCCGGCAGCGGCGTCGAACGCGGATTCGCTGGAGCAGCCGGCGTCGAACGAAGTCGAGTCGGCGCCGGTGAAGAGGGAAGCGGCGTCGAAGTTCTCAGTGCCGGTAGCTGCCAAGACGGTGTCGCCGGAAAGAATGGCATGAACGGAGCTTGAGGGTAGACCTGCGGCACTCCCAAATTGAAAGCCATCGGACCCACAGGTGCACCAGAGGTATACATGGCCCTTGAAAACACCCCATACATGGCATTAAGATAATGCGAGGGGTCTTGTCCTGGACCAGGAAATGCAGGATACTGGTCAGGCAGCACCAGACTCGGGCCTGGCAGCGCCGACGGTGGTACAAGCGGCGTCACAGTCTCACCCGGAGCCTGAAGATCCTCACCCGGGGTCGGAGACGGAGACGGAGCCGGAGAATAAGCTGGAGCCGGAGATGGAACCGGCGTCGGGGATGATACCGGCACCGGAGATTCAGCCGGAGCCGGCGAAGTCACCGGAGAAGAAGGAGCTGGAGGTGAAGCTGGGACCGGAGAAGGAGACACTGACTCTCTCCGACGTCGAGTAGGCGACTTCGACTTCGGAGCCGAACCTTTGTCGGAGTGATGATGTGAAGAATGCCTCCTCTTCTTCTTATGCTTCTTACTTTTCGAAGCATGCCCCGAAGTCGACTTGGACGCCGACCTCGACCTGGATCCAGACCTCCTCCTTCCTCTTTTTTCCTTCTTCTTCATCCGAGCGATGAAGAGCTTCGCTTCTCTCTCCTTGAGAGCCTTCAAGCTCATCTTGCGGCAGCTGGAACAACCACCCACATCGTGGTTGGATGAAAGGCACCAAACACAGTCCTCGTGTGGGTCGGTAATAGACATGTGCTTGCCACATTCTCGACAGGGCTTGAAACCCGACTTCCTTGTCGACATTTTCGAAGAAAGACAGAAAATTCTCAGAAAATACACAAAGTAACAGGTAAAGCTACTAGTAACGATTCCCGAAATCCGTTGGCGTCGTCGGCGCGGAAAAAAGGGAACTGACGTCATCACGCCGACGAGGTCTTTTTATGGAGCCGGTGACGTCAGCGGAGTCGCGAGCGGAGCCGTGTCTCTGTGACGTCGTCTTCGACCCCATCGGCGTGGACTGCTACAAAAGTATCCGAATGTTGCTGGCGCAGGGGATATTCACAAGGTGAGGAATCCACTGGCAGATGTATCCATCAGAAAAGGGCTGTGCATTTGTAACTAAGGGGCGGGTTGGGGGTGCGGGAATAGTCCCCACTAGTACAACATGCCTCAGAGGGCTTGCATATAACAGCCTAAAAGACAGCACTGACCAACATCAAGGATAGGCTGGCTGAAGAGAACATTTGTTTTGTAAATGCCTCAATTCTTTTCAACTACCTGTCTGGTTGGGTTGTGGGGAATCCATAAGGCTTCACTTTGCAGGTGGAAGCATGCTCCACCAAACTAGGGTGCTATGTAATAAAATGCGGGTTGCTGGGTGCCAGTCTGGGTGTCTGGCAATCTGCATATTCTCTGGTGGGCAAAAGCAAGGAAGTAAGAGCTTAGAAGAGTCTGGCCCGTGGTGCAAAAACTCAATAAGGACATTAGTCTTTACTTCAACAGTAGGCAGTTGAAGGTCCAGAACCACATCTGCTTGTCTAATTTCAATAGCAAAGGAAGCACTCTCTTCTGTTGGGGGGTGGAAGGGATTAAATCAATCCTGTAGCAGAGGAAAGATCAAGCCCACGGGCCTTCTGCAAGTCCATGTTTAAACTGTCATTACCATAATGTGGGGGTAAATCATCCCCATTGTTGGCAAACTCTGGTCAGAATGAAAATCAAAATATGACATAGCCTCTGAGGAAGGCTCTGCGGCAGTGGCAGTTTTTTATCTAAGCCAGACTGTTTGGGGATCAAGTGCGCTGGAGAAAGGCTGAGCAGAATCTTAGTCAGGGGCAATACAGATTCAACTTGGAGTCTACACTGGATCCCCCTCAGGCAAAGAAAGTGGATACTGGCATTAACGAAAGAGGAATCAAGTGGTCCCAAAAGCCAGGGTGAAAGTCAGCCCTGGAGTCGGCGGAGAACTTGAGGCAGGTTCTAGGGGCTCAGATGCTGCATAGGGCAGACTCATCAGCAGTATCATGACTGAAGCCCCCTGCGCATTCTTGGGGCCTAAAGGTGCACCAGAGGAAGTCAGAAGAGCGCCATATATGTGCAGTGTGGTCTCCTTTTGGCCTTGACCTGCTGCCTTGTCGCCAATGGCCTGGGGAATTCAGGGTGCAACAGGACCAGTTGAGCAATCTGCCCTTAATTGGGGATTAGGTGGAGATCCATTGGCCCTTTGACACCCTTATAACTTCTCCTTAGACAAAGAGTGGCAGGATGAAGTTTAGTCACGTTTTGATTAAAGCATGCATACCTCACCCGGAAGGGCATCTTGGAACTGATGGGAAGTGGGACTGCTGCCCTGCCTAGGTTTTATGTGAAGAGACACATTTTCAATTTCTTCCTGAATTTTAGAACTATGCTAATAGCTGTAATGTGAAGGGGGAATATCTTCCAGTCTTTAACAGCCAGGTACAAGAAGGTGTGGCTGCCGGATATAGGGGGAATAGTGGCGAACAAAGGGGTTTGCTGAGCGGAGGTGTCTAGTGAGAGTGTAAAAGCTGATACAGTTCTTATGGCCGGTTGAGCCTGAACTGTGTAGTATTTTGTAAGTGTGTGTGAATAATGTGAACTGTGCCTGGGGAGCCAGTGGAGGTCTCTGAGGTGGGAGAAGGAGCGCCCCCGCCATCATCTCCTTGTGTTTGCTTTGTTCGCCCTACGTTGGAAGGGTATGCCCAGACGTGGGCACCTTGCTCACTTTGCCACTGGATTCAAGCTAGCCTGGCTGATGAAGGGTGTTACCCAGAAACCTGTCCCAAGATGCTTGTTTCTGGTTCCGGGAAGGGCTGGCTTGGCAGTTCGTGCTTGACTGTTTCCATGAGGCACAGGGTCAAGAATGATTTGCATATAGCTGGGTCTGAACTGAGGTGGCAAAGTGAACTAAAGAATGATGGATTCAACCCAGATCAGTGACTGGGGGTGAGTTTCTGAAAGGTTTCAGTGCTCCATCCATCATCTACTTGTGTTTTCAATATATGAAAGATACAATGCTGGAGAATCAAGGATCATCCAAGTGTGAGACAGCAGAGTTATGACGAGATCACTGCCCTGTACTGGATTGAAATATGTAATCTTCAGCACTGCTGTGAAATTAAAACATAGTAATGTATGAATATGGCATTTCTATAGCATGGCATTCGCAAAAAATTAAAGTCTGCAGACCACTGTACATGGACAAAGACAAGCAAAACATCAATGAGTAACACGAAAGGATGCTGAGTTGTGGATGGTTTATGCATCGAGAAGTAATGTTCTTTAAAGAAGTGCGACTTCAAATCTTTCCGGAATTGGAGCATCGTTGGGGAGGTCCTGATGGATCCAGTGATGATGTTTCAGACACTGGGTGCAAAGATGGAAAGGCCCACTTCCTTGTTTTCTCTTCTCTATGTTGTACTTCTTACCCTACAGTCTGATGGTGTCCTGGCTGCAAGTGTGAAGAGATGCACCATAGACTGTGAAATTGTCTACCAGATAAGCGGGGATGCTGGCTATGATCGCTTTCTTTTCTAAAAAAAAAAGAAAGTACTAGGCCGGACAATGAAATTATTGCATCTCTTGATATTGTGCACTCATACCCCTATGTTACTGCTCGTGCTTGCTACCCTGAAAGCCAAGTGCAAAAAGTGTTGTGCCTGTCCCAATCTGCAGAGCCATAGCAGGACAAACCCCAGGCCAACAATGGCAAATGACCTCAACCACCACGGCTGGGGCACATAAGCCCATCTGTTCTGTGACCACCTCCCATAGCCCCTCTGAACGGGATCGGACAGTGACTGAATGCTTTAGGCCCACAGATGCAGAGTTTAGGAAATGCTTACAATGGAAGAAGGCCAAGTCATTTATAATTCGGGGATTTTGTGCATACTTCACTGGGCCAATTAAAAGGGTGATCAAGATTAAATGAATTGGCAGTGTGCAAGTACAGGAAAAATAAGCTTCATCAGAAAAAGAAAGAAATGTGTGTGTTTCACTCAGACTATTTACTCAAACTTGCTTCCATTGAAATCCAATCTGGAATACTGGGTACTTGGGCAGCACTCATCAGAAAAGTAGAAGGATATCCATTCCCAATTAGACTAGGAACATATCCAGTGTTCGTCTTGTAACTGTTCGAATGAGAATGGTCTTGCAAAATGCAAATGTAAAGCAAGCAGTGAAAGGCAAGACAAGCTTTGAATAGTCAATGCTGACTTTGCTAATCTGCAAAAGATCACTAAGCACTTGGGTGGGAGGAGCTGTTTGCCTCGTGGATATGGTATGCAATCCTACTATGTAAGTGCCTAGGAAAATGGGTAGATTCAAAAGCACAAGCTTCAGCTAAAGTCATAAAACTGATATCTCTGTGCTAAGACAAAGGAAAAATTCAAGGAAAATGTGAACGGGAAATCATGCTTACATGGTGTTCGCATTTATGATGTTCAGCTCCTGAAGCAGGTCCACCTCTGGAATTTCAGTTTGTAAATCAGCTCTACAAAAACACACCAAGTAACACCATAAATGATCAAAAACAGACGTTAGCAATGCAAAAATTACAGCAAGGGGAAATAATATTCCAGTCACGCAAACCACTGTACATTTGTATCATTACATCAAATGAACATCTTAAGACTGCACACTGCTATCCCAAAGCACACTGCTATATCAAAGCTAAAAGAGTCATAAAGATGTGCATGGTTTGTGCATTGGCTAAATATCGAAAGATAGATATGGAAAAATACATAATACATGGGGGATATCCGTGACGTCTTTTGAAATGCTTATAAAAAGAAAAATAGAAAAAAAAGTAAACCAGACAAAATAAAGGATTATATCTCAGTAGCCCCTGCAGTACATTTACTATGCAAAATTCATAACAAGCTTTGGCCAAGTTTTGGCTGCAGCACTACTCTGTGCAGCAACAACATATGTGACTTCCCTGCCCAACCATACTAATGAAGGAAGAGGTTATCCAGGAGCAGAGGAATACAGGGCAGTAATCGATGCAGAGACTGCTTAAGATGCAGATAAGGGCAGTAATTCTTCCTGAGGCAGGAAAGTATACTGCTGCTGGAGGTAAAGGCAGAGCTGTGCCAGTTAAAGCGTACTATATTAAAGTACCTAAAAGAAGGCGGCTTCATTACTTGTAGTCCTTGTTCTCCATCATAGGTATTCTCTTTGAATTAATAAAAGGCAGGATATTCCTCTGCATGTCTGTGGCACATTATTTTAAATAGAAATGCTTTCATGTTGAAGAAATTTAACAAGAAAACAGGCCTGTAAGAGGAAATATTTTCTCTTTTAGAAAAATAAAATCAGTCAGTTTAAAAGAAAAAAAAACATCAAACAATATTACTACACAAACTGGAAAACCGTGAAAAATTATCCTGCCACCTTAAGAACCCTGGAAGTGCCATATCTTATGCGTATTAGGGTGTCAGCCAGGCAGTCTGTTTTGAAGGCCAGAAAGAGAAAGAACATAATAAGACCACACGCAACAAAGAGCCTGGGACGCAGGGACGTTTATTGACCTGTTAAGGGCTCTGTGCTTGAGTCAGAGTTCAAGAATGTTTAGCAAATGTGTGGCCAGATCTCAATAAGCAATACGCTCCTTCAGTAAAGACAATCCTCATCAGATTCCTCATCTGGCCCGGCAAAAGATCAACCCTAAACTATAATATCTGAAGAAACATTTGGAGTGCCAGCTTTGAGGAGACAGTAGCCAAGACAGAGACAAAATAAGTCACTTTGCAATGAAGAAACGCTGCAACCACCCCAAAGCCTTTGAAGAAGGCCCTGGGTGCAGACCTTAGGACAAGAGGAAGCACTCTGAATTGGCAGCACGTGTTTGTAATCCTAATTAGCAAAACAAGTTTGTAATATGGATAGATAGGCATATGAAAGGGCACATCCCTCAAATCTTTGGCACACAATAGGTCTTCTTGAGAAAATTTGGTGAACTGCCATCATCATGGACCCCATTGTGACCCATCTGTCCGAAGTCTGGTGATACAATATAGGACAGCATTCTTCCTGGAAGAGCTGGTCCTGAGGTGTTGGTTTTGACTCCTCTGTTGGAATCTGGTGCAGGTGTTGCAGGGATTCTGCTCAAGCACAGAGCTATGTGCAGGAAACCAGGACCTCAGTGAATTGTGGTGTACCAAAAAACTCACCTCAGTACCCAGAACCCCTATCCGACTAGCATCAGTGTCTCATTCGTTCTCCGTACTATAGCGAAGCTACCAATGATTAGACAACCCAGAACAAGCGACTTAGAATACTCTCAGGAATGGTGGGAATCAAGAACACCTTTTCGTTGTTATTCTCATATCAGTCCACAACGTGAGTAACCAGAAATGCAGAAAAGTTTAAAAATGTTTATTTTTAACTACGTGCTCTAAGATGCAGTATTTTGGCTAACATAAGCAAACAAACGATTAGAAATACAACCATCAGCATTGTTACAATTCCATAAAAACAAAGGGAGAAATCATATTATAATGATAGTGGAAACAGGTCCTATAATACCTTGTGTACCACCCTCCCCTGGCTAATAAGCTAGTTTTGAAATAATAATAGAAGGTCTCTAGGTTTGAATGGGGAACCCCATACCTCCAAGATCAGCTTAGGTGAATCACATCACAGGATCAGCACTGCTCCCTGTGTCTGGAAAGGTTTTCTCCAAGAGTGCCAGCATCATGCATGCAATGCAATATTAAAGGAACCTGAGTTTCAGATATTTGCAGCTGTGGGCTTGTTGTGTCTAGAGTGTGGGCCGATCAACCTGAATTCAATAGCATACATTGTTATTTGACCTTGACGGTTTTTGCACACAGTGTTCAGACTAAAGTCACGGTGCAAGTCTAGGGATGTGAAAAACAGACCGTTCTCATGTGAAGAAAAAGCAAGCAAGCAGTTTTACTTAGAATAACAGCTACCTGTAGCGTCGTGTGCAAAAGCACCAAAGTGGCAACATGCCGTTAACATCTAAAACGCCTATGCTAACATAGCAATGTGTGCAGGCAAAACCCAGTCTTCACTACACCCTCCCTTGATCGGACCGCAAACAAAATAGGTAAGCAATGGAGGAACGCAGAGTTCAAGTTCGAATGAGTCAGAACCAATTTCATAATTTGCCAATCCAGATAATTGGTAGTGAACGTTCGAAAGTTTCTGTTGGGAAAAAATTAAAAAACAAAAAGATCAATCAGGGGCGATATACAGCCCATTCTGGAGTAAAAAATAAAAAGTAAAAAAATTCGAGTTAGTACGTACGGAAGATGGACAACTGCCAATTTAATCCATTAAGGTATAGGCACAGTATGTTGCAACAGCCTCCAAGAGGAAGTCATTGTAATCTTCAGTAAAAGATTCAGCCATCCAATCTAATAAGGTAAACTAACATACATGTTCTTCAATTACCGGAGCCTCTAGCACCATCAGAGGACAACTTGCGTGTTCTTCGAGATAACTTCGCGCCAGGAAGTCAAGGGCACATATATCCCAATTTCCTAGGATTCCGTGCGCAGCTGCAGAGGCCATAATCCCGATACCAGAACAGTCCAACTCATGAGCCACGAAGGGACTCATCAGTGGATCATAATCCGGGGCAGGAGACGCCGTGTTTGACAGGCACAAATCCAGAGCCCATTCAAATGAACAATCTAGGCAATGGAAAACAGGTTGCACGCAAGTAAAGTATGAGTACCGGAAGGACAATCCATAGGCTACGCTCAAAGTGGCCAGTGGTAGTGTTCCATTGTATTCAAGCATCCGGTTGCGAAGTTGGAGCAGCCGGGGCAGACTGTCATGTGACACAGATCGTGCAGCCATTGCGGAGCAAACCAACCAACAGCAACACACCAGCAGTCAAGGCGAGGATTAACGGAAGCCCGCCGAAGACGCTGGAAAAAATAGAATGAAAACATGCCTGTATCACACCAAATATTGTTTGGAACGAGGTCAAAAGGCCGGAGCCCATAACTTTGAAAAAATGTGCCAAGCCAGTTGTTGACGAGGCATTGAATATAGTGTGAATCAGAGCACCGAAATGTAGTGGGAGATCAGTATTTAAAAGAGCATGCACCTCGGTGCGGGTGTTAGCTATGTGAAGGACAAATGTTTCACAAGAGGAAGTTAGGGCGACTTCTTTTTGAGACAATAGAGCCCTTATTCTGCTCATCTTGTTGAACTCTGCTTTCAAGGCTGGTATGGAAGGCCAGATGGATACATCGAGTCTCCCATGCGGGGGTGGGAAAAGCACATTCTTACAACAAACTACTCGTTGGGAGACAGTTACAGTGTATGGAATCCCTGCTAGCATCCCGCAATACGCCTCATTATTTAAAAGCAAATAGCTACCGTTCGCTAATAACGTGAAAGTTGGTGTAATTGCTGGCACAGGATTCCCCTTCAAAATGAAAGCTAAATTCGGTGCGTGAACGTTGCAAGCGCCATGCAATTGGATGTTCCTACAAACTACTGACTGATCAGGTGTGGAAGTGCACTCCTCTCCTTTTAAATAAACTTCTTTACCCTCTCTCAGGCACCTGTATGTAAATGGGAGTGACCAAAATTCATGGAGAAAAGCGGTACCTAGTAGTTCATATCTGCCTAAGGCATAGTGTTTCATACATGAACTGAACTTAAACAATGGAAAAGGTAGTGTGATTAACCCATATATAAGCCACACAGCTGAGTTTGATTCGGCCACAGAGAATGGTAAAGGTTCCAACTTTTCAATATGTAATACTGAATATGTCGCATCCTTCATGGACATGAACCGTTGTATATCAGTCGGATTAAACGGCAGGAATAAAGACGATGTATTCATGTAGTCCCAGGGAACTTTCCCAGCCTTCAATGTTTGTAAAGTCCATGCAAAGTGCATTATAGAACGCAATTGATTTTGACCATGGTATAGGACAGACATGTCATCCTATACAATATCCACAACAGATGAAACAATATTATCTAATGTGTAAATTCTGGAAGAAAGAGTATTAATGCTATTATCAATGACAGCAAGCACTTTTTCAAAATGTGCTTGATCAATAGCTCTCAATCTAGAAGCAGCTTCAATTTGAGATAATTTCCGAACTTTGTTGCAAATAGCATATACCCATCTTTTGGCCATCCACAGTACCCTTAACAAAATCATTCAAATCTACATTGTCAGTTAATTTGGACAAATTAAGTTTAACTGATGCCAAGGTGGAATGTTTAAGCCAGTTTTGACATAATTTTCCTACTGAACAGGTAGTAACAGAATGGGAGGTTTCAAACCGTGGATCAACCCTAACCTGTGTGTAGCCTGATCTCAGCCCCAGAAAACGATGTTGACATGAGTCTGAAGTTTTTTGCCATATTAACCATCCGTGGGGATTTAAGTTGGAAATATTGAAGATCTGTGTGATCGTCTCAGGAAGGATAAGCACCCAGATCAGGAATAGTAGGGGCATTCATCTTTTTAGAAGTAGCCAATCCAAAGTAGGTGGTCTGAAAAACAGTAGAATTCAAAAATAACAAATGGTTCGGGATACGGCACGCACAATGTAAAGCCTCAGGGCCTTGCCCCTGCCAGGCTTTAAAACCCCCAAACAGATTTAAGATCAATGGTATCTTTCCAGAGCTCATAGCCCCCTATAGCAAATTAATCCATAAAGGACTTTGAATACGGTAATTTAGTGTGTGTCAGTCTAACTCTGGAAGCTGACTTAGCAGACATTTTTAAATAAAAGGCTTCAGGGTTTAGATACACAGAAATCGATAAAATATATACATTTTTTTACTAGAGTTTTGGAACTATCTTCAATGGGAGCTGGACAATGTTCCCATTGTGTATAATTAATGACATTTCTAAATGTACTCGCTTTATGCAGGAAATGATTGCCTTAGTGTTGGTAGCAAAATAACTCTCCATAATTCGCGGAGTCTAAATACAAATCGTCAGCATCAAAAGCAGCATAATATTTCAAATCAGAAAAAAGAGCCCCAACGGCTTCGACATCTCAATCATCAGAGCGTATGTTTTGTTTCACAACATCCCCCACAGAAACACAAAGTACATTGGGGACATTAATCACCTCTGTAGGGCCATGAATTTGAAATTTTACAGCATCCCATTCAATCCCATCTAACACAGGCCAGGCAGTAATATTAACAAAAGTCTGGTCCCTCTTCATGATGTGTGATGAGGAGTGGGGTGTCAAAGTTCCATCAATTAATCTAATTGCAGATCTTTCGGTAAGATAATGTCCATTCACTAGACGAAAAAAGACAACCACAAATCTAATCGACATGAACAAAAAAATAGATATGAGCACCAGCCAAATAGAAGTCCAAGGGGGAAATTAAAAAAATTCTTTTAAACAAAACAGCAAAAATAGAAATTTTCGATGGGGCACTCGATGTTGTAGAGTCAGTGTCAGAAGAATAACATGACTGGTCAACTGCACTTGTTTGCACACCAGGCAATGAAACATCTGTGGGATAGGTAAACTCAGTATCTTCATGGGGACCACCAGCCGGTGGAGTCAATAAAGGATTAGAAACTGTATGCACCTCGATGGCAATGTCAGGCCTGTTCGTATTTGCCAGAGCCAAAACAGAATTTCTCAGCATTGCTGGACAAGAGACCGCTGGAGTCATACTAAGAAGAATCGGCCACTCGTTGTAGTTAGACATTGTCAGTGGAGATGTACCTGTTATCCTTGTGACCAGGAAGTGGAGGTAAAATGCCTGTTCTTGTACCCTGCACGCCAAACACTGGAACAGGTGCACGATAAGAGGGGCTGAACTCCTTCTTGTTCTCCACCTTCTCACGGACCAGGTCACCAACTCGAGGTAGCCAGCCAACTACCGGGATCTAAAGTGCAGCATCAGTAGTGGAGGGCAAGTGTTCCTTTGCAAGACTGTCTCGAGCCTTTTGTAGATTCTGTAACACAGCAGAATGATCATCTACGTCAAAGGGTGCGGCCGACGCCGCCATGTCTAGACCATCAAGGTCGGGACAAACATTTTTATTCCAAAGAGCATTTCGTATGGGGTACGCCTATCCAGAGACCTTCTAGGGAGATTATTAAGTGCACGTTGAATGCTATAGAAATGGGCCAACCAGTTCCTGCCAGTACCTAAAACCCTAGCTGTCAAGGATTGCTTTAAGTCACGGTTCATTCGTTCCACAACAGAATTGCCCTCAGGCCGATAAGGAGACGAAAATTTTAGTTGGACCCCCAAAGATCTCATGGCATCCTTAAATGCCTTAGAGGCGAATGCCGGACCCGAATGGAGGGTACCACATGCACAAATTCCCACAAAGACACGCTAATCCCTGATGACAGTTCGAGCATCAGCACTCCTTTGTGGCCAGACCCATAGAAAACATGTGCACGAATCCACTGCAACTAAGATGTACTTATACGCAGTATCAGAGGAGAAAGGACCGCAGTGATCCAAATAAACACACCAAAGTGGTTTATTAGATATGTACAATTGTGTTTGAGGTGGACGCGCAGCAGTGAAAGGTTTAATCTGCTGGCAAATGTCACAAGTAAGGACATAATCACGAGTCTGTTTATACAATCCGCGCCACCAGTAACGTTGTTGTAAGATAGTGACAGTCGCTGAGACGCCTGCATGGGCTGAGGCCATACCTTCGTGAGCAGCTGTTATCAAGGCAAGTCTGCGGTCCGTGTTGGGAATCAACCTGTTGCCAACGTCGTTAATTCTCACATAGGGACCTTTATCAGGACTTAAATAATACGAATATTTAGAAGTGAAACCTCAAGGGTAATTATCACCCTTCTCTGTTGCAGCAATTGCTGCCAAGATGTCATCATAAATCTTACTTTTGGATCTTGTAATTGCTGCTACCAGATATGTTGCCACTGCTGTTTTCGCTGCTTCATCAGCTAAACTGTTGCCAACAGCGTGTACCCCTATGCGCTGGTGACCAAGAGTATGAATTATATTCACAAGCGGCAGACGTTGTTTAAGTTCTACGACTCGAACCCAAAGCATTTTATGTTTGATTGTGCTCCCTTTGGGATCACGATATTCATTTTGAGACCAAAAGAATAAATTGTCGTTGAAAGACTGAACACAGTAGTATGAGTCATGTACAATAAGAGTAGTCACTCGAGTATCAGCAAACTCTAGTGCAAGTATCGGAGTACTTAGCTCTGCCAACTGGGCGGTACAATCACCCAATGTCTGCGTATGCACGACATCAGATGTGAATTCTCCATTCACAATAGTGCCAGCCACTATTGCGCAGGCCGCTGAATAAGCATGCTTAGATCCCGTCGCCGTTTGCACCGAACCGTCAGTGTAAATGATACAATGGTAATCCTCAAGCGGGCGCAAAGACAGAGGAGCTGGATGAACAAATTTATACTGCAAATACTCCTAAGTCTGCAATGAGGCATCAAAGATGATTGTGACATCCGGAGACGTCAAAAAAGTGGCCCACTGTATCTAACGTGGCTGCAAAGCTTTAGAATTCGGTACACTGGCCTTCGTCACTGCCTCAAGGGCAGGATACGGTGTGATAACCAACATGCGTTTCCCTTACGATAGTGCTCTCTCTTTCAGAATCGCCATCTGTACTGCAGTCAATACCTTCTCGACGGTGGAAAAGCACATTTTAGCCAAAGTGTACAAGTGTGGCTTGTAAGCAATAGGGACCGTGTCCCCTTCATTAAATGTCAAGTACGTGAAACCCACTGCGCCAGGCACAATTCTGATTACGAGGTTTGCATGGTTATCACGTGTCAATAAGTATTTAGAAGCAAGAAGATCAGCCTGCAAAGAGTGCAGTATAGCTGAATGTTCTGGCAGCCAGCATGAATTGGTAAAAGTAGGTTGTACCAAGGCATATAGCCGATTGATACGCTGGGCATAATCGGGAATGAAGTACGCCCAAATTTTTTAAAAAACAGCAAAGATTGTAGTTTTTTCAGAGTTGTGGGTGCGCGCAAACATGCGCATTTCTCCAGGAAGTGAGGTGCTAAACCTCGACCCTCGTTGTTGAGTTCATAGCCCAAAAACAACACTGTATACTCTGCAATGTGTGATTTTGCAAAGTTAAATTTGTAACCGAAGTCCGCAAACATGACAATGATGCGGTCAACGCGACACAGATGCAGCCATAATTTGTCATCTGTGAGATAAATATCATCAACATTTGAGTACGCATCAGGGTCAATGCTCTCTAACAGAGAGACTATACGTGCGGCAAAGACTCCCGGACTGTTTTTGTAGCCCATGGCTAATCTTCTAAACTGTTTTTGTTTGCCGCCAACAGTAAAGGCTGTCCATTGACTACTAATAGAGGACAGGTTATGGCTATAAAAGCCATTGGAAATGTCAAGTGTGGTCTTAAACCTTTTTCTAACGAGACTATCAACGAGGGCAGAAATGTGGGTCTTTTGTACCGCGCACGTCCGACAATGAGAGTTCAAATGCCGATAATCCAAAACTAGGCGGTACGACCCATCAGGTTTGGTTACGGTGAAAAGAGGATTATTCATGGGTGACGCACATGTTTCAATTACACCTTGATATTCCAATTGATCAAGGATTTCTGCGACGTTAAATCTAGCTTCTCGGCGCATGGGATATTGGGGTTGTGGCTTGGTAATAATTTATTCCACTCAACCTGAGTACGGTACAACGCCGGAGCAAGCACCTGTGCCCACTCTTCTGCAAAGTTCTGAGCTTGCTTCTTCGGCACTGTGTGTGTGAAAGATGGGAGAATTACCTCCTCCCCTCTGGGAGCAGCCAAAACGAAAGCTACGAACCAGTCTGCCTCTGCTAACAAAATGTCATATGTAGAGGTCAGATTTTCCCCAAAAATCCCTTTTATGGCACGTTGTATGTCACCTTCAATTAAAAGGACTATGTCATATAGTCTGTCAGGGGGAGCCACTCTAGTGTCAGCAGTTTCTACAGTAATAAATTTGTCAGTTGCTGTCGCCTTCAGATATGGACGCAGTGCTTGCCGCACTATTGTAACCTCCGCTGCCCTGTCTAGCAGCGTTAGTGCCCATGTCAGGTTCCAAAGCTGTGTTCTCTCTATATCTGCGGCATACCTCGCTGTTGGTGCAGCAACTTTCTTTTTCTGAAACTGAGGTCATTGACGTGGAAAGTCGTCCTCTTTGCCTTTACAATCAGCCGGGCGGGCCTTCTCATGTCCTTGAGGGGCACCACGACTTCTGCCGCATTCACCTCCACTGGCTTGCGAGACCGATGTTTCCTGTGAAGAACGAGGATAACGTTGATCAGGAACCTGACATCTATCAGGAGACCTAATTCTTGTGTGATCACACAATTCATATGTGCGTTCAGTAGTCACTGGTATTGGTGATGCTGGACGTGATCCCTGTTTCTGTTACTGCTTCCCCTGTTTTTTGCCTTTCCAATTTTGTTTAGGAAAAACAGGATGGTCGTCTTTTGTAGACATAACCAACTGAGTCTGCGGTTGTGTTGTCACTTTAGCAAACGGCTTAACACCCAAACTATTGCGGCCAATGGTCTTATATGCCTCCACAATAATTCTTGGTAACTGCCGGGGTTTATCGACGTCGGCGACGAGGCGCAGCTCATTCGACACTTGAAAGTTAACTGCATCTCCCTTGACGTTAGCAAGGATGAGATCAGCAACTACGTCGAACACGCCGACAAGCCTCATTCCCAACTCGACCGCCGCCTCAGGACCGTACTCATCCTGAACACGCTTAATCACGGAGGGCAATACAGTCATAGACGGCGTGCCGAAGCACTTCGCGTAGACCGCTGCAAATACTTTACCCCAGTTCTCACAATCTGTCACCTCAGGGACTAAGTCTTTCTGCAAACTAATTGTAAGAATCCTGTGTTTTTCCACAGGAGTAGAATTAGGAAATTCTGCTTCCAGCTGGTCAAATTTCTCAGCAAGCCAATAAGGCATATCGTCCTTATTCTGGGGGCACTAGCCCATTATCGAACTAACCATGACGGGACTAAAAGTGATCCCGGCTGGTTCAACTTGTTGTGTCGCAACCCCAGGTGCCCACACCTGAACATTGCGCAAGACGTATTGCACTAAAGCCCTATGCACCGCAATCAAGGCGGTATGTAGTTGGCGTAAGTCATCCACCAGGGCTTGCAAATATCGTAGATGAGGTGTGAATCCAGCCAAGACTGGCCAAGTGGCCCCAGGAATGGACAAGGGACCTAACTGAATCGGAGTTATGGTGTGGGGGAGGGCGCCATTGAACCAAATACGATGCTGCCAAGCAGAAATCGGAATATCCTGCATCCGATACGGCGTGTAATTTGCTGGAACTGCCGTAGGAGTGTGAGTGGAACGTCTTTTCTGCTGTTCACCCCAGAAAAAGTAACCCAAGAGTAAAAAAGCTCATAGGGGAACGATGTATCGGCACTCACTACAAAGATAATTAACATTCCATCGTCCGGCACTCCGAACTGCGTCAAATGACGCCGGAGAGGTGAGCGACTGTGCGCTGCAATAGCATCTTCAGCCATAAGGACGTAGAGAAGAAAAACAATCTATATTAAACCATAGCACCAAAAGGGTGAGTAACTCAAAATGAAACCTTTTTAATTGTCAAGCTTGATTAAACCTATAATTCAACTATACATTTAGGTTTAAACAGTCACTCCCGTCATTCGGAAACAAGAGTGAGGGTGTTGTGGACAAATATAAGCACTACTAAGGCGTCTCAAACATAAGACCAAAACGTTAGGTGCGCCATGTTGCGGGGATTTGGCTCATGCACAGAACTATGCGCAGGAAACCAGGACCTCAGTGAATTGTGGTGTACCAAAAAACTCACCTCAGTACCCAGAACCCCTATCTGACTAGCATAAGTGTCTCATTCGTTCTCCGTGCTATAGCGAAGCTACCAATGATTGGACAACCCAGAACAAGTGACTTAGAATACTCTCAGGAATGGTGGGAATCAAGAACACCTTTTCGTTGTTATTCTCATATCAGTCCACAACGTGAGTAACCAGAGACACAGAAAGGTTTAAAAATGTTTCTTTTTAACTACATGCTCTAAGATGCAGTATTTTGGCTAACATAAGAAAACAAATGATTAGAAATAAAACCATCAGCATTGTTACAATTCCATAAAAAACAAAGGGAGAAATCATATTATAAAAACAGGTCCTATAATACCTTATGTACCACCCTTCCCTGGCTAATAAGCTAGTTTTATAATAATAATAGAAGGTCTCTAGGTTTGAATGGGGAACCCCATACCTCCATGATCAGCTTAGGTGAATCACATCACAGGATCAGCACTGCTCTCTGTGTCTGGAAAGGTTTTCTCCAAGAGTGCCAGCATCATGCATGCAATGCAATATTAAAGGCTCCCGAGTTTCAGATATTTGCAGCTGTGTGCTTGTTGTGTCTAGAGAGTAGGCCGATCAACCTGAATTCAACAGCATACATTGATATTTGACCTTGACGGTTTCTGCACAGTGTTCAGAATAAGGTCACGGTGCAAGTCTAGGGATGTGAAAAACAGACCGTTCTCATGTGAAGAAAAAGCAAGCAAGCAGTTTTACTTATAATAACAGCTACCTGTAGTGTTGTGTGTAAAAGCAGCAACGTGGCAAGATGGCGTTAATATCTAAAGAAAACAAGTTACTTACCTGTAACTTTGGTTCTCCAGTATTGGTAACTTTCATAGATTCCTATAGCTTGTATCATTCCCTGTCGTCGGAATGGGAGTCTCTGTAAATAGAAAAATAACATAGCAGTATATACAAAAGAGAAAGAAAGGCCAAGGCCTAGGCCTCATCTCATTTTGTAGCATATCTACCTCTTTTTGTAAAAGAGACCAAACTAAAGCATCAACCAATCAGATTAGCCTCATCCCATAGAACCTTATTGAGAGAGCCTCAGATTTTCGTAGCCGTTGTGTAACCAACTTTTCTGAAGGCTGAGCTTTCCCGGGGGGAGGGTGGGCGCATGGGAATCTATGAAAGTTACCAATACTGGAGAACCAAAGTTACAGGTAACTTGTTTTCTTACTCCAGTATTGGAACTTTCATAGATTCCCATAGCTTGTATCAGAGTTGTTAGCAGTTAGCAACAATGCACATTTTGTGAAATAAACACTGGCATTACCTTGTATGTATAGTCACATAAGCAATAACCAGATGCAAAACATTAGTCAGAAAACATCATATGATACAAAATGTGCAGTTGCAATAACAGGAAGGAGGGTTAGAAGGGAAAGCTCACCGCTCACTGGAAGAGCTTCCTGAGGACTGCTTGTCCCACTGCTGTCTCGCTCTGCGTGGAAGAGTCCAAGCAGTAATGCTTCGTGAATGTATGGGCACTGCTCCATGTAGCCGCCCTGCAAATGTCCTTGATCGGCACTCCAGCGAAAAGAGCAGTAGACGATGAAATTGATCTTGTGGAGTGTGCCCGGACAAGCCCTTCTAGGGGCTTATCAGCCGCTTGATTGCAGTAATGGATCGCACTGGCAATCCAACGTGCAACTCCTTGCTTTGAAAGGGGAAGACCTTTGCGAGGTGCACTAAAAACGACAAGGAGCTGTGTAGATTTTCTGAAATCCTTGGTGCGTTGGAGATAGAATTTTAAACATCTTTGGACATCCAAGGAAGGAAGAGACCTTTCCGCTGGAGTCGTAGGTAGAGGGAAAAAAGATTTTAGAATGACCGGCTCATTCAAATGAAACTCCGAAGGCCCTTTGGGAATGAATGTCGGATTTGTTCTCAGAATAAGATTGTCTTTCTTGAACTGTAAA
Organism: Triturus cristatus; assembly: GCF_964204655.1. Classification (NCBI taxonomy): domain Eukaryota; kingdom Metazoa; phylum Chordata; class Amphibia; order Caudata; family Salamandridae; genus Triturus; species Triturus cristatus. The sequence goes on from NC_140584.1 coordinate 447,905,008, forward strand.
AACGGATCCTTTATAGTGAGAGCCTGAAGTTCCCCAACCCTCCTGGCAGATGTTAAAGCGAGAAGGAGGGCCACTTTCCATGAAAGGAATTTAAGATCCGCTCTTTGAATAGGCTCAAAAGGAGGTCTCATGAGTTGAGCAAGAACCAAACTGAGTTGCCACATGGGAGGCGGAGGTCTGACCTGAGGGAAAACTCTTAAGAGTCCTTTTAAAAATTGTTTGACAATTCTTGCAGACCAGAGAGAAGGACCAGAAGCCGTCCGTCTGAATCTAGAGATCGCAGCCAGGTGCACTTTCATAGAATGAGCAAGACCTGACTTGGCCAGAGACAAAATGTAAGGTAAGTTTTGATGAGGAGCAGAAGAAAAAGGATGGATGTTCTCTCGGCGGCACCACACGCAGAAAGATTTCCATTTGGAACGATAAGTTTTATTCGTACTCAGTGCACGGACCTGAGCTAGCACTTCCTTACATTCCTGAGGGATATCTAAGTTCTGAAATTCTCTGTGTTCAGGAGCCACGCAGTCAACTGAAGTGAGCTCGGATCTGGGTGCATCACTTGGCTCTGGCACATCGTCAATAGAGAGGGAATTGGCAGCAGATGAATTGGATGATCCTGGGAGAGCAGGAGGAGCTCCGTGAACCAAAACTGGCGGGGCCACGCTGGTGCTACTAGAATCATTGTGCATGGTTCTGCTTTGATCTTTCTGAGCAATCTTGGAATTAGAGGAATTGGCGGAAAGGCGTAGACAAATGCTCCTGACCAGGCCATCTTAAGCGCATTCCCCAACGACCCTTGATGGTGTTCCCTGCTTGTGTAAAAGTGGCATTTCCTGTTCCCTGGAGTGACGAACAGGTCTATGGACGGAGTACCCCAATGATTGAAAACCTTCGAGAGCGGCTTGATCCAACTCCCACTTGTGACAGACCGACTTCAGACGACTCAACGTATCTGCTGTCGTGTTGAGGGTACCCGGAAGATGTTCTGCCAAAAAAGCGATTTTGTGATAAATCGCCCACTACCAAATCTCTTTGGCCTCTTTGGAGAGCAGCGGTGGTCGTGTTCCACCCTGTTTGTTCACATAATGCATAGCCGTCGTGTTGTCTGTACGGACTAGGACGGTTGAATTCCGTATTCGTGGAAGGAAAGCCTATAACGCCAGCCGAATTGCCTTGAGCTCCAGAAGTTTGATGTGGAGAATGCGTTGTTCGGACATCCAGTGGCCGCTCACTTGAAGGTTTTACAAGACTGCTCCCCAGCCTTCTAGTGAGGCGTCTGTTGTAGGTATCAAAGGAGCTGGAGCAACTGTGAAAGTGAGACCCTTTGAGATATTGTCCTTGATCAGCCACCAGCTGACCGCCTCTTTCATAAGAGGAGTGGCGATTATCTTGTCGTCGAACGATCCCTCTGCTTGGCACCACTGCATGTCTAGTTGCTCTTGGAGCGGACGCATATGAAGTCTGCAATTCGGAATTAATGGAATGCAAGATGAGATCGATCCTAGAAGAGATTTGTAAAGGTGAACAGACAGAGACCGTCTTGTTTGTACACGACGGACGGAGGAAATTCATCTATCCTGTCTTTCCTCTGATGGAAAAGCCTTGCAAGAAGCTGTGTCCAGAATGGCCCCCAGAAACTTTGCCGTCCTGGAAGGATAGAGGACTGATTTGTCTTTGTTCAGCTGAAGTCCAAGATGTTGGAAAAGTTGAATGCAACTTTCGACTGCCTTTATAGTTGCCTGAGACGATGGTGCTTTCACCAACCAGGAGAGAAGGCAAGCAGGCGCCGCCATGAGCCACAGCAGCGAGCAGGTGAACCTGAGCCGGCAGGAGGTGTGCGGCATCCTGCGGGAGGAGCTACTCCACGATAACAGAATAGGGAATTCCCCCTTCTGTATCCCAGGGTGGCCTCATTTGCCCTGAAGAAAGTCCTGGACCTTTATGGCCACTGTGGACTGAAACATGTTGGCACTAGGGTCATAGGACCATAATACTCCTATATATACCCCTACTCTTATTATTTTTAATCAACCCAGACAGACCCAAAAATAAAGGGAAACTGGGGATCTGCCTGAGGTTTTTTATCTTATAGCCTCCCTGGTCTGCAATTTCTTCAAAGCGCTCCCAACACTGTGGTTGAGCCCACCCCGACTTTTAGGCGTCGGGGTGACCCGATGATGAAGCATGACACCACTAGGGTGTGTGAGGGTACTTAAATTAAAAGGAATTGCTTCCTTGCTCACCTAGTGGTGAAGTTATAAGTTCCCCTGTTCATCTGATAATTCCATCTACATGTACTATTAATGACCACGGAATGGTCAGTTGGAGTAAAATTATTGTGTAACTATTGATATTGGGAGGTGTTACTCTGACCTTATCCTCTCTACCCTTTGGGCACGAGAATTCAATTATTCTCAACAGCCTTTGTGTAAAAAAAGCTTTCACCAACCAGTCGTCTAGGTAAGGGAAAACTTGTAGCGATTGTTTTCTGAGAAACGCTGCAACTGCTGCCAACACCTTCGTGAATATCCGCGGTGTAGGTCTGAGTCCGAAAGGTAGGACCTTGAATTGAAAGTGGCTCGTGGCTACTGTAAAGCGTAGAAACCTCCTGTGTGCTGGATGAATAGTAACATGGAAGTATGCGTCCTCGAGATACAGAGTGGCCATGTATTCGCCTGGATTGAGAAGCTTCAAAATGTCCTGTAGGGATACCATCCGAAACAATAATTTTATGAGATAGGTGTTGTGCTCCCTCAGGTCTAAAATTGGATGCCACTTTTCTACGGTCTTGTGAACGAGAATAGAATCCTTTGCCTCGTTGGGACAGAGGCACCGGTTCTATGGCTCCTTTGAGAAGCTGTTGGTGAGCTTCTAGACGTAGAAGGTGTAGATGTTTGGATTCGGTGGCGCGAGGGGCTCTGGATGGTGGAAGGTGTTGAAACTCCAGCATGTGGCGAAACCGGATGATATTGAGGATCCACCGATCCAATGTGATGATCTCCCAGTTGTGGAGGCATTGTAAAATCCTGCCCCCCACTGATGTTACAGGGGGCGAAGAAACAGTAGACAGAGCCTGAACTCCGCTATTGGCGTTTCCCTGAAGTCCCTGTCGTCCTCTTGAAGGCTGTCCTCTTGCCCCACGAAAAAGTACTTTGCGGTAATGCAAGGTCCCAAGGGACCTGGCCGTATCTGTGTCCTTTTTAATTTCCTGCAGCGCATCGTCCACATGCTTACCAAAAAGCATTTCTCCATCAAACGGTAGGTCTAGGATTTTATTTTGAACCTCCGGGCGAAACCAGGTGGCCCGAAGCCAACCCTGTCTTCTAAGGACTGCCGCACCAGTCAAAACGCGAAAAGCAGTGGTAGCAATGTCCATTGCACAATCTATGATCTCTGAAGAAGAACGCTCTCCTTCCTCCAGAATCTTCCTTGCGTCAGCCTTAGACTCATCTGGTAGCTGGACAATGTATGGAGATAAATCGCACCACAGTTGGCGATCATATCGTCCCAGAATTGCTAAGACGTTTGCTGCCCTGACAAGAAGGCTGGACATAGGAGAGAATCTCTTTCCCACATTGTCTAGTCGCCTACCCTCCTTATCCGGTGGTGTGGTAAGGGGCGCCGAAGGATTCTTTGACTTTCTTTGGGCCGCTTGAGATATGACAGAATCCTGCTTCAGTTGGCCAATAAGACAAGCGGGACCATCAGCAGGAGCCTTATATTTCTTCTCCAGCCTAGGAATAACAGTGATGACGGTACTCACTCCATGCATGTTCCACAATCGGGATAAAACGGACAGACTTTTTGAAGGGTTCTTTAAAATCATAAAGAAAGCATTCAGATTGTACATGAGGTTATGGAAACATCCAATGTCCGCTGGAGGAGAATCCACAGGATCCGGTGACAGTGAAGCGGGATCCGGAATGACATAGTCGTCCCATTCCCTATCTGGATCTGGGGCTTGTCCTACGCTCTGGTTATCGTCTGATGAATCGTCATGCACCGTGACGACATACTGGTGACGTTCTGATGATTCCTGGTCCTAAGGTTAAGGAAGTTGAGGAACTACCATAGTCAGCGGTGGCAGGGTGGAACCTGTACTGATTGTTGGCCAGAGGGATGTGATGGAAATCTCCTCTTATAATCCAACAACATGAGCTGAAGATCAGTAATAAGCGAAGACGGTATGGCCTGTGGTCTTGTTTGCGGCAGCTATTGTTGCTGGTCCATAAAATATTCTTCTGAGTTGGAGTCATGGTATTTTACTCGTAATTGGAATGGACTATATGCATCCTCATAAGGACCATCCTCCTCATCTGAAAATTCCTCCTCTTCCAAAAGGAGTGCCGGAGGTAATGGTGTCACCCTCCTAGGAGATGTCATCTCTGGTGTAATCTGTCTTTTTATTGAAATTTGCACTTTTGAATCGTCGACGAGGTTGTCATCGGAGGGATCGTCGATGGACATTGGACCGTCGACGACGATGGAATGATCGTCGACAGAACCGTCGACAAGCTCATCATCAGTACCACTGGAGATGTCGACATCGTCGCCGTCTACATCATCGTCCACGTCATCCTCGTTGACGTCAAGGTAGTCATCATCGTCATCGACATTGTAACTGACATCACCTGTAACGTCGATGTTACTGTCGACAAAGTTGCTGTTGACGCCGTTCTCGTCGATGCGCCCGTCGACGGAGCTGGAACTAATGTCAGGTGAATCTTTGATGTCGTTGTCGACATACCTGAAGTTGTCGTCGTCGACGGACGGATTTTCTTCTCAGTTTTCCCCTCTGGAGGTATTGAAGCTGGTTTTTTTAACAGCTTTGGTTTCCCAGATGGTGGAGGGGAAATAGAAGGCCCATGGCTCGCCTTTTGAGTAGAAAGAACCTCAGAAACCAGTCCTTCCCTCTCCTTTGCACCTCGGTGAGAAGATTTTAAGGGGCTGCACCTGTCAGACCTATCAGAGGTCTTTTGCAAGGCCTTAGCAGAGGGGTCAGCTGAAGTTGAAGGAGAAGACCTACCCCTCTTTTGGGATCTCCTCGAAGATGTTGCAGAAGAGGTCTCATCGTGGTCACTGGATACAGCCTTCTTTCGTGACTTCAGCTTTTGAAGCCAGGTTAGTAAACGTCCCTCGCGGTCTCTAAGGGTCTTTGATGAGAAAGTCCGACAAATTTTACAGTTAGTGGCCTTGTGGTCAGGGTACAAGCAATAAATACAATCTTTATGCTTGTCCTCCACATAAAGCCTTTTCTTTGAACAAGTAGCACAAGCTTTAAATAAAGCCTTTTTCTCCTTGTCTGACACCCTGAAGAGAAATTTCAGTGAAAAGATGAAAAATCCAGAAGTTGAAGAGAAATCTGAGCAGAGCTCAGTGGAGACTCCCTTAGCACAACGTGCGGTAGAAAATCTGAGGCTCTCTCAGTAAAGGTTCTATGGGGTGAGGCTAATCTGGTTGTTGCTTGAGTTTGGTCTCTTTTACAAAAAGAGGTGGATATGCTACAAAATGAGATGAGGCCTAGGCCTTTCTTTCTCCTTCTATACTGCTATGTTATTTTTCTATTTACCGAGACTCCCATTCCGACGACGGGGAATGATACAAGCTATGGGAATCTATGAAAGTTCCAATACTGGAGTAAACGCTTATGCTAACATAGCAATGTGTGCAGGCAAAGCCCTGTCTTCACTACACAGGGTGGGAGAGGCTAGAAACCTAATTTTGCTTTAATTCTAAACAAAATCTAGCACCAAATTATCCTTTATTATCCTCTGCAATGCTGGCGGATAGATGGATGAAAATACAGGGAGATACAGGTAGAATGATCCAATATCGGGCTTGAGGTAAACAGAGCATTTCCTGTGGTAATTGAAGGTTCTTCGATACCTCCCCCACTGGATGGTTTTTGATGCTTGAAGCAGTCCTCTTGTTGTCATTGCTCCAGTAGCTGTATCTGCGAGTAGGCTGATGGGGGCCTCCACCATAACGCTTGGGTGCATGTCTTCTCTTCTGTAACTACACATTCTTGAGTGATTCTTCTTCAAACTTCATCAACAGAATCTCATTGTCCAGGCTATGGGCAAGAATTTCTAAGATCACTGTTGCAACTGGGGCAACAATGATGTGAGACAAAGAGAGGTATTTCACCTCTGAGCTAGACCATGGCAGTAGTGCAATGAAGTGGAGTCCATGCCATTTCTAGCAGCTCTGATAAAATTATCCCCTTTGGGGATATCCTTAAATATTCCTGTCTTTAGGGAGGAAATTCATAACCTAAAGAATAGAGCCTCAAAGGGCACGGGCTTATATCGATCACAGAGAGTCCTTGAGTTGGAGGCCCTTAGAAGAGTACCTGATGATTGGAATACCCCGAGGTCGCGGCGGTGAGTTTCGCACACAGCGCTTCTCAGTACAGGGCACAGAGGCCGCGACGGTGATCCTGGGCAGAGCGCTTCATTATCTCTTAGCATGGGGGCCGCGGCAGTGATTTTTGGACACAGCGCTTACACACTTCCAAGCGCAGGGGCTGCGGCGGTGATTCCGGGACACAGCAGGAGCGTGCTGCACAGCGCTCAGCAGAGTAGGCAGTTCCTTCAGGACAGCAGCCGCGTGGGCAGCTAATTCGAGTAGTGCAACGCTAGGGGAGCACAGCGCTTGAAGCAGGACGCAGGCTATGGAAGCCCAGCGCTTAGAGGCACGGCACTTTACCTGGTGATCCCCCAGTAGCAGCAGCGCTCACAGGGTCCTCAGCGCTTCAGTCACACCGCAGGTGGTAGTGACATCTTGGTTGCGGTTTCTTTGGTTGCAGTATCTTGGTGGGGGGAGGGTAGGGGGTTGAGTTGGCAGGCACAAGAGGCAGGATGGTTCCCTGCGGCACACTGGAGTTGGTCTCCTGGGTTTCCCCCTCACTGGGCAAGGTCAGCAGGCTGGCAGAGCCCCTCAGCTATCTTGGTTACAGCAGGGCCTAAGCTCAGTCAGACTCAGTAGTGTAGGTTCCCCCCTAGGCCCAACAGCCTATACTCCAGCAGAGGTTCCCCCACGTCCAGTGGTGCCCCAACTGACTAGTTAGGTTTCCCTCCTTTCCTCTTATACCCCTAGGTCAGGTGACTCTCCTGAAAGGCGGCAAAGTATAACTCCTCCTTGGGCTGGAAGGTTCCAGGGGCTTTTACCATGTCTGTCTATGTGACAAAAAGGCAGGACGGCAAGGATACAGTAACAGTATGTCCCAGCCTGATCCTAACTTCTGGTGCGTGTATGTACAATGGCCACTCCGCAGTAGCAGGGGCCTGTGGCAGCCATATTATTAGGGGAGAGCACCTGCATCTCAGCACTATTTGGCAGTGGTAAGGTGCCCAGAGGCCTAGGTCCAACATAAAGATGGTGGAAAAAATGAGGCGAAAAGGGAAAAAAAACGGCGTAAGACCACCCTAGGGCTGACCGGTCTAACAGGGGGGTGGGGGGGCAAATTTTATATTTTCAATGAACCTTCTGATACTGAGAATTTTCTTTCATTGATAGACGGCCGAGGGGTGGAGTAAGATTAGTACTGGGCCTTCACAGGTGCAGGAGGTCACACCCACTAGATAGCAAGGTGGTGGTTTTTAGATACCAAGGGCTAGAAACTATGGGTCTAGGATGGGTGGAGGTTCAGGGGCTTCCTGGGTACTAGGGCAGGGGCTTTTAGATGGATCACTGTAATTGAGAAAAGTGCAAGGAAACAGCTGTGTGATATTGTGTCACACGTGTATAAGATTTATTGTTGTTTATAGCTATCATTTCTGGTTTTTATTGTATGAACACTGCCAAGGGCATTTAAGGTGAGGTAATAGATCACGTTAATAATTGTGAAAGACGAGTATCAATGGAGATAGTTTTAGTTAGAATATGAAAGGCCTGAATAATAGCAGGAAAAGGGATGCTGTCCTCTCTAGTCTACAACAATATAATCTTTCTATCATACTTTTCCAAGAAACTCATTTGATAACCGGGGAAATAAAGGAATAAACTGAACTATCCATGGGCCAAGGGAGGTTATAATATGAACAGTCTGAATAATAGAGGGAAAATGGACGCTGTCCTCTCTACTCTACAACAATATAATCCCCCTATCATTCTTTTGCAAGAAACCCACTTGATAAAAGGGAAAGAAGGGAATAAACTGAACTATCCATGGGCCAAAGTAGGCTTTTCTCCTCAGCTTGAACCTTGCACAGGGGGATTGCTGGCATTCTAACTAAAAGATTAGATGCCAGTAGTTTATCCCCGGTGGCCAATGAGGAAGGGTACTGGGTCATTGTACCATTACCCCTGTATAAAAATAGGTACAATATTTCTTCATATTATGGCCCTGTTCATGAGGTTATTAAACCCCTCCAATCTTTACAGTGATGATTATGCAATATGCCCGGGATTCCAATTGTGGGTGGAGATTTTCATTTTCTACCATGTGATTTTTGTAACAGGTTAGGCGTTTATGATGTTTGGTAGACACATGATCCTACTGATAGAATGTATTTTTGCTTCTCTAAACAACCTAGGACTACTACTCGAATACTGTACTCTCCCCAGCCACTCTCCCTAAGATTTCCCAGCAGTATTGTGTAGGGGCTTTTTCAGATCAATCTGTGGTTATAATGAATTTTTGTTGGAGTTCCCCGAAAAAAAGAAAGGAGATGGTGTATGGATAGAGTTTTGTTAATCCAAGATGATTACTTTCAGACACTGTCAACAAAAATAGAATTTGTTTATTTTAAATAATGAAAATTCTACTGACATAGCAGTTGTATGGGAAGCCTTCGAGGCTGCTATCCGAACCATGTGATCTCTTTTTTTGCATATCGGAATAAAAGGAGAGGGTGGAACAGGTAATCTTACTACTGGCAGCTGATACAGCACATTACTAAACTTTAGTAGGGCAATAGGGACAGTCAATTTGTGTATGGCAGGACAAAAAAGAGGCTTTAAAGGGTTTTTTAAAGGGAGTTTTTAATTAGTTGTACTTTTTAAATCCAGTCTATGAGTAAGGGGAAAAAATGGGCCGTTTTTTGGCTTAGTCGGAAGAAAGAAAATATCGAATCGTAATTGCATTGCTGGGACTAGGGATCCTGTCACGTGGTTGATGGTTAATCGGAGATAGGAGACATTTTTGTGTAGTAATATTCCTCTCTCTACTGACCAATTTGTTAAGGAAGTGCAATTACCGGCGTTAAGGCTAGAGGCAGAGAACTGTCTGGCCATCCGATTGAGAGGCGTGGAGTCAGAGAAGTGAAAAAGCTTCTACCTGGGTTTGAAACACTGTGGGGGGATGGCTTTTGGGCAGAATTTTATAAACACTTTTGCTCCTTGTTAGTAGCCCATTTGACAATTCTATTTAACTATATCTTAGCTGCAGGATGTATTCCTCCCTCTTTCAGAAAAAGTGGTGTTAATTTTCTAAAGAAAGGAAAGACAGCTTAGCTCAGTCTTTATATTGTCCTAAAGCACTTCCTAATACAAATTAAAAAACTTTTGTTCTAAAGTTTTAGTTAATCATATGGTTATTAATAGTCTAATCGACAAAGGTCACAATGGTTCTATTCAAGGATGCTGCCTGAAGGTTAATACGCTTTATTTAGGAGAATTGATTGATCTGACTGTGGCGGATAAAATATCGATAGCTATTGTTTTGCTGGATGAGAGAAAGATTTTGACCTTGTGAGCTGGGATTTTCTTCTTAAGATCTTGGAGAAATTTAAGTACCCACTAAAGTTCACAAGGCCAATTTTCAGCTCTATGAGAACACATTGGCCCAAGTTATTATAAATAACACATGTGCAGGTACAGTATATTGGATATCCAATTCGAGGTACTCGAAGGTTGTCCTTTCTCCTCGATTTTATATGCTTTTTTTTTTTTTTAAACATAGCTCAATTTATCCATTCCCAAAAGAGAATTTTTACCACCATAGCAGATGGGGCTAAACTAAAACTATATGCTAACGACATAGCTCTCTCTTTACTTCCAGAAAGAATTAATATCGAGACCGCAATACAGGCTATTCAGAGGAATATTCAGCAGGGGGCATATAAAATTAACAAATCTAAAACAGAGACTGTTTTGTTTAATAGTATAACAGTGGTTTTCTCAAGCAAACTTAGTGATAGTTATGATCCGAATCCAAAGAGATATTTAGGTGTGTATTATTCATATTAAACCTTGGATCTTTATTATTTAAACTATATCCATCTTTTAAGCTAAATTTATTTCTGTTTTGAAGTTTGGAAATCTCCCCTTTCTATTAAAGCTAGCACTTCGCTTATTAAAAAGTCGATTTTGCCTCTCGTGCTATTTTTACAACGGCCAAAATATGCAGGCGGCCTAGCTCTTCCTACATTCAATCAGTACTATTGGACGATTTTGTTGTGTTATACAGGATGAAAATGATGCATTTATCAGTCTGCCCGAGGCCATTACAGAAACCAAAGTACCGAAAAAGCTGAGATTATAAGATCCTACAGCATCAACTATTTACAAAGTGCAAAAATCCTGCAGTCCATACTGAAACATGACTGACCAGTTCCAAACTGTTATCACTTTGTTTCTCCTGGGATGTTATTGATCGTTGGCGGGCTATCCAGATTAGTAAGGTAGAGGATTTTATTGCAGGTACTAGAATTAAGTCCTATGAAGAAATCTCCCTACCTGTCCTTTGTTATGGTGCATTTTACTGTTTTTGGTATAACACATTTGTCTCGGTTTTTAAATCTTTATCTATGGCTGACATTAATGCATCAGAAACCCTAGTTAGGTAGCTGTTATCGTCAGGCAAATCTGGAGAATCCCTTAGCTCACTGTATAAGGAATTTGACCTCAACCATAGTCAAGTCATTGAGGGGGTCTGTGCTAAATAGAGGTGGAGAGGTGTGGTGCAGCGGCCAGGGCAGCTGACTTCGGATCACAGGGGTCAAGGTTCGATATCCGGCGGCAGATCAGCACCATGTGACTCTGGGCAATAGCTCACTTAATTTCCACGACGGCCCCCAGCGCCTTGAGACCCGTAAGGGTTAGTAGTTCGCGCTTTACAAATACCGGATTTAAGTGCTGCACTAGTGTTATTATGGACAGGGAAAGATGGCATAAGTACTTCAGTTTGGTGCTCTCTCAGTTGAGGGGCTAAGTTTCAAAGGATGTTGTTTTACAATGACTGGATGCTGTATTATACACTCTGTGGACTCAATAAAATGTTCCAGGCAATTAGAGGATAATACCCAGGTGTAAAAAACAAGGGGACTAGGAACATATTTTTCGGTCATGTGTGGTTTTTGAAGATTACTGGACTCAGATCTTTGCTCAGATTTCAGTTCATGTAGGTAAACAGGTTGAACCATCACCTCTTTTGACACTCTGTCTCTTTTTGGTGGTTGCCTGTTCAAATATTACTAAACACTGGAAGTCTCCCGTTGGTCCTACGGTAAAGATAGTCAGTAAAAGGGAGCTTTGGTGCCATATTCAGATCAATAAAATCACACACTACAGGAAGATTGGGGACATTTTTGCTTCAGAGTCAGAAAGTGGGTACACTCTCACACAAGGCCACCTGAGAGATTATGATTTGGAAGTCCACTCGGCACAGGTGTAGGGTAACATTCTGACATGTCAAGTTTGGGCAAACATTAATTAACTTAAGTATATTATGCACAAGGTACTTAATTAGGTTGCTGCTGTTTCTGGGATACATACATTAAGCCCTTTAGATGAGATTTGCACTTTAGCAGAGTTCCATAGGGAAACTGCTGGTTACTGGGAATGGTAGCATTCCAGTTTGTTAACCGCTTCGGTGCTCATGACGAGCCCAGCTCGTCATGAGGCACAGTGGAGCTGTGCTCATGATGAGCTGGGCTCGTCATAACGGTCGCGGCCCGCCCAAGCGCGGTTGATTTCCCGCCTGTGCGGGAGAATCAATCAGTGGGCGGGGTCATGCCGCCGCCCCCCCTCCTCCCGCGTCGCGGGAGAATTACCCGCGAGCGGAAGGGGTTAAGCGCTGACAAGCACTATTGGCACTTTATCATACCTGGCCGCAGGTTTTTCGATTCGGTTGCAGTGGGTATAGGGTTGTTCAATTATGCACTTTAGTTGGCACTTGCAGTTTAGGAGAACTTTCTTATGGGGTATTGGAAGATGAATTGGTTGAAGTGATGTTTATATTGATTTGTGTGACAGTTTGATGATTTTATGTATTACTTTGCAATGTATAACAGGGACCCACTCCAATGGCAACTGTATTACTTTTCATAATGTAAGTACAGTCTCAGAAGTATTGCTTATGTCTTGTACTGGCTCACTTTTCTTTTTCTAAGCCTCACTCTGATCACCCTTTTTCTATCATAGCTTCAGCTCTCTCTCTCTGGCTCGTTGTATCCCCATGAGTACTGATGATGATCCTGCCATTTTCATTGGGATCGAAATGCCCTTAACGTTTTTGTTGATCATGATTTATCACTTGAGTTTGTCACCTTTAAAGAGAGCACCAAGAAAGTTTATTTTGCACCAATATTCACTGCACCGCTATGTGTCTTGAAATTGTTTTTCATAAACTCCTTTAAATACATTTTATTCCCCATTTGGTTCTTTGCATATAAAGTATTGTTACTAGAGAGCATTGTGTTTTTTGTTACATTCGAAAAGACCAAAGAACACAGGAATTATGGGATTAGCTTGCTGTTTTGCCAGAGGGTCACAAAAACAATAGACGTGTAGTTAACTATATGAGAAGGGGAATAAGGTCTGGTTTTCATAGTGGCCTGTTGGAATCACAAGAGAGAGACAGCAGAAAGAGAAAGCACAGCAGTCAGAAGAGTCGTTGTTTGTAGTCATACAATGCCTTCTAGTGCACTCATTTCTCCTTAGCACAGAGAAGGGTGAGATATCCCTTGGTGGGTCATGACAAACAAATGTGGGTTTTTTTGTAGTGATGTTCCTCTTTTCGATACGTCTCTGTAGGTCTCTTATGAGATTGCCCAGGAGACCTGTCTACTTTGGAGATCTTATAAGAGTATTTCTTTGCAGCTGGAGCCTCTCCTTCAAAGTAGCTAGAGAAGACAGAACAGACAGCCCAAGAGTTGGAATTGTAGTGAGCTCAGAATCAGGACGAGTTAACTCTGAAGAAGCAACAGGTGGAGAGGCACTACAAACCTATTTACAAAAAGAAGTATTCGGCTGTCATGTTCTATGGAAACCTTAAGAAGTTTAGGAAATGGCGATATGGCACAGTTTCTCTTCTAAGTCTCTTTGCTTAATGACGATATGCAGCTTGAACTCTATACTTGGATAAGAAAAGGGGAAACGTTAAATGATAGTGAGAACTTCAATGTTGAGAAAGACCATGACATCGCTGAAAGACTCGGGGTCAACTCAAGAGTATTTAGACTCCCTAGTCATTAAGGCATGAGAATGACGCAACTTCAGGCACCACCAGTCAAACAGATAAAAAGATTATTCTAAATCAGACTCTAGGAGTGTTCAATCTTGTCCTTTTGCAAGACAGAGGATGAAGACACTGGCCATTTTGACAACCTTTCTCAGGGTTTGTAAATTTCTGCAGTTTTGGATCAGAAGTGCACTCCCTCTCTTTATCACTCAATGTCCTTTATGGCGTGCTTTGAACACACTCCTTAAGAGTGTAAGAGCCAGCAGGACAGACCATGCAAATATCACAGAAATTTCTTGCCTATATAAGAGAGGAATTTGTTACAAAGATCGGGTATGGTGACAGAGAAGAACCGAGAAGAGAAAACACCTCAATAGAACATTATAAAAAACACCAGAAATAGGTTGCAAACACGAGTAAATGTCCTCAGATGTTAAGCGGACAAACTGAGATTTCATTAGAAAAAAAAGTAATAATAACATTCAAGGAAGACATGTTTGGGATCCTGACTCATTGAGAAGGAAAAATAAACTGTCTGACTGCGTTCCTCCGGAGAATTCTGGAACAAGTCAGCTTATGTTGCCATTAAGGGAGGAGAATCAGTTTAAGTGTACAATACTATTTTCGGCTTTCATTTTGAAACACTGTGTTTTGGTATTATTATAAGCACTACTTTTGCATGTTTAATTTGGCTTTCTAGATGTTACACAATAGTCAAAAAAGTAACTTTTTTTCTGTTTAAATCGATTCCAATTAGAAAATGCAAGTTAAAAAATGTGTTTCAGGATCATGCAAACATGCAGAAATATTCTATGTTTATGAAAATCAGACCAATGCATTGAGGTGAACTTGCTCTGTTGATCAGGCTAGTTTATTGTTGTGCAGAGTAAGACTCAGACTGACAGAGAAGGGGGGGAGGGGTTCATCATGAGCAGGTGCTACCCTCACTTGAAAAGCTAATAACAGGGGGTTGATATCTTTGACAATAGCCTGTGTTTCAGTATCGGTTGAAAAACTTTGGTCCAAATATTATCATAAAATATGTATCAGTTTGTGATGGTTTGACCTAAAGGCAAGGGTGGTATGGTCTATGATGCCTTCATCATGGGAATCCTAAACATTTAGTATACTTTATAGAATTTTTTACGTGGGAGGGCAGAATTTTACATTCAATTTCAATAGTACAGCTTCTAACTTCATCAACAGATCACAGTTTGAATAATTTATGAAAGGATGCGAGAAGAAAAATTACAGCTCATTGTATGAGACCAGAGGTCCCTTGTCTAAATTCATTTTATAATTTAACTAAACAGCTTCCCAAAACATTAACAGCACTCACTCATAGTCCATTTCTTCTGTGTCTTCTAAAACAGAGACTGCTGCTTCCATTTTCTGCTCTTCATCTTTCAAATCTAACCTGGGGCGGATCTCAGGGTTTACATGAAATGTTCCAATCTTTTCTGTAGTCTTTCGTACAAAACTTGAAACACTGCAAGGCAAATGTTCAAACATTCACGTAATATGACAGAAAAAGAATATCACTGCAAGGCTCATGAGTTACGGAAGCATTCAAAAGATAAAAATGCTGTATTCAGTGTTTGGCCACAATACAATCAGCGACATATTTGATGGTTCGGAAAGGCATTTTTGTCAGGGAAATAATTTTCCTGCTGTCTAGTGACACAGAAAGCCATCTGATAACATGAGATATGTAACTACACATATGCAGGCTGGTCCAGAACCATAGCAGCATTGCCTAGGCACCCAAACCCTGATATGGAAGGTCCTAGGTTTGAACCCAAAGTTCCAGATCTAAGACCACACAAAACTACCAATACGCCTCAAAACTGACCTCCCAGTTACTCCACTATAGTGATCCAACACATTAATATGCCAAGGCAACTCAAATCTTTCCTGTGCGATCTCTGCTGTTGCGTATGGGACTCCAGGCTCATCTATCCTTTGCCCTTAAAAATGACCTGCAGTTCTCCCTCTATGTGACTCACAAACAGATTTGCCAATAAAGCTGAATGACTTGCAGCACCCAAAGTCTATTGCAGTAATAGAAGAAACACAGCCCTGGAAGTGCACTATAATCCTAACCTTCAGGAAGCATTGCTACTGAGTATTCCAACTCCGAGCCAAGTCCAATGCATCCCATTTCAATACTCCCAACCCTGTTCAGCTCTGTCAATGTCTCAGCCTTATAAGCAGTACTCCAATCTGCTATCATACATAAGGTTCTGTCATGTCAGTGCTTGCATGCTGCACACATACTGAAATTTGTCTGAATGAATGATTAGGAGCTGTTGGAAATCCTGTACGTGGGCTAGAAAGACTATCGAGCACAGAGAAGACTGTGGAAGGAGGGAGGTGTTCTATTGTTGTGAGGCAAATGGAGATCCTCAACTACTTTGATCATGCCTTGGGAAGTAAATTGTGCATTGTGGTGATAATTAGACTTTGGGAGACTGGAGTTTCTCAATCTTATTTTCACCTCTCTCACTCAATGACAATGAAGGCCTGTTAAACATATCCTTCTGCAATATTTTCTCATTAGTTATACACACTACATTAAGGTATATTCATTAGAGCTAAAACACATACCAAGTTGTTCTCCTTTAACTTAGACCTTCAAAAATACCCAAAATCATGGGTGCTTAACCTGTGGCCTGGGGACCTCTGGGGGTCCGCAATGCCTATTCAGGGGGTCTGAATACCGCTTGGAAAATTAAATGATATTAGAAGATTAATAAATTGAACATAAATGAAGAGGCAAAATGTAAAGCTGAAGATTTCAACATTTTCGGGAAATGTGAAGAAATGTTAAACTGGAGACTAAAAATTAAGTTGCTATTCTCAGATTTATTTGTGGGAGTAGTGAAAGTGTATCAAACAGAATAGAGAATGTACAAAGGGTGGCCTCAGATGAATTTAGAAAAGCTCACACCTTTCTGTATATATATTTGTTTAATATAAGTTTGGAAATTACAAACAAAAAATACTTAATATTATGTGTATTTGTCTGATGCGTGATTGTTTCCGTGTTTTTGAGTATTGTTTTATGGTGCAAATTATCAAAATTGCTTAGGCCTGGGTCCCTGGATTCCAATAATGACTCAGTGGGAGGTTTTTGTATTCCAGTAATGATTCAGTGGGGGTCCACAGATTGCACTAAGGCTTAAGCGAGGGTCCGCAGAAGTTAAAAGCTTAAGAACCACTGCCCCAGATAACCAATAAAACAGGGACAGCAACCTCAGCCACAATTGTGAGATCAATCCGAAGGCAAGTCGTAACCAAATGCCAAAAAACGCTGATTTGTAATTTCTCATTGATTATGCGATGTTCCTTTACAGAGAATTTCAATATCCTTTCATTAAATATGGCCATGCTCAGGACTGCACTCCCATCCTATCTATGCAATCAAAAGCTTTGCAGTCTGTTACCGTGCTCACCCAAACGTTTTAAAGGGTTTCTTTTAGAGACGGGGAAATTAATCATTAGCAGATCGAGAGGGAGTATCACCTAGAGATTTCAGTAATTACACTTCAACCCAAAAACCCATAAGCCTGGAGCAACACTATTCGAAGAGTAGTGATCCTTCCTGACCTGGTCTGCTCCAGTATTCATCAAAAATATAAGGGGGGTACGGTGGACATCCTTAGGTAAGTACCTCCAATAATTTAAATGCGGGGATTCCACTCATAGTGCAGGAGTTGCTGGGCTCCAGATTTTAGGTCTCTCGCTTTGTGCTACTTCATGTAGGCTCTGATCCACCCAGGAGGTGACTTCTGGAGTCATGTACAGACGCCACCCAAGCTTGCTGACGTCAGTTTCTTTATGGACATCTGCACCCTCGGAAGTGGACCTCAAAAGGCAATTTTTGGTGCCAGTGTGCAGTAGATCTCTAAATTGTGAACTTTAGAAACGGATAAGAGTCCATTCCACAGAACGGAGAAGTGGGAGGGCGATGTCGGAATCGGTAGTTAAATAGAGTAAACAGCATGAGCTTTTCCGAAGGTAAATAAATTGTCCTTCTGACGCAAGCTTCGAACCACAGATTCCTCATCTTTGGAATAAGCAGGACCTCCTCCGATGATGGGTCTGTGTAATGACTCAGATCAAAAAGTCCTGCCAAAATGCGCCCATTGGACCTGGCTCTCAAGGCAATAGTGCATCCTGAATGGGTGCATTGATGCCCACATCGGCGATTGACAAATATCCAGGAATGGCACCAAGGGAATCAACACAGTAGTAGCAGCCTTGGCCGTGGTCAACCCTTCTGGAGACTACTTCTTATAGCAGACCCTAATGCAGAGGACTATACAACTGGCCAAAGTTCTTTTCTGCTCTGCCTTTCTTTCTTTTTTTTACCCCAAAGAATGCCGAAAAAAGCTGATTATCCACCCGTCTCTGGTACAATCGCTGTAAAAACTGAGCACCTTTTTGGGGTTCAAGTGATGGAGTTTCTCTGCCTCTTTTGAGAAGTGAGCAGGAAAGAACATTGGAAGAGTGATGGACTGTGAGACAGGAAAGGGAGTCACATTGTTTGGTAAAAAGGATGCTTTAGTCTTCAGCACCAATTTGACCTGAAGAAAGCGATTAGGGCAGTTGGTGTGATAGAGCTTGAAGCTCACTTACACGATGAGCTGAGGTTATCAAGATGAGGAAGACCATCTTCAAGGTTATGACACGTAGAGGGCAGCTAAGCAATAGCTGATAAGGGTTACACATAAGGAACACATTAAGGTTCCACTGTTGCATCATAAAGGTCTTTAGGCAGACATGAGGATCAATCCTTTGAGAAATTGCATCACAACAGTTGCGTTGAACAAGGTCCATTGGTCTACTAAATGCAAAAAGCCTGAAAGGGCCAACAGATAATCTCCAACTGTGCCCACTGCAAGTTCTTCGGGGGCCAAACACAAAATGAAAAGCAAAACATCCAATATCTAGGCCTGCAATATAGAGTCCTATGGCGGGGCCACACTAGGCCACAATTTTGACCCAGTTTCCACAGACTTTGCAGAAGGATACCTGAATGCAATTATGAAATCCGCAACTTAAAAAGAAAGGGGGGGAAGAGAGAGAGAGAGAGGGAGAGAGAGAGAGAGAGAGAGAGAGAGAGAGAGAGAGAGGGAGGAGGGAGGGAGGGAGGAGGGAGGGAGGGAGGGAGGGAGGGAGGGAGAGGAGAGAGAGAGAGAGAGAGAGAGAGAGAGAGAGAGAGAGAGAGGGGGAGAGAGAGGAGAGAGAGGGAGAGAGAGGGAGAGAGAGGGAGAGAGAGGGAGAGAGAGGGAGAGAGAGAGAGAGAGAGAGAGAGAGAAGAGAAGAAGAGAGAAAGAGAGGGAAAGAGAGGGAAGAGAGAGGGAGGGGGAAGAGAGAGGGAAGAGAGACAGAGGGGGAAGAGAGAGAGACAGAGGGGAAGAGAGAGAGAGAGAGAGAGAGAGAGAGAGTGAGGGGGGAGAGAGACAGAGAGAGAGGGGGGAGAGAGAGAGAGAGAGGGGGGAAGAGAGAGAGAGAGAGAGGGGGAGGAGAGAGAGAGAGAGAGAGAGGGAGAGAGAAGGAGAGAGAGAGAGAGAGGGGGAAGAGAGAGAGAGAGAAGGGGAAAGAGAGAGAGAGGGGAAGAGAGAGAGAGGGAGAGAGAGAGAGAGAGAGAGAGAGAGGGGAGAGAGAGAGAGAGAGAGAGAGAGAGAGAGAAGAGAGAGAGAGAGAGAGAGAGAGAGAGAGAGAGAGAGAGAGAGAGAGAGAGAGAGAGAGAGAGAGAGAGAGAGAAAATATTCCAGCTCGCAGCCATTGTGTATGCTCGACAGTGGCAGAAAGATTGAGCCAGGTTTTCCCCAATTGTTGGAAGATATCCTGCACTACCTCCAGGTGTGACTGCCATTTGTGATCCCCTAGGCATCAATGGCTGCGTTCATCCACTCTGGCATTTGAAGATCCTGCAAAGTGGTGCACGATGAGGGAAATGCCCTGCTGAATCAGTCAGTTCCAGAGGCGCAACAAATCCTGGCACAGGGTCCACCATCTCACTCTGCTCTATTTGTTGAAATACCACATGAGGGTGTGGTAAGGACCTGAACCAACATCCCCTTGATAGGGGGCAGGAAGACAGAAAGGTGGAGGCAGACCTCCACCACAGGCTAGAGTGCTCTGATTTGCCCCTTTTCCAGATGACCTCCCCAACAGCAGTAAGTGTCTGTCCCCACCTTTGGCTCTGTGTGTAACAGGGAGAAGGGCCTGCTACTAATCCAATTGCGGTCACCACAGCAGATCATGTGCAGTCTTCTGTGAACTCTGGATGGTTACCCTGGTATTTGCCCAGAGAGACTTCAGATCCCACTGCAGAGCCCGCTTGTGCCATTTGGCAAGGTCGATGAGCAAGCCTCAGAGTTACCCTCACAGAGACTTACCGAGACTTACCGGTGAACCCCAGTGATGTAAGGAGCCTTGCAATCATCTGGAAGTGGTCCACGACTGACTGTTGGTATCCACCATCAACAATCAGTCATCAACTTGTGAGTACGAAAGGGAGTATAGAAAACTGAAAATGTTCATGGCCTACCTTGAACCGCAGGTATGCCTGTGGGCCAACAGGATGGGAATATGACAATAGAAGTCCTGCAGGTACAACACTAACATCCAGGCTCTAGGGCAGAGAGAATCTGGGCCAGCAAGAGAATTTTGAATCGAACATGTAAAATTGGCTGACGACCTCCACTCTTTTTCATGACTAGTTTATAACGAGAGGAACACCCAGTTCAGATCTCCGAAGCCAGGACTATCTCTATGGCTCCTCTTTGAAGGCCTTCGTGGATCTATGTGGCCCAGAGCCACACTAGAGAGTGACAGTAGGGTGTCAAAGATGTGAAGTATAGCATTGCCTCCTTAAACACCACAATCTGTCGTGGTATTGCGATGGCCCAGGAAATGTATTTGATCAGGATCAGCTGCAGAATTGGCTCCTCAGAAGGGGACTTGGAGCGAGACCGAGGGGTACTACTTCTCAGAGGATGGGCTGGGGCCTGCTTGGACTTTTTATCCTTCTTTTTGGATTTTAACCTACGCAAAGATTTAGACAGTGATGATGGCCTGTTGTCATAACGGCCCCAAGAGCAGGAAGGAGTCTGTGCTTCGACTTCGAGCTGGCCTTACACCACTTCCTGCAGTGTTCAGCGACAAACAGCTTGTCTTTGGATTTCCAGATTGCCTTCGGGTACATAAGGGCATACTCCCTGCATGGAGACTTTGTAGTCTAGGATGATCCCTAGGTTTCTTGCGTGGTCTGTTGGTGTCGGTCCTAGCTGTGATGGCCCATGGGGGGTCTTGTTTCCGAAGATTAGCACTTTCATCTTATAGGAGTTGAGCTTAAGGTAGATTGTTCTCATCCAGTCAGATACCATGGTCATGCAGTTTAAGAAGTTGGTTCTGGGGGTAGTTGTCTAGTCCATTAAGGAAAGGATGAGTTGGGTGTTGTCAGCAAATGAGATGATGGAGATGCCTTCGGTTTGGATGAGGTCTGCTAGTGGGGTCATGTAGATGTTGAACAGGGTGGGGCTGAGTGGAGATCCCTGGGGGAGTTCGCAGATTTCAATGTGAATGGTGGCATTCTAACTCTTTGGGTTTTTCCTGTGAGGAAGGAGCAGATCCATTGGAGAGCGGGTCCTTGGATGACTATGTCTTGAAGTCTTTTGATCAGAGTGCTGTGAGAGACAGTGGTGAAGGCTTGCAGACAGTTCGAGTAGGATGGAGCTGTTGTTTCTCAGTGGCCCAGGATGGTGCTGATGTTGTCGGTGGCTGCTCCGAGTAATGTTTTGGGGTTGTGATTCTTTCTGAAACCTGATTTAGTGTTGTCCAGGAGGGGGTGAAACTTGTGGTGGGTTCAGAGCTGCTTGTTGATGGCTTCTTCATCACTATAGCTGGGTACGTAAGTAGGGATATTGGACAGTAATTGAACAGTTGATTCAGGTCAGCTGTTTTATGAGGAGGGCGTAGACTTCTGCAAATTTCCAGTTGCGAGGGAATGTGGTGGAAACGATGGAGGTGTTGATGAAGTGGGAGAGGTTGTAGATGTGGTATGGCCATGGTTCGGCGGAGCCCATGAGTGGATAGACCTTTTGATTGTCGCAGTGTCGTCTTTGGTAAGGAAAGCCCATTTGGTCAGGTGGTTGTATCGAGAGGTAGTGGGGTAGACCGGCATTGACTGTCAGTGTTGGAAGTTGCTGCAGAGGTTACTGATTTTGCTGTGGAAGACATTTAATAGTCCAAAGCAGAGTTCTCCGGAGAGGGAGATGTTGACTGTTGCAGAAGGAATGGTAAAGTCCTTTGTGATCGAGAAGGTCTCCTTGTTGCTGTTGGAGCTTCCTGTATTACATTGAGCTAGTGCACGTTTCTTGGCGCCTTGTAGTTGCTGGTGGTGGCATCTGAGAGCAGCTTTGTAGGTGTATCTGTTGGAGGTTTGGTGTCTGGTTCATTCCCTTTCCAGCCATTTACAGTGTAGTTTTGTTCTGATTCATGGTCACGAGTTGTAGCTAGGGCTATCACCACACCCAGTAGATTACCCATTTAAGTGGGAAAAAACAAACCGCATACCCTCAAAGTCTAAATTCTAATGTATCGCCTAGAAACTCACAGTAATTAACTCTGAAAATTGAGCAATTACAGAGGTAAATGGGTTTCTCTTCTAGTTCCTGGTCTCATTTTTGGTAACTAGGCCAGAGTGACAAGGCAGGCCTTGAAGCAAACACACAAAGTGCTGTGTAATAGCACAACTAAACAGCACAGTGAAGAAATAAATAACTTAAAAGGTCCAAACGAAGTGCAGTTGAAAAAGATTCCTTACACAAGGACTAGCAAAGTCAATAAATGTGGCCTTGGCAAGCGTGTGCAATCGTTATGTTTTCATTTTTATTCCAAGAATATACCACAAAAACAGAAAATACCACAGCCTAAATGTAGTGGAAATATGCTTACAATGCAAATGTGAAATAAAACAATAACATCTGCTTCTTAAAACAACTATAAAAACCTTTTGAGTTTTAATGCACATCATAGGAAAATGTTATACTCACTGGCATAAAGGCAAGTTCTGTTGGATGTGAATTAATGTAAACTACAAACAATGCTTAAACACAAAAGGATGACTAAAACAATGAAAAAGGATAATGAAATACAGATACAGAGATTAAAAAGAATGCACTGGCAAAGGCAAGTACTGGCGCACCATTCCTGGCTCTCTATTGAATGCACTGTTGAGCATGCCAGAATCTAAACGTGGCTTGCTCCATATTCTGTGCCCTATCTATATATTGCACATATTTTTTCAATGGCATTACACCTATTCTATCAGCCCTTTGCAAGTATTTTTCACAGGAGTGACAGTTCCAACAAATTGGAATCAAGCCATTGCAGTCTAGTTACTGAAAAAGTCTACTGCTAACCAAAGGTTTTCAGTAACCTAAAGCCACTTTCTGTTTACTTTTTTCCAGCTAAACCCATAGAAAGAGAGCTTGTATTCAAAATAGCCTAATTCTTATATTGATTCTTTTCTGATCATCGTCTTTTGCATGAGACTGATGTGACACACTGAGCAGTAGTTGATGATCCCCAACTTTTTTTCAGGAAACAAAGCACACCAAAGTGTTGCATTTGACATATTCTCCCATCAGGGCATTTTGCTTACTTCTTGTCAACGTGTATGCAGGGCTTGGCACATAAGTGGATAATGTAATTTCTTACAGTTACGTCTTTGAAGATCCATCACCTTGTGTTTTTAATCAAACCATGAGCTACTTCTTTGTAGTGTGTCTCAGGAGTTGTGTTTGGGTCCAATAATTTTCAGTCTTTATGTCACCTTCCTGGACTCTATAACCTGATCTTTTAGATCAACTCTAAAGCCCTAAGTGTGGGAAATTCAGATTGTGGTTTCTTTAAACAGGGTCTTGGACTCACACCCACATTGCTCCACGTATTGCTTGATAGTGTTTGCCGCTTGGACGAAAATAAATTGCTGCAAATCTTGGCAGCAACAAAATTAAGGCCCTCATTTCAGGAAAGCAGTCCTGAAGGTACCCAAAGGTGATGTGGCTATGACTGAATTAGGCCTAAGCTTTGTTTGTTCAATAAGCACTCCTCGAGGCACTAAAGAGTCATGCAAGGGACGGTTGCCTAGATGCATTTGGTAATCTGAAACATTCAATTGGTCAGAATAATTATTTTGATTTCTGTGGTAAAGTATGAACTGAGCTCATTGACAAAGGTTAATGTACAGCCATCACCCAAAATTCACTCTGAACGGAGGCACACACTATACCAACATATAGAATTAATACTATATAGTGGTCTATGAAAATCAACAGCCTTTCTGGATATCATTGCCAACGTCTGAGTCTTCTTCTATAACTGCTCAGGAAGGTCTAGAAATTGTTATTCAACATTTATTTACCTTTTTTCTAAAAATGTATTACCTCTGTCTTTCACTTGAACAGCATGACCATCCCTCTACTCTTTAGTCAACATTTCCTTTCATCCTTATTCAGCTTTTGCTTCAGGCTGGTAGACATACTTAGTTCCCTTTCAGTGATTAGAAACAGTGACGCGTGGCATTGGGTACTATATAACTAAACAAATGGCCACCTTGGTATACAAAGAAACAAAAATGGGTGATGTGAGTAGACTGTCATGAATTACCTGTCCTTGACGGCCTGGAGAGAGACACGAGGAGATGGAGTGCGAAATGACAATGGGATACTGAATGGAAGCAAAGTCTCACTCCGATCTGGGTCCACCATCACAGAAGCCTGGGAGACATTGTCTGACAAATGGGATTCAAATGAAATCATGAAAACAACGGTTTTGCTGTAACAAACACAGTGTCTGCTGAATGGTATCAAAATAATAACTATGACACAATGAGTAGGAAACAATGACACTTGGATAGATGTAACTGAAACTAAGAGTTTAAAAAAACGTGTTCAAGCAGCAGTTCAAAGGAACAAAAATGTGTACTTGGTAGTTTCTCCTGTCGCCATCCATATATTTTCCCAGATTAGCAGTATGAGCAATCTATCCAAATGAACTGTATCATCTGTTGACTGCGTTGCATAAAAATAATGAAATACCATGAGACACAGTCAGAAGTTGTTCATTTAGAAGTAAGTTCCTTTGTGTTGTAATAACCGAAATATTAATAATAAATGCATAGATGCTGTTTTGAACAAGGTTTCCTGAATAAAACGCATTGCTTGCTCAGAACTTAATATAGTTATCTCCTTGGGTATTATTTACAAATATGTAACTCAGAAATATGCTCATGTTCGAACATGTTCAGATGTTTCCTCTGCATTCAGGGGTTATTGGGCTCTGGTTGTATCAATCAAAGCAGTTGACCACAGACGACCTGGGAGTAACCTTACATTGGGCCCAACAATGAACACTAAGTACAAACCTTTAGGACTTGATCTCAAGGTAGTGCAAGCCTGCAGTTCAAGGCTTACTCAGGTAGGTGGGTGGGAGGGGGGGGGGATTGGGGGGGGGGTGAGCTTAGATATTCTGATTTTAAAAATTAAAGGGGGTGGGAGAGGTTAGAGACTTATATCACTACAAACCACTAATGGGATTTAATAATGCAATGTTCAGTCAGTGTTGGTCTTTCGAAAATTAGAAGTACTTTACTGTAAAGCACAATTTAATACTACAGATAAATTGTTCTGTTCAGTAGCAACTAATTACAATGGGCCACTATTATCCTTTAAACAGCTGATTTTGAGAGTGGCCTAGATCATTGCCGCCAGGCAACCTTGCAAGATGCTTTTGTATCACAGTCGAAGAGAGTTCCCCACATTATGCATTACAGGGTCTAAAAAGTCATTTTGGGAAGGTGGCATCGTTGCAATGGTGCCCAATTTTAATTTCTGATGAAGGGTTTGGTCTCGGCTTGCCCCCGAATTCTGGCTCCCTCATGGGACAACGTACCTTTCAGTGGTGTTTGACTGAATCTAGCACAGACTGTACATTTTAGCATCCTTTGTGGATGTGCGCTGCTCTGCTTTTAGAGTGTGTGCTGCACAGCCAAAAACTCTCAGGGAGCAGTGAGCTTGACCAGCCACGGTCCATGCAGGTAGCAGCGGTAGGGCCAGGGCTGACGGACGATGACGAGGGAAAATTAATATTCTTTTTTTAATTTTCCCTCTGCATCGTCCCTCGAAATCCCCCTCCCTTCACCCGGCCCCACCAATGTTACCTGCACGGACCCCAGCTGAGCTTGACCCTGTCCAAACAGTGTGCAGATGGGTTTTGAGATGCTGCAAAATTACCTGGTCAGAAGAAGTAGTGCCAGCACCAGTCGTGGAGGCTCTGGGGAGAGCACAGTGTGTAGAGTTTCAGTGGATCAGTTAGCCGGGGAGTCGTGCTCGGGCCAAGACACAAACCCAGCATCTCAACAGCTATGTGCCACCTCCAAATGAGAATGTAACTCCTGGTGTTGGTTTCTGTCACAGAGGCCTGTCTTCGGTGTAGACAGTGGAAGGTGGGCCGGCCTCTTGCAGTACCTCCATGCTTGGAGTCACTGGGGCAATTTCTTGCAGAGCTGGGTGTCTGTGTGACACTTGAGTGATGCTAGTTAATTTGCAGAGACTTCCGAGTTGTCCTCTGCCCATAGGGATATGCAGTCACATCACACCATAATGGCATCACATGAACTCCTGGAATTCACCCTCGCAAATTGGTCTTGGGCCTACACTGGAATTCTTCAACTAATCCTGCCTCAGCTCCTATACAATCACAGAGCAGCATCTCTCTCACGCAAGGACACCCTCAATGTCCCTGCAGAACAGTCAGTCCACTCTCCCCATCAAAATTCAGTTCAGGCAGAATCTTCAGGCAGTTCAAAGCAGTATTACCCGGAATACTAATCAGAACCCTGGCAAAGGGAGTTTGCTAGGACACCCCAACCCTACAGTTTAGAGATTCTTGATTCCACCTGGTGTGGAAATCCTGGCTTCAAAAAATAAATATCAGCATACCACTCGAAGTTGCTCTCTCATCTTTATAGGAAAGCTGCAGATAACACATGTATTCCAACTGTTACTTCTGAGTCCTGTTCCAGACAGATCTTCCCTTTTGCTCATTCCACTCAGACTGATTGGGTCAATGTATTTGTCACAAAATGTGAGCAGGAAGGTGTTTGGGAGCTCTCGTCAGGAACACCAAAAACAAAACCACAAAGACGAGGTAGGCTGCCCCATTTAACTACCTATTAAACTGTGGAAGGTAGGCCTTCTATAGACAAATGGTCATGAAAGGGCAGAGAGGAAGTCCCTAGGTTCAAAGAGGTTGTCTGTTCTCCCTCCTTAACACTCCTCAACCTGGCCCACTACAGAATATCCCTAGAATTTTCCAGGGGGAAGTCATGCAGTCTACATTTGCTGTCTGTGTTCTCCCTCTAACACCCTATCTTATGGACCACTATAATATATCAAATACAAAACCTGAACTCAGTCTGGTCACAGCCACATGTGTTAAAGCACTCCACATGCATCCTCTACACAAAAGCAGCACACACATATGACATCCATGTCCCACATGGATGCGTAACTGACACGGTTGCAAGGAACTGGAAGACCACATTTCAGAACTCAGGACAGGATTGTAGGCCACTCTCCCTCACAGGCAACAGCCAGAAAAGTTCATGCTTCTAGAATCATGTAACTTCCACCACTGTCAGTTTACGAGAGCCTGGAGAGAATCACACTGCTGCAAAGGAGGGTGCACATGGTGAGCCCCTTTGACCACAAAACCCCAGCTCTTCTCAATCCGTGTCACAAGACTGCCTCCAACGCACACGTACACTTGTTGTGTGTGCTGTGTTAACTGTCAGAAAGTTACAACTTCTTATAGGCAGAGATGCATGCTCTCCAAGACCACTGTGAGGGCTTTCCTCAGTCCTAACAGCCACCTAAGTGGAAAATCCTCACACACTATGCAGTAAGCAATGACAAATAAGTGTGTGGTCATGCATGCTGACCGGCCCCTTGACATGGGTACCCAGAGAAAACTGGTCACGACCATGTCCAGACTCTACCCCCAAAATAGTGGACCAGAAAAGGCCCTAAGCCTTACAAAATAAGAAGGTGGCAGGTACTCAATATTAACTCAAATGATAAGGAGATGAGGATCAGGAAATGCGTTGAACTTTTATTATTATTATTATTATTATTGTTGTGATTAAATGGGTATTTGGTGACTGTGAAACCGAGTCTGAAGAGTCTCCGGGAGACAGTAACAGAATGCAAATGAACCAATGTCCAGCTCTACAGCAAGGCTGTTGTAAAAACATGTTTAATTTTCCTTCCAAACTGAAGAAAAGTACTTACAGGAAAGCTGGTCAGAGCGATAGCATTCAAACATATGGCTATCAGAATACGAAAGGTCTTTACACCCCTTTTTAGTTCTCGGCTAGGCAGCGCATGCACTGTCTCGTCGAGAGATGCTGTATACAGTATTGTGGGGAAAAGCTCTGCCCACTTCCCATCTATGTTTTTGATTTTGATTCGTTTTCAGGTTATTAGTCCCTCCTCCTGACGGCCATGTTGTCATTTATATCCTTCCCTGGCTATTGGACCCTTTACTCCAAAACTATTTTTGCCCCTGTGTCTCCCCCCCGCCCTCTCCCACAGTCTGACTTTTCACCCCCTTCCCTCAGCCCCCCCCACTCCCGTTTGTGCCTTACTTGACCCCCACCCACCCATTTCCAATGCAATAGGTTTCGAGTAAAAACGCGTCCTATTGCATTAAGAAATGCTTGTTTGGCATGTGATTGGTGGTTTAATTTGCACTCTTTGTCTCGCATGTGCGCGATACCTTACATCGTACGCATGCGTGACAAAATAGTGGCAGGCAGAGACAGCACAAAAGGCGAAGCGGTTTCCTGCAGCCTTCTCAGAGCCGAGTGAACAATGGTAAGGCGAATTACAAGCAGGCACGCCTCATACCTCCTTCATTCTTAAGGTTAGTCCCGTCTCCTTCCAGTCCTGAAATGACCTCTATGTGGTAGGATTTTAGCTAGTATGGCACCATAAGGGCGATTGATGCCTGCTTCCATCACAAGTACTGGTGTCACTGTCTTCTACCTACGCAATTGTCTGCCTTGATTTAACGGCAGAGGGCGAACAAAGCTAAGACATCGCCCACATACCAGTGCCACCACACGTTCCTCCCAGGCGCGCATCTGTGAGAGCCTTCTGTGGTGGCATGGGACAGTACAGCTTGTTCTGTTGCTCAGGATGCTGGCACTGACTCAGTACAAAGAGGGTGGGGGCAGGCGGAGCGATACAAGAGAGCAGCTTGCCTCCTGGCACTTGCATTCTACCAGAACGACATGTAGGCGGGGCACGAGCGAGGATGTGGGGATTACTTCCCTTCTCTAAATAGATTAGTTCCGAAGAACCGTTTACGTAATAAATCGGCAAACGTCATTGATATCCTGTAGGATTCACATGTCATTCATACTGGTAGGCATATTTAAAGAGTGTTTGTCTGGAAAAGCATAAACCCAGGATTCGGAACATAACACAGTGGTTAGCATTGACTTTAACAATAAAAATGTATTTCCACCCAAATATACCCCTTTAGCAGCATCAGGATAATGGAAGACTGGGAAATACATACGTTACTAACTTGTACCATTGAGTGTGTAAGCAGCTCTTTGACAGTTTATAGGTCACTGTGCTAGATTATGATGGTCTCTTATGAGCTGCAGAGAAACACAAGAATCTCTGTGACAAATGCAGTAACCAACTGACCTATGCACATAAAATACTGTTTGTTAAAATGCATGATATGCGTTCTTTGCAACAGGCATATTAACCCTCTGTGCTACATTAGATAAGTGAAACCTGCCACTGGACAAAACTTTCATCTCTCTCCAGCAGGTACATTAATCACTGGTGTTATCTTGACACTTTTATTGTTGCTCGAAAACTGCTAATTCTACAAGGAACTTGGCAGTGCTTTTAAAACTGCTGCCTGGGGACCCCCTGGGCATGTGTCAAGGACCCCTGGGGGTCCACGGACCCCAGTTTGGGAAACACTTAACTATGGTATTAAAAGTCGCCCTACGACCATCAGTCCCCTTATTAAGTACCTATAGGCTATAGGTATCACGAACGACTAGTATACACAGTCCACTAACCTCTTTGCTTAAGCGACCGTCGGGATCGCTCTACTAGAGAGTGTATTTGTTAAAAAAAAAATATACTGACTTCGCTGTGTAATCTTACCCGAGCCTAACCTTTGTGATCACTCGAGCAGGCTTTTTTTTTTATATAGCGCTAACTCGATACCTGCAAGCCACATACGTTACAGAAGGACACATACATTTTAAGTAGGAGCACGGAGACTAATTTATTCAGGACGCCTGAGTGGGTGGAGTCAAGGCTGCTCTTGTTACCTCTATGACTCCGGTTGCGTTCAGGCAGTTTCCGCAGTAGCCGCGGCCCGGAATATGGATAATTACAGGTAAGTAAACAATTAAATAAATAAAACTAAATAAAACGAATTTCGTAGCGCGCGCTGCATCACGCGCGCTACGAAATTCGTTTTATTTATTTAATTGTTTACTTACCTGTAATTATCCATATTCCGGTTTTTAGAACCCCCCACCCTGCCCCTCCCCCGCCCCGCCTTACCGCCCCACGGAACTCCCTCCACGGGCCGCGGCTGCAACTTACCCGGCATAGCGGTTGTTGTAGTCCGAAGAGTGCACCGACAGCCAGGTGTTAAATGCAAAGAGTGCAAACAGAGCAAGGGCCGGTGCCGCCCCGCTGGGCACATTCTTGATCAAGCCCATAATGTGAACCCTCAGGTACAGCAACGAGTAAACTTCTGCCCGGGAGCCTGAGCCGAAAGAGAGTTTCATGCCACAAGGGAAATTTTTGTGTGCAGATTGCTTACTGGCGGGACGCGGTGTTTCAGCCCAGTGACAGAAGTTCCCAGAATGCCTCTGCTGCTCCCCCTGGTGGACAGACTTTGGGTACTGTTCCTAGATGCACAAGGGCAGCCACATGAAATTGGATACAACCCGAATTGCAGTGAAACGCGGAGTTAACAGATCCGTCATCTGCCAAACTCATAGTGACAGAATATTTCATTGCATACACGCTTCATTCGTTCGCCCTAAAAGTTCTGAATTATATTTCAGTCCCATCCTGTCTTAAAGCTCTAATCGATCACTTCACATTTGACAGCTTCCTGTCTTGTTCAAAAGTCATGCTGTAAGGAGTCTGGTTCAAGGAGCAAATATCAACAAGCATTGGCCGTGCGGCCGTAAAAGTAACGGCCCCGCGGCCGTGAAAACAAAAGTGATCGCGATCAAAACGAAAGACGTGCGGCTGGCGGCTGCAAGCTTGCGTGAACGCAAACGCTAGGCCAGCCAGTAGCACTTTGAAAACTCACCTACTAAAGTCTCTCCGAGCAACGCATGCACGCTGACTCAGCGAGACCTAAAAATTAATGCATTTTAAGCCGCTGTCATTAGTTTCTACACAGACTTGGCTAGCTAGCTTTCTGTGTATTGTTCAAACATCACTCAGACTGAAAGGAGATCTGAGCTGTTTGCGAGATGCTTAAATGAGGCACACTAGGGTGACCAACTGGCATTGGTGCAAATTCAGGACGGTGAGTGTAAAAATTCAGGACAAAGGGTCAAAATTCAGGACACAAATTCAGGACAGGAGATCAAAATTCAGGACAAAACTTCAGGACAATAGGTAAGTTTTACAGACACATCAGAGGAGGTTGCGCAATAGTATATAAGTAAGCCCAGACATATCCATACATATTCAACCATTTGCAAACCTATCCATCATGTATCCTTCCATCTATCATTTCACTCATCCATCCTTTCACTCATCCATCCATCCACCCTTTCACCCTATCAATCTGTACACTTATCCATCCACTCTTCTACCCATCCATTCATTCACTCATCCATCCAGCCTTTTAACCTTTCACCCATCCACCCTTTCAGTCATCCATCGATCCTCCCTTTCTCTCTTCATCGACCCTTTCACTTAGCCATCCTTCTTTCCTTCCATCCATCCACCCACCCATCTACTCATCCACTCATGAATCCATCCATTGACCCTATTACTCATCCATCCTTTCTCTCATCCATTTATCCTTTCACTCCTTCACTCATCTATTCATCCTTTTGTCCACCTACACTCCCCTTCACTCACTCATCCATCCTTACATCCACCCTTTCACTCATCCGTCCATCCATTCACCCTTGCACTTATCAATTCATCAATCATTCATCATTTCACTCATCCATCCACCCACTCACTCATCATCCACCTTTTCACTCATCCATCCTCTCACTCATCCATACACCCTTTTACCCATCCAGCTTGCTTCGACCCATACATCCAGCTATTTACCTTTTCTCTCATCCATCCTTCCACTCACTCATCAATCCATCCATCCTCTCTCATTATCCATCTATTCAATCTTTCATTCATCCATTCACCCTTTCACTAATTCATCCAGCCATCCAGCCACCCCTTCACTTACTCTCTCGTTCACCTTCTCATATTAATTTTGAGCTGAGCCTTTTTGAGAAGAGGGCCATCAGGAACTTCACCCACGCTGCAGGAGCCATTCCAGGACTGGGACAGAAGCCACCCAGGGCGAAGACAGGATCCACTGGAGGGGGGTGGGTGGGGTGGGGGGGGGGGACAGACGCCACCACATGGGGGGACAGGAGCCATCACTGGGGGGGCAGGAGCCATCACAGGAGGGGGAACAGGATCCACCAGGGTGGGCACAGGGGTGGGCATGCAGTATTCTAGTATCATCTGGTCTCTTCCAGGGTGGGGTAGGGCTCCTCACCCCCTCCTGGACAAGACAACGAGAAGACAGGCTCTCTTTCCAAAATGTTAGTTTTGCCACCCCCCACTGTGATGTACAGTACTTAAAGGAGATACTCCAAGAGAACTGATTTAACTGATTGTCCTCCATACTTTGTTAATCAGTGTGGGTGCGATTGTGCAATTTCTTTATTTTATTACATTATAGACTTCATGTTTGAAGAACCGAGGTTTGCTTACAATTTAGTAACAGTAATTAAGCTCTGTGGAGAGAACCATGTGCTGCCTCGGGGTAATCAGGGCCGGTTCTAGGATGTTTGGGACCCTGGGCAGAAAGGGAATGTGTGAGGCTGCTCTAAATTGCAGAGACATGACGCATTCAGGGCTGTTTGCATCTGAATAGATGCCCCTGCAGCCCCTTCCTCTCAGTCACCTTCAAGCACCTCTTAGCAGCTCATCATGGGCGGAAGGTGTGAGGGTTGCCATCCCGCTGTGCCTCTCCAATGCTGCTGGGATCTGAGCAGCATTGGAGAGAAACAATACATTAATGTTATTTATTAAAATAAATCCTGTGAGAAAATTTGCCTCTTATTCACTTCCTTGGAAGCTTTTTCAACTTAATCACTACCTTTCTAACTGAACTTTTCCAGAATGTGTTGTGTGACCTGCTACTTTTGCCGAAGCTGACTCAAAGGGGGTTGGATCTCCAAGAGTCAAGGATGCTCTCAAGTTCAAGGGGCCGACGTTCTGCTTCTCACTCCTAAATGTCAAAACAATTAGACTTCTCGTCCCTCCCTCGTTGCTCCCCTCTCCCTTCAGTTTAATCATCCCTCCAATGATGCCATCTTCTCCCTCCAGGCCTCTCCTCCCTCCTCTTCTGCTCTCCTCTCTCTCCAGGCCTCTCGTCCCTCCCTCGTTGCTCCTCTCTCCCTCCAGGCCTCTCGTCCCTCCCTCGTTGCTCTTCTCTCCCTCCAGGCCGCTCATCCCTCCCTCGTTGCTCCTCTCTTTCTCCAGTCCTCTCGTCCCTCCCCCGTTGCTCCTCTCTCCCTCCAGGCCTCTCGTCCCTCCCTCGTTGCTCCACTCTTTCTCCAGGCCTCTCGTTCCTCCCTCGTTGCTCCTCTCTGCCTCCAGGCCTCTCGTTGCTCCTCTCTCCCTACAGGCTTCTGGTCCCTCCCGTGTTGCTCCCCTCTCCCTCTGCTTAATTTGAACCGGTGGTTGAAGCACTCGGGATAATGTGCTGCAAGGAAAAGGCGAGACCGATTGCATTGCAAATGCTTGTTTAGATTTGCATTTAGGTACTTGAAAAAAAAGTAGCTATGAATTTGATCTGAACTGACACTTGGGGTCTTGGTTAAAAAGATTCTTGCCCAGCTGAGGGAGCATATTTTCATAGAAAATTCTGCATAATTCATAAAGGTTTAATAATAACTCTCTTGTGAACCAGGTGCCAGTAGAGTTGAAGAAGATATTAAGAAATGTAATCAAACCAATTCAGGTGAAATATCACCATAACAACCACATTTTTAAAGTGTAGTAATTGTTATATAGTGATTTTGTGGAGTGTCAAATATACTGAATTTCAAAGTCAATATGCGATAAAAAAAATTACAGCTATGATGGGGTGAAATGGAAAAATCAAATGAAGAATGTACAGATGCATGAAATGGTAACATCTTACACTTTATTGAGTTAGCAAGAACTCAGAATTGAGCAGGGTTCCCAAGTTCTTAGCAACCTGAGTTGGTTCAGGAGAGGGCCAATACATTTGGCCACAGTGTCTGATGCCATTTTATTATCTGGCTTAGAGTGAACAAAAACTCTGTTTTAGAAAGGATTAAATTGATAGAAGATAATTGAGTTCCACCCACCACCCACTGTATGGTGGTTTCTAAAATTACTCAAAAATTAGAGATCAAAATACCAGATTGTTTGTTAAGATTAAAAGGGAGATTAAAAGGGTCACGGTCTCATCAGCATACATAAGGAACATGTATTACAGGAATGAAGCTAATTTGCCAAAAGCCCAAAAAACATTGAAAGTAGTGACGACATTGAATTATCCTTGAGGGAATCCAATGATAGAGGTTTACATTCAGAAGTAAAAGACCCCAGCTGCACTGACTGAGATTTATTGGATTAGAAATACTGAAACATTGCAAAATGGTATCTTCCACAGCATAACTTGAACAAAACCTCAGCCAGATATAAAGGTTGTTGGGGTCAAAATGGGGTGACACAATCCAACAGGCTTACTGCACTGACAACCGCTGTCAAAATCAATCATATGAAGATCATCTACCACAGATGTAACAACTGTTCAGTGGTCAGAAATCAGCTTGGTTAATATGCAGCATCTAAACACTGAAATTGAGCTGCAACGGACTTCTACGTACATTTGGAAACATAAGGTACAAGAGTGATGGCTCTGAAGTTTTAGGGACCAACTACTTAACATTTGTTTTCAGTAGATGTCTTATGATTACTTGCTCAAAAGCATCTGGAATATGACCAAAACCCAGTGAAGTGTTAAATATCTGTGTTATAGTGTACACAGTGTATTCAATCGTAAAATTAAGTAGAGAACATGAGGGCTTGCTCTTCTGTTTGACAATAATTGAAAATCAGTGAAACTGCCTGTGTATGTAGCCAAGTATGTAGTTAAAGTGTCAGATTCAGTTAAAGGAAGATTTTCTTTTCTTAGGGAGTCTTCTCTGACTCTTCTTTATTTTTGATAAAAGAACGAAGAGGTTGTGTTGTCCAATTCATGCGAAGGCGATAGGTTTGTGAATCTGCCTTAACTCCAATATAATATTTGATTGCAGCACCGACTCCAAATAGATTCAAGTTTTCTTAGGCTTTTTTCCCCTATTTCAGCTCATGGGTATACCACGTATCATAAAAAATGCTTACTTACCTGTAGTTCTGCAACATAGAGATCATTATGAAGTTAAAAAGGGTACCGGGCAGAAATCACATTTTGGAATCGCGTTTAGGCCTTTGTGCATATTGAAAGGCAATATTGCATTTCTTAACAGATCACAATTTTGATTCGGTCCATTAAGAAATGCAATTTCCTTTAGTATATCTGGCCATAAATCCCTACCAGGGGTTGGTCCGGATAAGGAGAAAAATGGCTGCCTAGCTGGGGAGTTCCAAACTGAGTGAGTTTAAACTACCTCAATGTTAATCTTCACAGAAGTCAGTATCTAATGTATGGCCTTGTAGCATCAGGACACATTGCAAGCAGAGGATTTGGAGGCCGCCACTCACCATGTTGTAAATTCCTTACATACGATAAGAAACAAACGACGGCTTGTCACCTGGTTGTTCAAAGCGCTCACTACTCATGGACAGATTTCATTGCAATCTTTGAGAGATACCTGGGAGGCAGAGCTCAAGAGAGTCCTGCATGACAGGGAATTAGACTACCCCGAAAGATTGAAAGTCCATACAGTTCTATCTCCTAAATAGGGCTTATTTATCACCCTAGCAAGAAAAATCATAGACTCTTTCCAATGCCTTGGATTCTGTTTCCAGATATGCTTCTTTGGACACAGATCTTAAAAAATATGTTACAGGATTGCCTTTCCCTGCAATTTTACTGGACTAAGGTGACACAGAAGAGATTGGTAACTACAAGCTCACTGAGAACAGACTTGTGGCAAGCTGAGGCACTGGTCATTTATAAGAGACATATGAAGCATAGCACGGCTGTCTGCTTTCTGCACCTGACCCTAATTGTTGTGAGGCGTACTGTTCAACTGATATGGAAAAATCCATCACTTCCCAGTAGTGTGGTCTGACAACACACGGAAAGACTGTGGGCTAAGATTGAGGCTGTGGCTCTACACAGAAGCTACCAATATTTGCCCACTTCTAATAACAATAACAATGGGACCAGCCAATTTAATAGAAACACAGGATAATAGTATCTCTTGGGCTTGGCCCATCCCTTCTTTGATTGGCTGGTTGGGGATCTAGGTCCCGCTACCCTAACATGCGTGGTTAGACAACTGGCCCTCTTCTCACAATGTACATCTCTCTCCTCTTTTAGTGAACCCTCAGCCCACTTGTCTAAGTCCATGTCCTCTCCTCCCCTCTGCGATAGTCGGACACTCGTTTTGTTCGGTTTCTCATTCTGCTATGCAGTTTGCCAACTCACGCCCCTCATCCTGGATCCTGGACCTTTAGTTCCATCCCAGATCACCAGGGTATCCTCTGACATTTTTCTCTTCCCTACCTGGTTTGCTACACATTCACCTACTTTTAGATAGGTGTGCAGGCTCGCGTACACTTGATGGTATCTCCTATCAATTGATTCAGCCTTTGCATATTCCACTATTGTTTCTACTATGAGGCTTTATTGTTCATTTCGGTTGTGGGGAAAATCCAGTTTTCCATATGATTATACCACTTTGCTCTACTTTGATATAATACCAACCACATTTGCAGTAATTTTTATTGTATTGAGAGCTACTGCTGTTAACTACCTATTCGGGGACACAAGACATTTTAAGATTAAAAGTGAAGTGGGGATTCCCTCAACCCATGGGGAAAGGTCAACACGATTCTGCCCTAAAATCACACTCTAATGAGGTATAAAGGATTTCGTCAGGACCACTAACCCTTTTACTCCGTGACATACCAAAATATATTGTCACATCTAACATGAAGAATGGGAACCACGCTACTCGTGATTCTGGATATGAAGTCTCTTTCCTTTAGTATGTTTAAGGTGGTCCACCATTGTAGTGTCTGATGGAGACTGGGTGAAATTAACACTTGATCTTCCATTTTACCCCCCGCATGAGACCACTGCAATGCTAAGCACTCTAGGAGAGGTCTCATGTGTAGTCGTACTTGTGGCACTATTGCTATGCATGATACCATTATCCCTAGTAGGCACATCACTGTTTTGACTGGTATGTGATGATGTGGCTGAAAAGACCCAGTTGGTTCTGGAGATTGAGAACCCTTTGCGGATTGGGGTAAGCTGTTCCCCATACTGAATTGAGTATTGTTGGAACTGGAGCAGTTGGAGATGTGATTTTGTTGCACTGATAGTGAAGCCCAATTGGTGTAGTAGATTGATCATGTTTTGAGCGTCTATTAGACATTTGGCTTTGGCTGAACTCTTGATCAGCCAATTGTCTAGACAGGGAAAGACATGTATGTTTTCCCTTCGTAATTTTGCTGCTACTACCAGCAAGCATTTTGTGAACACCCTTGGGACTGTTGTCACCCCAAATGGTATGATGTTGAATTGATAATGATGTCCACTTACCACAAACCATAGGCATTTGCGGTGGCGTGCTTTGTGCTACCTGCAATGTGTTTACAACACATTTTGGGGAGTCCAGATACAGGGAATTACCGTAGTCCAGGGGTGAAACTACCAAAGTCATTTACTTGCTGGTGTGGAGATGCCCTTTTTGGGGTACCTCTACTTTGGCCCCTATTTTTGTAGCCTCCTCGAAAGTACCCACACCTTTGCTGGTGGTACTGTTGTTGCTGGAGCTGATATATTGTATTCTCTAGGGTAGATGTTTGTGCAGCCCCTCGCCACTGGTAACGCCCAAAGGGCTGTTGTTTCTGAGGCATTTTCTGTAGGGTGCCCATGAACTCAACTGTGTCGGTGTCCTTCTTTATTTTCTTTAGCTGTTTGTGCACAGTAGGCCCAAAGAGATTTTCCCCATCAAATGGGATGTTTTGAATGTGCTGCTGCATCTCGGGTTTTAACCCCGATATGTGTAGCCGCGCATGTCTACGGAGAATGATTGATGTATTGCTACCCCTTGCAGCAGTAACAGCTCATTTGATGGTTGCAATTGATATCTGCCTCCCCTCATTTACCAGGTCTTCCCCTCATTTTTTGTATTCATCTGGGAGATGTTGCATCTGGTCTTGCCTTTCATCCCAGGTAGCCCTATTATATCGGGAGAGTAGGCCAACCGAATTGGGGATCTTCCAGTAGTTTGCATGGCCTGCTGCTACTCTTTTGCCTGCTGCATCAATTCCTTTTCTTTCTTTGTCTGGAGGAGGTATCTCTCTAGTGCCTTGTCCTGCAGCTCTCTTTCTGGCAGTGATGACAACAAGGGAGGCTGCTGGGGATGCCCCCGTATGAAAATAGGGTCAGTTGGGTATGGCCTATATTTCTTCTCTATGCACGGAGATAGGACCCTGGATTTGACTGGGTCCTTGAAGATCTCTCTGGATACATGGAGTACGGATCCAATCGTTGGTAGATATTGAATTGTGCACTCTGTGAGTGAAAGCGCTTCCACAAGGAAGTCAGTTGGCTCCTCTGTAGTGTGCATGGGGAGTTTGTGGTACTCCACCGTTCTTTGGAT
Source organism: Triturus cristatus (assembly GCF_964204655.1). Taxonomy (NCBI): domain Eukaryota; kingdom Metazoa; phylum Chordata; class Amphibia; order Caudata; family Salamandridae; genus Triturus; species Triturus cristatus. The sequence continues at coordinate 447,943,626 of NC_140584.1, forward strand.
GACACTGTGGTATGAGGATGTGCCATCTGATGGTGACGCCTTACAAGGTACTGGCAGCTCCATGTCTGTGTTATGCAGGACATCATAATCATCCCATGGGTCAGAGGTATGGTAGATGTCCTGTGTTCCTTGGGACTCTGTGTCCTGTATCTCTCCCGCTTTCTCTTCTTGTAGAGGGCAGGTGTTTTTGTGGTGGCTCTGGGAGGCTGAAAGGGGGGCGTATAGCCCTGTGCCCTTGTGCCACCCTTTTTGGTGGTGGCAGTGGTAAGTATTGTGCCTGGGCCTGTATCTTGTGCAAAAAGAACAATCTTGGCATTTTCTTTGTTTTTCTTGCATAAAGTGTTGCAGTTCTTCAGAGGCAATGCCTTGTTTTCACTTGATGAACAAGTTACTTACCTTCGGTAACGATATATCTGTAAGAAACATAGGTGAGTTATAGATTCCTTACCTTAGAATTACCCCCAGGCTTCAGACAGGATTCGGAAAGTTTTTTCGTCAGCAGTACCCCTGCACGTAGGAAGGTGGCGTCGATGGACTCCGTGTTAGTCATCGGCGTCGTGGTCGCCGTGATGACGTTGCGGTAGCTACTTAGATGTCACCCTCACGCGCTGACGTCAGTTCTGTACACGACTTTCCACGCCAGAAGCGCAGAGCCATACAAGCACTGACCACTAGTGCACAAAACTAGGGCCCTTAAAGTAAGTCCTTAACCCTAGAAGTCAGTTCACAGAACGTGGAGCATGGGTGGGGCGGCAAGGAATCTATAACTAATCTATGTTTCTTACAGATATATCGTTTCTGAAGGTAAGTAACTTGTTCATCTGAAAGAAACAGTTATAGATTCCTCACCTTATAGCGATACCCCAGCAATACCAACCCTGGAGGTTGATCTGCGAACTAAGTTCACACCAGAAAGTCCTGGAGAACAGAACGGCCAAGGAAGACGTCTCTCCGGACTTGGCTGTCCAGGCAGTAGTGTTTGGTGAACGTGTGCAGCGATGCCCACGTAGCTGTCTGTCTGTGTTTGTGCACAGCCCGACCTTTCTTAAGGCCCACATAACCAACAAAGAGCTGGTCGTCCACCCGGAATTGTTTGGTGGGATCCAAGTAGGAGGAAAACGCATGTTTTGGATCCAGATGGTGGACCCTCTCTTCCTCTTTCAAAGGATACAGAGGCAGAAAGAAGGTGGGCAAAGTGATGGCTTGGCCAATGTGGAAAGAAGTAACCACCTTGGGAAGAAAGGAAGGTCTAGTTCTAAAGATGACCTTGTCCGGATGGACAGCCAGAAAGGGAGGCTTGGAAGAAAGAGCCTGTAGCTCACTCACCCTGCGTGCAGAGGTGATGGCCAACAGAAAGGCAGTTTTTAAAGTGAGAAGTCTGAGAGGACAGTTATGTAGCGGCTCAAAGGCAGCGCACATAGGATATGTAAGAACCAAGTTCAAGTCCCACTGAGGCATTATGAAGCAAACAGGAGGAAAAAGATGAGTAATCCCCTTAAGGAATCTATTTACAACAGGGGACTTGAAAAGAGAAGGCTGATCAGGAAGCCTAAGGAAGGCTGAAATGGCTGCTAGGTAGCCCTTTAGAGTGCCCAGAGCAGAGCCCTGCTGGGACAAAGAGAGAAGGAACAAGAGAACCTCAGATAGAGGGGCGGAAAGGGGATCCACAGTCTTTGCTGTGCACCAGGTCACAAATTTGTTTCATCTGCAGGCGTATACCGTCTTAGTGGAGGGACGCCTGGCAGCCAAGATAACATCGCAGTCTTCAGGAGGCAGGTCAAACGGTGTCAACTGCCGCCATCAATCTCCAAGCAAGGAGGTGGAGGCTGGACAGGTTCGGGTGGAGGACCGTCCCCTGCTGCTGCGACAGAAGATCCTCCCAAAGAGGCAGTCGGATCAGAGGATCGAAGGCCATGTTGAGCAGCGTGGGATATCAGACTCTTCGTGCCCAATCCGAAACCGCAAGAATGCCTTGGGCCCGGTCGAGCTTGATCTTCTTCAGCACACTGGGCAGAAGTGGTATAAGCAGATAGGCGTATAGAAGACCGCAAATCCACTTGCGATGAAAAGAGTCGCTTAGTGAGTGCCGCCTTGAAAATTCCAATGTGCAGAACTTCTGACATTGTGCCTTCTCTTCGGTGGTGAATAGATCTAACCAAGGCTCTCCCTACTGCTGAAAAAGACCTTGCACCACCTCCGAGTGAAGATGCCATTCGTGATCCATCATGCACCTGCAGCTGAGTTCGTCTGCCCTGGCGTTCAGGGAACCTGCCAGGTGTTGAACCACCAGGGATATGCCCTGATGTTCCAGCCATGTCCAGAGGCGGAGGGTCTCCTGACATGGGGTCCACAACCCCACCCGCCCTGTTTGTTGCAGTCCCACATGGCGGTGGTGTTGTCAGTGAACACCTCCACTACTGTTCCCCGGACAGAGGTAAGGAATGCTTTGAGTGCAAGACGAATCGCCCAAAGCTCCAGAAGGTTGATATGGAGCCCGGGCTCTGCCGGAGACTAGAGGCCTCTGGTCTACGACTCCCCCATAAGGCCGCCCCATCCCAGAAGTGATGTATCGATCACCACTATAAACTCTGGTTGAGGAAGGGAGAGGGATCGTCCGTCGACCCAATCCTGGTTCGTTAGCCACCACTGCAATCGATGTGAAGTGCCCTCTGAGATCTGGACGCAATCAGACAGGTTCCCCTGGAACTTCAGGTCCCACTGCAAAGCCCGCATATCCCATCGGGCATAGACAACCAGCAGGATGCAGGAGGCCATCAGACCCAGTAGCCTGAGGGTCATCCTGACCAAAACCCAGGAGAGAGGCAGAAAGATTGGAATCATTGCCCGAATATCCCAGACTCGCTGTTCGAGAGGATAGACCCGAAACTGTGTCGTGTCCAGAACCGCTCCGATGAAGAGGAGCTTCTGAGGGGGAGTCAGGTGTGACTTCGGCACGTTCATGGAAAACCCCAGCAAATGCAGGAGGTCGGCCATAGTCTGGAGGTGGGAGACGACAGCCTGGAAAGAGCCCGCTTTCAACAGCCAGTCGTCGAGATAGGGGAAGACTGGAACCCCCGATCTGCACAGATGAGCTGCGACCATAGCCATCACTTTCGTGAACACCTGAGGAGCACTGGTAAGGACAAAGGGGAGCACGGTAAACTGAAAATGCTCGAGGCCTACCGCGAACCGCAGGTAGCGCCGGCAGAACGGGGATGTGAAAGTAAGTGTCCTGCAAGTCCAACGCTACCATCCAGTCTCCAGGGTCGAGGGCAGACAGGACCTGAGCGAGCGTCAATATTTTGAACTTCTCCTTCCAGAGGAAGCGGTTGACGTTCCCGAGATCCAAGATAGGATGCAGGCCTTAGTCCTTCTTGGGCACCAGAAAGTACTGGGAATAGCAACCACGACCTATAATTCTGGGACAGGAATGCGCTTGATGGCTGCCTTGGCCAAGAGTGCCAAAACTTCCTGTAGGAGAAGGGCCAGATGATCCTCCGACATGCGATGGTACTGAGGTGGCATGGATGGAGGGGCAGTCTTGAAGGAGAGGAAGTAGCCACTTCGGACTATCTGCAAAACCCACCTGTCTGACGTGATGGTGCGCCAGTGGGGCAGGTGATGGCAAATCCTGGCGTTTGGTGGCCCTGAAAGGTAGGATTAGGAGGATTTGGAGGCTGCTGCAGAGGGGCTGTGGTGGACAGGCCCACCTGCAGGCCCCCAGAACCACGGCGCTGCTTCCCATGTCCCCGGCCATGCAGAGGCTGAACAGTTTGCTCCGGCCTATGGCTCTGGGCGGGATGTGGCGTGGCACCCCTTCTGTAGCCACGAAAGGGACTAAAGTCAGACTGCGCAGGGCAGGTGGTGGAGAGGCCCAAGGACCTGGCCGTAGCTCGTGAGTCCTGAAAGCGATCTAGCGCGTTGTCTGCCTTGTCACCGAAAAGGTGACAGCCATCAAAGGGCATGTCTATAAGAGTGGATTGGACCTCCCCTGAAAAACCAGTCGACCTCAACTAGGTGTAGCGTCGAAGGTCTACCGACGTGGAAATCGTCCTGCCTAGTGATTCAGCGGTATCCAGCTCACAGCGGATGGTAAACTTTGCTGTGTCTCTCCCCTCGGCGACTATATGGGAGAGCACGGCCCGGGCCTCCTCCTGGCACTGTGGCAGATACTGCTCTACAGTATCCCACACAGAGTGGGTGTAACGGCCCAACAGACATGGGGTGTTTACTGACCGCAGTCCCAAGCTGGAGGAAGAAAACATTTTCTTCCCAAGGTCGTCCAGCTTTTGGGATTCCCTGTGTTGTGCCTGGACCAGATGCCCAAAAGGACGCCAGGGAGGGCTTCATTAAACCGTAGCAGGGGCTCCGAAGAGCTCGCTGCCGGTTGAAGCACATCTGTCAGGTTAGTCCTGATTGCCACCGTAGTTAGCTAGAGGTGGAGAGCCTCAGCCGCCCTACGCAACACCCATGGATATAACGCTCCCTCCTTAATAGCCACGGTAGGAGGAGACAACATGCCAAGGTATAGGGAGGTATCCAGACCACAGGCTTCCCCCAGTTCCTCTCTCCAGTCCGGGTCATAACCTAACTGGTCAATTAAAGGGTCCCCAGACGCCTCCCAGTCCTCCTCACCCTCCTCTGGCTGCCAATCTGGTCTCAAAGAGCCAGGGTAGAACAGGGGCACAAAAGTACCCATCCGGCATCGGTCGACGCTGGTCCGGCTCCGTGTTTACCTCGAGGTGGAGGCCGGGGTCCACGTCGGCTGGGGACACAGCCGACAGCTGCGGATGTGGTGCCAGTGGAATTGGCACCGGGGGAGGTGTAACAAAGTTGAACGGCGCCAATCCGGATCCAGGCCTGGATTCTAGGGGACCCTGCGGCGCCGAGGCCGAAGCTGCCGGTGTCGAAGGCCCAGGGCCCCCAGCCGGGTCCACGCGCCGGTGGTGTCGGGATGCCCAAAGATGGTGTACATCGCTTCGTAAAACTGACAAAGCTGGGCAGGGGTCGCTCCGGGTCCCGGGAAGGAGGGGTGGGGTAACACCAGAGTCGACCATTCAGGCTCCGCAAACGTATCCGCGGGAGGGGCACCACCCGCACCCTCCATCGCGTCGGCCGACGGACGGGGAGAAGTCGAAGAGCGACGATACTATTTCAACTTCTTCTTGTGCTTCGACTTACCTGACCTCGAGTGCGAAGACTTGGATGAAGAAGGGTGGTGGTTTTTGCGACCGGTCCCTGGACCTCCTACGCAACCGGGACCCCAAACAACTCGGAGCTGACTACCGGACCTAGAGTAGTTTTCGGGACCGCTCCCGCAAAGACTTTGGCGCCATGGTCCAGCAGTCGGAGCATGACTTGGGGTCAGGGTCGCGCTCCAGGCAGTAGAGGCACACGCGGTGCTGATCAGTCACCGACAACAGTCGGTTACAGGAACCGCAAGACTTGAAGCCGGGCATGTCTCGTGCACCAGGAGTTGAAGACTCGGAAAACGATGTTGACAAAAGTCGAGAAAAAGTTAGTGAAAAAGTGACTGGGGGTACCGCTCTCTCTGGATCTGCACTTGCTGGCACGGAAAAAGAGAGAACTGATGTCAGCGTGCGAGGGCGGCGTCACAATATCAACCCGGCGACCACGACGCTGACGACAAACGCAGAGTCGACCGACGCCACCTTCCGACGCGCAGGGGTACTGCTGACAAAAAAACTTTCCGGATCCAGTCTGACGCCTTGGGGGAATTCTAAGGTAAGGAATCTATAACTAACTGTTTCTTTCAGACCTTTGTTTATGGATCATTTTTTTCTTTGAAGCCAGTGGAGTGTCCCCAGAAACTTTGAGTGGCTTTGGTACCCCAGAGGTGTGGCTTTTCCTCTGTCTGGACAGAAGAGTGTCCATGCTGTTTTTCAGTCCTCAGAATCAAAGGTTGTTTTGAATCAGAGACTCTCAAGCCTGAGGGTTTCTTCGGATCCGATGATTTTCTTGGGGCCGCAGCGTCTTGACATCCTTCGGTGTCGATAGGTCTTCCGCGGCAGACTTGTGTGTCAGTGCTGTTGTCTTGTTGCCCTATGGGGATTGAAAAGGTTCTTGTCGATTCTCAGCTCCGAGGGGTGGTTGTGGTGTTGGCCTGAGCCAGAGGGTTGTGTCTCACCGTGGCGTGGCGGGGGTGGGGAGTGCAACATCTTCTTTACACAGGAGTCAACAGTAATCACAGTACGTGGCATTGTCTTGGTCTTCAGCCCAGATACATGCATCATCTTCAGTGATGTGGGCCCCTGGACCTGCACCAGAGCGTGTTTATCCCCAGAGGATGAATCAGAAGCGACGTAGTGGGCTGGCGATGATCACCCCACCTCCTACCGGTGCATTCGTCTCTCTTTTTCCATGTCGCTGTCGGGCGAGAAATCCACCTCAGCTGCCAGTTAAATGATGTGTGCCAGACGTCGATCTCTATAGGTCCAAAGTGTCTTTTTGTTTTTGAACAATGCACAAGCTGAGCACTCATCTTCTTTTTCCTCTGGCGATAGGCATACATTACACACTTCGCATGGTTGTTTATTGGTTGCCAGGTAATCGGTCCCTGGTGCTTAGGATCCTTAGGTGTCGTCTACTGGATCTCCAGTAGCGTGTTTTTCTTGAATGTAGGCCATGTGGGTGTCGAATGTTGCAGAGCACAGATTCAGTTCGTCCGAGCCGGATGGCGGAAAAAAAAGTTTCTAACTAAGGAGCTGCTACACATGTGTAATACCTCGAGGGGGAGGAGAAAATACACACGATGCTGATCATAAAACTCCCTCGAGAAAAACCACTTTCAGAGTACGGGCCTAACACTTGATCAGGAGTATGCATAGCATGTTTATAAGCAGCCAACACATGCTTCAAATACCTAATTTTCAAAGTCCACACATTCTGCCAATGACGGAAGCCTAGTTATGACGGTTACCATCATGATGGAGGATAATAATAAGATCTAAAAAGAGCCAAGAATCGAGAACAAAAACAATGCTGTGTTGTGCATTCTGCTCTAATACTGTCCAGCTACTACGGTCTTATTAAATATAAGTGTTCTTACTATTGTTAATCTTCTACTGATACTATAAAATGCTGATAGTTCCTTTACCTTGTAAAAATGACAAGCACGCTGAATGTCTGACAACATTCTACAAGGATGACACAGGCTTCAGAGCCTATGGACCCAGACAGCCTTGTTTCTGCTCATAACTGTATAATTAGCTAAACATTCAAACTGACAACAAACACACACTTTGAAAATAGAATCTTGACATCAACACATCTCGGTAAATGATTTATCAATTTTTCCTGTTTACAGGCAATTCACCATTAACACCACAAACACACCACACACATAGTTCAAAGTTAAAGAAGCAAGGATTCAAGAATAACATTATAGACTTGCCACACATCATCTCTCACATTTAAAATGCACTGTACACTTGCACTCTACCTTATCTTTCAACAAAATGCAGAGCTACAGGACAAAATCGCATGATACTACAGTAACACCAAACATACTGTTAGAAATAAGCAATAGTGCGTATAAACACAATCAGTGCCAATTATAAGCACTCAACACTACTGTGATTCTCTAATTGCATTATCCTCATTTAGGTAGTAGTTTAACAACACGGTTGGTCACTATTTTGAAGGTTAAATAATGTTATTAGAATCTTGTGTGTTACTCAAGATCATGAATCCATCAATTGTTAACAATGCAAAGAACCATAAAGCCAGTGCAGGGAGATTCTCCAGTATTTCTCTTTATGTCGAGGTCTAATTACCTAAGAAGAAGGGAGTGGGTGGGAGGGGTATTATTAGTTGCTTAGGTATTCATGTTAAAATAGTCCATATTTTTTTTATACCTTTACTCTCCTTCATTTCTACTATCACAAATAATCCACTCTCAATCTATTGGAGGGATTACATATTGATCCTTTAAAAACCAAGTTCAATGCCACCATCTGGTTGGCTGTCACTATTCTTTCAAATATGATAGTAATTAACCTATCCTTACTTAGATGAACATAAGTAGGTAAATGACAACACCTAAAAATTGTATCAACATTATAACCCTCAATTTCAAAAGCATGAACCACCCAGTCAAAAAGCAGACATATAAATTAAAAGGAGACATTAATCTAGAACACAAATGGAAAACTTGTCTGAAAGACGCTGAAACTTGAAGAGGAGGTTTAAGGTTCAATAGATGAAGCAGTTTGCTCCACGGCGCTCGTAAGAAAAACTGAGTAATCACCTTAAGTGCCAAAAGAGCAAACATCAATGTTTTATTAAACCTGACTAAAGACATAAGAAGGCTGATCATTTCCAAACTAAGCAATTCTATGTTGTTAATATATATGTCCAAAATGCAGATAATCCTTAGTTCTGGGATAACCAAACTAGTGGTTCTTAACCTGGGGTCTGTGATGTCTACTCTGGGGGTCTGTGATTTTATAGAAAATAAAACAATATTAACATATTAGTAAAGTACATACACATAGAAAAGCAAAAGTGAAAATGGGATTACAAAAGCTCAGTAAATATGTAGGAATCTGACACTAGATGCAAAAATGTAGTTGGCATTGAGTTGGCATTTTTATATTGATTCATGAAAGCATCAGAAGTAAGACAGAATCTTGTACGGATGACTGGCAACCTCAACTGAATGACTGGTATGTACCAACAAAAAAGAGCAAGCATTAGCAGTTAAAGAGGTAAATTGACATTCTAGAGGCTATCACACCATTTTGCCTTTCAGAAGTAAAACTAGAGCCCTGATTTAGAGGCTGGCGGATGGGAGCTCCATCACAAGTGTGATGGATAACCCATCGCCTTATTTTAAGTGCATCATATCCTGTCTACTAAACTCTAAGCCAGACCCTAAAGTTTGGAAAGCTTTCAGTTAAAGTTAACATTTCTTGTATATTTGATTTTGAATAAAATATTTTATAGTTTGTGCATATGTTTGATGTATATTTTTTCTGTATTTGTGTGTATTGTTGTGAGGTTCAAATCATAGATGCTGCCTAATTGGGGATCCCTGGCTTCCAGTTGTGATTCAGTCAGGGTCCACAGAATTTAAAAGGTTAAGTACCGCTGACCTAAACAACAAAATTAACTTGATTTCAGGCAATTCTTTGTTACTGTTGGTTGGTGACTAAGTTCCCAATGAACTGCACTTCAGACAGATCATCAAATTGCAAGTGCCACCTCGCTAAACACAAAACAGTAAGAACCACCTTTGCACAGACATAATCTAAGAGTCACATGTAGGACACAACATTTTGACACCAAGGATTTCACGTTTTTCTTCAACGCCCCATCAGTCTTCCTTGAAAATCAATTATGTTATTATCCCTGGCAACTCTTTACATGCTATTGGCAACACACCAACAAACAAAATGAGTCTTTTATCAATCATGTTTAACTCTCCACATTGCCTCGAACTTACCCAATCCCAAAAATTAAATGTGGCGACTGAATGAAGAAACCCTAACTCCCACCCTCCAAAAATGAACAATAATAAACTATGGCAACATCAACTATTGGTAAGATAACGCTAAATCAGATACCTTCTCAGTGCTTCTTTGGGAGGCCCTTAAAGCAACCATTAGAAACACATTAATGAGCATAAGATTAAGCATGCATGAATCCACAAATGGAATAGTGGATAACCTAGGGAAATAAATTAAACACACGGATATCCAACATGGACACTATAATAATACTTGAATTTATAAAACACAAATACAATAAAATACTAAATATTCTGGCAGGAATCAAACTTGAGAAATAAAAGACAATCAAAATAAGTGAAACGAATGGAGAGGGGGAATTACTGGCTTCATATGTGAAGTTTAAACAAAAAAGATTAAATATTGCCTTAATTAAATATGTGGAAGGTTTAACCCACACTAAACTGCAAAAGGTATCTGAGAGATTCAATGATTGTGCATACCGAACTCTATTCAGACAACAAAGAGATAAAAAGTCAAGGTTGTGAACAATACAGGATCTCTCCTCTTAATCAATGAATGCACCAATCAAATCAGAGTCATAAGAAAGCTAAAAAAAAAAAGGGAAAGCAACAAGTTCCTACCTGATTCACACCACAATTGTAAACAACTTTATGGCACCTTTTATATAAAAACACTGACAGACCCATTCCGTCATTTTTCAACTACAATAGAGGCAATCATTGCAGTCTTGCTCAAAGAAGGCAATGACTCAACCCAAACTAAAAACTACAGGCCTTTAACCGTAATAAGCATTAGATAGCAAAATATATGCTGAGATCCTGGCAAATAGGCTGGAAGGACAAGTTACTTATCTTTGGTAAAGCCTTATCTGGTAGAGACATGAACTAGCCGCAGATTCCATACCTTTGAATTATGAAGGTGTCAGACTGGATCCGGAAGATACATCTTCGAGCATACCCCTGCACATATGCGTGCCAGTAGGTGATGTCGCTTGACTCTGCGCAGGGTCGTAGTCGTTGTCTGCGCCGGAAGTGACGTCCAGTCACTTGTATAAGCGCCACCCCAGCACACTTACGTCAGTTACTTTTCACCACTTCCATGCCAGAAACGAAGAGCCATGAAGTGCCCTGACAGAGGTGTGTATTGAAATCTAGGGCCCGGTAAGGGAACAGCCCTGACCCTATAAACTTGTCCACAATGCGGAGAGGATGGGTGGGCCGGTAAGGAATCTGCGGCTAGATCATGTCTCTACCAGATAAGGCGTTACCGAGGTAAGTAACTTGTCCATCTGACAGATACGTTTAGCCGCAGATGCCTTACCTTTGAATAGATATCCAAGCAGTGCCATTCCCGGAGGACAGCCTGCAGACAAGTTTAGACCAGGAAGTCCTGCAGGACTGAGGCCAAAAAGGCCATCCCTGTGGACTTGACTGTCCAGACAGTAGTGCTTGGTAAATGTGTGCAGGGACGCCCAAGTGGCTGCCTGACAAATGTCAAGGACTGTAACTCCACCTTGCAATGCCATAGTAGCAGCCTTAGCTCTGGTGGAATGAGCGGTTATGCCTTTAGGAGGCTGCTTTTTGGCCACAGCATAGCACATTTTGATGCCGATGATGACCCATTGCGAGGTAGTCCTCTTCTGCCCCGCACAACTTTTCTTCATTCCAATGTACCCTACGAAGAGTTGGTCATCCACCTGGAACTCTTTGGTGCCGTCAAAGTAGAACGACAATGTTCTTTTTTGGTCCAGGCGGTGGAGTCACTCCTCTTCTTTACAGGGGTACGGAGGAGCGTAGAAAGTAGGCACAGTGAAAGATTGTCCTACATGGAATGGTGTTACCACCATTGGGATGAAAAAGGCTCTGGTGCAAAGTACCAATTTATCAGCGAATATTGTAAGGTAAGGAGGCTTGGATGACAAAGCCGGCAATTCACTCACACTCCTGGCAAAATTCATTGCCACTAAAAAGGCTGTTTTGATGGTAAGCAGCAGGAGGGGGCAGTTGCGCAGAGGTTCGAATGAAGCACACATCAGGAAGGTAAGAACCACTGAGGCATAATGAAAGGGAAATGTGGCAACATATGAGCAAGGCCTTTGAGGAATCTATTAACAATAGGAGCTCCAAATGAGGGTTGGTTTGGCAGCCTCAGGAAACCAGACAGGGCCAAATGGTACCCTTTGAGTGCCCAGTGCAGAGCTCCGCTGGGCAACGGTCAAAATAAAAAGCCTAAACAAGACCGATGGAAGCAGAAAGACGATCTATAGTCCTTTCTGTACAATATTTTACAAATATGTTTCACCTGCAGGTGTAAACAGTCTAAGTGGAGGGCCGCCTGGCCACCAAAATAATATTGTACACTTCTGGAGCAAGGTCGAATGCTATCAGCCACTGCCGCTCAATCTCCATGCAAGAAAGTGCAGAGTTGACAGGTTTTGGAGGAGGTCCCTCCCCTGCTGCTGTGACATAAGATCCTCCAGAAGGGTAAGCGGGATTGGAGAATTGATTCTCAATTGGAGAAGTTTGGTGCACAGGCTGGAGCCCCAAGAATGACTTGGGCCTGGTCGCTCCTGATCTTCTTGAGCACTCTGGACAGAAGTGGTATGGGCGGAAAGGCGTATAGGATGCCTGAGCTCCACTTGAGACGAAAAGCCTCTCTGAGCCAGAGGCCCGCCATGTAAACTCAAGCGCGCAAAACTGATGACATTGCACCATCTCTGCAGAGGCAAACAGATCTAGCCAAGGCTCTGCCCACTGCTGGAGAGATGGTGTGCATGAACAGCTGAGTTTGTCCACCCTAGCATTCAGGGAACCCGTTGGGTATTGAACCACCAGGGATATGCCTTGCTGTTCCATCCATATTCAGAGACGCAGGGTCTCTTGACAAAGAGTTCACAACCCCTCCCTGTCCTGTTTGTTGCAGTGCAACATGGAGGTCATGTTGTCTGTGAACACTTGAACCAGCCTTCCTTTGATGGAGGGTAGAAAGACTTTCAATGGCAATATGATCGCTCTGAGTTTCTGCATGTTGTTGTGGAGTCTGGATTCCGCTAGAGACCAGAGTCCTCTGATCTCCACCTCCCCCAGATGGCCACCACATCCCAGAAGTGACGCATCTGTGACTATTGTGAAAACTGGTTAGGGAAGGGAGAGGTGTCTGCCTCGGACCCAATTGCGGTTCGTTCGCCTTCACTGCAGGTCTCATTTAGTTCAATTTGAGATCTGGACAATGTCAGAGAGGGTATCCTAATGCTGCCCCCACTGGAACTGTAGGTCCCACTTCAGAGTCTGAATATGTCATCTGGCATGTGTCACTAGCAGGATAAAGGAGGCCATGCAGGCCAGCAGCCTCAGAGTCTATCTCCACGAAATCCAGGACAGAGGAGAAACATTGGTATCATAGCCTGAATATCCTGGACTTGCTGCTTGGGAGGATAGGCACAAACTTGCACTGTGTCCAGAGCTCCTCTGATGAAGGGGAGTGTCTGAGAGGGAGTCAGGTGTGACTTTGGCATGTTGATAGACAACCCCAGCGAATGCAGGAGGTCTGCAGTAGTCTTGAGGTGGGAGACCACAGCCTGTGACGAGCCCCCTTTAAACAGCCAGTGTTCCCCTGATCTGCACAGATGAGCTGCGACCACTGGTAAGGCCAAAGGGAAGCACAGTGAACTGAAAGTGTTTGTGGCCAACTGTAAAACGCAGGTAGCGCCGATGGGCAGGCAGGAAGGCAACATGGAAACCAGCGTCCTGCAAGCCCATCGCTACCATCCAGTCTTCTGGGTCCAGGGCAGACAGAACCTGAGTTAGAAGTAGAATCTTGAATTCTTCCTTTCTGAGGAAGTAGTTGAGGGCACATATGTCTAGGATAGTACGAAGGCCTTTGTCCTTTTTTGAAACAAGAAAGTAGCAGGAATAACACCCACAGCCTACTTCTGGTACCTGAACCCTCTCAAAGGCTCCATTGACCAAGAGAGTCATGGCTTCCTCCTGAAGAAAAATCAGATGATCATCCGTCAGCCGGTCCAAAGAGGAAGGCATGGATGGAGGCGTAGTCTCAAAGTAGTCGAAGTAGCCCCTCCAAACTATTTGGAGGACCCCCATGTCTGAGGTGATGTTCTGCCATTGTTTGAGGTGATGGCTGATCCTGCCACCAACTGGTCGCCAATGATCTGGAAGGGCTAGACTAGAAAGGTTTGGAGGCCGAGGCTGCAGGGAGAGTGATGGACTGACCCGACCTCTGGCCGCCGGACCCACATGGTTGAAATGAGCCGTGGCCACGACCGCGCAGAGGTTGCTGCACTTGTTCAAGCTTGCAGCTGGGATATGGCTGGTGAGGTTGAAAGCCTATTATATAGCTACAAAAGGGGCTAAAGGCAGATAGGGGACAGTGGCCACTGAGAAACTCAAGGACTTGGCCATAGCCTGTGACTCCTTAAAGCACTGCAGCGTCATTGCTGCCTTATCTCAGAAAAGACGGGTGCAACCAAAGGGCATGTCCATGAGAGAGGCCTGGACATCCCCTCCCATAAAAGCCTTAATGGCCGGTATGCAGAAAAGTGATATGATATGCTGCGATTGCCACAAGGTGCAGTCGTATAATAGTGTATACTAGCTTTGATTTCTATAAGTCTAGCAAATAACATACTATTTATTGGCTGTGGGAAGATAAGGGTCTATGTGCTGGGCCATACAGTAATGGACACACTTTTTCTATTTAGTCATGTCACAAGCTCTAGTTGTTGGATGCCTTGCAACTGTAAGAATGTCCATACACTCTGGAGGCAACTGCAAACTCTATGACTTCAGGAGTCAAAATGTGAAGTTGAGTTACTTGGGGGTGGGATGCCCTACCCTGCCATTGCTGTAAGTGAGAAGGTCTGCAGTGTTGGAAAACCCCTTGTGAGGTGCAAGGCACATTTCCACAGGTATCATGTACCAGTGTTGTCGCGCCCTGGTGGGAGCTACCAGGATCATCTTCAGAGATATCTGTCTGGGTTTACTGACAAGATAAGGGATGAGAGGGAGAGGTGTTAAAGCGTAGGCAAATATACCCGACCAATTCATCCACAGTGCATTGCCCATGGACTGTGGGTGGTGGAACCTGGCGATGAAGCCTTGACATTTTTGACAGTTTTCTGTGGGGGCGAACAGGTCTACGTCCGGCGTCCCCCAACACTAAAAGTTGAGATGAAGGACACGGGGTGGAGTTCCCACTCGTGGACTTGATGCGTCTTGCTTAGTAGGTCTGCCACAGATTTGACCACCCCGGGGCAGATATTCTGCCAGAAGGTGGATACGATGGTGAAGAGACCAATGCCAAATCTCCTGTGCTAAATGAGACAAATATATAGAATGAGTGCCCCCATTTTTGTATTTTGTAAATTATCGTCATGTTGTTTGTTCTGAGGAGGACAACCTTACGAGTTACATTGGTGATGATGGCTTTTGGGGCTAACTGATTCACTACGAGTTCTAGCACACTGATGTGCACAGTTTGTTGGTGATCAGTCCACTAGCCCTGGAGATCATGTCCTCCATATGCACGACCCACCCTATCAGTGATACATCTGTGGTGATAGCTCTGATTCTCCTCCACCTCTCACCAGAATTCAACACCATATCCCACCACACCCTTATCAGGAGACTCCACCACATCAGAATCCAAGGAGACGCCCTCAGATGAATTGCCTTCTTCCTCACCGGAAGAACCAAGAGAATCTGCGTACTTTCCTACACCTCCGAAAACAAAAGCATCATCTGAAGCGTTCCTCAAGGCTCATCTGTCAGCCCCACCCTGCTCAACACCTACATGACCCCCACAGCCGACATTGTCAGAACCCCTGGATTAAACATCATACCCTACAATGACGACACCCAGCTCTTCCTCCCGCTGTCAGAACAGCCCTCCACCTCCTGGGTCCAGCAACGTACAACTTTGCTTCCTCGCCCGGATCACCTTGAGGTACGCTAGGGTGCATTTATCACATGACTTAAAGTTGTGTCCTGAGCCCAGGGACCAAAGGAACACCCTGTGTGGGTTTGTGGTAGACATCTCATTTCTGCAGTCATGGCATATCTTGAATCCGGTCATTGCGAGTGTGAACATCCTTCACTAAAAGTTTAGGAGTCGTTGGAAATCCATCAAATCCGCATTGGAAGGCACAGAAAGAAAGGAACTGACATCAGCGCCCATGTGTGTCTCTACATATGCGGCTCTGCTAGGTCACTTCCAGGATGGAATGGAGTCTGCGAGGAACTGCACAATGCCACCTAGTGGTGCACGGGAGCACTGCTACAAGATTCTTGTATCCAGGATACTGCCTGGGGGATGTTCTAAGGTGAGGGGTCTCGGGCTAGACGTATCCATCAGAAGAAATCCATTTCAATATATACTGTTTAGAGCTAGGTAAACTGCCTGTAACAGGTTATAATTAACAAACAGTCCCAAGTAATTCCTAATAATTGAAATGGAAAAACATTATTTTTTAAAAGGACCCATTCACTAGGACTTGATGGCTGCTACTGCACTCTGATAAATGAGCTAGATACAGGATACATGGTAGACTCGGGGTGTAGGGTCTACATTCTTCAGTTAAGACTATTAAAAGAACTGTTTCAATTTAAAGATGTAAAAGAGCTCATGTTTAGTTTCTTACATTATTCATGAATGTTTTTCGACAATGTCAAACGTCCAGACTGGATAAATTGCAAAACCAACTGCAAAAACCTTAAAACTTCAATGGAACATTTGTCCCTGCAATTTGGTCGCGAGATTGTGCTTGAATAAGAGCCTCCTCCGAGGTTTTTCTGAGAGGTAAAGTAGATCTGTGTACCACCAATGTCTTGGTACATCCAGAGCAATAAGAACCATTCTGGTGCTTACCTGCTTGAGTCTGAGAATCACAGACGAAATATGGGGAATCAGGAAAAACACATACAGATTTGTTTTGTTAATCCATTGGGTATTCTCAAGAGAATATGGCTCTGGGTATCTGCATGCAGTTCACGTTTTCTGTCATAGCAAAGAGTATATTCAAAGAATGGGGAGTTCCTCAAACACATTATCTAGCACTACATCGTCCTGGACCAAGTCATGATTTTCCTGCATGATTCTGCTGAGGGCATCAGCATGACTGTTTTGAGCCCCTGTGAGGTTGAACAGAGTTTTTATAAACTCTAGGAATCAACCATGTACAGATTGATTGCACCTCCCTTGACTAATAAGAGTATATAATCTGTTTCAGCCCTGTTTGTTCAGATAATACATAGTTGCAGTATTGCCTATTTCATTCTGAATCCTGTTAATCCTCAGCAACTGAAGGAAAGCCTTGATGGCTAGATGGATAACTCTTTTTTCTGTATAGTAATATTGAATAATGAAATTGATCAAATTAGATCTCTACTCATGGTAAGATGTATCTGGAGTCTCTCGAGGGGACAGAGCTCCTTGCAAAATGTTGGACTGAACGTATCACCATAGAAGACAGCATAGTGCTTCAGATGGGGGGGGGCGGGGGCTGTCCTCCTAGTTTCCCTATGCTTGGACCCAATGAACCTGCAAATATTGTTGGGGAAGCCTCATGTGCAACCTGGCATCCCCAACCACTATGATGCATGAGGCCATCGAGTCCAGAATCGAGGAAATCTGCCTTCTCAAGGGACTGTTAGACTTTTGCAGGAGAAGGCACACCTGTGTAGAAGATAACACTCTTCTGAAGGAAACATTTTTGCTTTGTTCATGTTTATAGAGGCTCATAACTAATACAGATTCTGGACTGTGTTCGACATTGATTATTGAGAGTTCACCTACTGACCCAGATTGTGCCAAGAGATATTTTGAGTATAAAATATTGTATTGCGGAATAAGTACTGCTGGCCTTGATTTGTCAATCATCCAGACATGGGTAAATAAAGATTCTGTATTTCTGAGGAAAAGCTGATATGACAGTCATGCATTTGGAGACTGTTCTGGGAGCAGACTTTAAGAAGAAAAGAAGGGAATGTCAGAACTCTTCCTTATTTTGGTGCTATTTGGATGTAAAAACAGGCCTCCTAAGGGTAGATTAATCCTGTCTCCTAGCTTTAGTTGGGGAACAAGCTGATGTAGCGGCAGCAGCTACATTTTCTCTTTCTTTCTGTTCTTGTTTACATTTCTGAATTCCAAAAAACTTATCCGTAAACTGATTTGAGACCTTTCATTCAAACAAATACATGAAGTAGATGCTTTTTACTTTTTAGGTCTCGCCAACTAGACAGCGCATGCTCCGTCTGTTGCTAAACGTATTGTTAGCTTATAGTGGTCTTAGAACCCACCCCTTGCTTACCACTGGTTGGATTTATTGTCACTCTCATTTGCTTGCTACTTATTCTTTAGCTTCTTATTCGTTGCTTTTAAATCGTTAGCTTGTGTGGACTTTCTTTCCTCGTCTTGTGTGTGCCCCTACCCTGGAGCATGGACGCATTACATGTATCCTTTCACTGCACTCTTTTCTTTATGCTGAAGCACACTATGAGAGTGCATGTTTTTCCAGCTGTCTCTCTTGTGTACTTCTCTTTATTTTTTTTGTAGTTGCTGATCCAACTTGGATAGGTCACTAAAAACATAAAAATATGGGTGATACCTACTGTGTCTATATTGGGCACAGAAAAATGTTCTCTTTTCTTCCAAACCAACAGCCCTTATCGTCTCTGCCCCCAACTACATCCTTTGCATCTCTTCATCTCTGTGCTGACCGAAGAGGACAGATTCAGAAAATGGAAGGTTTAAGTTTTTATTTGCTGTGAATCCTTCATTATTGGAGTAAAAGTAGCCTACGGAGTATAGCTACGTGGCTATCTTCTGTTGAAGCAATATCAGATGAAGGCAGATGCACTAGTTCACCTGGTTTGACACCACACAACCCTTATGGAGGGTTTCCAGGAAAACCTTCCTTTTGACATTTACAAGTTCATCGAGATACATCTTTGCGAACTCACATATATCTCAGTTGTAGCATCCTAGCAAGGCAGCTGCCCTTACTGATTTTAAACCTATACCAGCTGCATTGCACATTAATTTTTACTAATGCTTATTGTTTTACTCTTTGATACATAGTTGAAATGGGACACCACCTCACTGTAGAGACAATAACAAAGTCCGGATTAGGGTTGAGCCTAAAAACACTATGATCCTGACCAGCAGACTCCTATGTCTATAAAAGTCTTGCAGAGAATGTGGGAGACAGATATTTTAATCTCTGTAAAAGTAGAAACCAAAGAGAGTAAAGGCATTGATTGAACCCTGATACAGCAGTGTCTCAACAATCAGCAAAAGCGATATCTGAGGAGTCACCACAGGAATATCCAGCTATGTGGCTCCTCTTAACAAGAGCTCCTGAAAAGTGGAAATGCCACTCAATGTTGAGATTCTTTATGAAGAGCCTTAAGATGTCGAAGAGTAAGATGCAGAATCGTTGTCTGAAATGAATGCGAAAGGGATGATTGGAACAACAAGAACCTTTGTAGCGGAAGCTAACAGATTAGGAACCTTAGACCTTTTCAATACAGAATGAGTTTTTTGCAGGATGATGTTTGACCGTGTTGCTGGTAGAGATAAAGGCTTCAACAGCATTTGGACAGGATCTTCCAGAAGAATAATGATCACTGGAATCAGGTTCCTCTCAGGGGATTCAGAGAAAGAGTAAATTATCTTGGAAGCTCTTTTGTGTGGTGGATTTGTGGGTTGATGCTGAATGCCTTGATAGTGAGGAGTGCCTTATTAATGGCGAGTGCCTCGATGTTGAGTGTTCCGAAGATCTAAGTCTTGACATCAATTGTGTCCTCGAAGGTGATAATGCGCCACTCTATAGCATCGACCCGTTATTCGAAGGTGTGCGGTATGGTACAACGTCACACTGACATCTGTATCCGTGACATACCTTGTCTAGAGTGGAGGTGCCTCTAATGCCCACTTCTTTGCTTGGATCTCCAAATTTGAGATTTTTGGAGGGACCACGAATTTAGGTGTAGAAGAAGGAACCCCCTTCATTGGCCACATCATTGTACTCCTGCACCTCCTAAGCCTCTTCAACATCTTCTGGCAGAATGGGCATTCTTCCACAGTATGGGAGCTTGGCAGACAGAATGATTAATCAAAGAATGGTGACAAAGTGCACACCAATTTCTTTTCTTTCTTCTTTTGCTTGTAGTTCTGTTATAAGTCTGTACGCGTGCAAGCCCAGATTTGTGGTATGCCCAAAAGCCACGTGCTAAGAAAGTATCTCAAACAAATAGGGCGACCTCTTAGCCCAATGCCGGACGCACAACGTGAATGAATGCATATCACTAATGCCCACATTAATCCGATTTCATCAAAATGTATTCCAATTTCATCCAATATTTTGCGTTTTCATAATTTATCCATTTGTCACATGGGAGTCATCTTTACATACAACACTGTATCCTGAAAGCAGCAGACATGCCGTTAAGCCTTAATCTGAAGCCTGGAGTGTTTGTAAGTCATCCTCATTGATTCATCCTGATAACCCAATGCATTTTGGGCCCTTATTTTGGCCCTTCGTCAGGGGTATTCTATAATTAAAAAACATTATTGTGAGACTGTGTGTTTAAACCCAATAAACATGTCAAACACTGCTTTAAAACTTCACAACTCTTTTCCAAGTAACTTATCTCATAATTAACATCCTCCCGCTAACTGTAGCAAAAAACGCTATTTACAAAGATGATGTTCACATCCCCCTCTTTTGGCCTCCCTCCTTTCTCTCATACTAAATCTCTTCATTTGAAACCTCATATATCGATACCAATAAACGTGAGGAAAGGAATATGCTACTTACCAGTATGCATCTGTTCTTGGCATGTAGAGCTGCAGAGCCACACACTAAGGATAAGATCGCCATCTGGTGTTGGGCTCGGATGATTGCAGGTTGTTATTGTCTTCGGAAGAAGTCTTTGGTCACAAGATTGGTGACTCCTCCCCTGGACAACAGTGCGCATGGGCATCCACTCCATCCTCAGATTGTTTTTCGCCATGATGGGAAATGATGGAGTGTGTAAGAAGTAAAGAGAAAGGATGTCCATGTGTAGTGTCTAATTAAGACCATGCTGGCACAGATACAGGTCCCGGGGAGGCGGGTGGGCGTGTGTGGCTCTGCAGCTCTACATGCCAAGAACAGATGCATACTGGTAAGTAGCATATTCCGTTCGAGGCATATGAGCTGCAGATCACACACTAAGGATAGACTATATAGCAGTGTCTCCCCTAGCGGTGGTCACCTGTATCAGTTGCAGCAGTTTGGCATAGAGTTTTTAGGACAGCTTGGCCTACTGAAGCTAGTTGTTTGGATTGCACATCAACACAGTAATGCTTAGTGAAGGTGTGTGTAGTAGACCATGTGGCTGCTTTGCAAATGTCTTCTAAGGGGATGTTCCCTAAGAATGCCATAGAGGCCCCTATTTTACGCGTGGAGTGCGCCCTAGGGGGAAACGGTAAGAGTACGTTTAGCTTTTTGGTAACATATTTGGATACATTTGACTATCCATCTGGCGATACCCGATTTGGAAATGGGGTTGCCTTTGTGAGGTGGAGCAAAATCAACAAACAGTTGCTTGGTTTTCCGAAAAGGTTTGGTTCCGTCAATGTAATAGAGCAAGGCTCTTTTAACATCTAAGGTATGACGTGCCCTCTCGGCTACTGAGTCTGGATTAGGGAAGAAGACTGGCAGTTCCAAAGACTGGTTTAGATGGAAAGGGGAAATGACTTTAGGGAGGAATTTTGGATTCGTCCTAAGAACCACTTTGTTCCGATGTAGTTGTAGGAAGGGTTCTTTGAGAGTTAAGGCTTGTATTTCACTTACTCTTCGCAGGGATGTGATTGCGATGAGGAAAGCCACTTTCCATGTTAGGAACTGCAGTTCGCATTTGTGCATTGGTTCAAATAGTGGACCCATGAGCCTTGTTAGAACAATATTAAGGTTCCACACCGGGGAAGGCGGTAACCTTGGAGGAATGATTCTTTTAAGACCCTCCATAAATGCTTTAATAGCTGGTACCTTAAAGAGTGACAGGTGTTGTCTATTTTGCAAATAGGCTGCTAATGCCGCTAGATGTAGACGTATAGAGGAATACGCTAAATTGCATCTTTGCAAGTGCAATAAATAGCAAATGATGTTCTGGATGGAAGCATCCAGTGATTGTATGTTATTGTTAGCGCAGTAAATGGCAAATTGTTTCCATTTTGCAGCATAGCATGCCCTAGTAGTAGGTCTCCTGGCTTCTTTAATGATATTCATACAGTCTGGAGGAAGGTTGAGGTAACCAAACTCTAAGACTTATTTATTTATTTTGTGTGTTTTATAAAGCGCACAGCTGCCCCAACGGGGCGTCCCGGCGCTGATAAATCTGGGAACAGGGAGGATCAGAACAGAAGAAGCATTATGTGGAAAAGAGATGAGTCTTCAGAGACTTTCGGAATGCTGATTCTGTTTGACAGGCACGTAAGGCAACCGGAAGCTTGTTCCAACACTGAGTGGCGCAAACCTCGAATGTTTTCCCTCCAGCACGAGTTCGTTTGAATCTTGGGGTTTGCAGGAGAAGTAGAGAGTTAGAACGTAATGTCCTAGTGTTGACATACGGCCTCAGTGTACTTTTCAGGTGGGTCGAGACATTGCCCTTAGAAGCGCGAAAAGCCAGGGTCATGGCCTTAAATACACGTCTCTTGGCAATGGGTAACCAATGCAGTTTACGGAGGTGAGGGGAGATGTGATGTCTAGCAGGAATTCTCTCCACCAGCCGAGCGGCAGCATTTTGGACAGTCTGTAGTTTATGACATAGGCCTGCTGTGATACCAAGGTATAGTGCGTTGGCATAGTCGAGTTGCGATATTATCAATGCTTGTACCACAGTCTTACGGCAGTCCGCCGGCAGATAGTTGATAAGCCGGTTGATAGTCTTGATCTTAGCAAAACAGGATGCTGCTACTGTTTGAACCTGGGCATTAAAACTTAGATGATTATCCCAGCGCACTCCCAGATTTCTCACCGAGTCTTTAGGCGTGGGGGCTTGGCTCAGATCCTCTGGCCACCACAGGTTAGAATCTAAAGGGGATGGTGAATTAAAAAACAGAATCTCCGTCTTTCCTGCATTGAGTCGGAGGGAGTTAGAGTCCATCCAACTAGAGATGTCTCTGAGACAAGATTTCAGCGGGTCGAAGGCAGAGGCGGAGGGTGTGTCAAAGGTAAAAAGTAACTGAATGTCGTCAGCATAGGAGGTGGATTTGATCCCAGTTTGCGCAATCAGTTTAGCCAGGGGGGTAAAATAAACATTAAACAAAAGCGGCCTCAGGGATGAGCCCTGTGGAACTCCCCATTTGAGTGGTCTAGCGGAGGAGGTATAAGGAGAGGTATATACCTGCTGTGTGCGGTCGCATAGATAAGAAGAGAGCCACCTCAACACAGTTCCGCCTATACCCAGGTCCCCCAGCCTTCTCAGCAGGATCTTATGAGAGACGGTGTCAAATGCTGCTGAGAGATCCAGCAGCACTAACACCGCCCTCGACCCCCGGTCCAGCGTACATCTCACCGAGTCAGCCATTTCAACAAGGGCCGATTCCGTGCTATGGCCTGACCGAAAGCCGTGCTGAGAATCATGTAGGAGCCCATTGGATTCGATGTAATTCGCCAGCTGGGAGTGTGCCAGTTTTTCCAGGATCTTAACTGGGGCAGGCAGAAGAGAAATAGGCCTGTAATTACTGGGGTTGTCAGGGTCTAAATTGGGTTTCTTCAGAATGGGGACCAGGGAAGCATGCTTCCATTTGGCGGGGAAGCTGCCCATTCTCAAGGATTCATTCCAGATATGATTCAGGTAGGGATTGAGCAGGGGTGCCAGTTTTTTATATTTTTTGGCTGGCAGAGGGTTATTTGGAGAGCCAGATTTGCATTTGAGTAATTCTACCATAGTGTCGGCCTCAGAAATATCTGCAAATTC
Source organism: Triturus cristatus (assembly GCF_964204655.1). Taxonomy (NCBI): domain Eukaryota; kingdom Metazoa; phylum Chordata; class Amphibia; order Caudata; family Salamandridae; genus Triturus; species Triturus cristatus. The sequence continues at coordinate 447,967,102 of NC_140584.1, forward strand.
TAACAGAGTGGGCGACTGTAGCGTGTAAGTAGTAGATTCCTCTTCCAATCCTTCACTGTTGGAAATAGGGAAGGAGGTGTAGATAGTCTCGATTTTTTCCTCAAAGAATTGGGAAAGTTTATCGCACAGAGACTGGGAGGCAGGTTGAATTCGAGTCAGCGCGTTGGGGTCCGTGAAGGATCTGACTATGTTAAAAATCTCCCTAGCGCCGTTACTAGCATGTTTAATTCTGGAGGCCAGAAAGTCCCTTTTGTGCTCCTCAATCATTCTACAATATTCTTTGAGGGCTGTCTTATAGGTGGTTTTGCTATCCAGGGAATAGTTCTGCCTCCAGGATCGTTCGAGAGATTTGCACGAGGCCTTTTTTTGACGAAGCTCGTCGGAGTACCATGGTGCTGATGGTGCAGCCCTATAGGTTTTGATAGGTTTAAGAGGGGCCAAAGCCTCTAGGGCTTGACCGATCCAGGTGTCCAAATGGTCAATACCACTATCTGGGTCAGACGACGGGATGGGTTGGGAGTTTTGTAAGTATTCCTGGAGTGTTTCTGGGGTAATGCGGCTTCAGTTTCTGCCGGATGCTTTAGGAGTGATAGTGCGTCTGATGGGGCAAAAAATACCAATCTCAAAAGGGATGAGGAAGTGGTCCGACCAGATAACCGGGATGGGAGAGGCTGCCAGAATGCTTGGTAGGTTGGAACAGATCAAATCTAGTGTATGTCCCACTTTGTGCGTGGGAAAAGCAATTTTTTTAACTAGATTGCAGGCTGCCAGCGTAGAGATAAAATGTTTGCTGTGCGTGCAAGATTCCTCATTTGCGTGGAGATTAAAGTCCCCTAAAGCAGTGAAGTTGGCGTAGCGTGTGCTAAGCTGGATAATATAATCCGCCAGAGCCGGCAGGTAGGAAATGTTGGAATGGGGGGGGACGGTAGATAAGAATTCCCGAGCAGGAGGTAGACGGGGAGATTTGAACACTGAAAGGGAGACTCTCTATGCAGTCAATTGGGTCATATAGAGGGAAGGTAGTCGTCCATTTGGATTTGTGGATTAAGGCAACGCCACCCCCCTGTTTACCGTTGGGTCTATTGGCACAAACGATACTACAGCCCTCTGGTAGGGCAAGGGTGATGATAGGGTTCGTGGTCTCATTCAGCCAAGTTTCTGTTAAAAAAAGCAGATCCCAGTTGTTGTCCCGAAGGGACTGCCAGATGTCAATGGCATGTTTGCTCAAAGACCTGCAATTAATCAGCGCAGCTCTGAGGGTCGGAGAAGGGCGGGCTCCCCTAATGGAGGCAGGACTCAGAGCGTGGGCCGGACTATAAGTTAAGTCGAGGGATGGAAGGGAGAAATGGCAGACTTTACATACGTAAACGTGGCTCCGAGCGTCAGGGATAGACCAGAGGCAGGTCGAACATGGGGAGGGTCTCAGGGACATCATCGCAGTCCGAGAGTATGTTAAGGTGGTATTGCTGGTGAGTCGGGCAGGGGGACCGGCCCCGGTCGCGTCAAGATCGTGGACGAGCGCAGACGAGCTTACCTTAAGTGCGCCTTGGGCGCGCAATCGTCGCGCCCGCTGCGCTCGTCCGCTGCGCTTCCGGTAGATACACATGTATATAGTGAGGGGGCAAGTGCAGGGGGCGTGGCCTCGAAGTGGGCGTGTCCCTGTCTCGGCGAGGGTAATGGCGGGAGAAGCAGGTCGGCGATTTCGCCCTTTCCAGCGCTCGTTCCGCTTTGTGAGGGGTGCCTGCACACTGTAATCGTGTGTCAGGAAGGGTAGGTGATTGATTTTAAAAAGCAATATTTTTCTGCTAAAAACAGTGATAGCGCTAAATTCTGCCTACTCCCGGCTGTGCCTCAGGAGGTTCCAAGAGTAATCTGCTGCGCTAGTGAGTCAGCGCGCCTTAGTAATGCTAGCAGGGGGCGTGGCCTCGAAGTGGGAGTGTCCCTGTCTCGGCGAGGGTAATGGCGGGAGAAGCAGGTCGGCGATTTCGCCCTTTCCAGCGCTCGTTCCGCTTTGTGAGGGGTGCCTGCACACTGTAATCGTGTGTCAGGAAGGGTAGGTGATTGATTTTGAAAAGCAATATTTTTCTGCTAAAAACAGTGATAGCGCTAAATTCTGCCTACTCCCGGCTGTGCCTCAGGAGGTTCCAAGAGTTATCTGCTGCGCTAGTGAGTCAGCGCGCCTTAGTAATGCTAGCAGGGGGCGTGGCCTCGAAGTGGGCGTGTCCCTGTCTCGGCGAGGGTAATGGCGGGAGAAGCAGGTCGGCGATTTCGCCCTTTCCAGCGCTCGTTCCGCTTTGTGAGGGGTGCCTGCACACTGTAATCGTGTGTCAGGAAGGGTAGGTGATTGATTTTGAAAAGCAATATTTTTCTGCTAAAAACAGTGATAGCGCTAAATTCTGCCTACTCCCGGCTGTGCCTCAGGAGGTTCCAAGTGTTATCTGCTGCGCTAGTGAGTCAGCGCGTTTTAGTAATGCTAGCAGGGGGCGTGGCCTCGAAGTGGGCGTGTCCCTGTCTCGGCGAGGGTAATGGCGGGAGAAGCAGGTCGGCGAATTCGCCCTTTCCAGCGCTCGTTCCGCTTTGTGAGGGGTGCCTGCACACTGTAATCGTGTGTCAGGAAGGGTAGGTGATTGATTTTAAAAAGCAATATTTTTCTGCTAAAAACAGTGATAGCGCTAAATTCAGCCTACTCCCGGCTGTGCCTCAGGAGGTTCCAAGAGTTATCTTGGAACCTCCTCCAGGACTTCAGGAGCCAGATAGCCAAGTTCAGTGTTTGAGGATCTGGGTGTCTGATTTCTCCATGGTTCTGGGTTAAGAGATCCGGGGAGAGATGCAGTTTTTGATGTGGAACTAGCGATAGTTCCAAAAGTGTGGTGAACCAGGGTTGACGTGCCCAAGTGGGAGCCACTAGGATGAGTGTCAGTGACTGTTGTTTCAGTTTGCGTACCACAAATGGAATGAGAGGGAGAGGCGGAAAAGCGTACGCAAATCTGCCTGACCAGTTCATCCATATTGCATTGCCCTTTGATCGTGGGTGTGGGAACCTGGCGGCGAAGGTTGGGCATTTTGCGTTTTCTGGTGTGGCGAACAGGTCTATGTCTGGTTGCCCCCACTTTTGGAAGAATGGGAGTAAGACTTTGGGGTGTAGTTCCCATTCGTGTATCTGCTGTGTGTGGCGACTTAAGAGGTCGGCCACCTGGTTCTGAACCCCTGGGAGGTGTTCTGCTAGCAGGTAGATGTTCCGGCGAATTGCCCATCTCCAAATTTGTTGCGCCAGTTGGGACAGTTTTAGAGAATGTGTCCCTCCTTGTTTCTGTATGTAATACATTGTGGTCATGTTGTCCGTGCGGATGAGGACAGTTTTGTTTTGGAGATGCACTTGGAAGGATTTCAGTGCTAGGAACACCGCTAGAAGTTCTAGGTGATTGATGTGGAACTGTTTTTGTTGAGTGGTCCACCGTCCCTGAGTGGTGTGTTGAAGGAGGTGGGCTCCCCACCCTGTGAGAGATGCGTCGGTGGTCAGCACAACTTGTGGAAGGGGCTCCAAGAACGGCCGCCCTTTGGACAGGTTGATGGTGTTCCACCACTTCAGTGAGCAAAGTGAGCGGCTGTCCACCAACACCAGATCGGTAAGTTGTCCGTGGGCCTGATTCCACTGTTGTGCTAGACATTCCTGTAAGGGACGCATTTGAAGGCGTGTGTAGGGTACTATGGAGATGCATGACGCCATCATGCCTAAGAGTTGCATGAACACTCTTGCGGGGAGAGAGTGTTGTGTTTGAAATGTTTTGATCAGAATTTGTATGTTGGCTATCCTGGCTATGCTGGGATAAGCTACGGCTTTGGCTGTCTCTATGGTGGCTCCCAGGTATTGTTGTACTTGGGAGGGTTGTAGTTGAGATTTGGGATAGTTGATGGTAAATCCCAAGTTGTGCAGGGTTTGAATAGTGCGGTGGGTGTGGTGAACGCATTTGTCTAGAGTATTGGCTTTTATGAGCCAGTCGTCCAGATAGGGGAAGACATGGATTTGTTGTCTCCTGAGATATGCTGCCACAACTGCCAAGCACTTGGTGAACACCCTTGGTGCAGTTGTTACTCCGAATGGGAGAACTGTAAACTGATAGTGCTGACCGTCTACCACGAATCGTAGATACTTCCTGTGAGCGGGATGCATAGGGATGTGAAAATATGCGTCATTGAGGTCTAATGTGGCAAGGAAGTCTCCTTGTTGAAGTAATGGAAGGACCTGTTGGAGAGTGATCATGTGGAAATGATCCGATTGTATGTACTGGTTCAGTAGTCTGAGGTCCAGTATGGGTCTTAAGGTTTTGTCCTTTTTGGGAATAAGGAAGTATAGAGAATATACTCCTGTGCCCTGGTGTTGTAGTGGAACAGGTTCTATTGCGTTTTTCTGAAGCAAAGACTGTATTTCCTGTTTGAGGAGCGTGAGGTGGTGAGACGTCATGGGACGGTGTCTGGGTGGTATGTTTGGGGGCGGCTTTATGAGTTCGAGGCAGTAGCCACATTGGATAATTTGTCTTACCCACCTGTCTGTAGTGATGGTATTCCAGACAGGTAGGAACTGTTGAAGCCTGCCCCCGACCGGAGTGGAATGGTCTGGGGGGAGTGGTGGCAAGTCACTGTTTGGTGGCTGTAGAGGAGCGGGTGTTGTTGTTGCCCCGTCCCCGGCCTTTATTATTGTTTCCCCGATACCCTCCTCTAAAATATCCTTTGTTAGGGGATTTTTCACCTGATGCTGTGAAGGTGGAAGAGTTATCTGTTCCCACATTTTTGGAAGCTCCTCTATAAAAGGAGCGACGAAAGGAGCCTCTGGGTTGAGTAGACTGCAATGCTCCCATAGATTTTGCAGTTTCATTATCTTTCTTCATTTTTTCTAGGGCAGTGTCTACTGCAGGGCCGAATAGTTGCTCCTGATTAAACGGTTGAGCAAGAATGGAGGTTTGTACTTCCGGCTTGAAGCCGGAGATGCGCAGCCATGCGTGGCGTCTAAGCAATACGCTTGTGTTGACTGCCCTAGAGGCGGTGTCCGCTGCGTCTAATGCACATTTAATGAAGGCATTGGATATTAGTTTGCCCTCTTGTATGAGGTCAGTGGCCTGTGATTTGAAAGGTTCAGGCAGGTGTTGCAAGAGATCCACCAGTTGATCATAATGGGCTCTATCATAACGAGCCAATAGGGCTTGTGTATTTGCAATACGCCAGTGGTTAGCCGCTTGAGCGGCAACCCTTTTACCGGAAGCCTCCAGGAGTTTTGACTCCTTGTCTGGGGGCGGCGTGTCTCCGGTTGTTTGGGAGTTGGCCCGTTTTCTGGCATTGGAGACGACTAGTGAGTCTAGGGGGAGTTGCGCCTTGATGTACGCAGGATCTTGTGGAGCTGGTCTGTATTTTTTTTCTATTCTGGGTTGAGAACCCTGGCCCTGACAGGGTCTTTAAAAACCTCAGTGGCATGCTTTATCACTCCCTTAATCATGGGTAGAATGTGGACTGTTTTCTGAGACTGCTCAAAAGTGTCGAGTAGAAAGTCCTCCTCAGGAGTGTCGGTGTGCATGGTGACACCATGAAACGATGCTGCTCTGTTAATAAGCTGACCAAACCCTAAATGGTTATCAGGAGGGGAGGGTTTTGAGGGGTATGGAGCAGGGTCAGGCACATCAGGCATAGGGTAAGTCCAGTCATCTACTGGTGCTGTGTCCGGGAGTGTAAAGGGATCAGTAGGATCAGTGGGATAAGTAAAGAAATCTGGGTCTCCCCCTCCCCCAAAATCATCATCATCCTGTGGAGGTGGTGTATGAGAAGGAGATGGTAGAGGTGCAGGCGGTGGGGGTTGGGGGGATGGAATAGGAGGTAATGTAGGAGAGGAAGGATGTATGGGTGAAGTGGCACAGTCCTTCTTTGGAGGTGCTGGAGGAGGTGGTGAGTCCAGCTTCCTTTTCTTGTAGGGCACCGCTGTGACATGTCCAGTTTTCGGATTTATGTAAATCCGTTTTTGCTTAGGATCGGGTCGAAAGAGTTCCTCAGTGTCCGAAGACGGCTGTGGTGCCGACTTTTTTGGGTCTTTATGGACGTGTTTTGGCACCGAAGATGTTTTGGGTGCCGAAGAACTTTTCGGTTCCGGTGGATTTTTCGGTGCCAAAGAACCTTTCGGTGCCGATGAGCTTTTCGGTGCCGACGAGCCTTTCGGTGCCGACGAGCCTTTTGGTGTCGGTGGAGACCTCAGCGCCGAAGAACGTTTCGGTGCCGGTGGAGATGTCGGGACTGAGTGACGTTTCAGGCCCGATGGAGATTTCGGTCCCGAAGCCTGCTTTAGTGCCGAAGGTATTATAGGCACAATGACATGAGGTTTGCTCGAGCCCGAGCCACCTGCAGGCTTACTTTTCTTCTGAGCCGGGCCCGAGGGCGGGGCTTCAGAAGATGTTTTTGGATCACGACTGGGCCCAGTTGGCAGAGTCTTGACCAATGTCTTTTTGGGTGGTGTTGGGGTAGGGGGGCTGGTACTCACAGGCTGCCCCGGATCTGAATCGTCGGTCTCGGACACGATTTGGAGATCTTCGGAGTCATCGTCAGGGACGTCCTGTGCAAAGATGTCTTCTGGTTCCGGAACCGGCTTGGCCATGATATGGCGTCGAGCTCTTCGGTCCCGGATGGTTTTCTTCTAACGGAATGCGGCGCAGGCTGGACAGCTGGATTCGTTGTGGTCTGGTGAAAGGCACAAATTACAGACCTCGTGGTGATCGCTATGAGGGAACTTTGCTCCACATTGGGGCATTTTTTAAAAGGTGTCCTTTCCATCAGCCGCGTCCGGAGTCGGTCCGATATGGTTTTCGACGTCGAGTTTTGAAGTTATGAGAGTTATAGTGATTGCTATAAGTTTTCTGCTGGAGCGGAAAAAAGTTCATCTGAACCCAATGGCGGAAAAAAACAATCGGAGGATGGAGTGGATGCCCATGCGCACTGTTGTCCAGGGGAGGAGTCACCAATCTTGTGACCAAAGACTTCTTCCGAAGACAACAACAACCTGCAATCATCCGAGCCCAACACCAGATGGCGATCTTATCCTTAGTGTGTGATCTGCAGCTCATATGCCTCGAACAAATGTTTATGCTGGCTGGTTATAATCTTATTATACTGTCTTTTGTAAAATAATTACCTTCGAACTCTGTATCCTCTCGGCAATTTCACGTTCATCTACTCGTTCTGATGTTTGCCTTACTCCGCTTTATACACACCTGTGCTCTTTGCTCCACCTACCGCTCTCCCTTCACTAACTGACTCTCTTTGACCTTTAACCCTTTGCGCACTGCTTAACTTATTTATTGTGCTCTTTAACATGTCTTAAGGCAGTCTTAAGTACGATCACAGTGTGTAGTAGTTAATTCACGAATAAACACGCTATGCTCTTAACTGTTTATAACTGCCTTGAGACTTGTTAAAGTGCACAATAAATGAGTTAAGCCGTGCGCAAAGGGTTAAAGGTCAAAGAGAGTCAGTTAGCGAAGGGAGAGCGGTAGGTGGAGCAAACAGCACAGGTGTGTATAAAGCAGAGTAAGGTAAACATCAGAACGAGTAGATGAACGTGAAATTGCCGAGAGGATACAGAGTTCGAAGGTAATTATTTTACAAAAGACAGTATAATAAGATTATAAACAGCCAGTATAAACATTTTTTCCACACGTTTATTGTATCGTATATTTGTAAATAGCGTTTTTTGCTACAGTTAGCGGTAGGATGTTAATTATGAGATAAGTTACTGGGGAAAAAATCGTGAAGTTTTAAAGCAGTGTTTGACATGTTTATTGGGTTTAAACACACAGTCTCACGATAATGTTTAATTATAGAATACCCCTGATGAAGGGCCAAAATAAGGGCCCGAAATGCATTGGGTTATCAGAATGAATCAATGAGGATGACTTGCAAACACTCCAGGCTACAGATTAAGGCTTAATGGCATGTCTGCTGCTTTCAGGATACAGTGTTATATGTAAAGATGACTCCCATGTGATGAATGGATAAATTATGAAAATGCAAAATATTGGATGAAATTGGAATACATTTTTATGAAAACGGATTAATGTGGACATTCGTGATATGCATTCATTCACACTGTAAATAGATGGAGTGGAAAAACATTTGAAATTTGGAAATATCTATGCCACTGATAGAGGGTTTTGTGCTTTTTAATTATCAGTGTATTGGCTCAAGGTTGCACTTATTAATAATTTAAATAAATATATACCTTAATGCATTGTAGACATTTTCCATGATCCTGAACTGGGTGGGGTAATTTCTAATGTAAAAAATTATCAACAAATATCCTACAATGCAAAACTTAGGTTGATGGCCAAATTTACCTTAGTGAAGAGTTTCCTACGTTAGGATGGATAGCTTTGGTTAATTAACCATTTTTATAAAGAAAATCTACCTGTACTCTGTCTTCTAGTAGTCCAGATGACGTTTTGAACCTCCTTGAATACTTAAGCCAAGCATTTATACTGTTTCTTCTTTTCCTTCTACACATTTTATTTATCCTTCTTTCTATTTGTTCCCAACTATAAACTTTAATAAATCATTCATATTTATCCTGCTTCCCTCTTTTCTGTCCATTTTTCTCTTTCATCCTGATACGATCTGCCATTAAAACATCTTTTGTAAATTAATGGTTATTTCATGACAGCTGTGGTTCATAATGCATATTTTAAATACAAGTTTAGGAACACTTTGCAAATGCTTTTTCTTTGTTATGATCTCCAAAAATGTTAACTTATTTTTCTTAGTACTATTTTTGTATTATAATCATTTCGACAGCTTTGAAGTAGTTACCACATCCGAAAAAGTCAATAACATTTGTAAACACAGTGCATGGATTCAATCTAGTTCTACATTAATGGAGGCTTTAGAGCTTACCTCCTCAGCATTGCATGTACAAACCCACAGCAGATTCTTGCTTGGGTGCCCATGATTCTACTACCCAATCCTTCTAGCACCCACTTTCTACTATCTTCCCATTTAGATATGCAAATGCTCTTAAGCGGCTGAAAAAACCTGAATCGCTATTTTAAACCTCCAAATAAATGTGTTCCTCTGTCAGACCCTTCCTTTGATGTTCGTCCTTACCCATTTCTGCCTGTTCCTCTTCATGATGTGAGGAAACGTCTTTAAGCCGCTCATCATCCGACATATTTTGGCTGTGCAAGGAGCCAGAGTCCTCATCTGATTGACTGCATCTTCGGCTAATCACTCTGTAAATGCCAGAATCCAATACATTGAAGCTTTCCTGGAGTCAAAATATAATAATGCATGTAATATTTCCTGATTTCCATGCCAAAGATTAAATATTGAGAAAACGGCAAACTTTGGAAAGATATGAAATATCTCTTTTTTGAAAGGTATTATTCTTATCACAGAAACGGTGCCTGAAACATCAAAAACTGTTTTCCAAATGAAAATACAACAAATTAAGAGGCTGTTGCTTCAGAGAACCACAATGTAGACGTTTTAAAGGAATATGCTACTTACCAGTATGCATCTGTTCTTGGCATGTAGAGCTGCAGATCTACACACTTTTGCATAGATCCCCATCTGGTGTTGGGCCCGGATGTTTGCAGTTTGTTTTTCCTCTTGGAAAGTCTTTGGAAGTCACGAGGTCGGTGACTCCTCCCTTGGTTCGTATTGCGCATGGGCTTCGGCTCCATCCTCAGATTGTTTTTCGCCAACAGGGAAAGATGGAGCGTAGTAATAACAGTGAAGAAACCCATGTGTGTTGTATCTGGAACAGATACCGGTAGCCGGGGAGGCGGGTGGGGCGTGTGTAGATCTGCAGCTCTAGATGCCAAGAACAGATGCATACTGGTAAGTAGCATATTCCATTCGAGGCATATGAGCTGCAGATTGTACACTTAGCATAGATTATATAGCAGTTCCCAACCTTAGCGGCGACCACCGGTATCTGCTGCAGTGGTTTGAAATAGTGTTTTTAGTACAGCCTGGCCCACACTAGCTTGTTGCTTGGTTTGCACATCTACACAGTAATGTTTAGTGAAAGTGTGCGGTGTTGACCATGTAGCTGCCTTGCAGATATCATCTAATGGGATGTTCCCTAGAAAAGCCATAGAAGCCCCTATCTTTCTTGTAGAGTGGGCTTTAGGGGGAACAGATAGCGTGCATTTTACTTTGTGGTAACAAATCTGTATGCATTTTACAATCCACCTAGCTATCCCTGATTTAGAGATGGGGTTGCCTTTATGAGATGGAGAGAAAGAGACAAACAGTTGCTTTGTCTTTCTGAAAGGTTGTGTTCTCTGGATATAGTAAAGCAAGGCCCTTTTAACATCCAGTGTGTGTAGAGCCCTTTCTGCAACAGTTTGAGGTTGCGTGAAAAAAAAAGGTAATTCTACCGATTCTACCGGTAAAAGGGTGAGATGACTTTGGGTAGGAATTTTGGGTTGGTACGGAGGACAACCTTGTTCGGGTGCATTTGGAGAAAAGGTTCTTGTATAGTAAGTGCTTGTATTTCACTGACCCTTCTAAGGGAGGTGATAGCTACAAGGAAAGCTGTTTTCCAGGTGAGGAATTGCAGTTCGCATTTATGCAAAGGTTCGAAAGGCAGTCCCATTAGCCTTGTGAGCACTATATTTAAGTTCCACACAGGTGAGGGTGGCACTCTGGGGGGAATTATTCGTTTTAGGCCTTCCATGAAGGCTTTAATGGCAGGCACTCTGAAAAGTGATAGGTGCTGTCTGTTTTGTAGGTAAGCGGCAATTGCTGCGAGGTGTAGCCGAATGGATGTATATGCTAGGTTACATCTTTGTAGATGTAGTAAGTAGCATATGATGTGCTGTATGGATGCGTCTAGAGGGTTGATTGTGTTGTTATGGCAATAAACAACAAATCTTTTCCACTTGGCAGCGTAGCAGGCTCTAGTGGTAGGGCGTCTAGCCTCTCCGATAACGTTCATACAGTCGGGGGGGAAGGTTAAGGTATCCGAATTCTAGGATCTCAGGAGCCAGATCGCAAGGTTGAGCTGAGCTGGGTCTGGGTGTCTGATCTCTCCATGGTTCTGGGTTAGGAGGCATGGTGAGAGGTGTAATTTTTGGTGTGGCACTACTGAGAGTTCCAGCAGCGTGGTGTACCACGGTTGTCTGGCCCATGTTGGAGCTACTAGAATGAGTGTGAGGGAGTGCTGTTATAGCTTTCGCACCACTAATGGAATTAGTGGGAGAGGTGGAAAGGCGTATGCAAATTTGCCTGACCAGTTCATCCATATCGCATTGCCTTTGAACAATGGGTGTGGGTATCTGGCGGCGAAGCTTGGGCATTTTTTGTTTTCGTGGGTGACGAATAGGTCTATCTGTGGATGCCCCCACATCTGAAAGAACGGGTGAAGAACCTGCGGGTGAAGTTCCCACTCGTGGATCTGCTGCGTCTGTCTGCTGAGCAGATCTGCCATGGTGTTTTGGACTCCTGGGACATGCTGGGCTAGGAGAAAGATTTTGTGTGGAATTGCCCATCTCCATATGCTCTGTGCTAGTTGAGAGAGCTGTGGAGAGTGTGTGCCGCCTTGTTTTTGGATGTAGTACATGGCGGTCATGTTGTCTGTGCGGATAAGGACTGCCTTGCCTAAAATCTGTGTGTGAAAGGATTTTAGGGCTAGAAAGATTGCCAGTAACTCCAGATGATTGATGTGGAGTAACTTTTGTGGCAGCGTCCATGTGCCCTGCACTGTGAGGTGTAGTAGATGAGCTCCCCAGCCGGAGAGCGATGCGTCTGTTGTCAGGATTATTTGTGGAACCGGGTCCAGGAACGGTCGACCTCTGGAAAGATTTGTGGTGTTCCACCACTGCAGAGAGCGATGGGTGCGACCGTCTACCAACACCAGATCTGTCAGTGGCCCCTGGGCCTGTATCCATTGGCGCGCAAAGCACTCTTGGAGTGGACGCATCTGGAGTCTTGCATGAGGCACTATGATAATGCAAGAGGCCATCATCCCTATCAGTTGCATAAACACTCTTGCTGGGAGGGAGTGTTGAAGTATGAATTTTTGACGCAAAGCCTGAATGCTTGCAATCTTGGCCGGATTGGGGTAGGCTATGGCTTTTGAGGTGTCTATGGTGGCACCGAGGTATTGCTTTATGTGGGATGGTGTTAGCTGGGACTTTTGGTGGTTCACCATGAAGCCTAGTTGGTGAAGTAGTTGGATTGTAGTGGCGGTGTGGTGTACACATTGGTTGTAGGACGCAGCTTTTATCAGCCAGTCGTCCAGATACGGGAAGACGTGAATGTGCTGTCTTCTGAGATGTGCCGCCACTACCGCTAGGCACTTGGTGAATACCCGTGGTGCTGTTGTGACACCGAATGGCAGCACCTTGAACTGGTAGTGTTGCCCGTCCACTACGAATCTGAGGTACTTTCTGTGGGCATGGTGTACCGGAATGTGAAAGTATGCGTCTTTAAAGTCCACTGTGGTGAGAAAGTCGTTCTGGGAGAGGAGCGGAAGTACCTGCTGAAGTGTTACCATGTGAAAATGGTCCGAATGTATGTATGTGTTTAGAGGCCGTAGATCTACGATAGGTCGTAGAGTCTCGTCTCTTTTTGGTATCAGAAAATATAGGGAGTAGACCCCTACATTTTGCTGATCGTGGGGGACCTGTTCTATTGCTTGTTTTTGTAGGAGGGAGATTACCTCCTGTTTTAGTAACGTGGAATGTTCTTGTGACATTGGGCGTTGCCTGGGTGGGATGTTGGGGGGGGTAGATGTGAGTTCTAGGCAGTACCCTGAACGAATAATTTGGGTCACCCATTTGTCTGATGTGATGGACTCCCAGACGTGAAGGAAATTTTGTAGTCTGCCCCCGGGATGGTCTGGAGGGAGCAGGGGAAAGTCATTGGGTAGGCGGTGTGACAGAGCGGGCGGTATTTGTTTTGCCTCTGCCTTTATTGTTATTGCCTCTATATCCGCCTCTTTGATAACCTTTTGTGAAGGTGGAGTGAGGAGGGGATTTGTAGGACGTGGACGCGCTATCCGAGGAGTAGCCTCTGCCCGTGCCCCTAAAGGAAGAGCGGCGAAAGGAGCACCTAGGAGGGTGTGACTGTAGGGCTCCCATAGATTTCGCCGTATCTGTGTCTTTCTTCATCTTCTCGAGGGCCTCATCTATCTTTGGACCGAATAAATGTTCCTGATCAAATTGATGGTTTAGTATGGAGGCTTGTACCTCAGGTTTAAAGCCTGAAACTCTCAGCCAAGCGTGTCAACGGAGGAGGACACTAGTGTTAATGGCCCTGGAGGCTGTGTCTGCTGCGTCCAAGGCACAGCATATAGAGGTATTAGTTATGGTCTTACCCTCTTGAATTAATTCATTGGCCCTATTTTTATATTTTTCTGGGAGATGGTGCATGATGGTTTCTAGTTCATCATAATGCGCTCTTTCGTATCTGGCCAATAGCGCTTGAGTGTTGGCGATACGCCATATATTGGCTGCCTGGGACGCAGTGCGTTTTCCTGACGCGTCCAGGAGCTTTGTCAGGCGGTGGTGCTTCGCCTGATGCCTGGGAATTAGATCTTTTTCTTGCAGTGGATACCACTAGGGAATCCAGTGGCGCTGGCCCTTTGATGTATGCAGGATCTGTGGGGGCAGCTTTATACTTTTTCTCTATGCGTGGGTTTAGGACCCTAGCCCTGACTGGGTCTTTAAAAACCTCTGGCGCATGTTTTATTACCCCTTTGAGCATAGGTAGTATAGCAGTAGACCTATGTGCATTATCAAAGGTGTCTAGGAGGAAATCTTCCTCTACTGGGTCAGTGTGTAGCTCTACCCCGTGATAATGTACCGCCCTCTGAAGTAGGTGGTGAAAACCTAGTGAGTCTTCTGGTGGAGATGGCCTGGATGGATAAAGGTCATCTTGTGGGACATCTGGAATGTCTGGATTATTATAATCATCCCAGGGGTCTAAGGATCCTGTAGGGGTGGGGTCTTGTGGCACATCTGCTGGGTCTTAGTATGGGTCCCCCTGATCCTCATGGTCTGGAGACGGGGTCGGAAAGCGATGAGGCAGGGGTGGAGAAGGTGTAGGGGGCGGAGGTGGAGAGGGTAGAGGAGGTGGGGAAGGCACTCTGAAAGGGGAGGTAGCACTCTTTGGAGGTGGAGGTGGAGCTGGTTTGTCCAAATATCTCTTTTTAGAAGACAGTGCCAAATGTCCAGTTTTTGGATCCTTGGTAAGTGTCTTTTGCAAAGGATCCGGTGTAAAAAGGTCTTGCGACACTGGTTGTTCGGTCGGCGCCGACGTTTTCGGGGCCGATGGCTTTTTAGGCTTGTCTGTGCCGTTCTTTTTTGAATCCTCCGATTTTTTGTTCGGTGCCAAGACAGGCTTCGGCGCGGGAGTGTCGATGCCGAGGGCCTTATGATGTTTGGTCGGCACCGAGAGGCTGGGTTTGTACACCGAGGGCTTTGGTACGGGGCTCGGTGTCGAGGTAGAGGCCGATCTTTTCTTCTGTGCCGAAGGGTGTTTTTCGGCACCACTGGCAGGCTGGCTCGAGCCGCCGGAAGGCTTACTTGGCTTCTTTACCGGGCCCGAAGGTGGGGTGTTCGAAGCAGTGTCTTTGGTCTTGCCTAGGCCCGGAGGCGAAGGCGTGACCGAAGCCTTTTTGGGTGTCGGCGCGGGTGTGGGAGGGGGTATTTTACTCACGACCCTCTGCGCCGGGGTGATGTCCTCCACATCCGAGTCGTCGGCTTCGGAAGCACTGACTAGGTCCTCTTCGGTGTGCTGTTGTCCCGGAGCTTCAACTTCGTCCCCGAAGATGTCAACTGGAACGAAAGTCGAGGAGTGCGCCATTTTCCGTCTGGCCCTTCGATCTCAAATAGTCTTTTTGGATCTAAAAGACTTGCAGGCGGGACAGTTTCGAGCCTCGTGTTCAGGGGAGAGGCAGAGGTTGCACACCTCATGAAGATCGGTGTGGGGGAATTTGGACCCACATCGAGGGCACTTCTTGAATGGAGTTCTTTCCATCAGCCGGGACCAGAGCCTGGATAGGCCCGAAGGCCGCCGTCGATGACTGGAATCGAAGGTGTGTCGAAGAAGAAGGTGATTGAGGAGATCTGGATCTAAACAATACCGCGGAGAGCGAGGATTGCGCTTCGATCGTCGAACTGGAATGTTCGGAACCGGAGCGCGAAGTATTACATCCGAGCCCGATGGCGGAAAAAAACAAACTGAGGATGGAGCCAAAGCCCATGCGCAATACGAACCAAGGGAGGAGTCACCGACCTCGTGACTTCCAAAGACTTTCCAAGAGGAAAAACAAACTGCAAACATCCGGGCCCAACACCAGATGGCGATCTATGCAAAAGTGTGTAATCTGCAGCTCATATGCCTCGAACATTATATTATAATCAATTGCATTCACCAATTGCTGGTTTCAGTATTTAATGCAGGAAAACGAGCAGCATGAGACTAGACTGGTATATCAGGTTTGTTTTCGATCCCTACACCCCCTAGCTCAACTTGTTTCACAAAGCACTAATTGGCTTTGAGAATAGTAAGGGGTGACGGGGGCCCTTTCACGCCCCATTACCTTCCAAATTGCAAGGAAGGCGAATGTTTACACGGCGCGTCACAAAGTACATTGTGTTATGTTAACCAATACTTACAAAGCGCAGTATTGCAACAGCATAGCTTTTTTTTTTAAACCATTTTATCAACAATGGACGAGGGCTATTAGCACCTTTCCATCTGAGTTGGTCTACACGTTCAGGTGTTGTTGAAGAGCCCTAAGGGTTCACAGCTTTCTTCAGGACCTGTACAAGTCTGGCTTTTTTCAAATAGGTAATGCCAATGTGTAACCCTATTATATATGTGCTGTCACTGTGCGCATTCCTGGTATTCTGATAATAAAGACACAATTACCAGAAAACAGGGAGATCTAACTTGGTTATTTTCTCTAAGCTACTCAATGTTAACCCGGGAAAGAGAAGGGGTGATACCCTGTAGTCACAAGTTTGTCTAGGGTAGGCTACTGCTGCGCTTGCTGCCTTTTTCCTCCCACTGACTACGATGCCATGCTTCATCATTGGGTCGCATCCTGGTCAATACAAACTGGGATGGGCTTGACCATTTTCAAGGAAGCAATTTGAGATAGTTACATGTGGGGTCTCCTAAAAGATAAAAATACATCCCTTTTAATGATGAAGCATGGGACTATCATAGTGGAAAACAAAATGCTATCGCTCTCCCTTTACCGTTTAACAATCACCTGGTTGAATATGGGTTTGGTAATTTGAAGAATCTTATTTACAGTCTGTTGCAATGTTGAGGGAACTGTACTTTAGGTCCGCAGCTGCCAGGTGCAGAGAGACTAGGTTGTGATGTCACACCTGACCTTGATTCTTGGGAAAAGTTACAGGATTGGGTTGATAGTAACTGGTGGTTCTATGGATAGATCCAATGTCCCCCTGTACCAAATCTGCACACCCATGCTTGGAGATTAGCACCTGCAAACACAGTTCTTTTTTCAACTTCCGCAAAACCCTTAGAACGAACAGTGTCAGGGGAAAAGCATGCCAAATAGCTGTGACCAAAAAACCAAAATACTTCGCCCTGGATCCTGGGAAACCACCACCCGTTTGTCTAACCTTGGCATTTGGTACATCTGGTGTAGCAAGAGATCCAGAGGAGGCGTCACCTTCCTTGGAAATACCAACTCTTATTAGTCTTGTGTTCAGCTCCCTTTCGTAGCAGTCAAAATGTTTTCTGCCATAGTATTCTGCAGTCCTGGCACATGCTGAATTGTAGAAAACGTTCTTTTTAAAACAACACCCAGTGCCAAACCTGTTGCATTTCCTGTAACAGCATTTCTAAGTCCACTGCTCTTTGGTTTTGTATATTATATAGAGCTGGCATGTTGCCTGTTTGTAGGAAAGTGCCCCTTTTTGACATTGTCACCCACATTTTTTTTTGTGGTAGATGATGTGATTTCGACTGGACATGGACTGTGTTCCTGCTAACCAGGTTCCCAGTGCCAGAGCTCTTTATCAAAACTGTACAATTATTCCCCCAATTGGCAAAACCTTTAGCACCCTCTTTAAGTCCTTAGCAAATGGTACCCTGGTACCTAAAGTCTGAGGAACTAAAGAGAGCCCCTAAGGCCTGCTGCATGAATTGTGCCACCCCAACCCTACCAACCTTAACTCTTGTTGCTGATGTTTAGGAAATTCTGCTATTAAAAATTGCATGCCATCCCATAGTTCTTGGTGGTATCTTTTTAGTAGCACCACTGGGCTGGAATTATTCAAAAGGGCAGACGCATCTTTTTACCAGCGGAGTCACATTGTTTGCTCTTCCCTTGAAGGGGAGCAGAAGTCTCTGGGGGTGATGCACATTTTTGCCACACTGCTGTTGCAATGACGGAGTGGTTTGAGGTCAGTCTTTAAAAAGTTCAGGACTTGTTGAGGTTCACATACCTTTTAATTAGGTGGGGGGGCGGGTGACTGCTTTTGCTGTAGCTGGAGTTCAAAAAAATGTTTTTGTTATTTCTAGAATGCCTTGTGCTAGTGGCAACAGAGGTTTTGGTGATGCTCCCGGGTATAGAGCATCAACTATCATAGAGATTGATGGTTGAGGAGCCTCTAGTAGTATATTGAGCTTAGCAGCTGCTCTTGCTCTGCTATGCTACGTGAATTTCTAAAGGGTGTGGCTACCCTAAGGCTTCCCAGTGCTAGCTGAGTCATGGCATTGCTCTAAATCACGTCTGGACATAAGTAAAGAGGCTTTAGTGCCACAAGTTGTTTTCTCTGTTCATTTATTGAGAGGGCCTTGTCAAGCCACATCCTGAGGCATTTAATGGGGCAGGAAGGAGTAGGTGAATTGCCCAGACACTCTGGCCACTCTATAGATGGTTAGAGAGAGATCAGGTCTGTTCCCCAGGCCTGGCAGTTCGGGCTGGACTGTTCTCATAGGGTCAAGACCGATTTGCCAATGGCTGTGTTTAAACTGGAATGGCATGGGGATTAGGCCCAGATCTTTGTACTGGAATGAATGTTTGACATTGATCAGCATTCTGTCGATCAGTTGTTCTTTTTGCATTTGTCACCTGAGTGGGACAGGTATGCCCGATGTGGTCCCATGCTCTCCATGCCACTGGAGTCAAGCTAGCCTGGGTGATATGGGGTGATGCTCCGAAACCGGTCCCAGGATGCTTTTTCTGGTCCAGGGCCTGGCCTGGTAGCTCTGGCTGGACTGTTCCCATGGGGAACAAGGTCAAGACTGATTTGCATATCGCTGGTGGAATGGCATGAAGAGCAAAAAAACAATGGATTTAGGCCCAGATCTCTGTACTGGGGTGAATGTTTGAGAGTGAGCAGCATTCTGTCCATCAATTGTTATTTTTGCATTTGTTCCCCAGAATTATCAGCTCTGTCTTTTTCTTGTTCATTATTTCCAAGCAGGGACACAACTGACGGTGCTGTGAGCCTTTCCCCGGAGAAAGGGAGCCGGCCAGCTATGTTTCGTCAGTGTATGAGACGATTGATAGCCCAAACCTCTGAAAAATATCAGCCAGCAGGTGCTTGCACAGGTTAACAAGCATTTGCAATGCAATAGGTTTGAAAAACATAAATTAAAGGCATTGTCATTTACAATGCCAATTGCTTAAACTTGCGTAAATGCGAGACCTACTGCATTGCAAATGGTAGGCATCATGGGGAGGGAGAGGTGTGGGGGCTTGTTTAAGAACGACGGGTTTAAGAAGGCACGGACAACGGGAGTGAGGGCGGGGAGGGGTGTTAAATAAGGTCACGGATAACAGGAGGGAGGGCGAGGGGGTTCAAGAAGGCACGGACAACGAGGGGGCGGACAGGGTAGAGAAGGCACGGGGGAGTGGTGGTACAAAAGGCACGGAGGGCGGGAGGGACTTCAGGGTTATAAAGAAGGCACCAAGAACGGAATGTAAGCAAGGCACGTCATGCCTGCAGAGAGAGAAACACAATAGAGAAAATAGTGCTGTGGAGCGGGAGGTTAGCTCCTCTTTATTAGTGACATGGAAATCACTTTTGGCAATTTTCTTGGAGGAGAAAACTCTAGAAGTCATAAAGGAGTTTGAGTAGGATCCTCAAAAAGTATGATCAGTTGGATAAGACAATGAGGTAAAGGAGACGGATCAGGAAATGTAGCCCTTCTTCAATGGTAAAACGGAGTATAAATCTCCTCTTTTTGTCTTCTACTTGATGAGAACTGTGTCTGCCTATCAGGAGATGGTCTGAGTGCACAAATGGAGAATAAGCAGAAGATAGTTAAAGGGACCAGACTGTAGAAAACTCAGGTGGAGACTGAACGTGTTTTTGGCTCTTCGATGTCGACGGAGAAGCGGTTGACATGAATCTTGGTCCTTTTAACGGTGTTGCCGATGGAGTCACCATCGAGCCTGAAGGTTTCGTCATTATTGGACATGACGCCATGAAAGAGTCCCTGCCGCTGCTGGAGATATGACCATCAATGATGAATGAGAATGATGTTTTGACATCAACACAGACTTTTTTGGGCTCTGACCTAGAGTGTCTCGACTACTTCAAATGGAGATGGAAATGACATGGGGTGGTCAGAGACCTCTTCTTGAACAGTGAGCATTTCGGCACTGATACACTAGACGTTGGAGGTGTTGTTTTACTCGGATGTGGAGAGTGATTATGGCGTCTTTCTTTCTCACCAAATTTACTCTCTCTGGATCTCGCTCTCTAGGAGTCATTGCTGGGAGGAGGCAGGCTTGTTGGAGTAGGCTGGGATGGATTTCCTGGTTTTCTGCTTGTGTGTTTTCAATCTTGTCTTTCAATCTAATGCCTTCTCTGTCTATGAGAGTTCTCAAAGACAAATCTCACAACTCTTGACAGAGTGTGCTGAGAGAAGGCATACTACACAGAGCTTATGAGCATCTGTGATTGCCTTTTTTTCCCACAGTGGGGCATTTTATAAAAAGTGAAGGCAATTTGACTAAAAAGCCTAGTCAGACTCAGTTGCAAACCGCTAAACTCGATCATAGATGAAGTAACACCGAGTAAACAGGAACAAATTATTTCCGGACTGAAAAAGAGGGTTTTTTTGGTAGGTTTCAATGCCTCACAGGATCTCAGAGATCCTTCTCTCATAAGCCAGAAAAAACAGAAGTTGCTCTGGGAGGCAAAAAAGGTGTTCCGAGGTCTGTGAAACATGGTGGAGAATATTCTAGCATTTGTGACTATCGATGAAGACCCTTCTATGAAGATATATTTTGTGTGCGAGTCTTCCCCAAAGACTTTCCTTGCTCCAAACATCTTATATGGCTTAAAAAGTGATCTTAAACATGAAGCCTCAGCCACGGTCTTAGTCCCAAAATAATACCTCCTCCTCCAACTGCAGAATGGAGCAGACACTGCTTACCTTCTGTACCTGAGATGGGAAAGGAGCACATTTAAAGAAAGAAGTCCAAAAGGAATCAATATGAAGAAAAGGAGCAGAACCCACAGGATTCCCTTTTGCAGGATACGCTTGCAGTAGAAAACCCGACAGAGGGTTGTAATGGTGGGCTTCTGCACCGGATTGGCTGGACTTCGGGTCATAAAAAGAGGTAGATGGGCTACTTGGAGCCTATGGCTGCGTTTAATTTGTTTTCAATTTGACCTGCTCTTTTGAAATAAGTAGCGTAATGTATGAAACAGCCAATGATGGGAACCTCAATTTACTGTACAGTAAACTCATACGGTATTCAACAATAATTTTTCAATTAAGATGTGCTTGACACGAGTTAGAATAACAGCATGAAGCAACTGTTTCCATTTTGCTGCCTAATACATACCAATTGTAGGTTTTCTTTTATCTCAAAAGACATTCATGTATTTGACTAGTAAATCTACGTGAACAAATTCTACAACTTTGTTAGCCATGTTGTCACAAAATAGTTACTGAGTTTTGGGTGCCAAATTTGGGCTGGCTGCATCGTTATAATTTGAGGTAGAGGTGGTACAATACACTGTGTCATGAATATACCACGTTTTTACATGCTTATTGAGATTGCCATGAGAATCATGGTCACGTGTGATGTTCTGCTTTTGCCAATGTCCTATGGAATTATTGGTATTTGAGGGGTGGAGGAATAAGCAAATATGTGCCAATTCATCAATAGCGTGTTTCCTTTTGTCAGTGGAGGTGGTTAACTGGATGCAATATCTTGTTACTTTGTGTTTATGACTGTTTCTATGGAAGGACTGTCATATTTAGCAAAAACATTGTCTATGATCCAACTCCCATCCATGAGAGTCTGTCTACCTGAACATTCGCTTTTCCTGCCAAACACTGCGCTATTATAAAAACATAGTTCTGATTTGCCCAACGCCAAATCTTCTCATGTTGACCAGTCAGAGCTAGGAAAACTGCCTTCAACACTGAAAAGCTGACATGTTTGACAGAAACCTGTGGAGCCCAACAATCCCAAATCTCCAGGTTTCCTACAGGTGCTCTCCATCTTGTGCCTTAGGCCACTGCCAATGAATATCACAATCAGGACTCATGATCTGAATGTTATCCTATAACCATGTGAGCGTTTTTTGCATTTTGCAATTGGCATCTACCAGATCTTCCCAGCTCCCTGTCAACCCTTTATTTGTTAACTATTCTTGTACTGGTCTCATGTGCAGATAGTTCATGTTACGGCGTGAATTCATGATAACATCATGCCAAATGATTACAACACTTTCCACTGTGACATATAATATAGGAGAATTTGGTTTTAAAAATCTAAAAATCTCTTTTGAGATGGCACTACCATCAACTTGGCCGAATCTATTTCTGCACCGGCAAAAGATTTTTTTTCAATTTAACTATGAACCCACACTGATGGAGCAACAAAATCACAGCATTAATACTGTCCTGTCAAAGTATGAATTAAATCTCCTTTACAAGCTGTTTATCTATCTAGGAAGACACAAGTATCAATTGACATTTGATTTGCAATGCTACCAGCAACATATTCTGAAGGATCGTTGGCATATTGCATGCATTAGGATAGAAAGTTAAACTGATAGTACTTCAACCTTAGATATTTGTGATGCTTGGGTTGCACCACGACAAGAAAACCGACATCTTTGACCTGGATATTTTCCAAGAAATCCTGCTCCTCATAGGAATAACCTCTTGAAATGTTGTTTTTAACTTGTGTGCCATTCCTCAATTGTTCAAGACGCGCAAGTTTCTTATCCTCCAGCAGTACTTCTAATAGAACGCATGGTGATCGGTTACCATCTGTGTTTTCTTCTGCTTTACATTTGGTGGGGTTTGCAGCAAATCTTTTCAACAACCATTCTGTGCAATTGCTAGAATCCTTTTGGCCAAGTTTGTCCTTGACCACATCTCCAAATACACAATATGCATACTGGTGCTTCATTGTTGCCGGAGATAGGAGGGAGAAGTGTATTGTAGTGTGCTGTGGAGGATTGGACGGTTGTCTGCCTTCAAGCCTCCTTTGAATATCTGCTACCCTTTGAAAGGTTACCCCGGGATGCAAAACCATTGCTCTAGTAGTATGATCACAGCTTACATGTTAACCAAGTTTCATCATTTGTTTTTCCAAACAACCACTCTCCAATTAGCTTAACCAACTAAGGCTTCTAATCACTCTCTTGGTCCTCAGTTTCCTGCTTGCAGTATCTGCAGCACCCAGGGAGAAGTAACCATATACAAGAAATTGTTTTATCTTTAACACCTTCGCCGCGGCGGGAATTCCGCCGCGGCGCTGGGGGATGCGGGGGGGCAGCGCGGTGGCGCTGTGCTCATGACGGAGCCGCTCCGTCATGAGCCACGGTTGAGCTGTGCTCATGACGGAACGGTTCCGTCATGACTCCGCCCAGTTGCGTTGTCCCCCCGCACAGGCGGGGAAACAGCGCCGTGTGGGCGGAGCGGCCGCCAACGGTCGTGGCATGACGGAACCGTTCCGTCATGAGCACACGGCAACCGTGGCTCATGACGGAACGGTTCCGTCATGAGCGGGGAAGGGGTTAAGCATAATTGCTCTAATCCTTTTTTTATGATTCTCCTGAAGAAGCTGCAATATCTCTTGTATCTCCTTTGCTAAAACATATATATGAGATTGCTTTTGCCCTTTTCAAGTTTTTACTCCTCACTGCATCTAAGAGTTTGCTTCCGTTTTCTGGTGAGGTACATTAGTTGCACCTAGGTTCTGTGACCTTCTTATTGTTGTCACTAATAATTAACCTGATACAACATGACTTTTGTGACGAGGCCCTGTATTTTTGCTCGTTTCTAGGTGTACCTGCCTCACTGGTAGCTGGGGTTTGGAAGACCTTTCTACCCTGATGCAAGACATTTGAAAGCATAAGCATATACTGACTTTTCGTTTGCAAAGAATGTTGTGTTTCTAATCATAAACATGCTCCCTTGTCCTCCAGCTCCATCTGAACCCTGAAGGTACCTCTTTTGAACACTGCATTATACAAAGACACATCAGCTTTGTTTGTTAGTACTTGAGCAAGTCTATCTGTGATTCAGGTGAGTCTGCATGTAAATGTTCCCAAATATGTTTCTCCTTTAAACCTATTGGAATCATGTTCTTTATGATCTGACTGCCATAGCATCGCCACGTGTCTTATCTGCTTCATTTGTTTTATGGGTACAGAGTGGGGATGGCACTGGAGTGGCTGTATTTTACATCACCCTTTCACTTTCTCTTGGTCATTATGCCCCTTTAAAAAGTATCTTATAAGACGTGAGGTCTCACTGAATTGTTCATTCTTATTCTGTTATTTCTTTTCGATTATTCCTTGGTGTAAAGGTTTTCGGTTAAATTTGGACTCAGTCAATTTCGAAGTTGCATTGTAGGACTTGGCCCTTTTTACATGGTCATCCCAGAACATTTTGCTTTCCTCCGGTATTTTTTCTGACCTTTCGTTGGTGGTTTTAGGAATGTGGGCACTTTATCACTGCTGTGCAGTGCTAAAGTGCATATGCTTTCTATGGTAAACTTGGTAAGATTGTTCTACACCGGTTTGGCATATTTGATTTACCTGTCAGTCCCTTGTACAGTGGTATCTCAGATACCCAGGGCCAGTAAATTAAATGCTACAAAAGTAGTATGGTATAATTAAATACTAGGTTGTTGCATTCAATAGTGACTGGATGGCGTCCATTGCTGCTGGGTCAACATAATCACTAAAAAGGTATTTACAGCAGGGAACAATTCAACATTAATTGCCCTTGTAGTCTAGCTATGTGTACCCAGTAGCCAACAACCTTTCTAGTAGAAACACAAAAGTAGTATGGTATAATTAAAATACTAGGTCGTTGGATTCAATAGTGACTGGATTTTACCTGAATGCATTTCCATTTATCTTCTATGTATATATTGAATGTATTTTCATTTAAGTTGTGTGTATATATGGTCTTGGCCAAATTGATTGTTTAGTACATGTAAAGGAGTGTGAAGGTGGTGTGTCTGATGGATAGACATGCTTTACAAATGAAATGAATCAATCCAATAAAAGTTTTAAAAGAGAAGCTAATAAATGCTCAAGAGCATTCGAATAAGCAAATGATCCTAGGCTGTAAAATTCATTTCAGCAATAGAAAAGTGATGGTTGGGTTCTCTCTTTGTTACTTAATTATTCTGGCCCTACCCAGCGGCCCTAGGAACAAACCCCCTTGTGTCTTCAACTGGTGGGATTGCAGCGCTGCTTGCGCCACAAGCCAAAGTGGCTTTTCAAACCTGTCTCAGGCCTCTGCCATTGCAGGGTCTGCTCACGCAGTTTACTGAAGCTGTGACGTGGCACATAAAGTGGTTGCCACGTCCGTGATTCCTCTTTTACCACATATCAGTCACCCCTAAGTTAGACCCTAACTAGCCCTATGGGCAGGGTGCGGTGTAGGTAAAAATTAGGACATGTGCCTTAACTGTGTGGCATGTCCTGGTAGTGACAAACAGCCAATTTGGCTGCCCTCTTGTAGGAATGCATTGGGGATTCCCTGATATGTGCTTCAATGGTAATTCCTGACATGAGAGGAGTAGTGTGATCAAGTTTGGTATGTTTGGAATAGTGGTGATAAATGCAGCGTACTGGTGTTCGCAGATTTATTAACACTATTTCAGAAATGCCACTTTTAGAAGTAGGCATTTCTGTGTGCTAGGTGTCTTTGTGCCTGCCTGATGTGTGTATTGACTGTCTGGCATTTTTTTTATTAAAGGAGCCAGGGTGTGTTGCATCCCCCGCCCCGGATTTGGTGCGCTAGAAACTGGGGTCATTCTTGGTAGGGTAAGGCCGGGGAAAGACCTCGACGGAGGCCCCCACTCCTCACTAAGAGGAGTAATGTTAATAATCCCCCAATGGGAAGGAACCACTCAGAACTACCGCGCAGTCCAGGTGGTGAGCGCAGAGGCGCTGGGACTGCCGATTGGGGGCCATTGGGCTCTCTGGGATATCATGGCATATTGTGCAGTTATGTTTATGCCTCAGAGGAGCATGACGTGTTGTGGAAATGATGCACTGCACTACTCATGATTGTATGCATAATGTACTATGCTGGGTACTGCTACTGATGGTTTATGCCTAATGTGTTCATGATAGGTGTACCCTTACCAATAGTTACTGGTTGTCTTCACTAACTGTGAGTTGTGATTTTATGACAGTGGCCAGATTGGCTCTGTGGTGTATATAATCCCTGTAAAGTCGTACCAGGTGGCACAGTGTATATATGTGATTATGTTCTAATGTGTTTTATGGATAATACAAAGGCTAATTTGTTTTTGATAACCAATTTTATTGATTTAAAGAACAAAAGCATTAACGGCACAAGACATTTTTCAATTATACAAGTCGTTACCGCAGAAGATAATTTGGAATAGAGACAGATTACTGGTTGAGCGAGCCACCGTTACATAAGAACATTACATATGTGTACAGAAGTGCGCTTTGGTACATTTATTCCAGTTGATTTAGCCATTTGCCCCAGACCCTGTTGTACTTGGTTGGGCATCCGCGAGCCTCAAATAAGGGTTCTTCCTGAAAGGCACACCAATCCACTTCTTGGCGCCATTTTGCTATGCTTTGGGGTTTATCCTGCGCCCAGGTACCTGCAATATCCCGTTTGGCCACCGCAACTGCCGTCCCATGGAATAGTCTGTCTGATCTAGAGCCATCTAGGCCATCCATTACCCCAAGGATAAGACGTATGGGATCGTGGGGGACCGGCCAGAACCAAGACCTGTGTGAGTTCCAATTCTATTGCTGACCAGTACAGGGCAAGGTTTGGGCATGTCCAAATCATGTGATAAAAAGCTGCCGGTGCTTGGCCGCAGCCCGTACAATTTGGGGAGCGACGCACCCCTGGCTTATATAGGCGAGCTGGGGTGAGGTAGGCTGCGTGCAGATAGTATAGCTGAATGAGGCGAAGTTTGGCTGAGGTTGTGATGGTTTTGGGAGCTATAAGGGTGTCACGCCAATCCTCCTCCTCCAGGGAGCCCAGCCATCCCTCCCAGCGGGCACCGAGTGAATCAAGGGTTGCCAGGCCGTTGTTGACCAGGGTACGGTATATTCGAGACTCCCCTCCCCAATGTTCCCCATCATGACCTGAGCTTCTAGCAGGCTTAATTTGGGGAGTGATGTGCCTGTTGAGATGTGCGCGTTGAGGGCAGGACGAAGTTGGAAATATTTATAAAATTGTGTGGTGTGGAGGGTGTAGCATTTCTGCAGGTCTTGGAATGCCCTAATGTAGTAGCCTACCCAAACGTCCCCTAATAGTGATATCCCTATGCGATCTCATTGTCTGAATCCCGTGAGGGTCACCACCTCCCTTAACCACAAGCCTTGCCAGAGAGGCGTATGTTGGCTCAGTCGTTTGTACCATCGTGTGTGCCGCAGGGCCATGCGCCAGGCCACCAGGACCGCTCTGGTTATCGGTGGTATCGCTAACTCCTTTGCCCTGACTAGAGTGATGGTTTCTATCTGGCGTAGATGCATGCCCTAGGCAACCAGAAATCCCCTTTCTAACATGCATCAAGTCCCCTGAGGTCACTTTTGCCAGTTTTCATTTGACTAGGACATGGAAGGTAGCTTTCTTTTAGCAAAAGATTAAACGTTCCCTTCCTTTTTAAACACAGATGATTAAACATGTTAAAAACTAGATCAATTAACTCTTTAAGGTCAATGCTTATCTAAGGCACTGATGCCTTTGATCTTTTCAGCACTGACAAAATGCCATTTGGTGCTTGACTTTTGAATGCCAGAGTCTGAGAATTTTTCCCACTTTGCTTACTCCGGCCCCTGACTGCGTTTTCGTAGCCCTTCTCAATTCCACACAAAAAAGGCTGCCAAAGGCCAATCTCTATGTCACTGCATAGAGCACCCAAGATAGTATCTCTTGAATGTTAAATACTCAGAATTTAAACTTGGAACAAGGAACACACCCCTCAGCCTCCGGATCGTGCAGGAAAATATGAATGACACATATTTTTCTCATTGTGTGACACAAAACGTCTGTGACAAATACGGCAGAAACAAAACGGTGTCCTGTCCCCATACCCATACAAACCCAAAAAGTTGACAGAAAACAGCATAAGCAAATAAATTTATTTTCTACAGCCTAGACCTCTTGATTAAGCACTGTATTAAGAAAGGAGTCCTAGCACAGGACAACTAAAAGAAGGGTGAAACAAAGAAATTACCTATGGCAGAGATAGGCATCCAACTCTTTTGTTAAAAACAAAATGATCTGGGTTGGACATGAGGTAAATTGGAAACACATTTTTGAAAAAACAAGCAACCTCCTTTTGGGGAATAAACTGGAATACAATCTTGCTCTTCTAAAGCATTCTTGACTATCGATTTAGTTGATGTCTGCCGATGCCAAGGATCTTCCAATTCTGTGGAACCACTGGTTGCTTTGAACCAACACACAGCCTACCCTCGTTTTCCAGGTTCATGCATGATGTGCTGCTTCGGTCCAGTTTTTTTTCCACTGAATTCTGAGAATGTTTCCCTTGTTTATTCCATTATACAACAGGTCCACAAAACCTGGAATTCTTAGCGCAAACCTAAAGTACAAGTTGAAGGGATTTGTAATGCGCTCTACCACCAAGCGGTTTCTTGGCGCTGGGACAAAGCCACTTCATGGAGGCACAAGAAGGGAGCTAAGATGGATATGCCAACGAAAAAAGATGAGTTTTAAGGGCTTTGCGGAAGTGAGGGTAGGTGGGGATGGATCTAATGGTGAAAGGAAGTGAGTTCCAAAATAAGGGGGCAAGGGTGGTAAATCTGGAGCTGGCAAATTTTTTTCTCCGATAACGAGGGGTGCTGAGGAGGAATTGGGTAGAAGAGCGGAGGGTTCTAGTGGGAGCATAGATAGTGATCTTTGATGAAATGAAGACTGGAGCCGTGCCGGCCAGTGACATAAATATCAGGCAACCCATCTTAAAAAGGGATCGCTCCAGGATGGGAAGCCAGTGAAGGGTCTTCAAGAGAGGGGTCGTATGATGAAATTTTGGGAGCCTATAGATAAGGCGAGCTGCCTGGTTCTGAATGAGCTGCAGGCGACGGCGCTCATATGCAGGGATTCTGACATATAGGCCGTTGCCGTAATCCAGGCGAGATAGAATCAGAGCCAAGATGATCAGCTTAAGGGCTTCCAATGAGAAGTAGCGGGAGATTTTGCGGATTATTCTGAGGGATAAAAAACAAGATGAGACCACCGAGCTAATCTGAGGGTGCATCGAGAGGTCTTGATTGATTTTAATGCCCAGGGTTTTCACTGACATAGAGGGACGGGGGGGAGATCCAAAAGTGGAGGGCCAAAAAGCAGGAGTCCAGGGGTTAGAAGGACCACCGATGAGAACCAGCTCAGTCTTCTCTGGATTTAATTTAAGTTGATTGAAGTTCATCCAATCATGGATGAACGTCAAGGTAGAACGGAACTTAGAAATAGAATCAGAGGAGAGAGAGAGAGAGATTAAAAATAAGTTGGAGGTCATTGGCATAGTTGAAAGCCGTGACCTACATTTCTTGTAAGGCTGCAATCAGGGGGTAAATGTAAATATTAAAGAGAAGAGGGGAAAGTAAAGAGCCCTGAGGCACCCCGCAAGAAACAGGACAGGCAGAGGCAGAAAAACTTTCTAGTTTGACAGCCTGGGAGCGATCCGTCAAGAAGGAAGTGAGCCAAGCCAAGGCTGAGCCCCGAATGCCGGCGCCCTCGACACGGTCTAAGAGGATGGAATGGTCGACCGTGTCGAAGGCGGCGGACAGGTCGAGGAGGACCAGGGCTTGAGGAGAATTGATGTCAGCACTTCTCCTCAGCTCGTCCAGCACAGAAAGAACGACGGACTCCGTAGAGTGGGCAGGACGGAAGCCAGCCTGATTGGCGGCAAGGAGATGATTTCCTTCAATATAGGAAGAAAGGCAAGAGGTGGTGTGACTCTCCAAAATCTTACTTAAAAAAGGAAGCAGAGAGATGGGCCTGAAATTCGGGAGGAGGGTAGGGTCGGCACCAGTCTTTTTTAAAATAGGAATAACTGTAGCGGCCTTGAATGAATCTGGGACAATACCCTGGGAAAGAGAAGAGTTGAGCAAAGCAAGGGGGGGTCCAGGCAGTTAGAAAAAATCTCCCGCAGAACATGGGCAGGGCAAGGATCCGCTGGCGACCCTGACTTAACCTTCTGCAGGAGAATGAGGAAAGCCTCCTTAGAGATTAGCGGAAAATGGTCAAAAGTGGAAGAGGTGGGCAGTGGGAGGGGGACAGGAAAAAGAAGGAGGAGGTGACGGGATGTGACGTTTGATCGTGACAATCTTCTCAATGAAGCAGTCGTTGAGGGCATTACAAAGGTATTGGGAAGGGATAGGCTTAGGGGCAACTCTGTCGGAGGCTGCAAGTTCATGCACAATGGAGAAAATCTCTTTGGGCTTGTTAGCCACTTGGTGAACTTTCTGGGAAAAGTATTCTAGTTTAGCTGAGAGTATGGCTTTTTTATAGTCCCAAAGGAAGGCCACGTAGCTAGCTTTAAGAGTCGGGCAGTACCTGTGTCTCCAGCGTCGCTCGGCCTGCCTCAACGCAAGTTTCTGATCTTTTAAAGCGTCAGTAAACCATCTGTTTGCGTCATGAGAGCGGCATGTTCTGATACGCTTGGAGGGGGCAATTGAGTCACAGGTAGTGAACAGCCAGCTATTAAGGGCGATCGCTTGGGAGTTAGGGGAAGTGTCAGCTAGTGTAGGGGATGAGGACGCCAAGGAACGACAAAGAGCGGGCATGTCTACACAATTCCAATTGCGAGCAGTAGTGTTTTTAGGGAAAGAGGGATTAGCGGTCACTCTCAAGTCGAGGAAAAAGGATATCAGTGAATGGTCTGACCAGACACAGGGGAGCACCAGGGGGGTGGAAATGGACTGATTAAGGGTCCATACCTGGTCCAGAGTGTGGCCGTGTATGTGGGTGGGAAGGAAAATGTGAGAGATAAAATTCATGCAATGGAGAGTATTGTTAAAGTCTTTAGACATAGGATCTTCGTCAGGATCGCATGGCCAGAAGTTGAAGTCGCCTAATAGTAGTACCGCAGCATTATTTACCACCAGGGTAGCTAATAAATCTTGAATAGCAGGGATGAAGTGAGGCATCGACTGAGGAGGTCGATAGCAAAGGACACAAGTGAGGGGAGTCTCGAGGTTAATAGAGCGAACAATCAGGCAGTCAACTGCTGAGATTGGGGGGAGGGGGAGGATTTGAAACTGAAGGTTGGAGCGGACAATCATTACTACTCCACCCCCATTCTTTCCCTCGGGCGATCAGCGCGAAGGACATAATACGAGGTGGGAAGGGCTGCTAAAATATCAGGCAAAGAGTCAGGAGTAAACCAAGTTTCGGTCAAAAATAGGGCGTCAGGCTTGGAAGTTTCCAAGAGATCAAAAAGCTCTACTTGATGTTTGACCGCGGAGAGAGTGTTGAGGAGGTAAACAGTGGCCAGAGGGGGGGGGGGGGGGGGGGGGGGGGGACGTGTACGGGAAGGGGGAGGCGGATGGAAATGTGACGGCAATGATGCGGATGGGGATGACCTAAGCAAATCGGTCGAAGGGTAGTTGTACAACAGCACACATCGCATTGACCTGGGAAACTTGACAGCTATGCATGGCAGTCACAAACATAGACATTGTTGGCTTGAGGTCAAAGTCATTAGGAGGTTAGGGTGTTTCTGGCACTGCCTATGGTAAAATATCAAAAGTTAAACTTTCAACATGGGGAAATTACCAGATTCAAATACTCAATGGCAGAATAGATAGATACAATTTAGAGTAAGTTCACAATCCACAGGTGCAGCTTTTTACACATTCTGAAAATGGAGGCAATTGGAGTTTTTTAGGGTTTACATTTAACTTAAATATGCAAAAGGTAGGGTCAGCGGTTTTATAAAGAACTTACATGCGATGAAATACTGCTTCTCCGGCTGCTACATGCAGAGTCAAACGGTTCAAGCTTTGTAATCATCTCCTCAAGTTGCTCTATGACATCAGACTGGGCTGTGGGATCCAGCTGAGTTTTCAGGTGTTCCAGTCTTTCTATTGACAAAAGTTTTCTTGCCTACAAAATCAAACCATCACTTTTTAAAATGGTATGTGCATGGTTCTCTAATATTTCCGACTCATGCATTACATGAAAAAGAATGTCGCAATACTTTTATCTAATTTTCTCATTTAATTAGTCTAACTGGCATATCTAATAATTAGCAAGCGTACTAAGGCTCACGTCTGCATAATCCTCTTCCAACATTTCAAAGCTGGCATTTTCACTTCAAGCTCTCTCAGCTTCTTTCATTCCCTTCACATAAAGCAAAACACAAGAAGATGATGGAGGGAGTGCTGAAACTTTTCAGACACTCAACCCCAGTCACAGATCTGGGTTGAATCCATCATCGTTCTTTAGCTCACTTTACCACCCCCGTTCAGACATAGCTATTTGCAAATCAGTCTTGACCCTGTGCTTCATTGGAACAGTCCAGCCCGATCTGCCAAGCCATGTCTTCCCTGGACTGGAAACAAGCATCCTGGGACCGGTTTCTGGCAAACAGCCGTCATCAGGCAGGCTAGCTTGAATCCAGTGGCAAAGTGAGCAAGGGACCCACGTCTGGGCATACCCTGCCATCTTAGGGCGAACAAAGCAAACACAAGGAGATGATGGACGGAGCGCTGAAACTTTTCAGACACTCACCCCTAGTCACAGATCTGGGTTGAATCCATCATCTTCCCTTCACATCAAGATAGTGTATTTTGGTACACCCCAGAGTGCTTTTATTTTTATGTAATAAAGTCAGTGAAACAATTGAATATTCAATATTCAAATCAGAATTTAGAAGGCTCAGTTCATAAGATCTGCTGGTCTTAGTTGCACACAAGGAAAAATTACTTGCGTCTAATATTTCTGGAGTGCAATAGTCTCAACCTTCTTCTCAAAGGCTGTTAGAAGCCTCTTTACCAGAGAATGGGACCGCATCATCTCAATTAGTTATCAAATAACAAGGATTCTCTTCCAAACATAACAAGCTGGGTGTAATAAGGACAGCAATGGGTGTAATGCCAGAAAACCAATATATATATCTCCTACAATTCTTGGCCAGTCGGGAGCCATTAACGATGCCAATACCAGTATCAGTGCCAATACCAGGATGATCACCTATCATCATTCTGTCAAAGCAGGAGTGAGAGAAACCATACATCTCCATTATCAGTACTGAGTCGCTCTTGGGTACAGCAGCTAACAGTTGGGGTGGGGGATCACACAGCCACCCCAGTCCCAGAATATTGAAAAGAAGGCAGGTCCTCATTTCACAAGGCCTATGGCTGACTGACATGTTACAAAGGAAGGTGAGGGTGAAGCAAACCTTTATACGGGCCAGAGTCAAAAAGTGTTTGTCCACCTTTTAGGCCAATCCGGGAGATGCATGTGGACAGAGTCAAACATATCAGCCTCTTATAGTAAATTATTTTAGGATCCTGCAGAGTGAAGTGGTCAGACAGGCTGTCATCTTTGTGCACAGTATTTAGGCCAGGGACAAAAGGGAAATGGGTGCACAAGGCGCACCAGCAGCTCCCTAATGGTAGCCTATTTCCACCCTTTGGACGAAAGTGGGGTTTGGATTGAGAAAGAAAGTGTAGAGTAAGTATCTAGGTCATCTCCTGGTCATATCAAAGAGAGGGAAAAGGGTGAGGAAAGCAAGACATACTAGCAGTTCTCTAAAGGAAGACCTTATTTTCTCTTTTCTAGGAAACTGGGTCCTACTTGGACTGCCCCTAAAATAATTACACTGAAATGAAAGGTATTCTCTTCCTCCAACTTAGGAACTGGTCAACATCCAATTCACCTAGTACATCTACAAAACTAGAGACAATTTCCTACCAACTATATGAATAAATATTCTTCTGGAAACAAAGTTAAAAACATACTTTAATACCTCCTATCTAGATATAAAGGCTCATATCCAGAAAGGCCTATCCCTAATGTAAAATTTAAATACAACATTTCACAGCTTCTGTGCTGGCCTTGCGTATTTATGGGAAGAGCATAACTGTTTAGTTTTTGACCATGGGTCACGTTGGTTCAGGTTTGCATTATGAGCAACGGATATAACCAGTTACACAAGGTCAGCCAAATGTATTACTAATTGCTACATGTCTTGAAGTGGTTAGGCCAGAACTCACATGTCTGACAGGTAGCACCAAGCTCTACATGACACAAAAAGGAAAATTTTATTTACTCTCCATTCTCAAGATCAAGTCATGATGCGTGAAAGGTATAAAACACTGCTGAATTACGGAAAGACAAATCTACAAGGCTCAAGAGTGCCCTCTCAAACATCAAAAGATATTGGGAGTGTGGATGAAATACAGGGGGCACAGAGGGGGCTACTATACTGAAGAGGGGGAAAAACGGGACAGACCGGGTAACAACCAAATTCATTTTCATAGTAAAAATACATATAGATTACATATAGATTACATTATATATATAAATTCTAAAAACAATCTCAATCATCCAAAAACATATAAAGTGATCTTAATGGACACAGGCATATAGGAGTTCAAACTTAATGTCCCCAATTTACAATTTTTATTGATGACATTGCATTTTTTAAGCATTGAATCACATGTATTTATATACGAGATGCTTATTTATGTATGGAATGGGTTATCTCATTCCAACTCGTTGATCTGAAATGATCAATTGATGCAACTTTTATCATTATATTGAAGTTTTACCACTATATTGATTTTAATGATGCATTTGCCAGTCCGTTTTTAAACACTGATTATTTATGTATTAACATGATTATTGTGTTTAAATAATTTTGATGTGTATTGGATGATGTTGATAAATTATTGTATTTATACAATGAATTTTAAGAAAACTGGGGTTGAGAAGACAGACTATGTTAGTAATGGTATGTTTTTCATGGTTACCCAACATCCGTATCATGTGATTTGCACTAGCACTTTAAGTTGGTGAGAGCACTCCCATGGCGTGACATGTGATCAAGGTCTCTGACAGACTGAAACGCGTAATGGCGGAGGTGCAGGGCGCTCCTCAATAAAGAAAAATTTGCACTGATTCCTGGGTCTGCATTCGTCTATTCAAGAAACCGAAAGGTGGCGGAGTAAAGAGATATACATACCGAGCAAGCTTCCTCGGTACACGCAGACCCCTCCTTCAACACAAGGGCTGAACGGCAAGAAGCGCATTTCCGGGTCGCCGGAGATCAAAACTTTTTCTCCCGAAAGGAAGAGCCGTAGCAGCCCCCGGACAGCAAAACAGACCTACCACAGGAGTGGAAGACAGAGACTATGCTCTGTGTCGGAAGACGCGAGCAACGCCAGGAGTCTCCCCAGTAAAGTACTTGCGGAGAGTCCGGAGAAGGAGTGTGACAGGTACGAGCAGCGGTAAACCACCTGATTGCTAGTACCTTACTGAAACACTGCCCATAACATTGCACCATGTCCGCTGACACGCTACGGAGTCGCGAGGCGGCAGCAGCATGTGAAAGGTTTGACAACTCTCCAAGCGGGGAAATGTTAATTAGCTCGCAACTTAGCGCGGTATCAGCTGGTAATTAGAGTACTAAAGAATTGTTCAAGAAATTAGAGAAACTGATGCGAACAGAACAATCGAAGTGGTGGGAGAATAAATCCCTGTCACGATATTAAGAGGTGGGAAGGATCCCAAGGGGTCTAAGAATCATGTTAGCCCCGAGCTGCGAGAACCCCGATTCACTTATGTTGGCAGAGTGGGCTAATAGTAACTTGGAATTCTCGAGGAAATTAGTCCAGATTTTGGTAAAGTATGACATCAGTGACCGGGCGGCGCTTCAGGTTAAAATGTATAAAATCAATGAAGTAATTAGCAAATTGGAAGTGACGGAGGCTTTGCAGAAATTGCAAGATGACATGATGACACGTTTACAAAAAGAAGAGGATATTATAAAGAAGCACAGGGCTTTCAAATTTCAGGGCGATTAAGCTTGACTATGAACAGGGCTGCGTGTTTACTAAGAAATATGACTCTGTCAAACCAGCCAATAGGAACAGTGTCCCTTTAAAATCACAAGCAGGCGGCAATGCGCAGGTTGAGACATCGGACACTGAACTCAGCTCGGCAGTGGAGAGCAAGTCAGAAACAGACCAACCAGGATCAAGTAGCGCGTTGGGGTTTCAAAAGCCATCGCTTGCGCAGGAAGTAGACTACCTCTGGCAAGACAGGAGGCAGATGCTACGCCCACGTGTGCAAAATGTAAAATCAAGCAGCGGAGGAATCAAAAACGACTGGCAAGACGCCAGCATTCCGAACAGCGGCAAAACAAACAGAAAGCCGGACAACAGGGGATTGAGGCGCAAGTAGTGCCAATGATATCAAATGTGGACTTGCGAACTGTAATAAACTTAACAAAAACAACATTAAGTGAGGATGAGAGGAAGATTCTGGCACTGGGGTTATCTTTTAGCCCTAAATCCAACTTTCATTATGCTGAAACGCACGTGGATTTATTTAAGTTTGTGCAGAAATTGAAACTGCGGAAATGTTATCTGATGCAAGGCACGCAAAAACATAAAGCCAATGAAGCATCAATGGCAGTAACTGGCAGCCCCACAGTCTTGACAGCAGGTGACGTAGGGCTCTTAAGAGATCTGGAGCAACACCATGATGAAACAGAAAGTGAAGTGGTTGCCAGTCAAGATAATCCACTGCTGGGAGGTACAACAAAGACTTAATTTAAAGCCAAATCTACCTTCTGTCCGATTATGATGAAGGACAACCTTGATGTATTTAATGACAAAGTGACGGTTGAATTGAAAAAACTGCACCTACCAACTATTAATGCCCCAAAGAAATATAGCAAACCTGTACTATCAATTTATGAAGAGATTACAATCAGATGATAAGATTATTGTCCGTCAATCTGACAAGGGGGGCAATGTGGTGCTTTGGCCACGGGACCTTTATATGGAGGAAGCCCTCAATCATCTGAACAACAGGGATTGCTATAAAAGAAGCACCATACAAGTTGTCAAGAATAAATGGCACAAATTTTACAGTAGACTGCTGGCATGGAAAACAGCGTGATTACTGATTATGGATGAATTTAAATTTTTGAAGACAGACCATCCAGTAATCCCTGTGGTGTACATTATACCTAAAATACATAAGGGACTATGCAAACCACCACGGAGGCCAATCATTTCGGCCCAAGGAAGTCTGATGAGAATGCTTCACGGTACATTGATTCGTTCCTCCAAGAGCCCGCGAGGCAACTACCATCATACGTACAGGATACAGGAGACTTCCTAAGAAAGTTAAACGAAATTTGGAGGGAGGAGGATTTCATACTCTTGTCCCTGGATGTCACAAGTTTATACACCAGCATACACCATCAAGATGGGGTAAAAGCTGTTGAGCATTATCTGAGTACCAAACCAATGTATATGTACATGCATAATAAGATGTTGAGCACAATGATTACAATGTGTCTGGAAAACAACAATTTCTCATTTCAAAATCAAGTGTTTCAACAAGTAAGAGGGGTTGCCATGGGGCTTGTTTTTCCTGAGCTATTCTTGTTTGCATATGGGGTTCTGGGAGGAGCGGATCCTCATGGCAACTCATGGTGAAACTGTTTTAAAGCATGTTATCTGTTGGTACAGATTTATTGATGATCTGTTCGTAATTTGGAAAGGAAATGATGAAAGTGCCTGAAACTTTATCGAACAAACCAATGTCAATAATTTGAATTTGGAGTTCACGGCTCAAATGAGCAAAAAATCTATAATTTTTCTGGATGTAGAAGTTTATATTGAGAACAACAAATTGGAAACCAAAATGCACAGGAAACCCACAGCGGGCAATTCGGTATTGCACGCCTCGAGTCATCACCCCAAACATCTGATCCACAGCATTCCCTATGGGGAAATGCTGCGGATATGCAGGATCTGTAGTACAGACTCTGAATGTCACAAAGCTCAATTTGAAAGCAAGGTCAGATTCAGAGCAAGAGGGTACTCTGAGGTAGTGCTTAATAGTGCCATTAAAAAGTAAATAAAATCGATGGAGCAATGGCACTGATTAATAAAAGCCCAAAAGATACTGCGATACCTAAAGAAAATCAATCTGATCAACCTACACAACTGATATTAACCTACAGCCAGCAACACAACTCCTTACAAAAGATAATCAACAGCAATTGGCCCTTAATACAAAATGACCCTATTATTGGAGGTCGGCTCACTAAATCTCCCAACATTACGTTTAGGAGAGCCCCTTCAATGAGCAATTCATTAGTTAGCAGTAGTCCTGAGGTGAGGACAAGTAAAAGCTGGCTAAGTGCTAGGAAGGGGTTCTATAAATGTACCTCATGTAGGGCTTGTAAATATGGAAGTAACAAATCTTCATACGTAACGCCTTTCAAGCCCAAACCAGTGCGATAACTAAAATGCTCAACTGCAAAACGGAATTTGCAGTATAAGTGCTGGAGTGTTCGTGTGGCCTGCAATATGTGGGTAGCACCAAGTTGCAGGTCCACAAACGAATACTCCAGCACATAAGGGCCATCACTAATAACAATGTGACCTACCCGGTTGCACTGCATTTTAATGAATTCCAAAACAGGAGACTGGAGGATTTGAAATATTATGTGGTGGATCTAATCCTTCCCCTGAGGAGGGGAGGGAACCCAGGAGGCACTGCTCAGGAGACTTGAAACGAGTTATATATTGGAGTTAGACAGCAAAACACCATCTGGTCTTAACTCCAGTTAGGACTTTTACAACTGTCTATAATTGTTCTTAAACTACACCTGGTTCTATATATTGTCTTTATTTATAACAACTGATAGATCGCTGCTGCTGACATTAATTTTAGATTTCACTGAACTTTATTTATTATTGAACACTTGCACTGACTAAATCACGGCTGTGATTTAGCATGATAATATCATTTGCACTTTAGGCACAAGCACTTTGATAGGGGTTGGACTAGGTAATCATGGCCCCCTTGGGCAGTATTCTAAAAACAAACCCACTCATCAAAAAACATATAAAGTCATCTTAATGGACACAGGCACATAGGAGTTCAAACTTAATGTCCCCAATTTACAATTTTTATTGATGACATTGCAACTCGTTGATCTGAAATGATCAATTGATGCAACTTTTATCATTATATTGAAGTTTTACCACTATATTGATTTTAATGATGCATTTGCCAGTCCGTTTTTAAACGCTGATTATTTATGTATTAACATGATTATTGTGTTTAAATAATTTTGATGTGTATTGGATGATGTTGATAAATTATTGTATTTATACAATGAATTTTACGACAACTGGGGTTGAGAAGACAGACTATGTTAGTAATAGTATGTTTTCCATAGTTACCCAACATCCGTATCATGTGATTTACACTAGCACTTTAAGTTGGTGAGGGCACTCCCATGGCGTGTCATGTGATCAAGGCCTCTGGCAGGCTGAAACGCGTAATGGCGGAGGTGCAGGGCATTCCTCAATAAAGAAAAATTTGCACTGATTCCTGGGTCTGCATTCGTCTGTTCAAGACAGCGGAAGGTGGCGGAGTAAAGATAAGATAGATATATATATATATATATCTATATATATATCACGTTGTAGCCGTTGAAGATTCCTTGTTTGCTTTCTCCAGAGTAACGGACACGGATCCCAACTTGGTGCTTAAAAAATCTTTATTTCACCGTCGCCATAACGCGTTTCAGCTCCGTAGAGCCTTGATCACATGCATATATATATAATGTAAATTGCTTGAGATGCTATTTAAAATGGCAGTAAAATGTTTCTTTGATAGAGTTAACCCTGAAATACTTGACCAGAATTGGAAGTTCCAGTACTTTAGCATCCTTACAAATAACTAATGTAAATGTGACAACCACTCCAGTAAGGTGCAAGAAAGACCCTCCAGTTCAAGTTCAGGAAACATGTTCCGCCCACAGGCTTTATAGAAATTGAAGTAGAGACCTTCATCCGTTAAGTGCGAGGATGGGGAGAATACCCAGCTCACTACTGGCATCTTCAGTATGAGGAGCTAGGGTGGGCATCTGGATGCAAAAAGCAGAAGAGGGCATCAATGCTGGTGAGATATGGAACATGCAGCAAAGCCCAGCAGAGAGGGTCATACTCAAAAGAAGAACTGAACTGCTCCTTTACCGGGGTCAAAATGAACAGCATCTGAAAGGCGCAAGGAGCTGACGACAGAACTGGAACCAGTGGTGTTGAGCATGGTACCAGCAACCATGCCATAGCAACTGGTGGGTGCACTCGGCACCAAAATGTCATTTGGACAATTCTGAATGACAATGATTGACATCAATGCCATTGACAGAGAAACGGTTGAAGGTCCTGAAGGCTCTATGGGGCAAGCAGGTGCCCCACTGGAAGGTGGCGCAGCATACTTGAGCATGGTCCAAGTGAAAGTCGTCACTTGCTGCAATTTGGCCAACATCGTCAGACTCTCAATTAATCAATCAGGGTTCTAATAAAGCATGACTAATCATCCGTTAGAGTCTCAAAGTGCTAGGGTTTCTGCAAATCAGTGGAAGGCCCAGGTCTTGAGGTCCTTCGTGAATTGAGGCAGTGAATGTGATTGCCTGAGATGTAGAGGTGGGGAGTTCCAGGTCTTCGCAGCAAGGTAGGAGAATACAAAATTGTGGTTAGCACTATTTTCGTACGTATTTTTACTCAGCTCAGCCAACAGTATGCCTATTTTACAAATCTTATACAGAGTCGCTTAATCGATGATGAAAACCGACGTTCAAAATAGAAAGCGTCATTGAGGTTTGTGAAAAAGAGCGCACTATTCAAAAGCACGAGCATTACTTACTGCTTTTATATCACGCTGTAACCAACTGCAAAATTACCGATTTTTTCATTTTCATTTACCGTCACAATTGTATCCTTTTTTCACCCCAGTTCACTCCGTATTAGTTTACACCAAGATATCGTTAAGTGTAAATTTACCTAATTGTCCGTATTCACTTACCGTCACTACGATACATAGATTCGCCATTACCACATTCTTTTTCACCTCGGTTCTTTTCGCATCAGTTCACATCACAACTTTTAACATGTTAACATTTAATACTGAATCAAGAACACCGGACTATCACCAACCAGTTGGCTAACCGTACGTATGAAGGACATGCACAAGATTGATAACTAACATTATGTCACAATGCAAATGTTTTTACACCAACTTTTATGGTACTATGCTGAAAATATCCTCTATGTTTACAGATAATAATCCCCTGATGAAGGGCAGAGCCCGAAATGCATTGGGCATGATAAATCATTAAATGTGTAAAAAGAACTCATCTCTGTACTACTGGAGAAAGTAATATGATATAAAGGATTAAAAAACAACAATGAATAAAATTGATTTGGAAAATAATATAAAAGAATGAATACTTTATTGAAACATAAAGGAGTGCAATTGGGGACGTCCTACCGTCAAGGGAGCAACGCAAACCATTAATTGAATTCACCCTCATACTCGGGAGGATTTACCAATTGGCACCAATGACCATAACACCAATCGTAATAACATAAGTACATGGGAGTGCGATGGTCCTTCCCCATTTGGATTTAATATTATTACTGACTTAACATTATGGCTCTCTTTTCTTTCACCAGTTCCGACCTGGTATAACTGGGAGAGAGATCTGCATGCTGAGGGCAAGTGGCCCAGGGAGTATATAGGTCTTCAAACTATGAAAACACTTTGCTGTAGCACTAGCTTAGCAAACATATTCCTCTGCCATGCTGCCCACTTCCAGCACTTCACCCAATACATTTAATTCTGCCCAGACACCAACTCAATTTCCTCCTTTTAGGGGACTCCTGCATCCTGTGAGCCTCTACTATCAGATGCAGCTGTCAGCCACCCTCCGGACTGCAATGTCTCCAATCACTTTGGCCCAAATGCCTACAACATGTACCAGCTACTCACTGTTACCAGTAGACCTCTTTAGGCCACCCTTCAAAAATGCACAAGACACCCAGTTTTAATGCCATTTGACAAAACAAGGGGAAGCCCAACATCCAGCTTTGGAATGAAGTCTCCAAAGCATCTCAAACATCAACAATATCCACGAATGCTAGGAGTAGGCTAAAAGGTTATACCAAAAGAACATTACAACAGTCCAATCCATTTGCAACACATACATGTACACTTAAAGTAGGAAAAAAAGAAACACTGACTTGCTATTCTTCACATATTACCCAGTCCTATTCACTTTGGAAAGTGCT
The DNA here is from genome assembly GCF_964204655.1 of Triturus cristatus. NCBI lineage: Eukaryota > Metazoa > Chordata > Amphibia > Caudata > Salamandridae > Triturus > Triturus cristatus. The sequence goes on from NC_140584.1 coordinate 448,008,921, forward strand.
GTGATAAACATGAGTGTAGAAAACCAACAAGGCCCCAGAATCTAGATGGTAATCAGTACTAGCTGATTCTACCGCCACTGTATGGATGAACGTGTCCTCTCAGCAAAAAAATAAAAAAAATAAAAAAAGACTTTTTAAAAAAAATCAAGATTGGCATTAGTTATTTTCTAGACGGATCACAACTGTAAATCATTTAACTGCTCACATGACGGCATAATATTAGAATACTCTTCTCTTCAGCAGGCCCTTTAACAATCATTCGTAGTAGAGTTAAGTTTATTGTTTACTTCTATTTTTTTCTTTCCTAGGAACCTAGGTATGTTCTAATGTACTCTATGTGAACACCAATCAGGGCATCATAATACCCACTGCTTAGTACATGTAAAAAACAATCATAACATTCTAACTTCTACTCCTTAGAGAGATACCTATTTGTTTCTAAAGTTCTGTTTTCACAGTTTTCAGAAGTAGGAGTATAGTGTAGTTCTGCAGGGTGTGCTAAATTTCCAACCTAAGCATGGACTTTAAGGATGCAAAGGATTTGGTTACAACTTGAATGATACTGAGGCATCCGTTAATGTGGATAACCAGTTACACTATATACACACATATACACAGATTTTACTCAATGCTTTCATGATGCCAGGCTAAATTTTTGTAAGTACAACTTAAAAATGTAACTCATCCTCTAGGCTCCAAAGCAAAATCAAAATACCAGAAGTGTACTGATGGATACATTTGTGATATACTGCACGCAAAAGATTGAATGTGCATCTTCTACTTACTCTGCTGGAAACAATAGAATTTTGGAACAGACAGCAGACTCTTGCAGCAATAGTCCAGAAGCCCCGCTTTAGGAGACGGTCAATACAGCGCTCCACTTGCATGAGCGAAAAATGAGAGACTTTTCCATCAGTGTGAAGGCAAAATAGCTCGTTTTTAAAGACACAAATATCCTGGATATCTAAAGCAAAAACAACACAGATGCACAGTCTTAGTAGGTACTCCAGATAGCAGGTAAAGGTATTCTATGTTCTTCATGTAACCACTTAGGCTCCCACCCCAGGAATACTGCAGTAGCTGAAGACTTATGTCTGCAAAGTTTATTTATAACCCAATGCTCATTCAACCCTGCCATGTTTTGCACACAATCAAGAGTCTCTAGAATGGTAAATGGAAAAAGATACAGGCATAAACAATGTAAAGCTTGTGCTAAATCAAGCATGGCAAAGTGATTCAAGTGAAAAGGGCCAAGATGGGAGCAACAGGGAATGAAAGTCCACGTGGAAACAGCTTCTTGGAGAGCGAACGAGTACTATATACAAATCAGTCACTAGATGTTTATTTGGTTTAAAACAATATAAAACATAGCATAAAAATAGTTTGCATTAAAAAATATCTGCTGCTAACGTGATATGTAAACTCTGCTCCTTCGGCAGAGTTCAAAGAGTTTTGCTCACTCCGCTTGGAGAGCGGAATTCCAGAAAAACGGCACCAACCGCAGCGTGGCGCAGCTTTGTATTGCATGAGAAAGAAAATAAAGTGCTAGACCACCTCATAGCGAGATTTTTCAACATGGACGATCGCGGCAGGTTGCTACTGCTCGTGTTGAAAAAGCTGTTGCACAAGGAGAAAATCTACTTAAGCGGCAAAAAGAAGCAGCACCCTCTGGCACAGCATGTGGTGCAGTGCGCACGGATTTACAGCATGGGACAAGCTCCTAGCGCTAAAAATCGGCACCAGCTGTGCAATGTAGGTGAAATCTGCCGCTCACAGAACTCCAAGTAATCTCGCTGAGTTTTTAGGTAACTCCTCGGAATTCCGCAGAGTGAAACTAAGCGAGTTCCACCCACCCCTAATGATTACAGCATCAACAGCTAATTATCATTTAACAAATACATCCAAAGCAAAAACGCCCCTAAATATATTCAGTAAGTAAATTAAAGGTCTATATACAATAAAAAACTACAGGAGATTTGAGCACCAATTTATCAGTTGAGGAAACCATACATAGCCTATGCTTTCAGCCAGAAAATCTACAAATTGTTTATTTATAACTGTTTCACGCTAGACAATCATTAAAAGTTAAGGTTCTTGATTTTCCCTGCAGCTGACTGAAACCTGCTTACCCTAGCATAAATAAGATATACCATGATTAATGTAATGGTTTACTACAGGCACTAACGCCTTGGTGTGGACTAGCTTCCAAATATTGCTGTGTGTGCAATGATCACATACACAAAGATAAGACAAAATGCATAGTAGCTCAACATGATCCTCCATCACAGACAGAAGAGTCTGACAGGGACAGCCTTTAGGAAAACTAAGAATATGCCTGAAGAGCCCCAATCTGAACCCTTTAATAATATTTACGCACTTCTTACTTTCTCTCGAGGGCGGGTGCAAAATTTCAAAATGTCAAAGATTATATTTAGAATACCAACAGTTTTTGTCATTTGAAAGTCTATTTTTCAACGAGTATAGGCTGTCAATTTACATTTTATAGTTAGTGCTGTGGTGACCACAAAGATAATCTCATCAAAGACGAGTGTTAGGTCAGATCAGAGATAAAAGGGATTTAGAGAGCCAGAATTCACAGATTATAAAATAACATTTGGGTCATTTGTCACACCCACATGCACAATTGCGGCGTCTCCTAAAAGATCTCCGACAAAGAGCCCTCTCACGGGGCCCATGAAGGACAGCAGCGCCACCCCCACGAGGAGCAACGCCCGATGATGAAGCATGACACTCGCAAGTGTGTGAGGGCACTAATTTCTAAAGGAGAAATTCCCCCTTCTTCATCTGACTGGGAGCACATATAGAGTCTACTTTCTAACTTCTGTTATATGTAACCTAGTATGTTATATCTTTCTCTTTTAGGAACAGTTTCTAACCAGTGAGTACATCCCTATTTACATGCGCCTGATCCTCCAGCATAAGCACTGGCACTGTGAACAAGCCCTCAAACAAAGCTCAATCCCGAAAAAGGAACCTTAGTTGTTTTTTCCAATGATCTTGACAGGCACTCAATTTGACCACAAACTCATGTAGCCAAATATTTTGCAATGCCAAATTGGGTAAAAAGCAGGTAGACGTATGCATGTAAAGGTTGCTTTGTATTAGAATCAATTAAAACATGTTGAACATATTAAACATCATATGTACAAGCACATGGTAAGATAGCACTGCGTTACATTAATAGACATTTAACCAACAGCATACTGTGCACAAGTGCTCGTGAAGTTTGTGACGGCGCAAGTGGCACGTGATGTGGTATATACAGCAGTGGTGTTGGGCGCAACGAAGAACAAAGTGGTACAAAAGGTTTACATATTCAAGACATTCAAGCAGTAAATGATGCACAAATTACAGAAGACAATAGGTAGGGTGTCCGTAAAGAGGGGCGCCAGAAGTTTGATATAATGAATATTGTTTAAAGCAGTATCCAATACAGCAAGTGAAGAGGACAAAAATATTTAAATTAGCCTAAAAGCTCCCAGTTTGGTTTCTTCTTGGTCAGTGATGGAAAGCCATTAATGGCAAATAGTTGACATCCATCAAGAAACAGGAAGAACAAGTTTACTAAAATGTCAGGATAAGATTGTGCTTAATAAATTTCACCCATGAGTGGGTAGCAAGTATGGGCTGTAATCCTTTTAATATTCACAGCCAAACTCTCAGGACAACAAGATGATGAAACTTCACTGCAGTAGAATGCAACAAAAAAACGTTACTATTAGGATGTTTACCATTTTAAAATCTGCAGAATTAGCGTGAGACTGTGTTCTGAACCCCAAATATGAATTGGTAGAAGCCCCTGCCTCAGTAGCTACAACTATAGGGGCTCTTATTACTGTTAGGGTCTCTTTGGGATGTGGATGCTAAGGTTGCCAGCAAAATTATAACCATTATAACATGCATGCATCTCCTTCCTATATGTTACCCTGTTAAGTACGTTGACATGCATACCATGAGTATATCAACTGCTTCCTTCAAGTCAATCAACAAGGTCCAGGGGGTCGAACCTGTTGTACACTGAAATATTATACAACTCTCCTAACTGGGGCTGATGAACACTAGGGTACGTGGCGCACAAAGGAGGAAGGTGCTTGGCAGCTAGGGCCAACCTCGGTAGGGGCTCCAAGGGGGGGCTTATAGAAATAATCCAGAGGATTTGGATTTACCCCAGAGCACCTTGTATGTCCAAAGCCACCATTGCATAACAATTTATAAACAACTGCTGGATCTCTGAAATCAATAACCACACGGTCTTCGGGAATGTCCTTTGCCCCCTTTCCAAGCCACCCCACATGCCAAGTGAACAGAATATTACTAGGCATCGAGGTTGTAAAGTTCCTACACATTTTCCAACCAATTGTGGCACTTATTGCTCAATTCTGTGTGAGTTTCCCTCAGCCCACCCCTTAAACCAGGAACCCCAGTCATCACAACCACATAAGGGCACGCCTCTGGAGGCAGATCAATTGTCACAAGGTCCTTGGTTTCAAGGGGAAGTGTGTCTGCCACTTTACTTCTTGCTGAAGTGCCTTGAGGATCTCGGTGGAAGGTGTCAATCGTATGGTAGTTACAATGCAAACCCCTGCATTCTCCAAGCCCTGGGATGTGTCTGCATTACTTCCATGGGCAAGGGATTTTGAGGTCCCGGGGATACCATCTCCTGCAGGCGATGCTATGTGAGAGGATGTGGCTTCTGGCTGGTGGCATTCTAAATGTAGATTGGCTTTGGTAATAGAGATTACCCAAGATTCAAGGACATTTATTTTATTTAGATGTGGGGTAAGTTCTAAACGTATCAACCCTTTGAGTTGATCCATCACAGCACTCATGAAATCATCTAGCCAATCCAGTTTGGGTGCGACTGACCTTTACCCTCCTTTTAATTGGGCACCTCTGCATGTTTTAGCCTTGAATTTAACAGGCAGTGTAAGCGTCGATACAGCACCATTAGAGAGGTGCTTAATGGAAGTAACCCAATTAGGTTTAGACCCATGTTGGAGTGGATCCTGTGGGTTCTTCCCTTCATCCATGGCAGCAACTATGGGGGGCCTATTTGGTGTGATATCTTGATTACAGGCATTATCAATTTCAGTAGAAGCTACAATTTTGTATGACCTTTTCAGAGGGGTTGGTATTATAGGTACAATAGGAGTATTCACCACCACCCGCAAGTGATAATCTCTTCTCCGTGAGTTCTGTTTCAGTGGCTATTACACCTATAGCCTTTTGGAGCATTTTAACAATGCTTATTACTTTTGCAGGTGGCTGTATAGCAAGTCCCCCACCAATACACTTGTGTTTCCCTATCATAAAGAATCTTCTTAAGCCAAGTAAACTTAGGAGATTTCAATAAACTCACCCCTGCATACCGCTGAAATTTTACAGCGACTTGCCAAGGGGGGTGGCCCAGCCCAGCTTCGTCCGGCCGCAGACAGGAGCTCCAGCAGGATCTAGTAAGCGTCTCTGGGCGCAGAGGAGCAAGGTGGGTAGCTTCCTGTCACAAAGAAATCTAGGGCTTGAGGTCCAAGCCCCACCACCACCAGCCACAGGCTTGTGATTACAGATATACCTATTTTTCTTTACATGGATTCAATTTGTGTATATAATGTTTCTATTAATTAGAGGGTATAAATTTACGAACCCTGTCACACTATTATGTTTTGTTATAGGGACTTAGTATAGCTCAGTATAGGTCAGTCCATACGGAGCACACAGGCGCTAGAAGAGGAGGCAGCAACAAGTATCATCCTGGAAGTTACAATGAAGTGATGTTAAAAAGCCATGCTTTAATTAGTTTTATAAAAAGCTGAAAAACGCTACAAAAGCGAATATGAACAGGTAACTTGTTCCAGTAGTGAGGAGCCATAAAAGGTAAAGAACATTCCCCATTGTGGGTAGTTCGGATTCCACAAGAAACAGTAAAAGCAGATCAGAAGATCTCAGGGTCTTCGCTGGAAAATAGAAACTTACGCAGGATCGAAGATATAATGAGCCCATCCTGTACAAGGCCTTATGTGTGAGACATAGGAGTTTAAAAATATACCTTTTCTAGACAGGTAGCCAGTGCAGAGAATTAAGCATTCTGGTATCTGTAGGTAAATGGCAAACCAAATGGGCCACCTAGTTTAGTGCCAACTGAAGGCAGAGCTCCTGCCCACCATCAAGGCATTGCCACAATCCAGACGGCTAGTTACCTACAGTCTAAAGGTAGCCATATAAACACCTTCCTGAGAAGCCAAAGTATGCCAAATATGGCTTTAACATGATTTTCCATAGAAAGCTCCTCATCCATTAAGAAGTCCAGATTTCTTACTGACTTTTCAGGAAAGGGGATCCACCAATCACCTGACCAAGCCTGTATCACTTTTCCACAAAGCAAAACCTCCTTCATAGCTCCATTCAGTTGGAGAAAACATGGTCTCATCCACAAAGCCACGGAAGGCATGGTCTTCAAATCGAACTTCAGTGAGCTCTATTTTCTGGTCAAATGCCAAACGAAGTGGGTATGAAAGATTCTCAATTTCAAACGATCCTACAACTTTTGCCAAGGGGGCCATGTAATTGTTAAGGAGCGTAGGACTAAGGGTAGATCCCTGAGGAACTCTGAAGACATTAACAACCAGTTAAGATGTGAAAGTAGGGAGAGAGACCACATGGGCACCTCCATTCAGGAAGTCAGAGTTCCCTGCTGCTGACCATCTGACCATCGGGTCAGTGGTTCAAGGCCCCCCTCCACCCGCAGACACCTGCCTGCGCCTCATCCTTGGTGATCAAGTGGTACAGCGTCTCTGCTCTGCTGCTGGGCAGCCCTCGTTTTCTACGTTTCTTGGATTCTTTTCTATCCCTTCGCTCTTTTTTACGTTTTTTTCTCTTTCTTTACTTTTGCTATTTTGCCGCTTTCGCCCCTGCCATCCCATGCGGCACTCCTCCCTCCAGTAGCACTTTCCTGTTCCCCGTGTTACCCGCCTCCCACCTATCCAGCCACCCCCGCACAATACTTAGTAGTGTCCGTTGCATGGCGGTGCCACTGGCTCGCCCGTCTGGACCGCGACTAGTGCCAAAGACTTTGGTTCTCGGACCTTCCACCAATACGACGCCAGCACCCTTGTCACCCGCAACACCGGACACCACGCCGCCTGCTACCTCGCGTCACCAAAGGACACCCAAGGATCTTTAAATCTGCCCGCCTCTGCACTACAGCTCCTCCCGCCGCCCAGCCAACCCGACCTGCTTAGCTGCATCCTCCTCAACACGCGCTCCCTCCACAAACTCACCACAGAAATCTGAGACCTCTTCGACTCAGTCTCTCCCAACATCACCTTCCTCACGGAAACCTGGAAAAAACCCCAGCTCTGGCTCGGACTTCACCACCGCCATCCTCGACACCTACAAGATCACAAGCAAGGACCGCATCGACCGACCAGGAGGAGCTATCACCACTGTCCACAAGAACACCCTCTGCCTGACCACCCACTCGGACGACCGAACGACAACCATGGAACACCTCTACTTCCAGATCCAGGGCAAGAGCCTCAGTATCTCAGTTCAAGAGACAAAACAAACGGCTGAGTCACGGGGTTAAGCAGTCCCCCCTTAAGCATCACTCCTTACCTGGGACTTGCCTGACTCTAAAATGGCGCCCAGACTCAATTTCTTTAATGTCCCCATGAGTGGCCTATTGAGGACTTATCTTTGTTGAAGTTCAGGCTTCTATTCTCTACCCCTATTCATTCTATGGCTACCAAACCACATTCCTTCTCCTATCCTGCCATCCTCGCCAGCTCCTACCTACCGTCTTTGGACTATAGACTTTTGATCACCTCCTGTTCTTCACTCTATTCTGGCGGAGCCTGAAACGCATATATGGACGAATCCCGGTGGAGCTGCACCAATAGTTATAGGGGAGATTGGCTCTGGCACACCGCTATGGCCATCACCTACCCAGCCGGACTTCGAACATTTGTCTTATTTTCTTCCCCGCTGCTTCTCCTTCCTGTGGATTACCAGCTTTCCCTGGTCTTTCTGATCCTGATTTTCGTGTAAATTAAATTACTCCATTATTGTATATTTATTAATTCTGTAACTATTGTGAAACCTTTGCAACTTGTAACACGCGGTTTCCTCATTTAAAGCGCTCTGATACCTCCGGGTCTAGCCAGGGCTATATAAAACTCAAATAAATAAATAAAAACACTACCACCCTCCGGGGCACCCTAGTCTACAGACCTCCTGGCCTCCGCCCGCCCTTCACCGATGTCATCATCGCCTTCATCACACCACAGGCTTTCGCATCCACCAAAGACATCCGACTCGGTAACCTCAACTTTCACCTGGACAACCACAATGGACCAGAACACCATATCCCTTCTGGAGAAACCTCACCAATTTAGGACTCAAGCAGCAAGTCACCTCTCAAAACAACACAGCAGGACACACGCTCGACCCAGGCTTCTCCACCTGTGAAAATATCCCCTACAGCCACTCCTCCGAACTCCTCTGGAACGACCACCACTGAGTGCACTTCGTCTTCATCAAATCCCCAGTACACCAGCGCACTCAACACCCCCCCCGATGTAGCTGGAACAAAGTCACCGAAGAAAACCCCTCAACCCCTCCCTCAATACAACCACACCGCTGACATCCACAGACAATAATACCTCAGCATGCAACCTTCACCATGGATTTCCAAGTGTTCCTACACCCTGGCGCCCCGCAAGAAGACACTCGGCAAGCAACACTCCAAGAAAGCCAGTTGGCTTACTCCTGCCCATCCACGAGTCCACCTGTAGATGACTTGAGAAGAGATGGAGGAACAACAAAATCCTGGAAGCCCACACAACCTTGAAAGCCACTGTCTCACAACGAAAACGGCCCTCCAAGACAGAATTAACGCCAACACACACAACAGCAAGTAACTCTTCACCATTGCCAAGGAGTTTGCCAGGCCCAATAGCGAGACCCACTTTCCCCAAGACCTCTGCAGCAAACTCAGCGCCTCCTTCCACCACAAGATCAGGCAGATCTATGACAGTTTCGACATCCAAGACCCTCCAACCAGGCCTGCCACCACGGCACCCAACAACGCCGCATCCCAACAGACCCCGCTCAACTGGACACCACTCACCACAGACAGCACACTCAAGACCATGAAGAGCATCCACTCCGGAGCCCCCTTAGACCCAGGCCTGCACCACATCTTCCATAGAGTCACCACCTTCATCGCCCCAGAGCTACGCCGCACCATCAACTGCTCCATTGAGACCGCCACCTACCCCGATGACTGGAAACACGCAGATATCAACCACCTGTTAAAAAAGCCTTCCGCTGACCCGACAGACCTCAAGAACTACAGATCCAACTCCCTGCTCCCCTTACCAGCCAAGGTCATCGAGAAGGCCACCAACAATCAACTCTCAGAGTTCATCGAAGCCACCATGTCCTGGACATCTCCCAATACGGCTTCTGAAGCAACCACAGCACCGAGACCGCACCCCTCGCCACCACCGACGACATCCACTCCCCACTCAACCGGGGCGAAACAGCAGCCCTCATTCTTCAAGACCTCTCAACCACCCTCTCAGAACCCACAAAGATCAGCTGCGGAGCGCCCATTGGTTCCTACCTGAGCCCCATCCTCTTCAATGACTACATGGCCCCACTCGTAGACATCGTCAGGAATCATGGACTCAATATTTCCGACGACACCCAAATGATCCTCTCCCTCACCAACGAACCCACAGCCGACAGAATAAACTTCCACAGTGGGATGAAGACCATTGCCAAATGGATAAAAGAAAGCTGCCTCAAACACAACTCAGACAAGACTGAAGTCCTCATCCTGGATCTCAGCCCCTCAGCGTGGGAGGACACCTGGTGTCCTGCACTAGGAACCCCCCGAACACCCACGGACCTTGCACAAAACCTCAGCCTCATACTGGACTCCTCGCTCAAAATAAACCGCCAGATCAACGCCTTCACCTCATCGTGCTTCCACGCCTGCTTCGAATGACCATCTGATGGATCCGCACCGAATGCAGAAAGACGGTCACCCACGCACGCACTCAGCAGCAAACTCAACAACAACGCACTCTACGTCACCCAGATACTCCTCAGGAAACTACAGAAATTCAAAACCCGCTGCCTGACTGGTCTCAACATATCCCACCGCAGGCACATCACCAAACACCTTCGGGAACTCCACTGGCTCCCAGTCAACAAAATAATCACTTTCAAGCTCCTCACACACGCCTCCATGACGCAGGACCAGCCTATCTGAACCACCACATCTCATTCCACGTACTCAGCAGACTCTCACAATCCTCCCAACTGGCCCTGGACACCGTCCCACTGATCCACACGACCAGAGGAAGAGCCTTCTCCTACCTCACCGCCAAGCCCTGGAACACCCTGCCGCTCTACCTCAAGCAATCCCCATCGTGACCCAATTCAGGAAGGATCTCAAGACCTGACTCCTCGAGTAGCCACACTTTACAAACTATTTCAACAAAAAACGCCAATATGTGACATGAAAGAATTCTGCAATTGCCAAGCCCTTTACTTTGTAATTAGATTTGGGGACAAGATGCAATTTATATGGCTGTTCTGCACACTAACATATTTAATAAAATATAGGCCATAGGTCCTCATTTTAAATGAAGAAGGAAAACATTTTTTTAACAAATTTTACAGCAAATTAGCAGTGGTTCAGCAATTGAGATAAATTACCCCCTGGGGTAGGCTAGGGCCAAGGGGGGACCCTCAAATAGTTTACTGCAGAGGGGGCATGTGGCCCTCCTCCCCGAGTCTCAACTAGGCCCCGGAGACCCCATCCTCTGGGGCCGATGTAGGAAAGAGACTTTTCTGTCATGGTATGCCCCCACTTTATGTCTAGTGTATGATGTGATTTCGAATTAAATGTGCACTGGGTTCCTGCACACCGGGTTATCAGAGCCAGATCTCTTTCCTAAAACTGACCACAATTGGCACAACTTCAGCAACCACTTGTACCTAGGGCACTGGTACTGAAGAGGGGTCCTCTGGGTCTGCAGCACAAATTGTGCCACGGCAGATACCACCTCACCAAGACTCTGCAAACCAACATGGCAGGCTGCGTGTTGGTGCAGAGAAAACCGAAGAGTCGACATGGCACACGGCACTGTATGCCATGCCCGCATACACTTTTATTTCAACAAACGAGCTACCCAAATGTCCTTGCGAACTGGGTATTGCTAATTAAGCACAAGGAATATGCTACTTACCAGTATGCATCTGTTCTTGGCATGTAGAGCTGCAGATCTATACACTGTGCATACCTCGCCATCTGGTGTTGGGCCCGGATGTTTGCAGTTTGTTTTTCCTCTTGGAAAGTCTTTGGAAGTCACGAGTTCAGTGACTCCTCCCTTGGTTCGTATTGCGCATGGGCTTCGGCTCCATCCTCAGATAGTTTTTTGCCAGCAGGTGAAGATGGAGCGTAGTGGTAACAGTAAAGAAACCCATGTGTGTTGTATCTAAATAAGATAAGACTGGAACGGATACAGGTAGCCGGGGAGGCGGGTGGGCGTGTATAGATCTGCAGCTCTACATGCCAAGAACAGATGCATACTGGTAAGTAGCATATTCCGTTCGAGGCGTATGAGCTGCAGATTATACACTGTGCATAGATTATATAGCAGTACCCAACCCTAGCGGCGACCACCGGCATCCGTTGCAGTAGTTTGGAACAGTGTTTCGAGTACAGCTTGGCCCACGCTAGCTTGTTGCTTGGTTTGCACATCTACACAATAATGTTTTGTGAAAGTGTGCGGTGTTGACCATGTGGCTGCTTTGCATAGGTCATCTAGTGGTATGTTTCCTAGAAAAGCCATAGAAGCCCCTATCTTTCTTGTAGAGTGGGCTTTAGGGGGAACCAATAGCGTTCGTTTTGCTTTGTGGTAGCAAATCTGTATGCATTTTACAATCCACCTAGCTATCCCTGATTTAGAAATAGGGTTGCCCTTATGTGGTGGAGAGAAGGAGACAAATAGCTGTTTGGTTTTCCTGAAAGGTTGTGTGCGTTGGATGAGGTAAAGTAAAGCCCTTTTTACATCCAGTGTGTGTAACGCTCTTTCTGCAACAGTTTGAGGTTGTGAGAAAAAGACCGGTAATTCTACCGACTGGTTTAAATGGAATGGAGAAATGACTTTGGGTAGAAACTTTGGGTTGGTGCGGAGTACAACCTTGTTCTGATGCATTTGGAGAAAAGGTTCCTGTATAGTGAGTGATGGTATTTCACTAACCCTTCTGAGGGAAGTGATGGCCACTAGAAAAGCTATTTTCCATGTGAGAAATTGGAGCTCACATTTATGTAATGGTTCGAAAGGGGGTCCCATTAACTGTGTAAGAACTATATTCAAATTCCAGACCGGTGAGGGTGGCACTCTGGGTGGAATTACTCTTTTGAGGCCTTCCATGAAGGCCTTGATGGTAGGCACTCTGAAGAGTGATAGGTGCTGCCTGTTCTGTAAGTAAGCAGCAATGGCAGCGAGATGTAACCTAATGGAAGTATATGCTAGGTTACACCTTTGTAGGTGGAGTAAATAACATATGATGTGCTGTATGGACACATTTAAAGGATTGATTGTGTTGTTGTGGCAGTAAACAACAAATCTTTTCCACTTTGCCACATAGCATGCCCTAGCAGTAGGGCGTCTAGCTTCCCTGATCATGTTCATGCAATCAGGGGGAAGGTTAAGGTATCCAAATTCTAGGAGCTCAGGAGCCAGATCGCAAGGTTGAGCTGAGCTGGGTCCGGGTGCCTGATCTCTCCATGGTTCTGGGTTAGGAGGCATGGTGAGAGGTGTAGCTTTTGGTGTGGTACTACTGAGAGTTCCAGCAGCGTGGTGTACCACGGTTGTCTGGCCCATGTTGGAGCTACTAGGATCAGTGTTAGGGAATGCTGTTGTAGCTTTCGCACCACTAATGGAATTAGTGGGGGAGGTGGAAAAGCGTATGCAAATTTGTTTGACCAGTTCATCCATATCGCATTGCCTTTGGACAATGGGTGTGGATATCTGGCGGCGAAGCTTGGGCATTTTTTGTTTTCGTGTGTGGCGAATAGATTTATGTGTGGATGCCCCCACTTCTGAAAGAACGGGTGAAGAACTTGTGGGTGAAGTTCCCACTCGTGGATCTGCTGTGTCTGTCTGCTGAGCAGATCTGCCACGGTGTTTTGGACTCCTGGGACGTGTTGGGCCAGGAGAAAGATGTTTTGTGGAATTGCCCATCTCCACATGCTCTGTGCTAGCTGAGAGAGCTGTGGAGTGTGTGCCCCCTTGCTTTTGAATGTAGTACATGGCAGTCATGTTGTCTGTGCGAATGAGGACTCCCTTGCCTGAAATCTGCGTCTGGAAGGATTTTAGGGCGAGGAAGATTGCTAGTAACTCCAGATGGTTGATGTGGAGTAACTTTTGTTGTGGCGTCCATGTGCCCTGTGCTGTGAGATGTAACAGATGAGCTCCCCAGCCGGAGAGCGATGCGTCTGTTGTGAGGATTATCTGTTGGACCGGGTCCAGGAACGGTCGACCTCTGGAAAGGTTTGGGGTGTTCCACCACTGCAGAGAGCGATGGGTGCGACCGTCTACCAACACCAGATCTGCCAGTTGACCATGGGCCTGGTTCCACTGGCACGCTAAGCACTCTTGGAGTGGACGCATCTGGAGTCTTGCATGGGGCACTATGAAGATGCAAGAGGCCATCATCCCTATCAGTTGCATAAACACTCTTGCCGGGAGAGAGTGTTGGGATATGAATTTTTGGCGCAGAGCCTGTATCTTTGCAATCCTGGCAGGATTGGGATAGGCTATGGCTTTTGAGGTGTCTATGGTGGCACCAAGGTATTGTTTTGTGTGTGATGGATTTTTGATGGTTTACCGTGAACCCTAGCTGGTGGAGTAGTTGGACTGTAGCGGCGGTATAATGCAGTATTGTTCGTAGGACGTGGCTTTTATTAGCCAATCGTCCAGATACGGGAAGACGTGAATGTGCTGTCTTCTGAGGTGTGCAGCCACTACTGCTAGGCACTTGGTGAAGACCCTTGGTGCTGTTATTACCCCGAACGGGATCACCTTGAACTGGTAGTGTTGCCCGTCCACCACAAATCTGAGGTACTTTCTGTGAGACCGGTGTGCTGGAATATGAAAGTATGCGTCTTTCAAGTCCAGAGTGGTGAGAAAATCGTTCTGGGAGAGAAGTGGGAGAACCTGTTGAAGGGTTACCATGTGAAAATGGTCTGAGTGTATGTAATAGTTTAGAGGTCTGAGATCTAGGATAGGTCGTAGAGTCCCGTCTGTCTTTGGAATTAGAAAGTACAGGGAGTAGACCCCTAAATTTTGCTGATTTATGGGGACCTGCTGTATGGCTCCTTTTTGCAGGAGGGAGGTCACCTCCTGTTTTAGCAGTGCAGTATGTTCTTGAGACATAGGGCGGTGCCTGGGTGGAATGTTTGGGGGGGCAGATGTTAGTTCTAAGCAGTACCCTGACTGAATAATTTGTGTCACCCATTTGTCTGAGGTGATTGTCTCCCAGACGTGAAGGAAATGTTGTATTCTGCCCCCGACCGGAGTGGAATGGTCTGGAGGGAGCGGGGGAAAGTCATTGGGTAGTAGGTGTGGCAGAGCGGGCGGTATTTGTTTTGCCTCTGCCCTTATTATTATTGCCTCTGTATCCGCCTCTTTGATAACCCTTTGTGAAGGTAGATTGAGGAGGGGATTTGTAGGACGTGGATGCACTATCCGAGGAGTAGCCTCTGCCCGTGCCTCGAAAGGAAGAGCGGCGAAAGGAGCGCCTAGGAGTGTGTGACTGTAGGGCTCCCATGGATTTCGCCGTGTCAGTATCTTTTTTCATCTTTGAGGGCTTCATCAACTTTTGGGCCAAACAGATGATCTTGGTCGAATGGGGGATTTAATATAGAGGCTTGTACCTCAGGTTTAAAACCTGAAACTCTGAGCCAGGCATGACGACGTAGAAGGACACTGGTGTTTATGGCCCTGGAGGCTGTATCTGCTGCATCTAGGGCACAGCGAATAGAGGTATTAGTTATTATTTTTCCCTCTTGGATCAATTCATTGGCCCTGTTCTTATATTTTTCAGGGAGATGGTGCATGATGGTCCTAACTCATCGTAATGTGCCCTGTCGTATCTGGCCAATAGCGCTTGCGTGTTGGCGATACGCCATATGTTGGCGGCTTGCGACGCAGTGCGCTTCCCTGACGCGTCTAGGAGCTTGGACTCTTTGTCAGGTGGTGGTGCTTCGCCTGACGCCTGAGAATTGGAGCGTTTCCTAGCTATGGATACCACTAGGGAATCCAATGGTGCAGGGCCTTTAATATATGAAGGGTCTGTGGGGGCGGCTTTGTATTTCTTCTCTATACAGGGGTTTAGGACCCTGGCCCTGACTGGGTCTTTAAAGACTTCCGGTGCATGTTTAATTACCCCTTTTAACATAGGTAGGATGGCAGTAGACCTATGTGCATCTTCAAAAGGTGTCTAGGAGGAAATCCTCCTCTACCGGGTCAGTGTGTAACTCCACCCCGTGGTAGTGTGCCGCCCTCTGTAATAGGTGGTGAAAACCCAAGGCATCTTCAGGTGGGGATGGCCTAGATGGGTAAAGGTCATCCTGTGGGACATCTGGGATGTCCGGATTATTATAGTCGTCCCATGGGTCTGGAGATCCAGTAGGGGTGGGATCCTGTGGCACATCTGCTGGATCATAAAATGGGTCTCCTAAGTCGTCTGGGACAGGAGACAAGGTTGGAGAACGATGAGGCGGGGGTGGAGAGGGTGGAGGTGGGGAGGGTGGAGGAGGAGGGAAAGGCACTCTGAAAGGGGAGGTAGCAGTGTCTTTCCTCTTTGGAGGTGGAGGTGGAGCTGGTTTATCCAACTGTCTCTTTTTTGTAGACAATGTCAAATGTCCAGTTTTTGGATCCTTGGTGGGTGTCTTTTGGAGAGGATCCGGTGTAAAAAGTTCTTGCGACACTGGTTGTCCGGTCGGCGCCGAAGTTTTCGGGGCCGACGACTTTTTAGGCTTGTCCAAGCCGTGCTTCTTTGGGACCTCCGATTTTTTGATCGGTGCCGAAGAAGGCTTCGGCACGGGAGTGTCGGAGCCGAGGGCCTTGTGATGTTTGGTCGGCACCGGCAGGGTAGGTTTGGACACCGAAGGCTTTGGTACTGGGTTCGGTGTGGAGATGGAGGCCGATCTTTTCTTCGGTGCCGAAGGGTGTTTTTCGGTACCGATGGTAGGCTGGCTCGAGCCCGAGTTGCGCTTAATAGGCTTCTTTACCGGGCCCGAAGGCGGGGTGTGAGAAGCAGTGTCTTTGGTCTTGCCTAGGCCCGAAGGCGAAGGTGTGACCGAAGCCTTTTTGGGTGTCGGCGTGGGTGTGGGAGGGGGTATTGTACTCACGACCCTCTTCGCCGGGGTGATGTCCTCCACATCTGAGTCGTCGGCCTCGGAAGCACTGACGAGGTCATCGTCCTCCTGTTCGATGTTCTGCTGTCCCGGAGCTTCGACGTCGTCCCCGAAGATGTCGACTGGAGCGGAGGTCGAGGAGTGCGCCATGTTGCGTCTAGCCCGTCGATCTCGAATGGTCTTTTTGGAGCGAAAAGACTTGCAGGCGGGACAGTCTCGAGCCTCGTGTTCAGGGGAGAGGCAGAGGTTGCACACCTCGTGGAGATCGGTGTGGGGAAACTTGGACCCACATCGAGGGCCCTTCTTGAAAGGAGTTCTTTCCATCAGCCGAGACCGGAGCCGGAATAGGCCCGAAGGCCGCCGTCGACGACCGGAATCGAAGAAGTGCCGAAGAGAAGGTGATAAAGATGATTTATTATCTGAAGGATCTCGATGAGCGAGGATTTTGCGTCGATCGGTGAACAGGAAAGTTCGGAACCGGAGCGCAAAGTATTACATCCGAGCCCGATGGCGGAAAAAAACAATCTGAGGATGGAGCCGAAGCCCATGCGCAATACGAACCAAGGGAGAAGTCACCGAACTCGTGACTTCCAAAGACTTTCCAAGAGGAAAAACAAACTGCAAACATCCGGGCCCAACACCAGATGGCGAGCTATGCACAGTGTATAATCTGCAGCTCATATGCCTCGAACACAATGTTCACAAGGAACTAATTTTGAATTAATTGGTTGATTACGGCTGCAATTAATGTCGCCTGTTAGATTAGATCAGAACAATCAAACGTTAGATAAGGCTTTAGCTTAATAAAGCATCAACACATTGAACAATTTCGAAATGTTATTTAGCTCACTAAACAAACAAAATTATTTTTGTTACTCACTTCAGCAGAAGTGAGTTGTTTATTCTTGCATAATAATATTAGGTACAAAAGAAAACATACAAAAGTTATTATCCTGTCTGTGTATTTACATTATATACATTTGCAAAGGTGAATTGTGACCCCCAGTGAAGTAACCATAACCTAAACCAGTGAAGTATAAAGAGTGCAATTGAGAGAATGCAATGGTGGTTATTGGTAAAAAAGAGGAGCCAATGTAGTATTGATAAACGGGAAGTGTTAAAAGCAACTATATGATTTAGTTGAAGGTTTCATCTTATTAGTAGCCAACGATGTCTAGTCCCTCTCAAGTTATGTGGACTCTTCAGGACAAGTGATTCTGGGGACTAAGGACAGGACATAGTCAGTACAGTCCAATAGAACAGTGGAAGCAGTGGGCTAAAGGACAGTTTTATAGGCTTACCAAGTCATTAATTCCGGTTGCCTGATTGATATGACATCAAGTAAAATGCCAGATATTTGCATATCAAGAAAAAAGGTGGAACACCTTTATCATCTAAAGGAATTTAAAAGGGCGCCAGTGTAGGGGATTAAAGAATGTCTTACTCTGGAGTGGTCAAAATACCACAACTCGCCTTTCTAGCGAAGTACAAATTACTATGATCCAAGGCTCGATGTAGAATTGTTACCCAGGATGGGCAACCCCGCAGTAAACAGGAGGCCCAATATCAATCGTTGTGGGTCCGTCCGGCCGATTGAAGTGGCAAAAGCAAATATGAATTACCTACAGTGATGTATGAGGATGTAGGGTCAAGGACTTATATTGTAGGTAGAATAATAACCCAGGCACAGATCAGCACAACTCACCTTGCTGATTATTTAGGCAGGTGAGGTTATGCTTCCATCCCAATGGTATGGAGCAGGAGCTGAATTAATCCAAAGCCAGCCAGGGAACTGCAATAAAAGGTAGCAGTCTCAAGGATCAGAATATAATCACAAGGTGGGCTGAATTAGGCTAAGAGAGGTGCTCGGAGTCGCAATTAACTAGTCTTGACACAACAATTGCACAGTGACTCGATGAAAAATGTGCACACAAAAAAGCTGCCCATTGTGGATCAATTCACATTTATCTGGTGCACTGCGGTATTAAATTAATGGAGTTATCCAAATTAAAGAGTAATCAAGGAAATCCTTGAAACAGCAAGTTGTGCACTAAGGCACATAAGTGAGCATGCAGTAGCACGGGAATTTCATTGCGATGTTCTCGGAGGAGAACGAGACAGTTAGCATGAAAGTGACTACGGGGATCGTTCTGTAACCACTAGGGGTATATTTGGGTAAGCGCGCTCAATTTAGCCTCGATTACATCAATAACTAATAGCTTGTTTTATATCAGAGAGACAAGATGTAGCTGCTCAAGGTGTACGGCTTACCAATCTCGAAGCGGCTGGGTGCTGTCAAAAACGTCCAAGGAACAGCTGCACTGGTTAGGCTCCATTATAAACCCGAGAGTAATGCGCAGGTGCAACTAGACGGGGTATGGCGGCGCATGCGCTGTCATAGCGATAGCGTCTATGTCCCACTCTGCTCATAGAGGCGGCCATCTTAAGATAGGCATCTTACATCAAGGTGCCAAGTTACTCAGGGTTAACGGTAATGCCCAAAAACTATATTAGTAATTATATAGCAGGTAACAATGGCGATTTATAGTAAAATAATATATCAGGGGCAAATCGTGATGGACTTAAGGCCGTCTCATATTAAGGAGCCAGGTTACTTTGGAATAACGCTAATGCCCAAAAACTAATATTAATCACTACACAGCCAATAGTAATGGCGAATTGTAGTAAAAAAATCAGGGGTAATTTGTGATGGACTTAGAAGGCGTTACATTGTATATAAGTAGTAGTGATCACCAAGATGGCTATATTAACAAGGAAAAACCTTGTCATGGGTAAACAGTTACATATAGCGTTATATCAGAGTAACCTGGCTCCTTGATATGAGACACCCTGATGTGAGATGCCTACCTTAAATGGCTGCCGCTATGAGTTACTATCCATTTACAAGATTACTCGCCTTAAGTTCATCACAATTTGCCCTTGAAATAATACTTTACTACAAATCGCCATTGTTACTGGCTATGTAGTGACTGATATAGTCTGACTAAGGTTTACAGCCCCATTTGATGGCAAGGGCTTCCCTCCCGGTCTGATAGTATCTTGCCGGAGTCGGGGTGAGGGCTCGGCTGGCTTGGGGTACTCACCTACCTGGCTTGGTTTCCTGGGTCAAAAATGCGCCTAACCCCACGGCGTTGGCATTTAGGAGTAGCTATGTCGGGTTTTCCGAGTTGAAGTAGGGCATTGTGGTACTGTCCAGTAGTGTGGTCTTGACTTTATAAAAAGATTCCACCTTCTTGGGGCCGCAGGTCCACTTTGTGTCTGCCTTGGTCAGCGCTCGGAGGGTTTCTGCAATCGTCGCTAGGTTTGGAATGAAACAGCCACAGTAGCTTGCCATGCCTAGGAAGCTGCACACCTATGTGGCATATATTGAAGCAGGAGCTTGTTGAATCGCCTGTGACTAGCATGGGTCATCTTGGATGCCGACCTTTCTGAACACATATCCACAGAATTCTAATTTTGTTTTGAAGAACCAACACCTCTCGGAGGAGGGTGAGTCCATAATCGCCAAGGCGTTCAGTGTCACTCTGAGCCAGCGATGGTGTTCTTCTGTGGTCGTGGAATATATAAGGATGTCATTACTTATGCTCATGATCCCTTGTAGACAAGACAGTTTCCTGTATGTCGTTTTGGAATACCTCAGCTGCAGAGGAGATTCCACAGTTCAATCGCTTGCACCTGCTCAGGCCCAGGTGGCTAGAAAACGTAGTGATGTCCCTGCTGTCCTAAGTTAGCTCTAATTGGTGGCACCTTGCATTTAGATCGGGTTTGGAGAATGATTGTGCTGCACTGAGGTCAACTATGATATCGCCCATCGTGGGCGTGCTGTACCTTTTGATGGCCTTATTGGGCAGGCGCAGATCTATGCGCAATCAAATCTTGCCTGGTTGTTTTGGTTTCTCTGCAATGACGATCAGGGAGACCAAGGGGGTGCATCCTGACACCTTCTTCATAACATTGAGTGGCCCAAGCATCTCTAGTTCTTTTTTCAACCATGGGGCATAGATTGAACAGTATTCTAAAATGACGTGGGGCCACTGGCTTAACTGTTGTGTCGATGAGTAACTGTACAGGGATCCCCTTTAGGCATCTGAGCCCTTGAAACATGTGGTTGAAGTTGCGTAGTATGTGATCCACTTAATGGGATTGGATGTTCCAGGTGAAAAACACAAGTTTAAGGTCTTCAGCCATGTAATACTCTTGAAGGGTTTCTGCATCTCACTGGATGACGCGGATGGTGGTTTTTTCCCCGATGTTTTGCATGGGACATTGATGGTCCCTAGCAGGGAGAGCGGGCCTGACCTGTGTAGAAACAGATCTTTGTGGTGGAGGGAAATAGTTGTGGCTTGGGTCACAGGCGGGCCTACTGGTGGCTGCTCATCACGTTTATGGACGCCCACACGTCAATTCGGGCCCTGACCCCCATTCCCGCAACTATTATCTGACATTTGAGATTGTCTGTGGTCTGCGGCTGTTCTTCATGTGTGCGTGACAGATATGAGGAATATATCCTTGTCGCCTTTAGATTGAGAATTATCCCAGTGGCTCAGTGCCCATGGAAATCAGGCTTGGTGCTGCTGTTCAGTCTTGTCAAGGGAGAGGCGCCTGACCACTTTTGTGGGTGGAGTTCTTCCCCTGGGTCCGCACCTTCTCTGCCCACTCCTACGGACCTTGGCGAAGTGGTTGGGTTTTCCGAAAGTTGAGCATGTCTTGCCCTATGTAGGGCAGGTGTCAAGAGGGTGCTCCTCTCTTCCGCAGTTCCAGCAGTGGGTACCTCTACTACTTTTTGACTGTGTTTTTATGACATTGATTGTTTTTGTCTTGATGGCGAGTTGCCGGTTGGGATTGAGGGCTACTGTGGGTGCAGGAGACTACTGATTCCATTTCAGTTCCTCATGCCGCAGAGAGGTCATGAGACTGGGCGAGAATGAGAATGTCTTCCCAAATGATTCCCTGTTGCCGTAGGATCAGACCTCTGAGTGTCTTAGACCTGCCCCCTGGAGGTGCTGCGGATGCACTTACTTCGGTTGATTGTCATTGATGCATGTGCTGGCCAGCTCAGGGAGGTGCGAGTAGAAGATGTCAATGGGCTCTCTAACACACACTGGCATACTTGCCATAGTTTGAAGTGATCAAAGTCGGGACTGAGCAGTGGGTCAAAATGGGCATTTAGGGCCCTGGCTGCCACCTCCTAGTTGTCATTCGCACCAGTTGGTGGAAGGTGTTCAAACAATTTGCAGATTTCGACGCCCGAATAGTGGAGCAGAAGGAATCTTTTCACATCCCCATCTGTTTCATGAGTGGCCTGAAAAGGTTGTTCAGGCAGCCCACCCGGGTCATCCATTGGGGCGTGGAAGGGTCAGCAACCTCATTAAAAGGTTGCACGGCACAAATGCAATCTCAGACTACGCGATGCTTGTGTGGGAGGGTGACCTACAATGGATCACTACACTGAAGTTTGACAAAAACCCTTCTGAAAGACTGGCTGTGCGTACAAGCACTGAGGGACATGATCACACAAAATGTTCATGAGAATTACTCCAGTGTTTTCTCGACAAACATGCAGTTTTATAGAGGAAAGGGGAAAACAAAGCCTGGATAGAATGGCCTATGGAAAATCATTGGAGACAGAATTGAAGGTAGCGACGGAGCAGCATAGACTTATGGGCATCATGAAGGCCTAACAAAAGGAGACCTCGCTGAAAGGTCGGATTGACTTACAAGCTACAGTGAAATCAGAAAAAGCACATTAATATCCAAGACAAAGATTCTACGAAGAAGCTAATAGGACCAGCTCTATGTTTTAGAGCTTCTTAAGAGGTTAAGGCAACAAGACAGTGACAATGAAAATCTCTACTTTTATGGAAAGTGAGGGCTGCACTATTTATTGGGAACAAGGATAAAATAAGAGCCTTTAGAGACTACTATGCCACCCTTTAACAGGCAGACTCAGTCAAATTAGAAGAGGGGGAGAATTTGCTTAAGGTGGTCCCACCTCCCAAAATTGACCGCAGCCTAATATGGAGGAGATGATCACTTCTCAAGAGGTTTCAAAGGCAATTTCTGACATGCATTGGATATATCTCCTGGCTTAGAGACGGACTAACCAACAGGTTTATAAGCAGTTTAAATCAGAACAGACCCCACACCTGGTAACGCTCTTTAACTCTTTTCTTCAGTCTTGGATGGTAGCACCTTGATGGCTAGTGAAAATATTACTCTTATAAACCAGGCATTTCGGTAAATAAATGTGAGGCCTATCGGCTAATAGCCTTTTAAAGTCAGCCGCAAAAATCTTTACAAAAAAGTTGGCCAACAGGTAATGCAAAATTTGCCACACCACATAGAGCTGGACCAATCGGGATTTATTCCCGAAAGACAAACATCAGATAATATTAGGTGTGCACTCCAATTTACTTGAAAAAGTTAACTTTACAAGGATTCCCTCTGCTGCCCTGTCACTAGAGGCTGAAAATGGTTTGCCAGGGTCTCTTGGATGTTTCTTTTCCGGGCGTTAGAAGCAATTGGCCTTCGACGCATATGTTAACCTGGATAGCAGATAGTTACAAACAGCCAACAGCAAACATACTTGTTAACAGAGTTAGGTCAGATGAGATCCTGAAGAACAAGGCAGGGTTGCTTCTTCTCGTCCCTTATTTGTTCTGCTGGTAGAACCATTGGTGGCCACTATCAGACAACATCCAGAGGCAGTGGGGATGTCCTTCAGGGGTGAGCAACATAAGTTACATTTATTTTCTACTTTCATTGGTAAAGTCAGGGTTATGGGAATTCTGGTGACCTATAGGAGAGATTCGAGTTTCAAGATAAACCATGGCAAACCTGAGCTACTTAATGTAGGCATATATTCATAAGTTGAACGTGGACTCTCATTCATGACCTTTCTGTGCTGGGCTATTTTTTATTATATTTAATACTATACATCACACAAAACTCCAACTGTTATACGCAGCAAACAACCCCAGATTACTCAATGTAATCATTACCGACCTCAGTAGACGGTGTTATCCATTTCTATCATGACTTGGTAGAGAAGCTGGGATCAAATAGAATGTGCTCCAGCATCTGCTTCATTTGGTTGAAGAACTCCCGGTAATATTTCCTTAGGGAGATATAAAGACTTTACAGAATGCAATAGATACTTCCATCTGGGCCAATAATAAAATAAGTGTCTTGAGCAAAACACTGAAAGTGAATAGATAATCAGGAGTTCTGGGATTACCCGATACTGATAAATATTACAAGGCACTGCAACTTAGAATTTTACATGAGAAGTGCTCCTACGAGATGAGGAGTAGCACTGAATCCATATAGAGGCAGGTGTGGTCGCCAGTGTTTTATGGACTTACCAAAAAAAAGGGTACCCCAGACATAGAATTTAAGGTTTGGCAAAGGGGGTAGAACAAAAACAATAAATAATAATACTTCCCGTTTAACCTATCTAAATTCATCAATGGACTTAACCCCTTGTGGATACAACACCAAAGAATTAGTTTACATTTTTATTTTATTTTGCATGATTTATTTTCTTAACAATTTTCATTTTTACATGATCCTTTTCATATAAAAATGCAGTGCTTAAAACTCATTGTATTATAGACCACAGTACAAAAAAAAACAAGCATCAACAATACAGTACACAACAATGATTAGATCATTCCACTCACCAATAACTCTTTCTCACTCATACACTACTCCCATCCACTCCATAAACGCAGACCCTTCAAATTCCCAGAACACAATTCTTTAACAGACAACATAAGAGACCATTCTTCTGTAGCGTTCCATTGATGCATCTTGAACTGGGTTTGCTTGAAAAAAATTGGTCCAATTTTGAAGGACTGTACTTGCCAAAAGCAGACTGGAGAGTGATAACTAACATGACTTTAGCAACAAAACAATTTGAATCCCTTAAAATGGAAATTACAAAACATCCCAACAATGCAAGAGTGGGTTAGCAAACTGGTTGTTGCAAGCTAAGGAAAGGTTAACCTGGAACTCAATGACATGGGACACAAATATGAAAACAAATGGTAACCCTCACTGATCTATTTCACAGGTAAGGATTTTGCACTTGCCTGTCTCAAATCGTTAAGATCGTTCTGGATTGCCGTCTAGACTAAGGGGTTGTACACTGGAACCTTATTGATAATATGCAAAAGAAATTGTGATGTTTGCTTCATCCTGAAAAGTGCACTTGATATTAAAGGCTATATTCAGATATCTGCCTGGAGGGTGGTGAGGGAGGATGTATATGGTCTATGTACGTCATCATCTACTTATTGTTTTGAAGGCCTAATCTTGGGATTATTGTTTATGAAAAGAAAATAAAAAGTGAAAAATCAAAGGACGGGAGTTGAAGTGCTCCGGCTCGAAGTTAGCGTCTCTGACTGGAGAAAATCCTCCTAACTACTGAGAGTCAGAAGTTGCAGGCTACAAAAAGGTTTGGTTTTGGATCATGATGTACACAGTTGCAAAAATCTGCTTACAATGAAGACTTCTATCCTTCTAGAGTTCTTGTTAACATCTTCAGTGAGTATTGATATTTCAAGCAGATGTGAATCAGAAAGACAGACAATACAAAGTACATGGAGTTCTTTCTTAATCTTCTTTTGGACACTGGATGGACATTTAACAAAAAGAGAAGCAAAATAGGCATTTTGCTGAAAAAGTATTGTTCGAAAACTTTGAAAAAACACTCTGTCAATGAAGACGCAGAGTGAAGCAAAAATCATAATAAAGAAAGAAGCAGCGCTCTGTGCTCCGGGATCCTGTTCACAGGCGCTAGACAAAACAAGCATTGGCATAGCCAATAGGTCTCGCCTTTGGGACCTTATAAGTGTTTAGCCATGCAATAGTTGATGTTGTTGCACCAAGGATATTGTGCTGGATAACTAAACATTTATAAGGTCCCAAAGGCGAGACCTATTGGCTATGCCAATGCTTGTTATTTTTTACAGTGCCAGCAACACTGCACAACAAAGCTAAAAGACAGCGACAAAGCCAACAGCTCTTGGGTATGCGAGAGCTGCTTGGCTTCTTCAATGATTTTTTTTTTTGGTCCCGGTGGGGCAAGCAACATGGGACAGGGTGGAAACTGCAGAGGTAACACAAAATGACCGACTGCAAGAAGAGAGCGGGAAGGGCAAGCATGACCACGGAAGCAAGGGAGGGAGCACGCTACAACAAGAATGGCGGGAGTGAGCCAGTAACAGAGCACAGATCAGCATACTTCAGTTCATCTCCAATTAGAGAGACATCACCACTGCCAAGTAGATTGCCTTCAATTTTAGGATGCTGTTGTGATTTCATCTGTCCAATGGAGTCCATGCATGGGCATTGAGAAGGCCGAGAGATGCTCATTGTCATAGTCAAAAGGATTTTTGCTCTTGGAATCTCCTGATCTGAAGGCTGATGGACAGCCCAAATCAAAGGGCTGCTGCAGATGGATGTCTTTCTTCACTGTTTAAGAGACTGGCTTCAGTGTGATTTGCTGGAGGATAGCATAGTTACAAAACTGTGATAGTTGAGTCTGAGTGTATGGGTATTAGATGATCTCAAGGAGCAATCTGAACTATAATAAACCACCTGACTGTAGTAGAAGAATGAGAGCGAAAGTAAGAGGGAGTATCATGCAAAGCCTGGATCTATTGTGGGATGGGAAAGAAGACCTTGCCTACCTCTGTATCCACATCACTTAACCATTGAGACAGACTACTGAGCATTTTAGTTAATTTCAGACTTCCTCTTCTCCAGGGCCACATATTCGTAGCTATGTTTGAATAGCCAGGCTTCTCCAGCGAGTAGCTTGTGAACCTGGTAGCGCTCCAGCTACCTGTAAGTAGCTCTTCTGTGTGCAGTCCAGCTTCATAAATCAGAATTGTTTACTTGGCTAAATTAATATATGTATACCAAAATTGAAAGGTGCATATTTAAGATGAAAAGTTGTTCATTTTCAGAACTCATAAGCTGATGCATAGGGAAAATGGTTGATTTCCAAAATATATTTAATACTGATATTTGAGTGATAAAATCATGTGGCATTGGGGAGACTTATGGTTAACATTATTACCTGGGATATCGGAGGACCTTCATCAATGGCTGTTACGTATTACCCACATAAAGGCATTCCAAATTGGCAAATCCGTTTTTCCATTACTGCTGGCAACCCTACCTCATGCACTAAAATGATTCCAGCCAGTAAACATGCATAGGGCGGCCACTAGTGTACAGCTGGTTGATGTGGAATTACATCACTAATAATATTAGTAGCTTGAGATGATTTGCATTGAAGATAAGTAGCTCTTATTACAGAAAAGGCTGGAGACCCTTTGAATATGCCCTTTAAGTAACTGAAGCTGCTGGAAAGTTTTGGGTACATTTCCTGTTCAATCTCCTTGGAGCATCTTCATACAAGAGATTTTAGGATTGCTGTCTTTTTGAATGTATAGTTACATCATACTGTGCAATCTATACCCCACTACCCCTTTATCTTGGTTTTACATTTCATAGGAACCTTATACTTTCCTTGCATCCAAGCAGGACTGAGCTAGAATTTCAAGCACATCAATCAGTGCGCCCCCTGAACCAGATATTGGGCCCTCAGTGGATGAACTTGTAAAGCAGATGATACTGCAAAGATGAGCTCCGCTTATTGCAAGTGTTTATAAAAATTATCAATACCAATGTCCTTGGGAATGCAAAGAGGAGTCAATACACAGGTACTGTATCACACACACCTATGCTATTCTGGGGCAAGTCATGTGATATGGGTACCACAGAGATGACTGTAGCCAGGATGAATTGGAGATTCCTGTGTTGAATACTGGAAAGTCTGGTGGACTTGGGCAGCACCTCAGGTGAACATGCAGAGTTGGGCCTTGTTGATGCCTTAAAACAAGCCTCAATTGTAGGCGAGAAGCGCTCTTCGAGGTAATCCTGGTGTCAAAGGCGGGCAATAGGAAGAATGGGAGTTTGATTTGGAGGCTCCAGAAGCGGTGGGAAGGTAAAAGTGCAGAAAGACGTAGTAACATGGACGAAGAAAGAGATTAGGGATTGAAGGGAGGGGAGTTAAGTCAGAGGCACAGAGTGGGCAGTCAGAAACGGGGCTGGTGGCTAAGAATGAGGGAAGGCCGGAGGGAACAAAAAGAGGCATAAGAAGTATATGTAGCATGAAGCATTAGTAACTAAGAAGGACAGAAAGAAGGTTTCTTGGCTCAACACCATCACCAATGAAACTATCTGTCTATCAGTCAAGCAGAGTCGGAAAAGGCTTCATGTGTGTGACCCATCGGGTCTTGCAGCATCCCACTCCGCTGTGCCCTAAGGGGACACTAGGGTTCCTGGAGGGAGGGAGAAGAGCTCACTCCTAGAGCTGTATTACAACCCTTCCCCATAAAACACTAGTTAGTGGGTTGAATATATGCCCATAGGTACATCGTTCCAGAGCAGAGGATGAATACATCTTTAGGCATAGCTTGCGTATTAGGATTTTTGTACGATTCTCACTTGGTGAGGCTTATCTATCCTTCCGGTGCAGATTGTGACATAGGGTCACAAAGAGCGGGTTACCACTGAACAGAATGGGTTTGTATGAGAGGAGACACTGGTGCATGACATTCGGAAGCCAGCTGTCTTGAACAAGACGTAACACCATTGCGAGTATAGATCACTGAGTGATGTCAAAGACGCTTAAGGAGCCCACAGCTGAGCGACCAACTCACAGGTGCTCCACAGCGCGTGCAAGTATTTTAAGTGCAATGCACACACCGAATTGACATGTGAGCAAAGGCAACCCGTGGTCCTCAAAGCATTGCGCCTGGAGCCACCCTGCGGTTGATTTTCAGAGCAGTCGACCCTTGGCTCGCGCCCCAGGCCATTCTGTGTGGTATTTCTTCTGTGTAACTTTATTTGTCATTTTCTTACCTGGCCTCATATGTGGCTGTAAACGTTCGGGGAGCAAAGGAGAACCTTAAAATCAATGGGCATTATATCAGTTCTCTGCAATGGCAGGAAAAAGGCCGTGACATCCAAGAAGTCTGAGGTTCGAAGTTCTATGTGCGCAATTAAACATGCCTCGTTAGAGACAAACTTATGTTATATAGTTAGCGTACTATACTATTTTGGGGGAAGAGGGCTAGAGGAACCAAAGCAAACGGAAAGTATACAGAGATGTAAATAGAAATTAAATTAAAGAAAAGAGCATGAGAAAAAAGAGTGGAGAAAATCAGGTGTGAAGAAAGAGAGAGAAGAAAGAGAGTGTGAGAGAGCGAGAGAGAGTGCGAGAGAGAGAGAGTGCGAGAGAGAGAGAGAGTGCGAGAGAGAGTGCGAGAGAGTGCGAGAGAGTGAGAGAGAGAGAGAGAGAGAGAGAGAGAGAGAGAGAGAGAGAGAGAGAGAGAGAGAGAAGAGAGAGAGAGAGAGCGCGAGTGCTGCATGCGTGCAGTCTGCTGTTTTTCGAAGCACATACTTGTGCTTGTGGCATGCCGCTGCGCACTCCCGCAAGGTGTATGCCGCCTTAAGTGTGTGCTTCGAAAAACAGTTGAACGACAGTTAAAGGTCCTCCTATGCAGCGCATGCGCACTGCGTAGGCGAGACCTAAAAAAGAGCTGGAGTAACTGCAACTGACAGAGCATGAAGGTATACCAATAATGTGTGGTTCCTTAAAGGAGAGCTGTCTTATACCGTATTTTATATTGGTGGCAGCTTTTATTTTTTTAAGAACCAACCAACATTTGATCAATACGTTTTTTTTTAAATTGACTTTTCCAATGAAATATCAGAATTTCTTAATGTAGGTAAAGAGACTGTGTAGGAAAGGAGTACAGGGCTGAGAGGGTTACTATGGCAGTTAATGAAGAGGAATGACTGTTGATGAGGGTACGATATGAGAGACACTGGCAGGAAAATGTTTGGGAAGTTTGAGTTTTGAGATTAGCACTCATGTCACTAAGGACAATAAGCAGAGATAACGGGCCAGTTAATCAAGGATTAAGATAATGAAGCAAATATTGAATGGGGCCAAGTGGTCGAAACAACCACCAAACGTACTTTGAAGGTGGCAGTGACAGAGACACTGTGGTATACTATGAACAGAGGAGGAGGAGGGGCTGGAATTGTAACTAAAGTGGTCCATAGTCCTTGCTAATAAGAAGATCACCTCTCAACCATATCATGGCACACTTGTTTCTTCACAATATGTCTGGTGAGCAACAGAAAGGTGAAATAGCTGGTGTAGCCAGCAACATGCATTGCAGAAGCCTTGCAGTCAACCTTCATCTCAGTGAGAAATGTAACGTGAACACAGTTACAATGGGAGTCAAAATAACCTGTAATCAAGGATGTTTTGTTGCAAATAGGTCTAACAATCCATAAACACAAAGAAATGGGGTTTAGAGCATACCTGCAGCAATAAACAGTTTAATAAGTGTTCCGCCAAGGTAGTGCAATGAGGTACTATAGTGAAGGTTTTTAAAGGTGACAAAACAGTGTAAGATGAAGACCGAAGGAAGAAGTAGACAGATTCTTGTAGGGATCATGCCTTTCAGCACATATTTTTTTTTTTTTTTTTTTTTTTTTTTTTTAAAAACCTTTATTTGTGCATAGTAAAAGAACAAATACGGGCCTACAACCATCAGGCCGGCCACAATACGGTTGAGCACAGAGACAAACAATACATCCCCTGTGCGTCAAGGTCAAGAATAGCAACGATTCAGGATTCATACACTGGAGGGATCCTGGACACCGGGGGAAGGAGAAGTGAAGGTTAATTTTAAGGTTTTCAAAAAAATTTTTATCGGGAAAAAAGTCAGTAAAGGATAGAAACAAGGAGATTCGAGTCCGCAAGTCGGCTTCATACACTGGAGAGCAGCAGCATCATTAAAACAGCCATAGAAAATCTCATACAGTAAGGCGATGCAATTAGGTAACAGGATCATCACAGTAGTAAATACGCACCCCCTAAAAGCCGCCCCCACTCAATCCACCCCACACCCGGACCCCGAATCGAAACAAGTATAGCGCAGAGACATGAAAGAAAGAGGCCCATAGAACTAAAAAAGAAACAGTAAATTACCCCCCCACCCTACACCAATGCGGAGGCTATGGCCTACCCCCCCCCCCAGCATAGTGCCTGTCGCCCAATGAACCCGAAATATAGACGAGAGAGAAAGTAGGAATAGAGTAAAGAAACTAAGAGAAGAAAGAAGAAAGGAGGCGGGGAGGAGCCCACGTATCCTCAGGAGCGCCCGACACCACCGGCCAACCAAGCCTCCACACACCGAAACCCCACTACACCCAAAGGCGGTCGTGGGAAGATAGCATGTAACACCACGGAAATGAAGGCAGACAGATCGCGAGGAGTGCGCACAACATAAGTAGACAATTCCAGTCCCAGTCCAGCCCGGCCGCGAAGCCATGATGATAGAAAGTAATCTAGCCCTGGCCCGATCGCGGGCGTACGATTAGACCCGCCCCCTCGTGAATGCCCCGCATCCCGAACAGACAAAGACAATATGGCCACTTGGGAGAAGATGGAGAAGTAGAGTCACAAAATGGCCGCCGATCATCTATTGAGGTCCCCTTGCACACCATATAAAATCCAGACCTGGCTTGTAAAGTATATGAGTTCCACATAAAAGGAGTCGTAGGCCACCGTGAACAGTTCCTCGAGGTCGCCAGGTGTAGTTCAGCTGGAAACTCCTGCGGGCACGGTGAGGCAGGCAACAACAAAGCAGGCAGCAATGACCGGGGAAACAAAGTATCTGCCATTGAGCAGGAGAGCGATTGATCCTGAGCGCCGGGAAAGCCAAATGCAGACACCAGTGTAGCACCGTTATACCCAGTCGTTGCTTCCCCGCAGGAGGACCACAGCACTGGCAGACTCACGTCTTGTTGATCACAAACGGGGCGCTCACGGCCCGCAGCAGACAGTGTAGAGTCGAACCGCTCACTCAGCGTTTGCAAGCCGACACACAATTGCAGACGAAAGTCCCGCAGGGCAGCCAGAACGGAGCCGTATGTCAGCGGAAGCTGCGTCCCCCCAACGGCAGCAATCCGGGACGGCACTGGGGAGCTGGAGTCTGGTAGAGGGAGGGCGAAGCGGGCAGCGGGCGAGACCGGAGCATCACCCCCCAGCAGCGAGCAGGCAATCAGCGCCATGTTTTACCGTTGAACGGTACCGTGGCCAGGGGGGGGATCGTGACAAGGAGGCAATTCCCAACAGGTCTGCGCCACAACAGGTGAAAGCCAGCAGTCTCTTCCCCTCCCTCAGGCTCTCTTTGCAGCCGACTAGACCATAGAAGAAGGGGGTCTGCAGCCTTCTACAGCGTGGTCCACAGAGCGGGGTAGGAGACCCGCCACACCGGGGCTTACCCTCTGGCTCCAGCCCATCAGATGCAGGGTACAGGAGGTGTCCGGGCGTCTCTCTCCCGGCTCTTCTGGCGACCGTGCGTGGCGTGAGGCGGGATCGGGACCTCGGGCTCAGATTTGCACCAGCGGGTCCGGTGACTGCAACGATTCCAGGGGGCCGGCCGAGGCCACAGTAGAGCAAGGGTCCAGGGCGGGGAACAAAGGCACCAAAAACTCCGGCATCCGGGCGGGCTAAGACTTCGGGAAAGCGGCGGCGCAGTCAGCGCGTCGTCGCACGCGTTGCACCTCGAAAATCGGCAAGGATAGGAATCAGGATGATAGTCCGAGGCCAAGGGCCGACGGAGCCGGGCGCTCAAGCGACTGCTCCGGTCGCCATCTTGGCTCCTCCCCTTTCAGCACATATTTAATTCCAGTCTTGTACAAGTACTCTTGAACATGTAACAAGTGATGAATTGTTATTTCATCAACTGCATGTTTCTGGCATGTGCTTTTATTCTGTAAATGTATAAGGACAATGAATGATTAGCCAGATCAATCAAAACACATCAAGTGACAATTTAGGGACTATTTAGTTTAGAAATTGTTCTAGGAATGTCAAATCTTATGACTTTTTCCCTTCATAATTCTATTCTTTTATCTTTTTAATTTGCTTGCTTTTACGCTCCTATTTTTAGTTTTAGGATTTTACACATATACAAGATAGTTTCCATTTTAGCTACAATTTCCATTTTAGTTAGTCTGTCCATTTAGTTGCCTGTCCAGCTCGTTTACCTCGGACCCAGACACTGCATGTCATTATGACGTTATGTTAGGTCATAATGATTTGTGTAGCACACTAATCACCCGAGAGGGTAGCCAGGCACTTGGGCAGGTGTGTAGATTTGTGGTCCACAGGGTGCTGAATATATACCTCTACATCGCATGTGTTTGCAACGCATGCGAATACAACATGGTCGTTATTACAACCGCGTTGTTACATCTCAGTACCATTACAACACAAGTTGTTACAACAAATTGCTGTAGGGGTGCTGGATGTTGGAATAGTGTAATTTACTATTCCAACTCCAGTGTGTGCAACAGTAGGGAAGGTGTTGGAATAGTAAATTATACTATTCCTTAGCTTAGAGCGCCCCCTACCGCAAGACGTTGTAATGACTTGCGTTGTAATGGTACTGCGATTTAACAACGCAGTTGTTGGAACGACTGCGTTGTAATTGCATGCATTAATGTAATGTCTGTTTCCCCATGGTGCTTATACAAAGGACCAGGTCTTCAGCTTCTTGCTAAACTTAAGAAGTAAGAAGGAGGCTCTGATGTGTTGAGAGAGGTCTTTCTAAGGCTTGGATGTGATGTAGGAGAATGAGTGACCTCCAGTTTTGCTTTTGTGATGCAGGGAATGTGTGCGAGTGAGTGAGGCAGAGCGTAGGTTGTCAGGTGGGTTGGTGAAAGTGTATGAGGCTGTTCAGGTATTCTGGTCCTGTGTTGTGTAGGGCTTTATATGTGTGTGTGAGAACAGTTTGAATTGGCTACGCTTATAAATGGGGAGCCAGTGCAGTTTCCTGAGGTGCGGTGTGATGTGGGTGTGGCGTGATGTAGGTGTGGCGTGGGATGTGAAGTTTGAGCCTTACAGAGGTGTTCTGGATGGCATGGAGTCTGGGTAGGAGTTGTTTGGAGATTTCGGAATACAGAGTGTTGCCGTAATCCAGCCTGCTGGTAATGAGTGCTTGTGTGATGGTCAGTCTGGTGTTCTGAGACAACCGAATTAAAACTACAAGGCCCAACTCTATTTTAAGTAGGCAGAGGCTACTTTTGTGCACTTTTTCAGAATCATCAATATGTCTGTCTTTGATGAAGATGTTGTATGTGTTCATCTTTCCAAGACCTGTGAAAGTGCCAAGTCATTTAGATACAGATCAAAACAAAACCCAGTGCAACATCAGTCTTGGGCGGGTGCTTTTTCACAAGGTCAAATAACAACCATAACCCAAATGATGTAGTCTATATTGACATATTTTACCTCATTAGTACATCCACTGATGTATATGATTATGTCAAAACATTCCTAAGGTGACACTGCAAATTCCATCTTAGATAAGATATATATCTAGCTCTTGCCACTGACCTCAAATTAGCTGACAAGCTATTCCAAACAAACAACAAACCCTGTTGTCCAGGTATGAGCCCCACCTCGGAAACTCAGGACTAATATTTATTTATCTGCTAGAAGTAGCATAGCACTTAGAGATAAGACAGTGAGGGTGTGAGGGCTATAAATTGAGATGTTACGGGTTTTTCCATGTTTTCACGGTTATTGAAACGCATAGCTGCTTTTTTATTATCTTCTGTGATGTTACCAATAATATGTGCACTAGATCCCAACATTTTATAGTAACTAGTTTAAAATAAATATGCTGAAATACATATTCAGTTTCTAATGATCATGAGTGTGTAAATCATTAATGAACGATTGTTTGGATTACCGCTGTTCTCTGATAGTAACCCAATAGCATTGACACAACTTCAATTATGTACTGTATTGGGTTCGGCGGGGCTACAATAACTTTATTTAGAATTCGGAAAAAAAATGTAGGGAAGCCTTTAGTCTGTTTGACAAAAACAACATCAAGGAGATGGTTACATACCTTTTACTGCACTCCATAGTAGCACCTGAACATTCTGAGGCAGAAAAATATAGATTCCTTGTTCTGTCCAGGACATCACACAGCAGTCACTGTAAAACAAAATAATTATCACCATAAAAAAGTATTTTAATATGTGCAGCTGAAATCTTTTTACAAATGTTAACTATAACTCCTAACCTTTCCAAAGTGTTTTTGTATGAAAATAAATGGTCATATACTTGTAGTACTCATTCTGCATTGATTGGAATCTTCATTTAAGTCATAATTTCCCACTGCGTGTGAGGACCCCTAAACACTTCATATCAAAATGTATATGCATCCCTTCCACATGCCACAAATAAAGGGTTAAACTAACTTATTTCAGTACTTGCTGCCGTACTATCGTACTGAAATACTATGTCATGCATTGCTCCTAGACTTGCTCAGCTGACATGCAGTGCTCTTAAACTGGTCAATTTCATATTATTCTCCCAACCAGAGTGTGGGAACTCTTCAACCTGCTATCAGGCATTCAGGGACTGTGTAGGATAAAGGACAACCAAAGCGTTCACAGCCATGCAGTGGGCTGGTCAGCACTCTCAGCCGCTCTACCAAAGGGGGCCTAGTGCTGCTACAGGAGGTTTTGCCAGAGTCACAACCCATACGTCCACTCACAACACAGGATCAGCCACGTGGGTCAGAGCAGAGATAGATGGGTACCAACGGGTTAAGTTGTACTTAGCTGCAATTCTGAGTGCCTAGCACAGAAACAGCCATTCTGCATATAGTAGACGACGCCCTCCTCGCTCTTGACCAGAATGAAACCTGTCTACTAGTCCTGCTCGACCTCTCATCAGCATTCGATACAGTCAATCACGACACAATGCTAAGAAGACTGGAAAACAGGATGGGATTATCTGGCACAGTCCTTCAATGGTTCAAATACTTTCTGGAAAACAGAACACAATCGTTCATGGTAAATAAAAATCTTTCTCCCTCCTCACCCAACCAACTTTCCACAAGGCTCAACCCTATCCCCCACGCTATTCAACCTTAATGTCAAACCACTAACCGAACTACTACAACAAGCACATATCTCCAACCACATGTACACGGACGACACTCAACTCTACATCAAGATCTCCTCCATTGAAGAGATAATGAGGATGAATCAAGTTCTCGTAAAGTTTGTTCACTGGCTAACGGACAACTTCCTCAAGCTAAACTCACAAAAAAACGAATTTCTCTTAATCCCCCCCCCTAAAAGCTGGCTAGAAATAAAGGAATGGACCAAGATGATCACTGCCCTGCATCGCACGCCAACTCTGGTGGGCTCCACCAAATTGCTTGGAATTACTCTAGATAAGAACCTTAACATGCAAACGCACATCAACCTGCTGGCTAAAAATGCCTACTTTCACCTCAGCTATCTCAGAAAAATGAAACCATTCCTCGAGATCCGCGACCTCAAAACTGCAGTTCAGGCTGTGGTTATTTCAAGATTGGAGTATGGATGTACTACTCTCTCGGGGCTTCCCAAAATCTCAACAGCCCCTTTAAAAGCCTGTCTCAAGGCGCTCAACTGGCTACCCTGTAAAAGGTCTACACCACAACACTCCCAAAAACTCACCTTATCAGGAGGAAACAGACACTCGAGGAGCGCCGACAATCTACTCCTGAAACCCTCTTGTTTCAGCAAGAAAAAAAACTAATGACAGAGCATTCACAGGAGTGGCACTAAGAATATGGAACTCGCTAGCTCCGCACATCAGAAAAATCTGATCTACAACATTATTTAAAAAGGGAAGCAAAATCATTCTTGAAACCAGTCCACGACTTCGAACTTGTTTCCTCACTCCCCTTAATGACACCCTCGCCTCAATGACTGACACGTACATGTACGTGCTCCTACTGTTACATGCTCATTGCTGCTACCTAACTAACCCTGTAAGAACTTTGATATTGTATCTGTTCTGTTTTGTTTTGTAAAATGCTGTATACTCACGCTGCTTTCCTTGTAAAGTGCTCTGATACCCTACCCTGGGTCTTGTTCGCTCTATAGAAAACTCTGAAATAAATAAATAAATCAGTGGGCCTCTGCTGAGGTGTGTGATGAGCTTGTACCTTCCATTGTTCGAGAGGACTAACCACAAGCCATGAACAGCAGATGATCTTCCGTCCCAATGCAGCATGTCCTCATGATGGACACGAGCGAGAGCTTGCATTCTTTTCTTAATCATTTCACATTCTGATAGAGAGTCCTGTCCATTCGGTGCTCTGGCTTACAACACTGCAGAGAACGCACACTGCAGTTGGGAGCCTAATGGAGGAGAGTCCTTGTCCCAATCCTCAGCTCGCTCTTTACTCAGAGAGCGCCCCATGCACAGCAGTAGAGCCACCACTGAAGAGAGCTTTGCCTATCATAGAGCCTGTTTGACCAGCAGAGACAGGGCAGGAGAACTGCTCATCACGCAGAATGGAAGGTGTACATCCCAGTAGGCAGTGCCAGAGAGGTCAGGAATTGTTTTTCAGCTTAACACAATTTTGTGACTGTCTTTAGTTACGTGTGTTTGTTTGCTGTGTTCAGAATGTAACCAGATTAGGCAGGTAACGTAATAAACCTCTTTCTACTGTGCCCTCTCTCCTTCATAGCAGGCACCTTCATAAAACTAGGCAAGCCAGCCCTGAGGCATAGGAACGCCAAAATATCTTATCCAAATTGCAGGAAAGTGACCTTTTTGCATGGGTGCCCCTTAACATTTTGCCAGATACCTGATGCACTTTGACTGAGAGTGCCCTGGGTCCCTGCCAACCAGGTTCCCGGGGCCTGAGTTTTTCCCTAACCTGTACCATTGTTTCCACAATTGGCACAATTCTGGCCTACTTGTAAGTCCCTTGTAAGGGGTGCCTATGGGACCAAAGGCATGGTAGCCAGGAAAAGGCCTTTGAGGGCTGCAGCATGTATTATGTCACCCTCAGGGACCTCTCACCACAAACATGCACCACTGTGTCATGGCTCCCGCTTTGAGCAGCTCCAGGAAGGTCAGTTTTTGAATGCATGAGGGGGTTTGCATGGTCTGCGTCTTGCGGGCGTTTTTACAGGAAGTGCTGGACCGGTTAGCGGTTCAGCTTTCCTGCACAGGAAGTAGCCTTCAGGTCAGCAGCCTTTGCATTGCCGGTTGAGGCAGCATAAAAGCCTGCGGCACTCAACCAGACAGTGCTTTGAATACTGATCTTGTTATCTAGGATTGTTAGCAGGAGTGCCCACTAGCTGCTTTCCCATTTGTCCTATTCACCTGTATGTGAAGACTTCTCATCCCAGCTGATCGTTACATTCTCCAGGTGACTATATACTCCTTAGCAGTGCCTCTAGTGTTGGTGTGTAAGCTGTATGTGTAATACCCAGGGGTGGGGGGGGGGGGGGGGGGGGGGGGAGGTCAGATGCACTAACCCATATGGTTTATCCCTTGTCCAGATGGTGATTCCCAGGAAGGTTCCCTCAGCGTTGGTGGGCATACCCAACCAAGTCTTCACGTTAGAATCTCCACACCACGTTTCTAGGATTTCCTACCCAGGTCCCATCTTTACCCTGGTCAGTATATATTCCTTTACTAGGGAAAGGTGGGGTCGGTGGAGGTTGTTCACATCCTCCCTGCGAGATTGCTCCGCTAGTAGAAGGTAAGACTTGTGGGGTCCCGACACACTGCCATTGCAGCCTGCGTGATGTGGTGCAGCTAAAAGTGAAGAGTCGACATGGCACACATCCCTGTGCACCATACCTGCCCAGCACTGCATGAGGCCTAGGTAAGCCACCCTTAAGGCTGGGTGCACTATACCTCATGTGAGGACCTATATGCATGAGCAGACAGACCCCTATAATATCTAAGGCCATTCTTATTATAGGTGCACCGTAAAGCCACACTGAGTATATGGTCTAGAAACTGGTCATTATGCGTTTCCTAGCACCATAATGGCTTTATTGAATCCTGGGATGTATCACACATCTCAGAATAATAAACCTGCACTGATTCCAGTGTCAGATTTATTATCCCATGATGAACCAAACCAACAGCTGGTGGGTTCCTGACTGGGGAATACCAGCCTGCCACCACAAGACAGGTTGCTGGACCCTGGGGTGGGAGCCTTTGCTTCCAGGGCCCAGAAACCAGCCTTTTCTGGG
Source organism: Triturus cristatus (assembly GCF_964204655.1). Classification (NCBI taxonomy): domain Eukaryota; kingdom Metazoa; phylum Chordata; class Amphibia; order Caudata; family Salamandridae; genus Triturus; species Triturus cristatus. Next base: position 448,047,586 of record NC_140584.1, read on the forward strand.
CGTAGGTGTTCTCACCTCCCCCAGGTCAGGAAGAGCCGTTTGAGGCAGGGAGCTTCAAAGGTCTTTCCGACTTTGCAACATGACCCCCAGCCTCTCATATCAGGCGCAAGCTTCTTCCTGTCTCAACCCCTTTTCAGCGGGAAGACAGGTTGGAAAATCAGGACAACCCAGAAGGTGTGACCCCCTCTGCCAACTCCACCCATCAGGTGGGGAAAGGGGCGAGATTAAGCCCACTCGTCAGTGCGCGCCATCTTGCAGATGGCAGGCACCCTGCAATCAGGGTCAAGGATTGTGCCCACTCCCCCTATGTGGGGTGAGCATACTAAGGATGAAATCACCCTAAGGTCAGTAGCCCATTGACTACTACCTTGCTATACCAGTAACTCCCCTAAATACAGTATTTAGGGGCACTCCTGAATCTAGCTCAACAGTTCCTGACGACCCAAAAAGACTGGCGAAAAAGACGATGCAGCAGACGAAGATCCAAGGCGACCACTGCTTTGGCCCCAGCCCTACTGGCCTGCCTGCAAGAAACCCCTACAGCACGACAACTTCCAGCCTGAAGACTAGCAGCCGCCAAAAACCCTGGGAGAACTTTTCAAATCTGAAAAAGACCCAAGACTCCCGAAGACAGCGGCTCTGTCTCCAAAAAGAACTCCAAGACCCGACAGAACTGCAAATACTCGCGCCTTCCAAACCTACCTCTGCACCCGACGCCCACGGCCTGAGTCCAGGAGGCCCACCGTCCACAAGAGGATTTCCAATGGTCTTGAGCATGAATCCATTGAGGAGTGATGTTTCCAAGCCTTCGTGACATCGCCTGTAGCCTCTCCACCCACATCGACCGCGACCTGCCCTGTGGTTTTGGTGCTGACCTGGGCCCCCCCTTTGTACTTACCTCAACTCCAGAAGATTGTCCCCCAAGGCAATTTTACCTGCCCGTGAGCAGCCTCCAACTGATGTGCCCTTAGTCCCAATGAACGTCCATTGACACGCCTGCCGTCTGCACCCAGCCACCCTAGTGCCGCTGGTGGTGCAACTTTGTTTTTCCTATAGGATTGTATGGTGTGGCCTTTCTCAAAAAATGTTCTAAGTGTTGACTCTGCCTTGTATTGCAACAAAGTAATTTAGTGTCTACAAATGAGTTGTCTTGCTTACTGATGTACTGCAGTGCCTAAACTGTATTATTTGTTTGTTTTGCACTAAGTTAGAAAAGTAACTGAATAGTTACGAGAAAGTAATCTGAAGTAATTACAAGTATTCATAAGAGTTTACAACACATTTTCTATACTGCCAAATAATTTGCATGCTTGTACAAAACCAGTACACACCGTATTTTAAAAAGTATTATTGCTTTGAAAGTATCACTTACCTGCTACTAAGTAAATCTAGGTTTTAGTAATAAAAAGACACTCATCTCCTGAGGCGGAAGCCGGGAGACGCTCGTTTTAACTTTTTAACAATTTAATGTGATACTGTGATTTTACTTACCCGATTCCTCTCCCATGGCATTTACTCTTTGAAATCACGAAGTAGACATCCCCGCGCAGCGGATTTTAGCGCTGCCGCGGGATACAAAACTTGTTGCCGCCATTTCCAGTGAGCCCTCAGGCCACGCCCACTACCTGAGGCCACGCCCCCTCCCCACGCTCCCCCTTTCCTATAAACTATGTGCATAACCAGGACGCGCAGCGGACGAGCGCAGTGGGCGCCGGGACTGGGCCCAGGGCCAAACCCCCTGTCCAGAATCATACTGATAGAAGAAATCGGACCTACACCAGCCAGGAACTCCTATCACTAAGACCTTGCGTCACATGTACTCCGATCGATCTACATAAGGAAGGTAAAAATTGTCCATCTTGCTCCATGTTTTCGCTTTTTCACGGATTAGAGCTTTTAATATGCCCCTAAACCAACCTAAGATACCAAGCTATAGAAACTCCTCTAAACTCCTTAAAGCAGGTCTAATTAATGTCTGGTCTATGGTCAAACACAATGTCCACACAGCTGAGTTAATTGAAAGCCAAAATATCGATCTTCTATTTGTCACCGACAACGTGGGCAGACGAAGCGTCTGATGCTGATCTGACCCTTGCGATTCCCGAGGGCTTTTCCATCTTTAGAGCCGACAGAAAAATGAAGCGCGGGGGAGGATTAGCAATCATAGCTAAAGAAGAATTAAAAATTAAAAGTTCCGATAAAGGAAGCAACCCGGATTGTGAAACATTGACCTTTCAAATTAAGATTACGAACAATTATACGTTTAACGACCTACTAATATATAGACCACCTAATGCCAAGACGCCTTTAATTGAGCTATTAAGCCCATTTTTAGAATCAAGCGTCTCGAGCCTTGACTATACAATTTTAGGAGACTTCAATATACACTTGGAGAAAAGATCCGACCCCAAGGTAATCTCATTTAAAGATGAAATGGCAAACTTTGATTTAGAACAAAAAGTACATTTAAATACACACTGTGCAGGCCATACCTTAGACGGGATCTTTACATCATGTCAGAACCTAAATAACATTGATACGCTCATAATCCCATGGTCAGATCACAAGATGGTCTCCTTTTCATTAGAAGTCGCACAAGAGACAGGAAGACCCATCGAAGCCATAAAAAAAAACAACATATCCGGACTGGTCCAAGGTTCAACCCCAAGCCTTTATTAACACCCTCTGCTCATCCTATCCAACTCTCGATGCAGACAGCAACAAAGCCTGTAAACAATTCAACGAGTGGTTGGAGGGCGCAGTCCGTCTTACTGTCCCACAAAAGAAAGTCACGTTTAAAAGAAAGACCCCCTCACAACCATGGTTCTCTGAAGTTCTGAAGGAACAAAAACAGTCCTGTAGAAGAGCAGAAAAAAAGTGGAGATCCAACTACGACGCCCGGCAAAAAAATTATTATAAAGCAGCCCTAACCAGCTATAGAAAATGAATAAAAACAGAGAAAAGCAAATACTTCGTCCAAAAAATTAACGAGTCAAAAAACTCCAGTAAAACCCTCTTCTCTACTGTTAAAAAACTTTCAAAAATTGAAAACAGTACGTTAGAAGAAATGTCATCAGATTTCTGTAACACACTAGGTGATTTCTTTGTAAACAAAGTATCTTCAGTTTACGAATCTTTCAAAAGCCATAACACAGACATGGCAGATCAGGCTGATCAGGCTACCTCACAACTTATAAAATCAGGGGAACAATCAGCTCAATCTACATTGTTGCAATTTAGTAATCCAACAGTAGATCAAATCCAGAAGGAATCACTCACCACTAACTCAGGTAGCCCATTGGACCCTTGTCCACCCAAAATAACGCAAATCTGTGCAGAACAATTGAGCCTGGTATTAGAAAAATTATTCGCTCAAATACTTGGAACTAATACCTTTCCAGATGACTGGAAAAAGATATCAATCAGACCACTTTTAAAAAAATCAAATCTGGACTGTGAAGAACCAAGTAATTACAGACCTATAGCTAGAATACCTTTTTCTGCAAAGATTTTAGAGAAACTTTTAAACAAACAGCTATCCCGTTATCTGATGGATGGAAACTGGTTAGACCACTCTCAGTTTGGTTTCCGTGAAGGACATGGAACAGAAACCGCCTTAATTACAGCTGTGGAAGAGCTTAGGAAACTGCTGGATAACGGAACGAAGGCCGCCTTGATATTACTCGACCTATCGGCGGCCTTCAACACGGTCAGTCACGAGATTCTCCTAACTCGTTTGAAAAATGCAAAAAAACACGATTCAGCATGCACCCTCATTGCATCATACCTAGTAAACAGAACTTTTTCGGTAGAAGTAGGAGAAGCAAAATCTAAATCCTTTAATTCACCATGCGGGGTCCCACAAGGGTCCTCGCTGAGTCCCACCCTTTTTAACTTGTACGTGGCCCCCCTTGCAGAAATCATAAGAAGCTGTGGTTTCACTCCAATATCCTATGCTGACGACACCCAAATTGTGGTGTCCATCAGCAAGGATGTGGAGGACACAGCAGAAAAATTTCAATTATGTATGATACAGGTGAGCCAATGGATGGAAAAAAATTGTCTGAAGCTTAATGGAGACAAAAGTGAGGTGATGATATTAGGGGGTGACACAAACATCTGGTCGCCCGCTTGGTGGCCTAATGACTTGGGTAGATGCCCAAGCTCATCAGAAAAAGTGAAGAATCTGGGCGTCACCCTTGACACCAATCTATCTTTTGAAGCCCAAGCCAGCAAGCTGTCATCAACACTCTGGTATATTTTAAAAATGATAAAAAAGATACTGCCTTATCTACCACAGGATTCGCGTAAGACAGTAGTGACAGCCTTAGCTCTGTCAAGACTGGATTACGGAAATGGTTTATATGCCGGAGCTACAAAAAAAATCATAGCTAAACTACAACGCCTACAAAACGCAGCATCCAGATTGGTTTTAGGCATACCTAAGTTTGAACCAATCAGTCACAAATTAAAAACCCTGCATTGGCTGCCAATTGAAAAAAGGGTGAAATTTAAATCACTCTGCCTGACCTACAAGGCACTTCAGGGAATAGGATCACAATTTCTAAGATCTCATTAAAAAATATATGAACCAACGAGACATCTCAGATCCGGCCAATTAAAACTAATTAGTGTCCCCAGATTCAGGCGAGCTAACTGGGGTGGAAGAAGCTTCCTTGTACATACAGCACGAACCTGGAATCAGCTGCCTCTTGCCATAACAACTTGCCCATCTCTGAAATCCTTCAGAAAGGAAGTAAAAACCTGGCTATTCTCTGCATAACTCTAGAAACCGTTCCTATGAGATGAGGATCTGTCATAGCGCCAAGACGCCCACGGGCATTCGCGCGCTCTACAAGTTGACAAATCAAATCTAGGTTTTAGTAATAAAAATAACAAAGTACAACTTTTTATGCAAACAATTGGTCTGGATTCAGACTTTGAGTGTGTGACATCATTTCTTGCCTGAGTGTGTACAACAAATGCTTAACACTACCCTCTGATAAGCCTGGCTGCTCAACCACACTAACACAAAAGAGAGTAAGGTATTCTCTACGTTAGCCTCTGCTATACCTCTGGGGATCCACTGGACTCTGTGCACACTGTACTTTGGTGTAGGAAGCAGGCTCTGTATATACTAGGCCAATCAACATATTTAAATCACCATCATCGAAGTGTATGTGATGCTGCACAAAACTTTTTTTTTTTTTTTTACCGATGGAGTATTGTTTACTGTTCTGTAATTTCTCCTTTTGCGGTTGAACTAGTTTTTTTTTTTTTTTTTTTATTTCAGAGCAAGAGGTTCAAGAATACATTACAGAATAAATTTAACATTTATATTGTTGATAATATGGCATTAAAATGAAATAGTATGAAGAAAAGAGAGCACTAACCGAATGTGCAATGTGCCTTGTGCAAAACAGCAAAAATACAAATACTCAAAAGCCACTAAAGTGCAGGTGCAAAGGGATCAATTCCCCACTTAAGTATTTAGAATATAATATCTATAAAGTGCTGATGCATTCTTTACGAAAAACCGTCAAAAAGGAAATTCACTTCCACAATCTTATCATAGATAATATAACATTAAAGTGCGAAAGTGTAGAAAAAGGCACTAATCGAAAGTACAATGTGCCATGTACAAAACAGCATAAATACAAATCCTCGAAACCACTAAAGTGCAAGTGCAAGACATAAGTAATTGCAGTAATGTTACAATAAAGGGAATTCATTAGCATAAAAACATCAATAAAAAAGACATGCTTCGAAACAATTCACCACTTCCAGTATTTAAAATGTAATATCTATAAAGTGCTAATGCATTCTTAACAGAAAACAATCAAAAAGGAGGTTCACTTCCATACAAAGACCACATTAGGAGAAGACTTCTGGGTATATCACTTCCAATATTTCATTTTCTATTAAGTCTTCTCCAGTATTTCAAAAAACTTCCAGTTTCACTCAAACTTTTTTTACAGCTCCTACCCTCCTAGCATAGGCCTCCTCAATTTTTTTTACTCTTTTCATTTTATTAATCCATTTCAAATGAGAAGGGGCTTCTGTAGATCTCCAATTTTGCAAGTTTAATGAGCGTGCTACCGCAATAGCAATAAAAATAAAAACTCTTTCTGGTTTAGACAATTGTAACCCTCCCTTGCAGTAGCCAAATAGCACAACCTCGGCTTAGATCGGGATTCTATTTCCGATTGCACGCTCGATGTCTGAAAAAACGACTTCCCAAAAAGACCTTAGGCCGGGACACACAAAAAAGATATGGTGCCAACCACCTTTCCCAGGTTTAGAACACCGAAAGCACTTATCTTCCACGTCTGGAAACCTTTTATTTAGAGTAGAAGGTGTTAAATAGGCCAGCCACCTTGAAAAAAAGGCCATCCTCTTATAATTAGCAGCACGCAATGCTCTGCTGCCTGAGTAGCTGATCCACTCCCACTCCCTTTCGGATAATCTGCAGTCAGTTTCCCGATTTATTTTTTCCAAATAGTTCTGGATCACCAAAGAATATTTTGTTTTATGTAGCAACTTATACCAGTTGCCTATTCCTCGTAGTTTGGCCCCGTAAAGGGCAACTGTCGAATGATTGGGGGGTTCAGTTATACCACCGGTACTTCTCAACCAGGAGACTAACCGCAGATATTCAAAAAAGGCCGGTTTCCGATGAGTCCCTATCCTGGCCAATATTTCCTGCCAGGAGATCAGCCTATTCTGAACTATGAAATGTCTCAAATCCGTAAATCCAGAATTCTCCCAAACATTGATGTGACTAACTTGTATCTGGAAACCGAGGCTGGCACATTCTCTTATATTGAGATATTGAAAGCCCATCAGATTCATTTCCCTAGAAACGGCTTGAAGTCTTTTAAAGTTTTATATCGTGTTTTCTTAGGAAGCTTAGCAGTTTTTAAAAACACTGAAGTGGATGAACCAATTTCTACCAGCATTCTATTGATAAAAAAAGTATCTCTACAAGAGCTGGATCCTAACAGCCCGGATACTAAATCAAGAAGGGCAGCTTCATAATATGATCTTACATGTGGGAGCGCGAGCCCCCCCTGATCTATTGATAGTTGTAAAGTATTCAATTTAAGTCTGGGGGCTTTCTTCTCCCAAATAAATTGTCTGAAAAGCGTATCCATTTCCCTGAAAAATACCTGATTAATTTTGATAGGAACATTAGAAAATAGAAAAATCAATAGGGGTAATATAGACATTTTTATTAATGATACTCGCCCTACTATTGATAATGGAAGCAATGACCATTGCTCCAATAATTTACGAATTTTTGTCTTCATTCTTAAATAATTTAACTCAAATAATTGAAGAAAACTGTGAGGAGACATAAATCCCAAGGTATCTTATAGGGTCAGTTCTTAATGCCTGTGATTTAAAGAACAGGGAAATGCGTCGATATCAGCATTCATGGCGAGAACTTCTGTTTTATTTGCATTAATTTTATAGCCGCCTATTCTCTCACACTGCAAAAATTCTCCCAAGACCTCCACGAAATTAATCCTATTTGGGGCCAGGTATAGGATAATATCGTCGGCAAATAATTTAAGTTTAGGCATATCAAAGATTGGGGGGTGAATAGCAGCATTGTTTCGAATTCTTAAAACCAAGGGTTCGATAAAAAAAGTAAAAAGTAGGGGAGAGAGTGGACAGCCTTGTCTCGTTCCACGCCTGATTTTTATTGTTCCTGCGCAGCCGGCATTTGTTATGTTATGTTAGTGCTATTTGTATTGCGCACGGCTGCTCCAGCGAAGGAGCGTCCCGGCGCACCGACAAGGTGGCGAACACAACACAACTGGGGAACAGAAATAATTATTAAGAAATTGGGGAGTGAAGGATTTAACAAAGCTCAGAAAATAAATGAGTTTTAGCGGCCTTGCGGAAGGAGAGCAGGTCACCAAAGGTCCGGAGTTTCAAAGGGAGAGCGTTCCAGAGTGCGGCTGCCCGCACCTTAAAAGAGCGACCCCCCACCCGACTGAGTTTGAACCGAGGGGCTACCGCTAATTCTTGGTCTAGCGAGCGCAGAGTGCGGCCCGGGATGTAAGGGCGCAAGGGTTGGTGCAGTAAGGGAGGTAATAGGCCCTTCAGAATTTTGAAGGAGAGGCACAAAACTTTAAAGTGGATCCGCTGCCTAACGGGTAACCAATGCAAGGCTCGCAAAGATTGACCGGCCGAGCAAAACCTAGGAAGACCTATGATCGCTCTGGCCGCAGCGTTCTGCACTCTTTGAAGTCGGGTTAACTCAGCCTGGTTTAATCCTATAAAAAGGGAGCTGGCATAGTCCAACCGTGCCAAAACCGTTGCTTGCACCACCAATTGACGAGTTGCGGCATCGAAGTATTTAAGGGCAGGGCGCAGATTGCGCAGGATGCCGAAGCAGCAAGCCGCCGTCCTTTTGGTGTGGCCAACAAAGTTGAGGGAAGGGTCCAGCCAAACACCAAGGTTTTTGATCTCCGCAACCGGAGTGGGGGTCGGCCCCAGCTCAGAGGGCCACCAAGTATCTCCCCATAGGTCCGTCCGCTTCCCAAAGATCATCACCTCCGTTTTTTTGGCGTTTAGTTGGAGACAGTTGGACGTCATCCAACCAGCCACCGCCCTGAGTTACAAGCTTTGCTGTAGCGTCCTGATAAATATTTTTTAGCATCCCTACAACATTCAACGGAAAACCAAATTGAGCCAGAGTAATAAATAAAGTCTTCCAATTTACAAGGTCGAATGCTTTTTCTGCATCGACCATTACAATGCTTGCTGGGATATGATTTATATTAATATAGTCTAAAGCCTGTATTAAAAATTTAGTATTGGCGGCCATTGATCTACCCGCAATAAAACCAGTTTGATCCTTGTGAATTACTTCCTGAGCAGATGGTAACAAACCCTCGGCCCAGACCTTCATTAATAATTTATAGTCAGAATTTAAAAGACTTATGGGCCGATACGAATTCATATCATCGGGATTCTTATCTTTTTTAACGAATGAAACAATAAATCGCCTCTTTAAACTCGCTTGGGACCGGGCCCCCTTCTCTAATAAAATTAAACAAATTTCTCAGAGGAACAAGTAATTCCTCTGAAAAAACCTTAAAAAACTCAATTGGGAAGCCATCTTGCCCACAAGCTTTGGAACCCGCAGTTGATTTGATAGCTGCTAACATTTCACCTACCTCAACTTGTTTTTCTAAGTTATGGACCCGCTCCAAGGATAGTTGAGGGAGATTCAAAGTTGAAAAATACTCTTTAATCGAGTTTTCCTGTATTTTGTATTCGGTGGAGTATAACCGGGCATAATGATCCAGGAAGAGTTGGGAAATTCTGCAGCTATCAACTACATCTAAACCAGTGGAGGGATCCAATATTTTAATTATTGAGGCAGATTCCAGTTTCTTCCTTGTAGAGTTTGCCAGGAGTTTGCCAATTAATTGGCTCTCCTCGTAGACCCTCTGTTGAAATAGTTGAGAGTTACAGACCTCTTCCATGGTGAAGAAATCTTTCAATGCCATTTTTGCCTGGTCATATTTATTAGGTAAAAACTGAAGTTGAAGGGCATACTCCTGCTCCAGTTCTATCTGTAATTGGGCTATCTTATCCCTTCGAACCTTACGCTGAGCAGTTGTAAAAGCTATTATTAGACCCCGAGCTGTCGTTTTGAACCCTCCCCAAACAGAAAAGGGGGTAGCGGTATTCTCGTTGATCCTAAAGTATTCCCCGATCCAGACCCTAAAATCCTTTACCCATTACTCATTCTGCAATAGGAGACGGTCGAGCTGCCACCTAGGCCGTTCCTTATCCTCACCCTTGATTTTAATCTCCAGATTAACATAGGCGTGGTCTGAAAAGGGGTTACATCCTCTACCTACTTCTAAAATCTGAAGGGACCTGGCGCTAAGGAAAAAATCAATTCTGGATGCGGTTTGAAAGCGATGTGAATAAAAAGTAAAACATTCCTTCTCCGCATTCCATTCCCACCAGCCATCCACCAATTGAAATCCCTTAATAATAGCTTCCAAAGCTTTTTTAGTACTCGGTTTTAATTGTCTCCTCTGTTTATTTGATGTATCTTTTCTTAAATCCAATATAAAATTAAAATCTCCTCCAAGTATCATCTGCCCCGGGGCACCAGATAATAAAGTATATATTTGGATCAATGGAGCCTCATCATCAATTATCGGGCCATAGTAATTAATTAGATTAAGCCTTTTCCCATATAGCTTTACTGCTACCCATATCCATCTCCCCTGCAAATCCCTATGAACTTCTACGATCTCCCAAGGAAGCTTATTTGAAAGGTAAATTGCGACACCCCTCGTTGCTGAGCGTGAGGATGCAAAAAAAACTTGTTGTTTGTAAGATTAAGTTACAACTGTTGTTAAAGGCTTAGATTATGGAAAGACAAAAATAGGAGAGCTTTACTTCTGCAACAACAAACCGTTTTGTGCAGCGACCTTTTCTTTCACTTCACAATTGTCAGTGTTTTGGTTGAGGGTGGCACATAACTGCTCAGGAATCCACTCTACACATTGAAAGGGTACTACATTTGACAACAAAAACCTTCAATGTTGCAGATACTCTGTTCAGAGGAGGCACAACAGAAGTTAAGACCAAGGGTCCATCAAGATACAATGTATGCTTATCTAAGCGAATATTTGTCATGTGTGACACCTTCCGTAATTTCTGGGGTTTTATCCTACAACATGTAGGGGGTACAGAAAATACTGAATGTGGATAGAGAGTGTAAAGGCAAATGTAAACCAGTGTTACAGCATAAGGTAGAAATAAACTTGAGAAAACATGTTACCTCGGTGAGGAGAGTGAAGAAGGCTACTAGAGAGGAATGGGGAGTTCCTTAGGGAGAGGGAGAAGAACTATCGCCTGAAGAGCATGAAAGGTAAGTGAGGGTGATACTGCGATATGAAAGAAAGTTCCTGAGATGAATGGATCATGCCAGAGACCAGTGACAAGGACTGTGTAGGAATGGATTTAAGAGAGGAGGAAATCCCTTGAGAATGCAGCAGATATTATTTGTAACAGTGGCAGACAGGGGTTATTTGAACAAGAATATAGTAGAGGGGACATGTTGCCCCAATCAACCCTTGGTATCTAAAAAACCCTAAGTTACGAAACGGCCTGGCCAAATCCATCGATAACTATTTTTTGGAGAATGACCACACGGTTGACTCACCGCAAACATTGTGGGAAGCCTCTAAAACGGTAGTCCAGGGTGAGACTCTCTCCTTAATAGCGGGATCCAAAAAAGACAAACTGAAGGATATCTCCGATATAGAGCAAGAAATGTATCGTCTCGAGAATGACATTAACTCTGATCCCTCACCAGAGACTCTCCATGCCCTGAGACTCCGCCAAGAGGAATATCGAGCCGTGGTCACCGACCGTGCCAAACTATTGGGACAGGACAGACTTGGCCGACTTTATGACTGGGGGGACAAGGCGGGGAAATGAATCGTCTGGTTGGACAAAAAGGAGCATGCCAGTAGGCTAGTTCCTGAACTAAGAAGCTCTGAAGGATCCATTTTAGTGGATCCCCAGAACATAGTCGACCACTTCGCAGCCCTCTTCCGCACAGTCTATGGCTCCGTTGCACCGTACACTGAAGCGGACTCTCTTGAACTTTTGCGTGATATCTCCTTGCCGCTGCTATCGGACAGCGATCGAGCATTTATGGACAGCGCCCTTATCGCTGACGAGATAGCAACCGCAATCTGAGCGCTTCACCTCGGCAAGGCGCTTGGCCCAAATGGTATCCCAATCGAGCTTAACAAGCTCCGCCCGGATAAACTAGCCCCATACTTGAAATCTATGTTCAAGACTAGCCTAGAGCAGGGGTCCCTTCCCCTTAATCAAAGAATTGCAACCATTGTCACGATTCATAAGGAAGGGAAACCTAAAACTGATTGTGCCTCCCATCGCCCTATTTCATTGCTGAATGTAGAGCCCAAAATATTAGCCAAAGTACTTGCTAACAGACTGATGAAGGTGAAACTGGTGGTCTGGTACACCCGGATCAATCAGGGTTTATGCCTCGGAGAAACATCGCTCTGAATCTGTGTAGACTCCACAGGGTCCTGGGCAGGGCATCGACTATGCGCGAAGATGCTGTCGTAGTCTCTCTAGATGCCACTATGGCCTTCGACACAATCGAGTGGCCATATCTTTTCGCCGTACTCACTAAGTTGGGATTTGGACCGGGCTTCAGCCAATGGGTGCGATTACCATACAGCTCTCCGATGGCTCAGGTAGTCGTGAACAACAGAAAGTCAGAGACCTTTCTACTTAGCCGAGGGACCCGTCAGGGATGCCCCCTCTCCCCCTTACTGTTTGCTTTGGCTCTCAAGCCCCTCGCGGCCTGGATTTGCAAAGACGTAATGGTCCGTGGACTGCGATGGTCGGCTGACTGGGAAGATCGTATATCCTTGTATGCTGATGACATACTATTATATCTTGCATCCCCCAAAAGATTCCTTATTGCTGTATTTGATATCCTGGCCATCTTCGGTAGATACTCCGGGTTTGGCATCAACTGGCAGAAATCTCTCCTGTATGTCCTGTGTGGAAACCCTCCTCCGATACCCTGAAACTGCCCCATACCAATAGTATCCGAAGGTTTTAAATATCTGGGTATTTTCATTTCGCTGGACAAAACTCTCCCCCAATACAAAGACTCAAGCATGATATTACAAACTGTAAATCAATTCCTCTCTCTTTGCTGGGCAAGGCAGCCCTTTTTAAAATGATGTCTCTACCCCGATTCCTCTATGTCCTCCAAAATTCGGCCGACCCTGTGCCAAACTCTTATTTCAAAGAAATAGAAGGGCTCCAGCGGGACCTTCTCTGGGATGGGAGACCACGTATTTGCTCTACAAAAACTCACCCTCAGCTGGTTCGATGGGGGCATCCGGTTGCCCGACATTAAGAAATACTACTGAGCAGCACATCTTACCGCAATAAACCATAGCAACTATGGCCAGCCCGACAATCCGGGGTTTAGCATGGACAGAGGGCTCCTCCCAAATGGATCCTTTACCCGGGCCCTATACTCTAAGCCAAACAGATACCCCCTCACCGGTCCTACCAAGCACACAGTCCAGATCTGGCACGTGGCGACCGCATCGTTAGGCTGGAGCAACAGACTGACTCTATCCACACCTCTGTGGGACTCCCAGAGGCTGGGAGACCTGGGCAACTCCAAGGGCTTTGATAAATGGGATCTAATTGGCATCTCCCACATCAGAGACTTATAGGATAAAAATGGCGTGAAGTCCTTTGATTCTCTCCAACATCAATTTATTATGGCAGAGTCAGAGCGTTTTCGTTACCTACAAATACGCCACGCACTGCAAACAGCATTGCCCCCCGACTCCGCCCCACCTGACTATTCTCCATTAGAGGACAGACCATTAGATGGTCATCTACCTGAGAAAGCTATCTCCTTAACTTACAGAAAACTCATTAACAATATGGATGATCCCTTGCTGTCCTTACGAGAAAAGTGGGTCGAAGACGGGATCGAATTAGATGACGAAAACTGGCAGATCGCAGTCTCCTCCCCTAAAACTGTTGCTATCCCAGCGCGTCTCGGCCTAGTGCAACTAAAAATACTGCATAGAGTTTATATCACGGGCCCCCAACTGATACACATGGGTGGCCCAGCGGATGGGTTTTGCAGGCGGGGGTACACCCAAATGGGCACATTCATACACATAATATGGCACTGCGACCCAATTCAGGAATAATGGCGCAAAATTCACGACATTATGAGTCAAACACTGGAACTCGTGATAAAGCCAGAGGCCCCCAGACGCCTCCTTAACATTTGGGAACCCACCGACCTTAATTCACACGCCATACAATGGGTCACGCTGGGCTGCATGATCGCCAAGAGAAATATCGCTCAAGTTTGGGGGGCGCCACATGCTCCTAGGGTCGTGGATTGGGAGACAGATCTTGATTGGTGTATGTTGCGGGAAAAGACAGTATACACTGCTCGGGGTTATCCCCGAAAATGGTCCAGGATTTGGGCTTCCTGGAACGAATATCGTGGCAATATATGTACTCCCCCCCGGTAATCCGAATCTGATAATCCCCCCTCCCTGTGAATTCCAAGCATTATCCTACTGTATGTGTACATATCTTGATTACGCTGTGTTCCCTGTTATTGATTTAGGTGGAACTGTACCTTTATGTCGAGTATGTTTAATAAAAAGATTTATAAAAAAAAAAAAAGTATATAGTAGAGGGTATGTGGGTTGGGTTGAAAAAGAGCACGAAACTAGGAATGAAAGTACCTGTGGGGGATAGAGGTGAGAGTTTATCTGAATGTTATGGAAGAGAAACTACACATGATTCCTGGGAGGGAGAAGACTTGGATTTAAACTTAAATATTAGCATTGAGAACGCTTTTGACATTGTAAAAATGGGGTTATTCATGTAAATATCTGCTTGTGATAAAGTGTCAAAGTGTCACACATAAGAAATGCACGTGTCTCACATAAGCAGATGGCAATCCTGGCACATAAGCAAATTAAAAATGTAGCAGCTCTTTATATAAATATCAATCCACATATCAGTATAAAGGGTGAAGAACCAGACATTTCCATATGTTGTGAAACAACCTTGAGAAGTCCATTGCATGCAAGATTTTCCAAATTCTGTACTGTAGAATACTAAAAAAAAAATCAATTCTCAAAACTACACTGCAGTATCCATGATGATGTCTAAGTAATGAGGAAAAGTATAGACTGACAGACTTACATTACAAGAGTTTAAAAAGCACCCTGCCCCCCATATCACTCACTGAGCTTACACTACCCAAAGATGCCTCCTAGTGGCAGCTAGCTCAAAAGGTCCGATTCACAGTTTGGCAGATGAGGACTGGACATCAAAAACCATCGGTTTACCTGCCCACCTCCACGGAGGTCTGTTTGCTAGAATGGAGTATAGCAGTTTGATGAAAAAAAGTCTGACTACTGAACAAACACATTTTTCTTACTTCGTCAATAATGGAATACCTTAAACAAGAAGAAGGGAGCGACGAAAAGTCACTATTTCATCTCCTGTACTTAGAGTATATTTTCCATTGACTGAAACATGGCAGTTCATCTTCCATGCTTGTATTGCAGGAAAAAAGAGCATACATAGCGAAACCAAGCACACAACAACAAAACCTACTCTAGTAACACATCCTTACTTCTCCAAGCTTCGGTACTTTGTATCTGGCAAAGGTTAATGAAAAAAAAAATACAATGCACTATTAAAAAGAAGGTAAGTACAACTTTGAAAACTATTTTAGATGAATTAGGTTAACTAGTAATGGCACTAAACTTAACTTTATGTACACTAAACAAAATGGTTACTTACCAGTAGGAGTAGTTTTGCAGCTTGAAGAATTTGAATTCACATGGTGTGCATCTATTCCCCATACAGTGGTTGGGTCTTTCCTTTTTATTTTTCTCCTTTCCTTTTAGGGCATTGTCTACCACTATTTGGCGGTAAGTCCCTCCCCTGTGACGTCTCACGAGTGCCCTGGAAGTTTCGGTGTATGGTCGCAATTGTCAGATTCTTTTTTCCTTCTTTGGCGACTTTATTAGTTGGAGATTCCCTTTCTCTGGGCGTGTGGTTAACCTTTGCCCGTTTGTCCTCTGACATTTACGGGGAGGCAGTGGGCCGCATGTAAATCCAAAAAACTCTTTAAGTTCCGAACTGCTCCCCACTGGTAAATAAAAAATATTTTGGGATTCACATGCTGTGCATTGATTTTGTAGCGGTATTAAAATGTGCTTGAGTTTGCAAAAAGGTGTTATAGGACTTTCTGTCACACCTGTGCTTCCTTGTAAATCTGGATGTTCACACAGTAGTGTTTTGTGAAGATGTTTGTGGATGACCATATCGCAGCCATGCAAGTGTTCCTGATGGGTACGTTGGCTAGGAAGGCCAGGGTGCTTGGAGTTTGTTAACTTTGTGTAGAGACGTGACTGATATTAAGAAAGCAGTTTTTAGAGTTAGGAATCACCGGATGGTACTTGAGAGAAACGGCAACTGTGAACATCCACTGATTGTATTTAACTGTAAAAATCCTATTGCATGATTGCACATTTTATTCTAGGCCAACAATCAAACATTAGTTTCATATTTCCTTGATTTTTTATTCGGGTTGTTGCATAAATTGTAGGGATCATTGGACTGCTAAGAAAGCATGTAGATATTGCAGAATTTGAAACATTATTGTTGCATATTGCTACGATTTCACCAGGCTTTTGATCAAGATTCACATTTTATTTGTACCATTTCAATCATTGGCATTTTGTAAGCAAACTTCTATGACTTGTTGTCAAAATAAAGTAATTGAAACTGAAGACTGATATGCACTCTCTGGCACCAGACACCCTCCTGTTCTGAGAAGTGTTGCTGCTGGACACTCTGCCAGGTCACAGAAAGAGATGTGTTTAGTCAACAGTAGTGACTGAGCAATATTTTTGTGAAAAGCACATGTTCTGTCTGCTCCAAACATATCACGGATTTTGGGAATTGGGATAACAAATATTGCTTTTTTTGCCACACAAGTTGCTACACCAGGCCACATAATTCTGTAAGGTCTGATGGTAGTGTTTCAAATAAATGACACACGTTATTTGTGCCGACCCTTCATCCCACTCCATCCACTTGCCACACTCACAACAATCTTCTGCTTAGTACTCCAAGTATATATTTCTATGCCATACATTGCACTCACATACCTAACCCTAGGCATACATAATGTTATGGAATGGACATTATGTTAACTCCAGTATCTGAAGGGATTTCTACATTCAGTCACGAAAACAATAGAGTTAAACACACTTCTACCCTCCTTGCCACACATTAGGCCCTCCCAACAACACTCCAGCTTGCTTTAACACACATAGGAAAGGAACTTCCTCCCCCACAGTGCAAAAAAGAGGTAGTCACAAGACCTGGAAATGGAAGTTAAAGGTTAACATAAACAACATATTAGAACACACAATCACATATGGCAACAGTATTTTAACAAAAGGTTGAATTATATTTTTTTTAATCAAAATAAAATAAACAAGCGTTGGCATAGCCAATAGGTCTCACCTTTGGGACATTATAAGTGTTTAGCCATGCAACATATGATGTTGCACCAAGGATATTGTGCTGCATAATTAAATACTTATAAGGTCCCAAAGGCGAGACCTGTTGGCTATGCCACTGCTTGTTGATGTTTTCTAGTACTCTGGCTATTTGGGTTGTCCTAGGCAGTAAAATGTTTTAAGCTGTCCACAATGCAGACTAAATGGTCTTTAGAAACGAGATAACACCTTTTTCTCTGACCCTTGAAGGTGTTGGGAAATTTTCTAATCCAACTGCTTCTCGGACATTGTAAGGATCAGCAGTGGGGGCGCAATGGGGTTTTAAAAAATATACACATTTTCTCGCTCAGTGACCACTCTGGGTTAAAGAACAAGATGATTAAGGTCCCCACCGTTTCTCTCTTTATTGCAGGATGTTCTACACTTTAATGAGGACAGGTTAAAATGTCACCATGGCCCCATCACTGGAGGAGTGGATGAAATGGCTGGACTTTTGTATGAGCATGAAAAAGCGAGAGGCCACACACAGAAGAACGTTAAGAATAGATTCGACAGGTGCCAATACAGAGGAATTGCGAAAGACCTGACTGCCCCCGTGGCTACCCTAATAGACACTAAGGTCAGAGGATGTGGCCCCGGATGAGTGGGCCAGGGACATGTGTTGCACGGTTGGGAAGGACCTCAGTGGCAGCATATCGCCTTCCCTTGGGCTGTAAACAGGACCAGGGTGGTGGATTGAAGAACTTGGGGATGGCAAGGTGGTTTGTTTTCACTATTTGTATCCTCTGTACTTATTATTGTTGATTTATTTTTGGTATACAACTTTCGCCACACGGCACTGTAGGTGCAAACCAATAAAAAAATGTGTTGCAATTTGTTTTTTCAAGTGTCCCACAACACAATCTGCTAGAATGCTATCAGCTTCTTTCACTCTGGGAACAACTGCACTAAATGTCTTAGCAATAGAAAAAAAAATTCTGCCACTGTGGCGCCTAGACAGTCAGTGCACCCAGCCAAAACAAACAGAAAGGAAAAACATCTAAGCCCATAACATCTTGTGCAGAGAAATATTCAATATTAAGAACTCTTTTTAAAGAAATTATACACTGGTATGCACTCTGAGCAAAGACGAGCCTAAAGGAGGATGTCAGTGAGTGCGGCGCGATGGGAGAAGTCATGAAAAGCAAGTGAGTAATATCACAGAACAAGCGCGCGGCTCGCGCCAAAAGTAAAAAAATAAATTAAAAAAAGAGGCGTGCAGCGCTTGGGAGAGCAGTCTGCTCTTTTTCAAAGCACATACTTGTGCTTGTGGCGCGCCGCTGTGCACTCCCGCAAGGCGTATGCCGCCACAAGCACGAGTATGTGCTTTGAAAAAGAGCTGCACGACGGCTAAAGGTATCCTATGCAGCGCTTGCGCGCTGCATAGGCGAGACCTTAAAAGGACAATAAAAATGATCTTCCTCTGGATTGAATGAAGTAACTTAAAAACAAACACTTACAATGCAATAGGTCTCGCAATGGCATTATTTTGAGCTATTGACGTAAATGTCATTTTTCTTTTTGCTTCCCTTCGTGAAGCATTAATCAAATGGTGTAATACAAAATGGCAATAGCTCACTTAGTTGTAATTGCGAAATCTATTGCATTGCATTTGTATTAGTGTGAGTTTTGTATTGTAAATGGTACTGGCTTTTATTAATGTGATATTTATTTTATCACATTAATCTAATGCATTAAAAATTTGAATACCCACTCATTTTGGAATAAGGACTCTGAGTGGATATTACATATACCCATGTATTGTTACTATGCCTGCAGCTACTGGTGTGAGATCACTATCACTGTAGATATAGGTGTGATATTACTATCACTGCATATATAGGTGTGAGATCAGTATTCCTGTAATAGGGAGGTAACACCTCTCCCTGTAGAAAGCTTCCATTGTGCCGGAGCCTCGTGTTTTAAGCATACACACCTAGAAGCTGCTTGAGAATCTGCGCAAGGGGCAACCCTCGTTGTCAAATCCTAGTTACACGCCCTTTCATTATGGCTGGCCTGACACTGACACTTGCGCTGGGGTGCGACATACATTAGTAGTTTACCCAGAACCACCAACACCCCTCGGCTCGGCAGCCAATCCCTTTGCCCTTTTAATAACCACGTTTCCTATACCGGCCTTAGCAGCCCCCTTTAAGTGCCGGTGATTGATAATTTCAGAATTGGCAGCCAATTGACTGGTGCTGCTCTTGCTGCCTGCTAAGAGTTCAATAATTAAAAGTGTTTGTAGCAGATGGGGGGTCGCCTTCATAATTTATCTTTAAACAAATCAATAATGCAGACCTCTTGGAAGTGGGCGCTATTTCAGATGAAGACAGTTGCATAATCTTGTCCAGCTGCCCTGGTGTTTTAACAACACAGGAAATGTGCCAGGTATGGAGAAATATTGATAACAGTTTGTGGTTTGTATTTGTGCCCCCCTTGTCTTTTGCGCCGCATCCAGTGCTGCTTCAAGCTCATACAGTGACTGCTGGACGGAGGCCGCAGCGGCTTACGTGGGCCTCGTCAAGACAGTGGAACACCCCTGAGGCACTACCCTCCCCCACCGAGGCGCGGCTCGCACAGATAACAAACGCAGCAGGCCAGAGGTCACACGTAAAGCGCCAACCGGCTTGTCTCTTTTGCCATGCAGAATGGCAAACCTAGCAAATTCAAAAGTAAACTATTTCCTCCGACGCTGCCTTATAACAAAGCACATGGTTTATTTAGCATTTGCCTCACGACTGTGACAACAGGCAGGATGGTACCGCCGCCCCTCATTCCTTGCACGGGTTGCCTCCGTCTCGCTGTAATGATAATGTGCTGACTGATGGTCTGAGAGGTTGCCGACTGCCTGCTGCTCACTGGCTTCCATTCCCACACTTGCCTCTTTGTTGCCAGTTCCTGAAAGTGAACAGTTTTCGTTTCCCGTTCTCCCTACCTCCCTCCCTTGCAGTGTCAAGTAACATCAGACCCTCCATATAGCAAGAAACAGTTCCTAGGGTGATTTTGTGACTAAACTAACGCATCACTGAGGCGGAGTTTGGCCATTCGGAAGCACAGGTCTTGTTAATAATTTCCATTCTGTGATACAAAAATTCAAAAAAATCAGCTTTTATTTCAGCACCTGGCTCAAACAACCCGATAAAAAAACAGGAAGAAAAACACCCTGGTTACCACAAGCAAAGAAAAAACTGACACTAATCCCATTGTCACCGGGTGTGGCGTGATTTCTGCTGTATAATGACACAGCAACGAGGGCAAAACAAGCTGTCGGAAACATGATCCGCCAGTACACGCCTCCTAAAGATAAGAAATTGCTTCACGACAGACAAAAAGCAGACGATCCAGTCCGGGTGGGCCAGTTGAAAACGGGAAAGGGCGGAAACCCATAAGCCTCAGTTTTAATCGGAGGACACCGTTTTACACAAACGATGACGCCAGCCAATGAAAATGAGGGGCGGGGCTTCAAGTCCCCTTCTCAAATTTCCTCATCCACAATATGTCTCGCAGAGCGAGCGTGCTGCAACGCTAGGCAAGACCTAAAAATGAAGAATTCACATGAAAGCCAGAGGTGGATAATAAAAAAAAAAAAAAAAATTTCAAAAGAAAGATGGGTGTCCAATCACAGTCAGAGTTTTAGGCTCTGGGCCTTCAACCTCATTCATATTGTTGTAGTAGAGTGTTCATCATGGGGTGCCCCCGCCTCCTGGAGAAAATGGATAACCGGGCACAAATGTTTTGGGAAGCTGTGGGGTTTTAAGAATTTTATTTAGGAAGGAAATGGTCAGGGGGTTCTGAGGAGTAATGACAAGAATGGTGAGATTTTGGGCTACTGAAGCATTTTGGGGTATGGATTGGTTTTAGGATACGGGGTGTTTTTGGGACAGAGGAAATAGTGGAGTGGGTGGGTTAGCAGGAGAAACCCTTTGGAAAGGGGTCAGAGGTTTGAATCGGGGTAGGTGGTGGAATGCAGTCAAGGATTGGAATGGGCGCTGACGGAGGAATGGGGCAGGTGTACTGGAAGCACTGGTGTCAGCTAAGCGACTAGCAGTGACGAACAAGTTACTTACCTTCGGTAACGATTTTTCTGGTGGATACAGTATCTGCCTGTGGATTCCTAACCTTGTGAATATCCCCTGCGCCAGCATTCCACTGAACTTTTTTCCCCAGCTCTCTACGCCGACGTGGACGACGTCATAATGCATCGGCTCCGCTCGCGACTCCGTATGACGTCACCGGAGCCATAAGAGAGCCGCGTCGGCGTGATGATGTCAGTTCCACCCATTTATTCCGTGCCTCCGAGGCGCACAAGTGGATCAACGACAGATACAAAGTATACACACTATACAATATACAATCATATACACAAAGTATTGAATATGCTACTTACCAGTATGCATCTGTTCTTGGCATGTAGGGCTGCTGACATTCATATCTGTGCATAGATCGCCGCCTAGTGTTGGGTCCGGATGTTTGCACGTTGTTGTCCTGGAAGAGTCTTCGAGGTATCCTGGGATAGGTGACTCCTCCCCTGGACTACAGTGCGCATGGGCATCCCCTCCATCCTCAGATTGTTTTTCGCCATTGTGGCAGTGATGGAGTAGATACAGAAAAGTGTTGACCATGCTTACAGTAATTCTGAGAGCTGCAGCTGCCACAGGCGCCGGGGAGGAGGGAGGTCGATATGAATGTCAGCAGCCCTACATGCCAAGAACAGATGCATACTGGTAAGTAGCATATTCAGTTCGAGGCATGTGGGCTGCTGAATTCATATCTGTGCATAGAATGTATAGCAGTGCCCTCTATTAGCGGCGGCTACCAGTGCCAGCTGCAGCGGTCTGAAAAAGGGTTTTGAGAACAGCCTGTCCTACAGCTGCCTGCTGTTTTGATTGCACATCTACACAATAGTGTTTGGTAAATGTGTGTGTGGTGGACCAGGTGGCTGCTCTACATATATCATGCAGGGGAATATTTCCTAGAAAAGCCATGGAGGCCCCTAACTTACGTGTTGAGTGGGCTCGTGGGGGAATAGTTAATGTGCGTTTTGCCTTTTGATAACAAATTTGAATACACTTAACTATCCATCTGGCTATCCCTGCTTTGGAGATGGCGTTACCCTTGTGGTGTGGGGCAAAGGCAACGAACAGTTGTTTTGTCTTCCTAAAGGGTTTAGTCCTGTCGATGTAGTACATGAGGGCCCTCCTTACGTCTAGTGTATGGAGTGCTCGTTCCGCGACAGTTTGTGGGTTTTGGAAGAAAACGGGCAGTTCAATAGTTTGATTCATGTGGAACTGCGAGATTACCTTGGGCATGAATTTGGGGTTGGTACGTAGTACGACCCTGTTGGCGTGAACCTGTATAAATGGCTCTTGAACTGTTAGTGCCTGGAGTTCACTAACCCTTCTTAAAGAAGTGATTGCTACCAGGAAAGCTACTTTCCAGGTGAGGAATTGAATCTCGCATGAGTGTGGAGGTTCAAAGGGTGGACCTATCAGGCGTGTGAGGACCAGGTTGAGGTTCCACATTGGAGCCGGTGGGTGGCTTGGTGGAATGACTCGTTTGAGTCCTTCCAAGAATGCTTTGATGGCAGGCACTCTGAATAGTGAGAGGTGCTGCCTGGTTTGCAGATAGGCTGAGATTGCGGTCAAATGGACACGTATAGAGGTGTACGCCAGATTGCATCGGTATAGGTGTAAGAGGTAACAAATGATGTTTTGGATGGATGCGTCCAGCGGGTTAATGTCATTATTACTGCAATAAATGACAAACCTTTTCCATTTGGCTGCATAGCAAGCTCTTGTAGTGGGTCTCCTGGCCTCCTTGATGATGTCCATACAGTCAGGTGGCAGGTTGAGGTAGCCAAACTCTAGGACTTCAGGAGCAAGATTGCCAGGTTCAGCTGTTGCGGATCTGGGTGCTGAATCTCTCCATGGTTCTGCGTCAAATGCGCGGGTTTGATCCGCAGCCTTTGATGCGGCACCACGGAAAGTTCGAGGAAGGTGGTGTACCATGGCTGGCGTGCCCACGGAGCAACTAGGACGAGTGTCAGGGAGTGTTGTCTGAGTTTGCGAGCCACCAGCGGTATCAACGGTGCTGGGGGAAAAGCGTACGCAAATCTGCCGGACCAGTTCATCCATATCGCATTGCCCTGCGACTGCGGATGTGGGAACCTGGCGGCAAAGCTTTGGCATTTTGCGTTTTCGCTTGTGGCGAAGAGGTCTATCTCTGGATGACCCCACTGCTGGAAGTACGGTTGGAGTACTGATGGGTGTAACTCCCACTCGTGCATCTGGTGGCTGTGTCTGCTGAGCAGATCCGCCATCTGGTTGTCCTTGCCCGGGAGGTGCTCTGCCATGAGGAACATGTTCCTCTGAATGGCCCACTTCCACATGCTCTGAGCCAGATGAGACAACTGTGGAGAGTGTGTTCCTCCCTGCTTCTGTATGTAGTACATGGCAGTCATGTTGTCCGTCCGGATCAACACGACTTTGTTGCACAGATGTACTTTGAATGCCTTCATGGCCAGGAAGATTGCCATCAGTTCCAGAAGGTTGATGTGCATCTTCTTCTGTTGTGTCGTCCATAGTCCCTGCACTGTGTAGTGGAGTACATGAGCTCCCCATCCCTGGAGAGACGCGTCCGCTGTCAGTACTATTTGTGGAACAGGCTCTTGGAACGGTCGGCCCTTGCAAAGGTTTTGAGGATTCCACCAATGCAGAGAGTTGTATGCCCGACCGCTCACCAACACTAGGTCTTTCAACTGTCCTTGAGCCTGATTCCACTGACGTGCTAAGCACTCCTGAAGCGGGCGCATATGTAATCTCGCGTGTGGGACTATGAAAATGCAGGAGGCCATCATGCCTATCAACTGCATGAACACTCGTGCTGGAAGTGAGTGTTGGGGTTTGAACCTGGAGATCAGCATTTGCATGCTGTTGATCCTCACTAAATGTGGCTGAGCTGTGGCCGCCAGAGTGTCTATAGTCGCACCTAGGTACTGTTGTACGTGTGCGGGCTGGAGATGGGATTTTGGGTAATTTAGTGAGAACCCCAGACTGTGAAGGAGGTGAATGGTGCGGGACATGTGGCTGGCACATTGCTGGGCTGACTTCGCTTGAACGAGCCAGTCGTCCAGGTAAGGGTAGACGTGTATGTGCTGCCTCCGTAGATGTGCCGCCACAGTAGCTAGGCACTTTGTAAACACCCTTGGTGCCGTTGTCACGCCGAAGGGAAGAACTCTGAATTGGTAGTGCTGTCCTTGAACAGTGAACCTGAGGAATTTTTTGTGTGATGGGTGAATGGGTATGTGGAAATACGCATCCTTGAGGTCTAGTGTGGCTAGAAAGTCTCCCTGCTTGAGCAGCGGGAGGACTTGCTGGAGAGTGAGCATGTGAAAATGCTCGGAAAGAATGTATCTGTTTAGGGGTCTCAGGTCTAATATAGGTCTGAGTGACCCGTCCTTCTTCGGTATTAAAAAGTACAGGGAGTACACCCCCGTACCTTGCTCGTGGACGGGTACGACCTCTATTGCGCCTTTTAGAAGCATGCTTTGCACCTCCTGCTGTAAGAGCGTTAAGTGCTCTGAGGACATAGGACGGTTTCTTGGAGGAATTGTGGGTGGAGTGGAGGTTAGCTCTAGACAGTAACCGTATTTGACAATATCTTTGACCCACCTGTCCGTAGTGATGGAGTTCCACGTGGACAGGAACCTTTGTAGCCTTCCCCCGACAGGTGTTATGTGGTCGGGA
The DNA here is from genome assembly GCF_964204655.1 of Triturus cristatus. Classification (NCBI taxonomy): domain Eukaryota; kingdom Metazoa; phylum Chordata; class Amphibia; order Caudata; family Salamandridae; genus Triturus; species Triturus cristatus. Next base: position 448,072,505 of record NC_140584.1, read on the forward strand.
GGAAGGGAGAGGGCGTCACTGCTTGTTCTTGGGGGAGGACCTGGTGTTGCCGTAGCCGCGTCCTCTTCCCTTTGTACTGGAGCCAGGATATCCACCCCGGGTGTTTTTATCGTAGGTGGTTTGTGTATTGCCCTTGTTGTATGTCTGCTGTGACCCCTGGCCTCTACCTGCTCCTCTATTTCCGGGGCGACGAAAGGAGCTGCTCCGAAAGGACTGGGTCTGGAGAGCCCCCATGGACTTTGCGGTGTCCGTGTCCTTTTTTATTTTCTCAAGGGTGGTGTCAACCTCCGGTCCGAATAAATAGTCGGGGTTGACAGGCTGGTTGAGTATATTATTTTGCACCTCCGGTTTGAATCCGGAGATTCGCAACCAGGCATGTCGTCGCAGCATGACGCTTGTGTTAATGGCCCTGGCAGCCGTGTCTGCGGCATCTAGTGCACACTTGATGGAAGCATTTGTGAGTAGCTGTCCCTCTCAGATAAGAATTTCTGCACCTTCTTTGTACTGGTCAGGGAGATGTTGGAGTAGTTGTTCCAATGTGTCATAGTGCGCTCTATCGTAGCGAGCGAGGAGCGCTTGAGTGTTGGCTATGCGCCATATGTTGGCAGCCTGGGCGGCAACTCGCTTGCCGGAGGTCTCTAGCACCTTGGACTCTTTGTCCGGGGGAGGAGCGTCACCTGTCGTCTGCGAGTGTGCCCTCTTGCGAGCATTCGCCACGACAATGGAGTCTAGTGGTAATTGGCCTCTGATGTAAGTAGGGTCCCCAGGCGCCGATCTGTATTTCTTATCGATCCTGGGGTTTATCACTCGTGCCCTGGTGGGTTCTTTGAAGATGTCCTTGGCTGGTTTGAGGACCCCTTTCAACATGGGCAGAGTTTTTACATGTCTTTCTGAGGATGCAAAGGTGTCCATAAGAAAGGAAAGAGGCACGCAAAACGCCGAACTCGGAGGACGCGTCGGCCGATACCAGAGGGTTGAGATTGTATTTTATGGCTTACCTGCTAGCGCCTTGTGTCCCTGTTTGTGGATTCCTGGTTCCGTTCACCGCTCCCGTTGAGCCAAGTTGGTCCCCGTCTCCCGCCGGCGCGCTACCAGCCATCGCGCCCGCGGAGGGGAGACGGAAACTACACCTCCCAGCAGCCCTAGCGGGTCGAGTCCAGCTGAACCGCTGATTTTCGCGCCAGGAGGCGCAAGGAGGCGCATAAAAGGTCGTTGAAGATCTGGGAGAGTGGGTTCCCCGCTTACCTGCTAGCGCCTTGTGTCCCTGTTTGTGGATTCCTGGTTCCGTTCACCGCTCCCGTTGAGCCAAGTTGGTCCCCGTCTCCCGCCGGCGCGCTACCAGCCATCGCGCCCGCGGAGGGGAGACGGAAACTACACCTCCCAGCAGCCCTAGCGGGTCGAGTCCAGCTGAACCGCTGACGCTGATTTTCGCGCAAGGAGGCGCATAAAAGGTCGTTGAAGATCTGGGAGAGTGGGTTCCCCGCTTACCTGCTAGCGCCTTGTGTCCCTGTTTGTGGATTCCTGGTTCCGTTCACCGCTCCCGTTGAGCCAAGTTGGTCCCCGTCTCCCGCCGGCGCGCTACCAGCCATCGCGCCCGCGGAGGGGAGACGGAAACTACACCTCCCAGCAGCCCTAGCGGGTCGAGTCCAGCTGAACCGCTGACGCTGATTTTCGCGCCAGGAGGCGCAAGGAGGCGCATAAAAGGTCGTTGAAGACCCCGCGACGCGGGACGCGCGCGGGCGGCGCCGGGCTAAGCCCGGGACAAGGGCGGGACCGTCTGTGGCCGTCAGGGGCCAAAGGAGGCCGGGCTGGGCCGCTCCTCTTAGCTCTGCTTTTTGGGACAGTTTTGAACTAATCCCCACTGGCTAATGCCATTTTATCCACCATTTGTCAGTCCTTCGCTCTGTTTAGAGTGTGTTCCTTTTATCTTACATTGTTTGGACTTTAGGAATTTGTGTCAGAGGTTCCCTATTGCTTTACATTCGCTGTTGGTTTTATTGGAATTATGGTGAAGCACTTTAAACCTACAGCTAGTCGCCCTATGACCAGACAGCTAGCCAACTCCAATCAGCAGATCCCCAGCCTTACAGCGATAGATAAAATGCTACAGAAGACAATTGGGGTGGTGGCTACAGCCATCGAAAATACCGAAAGACGGTTGTCGATTACCCCGGCATTTAATATGGCCCCTCCTTCTGATGGATTGGCTGACTTATCTTCATACCAGGTGGATCCTGATGCGATGTCTTCCATGTTGCCCTCGTTTACACAATTACCGTGCGCTCAGGCACAAATAGATGAGCCAGCTCAAGAGGAAGCTGGGCCTTCACCATCCTCCTTTGTTTCTATTGTGGCCCCCACAAAGCAGGTGAAGCCAAGGAAAAAAAAACAGAAACCCAGAAAAAGGAGTTTTCTACCAGCCCCCCCTGCAGACAGCCCTGCCCCCCCGGCCCCGATCCATCACCCTCCTACCACTATCCCTCCGACCTGGGTGACTACTTTATTAACTGACCTACAGACACATATAGATCAGTCCCTAAACCTTTTTTTAAAAACCCTGTCATCTAAAATCGACAGGCTGGTATCTCTAGTTAATACCAAAGGTTTCGGGAAGAAGCAGTCAAACCTTGATCTAAAGCACAACATGGGTAGTACGGAGGGTGCCGGTATTCAAGTAACGCTTAACAACCCTACCCCCCTTAGCCAGACACTTCCACCCCCGAACCATTCAGCTACGGATCCAGGCCAGCCTCCAACGGTGCACCCAACTGCCCCTTCCCCTCCTGCTGGCTCCCGTATGCCCCCGACTGTGCCCCGAGCCCCTATTGTTGCTTCATCACGTGAGCAGTCCTCCAGCTGTAGGGATTTAGCTCTTCGGAGCTCGGATGGGGATAGGACCCTTCCTCTTGGGGGGGGGAACCGAGCCCTTCGGAGCCCGGAAGGTTCCCTTCCTCTAGTACAGCTTCCCCCGGAGGCAGCACCTTATGTGATTGTGCTCACTGGAGTACCCCCGCTAATGAATGGAAGGGGGGAATCTTACTCTGAATTGAAAAATAAAGTCATCCACTGGCTGTCCAAAAATAGACCATTGGAGGGAGCAGGGAGAGGGGAGATTCTCTTTGTGCGGAGGGTTAACTGGCTGGGGACCCGCACAAAGGACATTGGTGGGGATTGTGTCCTGATTAACTTCAGGGATCCTAGAGTAGTAGGACATATACTGGAGCAGGGTGGGCTCTACAAAAGGGGAGTCATCGATACATCGCATTTGGGATATTTTTATTCCATCTCTAACACTCCGAATCCAGTGGATTTACTGTATTTCCATCAGGCCTCTCATAATTCTTATTTTAATATCCCGGTTGAAAACCGTTTCGGCGTGCTCAACGCTGTGGACTGACCATCACCCCTGAGTCTTAGTAAGGGAGGGTTCACGCCTTTGGGGGGGATCCAGGCTGAGGATGTTTCTGGTGTGGTGATGGCTTTTCCCCCGGCTGCTCTTGGCACGGAGAGTGGCCCCGGGTCCCCTTCTTCCCCATTCTTGAGCCCCACCGCCATGGAGGGATGCCCCGTGTTGGTCCCCCTTGAGCATTCTGCTTCCCACAGCCCCCCCCCCTCTCCCCCTCTGGCTGACAGCCCCCCCCGAACACCCATCCGAAGACCTTTAGTTGGGTCTTGGAATGTGGCCGGATTGGAGTCCAAGCTCTCTGATCCCGAGTGGGGAGAGCTAATGGACAATTACGATATCTGCATATTTCAAGAAACTTGGCTTCGGTCCACACCATGGAGGGTGGGTTATGCATCGTTTTCGGCCCCAGCAGTGCAAGGGGTGAGAGGAAGACCTTCGGGGGGGTTAATAGTATGGGTTGCAACACACCTGGGGTGCTCAGTAAAGCTACTAGATTCAAAGTCCCCCGATATTTTATGCCTGCTACTCACTTTCCCCACTAGTTATTCGCTGGCAGTAATAAACGTCTACCTGCGCCCCCAGCCGGTACAGTTGGGTCTGTCGATTTTGGGCGCCCTGGAAGATGTTTTACATTCTCTTCCACCCGCGTCCCACAAATTAATTGGTGCTGATCTTAATTGCCACTTCGAACCCCTCTTTGGGATCCCCTCCCCCACCTGTGATGAGGATGAAAGTTATCTAATCCCAGACCTCATCTCCTATCCTGCCAAACGCCTTTCCCCTCTAGCCCTTGAAATTAATAAGCTTACCATTGCACACTCCTTGCGGGCCTGCAATGGCAGACTCTGCCCGGACGTGCCGGGGTCTTTTACCTTTAATAGATCCGGGAGCTGTTCGACTATCGACTATGTTCTGGTGAACGTGGAATTTTGGGGCCACCTGGCCTCCTTTTCTGTTATTCCACGGGTCGATAGCGATCACAACCTACTGTCACTAGAATTGGTTAACAAGATAGGTGGCAGTGGACTTTCTAAGCTCCAATTACCATCATATAGTGAGAATCTGGTATTAGTGGCAGGTGGTAGACGGATTAGGTGGGAAAGGGTAGCGTCTGACGACCTAAAGCTTGCTGATATATATAGCAGTGTGACCTGCTCCTTGGAAGCTGTCTCCTACCTCATGAGCCCCACCGGGGACATCCCGCAGTTCCGCCACCCCGATTTCCAGACCATTCACGAGGATCTCCTTGGCAGTCTGGCTGGCTTCTTCTATAGCCCTACTGCCTCAAAACCAAGGCCCCCCAGGCCCGAGCATTGGTTTAATGGTTCTTGTAGGCGGGCTAAGTCTGCCCTGATAAAAGAAGTAAAAGAGGGTACCCTGTCTAGTATCCGGGCGGCGAGGGCCACCTACAAAAATCTGATCAAGGAAGCAAAAGCTGAGTGGGAGGATCTAAGGTGGCAAAATTTATTACAAGCTTTAGTAGACCGTGACTCGAGGGCGTTCTGGAACATTGTTCGAACGGGCACGGTAGCCAGTAGCCCTGCAATTATTCCCAATCTCAGCGAGGAGGTCTGGCTTGCCCATTTCCAACCCCTCTTTTCGGTCAGTAACTCCTCGGGTGGCACTGATCCAGGCACCTCACGGAGTGATATCGCAACGGACCGGTTGTGCCCGGAAGAACTTGAGAGTCGTTCCTTTTCTCTTTTAGAAATAGAATTGGCCCTCAACTCCCTATCAGTAGGGAAAGCCCCGGGGCTTGACAGGATCCCTGGTGACCTGTACAGAAGTGATGTAAAAATTTGAGCCCCTTACATTTGTGTGTATTTTAATGCCATTTTGCAGGGCCTCAGAATCCCGGACACCTGGTTGGGTGCAGAAATTATACCCATTTATAAAAAATCTTCCCCGTTGGACCCAGCCAATTACCGCCCCATAAGCTTGATTGATGTTTTACAGAAGCTGTTTGCCCGAGTCCTCTTATCGAGATTGCAGTCCTGGATGGAGGATCAACAAATTCTAACCTCCCTTCAGGCGGGGTTCCGTGCTAAGGTTTCCACTATCGATCAATTATTTAGATTACTATTGATCTATTGGAAGTCAGTCAGCATGGGTGCTGGTAATTTGTATTTGATTTTTGTGGACCTTCGGTCCGCTTTTGATATGGTCCAAAGGGACAAACTATGGGCCCTTTTGCTAGAGATGGGTGCTCCCCCCTACCTTTGCCACTTATTCAAACGCCTCCACTCAGGCACCTATGCAAGGGTGAGATACGGGAGATGTGGGGAAATTTCCGGGCCATTTCCGGTTGAGAAGGGTGTGAGGCAGGGCTGTGTCCTGGCCCCCACCCTTTTCTCCCTTTTCATCAATGGGTTGATCGAGTATCTCTTGCGCACCGTTAATCTGGACTCCCCTGTACTGGCGGGGCGTAAGGTCCCGGCCCTAATGTTCGTTGATGATACGCTCTTGTTATCTCAATCTTACATGGGCATCCAGCGTACATTAGAGGCCTTCTGCTCCTTTTGTAAAATTAGGGATCTGGAACTGAATCTTTCCAAAACCAAATTTATGGTTTTCGGTTCTAATTCATTTAATTGCCCCCATCCTAAACTGGGAGATGTTGAGCTGGATAGGGTTGCCACTTTTGAGTATTTGGGAGTGACCCTTAATGATAAAATGAATTGGGGGTCCCATTTGGCGAAGGCAAATTTGAGACTAGCCCAATCAGTGGGGGGTATCTTGAAGGTGTTTAACAACACCTCGTTTAAACCTTTGGGCCCCCCTATGGAAATCTATAAATCTCAAGCCAGAGGAGGAGCGCTTTATGGCGCTGAACTTTGGGGATATTCCATCCCTGCTTCCCTCTCAACTATTGAGAACTCCTTTATTAGGAGATTGCTGAAATTACCTGTCAGCACCCCATTAACTCCTTTGAGATGGGATTTGGGTCTGGTCCCCATAGAAGAGATTGCCCTGAACCGTCCTCTCCAGTTCTGGAGGCGTCTTTGGTCAACGCCTGAGTTGGTAAGCTATAGGTATGATCTTGGTGATATATTGGCAAGGGGAAAATCGGATAAGATCCCTTGGCTTGCCTACATAAAGAATCTTTGCAACTTAATTGGGATGGGGAACCTATGGTCAGCCCCGGAAGAGACCTGCCGTGCACTCTCGAAGAATTCACTGCGGGAGGTCTTGAATTCTTATAGGAAGGGAATTGTATTCCACTCCTCCCTGGGTAGGCTTACTGACACTTTTTTGGATATTAAGTTTAGTCCCCAGTTTGAAGTTTTCCTGGACGTTATCCAACCACCTTTGGCAAAGAAACTCTACATCCAGTTCAGACACGGCTCGCTACCGCTGAGGGATCTCACACATAGATGGTCCAACGTTGTGGATCCCGTTAGCTCGTGTCCTCTATGTACTGCTACCTGTGAAACAGAGCTGCATGTCGTTCTCTTCTGCCCTCTATATATTATTGCAAGAAAAAAGTGGATCGTCCAGTTATGCAAGTCTAGGGGTCTCAGGGACCATAAGGAGGTGTTTAGAATTTTGAAATATGATACTACTCCATTGATAGTGTTTGCAATGGCCAAATTTCTTCTCTCAATGTGGTTTACAAGGTCCAAATTTATGTCTTCCGCCACTCATCTCTCCTGACTTTAGTATTATCTATACTACCATTACAGTTCTTTGAGGTGTAACGTGTATACCTTTGGCCCTGGATCAATTTTTAATAACTCGTTTGTGTGTATAAAATCATGTTTTTACTGTGTATGTTTTATGAAACTATTTTAATGTTTTAATGGATTACACTCTACGCAATATTATTTAATCATGTTTAAATGTATATATGTATTTATGTCTTTTTATGGTATTTTACCGAAATAAAAGCTTTGACTGACTGACTGAAAGTCGTCCTCGATGGTGTCAGAGTGAAGCTGCACTCCATGATTATTTGCGGCACGTTCGATAAGAGCGTTGAACGCTGCAGTGTCCTCTGTGGGAGATGTTTTCGCCCCATAGAGTTGTGGGTCCTGTGCATCTAGAGGTGCACCTGGATCTACAGGGTCGCCCCAAGTTTGATCAGGGTCCTGCTGGTAATCAGGGTCTATGTCTCCGTGGTAGGGGACTTGGTCATCCATGTAATCCCCCAACACATCCGTGTCGGAGTGTGTGGGAGAGTATGATTGTGGATCCTGGTAGGGCGAGTGGTAAGATTCGCTTAGGAGAGGTTCTGAGTCCACAGGCAGCTTCCTTTTTAGCGGGATCCGGAAAGGGTCCAAAGGTGGCTCCGAAGTTATCCTCCGTTCGTGGATAACCATCCTGCCGGTGATGGCGTCGATGACATGTGACGGAGACGCCTCAGGAGGTGTAGTTGTGGTGTGGGCGACCCGTGTCCTGAGTTGGAATATTTTTGGGATCGTGGACGGAGGCAGGCCAAAAGTAATGTTGGCTGGCACCGAAGAGGCTGCTGGAGCTTTTATTGGGCCGGAGCCCGACGTGTCCTGGAGGACCGTTTTGGTTTTGCTGCTTTGTGCTGCACCAGGTCGGACTTGGAGCGTCTTTGAGGCTTTCGTGCCGACCAGGTCTGTCGAGGCGGTCGTCGGCTTTTTCGGCGCCGGCGGGTCATCGAGTCGAGGGGCGGGAATGGCCGTCGACGTCTTCGATGCATGAGGCTTCGGTGTTGCCGTGGAAGCGATGTGAGACGCAGCCGGCAGTGTGACTTTTGGTGTCGGAGTCGATGGCGTCGACGCCGGGAACCGATCAGGTTTGTTGGCACCGAAGGCCTTTTTCCGTATGCTGACTCCGACGTCGGCCGCTTCAAGTTCGGCACCGAAGTCTGGCTTGGTGCGCTCGGTGCCGACGCGCTTCGCTGGCGTCGAAGGTGTGGAAGGCCTCGATCCGACCATCGCCACTTTTGGTTTCGATTGAACCAGTGCAGCTTTCGGTTTCGGTTTGGAAGAAGGGAAACCAGACGGTTTAGGTAATAATGGCTGCCGCTGAACGTCCGAGGCCGGGCCCGAGGGCGGGGCCGAAGAACTGCGGGATAGGTCTCGGGTACGGCCCGAAGGCGATCCCTCGACCGGAGCCATAGACTGTGGCACTGGGCTCTCTTCAGTCTGAACGGGTAGGCCTTGCTCGTCATTGGAGCTACTCTCTTCGGCCCCTAAGGCCTCATCGTAGTCTCCTACCTCGGTGTCGTCTTCATCTCTGTGAAAGAGTGATTCGTCGACGTCGTTCGATCCGGAGTCATGTTCGGAAACGGGACTGGAGGGTAGGATCTCCAATTCCTCGACATCTTCGGTCTCGGCGTTGAAGATGTCTGCCGGGGCCGGTGCCGCGTGCTGCGCTTAGAGTCTTGCCGCTCGTCGATTCCGTAGAGACTTCTTGGAACGGAACCGGGCACAGGCCAATACATGTCGATTCGTCGTGATCCGGCGAAAGGCATTTGTTGCACACCGGATGGACGTCGATGTGGGGATATTTCGCATTGCATACCGGACATCTTTTGAACGGTGTCCTCGATTCCATCGTCTATGTCGTCGATGGGCAGGTAAGAAGCGAAAAGTCGGTGCTGAAAGTTGTTAAACTAACAAAGGAGTATCGAAACCGATCGAGAAAAACAGTACCGACGCGAACTAAAGGCCTTTTGGCCTCGATAAAGTTTTTCCTAACTTGAGCTAAGATAGCACATCCGAACCCAATGGCGGAAAAAAACAATCTGAGGATGGAGGGGATGCCCATGCGCACTGTAGTCCAGGGGAGGAGTCACCTATCCCAGGATACCTCGAAGACTCTTCCAGGACAACAACGTGCAAACATCCGGACCCAACACTAGGCGGCGATCTATGCACAGATATGAATTCAGCAGCCCACATGCCTCGAACACAAGGAAAAGGAAAGCTAAATAAAACAAGCATTTCCTACCAATATACAAGAAAGTATAACAACATCTCAAGCAAGACAACTTTTAAGGTATACAAAGGTGGACAACGGGGAGGCGGGTGGGCCAGTGAGGAATCCACAGGCAGATACTGTATCCACCAGAAAAAGCGTTACCGAAGGTAAGTAACTTGTTCTTCTGATGGATACATCTGCCAGTGGATTCCTCACCTTGTGAATAGATTCCCACAAGCAGTCCCCACTCCCGGCGGAGGGTTTCCACCTTCCTATACCAAAAATTCTTGCAAGAGAGAGTGCACGAAGTGGCCCTCCCTCCTCATCTCAGAGTCCAAGCAATAATGCTTTGCGAAAGTATGGAGGGAGGCCCAAGTCGCGGCTTTACAACTATCTGCCACAGGAACACCCCTGGCCAAAGCAGAAGTAGACGTGTTTGCTCTAGTTGAATGAGCTCTAATACCCTCAGGAGGAGTCTTACCAGCCAGGGCGTAGCAGATCTTGATGGCAAGGATAATCCATCTCGATAAAATGCGCTTGTGCACCGCTCTTCCTTTCGAATGACCAACATAGCCCACGAAGAGCTGATCGTCCAGACGAAAGTCTTTCGTTCTGTCCAAATAAAAACTCACAGCCCTCTTTGGATCCAGGCGATGGAGTCTTTCCTCCTCTTTGGAGGGATGAGGAGGTGGATAAAAAACAGGGAGAGTAATAAACTGCCCCAAATGAAAAGGAGTAACTACTTTAGGCAGAAAAGCAGCCCTGGTCCTGAGTACCATCCTTTCAGCATGTAATGTCAAAAAAGGGGGTTTGGAACTAAGAGCTTGAAGCTCACTCACCCTCCTTGCCGAGGTTATGGCCACAAGAAAGACCACCTTAAAGGACAACAGCCTCAAAGGACAGCTGTGAAGAGGCTCAAACGGGGACCCCATCAGAAAAGTCAAGAGAAGATTAAGGTCCCACTGTGGCATTACAAAGGGAGTAGGAGGAAACATGTTTGTAAGACCCTTGATAAATCTCAGTACAACCGGAGAATTAAATAGTGACGGTTGATCAGGAAGACATAGAAAAGCCGATAAGGCAGATAGATAGCCCTTAACCGTGGCCACAGCACAGCCCTGCTGAGCCAAGGAAAGAGCAAACTGAAGCACATTTGAAAGATGGGCTTTTAAAGGGTCAATGGATCTCTCTCCACACCTTTAACAAATTTCGACCACCTGTAGGAGTAAATGGACTTGGTGGAGTGTCGCCTGGCCGATAAAATAACATCCACCACATCAGGCGGGAGAGAGAATGAACTCAGGTTGCCCCGTTCAATCTCCAGGCATGAGGGTGTAAGCTCTGGAGGTGGGGGTGTAGAACCTGCCCCTCCGATTGCGGGAGGAGGTCTGCCCTCAGAGGGAAACGGAGCGGAGGGCACGAGGAGAGGTGGAGAAGATCTGTGTACCACACCCTTCTTGGCCAATCCGGGGCGATCAATATGACTTGGGCCCGGTCTTGGCGAATCTTCCTCAGAACCCGAGGAATCAAGGGTATGGGAGGAAACGAGTAAAGGAGTTGTGAACCCCAACTCAACTGAAACGCGTCACCCAATGCCCCCTGCATCAGAAACTGGAGACTGCAGAATAACGGGCAGTGCGCGTTCTCGCGGGTGGCAAACATGTCCACCCGAGGTGCCCCCTACGCCCGAAAGACGTGACGAACCACCTCCGGATGGAGCCTCCACTCGTGATCGGCGGAGAACTGCCGACTGAGACTGTCCGCAGGTACGATCAGTACCATGCCAGATGATTTGCCATCAGACAAATCCGATGGTCCTGAGCCCAGGACCATAGACGTAAGGCCTCTCTGCAAAGACAAAGAGACCCCACTCCTCCCTGCTTGTTGACATACCACATCGCGGTAGTGTTGTCTGTCAGGACTTGAATAGACTGACCGCGAAGGGAAGGGAGGAAGGCTTTGAGCGCCAAACGAATCGCCCGCAATTCCACCCTAGGGTAGAGGCATCCGTTATCACTGTGGCCACCGATGGAGGAAGATGAAAGTGCTTTCCTTGAGACAGGTTGCCCTCCACTCCCCACCAAGACAGATCCGCTGCAGCTTCTCTGGAGATCCTGATTGACTCCCTGAGATCTCCGTTGTGCTGATACCACTGCTTGCGGAGGCACCACTGGAGCGCCCTCATGTGCCAGCGTGCATGGCTGACCAACAGAATGCAGGAAGCGAACAGACCGAGCAGGCGAAGGACCTTCAGAACTGGAACAACCGCTCCATTGTGGAATAAAGGGACCATCTCCTGAATGTCGAGAATTCTTTGAGGGGGAGGAAATGCTCGACACACAGTCCTGCGACACCATCCAGTCTCCTTGCTGCAACGCCTGAAGAACCTGCGCAAGGGTCAGCATCTTGAATTTCTCCCGTTTCAGGTAAAAGTTCAAGATTCTGAGGTCCAGTACCGGACGCAATTTGCCGTCCTTATTGGGAATCAGGAAATACCGGGAGTAGCATCCCTGACCCCTTTCCTGCTCCGGAACCACCTCTATCGCCCCTTTTTGAAGCAAAGCCAGAACCTCCTTCTGCAGAAGAAGCAGATGGTCCTCTGAGCAGTAACCTTGGCAAGGAGGGTAAGGGGGAGGAAACTCCCGAAAGGGAAGGGCGTACCCAGTCTCCACGAGGTTCAAAACCCAAAGGTCTGTCGTAACATATTTCCAACCCCGCAGAAAGTAGGACACCCGACCCCCCACAGGTCTTACATGATCCAGGATGGGGGATCTAGGGCTGCTTCCCTGAAGCCTCATTGGGAGCAGAGGAGGAGGAAGAAGAAGAGGGGTTGCGTCCAGAACCTCTCCGACCCCTTTGTCTCCCTCTATAGGACCTATAGAGAGGATTCTGCTGTTGTTGCTGCTGCTGCTGCTGAGGCTGTCGGAAGGAGCGAACTGAAGACCTTCCGAAACCCCTTAACTATTTAAAACCAAATCCTTTAGCAGGAGCTTGCAGACCCAAAGATTTAGCTGTTACCCTGCTGTCCTTAAATCTTTGTAGGGCGGAGTCAGCCTTTTCTCCAAACAATTTCTGTCCATCAAACGGCAAATCCACCAATGTGGCCTGAATGTCCGTGGAGAAGCCAGATGAACGGAGCCATGCCTGCCTTCTTGTGGCTATAGACAAGCCCATTATTCTCGCCACTGAATCTGCTGTATCAAGCCCCGATTGAATCACTTGTCTAGCAGCAGCTTGAGAATCTGCGACCACCTCCATGAAGGACGCCTTATCACCCTCAGGCAGCTTAGGGGATAAAGACTTCATTGAGTCCATTAAGGCATGCACATAACGACCCAGCAAGCACGTGGCATTGGTAGACTTAAGTGCCATACTTCCTGAAGAAACGTTTTCTTAGCCGCCCGGTCAACCTTTTTGGACTCCCTGTCCGCAGGAGACTGAGGGAACGCTCCCGAAGCATGCTTAGAGCAGGACGCCTGCACAACCAGGCTCTCTGGAGACGGGTGCGTAGAAAGAAAATCTGGATCCCCAGGTGCCACCCTGTATCTTCTCGCCACCTACCTGGAAACCGCTGGAGAAGAAAGTGGTTTTCGCCATACCTCCAAAACAGGCTCCAAAATAGCCTCATTAAAAGGCAGTAAAGGCTCAGAAGTCGAAGTAGGTGAATGCAACACCTCTGTCAGCAGATTAGATTTATACTCCGCAGAGGGCAACTGTAAATCCAACAACTCTGCCGCCTTCTTTATAACCATATGATAAGGAATCAATTCCTGAGGTTGAGATGACCTAGATGAAGTATGCTCCCACTCAGGATTCGTATCCAGGCCACTAGCCTCTTGTATCCCTCCAAACTCATCAGAGGACGTGTCCACTTCACCTTCCTCTACCTCCAATCTATACCTTTCCTCATCCAAGGCTCTTTGGGCCTCCCTTCTCGACCGAATCCGTGGAGCCGGCTTAGTCGGCGCCGTACGTGGCGTCGGTGGAACCAGAGGTGTAGGAGTCGGCGGCGCCAAAGACGGAGTCGGCGGCGCCGGACGCGGCGCCGATGGAGTCGGCAACGGCGTCGAGGAAGGCTCCGAAGCCTGACGATCCAACCGGAGTCGCGATGGATCAGACGGCGCCGGAAACTGCCACGAAGGCGCCATCGGCAGAAAAGGCACCAGTGCATACTGCTGCGGTACCCCTAGAGCATACGCCATAGGACCCACGGGACCAGACGGTGCACCGGATGGGAAGGCAGCCCGATTGAAGATTCCATACATGGCATTTAAAAAATGCGAAGAATCAGTACCTGGAGCCGGGAACTGCGGATAAGGAACCAATCCTGTATCCATCTGCGGAGTACCTGGCAACGGCGCCGCAGTGTCCTCTACCGGAGCCGAAGGATCCTCAGGCCCTGGAGAAGGCTCCTTCCTTTGTTCCTGCTCATCATCAGAAACAGACGACTCCACTGGAACCGGAGACGACGCCGGTGAAGGCGCCGGTGACTGCGCCGGGGACTGCGCCGGGGACCGCACTGGAGTCCGCTTCGGCGAAGGAGATCCTTCTGGAGACTTAGGAGAAGGAGACAAATCCTTACTTCGACGTCGTCGAGGCGAAGCCGATCTCGACGCCTTGTTCTTAGAAGACAGGCGCAGAGAGGAATGCTTCCTTTTTTTATGATGTTTTTTCGACTTCGATGACCTCGAAGTCGACGACTCCGGCCTCGACCTCTCCTTCTTTCTACCTCTCTTCTCCTTTCCGACCATGGCCATAAAAAGCTTTGCCTTCCTCTCCTTCAACGCCTTCGGATTCATCCTCCTGCAGCTTGAACACTCCTCGACATCGTGGTCAGATGAAAGGCACCACAAACAATCATCATGGGGGTCCGTCATAGAGATGTGGCCCCCACATGCCCTACAGGGCTTAAAACCCGACTTCCGCTTCGAAGACATTACAGATTTTCTCCAACAGTAACACCTAACAACTACAAAGTAGCAGGAGAGTACTGGAAATACCGTTGCGCGTCGACGGCGCGGAACAAAGGGAGCTGACGTCATCACATAAACTATCCATAAACTATCCCTGAAGGCATGCAACAATGCTGGCTGCCCCATAGGGAGGTTCTTTAGAAGCTTAAGTACCACCTCTGATACCAAGGCTGGCAGAATGGTGTCAGGGGGAGAGGACCTAGCGATTCCTGAGGCGGAAGCCGGGAGTCATTTAAATCACTGTTCCCAGCATTAGCACTTGGTTTTAAAATCTGCACTTCTATTGTTTTTAACTTTGCTCAGCCATCCCACGCACTCAACGCAACAGCCGATTAGATGCTGACCTCTGGGGGACTCGGCTGCATTGGAAGACTGTCGGTCGACGGGGCCCCCATCTTGGGGGTAACTACAGCTTGCGGGCTAGTTGTTTTGCCCTGACAGAATAAATGACCGCGCTGGCCTCGCCCGAACGAGCCTAGAGGCAGGAAATGCTGCCCAAATCAGGACTGCTGCTCTGACCACGAACCGCTTGACCTATTCTGGAAAAGCCCTGCTCGATATCGGAACGAGAGAATTAATTAATCACTCTCCCAATATATGCTGTCCAACAAAGTTTTCAACGGTCTTAGAAGGACCGGTAGTTTGCAGAACTTGCCTCTTTCAGAGAAATTTGGTCACGACTTATTCACTTGACTTACAAAACGAACTTGACTATGACACAATTAGTCCCAAGTATATTTTATGCAATGTAAGATCATTAGCAAAACATCCCATTGAAATATTGGATATGATCACCTCTCACTCCCCAGAGCTCTGCTTTCTCACAGAAACTTGGCTAACACCCACAAACCATCCATCGATAAATTTGGCCATCCCGGATGGCAATACATTTATCCATCTAGATAGAGATGACAAAATGGGGGTGGTATTTGCATAGCCTTTAAAAACCATCTTAAGGTGCAATGGACGTCTACCCTATGCAACGACAGTTTGGAACTGGGTATTTTTAAGATAACCATGTCTCCTACGGACAGCTGGAATGGATCGCTAATTTATCGGCCTCCAGGACCGAGAGCTAATTTTCCTAATTATATGATCGAACAAATAGCCATGCAGGTCTTAGCTTCCAGCAAATGTACTCTGTTGGGGGACTTTAACTTTCATGGCGAAGATTTTGCCAATCCAGAAGTGAACAAGCTTATAACCAGTCTTATTTTAATTGGAATCTCCCAAAGGGTTATTGGCTCCATTCACCGGGCTGGACACGCCCTAGACTTAATTTTTACTAATATTGATCACCTCACCAGCTATTCCCTATATCCCTTAACTTGGACTGACCACTTTATGGTCACGTTTTCCTATCAATCCTCGTCCACCCCGACCCTAACAGGAAATATGGGACAGAAGAAGGAGCTACGCAGGCTTTGGCATAAACTATCCCTGAAATCCTCCAAGAGGGTATTCCATCCCCACTCACTGGCATGTGGTCCTGACAACTCCGACATTTCTGGAATGTTGGAAGGCTTCAACTCTGATGTAGTGACAGCACTGGACTTTGCAATCCCTCAAATAAAACATAGCTCAGCCCAACGGCAGCAATCCGCCCCCTGGTATACAGCAGAGTTAAAAACTGACAAATCCAAGTGCAAGACACTGGAGAGACGATGGAGATGTAGTAAAGATTCACTGGACAGACGAGCGTACAAACTAGCTCTATCCAGTTACCATCAGAACATAAAAACAGCCAGGAAAACTTATATCATGAATCAAATTGATCAGTCTAGTAACTCATCTAAAGCCCTATTTAATATAGTTAAAGACTTTGTATCACCTCAAGCTTGTTAACAATCCCCGGCTGAATCTCAAGAACTATGTGACTCTTTAGCAATCTATTTTCAGGACAAAAGTATGCAGATTTACACTAATTTTCCAACTATTAAGTCTCAGAAGCCGGCACTTTCTACAGGACTAGAAGAACTGGAGATACCATCAGCTACTACTCTTGATCAGTTCGACTCACGCTAGATGAGATCTCTGACTCTTTATCTTTTGCTAAATCTGGTTTGCCTGGTGATCTCTGCCCTCCCAAAATTATGGCCCTTCTATCTCCCAGCTGTGCCTCGGAAATTATTAAAATTTTCAACTGTTCTATCCAATCAGGCATTTAGGACCTTATCTTTCTAAGAAATCCTGTTTGGACAAGGGTGTGCCTCAGGGCTCTTGTCTAGGTCAAACATAATTTAATGTTTACATGGCCCCTCTGGCAAAAATTGTTGAACCGTTGGGGTTTGAGATAATCTCCTATGCTGACGATACTCAGCTGATGTTCCCAATCGGTTCTAATCTAGAAGATGAGAAACCCGATTTCCGGCAGGTATGCTCGCCATCTCTAACTGCATGACGGAGAACTGCCTCCAGCTGAATCCTAGCAAAACAGAGGTTATGCTAATGGGTAAAGCCTCAACCATCTGGACGAATGACTGGTGGCCTTGTCAGCTGGGAACTGCTCCCATTCCAACTCAATCCGTGAAAAATCTTGGATTAAAACTGGACCAGACACTAACTATGAAGGATCACATTGCGGCCACTATCAGCTCTTATTACAGCCTACGTCTTCTTCGCAAGATACTTTCTTATTTGCCTATTAAACATTGTAGAACCTTGGTCCAGGCTATGGTGATTAGTCGCCTTGACTATGGGAATGCGCTGTTGGCTGAACTGTAGGTGATTCAAAACACCGCGGTAAGGATGATTCTGAATCGCCCTTCAGGTTCCTCCTCAGCCCCCTTGCTGAGAGAGCTCCACTGGTTACCAGTGAAGAGGCAATCCTTTTTTAATATTTGTTGCCTCACTTATAACGCCTTAAACGGTAAAGGTCCCTATTATTTGCAAAAGAAATTTACAAAGCAGGTTTCGGGCTGTAACCTCAGAACTAACTCATTAGCTCTTCTAAAACTCCCCCGAATACGTCTAAGGCGTACCGGGGGCAGAGCCTTCTCGTACCTTGCCCCACGGTACTGGAATCAGCACCCCATGACCTTGCACAAATGTACCTCGTACACTGTTTTTAGGAAACAACTAGAAACCTTTCTGTTTTAATATATTCATCAATTGCTGCCGGTTTTCCCTCTCTTCACATAACATAACAGGAGCCTGGGGAAAATGTGGCCGCAGTCTCGGTGCAGGCTTTGTACCGGGAAAGGCAGGAGTGAGGGTGGTGTTGGTGGCAGTCACGGGAACAAAGGTTGAGGCCTGCGTTGTTTCAGCTGCCACCAATAGGGGCTAGCACAAGTCGGAGGCCCCAGAGTCTCAGGTAGTGGTGGTCTTCTGGCCAGCCCCACCACCCTCATTCCTGCATCGGAAGCTCCACCTTTAGGTTCCCAGTGGCTCTCCTGCTGGCCCCCCAAAGTGTGACCAGTGTCTGCTTCGTTTGCTCTGGTGAAGGCAGACATAAGCACACCTCAGTTACATAATACAAAGGTAATAGTAAAAGGTACACACATCAAAGATAATTAAAAATGATATATTTTAATTTACTATCTGAATACAGGGTACACAATGTGACAACAAGTAAAGCTAAAGTTCCCTAAGCATGCACAATTGTTATCCAACCCCAAATAGTGTGTCACATCTATGTGGTTTGATGGAAGTAACACACTATCTCAATTTAGCATACATTAGATATGTTTAATGGATGAGGAAAATGGTGTGTGCTCTGCCATGATTTTTTTTTAACCAATTAAATGTGTGTTCATTATGTCCATATTTTGAAATACTGTATCCATTGAAAGCATTCATATACTTAAGTTAGCATGTCAGAAACTGTGTTTGGTAAGCAAATAGATGGTCAACACATAAAAATAAGAACTGTAACAAACTTCAGATCACAACAGTGGGACTCACACCTCATCTGTTCAGGTCAGCGAGGTAACAGTCTCTGTGACTTTTATGCCTCCATGTTGCCCCTACATAGCTGGAATGATTGACACTGTG
The DNA here is from genome assembly GCF_964204655.1 of Triturus cristatus. Classification (NCBI taxonomy): domain Eukaryota; kingdom Metazoa; phylum Chordata; class Amphibia; order Caudata; family Salamandridae; genus Triturus; species Triturus cristatus. Next base: position 448,090,772 of record NC_140584.1, read on the forward strand.
CTGTTTTTACCCCCTCCCCTACCTAATAGTGTTAGGCACATTTCTACCTCTGAGGAAAAAGAGCCAGAGCCCGTGAGAGGGCGATCCGTGGCAGACCAGTGAGGGGGATGAAAGGGGTGACGAACGGGATTGCACTTGGTGTTACCCTTTTATAGATGTAAGATGTTCTCCATCTAAGCCACTAGGGAATCCTTGAACGTCTGTTACTAGTACAGTAAACCATCCCATAAAGCTGCAAAGGGGACACTTATGTTTGCTTCTGTGATTATATTTTTCAGGGGACTGTCATATATGGCTTTTAACAACTCGGAGAAACCCAACACCAGGTGAGATCCACTTCAGTGCGGCCAGAGGTGGTGCAAATGAGGGGGTTCTGTGGAGCAGGCTTTGGGCTTCTGGAGGACCGGTTCAGGTACCTGGAGAAGACTGGAGGGCCATCCTCTATCCTGGCAAGGCCTGCAAGATTTTTGTGTTCAGTTGTTTGCTTTGCAGCACTGCCTTGCAGACAAACATTCCATTCATTCCTGATGATGATTACTAAAGGATATCCCATAGGGACGTTGGGGATATGTTAGTTCACAGTGTTGAGAATGAAAGCAGTGACCTCAAGCGTGAACTCATTGAAAACATATTTGACTGGTGTCTGTAATGAAAATGTCATCTGTTTGTATTCTGTATGGACATATCGTTTTTAGGTCGAGCCTAGCGTTGCAGTGCCTGCGCTACTCGCTCTGCAAGGAATGCTGTTGTAAGGTATGTTTTAGAAGTGGAGTGGAAGCCCGCTCCTATTTTTCATTGGCTGGTGGCATGGTCCTTGGTAAATGCAGGCTTCCGATTGATAATGTGGCTTCTTAGCCCCGCCTTGTTACGACCCCATCTCCTTCTGTGACTGCCCATCAGGACTGGATCTTTTACTTGCAGTGTTACACTGTCTTCCTCATTAGTCGTTAGGCACCATTTTGTTTTTCATTCGGCTTTGCAAATGTTTGTTTTTATCGCTTTGAGTCCAAATTATCCGAAACCTTCCAAGAACTTTTCAAAGGTAGGTGCGTGTGTAGTGATGATTTCAAACAGATGTGTGTAGTGCTGTTCGTGGTGAATTGCTGTAGTTCATTTAAGCAAGAATGAGGTGAGAGAGCAGTGTTTTCAGAGAGATGCAAAGCAGCAGCCGGTGCCTCCTGCCGAAGCCAGGCAGCTGTATTCAAATTCTGCCTCAGCACTTGCGGACGGAGACATATGTCCGCTTTGCAGAGTAGCTTACATGCATTGAGCACCAGACGCATACAATTTGAAACGCCACAAAGACCCTCCAAGTTGTGCCTTGTTACAATTTCATCTGCCTGCCAAGCCTAGCGCTGCTTTCACAAACGAGAGACTAACTACGCAACTACTGTATCGTGCTGCTTTCCAAGTATCGGGGTCATAGAGCTCTTATGTACAATGTCAAACCCTGGCGGGTGTTGTGGTTTGTCCTTTAGCAAGGAAAAGAGGGCATGTTATTTACAGCATCCTACAACTGCGGACTGCTGTTCTGGGTTCGTAGAGTTTCATAAGTTATGAAGCAGCATATGAGCAGGCTTTTTTCAAAACACAGTAACAAACGACTGCATGAGGCAGCACCTTAATATGCATTTTTGTGCCCAGTCTTATTTTTTGTATCAACGTACCCCCCCACGCCTGGCTTTGCATCAGTGACCCCAACCCGCACCTTCTTTTGCATCAGTGTCTCCCATCCATCATGCCTGATTTTGCATCTGTGCTCCCCACCCCACGCCTTCTTTTGCATCAGTGCCTCCTCTCCATCACGCCTGGTTTCGCATCAGTGCCCCCCCACCCCACATCTGGTTTAGCATCAGTGCCCCCCCACCCCACGCCTGGTTTTGCATCAGTACCCCCACCCCAAGCCTAGTTTTGCATCAGTGCTTTGTGTCTACTTTGCTTTACTAAAACGACACTCCGTTATGAGAGCCAGAGTCCAATACTGGTTATATTGTGCCCTTTTGTAGAAGCACCTGAATATCTTCCTCAAGAAGGTGATCTGAACTCAGTAAATGACAGCAGGGTTGAATGTTGGGAGGGGTTGTGTGAAATTTGAGGCAGTACCCTTCCTGTACAATAGAGAGGACCAACTGATCTGAGGTGATGTTTTCCCATTGAGCTAGGAAGCACCTCAGTCCTATTCTGACAGGTGTGATGTAGTTGAGAGGAAGGGAGGGTGAGTCACAATTTAGCAACGGAGGAGCTGCTAGTGGAGCCCATCTCTGCTTTTCCCACACACATTTCCCCTATAAGCCCCACTCTAAACTGTTTTAGGCTGCTTGGGGTCCAGAGAGAACTGCTAGTATTATTGGTACATAGGTCTCAGAAATGAGCTCCCCAGTTTCGTACCTCGCTGCTTTGCTGCAACCGAAAATCAAATTTGGCAGCGGCAGGCCATCAGGCATCCGTGGATTTGGCAATCTCAGGGTCCTTTTGATGTTTTCGAGCATCTGGTCAACCATGGAGCCAAACAGAAGCTCGCCACCAAAAGGGACATTCAGGAGGTGCTGACTAACCTCAGGCCTAAACCCTAACACCCTGTGCCAGGCACGCCTGTAGAAGAAGATGCTGTTGCTAATAACACTCGCAGCCATATCTGCTGTGTCAAGAGCACATTCATATTGGCATTGCTGATGGTCTTCCTCTTAGCAATGCGCCAATGTGATGCTGCTCCAAGACCTGACCACTTTCCTGCAACCTAATTCATTTAGTCAGGCATGGGGGTATCTTCTGTGGCCTGTAGGGAAGCCGTTTTACAAAAGTGCGCGCAAATAAGGAGTCAGGGACAATTTGTCTACAAATGCAACCCAGATCGACTGGGGCTCAATCATGGACTCAATGGCACACACCAACAGTCAAAGGCACAATGAAGTAGTCCATGTCACATACAGAGACGTGTTCGCACACCAACATTCAAACAGACAAACACTCAAGATCACACTGAGGGACCTGAACATGTTCATTCTTACTGACTCAGTGACACACCAATTTATTCAAAGGCACAATCCCACAGTTAGAGTCACACAAAAGTGATATGTGTTCGCAGACTGCCACTTACTCAGACGCACACTCAAGGATGAATATAGGGACCTGAATATACACATTGTCATTAATTCAGAAGATAATTAATGGAGTCAAAGGCGCTGTTACTAAATATGGTTGATATAATTTCATGTAACATGGCTGATTAGCCGCGCTCTACAAATCCGAGTTGATTGATTGATTGACAAAGGCAAATAATACATTTAATGCAATACTTACTATACATATAGAAGTTTAGGAAATGCCAGAGACTGTGGGGAACTGGACGTGGCTGCATACTGAGGATGTGATCTAGGACATAAAGTTCCATATGCATTATTATCAGGTTACAAAACAGCACATTTTTAAACAAGATTTTAAGGGTAATTGCTTAAACAAAACATGCATAGGTTCATATTCAGAATAGGCCGATTCAGCTTTAGTGTACTTTTATGTACAGCACATATCCCCTGGCACATTTTTTTCCCTCTTTTGCTTTTAGTTGCCATTTCACTTCTGCTCATATTTATTTCAGCTGTTTCATAATACTATTTGGTTATTGTATATTTCTGCTGTACCGCTTTTTATCAGATCTATTTTACTGGTATGAGGTCTATTCGTAAAATACAATGTTATTATTGCAAAGCAGTGTTAACGCTCTTGATAATGGGATATGAATGCTTACCAATTTAAAAAAGTGTAACATTAAATGGCCCAACACAGCAAAGAAACTAGATAAGAAACATCTTTAGAGACAGATAACTCAAAGTGCCCACTATCTTTAAAAGTGGTGTGGGAACAGAACAAAATGATTGGTTCACTGGTCTGGACAGGGAAACACAGCGGAGTGAAATTAGACACTGAAGCTTCCTTGGACACAGGGCAGACTAGGGCTGCCTAACTTGTTTCTGTATTAGACCACAGTTCAACAACAGCATGCCATTTACTGGTTTGACACAAATGATAATTTGGAAAAAGCTCGATTGGCAGGGACTCATTTCCCTGGTACCCCGACTAAAGCTTTTATGATCAGGAAAAAACACGTTGCCAGCGCTCCCATATATATATTTTTTTAATATATATTTCTATTTATTTGCATTTTCAAAAAAAAACATCTATTACAAGCAGCCAGTAGTTACACAGCGTAAAATCAAAGCTAAATCTGCATCATCAATATCGTATGGATTACATGCCGTCCCTCCCCCCCCCCTCCCCACCCCCCACCCCCAACATGTTACAGAAATCACAAAGGTTGGTTGCAGCTCACTGATGAAAGCATAGTTTTTTTTTTTTTTTTTTTTTTTTTTTTTTTTTTTGAAACCGTTTATTACAATCTCAAATAGTTACAAGTATGGGCCTACAACCGTCTGGCCGGCCGCTAGAGTAGCAGTAGCATATGACATACATACAGAAAAATCTCTTGGCGGTGCAAAAAGGGGTAAATCAGGAGATATCAGTAGTGCAGGCCCCTTAACTCCAAACCAACAATACGGTTTCCTTTTGTCAAAACACAACAACACAAAAACAACCACACCCGCAAGGCAACCCGCAATCCCAAGTGACAGCACGCGCTCCTGAAGTGGGGGACCCCAACCAATCGCCAAACTCTGAAGAGGGGAATGAGAACAGATCAGGGACTGGGGAACCACGTGCCCATGGCTGGGGGTGGGGGTCGGCTAGGGGGACGGAGCTGGTGAAGCAGCCGGCAGCAGCGGCGGCTCGCAAATACCCCCGCGATAGGCGTTCCAGGGGCCCCAGATTTTCACCCACGCCCCAGGCTTACCCCTCGCAACATACACCACCTTTTCACGAAACATACACCAATCCATGTGTTCTTTCCAGGCCGACACCGCCGGAGGCCTCTGGGATCCCCACAATTGAGCAATGTCACGCTTAGCGATCATGTATCCCAGAGTCACCCACCGCGTCTGCGGAACCGAGTAGTCAGTTGGCTCCCACACATTCAGCAAGCATCTCCTCGCTTCAGGCAACAGCACGACACGCGTAACCACTCGCGGGACCTCATGCACACCACGCCAGAATCGCTCCACCTTTGGGCATTCCCACAGAATATGCAAGAAAGTTGCCAAAGCACCACAGCCACGCTTACACAGTCCATCCTCAGCTAAGCCCATACGTAGGAGCCTTGGCCCCGTCAGGTAGACCCGGTGGAGGATCTTAAGCTGGACGAAGCGAAGGCGAGCCGGGATGGCCACCTCCTTCGGAGAGGCCACCGCGGACATCCAGTCCTCGTCGTCCAACTCCAGCCCATCGGCAACCCAGGCCTCGCGGAGGCCAGCCAGCAGGCCCGATCGGTCGTTAATCAGTTTTTTATATATAAGGGAGATCGTGCTGTCTGGGACATGGCCATCCAGCACTCTGTCCTCCAGGGGGGAAGACTCCGGAATGGACGCGACATCCGGGAAGACGGAGCCCAGCGCGTGTCGGACTTGTAAGTACCGGAAGTACTCACTGCCTTGCAACTGAAACTCCGTCTGCAGCATCTCGAAAGTTTTGAATCCCCCCCTCGTCCAGAGATCTCCCACTGTGCTGATGCCGATCGTGTCCCATTTCTCGAAGCCCTTCGAGGTCCACAAGGAGCCCAACCTCGCCGATGCATATAGCGGTGACGCCCGGGTCAAACGGTCCTTCCACCCCATAGCTGCGTTAGCCGCGTGCCATACACGCACCATGACATGCGTCGGTCCCGTCAGGCGAGGGTCCGGCGCGCCAGAGTAAAGCGCCCGATTGTAGTCGCCACCGGGCAGGAGCATCTTGTCCATTTCAAATGCCGGGTTCAGGGCGGGCCCGTAAAGGCCATGATTAATCGCAGCTAGCTGGGAGGCCCAGTAATACCGTTTAATATCCGGGAGGGCAACCCCCCCATCGTACCACGGGAGCGTCAATTTAGCCAAGGCGATACGTGGCCTCCCATCCCAGAACACGCGACGCTGCAAACTCTCCACCTCTCGGAAGTAGCGCGCCGGAACCAAATCCATAGTGTTCTGGAGAGCGTACAGAAAGCGCGGCAACGACATCATTTTAAACAAAGCCGCTCGGCCAAGCGGCGAAAGCGGCAGACGCCGCCAACGCACCACGTCCTCCTTCAAGCGCTGGAGGGGGGGCAGCAAATTCCGCTCGTAGCGGGCCTCCGGGTCCAGAGTAATATATATACCCAGGTACCGAAACCCCTGGGAGGCGATCTGGATCGGACAGTCCCGTGGTAGGACCGGAGCCTCCCCGGCAAGCACATATACACAGGATTTCGCCCAGTTGATGACGAGGCCTGAGTTGCGACCGAATGAGCGCAAAACATCAACTAGGACGATCAGTGATTTACGCGGGGAGGCGAGATATAGAAGGATATCATCAGCGTAGAGGGACACACGGTCCTCATGCTCGGGGGTCCAACGGAGACCACGGATGGAAGGGTCCCACCGCAGCCACTCCGCCAGGGGCTCCAGGGCCAGTGCAAACAGGAGAGGCGACAGGGGGCAGCCCTGTCGCGTACCCCGTCCCAGTGCGAATGGGGCCGAAACTCGTCCATTCACCACCACCTGCGCCAATGGGCCGGAATACAACAACTTGACCCAGCTGATGAAGCCCGGTCCGAAGCCAAACTTCGCCAGCATCGCCCAAATGTATGGCCACTCAAGCGTATCAAACGCCATGGTGGCGTCCAAGGACGCCAAGATGGCCGGTTCCCGCACGAACGGGACACGCGCGAGCACCCCGTGCAAGCGTCGCAGATTAAGGGCCGTGTTACGATGGGGTATGAAGCCGGACTGGTCTTGGTGGACCAAGTCGCCCACCACGCCGACCAGCCGGTTGGCCAGCACCTTGGCGAGGATTTTGGGCTCCGCATTCAAGAGCGAGATAGGCCTATAGGATGTGACCCGCTCACGGGGTCTCCCCTCCTTGTGGATCACCACGATCGTGGACAGACGCTGGTCCGGCGGAAGGGAACCCCGCGAGCAGGCCGCCAGGAACATCGCGCGCAGGTGGGGCGCCAGCACATCCGGTCGCAGCTTGTACAGCTCGATAGGAATGCCATTGGGGCCCATGGCCTTGCCAGATGCGACCGAGCGGATAGCAAGGGCAATTTCGTCCGAGGTGGGAGGAGCGTCCAGCGAATCCCTGTCCTCCACCGAAAGGGAGGGCAGCGCGATGTCCCGAAGCAGGGCATGGGAATCCTCCTCCGAGCAGGGAGAAACCGGGGAATATACCTCGCGGAAATAATCCGCGAAGCAGGAGACAATGGCGTCCGGCTCGGTGACACATACACCATCCATCCTCTCGATCAACGGAACCACACGACTCGCTCTCTCCTTTTTATCCAACCACGCTATCAATTTACCAGCCTTATCACCCACATCATACAGTCGCCCCTGTTGCTCTCTACTGAGGCCCCTGGCCGCCTCCGTGACGAGGGCCCTATAGGCCGCCTGCTTGAGGTGTAGAACATGCAATGTGGCATCCGTCACCCCGCTCCCCAGGTCACCCTCTAGTTCAGTAATTTCGGCCTCCACCCGGGTTACCTCCTCCCGCTCGCGCCTCCGGGCATGGGAGATAAAGGAGAGGGCCTCCCCCCTAAGAACTACCTTAAAAGCCTCCCAAAGGGAGATGGCAGAAGGGACAGACCCCACATTCTCCTCAAAGTACCGCTGCAAGGATTTGATCAATTCGGCTCGAATAGTGGGGTCGCGCAGGTACCAGGCATTGATTGGGGCTACCCTGCCCTCCCCCCTCGGGAAGACACCAAGATGCAGCAGTAGTGGGGAGTGATCTGAAATACCCCGCGCCAAATGGCGCACCTCTCCCACCCTCCCAGCATAGGCCGCAGGAACAAGGATATAATCAAGCCGCGAGAGGCTACCATGGGCACCCGAGTGGAAGGTGTATTGCAGCTGCGCGGGATGCTTTAGTCGCCAGCAATCCACCAATCCTAGTGTATCTAAGAGGCCGGACAGCCACGCCTGTGCCCGGGGGAGGTCCCTGGGGGGATGACGATCCATAGACCCTGAAGCCACCGCATTGAAGTCCCCCCCAACTACCAGAAGCCCATCCGGGAGGTCAAGGAGGAGGCGCCCCAGGTCCGCAAACGCGGTAGATTGCAACCCCGGCGGAACGTACACTGATACAAAAACGACCACTCTGCCCTCCATTCTACCCACCAAGACAGTGTAACGTCCCCTCTCATCATGGCGCACCTCGTCAATCTCCAATGGGAGCGAGTTCTTAATCATGATGCCCACCCCCCGCGAGCCCGAGGTGAAGCCCGAATGGGCCACCAAGCGATAGCCTCTCCGATTCATGGCATGAAAGGAATTACCTATAAGGTGTGTCTCCTGCAGGAAAATCACATCTGGTGAAATTCGTTTCAGATACTGCAGGACCACACCACGCTTAATCCTATCCCCCAGTCCGTTAACGTTCCATGATAACACAGTCAGGTCCCTACCCCCCATCAAACATGGAAGCCATCAATCGTCCCCCAAAGAGCATCTCAAAAACAACAATACAGTAAAGGGTTCGCCTTGCGGTGCAAACAAACAACACTCCACCCCCACCCACCCATCCCAACAGAACTCCCCCCTCCCTGCACCCCTGCATGAGCCCAGACAGCCCCCCCAAAGTGCAGTGTGCCTGTCGCCCCATAGATGAAAAACTAACTAGTCCCCCAGAGGAGGAGGGAAAGCCCCCAACGGACCCCGTACGACCTCCATAGGAGGGGAACATACACGATCAGTGAATGGTAACCAAAATGTTGTCCAGAGCAAGGCCTACTATTCACCCCTCAGTTCTGATCTGGCGCGCCCTCCCCGCCAACCGCACCCCCCCCACCCCCCCGGCCCCGATCCCCAGGCAGAGTATCCAACCAGTCCCCAGCCGCCTCGGGACGGTCAAAAAAGTGCGTGCGACCATCCACCTCCACCCTCAGCTTAGCTGGAAAAAGCATTGAGTACTTAAGGTTCATGTCCCGTAGGCGACGTTTAACTCCGAGAAAACTCAGTCTCTGCTTTTGGACCGTCGGAGTAAAGTCAGGGTAGAAATTCACGTCCATATTATCAAGCTTGACCGGTCCCTGTAGCCTGGAAGTCTGCAAGATAGCGTCTCTGTCCCGAAAGTTAAAAATCCGGGCAATGAGAGGCCGCGGCGGAGCTCCGACCTTAGGTCTTCCTCCGGGGACTCTGTGAGCACGTTCCACCGCAAAAAGTTTACTCAGCCCCCGGGGCTGGAGATGGGTGAGGATCAGGTCTTCCACAAACAAATCTGCCGCCTCCTCCTCCCGTCCCTCCGGCACCCCGACAATACGAACGTTGTTCCTCCGGGCCCGACCCTCGGCGTCCTCCAGTCGACGGTCCATCATGACGCTCGCCTGGCCAAGCCGGTGCACCTCCTTTTGAAGGGCCGCCACGTCTGTAGTGAGACTTGAGGTGGTGTGGGCCAGGGAATCGACCCGGTCATTTGTTTTAGACAAGTCGGCTCTCACCAGGCCCACCTCCACCAGGGCCGAGTCTATCTTCTGCGCCAGAGTATCAAAGCGCTGGTCCACCAAGGCCTTCATTTCGGCAATGGCGCCCATGACGTCCCGGAGGGTCAGATCCGCGGGTTGAGCAGACGCCTCAGCCGGGCCCGCGGGGGATGTACGCTGTGCCTCTGGGGATCCCTTCTGGAGGGTGTAGCGGTCCATACTGTTTGACTGATGTGCCGGGCCGCGGCGGGTCGATTTCACCTTGGCCCGGTCGCCATCTTGCTTTGTGGACATGTCGCACTCCCAAAGTCGTGCCAATCTCCTCGAAAGGGCCGATAAACCAGTTCACGGGGTCCGGGGGGGGGGTGACCACTGCACCGCAGGACAACTCACAGCCGGCGGGTCAGCCGGGCACAGGGGCAAGGCCACACCACTGCACCCCGCTCCGCAACCCTACCTCGCTTGAGGGCAAGGAGGGCGCAAAAGCGAAAGTGAAAACGCGGGGTACGCGAGTCGCCCAGCCCTGCCCGCCGTTGTTGTTCGCTTTGTCCCCGGATCGCCCCACAACTCCAATCCGGGGGGCCGGCGCGGAGAAGGCTGCAATCTTCGATCAGTGCTCCCACCAGTGTCCGGGGTCCGATTCGAAAACGGAAAACGGGTGCCGCCTCAGCTCGGGTACACAGACACAGTCCCCTCGTCAAAGACAGGATATAATCAGGATTAATTCAGGAGGTCGCGGAGGTCCTCGGGAGCTTCGCACCTACGCGGCCATCTTGGTTGCGCGCTAGGCTCCTCCCCCGATGAAAGCATAGTTAAACATTCGAGCTCCCAGTTGTGAATCCAACCGGGAGTGGGGGATATGATGTCCAAATTATGAAGTCTAGGACATGAACCAATGCTGTAGGCCCAACAATCCAATCGTTAGAAAAAGAAGAACCCCATCCCACCCCTCAATCCATCCCGCCATCCCCTAAGCAACCTGTGTGTTCTCTTCAGTCGCCTGTCTTTCCCAGGCCCAAAGAAGAAATGGTTCCCATATGCCACGCAGTCTTGATGTGCGAGGCATACGTTCCCAAAAGGTGGTTAACTGGGAGTGACCATACGTAATGTCCCTGATCCACTCCTTGATGGAAGGCACCCTCTTTCTACCCCAGTGTACAGCCACTAGGCGTTTAGCAAAAAGTTTACAAACTTTAACGGTGGTATCTTTTACATAGCTAAACAGGTGCATCAGTTATCTGGTGTATCAATGTGAACTCGTGGACCAGAAAGCCAACCACGCCGGACAGTCCCATGCCATATGGAGAAAGCCAGCCAGACTAAAATTACATAGCCAGCAGCCCTCATCATCCTGTAATCCCATGCAGTGTGGGCCTATTGGGGTTCTGTAATAGCGGTGAAGAAACTTAAAATTTATGAGGCGTAGTTTGTAGTTCGAGGACAGCTCGGTGAGCTGGCGGCAACAGTACAACCACTGGTCTTCGGTGAGCAGGTCCTGGAGTTCATTTTTCCATGCCTGAAGAGCCCTTGGCTGTGTCAGGGGCGCCATGTTTTGCATATGTGTGTATAAGCGTGTGACAAGTTTACGGGGCGAGGACGACTTCAACAAGTTTTCCAAAGCTGCCATGGGCGTCGGGGAGCACAGGAAGCTTTCATGTAAAGACCGGCAGGCAGCCCTGAGCTTATAATATAAAAATAGTTCAGCAAAGGGCACTGATTGTTCCTCATCTGCAGCTTGTGCGGGGCGGAAAGAGCCGATGAGGTAGAGGTCAGCGAAGGTGCGGTGATTCAATTTTTGTGCCACAGTCCCACCCATACCATCCCTGATATGGAGCAATAAAGGGTTGTGTGCTAACGGGATAGATGGAGCATATAAAACGGGAATACCTGTTCTTTTCCGCAATTTGTTCCACGCCCAACGTAGAGCTTCCACGGTGTCTATGCCATCCCTAGGGCGACGGAAGGGTTGATACAGGGCCACCCGCAATGGGACAGGTGCTGCGACGTCGGTCTCAACGGCCACATGGGGCTGAAAAGGGGTCAGGTGTACCCAATGGTGAAGGGACTGGGCCTGAGCACACCAGGCATATAATTGTATATCTGGGGCACCCAGTCTGCCCTGACTCAGTGGGAGCGTTAAAAGATCTCAGGACACTCGAGCCTGCCCACACAAGCGAGATCAGCAGCGTTTTGAGAGTACTGAAAAAAGCTTGAGTTAGGGGAATCGGGATATTAGCAAATAAATAAAGAAATTTAGGCAAGACTAATATTTTAGCGAGGGCTATTTTCCCCGACCAGAGAGAGAGAGAGAGAGAGTCTGGCCCGCAGTGCGACCTTTTCCTCTAACCAAGTGATGGCACGCCCATAGTTAAAGTTCCACACCTCCTGTAGATTCCTACTAAGCCAGATGCCTAGGTATTTGACTGTGTCTTCTGCCTATTTAAGAGGGAATTCAGAAACGACAGGGACGTTGTTATCTTTCATGGGAAAAATAACTGACTTAGCCCAATTAATAGAGATACCAGAAAGGCCGCCAAACCTGATAAATTCCTGGAGGAGGGGGTCGAGATGGACCGCAGGGTCAGTCACGTACAATGTGACATCCTCCGCATATTGCGATATGAGGGGACTTCTGGTACTGAACCCAATCCCCCTGGCTGTATGATGTTGTCTTATGCGCGCCGCAAGCGGCTCCATCGCAATAGCGAAAAGCAGGGGGGACAGAGGGCATCCCTGCCGGGTGCCAAGCGATATAGGGAAAGGCTCAGATATAAGGCTATTCACACGGATCCGAGCTATCGGTTGGGTATAGAGCAGGCAGATTAGATTGATAAATAGCGGACTTAAGCCCATTCGGCCAAGAATGGCAAAGAGTTATGGCCATTCGAGCGTGTCGAACGCTTTTTTAGCGTCAAGAAAAACCACAGCCGTCTGCACATCTGGGTGTAAGTAGTGTAATAACGACAAAACAGTCCAAGGGTTTTGGGAGGTGGCCCGCCCAGGAATAAACCCAGATTGATCGGGCCTAGCGATTAATGGAAGTAGGGTTTGAAACCTGTTTGCAATCAGCTTAGCTAGTATCTTGACATCCACGTTTATTAAGGAAAGCGGCCTAAAGGAGTCTATCTCAGTTTCAGGTTTCCCGGGTTTCAGTAACGTGATGATTATTTCTTCCCGGATAGAGGGCGGTAAAATGCCATCAATCTGGGACTCCTCGTACACCGCCAACCGGTGCTGAGCCAACTCCTTTTAGCTTGGCGGGGTAAAGCAGTGAGTAAGGAATCTGTGCTTGGAGCAGGATATGTTTGGCTGGCATAAATTCACGCCTTCTCGCCAGCACGGCCGGCGTAAAGTCGGGATAAAAGGAGATGTTGTTTCCCTTGTGTGCAATTGACCCTTTTTCCCAGTCTAGACGGAGGATGAGATCGCGGACTTGATAGTTCAGGATTTTGGCAAAAATAGGCCTAGGTGTAGCTCCAACTGGTGGTTTTGGACCCAAGGAGCGGTGGGCTCTTTCTACAGCGAGGACAGACGATAGATGGTGATCAAAGAGTTCATGGAGCAGGTCCGCGACGTAGGTCTGCATCTTGGAGATGGCCGTTGTTTCCGGAAAACCGGTAACGCGTAAATTATTTCTGGTCCAGGCCCTCGTTTTTAGCTCGGATGATACCCAGTATTCTGTCCATATGCAGCTATTGTTCTTTCGTTTCCACCTGAAACTCATAAAAATCCGAATTGTGGTTCTCCAACACTTCCAGACGTGTCTCATACATTCCTACCTGCTTCTTGACTTGCTTCTTGACCACATCTAGTTGTGCGTGTGTCCAATTTGGTATTCATATTCCATAGACTGCACCGCATGTCTAACATGAGGGTTCGTAGATCCTCTCCCTGGTCTTCAGTCTGAGTGTCAGGCGATCTCCTCGTGGCAGTCTCAGGGTCCGATTCTGTGAGTCTCGTAGATCTCTTGTTCTCGAAATTCAGCTTGGGCTGCTGGGCATCTTGCTTGCCCATTGCGAGGCTTATAGGCCCTTGTGTTCCAGATGCAGGGATGATCCGACGGTGTCGTCTCAGGAAGCACCACACATCGTGGATGGGTATTGTGTACCCTCCGAGGGAGGCACCCTCTACAGACAGACCTCCAGTCACCTTTGCTCAAGCTTGAAAAATGGCCGAACGTTATGCTTTGGTCGCACTACTCGGGCGTCCTGTCCGCCAGAGGGTCCACGCGTCCAGACACGTCGTCAAATCACCTCCCGCAGTTCCCTGTAGGTGATGGTGTCTTCTTGCCGTATGCGGGCTCTACCGTGGCAGCAACGCAGTGCAGCGGCCCAAATTCCGCCCGCACCGTAACCGTACACCTCTGGGGCCGGTGTGCCAACCACTTTGCGCCACCTACGCTAATCGCTGCTATTCGGTGAGCGCCATCAGCCAAGCACTCTGTCCAAGCAGACTCTGCCACCAGATATCTGACGGCCAGGCCGGGGGGGGGGGGGGGGGGGGGGTGTTGAAAGGGGGAGGGGGAGCTTCAAGAGTGCAGCGCCTCTGTCAATCCCAAGTTCTGGAGGGGTGGTGCGTATAATACCAATGCCGCAGCGTGTCTAAAAGTTGCTGCCAGGCGCAACCAGATGTCCAAAATGGCACCCTGAACTCCGGATGAGTCCAGCACCGATTGAGAGTAGTATGTGGCATCAGCGAGATCGCCGGCACTGTCTTCCCTCACCGCTGCCGTTCGTGCTAAGCCAAAACCTCAGGAGGAATCAGGAGGGGGCACCGTGTCTGTGTGGCTGGGTGGCGAGGAGGCGCCGTGGCGGCCGTTTTCTTCCCGCGGCCCCTACGCCTGGTGAGTGCGCCTGTTCACCCCAGAGAAAACTGCAGGGTCCGAGCCCTGTTCCCAGCTTCAGCACTGGTTCGCAATGGGCTCCGCCGCATGCGTACCACAAAGTCTTGCACCTTCTCCACAGTAACGAGTCGCAGCCTGCAGCACAAGGGTGACCCCGGGCTCGATTTCCGCACACCGCCGCACTGCCCTCCAGAGGGCAGGAAACCCCTGGTCCGCTCTCTACAGATTCGTCTCGCCGTACGCTACTAGAAAGGCAATGTGAGCCCCGAGTCGACCAGTCGGAGGCTCGGGCACCCAGCAACACTCCGGGTGAAGAACTGCCCCATAGATGCTCTCCCCTTGCAAGGATAACTACAGGATTAATCTTCGGCCAGGGGAGCTCGCTTAGCAAGCGGCCATTCCGCAGCTCGGCAAGCCACGCCTCCCCTGCGCTCCCATACTTGATGAGATGTACAGAGGTGATTTAGGAGAGAGTGGTTAGGATCATCTTTAAAACGCCTCTACATGACCCTCACATCCCACTGTGGATTCTGAAGCCATATAATGATATTACCAAATCCATGTCATCGACTAAGTGGCAAGATGGAGGCTGTCACATGATGGGAGATCTCTATCTAAATAAACAGTTCCTCCCCTATGAGCAGGAAAGGATTCTTTTTATCTTGGCCCAGGCCAATTTTTGCAACATGAACAAATACCACAGGTAACCAGGGGAATTTGGGCAGAGTTCCCAGATGATTTTCCAGTGACAGAGGTGATGATCAAGCTTCTTACAATGGCAGGATGCAGACATCTGTTTACTGATTTATATTTTAACTTGGTTAATGATAGAGGCAGTCACATTGGGCAGGCGTGTGAGAAGTGGCCGCGAGAGTGCTGTGAACCATTAACTGATTCAGATTAGAGAAAGGTCTGTGGATAAGAGAAGTTCAGCTTACCAAATGCTTGATTTAAACTGATTCAATTCCATTTTCTTCACAAAACCTATCTTACAGAAGCTGGTCAGAATCTACATCTGCAGTCCGGATTTACATACTGCTGGAGCAGACCTCTTACTCATGGTATGGGTGTGTCCTTGTGTGGTGGGCTTCTAGGATAGAATAGCAGTGGATCTACAGAGGATGACCATGCATTACCAACTTAAACTATGAAACAATACCTGCTGGGTAAATTCCCTACTTAGTCCAACAATAAAATGAAAATAAGATGACTGCCTTGGGCACAGTGTTGGCCACAATGCTGGTTTGGTCATCCATTGGGCAAACCCTAAGGCTCGAAACAAGGATCTGATGAAGTGGGCTACAGCACATGAGAAGCATATAAAAGCTGCAAGAGGAGATGAACAATTGACAGAAGACTTGGCTCAACGTGAAGAGATGTTCATGAATTTAATGGACCCTACTAATAATAGCCCACCCAGAATGAATGGTGTATGAAGGATCTTGTGATAAGGACGTTAATAGGAAATACACTTATAAATATAAATATACATGTAAACCAACTGCTGAAGGTAATGTGGGATGAACTGGTTTGTAGATGCTACTACTTGCTAGTGTCTAACATTCGAAAAAATGAAATAAACATTATAATTTGTTTTTGTTTTCAAAGAAAACATCTTTGGATAGAACACATAAAAAGGTGCATGTGTGACAGCTCACAAAAGGAATTTGCAATCAAAGCCCAATTTGACAGACATCAATGGAAGAGAGATTAAAGCAAGGATTTTTTTAAGGAAAGAAGGGTTGACTAGTTTACCAGGAGGAAACCTATACCAGACCAATCAAATTCAGTTGTGAGATTGAATCCCAAAAATACATTATAGCAGAGCAATAGATATACCCTTTAGCTTGGTTTATGTTTACAAATACCACATATCAACAAACTTGTACTTGAGACTAACAAATAATCCCTTCACTCAGTATTCTGAAGATCTTGGCCCTTGGATGAGGGGCCCTGTTGGGAAGTGTAATGGCCCCATGCATTCTGGCCATATCTGCCAAACCATGTGACATCCAATTTAATAACCTCCATCCAATACATAACACACCTAACTATCTAGGGAAGATGGGTAGAGGCTCTTCTCTGAATTGTCTTAGATCCAAACAACTGGGTGTCTTCTTACATATGACCCTATACCTATAACCTAAAATTACATAATCTCCGCCAGTCTATCTATCTTACCAACCACTCATCTGAAAACACACAGCCCCCAGTAATGATCGCGCCTAACTGGTATTATATATATATATATATATATATATATATATATATATATATATATATATATATATATCCAATATAACCGGAATAAATGCATGGATTTATTTTTCTTGCGAGCACACGACTAATCTCAATAATACTACTGGACTAACCACTAACCCTGGGTTCAGGAGTAGCACGCTACTTGCCATAAAGTGGCCCCATGCCTTGTCAGAGGTAGTAAGCGCGATATAAATACAATTCTATACTCAGCCAGAGGTGGCTCAAACTCACGATTTTTGAAGGAATACTGCAATATTAGTATTACAGTACAACTCATTACTGCAGGCCAAGCACCCCCCCTCCCTCAAAATAAAAAGAAATATATATCTGGTTATGGACCTGTTGAAAGTTAACTTATCTATCGATATTATGCATTCTTTAACCCATAATTTTTAAAGGCATTTCTCTCATATATATTCCACTTCTTATGACTTGTCCTTAAGTGTGCCATCTCTTGACAGATCTGTGTTTTTCTTTCTTAAGCCAAGAACAATTCTAGCTCCAATTTCTGTTCCACGTCTATTCTAGCCAGCACATTCCTCCTCTACCTGGCCTCAAATATTCAGTATGCACGCACACACCTCCTCCCCCCCCCCCCACTTGTTTATATATCACTATGAGGACCGGCCATTGACCGTAATGAAGTGTGTCATTACTGTTCTAACTCCACGTGCACTTTGATAGTAGGGAAGGTTATAAAGCGGACCAAAGCAAACCTAACTCCACTTTTAGTGTGTGTTCGTTCTCTCTCGTTCTCTCTCTCATTCTCTCTCTCGTTCTCCCTCTCGTTCTCCCTCTCGTTCTCCCTCTCGTTCTCCCTCTCGTTCTCTCTCTCGTTCTCTCTCTCTCTCACATATTAAACCATTGACAACATGCAAATCCTAAGCTGGTGAGTTTGATATTTAAATGTATTGCTTTAGGGAAAGCAAATCGTCACACATGATATATGTCAGAGGTTAATGTAGCTAATGTAAATTTATATTTGAATTAGCAAACATACCTTAAGTTAATGACAGGAAGAGGTGGAGAAGCCAACAGCTGTTTGAACTGATGGGTACTAAGCACTTCGCCCTCAAAATTAACTTCCCACATCCTGGATCCAGGGCGCGCACAATATATCAATGGCGGTGGACAAACAGAGCTCTTTGTAGTTGGGAAGAAACAGGCCCCATATTCTCCGTCTCTTTCTTTATTACCAATTTTCCAGAACTTTTCCCTACATTCAAACAAATTACAACATTAATAGAATAAAAATATATACAGAAATTCAGATTTCAATCTAACATGTTCTTCATTTAGAAGAAGCGATAATGCAAACCACTGCACGTTTACATTTTTCCTCTCAAAAAATGATCAAAAATAACCATTCAATACTAAACAATTAAAGAAAAACAATTCAGGACTGGTGAGAAGCATCAAATCACTGTTGTATTTTCAAATGAGGTTAAGGTTTTGATGCTCTTTACTTCCAGTGCGGAAGAGGAGTCATCATCCAAGCATAGTCTATTGATAAGGATTTGGTAGCATTTAAAACAAAACGTTAATTACCTCTCTGTATCACATAAATAGGAACGTGTGAGAGTAGATATGAGCAGTCTCCCATCCATGTAGTCCAGCTGAACCACACTGGATTCAAATGTGGCGATTATCTGAACTGGGAAGGACATAAAGGTAGCAGCAGCCTGAAACACAAGTAGACAATTACAATAAATGTACCCTATTGCGATTTTACACATCTAGGGCAATTTCAGGAGAGCTGATCAAAATGGAGGGTTTGTAGGGCTCCTATAGCACTGTTTAAGGTAGTCTTAAATACTATGAGAACAAATTCTTTACCCATAACATTGATTCCCACTGTGATAACATTTCACAGATGTGTGCTTTTATATTTTGCAGCAATATGGCATGATCCAGAACAATTTATCAAAAATGTGTTGCTTTCTAAGTCTCGCTTAGACAGGTTTAGCTGATCAGTTTAATATTCCATAGGAGTTGCCACTAAGGGGATTACTTCAATGAGCATTTTAATTTATGTAAAGGGATCTGAACATACAAAATATTTGTGTTTGGAACTAAAAATACTAACTATGTGGCATAACTATAAATTGTCTAAGTATGACAACAATTACTTCTCTCATGGAGCACAGACCACATACAAAATGAAACAGGCAATGTGCACTTTGTTCAATATATTAAATGAGGCTCTTGAGCATGAAGAACGAATGATGCAAGGGACAAAATGTATTAAAATATTCACCTTTACTAAATGCATCACAGATTCAGTGCACTAGGAACATAATTCACCACTCAGAGGCAAGTGTGTGTCTCTATTTCCCCAAAGAAAGTCCGTTTTTTTCACCTACAAGAATACCAAAGGGCAAAATATCTCTATTCTTGAAGACAACCCACAGCTTCTGTCTCTTCAAAGTGCACCATTCCAGGTTGGAAAATAAATGCTTGCTTTATTGAAATCAAGTGCCAAACCTATGCCAGGCATTCTAAATAGCACAAGGTCTGCTTTCATTAATGTACATTTTCAAATTATGAACAAAAATAATTTAAAGTATTTCAGAGGTCTTTTGAAAATACAAAGTGTTTGCCAATATTTCGGCTTCACAAAAAATGGGATTTCTACTTACAACCTTTCTGTCTCTTTTAAAAATACCTATCTCAGACTGCCCATCTGACAATTTTGAAACATATTATTTGCTAAAATGACCAGCACGAGATGTAATTAAGAGAAAGTCAATACACTGCATCTATCAAAATCCAATTAAATCTTGGCCTGTCTTCCAAGTTCTAATTTCAATTGTGTCTAGCTAAAATGTTAAATTTCTCAGAACTCGGAAGTCTAGAATCCAAATTCCTCTTAGACAGATGATGAAGTAAAATCAAGTTTGAATAGAAAAGCCGAATAGATAGCAATAGCTGCCACTTAGCTCCTGTAAGAGTCCTGTTGCTAGCTAGTCAAGTGTGGAGATGGTCCTAAAAAAATAAGAAATTCAAAAATAAAGTCTTTGCCTTTCAACAACGAAGCACTACCATTATACCCAACTCCGACACTGGCCCTCCAACCGGAAATGCGAGAGGCCGCCACTAAAAGCTTTCGGTCCATAGAACAATTTGTTCGAAAGGGGGAGGATCAAAGTGATGCAGCTCCTTTCTGTACTCTCTCCTGCTAAATTCTACCACCCTCACGCACTCGCACTACAAAGCCTTCTGGGAGAATGTCATAGAATCCCCAATCACAGACAAGCAGTGGGGGGAGGGGGCGGGCTCTGGAAAGATAGATCACGGTTCAACCACTCTATGGTGATTAGGGAAGCGCATAACAAAATAGCATATGACTGGTACATTTACCCCACCAAGCTGCGAAAGATATTTCCAGAAATCTCAGATCTGTGGACTGCAGACACATTTGGTGGGACTGTCCAGGGATCTGCCCATTCTGGGAGGAAATACTGGCCCAGATTAAAGACATTCTGGGTTATCCCATACCGGATACAATAGGGTTCACACTACTGGGACTAAGGGATGACCAAACTACTGGAGATAGAGCTATCCTATGGCTCTGTCTTGGGGTGGCGAAAATGTCAATAGCGCAGGCCTGGAAATAGAAAGAGGCCCCATCATTAATTCAATGGCACGCTAGATTGTGGCAGGCACTCACAATGGAGAGAATGGCAAGCATTTTTATAGACAACTATACAAGTTTTGAATATACTTGGGGGCCACTAGTAGCCTACCTCTCCAAAGGACTGCCTTTCACTGCATGCCTAACTCGCACAAGAGCGCTTCTCGTCTTCCAATACTGAAAGCCTTCTCACAGAATCACCCTAGACCTTGTGAAGTTGGTAGTCTTCCCACCATATGACCTCGCTTGGCTTAGGCTCCTACATCGCTCCACACTAACCTGATAGGTATAGCTAGACCGTCTCATGCTCCAACTGGTTAGGTCTCTGTTTGATGGTTTGTTTTGTTTTGGGGAGGGGGAAAGGGGAGGGAAACTAGAAATCATATAGATGTATTGATCACATTGTGAAATACAGCAATGGCCACCAGGACTTGTAGAAACCCCATCTGAAAATGATTGTGTTTACCATCTGATGGGGGCAATATATGACTAAGTTGTGACGATATACCTACGGAAACTAATAAAAACAAGTTTGACAAAATAAATTAAGTCTTTACCTTCCCTTGCTTGGCCGATGAGATCTTGATGGCAGAAACTTTCCCCACATGGTCTCCCACAAACACTCGAAGAGCTGTGGTATCCCACGTAAGAGCAGTGACATTTTTGCCTTTGTGTTCAGAAGATACATAAATTCGCTCTGGCTTCCCTCGTCGCTCTTGATTCAATTCCCAGACCACAACGTACCCCTGACTGAAGACATATTATATGAATAAACAACAGGTCAATTTTACACCCATGTGAACTTTGACACAGTGTACTATACCATGCTATGAAGGCTTAATAAATATAATTTAAATGCCCAACATATGATATTGACCACACATTTTGTGATATATAAACAGGGTGTGTTCCTTCCCAAGTTCTTAAGAATGATACTAAGAAAATAAGGCAGTAAAAAATATAAAGGAACCACAGCAAGCCATGACAACTCACCTCACCCCTGTTGAGAACCCCAGTCCTGTAAGGAGAGCGCACTCCTGCTATAAGGAAAGTGTATTTGCTTTAAATGTTATGTTTCTGTTCTTGGGTACAATCATGATAAGTCCCTGCTCCAACCACATCCAGAAAAGTGATAGTTCTCAAAAATCAAGAAGTGTTGCAATTGCCATTTCCACACAGGGGTTTATATTAGGTCTGGCTACAGACAGCCGTAGCTGTCTGCCAGATCGTTTTGCACAACCATAAAAAAAAATTTAGATAGAGGCTTTCAGTCAGCTCTGTATTGCTCTCTCACCACAGTCTATCGACTAGAAGATACATTATTCCTTCTCCTGGAAAGTGCTTAAATTGCACTGCATGAGGTGCATGGTCTTCAGGAAAACAAACAGGGGGCATGGACTAATTAGTGAACACTGAAGCCATTTTGAATAGGTAGAATCCCACAGCCAAAAGCCTCTCATTGTGTATGTTCAGCTAATGCTGGGGAGAGGAGTTGGCCTAACGGCTAGGGCGGTCGACTTCTAATCTGGGACACTGGGTTCGAGTCTCAGAAATGACGCTGAACATTCTGTGATTCTGGGCAAATTAGTTAATCTCCCTGAGCCTAACCAAAATAAATGTGTGTCCTCGAGTAACGTAACTGGTGCTATGTAAAGCGCTCTGATACCCGATTCGGGTCAAGTTTGCGCTATATAAAACTCTGCAGAACAAAATAAAATGCTTAATTGAGGCTTGATCTACTTTAGTATGTGTGACGAGGAGACATTAAGTGGAAGCCAAACCATCTTGGATTGTTAGATTTGGATGCTGCCTGACCCAAGATTGAGTACAGTTGCGTAAAGCGTCTTAAGACCCTCCCAGATAAACCTTTTCTACCACTGTGGGAGTAGGGCGCTGTAACCTGCAACCCTGAGGCTTTTGGGGTGTACTCTGGAATTGGCAACCCATGTCAATCCTCACATAGCTGTATACTGTGTTGATCATTTGAAGTAAAGGTGACCTGATCTTTTAACACAGTTTGCAAGGCTATTCTGACCTGTGCTTACAGTTCTATAACCATCTGTAAGTGCCTCAGCGCTTTGGCTATCTTCTTGATAATTTCCTCCATGGGGACTACTTCAATGTGGCTTTAAGATCTCACTTCTGGCATCACGGTTACAGGAGTCTGAAGCAAGGCTACAGCCAAGTGACAATCTAACTACTTTAATAAGTTATGTGCTAGATACATTCAGTTCCAAAACAGTTCATCTTTCCACATAAGATGGTCATTTCACACCATCATTCGGTGTCTCTCACATTCCTGGATCTGTCTATGTAGTCTTCTTTTAGGTCTCAACAAATTTATCTTGTTCGTCTGGATCTCCAGGAGTAGCCGGTGGAATTTCCCCTAAAAAAAAAAGCACAGGCCAGTTTTGGGTTGGAAATGTATCTTCCATTCCAATCAACCCAAACTCCTTTCACTGTTATAGTGCTTAAAATAGGGCAGGGAACTAAGCTTTTACCACATCCACTCTCCTCCTCCTAAGCAATCCTTGGCACACCTTAATACTGATTTGTAGTACAGCATGCCTAATCCTTTGTCACACCAATCACGCGAGTTCAAAAATCAATATTTGTGGCACTTGTCTGTAATCACAGCCCTCCTGCTAGACTGTCACATCGGAGAACACAGCACCTCTCTCCTGCGGATAACCAAGCTTAGTGCGTTTATTCAATACAATTCACTCATCTGTCTTCTACTCTGCCTTCTTCCCTGCTTGTGCTCTCCTTTTCCTGATCTGCTCTGGTCATTTACTCACCCTTATTCCTAGGTCCGCTCCATCTGTCTGAGACTCATACCTTGTCCACGCTCTCGGATCGCTTTGCTTGTTGCTCTTCCTCGTCTTCATCCCGGACATCTTTTCCTTTCTCCACTCTTAATTCATCAGCCTTGAAAATGGCATCCTGAGTATTTCCAGATCACTTTGATGTCTGTCAAGAGTACTTGTTGCTTTATTTCTTAGTCTCTGGACAATGTCAGTATCTCAGACACCATGCTACATGGGCCTACTTTACCTTTGCATTACATCTCCCCATAGTCAAGCTGCTTCTTCTATGAGATGACCTGTACCATTGTCTTCATAGTGTACCACAGAGCGTTCAGGCTCATCCCAACCACAGTCTCATCCTCGATATAAGAGATTTAGATACTCTTCGGTACCTCAGTTATTGTCACCTTATTGTTGCGATCAGTGTTTTTTTTTAACACAGTTGTCTCAAAAGTCTCATCCAACCTATTTATAATAGTAATAAATAGGTAATAAATAGGTTGGATGAGACTTTTGAGACAACTGTGTTCAAAATACCCACTGATCGCAACAATGGCCTGCAATACCACAGCTTCCATCCTTGGTCATTGAAAAGACATCTACCTTTTTCACAATTTTTAAGGATTAGGCGAATTTCTTCCAATCCGGAGTCATGCGTGCAGACTATTCAAGACTCCAAGAATAAATTTCTTGCGAGGGGTTACCACCAGCAAGTGATTGATGAAGTTGAAAATAGATCATTGACGAAAAGTCGTGAGGCTTTACTACAAAAGCAAGAAAAATTACAAGGACCCAACCGTGAAGTATTTGTATCAACTTTTTCCACCAACTCTGATTCAGTTAAAAAAAGTATTTTACTTAGATGGGACTTGTTGCAAACAGAACCGGATTTTAAAGGAATTTTTTCAGAGCCACCCTTATTTGCTTACAAAAGATCTAACAACTTAAAAGAAATTTTGAATCGTACCCCAGCCAGTTCTGACACAGTTTTTAAAGGCATGACAAAATGTTTGAATTGTTCACATTGCAATAATGTCATTTGTGGCAAATATGTTACCCATCCGTGGACTGGCAAAAAGATTATGTTGAATTTTTATGCGAATTGTAACACTCATCATGTGATTTACTTGATTAAATGCCCGTGTGATATGTACTATGTGGGAAAAACGGAGAGGGTTTTACGTATTCGTATAACTGAACACAAGAGTAGAATACGTACCAAAACCACAAGTTCACCATTAGCATCGCACTGGTCAGAGATGAAGCATTCCATTGCACAATTAAGATTCTGTGTTCTTGAAAAGATTGAACCACGTTCAGATAGGGACACGGCAAAATTTCTGCCTCAACGTGAATCTCATTGGATCTGGTTTCTACAAACTTTACTTCCGAAGGGGTTAAATGATAAATTCGAACTGGCATGCTTTTTGTAAAAAGACTCCTTTGGTTGGTTCCTTATGCGCATAATGTACGTCAGTGAGTGAGTAGTTGTTGTTCACTCATTCCACATTGTTATAGCACTGTTTATGTTTTGACACACAATTGCCACACACTGTACCAATGTTGAAAATGTGATATTTATCATTGTGCATTTACTTATTTATTCATTTTTTCTTTATTTTTTTCATTTGATGTTTCTGAATTTTAATTCTTTTCATTCCTTTCACTTTAACTTTATCGTTTCTATTAACGATGTTTTCTGACATTGTCTTTATGGTGATGGACTTCCCGTTTTAATATGGCGGCTGTGGTCACAGCCTGCTCACTAGTCCTGTTTTTATGTTAGTGTTTCAATCCTTCTTCAAAAAACCAAGCTGCAGTCACGTAATGGTGGTTGAGTCAGAGACTCGGCGTTTATGGTCGTGGTTACGAGTTCGTTGGTAATTTTTTGAGGTAAGCGCGATTTATTTATTGAGCACTCCGGTAGAGTACAACAAGTTGGCTAGAAGCTGCATTGTTTCATTTACACTTTTTCTTCGGCAGATACCATTGTCGAAAACTTATTTTGGCGGATAGACGGGTATTATATTCAGCTCACGTTGATGCTACGCTTTGTTTGCATATGGGTAAGCGAGTAAAGTTGTATATCCACATAAGATGGTTTTGTTGGTAGGCATCCGATACTGAGTGAGTTTCTTTTTGGTTACAGATAGTTTATCCTAAATATAGCCTTATCAACACTCTACACGCATTGGACTGATTCAGAGTTTTTTCTTTGAAATCCACGTACTTCAGTAATCCTTAGGTATGTCTTCTAGTTTCTTGTGATTAGTAGCAGCATGTATTCGCTTGCGATTTATAAATTGGTGACTGGCATTATTCTTCAGTCTTAGTCTGGTTACGGACTGTTAGTCACATCCCCCAGCTGTTGTAGATTTATTTCAAAACGGATCTTTTATGCTCACACGGGTGCTGCTTTTCTTGTTCTTTCTTCTTTTCTTTGAATTTTTAGTGCTCTTGGTGCGATGGGACTGTATTTTCGTTTGTTTCACGGTGGATTCTTTCGTTTTTTTCCTTTCTTGAACTGAAGTAATACACATCAACCCCTGGCTCCAGTTGAGTCCATAACAAGAAATGTTTTGTATTGAAGCTTTGGTTTCACATTTGTAATTGATATTCTCTTATTGTTTATACTCCTAGATTCCCCTGATGAAGGGCTCAGTTGAGAGCCCGAAATGCATTGGGATTTTCTTTTAATATGTGAAGCTTCCACAAAGCACCTTTGTTGACTACAAGCAACGTTTTGTTTTGTTACACAAGAGAAGCCATCTGCATTCATCAAGAATAAAAGCAGAAGACTTTAACTATTTCTTGAACTATTCGCATTATTGGGTTTCTTTTTTCGGTTACATTTCACAAACAATTGGTGTTTAATTGGATAATATTCAGTATAAATGTTTTGGAAACTTGCTGTTTAAACATTGTTATATGTGAGTACGCCCCTTTCGGGCACACAGTAGTGCACTGGATATTTCTAGACATTGTTCTAGAATTCTCAATCTTTTTGCTCAAGCGAGGTGACTGGCAGTGTCACTTACCTGGTGCACACACCGAAGAGTATCGTGATTTGATATTTTGTTTAATTTATAAGAATTGACAATTTTGTTTAAACGAGTGCATACCTAGCTGTTTTTTTCCATTGTTAATTCTCTATACTTTGGCATCCTGCTCTATCTCACCAAAAGACTGCAGATGGTACAGAACCAGGCGGCCAGGTTAATATCCCATCAACCCAGATGGGAAAACATCTCTCCCACTATGAAAGAGCTACATTGGCTTCCCATCTCACAAAGATGTGCATTTAAAGTTGGCTGCCTTATTTTTAAAACCCTGCATGGTGCTAGCCCAAAATATATATCCAGACTTGTCCAGAAACATCTACCTGCACGTAGCTTACGCTCCGCCCTCAAGAATCTTCTAACCATTCCATCTTACAAACGGAAACTAATAGGTGGCTGCAGGTTTGCAGTATTGGCACCCAGCTTCTGGAACACTCTTGCTTTAGACATAAGAACCTGCACTGAATTTTCTAGATTCCGTAAGCTTCTTAAGACTTGGCTCTTTACCCAAGCTCATAACTAGATTCTGCAGACAACTAAATATATGGAGGTTCAGCAATACCTTAAGTTCAGCGCCAAGAAACCAATCGGTGTATGTGCGCTTTATAAGAAATGTTAACATAACATAACAATACAAGCAAAGTACTCCACTCCCTTCTATCCAGTGCTGGAAAAATTTATTAAATTTACCAGGCTGCTTTTCCCACCCCTCTGGCCCTGCCTCAGAATGGTCTCATTAAGTACTCGCATTTGCAGGAACCACGTAGAGAGACCAGAACTTCCTCTATAAAATGTACATACAGAGAAAATACTTTCTTCTCCATCTACATCACCAAATATAAACCCACCTCTGCTCGCAATAAACCCCTCCTGCTCCCTGTATTGCGGTTACCCGGTTGCCACTCCAATGCTAGCATTAGGAGTCTCCACTGAGTCAGTCAGCTCCTTCGGATCCTCACTCTCCTGTGACTCCACTCTAACTGCTCTGATCATCTTCAGCTGCTGCATCAACCTTTCCTTGGTTTCTGCCCTAGTGGGCTATGGGGATCACCAATTCCTTATGTCATTTTGCAAGGAAGACGTGTTGCTGTACCTCCTCCCTCCTTCCTATTCCTTGAGACCTTTCTTCAGGGATCATGCCACCATCTGCTTACCCCTGCAGTTAAAACTATACACAATAATTGATGGTTGCACTGACAAGGTACTTGTTGCTCCCAGAGGAAGCCTGTAATAGCGCAGAGGTGGAAACATTTAGAGCAGAAAGACCACTAAACAGCAGAAGTGTGTTCCCTTTAAACACCAATGAATTCTTTGATCTAATGCATTGCTTAATCAGATCATCTTCTTTGAACAAAGACACCTTTTTCAGAATATTCTTTGGTGCCTCTCTGTAGCCCCCTGCATATTCATTCTATGTATGTGTAATTCAGACTGAGGTTATTGATGGAGTGAAGAAAGTTTCTTACAAACACTGTTCTCCTCTACACCCTTTGTGACCGCTCTGATTTTTGTTGTTCCACTGTGATCCGTTTTCAAGGCCTTTTTGTTTGCTATGCAGCTCTATGTTATGGTTTTGTATTGCTTGGATTCTGAACCACAACTGTGCTTGTTCCTCAGACCTGCCATTGACCACACAATCCAAGTCATCAAAGTACCCAAAATCAGTTCCTTCGTTTTAGAGCTAATATAGGAAGGACTTGAAAACAGACTGAATTTAGCCATCTTTGAATCTTTTTTTTAGATATGGTCATAGGGGGCACTGGAGTTGCTGTGCTTCTTCTGAGAGACTATATGAGGTTACTCTCCTTCACTTCTCTCTTCATCACCAGGTGGGCTGACATTTCTTGAACATAGGGTCCTTTCAGTCTCTGCTACCAACCCTATCATGTCAAGTGGTGCTTCTTTCCACTATTTCACGTCATTAGCTAAGTACTGGAGGGCGATTAAGTACACTCTTATTTGTGATCATTCACAGTATAGTACAGTATCCCCAGGTACAGAGGGTCTCAACTTCTCAGGCCACAGGCACAGTAACCAGTGCTTTCAGTCTATCTTCTTGCTCTGTAGGTCTTCTGTAACATGTACAGCAAAAGGCCCAGCCTCCTTGGACTCAAGCTGCCCCTTTGTGATTGTCGCCTCTTCAGTCAAAGCCAGCATTGGGCTCTGATCACACAGTCATGCAAGCCCAAACTTTCCTCAGGTCCATCTCCAACTCCAGGCTACTCTTAGAGCATTGTCTAAGGCCAACTTGCACAGATGACTACGATGCACCACAGAGAATGCCAAGGCCAGCTGTCACAGGCTCCAGGTTCAGACCCTCATGGCTAAAGGTTTAGCTTGCTTCTTAGCCGGGCAAGACTATTCCACCAAGCCCTCACATCTCTGCCATTGAAGAGGTCATCCATCCTGCCCACGAGGGACCAACCACTTACCTCTGTCCCTACTAGTTCTTTTGTAGCCACAAGCTGGAGGGCACTATGCAGTGATCAGCAATCACACTTTAAGCAGCCCAGGCATGCAGGGTAAGCTGAACAAGTACTGGCAAAGCTTTTAGGTCCCACCTATGCAAGGGTTATTGGTTTTGCCAATGTGTTTTAGCCATTTTGTAAAACAGGCTGTTCAGCACGGCTAAATGTTAGTGGTGTAGAGGAAAGTGGCGTGGAGTGTCGTGGTGAAGAGTGGAGCAGAGTGGCAAAGAGTGGAGTTGAGTTTCATAGAGTGTAACAAAGTGGTGTAAGGTGGAGTGGAGTGTCTTGGCGCATCATGGAGTAGAATGGAGAATACTAGAGAAGAGTAAAGCGCCCTAGAGTGGAGTGTAGTAGAGCGGAAGGGTGCAGACCAGAGGGGTGCAGAGCGGAGGGGAGTGGAGCAGAGGGGCGCAGAGCAGAGGGGAGTAGAGCAGAGGGACGTAGAGCGGAGGGGTGCAAAGTGGAGTAAAGAATCATAGATTGAAGTGTTGTAGAGTGGAGTGTCATAGAGCGGAGAGTCACAGAGAGGAGTGGCTTAGAGTAGTGTGTCCTGGAGTGGCTTAGAGTAGAGTGTCCTGGAGTGGCATAGAGTAGAGTTAGAGTAGAGTGGTGGAGTGGGGTTGTGTGGAGTGGGGTTGTGTACAGTGGAGTATAGTTGTTGAGTTGAGCACAGTGGAGCAATGTACAGTGACCTACAGTAAAGTGGCGTGGAGTAGAGTGGCATAGAGTAGAGTGGAGTGTCGTAGAGTGCTATAGAGTGGAGTTGCACAGCGTCATACAGTGGAATAAAGTAGAGTGGAATGATGTAAAGTGAAGTGACCTGGAGTTGAGTAGCGTGGAGTGGTGTAGAGTAGAGCAGCATTGGAGAGTGTCGCAGAATGGGGTGTTGTAGAGTAGCCTTGAGTGAAGTGGCATAGAGTGGCGTAGAGAATCGCAGAGTGGAGTCCCGTGGAGTAGAGTGTCATGGAGTGGCTTAGAGTGGAGTAGCTTACACTGAAGTATGCATGGTATGTTAGCGGACTGTCAGTACAGACAACACATTTTCAATTGAAAAGACCATTACATCTGCACATACAGTTTTACGGATTAAACTATATAGAGCACAAATGATAATGTGTGGAAAGGGCATCACCTAGTGTACTGAGTTGTTTTGATCATATTCAATTATTTGTTTCCACTATAATTCTAAATCACAAAACATGTGCTTCATTTGGGCTTTCCTAATCTAACATATTCTGAAATGTGTGCACAGTTCATTTGCGGACATTTACATTTTGTTATGTGCTAGAAAAAAAACCTTTTCTTTCCCAGCAACAACAAGCTTGTCACGTAAGTCCTTTCACTTTGAAGTCAGAGAAAGAAATGTAAACACCAAGCTCCCTCAGAAGCCAGAGCCTGACATTTGACCTCTATCTTTGAACACAGAGCAAATGTGACAAGATAAGAACAAAATGTGAAGGCCTGTTTACAGAAAGCGAGAACTTTTGGAAGAACAAAATGTGAAGGCCTGTTTACAGAAAGCGAGAACTTGTGGAAGAATACAGTAATTAGGTAATGCTACACATGAGGGACAAAAATATGCTGGACAGCCTAAACAAATAGAGCCAGCAAATAGAAAGCCAGAAAATGTGAGATACAAACCACAAAGTCATTTGTAAGCACTGGTTAAAATGAATTCCCGGGGAAGCTTTCAGAATGTGTGTGTAGCGATAACCTGTTTTTGTTCCATGTACCCCTCCCCCCAACTGGTCGTGAGTGTACGACGTGTTCTATTTTCCTTTCCTGTCAGCTTAGACCTAACCAATGTGGGGTGAGTGCTCTACGCTTGTCCTGCATGGACAATTAACATGACTCTGCTGCCACATCTGATCACTTCTTTTTGAGTTAGGCACTTTTGCTGAAATAACGCATCCTGATCATTACGTATACTTTGTTGTATATTAAGTGCAACGCACCCAGAGTGTGCGCTTACCATTATACAATTCGGACAAGTCGTATGTCATGAGACTTACAGAATTAATTATAGATTGTTACACCCTACTGTGTTGGTTGTATGTTTTTAACACTGGCGCATGCCCCACCTTTTGCGAAAGCGGTTTTAAACACAGAATTGATATAACTATTTCAAACATGTGATACGCCCGACCACTATACAATATGTGATGCGGCACACTATTATACATCTCGGACAAGTCGTATGTCATGAGACTTACAGATTTGGTGATAGATTGTTACACCCCACTGCGTTGTTTGCATGTTTTTAACACCGGTTCATGCAGAACCTTTCGCTATTCTTTTTCCCTTTTCCTTTCCACCTTGTCGCTTTGTCTTTCAGGTAAATCAATACAAGGCACAAACGTATCTTTTATGTATACACACAGCTGGTGACCTGAGCATTCAGTCACATTGGTAGCACTAGCCTTGCAGTAGTTTAAGAGTTCCAGCTAATTTCCTGATTAACCAATCCTGACAAATTGCCGATAGACCCCATAGGGGCTGACAATGGCAAGAAACATGTTGATCACAATACACAGCACACTCACTCTATAGGACCATTGTCTCCAAATTGGGCCACACTGTTTTTACTTAGGTTAGTGAGACCCCTGATTAAAGTTTATGACATAGTGCCTTCCTAAAAATGTTTTAGTTCACCTTTTTTCACTTCGCTACACTACTCACTGTAGTCCACACACCCCTGAGCTCCCAACAGCTTTGTCTAAAAGAACTCCGCCAAAGAGCCCCTTTGCAGGTGCCAGTCAGGCATTGCAGCGCCGGCCCAGCAAGGAGCACGCCCAAAAGAAGAAGCATGATACCTTTCGGGGTGTATGAGGGCACTTCCTCCAAAGGGAGGTTATTCCAGACCTGAACAATTTCACACTCCCCAAAGAATAGTACATCTTTTATACACAGACTAGTATTGTGAGGGGGCACGTGTGCTGGACCTGTACCAAAAAGCTCCCAGTTCCTCGTTCATTTTGAGAAGCTTTCAGAATGGCCATAAGACATTCTTTCACAACCAGACAGCTGTGCTGTCTAGTAGGCTTTGACCTAAAAGAATATTGCAAGTCACCTTTGTTTTGTTGCGGTCATCTGGGAAAATATTCATTATTATTTACTTAGCTCGAATATTTGAAAAGAACTGAAAACAATTAGGCTTCCTTTTTTGGGTTGGACTGGAAAGTTTAATAAATAATTTTTAATTGTTCCTTTGAAATGGGGGGGCATTGGGAAAGAAATGCAATGTTGATTAGGATTCTATGTGAAGGAAGTGTGGTTTCAAAAATTAAGGCCAAATCAATAAACTGGAATGTACAGAATCATGTCGGTGAGCTGATTATCAGAAAGCAATTAATGCTGATTAATTTCTGACTGAGGCACTCTTTAGAATCTTCAGTAGGCTAGGCTTTCTCATTCAAAAACTTTATTCGACAATTAAGTCATAAAAGTAACATATAAAAACAATTTACATAAATGCAAGTTAAAATACAATTATCAATATAGGTTTGTACTTATATGACTAGGACAAGGTTATACTCCATCTATAATAAATAGACTAATGCCTTTACATCCAGATATAAAACAGGCACATTTCATATTTATGCAGCAATATGCCGCCCTCCCCTGATTTAGATAACTAGATAATTAGACAGTGGAATAGAAATGGTCCCAGAACATACATAAAATTGAGAAGGATCAACAAAATAACTATTACAACGAGTAAGGCAGAACCATAGTGTTATTTAATCACACTTGGAACAGGCACATAAATGCATATGATAAATCACACTATTTACAAAAGTGCGGGGTGCCACGGGGAAGGGGAGGGAGTGACGAGTTAGGTAGGGTAGTAGGGTAAGTGACATATAAAAGTTCATAACAATGGTACACATCAATTGCTGGGCACCTTACTGTCGTGCCAAATAATCAAGATAAGAGTCATTCATTGACAGAATTGAATGTTTTGCCAGATAGCCATATACAAGTGAAAGTACACAGTGCTCAACGCACTATTGAAGGTACTGGCATAGTGAGATGTCGACGTTTCGACCCCTCTTCCAAGGTAGGTTGATGAATTCCTTACGGGTGGGGTCTTCCTCAGGACAAAAGAGGAACGGGGAAGGTAGGCACCTATAAAAAGATTGGGTGGGAATTAAAAATTGATAGTGCCAAGCGAACATTCAACTGCGGGGCTGGATATGGATATAACTGCCATAATTACCAGTTTAAAGAACGAGCATCTAGTCAGTGACAGCTTGGCATCAGGGCAAAAAAGGCTCCACAGTCGGGTGGGAGTGAAAGTCACCTAAAAAGAATTTAAAAGTGACAATGAAGTCAACAATAAAGTTGACTCACAAAGAGGGGGGGTTATGACTCCAAATAAATGTAAACTCACGTGTATTACTTAGCACAAAAGGGAGGATTAGATTACTCCGTCAAATCACACCGCAGCGTAGATCGGTATGTTGGGTGAAGTGAATCACCGGGAAAACAGCCTCTATAAACCAAATGGAGAGAGCGCTCTTTAAATGAGAAACCTGGTAGGTAGTCCAGAACTAGAGAAATACAAAGCAAACAGGACCTGGTCCCCCAGCCTATCATCCGTATACTAAGATGGAAAAAAGACGGGACTAGCAATTCAAAAAATGAAAAAACTAAACAAACATCGAAAAAAAGGGGAAATAGGAAAGCTCATTAAAGCGAAAATCGCTTTGACCCTATGCATGGAAAGGGCGCAATCATCTGTATACATGCGGGCGGACTAATCGCGTGAGACAAGAGATACTATTGACGGGACTGGCAATCAAAAAAGGGGAGTCAATACAGAAAAAACCTAAGGCGTAATAGTCATGGAAATGACAAAATAAACTGTAAATATGAAAACGGACTGATCGTATAAAACAAAGATATACTCATCGGTCGAATTAGCCAAATATAGCGGGGTATAATTCAGGTGGTTCCCTTACCTTGAGACGGCGTACGTGGCTGAAACCGCTCAACTCAGACAGCTTACTGACAACGCGGAGCGGCTCCCTGATATGGAGAACGCTGAGACCGCGTGACGTTACACCGGGTGCAGCCGCTAAATGCTGCCCTTAACGGGAGAATGGAAGAAAGACCATTCGAGTAGTTCGTCAGTGTAACGAAACCGAGGCTTGATAAAATAGTATTGGTAAATTAATCCCGAAATAAATAAACAATAAGAATAGGTGTGGCAGTTGAAATAAGTGTATTATTAATGATTAGGTGGGTGGAATGCATCACTCGAGGAGCGTCGTCGAGGGCCGGTGGATGGGCATGATCGGCCGGGCTAAGGTTGGGAGAGGAGAATCACTATGTGAACATGTACATACGTAGGGAATCCTGAAAAGGAGCGATTGTATTTTGAAGGAGCATAGTTGATTAGCAAGCATATGAGCACATTTGGATTGCACTGTTGTACAGACTAAAGGGCGTGCAGCCAAAGCTAATGATCTGTTATTAGGTAAACAAACAGGCAAATTAACTTTTTCACAATGGGTGCATTAATTGAAGGCGTCTAAACGTAAAGGTGACACATTGAGCCAGAAAAAAATTTTGATTCACTTGTAGAAAATATGTGAAAACATTAAAAAGGGGTAAAAGAACATTGTTTGTTAGAAAGCAAGCATGTGAGCTTATATCAATTAACATTTTCTAATGAAGATACAAGAGAACCAGATGATAATTACATTGGGAGAAAAACGTCAGATAGTCATGTAGATACATGTAAATAGATATAGGCTTGCTGGAAAATGAAAGTATGGCAAAAGACAGATGATAGTTCCAATGGGAAAGAAACAATCGAAAAAGTCATGTGCACAATGGGTACATTCATCATAAGTGTCTCATGGTCAACATCATAAAGTGTCTCAGGAATAACGTTGACAACAGGTTAGATTACGGGCTGGGGAAAACAGAACAAAATGAACCTTGTTCATTAGTTATTGAGAATAGCTAATTGAGCATTACTAGGGTCTTGTTCATTCAAACCCGTTAGAATGGTATCAAAGCGTATCATCATTTTTGACTCTCTAATGAGCAGGATAGAGGATATATTACCTCCCCGAGGTCCCAGTTCTGTCTTTTCCAAGACAATCCATTTCATTTCATCGGGGCAGTGTCCCAGTTGGTGATAGTGTTCAACTAGAGGTGCACCTGTCACATTGCATCTTATTCTGCTTTGGTGTTGAAGAATTCTTGCCTTGACTTTCTGCTGTGTCTGGCCAATATATAGTTGGTCACATGGACACAGGATCCCATAGATGACGTTGCTGGAATTGCAGTTTGTATGTGATTGCAATGTAATGGTCTGATGTTTATATTCAAAGTTCTTTGATTGCATAGTTGTGGGGCATGCTTTACACGACCCGCACTTGAAATGACCTATGATTGGTAGTAAATTCCAGAGTGACCGAATGGTCGGTTCAACTGGGTCCTCAAGGAAGGAATGCACCACATGGTCCTTGATGCTCATTGCTTTCTTAAAAGAATGCATCGGTAAATCAGGTTGGTCAATCTCCGTAGATATAATGTTCCAATGTTTATTGATGATCTTTTTCACTGCATTACTGCGAGTGGAGAATGTTGTGACACATATCATCTTATTATTTTGGCGTGATGTATTGGGATGTTTGGGTGAGAGCAGAGTGTCCCGTGGGTTTTACCAGGCCCTCTTCCGGGCCCTCTTCACCAGGCGTTTTGGGTAACCTCTTGAGATTAACCTGGCCGTTAGGTTCTCAGACTCTGTTGTGTAGTCTGTTCGTTTTGTGCAGTTCCTGCGGATCCGCAGGAACTGTCCCACTGGGAGATTGTCGCGCAAACCGCGCGGGTGGTGGCTGCTGTACTTCAGTAGGGAATTTCTTTCCGTTGGCTTCCTATATAGGGTAGTAAGAAGTTTCTCATCTTCATAAAAGATTTTCAGGTCGAGGAAGGGTATCTCCTGTGTGCTGGACTGAATAGTGAACTGAATGTCTTGGTCGCACTGGTTTAGCCATTGGTGGAACAGATTGAGTTGGGTAGTCTCACCATTCCAAATCATCAATATATCGTCAATATATCTCTTCCACATAATGACATGTGCCGAAAATGGGTTGTTGTTGAGGACGAAACGTTTCTCAAAGTTATCCATATACAGGATCGCTAGATCTGGAGCGAAGGCAGCCCCCATCGCAACTCCTTTCGTCTGTACATAGTACTTTCCTTGGAAATAAAAGAAATTCTTTTTCATAGCGATGGTCAAAAGAGATATGATAAAATCCGTAGGTACCCTTGTTGGTGCTCGTCTTAGATCCAAAACTTCCCGCATAACCGCCAGTGCAGGTTCCTGCGGAATGCTGGTGTATAGTGAGACAATATCACAGGTGACAAGTATCTGCTCACTCGAGTTGAAAGGTTGTTGGTCAATCATTGCAATAACTTGCATGGTGTCTCGAAGGTATGTTTCTGTTTCTTCTGCCAAAGGTTTTAGGAAAATGTCTATGTACTTACATAGAGGTTCCAATAGTGAACCGCAGCCGGATACTATAGGGCGACCTGGTGGATGTAGGATGTCCTTATGTATCTTTGGTAGAGAATAGATGGTGGGTAGTCGTGGATGTTGTTGATTAAGATAGTCATATTCCAATTTGCTTAGAAAACCATCGTTCAAAGCGTCCAGAGTTATTAGATGGATTTCCCCCATCAGGTCCTTCGTGGGATCAGACTTCAATAAAGAATAACTGACACCGTCTTGTAACTGCCTTAAAATCTCCGATTTATATGCAGTCGTATCTTGCACCACTATAGCTCCGCCCTTATCGGCAGACTTGATCACAATGTCTTTGTTATTTCTGAGGGTTAGGAGAGCCGCTTTCTCAGACTTGCTGGTGTTAGGTATGGTGTGTTTGTATGTTGAAAGTAAAGTGTTGACATCGTTCAGAACCATGCTCTCGTAAACCAAAATCCTGCTACTCATAGCATTGGCAGGCGGAACAAACTTGGATGGAGGCCTTAATCCGGTGACCGACTTGGGTGGACTATCTTCCGTGTTCCTAAAAAAATACCTCAGACGGATCTTACGAAAAAAACCATGAAGTTCAGTTTTAAGGTTGAATGAGTTCGGATGGGCAGTTGGGACGAAAGACAGGCCCTTACAGAGTACAGCCTGTTCGTCAGCGTTAAGATTATATGCAGAGATGTTGACCACTGGATTATCACTGGGCTCTACCATCTGTAGACTTTGCGCCTCGTCGATATCTCTCCGTGGTTATCTTGTTGGAATCGGACTTGTTTCGGGGTTGTGCCTCGGCCTCTGTCTCAATTGGCGCTCGGTGGATTCTGCTGGCCTCTCGGGGGTCCTCTTGGCCAGTTGCCACCTCGTCCTCGCGGTGGTCTCCATTGGCCTTCCCCTAAAAAAGGGAAATAACCTTGGGGGGGAGGTACCAGTTGTCCCGGTAGTTGTAGTCGTAACTAGGGCCAGGGGCCTCTGGGTCACTGTCTGAACTCACCGTGGAATCGGAAAACGTAGTATAATTCCTTCTCCCTCTGAAGGCCCCTCTTCCTCTGCCCGTGAAACGACCAGAATTATCTTGTTTGTAATAATCCTCGTTGAGATAAGGATATGTGTTCTTTTTCTCATAAAACCTGATATCCTTGGAGAGTTTTTCTAGTTTTTTATTCTGCGTAGTGGTTTCAAAGTCTTTTAGTGATTTTGTGAGATTCTCCAGAGCACTTTTGGCATTGATCAAGGTTGAATCACTTGCAATTTCTTGTTTAAGGGCGGCTATTTCTCTGGTCAAGACCTGAACCTGTTCAGCCGCAGTTTCTACTCCGAGAACCATCCAATGTCGCGACGCGTTGTTAGCAATGAAACTGAAACCTTCCTTGAATTTTGGTAGATCCACGAAAATGGCAGGTTCATTTTTTATCTGTAGCCCAACTGGTATTATATTCGCCTGTAGATATTTCGTGAGTAAATGACCATGGAGTTTTGTACGAATTAGTTTCTTTTCCAAACGTTCGAGTTTTGCTATCTTATCCTTAAGAGTGAAGTCAATATTGGGTGTATCGGATGACAGAAAGAGATTCCTGGGGTCCTGTAGCAGCTGGTTGATGTATTCCTCAGTATAGGAGAGGGTTTCACTCTCCACCATTTTATAGAAGAAAGGAAAATTCACAAAGAATACCTCGCAGGTGTGCACCTGCTCATTTAAGCGTTAGAACTAAGGGCAAACCCAATAGTCACTGGGACCTGGGTAACAAACAGTGGAATAGAAATGGACTCAGAACATACATAAAATTGAGAAGGATCAACAAAATAACTATTACAACGAGTAAGGCAGAACCATAGTGTTATTTAATCACACTTGGAAAAGGCACATAAATGCATATGATAAATCACACTATTTACAAAAGTGCGGGCAGTTGAATGTTCGCTTGGCACTATCAATTTTTAATTCCCACCCAATCTTTTTATAGGTGCCTACCTTCCCCGTTCCTCTTTTGTCCTGAGGAAGACCCCACCCGTAAGGAATTCATCAACCTACCTTGGAAGAGGGGTCGAAACGTCGACATCTCACTATGCCAGTACCTTCAATAGTGCGTTGAGCACTGTGTACTTTCACTTCTATATGGCTATCTGGCAAAACATTCAATTCTTTCAATGAATGACTCTTATCTTGATTATTTGGCACGACAGTAAGGTGCCCAGCAATTGATGTGTACCATTGTTATGAACTTTTATATGTCACTTACCCTACTACCCTACCTAACTCGTCACTCCCTCCCCTTCCCCGTGGCACCCCGCACTTTTGTAAATAGTGTGATTTATCATATGCATTTATGTGCCTGTTCCAAGTGTGATTAAATAACACTATGGTTCTGCCTTACTCGTTGTAATAGTTATTTTGTTGATCCTTCTCAATTTTATGTATGTTCTGGGACCATTTCTATTCCACTGTTTGTTACCCAGGTCCCAGTGACTATTGGGTTTGCCCTTAGTTCTAACGCTAGATAATTAGACAGCAGAACATCCTGACCTAAAAATTATATATGGACACCTATTCGTTGGGCACTTTGGAATTAATCTGTTTTGACCGAATTACCCAAGCCCATTTTATGTATTTTGCCATAGCTATTGCAATTGTCGGGCTTGGGTCCGAACACAAAATTCTCATAGCCTCTTCGTGCCTTCGAGTTCCAATTAGACGGCAAATGGGTAATACCCATTTCTTACGTGGGAGAATGTAAAGGGGACAAAAAAACACGAAGTGACTCAGAGATTCATTCTTGTGGGCATTTATCTTGGGACCCATTTGGATGTAAAAGATCGAATCGGGAGCGTGCCTATCCTAAACTGGAAGTAGAGCTTGCGATCACATGGTATTTCAATCAAGCCCCAATATAATTCCTGTTTAGGATAGGCCTTAACCCCTTCGATGCTCATGACGGAGCGGTTCCGTCATGAGCATCGGTTGGGCTGTGCTCATGACGGAACCGCTCCGTCATGAGGACAGCCCCTGGGGGAAGCGCTGGCGCTCCCCCCCTGGGGCATCGATCGTGCCCCCACAGACGGGGATGGCAGCGGCCACCCCCGAGCCCCCCCACGCTTCCTGGTGACGTCAGCGCGCACAGCGCGCGCCGGCATCATCAGGAAGCGCTCGGACGACTGGAAGCCATTTGCTTCCAGGCGTCCACAGAGGGAGGGTGAGTGTTGTTTGCTCCGGTGGGGCGGCGGGGGCCTTTTGGAGTGTATTGAGGCATCGGGGGAGAGGAAAGAGTATTTCCTCTCCCCTGATGTCTCAATACAGGGCATTCCTGCTCCACGATCGCGCACAGCGTCGCGATCGTGGAGCAGGGATGCCCCACTAGACACCAGGGATGTGTGTTTTTTTTATTTTGGAAGCGACCCCTTGGGTAAGGGTCGCTTCCTGGGCCCATAAATTATTTGAAGACTTTTCTGCCCCCTCTGGGGGCAGATCGGTGGTTTTTTTTTGCCGTTTCTGCTCCCAGGGGGGGCAGAAAAGCCCACTAGACACCAGGGATATAAATATTATTGTAGGAAGCGACCCCTTGGGCAAGGGTCGCTTCCTTGGGCCCCTAAATTTTTTAAAGACTTTTCTGCCCCCTCTGGGGGCAGATCGGTGTTATTTTTTTGCCGTTTCTGCTCCCAGGGGGGGGGGGGCAGAAAAGCCCACTAGACACCAGGGAATTAGTTCAATTAAAAATAGAAGTGACCCCTCGCTTCCAGGGTGCAATTTGTTATATGTATTTGGCTCACCCGCCCCGGGATTGAGTAGCCTTTTTTTTCCTGCTGTTTTCTGCCCCACCTGGCACACAACCCGATTGACCATTTGGGTAGTGACATAGCATGTTATAATGTTTATTGTTATATTTTTTGTGAATTGCAATTGTAATGTTTTTTTTTTTTTTACTTTTTTGTTCTAGGTGAAGGCTTTTCCTCTTTTCAGTTTGCCGTTTTGTTACTGGTGGTTCTGCTGTTTGTGTAGTTTGGTAAGAGACTTTTTTTTGTACAATGTAAACGTGTTTGATTTCTCTGCCTGTTTTTTTTTTGCAAATGGTGTAATAATAGCAGTATGTTTGGTTTTTGAGTGTCAAAAACTTTTTGCATTGGTGCTCGATGTGTATTTTGTTGTCTTGTGAGTAATTTGTTTTTTTTTCTTCTTTCTAGTTTGATATCGTTGGTTTTTGCTGTGTCACTGCAGAGTTGGTTTCTGGTGAGTGCAGCTGTCTCTTGTAATTGGATTGTATAGTTTTTGAGTACATTGATCTTTGTGATAAAGGTACACATTTCTTTACTTACTTGGTTTGCACATTGTTGGTTGTTGTTGACTTGTTTGTGCAGTCTTCTATCTAGTAAGTATAATGGCTAGCCGCAGGATTACTGCTCAGCAGGTTGTTGGTTTGCTGTTTGAGTCTTCCTCTGACCATGGTTCAGAGACTGACTCTGCATCTGAGGGAGAGGAGGCAGGGGACGATTCTGGCAGTGAGTTTTCTCTCCGTATGGGGTCATCGGATGATGAAGATACTCTTAGTGCGGATGAAGTGCCTGTGTTAGAGGAGGAGACTGATGTGCCGATAATGCGGCAAGAGGCATCTGGGCTGCAGCCTGGGGCTGCAAGGCTTCCCGTTGGTGTAGT
Source organism: Triturus cristatus (assembly GCF_964204655.1). NCBI lineage: Eukaryota > Metazoa > Chordata > Amphibia > Caudata > Salamandridae > Triturus > Triturus cristatus. The sequence continues at coordinate 448,131,535 of NC_140584.1, forward strand.
GCGGCAAGAGGCTTCTGGGCTGCAGCCTGCGGCTGCAAGGCTTCCCGTTGGTGTAGTGCGGCAAGAGGCATCTGGGCTGCAGGCTGGGGCTGCAAGGCTTCCCGTTGGTGTAGTGCGGCAAGAGGCATCTGGGCTGCAGGCTGGGGCTGCAAGGCTTCCCTTTGAAAGTGATGACCTCTGGGTTGCCCCTGGCATGGTGCAGCCGGCATTGCCAGAGTTTACTGGTGTTTCAGGGTCTAGAGTGAATACTGAAAACGTTTTGCCGGTAAATTTTTTTCAGTTGTTTATGGACGATGTGTTTTTGGCAGAGATTGTTGAGCAGACTAATTTGTATGCCGAACAGTTTTTGAGGGACAACAGTGCCAGTCTTAAGCCACACTCTAGAGCTACCCGGTGGACTCCCACAAATGTTGAAGAGATGAAGAAGTTCTTGGGTTTAACTTTTTTGATGGGCTTGCTAAGGAAGCCATCAATGTCTTCATATTGGTCTAGCAGTCCCTTGATGGCAACGTCTATTTTTCCGGCAGTCATGACTCGTGACAGGTATTTGCTTCTGCTTCGGATGATGCATTTTGTTGATAATGGTTTAGCGTTGCCACGAGATCACCCTGACTGTGACCGTCTTTTTAAGATTAGGCCTGTCCTTGATCACTTTGTTGATCGATTTTCTGAGATTTATGCCCCTGGGAAAGAAATTGCAGTGGATGAGTCTTTGGTGTTGTTCAAGGGCCGCTTGATTTTTAGGTAATACATTCCTAGTAAGAAGGCACGCTATGGAATAAAGCTGTATATGCTGTGTGACAGTAGGACTGGATATGTCTCTAATTTCAGGGTGTACACCGGTAAGGAATCTAGGATTAACCCCCCTGGTTGTCCGTCCACTTTTGGAGTGACTGAGAAAATTGTTTGGGAACCTTGTAGAGGATTTTTTAACAAAGGCCACCATTTATATGTAGATATCTTCTACACTGGTGTGCGGTTGTTCAGGGAATTGGCCAAAGTGGACACTCTTGCTTGTGGCACAATCCGCTCTAACCGTAAAGGTTTCCCGAAAGAACTTGTTTGTCAAAAGCTTGGGCGGGGACAGTGCAGTGCGTTGCGTTGCCAGGAGCTTCTTGCTGTGAAGTTTACAGACAGGAGAGATGTCTACATGCTGACTACCATCCATGATGAAAGCACTGCACCTGTGACTGTTTGGGGTCAGGTCGCTGAAGCGCGCAAACCTGTGTGCATTTTAGACTATAATAGGCACATGGGTGGTGTTGACAGAGTAGATCAGAGGTTGGAACCTTACACTGCTCTTCGTAAGGCTTACATTTGGTACAAGAAGTTGGCTATCCATCTTTTCCACTTGGCAATGTTTAATGCTTTTGTTGTGTTCCAGGATTCTTGCCCTGAGTCAAAGATGACTTTTGCTAAGTTTCAGGAGTCTGTAATAGGCAGCCTTGTTGTAGTGGAACAGGCAAGTGTTCCTAGAGTTGGAGTGGTGGAGGATGTTGCTAGATTGAAAGAACGCCACTTTCCAGATCACATTCCTCCCACACCCGCAAAAGATTTTCCCAGTAGGAGATGTAGAGTCTGTTGGCGAAGAGGTTCGCGGAAGGAGAGTCGAATGTACTGCCCCGACTGTCCTTCTCATCCTGCACTGTGTCTCCCTGCTTGTTTTAGAGCGTACCACACGCAAAATAATTTTTGGGAGCATTCATGAGTGGTAAAGTGAACTGCCTGGTCTGTATTCTTTGGATAATTTGATTCTGTTTCAAGGTTGGTGTTAGTGCAATGTATTTAGTTGCTGATTTTCTGTTAGAAGATTTGTATCTATTTGCGATTTGTTTTTGTTTTTATTTTTTTCTAAAAAAATCCTAAATGTGATGGCGGTGTGTGTAGGCTTGCGCTTGGCTGTTGGTGTGTGTGGACTGGCACTTGGTTGGTGGTGTGCGTGGAATGGTGCTTGGCTGGCGGTGTGCGTGGTCTGGCGGTGTGCATGGACTGGTGGTGTGCGTGGACTGGTGCGTGGCTGGTGGTGTGCGTGGACTGGAGCTTGGCTGGCGGTGTGCGTGGACTGGTACTTGGCTGGCGGTGTGCGTGGACTGGTGGTGTGTGTGGACTGGTGCTTGGCTGGTGGTGTCCGTGGACTGGAGCTTGGCTGGTGGTGTGCGTGGACTGGAGCTTGGCTGGCGGTGTGCGTGGAATGGTGCTTGGCTGGCGGTGTGCGTGGACTGGTACTTGGCTGGCGGTGTGCGTGGACTGGTACTTGGCTGGCGGTGTGCATGGACTGGTGGTGTGTGCGGACTGGTGCTTGGCTGGTGGTGTCCGTGGACTGGAGCTTGGCTGGCGGTGTGCGTGGATTGGCGATTGGCTGCCGGTGTGCCTGGACTGGCGATTGGCTGGCGGTGTGCCTGGACTGGCGATTGGCTGGAGGTGTGCCTGGACTGGCGTTTGGCTAGCGGTGTGCATGGACTGGTGTTTGCCTAGCGGTGTGTGTGGACTGGTGCTCAGCTGGCTGTGTGTGAGTAGTGACTTTCTGCTGGTCACTACACACACTGCTAGCTGAGTGCCACTCCACGCAATCCATCAGCCTGTGTAGTTGCTGTGTCTGGATTGTGGGCGTGTGAAAGTGATGGGCCCTTGAATGGCGCTGTGTGCTGGTGTGAGTTTTGTTATGTGATGGGCCCGCGGCTGGCGGTGTGAATGGTTTTGTATGTCTCACACATATGAAAGGTGTATGAATGGCCTGTAAAGAGGTTGGTGCCTTGTAGTGGCTTTACAGCTCACGAGCTGTGAGTCAATGGTTCAGTTTTTCGCCCTTTCAATTATTACCAGTGCATTTCATTTATGTGAAATCACTTGCTAATACAATTGTATCTACTGAACCATCACTCACCCTCGTGCCAAATCCAACCAGTATGTGTGTGTGCTTGCGGATTAGATGGCTGTGCAGTAATATTTGTCTTTCTGAAGCAGGGTGTACCTTGTCCCTTTTTGGTGAATTTTGTAATGTGTTGCTTTTGTGCCTGGTGGTGCGAATGGTCTTGTTTGTATCACGTATGAAAGGTGTGTGAATGGCCTGTAAAGTGGTTGGTGCCTTGACGTGGCTTTACAGCTCACGAGCTGCGAGTCATTGGTTTGGTTTTTTGTGACTTTAATTATTGACAGTGCATTTCATTTTTGTGAAATCTCTTGTTAATAAAATTTAATACACTGAACCATGACTCGCCCTCGTGCCAAATCCAACCAGTATGTGTATGTGTTTGAGGAATAGATGGTTGTGCAGGAATCTTTGTCTTTAGTTTCTCTGCCAAGGTACACTTTCCATGCAAGAATAACCCACCAACTGTAGATCTTGTCGAAAACCCATGGGAGTTCATGGTGATGTCTCTCTTGTGAATTCCCCAAATTTTTTTATCCCCAATGTCCTGCAAACCTCAAAATGTCTGCCACATTTTCTTTGCAATATTATTCCAAAATTCTCACGCTGTAGGAACAATAGTTAATCTGGTTTTGCAAGGGGGGTCACTTTGGTTTTTGGCCCGGTGCTCGGCGGCCAACTAGGGAAACCTACCAAACCCACACATTTCTGAAAACTAGACACCCGGCGGCTTCCAGGGAGGTATGGCTTGCGTGGATCCCCCAACGTTTCCTTACCCAGAATCCCCTGCAAACCTCAATTTTAGCTGAAAAAATCACTTTTTTCACACATTTTGGGGTGGGAAAGTTGTGGCATCACCGGGCTCACACAAATTTACCACCACCCAGCGTTCCCCCAGGTCTCCCGGTAAAAATGGTGCCTCACTTGTGTGGGAGGCCCAAGTACCCGCGGCAGGCAAGGGCCCAAAACGTAGTGAGGCGACATCAAAATGGCCTATCGCAAAACCACCTGGTTTTGCAAGGGGGGTCACTTTGGTTTTTGGCCCGGTGCTCGGCGGCCATCTAGGGAAACCTACCAAACCCACGCATTTCTGAAAACTAAACACCCGGCGGCTTCCAGGGAGGTATGGCTTGCGTGGATCCCCCAACGTTTCCTTACCCAGAATCCCCTGCAAACCTCAATTTTAGCTGAAAAAATCACTTTTTTCACACATTTTGGGGTGGGAAAGTTGTGGCATCACCGGGCTCACACAAATTTACCACCACCCAGCGTTCCCCCAGGTCTCCCGGTAAAAATGGTGCCTCACTTGTGTGGGAGGCCCAAGTACCCGCGGCAGGCAAGGGCCCAAAACGTAGTGAGGCGACATCAAAATGGCCTATCGCAAAACCACCTGGTTTTGCAAGGGGGGTCACTTTGGTTTTTGGCCCGGTGCTCGGCGGCCATCTAGGGAAACCTACCAAACCCACGCATTTCTGAAAACTAAACACCCGGCGGCTTCCAGGGAGGTATGGCTTGCGTGGATCACCCAACGTTTCCTTACCCAGAATCCCCTGCAAACCTCAATTTTAGCTGAAAAAAATCACTTTTTTCACACATTTTGGGGTGGGAAAGTTGTGGCATCACCGGGCTCACACAAATTTACCACCACCCAGCGTTCCCCCAGGTCTCCCGGTAAAAATGGTGCCTCACTTGTGTGGGAGGCCCAAGTACCCGCGGCAGGCAAGGGCCCAAAACGTAGTGATGCGACATTTGGGATAGGCAATGCTGATGTCGCCTCACTACGTTTTTGGCCCTTGCCTGCCGCCGGTACTTGGGCCTCCCACACAAGTGAGGCACCATTTTTACCGGGAGACCTGGGGGAACGCTGGGTGGTGGTAAATTTGTGTGAGCCCGGTGATGCCACAACTTTCCCACCCCAAAATGTGTGAAAAAAGTGATTTTTCAGGCTAAAATTGAGGTTTGCAGGGGATTCTGGGTAAGGAAACGTTGGGGGATCCACGCAAGCCATACCTCCCTGGAAGCCGCCGGGTGTCTAGTTTTCAGAAATGCGTGGGTTTGGTAGGTTTCCCTAGATGGCCGCCGAGCACCGGGCCAAAAACCAAAGTGACCTCCCTTGCAAAACCAGGTGGTTTTGCGATAGGCCATTTTGATGTCGCCTCACTACGTTTTGGGCCCTTGCCTGCCGCGGGTACTTGGGCCTCCCACACAAGTGAGGCACCATTTTTACCGGGAGACCTGGGGGAACGCCGGGTGGTGGTAAATTTGCGTGAGCCCGGTGATGCTACAACTTTCCCACCCCAAAATGTGTGAAAAAAGTGATTTTTTCAGCTAAAATTGAGGTTTGCAGGGGATTCTGGGTAAGGAAACGTTGGAGGATCCACGCAAGCCATACCTCCCTGGAAGCCGCCGGGTGTCTAGTTTTCAGAAATGCGTGGGTTTGGTAGGTTTCCCTAGATGGCCGCCGAGCACCGGGCCAAAAACCAAAGTGACCTCCCTTGCAAAACCAGGTGGTTTTGCGATAGGCCATTTTGATGTCGCCTCACTACGTTTTGGGCCCTTGCCTGCCGCGGGTACTTGGGCCTCCCACACAAGTGAGGCACCATTTTTACCGGGAGACCTGGGGGAACGCCGGGTGGTGGTAAATTTGCGTGAGCCCGGTGATGCTACAACTTTCCCACCCCAAAATGTGTGAAAAAAGTGATTTTTTCAGCTAAAATTGAGGTTTGCAGGGGATTCTGGGTAAGGAAACGTTGGAGGATCCACGCAAGCCATACCTCCCTGGAAGCCGCCGGGTGTCTAGTTTTCAGAAATGTGTGGGTTTGGTAGGTTTCCCTAGATGGCCGCCGAGCACCGGGCCAAAAACCAAAGTGACCCCCCCTTGCAAAACCAGGTGGTTTTGCGATAGGCCATTTTGATGTCGCCTCACTACGTTTTGGGCCCTTGCCTGCTGCGGGTACTTGGGCCTCCCACACAAGTGAGGCACCATTTTTACCGGGAGACCTGGGGGAACGCTGGGTGGTGGTAAATTTGTGTGAGCCCGGTGATGCCACAACTTTCCCACCCCAAAATGTGTGAAAAAAGTGATTTTTTCAGCTAAAATTGAGGTTTGCAGGGGATTCTGGGTAAGGAAACGTGGGGGGGATCCACGCAAGCCATACCTCCCTGGAGGCCGCCGGGTGTCTAGTTTTCAGAAATGCGTGGGTTTGGTAGGTTTCCCTAGATGGCCGCCGAGCACCGGGCCAAAAACCAAAGTGACCCCCCTTGCAAAACCAGGTGGTTTTGCGATAGGCCATTTTGATGTCGCCTCACTACGTTTTGGGCCCTTGCCTGCCGCGGGTACTTGGGCCTCCCACACAAGTGAGGCACCATTTTTACCGGGAGACCTGGGGGAACGCTGGGTGGTGGTAAATTTGTGTGAGCCCGGTGATGCCACAACTTTCCCACCCCAAAATGTGTGAAAAAAGTGATTTTTTCAGCTAAAATTGAGGTTTGCAGGGGATTCTGGGTAAGGAAACGTTGGGGGATCCACGCAAGCCATACCTCCCTGGAAGCCCCCGGGTGTCTAGTTTTCAGAAATGTCTGGGTTTGGTAGGTTTCCCTAGATGGCCGCCGAGAACCGGGCCAAAAACCAAAGTGACCCCCCTTGCAAAACCAGGTGGTTTTGCGATAGGCCATTTTGATGTCGCCTCACTACGTTTTGGGCCCTTGCCTGCCGCGGGTACTTGGGCCTCCCACACAAGTGAGGCACCATTTTTACCGGGAGACCTGGGGGAACGCTGGATGGTGGTAAATTTGTGTGAGCCCGGTGATGCCACAACTTTCCCACCCCAAAATGTGTGAAAAAAGTGATTTTTTCAGCTAAAATTGAGGTTTGCAGGGGATTCTGGGTAAGGAAACGTGGGGGGATCCACGCAAGCCATACCTCCCTGGAAGCCGCCGGGTGTCTAGTTTTCAGAAATGTCTGGGTTTGATAGGTTTCCCTAGGTGCCGGCAGGGCTAGGGTTCAAAAACTACAGCTAGTCACTTTGCCAAAAAGGGGTCATTTTTCACTGCAAAATTGAGGTGTGACCTCCTTGCGTTTTGCGCCGTTTCCGGTCGCGGGCACTAGGCCGACCCACACAAGTGAGGTACCATTTTTCTCGTAGGACTTTGGGGAACGCGGGGTGGGTGGAAATTTGTGGATCCACGCAGATTCCAGAACTTTCCATCACAAAAATGTGGGGAAAATGTGTTTTTTTTGTCATTTTTTTACGTTTGCAAGGGATTCTGGGTAACAGACCATGGTGGGAGGCAGTCAAGTCACCCCATCCTGGATTCCCCTGGGTGTCTAGTTTTCAAAAATGTATAGGTTTGCTAGGTTTCCCTAGATGCCGGCAGGGCTAGGGTTCAAAAACTACAGGTAGACTCTTCGCAAATAAAGTGTCAATTTTCAGTGTGAAAATGTGGTGTGTTCAGCTTAGGTTTTGAGCCACTTCCTGTCGTGGGCACTATGCCTACCCACACAAGTGAGATACCATTTTTATCGGGAGACTTAGGGTAGTTCAGATTTGTAAAGCAACTGTTATTACCTATTGATTTTGGATGCATTTCTCCCTTCCAAATGAAAGACATTGTGTAAAAAAAAAGTCATTTTGAAAAATGACCAATAATTGTCATGCAAGTATGAGTATTCCCAATTTCGAAAATGTGCAAATATGCACTGTTTCTAAACTCTGTAATTTGTTCCCATTTCAGAAATACATAGGTGTCTTTCATACCGATTTTTCCATGTATACATTTTCCCACAATAATTGCTATATACCCGGAACAAAAAAAAAAAACATTACAAAATGCTGCTCAGTTTTTCACTCTGGGTTCGTTGGGCTCTTGGTGAACCTACAAGTCCTATATATCCCCACAACCAGGAAGGTCCAGTGGATGTAACGGTACATTGCTTTCTAAGAGATGTGATAATTAGAAGAAGTTACAGGTGAAAACGTTGACTCAAAAGGTTGCTTTTTTCAACTAATTTTTAATTTTTCCTATATTTAACTGGTAGTTTCTATAAAGAAACCTTGATGGATCTACACAAATGACCCCTTGCTGAATTCAGAATTTTGTCTACTTTTCAAAAATGTATAGCTTTCCAGGATCCATAATTGTTTTTGTACCCATTTCTACCATTAACTGGAAGGAGGTTGAAAGCACAAAAAATAGCAAAAATAGGGTATGTCCCAGAAAAATGCCAAAACTGTGTAAAAAATGTTAGTTTTCTAACAAAATTCTGTCATTCCCTAAAAGCTGGAGAAATGGCGATTTCAGCCCCACAAACCCTTTTTTGATACCATTTGCAGAGAAAAACCCAGAAGCTTTCATTTGCAGTCCGTTTTTCCAATTTTTCACAAAAAAAACAAAATTTTGCTGTATTTTGACTTATTTCTGGGAACCCTCTAGGAGAATCCACAAACCCTGGGTACCTTTAGAATCCCCAAGATGTTGGAAGAAAAGGACGCAAATTTGGCGTGGATACCTAATGTGGTCAAAAGGTTACAGGGGCCTACGCGCGCACTACCCCAAATAGCCCAAAAAAGGCTTAGCACAGGAGGGGAAAAGGCCTAGCAGCGAAGGGGTTAAATTCCAAAAATCTGCCTGTAAGATGGAATGAGCATCCCTTAGAGAATAATTCCAAACAGATCATTTCCCAGTATTTGGCTTTCATAGTTTCTTTTGGAGGGAAAACCGCGTTTTGAGGATCTTCCCAAAGGTCCCTCATTCCCAATCTGTCCAGTAGCGATCTTATAGACCTCAGCCAGTCTATTTTATGAAAGGAGTCCTTTTCCATAATTTCCTTCAAACCCAAAGCATAGTGCTTGAGCTCCTCAGTAGTCCATACCCTACGCCAATACAGCAATGGGCGTAAATAAGCTGTATCTTCTAGAGTTTTCAAGCCAAGATCCCAAAAAAGAGGTAACAAGGGGGTACTTTGCGGGACACCAACGACCTTCCGGATAAACTCATTTTCCACAGCAGTCAGGCGTTTTAGATTTTTACCATACCCCCATAGCTCAGACCCATATAGGGACGAGCTACGGGATCTTCATCGCGTAGATCTCAAGAAATGGGCCAATTGGTTGGGTCTGTGAGGTTTTAAATCTTTTTAAGAGGAAGCCTGCCTGTTGTTGGAACTTCAATATTGACAGATCTATTTGGCTTTTCCAACACATATTCTTCTGTAGCGTGACTCCCAGATACGTAAATGCATCGACCTGGTCTAATGGGGATCCATTCAGAAGGATGGCTCCTTTAAAAGATTTATAAAACTTACATGGTTTAGGTCCGTTAAGGACCATAAACTTGGTCTTGGCAACATTTATTTCCAGTCCACGTAATATGCAAAATTCTTCAAAGCGCCGGAGGATAAGCTGGAGGCCACTCGGTGTTTTTGAAATCAGCAGAGTATCGTCCGCGAACATGAGGACTGGAACGTGAATACCAGCCATAACCGGGGCATCCGAGGGGACCCGGGAGAGGAAATCAGCCACCCCGTTTACGAAGAGCGAGAACAGGGTCGGTGCCAAGACACAGCCCTGCCGCACTCCCCGCTCTACGGGGAAGGCATCCGGAACCTCCCCCTGTCGTCCCCACCGCACCCGGGCAAAATTGTCCTCGTGCAAGCGGACGACCAATGCCAACTACTCTGGGGCCATCCCCAGCCCCTCCAGCACCCGCCACAGCTTACCACGCGGAACTAGATCAAAAGCCGCCCGCAAGTCGACAAATACTGCGTACAAGACCCCTTTTTCTAAAACCACTGTCCTCCAATAGAGGACCATAAACCTGAAGACCTGGTCTATAGTACTGGTTTTGGGACGGAACCCAGCCTGGAGAGGGCTCAAGATATCACTAGCTTCCATCCAGGTCTGGATTTTTCCCAAAACCAAACGGCCCATAATTTTTTGTATAGCGTCGATCAAGCTAATGGGCCTATAATTGCAAGCTAATGTTTTATCCCCCTTTTTGTATACAGGCACAATTTCGGCGCCTTTCCAAGATTGAGGGATAGCCATCCCTTGAGCTATTGCATTAGCTAAATAGGTGATATATGTCCGCCATCTTTGTCTACCATGCACAAATACATCAGCTGGGATGCAGTCCATGCCTGGGGCACGACCCTGGGTTACCAAGTCAAGCGCCCTATCGACCTCCTCAGCACTAAAAGCAGGTTTATTGTAAAACACCCGCTCCTGATGGAACTCACTATCGTCCTCGTCTCCTTTTGCATATTGTGCCTTGAAAAATTCAACCCAGGAACTCTGGGGAACATAATTATGCGGGCTATCAATAATTTCACCCCTCTTCCATTTAAAAATATCCCAAAAAATTTTCTGGTCTTTAGCTGCACATGCTACCTTAAGATCTTGCCACTCACACTCTACCCATTCCTTTTTAGCATTCCATTGTGCCATCCTGTAAATATTACAAGCTTTCTTAATCTTGCTCTGATCTTTTGATTTTAATGCAAGCCCCAGCTCTTCCTGGGCTTGCTTGCAAGAGGCATTAAACCAACTCTCCTGATTTCTTCTAAGATCTTGTTTTACTAAGAGAGGCCTGCAGAAGTAGGTTTTAAGTTTAGCAAAAAGACTTTCATGTATATTCTCAACTGCAACAAAGGTCTGACTTTCAATGCCACCTGTCATCATTGATACCAACGCCTCTTCTACATTGGAGTTAATACTATTTATGATGTCAGGATGCTCTGTTACTTTGTGCCACTTAAGGTGGCGTTCGTCATTTGATAAAATAGCATCTGGGCCTGTTGCATCAAATGCTGAAACCGCTCTATCTCCCATATCCAGTTTAAAAAAAGCAACTAATGGATTGTGGTCACTTTCTATTTGTGATTTAACCACCATATCCACAAGAGTGTGCCACATCCTTAAATGGACTAAAAGGTAATCTATATTGCTTGCCCTGATACCGTTATCATATGTTTTACTACCCATCCTGTCTGACAGAGTCCTGCCATTAGCAGCCCTCAGTTGCTTACCCAGACAAAACCCTTTCAAGTACAGGGCCGCCTCCGTCCATTTACTAACAGGCTTTGTCTCAAGCTGCGGAACACCCCATCTAAGGTCCTTCTCCTCCATTAAAGTTGAGTCGTAAACCCCTAGTGGCTCAAAAGTCGTGTTGAAATCTCCCGCAATCAATGGGAGCACATCAGTTGGTCTGGATTCAACAAGGGTATCTAATGCTGTTACCACCTCCGATTTTTTCCCACCTGGTAAACCCCTTGCATAGACGTTATAAATGTCAATTTGCATATTTAGCGGGAAATTCAACCTAATTCCCAAGATATCCCGATTCAAAGTTGGGATAAGTTGGATATTACATTTTAAATTTTGCTTGACCCAAATAACCAGGCCTCCTACAGGCCGACCCTTTGGCCTCTTCTCTGCTAGGACAAAGAAATTCAAATAACCCAATCTGAACACGGGCTCTATTGACCATGTCTCTTGGAAAAGACAGATATCATGCTCGCCAATAAAGTCCGTCCAGAGGGATGATGATAATTTAGGTCCCACACCCGCCACATTCCAAGATAAAAAATGTATGAAGTCTGCAGCCTTGACCACCCCATCGGCACTCCCTATGATTGTTGTAGGAGGTGTATCCACGCCATGAGGGAAATCTGAATTTCCATCATTACTCAGCAATTCCTGCTGAAGCACCACTCGAGGTCCCTGTTCCACCACTCTAGTAGTGTTTCTTGGAGCAAGGATCACACTTCCATCTCTAATGCTTTCTATTGCAAACAGCCCTTCATGCTTTTTGCCCTCCTCTATCTCAGTGACTACATATGCCTTTTCGGGTCTAAAATAACCAATTCTATCATTCTGTCAATCGCAGTCCACTAGCCTGGATAACACATCGAATCGGTTGAAAGACCTTATATCCCCAAGAGGGCGACCACTTGTCAGAAATCCCCTGTATATTGACCCACTCTGAGGCAATGGTACGGGAGCATAGAAATAAGACAAAGGCATAGTGCAGATTAAAAGTGATGGATCATCTTGAGGCCAGTTACAGATATGTTCCACATAGCGTCTATCCCTAAAATTAATAATAATACAATCCCCCTTTATCATCTTGGGCTTCCTGCCCACCCAATTTACTCTCCTGGCGTACAAAATTTCAGCACATATATGGACCGGCAATGGACGCTTTGCATTAAGCCAAAAAATACACTTATTCTTGAGTTTCCTATATGATTCCCTTGTCCCCATCGCCAAGGGCGGGACCCCAGTTAAGACCACCACGTAGGGGGCTGCCTCTGGGGGGAGATGTGTATCAATTAATCCAGACGAAGCCTGCACTAGAGGCTGTGTGAGCATAGGTTGTTTATCAGTTCTAACTGTGTCAATCCCAGCATTATAGGATCCGTCGCGTTGTGGGGGATGTTCGTCTCTTGGCTGGTTAGCAGAATGGGGTATGGCACAAGGCTCCTGAGAGGCAGACAGTTTGGAATTCTCAGCAGCAATTGCTGGACCATTAGTAGCAGATTTAGTCTCACTACATTGTCCTGTCGCACTAGGTTGTTCCCTAAATGAGCCATAAGCCCGACTGCCCCCCCCCCGTGACTGGGCCGAAGCAAGTGAAAGATCCAAACATACAAGCCTACTTTCTATAGAGCCCAATCTTTCATAAATAGGATCACACAGATTCTTTAAAGTACTCTCTAATTTTTTCCAAAACATCGAGCCTATGTCTTCCTTAGCTCCATTCCCCACAGATAATGGTAAGTTTACCCTCTCCTCAATTGCTACAGGTTGAGGGCATGATACTACACCCTTCCTCGAGACAAGAACAGGTCCAATCTTAACATTTTTCCCTGCGGAGATCTGTTGATTTCCCTTACGTTTTGTTTTCGATGTTAAGGAACGGGTCTTAATGTTTGATAGGGGCATAATATTTGGAGTCGGATTACAAGGAATCGAGGTGTCGGGGGTTTCACCCGGAGTTTCAACCAATAGTGTAGTAAATGTTGATATTTGATCATTTCCGTCCTCCACCAAAAAAGATATTGAACCCGGAGAATCCAACATAGCAGTCTGTAGACACGGTGGAGACCTAACCTTGGCCATACTTCCCAGGGAAGACCTCTTATCACAAAGAGTATCTAGTGATAATCTTTTTTCCGTTAGTTCAATGTCTTTGGCTAGTGCTGATTGTACTCGCACAAGAAAGTTATCTGAAGTCCCCATTAAAGCACCCCCAGAAGATTGCATGACACTCCCATCCCTTTTTGCAGGCTTATCCATTGGTATATGTATACTTATATCCCCAAAAGCAAATGACCTTATTTCCTTAGGGGGGGTGTACTTAATGGAAACACTTTAACTCCTAGACTTTGCCTCACTCTTCCACGGACTAACCTTTTACACCAGATGAAAGAGGGGAGTCCCTTTCCGTTCTCGATCGTTCTCGGACGGGCTCAGACGGGCCCGCCCTTGGCCCGGCATGCGCCCGGCGCGCGCCCGCGCGCGTCCCGCAAAGCGGGAGCCGTGAGGAGTTTTATATCTTCTGGCTGTGAATACGGGAAGAGGACACAGCTGGTTGCAGTTGCGGGGCTGCTGGTCCTCGCAGTCCCGTCCTTAGCGCCTTCCCTCTTGCGGCAATCACCAAATTAAAAATAAAACAACTCCGATGGCAGCACTCTGGGAAATGCAGGTATCAGGATTAAAAATGCACGCTGATTCTCCTTTCACGAACGGCTCCCGCGAAGCGGGGCCGTGAGGAGTTTTTATATCTTCTGGCTGTGAATACGGGAAGAGGACACAGCTGGTAGCAGTTGCGGGGCTGCTGGTCCTCGCAGTCCCGTCCTTAGCGCCTTCCCTCTTGCGGCAATCACCAAATTAAAAATAAAACAACTCCAATGGCAGCACTCAGGGAAATGCAGGTATAAGGATTAAAAATGCACGCTGATTCTCCTTTCACGAACGGCACTGATGGGCATATCACGTTTGAAGAACAGTACATACAGTTCGAGGTGAAATTTTGGTCAATTTAACAGTGAATTTCAGGTTGCTGAGAATTTTGTGCCACAACATTCCGGGCCCAATGACGTTTTCGTTTGGGAAAATATTTTGGATATTTATGCTTCTTAACTTAGTAGAATTCCTTCCATGCTGAGGTTCTCACGATTCAAGACCTCCTATCTGGTTGATGGGGACTCCTAATAATGATTGGTCTGAAAACACTTGTTTAGCTACCAAAAATCAGCCCTATCATCTTAACCTCCAAAATAATATCAATGTGCTTCCAGAGACTTTAGATGCTAAGCTGTCTAATGGACACTACTTTGTACAGCCATTGTCTTTGCAGCATAATTGAATTCACTTTCAACATTTTCATACCTGGGGGCGCTAGGTGGCGCCGGACCAAGATGGCCGCGCTACTGTGAGGCTCCGGCTGCCCGACCTGCTTCTACTTTAATTATTTGCCCATGGACCCCTCGCTCGCTGCTTGAGAGCCCACGCCTTGCGGATGCCAGGCTGAACACTCGACGCGAGTTTCGCGCCGATCCCTGCACTACCGCTGAAGATATTGCGGTGGAGGTGGCCGGGGGGCGGGACGGCCCTTCGTGCTGGAGGCCGGCGGCGGCTGCGGCAGAATACGCTAGCCCGGTGTCGCCCACGAGGTACTGGGCCCGAGATCCTGCTGAACGTGCAGCGGACTGCTCTCGCTGGGGCGGGAGCGGAGGGAGCTGATCGGCGCTCCTGGCCGTCTGGCGGGTGCAGAGCCCCGCACGCATCTGCTGTCTCTTGTGGGCCCCATCGCGGGCGTAAGCTGCGGAGGGACCGCCCGTGAGCCTGGAGACTCCCGCCCCCCCCCCCCCTCCGGTGAAGTGCCTGAGGTGCCTGCCCTGGATCGGCGCTGCTGCGCCCGCTGTGCGAGAGCCCGCAACTGAGAGGCTGGACGGGGGGCCCCGAGGTATCGGCCGGTGGATGCGGCTCGAGAGTGCTGTGAGGCCGGGGACGACGCGGTGACCTGCGGAGCGGTGAGCGCTTGGCTGCCAGTTGGTTCCCCTGTGCGCGCGACGAGCAGGCGAGGAGGGCCGGTCTGCGGCGCTTTCATAGGGGGCGCTGCCTGTCTGCTCCGGCCCTGGTGGCCGCTTCGCCTCGCCGGACCATCGACCCCGTGGCCTGTGGATCTGCCCTTATCGTGAGGTGTGACGGAGGCTGCTGACGCTGGAGTCCGCGAGTGCTGCTGCTGGCGGTCTGCTGGTGCTTTGGTGGCGGCTGGCTGCTGGGCGGCAACTGGGAGGTACCGGCACTTTGAGGACCCACGGCTGAGCGGCGCCATGGGGAAGACAGACGCCCGGCAGTCTAAACTGCTCTTCGAGCAGAAGAAGGCGGCCACTCGCTCCTCCACGGACGAGACGGGCGAGCCCGGCCCGTCGCAGACGACCCCGACTGCGCCCAGCCCCAGCGACGAGCTAAAAACTATGCTCATGGCGATGCAACAGAGCCTCAATGCCCTCTCCGGGAAAATGGACACTATGAACTCCCGGCTAGACTTCTTGGTGCTGAAGGTGGACAAACATGAGGAACAGCTCAAGGAGGCGGAGAAACGGATCTCGGCCACTAAGGACGCCTCTGCCGTGATGGCCTCTCAGATGTCGCAAATGGACAAGCTGCTAAAAGTGATTGCCGCCAAAAACGAAGACTTAGAAGCGCGTAGCCGCAGGAATAACATTCACCTGATTGGTATCCCGGAGACCACGGCCACGGGGCGCATGGAGGACTACGTTGAGCGGCTGCTGGCCTCCACTCTGGGGGCGTCCTCCTTCTTGGCGCATCTAATCGTGGAACGCACGCACAGGTCGCTGGGTCCTCGGCCGCCGGTGGGTGCTCCGTCTCTGCCCATGGTGGCCAGACTGCTGAATTATCGTGACCGCGATTCAGCCTTATGAAAGGCCCGCGACATCCTGGATTTGCAACACGAGGGCAACTCATTCTCCATCTATCCCGACTTCACCATGGCGGTGCAGGAGGAGCGGCGGAAATACATTCAGGTGAAGCAAAAGTTGCGCAAAGAAAACATTGAATACGCCCCGCTCTACCCAGCTAAGCTACGGATTAAACACCGCGACCGCACGATACTCTGCACCAATCCACAGCAGGCGGAGGAGTTCCTGGGCTCTCTCCGCCGTGCCTCCCCCGGCCGGCCCAGCGGGAGATCCGGCTCCGGCCCACGATCTCCCCCGGGGGACGGTTGACCAATGCGGCTCGCTACTGCGGGTGGCGGCGACCCTTGCTGAGGAGCGTTGTTGGCACACTGCTGCACTGCTGGGATGGATGGCCCCCTGGACATGCTTTGATGGCCTGCTCGTGTCCGTAGAGGGCGCTGCTCTAGCTGCACGTCGCGCCTGTGGCGGAGGGGAGCCGTTTCCTGTCCCGGTGCGGCCACCGACAGATAAGTGACTATGCCTGGTGTCGAACTGTGTGATTTGTGTTGATCTGGTTGCGGCTGCGCTAGTGTGCAGACTTTAATTGTTCGTGGTGTGGTTGCTCAGACTTGCGGGTACCCTTGGAGCGAGCTTGCAGGGGTCTTTCCTTGTTGGGTTGGGCACCCTCCACCCTGGGTCTTCTCCACCCTCGATCCACAGGAGAAGCCTAGGTGGTTTCGCAGCTCGGCGGAACGCGAGGGTTTGAGAGGCACGCCAGCGCCCCCCTAAGGGCGGTCCCCTGTTCCCACATTCCCACATTTTGTAAGGTTACAAAAGTTCGGTATTTGACCTGTTTGAAGGTCGCATATGTTTCAGAGTATCAGGGAGGAGGGAGGGTTCTGGGATTCCGGCGCGATTGGGGCGCTGTTGTGGGAGGGGTGGGTGGAGGGGTTACTGCTGGGTCGACCTCACGGGGAATTGAGAGTTATCTGTTGTGTACAGTGCCCTGACATGTCTGGGGGGGATATGCTACGCTACCTTGCTGACATTACGCCCGGCCCTCATTACTGGGCCCGGATGGTTGTTCTGCCATGGCCGCTGTCTGGGACGACATTCACCTCTGAAGTGCCTTATACCTTATGGGAGAGCCTCGCAGTGCTGTGATCAAGCTCCTGTCGTGGAATGTGCGGGGGCTGCGCGATCCCAGAAAGAGGAGACAGATCCTTTCTTACCTTGATAGGCATGACATTAGTATTGCTGCCCTCCAGGAAACGCACACTGATCCCCGCTGCCCCCAGGCCTTTGGTAACAAGTGGGCTGCTCACCGGGTGTTCTCGGCATATTCCGCTAGAGGTGCGGCCATCCTGGTCAAGCGAGAGACGCCCTTCAGATGTGGAGGGATGAGGAGCGATGGCGCAGGCAGATACTGCATGATGTGGGGCATTCTGGGGTCGCACTCTGTGATCATTGTTAGCTATTATGGCCCCAACACGGACAGTCCTGACGTCCTGAACGCTGTGTGGGGGAAGATCTTGGAGGTGGGCGCCACTCATGTGCTTTGGGCGGGGGATTTCAACACGGTCAGCGATCCTGCTAACGACCGATCTACCCACTTGCCTCACCACTATACGCGTAGCCAGGGGGCGCTGCGAGGTCTGCTTGAGGGCGAGGGGCTGGTGGATTTGTGGAGACATAGGCATACAGCGACAAGGGAGGGGACCTTCCACTCAACTATACATGCCTCATGGTCCAGGCTAGACTACTGGCTGGGGTCTAGGGGGGTCTGCACCTGGGTGCGAGCGGTCGATCACCTGGCCCGCACATTATCTGATCGCTCTCCGGTCTGCCTTACCCTGACTATCCCGGGTTCCTTGGCGGGCTCCAGAAACTGGCGACTAGCGCCGGAAGCTCTCCTAGATGAGGTCTTTAAGACGGAACTGGGAGAAGACATAACCGATTTCTTTGACAGGAACAAGGGGACAGTGCAGCAAGTAGGTACGCTTTGGGAAGCATTCAAGGTCACCATACGGGGTGTCTGCATAGCCAAGAGCTTCGGAGTTTTGCGGGACATCCGTCGCCGGCTCCGCCGTCTGGAGGACGACCTTAAGAGGTTGGAGGCAGACGTCTGGCGGCAGGACGACGGGGAGGGGAGAGCCAAACTGAGAGATCGGATGACGGAATACACTGCTGAAGCTGACAGGGAGATTCGGTTCCGGGGGAAATATGCCCAGGCTAGGCAATACGGGGAGGGCGGCAGGCTTGGCAGGGCCCTGGCACAGGACATCTGACTACCGAGACATGCCAACCACGTCCTGGAGGTAGGGGATGGGGAGGGCAACACTCAAAGATGGGGACTCGATTCTGCGGACCTTCACTGATTTCTATACTGACCTATACCGCTCCAAAGGCGTCAACGAAGCGGACCTCCCCCCGTTTTTTAGTGATATTACTCTAGGGTACATCTCTGATCGGCAGAGGGAATTCCTTTGCGAGCCATTCACCACTGACGAGCTGACAGAGGCTGTTTTCCAATTGCGATCCGGGACGGCGCCCAGGCCCGACGGCCTCCCGAGCGACTTTTATAAGCAGTATTTTGATTTGCTTGGCCCCATCCTGCAGGCGGTTTATGCGGAGGCCCTGGAGACGCAGGAGCTACCGCCCACAATGAGAGAAGCCCTAATTATATCAATCCTGAAACCGGGCAAGCCGCCTGACAGATGTGACTCGTATCGGCCCCTGTCCCTTATTAACGTGGACAGCAAAATACTTACCAAGCTGCTAGCCAATCGGTTGAACCTCCTGATGGATGGGTTGATCCTGCCAGACCAAACGGGATTTATTCCTGGGAGATCTACGTCCCACAGCCTGAGTACCGTTTTCTCGATCATGCAGCAGGTGGACCCGCAGCTGCCCCTGGCGGCTGTGTTTCTGGACGCCACTAAGGCGTTTGACTCTATAGAATGGGCAGATCTGCACGCCGTCCTGCGCAACATGGAATTCCCGGTGGGCTTCTCGGCTTGGATACAGCTCCTCTACGCTGCCCCGGCGGCCAGGGTGCAAATCAACGGTCTTATCTCTCGACCTTTCCTGCTGTCGCGTGGCACTAGACAGGGCTGCCCGCTCTCGCCGCTGCTGTTCGCCCTAGCGATGGAGCCGCTGGCTGCGAAGGTGCGCCAATACCATCAGGACAAGGCGCTGCGGTGCCTGCTGCACCCCATCTTAATCTCGCTTTATGCCGATGATGTCTCTCTCTATGTCAAGGACCCGAAACATCATCTGAACCCGCTGCTGCGGGAGTTCGTCCGCTTTGGTGGGCTGTCTGGCGTACGGATCAACTGGGCGAAGTCTCAAATACTCCCGCTCACTCCGGCGGTGGTCCCCTTTGAGCTGGACTTTCCGCTGGAGTGGTGCACTGACACTGTCCGATACCTTGGGGTGCACGTCGCCCTGGACCGAGAGGAGGTGCTCCGTGCCAACTATGGGCGTGCCATGGACTCGCTCTCCGACACGATCACTCGATGGATAGCCTTGCCTCTCTCAATTGCGGACCGAATTTCGTTAGTCAAGATGGTGGTATTACCCAAATTCCTTTACTTCTTCCTGAACATACCTTACTTCCCGGGCCGCCCTTTCTTTTCTACGCTACACACGGCTCTATTGCGCCTTGTGTGGGGTGGCAAACAGCCACGGATACTACTACTACTGGTTCAAGGGGCGGAAGTACACGGCCCACATGGCTGTGGAGCACTGGCTGGCTGACCCGGTCCCGTTGGAGGGGGCGCTCCTGCAGCGCGTCTCGACGCGGGTGCGGGAACCCACAACCATAGACTGTACGGTGCGGGCTTGGGGCTGGATCGCGAATAAACTGCAGGCCCCAGTGATCTACTCCCCCCGGATGCCGCTGGTATACCACCCCCAGCTGTCCCTCCTCCGGGAGGGCATCTTCCATAAACTTCAAAAACGGCGAGGGATCAGCACATGGGGTGACATCTACCCTAACGGGACGTTCATCACCCTCCAGCAGCTATGTCACGAACCCCCCCCTGATACTATGGAGACCTTCTTATATGCGCACTTGCCGGAGGGAATGCGTGCCTGCACCCCGGAGTACCCGCAGGAGCCGCCGGTGCTCCCTCCGGTCCATCTCCTCTTGGGAGCACAGACTGCGTCCCACTTGGTCTCCATTCTTTATAAATCGCTATACGCTGAGATCAGTGCGCCACAGGGTGCTGCCCGAGATCGTTGGTCCCAGGATATGGGACAGGAAATTTCGGACCAGGAATGGCACTATTGCTGTGCGCAGACGGAGAGGGTGTCCGCGAGTGCTCGGCTGCGCATTACGCACTTCAAATACATGCAGAGATACTATTATACGCCTGCTCGTCTGAAGCGGTTTGGGCTGCGGGCGGATGCCAGGTGTGACAGGTGCCGAGCTGACGGGGCCGATATACTGCATTTGGCCTGGAGCTGTCCGGCTCTGTACGATTATTGGTTGCAGGTCTTTGAGGCCGTGGGCAAGATGCTGGGGATCCCGCTGCCGCCGTCGCCGCTGATGGGCGTGTTGGGTTACACTGAGAAGCTCCCCGCGGCCTATAGGAGGTTCGCCTCTGTCTGTTTCCTTCTCGCCAAATGGAGGGTGGCTTGCAGGTGGGGCAGGGGGAGGGCGCCGAAATTCAAGGATTGGTTACGGACAATGATTCTCTGGCATGACCAGCTTGCTCTGTACTCTGATCTCCTGCCCTCGACCTCCCGGCCCCGGGACATATGGGGTCCCTTGAAGACATACTTGCTGTCTAACCCGCTGCTGCCGGATGTGCCTGCCCCCACTTCTCCCCCCGGTTAGGCATGGGCTCTTGCACCTTAGACACTTAGGGAGGCGATGCAGACTGTTGACTTTCTTGTAGATTGCTCTCATGGTGAGGTTGGCGGGGTGGGGGGTTGTTTGGGTGTTCTGTTCGGTTGTTAATGCTGCGATCCCTGACGGGCTATTATATTGAATGTGTTCGCTCATTGTGACGCGGCCGGCCCGTATCGGGTTGTAGGCAAATCTCTGTGTACACCATTGCCTTTCACTTCTTCTAACGCGCTGCCGGCCACTTCTGGTTGTAGGCATAAGGCTGTGTACTCCTATCATATGCTAAATAAAGGTTTTTGAGAATAAAAAAATATAAATAAAAAAAACATTTTCATACCTTGTGGCTACAGCAACAAAATCTTCATCATGGAGGCAGCAGGCAACACGTGAAATGGCACCCTCCTTAAAACAAGAACAAAACTGTAAACCACAGGTAATGTATAAATACATTTAGACAAACTTCTATTAATCAAATCATAGCTTACAGATTCCAATATCAAATGACTAACGTTTGTTTTAGAGACAGAAAGATTAGGTTTTAATCAACTTGGTCAGTCTGAATGAAACGCAATTTGGTATCCAGGAAGCTAAAACAAAACGGAATTTGAAAATCTGTATTGATCAATATTCCTCATTGAGGAAAATGCGGCTTCTTAACCCAAATATTTCAATGTGACCCAAATGTGGAGAAAGACAAAAACAAATACAATAAGCATTGGCATAGCCAATAGGTCTCGCCTTTGGGGCCTTATAAGTGTTTAACCATGCAACAGTTAATTTTGTTGCACCAAGGATATTGTGCTGCATAACTAAATACTTATAAGGTCCCAAAAGCAAGACCTATTGGCTATGCCAATGCTTGTTCTTCAAAGGACTTGATCTTGCTCTCTTTTTTTAAAGGCTGCAGTAGTGGGGCTGATTGTTTTAAGTTTAGATGAACAGAAATGAAGAATAGACATTGGCTGTCCCCACTAACACATGCCAGAAATATCAAATACACCAGAACCTCACTGCAATGATTAGAAGGACAGAGGAGGGAGCAAGCAAGGACATTAACAGCCGACTGTGCAATTGGGTGCAAGATTTCAGCCAATAATGCAATATTGGAAATGACACCACACGGAATACAGACACCGGTTATTGGCAACGGTCAGTGTACAAGGAAGGAGGGCGTTTTAAGGCCAAAACTGCAATGACAGACAGAATGTGGTATTCAGATAAATTGTAGTATCCTATAATGATTTGACTGGATGTTTCAATGTGTTTCTGTTCCTGCTTTCATTTCTAAAACCTCAATCCTGTTGTCTTCTTTTCTGACCACCAAGATCCTTCACCAGCTAAGTATCCGTCCTAGCTGCTGAAGTCCTGACGTAACAGGTGTGCTGGCCTGTGTGACACATTTCACATAACATCTGAACTCCAAAGTGAAATCTCTACAAAATGGAAGCCACAGTCCGGAGCACACAAGCTGTTGTAACAAGGAGTGGAGCGAGAAAGCGTGAACAAGGGCACATGTTAAAATTAGTTTGCAATTGTAAAGGATAGCACTAGACTGATAGATTTACTGGTCACAGCAGATGAGCTCTCTCTTAGGGAGGACATGCCATAAATGCCTAAAGAGAGAATCAGAATCGTAAGCTGTATGGGTGCCACGTGTCTGCTTGGACGTTAGAGAATCCTAATTTCAATATACACCCTTCTCCACTTCATAAATCTCAATAACACAATAATTCACATGCAACAGTTTGTCAATCCAGGCATGTGTCCCCAGATTAGGGACAGCGAGAGCGAGCTGAAGTGGGACTCCAAGAGCACAGAAGGAAGAGGAGGCATTGGAAACACATTAAAAGACGGGACGGCAACAGCAAGCCTGGGAAAGTCGTGCTCCAAGAATGCCGTTGCAACTCTAGGGTGAATGCGGTGGTGGAGAGCAAGAAGTCACAGGGGGCGGGGGAGCAAACAGTGATCAAAATGAACATTCCCGAACTGAAAGGAACATTGGCATAGCCAACAGGACTCACCGTATTGCCCTATTGGCTTAGTCAAAGTGTTTTTCCCATGCTGAGTAGTACAGGTTAAAATGTAAAAAAATGAAGGGTTTTGCCGACGCAATGTACCTTTTGCACAAAAAACAAGCATTGGCCGCGCGGCAGTAAAAGTAACACTTCGCGGCCGTGAAAGTGAAAGTCATCGCGAACGCGATCAGTGTGAAAGCGAAAGTGATCGCGATGACGTGCTAAAGCACACGAGGGATGCGCACGGAGCAGCGTGCGCGATTTTGCGCGCGACAGCAAGCTGGTGGCCGCTTTGGTAGCACTTCGAAAAGCCGCTACTAAATGTCTCGCCAGAACAGCGCATGCGCTGGCTCAGGCGAGACCTAAAAAGGCAAAATAATGGAAGCTTGCCTTTGAGGCTGTGCTGAAAGTCATACTATTTGCTAGACTATCCTGGACAAATTTCCACTCCCTTTTCTTGCAGAGTCTAGAAGATAAAAGAAGGGGTTGAGCCAGGCGAGCCCCACAAATGGTGATTGCAGACTTATTTAAGTAGTGAGATATTTAATATCAAATAAAGTAGTTTGTAGCCGCTGAAGCTGAAAAAGAAGAGATGACAAGCTGCTGAATTCTACATAGTCTCAGAACAAAATCAAAGAGATACCATCAATAATAAACAATTTGTAATTCAGGGTAAATTGTTCTTAGAGGAAATCTGTTGCCTGTGGAAAACAGAAAATCAAGGCCAACCCATCCTTCATTTCGTGACCGAAAATGCAGTTCTGGTCTAGAAACTTAAAGCGTCAGTCTCCTCTCTTTGCTTAAACCATCACTGACATATTGTATACAAACAAATGTTTGGCTTTCTCTCCTGCAAAAATAACACAATAATGTTTTAAGTTTTTTTGCAACATGAAAGTTGCTCCTGTAATGTTTTTCCATGATCTCAGAGTACGCTTTCAAAATCTGCTGCTACTTTTTTTAAGTATGGATGCTTTTGTGAAGCAGGTAACACACACTTCTTGATGGAACAGGAATTTATTAGTAGTAAGGTACAGACCCCTGGGACACATCTGCTTACAGGTCCAACTGCAACTCCTCCACCCTTCTTTCCCGTTTACAATCAGATGGATGTTGCTAGGGGACCACAGTGTTCCATTTCACCATGACAATCCATGGTAGCTAACAACCAGGTAAACCATGTTAAATACAGCACATCTCCCCTCTTTAAAATAAAAAAATAAAACTATGTACATACGTAATCTTTATATCTTGCAGGCATTGTACGTTGTCTTACATTCGTTTTGACCTCAGCAACAGGTAATCCAACAAGGTCAGTATTAACTCTGCATGCAACAATATTCTGTTGAGTACTTGGAGGCATAACCATTTCAGTGTCAGAGCATGGTGATACCTTCCTAGTGTTCCACCAATTTCCATCATCCAACTTAACACTGTTACCCTTAACAACAATAATCTTTTTGGGAGAAGACCATTTAGAAGGACCCTTTTTTGCCTTGTCCCCAACAAATACTCTCACAAACATTCCTTGCTTGAAACAATGTTTTGGCTTCACAATGTTTTCATTAAAGCGATCACAATAATTTTTTTGATATTTTTTTACTCTGTTCCGCATTTCCTCTACGTTTGCATTGTATATTCCCGCTCTATTCATCCAAGGTGGAACAGCCACAGAACAAGGAATCCTTCCCTTGAGTAAGGAAAAAGGCGTTTCTCTAGTCACAGAATGTGGAGTTGTGCGGTACGACCACAACATGTCCTTGACACACTGCCTCCATAACTCTTTGTTTTTGCATGCCAATTGAATACATTCAACCAGTACTCTGTTGAAACGCTCCACCAACCCGTTTCCCCTCGGATGATAGACTGGCGTGGTAGTGTGCTTGATTCCCCACTTCCTCAGAAAACTCTCAAATTCATCTGATATGAATTGGGGTCCATTATCTGTAACAAGTTCAGTGGGGCAACCTTCTCTTCTGAAAATGTCTTCACAAAATGAAATAACACTTGCAGCCTTGACCTCTTTAACAAAGGCAACTTCTGGCCACTTCGAAAAGTAATCTACCATAACTATGGCAAATCTCTCTGATGCATTTCAGATATCGAAAGGTCCACATATATCAATGGCTAATTTATCCCATGCATCTTTAGGCATGGGCGACGCACTTCTAGAAGTTTCTTGAGAAGAATGAGTCTTGTCGCTACACGCACAAGCCATGCAATCTCGAACAAAACGCTCAATTTGCACATTCATACCAGGCCACCAAAAATCTACTCTGATCCTTCTCTTCATAGCTGACATACCCCCATGCCCTTCATGCATGATGTTTAGTAATCTGTTTCTTAATCTCTCAGGAACCACTAATCTATTACCTCTCCTAAGTATACCTTCTATCACATTCAACTCAGACCATATCAATTTGAAAGAATTTAGATCCTTATGTGCCTTCCATCCTTGTTCACAACTTAAGGCTTTTATAACCATGCCAAGTACGACATCTTCCTCCATGGCCTCCTTCCACTCAACTTCACTGATGGCCGCACACACATCCTTTATTTCAGCAACCATCCATTCATCATCTTCCTCCTCATATGTATTTTCTAATGGTAATCTAGATATGCAATCTGTATTTACATTCCTTACACCTGGAATATATTTCACATCAAAAGCATATTCTTGCAAACGGTATAACCATTTAGCTATTCTGGGAGTGGCCTTGCTTGCACCTCTGGTGGAGAATAGATCTATCAAAGGTTTGTGGTCAGCATGTAATTGGAACTTGGTTCCCCACACAAATGTCCTGAAATATTGTATGCCCCACCAACATGCTAAAGCTTCTTTCTCAATGGTAGAATAAGAGTGTTCTGCCCCTTTTAGTGTGCGGGACGCAAACGCCACAACCCTTTCTTGTCCCTTGTGCCTCTGGATTAGTACTGCACCTAACCCATTATTACTGGCATCAGTAGTGATGATAGTTTGGTCATTAGGGTCAAATGGCCTTAATGACACAGCATTTATGATGCATTTCTTGATAGAAGCAAAGTTTTGTTGACAAGCTTTAGTCCACTCGAATTTGGCACCTTTCTTCATCAAGTTCCTAAGCTCTTGTACCTTGTCTGAAAAATGGTGAACAAATTTCGAGTAGTACTCTGCTAACCCCAAGAATGACCTGAGTTGATCTCTATCTCTTGGGGCGGGAGCCTTTTCAATGGCTTCAACCAAACTACGTTTTGGTTTTACTCCCTCACTGGACAAAGTATAACCAAGATACTCCACTTCATTGACTCCAAATTTGCATTTTTCTAATGCAATAGTGAGACCAGCTTCAGAAAGTCTGATGAGAACCTCTTCCAAGATTAAATCAGGATTGTTTACATCGCTCCCCCATACCAACACATCATCTTGAAAAACCACTGCATTTTTAAGACCGGTTAATATAGATTGCATAACCCTTTGGAAAACAGCTGAAGCGGACGCTAAACCAAATGGCATGCGCTTAAACTGAAAAGCTCCTTCTGGAGTAATGAAAGAAGTGATGTGCTTTGAGTCTTCGTGTAATAGTATTTGGTGGTATGCATTAGATAGGTCTAAAGTGGTGAAATATGTTCCCCCCTTGATAGTAGCTAGCATTTCATTTATTCGTGGGAGCGGATACCGATCTATCCAGATATTGTCATTTACATCTCTCAAATCAATGCACATCCTAATATTTCCATTAGGTTTTCGGGCCAAAACTACTGGACTTAGCCATTCGGACGCCTCTATACGTTCAATAATATCTTCATTACACAATCTGACCAATTCATTTTTAAGTTTTTCTCTTAAAACTAAGGGTACATTTCTTACTTTATGTACTTTAGCGGTAGCATCTACTTTCAAAATAATTTTGTGTTTGAATTTTTTCAAACACCCTAATTTTTCACTGAATAATTTTGGAAATGTATTAACCCATTTGGAAGTTGTACTTGGTGAGGTTAGCAAAACTTGTTGAGGATGATTAGGATTCAATATTATATTGAGTGCTCTCTGTTCCTTCCATCCTAAAAGAGATCTTCCCTTTTTTACTACAAATAATTTTGCTGTTATCTTACTGTCTAAAAAACGCATCTCAGTTTCTAAACAACCTAACACAGGAAGCTTTTCACCACAATATCCCTCTGGAATAACATCGGTGGGCTGCAATACATTCAAATTAACACCTAAACCTTCCCAAATAAACTTGTCTATGATGGTAAATGGGGAACAAGAATCTGCCCATACATGTACATCCTTGTTCTTAATTTTGATGATGCATTTGGGAGGGCGATAACTATCTTGTTTGTTAGTTTCACATTTGAGAACTTGACTTGATTCAATAACCATAACTTCAATATCCTCATTCTCACCCTCACTATCATAGAACAACTCCTCCTTGTGAGGCATATCGTCTTGAACTAATGCATTGAAAGACTTAGATGTCGCAGAAGAACTTGCACTTCTACACCATCTTGCAAAATGCCCTAACCTTTTGCATTTATGGCACCTTGTTTTAATTGCAGGACAAAAGGTAGCATCTGCTGTGTGTTTCGGGCTTCCACACCTATAACAAACTTTAGGTTTAAATCTCACACCTTCTAGTCTGTTGTAGGTTTGACTTCCCCTTTTTTGTATTCCTTTTTATGTTATGTATAGTATCATCTTCTTTTACTATTTTTGGGGAAGGTGTATTTAACTCTTTTACGTATCTGGAAGTGTTTTCCATCCGTTTGGCTACTGACAATGTTTTATCTAAAGAGGGATCCTTTAAACCTAATAATTTTTCTTGTATTTTTAAATTAGACATTCTGTTAATTAGTTGGTCCCTAATTAGATCATCCCTCATATCATTAAATTTACATGTAACGGCTAACATTCTTAAATTTGCTACATATTGTTCATTAGTTTCTCCTGCTGCCTGTACACGTGAAAAAAATGTGTGTCTCTCCACCACAACACTGACTTTTTTTCCAAAGTTCTCCTCCAATGCTTTCAACGCAACTTCAAAAATGTCAATGTTGCTGTCTCCAGAAGCTTCACTATCAGCGCTGGTTTCAGTCACAATGGCTTCCATTGAAGGTAATGTTTTTAGAACATTTCTTCCCTCCAAGCCTAAAAATAGTTTTAAAATCGCTAATTTTCTTTTTGAAACGTAGTCGTCACCCCCAATGGCTTCTAAATAAGTTTCAAAGGTTTCCTTCCAGTGCTCCCATAACATGCACGGTTCACCAGGACTCGGTAGAAAATAAGGTGGTGCTGGAATCACTTGTGACGACATTGTTCACACGCAGTTGTGGTGGATTTCCAATAAAATTTGAATGATGCTACGTTCCTTGTAATGCTTCTGTTTTGAAACAGGTAAAAATGAGGAAATGTATTATTATTATTATTTTTTTTTATTTATAATCCTTTGTTGGTTATAATAGATAAATAAATGAAAATTATAACATCTGCGTAAAAATAATAATTCCAAATGATGTGGAAATAAGGTTTCTTTTAGATTCCATTCCTCCCTTTTTAAACTGGATACTTAGCTTTGAATCTTAGTCCTTTGTTAGTGTTCTTAGTGACCAAGGAAGTAACAATAGTCCCTTTTTTGTGTTTCTACCCAGGATCCCTTACAAAGAAGGAAGAAACACTCCAGTGGCTTCGAACGAGGAGAAAACAATGTGAAGAATGCCGATGCACGAAAACTCCAGGTACGTGCACGCTTGCTTTAATTTAAATAATGCAGAAATGCGGCTTGCCAACTCATGTGCCTAAATGTGAAACAAAAACCTTCGGCAACTCCCACACAAATCCCTCGATGGTAAAAAAAATGCCGCTTGACGATTCGGGTGCGCAATGTGGCAAAATCTCTCGCTAACTCTCCCACAAATCCTTCGATGGCACACACCAGCATCAGGACATGCGCGTCAGCGCAGCGCGAACAAAGTGAAAAGGCTGAATTCAATTGTCGTGCTTAATCTGTTCAAAGGCACAACACATAGCTCCTCATAGAATATCAGCTTGGCAATGAGATGAAAAACCTCAGCAAAAGTCTGTTGCTATGCGCGCAGGATCACTCCGTTATTTATTAAACTGTGCC
Source organism: Triturus cristatus (assembly GCF_964204655.1). Classification (NCBI taxonomy): domain Eukaryota; kingdom Metazoa; phylum Chordata; class Amphibia; order Caudata; family Salamandridae; genus Triturus; species Triturus cristatus. The sequence goes on from NC_140584.1 coordinate 448,160,306, forward strand.
ACTTGCAGGATATATCCATTACAGATTGAAAATATAATGGAAAAGTCATTGATGCTAGCTCTATCAAAGTCAAAGAGCACTTAGTGTCACTTGAAACAAAAAAAATAATAATAATCCAGGGGTCACTCACGGTCCAAGTAGTTTTTAACTCGACTGTCCAAAGTACATCATTTGTTGGGTTGTTTCCACGCTCGTCGCCAGTTTTGTGAAGCAGGTAACACACACTTCTTGATGGAACAGGAATTTATTAGTAGTAAGGTACAGACCCCTGGGACACATCTGCTTACAGGTCCAACTGCAACTCCTCCACCCTTCTTTCCCGTTTACAATCAGATGGATGTTGCTAGGGGACCGCAGTGTTCCATTTCACCATGACAATCCATGGTAGCTAACAACCAGGTAAACCATGTTAAATACAACAGATGCCACATCTCCCAAAGTATCAAAGGCAGGATGACACGCTCCTGCACTCTCCTCAGCATTCAAGGGGAGTGACTGTACTAGATCTGAAATGATCAAAGACAGTGTAATAATGGCAGCATATAGTACAGATTACTTCAGTGTTCACCAGGCACTTCTAGGTAATTATCTTTAAAAATACGGAGCACAAAACCAATGGGTAAGGGAGGCCAGGTTAAGACAAGCTATGGCAAAGTCAATAGGTCGGGGTTCTTATGAGTGAAAGTGAACCTTTAATGACTGGCGACGTTTTGCTCATGGTTGTGTGGAGGGATGACTGGGTAAATGTGATAATGCATAGTTAAAGGCTCTGAGGTAAGAGTAGAAGGAAAACAACATTCAGGCAGAAACAATTTACATTACGATATGTGAAACACGTTGACTGTGAACCTAGAAAAGCCATCATATAAAAACAAGGAATGGTACAGTTATGGATTCTAAAACACTAAGGGCATAATGTATCATTATTTCAAATAGCGATTACCTAATTACGATTCGATGCAAATCACAATTAGGTAACCGCTATTTGAATGTATGAAACTCCATGAGTTTAATTGAGCTATCCCAATGGGTCGCAAAATCGACCTACCTCATTAATATTAATGAGGCAGGTCGCAATTTGCGACCCATTAGGAATCGCTAAAATCACAGGGATGGTGGCCTACTGGGGTCAACAGACCACCATGTTTGTGATTGCTGTTAAATAAAGCAATCATTTTGTTTTTTTAAATGCAGTCTGTTTTCCTTAAAGGAAAACCGGTTGCGTTTACAATAGAAAAATGTAAAGATTTCTTTTCATTTTTCAAGAGCAGGCAGTGGTCCCAGGGACCACTGCCTGCTCTTAAAAACATTTTTACGAACATTCACAAAGGGGAAGAGGTCCCTTGGGGACTCCTTCCAGTTTGCGAATGGGTTACCACCTACTCAAAGTAGGTGGTAAAATGCGAATGATTTGCGACCGCATTTCGTAAAACATTCATACATATCGCTGCAATGCGGTATTAGGAAGGGACGCTCTAAACACGCCCCTTCCTAATACCAAATATGTATGTATTCACAATTCCAAATTGTGATTCAGTAACGTTACTGAAACATAAATTGGAATTCATACATACCAAAATGCATTTTACTAGTCGCAGACGTCCCATTCAGGACGCTTGCTACCGGTAAAATGCATGATACATGTGGCCCCATATATTGTGTGAAGAGGAAAAGGGGGGTTGCGACTCTTAACAAGTGCTGCTTTTGCTCTTACGGGAAAAGATGCCATGGCGCTGTTGACCCAAGATGGCTTCTGCTGCTTGGATGATGGCTTTAGTAACATGTGCAGACTGTGCACATCCAGATTCTTGTGGTTTCTGGCCTTGAAAATCATGGAGTACAGGAGGAAGGTTGGCTCTGCACCCATCTACTGCTCTTCACATCAGTGGTAACTCAGAACAGTAATCAAAGGACAGACGGAGCCAGTGGAAGAATAGATTTTTCTCCCTACCAGGCATAGCTTGACAATAAACAGTGCGGAAAATAAATCGGATGAACATATATGTAGCAATAAAGGCTTTTTACTGAGATCTAGGGCCAGAAGTACACAGCTGGTTTGAGCTCGCAAAAGGCCCAACTCACAGATTCGGGCCATTTGCAACCGCAGAAAATTATTTTTATATATACAGAACCCTATTTTGCAATTCGGTAATGTATTACTGAATCGCAAAATGGGTTAGCGATTCAGTATTAGGAAGGGCGTGTTAAGGGCATCCTTTCCTAATAGCGACTCGCAGTAGTATGTGTGAATGTCTGTCGCAAAACATTTGCATTTTACCGCCCATTCAAGTAGGTGGTAACCCATTCGCAAATGGGAAGGTGTCCCCAAGGGACTTCTTCTCCTTTGCGAATGGTTGTAAAAACTATTTTTAAGCGCAGGGAGCAAAAGAAAACTTTCCATTTTTAGGTCTCGCTTGCAAGACCATTGTCGTCGGTTTTGCTTTGGAAGTGGGGTGGAAACTCCACCCATGCTTTTCATTGGCCCGCGTGAAAAATCCTTGCTTTTGATTGCAAGGGAGCCATGTTGGTTCCCTCCCTGTCTCCTGTTTGCCGTGCCTGCAGGGACAGGAGATGTGCACGCGCGCAGCATCTCTTTCGCTCGAGGCGTTTCAGGCACATGTGCAAAGTGCATGCTTTCACTTTTATTTTCCTTTTCCTCACGCACGGCATCTCTGGCGATCTCAGCTGGACAAATTTAATATTCATAGCAGCCACGCACCTTCGTTTTTTTTTTTTACTTTGGGGGCATACTGCGTTTGAGCTTGCATGCACAGTTCTTTTCTTCTGCTGTAATGCGCCGAGGCTTGGGCGTCCCCGCTTGGTAGTGTGTCCGGGCAGGCAACTGATGACCGCTTTCATGGTTCCAGCACGTCCGTGTTCCTATCTCAATGCCACAGACGGAGAATATCTGCAATGCCATAGGTCTCGCATTTGTGAGAGTTTAAGCTGTTGGCATTTACAATGCCAATAGCTCAAACTCTCATAAATGCAAGACCTATTGCATTGCAAATGCTCGTTTGTTTTGAAATGGATCCTGTTTTCCTTTAAGGAAAATGGGCTGCATTAAAAAAAGAAAAACATTGCTTTACTTAAATGTAATCACAGACATGGTGAGATTTTAGCGATACCCCATGTCGCAAATTGCGACCTACCTCATCAATATTAATAAGGTAGGTCTATTTGCGACCCACTGGGATTCGCAAAGAGTGTACAAAACACTGTAGTACATCGCTGTTTGCGATTACCTAATAGCTTATCACACAAATGTGCTATTAGGTTACCGCAAACACAAAGGGATATACATCTGGCCCCTAATTGCTTCTTTAAAATACAAACTATGAGTTTACACTACATGGATGCCAGTAACGTCCTGTTGTTCAAATCATTGGATCAATGCTTGTTGATCCAGACATCACAAAACTTTAGACATCTAGCATAAAAGATTTTTTCAATTATGTCATTACAAAGTGGGCACAAAGTACATTCCCAAATCGTTAACATAACTCATCTAGTCCAGGTGTTATTTTTATCTGTGCATTCTGATCATTTTTGCCTTCAATTTACAAAGGAATAAACCAAAAATTTAAACACAGTGCAAAGGAAAATCCTAGACTGTACAAGTTACTCATGCCTGCAATAAAAAGTATGCAAGCAAATGTCATTTCACAAAAGCGTGAGATACTTTACTTTGACTGAAGTGAACTGGGTTCCTGCTAACCAGATCTTCAGAGTCATTGTTCTTCACCTCCCCCCATAACAAGACAACTGGTCACTTGATCCTAAAGTGACCAGGCCTTTAGCACCTCTAAGTCACTAGTAAATGGTACCTTTGTTACCTAGGGCATAGGTACTAAAGAGGGTCCCTAAGAGCTGTAGAATTGAATATGCTACTTACCAGTATGCATCTGTTCTTGGCATTGTGGTAAATATTTCATTACCGGTACTATTTTTTATGCGGTAAAGTCTAGTAAGAATAACTCAGTAAATATAAGAGGCAGAATCCGTGGTATTAGAGGGTTTAAAAGGCTTTATTCCTATACAAAGGAATACAATTCGAATTGTAGGCTTCTATTCCATCACCATGAAAGTTCAGAAAGGAAGGGCATACATTATTGACAGATAATCGGTTTTATAGGAAAATGCATTACAGTGAAAACAGATGCAAGAGGCGTAACAACTGATAATACAGATAAAATGTGCATACGTAACTAATAAAGGCGGTCATATGGGCGTAATTTAATAAACGTCATTATACATGATGTCACAAGTGGGTGGATCCATAAAAGAATCCTGCGATGTCAGCAGAAATATTTGGCAGAGATGCGCGCGCAGCCGCATGACATGTGATTGACGTGCAACTAGAGGGTGAAAGGGACTTGACATTTAGCTCTACATGTGGAGACAGAAGTCTGGGGGTCATGTCAACCTAATCCCAAATCATATCTAATATCCTATGTTTAAAGAACTGTGTTATCCAAAAGGAAAGGTCTCTAGGATAGAATCTATTCTATACTGACTGTTAGTGCGTGTACAAGCGTCTAAGTGTCTACATGAGATGCGAGGGGGTAGGAATATTCCATGGTAACGGAGGCTATGAATTACTTGCATGTGGACAGCGAGGCCTGGCCCTTTGCACGGTAGCTGGAGGAATGTTTACCTAAACTACTAGACAGGAACGCATCGGATGAGGAGCGGAGTAGATAATCTTGAAGGTGAAATACAGTTTTTGGCAGGCAACAGGCTGGATCAGGCACCGTTAGCCGCGCAGGGAGTAGGACAAAGTTCATGGATGCAGATGCAGGCTCAGACTGGAGCTTTCAGAGGCAGAAGGCAGGAAAAGGCTTGATGACAGAATTCAGGGCCTACTCGCCTGAATCTGTAAAATGTGGAAAGTGAACCACATAAAGTCGGTGGCCTTTCATACTTAGGAATGGAATATCCGACCCATTCATGGCGGATCTGAAAGAGGACATGTTGATGGTGGACGCACATGTATTTGCGTCTTCAAAACTGGAACTGGAGGGAACATACATGTACGTATAGCATGCACATGGAGCCGTTGGGGTCTACGATAGGGGACATAACTGATCAAAAAATTCATATTTCCTCATTCCCTCCTTGTCCCCTACGGACCCTCAGGAGATATCGATCTTCATCAATCCATCGATCTGTTCATATAGCATCATTTGTTCTTCTTTCTTCTTCCGGGATTTTGAACGAAAACTTGGATGTGGGATACACGATGTGGCACACAGACCACAAATCGCTGGCCCACATTGTAGACATAAGCAGCAACTGAATAGTATGAGAAAGCCAATACCTAGGAAGGATAGGATTCTCCATCCCCAGGCTGACAACACGCCCCAGAACCAACCGGACCAAGTCCAGGTGCCTGGACTCTGGTGTATCTGGCTTATAATCTTATGAAGGCGGGTTATGGCTTTATATACCGACGGCGAATTTTCTGGTATGAAAATGCAGCAACTTGATCCGATGACCCTACAAGCTCCGCCCCTATCGGCCAGGATGACGTCAAGGACAAGACGATTTTGAAGCACAACAATCCGCATAGCAGACTGCTCTTCTGTTAAATTGCCTAAGGCGGAAATAGTTTCGTTCACTACTGCTTCAAGGGTTCTGGTTAATCTACGTATCAGCTTACTATTAGTGACTGTACCTATATAGGGAAAGAAACCTTTATTGAAATCTGTGTATTTTTCCCATGCTGTTTTAGTGTAATCGACAATTGGAAGATCTCTCTGTTGTCTATTGTGTACTAAATGGGTATTTCTGTGATAATCAGGAGGAGCTAGGAAAACAGGTGGCAGAAGGAATGCTATGTAACAGGTACCATCCCAATCTAAAGGTAGACATATATATGCGGTCTGGCCACATATGAAGTAGGAATGATGGGAAGCTCTAAATGTAGACTTGCCTTTATCACTGAATTTTATTACAGTGGTGCATTTACTATGGCCCATGTGTATGGAACCATTCTTTCTTACACATAATTCCCCCTTTACTGGGAATACTGACATGGCGGGCAAGTTTGGTGTGGCTTCAGATTCAACGTTCAGGATCATGAGGTTAAGTGTAAAATTACCTAATCCATATACTTCATTTTCTAGATCAGTTCCTGTTCTTTTGGGAAGTCCCTCCTTGTTAGGGTAGCAGACTTTAAGCAAAACTAGGTTCAGGTTTCCCCACACCCAGTTGTCTTGGTAAACTGCGGAATTTGAATCTAGGGAATTAATCAAACTAAACCATGCTCCACAGGAGCCATTGTGTGTGAACGGATAGGGAAAGAGGGGCAAAACTCCCTTATAGTTCTGATAGGGAGGGAGTCGGCCACATATCCAACAATTTGTGGCATTGCTGGTCTGATGGGAATGATGTAACATACTAATGAATGTGTTGTTGCGCAGCGCAAATCTATAGGACAACTCATGCGGAGGTAATTCGCTAAAAGAATGTTCTGCAGTTACATTGTAAGCACGCTTAAGAATAGGGTAATACATATGCAATAGTACGCTGAAAACGATGATCAGAAGGCTTAGAAAAAACAAAATTAATAGTGTTACTGTGCAGTGACTACGAAGTGATTTACAATACGCATGCTTTTTAAGCTGTATCTGTTGATTTCTTTCTCTATTCCGGTCTAGAGGATACATGTCAGAGACAAATTCAACCGATTCACCTTGGAGAGGACTTAAACAATCAAATTGTCTGACTTGCTAGACCTTAATTTTAGTTTGTACAGTTCTGGTTTTGACTGCTCAACCAAGGGGAGCTTTGAGTCTGTCTGTGAGGGAATACAGGGTTGAGTATTCACACTGGATGGTAGTCCATAAAATTTCTTGATATGACTCGAGTGCAACCACCCTTTGCGTCCCTCGATCTTCACGGCTGTCCTTGTAGTTAGTAGAACTAGCTTCGGCGACTTCCACCTAGGCTCCAGTTGGGTCTTCCGGTCGAAATTCCGGACCAGAACCAGGTCACCAGGAACCACGTCATGGGGCTTCCCCTCAGTATTATCGGGAAAAGCTGCGGCTACCTGTGAACGACAAGATTGTAGTGCAGACATCAAGGAAGCCAGGTAATCTGTCAGCATATTACAGTCAACATCAGTGATTTTGCGAGGTATAGGCGTCCCCCACATATTTGGTGGTCTACCGAAGATCACCTCGTACGGGGATAGCCCTGTTCGAGAATGTGCTACCATTCTCATGTAAAAGAGCGCAACTGGTAAGGCTACTATCCAATCGACACCTTTTTCTCTACATATTTTGGACAATCTAATTTTCAGAGTTTGATTATGGCGTTCCACGAGACCTGCTGCCTCGGGATGTCGGACACAGTGAAATTTCCATTGGTAGCCTAACAAAAGGGAAACGTGTTTCATTAGTTCGGATGAGAACGGCTGGCCGTTATCGGAGTAGACAACACGTGGTAAACCGTACCGTGGGAAGAATTCTCGAACTAACTGTTTGGCAGTAGTCGGGGCAGTGTAATCTGAAACCGGGTAGGCTTCTGTCCAACGGGAAAGAGCACAGACAACTACAAGAACATATTTGAATCCTCGACATCGTTCCATCTGGATATAATCCATCTGGAGGACTTCAAAAGCATGATCGGGAGGTTGAAATCCACCCTGCTCTACGGGGATGCTTTTACCTGGATTAAACTGACAACATATCATACAGGTACGAACTTTCTGTTTAGCTGCTGCTCGCAAGTGTTTGTTGAACCAAATGTGTTGAATGCTGTCTAGCATAGCTTTTTCTCCTAGGTGCGCTGGACTATGTATTGTGTTAATGATGACTTGAACCATGGAGTCGGGAAGAAACCATATAGATTTTTCCTTCGTCATCCATCCTTGATCCGTTTGGATCCCTCCTAATTCAGTCCATTTCTTTATTTCTTCTGGTGTAGCATGTGTCTGTATGTCAATTATATCAAGGGCGGGATCCTTAACTGTCATGCAATGTGTTGGTGTCGGAACTATTGTCTTTGTCATGTCAGTTGTGTGAGTCTGATTCTGAGCAGTCTGTTTAGCTGTTCTGTCAGCTAGGTCATTACCCTGAGAAATGATATCGGTAACTTTTGTATGGGCTTTGCATTTCATAATCGATATTGCAGTGGGTAGATGAATCGCGTCCAATAGGGTTTGAATGAGGGGTCCGTGTTGGTTGTGGGCACCGTGAGAAGTTAAATAACCTCTCTCTCGCCACAGAACGCCGAAGTCATGGACGACTCCGAATGCATAACGTGAATCTGTGTATATGTTGATTTTCTTATTTTTGGCTTGAATACAGGCTTGTGTCAGAGCGATGAGCTCTGCTGCTTGAGCTGACAAAGTGTTAATACAATTTGTTTCAATGACTTCAGTGTCTGTTGTGACTGCGTAGGCGGCCACTAACTCTCCTGTACTTGTTCTCATACATGACCCATCTACATACAATGTCAAGTCTGGATCTGACAAAGGGATATCTGTCAAGTCTTGTCTGGGTTTCGTCGTGATAGTAATGACTTCGACACAATCATGTGCCAATGGATCTGTTCCGCCCACTGGTAACAGTGTGGCAGGATTTAACGTATTACAACGTCTGATTTCTATGTGTGGCTGAAATAATGTCAATTCGTAACCGGTGAGTCTCGCTATAGTCAAGTGTTGTGTTTGTGTGCGGTTCAAGAGAACCTCTACTGCGTGTGGTACTTGTACTGTCAATTGGTGTCCTAACACTATGGCATCGCTTTGTCTGATTGCTAAAGCTGTTGCTGCCACTGATTTCAGGCACGCAGGAAGAGCCTGAGCTACTGGATCTAATGTACTAGAAAAATAAGCACATGGTTTGTGTGATCCTGCTTGTTCCTGAGTGAGTACTGACAAGGCAGTACCTTCGCGTTCTGTAACAAAGAGTGTAAACCGTTTACTGTAACATGGTGTTGCTAAAACAGGTGCTTGGCATAAAGCTTTCTTTAAGCTTTCAAAGGCGTGTGTATGTTCTTGAGTCCAAGGGAGGACAGTCGATGTGGCTGCCTCCTGTGTTGTTAACTGGATGAGTGGTTTTGCTAGAAATGCATATTGAGGGATCCACTGCCTACAGTATGAAGTGAGGCCTATAAAAGCCCGCACCTCTTTTTGTGTCTTGGGTGGTGGCATCTTAGCAATTAACTGGATGCGGTCGGATGTAAGCTGCCTTCCCTCCTTGGACAGCGAGTGCCCAAGGTAAACAACTCGCTGGACACAGAATTGCAGCTTAGAAGGGGACACCTTGTGCCCCTTGTCGGCCAGGAATTTCAAAACCGTCAGTGACGCTTTTTCACATTCAGGTTCGCTTCGGGCGGTGATCAGCAGATCATCGACGTATTGAAGCAAGGCAGTGTTAACTGGCATGTGGATACTGTCAAGTTCTCGTTTCAGTGCTTGGCTATAGATGCTGGGGCTTTCTGTAAATCCTTGAGGTGCGCGTGTGAATTTAAAACTTCGCCCATTTAAACTGAATCCGAACAGATATTGACTTTCCGGATCTATTGGGACGCTAAAGAAAGCATTTTTGAGATCAATTACAGTGAAGAACGTTGCTTCTGAGTCAATAGCTGTTAGTAATGAAGAGATATCTGGGACCACAGGGTATTGTGGTACAATACATTTATTTAATTTGCGCAGATCAATAACCAATCGATATACTGGTGATGCTTTTGGATCCGTTCTTTTAAGAATCGGAATTATCGGGGAATTACATATATTGGAGTCGGTTTCAACAACCACTCCTTGTGCAATGAGTTCGTCAATGATTTGCAGCAAAGCCACTACAGCATCTGGTGGTAACTTGTATTGTCGCATTCGTGGTAGTACTACTCCTGTTTTTAGTGTGACTCGATATGGTGTAATGTTCATGCAACCAACATCAGTGGGGCCTTGTGCCCATAAATGTGTAGGTAAATTCTGCAGTCGGTGATCCATGTCTCTGGACACGTAGTGACCTTTGAAGTCACGTAGAAATAGTCGTACTCCTTCCGGAGAACAACATATTATGGCTCCTAGGGCTTTCAATGTTTTTATACCTAACAAGTTTTCTGGACATGATTTAGTAAGCAATAAATCTGTAGTACGTGTCAATGGACCAACCGTCAGTGGAAGAGGTTGTGTTACGTCATTAATTATGGGTTTTCCTGAGAATCCAAGGGAAATATTCTGTGAGCCTGAGAGGGGTGCCCCTGGAACTTCACTGCGTCTTATAGTTGTTCTGCTTGCCCCTGTATCAAGTAAAAACTTTCTGTCTTCCCCTAATAGTTCACTATGTACATAAGGTCCCTCTTGGTCTACAGGAACCTCAATAAGGGGTAAGCCAACTTCCCTCTCTAGGCTATTTCATGTATATCGCTGATAATCGGGATAATCTGCTTGTGCATACTGATACATCTGTTGTGTTGTTGCTTGTGTTGCAGCAATAGGCTGCGCTTGTGGTGGTGCTACGGTCTGTTGTGGAGCTCCCTGTTGCGGAGCTAGTTGTTGCGGAGCTAACCTAGGTTGTGCATGCTGAGGGATTTGTTGTTGATTCTGATCCTGTCTAGGTGGACGTGGTCTCTCCTGGGTTCTACCTGTAGCAATATTATGTTTCAGGACTGGACAATCGTGTATATAATGACCTGGTTGTTTACAATAGTTGCATGTCCCTTTCGTAGGACCTGCGGAATCACCCTTTTGATGACCATCAGCTGGGACTGACTGAGCAACAAGCATTTTCATTTTTGTATCTTTCATACGTCTTTGTTCGTGTTCTTGTTCTTCTCTAATTCTATTGTGGTGATATTGTAACATCTGTAACATCTGTGATGGGGTATTACCTTGCCAGGTACTTTCGAATTTCAATACTCTATTCTTGACTTGCAGCAGAGAATTTTCAACTAATTTTGTCACAAACAGATGTGGATATGACTCACTACTGGCTTTTATGCCACTATTTATACCAAAACATTTTTCAAATCGGGAATAGAAATCACTAGTGTCTTCATCTGGCTTTTGTTTACAGGCTGATATTGCACCCCAGTCTTCCTTTTTCGTAGTTAATAAACGTGGCAGTACCTGCACTAGTAGTCCTGCTAGTGCTGTAGTCTTTTCCCCAAGTCCTGCTCCTGCAGCTCGGGCCCTTTCTTCGTTTTCTAATGCTGTCCAATCTATCTTTTGGTCTCCCACCTCCCATTCCTTTTCTTTAAGTTTCTCATAAACACCAGCGGGTAATAGGACTTTTAATATTTTCATAATGTCGGGGTAGGTATACTCTCCCATGAGTAACATGTCCTTTATTTCACGGTGGAAACCTGCTGGATCCTTGTCATGGCTGGGTACTACTTTCTTCATTTCTAATAATTCCAGTTTAGTTATAGGCGTGTACACAAACACGCGTGTAAAGTTATTACCGTCACCTCTGATTGGGTGTACTTCGCGTAACGGGTTCTGTCTATCTATGTGATACATTTTTCTTCCTATGATGGGAACTGGAACGTGTTCTGGGCATACGAAAGTTAAATATTGGTTTCGGAATTCTAGAATCTCTTTAATCAAATCAGTACCTGACCCTCTCCATATATTCGTGAGTAGTTCTGTCAATATGTCAGGTAAGGGTCCTGGATCGGAGTGTTGGCTTTTATATAATATAAGGAGGTGTTGAATCATGTATATACTAGCTAAACGCTGTTCGTATGGGTCAAGATTCAGAAACGTGTGTGCAAGTACATCATCATTGTAGTCGCTGGGACTGTCAGCCCATTGTACTGCTGACCTAGCTAATTCTTGTTCGTCCATGGAATCGAGCATATGGTACCCCCTTCGATCTCGGAGTAATTTATCAGCGGCTTGGAATAGGTGCTCGGGGGATTTTGTATTTAACATAGGATTTGGAAAATGTCTATTATATTCTGGACGTATTGGACGTATCTGATCATTAAAGCCTCTAGTATTATTATGGGTCTTCCTTTACCTACGTAAGCTATCGTCTCCAATTGTTCTGAATCTTGCTCCTCCTCTTCTTCTGATTCTACTCTGTCTGTTTCTCGTCTTTCTTTATGTATTCGTTCTACTTCCTTGCGGATTTTTCGACACATGGCGATTATACACGCCTGTCTATCATGTTTCTCTTCTGATATGTTCTGACCCCATTTGACAAGTTTTTGCATGGTATCATGATCTGCCCCGGGCCTGTCTTGATTCCTAATTACACAATTTATGAAAAAACGTAGTAGTTGTCTTTGTACATCCACTTTCTGGTATTCCATAGCTTCGTTAATACTTTCTGAACCTCGCCCTGTTTGGACAAAGCGATATATATTGTCTAGGTGTTCAACCATTCCTGGTATCGTCATTAAATATAATGTAGCTCGTCGTATACGTAGTGATGATATGAGCAATTTGTCCTGTCTACCTGGCACTGGATCGTATCTACAATCCACAAGCTGTTCTTTAAACATGTCGGATGTCGCTAATTGGGGTGTACGTTGGAGTGCTAAATCTCTAAGAGTCTGTTTATTTTGCGGCGGTGTGGCAAACATGTCGGTCGTACCTCCTGTAGCACCATCTGAGGTGCTAGGCACGAAAGGATTCGTTGGACGTAGGATAGAGATTGTAGATGTGGGAAGAACTGTAGACACGGACGGACCTGTGGGAACTTGTGTAGGAGGTTGTAGTCGCGGAGATACAGACGGATGCTCTTGGTGTTGAACATCATCGGCAAGCGGTATGTGTGGTATGGCATTAGCATACTCGGGAGCTACGTCATCTAAATAGGAGGAAAGGAAAACGTCCTTTGCTGTTTTGGGATGTGTTTTGGGATGTGCTTTTATCGGGAGCAATGGAGGAGTTAAGTCTTTTGGTATTTCCGGGGTAGCCTTAGGTAACCCTTCGGCCAGAAGAGGATACATACCATTCATAAGAGTGTTTCTTTGTCTATCTACTTGTTCTGATTTTACTCGGGTACCTTCCTCAATTAATAGATTTTCTCGAGTTTTATTTGAATTCTCTCTACCGTTCTCTTCCTGTCTGAGTGCTTTTTCTGTACGTCTATATGATTCTTTACGCCATAATTCAATGGCATCTTTCTGTGACTGTCTGGCTTTCTTTTTCCATAATTCTTCTTCTACTCTCATGATGCAATCTGCATCCCAGGTCCCAGCTGCGGGCCATCTCTGATTTTCTGGCAAATCCTTGGTGTAGTCCACCCATAAATCAAGAAATAATACGGCATCTAGGCCATGCTTATGATACATAAAGTACCCTGGAGGGTCCCTAGGTGGAATGGGAACAGCTTCTTCGAGTACACCTTTTCTAGTTTTGATCTGTCTTAGTTTCGAAAAGAGCGGCATTTTTAGACCTTATTACTAGAACACACTTTATACAAGGAACACAATAATGAACAGTCATTCACACCACAATATATAGAACGTATTAAAACATTTTAACACTTAACAGTTTTAACGAACGATGAGAACTAATAGAAAACTAGTTACTGACATAATACTGACACTAGATAATACTTATTTATATGCAAGACATACTATATATACTGCTAAACAGTACAGATACACTGCTGAAACAGTGCAGACCGGATTTGTGTACCCAAACCCGTCTTGACCGGCACAGACTATGTGCACGTTAAATGCCTCCCCGGTAATGGTACTCACCGGGTAGCTCGGAACGGAAGGCCTCGGAACGGAACTGAAACTGGACCGGACTGGACTCGACTCGACTGGACTCGGAACTTCGGAACCTGGTGGGCCTCTGTATACCTCGGATCTTGCTCTCTCAGCTAGGCTCTGGTCGGGATACTTCGCACTTCTCACCGCCTCGTCTGGGTGTTGATCGCAGCCTCAGTCGCCCCCGCTTGGCCGGAGGGAGATACAGGAAATCCTGCAGGTACGCGTTTTGTCCGTTCAGCTGTGGCAGGAGACCGGGCCTGCAACGCACCTCCGGCGCGTGAGATGAGAAAGTGTCCCTATTCGGGCGCCAATTTATGTGGTAAATATTTCATTACCGGTACTATTTTTTATGCGGTAAAGTCTAGTAAGAATAACTCAGTAAATATAAGAGGCAGAATCCGTGGTATTAGAGGGTTTAAAAGGCTTTATTCCTATACAAAGGAATACAATTCGAATTGTAGGCTTCTATTCCATCACCACGAAAGTTCAGGAAGGAAGGGCATACATTATTGACAGATAATCGGTTTTATAGGAAAATGCATTACAGTGAAAACAGATGCAAGAGGCGTAACAACTGATAATACAGATAAAATGTGCATACGTAACTAATAAAGGCGGTCATATGGGCGTAATTTAATAAACGTCATTATACATGATGTCACAAGTGGGTGGATCCATAAAAGAATCCTGCGATGTCAGCAGAAATATTTGGCAGAGATGCGCGCGCAGCCGCATGACGTGTGATTGACGTGCAACTAGAGGGTGAAAGGGACTTGACATTTAGCTCTACATGTGGAGACAGAAGTCTGGGGGTCATGTCAACCTAATCCCAAATCATATCTAATATCCTATGTTTAAAGAACTGTGTTATCCAAAAGGAAAGGTCTCTAGGATAGAATCTATTCTATACTGACTGTTAGTGCGTGTACAAGCGTCTAAGTGTCTACATGAGATGCGAGGGGGTAGGAATATTCCATGGTAACGGAGGCTATGAATTACTTGCATGTGGACAGCGAGGCCTGGCCCTTTGCACGGTAGCTGGAGGAATGTTTACCTAAACTACTAGACAGGAACGCATCGGATGAGGAGCGGAGTAGATAATCTTGAAGGTGAAATACAGTTTTTGGCAGGCAACAGGCTGGATCAGGCACCGTTAGCCGCGCAGGGAGTAGGACAAAGTTCATGGATGCAGATGCAGGCTCAGACTGGAGCTTTCAGAGGCAGAAGGCAGGAAAAGGCTTGATGACAGAATTCAGGGCCTACTCGCCTGAATCTGTAAAATGTGGAAAGTGAACCACATAAAGTCGGTGGCCTTTCATACTTAGGAATGGAATATCCGACCCATTCATGGCGGATCTGAAAGAGGACATGTTGATGGTGGACGCACATGTATTTGCGTCTTCAAAACTGGAACTGGAGGGAACATACATGTACGTATAGCATGCACATGGAGCCGTTGGGGTCTACGATAGGGGACATAACTGATCACAAAATTCATATTTCCTCAGCATGTAGGGCTGCTGACATTCATATCTGTGCATAGATCGCCGCCTAGTGTTGGGTCCGGATGATTGCACATTGTTGTCCTGGAAGAGTCTTCGAAGTATCACAAGATAGGTGGCTCCTCCCCTGGACTACAGTGCGCATGGGCATCGTCTCCATCCTCAGATTGTTTTTCGCCATTGTGGCAGTGATGGAGGAGATACCGTAAGTGATGACCATGCTATACAGTAATTCTGAGTGCTGCAGCCGCTACAGGCGCCGGGGAGGAGGGTGGGCGATATGAATGTCAGCAGCCCTACATGCCAAGAACAGATGCATACTGGTAAGTAGCATATTCAGTTCGAGGCATGTGGGCTGCTGAATTCATATCTGTGCATAAATTATATAGCAGTCCCTATATTAGCGGCGGCTGCCCGTGCCAGCTGCAGCAGTCTGAAAAAGGGTCTTGAGAACAGCCTGTCCTACAGCTGCCTGCTGTTTTGAATGTACATCTACACAGTAGTGTTTTGTAAATGTATGTATAGTGGACCATGTGGCTGCTCTACATATTTCCTCTAAAGCAATATTCCCTAGGAAAGCCATGGACGCCCCTAACTTTCGTGTTGAGTGGGCTCTGGGAGGAATCGTTAATGTGCGTTTAGCTTTTTCATAGCAAATTTGAATACATTTAACGATCCATCTGGCTATCCCTGCTTTGGAAATGGCGTTGCCCTTGTGTTGTGGAGAAAAGGCAACGAACAGTTGTTTTGTTTTCCTAAAATCCTGTGTTCTGTCTATATAGTACATGAGGGCCCTCTTTACATCTAGTGTATGGAGCATTCTCTCCGCGACATTTTCTGGATTTGGAAAGAAAACAGGCAGTTCAATAGTTTGATTCATGTGGAACTGCGATATCACTTTAGGCATGAAAGTGGGGTTAGTACGTAGTACAACTCTGTTTGCGTGAACCTGTATGAATGGCTCTTGAATGGTTAGTGCCTGGAGTTCACTAACTCTTCTCAACGAAGTGATTGCCACTAAGAAGGCTACTTTCCAGGTGAGGAATTGAATCTCACATGAATGTAGAGGTTCAAAAGGTGGACCCATCAATCTGGTGAGGACCACATTCAGGTTCCACACCGGTGCCGGTGGGTGAGTTGGAGGAATTACTCTTTTGAGTCCCTCTAAGAAGGCTTTGATGGCAGGCACCTTGAATAAAGAGAGGTGCTGCCTGTTCTGAAGATAGGCCGCTATTGCGGTTAGATGTATACGGATGGAGTTGTATGCCAGATTGCATCGGTATAAGTGTAACAGGTAACAGATGATGTTCTGAATGGATGCATCCAGCGGATTAATGTCATTGTTTTTACAGTAAATGACAAACCTTTTCCATTTAGCCGCATAGCAAGCTCTGGTCGTGGGTCTCCTGGCCTCCTTGATGATATTCATACATTCTGGAGGCAGGTTCAGGTAGCCAAACTCTAAGACTTCAGGAGCCAGATCGCCAGGTTCAGCTGTTGCGGATCTGGGTGCTGAATTTCGCCATGGTTCTGTGTTAAAAGTTTGGGTGTTAGCCGCAGTCTTTGAGGCGGCATCACGGACAGTTCTAGTAACGTGGTGTACCAGGGCTGGCGTGCCCACATTGGAGCAACCAGGATAAGTGTCATTGAGTGTTGCCGTAGTTTGCGTGCCACTAGCGGTATTAATGGCGCTGGGGGAAAAGCGTACGCAAATCTGCCTGACCAGTTCATCCATATCGCATTGCCCTGCGACTGTGGATGCGGAAATGTGGCGGCAAAGGTTTGGCATTTTGCGTTTTCCCGTGTGGCGAATAGGTCTATCTCTGGATGACCCCACTGCTGGAAGTACGGTTGGAGTACTGATGGATGTAGCTCCCATTCGTGCATTTGGTGGCTGCGTCTGCTGAGCAGATCCGCCATCTGGTTGTCCTTGCCCGGGAGGTGTTCCGCCATGAGGAATATGTTCCTCTGAATGGCCCACTTCCACATGCTCTGAGCCAGATGAGACAACTGTGGAGAGTGTGTTCCTCCCTGCTTCTGTATGTAGTACATGGCAGTCATGTTGTCCGTCCGGATCAACACGACTTTGTTGCACAAGTGTACTTTGAATGCCTTCATTGCCAGGAAGATAGCCATCAGTTCCAGAAGGTTGATGTGCATCTTCTGTTGCTGTGTCGTCCATAGTCCCTGCACTGTGTAATTGAGTACATGAGCTCCCCATCCC
The DNA here is from genome assembly GCF_964204655.1 of Triturus cristatus. Taxonomy (NCBI): domain Eukaryota; kingdom Metazoa; phylum Chordata; class Amphibia; order Caudata; family Salamandridae; genus Triturus; species Triturus cristatus. The sequence continues at coordinate 448,177,727 of NC_140584.1, forward strand.
TGGAGAGACGCGTCCGCCGTCAGTATTATTTGTGGAACAGGCTCTTGGAACGGTCGGCCCTTGCAAAGGTTGTGTGGATTCCACCAATGCAGAGAGTTGTATGCCCGACCGCTCACCAACACTAGGTCTTTCAACTGTCCTTGAGTCTGATTCCATTGACGTGCCAAGCACTCCTGAAGCGGGCGCATATGTAGTCTCGCGTGCGGGACTATAAAGATGCAGGAGGCCATCATGCCTATCAAGTGCATGAACACTCGCGCTGGAAGGGAGTGTTGTGGTCTGAACTTTTTTATCAGCAGTTGCATGCTGTTGATTCTCGCTAAATTCGGCTGAGCTTTGGCAGCCAGAGTGTCTATAGTCGCGCCCAGGTACTGCCGTACGTGGGCGGGTTGGAGATGTGACTTTGGATAATTCAGTGAGAATCCCAGACTGTGAAGAAGGTGAATGGTGTGGGATACGTGGCTGGCACACTGCTGGGCTGACTTTGCCTGAACAAGCCAGTCGTCCAGGTAAGGGAAGACGTGAATGTGCTGTCTCCTTAAGTGCGCAGCCACTGTCGCTAGGCACTTGGTAAAGACTCTGGGCGCTGTTGTTACTCCGAAAGGGAGTACTTTGAACTGATAATGCTGATCCTGAAGAGTGAACCTGAGATATTTTTTGTGTGATGGGTGTATGGGTATGTGGAAATACACATCCTTTAAATCTAGTGTTGCTAGGAAGTCTCCCTGACTGAGCAACGGCAGAACCTGCTGGAGGGTGAGCATATGAAAATGCTCTGACAGAATGTATTGGTTGAGGGGGCGGAGGTCTAGTATAGGTCGTAAAGACCCGTCCTTTTTTGGGATTAAGAAGTACAGAGTGTACACCCCTGACCCCCGCTGTTCCATAGGCACGAGCTCTATGGCTACTTTTTGCAGCATACTTAGTACCTCTTGCTGCAATAATGTCAAGTGCTCTGCGGGCATAGGACGGTGTCTTGGTGGTATGTTGGGTGGATTGGATGTTAATTCCAGACAATAACCGTACTGGACAATTTCTCTGACCCACCTGTCTGTGGTGATGGATCTCCAGACTGGCAGGAACTGTTGGAGTCTCCCCCGACCGGTGTTATGTGGGCGGGGGGCAGCGACAAGACGTCACTGTTTGTTATTGGCGGAGGACCTGGTGTTGTTGTGTCCTCGTCCTCTGCCTTTGGTGCTGGATCCACGATATCCACCCCTATTGTTTTTATTATAGGTACTCTGGGTACCTCCTTTACTGTACTGCTGCTGGGACCCCTGACCTCTAGCTGCTCCTCTATTCCCGGGGAGACGCAAGGAGCCACTCCGAAACTGCTGCGACTGTAGAGCCCCCATAGATTTCGCAGTTTCAGTGTCCTTTTTAATCTTTTCCAGTGTAGTGTCAACCTCGGGGCCAAATAAAAAGTCTGGGTTGACTGGTTGATTCAAGATATTATTTTGAATCTCAGGTTTGAAGCCTGATATTCTCAGCCATGCGTGCCTCCTCAACATCACACTAGTGTTGATTGCCCTTGCTGCAGTGTCAGCTGCATCCAGTGCGCATTTGATGGACGCATTTGTAATGAGTTGTCCCTCTCTGATGAGGAGCTCCGCTCCATCTTTGTATTCATCTAGTAGGTGTTCTAGCAGTGTAGTGTATCGTAGTGTGACCTGTCGTATCGGGCCAGGAGTGCCCGAGTGTTGGCAATGCGCCAGATGTTTGCTGCTTGTGCTGCTACCCTTTTGCCTGATGTTTCTAGCACTTTGGACTCCTTGTCTGGGGGAGGAGCATCACCTGTAGTCTGCGAATTAGCTCTCTTGCGAGCATTAGAAACTACCATGGAGTCCAACGGCAATTGACCCTTAATGTACATGGGGTCTCCGGTTGCAGGTTTGTATTTCTTCTCTATTCTGGGGTTCAATACCCGTGCCCTGGTGGTTTCCTTAAAGATGTCCTTAGCATGTTTAAGAACCCCTTTCAGCATTGGTAGAGTCTTGACCGTTCTTTCTGATGTGGAGAACGTGTCCACCAAGAAATCCTCCTCCACAGAGTCAGAATGGAGTTCCACTCCGTGATTGGCAGCTGCCCTTTCAATGAGGGTGTTAAAAGCAGCAGTATCTTCAGTGGGAGATGGTTTGATATTGTAAAGATGAGTGTCAGGAGCATCTTGTGGGTCACCTTGGTCAGTAGGGTCTCCCCATGCTTGATCTTGGTCTTGCTGTTGGTCATCAGGGTCATATTCCACAGGATAAGTGGTATCATCCCCAATATAGCCCTCTCCTGCATCCTGTTCCGAGTGTGTAGGAGAAAAGGATGGTGGTTCCTGATGATAGGTGTGGAATGTTTCTACAAGCACTGGCGTCGAACCTGATGCCAGTTTCCTTTTTAGTGGAATCTTGTAGGAGTCCAAAGCCTTCTCTGGAACAATTCTCCGCTTGCGGAACAACAGCCTACCAGTGTCGGTGTCGATAAACTGGTCCTGCGAGTCCTCGACATCGGTTCTTTCCGTGGACACTGCTCGTGGTTGTTCGAGACTCCTCCTAAGTTCCAACAGCTTCGGCGCCCCCGGTGGCGGCAATCCAAACTTGATCGGTGCCGGCGCCGAGTGAGCTTTGGCGACTTTGTGTGGTTCGGGACCCGTTTTTGGTGCGAGGGTTGCCCGTTCCCTGAAGCGTTGTAGGGACTCCTACACCTGTTGCAACGTGAATGCAGATGGTGCTTTGGAACCGATAGGCTCTTTGGAGACAGGCCTCGACGCGGTCTCCGGTTTCCTCCCAGCCTTCGGGTTTTCGATCCGAAGTTTGGGATCGACGCCTGGTTGATTCGATAGTTTGGCAGTCGCCGCACCCTGCGGTGTTGACGTAGTCGGATCGACCACCGTGACCTTGGTGGTCGGCGCTCCAACCTTTGGTGCCTTAGGCCGTTGCGTCTTCTCGGGACCGAGGGCCTTCTTCTGTGTCTCGGTGCCGAAGCCCTTTTTTGTATTCTCGGTACCGAAGTCCTTCTTTCTTTGGTCGGCTCCGATGTCCCTTTTCTGTGTCGACGGATTGGAGGGCTTCGATCAGACTTGAACCAGTTGCACTTTCGGTTTCGATTTGACCGGTGCTGGTTTTGGTTTCACTTTCACTGAATCGAATCCAGTCTTTTTTGATAGTGTTGGCTCTTTTGAAATGTTCGAAGGCGGGCCTTCAGGCGGGGCTGTAGAACGATCCGACTGATCTTGGGTAAGGCCCGCAGGCGATCCCTCGGCCTGAGCCTTATCAAGACTGTGTCCTTCGGCCTCCGCATCGACGGATTGGCCTAGCTCTTCGCCCGAGCTATCTTCCTCGGCCCCAAGGGCCTCATCGTCGTCTCCTACCTCGTCGACGACGTCTTCGTCCTCGAAGATCACCTCATCATCGTCGTCAGATTGGGAGTCATGCTCAGAAGCATGGCTCGAGTCTATCTCTTCGACGCTCTCGACTTCCTCATCCTCGGTGCTGAATATGTTAACCGGGTTAGGCGTCGATTGTTTGGCCTCCAATCTAGCCGCCCGTCGATTCCGAAGTGTCTTCTTTGACCGGAACCGGGCGCAGGCCATACACCTTGACTCATCTTGATCCGGTCAAAAACATTTTTTTTTACACACCGGATGGGCATCGATGTGTGGATATTTCGCATGACATAAAGGACATCTCTCGAAGGGAGTCCTCGATTCCATCCTCGAACGTCGATCGATGTTCGGACCGAAACTAGGTCCGAGAAGTATGAATAAATCCGAGAACAAGTCTAAATATTTGTCGATACCGAACGCAAACAATACCGACGATACCTAAAGGCTTTTGGCCTTAAATAAAGTTTTCCTAACTTGAGCTAAGAAAAGCACATCCGAACCCAATGGCGGAAAAAAACTATCTGAGGATGGAGACGATGCCCATGCGCACTGTAGTCCAGGGGAGGAGCCACCTATCTCGTGATACTTCGAAGACTCTTCCAGGACAACAATGTGCAATCATCCGGACCCAACACTAGGCGGCGATCTATGCACAGATATGAATTCAGCAGCCCACATGCCTCGAACATGTTGTGCCAGTCTAGGGGACCTAGCACCAAACTCATACAGACTGCAACTGCAGGCTGTGTGACAAAGTGGTCCAAAAAGATAAAACATGACATGGCACACTTGCGTGCCATGCCCCCTAACACTGCATGTAATATTTATAAGTCACCACTACAGCAGGCCTTACAGCCCTAAAGTAGGGTGCATTATATCACATGTGAGGACATATATGCATGAGCAGATATGCCCCTGTGCTGGCCAGTTCAATTACTGGCAGTACAAGTGAACAAGGAAGGCATCTTAAGGTATGTACTGGGCACTGGTCAAAACGTGTTTCCCAGCTACATAATGACTTCACTGAAACCTATGGTATTTGGTATCAAACACCTCACATTAAAAAACCCAAACTGATTCTAGTGTTGGATGTTTTAACACATGCACCCACAGGGTACCTTAGAGGCTCCCTATGAAACCTACCAGCCGTCAAGTGTTCTGGCTAACTGGTCCTGTCCAGCCTGCAACCACAGATGAGTTTCTGACCCCCAGGGGTGAGAGCCCTCGGTCTCAAGAGTTCAGGAACAATGCCTGCTCTGGAGAGAGAGGTGTTATCACCTCCTCCTCCAGGAAGGCTGGTATATCAGCACATCAAGGCAGGGGGCTTCAAAGGCCTCTGCCGCCTTTGATATGTGACCCAAGGCCTCCACAGACAGGGGAATGCCACCCACAGCCCTTGGCCCAGGACAGATGGGAAAATTAGCGCTGTAGGAGGCATGCTACCCTGCCAAGCGGGACGCACCGCTAGGGTGACGAGTTTGAAGTGAATATGAAACTAAGAATTCCACCATCTTGTGTGTGGTGGAATTAAGTCACTTTGGGACAGGGTGATTCCCACTCCCCAAAGGAAGTGGTTATCTAGGGGCGTAGTGACCCCAGGGTAAATAGCCCATTGGCTACTACCCCTCACTCCCCTGAACACCCCTACATTTAGGTTACCCCCTGATAACAGTACATCAGATTTGGATAGACAAAAAGAAAAAGTGGACAAAGAAGATTGCTGACCTGAGAACGGAGGAGCATGACTGACTCGGCACCAACACTCCAGCCTGCCTGCCGCACCAGACCCACGTGGAGTAACCAACTCCTCCTGCTGCTGTGCAGACTCCAAGTAATCCGGGGCGGTCCCAGCGCTTCGCCAGTCACCATAGAAAGTCCCTTAGAGTAGAGGAGCCACCCCCCTGCAGCCACAGGCACCAAAGAAGCAACACCTGTTACACCGACTTGCTGCCTATGGGGACTACCAACGCAGCAGCCATCCAGCATGAAGTAGCAGTGCTCCTAGAGGTCAGACCGGTCACCCCCTCCAAGTGTGGGGGCGCAAGGACCAACCATAGCAGTAATGTACCAATACAAGAGGTACTGGACCCCTTGCAGCAGCCAAGGCTTGTTGAGTCCAGTCCAGACACCAATGCCGGGGAAGACCGACCTGCACATTGAGGGACTTCAGGGACAGTGAGCCCCACATTGAGAGGGGCCCAACTGTGCTGTGTGCCCCTCTGCAGCAGAAACAAAGACAAAGATTGTGTCTGCGACCGTCGCAACCCAATGCCTCACAGTACCTATGCACCTGCATTCCAGAGCCAGAGTCCAAAGGACATGATGGTACCAATGAGGTACCAGACCCACAAGAGCGAAGCCCATCCTTGGGACTGGATGTCCTGTCGCCGCCTACATCCTCTTTCTGCAGGACTCCTCCACCCGTGAGCCAAAAGACACCACAGCTTCACAGCCCAAGGAGAAGTGGACCAAAGATGTCCCCACATGCATGAGCATAACAAGGGTCGAGCCCCCCTTTGGGTTCCCTCAGACTGGTCCCCCAGTTCCAGCTTGCAGCCTCTTTTAAACCGGACCGTTCCTCTTCGAAGTGAATGGAACATCCAACGCCGAAACACACCTCTGCACCGGAACACCCGAGATGACCGAGATGACCTGTTGTTTTGGCCTTAAACCTTGCCCCTTACTCACCTTAAGTCCCGGAGAACAGTCCTGTAAGTCGCTGTTAAGTGCCTCTTCCCCCCCATATGATAACATTACCACTCCCAAACACTGTCAACTTTTGAAAACTGTAAAAATTCATAACCTGAAAAGTACGTATCCGACTCCGATGAGCTTGGTATATAAATTCATATAAAAGTATGTGTTTTTATAAATTTGTGCCAGATTTCTTAATTGAGTGTATGTCTCAATTACTGCCTTTGTGTGTGAAATAAATGCTTAGCACTACCCTCTGATATGCCTAACTGCTCGCCCACGCTACCACAAAATAGAGCATTTGAGGTGTCATTTGTGCCTATGTAATTCCTTTGGGGTTTGCTTGGACTCTTTACACAGTATACCTGTTTTTATTCTACTGTATAAAGAGCCAGCCAGCTTCCTGCAGGGAATAGTTGCAGAACTTTGACAATGGCTTCAACATCCAATTTATACCTTAAACTATTGGTCTTTCAGGTAGCAGTCTACTTTTTGTATGAATTTTTGGGACACTGTAAAAATATGGATTTATTGGGTTAACAGCTCTAAGGAAATCTGCTTCACTCTTAAAGCTCCACCTATTTAACTCAACTTCCTCCACCATATGGCTTATTTCAACTCTTAGGAAATTTGCCAGACCAGTCTAAGGGTTTGTAGGTTCTATCCCATAGGAGCAAAACAAATTCCAGTAATATTCAGTGTCTTGGAAGACCGCTGCTCCGCCCTTATCTGCAGCTTTTAGCACAAGTTGGCCATCCAATTTTAAGGACTCCAAAGCTGATTTTTCAGTCTCTCAGCTTTTGGTAGATTTGTTTGTTGGTAGTGTCAATTGCCACTACTTCCTCAATCACCGCCTGCTCAAAGTTTATATCTCAATGGGTACCATACTTTTGGGTGTGGTAAAAGAGGACTATTTCGCCTAAGGCCATTATCACTGATATAAGATTCTTATTCTCTGCCAGCAAAAAGGTTTTTATGAGCCTAAAAAAATTCAGAGCATTTGCATCTCTATTTAATTATGTCAGGTGGCGGGGTAGGAAAGAAGACAAGTTCCTTATTAAGTACTGTTATCCATGTCTATGTTAATTCTCTAGTCAAGAGATTAACTACTAGCTTGCTGTACATGTTCCTGGTGTTGCCTCGCTTGTCATGCTCTGGGTGTTTACCAGTCCAAGCCATTATCCAATTGTAGTGGCTGTTGTCAAGGAGAAAAAGAAAATTAAGTTGTTGGTGCTTGTCCAATGCGTTACTCAGTCAACTACCAAACTGTACATTATCAACTATGGGTAAAATTCCCAATTGGATTCACCTTAAATATACCGTCAGACCCCTCCTCTTGAGGGTAATCTGTACTCCCCTTCCCATCTGTGAAAGGATGAGGCTGGAACCCATCCAGGGGTGCTAGACAACCGGACATGAACTCAAGGATGAAGCATACCACACAACGTTGTGTGGGTAAGAGTTCAAAGTTAAAAACAAGGGATACTTCCCTGTTTGGACTGAAAAAAACTAAAAACGGGAGGTCTGATATACTTCAGACATACCTCTCTTATCTGTCTGAATGTATGATTAGTCTTGGGAAGATGAGTTGACCCTTCAAACAACTTCTCACTCCCTCTTCTTTATATATGGCACAGATATATATGCACTCCATGCCTTCTCTGCAGTTCACATTTTAATGTTGTTACATGGCTTGGCCAACAATAATTATTATTCATCTCAGTTCACGTGTTCATAGCCTGGTTCTATCTCTAGAAGTGTTTGTCTATAATGCAAAACCTCTCCTGGGGTCATGAATTCAATGACCCAGGAGACATAGTGTTAGTTTTTTATAAAATATTCATGGGGAGCTACTGTACTTCATGCAGCACCCGATAACACTGAAAATCAAAAGTTGGTGGTGCCCCTGCCCTTCTTTGGAGCACCACAAAAACTAAAATAGTTTGCTAATGCCAGCGAGATACACCCACTCCTGCACTACCCAGTTAGTTGTTTCAGCCTCAGGTGTTTTGTATGTTTTTGTGCCCCGGTCCTACCTGGGGCACCCAAAGCCTTTTTTTTAATGGCAGAGCAAGAAGCCCACCCCAGTGCTGCTGAGCAGGTTCCAGTCCGTAAGCAAAGTCTCTTGCTGATACGGGAGCCAGCAGCACCTTTTCCTTGCATGCTCTACGTGGGCAGTGTCTAGATTGGGTGTGTGAAACGGTCACAGGCAAGGGAAGTGGGAGCAACTACAGTAGATCATGTAGGTGCCCTTCTGCTTGAGACCATTGCAATTGTAGGCATTGTTATAGGGGGCGAATGTGTAGACGTGCCTGTGGAACTATGGAGATATACGAGGCCACCATACCTCTACCGCTCATCACTGTTTTGAGAGTGATAAGATGATGTGGTTAAAAAAGAGGCAGACCAACTTTTATCTTTTGTACTCTTGCAGGACTGGGATAAGCTTTTGTGGTAATGAGAGATTAGCGTTGCGCCTATGAATTACTGCACTTGCAAGTGTTGCAGGTGGGATTTTTTGCATTTAGGGTGAAACCCAGTTTGTGTAGAAGGTTGATTACTTTTCCGACTGTCCTGCAGACAACTGTGCTTGCTTGCACTCTTGATCAGTGCTGCCTTTGACAGGGTCAACCACAAAACCTTACTTCAGAGACTAGAGGCCATGGGTGCACAAGATATGGCTCTGTCATGGTTGGCCTATTTCTTGCAAGGTTGGGTTTTTCAAGTCCACTCACATCAGCATCACTCAGAGCCACACCCTTTACCTTCAGGTGTCCCTCAAGGATCCATTCACAGTCCAACCCCGCTTAACATGTATGTAAAAACACTTGTGGACATAGTTGAAAACTGTGGTCATATCCTTTTTAGGTCTCACCTAGCGACACAGTCAAAGGCTGCTCGCTAGCGAGATCTATTGTCGTCGACTTGAGTCTGGAAGGGGGACAGGAGATGTGCACTTTCCCAGACAGCCGATGTGCACGCTCATGGCGAGTCTATCAGCTTTGTCCTGGACAGCACATGGGCACGTGCACAGCGTATCTTTAAGCTTGCGCCTGGACAGCCGATGTTCACGCTCACGGCGTCTCTTGTAGGTTGCGATGCACGACGTGATCACAGTTCCTGCTCGCTCACTCACACGCAAATGCAAATTTGGCCCGCATTCACACATCGCCTTCTGTTTTTATAACATTTCTCCTTCTGTTTTTATAATATGCCTACCCTTCTGCATTCTAATATGCCCATACATATGCCCTTTAACACTTTTTTGTTATTGTTGCCCGTATAATTTTGACCACATTACCACACAATAGCGCTTTACCATACCACATCTTCTGCTCCCTGGTTACTCTGTTTGAGAGGGACCCTCGGAAGGACAGATTAAAGGACAGGGCGGCGGCAGCAGAAGGGCGCGTGCTACTTGGGCTTAGGCCCCATCAGTGGCGGTGCGTCCATTGGGGGCGTTGCCCCACGCACAAAATAATAAATTATAATTCCCCAATAAATTGCAAATTGCAATAAATGGCAGCGCAGCGCACTAGTAGTGACTGAAGTGACAACCGAGCGCGCGCCGCGCACTCACTCGCAGTCTGTGGGTGGGTGGGTGTGGGGGCGGGGCTGCCGCTGACGTGGGAATAGCGCAGCAGACATTGATTCAATTCACTGCGCATGTCACGTTTTGGGCTTTATTGTTGAATCCTGGCCCGAACATGCGCACACGTGTGTGTGCTGTAGTGCTATAGCACCCATGGACTTCAGTGGCGACTGGGACCCGAGGGTGCTTCTCATGACGCAGCCCCCCGGGTCTCATTATGGGCAGAGAGTAACCCTGCTCTTAAGCCAATCCTGGCGCTGCTGGCGCAGTGGCACTGGTAATGCAGCGACAGGATTGGCTGAGTCTTTCACCGCGCGCGCAGTGCAGCAGCAGCATGGTCATCATGATGACTCATGGTGCCGCGTATGGCCAATCACACTGCGGCAATGTGAAGCCCTGCAGTAGTGATTGGCCATTCCTACGCTGTCGGCGCACCACGTCACCGTGCCAGTGCGCCTGCTGCTGCCACACGAGTCGACACTCGACAGACACGAGACGACACGCGACACGACACGAGGAGTCAGATCAGACTGTCAGAGAGAGTCACCAGTCAGGCAGTCATGAGCACGAGTCGTCGAGACTCTTTAATTATTCTTTCCATATAATGTAAGTTTTTTTATTAATGTGTGTAACACTAACAGTATAAGGCAGTGCAGCAGCAGCGCTCGGTCGGTCCCTTGAATCAGAGAGGTGCAGCAGGCAATGACGTCTAGTACTAGTAGTCTGTCTCTCTGCCTCTGGCTGATCTAAGTTGATACGCAGGTTCGGTTCCCGCCCGTTCCCCCCCTGGTTCCGTTAGTGACGTGTTGTGGCCCCAGCTAATGAGATGATCGCCACTGCCTGGCCGACCATGTAAGTGATGGATTATTTAGGGCCTGTTTACGGCTCCTTGTTTACTGCCGTAAAATTGCAGCCGCTGACAGTTTCATCTGCATAATCATTCCGCTTTCCAGCTTTGCCAGTGCCACCCTACACTGGTGGTTACAGAATGCGGCGGCCCGAGAGTCGTGCGACAAGGAAACGCGAAGATCCAAAAACCGGGCCCTTCCGCGGCCCATAATACACACTTCTGAATTATATTTCAAATGTACACAGGCGCATTCTTATTTCCTACGCTAATCTTGGCAAACAAACATAAGCCCCTGGGTTTTGCAATATACAGCGCCGGTCGCCTCTGAAAAGTCATTTATGCTGTTACATCATAAATGACTTTTCTGTCTGCTGTTAAGTTCGCTGGCTGTTCCGCGGGCACTCCAGCTCACCATGGGAACCACTGGCTAAGAATGTAAATATGTTGCTCTCTACCTGCAGCGTGCCGGAGAAATGTACTGAAAGGGAGCGATGCGGGCATGTACAATTACCAGTGAGGGTGAACCTGTTACTCGTGGAGAGACCTGATCGGTTCACGGGGGCAGGTGTTGCTTTATTGCTGCATCTCTGGTTTATTGTTGATATGCGCTCCTGAGCTCTGTTTCAGAGGGAGCTTATAGGGGATTCAGTGCTTCGGAGTGCTTTGCAAGTTATGGTCCTATAATTGGATTTTAGTGTCATGCCCCACGGTTAGGAGCGGCAGGCGGTCCAGTATATAAGGACTCTGAGATTTCACGAACGCGCTTAGCGTTCTAGCCTGGAATCTAATTCCGTCCTAGTTAGTGTAGCCTGTCTTCCGGTTATTGATTTCCTGTTTCCGGGAGTCCTTCTTTACTGTTCGTTGTTTCTCGCGGCTCGTTCCGCGTCCTTGGCGTTCTGGAAGCGCCACTCTCTGTTGTTTCGTCGGATGCATCAAGTTGGTGGTTAGTGCTCTATTCTTGCATCACAGTAGTCTCTGGGACTCCGCAAGATTTGTGAGTGCGCTGGTTCCCCCGTTTGTGTTTACTATTTCAATCACTCCCTGTTGGTGGCGTCTAGTGTGTGCTCTGGCTCTGTGTTTTCGTTCCAATCCTAAGTTACATTTATATTCCCTTGTTAAGTGCTTTGTTCCTTGCACCTTTGTCAGTCGGTCCCCACATACCCGCACCCTCTAAACAGCTGAAATATCCCGGGTTTGGTATACCCTGGAGTGAGAGGTGCCGCTCATCCCCGCGCACCTCCCAGTAATTAAGTCTCGAGTGTAAAGCTCGTGGTTCCTCAGCGTTTTGCTCGCCAGCTGGTCCTCTTCCCTTCCGAACCCCCTTTCTATTCCCATTCTGTGAGGACCCTCCATGGCTAAGAACTGAAGGAAGGAGGTGGAGCACTTGCGTGGACCACGGTATGGTTTGACCAGTATACATCAGAAACACGGTAATAGCGCTGTGCGCTACCTTTCTTTATATACACGGTTTACCCTAGAGCGGGCGTGAGGTAACGATTGTTGTTCTATTCCCCTGTAGTCTTCAGCCCTTTATCAACATCAACTTGGTTAACCTGTTGCAGAATTGGGGCTTTTGGGTGTTCACAAAGGGTGAGTGATACTTAAGGCAGATCTGAGGCTATTGGGCGTGGGACAGGCTCTCAATCAGTGTTTTATGTCACATAGGATACTAGACTGTACTTTCCACGGTTCATACCTCCTGACTGGGAACAAGATCCTCCATAGGAAAGGGCATATAGAGAGGTAGGACTGTACAATTGGCAAGGTGTTAATTGTAGGTACTTATATGTGGATGGTCTATAATCTACCTTTCATTACAGCACAGAAGAGTCTCACCCTGGGATCCGCCTCTGCCACTATCTTGACGTCTTACCCTCCTTCCCTTGTTTTGTTTCCCTGTTTTCCCCTGGCGTGTCCTCCGGTTCTCTAGTGTTTGATAGAGACGGGGAACCGCAGGGGAAGACTGAGAATTGTCTTCACGGACCTGACGCTCCTGCGGATCAACCCACGTATCCTTACATTTAGGCGCCAGGGACTAAAACACATTATCTTACAGTAGGGCCAGAATTCTAACAGAGGGATTTCAAACGTGTCTTGCAAAGCCCTGCCAGACCACCGGATCGCATTATTTGAACACGTATTTGTATGGTTGCGGCAGTCTGTGCCAACAAGAAAGCCCCGCTGCAACTGGCAACACTACCACGCTTACAGCTCGTAGAAAATAACAGAACAAACTTAAGGTCAGGCCCCTTGTAAAACTGTAAATAAGCTCAGAAACTGTTCTGTCATAAAATATACCCATTATACTGAGAATTATGAAATGCTCTTTATTTCAAAATATATGTTCAGATTTCATATATGAACAGAAGGAATTCCATCTGCTTATGGTATTCCGTGTGCAGGATTTTCTTTTTGAGCATTTCGATTTTGACCTCATACTTGGGCTGATGTCTAAAGTCCAGGCTTTGGACCCATGTGTGTGACTTACTCAGTGCAGCAAATGTTACTTATAATCAGATAAACTTGCATGTCACTATGCACATGTGTGGCATAATTTTAAGTGAAAAAACATCTCACACTGCTGAGATGTAAGATTTCAGGGCAGTTGCAGTTACAAATGAAGCTGAACTACCTACATATATTTTGTAGGTACCTTTGCATCTTGAAATTGGTTTCAGATATACTGTCAAAAGTAGTAGTAAATCTATTTCCAGGAAACAAAAGAGGAAGAAATATCCCCAAAATTGTTGGACGTGCAGGATTAGGGGTTATTTCATGGATAAAGTATTTTCCTTGTGGGGAATGAAAAAACTAAAAAGTACAAATTTGTGCATTGCAAATAAGTCAGAAATGGCTTTCAAATGTAGGAGCAATACTCCAGAAGTAAAACAATATTTTTTCGCTGCCCAGAATAGTTCCATATTTTTCCTACATCTTTAAAAGATTTTTGTGGCCTACACAGGGTCCACACTGTCAGCTACAATTTCTTTATTTATCATTCTGGTTCCTTATTGTACACATTGACTTAGTGGTGGTTATTGATAACAGAATGACAGAGGTTTGACAGTTTTGTACGAAGTGCACACATTTGCAAAACAAGTTTGATATTCTCGTTTACTTTTCAACCATTTATATAAAAAAGCAATAACTGCTGATCATGGGCTGAAGAGCAGACTCACTAACGTTGCCAGTTCTACAAGGCCTTTTGCCTTAACTCAGTCTTCCCAGAATTATACTAAACATCCCTTGGCATCCTCTGAACTTTGTCTCACCCCATTCAGCTATAGGGTAGTCAGTGTGTACTCAATGGAGCCACTGAAAACCACGTTATCAGTCTTTGAGGCATTCAGTCATAGGCAGCTCTGCCTCATTATGTTATGTAGTATATGTCTCTTCCAGCTTATGCATTTTTTATGCGGTTTCATGTCGTTGCTTAGATCAAAGTGGAATGACCGTGTAATTAATTGTTCTACCCCTAGGTTTTGGCCTTTCTCGCTGAGCAGAGTCATGGTAGTCTGGTCTTTTTATCACCTCTGTTGAACTGTGGGACTTTTCAGTGTATTCAGGTTAACAGCTATTCCTACTGGATTAATGGAAGAGCCGCTTATGTGCCATTTCTGAGTCTAAGTTTGCACAGAGTCGCTTTGATGTGAGTTTTGTATCGGAATGAGTGAGAGAATGAACTGTGCCATTTCTCTTGTTTAGAAGCATTACTCAGTAGTTTGTATTGAGTTGTCGTTTTAGAGGGCATCCTGCTGCCCACTACATGGCACTGGTGATCTATTGTGTGTGAGGGTGAAATGGACTATCTAATAATGTGTGTAGTATCTTTGGGTGTTGGTGTGCATGAGGAGCATATTGTGAGGATATTGTTAATGTTTTTCCTAGAGAGAGATCAGAGTTTTGTGTAATGGAAGTTTTGACTCATGGAAAGGTAGCGCAGAACTTCAGAAGGTTAATGTGCCTGCTGCAAAGAACATGTATCAGATGCAGATCACAGAATGCACATGATGTAAATAGGTCAGTGAGTCACTACATTTGTCAGAGAGATCATTTTGTTACTTGCAGTTTGTAAGTTGTAATCCTAACAAACAACATATTATTAACTGTCATCCAAGAGCTGCATGCAAACTGCAAGCAGGTAAAAATTGTAGCATTATGTTTTTTCCCCCCCAGTCTTTGTTTGATTACCCTAATGTTTCAAAAATAAATTGTTATATTTTTATTTTCAGCACCTGGTAAAGCCTGAAACATTAACTGAACCACTACCTAATTTTTGGGCAATTTTTGGACAGAGAACAGGAGGACCCAAAATCCTTTGCTGCTCTTTCATCCCGTCTACGACCCAGCAAACAACAGTGTTAAAGGTAAGGAAACTGATTATATCTTTTTTTAGATTGGAATTAGGGCTATGTTTGTGGTCACTGGTCACTCTAGATGGTGGTTGGGGTGGGTGCACATTCTGAAGATTGTTCTCTCAGTGGATAGCATTTACTAATACTGAGCCTTAGCCCTGTGCTTTGGGCAATAACGGTTGTTAAAGGCACTATCTATTCCTTCCTTGCCTTGTTCAAGGCCCTCAAACAGTCTCTTTTGCAGTGTCTTCAGCAACCACTATGGCACACAGAGGCAGCAGGCAGTAAGGCTGTATTTTTAGCAGTCCTGTTGTCCAAAGGGGAGCTTTGGAGATATATTGCGATAATGCACATGATAGATGTACTTATACTGAAATTTGATATTATTGCACCAAATCTTATACGTTGTACTTTGACTATTGACAGGCTTCTTTCATATTGGTAAGGACAGCATCGACATCCATGATGAATACGGTAGAACAATTAATTACACGGTCATTCCATGCACGGCCACTACAAGATAAACTACATATAAAGAGATTAGGACCTGATCGGCCAGACCTACAACTACAACAAGTTACCCAGGACAGAGGAAAATTGTACACACGTACATTCTCAAACACCTGGTACACAAAAGCTGAATGGCTTACAGGGTGTCCGTCAAGAAACAAACTGTTCTGCTTCCCCTGCTTGCTGTTTAATGGTGATTTTCCTTGGACAAGAGAAGGAGTGATAGACTTGAAGCATCTGTCTGAAAAAATCAAAAAGCATGCACACACAAGAAAGCATATGGAAAACGTGACAAGACTGGGAATGTTGGGAGACACACCGATTGAGCAGCACATAAACAGTGCATACCGCCAAACAATACAGAAACACAATAAAGCAGTTGATCGGAATAGGCACATACTATCAAAAATAATTGATTGCATTCGTTTCTGTGGTGCTTTCGAACTGGCATTGCCAATCTGATGAATCTGAAGATTCCACAAATCCAGGAATATTCAAAGGCCTTGTGGATTTAATAGCAAGCATAGACAAGGAAATGGAAGCACATTTAGCAACTGCTACAGTCGTTAAGGGCACCTCTAAAACTATACAAAATGAACTCCTTGAGTGTATGCTCGAAATTATGAGAAGCCATATTGTCCAAGAGTTGCAAAACACAGACTTTGTGGCTATTCAGGCTGATGACACCACTGATGTGGCCACACAAACACAGTCCGTATTAGTCTTTCGGTACCTGGACAATGACAATAATGTTGTGGAGAGGTTCTATGGTTTCACTCATTTAAGAGACTCTACTGCAGAAACCATTACTGCAGCTATACTGCGTCAACTGAACTTCATTTTTCCAGAGGTGCACCAAAAAAAAAAACTTATTGCACAAAGCTATGATGGTGCGTCCGTAATGAGTGGAAGCCTTGGTGGAGTACAGAAAAGAATTAGAGATGTGTACCCTTATGCTCATTACGTGCACTGTTACGCCCACCAACTTAATCTTATTATGCAGCAGGCAGTATCAAAGATCTCCGAGACACGAATTTTCTTTCAGGATGTAGGAGGCATGGCAGCATTCTGCTCACGGTCCCCAAAAAGAACGGAAGCACTTCAGGAGATTGTGGACAAAAGGGTTCCAAGGGGATCCTCAACTTGTTGGAACTTTAACATACGTACAGTCCAACTAATATATCAATATAGGGAGGACCTTGTGAAATGTTTTCATAATATAGAAGTCAATGAAACCTTTGATTTCCAAACTCAAAGTGAAGCCCGTGGCTTTGCTAGAACACTAGAAGATAGAGAGTTTCAGTTCTTTCTGTTTTTATTTCAAGACATAATGTCGGCTGTCGAAAATTTATACAATCAGTTACAAGCACGAGAGATCGATACGGTCTCTGTGAAAAGAAATACCGCTATGTTTGTCGAGCGCATAAGCATAGTGAGAAATGAGGTTTACAATTTAGACAGCAAACTGCCAGAGGCTTCAGCTTTTGCACACCACAGGAAAAACATCACCACTCTGGTCCGAAATGCAAAGGAGATATGTGACATTGTAATTGTGCATGCACAAGAACGTTTTGCTTTCACAAAACATTTGGTGAGTGCCGCATTATTGGAAAGTCAAAACTTTGCAAAATATGGTGAATCCTTCCCTGAGAATGCTCTGCATGAGGCTGTGGAAGCTTATCCTATGCTCAACCAAGAGGACCTCAAAAGTGAGTTGACTGTACTGTACTCAATGCCTGTGTACCGAAATGCCAGAGATGCCAGGGCTTTGCGGACTTTAATTCATAAACTTAATATGGAAAAGACATTTACAGAGACAGTGACTTTACTTAAAATTGTCATAACCACTCCTATGACAACAGCAGAGGCAGAACGATCTTTTTCCGCCTTAAAGAGGATTAAGACATTCCTAAGAAACACCATGCTTCAGGAAAGACTAAATGCTTTGGCAATGCTCTCTATAGAGAGCAAGTTAGTTCAAAATATCTCTGATTTTGACGTTCAAGTAATTGAAAAGTTTGCTGCTCTTAAAGACAGACGTGCTGATTTTAGATACAAAAAGTAAACATATGTATGTTCAATGCTGCTAGTTTCCGACCACCTGTTTAGTTGTTTGTTAAATAAAAACACCTGTGAGGTACTCAGAAATGCATTATATCTCAAAGTCTGTTATGAAGCTCTGTGGTTATACTGAATAAGCAGCTACCTATGTTATACGACATGAGCTCTTTATTACTGTAATAACTGCACTTTCTTCATTGCTTTATTAAACTTTCTGCTTTCTCAAATTTGCTTGAAAATGCACCATTTTTCCACTCTTTTTTCAAAATTTTCGCGAACTAGGTTGTTCAGGCTCGCTCGCTACGCTCGCTTGCTATGCTGAAGTATGACAAACATTTTACGCCTCACCACTTTCAAATGGCACCGTCCGCCACTGGGACCTATGTTCACGGCGTCTGTATCAGGTTGCCCCCAGACAGCACATCGGCACGCGTACAGCTGCGTTAGCACAACTTGGAGGATAGGAGCTGTGCACACGTACGACGCACGGCGTGATCACAGTTCCTGCTCACTCGCAAATACAAATTTGGCCCGCATTCACACATCGCCTTCTGTTTTCATAACATTTTTCCTTCTATTTTTATAATATGCCCACCCTTCTGCATTCTAATATTCCCATACATATGCCTTTAATATTTTTTTTATTGTTGCCCGTATAATTTTGACCACATTACCACACAATAGCGCTTTACCATACCACAACTTCTGCTCCCTTGTTACTCTGTTTGAGAGGGAGCGGGCGCCACGTGACCTGCTTGAGGAGAGTGTTCTTGGCATGCTCCCACCTCCGGAGTGCCGCCTCTGCGACCCCTCACCTAGAGCACCCCAGGAGCGAGGACCCTCGGCAGGACAGATCGCAGCTCAGGGCGGCGGCAGCAGGCGAGCGTGTGCTGCTTGGGCTCAGGCTCCATGCTGGATTGGGATTCTACACATGCGGTGAAGCTAGACTGAGCAATAGTCTTCAGTCGGACCGGTGAGATCAACGCTTCACGTTACTCCTCAGTAAGCGCAACGTGGAATCAACTCATTAGGAGTGCCACGATCTGGCCGCTGTCAATGCGCGCCCGTGGACGCTGCTTCCCGCGTGAAGAGGTAAGAAGAATGCGGGGAGGGTACGGGGACAGAGGCAGTGCAAATACCTCGGGACAGAGCGGACGCACAAGTGACACGTGCACAGGGAGGGTGCAGATGCCGGCCCAAGGCGGAGGCTGCGTTGCCAAGAGGCACTTTTGGCATGCTTGTGGTGCATGATGGGAGATGTGTGCGAAGGGGGAGCATTAGAAGGACGGTTGAAGGGGCATATACAATTGTACACGCCATCGTTCTCATGCGTTTCCATAATATAGGTGTTTGTGTTAATACCTCTGCATGTTAGTGCACAACTCTGTGAGACTGTCTGTAGAAACATCTCTGCATTTGATTTTTTTTTGTACATACTTCTGTGTGCGTGTCATGAGTCTCCTCTTGTCTGTAGATGACAGCGTGTTTGCACGCCCCCTGCATGCGTGTTTGTGTGTATGTCACGCTGTGCGTACAGCGCCCTTATAAGTGTGTCTGCATCACAGCACTTCTGCCTACTTGTCTTTGTAAGTGAATAACTGTTTTCTTGGTTGCCTTTTACAAAAAAAATAAGAAATGAAATTATTCAGCACTCTAGTGGCCCATAGGCACGCTTGTGTGTGTTTGTGGACGCTATGGTGTATGCAATGTAAATTCTGGGGGTGTAGTTGGGTGTTTCTGTCTTGGAGATTTTGGATTGGAGCGCAGCCTTGCTCCCTCTCAGGTCTTAAAGGCTCCTGATTGTACCAATGACTCCTGCAGTCAGTAGCTACCTTCTTTGGCAAACCATAACATTTTTAGAAGACCACCATTCCCCATTGAAATTCAATGGATTTCGGGCTTTGTGAGGACTTTCTGCAGTCTTCAAAAGGATATTCGGGTAAATAGATTCAGCACTTCCTCTAGGTGTCCACCAACTCCTAAATTAAGCCATAGACTACTGGACTGTCAGAGAACTCCGGAGTGTGTATGAGGCACTAATTCGTCTGTTCCTTATTCTCACTGATCAGGAAACTTCTGACATCTTCTTCTCCATCAACGTTTTTTCGTCATTAGCTTCATTTGTCTTCATTTGCCCTCTCCTTGCTCTCCCCTTTTGTTTCCCATCCTTCAATCTGTATACCAACACTTAGCTTGTGAGCTACAGGTAGCTCTCTAGGTTTCAATAAGTAGCTCTGCTATGTGCATCCTGGCCAATCAAACTAGAAGCTTTTGCTTTGTTGAATATATGTACACCAAAATCGAAAGCATGTATTCAATGTGGAAATGTGTTTATTTTCAGAACTCGTAAACTGATGTTTGGACGAAAATGACTGAATTTCCCAAATATATTTAAAGCCGATATTTGAGTCATAAATCATGTAGTGTTGAGAAGACCGAATACGAATATTACCTTGATGTCAGAGGTAGTACTACCATGGCTGTTATATATTTCTCACATAGAGACATTCTACATTGACAAACCCTTTATGACATTACTGCTAGCAACCATTCCTAGAAAACTAAGCCACAATGTGTGCGTCCTCAGGCCACCCAATTATCATTCTGCAAATAACAATGAATGGACCTAATTTATGGTTTGCTCACACTACCTCTCACCTGCAGCAGTCTACTGGTTAGAAAAATCTGCCCAGGTATGTGGGGGATGCTTTACCCACAGACAAAAAAAAACATTTGCAATGCAATAGGTCTCACATTTGCAAGAGTTTGAGTTATTGGCATTCTAAAGGGCAATGTCTTTTATTTATGTGTTTTCAAAACCTTCGAACAGTGCGTAAACACCCTCATTTACGGCCAGCCTTGCTTCTTGTAAGTAAAGACAATAAGTACAAATTGTGTGTGTACGCACTACTTGCAGGTTTTCAAAATGCATAAATAACGAGTATTGTCATTTACAATGTCAATAGCTCAAACTCTTGCAAATGCGAGACCTATTGCATTGCAAATGCTTTTTTCATATGCGGACGAAACTCAGATTATGGTCTCCCTGTCATCTCGGGAGAAACACAGCAAAGAGGCTTTGAACAGTTGCCCCACACAAGTGTCATCCAACATGAATACCAATTCCCTCAAGTTAAATTAGGATAAGACTGAGGTCTTACTGGTGGACAACCATCCCCACATTTGGGGCCCTTACTTGTGGACTGTGGCTATGGGTGCAGTTCCTTCCCCTGTTCCCGTAAGCAAGAATTTGGGAGTAAGGCTTGATGTAAGGTTATCCATGAGTCTTCAAATTACCAAGGTGGCTGCAATGTGTTCTGGCATTCTTCAATGGCTTAAGAAGATCTTGGGAGGGCGCCCTAACTCTGCAAAAAGAACCGTTATACTGGCTTTGGTTATTTTCAGGCTGAGTTACGGAAATATTCTCTATCTGGGAGTCAAGTAGAGCCTGCTTAGATGACTCCAGATGGTGCAAACTGCAGCGGCTAGACTTCAACTACATTCCCCCCAAATTCTACTCTACCGCTAGTATGCTTCGCAAACTTCTCTGGCTTCTAATTGAATGTCGTGCTTAATTTAAGGCTTTTTGCTATGTTCATAAATGTCTCTCCAACTCAGGATCTATCTATCTTAGATGTATGGTCTCAGCATACATACCCAACCGTGCTTTGCGGTCTAGTAACATGGGCCTTGCTAGAATTTCTCAAATTAGGAAATACGGGCAAGGAGGCCGTGCATTCTTCTCCTTAAGCCCAAAGCTATGAAACTCCTTACCCTCTGATCTGAGAGCCTGTAACTCTATTGCTCTTCCATAAGAAGCTGAAAACTTGGCTGATTAAATCTTCGGTGTGATGTGAACTTGGTTTCCGTATTGTAGCGCAGTGCTGGGAAACTCTTCCTGGGTAGCCACGAGCTCTACAAATCTATATAATAATGATAATCAGTCAATCGTCTAAGTAGGGGAAAACATGTGCGCCCCCTATTCTGAGATGAGCGGCTACAACTGCCAGACATTTTTTAAATACTCTTAGTGCAGCAGTTACTCCAAATGGCAACACTTGTTTGTTAATTGATGGTATGTGACAATAGGAGTCTTTGAGGTCTATGGCTGCCATGATGTCTCCTTGCTGTAGAAGCAGAATTACTTCTTGTAGAGTAATCATGTGGAAGTGTTCTGATAGGATGTATTTATTGAGCGGTCTTAGGTCTAATATAGGCCTTAAGGTACCATCTTTCTTTAGAATGAGGAACTACAGAGAGTATAGCCCTTGTCCCTGGTGTTGCTTTGGGACAGGCTCTATTGCCCCCTTTTGAGGCAGAGCTTGAATCTCCTCTTGAAGGAGAGTTAAGTGTTGATGTGACATACCTTGAGTTCAAGGTAGGATATTCTGTGGAGTAGAGGTGAGTTATAGACAATATCTGTATTTTATTGAGAGGACCCACTGATCGGAGGTAATTTGTACCCAATGTACATGGTAGTACTGTAACCGTCTCCCCAGTGGTGTTAAGTGCGGGGGGGATGGGGAGATGGATGGAGCCACTGTTTGGTGGAAGTAGCTCCCTTGGAAGAGGAACCAAGTCCTCGAACCCTGCTGGCATTACCTCTGTAGTGTGTTTTATAGCATGCGCCTCATGTATACTGTGATTTTTAGGAGCTTTGTGGTTTGTGAGTGGGACATGTGTCTGTATAGGTGGTAGCTTTGAATGCCTCTTTGCATTGGCCCCTATGAAAGGATCTCATATTTTGGTACGTTTGAAGGACACGCATGGCTTTAGCAGTGTTGTTGTCCTTTTTCATTTTATCCAGCATTTAGTCCACTTGTGGTCCAAAAAGGTGTTCTAAATCAAATGGCAAATTGATGAGGCATTGCTGGACATCGGGTTTAAACCTTGACACCCTTAGCCAAGCATGTCATCTGATAATGCTGGTGCTGACCTCTCTTGCACTAGTGTCGGCTGAGTCTAAAGCACACTGGATTGTAGCATTATATACGAGTCACTCCTCTTCAACTAATTCTGCCCCCTTTGTTTGTATTGCTCAGGAAGATGTTGGATCAAATCCTGCATATGATCCCACTGTGCTCTGATGTATCTGGAAAGGAGGCCAACAAAATTGGCAATTTGAAGGTGGTTTGATACTTCTACTGCAACACATTAACCTACAGCATCACATTTTTTGCTCTCCTTATCTGAAGGAGCAGCATCACCGGTGCCTTGTGGACTGCCACATTTTCTGGCAGAGTCCACTACAAGGGAATCAGGGGGGAACGCGCACTTTGATATAGGTTGGGTTAGTTGGTGAGGGTTTGTACTTCTTGTCAATCATAGGAGTTAGGACACTTGACTTAGCAGGCTGCTTGAAAATATCTGTAGTGGATTTAAGCATGCCTTTTAACAAAGGTAAAAAATGGACAGTACATTATGCTTTGGACAGAGTCTCTACAAGGACGTCTTCCTAGTCCTCCACTGTATGCATGTCATCTTTATAATATTCAGCAGCTCTGTGAAGTACATCATGACATGTGGTGACATCATCTGGTAGGGAAGGTTTGGACGGGTGTAGCTCTGGATATGTATCTCCTTGTGGATCTAAGGTACAGTCATCCAATGAGTTGATCGAGATTAGCTAGACTGCCCTGTAGGTCTGAAAAAGTATGGAGTGTAAGAGGGATCAATATGATCCCCGGTGCTATACTCCCCCACAGAAGATGCGGTAGGTGATCCCTGTGGGTGAACATGAGGGGAACAATATGGTGAGGTTGGTGGTGGTGGAGGTGGAGGTATAGCTGGTATTGGCAGCAGAGCAAAAGTAGGTGCAGAGAAGAAGTTATAGGTATTGGTGGAGTAGGTGGGACAGGAGGTGAAGGTTCAGGAGAAAATCTGATGGGACTGGTGCCCCTGTCCTTCTGTTTTTTCCTTGGGGGCTTTGGAGTTTGAAGCCCCATCATTTCTTCCTCAAAAGTCTTTTTATGTTTTTATAGTATGTCTGTAGGTGGGATGTGTGGTTTGGTTACCACCCTTCCTGTATCCGGGTTTATGAACAGAGTCTCTGCCTGGTGTCGAGCTTTTCCTGTAATTCTGTTAAAACGGGCAAGTTCTTGTGGTTCTAGTGCTGTTGGTGCAGAAAGTGTCTTATGTATTTGCAGCCAAAGATGCTTTAGATGTATTTTTCGGCACCGATTTTGGCTTCAAATGCAAAGGTGATTTGGCGCTGAGGGTGTTTTCGGCTATGGTTGGAATCTGAAGGCTCCCTGGGTCTTTCTGTGAGAGAATTCAGCTCCAAAGGCTTGGAAGGCTTTTCTGGTGTTGATAGTTATTTTTGAGACACAGGCTCCGAAACGGACTTAGACTTTGGAGTGGTCGATCACTTTGTGTTTTTATTAGGAGCCCGTACAGGTTGTTTAGGCGGAGGGACAACTGTCTGCTTCTTTGCCTTATGCCGAACACCTCCATGGCATTTGCCACAGTACACACGTGCCCCCTTAACTGATCGGTTGAGCTCCTAGTTGGAGCCGGACCCTTCCCCACTGCTGCCAAAAAGAATGGGGACGTCCATCGGTGAGCTTTGTGCTTCTGCCTCCTCTTCGATGGCTCCTTTAGTGTGAAGGCTGTGTTATAGCTCTGGCTGAATCTGCAACCTGAAGATATCAGGTGCGTCTTCTGCTCGGTGTGTCTGCGTTGTGCTATGGGCCCAGCGGTGCTTTCTTTGTTGTCAAAGAATTTTCTTCGTTCAAAAGGCCAGGCGCGCTTCACACAATGTTTCTTCGTGTTCTGGACACAGTCAGAGATTGCAGATTGGGTGGTGATCTTGCATGGAGTATTTTGCATGGAATTTGGAGCAGAAGCTTAAAGGAGTCTTTTCCATCACTCTATGTGCATCGAGTGAAAAAAGATGGTGGTGAAATGTTGAAGACGAAGTGGAGCCGGGCCTGAGCCCGGGCAGGCAGAAAAATCTATAGAAAACCAGTAAGTCACCGGCGATGAGTGATGTATCAGCGTGTCGAAGCTTTGATGCCAGAGCTCCGAGGTAGACGTCCGAACCCAATGGCAGAGAAAAACAATCTAACAAAGGAGCTGATGATCAAGCGTAATGCAGACTATGGGAGGAGTCACTATACCTCATGACTCAAACGACTTCTTCAAAGAAAAACAATTTGCAAACATCCAAGCCCAACACTAGATGGCATAAGTATGCTAAGCATATGTATCTACGGCCAACACATGCTACGAATAGTCAATTATACCAATTAAACAGCCCAATCTGTTACCATATTTCATGGAAAGGAGCTTGCAGTGGGAGGACGTTTACCTATATTTCCCTAAAAGGGGCAGGAGTGGGAATTCTGGCATAGTGAGAAGAGGATTGATGAGGAGGAATAGGAAAAAAACACATACCAGTTCTTCATTTTAATTTGAAGCTAGTTAAGCTCTATAGACTCGTACCACCTTTCGCCTTTGCTGAATAATACTCATCTTGCATAAAGAAAACAAAGACCTGCAACTGTACTCCAAGCAATAAAATATTCCATTACTTAGTGTACCGTGAACACGTACAGGAATAAAAGAAACATGTATACCTAAGAACCTGTGTTAATACGTTTAGCAAAGTATTGTATCGTACCTTGTGTGTAAGTATCAACCTCTGCTTCCAGCCTTCTTTCTGGATGAGGTTTAGACCTCCACCTGAACTTCCCAGAGCCAGCCATTTCCGAGACACTGCTATGCAAGTACACTGTAAGAACATGAAGGGTCAAAATCAGTAACTGGTTACACAGCAAACAAACATTTCACCAGAACTTTCTGTATTTGTTCATCAAGGCAGAATAATAACTCCTCTTTGATACAGCCCTGAAAATATTTGGGTTATTAAAGATAAACTTTATTTCCCAGCGGAAGATTTCAATTTAGACAGTGTGGGGTTGCTCTTTGCAAACCAATTAAAAGGCTCAAGCCATGCAGCAACTTCTTCGATACATTGCAGCCAGTATGTTAGATATAATAGCTGCCACTGCTATAAGAGAAAACAGGAAAGTAAATAGTGGAAACGGAACATTTCTGGACGTTTAGCACCGACCTGTAGAAAGGTAGAAACCTACATTTTTCACCAACCTGCACTGGAGTCAGTGGCCGCCAGCGGCAAATTAAACTGGTGAGGCGACTATTTAAGCCACTGACGGGCATGGATAAAAAATTTTACAAAAATTAACAAACAGCAGTGCACCCTTAGGCTCAACGCCAAAGATCTCAATTCTAGTTTGTTTAAAATAGTGTTTATAATGGGCCACAAATGAAAGCTCTGGAGTCGAGGTTGAATGAACTGTGAGTTTCTCCCAGTGCCTGTCAGTGAGTTAAATCAACAAAATAAAAAAGTTTTATTTACCTATTGCTTAGTGCTCGGTGCTCCTCTTAGTCTCTCCAGTTGGTGGCTCGAGCACAGGCTCTCAGAGCCTCATCCAACTCCCCCCTACCAAACCAGTCGCTGCTCTGATGCTGCTCAGGCAGCATGAGAGAAGCAAAATTATTGGCAGGAGCGCGCTGGTTGGACGCGCCTTCAAGTACTTTCTCTCCACCCAGCTGTCCAAGATAGCTCAGGTTGGAGTATGTCACTTTTCATGTTTCATGCACTCGCAGTGGAGGGGCGACGCTCCTCTGCTGTCATGGAGGCAACCCTGCTGACTGGAGTGATCAGAAGAGCAGGTATGATGGAATAAAATGTTCAGAGTTGAATTCAATCACTGAATACAACTGCTTTCTGTTTGACAGTAAACACAGTGAAAATCTGTTTTCTTCGTTTTTAGGTCTCGCCTGGCGAACGCAGCGCGAAGCGCTGTCGCCAGCGAGATCTATTGTTGCTGACTTGCCTCGGAAGTGGGACAGGAGATGGGCACGCGCAGGCTCTTGGCGGATTTGAGTTAGTGTACGCGCTTACAGCCACGCGGCGTGCACATCTCCTGTCCCCCTTCCCTCGCAAGTCAGCATGCAGTTTCACTTTCGTGAACATTCACTCGTTAAAAACGCAGCATTTGGGCATCCGCAGGGCTTTTGGCGCTTGCATGTAACGTGTACAGCTGGTGCTTGGTGCCGTGTTAATTAGGCTCGAGGCAGTAGTTTCTTTGTGAACGCGCTCATAAAGACTCGGGCCCCTCTCAATTCCTGAACTATGGCTATGGCGCAGCGGTAAAAATACAAGAACCACACCAGAGAGGTACGATGGACCTGCGCCACCTGTACCTTGGTACCCACATGCTGCGGTAATTACCTAGCCCTCGAACTCCAGTGCTCGCGCCCCTTGCGCCATTTCAATGTGTACATATTAACAGGTTCGAGCCTTATGCGCGCTCCGTCATACTACATGCCGCGCTACATCCGCTACTAGCGAACGGGAGGGTTGGTGCTCAGGGCGCCCTATACTGCCTTCTTCATTCAAGCGTAAACAAGCGGGCCCATTCCTTTTTAGCGCTGGGAGCTAGGCGATTTGCCCAGAATCTCCGGATGTTTGAGGGTCAGTGCCGAGACTCGAACTGGATTCCCCAGATTCAAAGTCCCACGCTCTAGCCATTATGTTGTGTTGCTCTACACAACGCGTGTAGTGTGCCTTGCACCCCTAGGCCGTCGCGCTATCACCCCCCCTAGGGACAGGATAAAGGATCTGTGATCCCGACTGTCAGGAAACCCGGTCTGGCTGAAGGGGGAAGCGAGGAGAGAACTCGCGGGCAGTCTTGCCCGAGTGTAATCCAAAGCGGGCCAGCCACCCCCATCGCTGGCTACCCTGGGGCAGTCCCCGGGCAGCTAAACATATCGGCATGAGCCCCCGGTCCTAGTGCCTGGTAGGCAAACCACTAATGCAAGCGCAATTCAAAGCAACAACGAATATTTCGCAGTCGCTGGGCCGGCATGTACTCCCGGGAAGACCCGCTGGTCATCTTGTACTCCGACTCGGCCTGCTCTCACCTGCTGAACTCCTGCAGCGCCTGCTTCGCCGAGTTCTACGCCC
This sequence comes from Triturus cristatus, assembly GCF_964204655.1. Lineage (NCBI taxonomy): Eukaryota > Metazoa > Chordata > Amphibia > Caudata > Salamandridae > Triturus > Triturus cristatus. The sequence continues at coordinate 448,205,156 of NC_140584.1, forward strand.
CCTGCGCCAACAAACACACACGCACCAGCCGCCCTCAGCCAGTGCATGCGTATCCCTCAACGCGCGCATGGCGTGCTTTCGCTTTCCCTCCCTCCGGCGTTTCAGCCCACGCTCAGGTTCTCCCGCCCGTTGAGGCCCCCTCTCTTCCTCCCTCGCAGCTCTCTCCCCTCCTCTCCCTGCCTCCACTTCGACCCCCTTTTGTCTTACTCCCTGCCCTTTGAGTCACCTTCCTCCCCCCTTTGACTACCTAGTGCCTCTTCCCAGCGCAGCCACGCACTGCTCGGTGACCCTCGGCAGAGAGCAGCCCTCGCACGGCCACGAGGATGGAGAAAACACTGCTGCTCAAGATGCTCCTGCTGGCGATCCTTACCGGTCAGCTGAGGCCGCGCAGGAAGGTGGGTGCCCCCGGCAGACACCCTCCCCACCCCCTCCTGGCATGTGAGAGTGATCGGCCGGACACCCCCTGCTGGCATGTGTGAGTGTGAACGAGCCTGGCACACCCCTGCTGGCATGTGTGAGTGAGTGTGAACGAGTCTGGCACACCCCTGCTGGCATGTGTGAGTGAGTGAGTGTGAACGAGCCTGGCACCCCCCTGCTGGCATGTGTGAGTGAGTTGGAACGAACCTGACACCCCCCCTGCTGGCATGTGTGAGTGAGTGTGGACAAGCCTGACACCCCCTGCTGGCATGTGCACGTGATCGGCCTGACACCCCGTGCTGGCATGTGTGCGTGAGTGTGAAGGAGCCTGACCCCACCCTGCTGGCGATCCTTACCGCCAGCTGCGGCTGCGCAGGAAGGTGGGTGCCCCCGGCCTGACAGCCTCTCCTCCCCCTGCTGGCATGTGTTTTGTGATGGTATTGTGTATCTTTATTTTCAGCGTGGTCCGCTTTCAGTGCGGTCCGCCTTGGTCACGCTTGTCTTTTCATATTATCAGAGCTGGTTGTAAATTGCATTAACTGTTCTCTTGACTCTTCGTAAATGAGGTGCCATGGCGGCGGTACCTGCCCATTGATCGCTCGCCTTGCACGGCAATTCGCAGCATGACCGGACTGAGAAATCATAAGGGGGTGTCCCGCCCAAACAGCCCATCTGAAGCTACGTACCTGCATTTACATTTAGTAAAAACATAATTTTCGGTCGATTTTACCATTGCCAGCACCTCTAAATGGGCCAAGTCCATAATGTAATCTTTTTGGCCGCCTTTGTGTGTGAATTCCCTTCTAGCTGAGTGTGCGGGTTTGTGTATTTCTTTAAAAGTGCATGGGCATGGATGTCTGTGCCACTCTATCTAAGTCAATCTGGGTGTGCGTGCGTAAGGCTTTTATGATTAAGATCTAAGAATCCGCCTCGGGCACCACACAACCCCTTCGTTAACGCCTTTCACAGCGCAGCAGTAAATGGAACAAAAATTTCTTGGAAACCTACACGTGTCCCCGGGCGATTCAGGCTGGGTCAGTACTGCCAGCATTCAGCTTTTTGTTTCGTTTCTTTAATTGAATTTAAATATATTAATCAGCAGTTGAATTAAAAAGACATCCTGTGCATTTGAAGGCCGCAATCACTGGAGGAACGCCTGGCCCACCTTTCAACGCAACCACGGCACAAGTTTTCACGTTTTACAAATTATTTATGATTAATTATTTTGTTATTATGCAACAATACTGTATCCTGCCGTCGAGATGGAGAGAGTAACTGAAACATTTTGCGAATGTTCGACCTGGCACCCCGTCACCCTGAGGTTAAGCAATTGTTTGGCATTGGAGTCTGGAGCTTGTTGCTTTCTATTGAGAGTGATTTTTGTGTTCATCGTTATTTTTGTGTAGCTGTCTGTTGGCAATAGGCCTCGCATTACTAAAAATTAGAGCTATTGGTGTTGCATTATTATTTGCAACGCCAAAAGCTCAAACTTTTACTAATGCGAGACCTATTGCATTGCAAATGCTTGTTGGTAGAGATTTTGCATCTCCTATCTGTATAATTTCAACTCTGTCTTGAGACCGACTCAGCTAGTCATTAGCCAGTGCCTTCAAAATCAATGACACAAAATTCAGAGAGTAAGGACACAGAATAAGGAACCTGGTGAAGGTACTCCTTATGAATACCAACAGTGGGACCTCCACCTCAATTTTCAGCAGGTAAAAAAAACGACAATTTGTTCGGGCCATCTAGAAGTAATAATGCAACAGCCTGAAATCCCCTTAAAAATTTAAATCGGTTGGAGATAAAAGAACTGGGGTAATAAGTAAGGAAAACTCATCCCCGTCCCCCGAGTTGTACAGGACTCCTGTTCCGTAATGGGATAAATAGCTTGTACGTCAAGCTGACCTTAGTCTAAAAGATATCCTCTTCTAGATGGCCTCACTGATGGAAGAGCTTGGTCACTACCTTGCTGCATAATGATATAGACATGTAAACATTGCAGTTTTTAATGTTTATTGGAGCAGCTTGGGAAAAATAGATTTTGTCGATTAAATTAGCAGAGGTAAACGGAGCTTCTTTGTACAGATTATTCTTTTAATGTATTTTCAAATATAGGCTATTATTGTATGTAGCGTTTTTAAAGATTCAACTTGAGAAAAATGACGAACGTATAATTCAGCAACTGACCATAGGGACTAAGATAAACAGCGTTAGAGAAAGATAAACAGAAAGAACAAGAGGGAACGTTAGAAAAAATTATGAATACAAGATAAAGGGCTGCTATTTCTAGCTCACTGGTCTCACGCATGACTCTTAGGTCCAGTACATAACCCAAGTCATTAGACCTGCAGTACAGGTAGAGTTTTCAATATTTTTGAAGCCTAGATAAAATATTGCACATAAGTTGTTAGTACAGTTAACAACTTTGTTTATATACATCTCAAACGCAGGACAGCTTTCAGTGCATGTTCACATGACTCAATAGGTCTTACAATGGTCAAAGATACCTCTGTTGACCATTATTCGGAAGACTATGATGTTTTTTAAACACCCAGCTCTGAGTGAAAATAAGTTTTTCTAAAAACAACAACCATTTAAGACCAGCAAGATGGGGCATTTATATCTGTTTTCAAGTCCCAATCTTTTTCCCATCAGAATCATAATGTCCCCTGGAACCACACTGCCTAGTGCAGGAGTGGCCTGTCATGTCTAGAAGGGATTACATCCTTTCAAGAGAGTGAAGGCCTATCAAGCACTGGTGGCAGCAGATGTCCAATGACATGCAAGAACTTTGTTGCATTCACTGAGAGTTCAAAACTGGCGCAGGTATCCCCCAAGGCAAGGAAGGCATGACAGTTGGGGAGAAAGTGTATTTATAACAAAATCACCTAAGTTTGAATAATCATGGATCCATTATCTCATCTAGTAGGCCACACAGGTATGGCAAAAACAAGGTGGGAGTGATTTTGAGGCAAAGGGAGGCATACATTCTACCCCTCTGGTCACAAATCACAATTACTCACTGAGTGGTTTCCATATGCGAGTTTGGAAGTACTGACATAGAGATACACTGAAAATCTTACTTCAATCCAAGTGGAGTACCTTCCTATGACTGGGTGGTATTAGTCCATTTGTGTTCTTCAACTCGGCACTGAAGCAGTCACTGGAGGATTTTTGGACATTTCATTGTTTGTCTGCTGAAAAAACGGCCTACAGTGCAGACGTATGAAGCCCTGAAATCTATGTAAGCATGTTCTTCTTTGCAGTCTTCAACCAGACCAGTGTGAATGTGGTCAGTGGTTCTTCTATTATTGTTAATGTGTATAAGGCGTTGTCTTTACCACCTGTGTGTAGATCAGCGGTCCTCCTGTCCCAGTAAGCAAGTCCATGGCTCCAAGTCCTATTTTCAATGTCTTGCTGACCTAATTTCTGTGATTGTCTTTCTGTGGCAGTGACTCACTGTCTTAGTGTGTGAGCGAGTCTACGATTTAGGGGCTCTGCAGATATCATGGTCTCCATGATCAAGGGATGCCCCTTATCTCATTGCCTTAGAATTCAGGTGTTTAAGTCTGGACATAGTGCATGCTCCATTCTAGTGCCGCTGTATTTTTATTGTCCTAATATTAGTGTGTTCTCTAAGCATTAGATTATTACGTGTCCGTGCATTCATTGCCCCAGTACTTGCACCAAAGTTCCAGGGTGTTCCCACCAGGGTTTCACTGTATTCACGGTTCCAGTGTCTGCCTATTCGTTGTCCATGTGTTTTTCCTATCTTACTTTCAGAAGATACTCACCGATTTCTCTGTCCCAATATTAGTGCAATCCTCAACCACAAGTTTGAGCATCCCTTACCTAGTGCTAATGTACTCTCTGTACCAATGTGAATTTTCTATCAGTCTCAATTTATGAGGCTCCCAGTCTTGGTGCATTCCCTGTGATAGTAAGCCTGTTCCTATGCTAGCACATACCGTCTCATGGGTAGGTTTCTGCATGTCAATGTCGGTGTATTCCTGCCCCACAGTACTTGTCTTCTGTCCCAATGTAAAATATATACCCTGACCCATTGTCTCTGTGTTTCCTAGATCAGTGAGTGTGTATTGCATTTTCCAGTGTCTGTGTTGCAGTATCACTTTATTTGTATTCCAGTGGACGTTGGTGTACTCCACTTATTTCCTAACTCTATTTCCATGTGTAGGTCTCTGTATCGTCATGTGTGTGACACTTTGCCTCCATGCATGTTGCCAACGTTTCTGTGTCTCAATTACAGTCACATCTTTTTTTCATTCAGTATATTGGGGTATTAGTAGTGCCCAAATTAGTATGTCTCACTGTCCTGGTGCAAGGTCTTTCTGTCCCACTGAATGTGTATTCCCTCCCCGATCTCCAGTAAGTTTCCTGGCACAGTCAGTCCAGTCCTACTTCTAGTGTCATTATATTCTCTATAAAGATCAGTGAATTGCTTGACTTTAGGAACACCTCTCCCTGTACTAGTGTCAGGGTACTGTTGGCCCTGTTTTGAATATTCCTGGTATCTCTTAGTCTCTTGTACATGCCAACTTATCCCATGTACTTGTCACCTGGTCCCATAATTCAAGTACCAATGTCACAATGCCCACATATTTCCTGGTCACATGCTATTGTATTCCTGGCCCAGTGACAATGTCAATGCATACACTGCACATGTATACACTGCCACAGTGTCTGTGCATTTCCACTCACATTGTCCGTCCACTCACTTACCCAGTGTCTGTGTACTTTCTAGCCCCAGTGACACAGTGGTAAACATTCACACACTACACAGGATCTGGAGGTAAGCGACAGCGGGACATTTTCCTTTGTTCCTGTTCTCAGTTTTGGGTCTATTTATAGTGTCGTAATAAGCTACTTCAAAGCAGTGTTACTTTTGTACTATAAATGAAAGTACATTTTTTAACACACTACTGTAAAACATTACATCCATGGGTTTCCAAGTTACCTTCAGTCGCTGGGAGTCCAAACGGAGTGCAGAAAGTAAAGGATCAAGAGATTCAAATTCTGCCAAGACATGGCTGAAGGCCTCCGGGATATACAGAACTGACGTCATGAAGACCAAATTGCTCCTCCTCAATCAAAGGGGAATTATATCAAAGCATTCTGTGCATCAACAAGAAAAATTTAACAAACGCATCAGTACACCTTACAGGATCCAAACAGACTCTTATTTTTTAGAGCAACAGCTCCATTTCCACAATGATACAATCTTAATGTGTTGTGTTAGTACCAAGGTTAGGAAAACGACAAATTCGACCAGCAGAGTTTAAAAATCAAAGAAAAATGTTCCCGCATAATTTTGCAATCATTATGCTGGACATTGTCATAGCTGTCACCCATCCATAGTGCTCCATTTCACCATGCTACTTTCTAAATGCTGCCAGAAATATAACAGTGAAAGTAAAAAAATTATACACTTCTTTAATCATGTGTAATTAATAACATTCACATAATCGCACTCCAGCATTCTGATATGATATGGCCAACTTTCTTTGCAAATTACAGACCAATTCATTTGCTAGCAGGCAGTGTGACCTGCTCATAAGCAGCAAGAAATTGTTACGCCCATCATGAAAAAATGCCACTTGTACTCCCTTCCTTATTATCTCATTGAATCAGCCATACCAAGTAGCATGCATAGGCGTTAGACTACCACATTTTAGTATGGAGGTGCGCGTCACCACCCTAAAATGCGAAGGGACGTATTATAGTGTTGGCACCTCGTCTGTGTGAGCGTCAGACTATAGTAAATTAAGTAGCAGTGAGCAAGCAGCAGGAGCACGGACCGCGCGCTGGCACTGCTGTGGCAGAGACGGACTGTGTGAGTGACACGGTACAAAAGTTACACTATGCAGGCACGCTCTGGCCAGGTGGCCTGGGGGGGCTCAGCTGCAACGCGTTAGTTGGCTGTTGCACTCACTGCTGCAGCTGCATTCATGTGACATGGCTTCACAACAGCAACAAACAGGAGGAAGGAGACCGGAAGTTGTTATTCGTGAGGTAGGCCACAGTACGAGCGGGGGACAGTTATGATTGTGCCTTTCGTTTTTAGGTCTCACCTGCATTGCAGCGCATGCGCTGCTTCGCCTTGGTGAGACCTATTGGTGTTGGTTTTGTGTCGGGCTTCTTTGGTAGCGGGGTTGGTGTGCGCCCTGTCTCCCTAAGGCCCCGCCCACCCGTCATCTGTTGCTCACGAGTCGTCAGGCTGCATTGTGTCCCTCCCACCTTCCAAACAGCATCAAGCAGTGATTGCTTTATTTATTTATTTATTACAGCGCCCGTATGCTTGCGTACAGAAACACCCCTCCCACCTCCTAAATCGCCTCATGCAGCAATCGGGGTGGGCTAATTCTTCCAGCAATAGGCAGGGGATCTCAGATGGGGTGAAAAAACAACAAAGCCTCATTTACAAGGAAATGGTATTTTAAAGACCTGTTAAGTACTCGGGTGCGGCTGGGTGTGTGCCCGGGAAGCTGTCTCAGCCCGGGCTGACACACACGACGGGGGGAGGGAGGTAGGGGTTCGAGGGTGCGCGCCTGTTCCAAATTATTATCTTACTTCTTCCTGTCCTTCGACCTGTCTTGGGTTTTGCTTAAAGAGCGGGGTCATTCTAATTTTTTATCCCCCATCTTTCCCCAAACTTTTGAGTGATTTCTAGCTATAACGGCGAGTCTATGCAGGATGCATTAGCAGAAATGCTTTGCGCATGCTATGTCAACAGCATTGCAAACCTTCCTCAGACATTTTATTGGAAGATTACATAATGCAGTGCAGAGGGACAGACTAGGAAAACGCAGCATAAGGAAACAGGGGCAGACGCAGCGCTCCAGCCGATTCACCAAAAGAACTTCAACCAAATGAATGATTTAGATGAGGAAGAAAGGAAAGGATCATACACACACCCCTATTCCTCAGACTGAGGAGAGGAGCATTCCCTCCCCAGCCCACACACTCGCTCAGTCGCACCAGAGAGATTGCTCTTTCAGTCAATTTCTCGTGGAGCCAGACATGGCGGCGGAGACTGGGCCTGCTTACAGCCCCCGACCCTCCCCCCGCCACGTCCCAGGGGCCCCTCACACATCACAGCACATCCGCCGTTTGATCACTAGAGTGGGCATCAGATGTCACCCAGAGGCGCAGGGGACGGCTCAGAGCAGAAGCTGGGGCCTTCTCTGGCAAGCTCTGCAGCCCTTTCATTTCACTCAGTTTCCACAGAGCGTCGCGTCCTAGCACAACACACACAGCACACAGAATGTGGCAGTTTTAATCAGCTGTGAAATGCCAGGCTACCCAAAGCTAAGGTCATCTTGGGCTGTGCCGCAGTAGCAAATCGGTGTTGTATGTCTCCTGCTGACATGAAAAGATATTGCTTTCCCACCCCTGACTGTGCTCCGACTCCAAGATTCCGATTCCAACATTTTGGTTGCTTAAGCCGCGTTTGGCACACTAGATTTCGCTCCCGCCCGTTTCCCCTGGCGTAAAAGTCAGTCATGCCACACGCTAGTCTAATTTCCATAAAATTGAATCTAAAAGGTCCCTCGTGCTCCCCAGATAGAGACGTGTTAAAGATCACACCGGTGGCAGTGGTTGAGCTGGAAGTGAACGTCCTCCTGTTTGTCTCTCAGATACTTTTGAAAAGCAAAGAGTGATGCGAAGTCTCTCAAAGGCAGCCTGACAGTTTGGGAAGAGGCTAAAAAATGCACTGCACAGGCTCTGAGCTGGAAGACACTTCCACAGACGTTCTCACAGAAAAGTCATTGAGATCCCCGTGTAGTGGGTGTCAGTCACAGGGACGATGCAACACTGATTAAGATCTCTCCATGTTTTGGGTCAGAAATGAGTGTTTTGATAAAACATGGTAATTCATCACCTTTCACAAACAAGCATTTGCAATGCAATAGGTCTCGCAATTGCAAGATTTTGAGCTATTGTCAATTTAAATAACAATGCCTTTTATATATGTGTTTAAAAAACCTGCAATTATAAAAGGCATTGTCATTTACAATACCAATATGTCAAAGTGTCCAAAATACGAGACCTATTGCATTGCAAATGCTTGTCAGCTGAGCCACTGCTGGCACCACTGCCTTTGGCCAGTTGGTGCCTCATCATGCTGCTGCCCAGCATCTCCAAGGGATAGGCTTCTATCCACTGCCATAGAAACAAGCAAACACTTTAACGAGGAGGTCTGGCCATGTCGCATCTCCCCTTGCTCAAAGCTGATTTGCCCAAACAGGGGGAGGCATCATACTGTCCTAAAGACGGTTTTCCCACTCCGCCGTCGCCAGTCGCCCAATCTCTTGGCTGATTCAATGTCCTTATTTCGTAATAAAAGCAGTGCTTTAAATGGGCCATGGCCAGGGTGTGCAGCCACAGAAAGATGAAAGGGGATCTGGTGAAGCAGGAGATACCAACAGGCTAGAGACGACCCGGGGACGAAAGTGGCAGTTATTCTCCAGCGCACTGAAGCCCAGAACCAGAAGGCAGAGCCAGCAGAGAGAGCTGGTAAAGCGGGAGCGCGGCTCTAAGTAGGCATGCTTGCCTGGGGTCGCATAGTTCTGTGTTTGAGGTGCCCCCTGCATGAGAAATTTCAATAACTGCATTTATTGCCTTGTCATTAGAATGACATCTGCACCCTTGCATGATTTTTTTAGGTCTCGCCTGAGCCAGCTGGCCTAGCTCTTGCGTGCGCGTGCACGCGCGCAGCCGGCAGCTTTTAGCGCGATTACTTTCACTTTTGCCGCACCACTCGCGTGCTTGCCGTCGCACGCGCATTCGCGCACCTCTTCTTTCACTTTTGCCGTCTTTCTAGCTGGTCCCCTGTCATTGTTCCAATTAGTGATATAACATTAATGGGCTCAGCCTCCAACACACAGATAAGTCTGTTTCGTGGCTTCTTTCCAACATGCAGCCATGCCCCCGCCTCTCCTCCACCCCCCGACCGCCTATCCCGCGCCCCCTCCTCTGATTTGAGTCTTGCTCACAAAGGCTCCCATAACCACCACTCACTCTCCGACAAACGCACGCAGACTCTCACAAACACAAAAGGCAGCCGCTTGTTTAACGCCAGATCAGCTTTCGCATTTACATTTGTTATCGATTTTTAATCAACATTCTATGCACATTTGAGGATTGCTCCTATTCACATAACATCAACAACATGTTGAAAAATTCGCCACGTCACATATATTAAGGAAGCTAAAGTCACCCCTGTGAAAGTCCTTAGTTCACCCTAGGTAAAGTCTTCCCAATATTTTTCACCGAATGTGTGATACTCTTGAACAACAGAAAAGTAAAAGCATGATCTCACTTCTAGCTTTCTAAGGCACCATGGCCTTCTCGTTTATTATGTGTGAATCAGTGGGTGAATGAATAAATGAAGGAATGCATGAATGAAAAAGACAAACTAAATCAAAGGTGGCGCTGAATGTGCTCCAACTGCGACAACATGCAGCCAGCACCTCAAGATTGAAGGGAGGCTGGAGGTCTTACAAGCAAATGAAAATCACATCATGGGATCTGGAAGGACCATTTGAAGCCTCAAAAGTGAGCCCCTGAAGTAGAACATGGCTGACAACTGTCCCCATGTTATAAAGGTCACGGTATGAGTGTCAACCACACATTGGGTTCTGGGACTTGCAGTTTTGCTTCTCCTCTTGTAACAGAATCACAGCATAAGACCCTGCAGTCCCTGTATTTCAGCTGTGTAGTCTAGTCACCTTTCAGAGGATCCCCTTCAGTATATAACCTATGTGTAGATGCAGGATGCTGGAATATGATAGGCCCTCATGTTATTTCGCAAGGAGGGCGGAGGCCCATTATTTAGTGTTACCCTACTTCTTTTTCAGTACAAGTCACAGTGCACGGACATAATTGGCAGCTAGGGAAAGAACAATTCAGATATTTGGTCACCATTCTTCAATCTCGCAGTTTCACAAGTGATATAATAGTAACAATTGGCGCATGCATCCCTTAAGGGTATTCTTTTTGCCAATTTCGAATTAATGAGGGCCCACAAGAGATTCTCTGTCGTCTGCATCTAAATTTGGAAGAAGTAATCACAAGGACTTCATAAGATTGAAAGCCAAGTGATGTTGTTTCTGGGACATTTATTAACCACATCTGCCTGGTCAGCTCTTTCAAAAATATTGACCAATGCCATTCACTCAGTTGCCTCCGGAAGATAGCTCAGAAGGCAGTTCGCTCTCTGTGATTGGCTCGGCCATTTGGAACCCCTTCCAAAAAGTAGAAACGCATGGGAGAAATCCTAACACAGATTTTCTGAGCCGCCAATGGACTGGGAATGTCAAAATGGACGTTGCATAGTCAGTTACATGTCAGGAAACACAAGACTGTCTCCATTTCACCTACTGCTGTGTCTACACTCTCTGTATTCACAATCTAGTATCCTTTGGCCTCCAATCAGAGTCCCAGGAAAATCTACCTCAAATTCACCCTACAGTTCTTTGGGAATCCTTGGGTGGATTATACCCAAGCTAATAACACTGCTTCTATGTACCACTGTGTACTAGCCTAAGATACCAAATTGTGTGTGTGTCCGAGGATGTTTTTCTCCTTTTCATTTCCTCCTTCTTTTGTAAAGGTTATTCTAGCAATAAGATCTTTGCACTAGGGTAATGTAGGTGAGGCAAAAGGACAGCACAGCGTTGGAGGGTGCATTCCCAAAAAATCAGCGCAAATTCCAGGCAGAGTAGGTCAAATTTTATAGCCTCCTTGATTTTCTTTTGTTGTTGCATCACAATTAAAAGACAGTAGATAGATGGGTCTGCTACTGGCAGAGGTCAGAGTTGAAATGGACGAGTTTCAGTTTTGAAACAAAAATAATGCAATTGTTATTTTTTTCTAAACCCAACCCATGGATGTGAGTCCATTTTGTGTCATCTGATCTTTATTTGTAAAAACAAATTCTGACTTAAGGGGATTCTGTAACGATTGGTGGTGGACACAAAACATCCTTCAACAAGCATTGGCATAGCCAATAGGTCTCGCTTTTGGGACCATATAAGTATTTAGACATGCAACAGTTGATGTTGTTCCACCAAGGATATTGTGCTGCATAACTAAATACTTATAAGGTCCCAAAAGCGAGACCTATTGGCTATGCCAATGCTTGTTAACTCAAGTCTCTATGGTCATTGGTCACTGTTTCCCATGCTACCTGTCTGATGAAGTTTGGCCAAATTATTGTTTTTCTGTTCAATACACAACTATATGAATGCAGCACACGTATAGTTCTATGACGCCCATGAGGCCTGGTCCTCGATACAAAAAGCTACATAAACATATGTGCGCCGCTCCATGTGATGTGCTTGGAAGCAGAATTGCCTGCCTCAGGCATTCACTGTTTGAAATCACCCCGTAAACCTAGGCCAAGCTACAGTGTGGTAACACATGACGAGGTTCCCCAGCAAAACAATGTTGCTGGCATTTCACTTAGTATGGCTGACACTAAGGGGCTTAAGCCTAGTGGAGACCCGCTAGGGTTAAACCCATTTGCACACAGAGTAGAGGTCTGAGATATGCCACTGACAAATGCCCTTCTATGATGGTGAGAGAACAGTTTTCAGTGTTCCGGCTGTTACAGTTCAAGAGCTGCTGTGTGTGAGCAGTGGTGCACCAAGGGTGCCATGGGCCCTTGTGCAAAGTAGAAACTGTTCTGTAAAAGGATCCGGGCGAGGGCGCCATCTCCGGCCCTGGTGTCACTGCACCTGCTGCAATATTGATATCTACGCTCCTAATGCAAAGAGGAAGTGCTGTGTTTCTGTAATGTCTGCAGTTGTGGTGTCACAAGAGCAAATTCTTCTCGCTGTTGCAGTGATTTGTGTGATCAACAACGTTGTCTTGTAGGGAGACCTATCGGCTTTGCGTTGTTCCGTGCCCCCTCCCACCCCTCCCATGTTGTTGCTTGCTCCCTCTAACCCTCTTGCTTATACAGAGTTGAATGCCTCACCAGTCTTGCCACAAAAAAAACCACTGACGAAGCCAAATAGCTCTTACCTATGCACGAGCTATTTGCTTTGTCAGTTTTTTAATCATGTTGTACAGCAGTGTGGTTGCTGTGCAGTACGGCTGAGAGAAAAAAAAGCCCTATGATGCGGACAGTGTTTGTTTTGTATGTGACAGATTACCATTACACTGTGTTCACTTTTGTTTGCACAGAGCGCTGCATTTCGAATCTGATGCTCATGGGTAACAGCAGATAAAAAAAAGACATTGATGATTTTATATTTACATGGTATGTTGTGTTCTGCTTCCTACATGTATTCATGTATGAAGTATAATATATACCTCTTGTAGGAAACTGAGTTACTGGTTGAGAATGGCAACCACAATTCTTGTCAGGAGGAAGTTACAAGATAACCCCAAATAAACTTTTGATCGCCCCTCTGGCCTCTTGGCACAGAGCAGCCAGGCTTAACTCAGAAGAAATGTGTAAAGTATTTATGCAGCACTTCAAACAGTAACAAAGTGAAAACACAAATCATGAAAAATCCCATACCGAATTAGAAAAATAGTGCAGGGCAAGATGGCGTCCACTGGTTGGACTTATGTGTGTGTGAGCAGCTCCCGATGTGTTCACCACCCTCTAATCTGTTCGTGCAGCAGGTCGGAGATAACATTGTGATACGCTGCGGAGAATAGAAAGATGAAGAGCGAACTGAATTTATAGCTTAAAAAACATTCTGAAAAGCTATAGGAGGAGTCTCAAAGAATCGTGGAAATTAACGGACACGCCGTGGAAAGGGTCGTCTCGGCAGGGTAAGGCACGCTCACCTGTGGCGTGCACATGTGCACCCTTCATCCCTCCGAGCGGCCTCAAACAAGCTACTCAATCCCTGGTACTGTCCAGACTGAACTACGGGATTGCAACCCTCGCAGGAGCAGCAAAATCACATCTTGCTCCCCTCAGATCAACTCTGAACGCAGCAGCCAGAATGGTCACCGGAGTAAAAAAAATATAATCACATCTTGCCTGCACTCAGAGAGCTAAAATGGCTCCCAGTCGAAATGCGTGCCAACTTCAGAACCGCCTGCCTCACGCACAAAGCGCTGCACACAGGGAAACCCGCCTACCTGGCTGCTAAACTCCAGAAGGCCGGTCAGGCAAGAAGCCTAAGGAGTACACTCTACTCCTTACCCCCCGAAAACTAACAAACAAAAAAACGCTTCTCGATCCTTCGCAGGAAGTGCGCCGAAAATATGGAACTCCTTACCAGTCCATATCAGGGCTAAGCCCCTCCTACCTAAAATTCAAAAGGCAGCTCAAAGACCTCCTCCTCAACAGTTCTCTCCCAAACGGATAGCTACAAACTAGCCACCGAAAACAAGCCAAAGTAGCACTCAGACACTTTGTCATCAATGACCTTGACCTCATTCTCCGCATGACTACCTCCCTCTCCCCCCGGTCGAATCCCATCGTGAGTCACAGTGCTTTTTCCGATGACCTTACCCTAGGCGTCATATGTTCTCTGTACATTCTACTGCGATAACTTACCTTACGAGTGACATTCTGCACTCTACGACGATATTATGCGATGCGTCATTAGTCATTGTATATACTAAAATGCTTAATGTATCCTACGAGTGGTTCATGTTGTAAAGCGCTCCGATACCTTCTGGTCTGGCTAATGCTATATAAAACTCTTAAAATTAAAATAAATAAGGAGTGGAGCAGACCGGCATCGGCGAGTAGCCAGGCACTTCTGAGTGGTGTCGGAGAGTTTAGCGTACCGGGGCAGTAGTGGAGGAGACATAGGAGCAATTGGGCCCCCCTATCCGGCCTCCTCCGCTTGGTGATAGCGGGATTACGTGAGAGCGACCAGATACAGTTGTGACGGAGGAAATTAACAGACATGCCATGGAAAGGCTTTACGTGGCAGGGTAAGACACGCTCACCTGCGGTGTCCGAGAGTGAAGGCGAGTGGAGCGGAGTCGATGAGCAGAGGCGGGGGCACTAGCAAGGGAGAGAGCAACTTCGGAAGGCGACATTGCGGTTATTTGGCCCCCCCATTTGGCGAAACACAATTGTGTTATTGGAGGGAACAGTCAGCAGCAGCAGTGGTAGTGGGGCTGCTTGGAGGAGTTTGGAGGAGCACGGAGCAGCGGTGCCCACGAAGCTGAACGTGGGGTGCATATCAGCAGCTACTATTGGTATTTGGAAGTATTTGGAAGTAAGTGTTTGCTGCGAAGTGCACCGGTAGACAGCTTTGATAAAGTCTTGTAGTGATTTGACATGCCTCCTAAAGCAGCCCGTGGAGGAAAAACCAGAGCTACTACGGAAGTTGTGGCAGGGACTAGAGTAGAGCTTGCGGGTCGCAATGCTAGAGCTTTGCTAGAGGGGTCAGAAGGGAATATGGAAGGAGGTGAACAAGGACCTGTGAGTAAGAAAATACACAAGATATTTCAGGTGGCTACTAAGAAAAAGCAATCAACCTCGCATGTATTTAAGTCAGCATTGGAGGAAAAGGCAGATGGAGGCACTGGTAATGCTGATAGCAACTTTGTGCAGGGGGAGGACATGTCGGTAAAGGGTACTATGCGGAGCCAAGCAGAACCTGAATGGAGTAAAAGTGATAATCTTGCTGCTATGGGAGCAGCAGGTATTGAGGCCGGGGGAAAAGTGATGACAGTAGAGCTCCATGAGATGAGGGGCCACTATTAATAGAATCAGAGTCTGGAGTAACAGCTGATGGCATTGACGCTTGTAGCAAGGAAACCGAATCAGGGGAGAAGTGTTTCTCTTTCCAAACCCTCGGATAGGTCAGAAGACGATGGTGAGATAGGACATAAATCAGGTTCTTGGGAGGGCTCAATGATAAGTTTGGGCAGTGATCCGAATAGTGCAAACCTGAATGATGAAAATTCAGAAGTGCCCACTGTCCGTAAGCAAATAACAACTAAGGATAGGGTGGCTGGGTCAGAAGCGATAAAGACTCCGCTCTGGAATTTTTCCTTGTCAGGTAAAAAGAACCCTGAAGACGCTTACCTTTCTGACCAAGCTATGGGTGGGATAACAGCAAGACCAGATGAAGAAATATACCTGGAGTCAATCTATCGGTGTATGTTAGATCATAGGGTAGAGACATGGACGGAGAATTTTAAAACTCACACGGCTTGTCGCAAACTCCAAAACACGGTCAGAAGGATGGCCAAAACATGCAATTAATTCACAGTGAGAATGGCTGAAGTTGAGACACAAATCTCTAAGTTGGAAGATCAAATGGAGGCACAGAAGGGGGCCACAGAAGCTATAAATGCCCACAAAGAGGATGCACAGATTAAGCTTGTGGACTTGGAGAACAGGCTTTGCAGAAATTATCTTAGAATATTAGGAGTGCCAGAGGGGATTGAGGGACAGGATGTTCGTAAGTTTGTGGTGAACTATTTTCAGAGGCTTTGCCTGAACTGAAGGAGTGGAATTGGGCTGTGGAAGTGCAAAGGGCGCAGAGGTTTCCTTTTAAGCAACGACTGGCAAAAGGGGGGCAACTTGAACAGCGGCCACGGGCAATCTGATCTCTTTGAATAATTTCGGCCATATGTTTTCATGCCCATCTGTCCCCTAGGGGGGCTGAAGCCAGTAGACACCAGGGCTTTTTAAATGTTAGTGTTGGGGAGTGACCCCTTGGGCAAGGGTCGCTCCCCCTTTATGAGGGTGAATTTTTGCGGTTTCGACAGTGGTTGTTCTGCAGTTTTGCGTAGTTGCATTTTTTTGGTAAGAAAAACCTTTTTGTTGTATTTACTCCAAATGAGTATTATTGTCATACATAAATGAATTTTTTTGCAAGTGGTGTCATAATGGCAGCATATATAGGTAGTGTTTTGAGCATGAAATTGTTTGCGATGTGTTTTGCATTCTCTTATGTGTAATTTTCTTTTCTTTTTTAGTGGGATATTGTTGATCCTTACTGTGTCTGTGCAGAGTAGGTGGTGGTGAGTCTAGCTGCTTCTGGCAAGTGAGTGGTATTGTTTTGGAGTGTATAGGTCTTTCTGATTGAAACATAAGTAATAGACAAAATGTGTCTAAGTGTTTGTTGTTGTTGACTTGTTTGACAAGTTACCTTTATTAGTAAGGATTATGGCTAGCCATAGAATGACTGCTCAGCAGGTTGTTGGTATGCTGCTTGAATCTTCCTCTGAGCAGGATTATGAGACTGACAGTGCGTCTGAGGGAGAGGCGGGAGGGGAAGATTCAGGCAGTGAGTTCTCTCTCCACATGGAATCATCGGATGATGAAGATACTCTCAGTGCAGATGAAGGTACTCTCAATGCGGATGAAGTGCCTGTTTTAGAGGGGGACACTGATGTGCCAATGGTGCAGCAAGAGACATCGGTATTGCAGCCTGAGGCTGCAAGGCTTCCTACTGGAAGTGCTGGACTCTGGGTTGAGCCTAACATGGTGCAGCCGGCGTTGCCTGCCTTTAGTGTGGATGCAGGGTGTAGAGTGGATTGCGATTTTTTTTTTACCTATATTGTTCTTTCAGTTGTTTATGGATGATGTATTTTTGGCTGAGATTGTTGAGCAGACTAATTTGTATGCTGAACAGTTTTTGAGGGACCACAGTGCCACACTTAAGCCCCACTCTAGAGCTACCAGGTGGACTCCCACAAATCTGGATGAGATGAAGAAGTTTTTGGGTTTTACTTTTTTGATGGGCTTGATAAGGAAGCCGTCCATGGCTTCATATTGGTCAACCAGTCCCTTGATGGCAGTGGCCATATTTCCTGCGATTATGACCCGTGATCGGTATTTACTTTTGCTTCGGATGCTGCATTTTGTTGAGAATACTTTGGCGTTGGCACAAGATCACCCTGACTGTGAGCGTCTTTTAAGATTCAGCCTGTTCTTGATCACTTTGTAAATCGATTTTCTGAGATCTATACTCCAGGGAAAGAAATATCTATTGATGAGTCTTTAGTCCTGTTCAAGGGCCGTTTAGTTTTTAGGCAATACATCCCTAGCAAGAGGACACGTTATGGAATTAAGCTGTATATGTTGTCTGAGAGTAGGACAGGATATGTTTTTAATTTCCGTGTGTACACTGGTAGGGATTCCACCATTGACCCCCCTGGTTGTCCGTCCACTTTTGGAGTTTCAGAGAAAATTGTGTGGGATCTTGCTAGAGGACTGTTTAACAGAGGCCACCATTTGTACCTTGACAACTTCTACACTGCTGTACAATTGTTTAAGGAATTGTTCAAAGTGGACACTTTTGCTTGTGGCACAATCCGCTCTAACCGTAAAGGTTATCCAAAAGAGCTTGCTTCCAAAAAACTTCAGAGGGGGCAGTGCAGTTCCTTGCGTAGTGATGAACTACTTGCTGTGAAATTTGTGAACAGGAGGGATGTGTACATGCTGACTACCATCCATGATGAGAGTACTTCACCTATGGCTGTTTGGGTTCAGTTTGCTGAAGTACCCAGACCGGTGTGTATTTTAGACTACAATAAGCACATGGGTGGTGTTGATAGAGTAGATCAGAGATTGGAACCTTACACTGCTATTCGCAAGGCTTACATTTGGTACAAAAGGTTGGCCATCCATTTCTTCAATTTAGCAACTTTCAATGCTTTTGTTGTGTACAAGGAGTGTTCTCCTGAGTCAAAGCTGACTTTTGTTCAATTTCAGCAGTCTGTGATAGGAAGCCTTGTTGTTGTGGAACAGGCAAGTGTTCCTAGAGTTGGAGTGGTGGAGGATATGGCTAGATTGAAAGATCCTCAAGAAGAATGTTACCAGTTGTTCCTCAAAGGAAAGAGAAGAGTGGAGGTTAATCGATAAGAGAGCCTAATGGGACTACATGTACGTTATGTGTAAAGTGGGTAATCCTTTTGTTGGATATTAATGCCCTCACACACCCTTTCAGGTGTCATGCTTCATCATCTGGGCTGCTCCTCGTCGGGCCGGCGGTGCAATGCCCAACGGGCTCCCTAAAAGGGGCACTTTATCGGAGTTCTTTTAATCCAACAGCCGTTTGGTGAAGTGTGGGTGTGGGGGCCTGATTATTGTAGATACAAAAAAGTGATTTAAAACAAGGTCGAGAGTACCAGTGTGGGAATTCAATTTTATTCTAAAGGTCTCCTTCCCTGATTAAAAAGTGTGTGTGGCACTCGGTAGAGTGTAATGTCTCTAATTAGAGTGCATGAGATTGGTGGTCAACATGTTTCTCGCTCTGAGCTTGTGCGCTCGCGATTCGTCAGGACCTATAAAACTATCTACAAAAATAAGGAGGGACTATACAGAATATTGGTCTCCTAGTCACAATAAATAATGTGAAAAAACCATTTAGCTAGAATACCTGTCATGGTCTGGTGCTACCTGTAAGAGAGGGAGGACGGTAGGTTAAACAGATCATTGTTGAGACATATATAACCACAGGTAGTAGCATAACAAACAAAAAGGCTTTCAAGGTGATTCATCTCCATCACAATTAAAAGGATCAGTGGTGACTACTGATGCATGAGCGTCAAAAAACCTGCTCATATAAGGTGGTGTCCCATCAAAGTGAACTACAGTGGCTATTCACCTATGTGGAACAAGTAAAAATTATAAAAGCGGCAGAAAATATCGTTGGACTCACCCTATTCAGTAGGACTGCGGACCACAACAGTACTTGGTGGACTCAGCGTGAGCCAAAGGACCTCTAAAAGTAGGTCTAAGCCAAAGGGTAGTAATGAACTTAATGGTGTGAAGCAGGGGAGGGAGAGTCACAAGTCACAGCAGATAGATATGAGGACACATGGAGCAGTAATAACAAAGACATTCACTGATTAAGTAACCACATAGACAGCCTGTGATCCGAAGGGGTGTAACATGGATACAAGGTAAAGTCTCTTTTAAACAAAGGCTATCATCCAGCGTGCCTATAGGGACCTGTATTATGGACAGTTGCTTAGATCTAATGTGTGTTAGCGATATCCCAAATACTCGCAACAGACATGGTGTTCCTTGCTGGTGGAACAGGTAAATGAAGAGCTACGAGTAAGAGTTGGAAGTTAACCAAACCGCCGGTGCTTCACAAGTAATGGAGAGCCTGGCGTAAGAAGGGAACCAGTAGGATCGCGCTAGCAGTTGTATTATTATTACGTGGTCTTTAAAAGTAAATGCGATGGTTTCAGGATTAAAAAGAAGAAAACATATGTTGTACTCACGTCTGCCCCGCTCACGCTACGTTTCTAGACCTACCCGAGCCACCGAGTCTGGGAGGTAGCGTCCTGGATGCTGCGCGGAGATTATGTGCATCCGGTCACGTCACGTGATTAAGTCACATGATCGCGACTAATTCGCGGACAAGAAACGAATTAAGCGTGTCAAAGCGGGAGTTATATCTCATTTCAAAGTGAAGAAGCGCCGTGCAATCACTCAGCCTCGGAGTCTCAAAAAATATAATTAGTTTCACTCCAGTAAGGAAGGAAAAACAGTGTCGGCCATCTTGGATTGGGAGACGTGGTTGTAAATAAAGTTAATCTTCACTGTCATAAGTAGAAGAAAGGTAGAAGTAGGATGTAAGAGTAACCTAAATAGGATGTGACAAGGGATAGGGTTGGTACCACGAAACCTCTAAAATCATTGAGAGAGGCAAATCATTTCAGCAAGTATTCTTAAGACTTAGGACAAAGGTGGATGGCATGATAAAAGAAAGACAATAATTGAAAAGTCTGCCTAGAACATGTCAATCTAAAGCTTGAGTGACCCCCCATGGAATATCATCATTGAGCCCAATGACATTAGAAGACAGACGGTGTATCCATCTCTGCTCCTTCTTAAAAAGATTGTGTTGAGATAAATGAGGGTTGGCTTCTAGAATAAGCCATTTGACAGAATCTGGCAAGTGTTGTTTCTCTAAGAAGTGGGCACTGATTTTGGTGTTCTGTTTATGGCACCGAAAATTGCTGCGATGTTCTGAGATTCGCAATTTTATCGGTCTGGTCGTCATCCCTATGTAATACAAGTTGCAGGGACATGTAATGAGGTATATGCAATTGTTGGTATTGCAGTTTGTATGTGACCTCAATTCCCAGGTGAAAGTTGTATTGAGGGTGACGGTTTTATGTATGGATGTAAACGTGCAGGCAGTACACATACCACACGGAAAGTGTCCTTTTACTGCAGGTAATTGCCATAGTGTGCTCTGTGTAGGTTTGGTTTTGGGTCTAGGTCTGGTTTGAATAACCAAATCCTTAATATTTTTGGAGCGTCTGTATGCAAACCTAGGCGGTTCAAGATTCATCGCTCCAGTATTAAGGATGTTCCAATGTTTCTTTAACCTCTACTCTTCTCTTTCCTTTGAGGAACAACTGGTAACATTCTTCTTGAGAGTCTCACTGTTGGGGCACTATACCAGTCTGGACCTCCCACTCCCCTGTGTGAGTGGAAAACGCCCCCCTTTATCCCTCTTATTTGAAACCTAGATTGAAAGATCACCAATTTCCTGATTTAATTCCTCCCATACCCAAAAAAAACAATCCCTGTAAGAGATGTAGAGTCTGCTTGCAAAGAGGTGTATGCACTGTGCCGATTGTCCATCTAATCCTGGGCTGCGTGTGCCCTCATGTTCCAGATTGTATCACACTAAAAAGAGTTTTTGGGAGCAACCGTGAGTCTAATAGTGTACTGCCTGGTCTGCACGGTTTGGTATAGTTGTTCAGTTTCACGTTTGGCAATAGAATGATGTCTTTCGTTTTTGCTGTTGTTTTTGTAGTTATAGTTTGGTATCTAGTTGCAATTGGTTTGTGTTTTCTTTCTTGTTTAAAAAAAATTTATGACGGTGTACATGGACTGGCGGTTGGCTGGCGCTGTGCGTGGACTGGCGCTTGGCTGGCGGTGTGCGTGGACTGGCGCTTGGCTGGCGGTGTGTGTGGACTGGCGCTTGGCTGGCGTGAGTGGACTGGCGCTTGGTTGGCGCTGTGCGTGGACTGGCGCTTGGCTGGTGGTGTGTGTGGACTGGCGCTTGGCTGGCGGTGAGTGGACTGGCGCTTGGCTGGAGGTGTGCATGGACTGGCGCTTGGCTGGCGGTGTGCATGGACTGGCGCTTGGCTGGCGGTGTGCGTGGACTGGTGCTTGGCTGGCGGTGAGTGGGCTGGCGCTTGGCTGGCAGTGTGCGTGGACTGGTGCTTGGCTGGAGGTGAGTGGGCTGGCACTTGGCTGGCGGTGTGGGAGTAGTGACTAGCTGCTGGTCACTACACACACTGCTAGCCAAACGCCACTCCACGCAATCCGTGAGCTGGTGTGGTTGCTGAGTCAAGAATGTGAGCGTGTGAAAGTGATGAGCCCTTGAATGGCGCTGTCTGCTGGTGTGAGTGTTGTGATGTGCTGGGCCCGCGGCTGGCGGTGTGAATGGTTTTGTATGTGTCACACGTATGAAAGATGTATAAATGGCCTGTAAAGATTTTGGTGCCTTGTCGTGGCTTTACAGCTCACGAGCTGCAAGTCAATGGTTCAGTTTCTCGTACTTTCAATTATTAACAGTGCATTTCTTTTTTGTGAAATCTCTGGTTAATACAAGTATATATACTGAACCATCGCTCACCCTCGTGCCAAATTCAACCAGTATGTATGTGTGCTTCAGGAATAGATGGTTGTGTAGAAAAGAAGATTTTATTCTGTTTTTGTCAAACAGGGTGTACCATGTCCCTTTTTGTGAATATTGAAATGTGTTGGTTTTGTGCCTGGTGGTGTGAACGGTCTTGTGTGTATCATGTATGAAAGGTGTGTGAATGGCCTGTAAAGCGGTTGGTGCCTTGACGTGGCTTTACAGCTCACGAGCTACGAGTCATTGGTTCAGTTTTTTGTCCTTTCAATTATTGACAGTGCATTTAATTTTTGTGAAATCTCTTGTTAATAAAATTTTATATACTGAACAATCACTCGCCCTCGTGCCAAATCCAACCAGTATGTGTGTGTGCTTGAGGAATATATGGCTGTGCAGTAATCTTTGTCTGTTTGGTCTCTCTGCCAAGCTGTACATTTCATTTACGAATAACCTAACAACTGTAGTTTTTGTCGTAAACTAAACACCCATTGGAGTGCATGGTGAGGTCTCTCTTGTGGATCCCAACAAGTTATCTTACCTACAATGTCCTGCAAACCTCAAAATGTGACTGACATTTTCCTTGCAATATTTTGCCCACATTTTCACGCAGCGGAAAGTAACAACAAATTTCCAACCCCCTTGCATTTTTCCAAGTATCCCGATAGAAATGGTACCTCACTTTTATGGGTGGGCCAAGTACCCGAGGCAGGGAAGGGCCCAAAACCTATTGATGTGACATCAAAATTACCTATCACAAACCAACCTGGTTTTGCAAGGGGGGTCCCATGAGTTTTTGGTCAGGGGCTCGGCGGCCATCTAGGGAAACCTACCAACCCCACGCATTTCTGAAAACTAGACACCAAGCTAACATCAGGCTAACATAGTGGTGTTCCAAAAAAAAGATAAGCCCCCAAATCTACCAGGAGCATATAGACCAATCTCTCTGCTAAATTCAGATGGCAAAATTTACACAAAAATACTTGCTAATAGGTTGGCGCAAGTAATCACACCCTTGGTGTCTATTTATCAACACTGATTTATACCTGGTAGGAGTATGGTCAATCATATCAACAGAGTAGTCTCTCTTATAGATAATGCTAATGTAAATCATAGGAGGTTTGGGTTGGTTTTCTTGATGCGGAAAAAGCATTTGACCGTGTGTCATGGTCATTTTTATGGGCCATTATGCGGGAGACAGGTTTTGGGCAGGGCTATATTGGTGCTATACAAAGTATGTATAAGTCACCACGAGCTAGGATTTGCGTAATGGGTAAGGAATCAGAACAAGTTTGTATAAGCAGGGGAACAAGACAGGGGTGTACGTGCTCCCCGCTGTTATTTGCAATATATATCAATCCTTTTTTGGTTATGTTGGAGCAGAATGAGCGTATTAAGTCTATGAGCTGTGGACAGTACCAGGTACGTGTTTTAGCTTATGCAGATGGCATCGCGGTGGCATCTTCAGACCCTGCACAAGCAGTAATAGAGATAGAATGACTGGCCAACACATTTGGTTAAGTTTAAGGCTATAAGTTAAATTCTTCTAAAACACAGATTGTTTGTACTAAGATGGCATGCCCAGGGGATGTACGGGTAACTGACGAAGCAGCTACCTAGGTATTAGATAGTCCTTGCACGATTTTATAGAAGTGAACTGGGGTAGTTTTGGTAATGGGATCAAAAAGCAGCTTGATCGCTTTGAATGCTTGCATCTTACGATGGTGGGAAGATGCAATGTGCTTAAGATGATTATCCTTCCTAGAGTTATGTATTACTTTAGGGCGGTACCGCTGGAATTAACTAAAATACAACTTCAGAGAGTCCAATCTATCTGTGATAGGTTTATATGGGGACAAAGGAAAGCGAGACTGGCGTTTAAATATATGATGTTACCATATGATCGGGGTGGGTGGTCGGTTCCCAATTTTACTTTTTATTATTATGTATGTATACTTTAACCCCTTGAGTGCCCATGACGAGATGGTCTCGTCATGGGCCGCGGTTGCGCTGTGCCCATGACGAGACTATCTCGTCATGAACCCCGCCCGCTAATTCAACGCCCGGCACAGGGCGGGGAAAGGGCGGGGCACACAAGGGGTTAAAATATACGGATATTGTTGACAGGGGAAGATGTGTTGATAGCGGAATCACCGTCAATATATCAGATGCTGTTAGGGACAGAAGCCAGAAACTCATTAGGCAAATTTTATGAACCAAGTTATTTTAAAAAAAAATTGATTTAAGATTGTGTTCGCAGCGTACATGGTGTGGAAATTGATACGAAAAATGTTAGACATGTCACAGCTTAGCTATTATATGCCGTTAAATGCGTCATCTATTTTCCTCGCTATATTCTGGGATTTTAGGATGCAGAGCTGGAGGGCTAAAGGGATTAGACAATTAGGTGATCTTTATGAGGGGGGTATTGAATTCATTTTTAGGGTTAGTGGATGGATATGGACTCCAACAAAAGGATTTTTTTAAAATATTTGCAAGTACGGGATATCATATTTAAACTTCATATAGGGGAGGGAATAACTACGTCCTCGATGGTTGAGGCAATAAGAAGAAGGGCAAGGCAAGCGGTATTGTACGCTATATTAATTGAGACACAACCAGATGATATGGCTGCACAAACTATTAAATGGAGTGACGGTTGGGTCAGGAAAGCGAGTATGTGCAGCAATCTATCGATACGGTAGGGAAGATTTTGTATCAGCAAACTTGAAAGCCCAACATTATAAGACAATTTTTGATTTGTATCATACACCAGAGAGGATGATGAAGTGGAGGGGTTCCAATGATGGGAAGTGTTTTAGATGTAGTATGGAAAGAGCCGGCATTGTGCATGTGTTTTGAGACTGCATCGGGCTTCAGCAATTAAGGCTTCAAATAGATCAGTTCCTGTCGGACATTTTAGGGCTCCAAATTCATATGAGAAGTGATGTAATGCTGTTGGGGGTAATTTACAAATTGGTCGGCTGGCATATACATTTAGATACATTATATTCATTGCAGGCGTGGTGGTACAGTTATGTATTGCTTCAGTTTGGTTACAGTAGGACGCCCCTACGTTTGCGATGTGGCGGGCAACATTTTATAATATTTTTAATTTGGAATATAGTCTTTACTGCCTTAAGTCAGTGAATCGGAAAAAATTGGGTATGCAGATTTGGGGCCCAATGATAGAACATATGAATTAATTGTATAATCTAGGCAAAATGTGTTTTATATTTGCTGATCTGTCTTTATGTTATTGTCAGAAATATGTTGGTCATGACTGTGAACAATCATTTATTGAATTATGTTTTGTTATAAGCTATGGATTGAACATTAAATATAAAAAACAACTAAAAGAAATTAAAATATTGTGAATTTTCATTGATAAAACAAGGCCAAAACGCCAAAAATCCAATCAGTAGTAAAAGAGATGAACAAGTTACTTACCTTCGGTAAAGCTTTTTCTGGTGGATACAGTATCTGCCTGTGGATTCCTCACCTTGTGAATATCCCCTGCGCCAGCAACATTCGGAAACTTTTGTAGCAGTCCACGCCGATGAGGTCGAAGTCGACTTCACAGAGACACGGCTCCGCTCGCGACTCCTGCTGACGTCACCGGCTCCATAAGAGGACCTCGTCGGCGTGATGACGTCAGTTCCGCCCTTTTTTCCGTGCCTTCGAGGCACACGGACGGACTGACAGCAATATATACACAGTATACTCAGTGCATAATATACAAATCAACACACACAGTGTGGAGAATAAATAGGAAGGCAAAAGAAATAACACAATGCCTTTGACAGTAACAATACATTTTGAAAAATCATCACAGAATTGTAGGTATACAAGGGTGGACAACGGGGAGGCGGGTGAGTCAGTGAGGAATCCACAGGCAGATACTATATCCACCAGAAAAAGTGTTACCGAAGGTAAGTAACTTGTTCTTCTGATGGATACATCTGCCAGTGGATTCCTCACCTTGTGAAAAGATTCCCACAGCAGTCCCACTCCCGGAGGAGGGTGTCCACCCTTCTATACCAGAAAGTCCTGAAGGACGGAACGAGCAAAGTGTCTGTCCCTCCTCACCTCGGTATCCAAGCAGTAATGCTTCGCGAAAGTGTGAGGGAGGCCCAAGTTGCCGCCCTACAAATGTCCTCCCTAGGAACACCTCTAGACAAAGCAGAAGTGGAAGACTTCACTCTAGTAGAATGAGCCCTTAAACCCTCTGGAGGTTCCTTACCAGCCAAAGAGTAGCATATCTTGATACACAAGACAATCCATCTGGAAAGGGTGCGCTTGTGCACCGCTCTGCCTTTCCTGCAGCCAACAAAGCCCACGAAGAGCTGGTCATCAACTCGAAAGGGAGACGGAGCGGAGGGCACGAGGAGAGGTGGAGAAGATCTGTATACCACACCCTTCTTGGCCAATCCGGAGCGATCAATATGACTTGGGCCCGGTCTTGGCGAATCTTCCTCAGAACCCGAGGAATCAAGGGTAAGGGAGGAAACGCGTAAAGGAGATTTGAGTCCCAACTCAACTGAAACGCGTCCCCCAAAAATCCCTGCATCGGATACTGGAGACTGCAGAATGACGGGCAGTGAGCGTTCTCGTGAGTGGCAAACAGGTCCACCCGAGGAGTTCCCCACGTCCGAAAGACGTGACGAACCACCTCTGGATGAAGCCTCCAATCGTGGTCGGCAGAGAACTGCCGACTGAGACTGTCTGCACGTACGTTCAGAACCCCCGCCAGATGATTTGCCATCAGACAAATCTGTTGACCCTGAGCCCAGGACCAGAGACGCAGAGCCTCTCTGCAAAGACAAAGAGACCCCACTCCTCCCTGCTTGTTGACATACCACATCGCAGTAGTGTTGTCCGTCAGGACTTGAACCGACTGACCGCGAAGGGAAGGGAGGAAGGCCTTGAGTGCCAAACGAATCGCCCGCAATTCCAGAAGGTTGATGTGAAGCAACCTCTCCTCTGGAGACCAAAGACCCCTGATCTCCAGATCCCCCAGATGCGCACCCCACTCTAAAGTGGATGCATCCGTTATCACTGTGGCCACCGATGGAGGTAGATAGAAGGGCTTTCCTTGAGACAGATTGCCCTCCACGCTCCACCAAGACAGATCCGCCGCAGCTTCTCTGGAGATCCTCACAGACTCCCTGAGATCTCCTTTGTGTTGATACCACTGCTTGCGGAGGTACCACTGGAGCGCCCTCATGTGCCAGCGTGTATGGCTGACCAACAGAATGCAGGAAGCAAACAGACCGAGCAGACAAAGGACCTTCAGGACTGGACGAACGCTCCATCATAAAACAAAGGAATCATTTCCTGTATGTCGAGAATCCTTTGTGGAGGTGGGAATGCCCGACACACAGTAGTGTCCAGTACCGCCCCTATGAACAGGTTGCGCTGAGAGGGCACCAGGTGAGATTTGGGTATATTTATCGAAGAACCCAATTTGTACAACAGCTGAGTCGTAACCTGCAGATGATGAAGCACCTTCCCTGGCGACTCTGCTTTGATCAGCCAGTCATCCAGATAGGGGAAAACTGAAATCCCCGACCTTCTGAGATGGGCTGCCACCACTGCCATCACCTTCGTGAAGACTCGAGGTGCAGTAGTAAGACCAAATGGAAGGACCGCAAACTGATTATGTTGCGACCCTACCGTAAACCGGAGATACTTCCTGTGCAACTTCAGGATGGGGATGTGGAAATACGCATCCTGCAAGGCGATTGACACCATCCAGTCCTCCTGATTCAGCGCTTGAAGAACCTGCGCAAGGGTGAGCATTTTGAACTTCTCTTGCTTCAGATAAAGATTCAAGATCCTGAGGTCCAATATTGGACGCAGTCTGCCGTCCTTTTTCGGAATCAGGAAATACCGGGAGTAGCATCCCTGACCCCTCTCATGCTCTGGAATCACCTCTATTGCACCTTTTTTTAGTAACGTCAGGACTACATCCTGTAGGAGAAGACAGTGGTCCTCTGAGCAAGCCGCTTGACAAGGAGGGTGATTTGGAGGGAATTCACGAAAGGGAAGGGCGTACCCATTTTCTACAAGATCTACAACCCAAAAGGTCTGTAGTAACCGATTTCCAATCTTGTAGAAAATGGGTAAGCCGGTCCCCCACAGGACCAACATGATCCAGAATGGTGGATCTAGGACTGCTTTGCAGTGGTGGGAGGGGCTGAGGAAGAGGAAGAGGAGGAGAGCTGTCGGTCACGAGTGCGACCCCTGATTCTGCCTCTGTAACCCTTATACAGAGTGCTTTGCTGCTGCTGCTGTGGGTGTCTGGAAGTACGAAAGGTAGACCTTCCGAAGCCCCTGTACCTCTTGAATGAGCCTCTTGGCTGAGTTTGAAGGCCCAAAGATTTAGCCGTGGCCTTACTCTCCTTAAATCTTTCCAGCGCAGCACCCGCTTTCTTGCCAAAAAGACCAGAGCCATCAAAAGGCAAGTCCAAGAGCATTGACTGGACATCAGGGAAAAATTCCGATGACTTAAGCCACACACTCCTCCTAGTGGCAACAGAAGATCCCATGACTCTTGCTACCGAGTCAGCTGTGTCCAATCCACTCCGGATCACCTGACGCGCCGCCGCCTGGGCATCTGAAAGGATCTCATTATAAGCAACCCTATCCTCCTCTGATAGTTTTGGGGCTAGCTGTTTAGCTGAGTTCATGAGAGCATGTATATAACGTCCCAAGAGACAGGTGGCACTCGTTGATTTAAGAGCCATGCTGGTCGAAGAAAAGACCTTCTTGGCTGACTGATCCAGCTTTTTTGCTTCCCTGTCACTCAGGACCTGGGGAAACGAACCCGATGATTTTCTTGAACATGCAGCCTGAACAAACAGACACTCAGGAGACGGGTGAGATGTTAAAAATTCTGGGTCCCCCGGAGCTGCCCTATACCTCCTGGCAATGACTTTGGAAACTGCCGGAGCAGAAAAGGGCTTAGGCCACACCTCCATCACTGGCTCTATGATGGCGTCGTTAAAAGGGAGCAGAGGCTCAGAAACAGCAGAGGGCGAGTGCAGAACTTCCGTTAAGATGTTCGGTTTGAACTCGGCAGAAGGCAACTGCAGATCTAAAAGTTCAGCTGCTTTTATTATAACAGCATCGTATGGAGCCACAACCTTTGAAGGGGCATCAGAAGGAGGAGTAATCTCCCATTCAGGTGACAAGTCCAGGCCACTAGCCTCCTTCAACTCCTCAAAAACGGTGGAATCAGCAGAGCCGAAGGCTCACCCGTGGCTGGAGGCTCCTCACACGGAACCGGAGCCGGAGATGGAGCCGGCGTCGGAGATGGAGCCGGGGCCGGTGCCGGAAAATGTTCCGGTGAAACAACAGGTGACGACAGGCCAATAGGTGAATCCGGAACGGGCGAGTGAGACACAAAGTCCTTACGGCGTCGGGAGGGTGATGTCGATCTCGGAGCCGCATCCTTATCCGGGTGACGTCGAGATGAATGCCTCCTCTTCTTGTGCTTTCTGGATTTGGAAGCATGCCCCGAAGTCGAATTCGATCTCCTTAAGAGCCTTGGAACTCAATCTTGCAGCAGCAAGAACATCCCTCGACATCATGGTCCGATGACAGGCACCACACGCAGTCGTCATGCGGATCCGTTATGGACATGTTTCCCACGTTCACGACAGGGTTTAAATCCGGACTTCTTCGTCGACATTTCTGCAGAAGAAGACAAAGAGAAACCAGCAGAAAACAAAGTAACCAGAATGGCTACAGAGAGAGATTCCCGAAATCCGTTGGCGTCGACGGCGCGGAAAAAAGGGAACTGACATCATCACGCCGACGAGGTCTTCTTATGGAGCCGATGACGTCAGCAGGAGTCGCGAGTGGAGCCGTGTTTCTGTGACGTCGACTTCGACCTCACCGGCGTGGACTGCTACAAAAGTTTCCGAATGTTGCTGGCGCAGGGCATAATCACAAGGTGAGGAATCCACTGGCAGATGTATTCATCAGAAATGCTAGTTTAAAGATTTCAGTGAAAATAGCGCAGAAAAGCACAAAGCGCCAATTGTGGTTAAATGGTCGCGTCGGACCACGACAAAATTACAAGTTCAACCGACCACAATGGAAAGCGGGCTAGCTACAGGGACCCACTTAGGCCCACTGAAGACAGTACCTTAAGCTTGGTTACGAAGAGATGCAGAGTCCCGCGTTGAGGAGGAGTCATGCAGCAGAGGTTGTCCGGGCAAGGAGATGCATCGCACAGCGGTGGTTCTGGGGAGCTACAAAAGTGTGATGTCCTTGAATGGAGATGCGTTGCAGCAATTCAGATGGGCTAGACGGTGTACTTGCGAGGAGATGCGTCGTGCAGCAGCGGTTCTATAGACTGTGATGGGCGATGCGAAGTCCTTGCGTTGGGGATGTCTACGCGGCAGAGGTGATGCATCAGTTCCGAGGGTAATGTCTCAAGCAGCAGAAGTAATGTATCAGTTCTACAGAGTTGTGCCGCGGAGACGATGCGTCAGTTCTGCACAATCCACAGATGGGCTGGACAAGCGCCTTCAGGCCCACTTCCAAGGGCCCAGGACTGGGGTGGCACCACTAGAGAGGGTAGGGTTCAAAGATGACAGAGTCCAGGTGCTGGGTTTAAGATTGTTGGAAGCATGTTCTGTCTCGGAGGCTTCTGATCAGGTGGCCAGCCAACTAGCCTTTGGAGTCGCTCTAGGGTCCTGGGTTTAGCGATGCAAGTCCAGTCCTTCTTACCCAGGCAAGAGAGAAGTGGAGCAGGTCAGCGCAGCAGGTCAGCACAGCGGAGCAGCAATCCTTCTGGGCAGCAGTTCAGAAGAGTGGCAGTCCTTTCAGCAGCACAGCTCCTTCCTGGCAAAATGCATAGGTCCAGAAGTGTGCTGAAGAGTTGGGTTTAATATTTATACCTGGTTCCCCCATTTTTAAGTAGTGGATACTTCTGGAGGTTTCCACTCCCCTGAGGTGTCAGGCATCCCCTTCCTCCCTGTCCTGGCCCCAGCTTGTCTGGTCACAAAAGACTAGTGACAAACTTGTTGTGATGGTGCTCAGGCAGATCACTTATGATGTGCAAGTGTGGTAGGTGACAGTTCCTCCCCCTCATTAACTCAAAGTGGCCCATCCGTCCAACACTTAGATACCCTTTGTCTTACTGACTGGGAGAACAGAAAGACCGATTGCCAGCTATACCTAGTCATGTGACCCAGAAACAGGCTGCAAGCACCAAATGGTTAGGAAAAGAAAATGCCAAGCATCTAAAAGTGGCATTTTCAGAATTGTGATGAAAAATGTGACTTTACCATTAAAAAGGATTTTTACTTACAATTCTTTAGACAACAGACTTGAACTGTCTACCTGCTCCCAATTGAAAGGTAATACGATAACTCCAGTGTTAACCTATGGGAGAGGCAGGCCTTGCAGTAGTGATAAACCAATTTAAGAAATGTATAATACCAGGACACTTGAAAGTACATGTCGTTCTTTTTAAATACACTGCACCATGCCTTTCGGGCCGCTTAGGACCTACCCTAGGCGTGGCTTATATGTATTAAACAGGAAGGATTAGGCAGGGCAAAATGTTTATTTGCCAGGTCGAAGTGGCAGTTTAAAACTGCACACACAGGCTGCAATAGCAGGCCTGAGGCAGGATTAAAGGGCTGCTTAAGTGGGCGGCACATTGAGTACTGCAGGCCCACTAGTAGTATTTAATTTACCAGTTCTGGGTACATGTAGTACCATTTTACTAGGGGCTTGCAAGTAAATTAAATGTGCCAATTGGGTCTAAGCTAATTCTACCATGTTTAAAGGCAGAAGAACAAGCACTTTAGCCCTGTTGAGCAGTGTGCAGAATCCTAAAAGGCAACAAAAACGGGGTCAGAAAACAAACAGGAGTAGAGGCTAAAAGTTTGAGGATGACCCTGGAACAAGTCCAACACCACTTACACAGAAAGACCTTATGTTAAAAAACGTTTGCTTCCAAATATTTAGGACCCTGGATCCAATTAGGGTTTATAGGTGCTCCTGTTGACATTACACTATAGGAGCGTAATGGGGAGCAGAAAGGGCCAGGGCTGCTGGGTCCTCCTTATTGATGCTGTCCCCTTGTTGATGCAGCCCGGGGAGGGGTAGGTCGAGCCTGGTCTGTTGTGGTCTTCCATCTCGTGCTGTCTGAAGTGGGAGGGGGCAGGAGACGCTGGGGCTCTTCAGGTCTCTCTGCTGATGCTGTCCAAGGTCAGATGTCGGCAGGAATCGAGAGCTGCTGAGGCCACTCTGCTAATGCTGTCTGAGCTGAGGTGTGGGTAGTGGAGGCCAGAGCGGTCAGGGCCTCCTGTTGATGCTCTTAACGTGGTGGGTGGTGGACAGAAGGTTCAGGACTACCCAGGCCTCTCTGTTGATGCTGTTCATGTGGGGTGGAGGGAGTAGGTCGTGTCTGGGCTGCTGAGGTCTCCCAGTTGGTGCTGTCCAAAGTGGGAGGGGGCAGGGGATGTCAGGGCTCTTGAGGATTTTCTGCAAATGCTGTCCTAAAGAGGGGCGGGGTAGGGCAGGGCAGGCTAGGGTTGTTGAAGTCTTTCTGCTGATGATGTCTGAGGGCAGTGGTTGGCAGGAGAGGTCAAGGATGCAGAGAACTCTGCTGATGGTAGGTTGTCGGCAGGAGATGCTGGGCTTTTGAGGCTACTCTGCTCATATTGTCTGCAGCGAGAGGGCACAAGAGCATGCAGCTCTTTAGGCTTCTCTGCTGAGGCTGTCCGAAGAAGGGGGAAGGGCAGGAAAGCGCTACTGTGGCCTCCCTGCTGATGACGCTCTCTGCGAATGCTGTCCAAGGAGTGTGGAGGCGTAAGGATTGGCCTGAGCTGCTGAGGTCTCTCAGCTAGTGCTGTCCGAAGAGTGAAGCACAGAGAGAAGAGTCCAGGGCTCTTGAGGCCTTTCTGCTAATGCTATCTGAGAGTTTGTATCGGCATGAGAGGCAATGACTGAAGAGGCCCCTCTGCCTATGCTGTCCGAGGAGAGGTGTGGGCAGGAGGGTCCTGGGCTGTGGATATCCCTCTGTTGATGCTCTTAGTGGGGAGGGATTGAACAGGAGGGCCAGGACTACCAAAGTGACTGTGCCGATGCTCTATATGGGAGTGGAGGGAGCATGATGGGGTAGGGCTAGTGAGGCCTGCCTGTGGCTGCTTTCCAAGGAGACAGGGTAGGCAGATGGCCACGGCCAGGATTGCCCAGGTCCTAGCCACTCTGCTGATGCTGTCTACTGGGCAGCAGGGGATCAAGTGCAGTAGAATCATTGTGAATGAGCATGGAGCTTGTGAACGGTCTATGGTCATTGCAAGAGCCACCTTTATCTCAGTTCTTAACCATCCCACAGAGAGAATGGTCGTGTCGTTGGTTGGCTGTCAATGCTCGCAGAGCCAGGGGACTATCTAAAGCATGTTTAGTAAACCCCTCTGTGAGATACTGAGAGGGGTGGAAAAGGGAGTGGTAAGGGAGAAAAGGAGACCTGTGAAATGGGCAGGGTAACAGAGTGACAAATAAGTCATAGCACAGAGAAGGGGCAGAAAAATCAAACCAAAGGAAAAACTGAAGATAAGGCATGGGAAAAGAAAAAAAACTCAAAGAAGAAGGGAAACAAGTCACATGAGTAAAGAAAGACAAGGCATGCAAGACGAGAAAAGAGGAAAGAGCCTGGGAGAATATATTATAAGAGATGGACGAAGTAAAGAGAGCAATTAACTTGTGGGACACAATAGAAAACACGGTGTATCAAAAAGGATAGAAGACCATGGACACAAAGGAAATGGCAAGCTAAAAGAAAAAAAAGTATCTCCAAAAGAGCACACAGTGGATGGACACTTTCTAGTGAAGAAAGCAGTATGTCAGCTATGCTCAAGGACAAATACACAAAGAAGAGAAGCCGGCACGCATTGACTGCAGGCAAGCAAGGAAATAAAACAGACAATGAAGCAAACCAAATGGTAAGGATGGGCAGGCTCTAAGCCACTTGTTAGTAAACAAAATGTGTTGTAAGCGACAGTGCATGTGCTGTCTCAGGCAAGATCTGACAAGCATTGGCATAGCCAATAGTCTCGCCTTTGGGACATTAGAAGTGTTTAGCCATGCAGCACATTTTCCTGGGTATTGTGCAGTCAGGAATTGAAGAACTATACAACTGCTACACACTAGTTCAAGTAGTCTGATTTAGAAATATATATAAGATATTTCCGTGCCACTGGTACATGGTACGGGCTATGTGTGGCAACAGCTGCTTTGTAATGGCCTTTTCCCCTCTAGTATGCAGGAGCTTTGCCACACTGTTTCAAATGTTTTTCCTCCCAAACAGCTTTTCACTTGCTCTAAAATCTCCCCTTATTAATGTAAAAACAATGTAAACAGTTATTGTACCAATTTCAATTGAAGGTTCAGAAAGTTTCCTCCTGCATAATCAATTGTCTCCAGCCGCTTGCCAGGCTACAAAGAGGACTCCCTTCAGTGCCCAAATTACGTACAGGATACCAATTTGCTATGACCTGATTCACAACAAGCAGCGGTAATGTTTTTTATGATTTCATCAGTAGTGCCCGTGTTTGAACGCGAATACTTTGCCCCTGTATCTCCAGCACACATCAAAGATAGGCTCTGCCACCATCTCCAAGCCCAACCACGGTGCTGCTTGGAATACCAAAAGTAGGTCTAGAAGGCAAATCTGTGCAAGTAATGGAGTTTAAAATTCCGAGACCACGCAGAACCTAAAAACTGTAAAAAAGTAATAATTACTGGTACCCGAACCAGGTAGCACTGACAGGCCACACTATGTCAATGGGTGTGGTGTTGGTGAAAGGGGCAGTGGAAAGGGCACTTTAGGTCAGAGAATACAAAAGTGATATTGCAGAAGCAAACAGCGTCTCAAACCACTGACTACACAGGTCTTTATGAAAGCACTTGGGACTGGCAGCTGCCCAATATCGGAAGCCTCTACCACTCGCAGACCACTTGGTCAGCACAGTAGATTGAAGCGCTCTGTGAACTCATTTTTAAATGACATATCGGACACTAGTGATAATGACAGACTGCACACGAATAACCACCACACCACCCAGGAATGTGTAGACGTAAACCCGAGGAGACGCCATGAAGTTCAACACTACAGATGGTAGAACAATCAAGATGAAGGCGATAAACATTGTCATCTGTTAAAACGTGAGGAAGATAAACAGGCACAGGGAGGGCAGTGACATCTCTCATGCATCTGATTATGGAAGCAGAGTACATTACCAAATTGCTAGATGTCAGTAAAGCGCTGTACATAATTTATCAGGGTTTTCAGGGAAGTTTGCGATATTGTACCCGCCCGATTGATTTACCTGGCAGGCCCCTGCTGGGGAGCGACAGCTGCGGTGGATTTTCAGATGTGATCTATGGGCTGGAGGCAGAGGCGGTCAATAGAGCAAGGTGCAGAGATAATATGACAGAAGAGCTGTGGAGCACAGGGACAGCCAGTGGGTAGAGGACACTGTGGAAAAGAACAGACGACTGAGAAAGGGGACTGCGGATAGAGGGAGATCCGGACCAAGACGGCGCTGCCGTCCAGTCGTCTGAGAATTGTCGATACTTCCTAACCACTCAGTGATGTTCTGAATTAAACACGTCACCACCGTTCGCCAGTTCAAGCCGAAATCACGGAGGGCTTGGGAGATAGGGTGCAAAACAAGGCTAGAACATGACTGGAATGGAAGCAAAGAGGGGAAGTAAAGACTATTAGCCAACAAGTGTTCACTGAAGGAATCAAAGCAAACAGCTAGAGAAGAGAGAAAACGGGAGGAATAGAAGTAAAGATGAGGATGCAAGGGGAGGTACAGAGGGAGTTAATGACAGTAACGGCACGCAAATTGTGAATGGCGGTGCTACAAGTAGTGCTGCAGAGAGCTAGGAGATGTGAAGGGATACTGCATGCCGATGAGTGAATGGTAGACGGGCCACGAGAGGAAGAATGGTAGTTAAGGTGACGAGAGAAGTGGGGATCAGTTGGAAGAATGGATGCAAAGAAGAGAGACGCGGGCGCAAGAGACAGAAAAGAAATAAAGAAAAGTAGAGCTGGAAAACAGGAGAGGAAAGCAAAAATGGCGAGAGTCGGAGCAGGGGAAACCAAGTAAAATGGAGAAGAGCATGGTTAACTTAAAAAAATATATATATATATATATTTTCAACTTTACTCATTCCGAACTATATGACCACTATGATTCGAGTCCCAAGAAAACATTATCTGTGGGAGTTGCCAGGGGAGCGTGTGAAAACACTGCAGGAGAGAGAGAGGGAGGTGAGGTAGGATGGGGGAAGGTAAGCTCTTTTCAAGCACTCATGTATCTGTGGAAGTTGCCAGGGGAGCGGGTGAAAACAATGCAGGAGAGAGAGGTGAGGTAGGGTGGGGGAGTGTAAGCTCTTTTCAAGCACTCGAGCTTGCGAGAGCGAGGAGCGGTGCGCACAGCCACGCTAATTGAAAACAAATGGCCTGCGAGCCGCTACTCACTCCTGTAAGCACGAGTGCTTGAAAAGAGCCGACTAATTTCTAAAGTTCATCTCCTAGAGCAACGCATGCGCGCTGCCCAGGCGAGACCTAAAAAATGGTCTTGCCACCAGTATAACCAGGGATGTGAGATTTTATAAAATATTTGTCCATGGGATAGGGTGTTTCATAAATCTAGTTATCTTGTAAACAAATCTACCTGTCCTGTAAACAAATCCCCAGTTCTGTAAACAAACCCCCTTGTCCTTTTGGTGCCAAGCAGCGAGGAGAGAATTATGGCAGTGTTCTCATGATATCAGAGCTCTGATAACAGTCTCTCTGATTGTACAAAGACTCATACTTACAGTGGGGTGTGAATTCTAGCAACACTCTGATTTTGCCACCTCTCTGCAAATCTACATACTGGGGCAGGAAGGGGAGAGAAGTGTTAGTGCCATGGTTGGTTTACCCTTTTGAGTTGTGTACACCCACTAACTTGCATGTTTAAGGGTTTTCACCAGCTCTTCTGAGAAAGATTAAAAATTTACTTCTGACAAAGTCAGAAGCAAAAAAAATTCCAGGGTGGTAAAAAAAGTAGTTGTAGGGAACAGCAGACGCTCAGCTTATTTTCGCATGAGCAAACAGACACTTGCAAATTTGCTCATGTTAAAATGCAGTTCACAAGCTCTTTTTCTAGGAGTACGGTCTCCAGGTCTACATCTGTAGAATCATGAAAGTCATGGAAGTGCACTAATGCAAGGACATACCCCTTAGGGTGCACTTTTGTGACTTTCTTTGCTAACTTCACTGTAAATGACGACATGCTGCTCTTTCACAAGCAGCACGTTGGAACAAAATGTAGTTTCTTTAGTGCTAGGGACTACTATGGCAATGTATGCTTTTTGATACAAGTAAAAAAAAAAAAAACTTTACTTTTAGCCAATTTTTTGTTACATTGGTGAGGGCTCGGAAGCTCCCAGAAAGGTGCTTACAAATCCGATGTCAAAACACACACTGACAAAACTAAAACGCTGGCAACCAGCAACAGACCTATTGTCTATGCCAATACTAGTTTATTTTCATGTTTCATAATCTTACCAAAACTGCTTTTACACTGATTTTTTATTATTACTATTTTTGGGAAATATTAGCATGTGTGAAACACCTTTTACTAAAGTATGCCACAAAGAAATTTCACAGTTTAGCAAACCATCTTCGCTATTATATGTGTACATTTATTTTAATAGCAAAGAATAAATAATCTTGCAAGAATCTGCATTTAGTCAGAGAGCATTATGGGTAGCCTCTAGCTGCTAGACTTTGGAAACATTTGAACACAGTTTCATACTTGAACCATTGTCAGCAGTGCAGCCTGGGCTCATGGAATTTCCTTAGAGCGCTCACCCTATTAATAAAGGCTTTGTCTTAATGAACCATAGTTTGAACAGCACAAACATGTGTATACAAATCTTACCTTAACTGCAGTCAATGCTCTTTCACAGATCCATTATGTGGAACTGTGAAATGACAGCCAACAATAAATTACATTCAAACACTTACCTCCCACTCCACCTGAACCCTTCAGACAGGATTACTATTTTTAGGATTCAATCCTGCTTGCAAAAGGTTCATGGAACATTTGCTGAACGTGAATGTTGCCAGACTTCAAAAGTAGACTTTAATAAGACAACATGCATTCTGGTGTAAAAACACAGGATTTAAAGAGGTTTGTGTCCAAGTATGCAGCACAATTTCCAAAACATATTAATAAATGTCTTTTGGAATTGTTTCTATCCAAATTACTTCTCCAGAAAGTAAACTCTACATGAAAGGTTAGCAACATGTGTATGTTCAATGTGCGACAAAGTTTTGAAAATGTCGACAACACTTAAGTGAACCCCAGTACAGACAAAACAATTGAGAACGCACAAATAATATCCAAACGTGCTAATAAGCTTGCACATGCACCAACATTCATTCAATTGTGGGTGCTTAACTATCCATAAGTCATGTTGCCTAAAATACCAAAGAGAATGCTCCATATGTGGAGAAAGCACACCATAAGTGTTCCTATTGTTTTATATTAGTCCACTTCAACAGTATCATTCACTTTGGAGTATTCCCTCTTGCATGATTCCAAACCGATAACCAGGACTATGGGCCCAATTCACAGAACTAACTTACGACAAAATCCTCAACTTACAACCATTTTGGTATTCACAGAAGGCACTTACTCATACTAACTTTATGTCCACACTCGAGCCGGAGATTCCGGCCCGGTGGTGGAGATTTCAGCCCGGAGGTGGAGATTCCACCACCGGCCAAAATTTCCGCCTCCGGGCGGGAACCTCCACCATCGGCCCGGAATCTCCACCTCCGCTACAGATGGAGCTTAGTATTACACATCTTTATTCTTCTTCGTGTAACTATGAACTCAACATTCTTAATCAGCCTTAATTGAATTCCGCTTTAACACTTACGTCATTGTTAACTCCTCTAAAAAAAACAAATGTAGCTACAGTTCGCCTATTTTTCCCCTCTAGTAGGATCCACAAACCTAGAATACCTTTAAAATCCACAAGATGTTGGAAAAAAAGGACACACATTTGGCAAGGGTGCACTTATGTGGAACAAATGTTATGGAAGCCTAAAAGCAAACTACCCTAAATAGGAGAACAAAGGGCTTAGCACTGGGGAGATAAACAGAAGAAAGATAAAATAAAGTTATCGTCCTGCTTCAAAAATCAGGAGTCTAAAATCTGAATTGGATTTTTTGGCACTTACAATAAGTATTCTCTTCAGTACAAACAATATTTCTTTCAGCTGCCAGGGAGATTTATTTTGTAATGAACAAATAAGCGAGGCAAGCAAAAGTGGCATCATGTGACAAGCAGACTTCTGTTTATTTTTGAATTAACTGGAATGTAGTCCACAGTTGAACTAACACAATACGCTGCTCAAGTACACAGTTACATGGCAATAAAGATTTCTACGGCCGTTCAGTGGGCAGAATGTTCAAATCGAAATTTACAAATCGGGTGTGCATTTGCCACTCTCCAGATAAATGAATCAATTGGTAGACAACCTACCGTGTGGCTATGGGTCCTATCAAAAAACCTGCTTCTGTCGGGGGAGGAAGAAGGCTCCAATAACTCCACACTCAACAACTTAGACTCCTAGAGCCAGTACATTACTACTCGTGTTCGTACCCAATTCTAGGTGGATTCACAATGCAATCCGCAAGTTATTAAGCATGCTCACATCTTGTTATCTGAGTTTACAGAATTGTAGGGGAAGGTTTGCTTTACAAAATGTAAACAGTTGATTACTAAAACACATACCAACAGGAGCTCTGCTGACATTCAGAAGAAAAGAGAAACAAATTACCATTTGAATGATGAAAGTAGTAGCAAAAAGAGGGCCATTATTTAGGAACACAGATAAAAAGT
The DNA here is from genome assembly GCF_964204655.1 of Triturus cristatus. Lineage (NCBI taxonomy): Eukaryota > Metazoa > Chordata > Amphibia > Caudata > Salamandridae > Triturus > Triturus cristatus. The sequence continues at coordinate 448,245,097 of NC_140584.1, forward strand.
ACAGTTCAAGAAAGGAGAACTTTTGTCAGAAAGGTTACTGGCAAGTCCGAACTCCAATTAATGTTTAACTAAAAAAAGAAAACAAAAATAGACCCCTAAACAACTGCTTTTCGGAATACTCTTATTAGCATAACCCACACCTATTCTTATAATAAGAGATAACATCATTAAATTGGTGGGGTCCCTTGGAGAATCAAACTTATGCCATGCTTACCAATCTAGCCAGCCTATGTCATAAAGTCAGTGTAGTAGGTGACCAGCACATAAATCCCACAAACACATCACCAAAGAGCACCCGATGCACGTGTATGTCCTAGGGCAGGTGTGTGTAACCAGTCAATCATGAGCTACTAGTAGCTCTTGCACCTTCAGTGTAGCTCACAGCCTTGAGTTCATTTTTAAATAAGCACAAGGTCACGTTTTCCTTTTAAAGTTAGGGAAGTCTGTTTATTTTACATTATTATCATCAGGCTGCGATTGCAGGGCGTGATAATGAGCAGTGCTCAGTCAGATGACCCAGGCTGGGCTGTGGCACAGAGGTGATCTGAAGCACTGGGGCATTAAACTCTTAAATATAAGTCCTTGTCGACTCAATATTGGAGTTGTGGAAAAAATGATGTTTCTGAATGTTTTTAAATGGGAAAACATTAACATGAAAAGGTTACCTTAATGATTAAGTTAACTCGTAATTTTCTCCTATTTCAAAGTTTTACATTTACAAACAGCAGGCCTTTTGCTCCCAGTGGCCAGTGGACACTGTGCCATATTTATAACTGAAACATAGTCACTCACAAATGAGAGAAATTTTAAGTGCTGAAAAAAGCTCCATATTATGAACATTTTTCTGCACTTAAAATTTTTCCCATTAAAAAGAAATGGCTGTATGTTTGTGTTATGCAAGTAAAGGAGCCACATATGGAGAAAGGTATGTCCTGTGCTGCATAAACATACAACACAGGCTCTCAGTCACCATATGTATATATACCATTCCTAAGCACACATGTTCATACATCCCCAAAGACCACGCTCACTGATACACGTTAGCCCTCTAATATTGCCCCAGCTAAAGTATTTTATTCAATCCATGGTATCTGACTCTATGGACATCAGGCTTTAACTCAATGAAGCAGGGCATGGGGGTGTCTGGTAACTATGCATGAGTTGCTTGGTCTTCAGTAGCTCAAGATTGTTTTCACTGATCAGAAATTGCTCTCACTACAGAAAAGGTTAGAGACTCCTGAGCACAATACTTAAAAGTAAAAGCATTTAACAGGGACATCATCTGACAGCACTTGGAGAACATGTGCATTTGGCTGGCATGAAATCCAATAAGACACGATGGGTGCTGATGTGAATAAAATCGGTGCGCCATGTGATATTAGTTACAGCGGCCAAAGATCACGTCTTCCAGTGTCTCAATGATGCTATTCAGGGCCATACACTTTTTTTTCTTCTTAACTAGCAACTGCATGCTGTATTCTATAGTGTAAATGGCAACTACGCTGGATTTCTAAAGTAAAAAGTCAGTAAATAATGTATAGAACTATACGTACAATGCATGATGGTGTGCAGAAAGGTTTTCGCTATGTGTATAAACGGCCAACATGGATCGGTCTTGTAATGCACCATTTACCTATACCCTTAATAGATCCTCTTTTTTTCTGGAGAAATGTGGGACTTTGATTTTTCTTTTAAGAATAAATATAAATTGCATCATTGGTACTAAACCGATCAACAATTGACCTCTAACTTATAGCCTGCAGTCAGTTATTCTCTTGGTCTGATCACCAACAAGGTCTAGTTTCCCATCCCTTGAATGTGAGGTGTGTGTCCAGTTAACTGAGAAGAAAGTGCAGCAGACAATATTTGTATTTACTTTTAAGTTAGGTATGTCCAATTGCTGCAAAGAGCATCAAATGTGTATTTTAGCAACCAGGGAATGTATTTTACAAAGTACCCCAGTAGGCATTTTCCTGCTTTTTGCAACTGGAGCACCGTGGTATTACAGAAGGGACGCAGATGCGTATGCAGCCTCTTCTATAATATAGTTCACACCAGGTCAAAATAAGAACAAGACAATGTTCCGGATTAGCCTAGGGGTATGGCACCATAAAAATGAGGGAACACTTAGCATCTGCACTGCATTACAGATTCAAAGACGCCCAGGGAGACCTATTGTTGCCGGTTGCCTATCCATCTTGCAACCGATAGCTGAATATGTCGATTTGTGATCACACAAATAGAAGGGCTGAAGTTCAATAATGAATGCGACATTTTGGTAACAATGAACATTGAAAGTCTTTACACAAACATCCACAACCTGAGGCATTATAAGACATTGAAAGAACTCTAGATGTTAGACTTAGGCCTCATACGGTACCCACAAGCTTTATTAAGGACTGTTTTCAGATTGTGTTGGAACGCAACTATTTTATCTTTAATGGGGAATTTTATGGTCCGATAAAGGGTGTGGTAATGGGGGCAATTTTCGCACCAGATATAGCTAATCTCTATGTTGCTGCTTTTGAGGACAATGTCATTTGTAACACTACCAACCCATTTGGCAAAAACAAAGAAATGGCTAAGATATAGAGATGATGTTCTATTGATTTGGCATGATTCCACGACTCATCTGCTGAAGTTTCATGAGTGGCTTAATGATCAAGACAGTAATTTACAGTTTACTGTGGAATATAATACGAACTCTACTAACTTTTTAGATTTGCAGACCAACAATGATGATGGTACTTTATTCTTAAGCCTGTATACTAAGCCCACAGCCAGAAACACGATTTTGAAATATACAAGTCATCATCTAAGAAATATCAGGGATTTGGGCATTTTTTAGGAATCTAAGGTAATTGCACCAAAAAGGTGGATTATTTTACAGAAGCCAAAATCCTGCTTGCAAAACTCGTGATTAGAGGTTATATGTACCGCTTAGTTACGCGGTGATTAAAACAAGCTTAGTACTATGATCGACATTCATTGCTACAGGGTAAAAAGAGACTGACACAGAGAAGATCTACTTGAGTTACAACTTTGACACTGAGTCAAATAGATTCAAAAAGATCATATTTAAGAACTGCCACTACCCACATACATTAGGAGAGACCCATGTTTGACTTTAAAAGAGGTAGAAACCTAAGAGATCGGTTAGTCAGGGTTTACAAAGAGCCAGAATCAGTTTCACTCAATCAGCTTTGGGAGTTCAGACCAATTTGTGGGCAAAACCCATGTGGCACTTGTTCGGCATGCACTACTACGTCTGTGGTGAAAACCTGTGTATTGAATGACAGATCCTGGAATTTGAAACATCATTCTAATTGTGGATCAAATAATGTAATATACTGCATTGAGTTTTCTTGTGCAATGTTCTATATTGGGAAAACAACTCAAGAGGTGAGAAAGCAGATTATTCAACATCAATCACGGATTTGATGCAAAGTGTTTAATGCTCCACTTGTTGAACATTATGTAAACTTGTTGCATGTACCGTATGCAATTAAATGGTGTGTTCTGGAAATGGTAAAAAGCTCCAGGCGTAAATATGATGTGTATCGCTTGCTCACAATAAAAAAAAGAATAGAAGGATCTGGTTGGCCAACACATTTAATAAAGATCTGAACCAAAATGTAGAATGGCATACATTGGCGACACTATATTCACAGTCTGTGGTTTGCTATGCTAGATTTCTGAGACGTGCCCATTCTTTTGATTCATTAGAACTTAGTAAGGTGTGTTTTATACCAGAAACTGGTCCCAGAATGCTTGTTTCCGGTCCAGGGTAGACATGGCTTGGCAGTTCGGGCTGGACTGTTCCCATGAGGCACAGGGTCAGACTGATTTGCATATGGCCATGTCTGAACTGGGGTGGCAGAGTGAGCTAAAGAATGATTATGGATTAAACCCAGATCAGTTGACTGGGGGCGAGTGCTTGCAATGTTCAACACTCCGTCCATCATCTCCTTTGGTTTTGCTTTGTTGGCCCTAAGCTGGCAGGGTATGCCCAGACATGGGTCCCTTGCTCACTTTGCCACTAGATTCAAGCTAGCCTGGCTGACGACGGCTGATTAGCCAGAAACCGGTCCAGGGAAGACATGGCTTGGCAGTTCGGGCTAACTGTTCCCATGAGGCACAGGGTCAGACTGATTTGTATATGGCGATGTCTGAACTGGGATGGCGGAGTGAGCTAAAGAATGATGATGGATTAAACCCAGATCAGTTGACTGGGGGCGAGTGCTTGCAATGTTCAACACTCCGTCCATCATACCCTTTGGTTTTGCTTAGGTCACATATTAGGACCGGATCATATCAAACATTGCCGTTAACCAGTGGTAGGTCAGAAGTAGCATAAATGTTGGATAAAAATTAAGGCTATAAACAGCAGCAGAATCATGATGCTCCTTTATTCAGATTGTTACGTCAAAGGCCAAAGTAATTACAGCATCAGGGAACAATGACATAGCATAAAAGGCTTTAGTAAGACAAACAAGTAGGCTGGTAGTTTGTGGAGCAGCATATCAGTGTATAAGGTAACTCTAAACAATCGAGGAAGGGGCTCTATGCAACACCAGTTTAGGACATATCATCTTATCGGCTTGTGCCACACAGTCGTGCCCATATACGTCTGCAACAAAGTGATTTAACAAGTACCCACAGCATGATACTGCTAATTAAGCAGCGGTAAGTGAGAACTTAGCAGGTATTTGTACAAGAAAATTACACAACCGAGATTTCATCTTTTACACTGTGGGATGCACTTAAGGCTTACATTCAGGGAAATCTATATCACAATAGCAGACTCAATTTGTGAAGCAATAGACCCAACTCAAAGTTCTTCATATAGAGCCACCTGATCTTTAACAGCGATGTGAATCTCCTAGTGACATGTTTGGCACTGCGTGTCCCAGCGATCGTGGCTGTGGACCAGTCTGGATTTCTCCCCCAGAAGACAATGTAGAGATAACATTAAAAATTGCTCCACATCTTGGAGAACGCCCAATATCACTAAATCTGAGGCTCTGCTGCTTAATCCACCTTCCCGGCAGGCAGAACTTCTTGGCTACCTTTTCCCCAACACTTGGTACTCCAATTATATAAAAAACCTGGGTGTCTTGATTGGTCCCACCCCTAGTAGAATGGTGATTCTGAATTATTCCAGACTTAAGACTATGGAACTGGATTTTCCATATCGGTACGCAGGACAATTTTCTTGGCTGTGTCGGATTACTGTGGTTAAGATGCAGATCTTGCCACAAATCCAGTATCTTTTGCCAGGTGATTGCTCTCCCCGTGCCCAACTCAATCCTTTAACAACTCCAGGGGATAATACAATCTTTCATCTGGCAAGCAAAGATATACCACAACTAGCTAGTAAGACTTTATATTCACCAATAACCAGAGGGGTACTGTCAATCCTGGAGCTCCCTTCCTACTTTCAAGTCACCCAATGACACTTTCTTGTTGAATGTGGGAAAAAGAAACTACCAAGCTGTGGTGCTTTATAGACCACCTTCTAGCAGGTGTGCCACTTTGGCAAATACCCTGGGGATGAGAACATCAGTCACAAAAGTAACATTAGCAATATGGGACAAGATTACTTTGAGAAAGGGATTCAAATAATTCCCCTCTCCTTTTGCGCCTATCTTTTACAATCCAGAAATAACACCAGCAAGACAAATAATGAACTTCCCCATCTGGAAGGAAAAGAAAGGTCTTATAATGCTTTTACTTTCTGAGAAAAACAGATTATGCCCTCTGAGGAGCTCCAACAACGATTTGGCCTCCTGGAGAATTGTTTGCATACACTTAGGTTCATCATTGGGTTCTTCATCCTTCCTTGAGGGAAGGGGCCTCCAGATCTCTTAGTGAGTTTTACAAATGTCTCAAGAATGGTCTAATCGATAGAGCCCTGATAGCAACAATTTATATATTTATAATTCACTCTACCTTTTATGACAAGACACCTGGGCAACGACATTGGGAGTAAGAACTTGGGAGTTGAGTCACACTCGCACATAAGAAATAAGGCATACTTTATGACAGGGCTCGAGCATTTGCAAAAGAGGCCCAGCTCTGAGAGACCCAATATAAAGCCCCAAACTATTGGTATACAACGCCGGAGAAAGTGGAATACTGCTAAGGGCACTATATGCTGGACAGGGTGAGGAGCAGTGGACACACTATTACATGCCCTTTGGAAACACCCCAATCTGGGGAGATACTGGGAAGTGGTGATAGAGGAAGTCAACAGAGTATTTTGAAATTCAAATTCCCAAATATCTAGGGGTGATTTTGCTAGGCATCGCCATTTCCATTTCAAACATCCTGTAGGCTTTGAGAGGGAAACAACTGGCCATGGCACTAGTAAAAGTAATGTGGGTAATACTACCACTTTGAGGGGAAAAATACAACACCTTCAGCTGTATATTTGATTATAAAGATTTTGTACATATTGGCTATGCAAAGACGTATGTTATCAATATACAACAGAATCAAGTCTTTTGAGGTGGGTAAGAGGCCTGTCCTGCTTTTGGCTCACACATGAATACAGGGAACTATCATGTCCAAACTACTAAATGTGCTGCAACTAATTCTAGACAATATATCCTAAATACTCCCATAAAGGAAACCCTAAATCCAACTACGATTCAGAGATGGCGAGGAGACGAATTACTGGGGGGCTGGGGGGGGGACAATATATTTTGTACCTAAGAAGCAGGGCACAAGCCGGGGTACACGCGGGTATATGGCTTCCACCCTCTATTTTCACAGGGTCAACGCTGTCCACCCTGCCAAGAAGTTGGGCTTCACTAAAAGATGCTGAATTGGTCTCAGTATAGGTTTGAGACACAGTGACACTTGCAGCAACGACTTCACGCTATCTGCTCTCCTTACGAGCAGCAACATGCAGGAGGTGAGGGGGCTTTCTTATTTTTAAATTCCTGCTGGCCCAAGACAAAGGCCGAAGTTAAGGGTCCATCAGGTTTCCATTTGTTCCAGTATCCTGGCTTGGAGCTATCTGGTGCCTCACACCTAAATGTAATGGTGGGAGAAAAAAAGGCACACAGCTTATCACTTCAGAGGTACTTAAGAGAGGCTTATTTTTGACTTTGTTCAGTCGCTGTATATATATGTCATACCCCTAACGCAGCATTATTACACATTCTGGGCTTGCCCAGCTTTGCAGCACTACTGGAACACCATTCATGCTACACTGCAAAGAGTAACAGGACTCTCGGACATCAATTCCTGGGAAGCCAGTTTGCTAGGTGTATTTAGAAGTAGGAATCAACACAAGGTGCAGACACGCTTCTCAGCCCTGGCCCTCCTTTTAGCCAAGCGAGCTATCACACTATACAGGCGAGTGCCTGCAGGGCCTCCATTGGAGGTATGGACAGGAGAGTGCACAAATGAGGCACTGCAGAGGAAGAAGTGCTCTGATATGAAGAGGTGCACCGAAGCCCCATCTCCACTCAGTGGATCATGTTGCTCACACACTTCCTGCAAACAATTGACAAAGGTGCTCCATCCCCACAGTCATAGGGCCCGCAAGAGGCATCCAATTCAGCAATCCTCCCAGTGTACGTGATTAGCCTCTCCTACGAGGGCTATCTTTCCCAAACTCATAAATGCTTCCACCACTATTAAGTACACCGAGATGCCATAATGCACTTTCCTGCGCCAGAGCCTGCATTTCCTATCACCATCACAGTATCAGAACACACCTGCCCCTCCTTATCAGCCATCCCAGTGTTTGCTCTCCAAGATACCAGTTTAAGTTTTTCTCATGGGTGCGATCACAAGGTAACACTTCTCACAGGGGTAGCTTCAAGTTTGTAGGTGCATCATCGATTACTACCTGATGCTTACTGCATGATTTTGTATGCCACGATAGGCCACTGAACTTCAATTATATCTCCTCTGTAATATATGTAGACGCATGTGGCAAAGGCTTGTAATGCTACTACAACATAAAAAAAAAAACAATAAGAATATATATATTTTTTTAAAAGAGGAGAAACAGAATATGGTTTGACGACCTTCTCTGAAATAGTAGTTTATTCACTAGTCCTTTGTTCTTAAAATGTTTTCACATCCACCACCTGTTGATCCTTCCTTTCCCATTCCTCTCCTCATGTAAAATAATTTAATCAAGTCTCAAAACTTACTTATTAGCATAAAATACCGCCCCCCCAGTTGTGCAAGTGTTTAATACTGTGATCAAGTTTAAAATATTAAAGTGATTTTGCTGTGCAAGTTCTCCCGAAAACACCCACAAAAAAAACAATAATAATAATAAGACATATGCTTACACTGGTAGAATGTCAAATGTGTTGGTCTGTCGCAGTATTTAGACAAAAAACTATTCAAATACCACTATTTTGTTTTATTTCTTTTATAGTGCATAGTGCTACTCATCCCAATGCAGTGTGTCAGAGCGCTTAACATCACACGTAAACATACACTGACAATAAATCGTATGTGTGTGTAAATCAATGTGGCACACAAAATCCTGGGAGCGGGGAGGTCCCGAAAGAGTAGAGAGGTCCTCGACCACGAGGTTTAGAAAGAACACGTCCTCCCTAATTTATATACTCATAACCAATAAGGGTGGCCCTTCAAAAAAGTACTGTTTAACCCTTCAGGGGTAGAGGCAAACAGGGGGTGGGGGGTTCCTGAGTGTGCGATGGTAAGTCTCTCAAGTAGGGATTACAGAGAGAGTCTGATATGTGACCAACCCGTTGTTACAGGTGGGAAGGGAGAGAAACCCTTTTCTTTTTATAGCCCTCACTCACTAGTAGTGACATGCTTCATCATGGAGCTCACCCCAACTCCTAAAGGTCGGGGTGGGCTTAACCATCTTTCAGGGAGCACTTAAAGATAAGGTGTATGGGGCGTACCGTTAAAGATACAATTCCTCGCCCACTCCTAAATAATTCTTTATTAATGGAGTGGGAGGGAAGATTAAAAATATATTATAATCGAGTATCAGGATGTGATGGTCCTATGACCCTAGAAGAAGCACCAACATGTTTCAGCACTCCTTAACTGGCCCAAATAAGTCCTGGGCTTTCGTCAGTGTGGGATGTAAAGAGGTTACTTCCCCCAGAGACACGAGTGCACTCACGCTACTTGCCTAAGGCACTTCTAAGTGTAAATATAGGAACAAGCCTAATACTTGCCACCGGTTTCGGATGAGGAATTACCTACATATAGACAAGGAAACATAATTCACAGTTATCATTATGTACATTTAGACAAAATGCTATGGACATTAAATTACCATCTTCACGCGGTTCCCCTTGGAGCCATTGTTGCGACGGTGTCGTTTTTTTTTTTCATCCCACCAAAGTTTCAAAACATGCTGCTATGGTGTAGTCATACGTGGTTCACGCTTTCCATACCAGGCGCACTTCTGTGGCTTTCACAAGTGCTATGGGTTATGCATGCATACATTATTTATTCACAATAAACTTGCATATTTACCATTGATTCACCTTCTCACACTCACTCATATCCAAACCATAGTTTTTTTAAGGTTTTAGGTTTCATGGCACTCACCCCATGTAATCAGGGCTTTTGATTCCCAAGGGAGCACAGGAGGGAGGCCATGTAGTCACACACTGTAGGTAACAAAGTTGAGACCATTTCATTGTTTGGATTGTTGAAAGTTACAGAGAAACGAAAAAACAAAGAAAAACTATCGAGCGTCTTAGCCTCCCACAGGCATCTCGAGCAGCGTCTCGTTTGAATGGGACAGGTATCACTTACTTCATCAAAGGTCCTCCCCTGCTGTAACCTACTCATGGTTCAGCCCCCCGGCTTGTCCAGACGCTGTGTGAGAGCTGTCATTAAATGCCAGAGTTTGCGCGCTTCTGGGAGGCCCTGCAGAGAGGCTGATCACGCCCATTTTTCGGGGTCCAGCAGGTGATTGGTTCCTGTCGGGGGCTCGGCCAGCGTTGTAGTGGCAACACCGTGTCATGGAAATTCGCAATGACGTCTGCGCCCCTCCATTCATTTGACAGGAATGATGATCCATTGTATGTCTGTGTGTTTTTTTTTCTAGGAAGTGTGATGTCAATTTTGTTGTTACACGTCTGCATCTTCTAGTGCTCCGGTGTTCGTTACTGCAGATTTTGATCTTACGGGTGGTCATCCCGATGTATTTAAGACCACGGGGACATATAATAATATATACCACATTGGTACTGTTACAATTTGTGTGGGATCTCTGCTCCCAAGGAATACTCATTCCTAGGTCAATTGTGCTTGTGTGGGATGTAAAGGGGCACACAGATCAATTGCCGCATGGAAAATGGCCCTGGACTGGGAGAAGTTTCCACAATGTGTTTTGTCCCTTGGCTGTTTTACTGCTTGTATCGCTGTTACATACAATGGAACACCATTGAATAAAAATCACACCCACAAGTTGCACCCAAAGAAAACTGCTATTGAGAGAGCAGAGATGGGTACACCATCTTAAGACCCACATACTGGGCCTCAATGACGACATATCATGGAACCAGCTCAATAATCTGAGGAGATGATACAAAGCGAGCTTGTATAGCATGGTGAGAAGTCCCCTATTCCGCCACTACAGACTCCACTAGATTCCAATACCGAAATATCATCACAATAAGATGAGAATATACAACCATAAAACACGATTGGGAATCACATGGAAAAGTTTGAACAAGTCACATGATACTGAAATGAGTTGACTGATATATGACCAACCTTCTTCCAGTTGTAACACTATCAATAAAGAGAAGATCCATACGGACACCAGAAGTGAGTAACTAATAGATTAGGAACCTAACACAATGTACGATCTACCATGGTTGGGAAACAATACATTGAACCAAAAGCATCGGGTGGTTTCACCGTTAACCCTGTGTTCCGTCCGTAGATATGCAATAATGGGAATAGCTAACTCGGTCACACGTCCAAGAGACAAATCTCGGAATAACGACTTTTATTAATTGGGTAATGGTAAAGGCCACGAGGACGCTCCATCAATAGTGAGGTGAACAGCTATCGGCACTAAGTTGCGAGGAAAGGTATAAACACTTTTACACAGATATCGCCTCCAGCCTTGACACGTGGTTATTCACTGTAATGGGCTCGCGGATCAAGTCGCTGATTGTCACTTTGTTCTCTGCGTGTTGCCGATTTCCTTTCGACGACACGCAAGTCATTTCTGTGTATAATTTATTTGCAGATCAAGCGGCTTATTGCTTCTTTGTTCTCAGCATGTCACTGGATTACCTACCAACGATACGCACGTCATTGCAACTCGTCATTATTATCTGCGTGGTACTGTTTTCTCCACGACGACACGCACGTCATTACAGCTGTGAATAATAACAATAATTTTTACACAATATCACCAATATTACAGATTCCACCATGGCTGCGAATACCCAACAGATTACTCAACCTCCACCTTTTCTTAGTAAGCTGGGTAGTCCACCAATCAATTGGATTGAATGGTTCAGGCTTTGAGAACCATATAGTAGCTATAGACGCTATTAATTATTCCTCTGCACGCAAATTCGCTTTACTGTTCGGTTGCCTTGGCCAAGCGGCTCAAAGAATCTTTGACAGAATTGTTCCTATTCCACCCCCACCATCTCATTCAGGGGATAACCAATGGAATGTTTATCTGGAGGCTGTCGCTCGCCTTAAAAAGCAATTTGATAAAGAACCCAACATTATGTTAGAACGTCAACATTTCTACAAACGCAAGCAAAAAGAGGAGGAAAAAAGTGTAGGATACATTTCAGCTCTCAGGGTTTTAGCTACCACTTGTGGTTTTGGTCCACTAGCTGATAATTATATTAGGGACCAATTTGTGTTTAATTGCACATCTCGTAAAATCAAAGAAAGGATTTTGAGTTGCAAAAACCCTCCGTTGTCAGAGTTAATTGAATTGGCTCCGAGTATTGAACGATCAACTATTACTAGTAGAGTCATACAAGATGATATCAAGACCGGAATCAATTCAATTACTTCAAATGATTTGGAGCATGAGTGTTCATTAGCAGCTGTCAATATTAAGAGCAAAACCACCAAATTTGTACAAAAGAAACAACCTATGTTTTGTTATAGGTGCGGATCTAGGAATCATATTGGTAATTTTCCCTGATGCCCGGCTATTAATAAACGCATTGTAATATGCGGAAAAATAGGTCACTTCCAAGGGGTTTGCAGGAATTCTAGGAAAACTGTCAATGTTCAAAGCATAGAAACAGAAGTTGATGCATGCTCCAACTCATTGAATAATGAGATCGTAACGTTAGATTGTGGAAATTATTGTATTAAGGGTCCTTTATGTTCAGCTTCAATTGATAACATTACTTTACAGGTCATGGCGGATTCCGGATCACCGATAACCATTTTAAGGGACACAAAAATAAATTGAATTGCGGAAGGATAAAGAATAACTTAAGTCTGATGTATACCCCAAAGCCTTCGGAGAGAAAAATATCGATATGTTGGGATATTTTTCAGGAAATGTGCAATGTCTTGGGAGGGAGAAGATGACAAAAGTGTATGTGGCAGAAAAAGGGAAGGACATAATAGGATGGAAAGGTTTAGCATGTATGGGGTTGTATTTAGTCCCAGGAGATGAGAACCCAATTAAAGTGGGGGAATTACCGGTTTGCAATATTGATTTCACAGAATCGGAAAGGGACATGAATTGTTTGAATGACATCATTGATTAATTTAAACCTGTATTTAGTGAAAATATAGGAAAAGTAAAATATGTTGAGCATCATATCAAACTGATACCTGGAGCACAACCGGTAACACAAAGTTCGCTCAGTTCCTATGAGCGTTCATGAAGACCTTAAACTCACCTTACAAAAATTATGTGACCAAGGGATCATAATCCCCACAGATTCTTCGCAGTGGGTGGCTCCCATTGTGGTCGCACGAAAAAAATCCAGTGAGATCAGGCTTTGCGCCGACTTGCGCGCATTCAACAAGAACATAATCGTGGATTGCCACCCACTGCCCAGAATTCACGAGCTGCTGGCAAACCTAGGGGGAGCCAGGTGATTCTCATTGATTGACCTGAAGTCAGCATACCACAAAGTTTCATTGTCTAAGGACTCACAAGATTTAACGACATTTGTGACTCCATTTGGAGCGTATACGTTTCTTTGTCTCCCATTTGGCCTAGCATCAGCAGGCGGTATGTTCCAAAAATTGATGGATACACTTTTCCACGGAATCGTTGGAGTACAGTCAAATTTGGATGATATCCTGATATATACTAAATCTCTTGCAGAACACAATGAGATTTTAAAACGTGTTCTTGCAATATTAGGGTCTAGAGAGATGACTGTGAGGTCAGACAAATGTAAGTTTGCAGTGCAGGAACTTGAATATTTAGGACATACTGTGTCCGATAAAGGAATTAAACCGAAATTTTCAGTGATTAAGGCAATTAAAGAGGCAAAAGCACCAAATGATAAGGACGCGGTGCGTTCATTTCTCGGCTTGGCCGAATATTACGCCAGATTTGTACCCAATTACGCTCAAACTGTCGCACCTTTGCGTGAATTGTTAAAAAAAGGTCATGGATTTAAATGGAATGATGAGTTGGAGTCAGCATTAAAGAATGTCAAGAAGTTGATCGTATCTGCCCAGGCTTTACATGCCTTTAGGGATGACTATATGTCTCTCATAACAGTAGACGCGAGTATGTCTGGATTAGGTGCAGTCCTGAGTCAGAGAGTGGATGGACAAGAACAGACAGTAGCATTTGCGTCCAGATCCCTCAAACAATGTGAGAGACAGCACTGTACAATAGAAAAAGAAGCTCTGGCATGTGTAGGGGCGGTCCATAAATTTAGGGTGTACATCTGGGGACGAAGATTTGAGTTGGTAACTGATCATAAACCACTGGTGTATATATTTAACAAAGTTAATACTTCCTGTATGTCCGCCAGACTCATGCGATTATTTTCAACACTTCAGGAATGCAGCTTTTCAGTAAAACACATTCAGGAAGGAAAACATTTCCGAGCCGATTGCTTGTCTAGGTTGCTTATGGATAAGGATGACGAAGAAGATTCTCTGATGGACGATATTGAGTGTGCTGCGGTAGTGGATGCTGTTCAGGTGTATGATTCAGTATTGTCGGAGAGTGATTGGAAGGATGCATGCGACCAGGATGCAGTTATGAAGAAGGTAATCGAATATTCGACCAGTGTATGGCCAGACCCAAGCTGTCTAAATGGGGATCTACGCATTTTTGCTCAAGCGGCGAACAAATGGTCTACTGAAAATGGGACTGTCTGCCGGGGGAACAGATTTGTTCCTCCGGTTGGATTACGCTCTGTAATTATAAACAAAGCCCACCTGGGACACCTGGGGTCCACTAAAAATGTGATGAAAATCAAGCAACATTATTGGTGGCCTGCAGTGGATTTCCAGGTTAAGTCCACTATTGATAGTTGCCCTGAATGTGTACTGTCTGACAAACAATGGCGTACTTTGAAGAACCCGTTACATCCCACCGAATTTTCAAATGCCCCATGTGAAAAAATTGGTCTGGATTTTTCAGAGCCTTATTCTGTACTTAATCAGGACAGGAAGTTCATTATATTGGCTGTTGATTATTTTTCCAAGTGGATGTACCACAGTTTTGTCGAATCCCCTGATACTGAATCAACTTTAACATTTCTAAAAAAAGATTTTCACTTGAAGGTGCACCGAAAATCGATGTAACTGACAATAGCAAGCATTTCAACTCTGAAAAAATGTGTACATTTTTGAAGCAGCTGGATATAAAACATCTTAAAGTAGCATTGTACTCTCCAACTTCCAACAGATTAGTAGAAAGAGGTAATAAAGTCGTGAAGGAGGGCATACAGACCGCATTGGCTGCTGGGTTGTATGCAAATGTTTTTATGGAGGAAAAAAATTTGGAACCATAACATTTCTCCTCACTGTACAACTGGAGTGTCTCCTTTCACCTTATTGAGGGGCAAGTAAGCTCACACGTCCTTGTTTTCATCTTGGTTAAAAGAGAAGTTTAAAGAGGGCGAAGGATATTTCCAAGAGAGTTTATTCTAAGCAATTGCTTATGAAAGAACATTTTGATAAGAAATGTCATCGGATGGGTCAAGAGGTATCGGTTGGTGATTGGGTCCTAATTAGAAGACCAGTAAAAATAAGGAAAGGAGAATCGAAGTTTTTGATGCCTGAAAGAGTATGCAAAGTGAGCAAAGGGGCTGCTTTTGTTGAGAAAAAAGTGTGGTGGAACAAAAGACAACTTGTTAAGGTTTCTTCTGACCAAGCTAGAATATTATTAGGCAGAGAGAAGAAAATGAGGGATGATCTCCATTGGGGTTACTGGTTGGAGGCTGCAGGGTCCGTGAGATCCTCTACGCAAGCTTCTGTGTCTCAAAAAGAATGTTCAACACCATTTGTCAATAACTCTTCATCCCAGGTTAATGGAAATTTGAGCACTGTCTGCTCATCTAGGGGCCGTGCTATTAAGGCTACAAAAAGGTTTGATGATTTTGTTTTGAAGTAATTTAACAAATTCTGCTTGATGTATTGAAAATTTTGTTCCATTGAATGTAATTTTTTTGTTTTTTGTTTTCTGTAAGGGGGAAGGTGATGTAATGGGCGATGTACTTCTAATGTACTAGTCGGCATCACACGCCATGCCAAGAATGTCAGGCACGTGATGTCTAGTGTTATGTTCGTACTGTTGTGTACCTTTGAATTGTCTCAAGCATGGAGCGCTGTTGGAAGGATGTTCGAATGGCGTTGATCAGTTGCCGTTCGGTCATCCGACCAACAGGACGCTCCGTGCAATGGGTGGAGTTTCCTTATGCTACGAATAAATCCAAACGACTTACAAGACTGTTTAACTGATTTATTCCATTCGCGTACGTGCAGCCACCCACGACCTGTCGAATGAAGGAAGG
Source organism: Triturus cristatus (assembly GCF_964204655.1). Taxonomy (NCBI): domain Eukaryota; kingdom Metazoa; phylum Chordata; class Amphibia; order Caudata; family Salamandridae; genus Triturus; species Triturus cristatus. Next base: position 448,261,056 of record NC_140584.1, read on the forward strand.
GGTGCACATGTCATGATGAATTTCCACGTCACGGCGTTGCCGCTACAACGCTGGCTGAGTCCCCGACAGGAACCAATCACCTGCTGGACCCAGAAAATGGGCGTGACCAGCCTCTCCGCGGGGCCTCCCGGAACAGCGCGAACTCAGGCATTTAATGACAGCTCTGGCACACAGCGTCTGGACAAGCCAGGGAGCTGAACAATGAGTAAGTTACAGCAGGGCAGGACCTTTGACGAAGTAAGGGATACCTGTCCCGTTCAAACGAGACGCCGCTCCAGATGCCTGTGGGAGGCTAAGGTGCTCGATGGTAACTTTAAACAATCCTAACAACGATATGGTCACAACTTTGTTACCTACAGTGTGTGACTACAATGCCTCCCTCCTGTGCTCCCTTGGGAATCAAAAGCCCTGATTACATGGGGTGAGTGCCATGAAACCTAAAACCTTTAAAAAAACTATGGTTTGGATATGAGTGAGTGTGAGGTGAATCAATGGTAAATATGCAAGTTTATTGTGAATGAAATAATGCATGCATGCACAACCCAGTGCACTTGTGAAAGCCACAGAAGTGCGCCAGGTATGGAAAGCGTGAACCACGTATGACTACACCATGGCAGCATGTTTTGAAACTTTGGTGGAATGAGGAAAGACCCCGACACCGTCACAACAATGGCTCCAAGGGGGACCGTGTGAAGATGGTAATTTAATGTCAATAGCATTTTGTCTAAATGTACATAATGACAACTATAAATTATGTCTCCTTGTCTATATGTAGGTAATTACTCATCCGAAACCGGTGGCAAGTATTAGGCTTGTTCCTATTTTTACACTTAGAAGTGCCCTAGGCAAGTAGCGTGTGCGCACTCACGTCTCTGGGGGAAGTAACCTATTTACATCCCACCCTGACGAAAGCCCAGGACTTATTTAGGCCAGTTAAGGAGGGCTGAAACATGTTGGTGCTTATTCTAGGCTCATGGGACCATCACATCCTGATACCCGAATAGAATATATTTTTAATCTTCCCTCCCACTCCTTTATCAAGAATTCTTTAGGAGTGGGAGAGGAATTTTATCTTTTACGGTACGCCCCCATACACCTTATCTTTAAGTGCTCCCGGAAAGATGGTTGAGCACACCCCGACCTTTAGGAGTTGGTGTGAGCCAGATGATAAAACATGTCACTAATAGAGTGAGTGACTGCTATAAAAAGAAAAGGGTCTCTCTCTCCCTTCCCACCCGTAACAACGGGTTTGTCACATATCAGACTCTCTCTGCAATCCCTACTTGGGAGAATTACCATCGCACACTAGGGAACCCCCCACCCCCTGTATGCCTCTACCCCTGGAGGATTAAACAGTACTTTTTTGAAGGGACAACCTTATTGGTTATGTGTGTAAATTAATGTACAGGATGTGTAACATAAGACTGTAAGGGTTACAAGAGGTAGGAGTCACATGTCCTTCGTAGCTCACTGTGCTATAATAGAAGGGTTACAATTTATGAACTGCAAGTGACAAAAGGATCTTTGTGTTACACGCAGTAATCCCCTTACCTAGATACATAAAATAAAAATCTGTCATCTGCATTTACATGATGTGCATCGCAGAAGACACACTAACCCTCTATGGTACTTGAATTCAAAAGTGAGGCTATACAAAACACAGATCTCTCCAGCAAATGTGTTAACTTACAGAGTTATCTTAGCATTATTATTATTCCCGGAGATTTACTAGAAACAAAGATGCACTAGGTGCCTTAACCCCATAAGATATTTTAAAATGCACACTTTGCAACCAATTAGGAAGGAAAAGATTTACAGCCACATTTCTCCTTGCTGGCAATTTCTTTGTGGTAGCGTTTTAAAAAAAAAATAATGTATAAGTAGGGCACCGATTTTCTGTCAGAGTTGCGTCACTTTTCTGGTACAACCCCAACGCAAAATCTCACTTGTTAAATCTTGTAATGCGTTCAAATGTTCTCATGATATAACTGGTAAATATATGTCTGAGATGTTACGATCTGATGTCCCTTCCTGTGAGGTCACTGCCTGTGAGGCATGAGTTGTGACATACTTTCTTTGATACGATGTGCGATGTCACGCACCTTGATGTCACTGGCATATTGCCTAACTTGGTTAGGCTCCCAACTTTTCTTTTTAGGATTTGTGCCCAACTAAGAAGTATAATTCTGCCAAGGGGGGTGGGGAAGGAAGGGTAGAGGTGTACTTTGTTTTAAAATTTTTATTAACTGTACATCTCAAAACTCATCAGCAGCCAGTTGGTTGTACCCAACGGTATGAAGAATGGATTAAAAAATTACAATTAAACCCAAGACATCAATGTAAATGAAGTCTTACTGGGCAATGCCACTTCCCAGATAGGGTTACTTTTGGGAGTTACTTGTGATGGCTGTTGAATGTCAGTGGTAGCCTTATGTAATTCACCGTAAAAGAGGCTGAGTATTAACCTCAGGAAAGCCAAATGGTAAATATTTCTTTTCAGGGACAACCTAATCTTCTAAAATTCCTTCCACTGCCTGCTGCTTATGTCTTTTTGAGAGTCAGAGAGCCAGTGACAACTGTGAGAAACAGTAATCCCCGAATAAACCAGAAACCGGAGAGGTCCTGACTTTGTAATCTGGAAAATCTGGGTCATAATAGTCCTTTGTAACCATGTTAGGCAATGATTCTGCCAAGACTGGTAAGCACCTCTCTATAGACACTAGTCAATAGCGCATTCAGATGGAGGAAGGTTCACCCAAACAAAAAGGTTTCCTGTTTATAAATTCCACTCTGCACCATAGGTCCAAGATTTAACCTCTGTCCAGAACATGGTACAGTATCTAGATACATCCAAAGCACTACAGGCTGGCTTTGTCAGTTGACATAAAGAAAGTCCCAACTTCTGATGTTGGGGCCATAAAAAAATTCACAGTTTTTCAGTACTAGCATTTAGCAGCTAATAACACGGAGCAAGCCAAAGAAAGGGAGGGCAATATTGATGGGCCAGAGAGCTGTAGAGCAAGTTATGACATATATTATGACAACAATAGCGCAATAGAAAACTGAGGGAGGCTGCGCATCAACAAGAGAAAACAACCAGAAGATTCAATCTTACAACTATAGGTCTACTAGTCCATAAGGACCAATACAAATATTTTCATCTGACATCAATAAAAAGCCTTGGATCTCTACGAACATTTAAACATGCAAATCACTCAATCGTTCACACTCACTACTGAGAAGGGCTAGACAGAACAAAGGTCCACCTGGTAACTTACATCAGTATAAATGTGTAATGTTTAGGACTATTCATTATACAACCAAGACGAGTATTCATCAAATACAAGACGGTTCTCTTGGACACCAGATTAAACAGAAACCTTGTTTCCTTGTTACCAAGAACAGTAACAAAAAAATGCACCCAGGACAAGTCTCAATACACAGCAAGAAGGGTATTTTCAAATTCTTGGAAAAAAAAGAAAAAAGTCAGACAAGTATAACTTGTAAAAATGTCCATACATCTTCATATGAAGGGATACATTTTAGGGCCTGTTTCCCCTGGCTTGCTTGTCATTATAAGAAAGCTTTCGATAATACAGTGTCAATGATTACTAATATAAATTATCATGATACTAGATACATATAGTGGAGAAGCAGTCTTTTGGAGAATTCTAAACACTAATGGGCATATTCACAAAGAAAGTGGGGGGGGGTGTCGTTTAGCCAAGAAGGCTAACAAAACGCTCCGTCACTTTAGAAACCCAGGGCTGCACCAAATTCACAAGAATATGGTGCAGCTCTGCGTTTCCCCCTGCGCTGGCGCTAAATTAAGCTGCGTAGTGCCAAAGCAGGCACCCTTGCACCATAGTACAAAGGTGCCTGTGTTGAGGGGAGGATTGATTATGTGCAGGAAGGTCCCCCTTTCTGCACATAAACAATCTTTAAATGTCGTTTTGTAACTTTTATGTGTGCTGCTTAGCAGCACACAAAGAAGTTGCAAAATGGCATCCTTCCTGAACATAAACAATCATTGGCGTTTTGCTTTTTCTGTGTGCGCTGCTCAAGGCAGCACACATGGAAACAGCAAAAATAAGGAGAAATAAAGCATTTCTGCTTGTTTTTCCTGTTTAATATCATGTTTTCCATGGTCTTAATTTTGGTGCTGCCTCCTATTTACGCTGCTTTTGTAAATAGGAGACAGCGTCAAAATCAATGGGTGTTGCGGTGGCACGCCCACCGCAACTCCCATTGACCTCCCCTTTCACGCTAAATACAGCGTGAAAGGGTGCCTTATTTACAAGGCAGCGTTAAGCCACGTTAAGTAACTTAACGCTGCCTTGTAAATAAGGCGTGGCCCCTATAACCATCACAACGTCTCTGAAAGGGACGTTGTGGAGGCAAGCAATAGGGGCTTGTAAATATGCTCCTAAGTTTGGTACCTAGATGATCCCTTGTAGGGATGTGGGTGGCTAGTGCGGAGTACCTTGGAGTGTTAAAGAGCTTGTTATTTTGATTGGTGCTCCAATTTCTCATTAGATAGAACAGCCAGTGTCCTCCAATATGCTTGCTTAGGAGTGAGTAGAATAGAAAACGTCAATGGGGTAACCCTGTGTCCCTCTGAACCTGGGCAAGCATACGATAAACTACAAATGGTTCTGTTGGGTAGAACATTTGCTTTGAAATTTTGTGGTAATAATCATGCAAAAACAAATCCAATAAAAGTATTTGTAGATTTCAGTATGGAACATCAACGAAAAGATGATAATGATAAGATTCCATCTTACAGTCGTCTTCTGTATATTGTGTATATAATTGTATATCTCGTTATCACGTATGTGTAAACCTCACTCAGTCACCGTCACTTTGCCACTTTATTCACTCAACTTTTTGTCACGGATGTCATTTGCTGCCTATTGAATTGGGATATCCATATATGATTTACAGAAGAGAAATAAGTAAAAACAATATTGTAAAATATTTCTTGTCATTGATGTTTCCATCCTGAAATCTACAAAGAAATGTATTAGATTTGTTTTTGCATGATTAATACCACACAATTTCAAAGCAATTGTTCTACCCGAAAGAACCATTTGTAGTTTATTATATGCTTAGGAGTGAGGAGATCGAGCTCTATTCAGGTCTTTAAATGGAAATTATAGTCACAAAAGATAGTGCACAACTGGTTAATTATAAAGAACGTTTACAACGGAACGTTCTTTTACAGCTTTTATTCTATGTATGTAGGGTAATTTACTTATTCAGATACCCACGGTCTAACATTTCTCCCACAAATGGCCTATTTAGGCACCCTGAAGACAGCGCTGTCATTGTTTACCTCAGAGTCTCAGGATTGTGACTAGCTTCAATCTTGCCCGTTAGTGTATTTATAATGCTCGGAAATAGTGACGTGTGAGAAACACAAGTAATGAAACATCGTGGAAGCCTTGGTGTTCTTACTGGGGCAGTGATCTACTGAAGGACTGCGAGGACCAGCAGCCCACTTCACCACAGCTGCAGCCTCTTCCCTCACGTTCCCGCCCCCCGCCTGGACACTTGATTAAGGCACGCGGCCCCCGCTTCGCGGTAGCCGCTCGTGGAAGCCTTGGTGTTCTTTCTGGGGCAGTGATCCACTGAAGGACTGCGAGGACCAGCAGCCCACTTCACAACAGCTGCAGCCTCTTACCTCACGTTCCCACCCCTCGCCTGGATGGATATAACGGCATTACTCTAACGCAACGCGGGACGCGCACGGGCGAAGCCCGGGCCAAGGGCGGGCCCGTTCTAGCCCGTTACAGACCGTGTGAGACCGGACCGGGCCATTTCTCTTGGCCTCTTTTTTTTTAATGAGGTATTTGTTCAGGACTTGTTATCCAAGGGACATACTATTGCTGTAGTAATAGGACTATGGCAGGTAGAGAGAAAAGAAGTAAAGCTTTTTCTTCCAGTTCTGCGATGGCGGGTACTCTGGACTGTTTTCTGATTAGAGCAAATTCTTCAATATCAAATGAGATTACTATTCTAGAACGTCGCCTCTCTCAGGGTATAGATAATGTGAAAAGATCGTCGTTAGGCCACATAACGAATGCTAGAACACCTGACAGGGGTACTTTACAGCCTAATTCCTTAATTAGTAGTGACCATTTGTTTATAACTACTCCGCCCAATTCCAGGCGTTGTCCTGGATCGAAAAGAGATTCTGCATTGGCTATTATCGAATCTAGTTCTGTGACCCATCCCATTGCTACCATGACGCCTGTTAGTGGGTCTGAGGTTAACACCCCTCAGTTACGAGGCAATAGGGAGGGGGCTGTCCCTAAAAGAAAGCGAGGGACACAGATTGGGGGTGGAAAGAAGGCAAGGTTATCTAACTCCTTAACCCATAATTAATCTAAAGGTCGGGCAAAAGCGAAGGTGATTCCTCCAGTAGCCAGTGTTCCTATTAACTCCCCAGTCCGGAGTCCCCCAGTAGATCAGCCTACCACCTCGAATATTGGCGATAACATCCAGGTTGTGGCAGACCATCAATATGCAGGCCTGGGAAGTATCCTGAAATCTTTGTTGGACCCTTTGATTGCTAGACTTGACCAAATCGATCTTAGGTTGGCAAATAAGAAAGGGCCACGGGGTTTATGGTAGACCACTTACAAACTGTGGAAACCAATGAAGGGAAGAGGGATGTTAATGTAAGGGGTGTACATTTTGTCAATACCCCTCCTTCAACAACTCTCCCAGTCTTGGTAAATCCCTCCTCCCCAGTACAGGATATTCTAAAAAGGAATACAAATTCTTCCCTTCCCTCTTGTCCCGGGTCAATGGCGGAAAAGCCTTTGGTAAACATTGAGCAAGAAAATCTGGAGGGTAATAGATTGAGAAAGAAATTGATAGTAAATTTACCCCCGGAAGCTGCCTCCCTGGTAGTGGTCCTAGCTGGAGTCCCTGAACTCACCAATACAAGAGTAGAATCATTTGCTTCATTAAAAAATAAAGTAGCAAGCTGGTTAAACAAGCATTGACCCCTTCCCCCACACATTTTCAGTGAAATTTTGATGGTTAGAAGGGTCTCATGGCTGGGATCAACTAAGAAAAATATTAGTGGTGATTGCATTATGGTTAATTTTAGGGACCCAGGGACAGTCGCTCATATTCTTAAGAGGCCGGTTTCTAAGGAGGAATCCACAATTCAGACCCTTCCCCTGTCCTTTTTTTACCCACCTCATGCTAGTTGCTCTGATATGGGATTAGAAGAGGGTTGGTCAAGGTTGGAATCTAGGAGCAACCCCAGAGAACAGGACTAACCCACATTACTCTAATCGGACATCTCAATATTTGGACTATAATCGGTTTAGCTGCTTGGATGAGGTGGACTGACTACACGGTAACTCCAATGCGGGGAGTCATTTGAGGGTGAGCGATATCACCACTAATAATACTACCCTGCATGGATGTTCAGTCACATGTATGAATATGGACAGGACGGGGGGAGTAGTCAGTGCTGTGAGTGCCCAGTCAGGTGTTCCTCTGGGTACCAATATCCTCGATGCCCAGAGTGGGGTATTAGCGGAAGGTCGCCTGGTGACAATTCCAACGATTAGTGAGGGATATGGTGCACCAATTCTGGAGGCTGCACCTATTGCTGGTCCTCTGACAATTGTGTCATGGAATTTAGCAGGAATAGGTAATAAAATAGCGTGTCCCGAGTGGAGCTCGTTCATAGACAGGAATGACATATGCATCTTTCAGGAAACCTGGGCCAGGGAGGAACATCACCGGAGTGGTTTTGCTTCATTCTCAGTCCCGGCAAGATGGGGGGGGAAGGGTAGACCGTCAGGGGGCTTAATAATCTGGGTGCGTTCCCACTTGGGATGTAGAGCCAGGGTTTTGAATACGTCATCAGCGGATTTCCAATGTGTGATTTTAGATTGGCCGAATGATTCCAGGCTTGCTTTCGTCAATGTCTATTCAAGACCTGTGAATATTACATCTGAGTCTGGAACCATAGAAGAGCTCTCTGTATTTTTAAGCTCGATTCCTCAGGGTATCACTCTTTTGCTGGGGGCGATCTTAATTGCCATTTTGAGCCGCTTATGGGCTTGACGGATAGTGCTATTCTGGAGGAGGATGAATACTGGAATGTACCTCCAGTAGTGGGTCCTTCACCTAGGGCATGGGCGCCACTGGCTGTCCAAATTACGGCCCTAACTCTAAAGTATTCAATAAGGGCCTGTAATGGCCGCACAAAATCAGATATTCCATCTAAATGCACTTTCAACAAGCCCGGCCATGAGTCACGCTTGGATTATATATTTGTTGAAAGTCGTGCCTGGGATAAGGTCATTGACTTCAGGGTAGAAATCAGGGATGACAGTGATCACAATTAATTGATCCTAGAATTATTATCCCCAGGCAATCCTGAAGGCCCATGTAACCCAGACGATGGCCTAGATGCCAGGCTCCTTCTATCCAGTAACAGGCGTAGGGTCAGGTGGGAAAAATTAGTCACCTATCCAGCGCTAGTGGCAGAACTTTATGGGCAGGTAACTCCGGTACTGGAAGCTATGGGTGCCTTAATGTTGCAGCATCCCACTTCCGAAATATACCAAAAATTTGGGGATTTAAATTTGGAACTTAATGCTATTTTGGCTGATGTTTTCAATCCTATAGCGCCCAAAGAGAGAAGGAGAGGTAATAGACCTACATGGTATAACACCGCCTGTAGGAAGCTAAAAACCGAACTTCTCAGGGCTGTGAAGCTCAATAATAACAAGGCGCTAATAAGAGAAAAACGTTTAGAATACAAGCAGTTAATACATCATGCCAAGATGGAGTGGGACAAGGATAACTGGGCCAATTTAACATCTGCACTAAAATTAAGAGACGCCCGAAAGTTCTGGCAAATTGTCAACACGGGGTCGACCGATCCTTTACCGGCGATTGTACCCAATATCGCTGCTAATGTGTGGAAAGATCACTTCTCCACCCTCTATGGAGGGGAGTATTCTACTCATGACATGGAGCAGGGGGGATTACTGCCCAACTCTACTGCCGATTTATATGAGCTCGAGTTTTTGGAAGAAGAGGTTCTTGCTGCATTAACCAAACTTCCAGCTGGCAAAGAGCCTGGGCTGGATAAACTTCCTGGTGACCTCTTCAAACATGAACCTAAGGTTTGGGCCCCTTACCTAACGGCTATATTTAATGCAGTCCAAAGGGGTATGGCGGTACCTAGTACTTGGTTGGGAGCTGAGATAGTCCCTATTTTTAAGAAGGGCTCACCTCTCCTCCCAGCCAACTACAGGCCTATCAGCCTCATCGATGTCCCTCAAAAAATCTTTGCTAGGTTGATCTTAGATCGCCTTAGGGACTGGATAGAAGAGTGTTCCATTTTAAGCCCCTACCAGGCAAGGTTTAGGAAGAATGTGTCTACTACTGTTAAAGTCGAGGGTGGTTCATTATATACTGTTTTTGTGGACCTCCTTGCGGCCTTTGACCTGGTCCCTCGGGCTAAATTATGGTCCGTTCTATCACAACTAGGCATTCCCTCCCCCCTATTGAATATGATAATACGACTGCATAGGAGCAATTTTGCACAGGTCAGGTGCGGGACAAATGGTCTTTTATCATCGAGATTTCCCGTTGACAGGGGAGTCAGACAGGGTTGTGTTTTAGCACCTACCCTGTTCTGCCTCTATGTCAACGGAGTATTTACACATCTGAATGAGGTCATAAATAGCGATGCTCCTAAGCTTGCTGGATGTCGGGTCCCTGCGATTATGTTCGCAGACGATACCCTATTACTCTCGAAGTCCCCGATGGGTATTCAACGAGTGCTGGATGGTTTTGAGACATTTTGCCTCGAACGGGGCTTAGAAATAAATACTCTCAAAACAAAATACATGATTTTTAATCCACCAGCAACGACACGCCCAAACCAGAGTATAGGGAGAGTTAGCCTAGAAAGGGTTCAGAACTTTGAGTATTTGGGGCTCACTTTAAATGAAACCTTGACATGGGTCCCACATCAAATCAAATCTCAACTCAAATTAGCCCAAACAACAGGGGGTATTCTAAGACTTTTCAATAAATCATGTGTCAAACCAATTGGCCCACCTCTTGAAATATATAAACTACAGGTGAGAGGGGGGGGGGGGTAATATATGGTGGTGAGCTCTGGGGCTTTCACTGCCGTCCAGAGATTATAGTCACTGAAAATAAATTTTTAAGGCAGTTGTTGGCCCTTCCCCCTAGTACTCCCTTACTGCCACTGAGGCTTGATTTGGGCCTAAGATCCATAGACGAGGAATTGGGTCCTAAACCTCTAACATTCTGGCGGAGGATTTGGATTACCCCCGAGCTCCAGGATTATAGGAAAGAACTCCTGGAAGTTTTAGGGCTTCCTAATGTGAGGAAACATCCCTGGTTGAGGTATGTGAAAGAGGAATTGGGGGAGAATAGGCCTCCCGCTGTTGTGGTCTGACCCAGGGACAGCATGCATTAGTGTTTCACGTAAGCGTCTGGCTAATTTGTACTATGAAACTAAACTATTCGCTTCAATACAGAACTCTCAATCTGCTACTTTAACACAAACTTTTATAATGGTTAAAGATCTATATTTCTTTGAGCATGTTTTAAATGACATCAGCCCATCTGAAGCGAGAAAACTGTATCTGCAGTGGAGATATGGCACCCTACTTATTAGAGCTTTTACGAGCAAATGGTCCACGCTCTCTCCAAAGAATTGTCCTGGGTGTGCTTCTGACCAGGAAAATGAACTGCACATACTATTTTTTTGCCCTGCTTACCAAAAGTCTAGAAGGTGCTGGATTGTTCCCCTTTGCAAAAATTTGGGGTTTACGCATTGTATGCAAGCTTATCGAATTCTTAAAACAGACTTAACCACTGTAATAGTTTTTGCTGTGTCCTCATTTCTGGCAGCTATGTGGAGGAAAAGAAGGATTTGCGAAAACCATGCTTGAAATTGTATCCTTCCAGTATAGTTGCAGTATAGTTGCATAGTTGCCATGAGGAGCTCCCCCTAAAGTGCAGACTGCATGGAGGTTTAATGTATTGACTATCATTATTGGCATGTTCCACGGGCGCTATCTCCTTTCTGATGTAATAACTGTTTTATGTATAGTTGCACCAATTTTACTTATTTTATAATGTTTCATTGTATCAATTCTTTTATGACAAATGTCGAAATAAAGAAATAAAGAAAGAAGAAGGTGCCGATTCCGATCCTATAAAACCCGGGTACAAATGGTCATACGGAGTGTTTTCTCCGTACAACTCATACCCGGGAATTCCACAGTACAAACCAGCAAGTACGATTCGTACAGAAATACCATTACCGTACGATTCGTAAAAAAAAACACCGTATGGCTAAAAAATACATACAATTCCGATCCTGGACAGTGCGTACGCGACGTCCGCACGGAGTCAGGCAGCGTTTTACGGACCAGCAAGTACGATTCGTACCCACAGCACTCCGCACGGCTATATTTTTACGGGAGCCAAAAAGTGCCGGAAAAGCTAAGTACGGCGCGTACATACGGGGGGGCTGGGGGTACGGCGCGTACATACGGGGGGTGGGGGGTATGGTGCGGACGTACGCAGGAGGGGTGGGAGGCTGGGGGGGGCGTACCACTTGTACCCCGGGCACAAGTGTACCCGGGGTAGGGGCCGTGCAAAGTTCGCTCCGTACGGGATGTTTTCCGTACGCTTGTGTATTCGGGACGCCGGTACGGATCGGACTTGTGCGCTCGGACTTCAGTTTTACGACTCGTACGTAAAACTGTCCGGGGACGTCTCGTAGACTTTTCCCGAGGTCATTCGTATGTATTTTTCACGTACGAATCGTACTTCGCCGTTTGTACGGGACTTGTACGATTCGTACGTAAAAAAATACGGATACGAGTCGGACGGTAAAAATTTTTTACGGATCGGAATCGCCACCTTAGTGTTGATTACATAGAATGTCAACGACCTACACCCTTCGGCTAAGTAACTGAAAATCCCACAAGCCAAAAAGAACAGGGTAGCAGGGAGGAGGAGAAGTGTATATTTACAATAAATAGCCAATTTGAAGAGGATATGTTTGTATAATGCAACAAATTATCAATCAGTAAAAAAAAGTGGTATCCTTCCAAGTGAAAATCTACTGTTAACAAGATTGGGACAAAATGTAGTTTTTTATTCTGAAGGACCACGTGGCCTCGCACCCGATCTCATTAAAATAAGGAAAATATCACAAATGCTTGCATTATCCTCACCCGTCAGTGATGTCCTTGATTTTTTTAATTAGAAGAAAATCTGAGGACGCCAATCCAATATATTTAGAGGATGGAGGCAGAGTTACCTTTGACTCTGAAGAAGAGTCCCATGCTGATGAACGTATGTTCTAAACTAACGCTACATACACTCTACAGATACAGAGTGGTCGAACAATGTGGATGTTTGGCAGAGACTCTATTCAAAGTCTTCATCAAGTGGGTTCCGTCCACCATGCAATCTGAGTATAAAGGATAGAAGAAAACTGTGTTCAGCCCACCAAATTTTAACAACTTCAACTTGAAGGAACTGTAGCTTCTAGCAACTGCAAGCCTTGCTCTAAATCACTTAGCATTCTTGGGCAATGAGCAAGTGGCCATCTGACCACTGCTGCAGCCATGCAAATACATTGAGGGATGCATCTAATGCCCATGTCTATGAATATTTTCACTAACACAGGTACATGCTACAAGCAGATACACACATGGCTCAACTGCCTCTGGGAGTTAAGGTGGAGGTGCCGGCAGGGAACCATGCCAGTGGCACACAGTTACCTTGCTTTCCAGGTACCTGTTCAATAATGGTAATTCCTGGCTGTGAACACTTATGGTGGCTTGGTCACATTCTAGCATTAAGACTGTGTGGGGGCAAGCCGTGGAGACGGGTAAGTTAGTGTGTGCCCTTGGATTTCAACAGAGGGTGACGCACTCGAGAGATATGGGCTGAGTAGGGGTCCGAGCACGAATTCGAGTGAATGAATGCATGCAAGTTTGTGAGCATAAGGCAACCAGACAGCGGCTAAATCAGTCCGGTGCCCATATGATCACAGAGAGGAACTTAATGACAAACTATTTGAGGTGCACATAGATGTATAAACCAACTCTACAATACAAACTCAACCTACACATAAGAATATGGATTAGTAGGGCTGTGATTTTGGGATTATAGAGAGTGGGATTACGGTGCAGATGATTTCATCCTGCATACATTAGAGAGGAATGGAGGAAATAATAGCTGTATGTTTTTTCCACATAGATTTACGACAAAAAGGGTCTTATAACAGAAGGAAGCACCCTGTGAAGAGGTGGATAGCTGGTACGATGGGCCTTGGCTAACACCTGGTAAATATCTTCTTCAGTGACGCAGGCTTGAGACAATTGCTGTGATCAGATAAGACTGTGAATATTATCTGGTGAGGTTCTAACTGGTTGGACGTTCTTAATTGGTTTTCTTTTTGTGTTTGTCAGTTACTTTGTGTACAAAATTGAAGTCCAGTAAGGTGATCTATGACCTCGAGCCCTGACGAAATTGCCACAAAGAAAACAGGCAATGAAACATATTGGCCCATCTTCAATTGGTCTGCAACAGGCAGTTGCTTTTAACTTTGAGTAAGCTCACGAGTTTTTTATAAAATTGGCATCTGGTGTATGTGAGTCTTAACTCAATTTTAGCATTACGGGGTCTCTCTTCTTTTTTCTTTTTGTGATACACACAAACACTTTCTTCACCTTTACTGTTTGTACTGGACACTCTTTCTGTTTCCACAGGTGTGATATCTACCTATGATGAGAATTGTGGGCACAACAGGCGAGAACCAAGCAGTAAGCTTCTTTGATGTATCGCACCTGAGGTGCTATCTAGCCTATACACAATTTTTTGTTGATTATACCCCTGTTTATGTGGGGGGTATATTTGGAGCGTAGCGTGTGGAGAACGGAAAAGAAAAAACATTTTTGGGCATAATAAGTTGAAGACCCATTCCCAATCCTATATACAAAAGTAGATCCAGCCCCTGTTGATCGGGTCTTTTTGTTGTTTGGATACCTTTTGAGTGGAGGGCGACCTGATAAATTTTCCCTCTGTGGCTCCTTATTGTGATAGACACATTCTAGCATTGCCAACTGGTATGAAAGTGAGTAAATGCTCATGTTACAGGATAATGTCTTATCTGTTATAAAAACTCCTTCTAACAAGTCACTTAGCTGTAGTGAAAATTGCAACCAAGTCATCAGCCGACCCGAACAGTAATGAAAACATTCTGCTAGACTAGTGTGATTTTTCACGCACTAGTGACGTGGAATTTGAGCAATGCAAAAAAATGTGGCGGAACGAATACGTCTGCAACACAGACTGAAAACGCCTACGGTTTTAGAAATGACCGGGCTCCAAAAAAACAGCAAGATGGGCTCCTGTATACAAGGGGGATGTGCTGCTTCTACCAACGTCAGCCAGCCACAAACAGACTGACTTCAAATTCACTGTCGCACTTCAAACACTACTGTCATTACGACAGTGCATGTCCAAATTACGTACTACCATAACCGTCCAACATTCAATTATTTACTTTTTTCGCTTGTACAGCAAGTCGTGTTGTTATAAATCTCATTAATCCATTGTCCAAGTCCTTTGCGAATCTCAGAACTGTGTTAATGCCTTTCGCAGATCTGCGAGAGCTGTGCAGCACATTACATAAAGTACATTGCGTTAACTGCCCACAATTCTAAGTGAAGAAGCATCATTTCGGATATTTGCCTGGGACATGCGGTCTCCAGTTCCCGTAGTAACGGGAAAGCAGTCATATGGCCATCAAGGTACAACTAATACATACGCATGCACACACAAAAAAACTTTTAAACTCGCGACAGAACGCGCAACTAAAGCGGTTTCCAAACGTCTCCGTAGAGCGTATCACTAGTAATGGACGTGAAGGAATATTATCTCAAACAACAATCAAGGATTTAACCTTTATTATGGTAAGCAGAATACTTTCGGATGCAAGAGTTTTAAACATTGCCTCAGATGTCAACGGGAAACATTAGCAACATAAAATGAGCAAATAAAGATATCAGGCTGATGTCTCGGTACACTGACTCTAAAGGAACGCCCGAAAACATCCGCTATTATGAAATTCGAGCGCCTTGCGGTTAAACTACGGCCAGGCAGTTCGCGATAATGAAATACATAAGAGAACCATGCTTAACCATGCGATGCCAGGCAAGGTGACGGTCCATCTGCTCCTTACCTAGAACGTCAGTTATTTCATCTTTACGTCTGATGTCCCTCAGAGATCTTTTAGAAGAGAACATTTCTCTATAATTTCAGTACTTCCGGGTCGCATGACACTTTGTCCCGTGGCTGAACGTATTTTAGGAGTGGTCTGGGAGTAGGAGGGACTCGGGAAACCAAGACTTGAACATTCAGCCAATCCTACTGCGCTGCAGAGAATTGTGACATGCTCATTGGCCGTGGAGTTCGCACGTGCCTCTTCAGTATACAAACACTGTTGCTGGAGGGCGTGTAATATACTGTATACTGTTTTATGACAGCTTGTTTACCGTCATGTGCGGCATAACGTTTTCACGAGCTCACGTTCTCTTAGTGAGCTCGTGTTTTCTCTACATTCTGTTAATTACATTCGCGTGTGTAATGTTACACGCGCATGCTATGTGGTTATCGTTCAAATAAGCATTTCTCGAACATGCATTCTCGTGTGTTCAACCTCCTCCCTGAACTATGAACGATTCTGTGGGACAATTCATACTTCGGAGAGGAAGGACGCACTCCAGTGGTGTAATTCATTTGACTACAATAAACCTTCAAGATCATTTTATTCTTGTCTACGTTGGATTATTCTACAATTTCAAGTGAGGTTACTCATTTCATTTGGCGACGAGGATGACTTTTCAAATTATTTCACCACAGATGATTCCTTGGTGTCATCCAGAAATGACTTCACTGTGCAAGATCTTACTGAGTCTGTATCAAGCTCTTTGTCATATAATGAACCTCAAAATATTGTTGCTCCCGTGACTTCTGACCCTATTTACATTAGACCTACTCGCAATTGTACATTTCCCTCAAGATACAAGGATTTTTATTTCTCTTAATATCTTTTATCTTTTGTTTGTGAAAGGAGGAGGGTGATGTAATATACTGTATACTGTTTTGTGACAGCTTGTTTACTATGTTTACCGTTCTGTGCGGCATAACGTATTCACGAGCTCACTTTCTCTTAGTGAGCTTGTGTTTTCTCTACACTCTGTTAATTTAACCCAGATCTCTTGACTGGGGGAGAATGTCTGCATTGTCAGCATTCCGTCCATCATTTGTTTGTTGTAACGCTTTTTGCCCTAAGTTGGATGGGTATTCCCAGACGTGGGACCCGTGCTCACTACGCCACTGGAGTCAAGCTATCCTGGCTGATGACGGCTGATAGCCAGAAACCGGTCCTAGGATGCTTGATTCCGGTCCAGGGAAGACATGGCTTGGCAGTTCGGGCTGGACTGTTCCCATGAGGCACAGGGTCATGACTGATTTGCATATGGCCATGTCTGAACTGGGGTGGCGTAGTGGGCAAAAGAACGATGGATTTAACCCAGATCTCTTGACTGGGGGAGAATGTCTGCATTGTCAGCATTCCGTCCATCATTTGTTTGTTGTAACGCTTTTCGCCCTAAGTGGGATGGGTATTCCCAGACGTGGGCCCCGTGCTCACTACGCCACTGGAGTCAAGCTATCCTGGCTGATGACGGCTGATAGCCAGAAACCGGTCCTAGGATGCTTGATTCCGGTCCAGGGAAGACATGGCTTGGCAGTTCGGGCTGGACTGTTCCCATGAGGCACAGGGTCAAGACTGATTTGCATATGGCCATGTCTGAACTGGGGTGGCGTAGTGGGCAAAAGAACGATGGATTTAACCCAGATCTCTTGACTGGGGTAGAATGTCTGCTTTGTCAGCATTCCGTCCATCATTTGTTTGTTGTAACGCTTTTCGCCCTAAGTGGGATGGGTATTCCCAGACGTGGGACCCGTGCTCACTACGCCACTGGAGTCAAGCTATCCTGGCTGATGACGGCTGATAGCCAGAAACCGGTCCTAGGATGCTTGGTTCCGGTCCAGGGAAGACATGGCTTGGCAGTTCGGGCTGGACTGTTCCCATGAGGCACAGGGTCAAGACTGATTTGCATATGGCCATGTCTGAACTGGGGTGGCGTAGTGGGCAAAAGAACAATGGATTTAACCCAGATCTCTTGACTGGGGGAGAATGTCTGCATTGTCAGCATTCCGTCCATCATTTGTTTGTTGTATTACATGTGGCATCACAGAAATTGACATCATAGGAAGTGGCATCACAAGCCACGACTTTAATATGTATGTGTGATGTAAAGAGCTCTGACACTGCTTTGGTATGAGTTGCGCTATACAAGAAAAAATTGTGGTACTTAAATTATTTCACCACCTCCTCAGTGGTAGTAAGCCCTATATAAATTACATTTAGTATTATGTAACTAATGGGAGAGACCAACACATCTGACATTCTTACAGTGCATGCATATCTAGTAAACAGAGCCTGAACAAAGTGAAAAGCTGCCGCTCTGAAGTATGTATGAAGTGCTAACCTTTGTTTCCCCTCTGCTGCATTTGCTTCTAGGTGTGAGGCTCCTGACTGCTCCCAGCCAGGAAACTCAAACAAAAGGAGGCCTGATGACCCCTCAAATGCGGCCTTTGGTATAGGCCCAGCAGGAGTCTAAATAAGAAAGCCCGTCCCAGCCTGCATGTTGTTGCTTGTAGCAGATGGAAAGCAGACAAAGTTCAGGCGCTGCTAAGAGTGTCCCGGTGTTTGGAAATTACACCGGGAGGAGTTCAGCACATTCTTCTTGGCAGGGTGGATAGCGTTCACCCTGTGAAAATAGTGGGTTGACGCCGTCCAACCACGTGTACCCCCAACTGCATAAAATGATCCATCCCAATCAGTCAGGATTCCTGTCAGGTAGAAAAACTGCGCTCAACAGAGTGTTGGGGAGGGCTCAACAGAGTGTTGGGGAGGGCGCACTACATTTAAGAGGAGGCAGTAATAGTGTCATTAGATGCTAGAATGGCTTTTGAGACGGTAGAATGGCCCTTCCTATTTGTTGTCCTTGAGAGATTGGGATTTGGCCTAAAATTCTTAGCTTGGATATGGCTCTTGTACAGAAACCCTTGAACGCTAGTAATAGTGATTGGGGAGACGCTCGGAAGTTTTCAAATAGCAGAGGGGCTCTCCATATTAATTTTGGCCTTAGCATTAGAGTCGCTAGCTGTTTGGATATAGGGGGACCCATTGATTAGGTGATTAAGAAGGTTGTGGAACTGGGAAGATAGGTTCTCCCTCTATGCAGATGACATCCTTCTTTACGTGGCGAGCCCCTATTCTACACTGCACAGGATATTCTCTATTTTTGCCTTGTATCAGAAGTATTCTGACTATACCATAAATTGGGATAAATCACTGATATATATCCTTTGTGGCCCGAAACCACAGCTCTCCCTGTCATGTACAGCAAGGGTTGTGACAGAGGAATTTCAATACTTAGGTATATACGTAACCAGAGATCCAGTGCTTTTTCACTAGAGAAATTTAGAACCCCCCCCCCCACCATGGCAACTTCGTGCAGATGTGCAGCACAGAAGGGTGTTGCCCCTGTCATTGCAGGGAAAGGTTTCCCTATATAGAATTATGGCATTACCCCGCTTTTTATATGTTTTACAAAATACGCCAATCACAGTTCCACCAACATACTTTCGAGCGGTAGAAGCACTAGTGCGAACGCTTCTTTGGGATGGGGTACCCCACGGATAGCTTTATCAAAACTGATACAAGGCTGGTATGATGGAGGGATTGCTCTTCTGGCACTCCAGTATTATTATTGGGCAGCACGACTCAGTGGTTAACCACTGGGTCCAACTGGCACAAGAAGAACCAGCTTATAGGATGCAAAAACAACAATTGATGGGCAGAATGCAGAACAATGTCATACATTCACCCCAGTACAGAGATCTGGGCCTAAATCCATCGTTTTTTTGCTCACCATGCCATTCAAGTTTAACCCTGCCATATGCAAATCAGTCTTGACCCTGTGCCCAATGGGAACCGTCCAGCCCGAACTGCCAGGCCAGGTCCTCCCTGGACTGGAAAGAAGCATCACAGGACCGGTTTTGGGAGTATCACCCCTCTTCAGCCAGGATAGCTTGACTCCAGTGGCATGGAGAGCACAGCACGCACGTCTGGGCATACCAGTCCCACTCGGGTGACAGATGCAAAAACAACAATTGATGGACAGAATGCAGAACAATGTCATACATTCACCCCAGTACAGAGATCTGGGCCTAAATCCTTAGTTTTTTGATTTTGTTTTTTTTTTAGCTGGGTTTGAACTGAGGTGGCGAAGTGAGCTAAATAATGATGATGAATTCAACCCAGATCTGTGACTAGGGGTGAGTGTCTGAAAAGTTTCAGCTCTCTGTCCATCATCTCCATGTGTTTGCTTTGTTTGCCCTAAGTTGACAGGGTATGCCCAGACGTGGGTCCCTTGCTTACTTTGCCACTGGATTCAAGCTAGCCTGGCTGATGAAGGGTGTTACCCAGAAACCGGTCCCAGGATGCTTGTTTCCGGTTCAGGGAAGACCTGGCTTGGCAGTTCGGGCTGGACTGTTCCCATGAGGCACAGAGTCAAGACTGATTTGCATATAGCTGGGTCTGAACTGAGTTGGCGAAGAGAGCAAAAGAATGATGATGGATTCAACCCAGATCTGTGACTGGGGGTGAGTGTCTGAAAAGTTTCAGCACTCCGTCCATCATCGTCTTGTGTTTGCTCAGCTTATAGGATGGACAGATATAATATGCAAACCGGGGGAAAACACGAATTGTCAAAAGTCACCCCAACCTCGGTGACCGTAAGAATAGGGCATATAGCGACAGCTACACTAGGGTGGCGGAATAAGATTACACTAGCTACTCCACTGTGGGACTCAAAACAGTTGAGTCTACTAACGAATCAACCAGGCTTTGAAAATGGGACTTTATTGGTATTTCGAAGGTGAGTGACCTATGGAGTGATGGGGACGTAAAACCCTTTGTAGATCTTCAGAGAAACCATGAACTGACATTGACGGAAACCTTCCGATATCTCCAGATACGACATGCATTACAGAAAGCCATTCCAAAGGGGACTGTGCTTTCAGACTCCACACCACAGGAAGATAGGTTGTCAGATGACTTCCTACAGAAAAAGGCCATAACCCTGACATATCGCAAGATACTAAACAACTCCTCTGACATTTTGGAGATGTCAAGAATTCCTGTCATGCGAGGGGAGGAAAACGGTAACCAGCGAAAACGGACTACATCTCCCAGGATGCTTAGCGGTTGAGAGGTTATGTAAACAGGAGAGCTGTTACATAACTCAAGGAAAACACGCCCTTATGTAAACAGGAGAGCTGTTACATGACTCAAGGAAAACACGCCCTTATGTAAACAGGAGAGCTGTTACATAACTCAAGGAAAACACGCCCTATAAAGGGAGGAACCGGGAGGTACAACGCTGTCGGATATTGTGTTTACACCGACGTACCTGCTTAGTGAAGAGCAGTGTTCCGGAGTGGTGCTCCAGTAAGGCAAGAACGGAGGTAGGTCGAGTCGTTACTCCCTGGGCCGTGTCTTGCCCCATCGTCACCTGTGAAGGACCCGGAAGCTCTACCGGATAACCATTGAGCTTCGCTTTTTGACTCGGCTGAGTCAAAGCGCAGTGACGCTTTTGCTGGTTGGAGTCGTAACTCCCAGCCCGACCAGAGATACAGGGACTGCCAGCTGTAACGCACACCAGGAGGTGTTTGCCGCGTTACAGACTCGGAAGTCCACAGGATCGATCGAGCGGCTGCTCTCGGTTCAGTCTTCTTTGCTTGTGATTGGGGTATCGGTGACGCATCACCAGGAGGTGACTCCGCGTCCCGGTGCAGTCTGAGGAAGAGGTTGAGCGGCTGCTCCCTTCAGGTAGAGACCCCGGCTGGGTATTTCCCTGACTCCTCGATTCTCCCCAACACTCCTCGTGCCCCTCACAGCCTACCGATTGGCATTGTCGGCCATTTCATTTCTGCCCTCTGTTGGCATACGCCGGGATCGGCGTATATGCAGAGGACGGTTAGGACCATCCGTGCTGTGGGCTGGTAACGTACTTAGCCTGGAGGATTCCAGTGACTATAACCTTTGTTTATTCCTTGTATTGTTTTTGCCTTCATTAAAATAACTAAACCTTCACAAGTGGTTGCGTTCTCATTATCGTGTCTGTTAAACGATCCTGAGACGTTCAGGGCGTTACAGGAGAAACTAGGTGATAAATGAACAAAAGACTGGGGCAAGTGGGCAACGATGAGCGGCTGGAGACACTGGCATAACCTACGGAAGTGGCTATAAGGTACATTTTCAGATTAGTTCAGCTGAAAGTATTGCATAGGACATATTATACAAGTGTAATATTGGTTAAGATGGACAGACTAGATTCAATGCATTGTCCCAGGGCTTGCAGCCATGAGGGCACCTTTTTACACGTATGGTGGGATTGCCCAGCGATTAAAGACTACTGGGGTGCGTCATAGTTGGTATGACTACTCTATGTGGGAAAGATGTAAAAGCCTCGCCTCAGTGGTGCCTACTGAATATTTGGGAAACAACTGACCTAACGGCAGGGGAGCAATTATGGGTTACACCAGGCCTTATGGTGGCTAAACGCAACTTAGCAAGAAGATGGAGGGGACCTCAGGACCTACACTAAGTGAACAGAAAACCAATATGGATTGGTGTATGCAGGCAGAGAGGTCAGTGTATGAAAGTAGGGGCAGTCCGCATAAATGGACCAAAATGTGGGGGCGTTGGAATGACAGTAGAGCAATGCTCTGTTTACCTGTTAGTGAGATTCCCCAGACGATAGATGATTAAGGGTGTAGTAACGTATGCATGCCACTGGGCCCTATGGGTAGGGAGAGAAGGAAGTGGAATCACAATGCAAATTGTATGTCCTGACACTTGTAATATCATTTACTCTATGATGTGGTGTTAAATGTGCTGAATACTGCTGTCATGTGTTTGAATGCAATAAAAAAAATGGTATAAAAAGAAAAGAGTTATGCACTGTGACTGGGCCCTCAACTCGTAGTTTATGCCATTAGCAATATCCCATAGGCGCATCATTATGTTTCTCACCTTAAACCATGAGGCTATGTAAAAAAAATTAGGTTTATCCTTGTGGGAATAAACAAATGCAAATGTGGGCACATCTACGACTCATACGCGAGGAAACCAAGTGTCTTGCACTCTGAACACCACACTCAAATACATGTAGTGGCTACATACATAAGACACTTAATAGTGCTCCATAGGTACACGGATGAGAGGCGTGCCTGTTGTCACACTCTGAATTGTGAAAGGAAAGCGTTAAGCATCAGAGTGCTCTCATAAACGAAAGTCTCCACCTTACAAGCGGCTCCCTCTTTCAAACTTTGAATTTATCTTTTTCTCTTGGGGTTAAATCAAAAAACGTTGCTTTCTCTAGCACTCTGATTTATCATCCTCCTGGACCGTGAGGCACTTGGTGTTCTCTGGTGCCAGAAGCATTTTCCCCACTCATTCTTGAATGCTCTAATGTAGCTGTTGTAGGGGATTTTAATATTCATTTTGACGATCGAGACTGTAGTCTTGCCTCCTCCTTGTAAATGATTTACTAAATATTGTCCCGCACTCATGCAGCACAGCATTTGCTTGACCCTCTTTTCTCTAATTTGAGGGGTTTGTCAGTAGATCGTCCAATCCCACTGGTGTGGTCCAATCATTGTGCAATGCCATTTTTATGTCAATCTCTGCTACCCCTAATGCTCAGTCTCACCCTTTTGCTACTTGTTGGAGGCCCTGGTTCAAACTCAATTCTACTTCTCTTAGCTCACTCCTACAGCCAATTGTACCGGAATGGAGTCAATCGGTGGACACTGCCTTATTATATAATTGACAACTTGATTCACATGCCTCTTGATTACGTGCTCGCTCTTAGATCCATTACCTACTTTAGAGCTCTTCCTCCTTCTCCCTGGTTTAACAATACTCTACGGCAGTTTGAAAAAGAATTGTAAGCATCTGGAGAGGACCTGGTGCAAAACGTACTGTGAGGAGAATAAATTGAAAGATAAGCTGGCTCTGAGAGATTACCACAAGTAATGTCACTCCACCCAGGCTCTTTTCTTCTCTGATAAAATCACTTTGGCCCAGAATTGCCCTAAAATGCTATTTCAAGTTGTCAAATCCCCAACATATCCTGTAACTATTTCTCCTTCTATTATACTTTCGCAGTCACAATGTGATGATCTGGCTGGCTTCTTTTGTAAAAAAAAATTTTTTTTTAAATGAGTTGACATTCAGGCTTCCCTTTTTCCAGATCTTCTGACCTCCCTTTCCCCTTTGCAAGCTGAAAAAACTACTTCTGCTACATCTCCGTCTTGCCTTTTGAGTACCTTAACTACCTTTGATCTACCTGTATTTACCACTTTACAGAATTACATTAAATTGGACTGTCCTCTGGATCCTCTCCCTTCTGCTCACTTTAGTAAATTGTGTCATCAGCTCCTCTATATTGTAATTAATCTCTTAAATTCCTCTCTCTCTGAAGGTCTAGTTCCTAACACCTGGAAACATGCGATGATAATCCCTCCATTGAAGAAGCCTAATTTTGACCCTCTCAACTTTTCGAACAATCGAACAATTGAACCTTCGCCACTATTTGCAAACCTCTGAAAAAACATGTAAATCATCAATTTTTGTAGAAACAAGTGGTCTTCTGCACCCCTCACAATCTAGATTCAAGGCTGGCCACAGCACTGAGTCCATCCTGCTTGGAGTCACTGAACAGCTTAGGCTCCAGCTAGTCTGCGGTGGCACTGAGGCTTTGATCCTATTAGATCTCAGCATAGTGTTCAACACCGTTTCACCCTACTTCTTCGAGGACTGGATGATAGGGGAATTGAAGATCTAGCTCTGGCTTGGTTAAGATCGTTTTTACAAGACCGTTCTTTCCAGGTTTTTACTGAAGCTCATACCTCGAACTCCTATCCTCCATCCTCAGGTGTACCACAGGGTTCAGCTTTGAGCCGACCCTGTTCAATATTTATGTGTGGGCCTTGGCGGATGAGGTGGAAAGCTGTGGACTCACTCTGTTCTCCTACACGGATGATACCCAGATTATTGTCTCTCTTTTTCCCAATGAAGATCACAACTCTGATGCTCTCAGTTCCTTCCTGCCTCATGAAGTTAGCAACTTGGATGAACAGTAGTTCTCTTAAACTAAACAGTAATAAGTCTTACATTTGCTGGTGGGTAACCAAACTCATCTTTGGGGCCCCCCCACTATTGGTCTAATGTTCTGGGGACTGCCCCTCCCCCATTTATGTTGTTAGGAACTTGGGGTTTTGATTGGATGATTGTTATGATGTGGCATGAGATGACCGTTTCATGTGTATCACCAAGGACAAGGCTAATAAACAAGGAAAAAACAAACCTTGATTTTTATCTTAAAGCACTAGGAGTACCATGATCCTTTGCCCTGACCTGGTTGGGCGTCTCCTGTATATAAGGTAGCCACACCCAGTGATCAATGCTTACTATTTGAAAAATCCTACGATGAATGGAGAGGAGGAGTGCTCTCTCTCAATGATTTTCAATTGTATTCATGGAACCCTGGAAGTAGAGTGTGTTAACTCTCAGTCACTCAGAATCCTCATGGAGCTTAGTCGCACGTAAATATACAGAATGTGGGCTATGTTTCACCTTTGTGAGGTGCGATAAGCAGCGCTGTGGAGGCTTGTTTATTTTGGAAAAATCTAAGTTTTATCTTTGAAATATCGGTTTCAGTTTTCTGTTTAAGTACTGCAGAAGTGCATTTGTCACTCTTGGCAGTGAACTCTAACTGTATTCAAGTTTCAGAAGTTAAAAGACTTTGTAATAATAATGAAATCTTCCAAGTTAAAATAAGGCTCACATTTTTATCAAGAAACTTGAGGAAAGTGCATTCGGCTTGTTTGGTAGTGTATGCTATTATCCGCTTTCGGTTTAAATGCTAAAAGACTTTTTCTTTCAAGATCAACTCTCCTGAGACAAAATAAGATTCACAGTGTTTACCAAGATGCTCGAGAAATGTGGATTTGCCATGATCATCAGTGAATCCTGTTAATTGCTTTCAGTTTCAAATGTTGATAAGACTTCGCAATTACAATAAACGTTTTTGAGAAAAATAAGACTTGCTCGATCAAAAGCTCCAGGAAAGTGTAAGGTTTTATTATTGAACTAAAGCTATCTTTCTGAGCAATTCAGTATCACTGGCATAAATGAACTCAAATCAAAGTATCATTGAAATTTTTTAACAAGCACTGAGGAAAGTGCAATCCAGGTGAAGTAGATCATTATTAATGAATCATCATGCGCAGCTATTTGAAGTTTCACAGACAAAAATGAATACACACGATGAAGTAAACATAGTTGTGGGAAGAATTTAAGGCATAACTATATGTTGAGGAAAGCCTACTCAATTGTGAGAAGATATTACAAGACATATTCATAGCAAGAAGATTCAAGCTATGTGTATTTTTTCTTTATGACAGAAACATTGTGAAAAAAGAACAATCGTATCAAGGCTTTCCTCTCTCTAAGTTTCCTGAAGAGATATACAAGGATCTTATTCTCTAAAGCCTATTTCCCTGTGGAAGGAAAGATTTTCAAGACAGTGTTTGAAGGTACCAGTGGTATTATGGGTACATACATTTTAGATAATTATTGAGTTTGAGATATAAATATTCTATGCTAATCTTTCGTACATTTGTCATCTCTGACTTCCTTCCCAGCAGTCCCTTTCCCTTCTACTTCCCCTCACCTGGCATCTCCGTGGTCCTGTGTTAGTTTTATTTAGGAACCCAGTGGTGCCTGGAGGTGGCTCCATTCTTAGCATTCCTGGGAAGCATTGGATTCTTTCCAGACAGACCTGACAATGATAAACTGCTGATGCTTCATCAACTCACCAAGGTAGCCTCCACCTGGTTTGGCGTCCTAAGGTGGTTAAGAAAAATACTTTTGCTGCTTCCTGTTTTTGCGTAAAGAACAGTAATA
This sequence comes from Triturus cristatus, assembly GCF_964204655.1. Classification (NCBI taxonomy): domain Eukaryota; kingdom Metazoa; phylum Chordata; class Amphibia; order Caudata; family Salamandridae; genus Triturus; species Triturus cristatus. The sequence goes on from NC_140584.1 coordinate 448,287,277, forward strand.
CAGGCATCAATCATCCCTATGATGAGCTATGGTAATATTATCTATCTGAGTATCTGAGGGCTCACAGGCTTCTCTTAGGCACTTCAGGTAGTAGAGAAGGTGGATGCTGTTCCATCTTTCCAGGCACTCTTCCTCCGCTAATCTTCTGCAAGATCTTTACTGGCTCCCTGTTATGAAGCAAGTTCAATTTAAAGCTCTGTGCTGTATGCATAGGGCTTTGTCGAATTTGGGTCCACTCTACCTCAGGTCCCTGGTGGCACCTTACAGTCCCAGTCAATCCCTTCGCTCAAGCAATTGTAATCTCTCCACAATCCCCTGTTTCAGGAGGGCTCAACAGGGCAGTCGGTCCTTCTCCTATCTGGGTCCCAGATTATGAAATTTGCTACCTGCCTCCATGAGATCTTGTAATTCCTTTTCTGTTTTTTGCAAACTCTTAAAGGCATGGGTTTTAAAATTCGTTTGTGTTCTGCCCTGAGTTTACTTAACCCTGGGAAACCCAGCTAGAGTAGCTAAACACTTAAAAAAAGTTAATAATAATAATTAAGCTCTTCTTTCATCAGCAGTCAGAGATGGAATGGTACAAGCCGTTGTCGGATGGCTGTTGTTGGACTTGCCTCGTTAATAAGGAGCTTGGTAGCTGTGCCTTACATACACCCAAGTTCCTTGAATAATTATGGGAAGTCTTTTATTATTACATCTGCTTGGCAGTCATACACTGTTCTTGTGAAAAATACCTCTTCTGTGCAACATTCTTGAAGTGTTCCCTCGCCTTTCTTGGTGACATAGAAGTTTCCCAGTTTCCCAATGTCATCATTCCTATCTATCACCTCTATCACTCCTGCTAGTGAGAGTGGTTGCTGCCCTCTATGTAAGTAGATTCTCATTTTTTTGTGGATGTGAGGGGTGGCTTGAGCTTCAGGGTTTGGAACAGTTTGCGGTCCATAACATTGACCGATACCCCATATCCATGAGGGCTTGTACTAGGGAGCCTGCGATCTTCACAGCACAAAATGGAGGGCTAGGGGGTCATTTTCAGTTCTCGCTTTGCCTGGCATGCAAGAACACAAATGCATCTTCTTCATCGTCTTCATAAGACCCAACCTTTTCTGGTCGCCCAACTCTTGCTGTGCTCAGTTGATCTTCTTTAAGCATCAGCCGCCTCAAGGCTGAGTTGATGCGAGTACCCTTGAGGTCTTCCCCCTACTCTCACAGCTTCGAAACACTTTGGGGAAATGTCTGACTTTGCCACAATTGGAACAGGTTTTGCCCTGGGCAGAACATGTCAGCAGTGTGGAAGTATAAACCACAGTTTCTGCATTTACTCTAGGTGGGGTACTGCCTCTTCACCGCTCGAGGTCAAGGTGGCCTTCTTTATAGGGTGTCAACTGTTTCTTCCTTGTTACCCTAAGCGTTGTGGCGAGTATGGCCCTTCGCTACAGCAATTTCCTTTCAACAGCTTGTGGGATCTAACCAGAAGGAGAATATTTTCCATTCAGATGTCTGGTTGGCGCAGTATTAGACTTTTCAACACTGCATGACTGACACACCTGAATGATCTGTGCTGTCACCTCCTTGAGTTGGTCCTTGTCTGTACATGTGCTCGCTAGCACCCTCAGTCAAGTGTAGAACTCCTCTATTGTTTCTTCTTCCTTTTAGCAAGTTTGGTGCAGCAACAACTTCTTGTAACCGGGGTTAAGCTGAGGGACAAAGTGCATATTCAATGCTGCTACAGAGTCGTAATAGTGGTTAGCCACAGTGCCTGGAAGGTTTCCAGAGAGCTTATATACATGTTGTCCTGCAAAGTGCAGCAGGAGGCATCTCTTCACTGTGTTGTCAGTTTCCCAAGTGGCTTGGAAACAGTTATTTAGGTGACCCACCCTTGTTTTCATATAGAAGGCTGCGGTGGCACAATCAACCAGTTTATTGTCATGTAGGGGTGAGACATTGCTCCCCCCGTGTTGTGGTGTCTCAAGTGGCAGTTCGATGATGGTGGGTCATTGTCTGTATTTGCTAATGCTAGGCCCTGCTGCTAACCAGACCCTCTTTGTTCCGCTCTTTGAACTCCTTTTTTCCCCAAAAGGTAATGAGTGCTTGCAATATTGTCCAATGTCTCTTTGGCAGGAGAGGTGAGATCTTGCTGGTGATTTGTGTTTTTTTCCCACTACTTGCACCCTTGCTCCCTTTACAGGCAATCATTTACTTTCATGTTTTTACTTTGCAGTGTATCTTCTTTTTTTTAAAGTATTTGTAGGAAAGCAGGATCTTTCTGGCATAGATACCTCCACTTTTTGCCTGGTGTCAGTGTGTTTTGACTGCAGTTCACTGGGATCCTGCTAATCAGGAACCCAGTGGCAGTGCTTTCGCCTCAAAAGTTGCGGGTAAGTTCTGTGTACAACCCACAATTGGCATACTGGTGTACCATTTGAAGTCCCTAGTATATGGTACTGAGGTACCCAGGGCATTAGTACACCAAGGGTCTCCTATGGGCTGCAGCATATATTGTGCCACACACAGGAGCCCATGCAAACTGTGTATTCAGAGCTGCTACTACAGTCAGTGCGAAATGGTGATTGCACCTTTCACTTTGGATATAAGGTTTCCCTTATATCCCGGTCACTTAACTTTTAACCTATGTCACCCCTAAGGTAGGCCCTTCAGTCAAAAATGCAGGGTGCATGGTTCTAAGTGTGTGGGTACCCCTGCTTGAGCAGAGGTACCCCTACAGACCCCGGACCCCATTTTCCGGGCTTTGTAAGTGTGGGACAACTATTATAATGTATGTAGTGGACACTGGCAAGTTGAGATGTCCAACCACTTAATGGCTTTCCCGATCTTGGTTATGTTTGGTGTCAAACATGTTGGAATCATGCAACTACACCGATTTCAGTGTTAGTTGCATGATAGCATGACTGAGGGACTCCTTAGAGGACCCCTCAATACCTACCTGTAAAGCCTTACAAGGTCTGCCTGCCAGCCTGTGCTGCTGCTGACCCTAGACTGTGTTCTTCCCCCCGCTGATGAGTTTTACTCGAGCAGGGGAAGCTGAACAAAGGATTTCTTGTGAAGGAGAGGTGGGATCACCTCTCCTTTAGAATTAGGTAGGGTGGTGGCACTTTCGAGCGCCACTAGAGTACATTGAAGGGCACATTTGGTGCCCTTCATGCATAAAGCAGTTTTGCCCAGTTCAGGAGCCCTTGGCTCCCACTCTGGTGCAAAACCACACGAAGGATAGTAAGTAGCGTGTCAACCCCTCCTGTCCAGCTCCTCCCTAGGGAGGTGCCTAGAGCTCCTCAAAGTGGCCACTTGATTCTGCCATGTTGAATCTTGGTCATTGGGAGCATCTGACTGGTTGGACAGCTGAGTAGCATCTCTGACCCCCTCGGATAGGTGGGTCACAAGCGAAGAGGTCCTTCCCCTTTTTAGGTCACTTAAAGGCTCCCCTGAGGGTGGGTCCTTAGATTCGTCCGGACAACAATTTCTAGATCCAACTGCCTGTTGTCTGAAGACTGATCTGTTGGTGGACACTAGAACTTTGATGTTATTCAAGCCGGTATCAACGACAAGACTGCTCCGGTAGGAAGATTCCTGCTGCATCTTCGTCCCAGTGTTTTTTCAAGTTTTGCAACCTCATGGCCGTGCATCCTCAGAGTCACCAAGGACTCAGTCTGCATCCCAGCCAGAAGGAATCACCCTTAGAGTGAAGGAGTCACTACCTGCATCTGCACGCACCTCTACGTCGACAACCGGTTTGCTGATCCTGTTGTCCCACGGACATTGCTGGCTCTGCAACACTGGTGGTGGTTTGTTGGTTCTCCAGAGGCCTGAACAGTCTTCCCTGCAACTTGGGTGACCGTAATCTCTCTCCAGCCAACATGAACCACCTACCTATGCACTGTGCCTGTTTGTCGATACCAAGGCTTGTTGACTCGCCTCATGAAAGATCTACAATTTCCAAGAAGCACCAGCGTCCAGCACTGAACAGCTCCAAGAACGATATCCTGCCTGCATCCTCTGCATTGTGGGCTGTTGAGGCATCCTTGCGACTCCCTGTGCCTGCTGCCCGAGGGGCCTCATGGGGGCTCCATCGATTTCTGCTGGCTTTCCTGCTTGCTGAGGGCTGGCCCTGACTTACCCTTGCTGGGTTAGTTCCACAGACCTTGCTGGTCTGCAACACAGTATCTTCTCCTGCAAACCGTTGTTTGCATTTGCCAAGACTTGGTGGTGTTACTGCTGGCCACTGATCTTCCTGCAGTCGTCTACCGGCGTGGAACAGCTCGTGGACGGCTCCTGCATCTTCGCATGGGCTCCACAGCTGCGGTTTCATTCTCACCATACTACAGCAAGAACCTCCAACCAGAGCTGGTATTGTGCTCTTGTGACTCCCGGTCCCCTCAGCTTTCAGGTTCTCCTCATCTGGATTCCTTGTCCTGGTTCCACTGGCATGGTCCACGAGGCGCTGTAGCCGCTGATCTTCCACGAACCTCCATTGGTGTCTACGGACGTATCAGACTCCACTTCACCACATGCACTTGGGCTCTCTGGTGTAGGTATCCTGGTTCCTGGGGTATCCACAGGTGGTGTGGCTCTCTAACCTTCCTTGAGACATGTTGTTCCTTCAGGGTACTTTAGGAAGGGTCCTAGAAATTTAAAATTCCTACCACAACTTATCCTGTGTTATGCTATGGACGTTTGATCCGGTCTAACCACTCTGTACCTGGGCGCCCTGGGGTCCATGGCTACTCACCTTGGGTGGTTCTGTGTTTCCCTGGGGTCCCCATCCTTGGGTATTACTCCTGTTTGGTACTTGCCTCACATTCCTTTATATGTTTTTCTATGCTACTTACCTCTTTCTAAAGTTTTTCTTGTATGTAATTGATATCTCCGTGCAGGAGATGTAACGAGTTTGTGTCTAGTGTGTACAAATAAATACAAAGTATTTTTATACTCGCCTGGTGTGGTTCTTTCTTGTGTGAAAACCTTACTGACTGACTATAGTAGTGAATGCACTTGCTTTACACCCCTCCTGAATGCACAGTGCCTCACCATAGGTGGACTCTATATACTGAGCCAGCCTCCTACAGTATTTATGTGCCGTCACTTGTTGTGCATCTCGTGGTGCCCCCACTGGGAGGCTGTTGGATGTTTTATTGGTCTCGCCTGAGCTAGCATGCATGCGCTGCTCTGCGAGACTTTTGTAAGGGGATTCAAAATCTGACCACACGCTCGTGCGTGTGTTTTTTTTGTTAGGCACAGGCTATTGGCCTTTGCGTGCGTCTTTCTAAGAAAGATAGCATGCAATTGGGCAAAGGCAGGTGCATGTCCCGTCTTCCCCAGCCAATGTAACCGCCCATGGCCTAACGCTTGCGGTTACGCGCACAGGCGGCATCTGTTTTCAATTATCGTGCCCAGACGCGTGCGCGATAATTGAAAACCAATGGGCTGCTCCCTCTCCCAAGCGCGCGTGCGCCACTCGCGGCCTTCTTTATTAAGTTAAAAAAAGCTTGTTTTTTTAACTTTCAGCACGAGGCACGCGCGCTGCTTTAAAATTCCTTTTAGCGCGCGCATGCTCTTGCAGACCACTCGCAGGCTTGTTATCGCATGCATTAAGACCCTTGCTAGCTTCCCCACCGCATCCCGACTTGATCTGCCCCTTCTGCTGCCACTGTTGATTTCTGAGGCTGCATGTGCAGGAGGCGTGGAGCACATGTACAGCCTTCCTTCCGGCTCCACTTAGCACAATCCCCTCTCCCCGGAGAAGGCCACGGCTCGGGTCACGTGACCGCAGCGCTGACATCATGCCAGAAAGTCTGGAGCGCATTTGCACTAGGCAGGGAAATATGTACTGGAGCAGCAGATGCCGTCACCAAAGGACGTTTTTCTAAGGGGTCGAAACCACATAAAAAAGGCGTCCAGCGAAGAGGCTCGTGTTTGTGTGTGGCTTTTCTACTGAAAGGAAGATGGGATGAAGGGTAAGCTAAGTCAACAAGGGAAGCGAGCGTGGCTGAATGGGGTGGAGAAGGAGGGCAGAGCACCCAGGGTCTGATTACAGTAGATCAATATTTGCCTCCGTTAAGCTGCAGAGGAGAAACTGCTCATTGTCCCAGCAGAGGTTCATGGAGCCCAGCTGATGCACGCAGAAGGTAAGAGGGTTCTTTGTGGAACACGCATGCACGGGTAGTATTCTGAAGTGCTGTGTTTGCTTCCTATGAGGTCACTTGCTATACTGAATCTACTAGCATTGATCTCCGTCCAGAGCACAAATGCCGAATTAGCTGGGGAGTCGCACAGTGTACTTCCTAGATTCCTGATGCATTTGTTGGATGCTCTCCAGTCCATTGCACCACAGCGCCTCACATTTGTCAAGTTAAGACCTTGTCAACAATAAGAACTTTTCTTTGCTGTTGCCAGCTTACCAGCCTTCAGATCATGCATGTCTCATTAATACCACCTGAAGATACAGGATACTTTTAAAGGAACTGAAAGCACATGCGTGCCATAAACGTACTGACAATCCTGGATGCCGACTACAGCTTCACTGATGGCCAAGCACTCACATTGTAGACCAGACTTGTGCGTATTCAAACACATTGTACAGCAGTAAGCAATTTGAAAGTGGCCTGTGCAGGTAAGGCCTTCTGCTAAGAATGCATGACGTGTATGGCCATGCAAAACCATGAGTTTTTGACGTCCTATGCAAAATCCATAACATAGACTAAATTCCCCACAATGTGTGACCAGGGTTACACCTTGAGACCAAGACTCATGGCACCTTACACAGCTACAAATACCACAACAGTGTAGACCTGCAGCCCAGCACATAGTCGGTCACATGGCATTAAAGAGCAGGGTTTTGGTTTTCCCAAATACCGATCCCTAATCCCACTGACTCCTTTTTTTGTTGGTGTATTTTTTGCCCCAAGATCGTCTGTGATATGATAGTTGTGTGCTGCACATTACTCAACGTATCTGTTAGAGGTGAATGACTCTCATGAGATACCCACATAGCAGTGTGAAACTACACAAGGACAACCCACTTCCATGCAGACTCTGGAGGGACGGCTTTTGAACAGAAAACTACCATGATTAGAAACCTATGCAACTGCTTTTTAAGTGCATGCCATTGAATGCCTGACACATCTCAGCGCCTAGTTTCTAATAAATCTGAACCTTCCCTGCATGTCCTAAAAAGTTAAAATTTTCTGCACTTTCTTAGATTTTATTTATTCTACTGAATTTCATTAGAAAACCGAACTGAATACTCGCATGGACTATTTAAGCCCCATCTATGTTTTTCCCACTTTTATGGCTGCTTATTGCAAAGTTAAGTAGTTTTCTTTCTATCCTGCTTAACATATTAATATGTTTACATGAAGCTTAAAGGTTTTAGAGATTTAATTGTAGCTTAGTGTTTTCTTTTTAATTTATGGAATTTGTCTTTGTTATATAGGATGAAGAAGAAACAGGTTTTAATTTTCTTTTGCAGGATTTTGGTAGTCTTGTTTTTAAACCTTTCACTGTTTTAAGGAAACCTTCTGGGACATTTTAAAATTACTCCCTATTGTGTAGCAAAAAACAGGTGGATCAGTATTTTTCTTAGGGCCGATTTGGTCACATGCTCTTAATTGCTGCATCATGCATGTAGGAAGCAGCCAGACCAGGACTCAGGGCCTCTTTTCTGTTTCTGGGCCTCACTGATATCTCTCTCTCTCTCTCTCTCTCTCTCTCTCCTCTCTCTCCCCCCCCCCCCCCCCAAGTGAGGACATCGGAAGTTAAGACCTCTTTTTCTTACGTTTCCTCATGACATTTCAGCGCCATTTTGGAATTGACTGGTTTAATTATTTATCAATAACAACATATCAGCGTAATCATGCATGTAGTTATGACAAAGTGTTTGACCTGAAACACAGACATTAGGATGACCTTTGAATTAATTGGTGTGTACTGGATGTTCTTTTGATTTTTTGTTTTGTGTGAAAGGCCTTTTTAGTTTGCATTTGCAGGAAGTCTTGTTCCAGCAATGGCTCAGGAAGTACAATCTGCTGGTTTATCAACATTTGTGATGTACCTGAAGGTATATTGAAGGTATAAAAACGTCTGTGAAAAAGGGGCAGTTTTGATGAAGAGGAAAATGGTTGATCAATCAGATGAAGAGTTTTGGACCTTGTCCGGGGTCAAATATGAGGCAATCAAAAGGGGACAATGTAAACGAAGAAACATTTAACATAAGAGTAAAGTATGTTTGTTAGACCTGTCAGCCCTTTGGGTGGTCCCTCCTCATCATTATTTATTTTGTCCCACTTTTGCCTCAAACCCTGTTTGAATTTTTCCTTTTTGGGAACCACCAGACTTTTTAGTGTTGCTACAGATTCAGGGAGCCATTTTAGCTACCCCTGAAACTTCTGTCTGAGGGCCTGAAGCACAAAATGGTGGCCTCCTATGACATCACCAGCATCCACTGGAACCTACCAGCACCTTCCAGAACCTTCCAGGAGATTCCAGAACTGTGTGACAGTTGGAAACCGTTTAGAATGTTGGGAGGATAAGAGAGGCAGTTGGCAGTTGGAGCTGGCAGTTGGCACCTGACTGGTGAAGAGAGAGGAGCACAAGAGTGAAGGAGGAAGGAGTGAAGCAGCAGGGGTGGAAACTTGTGCCTGGAGTGGGGTCCATAAACCCACCCTTGATACTTGTCCCAGCTGATGGATCCCAGCCTATAGCCCTGTGTGGGAAGAAGAAAGAAGAAAACCATCCTAAGGACCTGGACAGCAGGAACAGGCCTTAGAACCAAGAAGATAACAAGATTCTGACCTGAGAGTTGGTTTCCCTGGAGCCTGGCGTCGAGTAGCCGAAGACCTGGAGCCCGAGGTGGAGAAGCGGCGCTGACTGAGGTAGCAGACGTCGTACCCGGAGCCGCCTGAGGTCATAAGAGGGCGCCGGCGGAGGTCGAGTGGAATACCAAGGGTCGAGAAGGAGGTGAACCGAGGTCGAGCGAGCGGCGTCATCGGAAGGGTGAAGTCCGCCCTCCGGAGTCGTCGGAGACCGAGGTAGAGGAGCACCGGAGGTCGGGAGTGAGGATCGCACTCCGGAGTCGCCCGGAACCTGTGAGGAGGAACACCGGAGGTCGGGGGTGAGGATCGCACCCCGGAGTCGCCGGAAGTCGACAGCGAGGTCAGACCGGCCGACGTCATCGGAGCCGAGTGCGCCATCGGACCGGAGCCGCCCGAAGTCGACATCGTGTGGAGACTGCCCGACGCCGTCGAATCGAAGGTAGAGGTCGAACCGAGGCCACCGACATCGGACCGGAACCGCCTACCGGCGTCGACAAAGAACTGACACTGTGCCGAGGCTGCCGAGACCGAACCGGAACCGCCTCACGGCGTCGACACGACTCCAGCGGCGTCGGAACAACAGAAAAGGGCAGTAAGTGGAGTAGAGGGCGCCTAAGGCCCTGTGGAGACCTGAGAGACTACTCTAAGGGGCTAGGGAGGAGCTGAAACCCACCTGACTGTGCCTGGGGTGAACTGGGACTAACCTAGAGAGGTTCTGTGGAGAGGGAAGCCAGGGCATTGGAATTTCCCCCCTTTTTGATCTACCTCAGTTTAGGCCTCAGCCTTTGCCTCAGCCAGGGAGTAGTACCCCTCAAGCCTTTCACACCCTACAAGCTGTGCCTGGGCCAATTCAGCCCTTCAGTAGTGAAGTGTCATCTGATTCACAAAGTGTACTGTATACTTCTAATTATTTATTGGGGTTACTGTATTTATTAAGTTCTCATCTATTTATTGCTGCACTGAATTTCTAGGTCCACAGGACTTGTTGGTGTACAGTATTTATTGGGACAGTATTTATTGATACAGTATTTATTCCCTCAAAGTATTTAATTGTCTGTATATATTGCACTTGTATTTATGCCCTGTATTTATAATCACCCCTATTTATTTCAGCAAACAGCAAATATTTATTTGACCTGCTATATTTAAAAATGTATATATTGTGATTGTTATTTATTTTCCCAATCAGCAACTAAGAGAAGAAAGATAAAGAAACATATTTTCATAATTTTTACGGTGTAGAGTCGTTTTTGGAACGGATGCACGCATGGTTATTGTATGGGTATATTGTATGCTTAGCACTGCGCCTGTTTCCTGACCACTCGAGCCAAGCTACCCCGTTGTGTCTGGAAGGTCCACCACCACCCTGCGGAGTGGGAGTGGGCAGTTTCCAACATAAATTGGTGTTCAGTGGTGGGATAGAGCTGTGCCTACATATACTCAACAATAACTGTGGGTAGTCCATAGGCCTACACCGGGAGTTTTCTCAAAGCGGCCTTCCTAATTGTGGGTTTTTGTTTTTTCCAAATTTACTCTGGTGGTGGGAGGAGGTATTATTAAAGGTACCCCCCTGCATTGTTACTGCACAAAACCTGTCCTCTAACCTGAGTGGGCAAGATGGAGTTTGTACTAGAAAATCTAGAAACGTACACTGTGGCCCAACTCAGGGAGTTTTGCCAGCGGGAGGGGGTGTACTGTCCCCCAGGAGCAAAGAAGGGTGCACTCCAAACCAGCTTAAGGGCTTGGGGGGAGGCACGCCGAGAAAGCAAGGCTGAGGAGGAAGACAGGGATGGAGAGCCTGACCCCGAGGGGGCTGAGACGTACCAACCTGAGGTGGGGAACCTGTCAGCAGGGCCCAGGACACTTTCTAGGAAGGGCAGCACTGTCTCTAGCGGGGGCTTATCCAGCGTGGAGTTAGCAGATCGGAGAGAGAAAAGACAGCTCACATGGGATTTAGCGAAGCTGGAGAAGGAGGAACAGAGGTTGGCTCATGAGACGGAGAAAGAGAGGATGGCTCATGAGATAAGACTGAAAGAGATAGAGCTTCAGATCTTAAGAATTGGGGCACCAACTGTTCCTAATGGTGGCAGCAAAGACCAAGAAATCACCAGGGAATCCAAACCTTACCTGCGAAAGGACATAGTAGCTAGCTATGGGGCGGGTGACGACATCGCCAAGTGGCTAGCAGCCTATGAGGTCTCGTTGAGGGCCCATGGGGTTCCAGTGAAGTATTGGGGAGGAGGATTGTATAGGTACATGCCTCCAGCTGGTAGGGATGCTTTATTGGCCCTCGAAGAGGATGAGCAGACCCACTACCCCACCATGAAACTGGCGCTCATCAGAAAGTTTGGACTAACACCTGAAAAGTACAGACAGAAGTTCAGGGGTAGTCACAAACTGGGCACACAGAATTGGGTGGACTTCCTGGACTATGCAAAGAAGGCACTGGAAGGTTGGATTCAGGGCAGTGAAGTACGGAACTACGAGGAGCTGTTTGACCTAGTACTGAAGGAACACCTACTCGAGAAATGTTTCCCTGAACTGCGGCAACACCTGGTGGATAGCAAGCTGACCAGCCCCCGGAAGCTTGCTGAGGAGGCGGACATTTGGGCCAGTACCCGGGTGTCCACAAGGGGGACTGGAGGGGATACTCAAAGGGCCGGACAGGGCGCCCCCCAGAAGAAAGAGGGAGGGGAAAAGAAAAAGGAGTTCTCCAAAGGCCCCCAAAATAACTTCCAAGGGAAGGGAACAGGATTCACCTCTAAGGCTAACCCACCCAGAAACCCTAATCCTGGCCAGAGTCAGCAGCCAAGGGTTGTCCATTGCTACGAGTGCGGTGGCGTTGGACACTATAAAGGAGATCCGAAGTGTCAGAAACGATCACCCCCTCCCACTGGAGGAAAGCCCCCCGGAGTAGCTAGTGTAGTGCTCGGGGAGGAGATGCCCTTAACTAAGGGAAGGGAGTGGGCGGGTGTCACTTTAGTGTCCCTGGGAGAACGGGAGATGGTTCCTAAGATCCAGGTGCCCGCAAATACTGCAAAGTATGGGCAGTGGATCACCATCAATGGCCAAAGAGGGGAGGCTCTGAGAGACACAGGAGCCAGTATGACTATGGTACGTAGCCAACTGGTGTCTCCAGAGCAAGTCATTCCCGATGTACTCCACCCAGCCGCGATGGCTGACGGCAGAACCGGTCACTATCCCGTGGCTGAGGTTCCCTTTGAATGGGGGGGGGTTGCAGGTTCACTTCGAGTTGCCGTAAGCCCTGCCGTGCCAGTCGATTGTCTGCTGGGCAATGACATGGAGCACAACGCTTGGAAGGAGGTGGAATACCGGACTCATACCGAGATGCTGGGTACACCTGACTGGGCCTGTGTTAGCACAAGGTCCGAGACTACCCGAAGAGGGAGTTCATTCCGGCTGGAGCCTGGAACAAAGGCCCAGCCAGCTGCCAGTCAAGGGAAGAACCGAGGACAGGAGGAGCCTGCCTCGGCGTCTCCACCCCGTAGGACGGATAGGCCACCGGAGGTGGTGGACCAGGAGTCTGCGGAGGGGGACGTTACCAACCTGGAGGACTTACCCATCCCGGCCGAGTGGCACGTGGAGGGAGGCCCGTCCAGGGAGGAATTCTGCCAGGGCCAGAGGGAGTGCCCTACCCTTGAGGGGCTGAGGCGGCAGGCCGAAGCCCAGGCAGCAGGGAACGTTGAAGGGAACTACAGTGTTTACTGGGAGGATGGCCTCCTCTACAGTGAACCCAAGGCACCCCTACATGGATCGTCACGAGCCTTGGTAGTCCCTCAACGTTATCGAGCCTTCCTTTTAGAGTTGGCTCACGAGATCCCCTTGGCAGGACACCTGGGGCAAGACAAGACCTTCGCCCGTCTTGTCCCACACTTTTATTGGCCTCAGATGAAAGTGTCGTCCGATACCTACTGCCGGACATGTGTGTCTTGCCAAGCCAGTGGGAAAACAGGGGTGAAGCTGAAAGCTCCCCTGGAACCACTTCCTGTCGTTAGCACCCCCTTTGAAAGGGTGGGCATCGACATTGTGGGTCCATTAGATCCACCGACTACAGCTGGTCACAGGTTTATCCTGGTTCTGGTGGATCATGCCACACGGTACCCAGAGGCGATACCTCTGAGGACCATAACAGCACCTGTTGTGGCTAGGGCCCTGATGGGAATCTTTACCCGAGTGGGTTTTCCCAAGGAAGTTGTGTCCGACAGGGGGACCAACTTCATGTCAGCATATATGCGGGCAATGTGGAAGGAGTGTGGAGTGACCTACCGGTTCACAACTCCTTACCACCCCCAGACCAATGGTCTGGTGGAAAGGTTTAATAAAACCTTGAAAGGCATGATCAGAAGTCTGCCTGAAAGCCTGCGGAGGAAATGGGACGTCCTCCTACCCTGTTTACTTTTTTCATACAGGGAAGTGCCACAGAAGGGAGTGGGCTTCAGCCCCTTCGAGCTTCTGTATGGGCACCCTGTACGCGGACCTCTTAACCTGGTGAGAGACGGCTGGGAAAGAACTCCCAGAAAGCTCCCCCAGGATGTGGTGAGCTACATGCTGGCCTTCCGGAGCCAAATGGCTAAGTTGTGGAAGCAAGCTTCTGACAACTTGGAAGCCAGCCAAGCAGTGATGAAGGCGTGGTATGACCACAACGCTCACCCGGTGGAGTTGGAGCCTGGCCAGAAGGTGTGGGTGATCGAACCCGGAGAGCTTAGTGCCCTCCAGGATCGCTGGTCAGGACCCTTTGAGGTGTTGGAGAAGAAGGGTAAGGCTACCTACTTGGTGGACCTGAAGACCCCTCGTCAGCCCCTGCGGGTGCTGCATGCCAACCGCCTCAAACCCCACCACGAGAGGCCCGAAGTCATCTTGATGATGGTGACTGACGGAGGAGAGGACGTGGAAAGCGAGCCTCTCCCTGATCTGTTTGCGTCTCAAGAAAAGGATGGGTCGGTGGAGGGAGTGATTCTCTCCCCATCTCTAACTCCTGAACAGCAGGAGGACTGTCGCCAGGCCCTGGGGCAGTACTCTTCGTTGTTCTCCCTTGTCCCGGGTAGGACTCACCTGTGCGTCCATGACGTGGACACAGGAGACAGCCCACCTGTGAAGTCCAAGATCTACCGGATGTCAGACAAGGTGAAGGCCAGCATTCATAGTGAGGTCACTAAGATGCTGGAGCTAGGAGTGATTGAACCTTCTAGCAGCCCCTGGTCCAGTCCGGTGGTGTTAGTACCAAAAGCTGCACCACCGGGTGCCCAACCAGAACTGAGGTTCTGTGTGGACTACCGGGGACTGAATTCAGTGACCAAAACTGATGCTCATCCGATCCCTAGGGCGGATGAATTAATTGACCGGCTGGGAGCTGCCCAATATCTAAGTACCTTTGACCTTACTTCGGGGTACTGGCAGATCTCTTTGACTGATGGAGCAAGGGAAAGGTCAGCCTTCTCCACGCCCAATGGCCACTACCAGTTCTGTGTGATGCCCTTTGGGCTCAAGAACGCACCTGCCACGTTTCAGCGCCTGGTAAACCAGATCCTCACCGGAATGGAGAGTTTCTCTGCTGCTTATCTGGATGACATAGCCGTCTTCAGTAACAGCTGGGAGGATCACTTGCGTCACCTGCAAGCTGTTCTCCAGGCCCTGAGACAAGCTGGATTGACGATCAAGGCCAGCAAGTGCCAGATCGGGCAGGGGTCGGTAGTGTACCTTGGACACTTGGTGGGTAGGGGAACGGTGCAACCCCTCCAGGCGAAGATCGAGGCCATCATGGCCTGGGAACCCCCCAAGACACAGACTGAGGTCCGAGCATTTTTGGGCCTCACGGGATATTACCGCCGCTTCGTGAAGGGGTACGGTACCATCGTAGCCCCCCTCACGGAGCTCACGTCCAAGAAACAACCTCGACGGGTAGTCTGGACGGAGGCTTGTCAGCAAGCCTTTGAGAAATTGAAGAGAGCCATGTGCGAGGCCCCGGTCTTAAGGGCCCCAGACTTTTCCAAGAAGTTCATTGTCCAGACAGATGCATCAGAACATGGCATTGGGGCAGTGTTATCGCAACTCAACGAAGAGGGTCTGGATCAACCCGTGGTCTTCCTATCCAGGAGACTACTTCCCAGGGAACAGAAGTGGAGTGCAATAGAGCGTGAAGCCTTTGCAGTGGTATGGGCTCTGAAGAAGTTGCGGCCATACCTGTTTGGCTCGCACTTCCTAGTTCAGACCGACCACCGACCCCTTCGTTGGCTGATGCAAATGAAGGGGGAGAATCCCAAGTTGTTGAGGTGGTCTATTTCCCTACAGGGGATGGACTTTCAGGTGGAACATCGGCCTGGAGTGGACCACGCCAATGCAGACGGTCTCTCAAGGTATTTCCGCCTTAGTGATGAGAACTCCCAAGGGGTTGGGTAGCTCTCCCCACTTTCAGCTGGGGGGGACGCGTGTTAGACCTGTCAGCCCTTTGGGTGGTCCCTCCTCATCATTATTTATTTTGTCCCACTTTTGCCTCAAACCCTGTTTGAATTTTTCCTTTTTGGGAACCACCAGACTTTTTAGTGTTGCTACAGATTCAGGGAGCCATTTTAGCTACCCCTGAAACTTCTGTCTGAGGGCCTGAAGCACAAAATGGTGGCCTCCTATGACATCACCAGCATCCACTGGAACCTACCAGCACCTTCCAGAACCTTCCAGGAGATTCCAGAACTGTGTGACAGTTGGAAACCGTTTAGAATGTTGGGAGGATAAGAGAGGCAGTTGGCAGTTGGAGCTGGCAGTTGGCACCTGACTGGTGAAGAGAGAGGAGCACAAGAGTGAAGGAGGAAGGAGTGAAGCAGCAGGGGTGGAAACTTGTGCCTGGAGTGGGGTCCATAAACCCACCCTTGATACTTGTCCCAGCTGATGGATCCCAGCCTATAGCCCTGTGTGGGAAGAAGAAAGAAGAAAACCATCCTAAGGACCTGGACAGCAGGAACAGGCCTTAGAACCAAGAAGATAACAAGATTCTGACCTGAGAGTTGGTTTCCCTGGAGCCTGGCGTCGAGTAGCCGAAGACCTGGAGCCCGAGGTGGAGAAGCGGCGCTGACTGAGGTAGCAGACGTCGTACCCGGAGCCGCCTGAGGTCATAAGAGGGCGCCGGCGGAGGTCGAGTGGAATACCAAGGGTCGAGAAGGAGGTGAACCGAGGTCGAGCGAGCGGCGTCATCGGAAGGGTGAAGTCCGCCCTCCGGAGTCGTCGGAGACCGAGGTAGAGGAGCACCGGAGGTCGGGAGTGAGGATCGCACTCCGGAGTCGCCCGGAACCTGTGAGGAGGAACACCGGAGGTCGGGGGTGAGGATCGCACCCCGGAGTCGCCGGAAGTCGACAGCGAGGTCAGACCGGCCGACGTCATCGGAGCCGAGTGCGCCATCGGACCGGAGCCGCCCGAAGTCGACATCGTGTGGAGACTGCCCGACGCCGTCGAATCGAAGGTAGAGGTCGAACCGAGGCCACCGACATCGGACCGGAACCGCCTACCGGCGTCGACAAAGAACTGACACTGTGCCGAGGCTGCCGAGACCGAACCGGAACCGCCTCACGGCGTCGACACGACTCCAGCGGCGTCGGAACAACAGAAAAGGGCAGTAAGTGGAGTAGAGGGCGCCTAAGGCCCTGTGGAGACCTGAGAGACTACTCTAAGGGGCTAGGGAGGAGCTGAAACCCACCTGACTGTGCCTGGGGTGAACTGGGACTAACCTAGAGAGGTTCTGTGGAGAGGGAAGCCAGGGCATTGGAATTTCCCCCCTTTTTGATCTACCTCAGTTTAGGCCTCAGCCTTTGCCTCAGCCAGGGAGTAGTACCCCTCAAGCCTTTCACACCCTACAAGCTGTGCCTGGGCCAATTCAGCCCTTCAGTAGTGAAGTGTCATCTGATTCACAAAGTGTACTGTATACTTCTAATTATTTATTGGGGTTACTGTATTTATTAAGTTCTCATCTATTTATTGCTGCACTGAATTTCTAGGTCCACAGGACTTGTTGGTGTACAGTATTTATTGGGACAGTATTTATTGATACAGTATTTATTCCCTCAAAGTATTTAATTGTCTGTATATATTGCACTTGTATTTATGCCCTGTATTTATAATCACCCCTATTTATTTCAGCAAACAGCAAATATTTATTTGACCTGCTATATTTAAAAATGTATATATTGTGATTGTTATTTATTTTCCCAATCAGCAACTAAGAGAAGAAAGATAAAGAAACATATTTTCATAATTTTTACGGTGTAGAGTCGTTTTTGGAACGGATGCACGCATGGTTATTGTATGGGTATATTGTATGCTTAGCACTGCGCCTGTTTCCTGACCACTCGAGCCAAGCTACCCCGTTGTGTCGGGAAGGTCCACCACCACCCTGCGGAGTGGGAGTGGGCAGTTTCCAACATGTTGAAAAAAGATAAGGCTGGATCAAGACGTAAAGGCAAAAAAAGTAAGAAGGGTATCCTCAGTGACATATTTGAGCAAGGTGTCATAGGCGGCACACAGAGAATACTTGAGTACGTTATAAACACTTCCCTCTGACTCTTACCCCTCCACCTCCCTAGTACTCATCCCAAGCCTCCTCTTACTGCTATGAGCTCCAAAACAAACCAAAAAAAATAAAAATATGTCTAAATCCTTCCCTCTTCTATCCCTCCACTATCGTTCTCAAACCAAATAATTGACTATCATGTCTACCACTCAAATTACTTTCATATTTCACTATACTAATTCACCACTAATCCTATGTGGGTTCCGAAGTAGCGTGACACTCGCCGAAAAAGGGCTTCAAAACCCCATCAAGGGTAGCAAGCGCTATATAAATGCAAACCTTTTTCCCCTCTTCTATTCCTCCACTATCCTTCTCAATCCAAATAACTGACTAACATATCCACCACTCAAACCACTTTCATATTTCACTATATTAATTCACCACTAATCCTTTATGGGTTCCGGAGTAGTGTATTACTTGCCGAAAAAGCGCTTCAACACCTCGTCAGGGGTAGTAAGCGCTTTATAAATGCAGTTACAATTCAATACAATAATGCAGATACATTTTGAATGTTATTGAGTATAATGACGATACTGAATTTGATGGATATGTTCTTGATCTCCTAGAAGGAGATGATCTTACAGAAAGTTGGAATTAGGACTTAAAGTCCTTCAATATGAGTGAAAAACCTTCAGTAGGAGGACATATTTCATCCAAAACACCCACGTAGTATAGAATAGGTGCCTATGGAACATTTTGCTAGATACATTCAAGAATGGTAAGGAAACGTCTGGAGAAAGAAGCTTGTAATGTGATGTTTTGCAAGCAGAGTGCTCTAGACTAATCACTGAAGAAAAAGGTTGTGCTGCCCCAAATTTGGATCCAGAGCCTATCTCTTTCTTTTTAGGTCAAGTCTAGTGCAGCGTGCATGTGCTGCTCTTGGAAAACGACTTCTTGGAATCACTCTGGACTTTTCACACGCTTGTGCATGTGTTTTTGTTGTTGCTTTTTTTCTATTGGTGTTTGCGTGCGAAGACAGCATGCAATTGGGCAAAGGCGGGTGCATGTCCCACCTTCACCATCATATATAAGGTAAAATGCTTCTGACACTTTTTTATTACAACTTTTCAGCATGCTGCACAGCAGCCACACTTCTCTACAGCGTAGCTTAAAGACATTGGCAAAGTCAATAGCTCTGACTAAACACTTATAAGGTCCCCAAAGGCGAGACCTATTGGCTATGCCAATGCTTGTTGCATTTGGTGCTCCTCAAATGCTGTAGCACAAGGGCTGCTTCCTTCAGCTCATCCACACTTGCATCCTTTATCCTCTGCCTGCAGTGGTGCAGCTCGGTAAGTAGATGGCGCGCAGCTCACCGCCTGTCAGTGCTGGTCTCTCCTCGCACATCTCCACTGGGCTGCATGTTTGGCCTGCACCAGAGTTATTCACACCCATGCGCAGTAGTAGGGCTGCTGTGGGGCCTCAGGTCGGGGAGGAGGATTGTTGTGGGTAAATAATGTTTTTACCCAAACAACATTTTATAGTGAGGAAGTTAGAGATCTTTCCCAACTCTAAATACATTGTGTTTAAATCTCTTTATAAGCATATTGGGATACTCCGTGGACATTAGCATTCAATGGCACGGAAACTAAGCAAAGGCCCAAAATGTATCAAACTGCAGAGTAACATGAAGATAACATGAACCCAGAGTCAGTAAACATGTAGATTGAGGAGAAGTAAAGGCCACCAACACTAGGAGGGAAAAAGAAAGGCAGTGAAGTGACGCAAGGGAGTCACAGCGTGTCTTTGACCATATTGTTGCCTAGCGATCTTGATTTATCATGGATGGAAACTACACAAGTGAGCAATATGACAGAGGCACAGTAGGTACAATGTTATGTTAGTACCTTCTCACTTCCATTCTCGTCTGTAGCACTCTTCCGGAGGAGTTAAAGTAACATGCAATCTGCTTCTAAAACCTCCATGTGCTTCACCTGGTATCATTCAGGGTGTGCCCGGCCGCAGCTTCGCGATACGAGGCTGCATTATCAGCCCCTATAAAAGCCAGAAGAGCTCCACCCGCACTGTAGCGGCGCCAGACTGAAGGATCCCGAGCCTCATGGCCCCCGACTGGCTGCGCTGTCGATCAGCACTAGTTAACAGACTGTTAGTGTTCCCGAGTCTCAAGTAGATCACCGGCACTTGGATTTCTTAATTTTTGTTAATCTTTTTTGCTGTGTGTTGAAAAAACCAGTAGCACGAAAGGTACAAATCTGTAGGCCATTGTGCACTTAAACAGTGGCACCCTACCACTTACAGAGGTAGGTTTGGCAAGCATTTCTGGTCTTAGATAGACCGAGGGGCACGTGACCAACATGGCCAGGTTTTAGAGTGCTCACTCAACCCCATTTTATATAAAGACAGCGCCTTACTGCAGCACAGCGAATTACTCCGTAGCAGCGAGGTTTAGCCATGTGGGCCCTTGAGGTTTGGTCCAAGCCATGGGTAAGAATGCTCAAAAACAGCCAAAGAAACTTTGATGCATGCAGATGCACAAAAACTACTGGGGAAGGTGGGGCAAATTTCATACTAATCTGGATGTGACTGAAGACGACAATGAATGTACTAATGTAAAATCCCTGGTACTGAGACAGAGTGTATAGACTACAGATGCAACATAGAGATGAGAACATGAAAGAGCCCCTAAACAAATGTGCTGAACACCTCAATATGTCAAAAAGGCACATTTCTCATGTAGAGGATATGTCTGCACACACTATAAGGATACAACAACTGGAAAAGGCACTCAATGCCACACGAGCTAAGAATGAGGATTTGAATGTGCACTCATGGCACAATAATTTGTGCATACTGGGTGTCCCAGCATTCACCAATAAAGAGCCAATGGAGACTTATGTGTATTAAATGCTCAGGGGACTGTTTGGAAAGATTAGCATTTCATCAGTCTTTGTTGTGGGATAGGCCTACCAATCCTTCTCGTTGAGACTGCTCCCGGGAATCCCTCCCCAGGACCATTACAGCAAGAATTCTGAATTAAAGAGATCGGGACACTGCTTTGTGAACGGCAAGACCGAAAAAAGAGACTGAAACTATGAAGGTTTCTCTATCCTGATTTCACTTTTGCTGTACAGGAGGAGAGGTTCACGTTTCTACTTACCAAGAAAAAGGATTACAACTAAGCATGGAGTGTGCAATGCAGCAAAAAGATCGAATACAAGGTAAACATATGTTCTCCACTGATCCTGAAGCGGTGATGAGAGTCCTAAAAAGAAGAATACACAGGACCATCATGCATAGGGGAGAATTTGTTATTGCAGCCACATTATACTGGAAATTTGCCTCTATCTTGTTCCAGTGGTTATACCTTTAAGGTGTGAGCTCAGGGTAGCCCTGGTTATGGTTGTGCGACCTATACCACATTCTATGGCTGATGGCCTGAGGGGTGGGGGCATGCTGATTTCTGGTTGTTGGGTTGAAGGCATGGGTGTCTGGATCCAGGCCTTGTCTGAGCTCTGGGGTTTCCCCAGTGTGAATCACACCCAGGGTTTTGCTTCGAGTAAGAAACTTGTACGCAACGTGTTTAGATAGGGGGTATTGATTTTAGTTATGGGAAAGATATATTTCCCTAAGTGTTTAGGGATAGAGTGTGGGAGGTGGGGATTGGTTAATAGCCACCAAATGACTCAGTATGACTCTTTAACACAAATGCAATATTTTTGAGGCCGTACTTTGCGAGACTCCTCAAACCACTTACTGGCGGATTCAGGGATATTATATTTGGGGAGTAGGTAATGCGTTATAAGCACAGGAAAGTTCCTCTGTAAAGTCAAGTACTAGTAGCCCTTAGATGGTCATCTTGAAATAGGAGAGGGCTGAATAATTCCAAGAAAACTAGACTGATAGTTTGCATATCTGAATAGACAGAAGGTTGATATATCCCTTGAACAGGAAACTCACCTAACTGCACTAACAAAGTCCACATTTGCTATGAGCAGGGGAATACTTTGCCTCAGACAACTCACTTTCAAGGAAGTTGCAATTCTCATCAGGGGTATCCCATTTCGATATATACCATCATCAGCAGGCAGGGACTGAGCATAGATTCCTGATAATCCAGGGGTCAACTGGAAATGAGCATATGTCACTGATTCATTTGTATGGCCCCAAATCCGATACATCTTCCTTTTCTGGGAGTTTCATTCAACAATGTGACACTCTGAATGTGCACACAATACTATATGGAGGTTACTTTAATACTATACTAGATACCACGCTGGACAGATCTTCTAACACATCTCAGCCTCTCTCGTCGGCCTCTCAACCACACACACAAAATCATGCAGATCCATGCCTTGGTAGCAGTGTGGCGTTTCCTTCCACAGCAAAGGTTTTATTCATTGGTCCACAATGCATATTCCAGTACAAGCTGCGGGGTAACAACCAGGGACATATGTACTCACACTTGGGGATAAGATATACTATCGCGCTCGCTCTTAGATCACTGTCCAGTCTTATTCGATAATGCCCTGACCATGTCCCATGCCAGTAGGAGACCCTTAATCATCCCGTCCAGTGCCTTTCTTGATAGCGTATTCAAGGAAGAGAGTAGCTAGAGAACAGTGGAATACTTTATGCTGAACAAATGTTCAGTCTCTAGCTTTTCCAATTTGTTTGAGGCTTTTAAGGCCACTATGCCCAAGCAAGCAGGTATACTCTGCTATATTCGTAGCACATTAAATGCACTGGAGGAAGAGCTGAAGAGGTTGGACGAAGAGTATGCATGAATGCATGACACTAGCAACTTCGCTGCATTTCATGCTACCGTCTGCAATATCCAGATGAAGAGAATATTGAGACACAATACTTGGGGAGGTATGCTCCGGCTAGCAGATACGGAGAGGGGGAACATCTCAGCCGCACTTTAGCAAGAATCCCGAATCCAAGATGGGCCTCCCAGGAAATATTGGAAATTTTAGATAGAGAAGGCATAAGATATACCACTACCCCTAATGTAATAAATAGATTTTCCGAGTTACATTCTAGCTCCATAGT
This sequence comes from Triturus cristatus, assembly GCF_964204655.1. NCBI lineage: Eukaryota > Metazoa > Chordata > Amphibia > Caudata > Salamandridae > Triturus > Triturus cristatus. Next base: position 448,309,690 of record NC_140584.1, read on the forward strand.
GCTAAATATGATACTTCAGAGGACCAAATACCGTGATATCTATCGGAGTCCACACTTGCACAGCTTGACAATTATGACAGAGACATTCTAAACCAGCTGTTCATGGTTGAGGAATTAAAAGAGGTGATAAAAATACTACTTGGAGGAATGGTGCCAGGTATGGACGGCTTGATGTCTGAATTTTATAAAGAATTTGCAGAGATTGGGCCACCCCTGACTTCCTGAGTGTCTACGGGCAGGCCATAGAGGGCCATCCTCCCTCCTACTCAGGAAGTCAGTGATCACTGTACTCCTGAAACCAGGTAAATCCCCCAATGATTGTGCTTCATAAATACCACTGTAATTAACATAGGTACCAAGATACTTGCAAGGGTAGCTAGCAACAGATTACAGAAGCTTATGCAAGGGCTTGTACTTCTGATAAAGGCTGGGTTCATACCTGGCAGCGGACAACTTGCGTACATTCTTCTGCCTGGTGCATCAGCTTGAACGGGATATTCCCTTGGCAGCACAACTGATCGATGCACACAAGGTATTTGATTCCTTGGCATGCCATACTTATTTGCTGTTCTTGGATGAATGAGGGTGGAAAACAGAATAGTGGGATGGATCTCTTTGTTGTATACCAATCTTGCAGCTCGGCTGTGAATAAACATCTGCCTTATCCCTCCATCCAAATTCCAAATACCCGCTTTTATCTGCATTGGCTATAGAACTCTTAGTAAGCATTTTAAAAGAACAGCATGCCTTTTGGGTGCCATGGACTGCTGGGGAAATTAATTTCATTATATGTAGACGATATAATGTTATAAGTCAAAGACCCTACATATGACAGTTACCTACAGGTTTGGGAATTCATTCAATTTGGACGCTATTCCCGATTAATGATTAATTGGTGCAAGTCGCAAGTGGACCCCATTTCCCTAGCTGCCACCAAACCAGCTCTGGTCTTTGCCATATGAGGACCCGGTCAGATATCTGAGAATTAAAATACACAAAGACTCTGAATAGATTTTAAGAGAAAACTACAAACCTATGACACTGGCTATATAATACCAGGTGGCGCTCACTCCCTCTCTCATCGGTTAGCATAGTTGCTGTGGAAAAGAGGTTTTTTTTTAACCAGACATTTAACTATTCACAAATGTACCTATATGCCTTACAAAGTAATTTATTACTAATTTATGTTATTCTCAAAATTAATTTGGGCCAATAAACATTCCACGGTTTGCGGGATACCCAAAACCTTCCCTTACTCCAGAGCAGCTTCACTGGACCCAATCTTGAACTTTACATTTGGATTGCTCGAACAAATTATGTGCGGAGTACTGGATTCTACCCTTCTTAGATAAAATGCAACACATCTCCTCCCACCCCATTATCTACCCTACTGCTAAGTTCCGCACCCAGACCATGAGTACAGTTTAATACAGAGGTCTGTACCCTTTATGCGTGTCTAGGGGTCTGGTTCAGCATGCCTGGACCTACTATAGTCCACGTCATCCCGGTCCTAATTACTCCCGTTGGCTTGAACATTGGAGCCTAAGGCCCAGCAACAATTCCTGAGGTCAGAAACCCCTACTTTGGGAGCTTCAGTCGATGAAGGGGTGTTTTTGGCGCTAGATAATTTTAAGAATAAAGGTGAAGCCTCGCAGCTGGACCTTTTTCTATATTTCAGACTTGAACACTCACTATGACCGAGCCTTCCCTCATTCCCTGCTGAGCCGCTGGTTTTGGCTCACTTCCCCTCAGAGATTCGTCTGGGGCCATGTTGGAGGTGAGGGGCACTGGGGACTATGATTAGACAAGAATGGGAGGAATATGTAGGTCGGAAGCTTTCGGACACAGTGGTATTACTGCTACACACAGTCCGGGAGAAGAGGATATAATTGAAGAGTAGACACAGACTTGTACATTTTAATGTTGTACAGAGGCTGTACTCCACGCCTGCAGGCTTGCGTGCAGTGGGATTAGAAGTGTCCCCATCGTGCCCATGTCCCAGCACCTGCAGAGACCATTGCTTCCATCTAGCATGGAGCTGCGCACGAATACTAGCTTACTGCAATTAAATATTTATTTTGCTCTCCAAGATGACTGTTCACCGGATCTCCTCCCTCTGTTAGCTGCTTTACTTGAGGATCTCTGGAAAAGTATAAAGCTGTTCATGGCTATGGCTTGTTTGCGGACTACAAGATAAGTAGTGATTAGATGGAGAAGGGGTCTTGTGACAAAGGTAACAGAACGGATGTCAGCCTTGTTAAATTGCAGCAACAATGCAGATGTATATGCTTCCACCCTCTCAAACATGTGGAACCCCCCTCATTAGTTATTTACAAGATAAGAATTCTGACACATAGCCTGCAATACAGATTCGTACCTTGATATATTCATATAGGGACTCGGATCCACAATTAATCTTGCGATGTCATTGGTTGTGGGGATGGGTGTTTGTGCCTTTTCCCTATCGTGCTGGGAGAGTATTTTCTGTGGAACTGGCAGGGAACTACGCGCAGTTATTTTGTTTAATAGCCTTACATTGTATGGATCTCTTCAGCATGTAATATGTTGTGTTGCTGCTTGACTTTTGTGCGGTCAAACAACCTTAAGTGCGGGTCTCGGCCAATAACCAATGCCTGCACTCCCTTCCTAGTACATCCGACTACTATTGGTCGACACAGGGGAGGTATTAAAAGGAGTCTTTTTTTTTCTTTAAAAAGGGCAGGTGCAAAGGGAAAAGGCCTCAGCCTCCACAGCCTTTCCTGCCCATCTATGGCTTAGGAGGAGCCTGGAGGTAAGAGATGTCTCCAACTCCAGTGGGATCTTTTCTTTCCACAGTGCCTCCCTAAGGTTCAGGGTGGCATTGATGGAAAGTGGAGAGCCTCCCCTTTGCAACAAAGCCTTCCTCAAATGTTTTCCTGGTTATGGATCGCAGTATCACCATTATCCACACTAGGCCACCAGGGAAGTGTGTTTTTGGGAGGTCTGCCCTTGTGGGAAACCTGCTGACTCGCCCCCACCCCCCCAGGGAAGGGGCCATTTTGAAAAAAATAAGTGGTTTTTCCTGGGGGTGGGAGTGGTTGCAATCGTGGCCCAAGGAAAATATAATGATATTAACAATAGGAAAAGAAATTGTCAGGGGGTTGGCCCTCCTGCCGTATAGGCCGACATCCCCTTGAGCCCTACTATTTTATTGAAATGTGTTTGTGGCCTTTGCATTTGTGTTGGACGGGCCTACCTCACTGTAGGCCAAAATATATATTTTTTAACACGTTTTTTCCCCATGGTAGCACAATCACGCTCCCAGGTGAAAACACATTTCAAACAAAAAAAAAATGTAGTGTGGGGGTAAGGGGCATATAAGACGACCCTCGTTGGCCCCATATATATATTTTTTTAAATGTGTGCTTTCCTCTGGGGGACCAATTGCGTCCCCAGGAGAAAACACTTTCCCAAAATAATATTAGTAGAGACTTTGTACAAAATCCTCTTCATCCATTGGCCTGTTGTGTCATTCACATTATTTTTCTACAGTGTGGAAAATGGGGCAACATTAATTTCCTAAAGGTAAAAGTCTACCTTTTATCTCATGAAACACACATTCACATATTAGCCCCTGCAACTTCGTGCACAGGGGGTCGTCCTTGTGAAAATTCAAAGTTGTATCACTCACAGTGAAGTTAGCCTTTACTTCTGCCATTGGCCAAACTTCACTGGAAAGTGATTGTACTCTGAAGTAAGAGTCTTCAGTTGCAGGGGCTGGTATAGGAATGTGTTCTTCTTGAGATCAAAGGTGGATATGCGCCTTCAGAAAATTACTTTCAGACTGGTAATGTCCCAGCAGCTCCCCCAACAATAAAGTTTTGCATTAGCCATGACAATGTATGCTGTGGAACTGGGAAGGTGAAGTAATACTGTGCCCTTTTTGGTCTTTTTTAAAATGTCTTTAGAGCACCTGCATCAAATGAGAGAAGTGTTTTTTTTGTTTATATAAGGTTACACATATCTCACAGACTCGCACACCAACCGACTGATTTAGAACCATGCCATACTTCTGCCTTCTAAGTGGGGCAGTGTTTTAGAAGGAAGTTTCTAGACAGCAGAGATGGCATCTCTGTGGATGACTGCTGCCAAACTTGAGGGAGAGGAAAACGGAGCAGAATCTGGAAGTGATTTTTCAGTCAGCGGTGTTCCATTCCATGGCTAGTCTTCTAGCGATTCTGAGGAACATGGTCAATGCAGTTGTGATGTTCCTTCATAAGCATAGTCTGTGCAGCAACACAAATGTAGCAGGATAGACCAATTAAGAGAGTAGTCAAATGCGGCGGCAAGCACAGAGTGCTCGCTTGGCAGCTCCCCAATTTAGCTGAGCTTCATACGCTCCCATTCACTAGAGACCCTGGATGTAAAGTCCAAGCTGGCGAGAGGTCAGGTAGGTTCAAGAGCCTGTGATCTCCGACGTAACTATTGTGACAGCAAGCACACTCGCCATGACTTATGGAGCATTATGCCCAATCTGATTAGATAGGACCACTATTCGGGTCCATCGAGTGGCACTACAATTAAATTAGGCCACCGTATAACCCCAACACTTAATTCATTTCCCTTTGGTCCTGAAGAAGTGTGAAGGATCTGCTCCAGAGACCACACTGTAGCGCAAAACATGTCGACCCCATCCCACATTTAAACTAACTCTGCACTCATCCAGCTACAGAGGGTCATAACTGCCCTCGAGCAGCACACAACCTTTTAGTCTTTTAAACAATGACGATGGGATCGTTTTTGTTAAAGTAGTCTACCTTAGATTCTCTATAGTCACCTTTTAGCATTCACCCTGCACGTAACATTGCACACAGACCCGCACCCACCTAACGGCTAGACCACTAAAAAGATCTCCGACAAAGTGACCCTTCAGGGGACCCGTAGGGCATTGCAGCACTGGCCCATTGAGGAGCACCACCCCATGATGAAGCATTTCATCCTTTGGGGTGTGCGAGGTCATCAAGTGAAAGTCTCACCGACTCCTTCCCATCCTTCTATAAATGACTCATTTCTTTTCCCACTTTCTACTCAGTAACAGTGACTCTCCTTAGTGATGACTATAATTCAGGAGTACGAGCCACTGGACCTATATCCAGCTCCTTCTCTCCCCCACTTCCCCTAATTTTTTTGTGTAAAGTCAATATAGCAAACTTTTGTTGACTGAATACATCTATCTCTTTTTGGATGTTGACTTCCTTCTAGAATTAGCAAACAAATTTACGTGCGTAACAATTTCTAAGAGAACACGGAGGCACTATGAGCTTCATTCTAGAGCACACTGGCGGACTCTCACTTCACTTGAAGAGTTGGAGAAATTTTTCTCCTTAAGCTAAAAACGAGGTTAGTGCACTAGCTAAGCTTGCAGTCCCCTACTGGTCTACTTGCAAGGTTCAATTAACACTCATCTTCGCATCATCCATGAGCAGATATCCGTTTATGCTATCGAAGCATATCAACAAGTTACTTACCTTCGGTAACGATATATCTGTAAGAGACATAGATTAGTTATAGATTTCTTAGCTTGTGAATTACCTCCAGGCGTCAGACTGGATCTGAAGAATTTTTTTGTCAGCAGTACCTCTGCTCGTCGAAAAGTGGCATCGGTCGGCTCTGCGCTCATCGTTGGCATCGTGGTCGCCGGATGACGTCGCGGCAGCTACTTAGACACCACCCTCGCGCGCGTACATCAGTTCTTATACACAGCATTCCACGCCAGAAGGGCAGAGCCATGCAAGACACTGACCACTGGTGCACAAAACTAGGGCCCTGAAAGGAAGTCATTAACCCTAGAAGTCAGTTCGCAGAACTGGGAGGATGGGTGGGGCAGTAAGGAATCTATAACTAATCTATGTATCTTACAGATATATCGTTACTGAAGGTAAGTAACTTATTCATCTAAAAGAGACAATTAGGTATAGATTCCTTACCTTGTGAATAGATACCCCAGCAATACAAACCCCGGAGGTGGGTTTGCGAACCAAGTTCACACCAGAAAATTCTAGAGAACAGAACGGCCAAAGAAGCCATCCCTCTGGACTTGGCTGTCCAGGCAGTAGTGCTTTGTAAAGGTTTGCAAAGATGCCCACGTAGCTGCCTAACAGATGTAATTTAGAGGAAAGCCAAAGCAGTAGTAGGTGCCGTCGCCCTGGTGGAATGGGCGCGCAGCCCCACTGGAGGCTCCTTTTTTGCCACTGAATAGCAAGCTTTGAAGCACAAAACGACCCACCTAGAGATGGTCTGTTTGCACATGGACCGACTTCTTTTGGCACCCACGTAGCCGACAAAGGGCTGGTTATCCATCCAGAATTGTTTTGTGTGATCCAAATAAAATGAAAGTGCAAGTTTTGGATCCAGACAGTGGAGCCTCTCTTCCTACCTAGAAGGATGCAGGGGCGAAAAAAGGTGAGCAAAGTGATGGTTTGACCAATGTCGAAAGTAGTAACCACTTTGGGAAGAAAGGAAGGTCTGATTCTTAGGACGACCTTGTACGGATGAACAGCCAGAAAAGGAGGTTTTGAAGACAGAGCTTGGAGCTCACTCACCCTTCGAGCAGAGGTGATGGCAACCAGAAAGGCAGTCTTTAAAGTAAGAAGTCTGAGAAGACAGTTATGGAGCGGCTCAAAAGGAGCGCACATAAGGTAAGTAAGAACTAAGTTCAAGTCCCACTGAGGCATTATGAAGGGACCAGGAGAAAAAAGATGAGTAATGCCCTTAAGAAAACGATTTACAACAGGGGACTTGAAAAGAGAAGCCTAAGAGAGGCTGAAATGGCTGAGAGGCATCCCTTAACAGTGGTGTCAAAAAGAGGGGGGGGACAAGGAGCTAGTTTATGGTCCAGTGCCCGTGCTTCACACTAACCATGAAGTCAACAAGGTGGGGGGGAACACTGTTCCAAGGTGAGTAGTGCAAACAGTCACTGCCTCACTGCATATAAAGTAAGAGAAACAGGGAGGAATGAGGAGTATACTAGGTCTAGGACTCAGTGCAGAAGAGCAAGTCTGGTCTCTTGTTGCCCTCACACACCCTGAAGGATGTCATGCTTCATCATCGGACAGTTGCTCCTCATCGGGCTGGCACTGCAGGAGGTAAGTCCTGACTGCCACGGTAGGTAGCTCGATGTTGAGAGCCTCAGCCGCCCTACACAACACCACTGCGTAAGACGCTCCCTCCTCCGTAGCCACGGTAGTAAGAGACAAAATGCCAAGGTCTGGGGAGGTATCCAAACCACTGGCATCCCCCAACTCCTCTCTCCAGTCTGTATCATACTCCTACTGGTCAGTTAAAGGGTTTCCGGACCCCTCCCAGTCCTCCTTTCCCTCCTCTGGTTGCTAATCTGGCCTAAAAGAACCAGGGTAGAACAGGGGTACAAAAGTACCCATCGGCACCGGATCTGCCGTCAGTCAACGCCTGTCCGGCTCCATGTTTACATCGGGGTGGAGGCTGGGGTCGACGCCGGGTGGGGACACAACCGGCGTCGGTAGCGGACGTGGTGCCGGTGGAGTCGGCGCCGATCCAAATCCAGGCCTGGATTCAAGGGGACCCTGACAGTGTTGAAGGCCCAGGGCCCCCAGTCGAGCCCACGGGGCCCACAGGCAGAGTCTGGCTGCCCAAAGATGGCATGCATCACTTTGTAGAAACTCCGAAGCTGGGCAGGGTTGCTCCGGGTCCCGGAAAAGGAGGGAAACTCAGAGCCGACCCTGCAGGCTCTGTACGCGGAGCCAGGGGAGTGGCACCACCAGCGTCCCTCGTTGCGTCGGCCGATGGACGGGGAGAAGTCGAAGAGTGACGATGCTCCTTCGACTTCTTGTTGGGCTTCAACTTACCTGAGGAATGCGAAGATTTCGAAGACGAGTGGTGATGGTGGCTGCGTGACCGGGACCGCAAACGGCGTGGAGCAGACTGCCGAGCCTCGAATAGCTTTCGGGATCTCTCCCGCAAAGACCTCGGATTCATGGTCCGGCAGTCAGAACATGACTTGGGCTCGTGGTCCCGAGCAAGCACCACAGGCACACGCGGCGCGGATCCGTCACTGACATCAGTTTTTGGCAGGACCCGCAAGGTTTGAAACCGGGCATCATTCGTGTGCACTAGGAGTAGATTGACTCAAAAACGGTGTCAACAAAAGACGCAAAATATTCAGTCAAACAGTGACTGAAGGTACCACTCTCTCCGGATCTGGGCTGACTCGCGCGGAGAAAGAAAGAATGATGTCTGCTCACGAGGGCAGTGTCTAAGTAGCTGTGGTGATGTCATTCTGGCACCCATGACGCCAAAGACGAACATGGAGCCGACCGACGCCACCTTTCAACACGCAGAGGTACTGTTGACGAAAAAAGTCTCCGGATCCAGTCTGACACCTGGGGGTAATTCCCAAGGTAAGGAATCTATAACTAATTGTCTCTTTCAGATGTTGCATTTGAATAATTCTAATGCGTCGCCTCGGAACCATCCAGACCATGACAGACTGTTCAAAAGTTTGCCTGTTGTTGAGCATTTCTTTGCCAGGTTTCCAGAGATCTATACTTCTGGAAATAATATAGCCATTGACGAGTCTTTGATAGCGTAAAAAGGGTGGCTGCTGTTCAAGTAATATATACTGGGCAAAAGAGCTTCTTATGGCATCAAGTTGTACATGCGGTTTGAGAGCTCTACTGACTATGTATACCGCTTGGGTGTGTATAGAGGAAAGGACTCCACTCTTAACCCTGTAGGTTGTACTTCCACACTAAGAGTCGCAGCAAAGATTGTATGGGAGCTTGTCCAGCCACTCCTTCATAAAGTTTAGAACATTTTTGTGAATAACTTCTATACAGGAGTAGAGCTGTTTAGTGAGCTGTACAAAGCCGGCATTGTGGCATGCAGTACAGTTCAATGTACCTGCAAAGGATTCCAGCAAGAACTTGTTTGTTAGAAGCTCAAAAATCCCAGAGAACTGCGCTGCATTCTAACTAGCTGCTCGCAGTCAGATTCTCCGATAGGCATGATGTATTCATGCTCATTACAATCCATGATGAGAGCACTTCCCACATCACAGTTTGGGGTCAGTTTCACAAGCCCACCTGTATGCTTGATTACAAGAAGTACAGGGGCGGAGTGGATAAGAAAGACTAGGTTCTTCAGCCACACAGCACAAGTCCTAAAATGTGCATGATATAAGAAGCTATTTACCCAACTAATCCAGATGGCAACATGCAAAGTGTATGTTGTTTATCGTCAGACCGCCACAAGAAAACACGTCTTTTCTTAATTTTCATTCATAGATGCTGAAAGTAGGGGTGCTGAAACACCCCCAGAAATTACTGTGCCTGAGCTCAGAAGGTGAATGATCAATAAAGACGCCTTTATATTGTGTCTTTATCTTACCACGTTTGCTGTGCGTTCAAAAACTTCGCAGGTTTGATTAATCCAAAAAGATGAACGTGCAATCCATCATTCAGGATTTTCGCTGTGCTCTCTCCATGTATATAACTCCTAGTAGAAGGGATTTGTATGTTCATGGCTCTCCCTGTCACCATCTGATGGGGTGTCAGGTGATCGTCAGAACTGGGTGTATTCCTAATGAAAAAGAGTGCCAATGGTAGGCAATACAACCACTTATTGTGCAATGGAGCACATAGCTTACTGATCTTACTTTTCAAGAGGCCATTTAGGCACTCAATGATACCATTACGCTGGGGATGGTACTCAGAGGATAATCTATGTTTTATCCTAAAAACTGTTGTAAGATGTGTTAAAATTGAATTAAAGTGTGTGCCGTTGTCAAATCGTATCCCTTCTGAAATTCCCCATTGTGGAATTACTTCATGACTCAGAAATATAGCAGCTGACTTCGCATCACAATGGACGCATGTTCCTATTTCAATTCATCGGGAAAAAGGTCAAACTACCACTATGAGGCACCGATAGTTGTTACACCTATCAATCATGTCCACAAAGTCAATATGGAGAGCTTTAAAGGGACCTTGTGGTCGTGGAATGGTGGAGTTCGTCACTTTCAAAGTAGGATTGGGAGAAATTTGTTGGCAGACAATGCAGTTATGAATGTACATGGTAAGCATATAAAGCGAATTAGGAACAAACCAGTCTTTTTTTATTTGGATAGACAAGTGATCTCGAACTATGAGATGGTAAATGCAACTGATCAAGAACTATCATAAGAAAAGCATATGGCATTATTGGTTTTATCTGCAGATCGTTGCCTATTTAATAGGTCATCCCCAGACTGTGAGCATCCTCTATGCTCCCATAACTCTTTCTCATGCGGTGGAGCATCTTCCTGCAATTCTTGCTTATGTAAACGCGCGGTCTCTAAATAATGAGACGTGACGAACAAGTTACTTACCTTCGGTAATGATGTATCTGTAAGGGACATTAGTAGTGATAGATTCCTTACCGTAGAAGTCAGACTGGGTCCGGAGAAACTTTTTGTAGCAGTACCGTTGCGTGTTGGTAGGTGGGGTCTGTCGACTCCGCGTTAGTCGTCGGCGTCGTGGTCGCTGGGATGACGTTGCGGTGTCTACAAAGATGCCGCACCTGAGTACCGACGTCCGTTCTGACACAACTTTCCACACCAGAAGCGTAGAGTAAAGGAAGACACTGACCACTGGTGCACATAACTAGGGCCCTAGAAGGGAGTCCCTATCCTTAGAAGTCAGTTCGCAGAACGGGGAGGATGGGTGGGGCGGTAAGGAATCTATAACTACTAATGTCCCTTACAAATACTTTGTTACCGAAGGTAACTTGTTCATCTGAAAGAGACCGTAGTTACAGATTCCTTACCTAAGAATAGATACCCCAGCAATACCAACCCCAGGGGTGGATCTGCAAAGTAGGTTCACACCAGGAAGTCCTGGAGAACAGAACGGACGAAAAAGCTGTCTCTTCGGACTTGGCTGGCCAGGCAGTAATGCTTAGTAAAAGTGTGTAGGGATACCCACGTGGCTGCCTGGCAGATGTCAACCAGTGGAACTCCAAGTCCCAAAGCAGTAGTACCTGCCATCGCCCTAGTAGCGTGGGCGCGCAGACCTACTGGAGGTTCCTTTTCAGCCAAATGAATAACAGATCTTAATAAGACAATCCATAGAGATGGTATGTTTGTGCACTGCCTGTCCTTTCTTGGCACCCACATAACCCACGAAGAGTTGATCGTTCACCTGGAAGTCTTTAGTGCGGTCAAGGTAGAAAGACAACGCACGTTTTGGGTCCAGACGGTTGAGTCTCTCCTCCCCTTAGGAAGGGTACGGAGGCGGGAAGAAGGTGGGCAATTTGATGGTCTGACCCATGTGGAAAGATGTAACCACTTTGGTCAGAAAAGAGGGCCTAGTACGGAGGACTACTTTGTCCGGATGGACAGCAAGAAAGGCAGATCTGGAAGATAAGGCTTGAAGCTCACTCACCCTGCGAGCAGAGGTGATGGAAAGCAAGAAAGCAGTCTTCAAAGTAAGGAGACTAAGAGGACAATTATGTAGCGGCTCAAAGGAGCTCACATAAGATAAGTGAGGACAAGATTCAAGTCCCACTGGGGCATTATGAAAGGAGAAGGAGGAAAGAGATGAGTAATGCCCTTCAGAAATCTATTAACAATAAGGGACTTGAAAAGAGAAGGCTGATCAGGAAGGCGAAGAAAGGCCGAAATGGCCGAAAGATAGCCTTTAAGAATGCCCAGAGCAGAACCCTGCTGGGCCAAAGAAAGAATGAAGAGGAGAACCTCTGAAAGAGGGGCAGAAAGGGGATCCACAGCCTTTGCTATACACCATGCCACAAATTTGTTCCATCTACAGGCATATACCGTTTTAGTGGAGGGATGCCTGGCTGCCAAGATGACATTACAGACTTCAGGAGGAAGGTCGAATGCTGTCAACTGTCGCCGCTCAATCTCCAAGCAAGGAGGTGGAGACTGGACAGGTTCGGGTGGCCGACTGTTCCCTGCTGCTGCGACAGAAGATCCTCCCGAAGACGCAATCTGATCGGAGGATCGATGGCCATGCTCAAGAGCTTGGGGTACCAGACTCTTCGTGCCCAGTCCGGAGCCACATGAATTACTTGGGCCTGGTCACGCTTAATCTTCTTCAGCACTCTAAATAGAAGTGGTACAGGCAGAAAGGCATACAGGAGGCCACAATTCCACTCCCGATGAAAGGCTTCACCGAGCGAGTGCCGCCTTGGAAACTCCAACGCGCAGAACTGCTGACATTGCACGTTCTCTTCGGTGGTGAATAGATCTAACCATGGCTCTCCCCACTGCTGGAAGAGACCTTGCACCACCTCAGAGTGAAGACGCAATCATGCACTGGCGTCTGAGTTTGTTCGCCCTGGCATTCAGGGAACCTGCCAGGTGAACATCAGGGATATGCCCTTATGTTCCAGCCACGTCCAAAGGTGAAGAGCCTCTTGACATAGGGTCAACGACCCTACCCGCCCTGTTTGTTGCAGTACCACATGGTGAACACCTGCACTACTTTTCCTTTGACAGAGGGAAGGAATGCCTTAGTCCAAGACGAATCGGCCGGAGCTCCTGGAGGTTGTTGTGGAGCCCGGACTCCGCCGGAGACCAGAGGCCTGTGATCTCCGCCTCCCCCATGTGGCCGCTCCATTCCAGAAGTGACGTATCCGTCAATACTGTAAACTCTGGTTGGGGGAAGGGAGAGGGATCTGCCGCTGACCCAATCCTGGTCCGTGAGCCACCACTGCAACTGACTTTCAGTCCCCGCCGAGATCGTGACAACAGTGGAAAGATTCCCCTGATACAGCACCCACTGGAACTTCAGGTCCCACTGCAGAGATCGAATATGTCATCTAGCATGATCCACAAGCAGGATGCAGGTGGTCATGAGGCCCAGCAGCCTCACGGTCATTCTCACTGAAATCCGAGATAGAGGCTGAAACATCAGTATCCTAGCCCTAATATCCTGGACTCGCTGCTCAGGAAGACAGACCCGAATCTGTGCTGTGTCTAGAACTGCTCCGATGAAAAGGACCTAGTTAACCCTAGCGAATGCAGGAGGTCCACCGTAGTCTGGAGATGGGAGACAACAGCCTGGGGCGAGCCCGCCTTCAACAGCCAGTCATCGAGATAGGAAAAGACTGAAACCCCATATCTGCGTAGATGAGCTGCGACCACCGCCATCACTTTCGTGAACACCCGAGGTGCGCTGGTAACGCCAAAGGGGAGCACGGTAAACTGAAAATGCTCGTGGCCTACAATGAGCCGTAGGTAACTCGGGTGGGCAGGCAAGATGGGGATGTGAACGTAAGCGTCCTGCAAGTCCAACGCTACCATCCAGTCTCCAGGGTCGAGGGCAGACAAGATCTGAGCCAAGGTTACCATCTTGAACTTCTCCTTCCGGAGGAAGCGGTTGATGTCCTTGAGGTCTAAGATAGGCCTTTGTCCTTCTTTGGTACCAAGAAGTAGCGGGAGTAACAACCACAACCAACTTCTGGCACAGGGACGCGTTCGATAGTTCTCTTGGCCAAGACAGCTGTAACTTCCTGGGGGAGAAGGGCCAAATGATCCTCTGATATACGATGGAGTGTTGGTGGCATGGAGGGAGGGGTAATCTCGAAGGGGAGGGAGTAGCCCCGTCGGACTATCTGCAAAGCCCACCTATACGGCGTGATGTTGTGCCAGTGGGAGAGGTCATGGTGGATCCTGCCGCCCACTTGCAACTGGTGGCCCTGAAAGGTCAGACTAGGAGGGCTTGGAGGATGCTGCAGAGGGGGCATTGGTGGACTGGCCCGCCCGCTGGCCCGCAGACCCACGACGCTGGGTCCCACGTCCCCCAGCCACGCAGAGGCTGGGTAGCTTGTGTGGCCAAGTAGCTCTGGGTGGAACGTGGTGGGGCACCCCTTCCGTAGCCATGAAAGGGGCGAAAGGCAGACTGCATGGGGCGAGAAGTGGCTGCGAGTCTCAAGGATCTGGCCGTAGCCCTAGAGTCCTTGGAACGCTCGAGTGTGTTGTCCGCCTTGTCACCAAACAGGTGACAGCCATCAAAACGCATGTCCAAATGGGTAGATTGGACAACCCCAGAGAAGCCAGAGGTTCTCAGCCAGGCTCCTCAGGGCTACCAACGTGGAAAGCGTTCTACCCAGCGAGTCAGCGGTATCCAGCCCACACTGGATGGTGAACTTCGCTGCGTCTTGATCCTCAGCAACAGCGTTGGGTGAGCACAGCCCGGACCTCCAATGGCATTGTGGCCGCACTTGTGCACCCGTATCCCACACCCGTATCCCACACCATGTGTGTATAACGGCCCAAGAGACATGCAGTGTTTACCGTTCGCAGTCCTAAGCTGGCGGAAGAAAACAACTTCTTCCCAAGATGGTCCAGCTTCTTGGATTTCTTATCTGGGGGAGCAGTAGGGAATGCGCCTTTTGAGGATGAGGCTTGGACCAACAAGCTCTCCAGGGTAGGGTGTTGGAAGAGGAAAAGTGGGTGCCTGGAGCCGGTCGGTGGAATCGGGCAAACATCCTGTCCACAGGAGCCCCTGTGCTGGGCTTGGACCAAGTGCCCAGAAGGATGTCGGTCAGGGCTGCATTAAAAGGCAGCAGGGGCTCCGAAGAGGCTGCTGCCAGATTAAGCACCTCAGTCAGAAGCCACCGTAGGAAGCTCGAGGCCCAAGGCCTCAGCCACCCTAGGCAACACCACAGCGTAGGAAGCTCCCTCCTCCATAACCACGGTAGGGGGAGAAAGCATACCAAGGTCTGGTGAGGTATCCAGACAACTGGCATCACCCAACTCCTCTCTCCAGTCCGGTTCCTCGATTTGGTCTGCTAGAGGGTCAATAGACCCCTCCCAGTCCTCCTCACCCTCTTCTGGCTGCCACTCAGGGCGGTAGGGAACGCCAGGAATGAACAGAGGGACAAAAGTACCCTCCGGCGGAAGTACCGCAGTCGATCGACGTCGGTCCGGCTCCGTGTCCACATCAGGGACAAGGCTGGGGTCGACGCCGGTTGGGGGCACAACCGGTATCGGGGGCGTTGTCACGGGGATTGAAGCCAGGGAAGATACCGTGATGTCGACCGGCACAGATCCGGATCCAGGCCTAGTTCCAAGGGGGCCCTGCAGCGCCAGGGCCGGAGCCGCCAGCATTGAAGGCCCAGGACCGCCAGTCGATTCCGCGGGCCCAAAGGCACGCCGGATGAGTTGGACTGCCTAAAGATGCTATGAAACGCTTCGTAAAACTGATAAAGCTGAGCAGGGGACGCTCCGGATCCAGGAAAGGGAGAGAAGCATGGAGCCATCCCAGCGGGCTGCGAGGAAGGAGCCGGAGAGCGATGACTCTCCAAGACCCACGTTGCATCGGCCGACGGACGAGGAGAAGGCGAAAAACGACGATGCGTCTTCGCCTTCTTCTTGTGCTTCGACTTACCCGAGGAGTGCAAAGACAGACGATGAGTGGTGATGGCTCCGTGACCGGTCCTGTGACCTTCCCCTCGACCGGGACCTCGAGCGGCGCGGAGCAGACTGGCGGGCCTCCAAAAGCTTTTGGGACCGCTCCCGCAAAGACTTCGGGTTCAGGGCCCGGCACTCTGAGCACGACTTCGGGCCGTGGCCGCGCTCCAGGCACCAAAGAGACACGAGGTGCACATCAGTGACCGACATCAACTTGTGACAGGAGTCCCAAGGCTTGAAACCGGGATCACGGCTGGACATGTCTTGTGCACCAGGGGTCATACGACACGAAAGACGTAGAAAAAAAGTCAAAACAATGGTAGTCAAAAAGCGACTAAGGGGCACGCTTTCTCCGGATCTGCGCTGGCTGGCGCAGAAAAAGAAAGAACTAACATCAGCGCGCAGGGTCAGGGTCTAAGTAGACACCACAACGTCCTCCGGGCGATCATGACGCGACAACGAACAGAGTCAACCGACGCCACCTACCGACACACAGGGGTACTGCTACGAAAAGGTTTCTCCAGATCCAGTCTGACACCTGGGGGTAAATCTAAGGTGAGGAATCTATAACTACGGTCTCTTTCAGATATTATCTGTTAGGCTTTGATTCAGATTCAGGCGACAAAGCATTCTGAGCCACCAAAACAGGGACATGTTGTGAACCTGATGGCACAGGTGGGAGTGTGTGCCTAGCTGCATCTTTAGATACCCAATCTGCTAGTGCATTACCCTGAGATACAAAATGCTGTCCATTTGTATGTGCTTAACTTTTCACAACTGACACTGCCTGTGTATTTTGTATTTGTAGAGCGCAACATTTATCCCAGAGGACATCACGGCGCTAGGATAGCATGCAATGTGGTGTAAGAGACAGGGTGTTTGATTGCGTCGTAGGTTGTTTTTAGCTAATGACTGATCGGCTCAGTATCTGGGAAACAGGAGGGTTTTTAGCTTATTTCTAAAAAGCAGGTGTTCGTCTGTCAGGCGTAGGTCAACTGGGAGGCCTTTCCACATGATGGCAGCTGACTTAGAAAAAGGAGCAGTCTCCCATCCTGACTCTGGTGGTGCGTTTGACTGTTGCCAGGGCCTGATGAGGTTACGTGAAGGGACGTGGAATACCATTTTCTCTCGCAGGGTGTGCAGGCCTATATTATGTAAGGTTCTATGGGCATAGCAGAGGAGCTTGAATGTGGCTCTTTGTCGCACCAATATAGCTCCTTCATGCTATCGGATGCTGAGCTGTATCTGGTTTTGTTACAGATCAGTCTAACAGCTGAGTTTTGGGCTACCTGTAGGCGAGAGAAAAGGTAGTCGGACATGCCCACGTAAAGTGCATTTCCGTAGTCCAGTCTACTTAAAAAGAGAGCCTGGGTGACCGTCTTCCGGCAATTCAGAGGAATCCATGGAAAAAGTCTTCGGAAAAGTTTCAGCGTAGCAAAACTTTTCCCACATAGAGTGCAAACTTGGTCCTGCATGGATAGAACATCAAATAGGATGACCAGATTTCTTGCCACACGCTTGGGTTCAGGGGTTGCTCCCAATGCTTGGAGCCACCAGCTGCTGTCCCAGATTGAGTGTGCCCCTCTGAAGATCAAGATCTCTTTTTTTCCAGCATTTAGCTTTAGGCAGTGATGTGCCATCCAGGTTGCGACTTCGGTGAGGCAGTTAATCAGTGTTGGCAAATCAGTTATCCAGAGGGATCAGTAGTTGCGTATCATCTGCATATGAGCAGATGTCAAAGCCCCATTTCCTACTGATGTTTGCTAGGAAAGAGACATATACATTAAAAAGAGTGAGGCTTAGGGAGGCTCCCTGTGGGACTCAGTGTTTGATGCTTTTTGGAGTGGAAGATGTAAGGGCCCATTTGAATTTTTTCGGTTCTGTTTTTCAGAAAGGATGCGAACCACGAGAGGGCTTTTGAATTCAATCCTTTCTCATGGAGAATTTGTAGTAAATTGTTGAGAGATACGGTATCGAAAGCCGACGTGAGGTCCAGAAGGACCAGTGCTACAGGTCTGCCTTGATCCATTAGTGGTATGATATTGTCAGATACGGCGAGTAACGTAGCCTCGGTGCGGTTATTGGTTCTAAAACCAGCCTGGGAGGGGTCTAGTAGGTTATTGGTTTCGGGGAAAATGGTGAGTGTCTATTTACCAATCTCTCCAAGACTTTGGATAGAAATGGTAGCTGTGAGATCAGTCGGTAGTTTGCTGGATCATAAATTTCTAAGCCTGTTTTTTTTAGTAGAGGAAAGACCACTGATTCCTTCCATATGGTGGGGAAGGAAGCTAGCTCTAGAGACTGATTAAAGATTTTGGTGACATGGGGACATAAAGCTGACACTAGTCTGGAAAAAATGAAGTGTGGGCAGGGATCGAGTGGTGATCCCGCCCTAACCTCAGTCACAGCTTTAGCTACCTGCTCTCCTGAGAGGGGGGCCAGAGTGGCCAGATGGACCTGAGCCAGGGGATGAGGAGTCATGGTTTCCCAGTCTTTGTCTTCCTCGGGCTGATTGTTAAAGGATGCATAGATTTTGGTCACTTTGTCAGTGAAAAAGTTGTTAAGTAGCTCACAGTTGTCTATTGTGGGTGCCATGGTTTGGGACAGATTGGTGGGTTTGCACAGCTCACAAATTACTTTATAAAGTTCTTTGGATGAATTGCCATTGTCTCCGATACTTTCTGTATAATAATTTTTCTTTGCATTTTTTAAGGCATAATGATGACTTTTCAGCTCAGTTAGGTAGCTCTGCCTGTCCTTGCCATCCATTTGTGCTTCTCGGTTCTACACTTTCTTTTCATTAGTTTTAATTCTAATGAGTACCACTTTTCGGATCGCGGTTTATTGTTCGGTTTACTTATTAGTTTAGGAGCACATTTATCAAGTGCTTTCTCTATCCCTTTTTGCAGTTGTTCAGCTTCAGGAAGGAATTAGTGTGGAGAGTCTCAGGATTATAGTGGGAGAAATGTGAGGCAAACAGGTCAGGGGTGGGGTGATTTGGTTCCAGGCTCGCTTCACCGATTGAGTCTGTTTTTGCCTGGAGTGGTTTAGCGGGAAGGCTGACGGAAAAGGAGATTAGGGAGCGGTCATCCAAAGCAATGGTCTGATGTCATGAACCTTAATCGTTTTGATGTTAGAGAATAGAAGATCCAATGTGTGTCCAGCCATATGGGTTAGTCCTTTGATCCACTGATCTAATTGGATTATTGCCATGTCATTTTCCAGATATTTGGCCCCCTGGTTGGTGAGGTTTTCAAAATGGATATTGACGTCACCGAGGATTTAAACAGAAACAGTTTCTAGACAGAGAGGGAGAAGTTGTAGTAGCAAGTTTGCGCTAAAATCAGGATGGTGGCCTTAGGGTTGTAGATAACGGCCCCTCCGAATAATTTATATTCACCTTTAGACACCGAGAAGGCTAGAATCTCAGGTGTGCCTGCCTGGATAACTGTGTCAGGGACGCAGGTAAGGTGTTCTTTAAATAAAATGGCTGTGCCCCCTCCCTTCTTCCCCTTTCTGTAGTTTGTAGCCTGGTGGTAGAGCCAAGACAATATCGGAGGTGTTGTTATCGTCTAACCTTGCTTCGGTAATAAATGCCAAATCTGGGTTTAGGTCGTCTAAGGTTTCCCAGATTTCGATACTGTGTCTTGGTATTGACCTGGAGTAAACAAAAAAAATACAGTTTAGGGATAGCTAGTTGGCGTTGATATCTTTCTCAGTATGGGGGGGCATATGTAAAATGGCAACCCCATATACAGTGGTAACGCAAGTATCTCTATTAAGGCCTCTAGTGGGTATCTATGCATAACAGGACTCCCATCTGACTTAAGGAAGCCTCTCCTGCTCCATCTCAATGCTGAAATGTAAAATGGAAGTCACATAAGCTGAATCTGAATAAATCAATAGGACTTTCCCTACTCCTTGCTTAAGAGCCGCTATCAATTCGGCTGCTTGCACAGTATTATGTGTTGGTAATGTTAACTGCTCTACTATATGGAGTGTATCAGAAGAATCAAGCTGTTGTGCTCAGACTACTACTGCACCTGTGTGTCTTACTCAGTAGAAGAACTAGCAACAAAATAGACAAGTCTACCAGGTATAGGATCCTCTGTTGCTTGACTAGATTCATCAGGAATGTAAGTTGCACAGTCATGCGCATCATCCTCAGAGTCTAATATAGGCTGGACAAAGAATGTCACGGGATTCACTATATGACATTTCACAACCTTCAAAGACTAGAGTGACAGTATAACCTCATATCCTGACACTGAGTATTTAGAGTAGTCTTAGGCTTCTGAATGATAAACACTGCATGGAGCCTCAAAGGTGCCCCCATAACAACGGGGGTGCTCTTCTGCAGTGGAAAGTTTAGAGTGGTGAGAGCCTGCTCGCAAGGATAATGTCCTCTCATCACCGAATAATCCCAGCCTTCATGTACCGCACCATTAAGAATACAATCCTCAGCATTCGCCATATCGCATGGATCAAAGGGCCCTTCTTGTGGCCATTGACTCATATGTGGAGCTAGCTTTTCAGTCCAATCTACCAAACTATCTACACATGGCACAACACTGTACCAGCTATTCTTTTCTTCAGCTATTATCTCGCTAGGGGTGAAATCTGTACTGAACAGAACCTATTGTGCACTCATATGCTGCACTTACCATGTAGTGTCAATCCTCCTATAGCCTCACAAGATCCCAACCTGGGGTCTGGCTGGCCAAGTGTTCTCTGAACCCGCAACCGCTCAAGCTCTGTCGTTCGGGTTTCCTAACTCTAGAAAACTTTACTGCTATCTTTCTCTAATGTTCGTATGATTCGGCAATCCCATTGTACCCCATGGTGTGATCAAAATCGATAAGGGGTCTTTCTTGAATGCTAATATCATGAGTGAAGTGCCTTGCCTTTGGGGATGAAGTATCTCGCCCATGTGATCTACATGCCTATGTATACAATCTATCCTATGTGCCATCATCCCAAAACTTACCTGA
Source organism: Triturus cristatus (assembly GCF_964204655.1). Classification (NCBI taxonomy): domain Eukaryota; kingdom Metazoa; phylum Chordata; class Amphibia; order Caudata; family Salamandridae; genus Triturus; species Triturus cristatus. The sequence goes on from NC_140584.1 coordinate 448,330,111, forward strand.
ATCTTTCTTGAAGGTTAGTATAATACCCTTAATTCCTTCCTTCTCTTGAATCTGACCTATCCTCACTTTGTTATAGCCATTCTTGAACACTTTCTGGTGAGACTATTATGTTCCGTTTCTCCTTCTGCCAAGGAGATAGACTACCTTCAGTCCGATCTCTTACTTGGGATACTGGCCATCGCACCATACTGGCAGCCCTATCCACAGTCACTCCATCTAGCATCATCTGCATCTCTTCGCTGTGAAGTAGACATTCGCTCCCTATCTATCCTTCCTGTTGAGTCTCTTCTCTGCAACAAATGCAATGCTGCTGATGAAACATGTGACTGGTTATCCCTATCTCTTGGGCTTTGCTCGTCATCACTATACTCCTGGAGAAAGGCTGAATCTAAATGTAGTGTAAACTGCACTGATAGTCGTCTTGAAAACTGGGAGTCACCCACCCTTACTTGCTGCCTGAGAGTACTTGTGTTCTTAGGTTTAGACATCAGTGGGGCGACATTAAGAATCACTTTTGGGGATTGTAAAGGGGTCTCAACTTCAGGGTTCTCAAATTCCACTGCGACTTCCTGCAGATGCATAGACAAGGTACTAGGGGTATTAACTTTTGAGGAGTCCTCAGACTCGACATCGGGCTATGGTGGCTTCTTGCTGCTGCAATATGGCTCCTATATATTTACTTTTAAGATGCGTAATAATATGCTCTAATATTTTCGCATCAAATGTCCCTTCCTTTGGCCAGGGATGTGTGCATTTCTAAACAATATTATTGCAATTTTCTCTGATCATTTGGAAAGGTGTTTTGCATATGCTCTAAGGGAGTCTCCATGGTCACTCATATTTCTAACAGTTAAACAATTTTAACTTTGATCTTGTCAAATATTACTCCTCTTTAAAAATGTTTACTAGTCCTCAAACTAAAAAATTCTACAATTGGATCTTGTCAATCATGTATTAAACATTATAGATTCCAATAACATTATGCAACAACATTACACATCAACATTACACAGTGGCCACATTTTCATTCACACGCACGCATTCACCACGAACATTTTAAAAACACTTTAACTACTCTAGATGGTAAATGCAGCTTGCAACCCCTGGTCACTTCCCTCTGTAGTTAGAGTGGATAACCTTCTCAAACCATCCGTTTCTCAGACCATGGAATGACTTCTGGACATTGGCCCAGGATAGTGCTTCTAGTGTTGAGATCATACTTGGAGGTAAAGTTTATTGACACCAGCTTTTCAGCTGTCTATGTCAAACATTGGAAACACATTTTGGCACCTTCCAATTTCAAATAACCCACACTGGCCACTTTCAACCTTATATTGTGAAAAACAATTTATGTAGCACCTTTGCTAAAATTGTGCAACACATGTACACAATCTTGCATGTGATACCCTTATGTCTTTTATAACCTTACAGCTCTTATATCTACATCTGTGCCTACCATTGCCAAGGGAAACAAGTCATACAGTATATACAAAAATACGTAATGCAGTCCGCATTGTTCTCACCTTCAAAAGACGAAAATCCCCCAAGCCTACCGGTCCTCCGTGAATAGGCAGAACTTCAGAAAACATGGTGTCTGCATTCCTCATCAAAAAGTGCGCATTAGTCTATGGAGTAGGGGAGTAGGCGGTATTCCGGTGTCAGCAATCTAGTGGGGGCAAGCGGGACTCTAAGGCTGGCTCGCCAACTGTTGAAGGGCAACTTAAAAACTAAAGAAAAAGACAGACTCCTCTATGACAATTTATTTATTTTATTTATTTGCGGTATTTATAGAGCGCGACACTCATCCCAAGGGATATCACGGCGCTGTGAACCAAGAGGGACTACTGAAGGCATATGCTGGAAGGTTACATTTTGGGAAAGAGATGTGTTTTCAGTTTTTTTTCGGAACTGAAGGTAGTTTATAGTGTGTCTTAGGTCGGTAGGTAGTTCATTCCACCTTTTGGCTGCCAGGTAGGAAAAGGCGCGACCGCCTGTTCTGACTTTATAGAATCATTTGAGTTTGGCCAGGGCGGATTGACTCGACCGTAGATTCCTGTTGGGAACATAGAACTCAATTTTCCCTTGAAGAATTGTAGGGCCAGTTTTATGTAAAGCTCTATGCGCATGGCTAAGCAGTTTGTAGTCAGACCTCTGACGCATCGGAAGCCAGTGGAGTTTCTTTAGGCATTCCGATGCCGAGTCTCGTTTGCCTTTATTGCAGACCAGTTTGGCCGCCTGATTTTGCAAGACCTGTAGGCGGGAGAATAGTTGTTCATTCATCCCTTCAAATAGTGCATTGCCATAGTCTAGGCGGCTGACCAATAGGGCCTGTGTGACTGAGCGTCTACAGTCCAAGGGTATCCAAGAAAATATCCTTGCGAGGAGTTTTAATATAGCAAAACCCTTGCCCCAGAGGGAGCGAACATGATCCTTCATGGGCAGGGCATCATCCATAATGATTCCCAAATTTCTGGCGTGTTGTTTGGGAATGGGGGGCCAATCCCAGTGAAGGTGGCCACCATGTGGCGTCCCACACACGTTTGGCTCCACCCAACAGGAGGATCTCCGATTTGCCAGCATTCAGTTTTAGACAATGGTTGTGCGTCCATTGGGCCATCTCGGAGAGGCAGTCATGTAGCTTGTTTTTGGTTATCTCGGGCCCTTCGTTCATGGTCACCATCAGCTGTGTATCATCTGCTTAAGAGCAGATGCCATTGCCCCACTTCCTTCCAATGTCAGCCAGGGATGAAATATAGACATTGAAAAGAGTGGGGCTCAGTGAGGCCCCCTGAGGGACCCCACAGCCGATGGGGTTGGGTTTTGAGTAGAACTGGCCCATATGCACTGCCTGGGTACGGTTGCTTAGGAAAGATTGAATCCAGTTCAGTGCTGTAGATTGAACTCCTTTACTAAGGAGTATGTTCAGCAGGCAGTCGTGGGATACCGTGTCAAACGCCGCTGACAGGTCAAGCAGTATCAGTGCCACTGCTCCACCTTGATCGGTGGAGGATCTGACACTGTCCGACACTGCCAGCAACGTTGCCTCGGTGCTGTTGTTAGCTCTAAAACCAGTCTGGGAGGGATCCAGAAGAGAGTTGTCTTCTAGATACCTAGTCAATTGTACGTTGACCAACTTCTCTAAGGCTTTGGAGAGGTAAGGGAGCTGGGAGATAGGTCTATAGTTTTCTGGATTGAGAATATCAGATCCCGCTTTCTTCAGAAGGGGGGTCACAAAGGTGTGTTTCCATGCCTCAAGGAAGATGGCAGTGACTAGTGATTTATTGAAGAGTTGGGTGACGAGGGGGCAGAGCGTGGGTGCGATTCTAGAGAACACGAAGTGGGGACAGGGGTCCGAGGGGGAACCGGATTTGACTGTGTTCAATACCGCTAAGACCTCTTCTTCAGAGAGTGGTTCAAAACTGGTTAGGCGAGGTGCATTGCATGGGTCTGATTGGTCTTTGCATCTTTCTGATGAAATAACAGTCTTGCAAGGATTGTCTGGGATGCTGAAGGTATTTAGGGGGGTAAAGGTGGAATATATTTTTTTGATTTTATCAGAAAAGAAGGTGCTAATAAGCTCACAAGCCTCAGTTGAGGGGGTGAGGGTTTGTGAGATGCTCGAAGGTTTACTAAGCTCCTTTACTATTCTGAACAGTTCTTTAGCTGAGTTACTGTTCTCCTGAATTCGTTGGGTAAAATAGACCTTCTTTGCATCTTTAATGGCCGAAATATATTGCTTCCGTTTGTTGGTATAATTTAGTCTTGCTTCACTGTCTTTCTTCTGTCTCCATAAGTGTTCATGTTTTTGGCAATCCTTTTAAAAAAAAATTTAGGTGGGGGGTGTACCATTTCTCTGTTATGGTTTTTTTCCTGGATTCCCGCATGGGGGCTAGTTTGTCTAATGTTTGTCGTATTCCGGCATCTAATAGGGCGACGTCGTTACAGACAGGGGAATCGTCCGGTGGTGTAGCGTCCACTTCACAGAAATAGTTCTCAAAGTTTGATTCATTGATTAGCCTCCAAGCTCTATTAGAGATGAGAGGGGCTGTTTTAGGCTTCGGAGGTTTACTAGGAAGTTTAAATGAGAAGCATATCATGGAGTGGTCTGACCAGGATAGGGGGAGGATTTCTCTTATATCGGTGGATTCGATATTGGTAAATAGTAGGTCTAGGGTGTGGCCAGCTTAGTGCGTGGGACCCACTATCCACTGTCTTAGTTGGAGAATTCCCATGTCATATTCCAATTGGGAAGATCCTGGGGCATCCGTTTTCTCATAATGGGACCCACTATCCACTGTCTTAGTTGGAGAATTCCCATGTCATATTCCAATTGGGAAGATCCTGGGGCATCCGTTTTCTCATAATGGATGTTGAAATCGCCAACAGTGGTAGCAGTTGATTCAATAGTTTGGCGCCAAGACTGGCTTGTTGTCCTGGGGGATTATATATAACTGCACCGGCTATGATGGTAAGGCCCTCAAAAAGTACTTTGAATGGTAGGGTCTGATGTTCAATATAGACAGTTGTAGGTTCAGTGAGGCATGTTGGGTAATCCCTGAATATCACAGCAACTCCGCCACCTTTTTTGCCCGGTCTATCTTGTGTAATGATTTTGCAATTAGGGGGAAGGGCATTTGCTAGGTCTGGAGCACTGGTTTCGGATAACCAGGTTTCGGTGATGAAAACCAGGTCAGGGGTCTTGGATATGAGTAGATCCCAGATGTCCAAGGCATGTTTAGGTAGAGATCTTGCGTTGAGATATAGACAATTCAACGCAAGATGGTTATTATCGGGGATTATGTGGTAGTCTGTTAGGGTTTGACTCATGCTGGACCATCGACAAACGAGGCAGGAGATGGGTCCATAGGATAAGCCTGGGCCAATTTGGGTACAGGGATGTGGTTTTGTGTTTGTATTGGCTTTGTTAAAGGCCAATAGCTCGCTGCGCGAGTAGCGAATTGGTGTGGGCAGAGTTTGAGTGGGACCAATAGGGGTATAGCCCCTAGTCCCGGCCGGTCGCGGACGGGCGCAGACGGGCTCGCCTTCGGCGCGCCGACAGCGCGCCCGCTGCGCTCGTCCGCCGCGCTTCCGGTAGATGCACATTAATAAAGAGAGAAAAGGGCGTGGCCTCAGAAAGTGGGCGTGGCCCGGGGGATCGAGCGCACGATGGCGGCGATGATTGTTCCCTGCCTGCAACAGCGCTGGAATCCGCTGTGCAGGGGACTTTAAGGCAGTTTAAGGGAAGTGCCCAGGGGTGAGTGAACGTGAATTAAAAGCAGTAAGATACAGCAATTTTAAAAACACACACAGAGCATACTCTCCCGGCTTCCGCCTCAGGAGTGGTTCAGTGATTCTGGCGCGCTAGTAAGTCAGCGCGACTTTTAAAGGTTCGGTGGGCGTGGCCTCAGAAAGTGGGCGTGGCCCGGGGGATCGAGCGCGCGATGGCGGCGATGATTGTTCCCTGCCTGCAACAGCGCTGGAATCCGCTGTGCAGGGGACTTTAAGGCAGTTTAAGGGAAGTGCCCAGGGGTGAGTGAACGTGAATTAAAAGCAGCAAGATACAGCAATTTTAAACACACACAGAGCATACTCTCCCGGCTTCCGCCTCAGGAGTGGTTCAGTACGATGGAAAGACAGCTCTTCACAGTCATGGTAAGCAGCTTGACCTTCCTCACACAAGCATACAGTCAGTCTCAATTTGCTGCTTAACAGACAGCTATTTGTATACAGAGTTGAATAACGAGGGTTCACAAAAGTAGATTACAAAAAGGCACGTGGTCACCTGAGACTCTTGCCCGTAACCTAATTCACTATACATCCTTTATTATAGTTCCTAATAATGCTTAAAGTAGTCTTCTACTTTTGAATGCATGTGTATTTGGGTTAAATACATATTGGTTCATTTGTGTGCTTTATCATTGTGCACTTAAGACCGGTTATCAGATTGTGTGTTCTTGGGTAATTTGATATCCTGCTCCTACTGTCTAATCATCTTCCCAACCTTTTGAAAGCACAGATCACATGGTGGTGTGCTAAGGTCATAAATTCCTTTGAGCTTGCTAAACTCGAGTTTTCCTTTAACTCCGGCCTTACAGGTCATGCACTCTGTTCAGGTAAACTTTTCACCTATTTTCCATCAGCAGAAGTTTGTGGCCTGCACTGTTCTTTTACCATGTATAGCCGTGGAATGCTCTACTGTGGTCTGCTGTTGCACTGTGTTTTCACATTTCCCATAACACAGGATTTCCTCCTGTGTGATAGCGTGCTTTACAAAAAACATTACATTACGGAGAACTCGGCACCAAACGCTACATGTGTGGGTACTATATTGTTTATCATGTGTGTGTAGCTTAAATAAGTCAAACACTGGTAACAAAATACCAAAAATAAATGCAACCACATACCCTGCTGTCTAAGATAGCATTGTTCCAAACGTACAGTCAATGTAAAACACAAAAGCACCAAAGAATTGAAACAAATCAAAATTATTTTGCATTAGATTCCTTGTCACTTTATGCATATACACTGGTTGTGAATAGGATTAATAATATATGTATGCACTCTATGTATATACACCGCTTGTAAATATGATTAGTATTATATGTATGCATCCATGGCACCATGTATATACACCCCTTTTTTTGTCAATATGTACTTTCACATGTGACTGTCATCACAAATTGAACCTTTATACATGCACAAATATGTATCCTCGAGTTTTGGTGAACCATTCTCCTACATACAAACCCCCTTAACTTCTCCAATGTTACATCGCATATATGCACACCCCTACGCAAATAGGTATCCCCTATGATCAATTGCCACCATTGTGTAGACCATAGAATCTTTAACCCACACTGCGTACTCCCAGTATTCGTACACTGTACAATTATGTACCCCACAGCTCTCTCTGGTTCGACTTAAAGCAGAATGTGATGCAAGTGCAGTGATATGTTGGATTGGGTCTGTGGCTGGCAGAATGAAAGTCTTGTTTGGGGAGCGTGAATGTCCAATAAAGCGGTTGGCACCTTATGGTGGCTTTATAGCTCCCCTCCAGTAGGTTTGTTTTCAATATTCTGATACTATGATTAGTACTTGTTCTTTGAAGCTGGCACTTATGGAGGTGCTAAAACCAAGCTGCATGAATATTTTTACTTTGAAAGTTCAGTAAACAACCCTTACTTTTTTTGGCATCCGAATACCCTCAGGTGTCCAGGGTAGCATAACTTGCATTGAAACAACTCACTCTCCACCAATGGGCTGCAAAACTGAAACGTTCAGTTGGGGGCTTAGCAGTCAAGGGGGCTAACAAAACCGTTAAAATGAATAAGTAAATATTAATAGTTCCGTTCCCACGAAAGCTGTGACTAAAGGTTGTTCAGTGGCCAAGACAGCAGAAGGAAGCTTGAGGAAAGCTAAGGGGGTGCACATGGTATGCTGATCTAAGAAGCATGCACAAAAGACACTGCTCTGCAAAGAAGGCTTTTCTGAGACCATGCACTGAGGATATGGAGTACACTTGATCACATAGTGTCTTAAAGCCAGATGGTGCACTGAGGAGTTAGTATTCCTATAGCATGTGTAATGGAGACACTGAGGATTGCAGACTGCACAGGAGTGACAAATGGAATCCTTGCAGGGAGAAACCTTGCAGACTAGTGCATGAACAGAAAAGGATCTATGCACTTAATCCTCGTCGCGCATCTGATTAATTGGCTGGACCTATACTGAAGCATGTTATCTAGTTGCAATGAAGAGTGACAGTAGAAGTTTAAACCAATGCATCATTAAAAAGTGAGAGCAGATGTTAGGATGACTTCTTTGCCTCTTGGAAGTATATATAAACATTCAAATAGAGGGGTTGGAACAATCAAAATAAGTTCATGTAGAGTTACGTTGTTAGTCAGCGATATTCTTTATTCTTTTTTAAACAGAATTATGTACTTTTCACTGCCTCTATCAACATGTGTTCTGTCTATGCTGCAGGGTGTAACCCACTTGAAGTGTTGCAAGCACTCTTCCGTGAGACTGGACATTTGAAATTAGAAAAAGTAATCTGCACCCGTATGATAGGACTGCAAAAGTAAGGATTAGGCAACTAGTTATTTGGAGATCCCTTGATTTTCTCCTTGAATTACTTTAGATTAGCCCTGGCAAAGCCTGCTGTTACATGGAAAACATCATAGTCAACCATCCAGGAAAGAAAACCATCTGCACCTATAGGATCTGTAGAGAAAAAATCCTCCTTCTCCTCAAATGAATGATTATAAGGTGCCAAAGTCTGAAAAATCTCAGCTTCTATTCCAGGGTCTTCATGCTCAGGAAGAAAATAGGAGAATGGGGCCATCCTGGACCTCAAGTTTCTGGAGAAGCAATCCTTTCGGATAGTTACCTTAAAGGATATGGTTTTATTGCTTCAGGAATGAGAGTACCATACCTCCCTTCTCCTAGAGGGAGGCTAGACTTTCTCTGTAGTGGGGTAGTACTAGCAGTCCAAATCCCTCCCTTTTGGCCTCACACCTGCTCTCTGGATACTCACAAGTTCACCAGGAAACCTACACTTGGACGATTTGCTCATCAAGACTCCATATGGGGAAGAGTCTCATGCTTCCATTAACTTTTAAATTAACTGGGTCTCAAGCTAAATGTACTACATCTGTGCAGAAACAAGACTACAGTTCCTAGCACAGCCCTAGACATGTAGCTTGGCAACTCAGAGCACTGGCTAAGAACAACATTGCAAACAGTCGCCCCAATCAAGGCTAATACATCAGTACTGGGCCTCCTGTCTTTCTGCATAGGAATAGTATGCTTTTGCTGGCGTCAGAAGAGGCTGATCCAGCAAGGGCCCGAACTACAATAGTGACAGTCAATAGGATATTGGCATAACAGTGGTGGTGCCTACATACTTCTAAAAAGTGTGCTGTTTGAGGGTCAAATATAAATATAATGCAGGCATTTTTCAACCGGAAATATTTTGTCAACAGATGCTTCGATGGAAGGGTCGGGAGCTCACTTGCAGGACTTCTGGTCTCTGGTCAGATAAGAAATCACACTAAATAAACAATTTATTACTAGGAGTTATCAGGTCTACAAGCATTCTTGATGAGACTGGTGGACAAATCTAGCAGAACAAACAACATGACCTTAATCTACATCGCCATGCATGAGGTCTTATTCTCTGTTAAAGGAGTTGCAGATGTTATGGGACTGGGCCAGAGGAAACAAGGTGGACATTTCTGTGGAACACCTACCTGGGGTCCAAAATAACCAAGTTGATGCTCACATCCTCTCATATTGCAAGGAGTGAGAGTTACACCTGGATTAACTGCAGCGTGTCTGCGTAAAGAATTGGGGTCATACAACTTCAGACCCATTTGCTACTCTGCGTAACAAGAAATGCCTGTCTTACGCAAGTGGGTACTGTGGTGCAAGGGCAAAGCTTTTTCACTAACATGGTTGAAAGTGTTGGTTTACATATTTCTGCAGTTTCCCTCATTACCACAGTGAGGACGAATGCCACGGTGGGGCTAGTCAGCAGTGATCCAGAGTGGCTGCTCCAATTCTGGTACACTGACCTACTGAGAAGGTCACAATACCCACTCATTCAATTAAAAAACCATACCTTCCCAGCTTCTCTTCAGACACAACGGATAGGTATTCCCCTACCACCTGAAGTCACTCAAACTGATAGCTTAGTTGCACACCACTCAGAATTCATAAATCTCATTTTACCTACAGACTGCACAGAAATCCTAGTGCAAGCTCTTGCTATGGCAAAAACTTAAGCTAAATGGAAGCACTTCTGAATGTGATGAAAGGATAAAGGACTCAACCAAGTCTCACTGCAATCACATCACACACTAGAGTATTTTGTGCATCTAGCCCAGGAAGCACTCCAATACGAATCAATTTGGCTGCAATGTCGAGGGATAGGACAGAGGAAGCCTCATTTTCTCAGAAGATCGTAAAGCAATTCATAAAGGGCCTGTTACAGGTTTCCAACCCTTATGACACCCTTGGGTGCCGTGGGAACACAATACAGTGCTCGGCCAACAGATGAGCCAAAATTGAGTTTTTCCAAGTACATTTCATAGAAAACTGCATAACTACAGTTTGTTTATCATAAATCTTTATAAAGGACAAATGTTGACAACTGACATCATACAATCAAGTATCTGTGGAGGCCACACTTGGCAACAAGCGATTGATAATTTCAAGGTCACATATTTTCATACACAATGGCATTAAACTTCATTATATCAGGCTATCTGGTGCAGTATCTCTTCGGGGCTGTGGGGGATAGCAGAGTCCACCCCTATAGTCATTCAATTTCCCCCAGACAGGTCTCCATTCGGTGGGACATCCCAAGGACTCATATACCATCCTTTCTGACACCCTGCACCAGTCCATATTTTTCCCCCACTCCTGTAACGTCAGTGGTTCTTGCCCCCTCCACTGTCCCGCTATATTCCTTTTAGCTATCATCAGTCCGAGTGTCACCCATATTTTCTCTTTAGTGTTCAGGTTTGTTGGGCCCCAGATGTTCAGGAGACTTAATTTGATGTTGCAGTCAATTTTATATCCCATTACTCGTTCCATACGTTTCGTTACTGTGGACCAATATCTTTGGATAACCGCTCACTCCCAGAGAATATGTATAAAAGTACTCTCTTGCCCACATCTCCTAAAGCAGTCAGTTTCATTAGTGAGTCCCATCTTTACCAACACCGATCCCGCTAGGTATATTCTGTGAAGTATTTTTAACTGCACAAGTCTGAGCTTAGCAGAGATTGAAATTTATCTGGGAGAGGCAAGAGCCTCGAGCCACTCTTCGTCGTCTAGCCCAGCGACGTCGTATTCCCATTTTGTTCGAAGTTGAAGTAGGGGGGGGTCAGCCATATTAATTAATTTTTTATATATTAGTGATATAATTTTTTCTGGGAGATTTCAGTGTAAGACCTTATCTTCCAGCGGGAAAGAGTCTGGTGGCGTCTCGCCCTTCTGTATCACTGCAAGCAGAGCGTGGCGGATCTGTAGATATCTGTAGTACTCTGTTTTGGCCAAATCATACTTGTAGGAGAGTAGGGTCTGCTTTCTATGTTCACCCCCACTTTTTGCTTTTGCTTTACTGGTTTTCGACTTAGATGTGGCTGTGGGCCTGCTAATCAGACCCACAGCCCTGCTGTTCTCTCTCTAAATTGATACTATGTACTTTAGGTGCATAACCCATTTGGATAGGATCACCTTATTGGCCCCTGTACAGTGTACCTTAGGTACCCAGGGCATAGGTGTACCCTAGGCCTACCAGGGGCTGCAGCATGTATTATGCCACCCCTGGCCTGGCCTTCCATTATGACACAACTGGCTGATCACTCAGCTGGGGCAAGGTCGTGTAATCACCCCTTGCTTAGGTGTAGTATTCCTATACCTAACTTACATATAGACACATATGTACCTATCAGCCACTCCTATGGCAGGCCTTGACAATCCTGGAGGCAGAGTGCTTGATAACATGTGAGATGGTGCTCTAGCATGAGCTGAGCCTGTCTGCAGCTTTCGGAACCAAGTCCTTATAGCTGTTCTATGATATAGCCTACCATATACTCTTAAAGTGCCTTATAATCTTAAACGGTTATGGTAACTATGGTTTGGCTTTATCAAAACATGTCGTGTAAGGTGTCTAACACTTTGGAATAATACCCCTATCCCATTTCTGGGGATGAGGATATTATCCCTTCCTTCTAGAGGGAGAAGACATGTTGTAACCTACTTACCCGGTTAAAGTCAACCAGAGCCCCAGCATCAGAAAATGGATGCTGCTGCCACAGACACGAGTCTGACCTCCTGCTGCTGGGAGTGATCCCGGCAAGGGAGGCTTGGACAATAGGTTTCCTGCCTTGGGAGGTGCGAGCACCACCCCAGACAGGCCTTAGTGTATTGGGGCAGGGAGGGATGAAAAGAATGAGACATGCCTGGGGCACACAAGGTGTCCCGTGCATAGTCCAGTTCAAACCGGTGCTGGGGCACTCCAGCCCCAGTCCTGGCACGCAACTGGACAAAGGGAAGGGGGTGTAACCACCCCCCTCCCAGGTCCCACCCATAAGGCGTGACCTAGCAGGTAACCCAGCCCCCCAGATTTGGATAAGAGTGGTAGCTGGGCCCCAGGAGATTAGATTATCCTGAACCTGCAACTTGAACAGAAACTCTGGACCTTCGACGAAAGAAGAAGACTGAAGAATCTCCCTTGTGGCCAAGGAGTGGCTACCCTGTGCAAACAGGCACCATCAAGAGACTACCCTTTGCTTTGCTGAAGTTCTACGAGGGACCGACTGCAGAGCCCGACCAGAGCCTTGACTTCGACTTCTCCGACCCTGATCCACATCCACAGCCGAGCTGAGATCCGTGGAGGCGACGAGAGACGTGGGACCGGCTACCTGGGAAAAGTGGCTAGTATCTTCCAGCGCAGCTTCTGAGGCACCCTCGAAGTTGTGCACCGGGGATTGAGAAGCCCCAACCCCAAGCACCATCTGCACCGAAGATCAGCCCCCCACACTCCACGAGTCCTGCGTGGGGCCCTTCTGCATTTTCCTGCTTGCCGCGTCTGTCCGATTGCTTGCCCGTTGGCTAGTGGCCTTTGTGACGACGCATCCAGAAATCGTCACTGCTGGTTTGGCTCCTCCAGACTGGCTCCCGCTTCCTTGCAAAAGAGAAGCACCCCAGACCTTCCTGGTCTGCACCAGAAGCAAGTCCTCAGTTCTTCGTGGGTTCCGCTTGCCAAGGCTTGGTGAGTCCTAGTTCAACTTAGACGCCGCCGACAGCAAGAGCCTTCGTGGGACAGCTCGCCTCCTGGTCCTCCGACGTTTCCTGGTCCCCGTGGCCGCAGCGACAAGCTTCACCTTCACCTGCAATCTTCACGACATCGCCGGGTTCCTTCCTGGTTCCACGTGGTCACTGGCTAGTGACATTGACTCTGTCCCTTCTGCTTGCAGGTCTCCTCTCTTCTTGATCCCAGCCTTGGGATCCACCTGACACTCTTCACTGACTGCCTGTCAGCAACTTTCCTTCAGGCATCCATAGAAGTCCACGACGAAACCCGACGCAAGTTCACACCTATGCACCCGCAGTCCGTGGGCTAGGTAACTTGGGTACTTCGGTGCTCACAAGGGTAGTGACTATCCTAGGGTCTAGTTTCTGCGTCTCGACTCTCTAGCTGCTTCAGAAGTGTCCTTAAACTGTTAATTTCTAACCGCTAGTAATTCTATCGACTTTTACGCATTACGCGTGAGTGTTTCCACTCTGCACCTGAATCCCGTGGGCCTCCCACTTCCTAACTGTTGCTAGTGTAGTGTAGCCCCAGCGATTCCCTAGGCCTAGGCCTATCCTATTTCCGTGACAGTGGTCCTTATACAACTTCTTTAGTATATGGTTTGCGTGGCCCCTAGGGCCTAACTGTATTACTTACCTGTGTGACTTAATGTATGCATAAATAAGACTGTGTTGTACTTACCTCTAATCTCATAAAGAGTGCTGAGGGTTTGACTAGAATAAATACACTTTATTTTATATATATATCTGTTGTGGTGTCCTTTCATTTGGTATTCAAGGGATTATATAGGGTATCACAGCTGGCTTCACATGCCATTCAGAGTTTTAGCCTAAGACTGCTCTTGTCCATGCTACCACTAGGATAGCTGGTCTATAAGGTTGACTTTACAACCAATCACCATAAGGGTTGTTTGGACTGATATAAGGTGTACACTAGAACTAGTGACATCATACATCAGGCCAACTTCTCACAATACTCTAGTTGTAATTGGGTGAAAGGAACATTCCCGCCCCCCCCTTTCCATAGGTCACCCACCTGAGTAGATCCGTATCCCAGAGTGGGGTGGCAAGCGTGATCCTACCCTTCCATCCCAAACTCTTCATGGCGGTCTGCCACACTTGAACAGCAAAAACAACAATTGATGGACAGAATGCAGAACAATGTCATACATTCACCCCAGTACAGAGATCTGGGCCTAAATCCATCGTTTTTTTGCTCACCATGCCATTCCAGTTTGAACCCAGCCATATGCAAATCAGTCTTGACCCTGTGCCCCATGGGAACAGTCCAGCCCGAACTGCCAAGCCAGGTCCTCCCTGGACTGGAAACAAGCATCCTAGGACCGGTTTCGGGCTTTCAGCCCTCGTCAGCCAGGATAGCTTGATTCCAGTGGCATGGAGAGCAAGGGACTCACGTCTGAGCATACCCTTCCCACTCGGGGTGACAAATGCAAAAACAACAATTGATGGACAGAATGCAGAACAATGTCATACATTCACCCCAGTACAGAGATCTGGGCCTAAATCCATCGTTTTTTTGCTCACCATGCCATTCCAGTTTGAACCCAGCCATATGCAAATCAGTCTTGACCCTGTGCCCCATGGGAACAGTCCAGCCCGAACTGCCAAGCCAGGTCCTCCCTGGACTGGAAACAAGCATCCTAGGACCGGTTTCGGGCTTTCAGCCCTCGTCAGCCAGGATAGCTTGATTCCAGTGGCATGGAGAGCAAGGGACTCACGTCTGAGCATACCCTTCCCACTCGGGGTGACAAATGCAAAAACAACAATTGATGGACAGAATGCAGAACAATGTCATACATTCACCCCAGTACAGAGATCTGGGCCTAAATCCATCGTTTTTTTGCTCACCATGCCATTCCAGTTTGAACCCAGCCATATGCAAATCAGTCTTGACCCTGTGCCCCATGGGAACAGTCCAGCCCGAACTGCCAAGCCAGGTCCTCCCTGGACTGGAAACAAGCATCCTAGGACCGGTTTCGGGCTTTCAGCCCTCGTCAGCCAGGATAGCTTGATTCCAGTGGCATGGAGAGCAAGGGACTCACGTCTGAGCATACCCTTCCCACTCGGGGTGACAAATGCAAAAACAACAATTGATGGACAGAATGCAGAACAATGTCATACATTCACCCCAGTACAGAGATCTGGGCCTAAATCCATCGTTTTTTTGCTCACCATGCCATTCCAGTTTGAACCCAGCCATATGCAAATCAGTCTTGACCCTGTGCCCCATGGGAACAGTCCAGCCCGAACTGCCAAGCCAGGTCCTCCCTGGACTGGAAACAGCATGCATAGTGGGTCGCGACAGCCTTAGCTTAGCCGGGTTGGTGTATAGTGCACCTACAAGACCTCCCACCAGGAGAACCATCTATTCATGAGAAAGCCAGGATCCTCCTGTGGTCTAAATATACCCTGATGTATTGCGGCAAGTTGTGTCGCCCAGTAATATTTTTTTTATGTCCGGCAGGGCTATTCCTCCATCATGATTTAAACAATAAATCCAATGATATCAACTTCTTGAGTGCAGACAACAGCTCCAATATGTCGAAAAAAACGTGCTATATACAACAGTACCATGTCATCTCATCATCTCGTTACGTATTTGAAACTGATTTTGCAAATAAATAATTACAGTCAGAACGAACTAATTAAGAAAGAATGTTGACCATGTATAGAACACTCTGTGTGTGCAAAAAAAGAAAAAAATGCCAAATCTTAAAAAAGACAACTCTGGGAATTCAAAATAAGCCAAACTGAAAACGAACAAAGCTTCTTATACACTAACCTTGGTTACTGATCAGATTAGTGTATAAGAAGCTTTGTTCGTTTTCAGTTTGGCTTATTTTGAATTCCCAGAGTTGTCTTTTTTAAGATTTGGCATTTTTTTCTTTTTTTGCACACAGAGAGTGTTCTATACATGGTCAACAGGTACGCTGAGCCACAGTTTTTTCTTACATACACACACGTTCGAGTGTACTATTCTATCACTATGGGTGACTGGGTTCTATAAGGGTATTCTTTCTTAATTAGTTCGTTCTGACTGTAATTATTTATTTGCAAAATCAGTTTCAAATACGTAACGAGATGATGAGATGACATGGTACTGTTGTATATAGCACGTTTTTTTCGACATATTGGAGCTGTTGTCTGCACTCAAGAAGTTGATATCATTGGATTTATTGTTTAAATTTCATCTTGTTTTTAGATTTGCCCCTGAAGAAGGGCCACCATACGGCCCGAAATGCATTGGGCGAGCATGAATATGATCAAATTTGTGACCTATGTATAAATTGCTATGAACAAAGCATTATTGTGATTTGAACAATAATTAAATGTTGTTTTGAAAAACTTATCCTGTTGCGAACAACACTGTTTGTGAAATATAACTGTTTATGAAAATTATTTGATACAACAAAAAAAGTTAGATTACATTAGTGAAATAGATCTAAAAATCAGCATTTGCATCTTGGGAAGGTTGCTCCGTAGCAAGAGTTTTTCACTTGCACTATCCCACATTTATCTTAGGGTCTGTCCAGACAGTCAGCCCCTTTACGGAAGCACCCCAAAAAATTATCACCAAAAATTTTTTTTAGCAAATGAGTGCCTTTCATACAGTCATATTAAATCTATTCCTCCATCATACCACCCCAACCTTAACTTTTGGGTAGCAATCCTGGGAGTTTTCCCCCTCCCAATAGAGTTCCCTTAGAGCACGGTCAATGGCTTTGAAATAATCTGATCCCACTGGGTGTGACGTGTTCTGTAAGACGTACAGAAACCAAGGAAGGGATTTCATCTTAAAAAGGGCCGCCCGCCCAAAGGGACAGAGGGAGCAATTTCCAATGTAAAACGTCACTCCTAAACTTTTGCAGTGGGGGAAACGGGTTGTGTTCGTAGAAGAGAGCTAGGTCTTTTGAGACTCAGATCCCTAAATATTTTAAATCTGTCACCGCTTCTGTGCTAGTGAATCTCCTAGGTAGTGTCGGCTTTTTTCCACCAAGTACATAAATGACTGATTTAGACCAATTAATCCCATACCCAGCAAATCTACCGAACACTATAAAGATGTGCAATATCCTATTAAGGGAAGTCGCCGGTGAAGCAAAGTATAAAAGGATATCATCGGCATACAATGAAATGCGGTCTTCTCAGCCTTCCGTCCATCTTAGCCCTCTGATAGGGTCTTTCTGTATCTACATTGCTAATGGCTTGATTGTTAAAGCAAAAAGCAATGGGGAAAAGGGGCAGCCCTGCCTGGTGCCTCTGCTAAGCATGAAGGTACGAGATTCCCTTTTATGGACCACTATTCTGGCTAGAGGTTCTGTGTATAAAAGGCAAACCCACCCTACAAACTTCGTGCCGAATCCAAGTCTTCTCAACACTGAGAACATATAGGGCCATTCGATAGTGTCCAAAGTCATGGTCGCGTTCAAGGACACCACCACTGCGTCTTCTTTGATCATCTTGGCTCAGGCTATCACTGATGGAGCCTATGCAAATTAGGAGATGAATTTCTGGCTGGCATAAAGCCTGATTGATCAGGGTGTACTAATTTTGTGATCACGCACAGTAAGCCGCATCAAGCAACGATATTGGTCTATACGATGGGCACATTTCTTGGGTTTCCCCAACTTGTGAATGACCACAATCGTTGCCAGCCTTTGGTCAATGGGAAGCAAGCCGCCTTCCTTGCTTGCATGGAACATTTTAACCAAATGGGGTGCCGTTTTACTCGGGGCAAGTTTATACAGCTAAATGGGTAATCCATTGCTTTCCCTACGTTCAAATCGTGTATGCCTTTTTCTACCTCAGTCCCTGCTAATTCTAGTTCCAAATCCAATCGTTCTTCAGTAAGTATTGGCAATGAGTTGTCTCTCAAAAAGGAGTACGCCTCTTCCTCTGTGTGTGGCGTCTGGGACGCGTAAATGTTTTGATAGTAATGGCCAAATGCATCAGCAATAGCCTGTGGTTCGGTGTGTACTTTACCAGATTCCACCACCAGCTCCGCCACGACTCTGCTCGCTTGCTCCCTGCGGTCTAGCCAAGCCAGTAGCTTCCTGGCTTTGTCTCCCACTTCATAGATTTGACTAAGTGTTGCCCTATGTCATGCCTTTGCCACGTCCGTAGCCAGGGCTACGTATTCCCTTGTTTTAATTTGCAAGGCATGTTTTGGCTCATCTGAATTGTCTTCCCGGAGGCTACCCTCTAGATGTAGTATATCTGTTTCTAGCCGTATTAGTGCTGCTGGTTTCTCTTTTTTAAGCCCTGAGATCTGAGCTATAGCTGACCTCCTCATCCTCGGATCCAACCCCTCCGCATGGGACGACTCTTGGTGGCCCACATCTCTGGGGTCCCCCCCGGCCCCCACTGACCACGCACGCAACCTGGGAGTCATCCTCGACTCGAAACTCTCCATGACCAAACAAGTCAATGCAGTCTCCTCCACCCGTTTCAACACCCTCCGCATGCTCCGCAAGATCTACAGATGGATCCCGACTAACACGAGTCACCCAGGCCCTAGTCAGCAGCAGACTCGACTACGGAAACGCCCTCTACGCCAGAGCCCCGTCCAAGCTCATCAGCAGACTACATAGAATCCAGAATGCCTCCGCACGCCGGATCCTCGACGTCCCACGCAGCGACCCCATCACCCCCCACCTGAGGAACCTGCACTGGCTCCCCGTCGACAAAAGAATCTCCTTCAAGCTCCTGATCCACGCACACAAGGCACTCCACAAAACCGGCCCAGCCTATCTCAACAGTCGACTCTCCTACGTTCCCAACAGTTAACGCCCTGGCCACGGTTCCACGCATCCGGAGAACTACTTCCGGAGGCAGATCCTTCTCCCATCGAGCCGCCAAGACCTGGAACACCCTCCCCCTCGACCTGCGACAAACCGAAGACCTGCTGACTTTCAGGAGACAACTCAGGACCTGGCTCTTCGACCAGTAACAGCACCCCCCACCCCTCACTCCCCCCTCACCCCCCCCCAGCGCCTTGAAACCCTACCGGGTATGTAGTGCGCTTTACAAATTATTTGATTGATTGATTGATGACCACCTTGTATGCCTTCCACAGAGTCAAGGCAGAGTCCACCCAACCATATTTCACCTGAAAATAAAGTTCTGTGTCGCGTATTATTTTCCTCTTTATCTGAGGGTTCTTGAGATATCATGTGTTGACTGGGATCGTCCTTACTGTTTTGGATTCCCCCACCTCCAACTGACACCAAATGGTTGAATGATCTGATAAAGAGGTAAAGAATCTTGTCCCGGGTTTAATATTTATCATCTGCTCCGCCGGTGTTACTATATAATCTATTGGAGACATTCTTCGGTGGGCATCCGAGTAGAATGTATATTGCTGCTCAATTGGGTGGAGCGTCCTTAATGTATCCACAAAACCCATTGCCCCCAGGAATTTATAAATGTGCGTTCTAGCCGGTGGTAGAACCCTAGGGGCCACCGAACCAAGGAGTAAGAGATAATGGAATTGAAGTCGCCACCGATCATTAGTCTACCCTCCAGCAAGTCAAGGAGGAGGGCACCAAGATCCCTAAATGCCTGAAGTCCCGACGGTACATAGGTGGAAACCAGGTTTATCGTACTATCCTCCAACATCCCGGAGATTGCTACAAATCTGCCCAGGTTGTCTGTGCATTTGCAGTCCACAGTCATTGGCAGGCTTTTCCGAGTCATTATACCCGCGCCCCGTGAGCCGGACTCAAATGCAGAGTACGCCACAAGCTTAAAGCCCCATCTTGACAGAGCATGGCATGTATTACCTAACAAATGCGTTTCTGGCAGCAAAATCAAATCAGGGGCGTGTCGTTTTATAAATTGAAGCACAAATCCCCTTTTTATCTTGTCCCCTAGCCCATTCACATTCCACGACAGCAACTTAAGCCTATGTACAAATGCAGTCACCATCTCTACACAAAGTAGTAATTTGGTCCCTCAAGGGGGGAACCCTGCCTTTCTCTGCGTTTTCCGCCACGAACATCAAACCCGCCAGCCCTGCATCTGGTAACTGTGACCTTGTCTACTTCACCCTGTGTGGCCTCTCCATGTTGCCATCTAGTGTCTATCATGTCCAAACTCTTCTTCAAAAACAATAAACTTCCCCGCCCCCCACCCCCTTCCTATCACTAGAGATGTCTCCATGTTGCGAAATGACCTCAGTCAACGTGGTTTCCCCCGCCGGGGTTCCTGCATCCTGCTCTTCTCGAATTCTTCCTTGTCTGTCCCGTCTAGCTTGGTGACCAGTCTTCCCGGCCACTCGCCAGCCATCCCCACACCTCTTCAGGCATAGTAAAAAACCAAGCCTTCCCTCCTGCTTAAACTCTTAACTTGGCTGGAAAAAGCATGGCGTATTTAATGTCTTTTTCCCGCAGTGCACGTTTACATTCCAGGAAGCTGCGTCGCTGACGTTGCACCCGGAGTGTAAAGTCTGGAAAGAAGGTCACCTTACTATTGTCCAATTAAATCGGGGGCATGACACAGGACATTTGAAGTATAACATCTGACCCTGTAATAGAATATTCTCACCACTATGGGTGGTCGGGGGGGGGGGAGGGGGCAGGCTTTGGTCTGCCCCCAGATACTCTGTGTGCCCTTCTGCTTGTTCTGTGACCCCCAGTATTCGGACGTTGTTGCGCCTTGCGCTCCCTTCATATCAGTCCAGCTGGGCCTCCATCCTTTCACCATGGGCCTGAAGCTCGTCCACTCTCTGATGAAGGGCGGTCGTATCTGTGACTAGGGACCCTGCAGTCGATTTGACATCTTGAAGTGTCGTGTTCATGGAGCGCATGTCCGCTCTCAGTAGGGAGATCTCTGAAGACACAGTTAATCCTTGACTCCAACGACTTTCTCACCGTCGTAATGGCAGACATATCTTGAAGGGTTGGCTCCTGAGCGCCCGCAGCTTCAAGTTGTTTCTCAGGCGGGTCGTCTCATTCCTTCTCTTTAGGGCCTGCCCCCACCCTCCAGGCATACTTATTCAATTTGGCCTGCATGGAGGATTTCGTATTTTTACCACCGGCCATCTTAGTTCCGTAACTACTACCGTTCCGGGGAGCGAAACCAGCTGAGCAGTTTTCTCCTACCACTGATTTAACGCTATGAGATCGCAACCCCCACCAGGACGGCACGGATGCTGGGGCCGGTGACTTTTTTTTTTTTTAAAGTTGTTGGATCTTGCCCATACTCCCTCTTCGTATGGTAGCCTGCCGGAGTGGACAATATATGTCTTAGGCACATGGCCTCCGGGACAGCCCCAAGACTTCCTCTAGTGCAGGGCGCCTTTAGTTGAGCAGCTGGGTATCAGTCATGCCTACCGACGGCAGATCCTCCCACTGCTCCGAAGAGCCCTTCCGACAATACCCCCTACTCACGCGATTGTCTCGATGAGCGCCGGAGCTAGGGCACCCCTCAACCACACTCAGTGCAGCCTCTCGGCGCCGGCCACACAACGCCGCCGATCACAGTCACTGTATCTCTAATCTGTTCGGTCTATGGCTCATTTCATTCCTGGAGGGTTCCGGTGCATGAACTTGCACTCAAATCACTCGCAATCCCGGATATTTATGCAGATTTAGGCATGAACGGGTGGGCTCGGTGGACCTGCCTCAAGGTGCGGGCATTTTGTTGGCGGTTGGCCACGCCCCCCCCACTACTGGTTCTTACCTCAGTAAGGAGAGCTAGAGAACTACAGCTGCTTACAACAAAAGATCCATACAGTGATTTCACAAGAGAGAGTCACCTTGCACACCAACCGTAAGTCAATGCATAAGGTTCCTTTGGACTTTCATTTAAACCAGCCTGCCATTCTCCACTCCTTTTCAAATCTGTTCATGTCGGCGGAAAGATCCTTACATTTGCTGGATGCATGCAGGTGCATCAGGTTTTCTATGGCCAAAATGAGAGACCTAGGTCTTTCAGACCAGCTTTTTGTCTCGGTGAGCTAACCAGACAGGGGACACCCTCTATCCAAACAGAGCATCTCTACCTAGCTGTCAGCCTTCATTACCTTTTACCAGAGTAAAGTGAACTGTCCACTTCAAGGCAGTTGGAGGAAATAGCCCCATAAGAGGCACGGCAGCAACTACTGCACTATACACAGAAGCACGTCTCTTCGACATATTCTGTGCACCAATGTGGAAAAGCGGACATACTTACACCAAACACTACTGCCCGAATTTCGATGCAGCACTTGACTTGTCAGTGGGTCAAGCATTTCTTCATAACCTATTTCAGTAAAGGTCAGCATTTTCCATACTTTTATCCATTGGCTATAATAATTCCGATTCGGATTCATGCATAGAAATCTATGAAAGATCCAATGCTGGGGGAAGAAATTAGTTACTTACATGCACCTCCAGTTCTCCAGCTTTGGTATCCTTAATAGATTCACATGCAATCTGCTATCCTGCCCTATCAGAAGTTCAAAACCCAAGCAGTATCCTTAACAGTTGTGCTACAAAGTCTGCATTATCACGGCCTTTAGGGGAGGGGTGGAGGTAGAGATCTCAGCACTTCCACCTCACGGGCTGAAGTTTGGTTTGTTTCAACCCAGTTTACTGCTAATTAAATTTACCAGAGAATTTCAAACTGACAACAGGGAATGATTTAAACGTGAATCTATGAAAGGTACGAACACTGGCCAGGTAACTAACGAATTTCTCTGTGGGCATTCAAACATTTCGAGGTTTACCATGCCTTGAAACACGCCGTCTAACACCCACTTCTCACCCCTTTGCAGGGTATTTTACTGCTGCAGATGAATAATTATAGCAGAGTAAAGCCAAAAGAAAATTAGAGGAAGTTCTGGTGAAACCGAATTGAGAAGATTTTAATCTATTCACCATATGTGCTGTTGAAAGTTGTAGCAGTTGAGCCTCTTTGAGGAAGTGCAACTCTGTGTCCCTATATTGCATTGGCTGGAGTTCGAGCTTTAAACAGAGGTGGAGAGACTGCGAAGTTTCAATGTTGCTTAAATGTATATGTACACTGTTGCACAAACAAAAAACGATTACTGTTGATTCCCAGCTTGCCGTCAAGCATTCTAATCTATGAACAATCAAATGCTGGAGAAACTCTGCTGGCAAATGTTCCTTAGATGTTGTATACTAGCATTTCATGATAGGTAATGCTGTATCTATTGGCAACCTTGTGCTCTGGAAGGCAGTTTCAAAGGATATTAAAATGATCTGCCTTTTTGACAATTTAAATGTTTTTTTTAAATGATGCAAAGTATTGACTATATTGAGAAATCGTCTTCTAAATTCAACTTAAATCTTCAAAATACATGTTGATTAACTATTGGGTAACAAGAAAACAGTAGCTTGGTAAAATGCATTTCAGTACCAAAGAAACTGGATTATTAAAGCATTTGAAGAAATGTAACTGCTTAATATTACTATTGATGAGAATCTGGGAGTCATATTAGACAAATCCCTTTCTATGCAGAACCAGGTAAACTTGGTGTGGGGAAGGAGCTTTGGTCTCTTACGCATGCCGAGGAAGCGGTTCAGATGGATCCTTCTAGCCTGGTGTAGGCGCGTATTCTGAGCAGGCTGGACTATGGTAACGCTTTATATCTAGCGATGGAAAATTACCTTTTTAGTCGCTTGAAGCTTTTACCAAATGAAGCGATTAGACTGATTTGCAATAGCCCTAGAAGGAGCTCAGCATCAGGCTGCCTCAATCAGTTACACTGGGTCCCAGTACAGTAGAGAGCCAGGTTTGAAATACTTTGCTGTGTGCATAAAGCACTCCACGAGTCAGGACCAACTGTTTCACGTGGAAAGGTGGCTTTCTATAAGCCTAGTAGAGTGTTGTGCTCTTCCCATCAAGCCCTGATTTGCGGCACCCAAATTAGGAAAGCCAGGAGGGGTGGTCGCTCTTTCAGCCCCTTAGTCACACTTCATTGGACTTCTCTTCCTCTAGCTATACATCTTATGAAGGATCTTTTTGTGTTTTGTAGATATTTGAAAACTTGGATGTAACCCCTTTAAGGGGCATTTATCTTCAGAGCTTCAGTGTTTGGTTCCGGTGCCGGGATGGCCCCTCGGGGATGATGCATGCGCTTTATAAAAAAAAAAATAACTAGATCATATTTAAAATCCCCAATCACAATCATGTTTTATGATCACCTGTGGAAATCCTGCATCTGGTTCCTACAAATAACAATACTAAACACTAATTATACACCAGCCTCCAAACACTATGCAGATTGTGACATGTTTATTCTACAAATATTGGATAACACTCTAGATAGGATTTAAGCATTTTATTTAAAAATACAAACATTTAAAAAGAAGATTTCCTCTTAGTAGAGAAGGTAAAGTAGGAAAGTAAGCCCCAACGTATCAAAATTCAAAGGAACTAATCAATAAAAAAAGGTTTCAAGACAGTATTAGTTTAGGGAAATACAAAAAAATGAATGTTTAAACAGCATTATCAGGATTTCTGACCATGTAAATAAAATGTGCAGTAGCAGCCAAACAAAACAAACCCTAAATGCAAAATACCTTTCTTGATAGCATGGCACTTTAAATCTTAGTTGCAAGTACATATTTAACAGATCACAAATACTTAGCAGCCCAGGTAATGTCAATGACTTCACTGTACACCACGCCAAAATCAGATGTGAGTTTCAAAAGACTAAAAGCATAGAAATCATCTTAATAATAAAATATGTATAGGGCAAACTCCTTAAAGTATTCTTTTACGCCATGAAGCACTGAACTGTTATCTGAAATTGAATTGTGGATGATAACGTAACACGCATACGACTTTTCTCAAATGAGTGGCCTTCATAGACTTTTAAAAATACATTTTAAAGCAACACAATTGTCTTTAGGTTAAACGTATCTCGTCATAAACTTAACATTTTGACAAATTCATCACTCACTGGGACTGTTATTTGCTTGATGCCAGGCACAGAAAAAGATTGTTCACATAATACATCTCTTAGGAGATTTTCAATTTCTGTAGCCCCCATGAGTCCCCCAGTGGACATGTTTTGTTGCGGTTGCTGTTCAAGAGAGACCATTGGATAGATTGGTCCTGAAATAACTTTATTTGCTTGGGCATGGGGAACTTAAAAAGAGAACAAAAACTGACTGAAGAACTTTCTAGCATAAGCAAGCTTTCATACATCATAAAATGATTTGAAGTAGGCATGGCTAGATGAAAAGGGTTATACTGATTTCTTTTTTATTAAAGCATACCATGAGTTTGGAGTATTTGAAACACTGTGTGACAAAGTCAGTTAAGGATGAATGTGCTGTCCAACCCAAAAAACTAAAATAATCGAGCAAACAGTTTTGGCGAGGTACAATTTTTGGGGACGGAAATAAGATTCTCAAAACCTATAAACAGCTACAAAGCAGGAATTTTTTTTATATATGACAGTGAACACACAATTTAAAATGATTGCAAACCAATTACGGGTCTCAGGCATTCAAAAGTACCTCACACCAATAACACGATTTCTTAACACATTTATTGCTATAAAGATTCAAATGCATCTGCTGTAAATGTCCACACTGGTTGATATCACTATTAATAAAGCAGAAATTAAAAGTATAACCTCAAACAAATCCAAGTTCACCTACTGGCAACAGACAGCTGCCACGGGCCAACCATTCTAAAGCTCAAGCATTTGCTATAATGCTTTTGCAGCTTAGATGATTTATACAAGACACTATAATGTGTCCGAAAGGAGTACAAGATCGGAAGTTCAAAATTCAAGTATTTAACGTGCATGATAATTTACTGGTACTGCTCAAATATATTTACATCAGTCTGAAAGGAAACCATGACACACTGAGACATAGCACCTAAATTTGATTTCTAACACATCAGAATGAATAAGGAAAGAACTGAATAATAGCAGCAGGGTAACCATGTAAGTGCTTAAATCGGCAAACGGATACATTTGCTAACAGTATCATAACGTACATTTTCGGGTTCGATGTATTACTTTTCAGTCGTTTGAACTAAGGTTATTACATTGGATTGTGTAGGATGCCCAATGCGATTTTTCGGAATAATAATAGCAGCAAAATAAACTATGAACTGGATATGTTCTTATGTTTTTAAGATGGAAAACTGCATTGCTGCTCACGCACCACTGCAGAAGGATGGCTCTTTAAAAAACAAGGCGCAAAGAATTTATGTTACTAAGTCAAAACATTCCTCAGAACAACTACACTCCTTCATATCGAGTAAAGGAAATGTAACTAGAATTGTAGTCCTGCACTTTTACTATACAAAAGAGTTATGGTTTGGAACTAGCTAGTTTATCATTTAGAAAATATATACCTGACCATTTTAAGGAGACGCCAATTATAGTGCATGCCCTGTAATTCACTGTTTACTCTCGTAAAAAGGATGGCCACTGTGCTAGCCACCAAGCTAATGTACAATATTGAGAACTGAAGAGAGAAATCTGGACTCCAAAGGCAAACTGCTTATCTTGGTTAATCGGAATGCAAGTGTAAGCACAGAAATGTGGCAAAGAGTACTGCCATAATGGGAAAGATGGTGGCTGTTTGAAGAGTAGAATGGGAAGTGGTTATCCTTTATATGAATTACAGGGCACTGTAGTAGTTAATTTCTGGGCAATGTGTGGATAATAAAGAACTGTTGAACTGTTGGCATTGAACACTGACTTCGAACCACAGACCAAGTTGTGTTAGTATGCATAGATTTTGCCAGTGGTTCAATGACTATGATCAGTATTACACCATACATACAAAATATAGAATAAAATAAACTGCCTACAAAAAGGTTTTACTTCTTTACAGCTTTTATATTTATTTATTTTTAAAAAGACTGTTAGGTTAGCTTAACAGAAAACAGAGCCTATAAAGATCAAAGTACGGCACAAACTCAACATTTCTGTTTGAATTCATATTCTTTCCCCTGTTTCCTACAATGATTATCGAGTCGCCAAGAATATAACAGTCATAAGGAGAAACAGGAAATACGCAATTGTTATAAGAGAACAGGTTTGTTTACGTAGGCGGGGTGCAGATGTGGGTTTATTTTTAATGTCCACTTGTAAGACAATACAAACATTTAATACACACCCACCGTTTGCAAGTGCTGTTGATGCCTTTACGAAAAAAAATCGACATCAAGCATACCGCAGCATTTTAATATCTCTTACATAACATGCTTTTGCCCAGGTCTCCCCAACTCCCCTAGAGAAATACTGAGGGGCAAAGCCTCCAGGATCAAGTGTTCACTCGATTGCTTGAGACCAAACAAAGAACCTTGATTGGACGCCTATTCCAGTGCAATGTGTTTTGTTTGTGCACATATTTGGGAAGCATCTAGCAGAAGTTTGCCATTCTCCAGATCAGTGAATCAGTAACATTTGTTAAAAATATTTTTAACCTCATAGATACAACTGGTAGAAACAGGATCCAATAAAACAGGAAGATCCGATGAAGGAAATGTTCCATTAATGTGTGCACGTATATATATGTGTAAATATCCACACACACACACACACACACACGTAAATACACACACCCTGTGTCTTATCTATAAAAATGAGACCAGAAACGAAAAATAACACCAAGATCTGAGAACTTTCAAGCTTCCAGTCTTTCCGTGAGCAGCTTTTATGCAAGTTAAAAGCAGTTCCTGAGTAACTGCAGTAAACAGTGTCCATTTTTTGCCTCTCGGCCTTTCCATTTTGGTTCTTAATATCTGCAGAGTTTTCAAGTTTAACCATCGCGCCTTTAAAAAATATTGTTCTCTCAAGATTCCACGCACGGTTCTTAAGTCCTCGATGCAGGTTTCGCGGCAGCGTCGGCACCGTCTGACATTTCTTCCCGCAGCTTAACACGTTTCTTTCTGCCTCACCAAGCTTCACGTTTTTTTCAGCATACGTTTAGACTGCCAAAACTGGAATTTGTTGTAGGCTGTCTGCAGCATTTCTTCTAAATGACTAGTCAGCTAAAAACACAAAACATTGAGCGGTCAATAGCGAAAAAGAAAACCCCAAATTGTCAATGCCAGCGTCTGACTGATTTGTGAGAACCTCTTCAATTATATAATTGTTTAGTCATCTAAAATAGAGTCTCACACAACCTTGTGCTCATACACCCATTCACCGACTCCTTGCATTCCTCATTTTACACAACCACTATACGGTACGCACAACAAACTCAACAACATAAACATGACACATTAAAAGAATAGAAATTTAAAAAGCATTAAAACATAGGATCACCTAAGCATGGCAGCTATGTTTGCATTAACAGATAAAATTAAACATAGCAGCACGTGGCCATCTTTCAATAGCATTGAACATATTGTATCCTGGTTTTAAAGTTCCAGGATGACATGGACAATAATGAACTTCTAGGATGGTCGCCTGAATATGAGGTGCACTGCCAATTAAATAAGTAGTGAGCAAATGACTCGTTAGAACCGTTTGGACAGCTGTAGTATACGGTAACATGAAAATAAAAAGAGGAGAAGCAAAGAAATGAAAGGGGACCTGTAAAAGAAGCGAATGGAAAACTAAAGTATTGGTGCAGCAGTACTAGCGCTGAAGCACACTACTTTTCAGGCAGAAGTGCACATGCAAACAGAAATTATGTCACTCGAAGGGCAAGAGACAACAGCTAAAGTGGGCTGACCCATTGTTTCATGCAGTCATAGATGAAAGGAGTAAATGATGTGCATACATACCAATGGCAAAAGAGGGCTGAACCAAACAATCTATGTATTTATATCTCTATATACATATTCATTTGTCATTCCCAGGTAGCCAGAAACAAGGTCGCAAATTCACAGGGGGTCAACTAAAGATAGTTTATTGCCACAAAAGCAATCGACAGACGCGTTTGGCCACTCTGCCTTTGTCTATGTCAGTGTTGCCAGCGCCATCATATTTAAATACTGTAGCATTTCATTGGACAGTACCACCATCTTGCAAAATCAAGGACGGACATTATTTCACATAATGCAAATGATGACAAAGCATGGCTGCCATGCTACATGCCTTGACAGTGAAAACATTCCACAGTGAATCGCAATCTGAAATATCAGTTAATGCATTGGCCCTAGGGCATCTCTATAGGAGTGCAATTATATTAAAAATATTGAAATCATGTTTCGAAGTTCTGTAGTAGACAAAATAAAGAGCGGACATTGCATGACATATTGTGCTATGCTGCAGTGACACAGAGAAAACTTAACACAGTAAATCGCAGTCTACAGTGCATCGGTTAATGTTAATGTTTAAGCCTGTACACAAAACAAAGAATATAAAAAATATTGCAATAATATTTTGATGTCCTACTAGAAAACAAATGTTTGGAATAGCTTTCAAATCTTTAAAATATGACCATAGCAAAAGTTTGGATCTATGAACTAACTCCCCGCTTCAACAAGCCTTTTTTTTTGTAAAGAAAAAAAAAATGGTCTGCAGGTTTGGCAATGCAATTGCTTTTATATTGCCCTGTTATGAGTGGATAGCGTGTAGTGGCCGTCCAGCATAAACCAATGTTCATATTGTGTGATATATATGTTGCTTCACCAAAGCTTGAACATGAGATGTTCTGCCAAATGGGGCGGGGCTCGTGAGCAGGTGTCACCTCTGTAAATTGCATCAACATAGTCGCCAATCTACTTGTGTAGGTAGCACGACGAGCAACTCCAGTCGGTAGGCTTCAAACAAAGTTTGTTTGGCAGAAAAAAAAAATCAACTAACGCGTTTTAACCACCAACAGGTCTTGCTCACAACCCGCAAGTGGCAGCCAATGCATTTATATCGGTTATCATGTAAATAAAAGAAAAAATAGACTTCATTCATTATTGAAAGGTACCTGAATTCAAATATAATGAGGTGGACATATCCCCGTTGTGGAATGTAGAGTCACATAATCCACATCAGAATATCATGCGGTCAACAATTATCATTGTTATTCTTATTGTAATTTTATTAACATTCTTGTTCAGGTTTCATAGGCTCATCGTAGCCTTGCAAATTGAGAAAACATTTTCTATCCCTATGAGTTTACGGACAACATTGTGTAATCATTTTCATTCATGCTTCATAGGGTACTGGTTTGCCAATCAATCAAATCAATATCAATGTGCTTATAAAGTGTCTCCTCACTTCTCGTAGGTATATCCATATGGTAAAGTGCATATTATAGTGAATGACATTGTATCAGCATTCTCGAACCGGTTATCTATAAAATTGCTTCACAGGCTAAAAGTAGCCAATTAGTCATTCGAAGTATCTCGAATACTGTTACACTCACAGCCACTGTTCATTTTCATAGAAAGACAATCTCTCATAGTGGTTGTTAGGAGAAACCACAAATCAATCCATTCTACATACTTGTGTTATAACTACAAAGAATCCTAGAGCTTTTCTGTTTGCTCCCATTTTCAATTTGATTCATTACAATCGGAGATCCACTTTTTGATTGCACCACAGTCGACCTATAGAATAATATACATAACTCATAAATGATTTGTAAAAGAGGTATCATACGCAAAAAATAATAAAAAATTTAAAGTAAACAATAAATGTACTACTTTGCAAATCATATTAGTGAACACTATGACAGGTATATGTGGGTTTCCCACCCACTGTTCCTTAAGTCGCAATTCAGGCCTACCGGTTTGGTCATAAATGTTCACAATAAGTAGATCAATTCTATAGAATGACATAACTTTTCACAATGAACCAATAAAGCCTCAGTATATATTGATTCCTCAGAACCTCCATACATTACTGCCAGATGTTCATCTTCCCCTTTGTAGAAGAAATCCTCTTGAGGCTCAGGTGTTAAGTGAGGCTCGATTGCCTCGACCTCTTTTTCACTCTGATGTCAAAGTTCTAGGCAGTATCCAAAACCTCTTTAGACATTCTAAGTCCTTCTTTTTCTGTAGCAGTGAGGCCATCTCGGCTTCAAGACGCCTCTTCTTGATTTGCGCCGCACTTACTTCGGCATCAAGACTCACTGTCAAAGAGTCTTTTGAAGACGTTTCGGTCGTTGAGCTTTGATGTTCTGCTCGGGACTGGTGATTTTGACATCAGTGAACCTTTAGGTGAACTTCCTATGACCTTCTTTTCTTTGGAGATAATTCAGCAAGCATCCAGACCCAACAGTAGAAAAAAAAGAATCTGAAGATCGCAACCAAAGGTAGGAGCTTCAAGTACAGAGTTCCCTTTCCTTGATCTGATGATATCCCTGTAGAATGGACACCTGCACACAAGGACATACAAGGACACCAACTGCAACAGCCTCTCTTTCGAGAGTCACCACCTGAAGGACCATATGGCCAGTTTTTGAGGATCCAACACAACTGCAGCTCCATCACGGAGTTTGGCTCACAAGCCACAACTCTTACTTCGAACCTGAAAGGAACTACCTGGTGGATGTCATACACAAAGCCCGAAAAAGAGCGAGAAACAGTAACCGCCAGGGCCAACTGGAGACTAAGAAGTGCCAGAGTGACGATGTCATGACCTGTGTTACCACCTTTACCCCACTAACTAACCAAGTCAAAAACATCATCCTGCGGAACTGGAGGATTCTAAATTCCGGCTCTCTCAACATAGCACAACCAAGATTTGCCTTCAAAAGGACCACAAACTTGAGGGTTCACCTGGTAAATACACAACCACGCAAAACACCAATGGAGACCACTCTGTGGAACTTACCTACTATCCCCGGGCACTACCCTTGTGGCAACTGTAACGCATGTGCCTCCACTAAACACACTAAGGAACTACAACTGGGGGACTTCACATGGGAGCAACGCCACCATAGGAATTGTAATACCAGGAATTGTGTGTATATTATCTCATGCCCCTGCGAACTCAATATAGGGATGACCACCAGACCTATCAGGATCAGTGAACATAAGAGTACAATCCACTGTGCACACACAGCAACAAGAATGTGTAACCACTTCACTGAAAACAAAACTCATGTGATGACATCAAGTGGACAATCCTCGAAGCCAACAGCGTTGGGTTCACCACCTTCGGACGAATACGAGGGGTTTAAATGATGAATTCCCATGGACAGAACTCTGACCTGCCATCACTGCATGCCCACATAATGCGTGGGTGCCCCCACTCGCCTACATGTGCCCGCATCAAAAATCGTTAATACTTCGGCAGCCCCGTCCCACATAAGCACTCTGGGTGCAACCTCAACATCCACCCACGCAGTGCTTTCTCTCTCATCTCTACTGATTACAATATACCGATTCTCGAAGAGATGTACTCGAAATATTGTCACATGGCACTCGTGAATTACCTTCTCCGAGTACTGTAGCCTGTTTCCCGGCCTTTACTAAGAGCGTGCATGGGGCATACTTCTATATGGCGCCCGTTACGTCTAACCACAATCACTAGACCACTTCTGAGTTCACCATACACTCCAAAATGGCGCCCGCGCATGGGCACCGCGGTCCACCACGCCCCTAGAAACCGGACACTCCCTCATTCATGACCCACCACTATTTCAGGCGGCCGCGATGAGCAGGCACCCAATATGCAGGCAGGCGTGTAAGGGGTAGGTGCTGACAGACAGTGCAACCGGCAGGACACCATAAGTAAAAACCAGGAGGGTCAACTCAGATCATGACCTGGTCAGTCACATCCCGCGATGCCACTCTGTATTGGCGATGACTGTTCTTCTTTTCTCCTAAATGCATTTTTTCCACTTCAGTCCATTACGGTGCGGGCATCCACACACGCTACCCTATCGAGCAACCAATTATCATAGACTAGATAAGCGCCAACACAGCTAGCAATGTTTCTTAATTGCATGAGATGTTGCGCTGCTAAATCACATTTTGGAAGCGCCTGCACGTACTACGGCAATCGCGCTAAAACCTTTATGCACTCGCAAAGCTACCACTATTATGAGTATCGTAATAGCTTTCTCCAAGCAGGAGTGGTATACTTATGTTGGGTGACCGCCAACGCCGCACATGTTCTTGCTACCCTTTTGGCAT
Source organism: Triturus cristatus (assembly GCF_964204655.1). NCBI lineage: Eukaryota > Metazoa > Chordata > Amphibia > Caudata > Salamandridae > Triturus > Triturus cristatus. The sequence continues at coordinate 448,362,973 of NC_140584.1, forward strand.
GACCTATAACCAGTTTACCGCACCCACTATAGGGTGCACTCATGCTGGAGAAGAACCATGATTTTATTCCAGAATGGAGTCGTTCTCTAATATGTGTTGTACGTCTTCTCTTAGAACCCTATTTTGTCACACCCACACTCATCATACAGCAGTGCAAACAAAAAATCTCCGCTAAAGCGGCCCTTCGGGGGACCCTTAGGGCATTGTAGCGCCAGCCTGACGAGGAGCAAACGCCCAATGATGAAGCATGACATCCTTTGGCATGTGTGAGGGCATAAAGAGACAAGACTTGCGCTTGCCTCTAGTATGTGAGATTTATAGCTAGGATCTTACTCTCTTCCTCCTTTCCCTTCCTTCTCTTGTTTGGAGGTGACTACTTGCGCCCATACCTGGAACAGTTACCCTTTGGTTTGCGATTAGCATAGGGAGCACAGGTACTGGTCCACAACAAGCTCCTAGTCTCTCCCCCCCCCCCCCCCTTCTTGTTTTTGGTACACGTTAATAAAGTACTGAACGAGTTGCACTGCTACAACACAGAGTGCTTGAAAAGCCATAAAACAAAAATTTAAAGCAGAAATCAAGACATGCTCGAGAAGGATAAGAAGGATCTTGAAAACAACTAATTGAGAGCCCTGATGACTTTCAAACTCAGTGTTGTGTTAATGAAGCACAAAATGGGGGGAGGTTTTGTCAGAGAAAACAGCTGGGCCCGACATGGCTGCCACCTAAGTGACCGTAGGCAAGAGAAAGAAAGGACTCAACGTGATCTATGTAATAGGAGCTACTGGGAGAAAGTGTTGAGCTGCTGAATTGAAGGTGAGAAAAACAATAGAAAAAGCTTTGTAAGCCATTACAATAACTATTACAACACAATTACTAACAGCAACATAGACTTTTGAAAAATAGTAATTTACGAGTTACCAGGCAGTGCATTTCCAACGCAGGCAGAAGGAACGAGGAGGATTCTGCACCACGGACACCGAGGAGAGAGTCTGCATCTTTGTCTCGAGGGCGAGGCTTCAAAGGTCCGACTCTGTGAAAACCAGACCATGCAAGACCCAGATGTGCAACACCGGAAGCTGATGCTGCAGCATGCCTTGGGCGTGGTGTAACTGAGCTAATGACGAGACAGCCATGTTGAATACAATGCATATGTAAATAAAGTGCGTTAGCTCATGAATTAAATATTTTTCTTACACTATGAAGTAAGTAGTTAGGCAAGATTAGGAAAGCTGTGTCTAAGGGGTAAAAAAAAGATAATAAACGTAAATAGAAGCCAGGAGGATCTACCAGGAGAGCTAGTGGGAGCACCACCTTTGCAGCAGCTCTGATCGGAGCACAACAGATGGTCTGTACGGCCAGAGGAAATTAAAGGAGCATGCCAAATGCTTGAGGATTGTTAAAGGGGCAGTCTTTCAATAAATAGCAACTGCAACAAGATAAGAAACAGAGTGACCAAAATAAACAGGCAACAGCAAACACTGGAAAGGAAGATAAATATAGTCCCACGATACACAGATATAGAACCAAGGCGTAAAGATACAGTAGTCAGGCCATGCTGGGTGGCAGGAAACAAAAGGCAAAAAGGAGGGAGAAAAGGAATGACTGACCAATAAGAGGATTTTTAAAGGATGCAGAACCAAACAAATCAAAAGCAGGGGGATGGCTATAAGCCAACACAAGAAATTCCAATAGGTCTCGAATGCTCAACCTAAAAATAGGACTAGAAAAGAGTGGAGGATTCCGGACCCAAACATCTAGATGGCAGAATAATGCACTGCATGTGAATCCAGGAAAGATTCACACTGCAAAAATATATTTTCTCAATTTGCCAGGCTACTTTGAGCCTATGAAACATGAACACAAATGTTTATAGTGGTTGATAAAATGTTCTTTTAATGTGAATTATGTAAATCTACATTCCACCTCGTTAAGTTTGAATTTGGGTACCTTACAATAATGAATGAAGTCTGTTTTTACTTTTGTTCACGTGATGTCTATAAATACATTGGATGCCATTTGCAGGTGATGTGACCAAGACCCGTTGGTGGTAGAAATGCTTTATTTTGTTTTAAGGCTGAATAAACTTTGTTTGAAGTATACCAGCTAGGGTGGCTGGTCTTTCCGCCTACACGGGTACATTGGCGGCAATGTCGATGTTATCAACATTGCTGCCAATATATTTTCACTGTCTCACTCCATCACAGAAGAGCCAGCACTCGAAGACAGGGGTGACTTAACCTGCTTTATTGGGCTGGGACACTCCAGACCAAGGGTTACAAAATACAGAGACGCGTTACGGCTGTATCACAGCCTTTATCAATCTACTTCATGTCGTTTTGGTAAATCATTATATATATTTTACAAACATTAACATAAAAGATATTCCTTCGGCAATCAGATATTTCAACACAAATACAAAAGTCATGACAACTCACACTATAATACCCATTAATCTTTTAATATTTGTACATATTATTCTGAACTGCTTTAGCATAATTAAAAAACAAAATAGCTTTTCTTGAAAACTTCCAAAAAAGGCTAATACATATATTCTTCACGGCCAATCATCACACAGCTATCTTTGTTACATTCAATTAATTAGGAAGCTGCTTAATGTTGAAGATATCACGCTCTTAAACATTCAGAACAATTTGTAAATTCAAGCACTGATCAGCATTCTAATAAACTTCAAAGTCTCTCAATGGAAACAAAAGACTACTGTTCCAACAATGCCTCATACTTCTATCAAGTGGGTAGTTCTAAATAGTAAGTGAGTCAATTGTCCCAGAGCCAAATATATTCCACATTGATTGATTTTGTGATGTGCCCAAATTTTGTCAAATGCAGTACTGAAAATTTCAGTAGTATAGAATAGTGATCAATAGCACAATACCCATGAAAGGAAACCATCAGTCTCACCTTAACATAATCCTAACTGGAGCAACAAATTATTTTCTTCCAATGACCCCGGAGAGGTCCAGTCTTCCTCAAACGTGCCCAGATGATATAATCTGCACTTCCATGAAAATATTAGACCGCCTGACAGGTATCAGGATACTGATACACGTTTGTCTCGTTCCTTTCAGGAATCATCCGATAAATGTTCAGAGAGATGGACAGTCAGAGTGCAGATTGGAAGAGCATGTGAAACTGAAGGACAACACATATCTGACTACATAATAAAACAGGAAGATAAATAGAAACCTTCCAAGACTCAATTTAAAAAGGAGAAGGTATCCAGACTGAAAGTCAGGCATGCCCCGGATATTGAGGACTGCTTCCGAGCGGGGAAAGGGTAGTGACAATGCTAGACAACGAGGCAGAAGTCACAATAGCTCGCCAGAACCGGATGGATTGTCTGGTGGGAGTAGCGCTGTGTGAGTATATTATGGTGAAAACACCTGATACTAGGGTAAGTGTTCCCCATAGTTTATATGAAATACAACTCCAATCGGAGGGGGACATACCCAAATACATCAGTGTTCTCTTTTGGGAGCACCTATCTTACGGTTACAATATTCCTTTGGCTGAAAAGGATTGGCCACCTGATGGAGTGCCCTAACAGGGAAAGGATAATGATACTTATCAAGTAAGCATCTGTTCTTGGCAGAGCTGTAGAGCCACATGCTGTGCATAGCTCGCCATCTAGTGTTGGGTCCGGATGTTTGCACTTGTTTTTCTTCAAAGTCTTTCCAGTCACAAGGTAGGTGACTCCTCCTTTCCATGATAGCGCCCATGGGCATCGACCCAATTGTTAGATTGTTTACTGCAGAGGGTGAAAAAGGAACAGTAGTAAAGAATAGAGATGTCCATGCGTATGTATGTAAATTAAATAGAGAGCTGCAGCAGCTACAGATATACGGGGAGGTGGGTGGGCGCATGTGGCTCTCCAGCTCTAAATGCCAAAAACAGATGCTTCCTGGGTAAGTAACATTATTCGTTTGAGGCATGTGATCTGTAGATCCCATGCTGTGCAGAGATTACATAGCAGTATCCTACCAAAGCAGTGGTTAACCTGTAGCTGTTGGAGCTGTCTGAAATAGTGTCTTAAGTACTGCTTGGCCCACATTGGCGTGTTGTCTTGCTGACACATCACCACAATAATGTTTAGTGTATGTGTGCAGTGTAGACCATGTTGCAGCTTTGCAAATGTCAACAATAGGAATGTTTCCTAAAAAAGTCATAGTGGCCCCTAGCTTACGAGTGGAATGTGCCTTAGGGGGTACAGTTAGAGTTCTCTTTGCTTTCGCATAGCAGGTTTGAATTCACTTAACAATCCACCTTGCAATACCTGATTTTGAGAAAGGATTGCCTTTGTGTGGTGGCGCAAATGCAACAAAGTTGTTTCGTTTTACAAAACGATTTGGTCATTTCAGTGTAGTACAAGAGTGCTCTTCTAACATCGAAGTTGTGTTGAGCTCTTTCTGCAACTTAATCAGGTTGAGGAAAGAATACGGGTAATTCTACCGACTGATTTAAGTGAAATGCAGATACAACTTTAGGTAAAAATTTAGGATTAGTACGAAGAACCACTTTGTCTGTGTAGTTGGAAAAATGGTTCTTGTATGGTTAATGCCTGTAATTCACTAACTCTCCTTAATGATGTGATTGCAATGAGGAAAGCGGTTTTCAAAGATAGAAACTGTAGTTCGCATTTGTGCATGGGTGGGCCCATTAACCTTGTATGCCCCCCCTGTTTTTGTATGTAATACATAGCTGTCATGTTGTCTGTACGAACCACGACAGCTTTGCCCTCTGGGTGAGTGTGAAACGCTTTGAGGGCTATAAAGATTGCAAGCAGCTCTAGATGACTGGAGTCAACAACAGAAGTTGCTCCACATCAAAGGCCTTGCACTGTGTGATGTTGTAGGAGAGCTCCCCAGCCAGTGAGGGACGCACCCGCTGTCAGTACTATCTGTGGAACCAGGTCTATGAACGTCGTCCTTTTGACAAATTGTGTGTGTTCAACCACTGCAGAGAGCGATGAGTACGGCCGCTTACCAACACTAGATTGGTCAATAGACCCTGTGACTGGTTCCACTGACTGGCTAAACATTCTTGAAGTGGACGCATGTGTAGCCTGGCATGGGGGACGATTATGATGCAAGATGCCATAATTCCAGCAGTTGCATATAAACCCGAGCTGGAATCCAATGATTGGGTTGAAACTGGAGATCTAAAATATGAATATTTCAAATTCTGGCTGCGCTGGGGAAGGCGAGAGCCTTTTGAGTATCTATCGTGGCTCCAAGGTTGTCCTGAGTATTGGCTGGTTGGAGATGTGATTTTGTCACATTGATTGTGAACCCTAGTTGATGTAAATGAATCGTTTTGAAAGTGTGCTGAATACATTGCTGGTACGTGCTGGCTTAGATGAGGCAGTCGTCCAAGTTTGGGAAGACATGGATGCTTTGTCTTCTTAGGTGAGCAGCTACTACCGCCAGACACTTTGTGAAAACTCTGGGGGCTGAGGTGACTCCGAATGGGAGTACCTTGAACTGGAAGTGTTGACCCGCTACCACAAACCTGAGAAATTTGCGATGAGCAGGGTGGATAGGAATATGAAAATTGGAGTCTTAACTCTAGACTAGACAGAAAGTAGCCTTTTTTCGGCAGAGGACGTACTTGTTGGAGTGTTACCATGTGAAAATGATCTGACAGAATGTAAAGATTGAGTTCTCTGGGATCTAATATTGGTTTGAGAGAACCATCTTTTTGGGGTATTAGGAAGTAAAAAGAGTATACACCAGACCGGTGATGTTGCGGTGGTACGGGTTCTATAGCTCCTATTAGAAGTAGAGACTGAACCTCTTGTTTGAGGAGGTGTAGGTGATCTGGTGAAAGTTTGTGTGACTTTGGTGGAATGTTTGGAAGAGCGTTGATGAACTCCAGGCAGTAACCAGAACGGATAATTTGTAGTACCCAATTGTCTGTTATTGACTGCCAGATTGGTAGGAAATCTGACAGTCTTCCCCGACAGGTGTTAGGTGGTCGGGGGGAGGTGGAGGCAAGTCACTGCTTTGTATTGGAATGGGAGGTGCATGTGTTTGAACCCCTGCCCCTGCTTTTGCCATTGTTACCTCTGTAACCCCCTCTGAAGTAACCCTTAAATGGTGAGGGTTGTGAGCCTCCTCGGTAAAAGGAGCGCCGCACGGAACCACAGCTTTGTGCTGACTGAAGGGCTCCCATGGATTTGGCCACTTCAGTGTCGTCATTCATTTTCTCAAGTGAAGAATCTACCATTGGGCCAAATAGATGCTCTTAATCAAAGGGAGTGTTTAAAATCGAGGTTTGCACCTCTGGTTTGAACCCTGATATGCGAAGCCAAGCATGCCTTCAAGAGGACACTGGTGTTTATCGCTCTAGCAGCAGTGTCTGCAGCATCTAGGGAACATCTTATAGCGTTAATGGAAATAAGTTGGTCTTCAAGCACCAGGTCTTGTGCCTTAGATCTATGTTCCTGAGGCAAATATTGTATTAATTGCTCCATCTTATCCAGGTGCGCACGGTCATATCGTGCTAGCAATGCCTGAGTTTAGGAGACACGACAGAAATTGGTCGTCTGAGAGGCTACCCCTTTCCTGGAAGCATCAATAAGTTTGGATTCGTGATCCGGGGGTGGAGCATCTCCTGTTGTCTGGGAGTTGGCACTTTTCCTTGCATTGGACACAACCAGGGAGTCTAGTGGCAACTGACCTTTAATATATACTGGGTCCGATGGTACTGGCTTGTATTTTTTGTCTACTCTAGGGGTAAGAATACGAGCTCTCACCGGTTCGTTAAAAATGTCATCTACATGCCTGATCATCCCTTTAAGCATAGGTACTGTATGTGATGACCTCTGCGTGGTACTGAGGGTTTCAAAGAGGAAATCCTCTTCTAAGGATTCCTTATGTAGCTGCAGACCATGGTAGTTGGCAGCTCTACCCAGTAACTCAATGTAGCCTACACTGTCATCTGGTGGAGAGTGCTTGTTAGGATATAAATCAGGATCATTGCCTGTGGGCGAATTGGTATTGTAATCATCCCATGGGTCTTGCATTGGTTGATTATCATCCCAACCCCAATGTCATCCCCATCGTCCTGGTTGTCAGGTGTATGAGGTGGTGAATGTTCAGGTGAAATAGGCTGAAACTGAGGTGAGGGAGTGGAAGGGTTATTTCCAACCGTTCTCTTCTTTAAAGTAATGCGGTATTCTTCCTCTGTATCAGTCCTCCTTTTTAAAGACACTTTAGTGGTGATATGTCCAGTTTAGGGATGAATAAACAGCACTTTTTGTTTCGCATCCTGTTTGTTGATCGAAGCGTCAAAACTGTCTTTTGGGTAATTTCGGCAGATCTGACTGTTTCAGCGTAAAAAGTTTCGGTGCCGATGCCTTGGATGTTGATGTTTTCGGGTCCAAAGTGTGTTTTGGTGCCGAATGAGTGGGGTCGGCGCCGGACTTGTGTTTCAAACCCGAGGTTCTCAGCTCCAAACTTGATTTGGAGGGAGTCTTTTCGGAGCAGGAAGGCTTTTTTGGTAGGCTTCAGTGCTGACCAGAGCCCGAGGGCGTTGGTTGACCAGAGCCTTCTATTTTTGTGGAGTTGGGTCTTTGGGCGCGGGGGAGCTATACTCAAGATACGTTCATGTGAAATGTCATCCTCTTGGTCGGAGTCGAGCTCTGGGATGGCGACCGGCTCCTCCTCGGTTCCCATGGCCTCGCCGGCCTCTTCGTCTGATTGTTGTCCGAAGATGTCCGGAATGGAGCTTGTGTACTGGCTCTGCATGTCGCCACGTCGAGCCCGGCGGTCGGAAAATGTCTTCTTGGAGCAGAAAGCCTGGCACGTGTCGCAATCATGTTCTGTGTTCAGAGGACAAACACAGGTTACACACTTCGTGTGAGTCTGTGCGCGGGTATTTCGTGTGACATCGAGGGCAGACTTTAAAGGGAATTCGTTCCATCGATTGCGGGTCGGCCAGACGCTGGTAGGACAGACGTCCTCCCACGAGCTTTCCGATCGAAAGTTTGGTTTTTGCAAGTAAATACGATAGCGATTGAAGGGAAAACACGATCAAAACAATACCGTTGAGGGTGAGTATCTAGTGCACCGAGGGAAACCGAAGAAACTGTGTAGAACCAGAGTGTAGCAATAGACGTCCGAACCCAATGGCAGAAAAAAAAACAATGGAGTCGATGCCCATGCGCACTATCATCGAAAGGAGGAGTCACCTACCTCATGACTGCAAAGACGTCTTCGATGAACAACAAGTGCGAACATCCAGACCTAAAACTAAATGGCGAGCTATGCACAGCATGTGATCTACAGCTCACATGCCTCGAACATTTAGTTTTACCTACTTTCTCCGACCTTGTTCCATAATCTCTCAAACATTCATATGCCAGGGAGTGGGCGCTAGTTTCTGCATTATACCGCAACCGTGTGGGGTGGGATAGTAGTTCCCCACATCATGATATCTTGTTGAGGACGACCCACAACTTTAACGACAATACCAAATTAAACATGAAGCTAAAAACACAAGTTGGGGAAATCCTAGACCAACTCGAAAACCAAGGTGTAATAAAAAGTTGCACCTCATCCATGAATAATTCTTTGTTTACAGTAATGAAATTGGAGCATTCATATCCTTTAGTATTAGACTAAATACAACTACTCGCACATTTGCAGTACAGAATGCACACGGCGACACACTAATGAACAACATTGTATTGAAGAAATACAAAACACTTGATATCTCAAATTGATTTTTCTGCCAGAATACAGTGCCTGGAAGCAGATATCAGACGACATTCAGTGAGCTAGGTTCACATAAACAGTTCTGTTGATTACCCCAGAGGTTTAAGAATAGCCCTAGGCAGTTTTCAGCCCGAGTAACACTCTACTACAACATTTTGACGAACAGGCACTGTCCTATGTCAATGACATTTACCTGACAGGTGATAACCTTATGGGACACTTTACGAGAGTGAATTGCATAATCTTGGGATTTGCTCAAATGGGTTACAAATTTAATAAAGAAAAGAAAAAACAATTGCCCACCTCACTGTCCTTTTTCTGGGATATGAACAATTAAGTGAAGGCAAAAGCTTTGCGACACTTCCTAGAGAAATGTGCGCTGCTTCAACCTCCAACAACATTGAAAAGACTACAATCCATATTGGGATTCCTAAATTTTGGCAGAAAATACATTCCAGAGTACGCTGCACGGGTTAAACCATTCTACGACTTGATACGTCCGAACTTTTCAAGCACACATTGGACATAGGAACACACAAATATTTTTACATTCCATACAAGCTGACATGATAGCTCCCAAACATTAACAAACATGTATGAACACAATGAACCTGGTGATCAGTTTCATTGCGGGGTACATCAGGGTACACTTATTTCACGTTCAAAGAAGGTGACACAGTATCAACTGCATGTAAATTGCACCAATACACCAATGCTGACACCTACGGAAAAAATCCTAACAGCAGTATAGACTGATGTAGTGAGAGAGCGAGCCCTGGCTGACGGTAAACACATTGTGACCCAAGTGCCAACCTTATAGGCCGTCACCAAAGCAAATGTTTTGAAGGCTTTACATCTACGAAGGATTCAATGAGCTAACTCACTCACTGCAATAGATGTAGACTATAAATTTGATTCTACACTTTAAACATAAGCTTTTCTGCAGTATGAACAAGAACATCCTCTGCCTAATGAAATAATGCCTCTAGATCGCTATGATTATATCATATATACTGCTGAGTCTGCCCAGCCTGCCATAGGGACTAAGCACCAATACAAAGCTGTGTGCGCAATTGCAAAAGGGTGCATGCACGATGGAGACTTCCATCCTGAGAAAACCTCCACACATTCACTTGGTGACCTCACAGTGCAGCAGACAGAAATAAAGTATCTTATTCTGGCACTAAAAACTACGGATCATGAATTACCCACATTTACAGTGTGCGATTTGTATTACTGTGTCCAGTCCTATAACGAATACCTACACTATTGGAGCCAGAATGGATTCAGAGATTCAAAGGGCTGCACAATAAAGCAGTTGCTTTGAGAAAAAGTGGGAAAGCTGATAGATTGCTTGCCACGATACACACATTGGGTCATCAATGTGTTGTCGTTCACGTTTTAGGGCATTCCATGGCAGATTAAGCCGCAACAGCAAGAGTTTGCACTGCTGCGGTTGCTGTAATCACTCGTTCAAGCACAAGGACAGACAGAGGCATCATGGTGGCTATCAGCACTGAACGTGACCGCACTCACCAGCCTAAAGTCTTACCACTCAAGTACTCCTACAAATAAGACGCACAAAACATACCATATGCTCATATTCCTGGAGCGGGGGATAGATTAAAACCAAACAGATCACAAACTGGGGTTGAGACAAGCTGTACACGAGGGTCAGGCTTCTGCACATGCGAGGGTGGCTACTACAATTTCATGATTGCAGCAGCACTATTGGTGGTGTGTTTTTTTACAAACAGACCAAGGACTTTGTCCTTTAATGCAATATCTGCCAGCAGATGAAAGGTTCACCATAGAACATCCACCACAGTTTGTTGTGCCTATTTGGATCACTGCAGCCCACTACAATAAGATGCGGCTTACAAGTGCTTCTTGGTAGCAGTGGATTCCTGCTCTCGGTTTCTGTGGGTACGGCCACAGCGGTCAGCTGACACCTGACCTGTTATAAAGGATCTGCTAGTCTTTATCGGGACATAAGCAATTGGCACATTACACTCTGAACAGAGTCCAGCCGTTAGCTCTCGTGCTTACAAAGAGGCCATGGGAAGTATGAAGTATGGGTGTGACCTTGCACTACCCCTCCCCCTATCATCCTGAGCAAAATTCGGTAGTGGAGAATAAAAACTGTGACTTAAAGCAGTTTTTAACAGCAAGAGAACTAGGCTCAGGTCGTAGTTGGGTCCATCACATATATGCCTCGAGAGGGCACTCTACTACCTGCAGAGAAAATCGCTGGGTGGTCAGATTCTCTATTAAATCCTGTTTGGGGTAAAGATGTGAGTCCAAGACCTCGACAATTCCAGCACAGTGGCAGCAGAAACACCATTTGACATCAATGAACGTTTTGCTTTTTTACAAGAACTTTACAAATTCTGTGACAAACAAAGCAATGTCCAAGTAAAATGCATCACCACTGAAGAAGTGAAGGTAGAGCCAGTGAGGCCTGGCTTGATCCCAAACGTTGGGAATCTGGTCAGGGAGAAAATAGTGAACAAAAAAGTGTTTCGGCCATTCTACAGAGTGCCTGCACGGGTCCTGGCTGTTGACGTTATGAGGTCTGTACTTCTTCCGCACCTTGCCGGTCGCAAAGGCAAAAGATTGGTCACCATCGATCTGATCAAACCACACTATGTGGCCGATTCTCAACAGTGAGCACGTGGGTTCCTGGGAAGCTATCTTCCTCCTCTTGCTAACGTACAGGAAGTTCAGATGGTAGCTTTAATATTTGAAGAAGCATCCTCTCTCCAACGAGAGAACAAACAAGAAAAATGAAGTAGCTCTTCTACCTGTTACAACAACAACTACTGTACAGTTAATTAGTGCAGAAACTCTAAAGACAAGATTAAAGTTTACATCAAAGTACCACAAATCGAGTTATCTCCCAGTTCTACAACACCTGCAGAGCTTCCAAAGATACATTGGACTGCCTCTGGCTACTTCACTGACTTTGAGGACTTCTCTTGCAGCGCTTTTGATCCACCACAATTGCGGCCTCTTCCTTTCAGGCTAAAAGTGCGTATTTTCTATCTTTGGCTGAAAAGGACATATTTCGTTTTTCCTTGGTTACATCTGTGTATTACAATTAAGTTACTTTTCCTGTCCTCTGGATTGGGGACACTTTTTCCTGCTTCCAATTGGACATTATCTTTCAGAACGCTCTGCAGTACAAATGGTGAACTTGGTACTCAAGCCACATGCATCATCACATCGTAAACGAAGAGACCTTACCCTGGTGAACATTTCAGCGGTTCCAGCTCATGAGGGCATTGTTTGGGATAGGGTATCGTATGATCTGTCTGGTCCAACTGAACTTTTACAAATTTCATATTCGTTTAAAATGTCTGCAAATGAGGTCATTACCCTTCGTACTCTTTCTGATATTTGAGACATTAATACACTGTATGAACTTTTAGAAGATCTTGAGCATTAAACTGGTTTTTCCTCTGATAAATTGTATGATGGCTTATCTAATTACGATGACATGTTCTGTTTTCAACATAATAGTCATCATTTCCTGCATAAAGCAAGTGTTAAATGTGCTATTTACAATTACACTCAATGGAAATATCACCCTACACCACCACAGGGTAGTTCCAAAACATTTGCACGGAAGTTTGCTTATTTTTCTGTTTACGATACAGCGGACCCGGCCTCATATTTTTAAAGGCTTACATCATCACCTGCAAAGAAATATATGCTGACACCAAGCTGATATATTCTGCCTCCTTTCTTTCCCAGCTGTCTGTACAGTTTCAACTTTTGGAGGGACACCATAAATGTAAAATCTATTTGGGGGACAAGAGACTGGCAGGTTCAAGAAACTGAGACTTTGTTTAGAGCATGCCGGATACCACAAAAAATGATGTTCCTGAACAAAACTGTGCAACAAACATGTCTTGGAATAGCCAAGCTGAAAGATTTGAACACACCACGTATTACCAATTGTGCACGTTTTGAAAATTGGTAAAAACTTACATACTACAGTGAAGATACTTGGATTCCATGCTGTGTAATGTAACATACAATTCTTCCGACTCCAACTGGAAGGGATGGTTACTTTGGCTACTGGACACTAACTGTTATAAGGCACACGATTCCTGGGAAACACCGAGGGCTTCAAGATTAATAGACCTGACATGCGTTATGTGTAGCCTTAACACTAGGGGGTGGGGACAACTTGGAGTGGGAAAGCTGTGTCTTGATTGGCTCAAAACCTCAACACTATCCCAGGTGAAACACTTGTCCCTTTTGTCCGCTGACCTGAAACTCAGGGACTTTCTATTGGGTCCCCAGAAACCACGTCAAAAGGGCTTCTTGTATGCCATATACAATGAACTATGGAAGGTTTCTCAGCAGGATGCTGCTGTAAGATAGTGCGAGATTTTCAGGGTTCACTTAGAAAAGGCTTTGGCAGTGGTTGACAAAGGTATGACAACCTTATCATCTAGGATATACTCTTTAGGCAATATGGTGTCATCTGCAATAGACATACAACTAGATATGTCAATAGTACAATATGTAAGTTTTCAAAAGGGGGATGAGGAGAAATATTTAATGAGGTCCTACACCCACACTCCTCTCAGAATAATATAACAAAGCATATCAATGGAGTAGTTCCTCTTCAGGGACAAACTAAACTCTAATAAGAATGCAATCAACAGCCCCACCATGAGGATAGCTGGGATCCGAATGGTCAGATCATAGTGCCCTCAAGGAGATCTTTTGATCCGTAGATGCCATTAGATGAGTGCATGTTAAGGGTCAAAAAATTGCAGGGGATCTGAAAAGTCAGACCATAGTGTCCTCACACACCTGGTACGGTTTCATGCTTCATCAAGGGACCATTGCCCTATAAATACTCACCTGGTCTCTTAGTCTCTTATTTCACTCCCTTCACCACCCTGTTTTTGACCTCTCACATGCACTCATCCAGCGGCGTCTAAGGACCAAAAGATCTCTGCTAAAGAGCCCCCAAGACATGCCAGCACCAGCTTGACAAGGAGTGTCCTATGATGAAACATGACACCCTACCTGGTGTGTGAGGGCACAATGATCTGACCATTCAGATCCCCCGCAATCCTAATGGTCGTTTTAGAACATGGACAGTCACAGCTCAGTTCTATTATGTTTTCGAACTGACACTTCAAACATGACGTTCTGGCTATGTGCCATGGGAGATATATCAGTGCCACTAGGCTGTTTTCTCAATATCACCTGACGTAACAGAAGATACTCAAAGCACGTAAAAATGCAAAATACACCATGTTACACATTGAAAAGCTAGAGAGGTTACCTTTCACCATTGTGGAAACACTGTCCGCGGATCGGAAAATCCATGGATATATTACTTTGCCAATTTTGACATTTAATTTCCAATATTGTCTGAAACACCACCAAGTAGGCAGATATGAGGCGTTAGGGGAAAAGTTTGTACACAAGTATTGGGAACTACCTTTTAGGTTTCGACGTAGAAATGGGGAAACTGAAGTGTCTCAGTGGTTCCGACTGCAAGAACACTAAGTGGGTCATTAGTCTGCAAGGAAATCTCGTTGCACGGGGCTTGTAATGTCTCTGTGGCAAACTTGTCCTGTTACCTGAAAAGTTCTCCGGCGGCCGTGATTCGTCCAGCTTTTAGATTGCTCTCAAATGGGAGCCATTTGATGCTTAACAATCAAGGCTGTTGGGGAATAAAACCCAAAAAGAACAATTGATGGACAGAATGCAGAACAATGTCATACATTCACCACAGTACAGAGATCTGGGCCTAAATCCATCTTTTTTTTGCCCACCATGCCATTCCAGTTTGGATTCAGCCATATGCAAATCAGTCTTGACCCTGCCACCAATGGGAAAAGTCCAGCCCGAACTGCCAGGCCAGGTCCTCCATGACTGGAAACAAGCATCCTGGGACCAGTTTCGGGCTATCAGCCCTCATCAGCCAGGATAGCTTGACTCCAGAGGCATGGAGAGTATGGGACCCACGTCTGGGCATACCTGTCCCACTCGGGGTGACAAATGTAAAAAGAACAATTGATGGACAAAATGCAGAACAATGTCATAAATTCAACCCCAGTACAGAGATCTGGGCCTAAATCCATTTTTTTTTCGCTCACCATGCCATTCCAGTTTGGACCCAGCCATATGCAAATCAGTCTTGACCCTGCGCCCAATGGGAACAGTCCAGCCCGAACTGCGAGGCCAGGTCCTCCCTGGACTGGAAACAAGTATCCTAGGACCGGTTTCGGGCTTTCAGCACTCATCATATGGCTGGGTTCAAACTGGGGTGGTGTGGTGAGCAAAAGAATGATGGATTTAACCCAGATCCTTGTGACTGGGGGTGAATGTTTGCACTGTCCAGCTTTCCGTACATTAATTGTTTCTTGTGCATATGTTGCCCTAAGTGGGAACGGTATGCCCAGACGTGGGTCCCATGCTCACTACACCATGGATTCAAGCTAGCCTGGCTGATGAAGGATGATGCCCTGAAACCGGTCCCAGGCGGCTTTATTTTGTCTCTACCTCGTTGATTATATCCTGAAAAAAATCTGGAGTCAAACAGACTAATCAGTAAATATATTCTCTAAATGGATTTGTGTCGGATTTCAGATAGATTTCATTGCTTTCTATTCTGAGAAAAAGCTCATTCTTTTGTGTACGTTTCCCTAGCTCCGTATCGGAAGCCTCTGAATTCTTTTGTGGGATCCCATGCATTTTATTTACCATTTTTAAACTGTAGCTTTAGGTGATTTAAGATTGGTACCCTTAGGAGCTTAAGGGTAGCGCTCCCTCAAAATGGAGTTCTAAAGACAGTGTGGTAGCTATTGTGTCAAGAAACTAAAAGAGGTAAAGACAGAATTTCAGTTTCTATCTGCCGGAGTTACACTTTATGGTACTCGCTTCCAACATTGCGACTGCAGGAACAGAATGAAAAGCAATCACCGAGGGCTGCCTGTGCTATGAGGCAGGATAAGGTGCAGAGCATGTTCTTTTTTCATTCGGAATCTTTGGAATTCTCCTCCCAATTAATCATTCTCTCACTGAAAAACTACCCCATCGAGTTGAAGTTTCCTAATGTGCACTGGAAACATCCAACGTAAACTATCAGGCTAATTTCTAGTAGCATAGAAAACATTTGCATCCTGCAAACTGTAAGCTTAAACTGTAAATTCTTGTAGCTGAGGTAGAATTCAAAGCCAGGTAACACTAACTACCCTAAATGCGACAATTCCAAGGTGATTTTAAAGAATGTAAAAATGTGGGAGACTAATTGCTAATCAATTTTCCTGTATTGGCTTCATTGATGTCACATATTTACCTTCTTATTTTATCTTTAACTTCTCGTGTTGTGCTTCCACGTTGTTATCGGTCTACCTTCATGTTAATATTTATCTTTCTGCTCCTACCATACCAAATCTCTCTGAATTATAGAAACAGAAACGGTACTAAGGGCCTTATTGGAAGCAACAAAAATATCCCCCTCGCTCCTGATTGGATAGTAAAAAAAAAGAAAACATTGTTGGATGCATTGGGGAACTCACAGTTCCTAGATTCGTAGCCAATGCACTTGCTGCACTAATTATAGCTATGTTGCATCTTTGTATGTTTAAGTCATTGTGAGTCCAGTCGCCTAACGTGGATAGTGTGTGTCGTGTATGTTTAGATTAATGGAGACGGAGAATAGCAGGTAACAGATTCAGAAAGACTCTCAGGGAGATGAGGCTCCAGAGATCGAGTGAGAAAAAAACCCTCCAGAAATACTACCTTTATGGGGCACACATGTATGGCGACTGAGTAGGGTCCACAGGCCGTAACGAACGAGTTACTTACCTCTGGTAATGCCTTATCTGGTAGAGGCTATATCTGGTCACAGATTCCTTACTTTTTAAATTTCCCTAGGCGTCAGATTGGATCCAGAAGAATTTTTTGTGAGCAGTACCCCTGCACGCCGGTAGGTGGCAGCGGTCGGCTCCACGTCCGTCGTCTGCACCGGAAGTGATGTCAAAGTACCTATAGATGCGCCACCCAGGCGCGCTGACATCAGTTTCTTTTCACAACTTTCATCGCTAGAAGAATGGAGCCATGAAGTACATGAACCACTGGCGTGACAAACACAGGGCTCTGAAAGGGGTCATTCCTTTACCTAGAAATCAGTTTGCAGAGCGTGGAGGATAGGTGTGCCGGTAAGGAATCTGGAACTACATATAGTCTATACCAGATAAGAAGCTACAGGAGGCAAGTAACTTGTTCTTCTGATAGAAACTTCGAGCCGCAGATTTTTTACCTTTTGAATAGATACCGAAGCAATACAATACCTGGAGGAGGGTCTGAACGAATTTCAAATTAGGACCGTACGGGCAAAGTCCCCATCGCTGCGGACCAGACTATCCAGACAGTAATGTTTGGTGAACATGCGCCGGAAAGTCCATTTTGCTGTCTGACAGATATCCAGGACTGGAAATCCGAACGCTAATGCATTAGTCGCAGCCTTAGCTCTGGTGGAACAAGCCCGTAAACTTCAGGAGGTTGTTTCTAGGGCAGTGAGTAGCCGATTTTGATACATAGCACAACCCATTGGGAGATTGTCTGCATCTGTATGGCCCATCCTTTCTTTCCTCCAACATATCCCATGGAGAGTTGGTTGTCCACCTGGAACGCTCATGTGCAGTCGAGGTAGAACAACAATGCTCTTTTAAGGCCTAGGCGTCGCTTCTCTTTTTTCGAGGGATGTAGAGGAGCATAAAAGGTAGGTAAGGTGATAGATCAGCCTACATGAAATGGGGAGAGCACTTTTGGTAGAAAGGAGACCCACTGTGCGAAGCACTGCATTGTCAGTATAGACAGAGTTAAGGTGAATGAATGAATGAATGAATCTGAGTTTTATATAGCGCATAGTTACCCTAGGGCATCCCAGCGCTTGTCCAGGGCGACAACCATAAAGAGCAGACAAGATCAGCAGCGTCAGGCAGGGAAAAGATAGGTTTTAAGAAGTTTACGGAACCGCAAAATACAAGTCTCTGAGCGCAAACTCAGAGGAAGTCCGTTACACAAAATGGCTATATTAACCGAGAATCTTCGCCCACCAGCCCGAGCCCTTTTCACTCTGGGGACTTGAAGCAGAAGTTTCTGGTCAGAACGCAAGGCCCTATTAGCCTTATAAGACACAGCTAAATTCCCCAGGATAGGAGGTCCCTTTCCCTGAAGAATGTTATGCGCAATGCAAAGAGCCTTGAATTTGACCCTTTCCCGCACCGGATGCCAGTGCAGGGCATTCAATGCAGGTTTAACTGACTGTATCCTTGGTGTATTCATAAGCAGCCTTGCAGCAGCATTTTGAACCCGCTGGAGTTTATTAAACGTAGCTTCAGGGGATACCTAAAAAAATAGTATTACTGTAATCTAATCTAGATACAATAAGCCCCTGGATAAGTAGCTTCCTAGATGTCCAAGGGAGCAGGGGGGAGAACTTTACGAGCTGAACGGAGAAGACCGAAACATACTCCAGCTGTTTTTTTTGCCTGGGTCCTGAAAGAAAGATCTTGTTCCAGCCAGATCCCCATACTTTTGATCTCCCTTTTAGGACTCGGCAAAGCTCCCCAACAACTAAGCCAGATAGTCGAAGGGAGAGAGGGAATTTTGTGTCCTAACAATATTAATTCGGTCTTTGAACCATTCAACTTTAAAGCTGATTCGCACATCCAAGTGTGGGCTTTGGACATACAGGAGTGCAGCGAATCTGGGTTATCAACAAGTTGGGATAAGGCGACCACCAGCTGAGTATCGTCAGCATAGCTGACGATTTTAATGCCAAATGGGGCTACCACATCCTCCAGGAGGGCCATATATACATTAAACAATGTGGGGCTAAGGGAAGAGCCCTGTGGCACACCACACTGGAGGGGGATAGACACCGACCGTTCACTGCCTTCCCTAACCTGGTACGTCCGTTCACAGAGAAATGACATAAGCCATTTCAGAGCCACACCTGCAACCCCTATATAAGGTGGCTTAGATGATCAGGCTTGCAGCTCACTCACTATACGAGCAGATGTAATTGCCACAAGGATGGCTGTTTTCAGTGTAAGGAGCAGAGGGGACAATTGTGGAGGCGGTCGAAAGAAACACATTAAAAATATCTAAACTAAATAAAGGTCCCACTGTGGCATAATGAATGGTGAAGGAAGGAAGAGATGAGTAAGACCTTTGAGGAACCTATGTATAATGGGGGGACTTTAACAAAGAAGGCTGGTCAGGCAACCGCAAAAAGCCACAAATGGCAGATAGCCCTCAAGAGTGCCCAGAGCAGAGCCATGCTAGGCAAGAGAAAGAATGAAGAGGAACAAAAGTTACTTACCTGTGAACTGTGGTTCTCCAGTATTGGTGTCTTTCATAGATTCACATGCTTGAATATTCCCCGAAGTGTGAGTCCCACGGTACATAACAGAGCAATGTAGCAATAAAAACCCTAGTATAGGTAAGAAAGAACCATAGAGTAGCATTGAATCAGAGCTTTATAGATAGAACAACTTGTCACTTTTATAACATATCAAACTTATTGTGCATAGTCCAAACTCCAGCCAATCAGGCGCTAGCACCCTCCAGAATGTTCTCCTCAGAGGCTCAGGCCCTCAGATTTTCTTAGCACAAGAGTGACAACAGAGTCAAACAGAAGAGGAGAGCCTCTGAGGGGAGGAGGGTGGGTCGCATGTGATTCTATGAAAGGCACCAATACTGGAGAACCACAGTTTACAGGAAAGTAACTTTTGTTCTTCTCCAGTATTGGGGTGTCTTTCATAGATTCACATGCTTGAATAAGAGTAGTTAGCAGTGATACCAAGATAAGCAAGGTACATATAAACCAATCATAAAACACAATACGATAGAGATACTGAAGCATAGAGAAAAAAACAGTACCTTGTATACAGGAGGAGGGAAGCAACAGAGGCTCACCTTATTTAAAGAGATTACGTAGGACCGTTTGCCCCACAGCTGTGTCAGCGTTGTCAGCAGCTTCCAGACAGTAGTGCTTGGTAAAGGTGTGCCTGCTGGACCATGTTGCAGCTCTGCAGATGTGTTGCAGAGGCACACCAGCAAACAGCGCAGTAGAAGAGGAAACCTTTCTGGTAGAATGCGCTTGAACAGTGGCAGTAAGTGGCTTCCCAGCTTGCTGATGGTAAAAAGCAATTGCAGTAGATATTCAGCGTGCAATAGTCTGTTTGGTGACTGGATGCCCCTTTTGCATCTGTCCGTAGGCTACAAAAAGTTGATCAGTCTTACGGATAGTAGCCGTCCTTTGAAGATAACATTTCAGACATCTTTTGACATCTAAAGAATGGAGTGTCCTCTCTGCTGATGTCTGAGGATTGTGAAAAAAACATTTTTAAAAGGACTGGTTTATTAAGATGGAAATCAGATGGCACTTTGGGGATAAAGGCTGGATTGGTGCGGAGCAAGACAGTGTCCTTGGTGAATTGAAGAAAAGGCGGTTTCGTAGTAAAAGCCTGTATGTCACTGACTCGACATGAAGAAGTGAGCCAAAAGAAGCGAAGTCTTCCAAGTAACAAATTTTAGATCGACCTTATGGATTGGCTCAAATGGGAGCTTCATGAGTTGTGCCAATACAACGTTCAAATGCCAAGGAGGAGGCAGTCGACTAATTGGGGAAAACATCCGAAAAAAGGCCCTTGAAAAACTGCTGAATTACTCTGGAGGAGTCAAGACAGTTGGAACAATCCTCTCGAAATCTTGAGATTGCTGACAGAAAAACTAAGAGTAGAATAAGAGAGGCCTGATTCTGCTAGATGTAAAAAGAAAGGTAAAAGTTGAGCTGGTGCAGAATGAACAGGGTGTACTTGAGCAGCATCACACTACAGACAGAACTGTTTCAATTTGAGTTTGTATGTCT
This sequence comes from Triturus cristatus, assembly GCF_964204655.1. Lineage (NCBI taxonomy): Eukaryota > Metazoa > Chordata > Amphibia > Caudata > Salamandridae > Triturus > Triturus cristatus. The sequence continues at coordinate 448,383,631 of NC_140584.1, forward strand.
TCACAGTGGAGGCTGCCCTAGCCTTAGCAAGAACTTCTCTGCAGTCTGAAGGAATGTTTAAGTTTACAAACTCATAGTGCTCGGGTTCCCTGCCGCTAAACGAAGAGAAGCTGGATCGGGATGACAAACCTGTCCCTGATCCATCGTCAAAAGATCCGGAAATGGGCGGTTCCGAATCGGATCGCACTGAGGCAGGAGCAGGAGTTCCGTAAACCATATTTGTCAAGGCCACCTTGGAGCTATTAGAAGAATGCGGCAAGGTGCTCTCCTCATTTTCCGAAGAACCCTGGGGATTAGACGAATCGGCAGAAAAGCGTAGGCATATTTTTGACCAGTTCATCAAAAACGCACGACTCTGGTTGGGGAAGCCAATTTGTGCAGAACGGGCATTTGCAGTTCAGATTGGTTGCAAACAGATCCAGATTCGGGGGTCCCATAACCGAAAGATGCAATCCAGTGTGGGTTGATGCAATTCCCACTCATGTTTGCAAGAGGTTGACCTGCTCCGAGAGTCTGCTAGAATGTTGGACGCTCCCGGAACATGCACTGCCGTCAGAGTGACTTGATGCTGCATTGCCCAATCTCAGATTTGTTGAGCTTGAAGGGATAGCAAAATGGACCGTGTGCCCCTTTGTTTGTTTATATAGTGCATGCATGTTGTGTTGTCCGTCCGGATGAACACTGAAGCTCCCTGGATGATGGTGCGAAAAGCCTTTAGCGCCAGAAATATGGCAAGTAACTCCAGAAGGTTGATGTGCCAGGTCCTTTGGCGGTATCCCACCGCCCTTTGACTGTGAGGCCCTGAAGGTGTGCTCCCCACCCTTCGAGAGATGCATCTGTTGTGAGAGTGAAACTTGGAGTGTTCACCAGAAATGGACGACCGGAAGAGAGAACAGAGCCGAAGCTGACCCTTTCGTCGACGATGAATGCTTCGTATGCTTTGTAGACACCGTCAACGAAGTCAAAGGCACTGTAGACGACAGAGGCCGTACCTTCACAGACACCAACTTTGGGGGCGATGTAGCCGGCGAAAGGATCATAGCCGGCATCATAGACCAAGATGTTGAAGTCGTCGTTGTAGAAGAGACAACAGAAGTCCTCGTCGACGGAGGAAGCGACGACGAGCTCGCCGACGAGATGGCCTGTTTTTTAGGCAAAACCTGCTCAGATAGAGTCTTGGACGTCTGAGAGTCAGATCTCGGGGCGTAGAGGGTGAAGACAGACCCTGAGCAGGAAACACCCCTTTTGATGTTGAAGGCAGGTCTGCAGACTTAACATGATGTTCCTTCATCACCTTAGTCTTAGGAGAAACCTTCTCGGACTCACTGGCTCTCTTCAAGGATGAAGCAGTCCAGACCGAGGAAACACTTTCCACATCTGACAGGGGGTTATCCATAGTCTTCAACTTCTGGAGCCACAGGAGACACCCCTCTCTGTCCTTTAAGGTCTTTTGTGAGAAAGTCCTACAAATTTTAACAATTCTTTGCCTGGTGTTCAGGGTAGAGGCAATAAATGCAGTTCGTATGAGGGTCCTCAGAATGAAGTCGCTATTTTCCACATGTCCCACAGGGTCTGAAGAGGGACTTCTTGGTTGAAGACATGACAAAAATATTTGTTTGAGCAGAAAAATGAAAAAAAAACTGAGCAGAGCTCATGGAGACTCCCTTCACATGACGTGCGGTAGAGAATCTGAGGGCCTGAGCCTCCGAGAACGTTCTGGAGGGTGCTAACGCCTGATCGGCTGGAGTTTGGACTATTCACAATGACTGATATGGTTTTTTTTTTTTTTAGATTTAAACAAACTTTATTGGTTTCCTCAAGATTACAACTTCCGTCATCATCAGTACACTGCATAACATAACAATATCGACAGATGCTTCAAAGAGGCTCCGACATAGGAAGCCGTGAGACAGATATCTACAGATTACCAATGGACCAATCTAACACATGGCCCCTGGAAGTGGTCCGGTTGTTGCGTCATCCACAAACCTGTTATTTGGTCTTCATCAATCTTGCCTCACACCTCTCAGCCAGCAGTTCCTCAGTTAGTCCACCTCTGTGGAGGCGAGGAACCACACCGTACTAATATCTAAGAGCATCAATGTGTGAGTGCAACACCTTGGAGCCTCCATTATCTTCAATATTTTACAATCTATGTCTCAGTGAATTCGCTTTATCCAAACCAATCTTAAAAACAATTCCCCCTCCCACCTCCCAGCCGCTTCCCCCAACCCAACTGCCCCCCCCCATCCCTCCCTATCCCACCCCCCCTCTGCCGGGTCACTGCAACTCAAGGTTCGCTTATCTAAGTACTCACATGGGGTCACCTGCGATCACCCTCTCTTGACCTGGGGTCTCCCCCACTCCGATGGACATTCCAGCTGTACTGGATATAGTGACCTGGGAGGCCTGACCCGCTATTTCCTGTATCATTACCCCCCATGCTAGTAGCACCTCAGGCAACTTGGGGTCTCTCCTGGTGCTCCGTATGTGCCCCTCCTCGGCTAGGGCCCATTCCCGTAAATCTGACCTCCACTTTGCCAATATAGGTCCTTGCTGCGTCAACCAGTGGATGGCTATACGCCTTTTGGCTATCACTAGCCCCAGGACCAGAAACCGCCTGCTTATCTTGCGTTTCGGGTCTCGCGGAATCAAGCCCAGCAGACATACACGGGGATCCAATGCAATCGTCCAACCGGTTATCCGGGTCAGCTCTTCAATTACCGCCCCCCAGTACGTCTGAATCGTTGGGCACGTCCATACCATATGCAGAAAATCTGCTGGATCACTGCGACACCTTGGACAGTGGGGGTCTCTGGAGCCATCAATGGCGTGCAACCTTCTAGGAGATAGGTATGTCATGTGTATTATGTTGTTCTGGATTTGCTTAAAGCGATTGCTCACTGCCACCTTCCGCACACCTTTGTGGATTCGTACCCAGTCTCGCGGGGCAAGCTCCTGCGGGCACACCTGCTGCCATTTTTCTTCTATTTTTAGGGGGCCGGTTTTTTTATCATCCCTTAACGCCTTATAGAGGTGAGTAACACATTTTCGCCCTCCCACCATGGCTATCATAGTGACCAAAGTCTGAGTGTGCCCCGGGGACTCCGGAAACGTAGGCCACAATTGTCGTGCTGTTGCTGCTATTTTGGCATAATGCAGAAACTGCCCTGCTCCCAACTCAAAGGCGATCATTGCCTCCTGATACGTAATAAATTTATCGTCCGGGTACAGGTCGGCCAACATCAGGCAGGCCCCTGACTTCCACGCATCCGTGGACATTACGTGGTCAATCTGCGCAAAGGGCGGCATCTGCCAGAGATCCGCCTCCAGGGCAAAAGGTCTATCTTGAATAATTTTACGTACCACTCGGTTCCAAATTGCAGCCCCAAGCTGCACCAGAGGCGGGACTTTGATATGTTATAAAAGTGACAAGTTGTTCTATCTATAAAGCTCTATGATTCAATGCTACTCTATGGTTCTTTCCTACCTATACTATGGTTATGTTTTTTTTTAAACTTTGTTTATTTGCATTTTGAAAAGGAAAATAATACATAAGGAAAACAGTTGGTCAGCATCGCAAATTAAACATGCTGTGGTTAGCACAAGAACACATGTCAATCCCTGATAGCTAGTACACAAATAAACAAAACACATGCTATACATCCACATGTACACTGCTGGCGTCGGGATTACAACAATTGTCATGACCATTTAGCAGCTACAGCCAAGTTTAGTGTTGTATAACAAAATAAGGGTCAGGATGCTGCGCTGATTGTGCCCCTTGGTCCTACGGTGCCCGTGGTGTCTGCATAGGCGTATCATAAGGCATATGGATCGCTAGTGGTAGTACAGTATGTCATGCTGTGCAACCATGTGTCCAGTGTAGGGCTAGCTTTACCTGCCCACTTAATGGCCACTTCGTGTTTGGCAAGCAGGAGTGCTATCGCTACAAAATGACGCCGGGATCTGGAAAGGTCATGAACATACCCCAGTAGAGCAAGGAGAGGTGGCGGTACGATGTCCATCTCAACCATCTTCGATATCTCACGGAAAATTGATTTCCAATAATCCTCTATCTTGGGGCACGTCCACGTCATATGGGCAAAGTCCGTATGCGGGGCACTACATCTTGGGCAGGCGTCAGACAGCGCAGGGTCAATGCGATGTAGCTTGCTAGGGGTGATGTATACACGCCGCAAAAACTTAAAATGCAATAGTTTATGGCGGTGGTTCGGCGACACTTTCCGCGTTTGTGCACAGCAACGCTGCCATTGGAGGTCAGTTAGGGGGTGTCCAAGATCGCCCTCCCAGGCAGCTCTCACCGCCGTGTCTCTACTCGGGAGCCGCTCTATCGCCCCCTTGTACAGTCTGCCAACCAGGTGCTTCCCGTCCCCTCCACTAATGACCCCAGTCAGAAGAGGAAGTTCAGTGGGCGCCAAGGGGTAGCTCTCAATGCATGCACGGAGCGCCTTCTGTACATGCATAAACACAAAATGGTCTAAAGTCGTGGCCTCCCAGAGGCGAGGATCCTCAGTGCGCAAGAATATGTGTCCCCCAGGGAACAAGTCCCCGAAGGTATTCAGCCGAAATTTAGATAGCGTTCGTTTGACTAGCTTCTCCTGCAGGATAGGTATCCAGCTATTACCAGCCAGGGGCAATGCATGGGAATACAGCGCACTCATGCCAGTCACCTTCGCCAGCTTGTGCCAGGCCCAGCTCGTGGTGGACAGCGTTTGAATATCACGCGGGTCTCTAGGGAAGCCGCGCGGTAGTAATGTATGGAGTGGATCCGGAAGTACCAGGTCCGCCTCAGGCCGGTAGTATGGGATCCGAATATCCGTGTTATACCAGTGTCGAGCAAAACTAACCTGAGCAACCAAATAGTAAATTTGCAGGTTTGAAACGCCAAATCCACTTTTCTCCTATGGCAACACCAAGGTGTCCCATCCAACCCGGGGCTGTCTCCCACCCCACACCAACCTCCTGAGCAAAGTGCACAATCTGGAAAAAAAACTGTTAGAGAGAGAGAATGGAATGTTCGTAAAAAAATACAAAACTTGCGGCAACACCACCATTTTTATTATGGCTATTCGGCCTGCCATTGACAAGGGGAGTCGCAGCCATCGTTCTACGTTACTTTCAAGCCTCTCGACCGCCGGGCAATAATTCATCTGCACGACCCGGTCCCGGTCCCTGTGAATATGGATACCCAAATATTTGACCGAGTCATCACACCAAGTTAGTGGATATTCCCCTGTTCTGGCACAAACCGCATCATTCAGCGGGAACACTTCTGATTTATCTCTCTCAATTTATGTGTAAACCTGAAAAGTTGCCGTATCTAGTGACCTCACCAAGGAGCGGTGGTAAATTGTCATCAAGGCGCCACACAAAGTATTATGTCGCCGGCATAGAGTGTGAGCAACAATGGTCCAGTTTGCCTACTCTGTAAATGGCACACTAATGGATCTAGCGCCAGTATCAAAAGGAGGGGGGACAGGGGGCACCCCTGCCACGTACCACGAGTGAGAGGGAATGCCCTAGTCCGCGTGCCATTGAGGCGGATACAGGCCATTGGCTGTGTGTACAACAGTCTGACTACCGCCAAAAAACGTTCAGGTATCCCCAGGTTACGCATGGTGGCATAAAGGAATGGCCATTCCAGTGAATCTAACGCCTTTTCGGCGTCCAAAAGCACCGCTGCAGCTGGTAAAGTCGGTTCAAGCCTATTAAGTGTGGTAAATAATGTGCGTGTATTCAAGGCCGTGGATTTGTGTGGAATGAAGCCCGATTGCGCTGGGGAAATGTGTCACTCAATAATCAATGCGAGCCTGATGGCTATTACTTTAGCAAAGATTTTGTTGTCAAAGTTAAACAACGACAAGGGCCTGTATGAGGAGCATTTCAAATGGTCTTTACCCGGTTTAGGTATTAGGATTATGACTGCTTCTCTTAGTGGATAAGGGGATACTCCCGCCCACTCTGCCTCCTGAAAGACGTCGATAAGATGGGGGACTAACAGATCTTTATACTTTGATAGAAGCAGCCTGTAAAACCGACCAAACCAGGCCCTTTGGTGCCATCAAGCGCGTCAATAGCATCCGAAATTTCCCCTTCAGTGAAGGGTTCAGCCAGGAACTCCTGATGTGCCCTATCTAGCCAGGAGAGGGAAATCTCGTCAAGGTACTCCTGGCAATCCTCCAGGGTTGAATCAGTCCTGGAGGTGTATAGTTCTATTTAGTATTTAAGCACCTCTCGTAGTACTCCTACATTTCCTGTTATCCGCTCCCCCGAATACCCAGTCAGTTCAGCTATGTATGTTGGTTTAAGGGTATGCTGCATCAGCCTTGCCAGTGTCCTGCCGGGTCTTTCTCCCTCCCCGTACCGTCGAGCTATGGCGTGTTTACCCAAAAATTTGGCTTCTCTGTCCGCGGCTTCACTGAACTCAGCTAGCAGGGTAGCGCGCCTAAGCATGTCAGGGGAGTCTGTTTAGTGTGAGCTGCTGTCGAGGTCCCTAAGTTTGGTCTCTGCCTGCGCAATCGTGTGGCGAAGTGACCGGAGCACACCAGCATGCTTGGAAATGCATATACCCCTTGCGTATGCCTTAAACACCAGAGGGTGACCTTGGAATCTACGGAACCCACGTTCAACTGGAAGTAGTCCACAATGGCCTCTCCCAGTTCAGTTGCGAAAACAGAGTCTCGTAGGGCCATATCCGGAAACTCCCAAGTGCGCTCCACCCCCCAGTCCTCGGAATCTGTAAGTATGTCAGTACCGGGGAGTGGGCAGACAATGTACGCGGCAAATGCGTACCATCTTTGAGCCAAAGTATCGCAGCCGCCGAGAGGCACCAGTAGCCAAGTGTTATGGGGTGTAGAGTAGTGTGTATACCCTGCGTGGTTTAGTGGCCGTTGTGCGTGAAGTGCTATCCAATTCCGGGCTAAGTGTCAAATTAAAATCACCTCCCAAGTATATATGGTCGGCCCCCATGCGAACAATATGTGAATAAATGTCATTAAAAAACTCTGGCTCATCTACGTTCGGGGCATAAACATTGACAAAAAGCACAGAATGTTCCAGCATGCAGCCTTTAACCAACACATACCTCCTCCTCATGAAAGGGCAGTCTCCTATGAATGAGCACTGCCACTCCTCGGGAGTGGATGCTGTAACCAGCAAAATATCTGTGCCCCCCAGGCAGCTGCCAGTGGTGAGGTAGCATTCTTAGTCAAATGGGTCTCCTGCAGGAAGGCTACATCTACCTGGTGGCGCTGTAAATAATTTGTCACTTGCCGACATTTACAACCATTATTAAGACCCCGAACATTCCAAGATATCAGAGACACATCTGCCTCTGCCAGAACCTTACTAACCATATTCCACCACAAAGAAATCAATAAACATTACCATTCTAACAATAGATTTGCTAAACCGCAAAGTAATTGCCATGAAACTTACACCCAGCGAATGTGACCAGCTGTCCCAAAACCCACCCTCTCACCACCCATCCGTCCCACATTACAACGTCAAAATGTAAATACAAACTAAAAACCAAAACAAGAAAACAAGTGAGTGTGCATGCGCACGAGGGAGGTGGCAACACCCGCCATGTACCCCATACTATGTCATGTCATAACAATATATTCGCACATCCGTGGCGGCACAGCCTGTGGTGCCAGCAGAGCGTTACTATGAGGAGCTACAACAACAAACTAACATCGTAAGCAATGTCTACAACTTCAAAATAAGAGCACAGCACTAAGAGCTAACCGGTACCAAACAGTTCCGCACTCGCTCCAGAGTCCGGAATGTTCTGAGAGTGCGATGGGGATGCGACAGTGCTCTTCTTCGCGGCATTGGAGTGTTGATGGCAGAACTCCTGTGCTTCATGGAGTGTATCAAAGATCTGGGACCGTCCATCCACATCAACCTTAAGGCGCGCAGGATACAGCATTCCATAGAGCAGGCCAAGCTTTCGCAGAGGAGCCTTAACCCCTGCATATTTCCGGCGTGCCTCCTGCACTACTGCTGTAAAATCAGGGAATAGGGAGATGTTGGAACCCGGCCAGCTCAGTTGCCCTATCTCTCGAGCCAAACGCAGAGCCGTGTCCCTGTCCCCGAAATTCAAAAGGCGTGCTATGATCTGGCGTGGAGGACACCTCGGATTCGGTCGAAGCCCCTGGATGCGAGTTTTTCGACAAAGAGATGCAACCTGCCCGTGTTTGTTGACTCGGCGACTCCCGTAATGCTGATGTTATTCCTGCGCCCCGGGCCTCCAAATACTCATTCTTCATTGCAACAGTTTTGAGAAGCCTCTCCATTCTCTCGTATTTTTTGGTAGACTGGGCCATGCCATCCTCCAGATCTGAAATTCTACTCTCTGCCACTGTCAGACGCCCCTCATATTTGTTCAACCGGGCCCCCATTGTGTCCAGGCGCTGATCAAGGGCATCAAATCTGGTATCCAGGGCTTTGAAGCCTGCCCGTAGCTCAGCCAAGAGACCCTCTGATCCCGCCGCTGTCGTCACCGGAACCTCGCCGCCCTCCACCATGGTAGACTGTTGCGCCGCCATGCCAGGCCCTGAAGCTTTGAAAGGAAGTGTGCCCTGTTGGGGGTCCTTACGCCCCATACCCCACTATCGTGCTGCACGTGGGCAGTGGTGGCTGGGAGCAGGTCCCACAGCCAAGTACAGCGAACCACCTGCAACAGGTGCTCCCCAGCCACAGCAGCAGGGCCATGGTCAGTCCCCTCACAGCCTCACGTGAACGCAATCCAAGGGTGAAACAGGGTTGCGGCCCTAGGAGCAGGTAGAATGGGGCCAGGCACCTCTGCAGAGTCCGGAATGGCAACTGGTGGGTGAGGGTGGAAGTCCAAAGCGCGGGGTAGCAGCAAGCAGCGTGTCCAGGCAAACACTGTCACTTACAGGCTAACAATCATGCAGTGTCAGTAGAGGGAGTGCAAGGTAGCTGCACAGGTCGGACACAAGGCAAGGCAGCGTCAGTATCCCCTCAGGGCAACAGTGGAAGAAGATATCAATGGAGGGCCCTGCAGGGTAGCTGCATGTGTCGGAAGGGGCAGTGTCGGCCTCAGGCCGCCGATGGAACTCGGGGGCAGGGGGAAGGCCCCTCTGGGCTCAGCCGCGGGGGCAGGGCTCCCGCCAGGTGCAGGTCGCAACCGGTCCACCGACATGGCTGCGGCCCTTATCGCCGCAGTGCTTCTGAGGAAGCAAGCACCCAGCCTCGATGTTGAATGAGCCTCAAACCCCCTGCAGCCGCTTACCTCCCCAACCGCCGACGTCCAAGCCAGCTCTCCAGTGCGGCACCGCTACACGCTGTACCCCGGCCTACTGCATTACGCGAGGCCCCGGCTTCAGGCCCAGTCTCAGGCCCCAACCACGCCACATCACTCCTCTGTGCCGTTCCACACCGCAAGCATCGGCCGGTTCGGAGCTTCAGCCGCCGCTACCCCCTGGCCTCACTCGTCTCCGGGGGTCGTTCTCGCAGCAATATCGCCATCTGCGCCGCCACAGTAGGAGCTGAGAAGAAGGGTTACGGCGGAGCTACCAGCCTACGCAGCCGTCACGGTCGGTGGCTAGGCCACACCCCCTATACTATGGTTATGTTATTGCTACGTTGCTATGTTATGTACCGTGGGACTCCCACCTCGACTACGGGGAATATTCAAGCATGTGAATATACGAAAGATACCCCAATACTGGAGAATAAGACTTCAGAAAGAGGAGCAGAAAGGCGATCAACAGATTTTTCTCCACACCATGCCGCACATTTTTCTTTCCAACAGCAGGCATATACCATTTTGGTAAAGGGACTACCATCTGCCAAAATAACGTTAAAGACTTCAGGAGGAAGGTTGAAAGCTGTCAAATGTGCTTAATCTCCACACAAGGCGGTGGAGAGTGGAAAGGTTCGGGTGGAGAACCCTCCCCTGCCTCTGTGACAGAAGATCTTCCTGAAGTGGCAGCCTGATTGGAGTATCACTGGCCATGCTCAGTAGCTCAGGATACCAGACTCTCCATGCCCAGTCCAGAGCCACAAGGATGACGTGGGCCCAGTCGTTCTTGATCTTCTTGAGAAATCTGGATTTGAGTGGTATGGCACGAAAAGCATACAGGAGGCCTGAACTCCACTCGAGACTAAAAGCATCTCCGAGCGAGATCGGCTTTGGAAACTCCAGCGCACAACTGCTGACAATGCAAGAGGGGGTTGGTGACCAGGTACCTCAAGAGGCTTAAACCTGATATTCTATTTTTGCAAGAAACACACCTTTTGGGCTCGAGCTGTTCCTTTCTCGGAAGGGGAAAATACACCACCCTGGCCCATGCGGGCACCACCCTGGCCCATGCGGGCTTTACCAAAGGTTCCTGAGGGGTGGCAATTCTCATTAAAACGTCTCCCCCCCCCTTCCATATCACACAACGATGGATGGATGCGGATGGGATGTACGTTGCAGTACAGGGCATTTGGAAGCGTAAGACATTTTTGCTTCTTAGTGTATATGCACCCCCCCACCCGACTACAGCAACGTACTTTGCATGGATTAACTGAGCTCCTCTTACATTCTGGCCCTTGCCATACATATCTTAGGAGGAGATGTTAATGACGTGAATGATCCCTCTTTGGACCGCGCTCAAATTCGACATGGATCCCAAGGGCCTACAATGTTGGCTCGATTCCACCACCCACTTTTACAAGCGTACTCTTACTTTTCGGGGGCCCCTACAGTGTTTTCACAGATGGATTACCTCCTCGCCCCGACAGGAGAGATTAGACTGGTGAACACTATAGAATACCTAGCTATGGGCATCTCTGACCACTCGCCTCTCCTAATGAAGCTGGGAGGAGGGGTGGGGGGGGGTGCCACCAAGTAGTGCAGTGGCGATTGAACCCATGGGCATTGCAGGACGAGTTATTAAGGAACTTCGGGTGGACTCGAGCTTTATTTTCGTGAGAATGAAGGCACGGTACACTCTGCGGATATTTTGTGGGAGGCATACAAGAGAGTACTCCGCGACAGAGCGCAAAATATAATTGCCCACAGAAAGAAATGCCAAGCCCAGGAGATTGAAGATTTAGAACACAAGCTTTTAAGTCTAGAGGGAAGCAACCCTGCCATGCTAATGGACCATACCCTTCGCCAAATTGAAATAACAAAGAGATTATCTAGCGCTTGCGACCAATGAGGTGAGGTCACAACAATTCAACTCAACATTGGCTTTACGAAACAGGGGATAGAGCAGGGAAACTACTTGCATGGTTAGGACGGAGGGAGCTGGAGACACGATGGGTGATGTCTATTAAAGAAAACACTGTCACACATACCGCACCCAAAGCTATAGCGGGGGCCTTCGCACAATACAACGCAGCATTATATGCGGCCAAGTCCCAGGTGGAGGAATCACACATACACCAATACTTAAATGCAATTGACCTACCCTCACTCTGACAAGAGGATAGTGACAGTCTAGAGGGAGATTTGACGTTAACAGAAGTGACCGCAGAAACCGGGCAAAACCCCGGGCCCCAATGGTCTTCCGAGTGAATTCTTTAAACTAAATAGCACATTGCTGGCACCACATCTGCTTAAGATGTTCAAGGAGTCGTGGGAACAGGGGATTTTGCCGCTGGACCTCCGTGTAGCCACAGTGGTGGTTATTCCTAAGGTGGGGAAACCCCCAGATGATTGTGGGTCATATCGCCCCATATCCCTGCTTAATATTGAGGCGAAGATTCTGGGCGCAATACTTGCTAAGCGTCTGACAGTTATTACCCCCCTGATACATAGGGATCATTCAGTTTTCATGCCGAAGCGTGCCACGTGTTTTAATTTACGCAGTCTAGCTAACTGGATTAATTTATGCCGTCTAGCTAACTGGATTGACATGGTACAGAGTAGAGACAGCCTTCACCTGCTCCTTTCGCTTGACGCTGAAAAAGTGTTTGACACGATTCATTGGCCTTTCATGAGGTGCACCCTGGAAAAGCTGGGCTTTGGTCCGGTGTTCCGGGAGTGGTTGGCACAGTTATACAACGCACCTGAGGCTAGAGTCCGGGTCAACAGGGTTGTTTCTGCGAGCTGGCCAATCCACACAGAACTAGACAGGGATGCCCCCTGTCTTCCCTATTGTTTGCCCTCATCCTAGAACCACTGGCCTGTGTGGTTAGAACCCGCCAAGGACTTGGTGGCTTTGTAGACGAATCCTGGCTCTTAGACGACGAATGCATATTATTATATGCAGACGACATATTGCTTTATGTCACGCACCCGATTGAGACACTACCCTAGATATTGCAGAAATTTGAAGAGTATGGCAGCCACGCGGGCTATAGGATTAACTGGAATAAGTCAACCCTATATCTGCTGAGCGGGGCGGTGGAACCTCACACCTAACCAAGCTGTTTACGGCTCTCTACGGAAGGATTTAAAAATAATCCACATTTGTAAAGTGCGAAAAATCCCCCGTAAGGGTCTCTAGGCGCTGGGGGCCATCTGGAAGATTAAGCAAGCTATTGCCCAGAGTCAAATGGTGATGGGCTAATCTGCCGCCGGCGCCGGGGATCGAACCATGATCCCCAGATTCCGGAGTCAGTTGCCCTGGCCGTGGCGCCACACCTCTTCCACCTACTTGGGACTCTATATCACCACTGACCCTGTAGCCAAAATAGAACGTAATTAGGCTTTCCTGTTTTCAGTTTCTATTTTTGGTAAATTCTGGTGGGGTTTTTTCAGTTTTTTCAATACCTTAAAAAACAGTGGTTATCAGTGGTTACACATTTTCGCGCCATTAAAAACAACAGAAACAGTGTTTTTCCGGTGTTTATGGACTTTTAATTCAATTTTAATTATTGCTTGCTTTCTGCACTGATAGTGCATGTGTATAGGTAGCCTATGCACAGGGTATATGATGGCCAAACACATTTTTACTGCACCAGAATGGACCACAAAGTCAATAGCATTCTTCATTAACTCTGTAGATTGTAAAGTTGCTTTCAGCATAACATCTAGCAAGTGACAAGGATCTCTTACAGGGAAGCACTTCAGCTCAGGTATCGATTTTGACAGGCCATCATACAACTTTTTCATATACGTAGCTGAATTACTGCAAATACAAACAATATCATTCCAATCTGTATTGAACTTGGAAGGAACTTTTTTCAGCAGCATTCCAAGTGTCACTGCTTTCCATGTTTACCAAAAGCCTGGTGTCATGTTTCCATCACTATCTCAGATGCTTGGTGACAACATTATTTTCACATATAGCTGTCACTACACCTTTAATTGAATGTTTAAAGACTGGGGTGTTTGGCAATTCACTTACAATCAATACTGACTCACTAGAAAAGGGGGCTGATGTATCAAAGGATTTCATCCATTTTCTGTCTGTGGGTTAATGTGATGGTAGATATTAGGAATGATTTTTATGAAACCAGCCATTTTACCTATCAGTGAAATCAAATGTAACCAACATTTCAAATATGGTTTTGATATTTCCCGATTCTCTACAGTTTATAAAATAACTAAATAAGACCTAAAACATGCTTCTAAACACTGCATCTTTATACCAAAGACAACAAAATTGAAAAAAGCAGAAGAAAGAAGAGACAATGTTTTAGTGACATCCCTAACAACAAAACTCAAGCAGAATAACGTTAGCCCAGTCTTTCTTGATGTTACCTTGTATAACAAAGTTACAATGTATTGGCCCTTTCAGGAAGAAATAAAAATGACTTTCACTAATCTGTTTCTTTCTATGAATGGCACTTAGTTTGTGGTTGCAAAGGTGGTTTTTCAGTGTTAATAGGTTTACGCCGGTGAAAGCTATTTTCCTTCCGGTAGGGTTTTATCAGTTATTATAGGTTTAAACCTAAAACCAGATAGCCTAAACGTAATATTAGAGGAGTACTTCTGAACTTTCAGGACGATGTGAAGAGGTGGAGGAAACTCCCTCTGACCATCATGGGGAGAGCTGCTAAGTACAAGGTGGTAACGCTAACCCAGTTCCTTTACATTTTACAAAATACCTATCACAAGTTACCAGAAGATATTTTCACTGCCATTAACAGCGAACTACGTCTCCTTCTATGGGACGGAGCCCATCCACGAATAGCACTGCAAACGTTGCAACGCAATCCATATAATAGGGGTTTGGCCTTGTCAGATATTAGAGCATATGATAGGGCAGCCCATCTTCTAGTTATTGATGAATGGAATCATGCGCTGGGAGATCATCCTACCTATAGACTGTAAAGACTACAAATCCGAAACCGCACTCAATTACACTACCTGTACAGGGTAGCAGGGAGTACGCGTCTCCTGCCGGCCACCCACCAAGTGCTGGCGGCCTGGAAGAATATGGAAAAGCAGATTAAATGGGAGGGGAAGCCTACCAGGGAGACCCCGCTGTGGGAGGGTGCTAGATTGCCCGAGATCAGAAAATTGAGGGGCTTTAAGAAATGGGACCTGCATCTGAGACATCATTTTGTAGTTTCATGTGACGACACTATCGAGTGACGCGGCGTCAGCAACTCAATTCACCTGTGAGCTACCCACACAATACAAAAGACCCACCGACCTCCCAGACGATTACCTTCACTCCCAGTTCGGTCGGAGCTCGAGGCAACGACGGATAGGTGAGGTTCAGCAAGGGGTCGCTTCTTTTATTTAAGGACTGCTATTTTGCTATACAACAGCATGCTTGTTTAGATTTCTCCCCTTTTTTAGCACCTTGATCGAGCTCAGTGAGATTATTTACTCTATGTTGAATAACGGACTTGAGACATGCTTTGACTTTGACATAATAGTCTTTTTTTCATTCTGGCAAAATAGACTTCTTGATCTATGCAGTTCATGTGAAAGGGCGCTTTGTCTTTAGATCCCGCATGGAAGACCGTGCCAGCGAATACAAATGATATCCTTGTCTGCAGTATCCTTTGTAGATCGTGCATATTCAGTTCACGCACTGTGGCGTTTTTTACTGATGCGGCGATCCATGACTGTTTACATCTTTGATGAACACGCATTATGTTCGAGATGTGGATAGATTGAATAGTTACAAGTGTCTGTTTGCTTTATCGCTAGACTTAAATGCCATGTTTTGATATAGGTTATTAACTCGCACTGTATACTCGAATATACATTTCACCTCTCTGATAAGTTGAAAGAGGGTGACCCTGACATCCATGTAATTAGGACATATGGGAGGAACAATAGGATAGTGTGATGCGTGCAATCTATTCTTACCTGTCCCCTTTTATTTATGCTTCTCAGAGCGGGGCCTTATTGATCTGAGTTGGTACCAGGCGAGGTGAGGTCCAGTCCTCATACCAGACAGGTGAGCAAATGCATTTATACATTGGTGGTACATTACATACTTGTAGCTGTCCTGAGGCTATAAATTATCTGTATACCTCCGAGTATATCTCCAGTTGTAAAGATCCTGTACCCTTCCCCTTTGTGCTGTCACTAAGAGTATTATCATTTGTGTTTTACAGATATTCTATACATTTCGCTGATACGAAGGATCAGTATATGACAGAGGTTGTATCAATTCCAACCTGTATGTACATTTTCTTATTCTTTCACTACTTTCGTACACAATTTGGTTCTATGCAGTAGCAATAATATTTACAGACCGGGCCTGAAGAAAGCCGTGGACCGCTTGTCCAGTAGGCTGAAACATGTCGACCACTTTTGAAAGCAGTAATTTTTTAAACTGCTTTATTTGCACTGTTTTTAACTAGGATTGCAATTGATATTCTAACAAACATTTTCTTTCTTTTGCAATTCCTATTTTAATCACGCATACACTTTTTGCACTGCACTCCTTCATTCCCACGCATATTTTGGGATTTTCCTAGAAGGTGGATGAGAGCCAAACTTCTTTCTGTCCTTCTGTCTCCTCTGTATGACCCTTTAGAGGATACAATCCACCCATTACCCCTCTATCATCAAGAGGGCAAGTGGTAGGTTGGCTGGAAACCCTAACGATAATGATCACGTTGGTGAGTGATGGAAATCCAATCACTAACAAGGGTCTTTTCACTCTTTAATCCTCTGTATTCCTTATGACTTTACTCTTGTTGACATGGGTGTCCAGTTTTCTTCCTTCTATAGGCAGCTGGCATAGAAGACCCCGGATTATATGGTTGTTTTTTTAAAACCCAGAAGAACCAATACATCCCCCTTCACATAATGCCCCCTTCTGGTGCTGGCGTGGTTATGATGGGAACCGCTGCAAATGGCGACTGCCCACCTCATCTCATTCACCTAAACTGTCCAGTTTCTACAGCCGCTATGGGTCCTGCTTCCGCCCGACCTCAATAAGACATGGGGACCTCCAACTGAGCATAAATCTCAACCCTAAACATGCACTAACAGGTATTTCCAATGATTCCAACGCCCCTGAATCAGTAACCTCAGGATGTGGTACGGTCAGGTAGTCCCACCCAAGGAATTTTTCTGAGGTTCCCTCTGCCCCAGTAATGGGGAATGGCCCTGGGGCTCCCCTCAGTACGAGTGGCTCTTTAGATCTTCCACTATTCCTTACATAATAGTCCTAGTGAATGTGCCTCCTATCATTCCCAACACCCAAGAGGGCTTTTTTCAACTTAAGAAGAAGGTATCCCGCTGGCTGTCAATAAAGGCAGGGGGAGGACAATGTTTTCCATACCCAGATAAACATGGTCCGTAAAGTAGGGTTGGTTGGACGTAGCCCTACGTTGAGTAGAAGGGACCCAGGGTGGTGAATCTCAACAATAGATGGGCTGCTGCCAGAATCCCGGCCTCTTCCCAGTACTTAGGGAGCTCGGGTATTGGGAAGCGTCCGCAAGGGTCCTTTCACAAGCTAGGCCCAGACCCTGTAAAAAGTCATGCCTTCTTTGCCCGGGTGCCCCAGACCTTCTCAGCCATGCTCAGAAAGTCCATCTGGGAGCAACAAGCTTACCCTGATTTTTTTTAGCTTTAGGGGTAAACAACTTCTAACACCCTGAGGTACCCGCCCCCCCTCCTACCCCCCCCCCCCGACCCCTTTCACATTCCGTTGGGCCCTCAGGGAAGAGTCTTGCTCACTTCCCCATCTCCAACAGATTTGAAACCCTGGGCACCCTGGAGAGGGTAGATTCACTACCTAGCCTAGCATGTGGGGTGGAGGAGAAATCGATGGAAATGGAGGTGGAACGCGGACCATCAGATTCTCACATCAGTGACCAGCTGGGATTCCTATAATGCAACATAGCAGGTTTAGATTCTAAGATTAGGGACCAAAATTGGCTACACTGTATTAAATTGTACCAAGTTAAGTTTTAGCTTTTCAAGAAACATGGTCTATTAATACCACTCATTTTTAGGTCGAGCCTGGGCAGCGCATGCGATGTACTGGAGTATGGAATAGATGCCCTGCCCACTCTTTGCACATATTTGTTGTTGGCTTGTGCATTGCCCTTCTTAAATGCTGGCTTCTGATTTGTTAAAAGGCTTCTTAGTCCCTCCTCGTCTTCATGTGTAACCTCCCATGAGAACTGGCCCTTTTTACTTTGGTTATTACACGGTAGGTCTTATTTTGTCTGGAAGCACTATTTTCTTTAACGAGTTTCTCCTACTGCAGGCACGACGTGCTTTCCTTACGTTCAGCTCACTATGTACACTTTCACTTTCCAAGCAGCCAATGCAAGACCGATTGCATAGCAAATGCTTGTAATTCATTGAGCGTTAGCCTGTCACACCGACAAGCATGTAAAGGTTTATATTTGGGGATGTTTTTATGACGCTATGTATGGAAAGGTGAGACATTTTTGAGATGTGCAATTCCTGATGCAGCAGTCATTGCGTTTGTTTCTCTGAGGTAGTCCGTTTCTGAGCATTATTTCTGAGAAAATAAGAGGCACAGACAAAGCCGTAAAGAGATTTGCCCAGGATCACACAGATTAAAGGGGGAAACCAGATTCAAGCAGAGATCGCCCAAACTGGCTATGATCTTCGTAGAGGTATAATGTATGAATGCTAATAGAGATCATGTGAGTTAGATTTGTGTTTATTTAGGCGAAAACCACAATCTGAAATGATTTTCAGAAGTTCGGCTTTTAAACGAAGTTTACTTAATACCAACCCTGTGCCACAGATTAAGCATGAACAGATGTACGATACGTTACAATGTGCGATCATTGGCTTGTGCCAAAGGGTTATAGGGAGCTCGCTTTTCTTATCAACGGAGGGGACCTGGATCCCTAACCGTGTGTTTCACGGTCAACGTGGGCATTCGGGACTGGTGAAGGGTGTAAGGTCGAAAGTACTGGTGCTTGCAGTGCTGTCCCTGCCCACCAATTGGCATCAAACCTCTTCAGGGGTAAAGGAACAGATGGAGAAGAAGAGAGGGAGCAAGACAACTGTGTTGGCAAGAGAGACGATAGCAGGGCGATTCCCATAATCCCACAAAGCTTTGTCCACAGGGTGGAGCTGACCCGAAAAGGAAGAGCCCAGAAGACCTAGGCAAAGAGAACAGGTGCTAGGCCAGCCACACAGCCTTCCTCCCTCACCGGAAGGTGCTTGACCCGACAGGTCAAATCAAGTATTTGCCATGCAATAGGTCTCACATTTACACAAGTTTGAGATATTGGCATTGAAAATGGCAATGCCTTTTATTTATGTTTTGGTTTTGAAAGCATAAATAAAAGGCATCGTCATTTACAATGCCAATAGCTTAAACTATCACAAATGCTAGACCTATTGCATTGAAAATGCTTGTTTACATAATTGTATTCCCCCTTTTTTTTTTTGGACACCAATACATTCTCCCTCTGGGCGAGCAAAGGCCGATTGTGCATTTTAGTCTCTCTAGCATTAACCTGTGAGGCTACCAAGGTGGAGACAGACTGCCCTTATGCAGGGGCCGCCTTACCTACTTTTCCTGACAAGTGCTAATTTTTAACGTTTACAACCCTAATGGTCGCTCCCCTTATTCTGAAGCTATCTGTAAGACTGGTATGGTCATGGAGAAGTTTAAGAACTCTTTGGACCCCTGTAGAGGTGCTTCAGCAAGAAGGGTGTAGATAATGGTCATGGGTGTCTTTAATATAAATCCCTGCCCAGGGCCTTGCTTCGCATTTCAGGGCCCGTTAGCTGATGAAGAGTCTCCACTCTCCCATTTCGAACATTCTTCTCAAGAGCAGTTAAATTGTCTGATCCACTCCCAGAACCTGATTATCCCCAGTGTCCAGGCAGCTCCCACATATGTCGGCAGAAGGGCTGAATCAACTGTATATCATATCCGGATATCACCATCCCTCTCGAGTTCCCTGGGGGCTACCAGATCAAATGGACAGAGTGGAGCGATCATAAAATCTGAGCCTGGTGCTAAAATACTGGAGTAAGGGTACTTCCTCACCTACTCCTTGTATGTAACACGTGACCCCTTGTAGACCAAGGTAGACGTTTACGTTTGTATGAAATCAACCCAGTGGAACTCTGTGGGACTCTTTTTAGTCAGCTTAGCCGAGAGGTTGTATGTCGTCTTGATCCGCATCTCTGTCCTGAGAATGTTATCATTGCGTTATCGACACTTTGCTCTGGGGTCAAGTCTGCCCCTACTGCCCCCAGTTGTGGCCCTTCTGACATTACTAGACCTCAGTGGTTTAACAAGGTATGCTAACAAGCCCACTGCACATCGAAAACAGCTCTTAAGCGCTGCCCTACAGTCAGGTCGGAGATAGAGAGTGCTAGTTTAAACTATAAGTTGGTATTGAAAGAGTGGAAAGACTTCCTTAAGTTCGACATTTGGGATCAGTTGGTATGTGCTAGCAATTTTCTCATATCTATTCTTTTAGTGACAGTAATGAGTCAATAAACCCTGACTCCAGTTCAAAGGTAGTTAGTTCTTCCTGTCTCTCCTTTTCTATTGTGGAAGTTTCCAGTGCCATAGATGCTTGTCCTGCAATAAGGCTCCTGGACCAGATGGCGTGCCAGCTGATCTCTTCGAGAGTGACGTTGCCATCTGGGCGCCACTGTTGACTAACATCTTAAATGACGTTGCTAATATGGCCCCCTGAGTGCTTTGTCGCAATCCATCATAGTGCAGGTTTTCAAAAAGGCAGACCCAAATTATTACAGGTCAATTTCCCTCATTGACACTACATTTAAGGTTTTGAGTCAGGTTGTTTTAACAAAGCTGTCTAACTGGCCCAAAGAGAAGAACATTGTCCTTTATTCTCAGTACAGGTTTAGGCCCGATCTGGGTAACAGTGACAAATGTTTAAATTTACACCTCCTGATCCAAAAGTATACGATGGCCAAAAAGAGTTCACTCTTTTGGGGATTTATGGATCTCTAGCCAGTCTTTGACTGGCTGAACCGATCAAAGTTGTGGTCCTTATAGTGGTTTCTAGGGGTGGAGGAAGCCCTTGTTTCTTTCTTAGCAGATATCCATATGATTACGTCTGCCTCGGTTAGATTTAGGAAGGATGGTTCTTGTACAAAAAGATTTGCTATTACCAAAGGTGTGAGACAGGGGTGTATTTTGGCCCCCTTCTTATTCACCATCTATAGCAATGGCCTAGAAGCAGCATTGCTGGAAATCCAAGGGGTTCCCCCCTCGGGCAGGTTCTCTGGTTTTACCAGTACTCTTATATGCTGAGAATGCCGTGACTGCTGGGTGTGCACCACAGCTCTCCCACATTCGCAGTACATGAGGAACTTGGCCTCGGGTACATTTGGACCTCATTAAACGTAGGTATAAGAGTGAGCCAACTCTTAACAGGCTGATTATTCGGGACTGTCTTTCTTTAGCCAACTCTAAAGCAAACCCCTGGTTATGTTACATCCAGTGTGCAAGGAAATCTTTTGGGCCGTCCCAGACTTTTTACGCAGCCGAGGAAATTATCCAGGCAGGCTATCTATGGTTTAAACAGCATTTCATATCTTGTCTTACAGTATTTGGGGAGGATCAGGAAATGTGTAAGCCAGCTATCCGAGCCTACAGTTCGATTAAAACTGTACTTCCTAGAACCATACCGGACCTGGGTAAATAACGTTTATCATCGCCAGCTTTTAACAAGGTTTAGGCTGAACTCTTTCCTGCCATTTATCAGTGTGCCCATGGGTACGGCCGCTGATGGCTCTTTAGGTGCTTGTGAATGTGAAAGTCTCAGCCCAGTCCATGACACATGTTGTAATGTTCTGTTGCAGATACACTCTTCCAAGTAAAAAGTTCCTGCTTTCCATCTTGAGAGAGGCCCAGTTTTCACATGTCAGGCCTGCAATGGTGTTCCTCTCCATGCTGGGAGAGATGAGTACTTCTATATACATGGTTCATTTTTACAGTAGCATCGCCAAGATCCATGGAGCCTAGCCTTAGCATGTTTATAGTAACTGATTTTTTATTGTTGTTGGTATATGCAGTAACAGTGCCCGTTTTCTCTTCTTTTAGTTTAGCTTACGATCTGTGTATTATGTATTTTATCTACCATGATGGATGATTGATGTGATTTGATCTCTTATACCTTTTATGGTTATTTATGTAACTGAAAAAGATTACTACTATTACTACTACTACTGGACGTCTGACACCATATACTCAGAACACTTCTGGAACGGAGGACATTCTACCAGGAAGAAGATCTGTTGTGCTGCCTGGAGGGACTGCCACTTTGCTACTTGCTTTGCTGTGCTGGCCTACTGTCTGCTACTTCTTGCCTGTTACTGAGAGGACTGGACTCTTTACATCCTGCATCTCTTAAGGGTTCTCCAAGTTGAGCTTGCCTCCTGTTTCTGAAGTCTCAGGAATATCAAAGACTTCACCTGCATATTGCTACTAACACCTGGGCTCCTCTGCTGTGAGTCCTACTCTGCCAAATCCAAATTCAGTCTGGGCTTGTGGAAGTGAGTGTTTTGTGATGCAACCCAAGAAACCAGAGCATCGACACCAACGAGTATCGAAACCAGTGCATTCACCTGTGATATCGCCATGTCTCTGCTGCCTGCACCGAAGCCGTGGACACGTTTCACTGACTGCACAATGTAACAACCTCGACTTAAAAAGCAGCCCCAACTTTGCCAATGCAGTGCCCCACATCACTGCTGCTGCACAAGTCACTGACATCACATGGCCAGCGTCTGATGCACCGTCCCAGACGCATTTCCAGCCCTGCGCAGCTTTGCACCAACGCATCGCCCACACCCCAGCTGTTTGACATCAATGCATCGACTACACGCACAGCACTCTTGAAATCAACGCAGCAATGATTTTGTCCGACTTTGGAAACAACGCATCACCTTTGACAGCAACGCATCCTCTCTCTTGCTCAATGCATCGTCCCTGAGCTTCGACGCCCGCAAGGTATTGTCAGTGAGTCTGCATGAGTCCTGTATCCTGCCCAAGCTCCAATGCGGTCGGACTGAACTTTTGGGTAGGCCCCAGTCAAGCGTGACCAGATAGCCCAGGTTTAAGCACCTAATTTTTTATTTAATCTTGCAAACATTCATATCTTGACTTGTGTATGTTGGATTTTGATAGATTTGGTCTTGTTTTGATAAATATTGGCTATTTTTCTAACTGGTGTGGATTACTTTTATGGTGTTTTCACGGTGTGTTCAGAAATACTTTACACATTGCTTCTTTAGTTTAGCCTGACTCCTCTCTGCCAAGCTACCAGAGGGTGAGCGCAGGTAAACGTTTAGCATATACTACACTTACCCTCACTAGGATTGTGGTTCCTGCTTGGACAGGGTGCATAACTGAAACCCAATTTCTAACAGAGGGTAGAAAGGCTTTCCATGCCAGACGGATCGAACTGAGCTCTAGCAGGTTGATGTGGAGTCCAAATTCTACCAGAGACCTCTGATCTTCACCTCCCCTTGATGGCCGCCCAAACCCAGGTGCATTGCATCTGTTAATACTTTGAGATCTGGTTGTGGATGAAACAAGGGTCTGCCTCTGACCTAATCGTGGTTCGTTGGCTACCACTGCAGATCCTTCGCAGTTCCCTCCGAGATCTGGACCAGGTCTGAGCGATTCCCCTGATGCTTCGCCCACTGGTACTTCAGGTCTCACTGCAGAGCCCGTATATTCCATCTAGCATGCGTCACCAGCAGGATGCAGGAGGCCATGAGGTCCAGCAGCCTCATAATCAGTCCCATCGAAACTTAAGATAAATGCTGAAACATCTGGGTCATAGCCTGAATATCCTGGACTCGCCACCCATAAGCCAGAAACTGCACCATATCCATAAAAGCTCTGTTGAAAGGGAGTATCTGAGTGTGACTTTGCCACATTGTCACGTTGATAGTAAACCCAAATGATTGCAGATGGTTCGCCATAGACTGGAGGTGGGGGGCCGACAGCCTGGGGCAAGCCCGCCTTCAACAGCCAGTCGAGATGGGTGAAGATTGGCATTCCTGATACTCGCAGATGAGCTGCAACCACCACCAGGACCTTGAACACCCGAGGGGCGCTGGTAAGGCCAAAGGGGAGCACGGTGAACGGAAAGTGTTTGTGGCCTTCATTAAACCGCAGATAGTGCTGGTGGGCAGGCAGGACTGAAATCTGGAAATCCGCATCCTACATGTCCAGCGCTACCATCCAGTCTCCTTCGTCCAGGGCAGACCAGGCTTGAGCCAAAGTGAGCATTTTGAATTTCTCCTTTTTGAGGGAGAGATGGAGGGTGCACAGATCTAGACTAGGACGAAGGCCTTATATGTAAATTATGTTCATTTGTTAAAGATCTGATCAGCGTCCCAGCTGTCGTCAGTCGGGCACTGTTCTGGTCACTTTGCAGAAAGGCAGCAGCTGCTGGACAGATGCAAACCCTTGGGGCCAGAGAACATGCTCAACTGGGCCGGGGTTGAGCATGCAGAAGGTAGACTAAGATCACTCCTTGTGCCAAGAGCTCACTAAAGAAAGAGCCCTGCCCCAAATGACTACATTATTGAATGATCAGCGTTTGTCCTCTACTTCACGTGTAATAAAAAAAAAAATACAAGTTGCTTCAGCAAGCTGCAGTTGAAGTGATTGTATGATTACAATCCACAAAGTAAGCATAATTGAAATTACTCAGTTAATATCTGCTAAACAGCCTTAACTCCTCTCAGTGCTCTGGTGGATGGTCAAATTATGGGCACGAGGTTACTGAAGACAGACACTGCAGGGAGGTATGCCGGTAAATCCAAGGCACTTAAAGAGTATCATAATAAAAAACAAAAATATAGTTTAAAAATCCGTCAATTAATTTAGACTGTTTACTACAATCAGTAACTATAACAAAAACGTTAAGGTTTCCTATTTTCATTGTTTTTTCTTTGGTTTATTCCAGTACCATTTGTTCGCATGCAGTCATATTTTAGATTCGTACATTTATTTTCACTTGTTAATAAATGTGTTTCGAACGTTGATATTTTAAATTGACCCCGTAATTTAATTCCCAGAAGAAGGTTAATAATAGGTATGTCTTGAGAACAAGTGTAATCTCGTTTTCTGGAGAGTTCTGGGCCCAGCTTTTGGCGATGTGGTCATAAGGTCTCCCAAGCTGTACAAAGGACAGAGTCCGTGGCGCTTCTTCGCGATAAACGTGCAATTCTTCATCACAAAAGCCCACTTTGCAAGTATTGTCCCATCACTTAACTTTTCCACTGCAGCAAAGAAAAGAGAGCCAAGAGTTTTTGATTTAAAAACGAAGGGGTTGAGTGAGGAGGTACAGTAAACAGCATTCCCCTCCTAAATGTTGATAACACAATAAAAAGTGTCTATTGGCAAACCACCTGTTAACCTGATGCACCCTTTGAACAAGATGAGATGTCCACTAGGCCCTCATAAAAGCCCAAACCAAATTTACTGGGAAAACTCAGGAGGAAGATGGTTGTCTATTTGGTCTATGCCGAATAAGTATGGAAAGGAAAGTCTACTTAAGCTACCTTTGTAGTTGCAATGAAACTGAAAGTCAGCATTGTTTTTATCATACTAAAATCAAACAATTTGGTTTGTTCATTGGTTTCAGTATCTAGACTTGGTGGTGGTGGGGGGGGGGAGGGGGGGGGATAAGGAGTGGGTCCTTGATTTGGAAATCAATCTAGAGGGTGTACAAGTTGATTTACCTCGAGGAGACAGTGTTTTTTACTTTGCTTGAACAGAACATCTCAAACAGATATATGAATATCAATCAAACACAAGATGATGGGCTGAGTGCTGAAAACTTCGAACCACTCACCCCCAGTCAAGCGATCTGGGTTTAATCCATCATTCTTTTGCTCACTATGTCGCCCCAGTTTGGGTCCAGCCTTATGCAAATCAGTCCTGACCCTACGCATCATGAGAACAGTCCACTCGAACTGCCATGCCAGGTCCTCACTGGACCAGAAACCAGCATCATGGGCCGTTTGTGGTGTATCACCAACAACAGCCAGGCTAGCTCGAATCCAGTGGCACAGCAAGCAAGTGATCCACGTCCAGGCTTACCCATGGCCACTTAGTGCGAACATAGCAAACACAACAAGATGATGGATGGAGTGCTGAATTTTTCAAACACTCACCCCAAGTCAAGAGATCTGTGTTTAATTCATCATTTTTTGCTTACTATGCCACCCCAGTTTGGTCACAGCCTCATGCAAACCAGTCTTGACCCTGCTCCTCATAGGAGCAGTCCAGCCCAAACTGCTAGGCCAGGTCCTCCCTGAAACAATGGATTTAACCCAGATTGGTGACTGGGGTGACTGGGGTAAATGTTTGATTTGCTCAGCATTCCATCCATCCATCATTTGTTCTTTTTGCATATGTACATCAATCATCTGGAAAATGTTAACCTGTAAGCATCTGTTCATAGCATGTTCAGATCTAGATTCACATTCTCAACATCACACCTGCCATCAAGAGTTGGGCTTGACACTACAACTTGTTTTTCTTCAAAAAACAGTCAATGGATGTGCTGTGACTCCACTCTTGCTCCACACTGTGCATTGGCCCAGACTGGCCCAGACTCCACCCAAAATAGTTTTCCATTCAGCGAGTTGAAGATGAAAGTAGACTGCAAAGTAAGACTACTGTGATGTGCCATGCGTATTATAAACAGGTAGAAAAGTTAAGTGTGATTATAGTAATCACTGTCAGTTTTCAGGGAGGAGGGTGGGAACATGTGAATCTACAGCACTACAAGGTGCAAAAATATGCTCTCCATCAACTGTA
This sequence comes from Triturus cristatus, assembly GCF_964204655.1. Classification (NCBI taxonomy): domain Eukaryota; kingdom Metazoa; phylum Chordata; class Amphibia; order Caudata; family Salamandridae; genus Triturus; species Triturus cristatus. Next base: position 448,409,811 of record NC_140584.1, read on the forward strand.
AAGCTGTTTCCCGCTTAGCAGTGGCCAGTGCACAGATGATATGGGTGTTTGAAGCTATGTTCTTAGCACAATTTTGCCAACCACAGTCTATTAACAGGTTAGAATGTCCACTGACCAATGCTTTGTAAAAGTTTGTGTTGTTGACAAGTAGATGCCTTGTAGAGGTCTACTAACAAAATTTTACTTAATTAGGCTGTTGTAGCCTCCTTTTCGCATTTAGAGTGCGCCCTGAAAGGAACTGTGGGCACACATTTGGCTTTGGCATATTAAGTGTGGATACACTTGACAATCCACCTGGCAATGTCTGCCTTGGAAATGGGTTGACCTTTGTGGGGTTTAGCAAAAGCAACCAAGAGCGCTTTAGTTTTGCTGAAGGACCTAGCTCTGTCATTATAGTAACCTGAGTGCCTGCTTGACGTCCAAGATGGGCAATACCATTTCCGCTACCAAATCGGCTTGTGGAAAGAATATGAGCAGGTCAGTAGTCCGATTAAAGTGGCAAAGTGAAACTAACCTGGGCAGCAACTTTGGGTTAGTCGTAAGGACCACACTGTCCTTGCGTACTTGAATGGATGATGAGTGTTAAAGTTCACTGATGCACCTGAGTGAGGTTATGGCTTCTAAAAATGCCACTTTCCAAGATACAAACTGTTGTAGGCTGCAAGAGAGTGAGTCATAGCGTCGACCCATACGCTTTGTGAGAGCTATGCTAAGGTTCCTCAAAGGGACTAGGTGTTTCCTTGGGGGTATTACCCTTTAAAGTCCCTCAATGAATGCCTTAACTAGAGGGATGAGTGCTGAATGTATACAGTGACAACGGCATGGTGAAGACCTTTAGAGGTACATGCAAGACTTGCCTTTTGACTGTGTAAAAGGTAGCAAATGCATCCTGGAACCCTGACTTTGAAGGGTCTAGTTTCTCAGAAATACAGTTGTACAACAATCTCTTCCACATGGCTACATAACATGCGCATGCAGAAATACAGATGCGGATTAATCTTTTCCACCTGGCTACATACATGTTGTAGGTGTTCATCTGCAACAAAACTGGTGCTCATGTAAAGCGCTCTGATAACCGATGCTTCTGGTCTAGTTTGCTCTATATAAAACTAAAAAAAAAATCCTGAGGGAGGTTTGGGAGGCCAAACACCCAGAGCCACATCGTTAGGTTGTGCTGCTTACGATCTGGGTGCCTGATTTGGAAGTGTCATTGTGGGAGATGGTCCAGCCTAATCAGTACCTTTTCGTGGGGATGGATGAGATCTCAAAGAGCATTGAGTACCAGGACGGTCAGGCTCAAGTTGGGGCCACTAGATGAGGGTCATGGACATCTGCCTTTTCTCCCACACTATGGTTTGGATGAGTGGAGAGGCAGAAAGTTGAGGCAAATAATCCTGAACAGTTCACCCACATTGCATTGCCTAGAGTGTGGGTACCTGGAGGCGAAGCTTAGCCATTTGTATTTTCTGGATTGATGGCTTCCTCATCATTGGAACTACCTGTGTAGGACTTCTGGAGTTCCCACTCTTGTACTTAATGGATCCTGCTTAACAGGTAAGCATGGTTGTTGTCCACCCCAATAGGTGCTCCACTAACAGGGGGTCTTGTAGAAGATTGCACAGTTCCTGATCTCCTGTGCTAGTGAAGATAGTTGGGGAAATGAATAACCCCCTGAATATGGATGTAATGCATGGCTGCCATGTTGTCTGTATTCATGAGGGCCACCTTGCCATGAGCAAGCTTGAAAAAGACTTTGAGAAATAGGCTGATAGCCAATAATTCCACGTACTGGATGTTTTGACACAGTTGCTTAGGGGTCCAAGTACCTTGCATAGTCATGTTGCACAACTGCTATAAAGGAAAACAAAATCATACCCAGGAGCTACATTACACCTCTTACTGGAGGCGGACGAGTGGACTAAAAAAAGAGGGATCAGCTTCTGAAATGCCAAACCCTCTGCTGGTTGGGTATGCTTGCCCTGCACTATCGTTTAACATAGAGTTAAAAAAAAGGTTAGATCTGTTTGGGTTGGAGGAGGGATTTCTTTGAGTGTGTGATACACCCTAGTCTGAAGTTTGGCCACAGCTGTTAGTGTGTGCTAGGCATTGCTGCCTGCTGCTGCCCTTGATCAGACAGTTGTCGCGGTACGGGAATTTATGAATGCAGAGTCTACCGTGATTTGTCACCCCAACTGACAGGCACTACCTCAGAGTTGCTGAGGTGCTTTGTGGATGGGTGGCACAATACACCAAGGCACCCGTAGTTTGTATTGCTAACTGTAAGCATTTTGATTGCAATTAAGGATAATTTCAAATTCTTAATAATGTCTAAAATTTAGAGAAAAGCTTGGAGCACCTAAAGTTAGACATAATGCACTGTGTTATTGGATGGATGAAGTGTTGTGGTGTGGTGTGGGTCCCTGTGTTCTTGGGACATGCTTATTCATGCTAGGTTGTTGAAACCATGATAGTTTACGAAGGTTTAGCCACAAAATGTTATGAGTAATAGGACAGCAGAGATCTGGACTAACATATGTTCAGCTTAATATGTGTAGGAGCAGGCGTGTTATGTAATTTATAAGCATAGGGGAACAGTTCACACGTGTTGTCATGCAGTGCTATACTCAAGGACTAGAGGAAATTACAGGGCAGCAGGCCTATGAACAAACTGTGGGTTACAGAATCTAGTCGGAAGAGTTAAATGAGGTTTACCTATAAAATCAAGTTATGATAATATTTCTAATTAGAATATTTCTTGCCTTCAGATTAATTAGTTTACCAAGTTGTCAAGTTTCTATGGTGTCTTTTATAGTATCAGTAACTTGGATACAAATAGACACAGGTCTTTGTCATCCTACAGTCTCGGTTGAGATCATGTAACTTGTGCTTTTTGGGTCATCATAGTCTTGGTAGAGTATCAAGGATATACCATTCTCCAATTTCTCATGGTCAGACTAGGTCTCCTTTCCTGTTGTATGCGAGATCCTCACTTTATTTAAGACTCTGATATTCAGGTGGGAAAGAACCAAAATTTCAGCATCCTCTTAAACTCCAGGTGACTTAGTCATATGGAATTCAGATGAGAGGGAGGTCCCTACTGTAAAAAAGACGGACAGCAGATGTCCTACTACTTTCAGGCCACTTTGTTATGGAGCTGTAGTTTTTTTTTAAAAATTTGGCACATGTTAGGGTGTTTTGGCAGTAAATTTGATGGGACTGTTTATCGAGTACGGATTGGAGGCTTTATAGCAATTTATCTTATTTGAGAGCTTAAAGTCATATGGTTTATCCATTTGAGGATTATCTGGGTATCTTCTCCTTAGTTGTAGCAAGTAATTTCAAGAAGTTGCAAGTGGTTTGATATTGAACTGAATGTAGGAAGCTGGCTCTGTGTATACTATACCAAAGTAAGGTATAGTGTGCACAGAGTCCAGTGGATCCCCAAAGGTAGGGAGAGGCTAAAGTAGATAATACCGTACTCTCTATCTGTGGTAGTGTGGGTGAGCAGTAAGGCTTTATGAGAGGGTAGTGTTAAGTATTTATTGTACACACGCAGGCAAAAAATGATTTCACACACTCAAAGTCTGAACTCTGACCAATTTGTTTTGTATAAAAATATTTAGTTGTATTTTAGTTCTAGAACCAAGCCAGGCCTGGTACTGGTAAGTGCGATAGTACTTGGCAAGAATAATGCAGTTACATACAGTTTGAATGCTGTTGAATGCAATTGGAACGGTTACAAGTAAGTCACTTCTTCATAAACAGTTGGAATTACTTTTCAGTTACTATTGATATTACTTTGTAAGTTATTTTTCAGATTAATTTTTAAGTTACTTTTACTACTGTGTGATATGCCTAGATATCACACTGGGACATTACATCGATAAAAGGTGAGTAAGTCAGTTTTTGCAAGTATACAGTTTAAGGTTTCATACAATTTTCCAAATCCATACTTAGAACATTTTTCACACAAAAGAAGTCAATGCAATCCTATGGGAGGAAATTAAGTTATCGGTTTACAGGAAAGGACGTAGTATTGGGAGTTGGTTTTCTGTGGTTAGAACAAGGGTTCCCCCAGGGTCAAGGATGCACTCTGAAAGCACCCTTAGTGGCACTAGGGTGGCCAGGTGCAGAGTGCTGAGGCTATTGGTTATCCAATGGGGGATAGGGAGCCTCTGGTTGGTGGCTGCTCATGAGCAGGCCACATAGTTGTGGGAGCAAATCTCCTGGACTTAAGCTCAGGGTAAAGGGGTATCCGAGTTAGCACACAAAGTGCATCCACAGCAGCACAGGGGTGGCCGGATGCAGGGTGCTGTTTTGGCGTCGGGCGCCTTGTTAAATTCAATGGGGAATTCTCTGATTTTAACACACACTGCAGGGTCAGGCACAAAGATTTTCTGGAGGCGTCCACCGGTTGAAGAGGTAGGTTGGGCTGTTGTGGGATGCCGTGACACCGCCGGTTGGGCCACCCAAGGTTGTGGGGTGTCGTGTGCAGGGGTGTCTTTTGGAGTCTGGTTTTCCTCACCGGCTCCAGTCCCGTTGATCCTCCAGAAAGGGGAGACTTGAGGCAGGTCAGGGATCCCCAGGTCAGGGTCACCAGGGAGACCTCCGTGTGGTGTTGGGCCACTCGAACTCGGGCAGAGCATGTCGTTTGCAGAGTGGTGCACACTCGTGGATTTGCCAGAGTCTGTTGGTCAGCAAATTCAAGGGTCATAAGAGACAACATCTGCTTGGGGAAGGCAGGGCAGGACTGCCAGGCTCTGGGGGGGGCTGCTGGCTGCAGGACACACCGGGATCTCGCTGGAGCAAGTCGAGGTGGGGACAGGCCAGTAGGGCTTGGGCCAAGTTAGTTGGTGTCCTCATTGTCTTCTTTCAGCATGGCTCTTCGGTCCTTCTTGTATCTTCTTGTCGGAGGAGGCAAGGTTCAAGGTTGCCCCTAAATACTCAATTTAGGGGTGTTTCAGGCAGATAAAGGTTGGGACCAATGGGTCACTTCCTTGGGGTGGGTACACCCCCTATTATGCCACTCTCCACCGGAGCCTCACTCTGGTTGGTTGGCTGGGTCCCCCCCCCCCCACCATCTTCACGATGGTGGGGACAGAGCTGTGCTTCGCCTTGCCTTCCCCACCAGAAGGGTGGGGTTGGCAAAGGTGGGCCCACCTCTCCTCTTGTTTTCCCGCGGATTCTTTCTCCCAAAGTGGGGGTCAGAACCGGTGGAGCTAGTTGCTGGGAACAGCAAAGGGCTGGGTCAGCTTACAAAGGCGGCAAGCTTTTGAAGCTTCCCCTTTGTGGACCCTGCCCATCCTGGGGAGGAGGCTTGGCACCTCTCCCCAGGATGTGCTTTGTTTCAGGACTCCGAGAGCGGCAGGATCTCGACAGAGGGGTCTAGAAACATGTCTGGTGGTGACAGCTGGCGAGCAGCCACTCAGCCAGGACACTAGAGTCAGGTCGTTTTTGAGGGGGCATCTCTAAGATGCCCTCTACGTGCATTTCTTATTAAATCCCACAATGAAACTCCCATACCATATACTCTTTAGGCATTACTGCACTTACAAAATATAAGAATGGACTTGGATACTGTAGGGGTACAGGGCTCATGCACCTGTACTCTCAGCAGTGGCATAGTGCACCAAGCTAGAGGAGTGGCTGAACAATGCCATAGGAAGTGGGTTGTTGGCATGGCACACAGGGATGAGTAAAAGACACTATGATGGATGGAATGCAGAACAAATCAAAACATTCACCGCCAGTCAAGAGATATGGGTTAAATCCATTCTTTTGCTCACCATGCCACCCCAGTTTTGACCTGGCCATATGCAAATCAGTCTTGACCCTGTGCCTCATGGGAACAGTCCAGTCCGAACTTCCCAGCCAGGTCCTCCCTGGACCAGAAACAAGCATCCTAGGACCGGCTTCGGTGTTTCACCCCTCATCAGCTAGGAGAGCTTGAATCCAGTAGAACATTGAGCCTGGGACCCATGTCTAGGCATACCCGGCGCACTTAGGGCAAGGAAGCAAAAAAGACACAATTGATGGACGGAATGCAGAACAAATCAAAACGCTCAACCCAGTTAAGAGATCGGGGTTAAATTAATCATTATTTTGCTCACATGCTATACCAGGATGCTTGTTTCCAGTCATGGAAGGACCTGGCCTGGTAGTTCGGGCTGGACTGTTCCCATACAGAACAAGGTCAAGACTGATTTGCATGTGGCTGGGTTTAAACTGGAATGGCATGGAGAGCAAAATAACTATGGATTTAGGCCCAGATCTCTGCACTGGGGTGAACGTTTGACATTAAATCAGCATTATGTCCATCAATTGGTCTGTTTACACAGGGATGTGTGCCATGTCGACTCTTCACTTTGTTCTCCACCAAAACACTCAGCCGGCAATGGCAGTGTGCGTGTAAAGGTACAGAGCATCAATAAGTGCTGCAGCCCTTAGAGGCCTTCCCTGGTCACAGTGCCCTTGGCACGTATGGTACCTTTTACAAGGGACTTGCATGTGGCCAGAGAGTTGCCAATCTGAGGGTGCAATAGAACAGATTTAGGGAAAGAACATAGCCTCGGAGTACCTGGTTGGCAGGAAACCAGGGCACACTTAGTCAAAGAGCATCAACATCAGGCAAAAAGCGGGGAGCAACCATGCAAAAAGGGGCACTTTCCTACACTGAACCAGTGAGATAATTGATCCATGTGGAATTCTTGCCTGGATGCTGTATTTGTTTGGAGAGAATGGGCAAAATGAGATGATGCTTGAACTGTTAAGATAGAAGTCAATGCAGTTCAGTAGATTTGCTTTTATACTACTATCATTGAGTTTGCTCATAAAGGTTTTGCAGTGTATGGTGTTGAACCTTGCTGACAAGGGACGCATAGTTACTCCATCTTGATCTACTGAGCTTTTTAGGTCGTACCAAATGGAGATCAGAGCTTAGTTGGTGCCTCTTTGCTGGTCACATAAGGATTTTTCCTCCCGGAAATTTCAAATTTGGAAGAAAACAACAGCCATAACTATCAGTTTTTTAAGGAATGCCCTGTTAGCGAAAGGACTGTAGTGTTTGGTGTCTGTTTGCCGCATGTTGATTTGTAGGCATATGTATGATGTGTTGAGTTCCGATGAAAACATGCCTGTAGTTAGAGATTTAAGATATTGAGTGTTGGGATTGCAGTTAATGTAGAGAGCAAACTTGTCTTGAATATAAGTGGAGGGCACGAATCTGAGCGTGGGGTGGCTTGGAGACTCAATCTCACTAGCTCATGAAATTCTGTAAGAGTGCAGTGATAAAAAGAGGGTGGGCATATTTGTCTCCAATGACCTCTATTTATGGGGTGGTTTATAGGGAATGGTTCTTCCTTTGGTAGTTATGCAGATATTGCTTTGGCAACAAGGCAATCAGCTATTTGGATGCAGAAACTGGCGTTAATGCTATTGTACATTCTGGATTGTGTAATTCAACTAGAATCTTGCATAAGTCTTCTGAAAAACATTTGCCCATGGACATTGTGTTTGAGTAATAGGTTTACGTAGCTTTTTGGATGTATGATTTGTACATCCTGTTGAGTAGTTTTAGATAAGGTGTGTTATGTAGGTTGTTGGATTAATACCAGACCAATGGAAGAGTGTATATTTATGCTTTTATCAGTTTTGTTTAATCATTCATCCAACAGCTGCTAAATTTCCTTAATTGGTATCTTGACATTCTTAAGGGGATAATTTGCTCGAAGGTAATGTTCATCCAGTCATAAAGCTTTCCACCAGAATTTATTAGGCCCAGGTTTGAGTTTATTTTTGTAAGGTTTGCCTCAAGAGAATTCAGAGAGTTTGTTCAACTATCTGTGTTTTGTTGCATTAAGATAGTGTTGGCTCAAGGTTTAATTAGATTATTCTGGTTAACTGAAATGAGAAGATGATTGTTCCAGGTGATCGGTTGTATCTCTTATGCTTAAAAACCTCTGGATTGCAGAAGACAGCACCCAGTGTTTTTCTAGGTCTTTGAATCAAAGCAGAGGAGACATGGGCAAGTGAGACCAGATAGCCCAAAGGTGACACTATTGGGCTTTAGGCATTTTCGGTATTCAAACTAAATGTTAAGGTCTATGAGTACACAAGTTCGTGTAGTTGATGGAAAGGACGGATATAGTGTCTAGAAAGATATCTGCAAATACTTCATTAGTTGATGAAGCATAGAAGTAGGAATGTGCACGATAATGCTGGGTTAGAATTGAATCTTGCCAGTATAAATTTGCATCCTGATATTCTTATATCTTCCATTTTGGTGATACTTTAATATTACTGCAAGCCCATTTTTGTTTTGGGGTTCTGGATGAAACACTGACACCTTGGAATTGCGTGGTGGAGTTCTGGAGCCATATCAACTCGCCAGGTATCAGAAATATAATCTATTTTTTGGTCAGATATGAGGTCATGTGTTTGGATAACAATTCGCACTGATGAACAAGCAGGTTAAGTGGGAGGCAAGATGTGAGATTTGGAGGGGAACTGGTAAGCGCATGATTCATATTTGAATGTGTTCCGATTGGACTGGTCCATGATATCACCGGCCTGATCTAACAGAGTTAGCAATGATATGATAGTTGTTCCCTTAATATGGGAATGCAATGGTTTGTTCTATTGGGACCATTAATTGGGCTACTCTTGTATTGTCTACTAATGCTGTACACAAGTTGGCATGACCTTTTGGAGTGAATACAAAAGAAGCAAAAGTGTCAACTGAATGAGATGAATGGTCTCTTTGATTCACTCATATGTGGATGGTGTGTGTCCATATTTGGGGCTAGAGGGTGGGTAGCCACCTTGAGACTTCTGAAACCTACAATAAACAAAAGGCCTCTGAGTTTCTGTAAATTGTGGATGCAAGTGTTAGTTTTGGTGTAGTATGCTGTTTTGTAAGTGAGCTGGATATCAGCCATTGAATGTCTCACTGTTTTCAGACCAGTTAGCACAGTCGCAGAGCCTTCGCTTTCAAGAGGGCTGAGGATTCAATTATATATCTTGAGGTAAAGATCACTCCTGAGGTGGAAAAGATAGTGGGAATGAATTATGCCCCACTTTAGGGAAGTTAAAAAAAAATAATAAAAAAATAAAAAGACACCCACATATGGCATATGAAGGGGTTTTCATGCCTAGCAAAACACACAAGATGATGGACGGAATGTTGCACATTGGCAAAACATTCACCCCAATCACAGATCTGGGTTTAATCCATCGTTATTTTGCTCACCACGCCACCCCAGTTCAGACATGGCCATATGCAAATCAGTCTTGACCCTGTGCCTCATGGGAACAGTCCAGCCCGAACTGCCAAGCCATGTCTTCCCTGGACCGGAATCAAGCGTCCTAGGACTGGTTTCGGGGCTTCTCCCATCTTCAGCCAGGATAGCTTGACTCCAGTGGCGTAGTGAGCACGGGACCCACGTCTGGCCATACCCTTGCCACATAGGGCGAACAGCAAAACACACAAGATAGACGGAATGTTGCACATAGCCAAAGTTTTTGCATTTGTCACCCCGAGTGGGAAGGGTATGTCCAGATGTGGGTCCCGTGCTCTTCATGCCACTGGAATCAAGCTATCCTGGCTGAAGAGGGGTGAAACCCAGAAACGGGTCCTAGGATACTTGTTTCCAGTCCGGGAGGACCTGGCTTGGCAGTTCGGGCTGGACTGTACCCATGAGGCACAGGGGCAAGAATGAATTGCATATGGCTGGGTTAAAACTGGAACGGCATGATGAGCAAAAAAATGATGGATTTAGGCCCAGATTTCTGTACCGGGGTGAATGTATGACATTGTTCTGCATTCTGTCCATCAACTGTTGTTTTTGCAGTTTTCATGCCTAGGCCAGCTGTCCACGATATCATGGAAGATGTTGAGAATGACTTGGCAAAACAATCTGAACCCCCAGAAGTAGCTCTCAGGCAGCAAAAGCTGCGCTACGTGGTCGACTGTATAAGAGAAGAACAATGGAGTTTTCTCAATCATTCTGCAGGAATCCCATATGGTAAGTTTTATGGTAGGACAAGTGTCACAGGGGGCAGGGTATATACATGCATGCCCAATTAATGAGCTAATGTAGAAGCTTGGAACCAGGAGTCCAACAAAATGAGGTTGCCCACATTTCTGGTGCAGGATGCAAGGCATTATGTTGGGGAAGGTCAAGGGCTGTGTCACGGTAGGAGAGCTTTTCGCCGAAGAAGACACTGGATCTTCTGAGACACTAAAAGCAATCTATTACCTATGTGGAACCAAAAGATATTGGTACTACCAAATTATACACTGGGTAATGCAGCAGTCTATCAGGCCTCCGGTGTCCTGACAACTCACTTAATTTGAGAAACGGATATGAAGTATGAACGATAGGCAGCTTATTTCAGAGCTCTACAAAATATTAGTGAATGACCAAAGTTTTCGTGGTACCCAGGTAGAGCTAATATTATATGAAAAATGGACTGTTCTATTGAACTAGACCTGTACCACCACTGGGAACAATTTGTGGGGATGGAGAAGATTACAGGGTCACGGCAAGGGAGAGATGACACACTTAAGTCAGACTGGATGCCTGTCTTAGGACACTTATTTTCAGAATTTAAGGAGCTCTTGTGTCCCAATAATTGCAGATCCTTAGATTAATCCCGACATATGACACATCGAAAGCAAAGAAAGTATGGAAACCAAAATTTAGTAGGGAAGCGTAGTAAAAAGTTGATGAACTCAACAGCTTTATTAGCTGATTACACACAGATGAGATATAGGGTGGGCTGAAACGTGGGGTGGCAGGATTATTTGATTCATGTGATGCATCTCTAAGGGTGTGTGGCAACCAAAGGCTTTGTGTTGCTTCTTGATCATTGATGTGTAGTCTGCTAGCTAATGTCTAAATTCAATTTAAAAAAAAAAAGATAATCATAAAGGTGAGCACTGTGCAAGAATTATAAAGCTGGAGTTAACAATGAATGCATGTTTTGATGCGTTAAATTGGTCGATTCTGGGGTGTGAAGGGGAAGTGGAGGTAAACGGCTATAATACATTAGTGATGGTTACGGTGTTGCAGACTACTTGCAACAGGGAATGTGAGGGGGGATGATCCTTGGTGGAGTTCAACACAATTGTGATGTTAGAAAGTGGGTCTGAGGTGGAGGGGGTTGCTAATCGATGTATGGGATGGATTGTGTTAGAAGGGGGCTGTAGGAGGATGACAGAAGTGGTCTCTGATTGAAAGGCTATGACAGAAGTAGTAGAAGAGACTGACAAGTTACTAGTGGGATGGAGAAAGGGGGAGGGCACCTGAACAAGAGCTGACCTAGGTGGTGGTAGGAAAGGGAGAGGAAACGCGTCAATTGGTTATGAGAGTATGAGCTAGTAAATGAATGGGAGGGAGGAAAGTTGGGGCAGAATAAAAAGAGGAGTTTGAGAAAGCAGGAGAGCAAGTCCGACAAGTAAAATAGCTTAGAAAGAAATGGGTTTCAGAAGTCAGAAAAGCAGGTGTAGTCGGTAAGGTGCAAGAGTTGAAGGAAGGATAAAATGATGGGTGACTATAATAGCATGGTGGGATATTGTGGAGTTGAGGGTGTTATGATGTATAGTATGGGATGGGAATTTGGCAGTACGGCAGAGTCTGAAAATTGAAACATTATGATCTTAAGTGATCCAAGGGTTGTGCTCAAGAGCCACTATCCCCGAAGCAGGAAATTATGGACAATGTCCAGGGGCAACGATTTCCTAGAAGGAAGCTATGAACGTTATCGAGCAACAACTTTTCCAAGCAGGTAGCTATGGGTTGTACTCAGGAGCACCTATTCCCCTACCAGTAACTTCTGTCTAGGTGGTATAGTAGAGAGAACATTACTGATACAAGTTGTGTGTTCAATGAATGGACATAGAGTTGTCTAAGGCCTTTCCATGCCACAAAAGGCCCAAAGAGGCACTGCCCTTAACCTGTTGCCATTTATCTAGACACCCAGACTAGATCATTCTGCCCCTGATCGCTCTGTGCCACTCGATTCAGGATATGGCCCAGCTGCTGTCCACGCTTTTGATTTTGCCAATACGTGTTGAATTTAAGTGAAAAGCAATGGCAAAGCTAATAGCGTCCCCTGGCCATTGTGAGTGAAAAAAAAAAAATCTGACAAAACCACAGAGCATGCACATGCATAGAAGCCATACTGTAATGTTTATTTTATAAATTTAGAAAAACCCCCACTGGAAATGCCAGTAGGTCAGGGCCCAGTATTAAAGGCAATAACTACTGACTTTACCACTGCTTGTTCTCAGGTAGCTATGATGTAATCCAACTAATTAATTGTGAATGCAAAGTACACTGAAAGTAGTTTGATGCATAGCACGCAACAGTACTACTCGTCAAGTACTGGCGGTTTTGTTGTCCCGTTCAAGTCTCATTTATTTATTGCTATAAGAAATGCAAATATAAACTGCATGCACATCCTATACTAGCACAAACACAACAACTGTATTGTATAAAATGCAAAACTTGCAGGTCTTGACACACAAGCCCTTGAGACTCAAGCAAAACAATTAAAAATAGCTCACAGATGCAAATTGCATAGTCTTCATTCAACTCATATGAAAAACAATGCATTAAACGCTAAATGTATAATTTTTCTTACATTTGTGCTTAAATACTGCTTCCGTATCTTTTCTTGGAATGGGCAAAGTTTGGTAATTTGAAATCTTTCCAAGTTGGTTTTCATTTTAATAACCTGCGAAAACAACAAAGATGATAAACTGGGGTTAATGCCTGTAGATATTCATATTCCAGATGAAAACCCTAAACGATCAGGACAAAGATTAATGCATGTCACACTGCTTCTCCATTACTGCATACACCCTCGCTTTCTTGTCAGAAGTAAGATCTCAGAATTCATGTTAACCTTTTTAACTCAAATATTTGGCATACCCAACCTGTTTGGTTTCCATGATAGTTATACCACTAGTAATCTTCAACTTCTGAAGGAGGAACAGAAGAGATTAGTAATCTATTTTATTTTTTATTTACTCAATCGATCAAAAATATGATCATTCACAGCTTAAAATACAGTACAAAATCAATATACCATTAAAAAATGCGGCAGGATAAAAACCATTAAAAGTGATTTATATAATACATAAAAAAATATTCTACATTTTCCATAAAAATGTAGCCTGCGTCTGAACAGAATACCACTGAATCTGGTTGGAATTATATTACCAGTGCTACAACACAGGAACAGTTTGCCCATTTTTGACCTTTTCCAGCATGCAAACATTAAAAACCTCGAAACAGCAAATACCAACCAGCTTGTGGTATCGGACTTAAATATACGCATGGCTTCCAAAGGACAATTAAAAGATAAAATGCGACATACAGGGGCCAGCCAAGTTTTCCTAAGTTCAGCGTAAAAGGAACAGCAGAAGAAAAAGTGCTCAGTGGTTTCAGGTGAAATATGGCACAAAGGACACAATGAATTAACAGACCGGTTTACCCATGAACTCTTCAATGTATTCAAAGGAAGGGTTGCGTATCTAAACTGGACATACAAAGCTCGATCCTGAGGCGGTTCAATATCATCCAGAAACCCTTCAAACGCAAATACGCAGTTAAAAAGTTCTCCTATTAGGCCATTAATGTAGAGGATAAACAATGTGGGAGCAAAAACGCATCCCTGGTGAACGCCCTTCTGAACAGCTATGGTGTTTGTCAGGGTGCCCTCAGTATTCCACATGACCCTGGTGAAGGTACCTTGGTGTAACCTAACCAAGAGTCTGAGCAAATAAGCCGGTATACCCAATGAGCTCAGTGCTAGCCAAAGTTGGGACCGGTCGATGGAATCGAAGGCGGTCTTTAGGTCCACGAACACTACATATAGGTGACCTCCTCTAATTGGGACTTCTTTCCAGATTAACAAGAGAAACCTTGGTACTGGTTGCGGCCCTGAATCCTGCCTGTAGATTTAACAGAACATTGTTGTCCTCTATCCAGTTTTGGATTCTAGTCAAGATGATTTTGCAAAAATATTTTGCGTTACATCAATAAGACTGATGGGCCTATAGTTCCCCGGCAACCCTTTGTCGCCCTTTGTGGATAGGGATAATCTCAGCACCCCGCCAGGTCTCCGGAATTGCACCCCCCTTCAAAATAGTATTGTAAACCCTTTGGAGCAACGGACCCCAGACAGACGGTTCAAACTGGTCTCCCGGAAGCTTGTCCAGACCCGGTCTTTACCACTCAGCAGGAACTTAATGGCCATAATTGTTTCCGCAAGAGTGATATTTTCAACATCAGCTACTACCTGTACACAAGGATTAAAACTTAATGCTGGAGCGGGCAACGGCCCTTGATCTGCAAGCAATGCCCCAAAGTAATCTTCCCATATGTGGGGCTGAATATGAAAGTCAGTTTGTGCTATCAGATTCTATGATCCCTTTTGCCAGTAGATGCCAGAAATATTGACTATTCTTGTTTTTTGCAGCTTCTAAAAGCAGTTGCCAAGTTTCAAACTCCCAGTCCCGTTTTGCTTTGTTTTGGGCTAGTTTATATAACCTTCTGCCATTAATGATATCCACATGGGATTTTGTTTTTACCATCACCATTAGCTCGTTCCTAACCGTTTTACAAGCATCACTGAACAAGGGTGTTATTTGCTGCTTAACTCCGTTACTTTGTTTATAAAAAAAAAAAAAAAAGGTTTTAAACTTGTAGTTAATTCATGTAAAATACTCATAACAGCCCCTAACCCAATTGTGGGGATACTTAGATCTTTAAGAGACTGCTCCACCACAGAATATATTTGGGGGAAGAGAGTTTGAGTTGGCTAAAATCATTGGCCATTTGACTGTCCTATTGTTGTTATTTGTGATGACCTGTGCAGACTCAGACCTAGAGTGCCTACACTGGGTAACTAGTCCGGATATTGTAAGCACCAAAGCGTTATGATCACTATCTTCCCTAGGAATAATGGCACTATCTTGGACTAGTGACCACAGATCTAAGTCAACAAGGATATAATCAATCCGAGTTTTTGATGCCCCCTTCTTAAAAGTATGACCTGCTACTCTATCAGAGTCTGTTCTGCCATTACAGGCTCGAACACCATAGGCGATAGTAAACGATAGTACTTGTTGCCCAAGCCTTGTAGTTTTCTTAATGGGTGGAATCTGAAGTTTTGCAACCCCCTAGCCTCATCCCCCTCAAGGATGAGATCCTGTATGTAATTCACCGGTTCAAAAGTTGTATTAAAATCACCGACAACAACCAACAGGCGATTTCTCGTGATCGAATCAAGGTAGTTGGCCAACGATGTTTATGTCCCCGAGAGTCTATGTGGGCTGTGGAACCGATTGTATATATTAAAGAGTAGAATGTTTTCGGACCTCTTACCTAGGGACAGTTTTAAACCAAGTAGCTCAGGACAACCAAGATGCAGGACCTTTACTTTACAGAAAAGTGAATTTTTGACCCATATCAGGAGGCCACCTGCTGGGCGACCAACAGGAGGCTGTATCGCTTTGTTACTATATGTGGTGAAGACAACCCAATGGACACACCCTACTGCCCATGTTTCCTGTAGTATACAGAAATGAATAAAAAAATCTATTTATAAACAGTAGGAAGGGACACCATTGAAAATCCATTTTAAGGGGGAATCATTGCTGTCGCCAAGTAACTTTCTTCATTGTATTGACATTCATAATTTAAAATTAAATTAAATACCAAAGATAGAAAGCAATAATTAAACAGACCTTCTGAAGGACTGGTTCTGAGTGACTCACTTCTGTATTCAGCGACACATCTGAATCTAGTCAATAGCTGTTGCTGAAACTAATGAGACCTCCACAAAGATGACTGCAACTAAATTTGCATCTGGTCTTCCATGGCATGAGCCCTGGGTGTTCTTGTAACACAATGTAGTAAAGAGTTCAACAATCTGGAGAAGCATTCTTGGAAACCTACTATTTTGAAGGCCGTACCTCTATTTGATCTCAACCATCAAAATGCCTCCCAACTCCACTACCTTGGGATTCAATTTTTTAATGGTTATACAAAACCAAGAAAGGGAGATTCAAATTAGAAGGGGCTGAACACCGTGCACGAAATAACTGTATTCAGGTCTAGTTTTCAAATATAAACGAATTTGAAGCATTAAGATGATACCTTATTAAATTCAATATTTGAGATTTTGTTTATCCAACACACACTCTAGTTCCCATCCCTTTGTTTCCAAACCACTTTAGACAAGCCACCATGTAAAATGAAATTAGACCTCATCCTAACCCTCA
Organism: Triturus cristatus; assembly: GCF_964204655.1. Taxonomy (NCBI): domain Eukaryota; kingdom Metazoa; phylum Chordata; class Amphibia; order Caudata; family Salamandridae; genus Triturus; species Triturus cristatus. The sequence goes on from NC_140584.1 coordinate 448,426,105, forward strand.
CCCCGTAGGGGATATCAAATGCACTCACAATTGTGGCTTAAAGGGCTTCAGGGGTGCTGGCACGTTCCAGACCTTTCAGAACGAGATACAATAGCCCGAAGAACGCTGAAACATTACATGCCATCTTGTGATCATTTTCGGATTAGTTTGGTGATTGGGGTATCAACATCTCTTACATTTTTACTATTCTTCCTCAGTTGGCTGATGGTGGACTGCTCGCTCGCACTCTTACAGGTTAGTAATCTCAGCAGACTAATTTAAGATTGTAAGATCCCCTGTGGGAGAACATCCATTAGTTTTCAAGTTCAGTAAGGGTATTAGAATGCCTAATTCATCAATGTTAACATTGTTTTAAGGTTTTTGAAGGATTGACTGGCCAATGAGGGCCTGTCCAGAATATACATTACTTGTAAAGTTGGCAATGCTACTTTGTTTACTTTCTTTCACAAGTGTGTCAGAAGTATAGACTCTGGATTTAACAGAGTATTTACTCAGTTTGCAGTTTCTATCACTAATGCTAGATAGAATAAAAGTAGTACTAGACGAGTTAAACACCCCATTGTCCCACCAATCCTAAACTGTTTGTGGTGCAGTCTTTGATAGCATTTGAATGTAGCCCAAAAGAATGTTGCGGTTAAAGGGAGGTCAATTGTTTATTTTCTTCAAAAAGCCTTATAATCCAGTCTCCAGTTTAGTAAGGGCCAAATGGATTATGGCAGAGGCAGGCATCAACATCTTCAAGTTTTGAGCCATTCCACTTAAAATGCCATGGCTTCAAAATATTTCCTTTTACGATCTAGATTAGAAGGCTTCCCAAGAACAGCATAATGGGATTCTGAATTTCACTTCACAAGTTCCGACTGCCAGCCTACTGAGTATGTCGCATCCTTGGAATTCAATCAGTTTCAAAGCCGCATAATACCAACTCTGTTCCTGCCACAAAATAGAAAACTTCCAATCTATTACAAACCGCAATTTTCAGTTCTATTACAGAGAAAGAGGTTGAGAAAATTCAACCCCAACTATTATTATTTACATCTGCTCATCATTTCAAGTCACTGTTATTGAGAAATTGTTTAAATCTTTATGATTCTGCTCATCTTTTCACTTCACGCCACCAAATGGATTTAACAAGCATTTGTTGATACCTTTGATTAATAATAACAGATTTCTGTTTTGGGACATTAACAGAAACAGGTATAATGCCTTGTGGTCTTGCTAGATGCAATGAAATAAGCCAGAATAATGAAGACACATTAGGATAAAACGCTGATGGGAATTAAAGTTCAGATTGGTGACTTAATTGTTTCAGGCTGCTGCTCCTCCTTGCTTTCGAGTCATTAATAAAAGACAAGTGCTCTTTCATGAAGAACATTTATCCTTCCTGCCTCCTTTGGTAACTTTGATATAAACAGCTTGATTGTAAGATGAACAATTCTGCTAAGGCTACTCTCCCTTGATGCTGCCTGTTACACACTTGTAGCCTGAAACTTCAGATTCATGCTCCTTGTGTCTCTGGTAGTTCAAATGCATCTCTAAGAATAAAGCAGCAGGACAACTTTTCCAGGTCTAGGACATGAAATGAAAGGTCTGACAAAATCATCTGTAGGATCTTTATGCAGAGTTTTTGCTACTGAGGTTGATGGGGAAAGCAGTGGCCAGGAGTCAGGAAACCGTGAAAGGGTACTCAGGAACAGGACTGATTTGACAAGCAGCTCGATGGAGAAATAGGATCACAGTGAAATACACGCAACGAGATCAGATCCTGTAGCATTCTATTCCTTGCACCATAGTGCATGAATACACTTGTTGCTTTGTCAGAAAGAAAAAACGTATTTCTAGGTCTGCACTTTTTTATACACGACTATGAGACACTACAACAGGGTCCCTTCTACTGACTAGCACACCTCAAGGTCAAGGCCGGTCTAATCAGCGCTCCCCTGACTAGGCATCCCTGCTTTGTTGTAACATGGACACAACAGGCAAGGAATTTCAACACCATTGCCCATGCTGTAACCTTTCATACCCAATGCTCTTTCCGAAGATACTGTATCTTAAGGGCTCCCTCTTCTACCAGACTCATTTAGAAGAAGCAATTTTGGATAGTTTATTGTAACAATCAACGTATTTCAACCAAGCAAGAGAACAGGGCAGAGTGGTATCTGCTAAGGTCAATCAAATAGGAGATTCAAATCAATTAATATTCTGGAATTTAATGATTTACTTTCTTAAAAAGGGTAGGCCAGAATGAAAAAACATATATGTGATATAAGCCTTTAATTTTATTTCACATGGACAGCATACTGACAGAACCACCAAGTAAGCAGGTCACACATTCTTAAAGCACTGGCTTTCCATGTTGCCTGGCCTTACCCTGACTAAGGGTGTAGGTAGACACAATTTGTTTGGAAATATATGGGCTGATTTGTGCTAATTCTGTACTCACTAAGTGAGAGCAAATGACAGCAGGTGAGCGCATAAAAGGACAATTTTCATTTATCCTCTATTAAATATGCATACGTTTCAGCATGGCTCTTGAATTTTTGAGGGTTCTGTGTGCCTGACATGCGGAGTTGAAATGACAAGCATGGAGGGTTCATGTTTAATATACTGACTTTTAAAAAAGCATCTTCACAGAAATGTATAACAAATATTCCACCAACGATGAAATCGCTCACCTCAAACATGATATTCCGCACCAACCAAATACATGTGCCCTATTAACACTATCAATTGCTAATCATTAAAAGTATCTAAAGTTTGCATTACATTTTATCTATCACCTACATGAGAGGACAGATAATGAATGCATAAATTGAACTTTTATTTGCTTCAAGCTTTGTGCACACAACACAACTAAAAATGGTAATAAGCTTCTCTTCACTATCAACCAGTACACTGTTCCAACAATTAATTATTCAAGTGTGCCACTCCCCTCTAAACCACTAGCCTGTGTTTTTTTCAGCAGAGTAAATGTCTGTGTAGGAAACACTGAACTGAATAATGAAGCTGCACAGAAGGTCCAAAATTTGCCCCAACAGTTCAAAACCAAACAGACTATCCTATGAACGGCAGACCGTTGTCATGTTCTCTTACACTAGATATGAAAAAGTGTGTTAACAAAACTAAACGCAAAAAAGTGATTCAATATTGTGTGCAAATAGTACATAAACTCAAGCTATAAACGTGTTAATACGGTTGCAAAATTCAGAGAAACAACTGAGTGACTCAATAAGTCTTTCAATAAAAAATAAAAAAAACACATCAGTGGGATCAGCTCAAGTACCTTTTTGATATTTAATTATTCTCCAGTATGACAAGTGAATCATGGATTAAAGACTTACAAAGTCACCTTACCTTTTCTTCTAGGAATGGAGTATTAACTGGAAAGCAGGACCAGAAGTGTCGAAGTAACTCTCCCACTGCTACATACAGATGTTTAAGTTCAGACTGAATTTCATTTGGGACCATTTCTGCAGAAATAAAAACATGGGCCTTTAAACCAATGCCTGCCTCACAACCCCATTAAAAGTACAGAGGGCACCCAAAGCACAGAGCACTTAAATGGAGATCACTTTAACTGTTAGCTGTATTGGCTTACCTAATGGCAGCATGTTGGGTACGTCGATACCTCGTGGTACAAATCATATGCCACAGTCCAGAAAAAACTAGCTAAACTGACAAAAGGAAGAAATGGAAATGGAAAAGGTGTTTCTGTGGAAAGTCAACCAAAACATACAGTGGGACAGAAAAGCTAGAGGCGAGAGGACTATATTTGGCAAATAAAGCAAACTGGAACGAGCATCTTCATTGATTCTTCTACAGTGTGGCTTTTTTAGATTCTCAAACTTGATAGGTGATAATTTTCAAACGGAAAAGACCGCAGGAAAGGCTGCACCACACAAGAAAACAAGCTTTAAGAAAGGCCATGGCACAGATGTGTTAGACCATGGTTTATCTCTCAAAATCTCACCTTGCAAAATGCAACAAATTATATATTTCCACTGTGGAGCGTACTGCAATGCCCCCTGGCAATTACCTGCAATTATAAGAATTATTCCAACGGGCAATGGAGCCTTAAAGAATGGGTACTGGAACAAAAAAACAAACTGGCAGAGCAATGCTATTTTACAGGTTCCCTGATCATGGTCCAAACAAATGCTAAGAATATTCTGTGTTTCAATTAAAGTGGGTGAGTTTGTTTGATGAGTAGGATTTAGGAACAGAATAAGACACAGGATATTCTCCTTCTACACCTGGTCCCACGCCTCTGACCGAAGGAAAGACTTCAGATGTATTGCAGGTATACATACACACAGATTCTGACACAGTTCAATTAGCAAGAGGTATGTTAGGCCATTTGCCGTTCTTGGGGACATTAAGATCCCACAAAAATGACAACATAGAATGGTGACTAAATACATGGTATTCAACTGATCAGAGTGCGGTGAATTAGGCAAAAAATTGTCATAGACGTCTATTTCAAGGAAGACATAGGATCAGTAACCTGCCGATCCTAAATACGGGAAGCATATAAACCAGTAATTAGGGACCACCTGATATGGATATTAACAGGGAAGGAGAAATAACTATATAAACAGAGAAAAGGAGAAGGATTTCCTCCATTTGGACGGGTTTGAAGCTAGGGATCCAAATGAGAAAAGATAAAGGCAAATATAAACTCAACGAGAAATATTTAGAAAACAACTCACCAATGAGGCAAGAGCACAATACTTTAACACTCAGATAGGACTATAAAGGACCGGGAACAAGTCAGAGAAACTACTAGCATGATGAAGTAAAGAAGACAGAATGGAAAATCTGTAAGATGAAGAGACAGGGAGAAACCCAGGTACAGGGAGACCAAGAGTTGGCAGATGCGTTTGTAGATTATTTTAGGGCCATCTAGATCAAAATTTTCCTTTAGAATTGAGAAAATAAAAATATTTGTATTTGACAATGTGGCACCACGACTGACAACAGAACAAAAGACTGAACTGGTGAAAGAGAACCACAGAAGAAGTAGGACCGGCAATAATGAAACTACAATCAGGCACGGCTCTTGGATCGAACATTCTACCTATTGAGTTCTTGTAGAATCAAATACCAATTATGGATATGTTTATTGTAACGTGAGAAGAATCTGTGTTAACCAAAGACTTAAGAATAGTAAAAATCCACAAAAAGAGTAGAGGGAGAGAACTCAGTTTGTCCTAACATCCAATCTCCCTATTGTCAGTCAATTCACTTTATTCAATACTTATATAATAAGATCATAAAAGTACAAATGTAAAGAATAAAAGCATCCATCCTAATACAAAATTTTAGGAGCTCAATTAAGAACATCCATTAAAAACATACAGCACATTCATGATTACCATGCAATCAGCTAGTCTTCCAGTGAAAAGATAAAAATATACAGTATAAAAAAACCATTAAAATAAATAAATAAATAAAATACAGTTCATTCTTGGGTATTGTACAATCGCCTGTCTTCCATGAAAGAGATAGGAAAGACGCCATGGAATAACAAACAAGGGCCCTGTGTAAAATCATATTTATGCATGAGAGGCATTTGATTGAGAGGAAACACCATCACAGGGACAGAACGGGAGATCATGAATAGAGAAAATTGCCAAAGAATGAGCCAACATACAAGGGATAAAATTCAGTCGAAACCTAAGTAAAAAAAATAAAATCTGTGGAGTGGGTTTGTCACTGTAAGTATGGGGGTGTCCCTCCCTGGGCAATCGGTCCCCCTAAACAGGATTTTACTGATGATTTTAAATAGTTTTCAATCTTTCGTTTGCCCTTTGTTTGAGAAAACGGGTGTTGATCTCCCGCTTTGAAATGTTATAGCAATCGTTTGGTGAAACAAATAAATGCTCTAAACCAACCGAAGAAAGACTTTTGATATATGTAATCCATGGAATCCAGTGAACATGTTCCAGAGAGAAAAAGTATTCTATTAACTTTTGGGTGAAGTTGACTGATTCTCTTCTCCAGATAGAATTTCACAAAATGATTGGAGCCAGGCTAATTATATCATTCATTAATGTATGGAACATCCATTTCTGCGTGACAAATTTTGAGCAACTCATGGGGTTGGCCTACTTGTTTTTTACAGAAAGTGTACTACATGATCTGGAGAGCTGAGGAGTTAGAATAACCCCAGATGCCTGTCGCATAAGTTGCTACCGAAACAGATTTGTCAGTGTAAACTTTAACCATATCAATGGGTTTCGCTCCCAGTTTTTTTAATGAAAGAGTATAGGGCAATAATGCTTTTTTCTAGCGATAAGGCCCTTGTGCTAATCATATTGGACCTAGTTAGTGGTCTGTCAAAGGTCACCCCTAGGTAAGAGAAGATGTCAGTTTGAGCTACTTTCTGGCCTGCTATATAAAAACTTGGAACCTTGCAGCCAGTAGTTAAAATGAAGGACTTAGCCTCGTTGGTTTTTAGAGCCAAATAACTTTTGTAGGGATAGGCCCGTGCAGGCTATTAACACAGCATTATCTGCGTAAAGGAGAATTGGGGAGCGTACATTGTTAATCTTGGGAACATCTGGGGTTGAGTCTGACAGGGGAGCTTAAATCCCAATGGTATAGATGGGAAAAAAATAATGGGGCGAGTACACAACCCTGTCGGATGCCCTTTTAATTGGAAACGACCTGGTGCACTCTCCTTGCCTCCCATAGCGGATACAGGCTGAGGAATAAAGCTGCCTGGTAAAGAGGCTAAATGCCTCATCGATACCCATTTCTTTCATAATCCTTCATAGATGGTGATGTGCAACGCAGTCAAATGCTGCAGATAAGTCCATAAATACAAGTATAGCTTGCCCTGCTTGGCTTGAGTATACGTGGCAATTAACAGACAGATTGAGGCACTGATCCTGGGTGCCCATCCCCCCCTTTAAAACCATATTGGACAGGGATCAAGACGTCATTGCCAGTGGCCCATTCCTCTAGTCTGTTCAATAAATAAAACCCGACCCATAAGCTTGTCAGTGCTATCCAGGAGTGAAATTGGTCTGTAATTTTTGGCCTTGGACTAATCTCCTTTCTTGTGGATGGGGATTAAGATGGATTTCGTCCATGAGTCTGGAGGACCCACACTAGGGTCTGTGTTAAAAACATTTGTCAACGCCGGTCCCCATAGATCCAGGTGCTCAGTGAAAAAATCTACCGTAGTACCATCAGGGCCAAGGGCTCTATTGCTGGAGCAAAGGATTTTAAGGGCCTCTCATCACATGATGATTAAAAGTGAAGAGAGGTTTTGTAGGGGAAGGTGGCTGCCCGATGTATAGTCACTCCCTCAGCTTTTGGGTCCAATATTAAGGAAAAGTATGCAACCCAAGATTCCTCATCCACGTGGCAATCCAGACTCGGGCCAGTGGATGGTTTGAGGAAGGGAGCGTTGATAACTCTCCAGAAGTCCCTGGTATTAGTTGAGATGGCAGCTAGGTGCAATTGTTCCCATGCTTCTTCCTTTAGGGTTTCAATTCTGGTCTTCCTGGCCTCTTTATACCGGAGACCGAGAAGCTTGACTAATTCCATGTCTCTAGGCTTAGCTCCAAGAGCCTGATGTAAAGCTGATAGGGAATAAGTACAAGCATGAGCAAACCATCTAGGACCTGATTTGGCGGTAGGATTTTTTCTAATTAGGAGGTTTTTAATCTCAGATAATATCTATTCAGAGGCCGTGGTTACCTGGGTAGAATAGGATTCCGGTTCTAGGCAGGTCATAATGTCGTTTTACCTATTTGCAACCACGACAGGAACGATGTATGCTGTGTCTATTGTAGCCCATTTAAGGATAATCCCATTATTCTGTACTATCGTGGGTTTGACATGCCTCTACTGCCAAGAATGGATTCCTACCCATTCCAGCTTACTGGTAATGGCAGCGTGATCACTAAAGGTATAAGACTTAATTTCAACAATGCAAATGGATTTTTTAAGAGGGTTCGAAATTAATAAAGTCAATAGATGAGCCCTGGGTAGATGTGCCAAATATGTTTTGTAGCGTATCTGAGGTTTAGTCAATAGGATTCTGAATCTCTAGATTAATGAAAAGGAATCTATTCAGAACATCTCCATAGGGGTTAGGTGTGAAATGGAATAACGTCTCACCATCCTCATCGGTTATGCCACATGCTACTAAATTTGAAAAATTACAACAGTGCACATTAAGATCACCCACAGGATATTCAGGATCTGTTTTAGAGTATTAAAAAGTACATTAATTTCCCCTTCCAACTGGTCAACAACCTTAGTCATATCGCGGGTGAAGTTATTTTTTTTAGAAATTAATTAAGAGGACTGTGTTACCACCTGGGCCTTTTAAATGTAGTAGGTGATAGTAAGGGGAAACATATGACAAAACTTCCAGACTGAAGGTGTTTTTCAACAAGGTAAGAGTCCCTCCCCTGGCACTACCTGATTTAGATGGAAGGGGGCGGTGTGGAAAGAGCAGTAACCATCTAGATTATTTGGCCTGGTTTTCCATGTTTCTTGGAAACAGATCAGGTCATAGATGGTGACAATTTAGCCAATCAGGGTCTGACAATTTGGAGCTAAATCCGGCAATATTCCAGGTAATTAATTTAGCGTGATCGGTCTGATCTCATAAAGTAATCGTGGCTTGGGGCTTTCGGATCCTGAAATGATGCAGCTTTGAACAGTAGTGGGAGTCCTGTTCATTCTCGGTCAGTCACAGCCCTCTAAGTCTGTTAGTAAATTAAATCGGTTGTGGGTAGGAAAGTCAATAAAGGGTTGTCCAAAGGAAGGGATTGGGGCTCAGGGTTGGGGAGACAGAGGGGCCACAGGACCTTGTCCCCAGGGAATGGTCCTAACCCGTTTGTAAAAAAAAGCCCAGAAATAGCGAAAACATTTGGGTGTGCATGGATGGCCCTGTCGGAAGTCAATTAAAAAGTTTGACCCAGTTGGTGCAAGTTGAATTTAACCACCGCACAGTCCCTCCCCCCCCCCCAATGGATTTATTTGAGTCCCCCATCCAGCCCACCCTTCTTGCCATCAGGATTCGGGAGAGTTTCTTCCCCGGCCCCCCTACGTGTTCACTAATCCACTGCTTTGGACATCAATTGGTCTGTGGTTTCCTTTTGAGTACTAAGTCATTTGGGAACATTTGCCAGAATTACAACATATTGACAAGCTGTTAGAGGAAGGGCCAGTCTCGTATGGCAGTCTATTTCGCCCCCTCTTTTCGAAGCATTCTCTCCATCAGGTCTCGTTGGTGGCAATGTCAGACCCTTGGATGTCCCCTGGAACTATGAGGCATTAAGTTTGATAAAAGCTGGTTGAAGGGGCAAGTGATTGAATCGCTGCGTTGGAGGTTGGCCAGGGGTTATAGAGGCCCCTGCTGTCATACCTCCTAAGTGAGAACATTTAGGCCATCCGTTATTGCCTACTCTCGTTGATCTCAGGTTAACCATAAAATTGGTGGAGGGGCACGTGGATGAAGCAGATTGGAATGTGTTGGGCCTTCCTCTGCTGAAGTGTCTATATATTGGCCTCGATTCTGGTTAGACTGTTTAAAAACGGTTTAAAATCAGGACATCCGAGATGGGCAGAGAGATCATAATGGGATCTTGAACAGCAGCAGAAGATGGCGTGGTTAAACGCCACCCCTTTTTGTTTTCTTTGTGGGTGGTTCTGAGGGTACCGGGGGTGAAAGAACTATGCTTTCTGCGCGGGGAAACAATCGTATTGAACGAGTAGTAGCTGGTTTTGGTATTTGCTTTAAAGTGTCAGCTACAATAGAGTCTTGCTAGATAAAGGCTCACTTGATTGGCCGGGGGCCCCAAATGCCCCATGGAGACTCTACGCTCAACAGTTTCAATCTCCTTATCCAGTGCATCGGTAACCCTTAGTAAAAAAAAGGAGTCTAAAGTATTAGTAGGCTCACCTCCGAGCTTAGCTGTGGTTTCCGCATCTGCAGGCCGAAAGCCGGGCCACCTAGGCAGCTGGAATCTCACATGTTAGATGGAAGGGGGAAGGGGGGGGGGGGGGCAGCCCAGCCCCCTCCCAGCATGGAATGGCCTGCCCTTGGCCAGAGCACGTCCGCACCGCGGGTTGACGTTGCGCTTATGAGCGCGTTAGGAGTGTGCAGGGGATGATGGGGGTTGCAGTCACCAGCCGAGCCTCCACGATTCTGCACGGCTTCCACCACAGCAAACAGCGGTCCTTTGGCAGTCTACATGGGACCGGGGTCGATGTCGTGCTCATGAGAGCGTTAGGCGTGTGCAGGGGATGATAGGAGTTTTAGTCCACAGCTGAGCCTAAACTCTTCTGCACGGCCTCCCCCACAGCAAACAGCGGTCCGTTGGAGGTCTACGTTGGATGCATTTCAATTTAATTAGCAATAACAAATTCTTGGCATGAATCTCCCATGGAACTGAAGATCCGGATATTCACTTGCAAATTAAATTCAGTCAAACCAAAATGCATTTCGGGTCAAAAGGACCCTTCATCAGGGGTATTCGAAATAAGTGTGTGCTCAAAAGGCTCTTCCGACGGAAACCAGTAATGTACCATGAGTGACTGGAGTTATTTTGGCATGTTTCCCGTGTATCTCCAATTCAACATGGATTCCGAGGCGACCACTACCTATTAATAATGAGACCAACCTCTCGGCTAAAACAATAGGGAATAGGCCAGAATATTATTGGATATCCATAGGTTCCAGCCTGTTTCCCACGGCCTAAGAGCCCTTCACTGCTCCCCAGTGGACAAAAGGATTACATTCAAATCCCAATGCTTAGCCTTCAAAGCTCTATTCTGGAGGACTCATTTGAATTGGTATGTCCTGGCGAGAAGTTTAAGATCTGCACATAGTAAAGTCCTACAAGTACCCAGGTTCAAGAAAGCATGCTGGGGTGGAAGAAGCTTTCTGTTAGGGACTGTCAAAACACGGAACATTCTACCTGTCGCCTATGCTGCTATCCTTCAGGAAGTCTCTAAAAATGTGGCTTTTCACCAACTAACATGTTCTGCACACCACCTTGGCACCCTTAACTGGTTAACACGACCTCAGTGCCAAGACGCCCCCGGGCATTCGCGCATCTTTTAAATGCATAAATCATATCAATCAAATTTAGGATCCTACCGATAATCACCACATTGGTTCATTCTGAACAGTCAGGCCTTGTCGCTTATAGACTGCAAAGACTCTGTCTGGAAAGGCTTCAGAATGTTTTAGCATATGCTGAACAAGTATCCAAACCGCTTGCTGTAGTGTAACTAGATGGTGACAAGGCCTTTGAGTCTTCTGTACTGGAAAAAAGAGGATTTGGGACAAACATGATGTCTTTGATCAGACGTTTGTGCAATACCACTCTGGTTAAAGTAAAGGTTAATTGCACACAAGCCAGACTAATCAAAATACAGGGAAGCACTAGACAGAGTTGCCCCCCTCATCCTAACTGCTCTCTTTTAAAATTGATCCACCCACTACGTGGATAAGGAATGGATAAGATGCGGAAAATGATGTGAAGCACAGGATGAGCTGTACCACTCTACACACATGATATACTATTATATTTGGCCAATCCATACAACTAGATGCAGAGACTAGACCACATATTAAAGGTCTATGAAAGATACTCCAACCTCTGCATTACCTGGGAGAAGTCCCAAGTGTTCACATTATGTGTATGGTCACCAGCGATAGAGATACAGTAACTGTCGACAATACAGAAGGAATACTAGGTTTTTAGGAACATGGGTATCAATGGAACCTAGTAAGTTCTACTGGGACAATGTCCATCTCCTACTACACAAACTAAACTCAGAAAACAGTCACTGGGAATTAATGCCTCTGTTACTGGTGGGAAGGGCAGTCATTTTAAATGACCGTCCTCCCAAGGTTCTTGTGAATATTACAGAACTCTGTGGGTAGAGCTAGGGTGTTTATTTAAAAAACTAGACAAGCTTGTTTGATTATAATGGAATGGTGGATCACTCAAGCTAGAGCGGAGACCATTACAAAAGATAACCTAAGGTGGCATCACATAACAAATGTGAGAAAATATATAAAGGTGCATCATCTACTGGTGGTGAATAAATAGGCGATTGTCCCGCAGGAAGAATCAGCCTCACAAACAATCCAGCAAGCAATGGGGAGAGGGGATAAACTGATGAACTATATGGAGTTGACTGGGGAGGGAAGAATGCTTGTCACAAGACAAGTCATTCAAATTCAAAATGGCAGTACCAGACAGACAAGGGGGAGGTGATCACTGACACCAAGAATAACGTTCTGGATGGGATCTAGATTCCTAAGAGTAAGTACCCTAGAGAACATCCAAAGAATGGACGACAGGGCATATCTACCTTGGGGGTTGGTGGGAGATATGGCAGGTGTGGATCATCAAGTAATTTAGCAAATTACAAATTTAATTTTCCCTCAGCACGTCAGACATTCAAATACAAACAACTCCAGCAAGCCTAGAGGTCATGTATCAAAAAGGATCAATGAATACTGGGAAGTACCCTAAAAAATAAACCCCTGGAGTTCAAGATGAATAAAAAAAAGATGATATCCTCAATATAAACCAAACTGATTAATAGTATCACAAAGGAACTTGCAGAACTAAAATCCCAATGGTAGGATGACATGGGACACATGGAGGATGCATACTAGGAGGAGGTCATAATGCATCCCCCATTGGGGGTGCTGGGGAGATCAGCATTCTGCCTAGTCTAACTAAAAATATTACACAGAATATACATCTCAAGGGCACAACAAAAACATTCAATTTCATTCTAACCGAGACATGCATGCGGGTATGCGTTTTGACTAGTAAATTCTAACACCAACTATGGGAATGCCCAGTAGTGAAGGAATAAAGGACTCAAGCTGTGAAATGAATTTAGTAATTAGAGAGAAAATGAGTCTGGACACACCCATGATCCTAATAGGCATATGGGAAAACCAAAATTGTAACCGCTACCAGGAAATATGTACACTCAGGACTAATAGTTGGACAGCGAGATGACATAATGATGGGGAAATACAACCTCAAAGCAAAAGGAATTGACCTGGAACATGGATTTGTGCATGGCCATCAAAAGAGTAGTCTAAATAGGAAGAGAATTTTCTAAAAAGTTCAAAAAGGTATGGGGAGGTTGGATAACATTGGATGGACTAAAATAAAATGTGAAGATGGAAGAAATAGTATATGTTGGGTATAGAGGAAAGGAAGACATGAATGATCTATGTGGACAGTAAAACACGATCACTAACACAGTGACCACTGAAGGAGTACAATCGCAATGTTCAATCAACACAAAACTCTTCAAAATGTAACAATTTGTGGGTGGTGTGAAACTTCCATGCATATTTAATACTGATGTTAAACATTTTGAATTGCATGTCACGTCTAATGTAACAAACTCAGGAATTTAAAAAAGAATGGATTGGATCCAAACATTCTTCATCTACTTTCCTGAGGGCAGGTAATATACGTCCAGAGATAATGAGGATTTCAACAAGGAAGATAAACTGTACGATAATCAACTACCAATTTGCCTGTACTCTGACCTACAGTCCTGCAGTGCACAGTTATGATCTGCTTTTTTTCTCAAAACAGGTCAATGGGATAGAAAGAAATACATTTCCAACAGCAAGTACTGCATTACTGAAAAATCATTTCTTGAGAATTAAATTTAAAGTCGCTTTTTGCATACAGTCTTACATTTTACCTCTCCATGGATGTGCCTGCGGATTAAAATAGGCCCATTAATGGAACTTTGTGTCAAAGTTAACTGTAGATTGTGCTGTACTTACGGTTTATGGCTTGTTGTGTTGTACCCTGCATTAAGGCTCCTCCAGGTGACAGGGCTGAAATTGTACTGCTAGCAGCACTACTCGAGAGAACCTGGAAAGCAATGAAAAAGATCTTACAACTCAATCTATTTCAGAACATGTTCAAATATAAAGACACATAATTACAATGGACACAAAGCTGTTTTGAAAAGAAAAAAAGCTTTTTACAGATAAAGGAAGAGCATTAAAACACAGACTGCCAATGGGTCTCCCACCAGTCTTTGGAGTTCATCTATTCCTTCTATGGACAGAAAATTATAAAGTGATTGATAAATAAGAGATGGGGTGATGAAGAAGACTTAATTACATATTCACCTGTACATCTATCTACCCAGTCCTGGTATCTTTCACAGAATGGCAAATTTTGCATAACATTTTACATTGTAACACTGAGAAATCTATGTGAATTTAGTAATCGATATCAATTTAGGAGGCTGAATACTGATCTCAATCAATATTAAAGTAACCGTCGGATACAGATTCATATGTGGTGAAATTCAAACTTGACCACTGAGATTTTCATACCAGATGCTAGTGCAATAAATAAAAACTCGAAGAAACTAATAGTTTTGGTATTAGCTTAATAAAACATTTTTCACAGGTTGCACACACACACACAGAACTGGTACTGTGTAGCCAGCGTCCGTGGTTAACATCACATACAAAGAGCATGTTCAGCAGAGGGGGCACATTTGAAAGCTTCTTTTGCATGCAAGATACAGACAGGACATGTAATAGAACAAAGTTGCCTCACAATTAGGACAGAGCTTCCGTACATAGAAGGAAGGGTGGGGAATTGGGAGTGTAAGCATAGACTGCCATACAGACGTGCTATACAAAAAATTCCTCAAGACACACAAGGAGCCCTTGAATTCTATTTGGAAAGCAGAGAGGTTCCACATCAAGTACAGACATTTCATTCTAAGCCTGGTGTCATTGGCACTAAAAAAAGAACTACTTCAAGTTTTAGAACGATTTTTTCGTCGAGATCAAGGGGACAGCGATGGGATGTCCCTTTGCCCCAGAAATGGCGGTGCTGTACATGGTGAGGTACGTGGATAAATATGTATACAATAATCCATTCGGCAATCATATATAACAATGGTATCGACGACATTTGGTGCATCTGGAAAGGGAATGAGGGACATCTCTTTAAGTTCCATAATTGGCTGAAAGACGGAAATCAAGACATCAAATTCAGCTTGACTCCCAGCCAAACAAGTCTCACGTTCCCCGATGTAGAGGTCAGACCGTCAGGCATGGGACTACTAACCACTCTATACACAAAACCCACCAACAAGAACACTGCCTTGCACTTCAAAAGTCCCCCCCCCCCTAAAAGTTTGAATGACAACTTACTGTATGGTCAGTTTTTAAGAGTGAGACGCAACTGCACATGAAGAGAGGACTACGACTTCCATTCTCACACCTTAATGGACAAATTGAAAGAGCAGGGTTATCCACACAAACTACTGAAGCACTCTCAGAAAAGGGCCTAGTTCACATCAAGAGAAGAGCTGTTGCGCAAAAAGTCCCAAACCCCAATGGACAGATTGGTATGCGTGTCAACATTTGGCCCACATACAAATGCGTTAAAAAAAAGATCATTCGCCAGAACTGGTATCTCAGAGGAATGGATAATGGCTTTGATTTACCACTGTTTGCCTTAAAAAAGAACACCAGTATCGGACAACGCATTACAAGAGCCTCAGACGAACAACAGAAAAGACCAGACAACCTCCGTTCATTTCAGAATTTAAAACCCATTCAAGGACATCATAAATGTGGTAATTGTTCAGCTTGCAGTTCCACCATTGAGGGATCTGTATACACAAATGGCCTAGAACAATGGAAATCCAACGATGTTTCAAACTGGAAAACCAGGAATGTGGTTTACACAATCATTTGCCCATGTTCCAAAATGTACGTAGGCAAAACCACCTAGGAGATCGGACAAAGAATAGCGCAACACCACACCAGAATAAAGAACAAAGTCATGAGTGCACCGTTAGTGAGCCATTTACAAGAAATAAATCACAATGAGAAGGAGTTGAATTGGACAATCCTTAGTGTCATCAAGCAAAACCCAAGAGGTGGTGATCTTGAAATTTTATTAACCAGAAGAGAAGCGCATTTGATAATGAAATTCAATGCTGCGGTTTGCGGCTTGAACGAAAAGGACAGATCAACAGATTGTGACAGTCAACCAAAATGGTCACAAGAGGAGACTATACAATGAATTAATCCTAAAACGATCAAAGACAACACTGTCAAAGAGACTGTCCACTGATCACCTCATACTACAGAGTACTGCAATCTATGCTCCGTAGTTGAGAAATGCCGTTTAAAATACATGAAGAAACCATGCAATGGAATATCCGACATCGAACAACATATCTACTTTAGACATGGACTACTGATCCCAGCATACAACGGGCACGTCAATCCATATGCCTTTTTTTTTTTTTTTTTTTAGAAATGCCCAAATGCACGTTCCTCACCTCAACTTCCGCGTTCTATGAATGCCACCGATCTAATGAGAAGCAGAGGAGAAATTAAACTGACACAATTCATTCCGTAAGGCAAGTAGCAAATCCGCTACGATAGGAATGCACACAGCCAGTCTTTGGTCATGAACACGACCACGAATGATACATTGTTTCGATTATTTCAGACACGCCTGTCTTTGAAACTTCACACATTGTACTGCGGAAAGGAGTAAAGCCATCCGCAATTAAATGCAAGTGAAATTGCGGCATGAATGCGTGCAGCCGAACACTGCAAGGCTCAAGAAGGCAATCAGTAGTTACACATTGTTTTAACGTTTCAGACACGCAGGTCTTGAAAATACAACGTCCAACAACTGAAATACACGGACAAACACTAATGCGCAGGTAAGTCTTTTTTTCGCACTTGGCAATGTTAGGGTAACATAAGTTAATACATAACAGCTGAAATAAGGGATGCCTCCAGCTTCACTGAAAATTCTCTCACGAAAGTAGTACGCTAATGTGCAATATATGATTAGCTGAAACCCAGATTTGACTTTCTTCGAGATATTGGCTCAAACACAGATTGAGTAGTTAAACTTTGAAACACATTGAACAAAACCACAGCAGACTTCGCTTAACAACATCCAAGAGCAAGGTAAAGCTCCCGGTATTTATGACTTTGAAGTGGATTAAAATAGGGATTAGAGTAAAATTCTAAAACTATGTTTCATGTCACATTTTTCCAGCATTGATCCAGTCCCAGTCCTGAGGAGATCCCAAGAAATCGTGAAGGGTTCGAAACCCGTTGACCCCGTTGGTTGGGGGAAGATAACCATTTAATATAAAATCTGAAATTAGGAAATTTGGCATAACAGCCTGTTCCTGCAACACCAAATCCCCACTTGTGTACACCGGCAGGATGCATAGTGTGATTGATTGAAAAATATGTAATCAGCCAGGTGTCTTGTTCTTATGTTGAAGGACTGGTCTTTTCCATAATTGTGTTTTTTCTTTTAAATGTCATTGTTTGAGTTTGTGTAATTATCAATGTAAAATGTGTAAAGAAGAAAAAACAAAAGATGCCCTTCAAAAAAGACGTGATAAATGTTTGTAATTGTTTTCTAAACAGAAAATTGATTGTGCAATAAATCATGAGGGCCATCATATTGGAAAATGTGGTTCTTACAAGAAAATGTAATTGATTGTAGCACCCAGACACCGCTGCTGTTGATATACACGTCAGAAGCAGAACAGGCATCAGTTGTGCAAACCCACACATAAGCTAGCATGGTATAGCCGGGCAAGAAAGGCAATGTATGCTGATCCATCGGTACAGGCTGCAGCAAGGCTCTCCACCTAAGAACAACAGCTTTTCCAAGAACGTATGAGATATATTACCTACTGGCGGTCGCCAGTAGGTAGTTATAGTTAGGACCACGTTTCCATAGGAAATCCGCAACATTCTATTTTGAATAACTTTGGCGCCGGTCGACGAATCCTCGCGAATTTTTCAAAATAGGTGGGGCGCTACGCTCCGCTCCTACCCTGAAAGTCTCGGGGGGGATTCGTCAAGCGGGGGCTGAGATAAAAGGGGGGTCCCAAAACGCGTTTTTCCCATGCATTTTTCCATAGGACCTTTAGACAGGGCTACAGCCCGAACGGCTGAACAGAATTACTAGAAATTTGGCAGAGAGGTAGTCCTCAGGTCAAGGAAGTGCCTTTTGTAGGTTTGGTGTAAATCTATTCAGTAGATTCTGAGAAAATAGCCTTTAAATCAATATATATATCTGAGCCAGCTTACGGTGCGCTTACGGTACGCTTACCGTACGCGTACGGTGGCGTGCGCGAGCGCGATTATGATTGGCTCTTAGATCTTAGTAAACATTCGAATCGGCCGAAACCAGGAAGCGGCGGCCGCCATTTTCTCTCTCGCACTGAGAGAGATGATTAACAAACAAAGCACAAAAACATTTAAAGGGGCTGTTTTGACAGCTCCCACACACATAGCCATGTAGAGGGAGTCCCCAAAGATCCCCCAAGGCCAAAAACGGAATTTTTATTGTTTCGCTAATTTCGCCGATTACGCTTACCGTACGCGTACGGTAAAAATATATATAAAAAAAAAAATTATCCACACTAACCCCACCCCGTGTGCGAAGGTCACCAATTGTGCATGGCTTATCACAGAAGTGAAAAACGAAAATATTAAAAAAAATATATATATAAAAAAAAAATTATCCACACTCTCTCCACCCAGTGTGCAAATGGTGCCCGAAGGGCACCATTTGTGCCTGGCTTGTAACTATTGCGAAAAATTAAAATATTACCTTTAAAAACAAAGTGCATCATATGTCCTCCATGTGCGCACGGTGCGCGAAGCGCATCGTGCGTACATGGCCCATCTAGCGTAACGTGGGCACGCGGTGCGCGTAGCGCACCGCGTGCCCACCGTGCGTGCACGGCACTAACTGCGTAAAGTGGGTGCGCGGTGCGCGAAGCGCACCGCGTGCTCACTGTGCGCGCACGGTGCGCGAAGCGCACCGTGCGCGCACGGAACGAACTGCGTTAAGTGGGCGCGCACGCCACGAATGGCGTAAAGTAACTTAGCATTTAAAAAACCGTACAAATTCACTGAAAAAACCATAGGTTTCACACACGTTATAGTTAGGAATTAGCATTTAAAAAACCTTGCAAATTCACTGAAAAAACCATAGGTTTCACACATGTTATAGTTAGCGGAAATTTTACTGATAAAAAACCAATGAAATTCCCCCGTTATAGTTAGTGCAGGCAACTATAACTCACGCGACCGCAATCTTCTGCTGATGACATATGTGTCTTTATGAAAAAAATATATTTGTAATATATGTATAGCTAAAAATGTATGGAAGAAGACATGGGTAAATAAGTGTCTAAATACAGTATTAGCATCAGCAGAGGATTGCAGTCGCGTGAGTTATAGTTGCCTGCACTAACTATAACGGGGGAATTTCATTGGTTTTTTATCAGTAAAATTTCCGCTAACTATAACATGTGTGAAACCTATGTTTTTTTCAGTGATATATATACACACACACACATATATATATATACACACACATATATATAAATTCACTGAAAAAACCATAGGTTTCACACATGTTATAGTTAGCGGAAATTTTACTGATAAAAAACCAGTGAAATTCCCCCGTTATAGTTAGTGCAGGCAACTATAACTCACGCGACCGCAATCCTCTGCTGATGCTAATACTGTATTTAGACACTTATTTGCCCATGTCTTCTTCCATACATTTTTAGCTATACATATATTACAAATATTTTTTTTTCATAAAGACACATATGTCATCAGCAGAAGATTGCGGTCGCGTGAGTTATAGTTGCCTGCACTAACTATAACGGGGGAATTTCACTGGTTTTTTATCAGTAAAATTTCCGCTAACTATAACATGTGTGAAACCTATGCTTTTTTCAGTGAATTTGCAAGGTTTTTTAAATGCTAATTCCTAACTATAACGTGTGTGAAACCTATGGTTTTTTCAGTGAATTTGTACGGTTTTTTAAATGCTAAGTTACTTTACGCCATTCGTGGCGTGCGCGCCCACTTAACGCCACCAAAAGCACAGGGGGTGGGGTCAATGTGGATAGTGTTTTTTTTTTTTCGTTTTTATATTTTTATTTTAATTTAATGCAATTTTTTTTTTTTCATTTTTTGTAAGCCTTTTTTTAATAATTTATGTACTATATCCTGCATTATCGAAAGGTTTTTTTTTATGCATTTTTTTCCGTGCGCGTACGGTAAGCTGACGCTACGCGCTTATAAAATACGCGTACGGTAAGCTGACGCTACGCGCTCTGGACGTAATTAGTGCAGCGCGCCTACGTGATACGTGCGTGCCGTACGCGTATACCCGGAAGCAACGTCGCGGTTACGCAGGGGCGTGTAATGCGCATGCGCGATACGTGATACGTGCGTGCCGTACGCGTACACCCGGAAGCAACGTCGCGGTTACGCAGGGGCGTGTAATGCGCATGCGCGAAAGTGACGTAAGCGCTGCGTAAGCGCACCGTAAGCGTCACGTGCGCGCACGGTAGGCCATGTGACTTACAAAGAACACTTTTTATTGGTTGAAATTACTTTCACTTCCAGAAACTTCCCACACCACACCCATTCCCCTCTTTACTGCTTGAAAGAACACTTTTCATTGGTTGATACTACTTTCAGTTCCAGATTCTTCCCACACCACACCCATTCCCCTCATTTCTGCTTGTGATTCTCTAGGAGCAGGAGCTGGATTGACATTGGGATACAATGGCAGAACAGCAGAGCTCTTCTGAGAGTGAGGCCAGCAGCACCACCATGATCCAGAGAAGGAGGAAACAAAAGACTTCTTTTGTATGGGAGTATTTCACTTTTCCAGAGGGGGAGAAAAAGGTCAATGCTCCAAAGGTCACTTGCATACTTTGTGATCGTGTTTTATCAAGAGGAAATCCAAGTAGGAAATATTCCTTTGGAAATCACTCTATGATGAGACACCTTCAGGACAAACACCCAAGGACCTTTGCTCGACATACTGGAGAAAACTCTTCAGTAAGTCACCAGAGCCCAGCCTCAGATGCTCAGCCGAGTACATCATCGGCAGCTCAGCTAAGCCCTTCCTCTGTTGTTGGAGCATCACCTTCTTCTTTTCCTTTGGACATCAACCCTCAATTTGCGAGTGTTGAAATGAGGTGTACAAAATGTGGTGGTCTTATTGTTTTTGGGGAGGTCAGTCTTCCCCTTATTAACAATAAGATAGACCAGCATGTTTGTAGACGCTCATAATACTCCCATTCTTTCTTTCCTCCATCCCTGTATGAACCCAACGGCTCTTATAAGAGCCAACCTTACCTCACAATTTTTTTTATTTTTTTTTAAGCTTCCCTTTTCGCAAAATTTTTTTTTCCGTGCGCGCACGGTACGCGTAATTTCGCAGGTCGCCGTGCGCGTACGCTACGCGCATACGGCGATTTTTCGAAAAATAATTTTTTAAAATTTTTGCCCTTGAGGGTCCTTCTGGGACCCCCTGACCAAGGCTAGGGGGTCAGGAACTGTCGAGCCTGCCCCCTTTTCACATTATCCACCTTTTTTATTCACCCCCCTGACAGTTCGAGAGAGAAAATGGCGGCCGCCGCTTCCTGGTTTCGACCGATTCGAATGTTTACTAAGATCTAACAGCCAATCAGAATCGCGCTCGCGCACGCCGGCGTGCGCGTACGGTAAGCTTACGGTAAGCGCACGGTAAGCGCACCGTAAGCTTCCACAGATATATATATTGATTTAAAGGCTATTTTCTCAGGATCTACTGAACAGATTTACACCAAACCTACAAAAGGCACTTCCTTGACCTGAGGACTACCTCTCTGCCAAATTTCTAGTAATTCTGTTCAGCCGTTCGGGCTGTAGCTCGTTCTAAAGGTCCTATGGAAAAATGCATGGGAAAAACGCGTTTTGGGACCCCCCTTTTATCTCAGCCCCCGCTTGACGAATCCCCCCGAGACTTTCAGGGTAGGAGCGGAGCGTAGCGCCCCACCTATTTTGAGAAATTCGCGAGGATTCGTCGACCGGCGCCAAAGTTATTCAAAATAGAATGTTGAGGTTTTCCTATGGAAAAGGGGTCCTAACTATAACTACCTACTGGCGACCGCCAGTAGGTAATATATATATATATATATATATATACACATATATACACACACATATATATATATTTCTAGTTGGAAATTAGCATTTAAAAAAATCTTTGAAATTCACTGAAAAAAACATAGGTTTCAGGGACGTTATAATTTGTCTGTTATAGTTAGTGGAGCTATGTGATGGCGTCACATTCATTCATGAGTTGGTCAGTGACATCACGGATTACATCATCCAGCGACTGATCCTGTAAAGTTTAAATAGGTTTTATATATGCAAAGGTGTATTGAAGAATGAGTGGGTGTATAAGTGTCTGAATGGATGATTTAGTAGGTGTGTGACTGACTCTATAAGTGAGTGATTAAACGGGTTTTACTGAATGCATGGGTTAGTGACTAAACTGTGTGAATGTCTGTATCAGGCTGTCAGTTGGTAAATAAGCAGCTGCATGGGTTGGTGAGTAGCTACACGAGTGTCTATATGGGTCATTGATTGGTTGTCTGAGTATCTGTATGGGTGCTTGAGTGTCTGGGCGGGTGAGGGGTGTGTGACTGCATATATGTGAGAGTGGGTGATTCACTGGGTGTATGGGTTCAAGAGTGCTGTATGGGTAGTTGACTGTATGGGTGTGTTGGTGAGTGAATGGATGTCTCAGTGGTACATGTGTGAGTAACTACATATATGAAAGGCAGTATATGTGAGTGTTCGAGTATATAAATGACTATGTGAGAGTGAGTGATTGTGAGAGTGGCTGTATGTAGGAGTGTGTGCTTGTATCAGTGATTGTATAAGAGAGTAAGTATGTGTATCTGTATGAATAAGTGAGGTGGTCTGTGTATAACTGTAAAGGTGAGTAAATGGGAGTGTGATTGATTCTCTGCATGACTGACACGTGTGTGAGTAACTCTGAATGAGTGGCGGTGTGTCAGTGTCTGTATAGGTGTATGAGTGCATATGATAGTGTTATATTGATGAGTGATTGCACGTATGAGTGACTGTATAGGTGAATGACTGGATGTGTGGGTAGACCTAGGCATCAGTGAGTGGGTATGTAGTAACTGGTATTGGTGTGTCTATGGTTTTGAAAATGGTAGTCTGTATTTTAGAATGGGTGTATCAAAAATTATAATAGGGTGTGAGAAGGTGCATCAGATTATCACGTGGATGAGGTCATCAGTGATGTCACTGACCAGGTCATGAATGATGTAATATGTGATGTCATCAGCAGTGCATTGCGAAGGCGCAAGTTATAGTTAGCTCAACTAACTATAACGGCCTAATTACTCTGGTTTTGTACGAGTGAAATGTCCAACTAACTATACCCTCCCTGAAACCTATTTTTTTTTCAGTGAATTTCTAAGGTGTTTTTAAATGAAAATTTCTAACTATAACATCCCTGCAACCTGTGGTTGTTTCAGTGAATTTCTAAGTTTTTTTTAAATGTTACTTTCTAACTATGCCTACAGAGTTAGGACATGTGCAGAAAGAGGAAGAAAGGTGCAGAAAGAAGCAAGAGATATGCAGAAAGAAGCAAGAGATATGCAGAAAGAATCAACAGAGGTGCAGAAAGAGGCCTTGTTGCAAAGTCATCCTGTGCCCTGGGCACCCAACTTTTCGCTGACTGGTACTGGTGGTAATTGACTGACCCTGGCCTCTGCCTAACCAGGCCCGGAGCCAGTGCTATGCTGAAAGACACTTAGAATATAGTGAAAACACCTACATATACTAGGGTACACTATGGGTTGGAGTACCCCTGTGATTGGCATGACCTCCCCTGTAAAGCCCTAATGAATAATAGGGCAGGGGGATTAAAACTAGCTTGAAGTCCCTAGCATATAATAGGGCATGGCATATTAGAGGCCAGCAGTCCTTATCTGCACTTGCATGTGTACACTGCTGAGTCTGAGGTCAGTTTAAAAGGAGTTCTGTGTGTGCAAAAAGAGGCATGACAGGTGCAGAAAGAGGCAAGAGAAGTACAGAAAGAAGCAACAGAGGTGCACAAAGAGGCAAGAAGTGCAAAAAGAAGCAACAGAGGTGCAGAAGGAGGCAAGAGGGGTACAGAAAGAGGCAAAAGAAGAACAGAAACAAGCAAAAGAGATGCAGAAAGAGGCAAGAGGTTCAGACAGAAGCAAGAGGTGCACAAAGAGGATAAAAGGGTGCAGAAAGAGGCAAAGTGGGGTACAGAAAGAAGCAAAAGAGGTGCGCAAACAGGCAGAAGGGGTGCAGAAAGAGGGAACAGGGGTGCAGAAAGAGGCAATAGGGATGCTGAAATTTGCATGAGGTGCAGAAAGAAGCAAGAGCAGAGCAGAAAGAAGCAAAAGAGGTGCAGAAAGAGGTGCAGAAACAGGCAGGAGAGGTGCGCAAACAGGCAGGAGAGGTGCGCAAACAGGCAGGAGAGGTGCGCAAACAGGCAGGAGAGGTGCGCAAACAGGCAGGAGAGGTGCGCAAACAGGCAGGAGAGGTGCGCAAACAGGCAGGAGAGGTGCGCAAACAGGCAGGAGAGGTGCGCAAACAGGCAGGAGAGGTGCGCAAACAGGCAGGAGAGGTGCGCAAACAGGCAGGAGAGGTGCGCAAACAGGCAGGAGAGGTGCGCAAACAGGCAGGAGAGGTGCGCAAACAGGCAGGAGAGGTGCGCAAACAGGCAGGAGAGGTGCGCAAACAGGCAGGAGAGGTGCGCAAACAGGCAGGAGAGGTGCGCAAACAGGCAGGAGAGGTGCGCAAACAGGCAGAAGAGGTACGCAAACAGGCAGAAGAGGTGCGCAAACAGGCAGAAGAGGTGCGCGAAAGAGGGAACAGGGGTGCCGAAAGAGGGAACAGGGGTGCCGAAAGAGGGAACAGGGGTGCCGAAAGAGGGAACAGGGGTGCCGAAAGAGGGAACAGGGGTGCCGAAAGAGGGAACAGGGGTGCCGAAAGAGGGAACAAGGGTGCCGAAAGAGGGAACAGGGGTGCCGAAAGAGGGAACAGGGGTGCCGAAAGAGGGAACAGGGGTGCCGAAAGAGGGAACAGGGGTGCCGAAAGAGGGAACAGGGGTGCCGAAAGAGGGAACAGGGGTGCCGAAATTTACATGGAGGTGCAGAAAGAAGCAAGAGCAGTGCAATAAGAAACAACAGAGGAAAGAAGGAGGCAAAAGGGGTGCAGAAAGGCAAGAGCAGTGCAAAAAGAACCAAGAGACGTGCAGGAGAAGGGGAGAAGGGTGTAGAAAGATGCACGAGGGGTGCAGAAAGAAGGAAGAGAAATACAGAAAGAAGCAACAGAGGTGCTGAAAGGGGCACAAAGGGCGCAGAAAGAGGCAAGGGTGGTGCAGAAAGAGGCAAGTGGGGTGCAGGAAGAGGGGTGCAGAAAGAGGCTAGAAAAGTGCAGAAAGAAGCAAGAGAATTGCTGAAAGAAGCAACAGATGTGTAGAAAGAAGCACAACAAGTGCAGCAAGAGGGAAGACGAGTGCAGAAAGAAGCAAGAGAGGTGCAGAAACAGGTAAAAGGGGTGCTGACAGAGGGAAGAGAGGTGCAGAAAGAGGCAACAAATGTGCTGAAAGGGGCAGAAAAGGTGCAGAAAGAGGCAAGTGAGGTACAGAAAGAGGCAAGAGAAGTGCAGAAAGAGGGAAGACGAGTGCAGAAAGACAACAGGGGTGCAGAAAGAAGCAAGACAGGTGCAGAAAGAAGCATGGGAAGTGCAGAATGAAGCAACAGGTGTGCAGAAAGAAGCGAGAGGTGCAGAAGGAGGTAAGAACTGCAGAAACAGGTAAAAGGGGTGCAGAAAGAGGCAAGAGGGGTGCAGAAATTTGCATGAGAGTTCAGAAAGAAGCAAGAGCAGTGCAGAAAGAACCAACAGAGGTACAAAAAGAGGCAAGAAAGGTGAGCGTGGTCTCCGAAGACCTCTCAGCAATCCTACTGTGTGGGACTTACTGGAGGTAGCAGGAGGGGTAGTTGGCCCCCCGAAGATGAACCTTAGGGGCCAACTACCCCTCCTATTAACTCTAGTAAGTCCCACACAGCAGGATTGCTAAGTTATTATAGCAGGCCACGCCCCATTCCCCACCCTTCATAATTTGAATTTATGCCCCGGGGAGTTGGCGGTCCCCGGCCCACGGGGACCCGTGAGGCCCCCCCGCCCATAATGAACAATGTCCCAGGGTGGTGGCGGTCCCTGGGGCAGCGTGAGGGGGGACTCACCACACATTGTTTTTTTTTTACAAGCCCCAGGGAGGTGGTGGTCCCCGGGGCTGCGTTCCCCCCGCACATAATGGATGAAGCTTATTTATCACACATTGCTCCCGGGACCTGGCCCACCCGGGGGCTTAAAGAAAACAAAGCGCATGAGACCACGCTTCATTGCTTTTTTAAAACAAAATATTTTCTCTGCTGGATTTGCGCACCCAATGCTAATTCAGCTGACTGTTTGGAAAAAATGCTTTTTTTGGCCCTTGGGGTCCCTTTGGGACCCCCGGAGCAGGCCTAGTGACTCGGTTTTACCAAGTCACAAGATGGCTGGCAACACTTCCTGGTTCGGAGTGTTGGCAGCCAATCAGAAGTCAGCTTGTGAGGGTTTGCGCATCCTCCTAGGTGCTCAGATAGATATTTGTTATTTTTAATTTATTTTCTCAGTAACTACTGAACGGATTTACACAATTTAAAGCAAAGAGTGCACTCTGGACCAAGAGCTACCTCTCTGACAAATTTGTTGTAATTCCATTCTACAGTTCGTGGTGTAGCCGCAACAAAATTTCCTATGGAAATT
Source organism: Triturus cristatus (assembly GCF_964204655.1). Lineage (NCBI taxonomy): Eukaryota > Metazoa > Chordata > Amphibia > Caudata > Salamandridae > Triturus > Triturus cristatus. The sequence goes on from NC_140584.1 coordinate 448,452,854, forward strand.
AACATGGAGAAAACTTGTTTTGGAACCCCTTTTTCTCTCGGCTCCCACTTGACGAATCACCTCAAAACTTTCAAGACAGGAGCTGATCCCAGCGCCCCTTTAGTTTTCAAAATTTTGCAAAGATTTGTCAAACGGCGCCAAAGATATTGGCAAATCAAAAAACGATTTTCCTATGGAAACTAGGCCCTAACTATAACTACCTACTAATGTATGCAGATATTTCAATCATAGATTTGAAGCTATGATGTCTTTCATCTGCAATAAAAAGAATCCTCCTCTTGGAGAAGTTGTGGATTTCTTTTGGAGAAAGGAGTATCAAGCAAGAGGTGCTCCTCACATACATATGTTGTTATGGGTCAAGGACGCCCCCAAATTTGGAACAGATTCAGATGAAACTGTTTTGTCTTTCATTGAAAATTATGCTACATGTGCTCTTCCAAATAGCCGAGAAGAGAAAAACTTAAAACAACAAGACTACGATTTCAAAGCCACAGGTATGGAAAATACTGTCGACGAAAGTACAAGTCAAAGGATTAGTTCTATACCAAATGTAGTTTTGGATTTCCACATCCTGTATTAGCCAAAGGAAGAGTGAACAGTTTTATGTCAGCTGTACGACATACCATCACAAGAAAGTCTCCGAAAAACACCTACAACTTAAGAAGAAGCGAAGAATCAAAATACATAAATGACTATAATCCAGTTATTTTATCCATGTGAAACGCTAACATGGATATTCAGTATGTTGCGGACAATTCCATTACTGTTGCTCGATATGTAACGTCTTACATTACTAAATCAGAAAAGACTGAATTGAAAGAAATGTGGGAAGAGATTTCTCACGAGAAGACTAAGTAAGAAATTATACAGTTTCAGTTTGAAGATGTTATCGCATCGTGAAATTGGAGCATATGAATGTTCAGATCGGTTATCATCTGCAAGTCTATATTCCAAAAGTAGAAGAATCATTTGGGTGAGTCTAGGTCTTGCAGGAATGCGAAATTGGGTACTGAAATCTGTTCAAGAAATTGAATATTTAGCAAAAAATGACCCTGAAAGTACAGATCTTTTGCAAACCAATATGTTGGACACATACTATCCAAAGAGAAGTCATCATCTTGAGAACATGTGTCTCTATGAAGTGCTGCAAAACTACACTTTTAAACGGAATATTACAGAGAACATCATGGAGTGATTGGTTCTGAAGGATGTCTGGTGAAAAAACAGGAAAGGAAATTTAATTAACCACAGAAAACGGAGTTGCGACACTGCTGATAAAAGGGAATTTTACTATTTAGCCCTTTTGCAAATGTTCAAACCATGGCGTTCTGAACTGGAATTACTTGGAGATTTTCCCAGCTATGAAGATTCATTTAATGCTTGTAAAGATAGCATACAATGCAGTGCTTTCGCAAATTATGTCAAAATGTTGAATGATGAAATTGATCAAGAAGCTACAATTGCAGCTGAGATTGCTAGAGACAGTTCTCAAGACAGTCAAAGTTCTGCTGCACTGAGTCAAGATCCACTAGGACAACCAATTGTTGAAAATGAAGCGGCGATTGCAATGAATGAGGTGGAAACAGCAATGTATCAAGCACAAGAAGATGCAATACAGTTAGGAAACTTGGAAGAGCAACTAAATGTTGAACAGAAACAAATATATCAGCAAGTGAAAGAGCAGATGGACCATGGATTACTTCATGAAAAGAGTGTGTGCTCATGTACATCATTTCAACCTATCCGAATGTATGTGAGTGGTCAAGCTAGAACAGGAAAGAGTTTCTTAATTAAAGTAATTACAAGTTATCTGCAAAAAACAACTGAGTCGCATTTGTCTTGTGTTGTCACGGCTCCAACTGGGTTGGCAGCACATAACATTAAAGGAATTACTTTACATCGTTTACTAATGCTGCCAGTAGAGCATGAAAAATTGGAATACCACGAGCTATCTGGAGAAGCTTGTTGTGAAGTTTCAAGAGTGCTGAAGAAAATGAAACTTCTCATTATTGATGAGGTGAGCATGGTTTCAAACTTGATGCTTGCCTTTGTGCATTTAAGAATGCAGCAAATTCTTAAAACAGAGTATGGCGTGTTATTTGGAGGAAAACACGTCATAGTTTTTGGCGATCGACTGCAACTGACTCCGGTAAAAGGACAACCGGTATTTAAAACACTTGCCCATGAAGATACCAGAAAGTCTCTTGGCAGTGTTGGTAATGTGAACATTTGGAGTAATTTTGAATAAAAAGAACTGACAACAAATATGCGACAGGCAAATGATGCTGAATATGGAAGTATTCTTCAAGATATAAGAATTGGAATCTTTTTTTTAAAAAAAGGGAAAGAAGTTTTGGAGAGTCGATTACTTTGCAATGTCTTTCCAAATGAAAATGCAGTTCCTGCAAAAGTTTACGTGGAAATTGCTAAAATAAGCCAGTGATTTATTTAATGCCGACACTGCGTGAGTGTTCAATATTCAACGAAGAATTATTAAAATTGGAAAATGAAGAAATTGTAAAAATGGAAGCCATCGATAAAATACTACATGAAGGAATCACTATTATTTTGACGGGTAAGTTGAGATCAAAACTAGATTGTTTAGAAAAAAAATATCTAAAACTGCTGGTTTGGAAAAAACACTGTATGCGTGTGTAAACTGTCGGGTAATTTTAAGGCGTAATTTGGATGTAAAGAAAGGTTTAGTTAATGGTGCAATGGGCAAAGTGGTGGATTTTGTGAATTATCAGAAAAAAGATGAAATTGAATTTTTAAAAATTAAATTTGATCAGATTGATGAGGTTAAAGAAATTGGTCATTGTTCAGTTCGTTTTTTGCTTGTTAAAGATTTATTTGTCCGTAGGAAACAATTTCCATTTTCTCTGGCACATGCAGTGACTATTCATAAATCTGAAGGATTAAGTGTAGACAGTGCATTGGATCTACTGTATTTAAAGAGGGTATGGCATATGTTGCTTTGTCGCAAGTCAGAACATTATCTGGTTTGTTTTTGATTGATTTTGATGAGACAAAGGTTACTGCAGATGCAAACTGTGTAAAAGAGTATAATAGGTTAAGAAGGGTGTATGCTCCAAATTTAGGTCAAAATCCTGTATTTGAAAAGCGTATGGTTGGTCGAAAAAGAAGGTTAGAGAATATCTGTTCTGAAGGTATCAAGAAAAGAAAAGAACAAGATAATGTTGTGATTGCAGGTAAAAAGAAATTGGACGCTGTTGAAGAGATTGTTGGTTATCAGTTTGAAAATAGTTCTGGTGTCAACTGCTATGCTAATGTAGTTGTCAATGTTTTTTATCTGGAAGGTTTGCAAGCACAAATTATGCAGAATCGGGAAAAAAGATTTTGTTCTCCGTTGCATTCTGTTTATGAAAAATTGACAACAGATAGAAGTAAAATACAATCTGTTTCAGATGTTCGTAGTCTTTTGGATCTGTGTTTTGGTTATACACAATTTATACAAAATATCCAACAAGATGCTCAGGAATTTTTAATGTATATGCTTACCATTTTTGAAAATAAAGGTGTAGAAATAGAAAATATTTTTGGCCTTTCTTACAAATGGGAACATTATTGTGAAAATTGCATGTATACATGTAGCACCAATGTAGACACTGAGAGATTTCTGTATTTAACATTACCAGACTATAAATCAGTGTCTTTCAATAAATTTGTGAAAGGTGCAATTCAAAACATGGTGTAGCCAATGTAAATCAGAAATGTTATCCACATTATTCTTAACAAAATATGGAAAATACATAATTTTAATGATGCAACGTTGTACAGCTGACGGAAGAAAATTGGATACTTTAATAAAACAATTTGTAGCAGCACAACTATCAATATCATGAAGGACTTTTGTAGCAATTGCAATAATTTTCCATGATGGTTCTTCCACCACATCTGGACATTACACTGCCCATCTAAAATGTGACAAAGGCTGGACACTTTGTAATGATGCCCAGTTGATTTTCAAACAACGTTTGCCTAGTGAATTACCAAATTCCTACCTCATATTTTTAAAGCCAAAGTTTTAGGAAGATAATTCACTCTGAGGAATTTATTTTTATAATTTAATAGGACTACCATTGGACAATTTACATAAAGAAGAAGTGCAAAAATACCATTTGGCCTCAAGGAAAGGTATATTTTTGAATTATGGACTTTTTGGTGGTCATTTATTCGGTGATTATTTTAATGCGGCAACATTTACAGTTTTTATAAGTTAAAGTTATAAAATTTTGTAATCTGTAAGCATTTCATATATGTATGATTTGTATTTTCTGGTATTTTACTGAGAATAGTATGTTGGGTTTATTTTAACAATCTTTCTGATTGTGTTTTTTTTTTGCCCGCTGTTAAGTGATGAGTACCATTGAAATCACTATTTCTAGTGAAATTCAATATATTCTGAGAACAGCAAAAAAGGCAAACAAATTACTTTGTGGAAATTATGTTGTGTTGTAAAAAATGTATTATATGTTATAATTTTTTTTTCTTTTCTTTCACAGATCCAAATTTTAAAATAAGCAATTTTAAAGAATTTATATTTGAATGAAAAACAGAAAAAAATGTATACAATTTTTTATTCCTATTACTGTGAAGGTAAGTTTAACTAAGTCTCAATATTCAGAATGAAGAGGCCTGCAAGAAGCTACAAAGTTGAAACACGTTTCTAAAAACACTATTTATGTAGTTTTGAAATCTGACCATAATCAGATATCATGTGACCTGCAAAAAAAGATTTGAGGGGTTCATAATATTTCACCTTTTTAGCTGTTGAAGGACTACAATCATTTAAATCATTCTTCTTTGAACATGTTTGCAGACAAAACTCTGTGCTTACTTTTATCATTCGCAAGGAATTTTAAAAACGGAAATATGTCACTTTTTGTAACATAGGTATTGTGTAAGATACTGTTTCATATTTAGAAAGAGAGGAAAAGGCACTCTGTGCGCTTTTTATACTCCATGTAAATACAACCTCATCATGCAGACCACTTTGCGTTGATAGGGTGTTCTATAAGTGTTGTTGTGCATGATTGCACTGAATACTCTAAAACAAGACACATGTCTAGATTTATCAGCAATCATAAATCTCGATATGTGTGTGAATGCTGTACCATTCTAAAATTGGTGTCGGAAAGCACAACAAGGAGAATTGTTTTCATTTCACCACATTTTTATATCTTCAATGCATGCTGAAATGTTCAGCATACATTGAAGGAGAAAAATGCATTTTCTCATTGTTTTTGTGCAGGAAAGTGTGTCTTCCTGCATAAAAACAAACAGCACATGACACAGATATCCTTGCACTATGGTGCAAGGGTGCCTGTGTCACCACATGGCTGCAGTTTAAGCAGCCGTGCAGAGAGAAGCATAGATTTGCAACATATTTATGTACATATGTTGCATCCCTGTGCTTCGGAAGTACTACAGCACACTGCAGTTGAATAGGTTACTGTGTGATGCCGCAGCACTTCCTTATAGTTCTGCACTTATACATTCACCATACGCGACTAATGCATTCATTCAGTCAATTATGTACTACACATACATTCATCTAAACTTTCACACACTAACAAAGAAATTTAGCTTTTTTTTTAAACCAGGAAAGTTAGTTCTTACAAGAACTTTTTTTTCTTCTTTTATAATTTTTTTTGGGTTTTCTAAACAATTTTTAGGTTTTTTTGGTTTTTCTACAAAAAACAAAAAAAAAAAACAGGAGAAACCAAACAATGAACTTCAGGGAACAATAAAAAAAACAAAAAAAAAAACCTAGCAAATGTGACTTTCTTGGCGGCGGCAGATCAGATCGATCGACTGCTCACCATAGCACAAAGTTACATTGCACTTAGTGCAGAGCACTTTTAAAAATTGAAATTGAGGACGGATGTCCAAGGTTTGGGCTGATGGATGCACTCTTGATGTGCTCGGCTGCGATGAGGTGGATGGCGCAGGAGCAGGAGTGTTTCTCATCCGTCGGCACTCTTCTCGTGCAAGATTGTTTGGATGAAGGGTCCTCATGTGCTTCATCATACTTGCCGTGCCACAAGAGTATTTCTTGTTAGGATCCCCTCTCGATAGGACTCTTTGGCAAATCTTGCATGTGACCAAGGTGGCATTGGTCTTATTCTGCCCCTTGGGAAAAGTAAAAAATTTCCACACCACTGAAGAAAAACGTTTTTCGAGTGGTGCCTCCGGTAAAAATTTATCCTCAGAACTATGAGGTGATGCAGGTGATGCCTGCTGCCCTGAAGCCATTTTTGGTTGAAAAAAGTTAGAGCCAAGTGAAAACTTAGTCTAAAAAATCTTCTTCTCTCCAAAGAGATGGTTCTCCAAAGAAGCTCAAAGAAGAATGATTGAAATGGGTGGGGTCTTTCAGTAGTTAGAACAGGAAGTGTAATGAAGCAATCAAATCTCTTTTTTCAGGTCACATGGGATCCGCGCAACGTGCGCTTACGCAGCACGCACCCAGCGCGCATCTGCGAAATTGAATTAAAAAAAATTATGGGATTAGATGTAAAAATATATTCGTTTTAAGACTAGTTTAGAGTTTGTCTTCAATTAATATTCACATGAAATACATATACATACATACATATATATATATATATATATGTTTTTTTAAATGTTAAATATTTCGCGGGATCCGCGCACCTACCGCGTCATAGACGCAGATGACGCGTCACGGAAGCGCGTAAACGTCGCGTTACGTACATCGAACGTATCGCGTATAGGCTGGGAGTCGCGTACCAGTCGCATTGCGATCGCGCGCTAAACACATACCCAACGCATACCATGCGCGGATGCTATCGCGTAGGGAACGGTGCGCGGATCCAAAAACATTGAAAAATATATAAAATAACGTTTTGCACATATAGTTAAAAAAATATTCTGAAAAATATAAAAAGATAGGTTTGAAAAACCCATTAAGTGCAAATATTATTTTTTAATTTTTAAAAGAATTAAATGAAAAAATAGGTTTAAAAAATGGTGATAAAAAACTATTTTTAAAAAAATGTAATTAATGAAATTGACACACTGAATTTGAAAAATATAGAAACCCAATCAAAATCATTAAACATGATATCTTCAGAGATAAGTTATAGATAGGAATTAGCATTTTAAAAACCTTTGAAATTCACTGAAAAAACCATAGGTTTCATGCACGTTATAGTTAGGAATTGGCATTTAAAAAACCTTTGAAATTCACTGAAAAAAAACAAAGGTTTCAGGGGCGTTCTAGTTAGGAATTGGCATTTAAAAAAACCTTAGAAATTCACTGAAAAAACCATAGGTTTCAGGGGTGTTATAGTTAGCTGGACATTTCCCTCGTACAAAACCCTAGAAATTCCCCTGTTATAGTTAGTTCAGCTAACTAGAACTCGCGCCCCCGCAATGCACTGCTGATGACGTCACATATTACATCACTCATGACATGGTCAGTGACATCACTCATGACTTCACTGATGACATCTCAAATGATATCACTGATGACATCACTGATGACGTCATCCATGTGATAAATTAGTGCATCTTCTCACACCCTAATATAACCTTTGATACACCGACTCAAAATTTCAAACGTCCATTTTGACAACCATCGATACTCCAATACCAATAACTACACACCCACTCATTGACTTTTAGGTCTACATACATGTCCACTCACTCACCTGTACAGTCACTCATACTTAGAGTCACTCTGTGCATTTATACACCTATATAGACACTCACACACCGCCAATCATCCATTGAGGTACTGACACATTTAGTCAGTCATGCAAATAATTAATCACAGTCCAATTTACTCACCTATACAGTTGAACACACTCAAGTTCACTTACTCATAAAACTACTAACAAATTCTGTGTCTTCTTGCAGTAAAACAAACAGCACATGACACAGATATCCTTGCACTATGGCGCATACAGCCACTCCCAAAATCACACACACTCACATATAGATAGTTATATACTCTTACACACATACACTGCGTTTCACATATGTAGTTACTGACACATGTACAACTGAGATATACATTCAATCCCTAACACACCCATACCTACACTCACCCAACCATACAGTCCATCACAGATGCACTCTTAAAACCATGCACCCACTGAATCACCCACTCACACATCTAGTCACAGAGTCACACACACCCTTCCCACACAAACACTCAGGCACCCATACAGATACTCAGACAACCAATCAATAACCCATATAGACACTCATAGCTATTCACAAAACCATTCAGCCACTTATACACCAACACACAGACACATACAGACATTCACACAGTTTAGTCACTAGTCTGCAGTAAGATACATTTAATGACTCACTTATAGAGTCAGTTACTGTTGGACTTGGCCCTTCTGGCAGGTTCACCCCTGAAACTGGTTGCTGTTAATTGTGACCTGGTGTTAGTAATTTTCGGCTTCTACGCACTTTACCGCTGTGTCCCAGGGTAAAGTGCGTGTGTGTAGTGGGGTTGGCCTGCCATAGGAATGCATGGGGGAATGTATGTGTCCCTGGTAGTTCCTGATGCGTGGGGAGTGCAGGTGCGAGTTTGGTATGTACGGACTCGTGTGATTAAATGCTGTGCGATATGTGCGGCGTTACTGTAGCTAGTATGGACGTGTCACTTCTAGACGCTGGCATAAATGTGCAGTGACTGCCTGGCGCGTGATTGGCTGGCTGAGGTCATGTGATGGGCTAGGGAATCCCCAGAGTCAGGTTGAGTCACCCAGTGGTGAATGGGGAGATCAGCAGCCAGATGGGTGGGAGGAGTACACCTAGGACCTGAATAGGGCTGGGCTTTCCCCACACAATGCTGGCTCCGCCCCCTGTGGTGCGACTGATGACCCTGGCCTGTCCTGTGAATAGGGAGAGGGGCTGAGCAAAACAAAGTGCTCAAGAACCAGTTGCATCTGGTTCACCCCTCCCCTGCACCTTGAGACAAAGGTATTATGTGTATAAAAAGGGGCTGTGTCCCCTTACAAAATGTTCTCTGCTGATCCTAACTGGGGGGGCCTGCTGCTGCTTCTGGGCACCAGGAGAGACCGCCACTGGGGACTGCCTCCCTGCCTGGAGGGCCCTGTGAGCTGGCCCCTGGGCCCAGTCCTTGCCCCCCTGCCTTTCAACCAAGAGGTTTCCCTAGACCTTGCCTTCAAGTGCCTGGGAAGCGCTATACCTTGATTTACTGAGAAGCGCCTGCTTTTGTGGCCAGCAGCGCTGCGCTACGATAATTTGCAAGGGAACCCCGACGTAGGGATTCCCCCCGCTTCTGCCGTGTTTATGAGCGGGTGCCCACCCCGCATTGCGGTGCTCGTTGGCGGGTGCCCACCCCGCTTATAACGTGATTTTGGCGGGTGCCCACCCCGCAACCATCTGCATCCTCCAAGCGGGTGCCCACCCTGCATTTGTTCTATCTTCGACCGGGAGCCCACCCCGTGAAGAAAATCACCGCCGCAGCCGGGTTTCAGCAGGAAGTCAGGCAGCCTCGGACAGGACGTGGGCGGGGCCTACCCCGCGCTCCTGCAGCCGGAAGAGGAAGCAAGAAGTCCGGAGCTCGGCCGGCTCCGATCCAAGTCCCGGGTCCCAGGAGGAGGCCCGGGTGAAGGGAGGTCCGCGCCGCAGAGGAGACACCCGAGAAAGGAGACGCCGCCTCTCAAGCCAACGGTGAGTGTGGGCGTCCCCGTGGGTTCCTCCTCCGCCTCGCGCAGTGTCTCCTCGGCTGTGGAGCCCTGAGAGGGACTCCAACTGCGGGGGCATTTCTGTTGTGCCTGAGCAAGGCACCGGGGCATTGCAAGTATCGGGCGGCCCTGGAAGGCAGCGGGCCGCCCCAACATGTTTGGGGCCAATTGTTAAGAGCCCAGAGAGGCTCTAACATAAGGGGGCCGTCAGTATTCTAAAGAGTCCCCCGAGTGGGACTCCACCGAAGGGGGAAGTGTTCTCGAGCCCCGAGAGGATCCGACGCGGGCGCATTATTGTTTAGAATCTGCGAGGCTCCAACGCGGGCCGCATTGTTGGTCAGAGCCCGAGTGAGGCTCCAACGAAGGACCAATCTTTGTTTTGGAGCGCTAATACGCTCCAGTGGGGCACATTGTTTAAAGAGCCTAGAAGGCTCCAACAAGGCACATGGTTTGAAGAGCCCTGTGAGGCTCCATCGTCTGGCCCCCTCATTTCTTTAAGAGCCCAGAGAGGCTCCAACATGGGTGATAATTGTTCTAAAGGCATCGAGGTGCCCAGGCTCATTTCCTCAGCTGCCCAGCACTTAGTGGGCAGCTGCAACGTTTAGGTTGTGGCCTTTACGCGTTGGCTTGAGCAGCCTGCGCAGTCTTGCCCTGACTCTGCTGGACAAAGGGCGTTTGAGCCCCGGAAAGGCCAACTTGGCCTGGGGACGGTTCTCTTGTGTCGTGCCCTCACCTAGGGTACATGGTTATGTTTACCGGTGTACTTTTGCGCAATTATGCTATGTTTATTGCTAACTGTGCCTATGCGTAGGAGAGGGTTTTTCCTTATGTTTATTGCTAACTGTGCCTATGCGTAGGAGAGGGTTTTTCCTAGTATAGGTTACAACTAGTAAGTTCATGGTTCCCTGCGTAATATTTTCCTAAGGTGGTTAGGGTTGCGTAGGTGGTACTTACCTGTTACCAGTGGTTACTGGTTGTGCGCTACATTTTCTAATTGGTGCTACAGTGATTGTATGTGCTATGTTCTAAAGTGTATTCCTACCAAGTGTTAGTGCTAAAAGTGCTTATTCCTGACAGTGGTCCATGAGGCCCTGACCATGTAGATAATCCCCCTGTAAATTCTGCCCTTGCCAGTTGGCACAGTGTAAATTGTGTGAATATTATCTTAGGTGTTTTGGTATAATACAAAGGCTATTTTTATATAATACCTTGTGTGGAGTTTCTTTTGTGGTGGGCCTTGGGTGTTGTTGCTGTGTGCGCGCGCAAAACGCTTTACATATTGCCTCCGGGATAAGCCTGACTGTTCGTGCCAAGCTACCAAGGGGTTGTGCAGGGGTTATCTTTGGCGTGTAACTCCCCAGCCCTGAATAGAGTGGTGGTTTCTGCCTGGCTTTGGCGCAAGCCCTAGCCAACCAGAAATCCCATTTCTAACAGTTACGCACCTAGAAAATCATCCATTCACACACTTGTACACCCACTTATTCTTCAATTAGCATTTAAAAAACCTTTCAAATTCACTTAAAAAACCATAGGTTTCACACATGTTATAGTTAGGTGGATATTTCACTCGTAAAAAACCAATGAAATTCCCCCGTTATAGTTAGTTCAGATAACTATAACTCGCGCGACCCCCACTCTATCACAAGGATGATGTTAGTGATGTCATGAGTGATGCCACTGACCAGGTCATGAGTGATGTAATGTGTGACGTCATGAGCAGTGGATTGCGGGCGCGCGAGTTATAGTTATCTGAACTAACTATAACGGGGAAATTCATTGGTTTTTTTATGAGTGAAATATCCACCTAACTATAACATGTGTGAAACCTATGGTTTTTTAAGTGAAATATATATATATATATATATATATATATATATATATATATATATATATATATATATATATATATATATATATATATATATATATACACACACACACACACACACACACACATATATATATATATATATATACACACATATATATATATATATATACAAACAATTTGTGGCTCACTTCGAGAAGCATTCGGGAAACATGTTAGGTCACCAGCCTTTATATGAAGATATAGACTAGTTCAGGAGCTGGTGTGTTAAGGCAGCCTTTCGTTTAAGCCTGACTCGTTTCGAAAAGGATTTCTTCTTCAGAGGCTCCCAAAAGGTATGTGCTCACTCTTCTCTCCCCTCAGCATTTATGTGAATGTCCCGCCCCTGTATGGGGCCGTCGTCATCTCTTGGCATTGTGGGATTTGGAGTTCCAATCTTCATCAGTTTTGCGCACGATTACTGCTTGCGATAATGGCCCGCATTGAGCCCCAGCCTCTGCTCAATGTCTTCATTCTACCAAGTTTCCCCGCTGTTGCGGTAGGTCAATCCATCCGCGAGGCCCCCTAGGGGATAATGGGTTGGTGCATCCTCAGCGGCAGAGTGGCCGCTTATAGTTGCAAACAATTGGTGGCTCACTTCGAGAAGCACTCGGGAAACATGTTAGGTCACCAGCCTTTATTTGAAGATATAGACGAGTTCAGGAGCTGGTGTGTTAAGGCAGCCTTTCGTTTAAGCCTGACGCGTTTCGAAAATGATTTCTTCTTCAGAGGCTCCCAAAAGGTATGTGCTCACTCTTCTCTCCCCTCAGCATATTATCCCCAAGGGGGCCGCGCGGATGGATTGACCTACCGCAACAGCGGGGAAACTTGATAGAATGAAGACGTTGAGCAGAGGCTGGGGCTCAATGCGGGCCATTATCACAAGCAGTAATCGTGCGCAAAACTGATGAAGATTGGAACTCCAAATCCCACAATGCCAAGAGATGACGAAGGCCCCTTACAGGGGCGGGACATTCACATAAAAGCTGAGGGGAGAGAAGAGTGAGCACATCCCTTTTGGGAGCCTCTGAAGAAGAAATCATTTTCGAAACGCGTCAGGCTTAAACGAAAGGCTGCCTTTAACACACCAGCTCCTGAACTCGTCTAGATCTTCAAATAAAGGCTGGTGACCTAACATGTTTCCCAAGTGCTTCTCGAAGTGAGCCACCAATTGTTTGCATATATATATATATATATATATATATATATATATATATATATATATATATATATATATTCAGTGAACAAACCATAGGTTTCACACATGTTATAGTTAGCTGGACATTTTACTGATAAAAAACCAATGAAATTCCCCCGTTATAGTTAGTGCAGGCAACTATAACTCACGCGACCGCAATCCTCTGCTGATGCTAATACTGTATTTAGACAATTATTTGCCCATGTCTTCTTCCATTAAATTTTAGCTATACATATATTACAAATATTTTTTTTTCATAAAGACACATATGTCATCAGCAGAGGATTGCGGTCGCGTGAGTTATAGTTGCCTGCACTAACTATAACGGGGGAATTTCATTGGTTTTTTATCAGTAAAATGTCCAGCTAACTATAACATGTGTGAAACCTATGGTTTTTTCACTGAATTTGCAAGGTTTTTTAAATGCTAATTCCTAACTATAACGTGTGTGAAACCTATGGTTTTTTCAGTGAATTTGTACGGTTTTTTAAATGCTAAGTTACTTTACGCCATTCGTGGCGTGCGCGCCCACTTAACGCAGTTCGTTCCGTGCGCGCACTGTGCGCTTCGCGCACCGTGCGCGCACAGTGAGCACGCGGTGCGCTTTGCGCACCGCGCGCCCACTTTACGCAGTTAGTGCCGTGCACGCACGGTGGGCACGCGGTGCGCTACGCGAACCGCGTGCCCACGTTACGCTAGATGGGCCATGTACGCACGATGCGCTTCGCGCACCGTGCGCACATGGAGGACATATTATGCGCTTCGTTGTGAAAGGTAAGCTTTTAGATTTTCTTATGATCAGATTATGCCATGGAAAAAAGGTGCCCTGCCGGGCACCTTTTGCACACGGGGTAGGGAGAGTGTGGATATTTTTTTTTTTTTAAATAATTTTTACCGTACGCGTACGGTAAGCGTAATCGGCGATTTTTCGAAAAAAATTAAAAATGATTTTTTGGCCTTGGGGGTTCTGTGGGGACACATTCACCAAGGCTATGTGGTTAGGAGCGGTCTAAACAGTCCTTTTACATGTTTTTTGCCTTTGTTTTTCCTCCACGCCTCAGAGTGCGAGAGAGAAAATGGCGGCCGCTGCTTCCTGGTTTCGAACGATTCGAATGTTTACTAAGATCTAACAGCCAATCAGAATCGCGCTCGCGCACGGCACCGTACGCGTACGGCAAGCTTACCGTAAGCGCACCGTAAGCTGCCACAGATGTATATATTGATTTAAATGCTATTTTCTCAGGATCTACTGAACATATTTACACCAGACCTACAAAAGGCACTTCCTTGACCTGAGGACTACCTCTCTGCCAAATTTCAAGTAACTCTGTTCAGCCGTACGGGCTGTAGCTGTGTCTAAAGGTCCTATGGAAAAATGCATGGGAAAAACGCGTTTTGGGACCCCCCTTTTTTCTCAGCCACCGCTAGACGAATCCCCCCCGAGACTTTCAGGGTAGGAGCGGAGCGTAGCGCCCCACCTATTTTGAAAATTTCGCGAGGATTCGTCGACCGGCGCCAAAGTTATTCCAAATAGAATGTTGCGGATTTCCTATGGAAACAGGGTCCTAACTATAACTATCTACTGGCGACCGCCAGTAGATAATACACATACATACATATATATATATATATATATATATATACACACACACATACACACACACACACACACACACACACACACATATATATACACATACACACATGTGTGTGTGTGTGTGTGTAAGATGAGGTTTTCATATCTTACATAAAATTACTATGCATTAAAAAGACTTGCATGGTACAGGCCTGTTATAATTTCACACATTCTTGGAAAAGCTGTTCCTTTAGATGTGGAGTCTTGCTGCAGACTGTGCCATACCTTTACTACAATGGGTAGCATACATTGCCTTACTAGCATCACTATTCCATGCTAGCTTTTGTGTGGGCTTGCACAACTGGTGCCTGAGCTGTTTGACGTGTAAGCACATCTGTACTGCTGTCTATGCTTATGGTGATTTCACACTCCCAATTCCCCACCCATATATTTAGACAAATACACACATTTCATTTTAGGTTATTTTTTTCCTTTATTGGGGGAACCATCAAATCCCACTTGTTTTTAACTTATTCCTAACCTCACATTATAACTACCCACTCCTGAACCCTAAAATTACCCTTATCTCCATTTACCTTTACCCGCCCCAAGCTCTGATTACTACCCTTACCTCCATTTACCACTAACCATCCCTGAACCCCAAAGTTACCTCCAGCAACAAATGTCTACACATATATATATATATATATATATATATATATATATATATATAGATATAGATATATATTCACTGAAAAAACCAAAGGTTTCAGGGGTGTTATAGTTAGCAAGACATTTCCCTCATACAAAACCCTAGAAATTCCCCTGCTATAGTTAGTTCAGCTAACTATAACTCGCGCCCCCGCAATGCACTGCAGATGACGTCACATATTACATCACTCATGACATGGTCAGTGACATCACGGATGACATCACTGATCACATCTCAAATGACATCACTGATGACATCATCCATGTGATAAATTACTGCATCTTCTCACACCCTAATTTAACCGTTGGTACACCAACTCAAAATTTCAGACGTCCATTCTCAAAACCATAGATACTCCAATACCAATAACTACATACCCACTCATTAACTCTTAGGTCTACATACACCTCCACTCACTCACCTGTACAGTCACTCATACTTACAGTCACTCCGTACAAGACTATCATATGCATTTATACACCTACATAGACACTCACACACCACCAATCATCCATAGAGGTACTCTCACACCTAGTCAGTCATGCAAGTAATTTATCACACTCCCATTTACTCACCTATGCAGTTATACATACTCAAGTTCACTTACTCCTACAAATAGTGCCACATTCTTACGCTCTTATACAATCATTGATACAAGCACACACTCATCGATACAGCCACTCTCACAATCACACACTCACATATACCCACTTATATACTCTTACACGCATATATACTGCCTTTCACATATGTAGTTAGTCACACATGTACCACTGAGATATACATTCAATCCCTAACACACCCATACATACACTCACCCAAACAGTTCATCACAGATGCACTCTTAAAACCATGCACCCATAGAATCACCCACTCACACATCTATGCATAGAGTCACACACACCCTACCCACACAAACACTCAGGCACCCATACAGATACTCAGACAACCAATCAATAACCCATATAGACACTCATATAGCTATTCACAAAACCATGCAGCTACTTATACAGCAACAGACAGATAGATACAGACGTTCACAGTTTAGTTACTAGTCTGCAGTAAGATACATTTCATGACTCACTGATAGAGTCAGTTACGCACCTAGAAAATCATCCATTCACACACTTGTACACCCACTCATTCTTCAACAGGCCTTTCCCTATATATAGTAAACATATTAAAACTTTACAGAAACACATACTCACTGGATGATGTCATGAGTGATGTCATTCGAGATGTCATGAGTGATGTCATCAGTGATGTCACTGACCAGGTCATGAGTGATGTAATATGTGACGTCATCAGCAGTGCATTGCGGGGGCGCGAGTTATAGTTAGCTGAACTAACTATAACAGGGGAATTTCTAGGGTTTTGTACGAGGGAAATGTCCAGCTAACTATAACGCCCCTGAAACCTTTGGTTTTTTCAGTGAATTTCTAAGGTTTTTTAAATGCCAATTCCTAACTATAACGCCACTGAAACCTATGGTTTTTTCAGTGAATTTCAAAGGTTTTTTAAATGCCAATTCCTAACTATAATGTGCATGAAACCTATTGTTTTTTCAGTGAATATATTATATATTATATATTACAAACAAAATGGCGGACGACACTTCCTGATTTCGACCGATTCGAACTTTGACTAACATGTAACCACCAATCAGAATTACGCTCGCGCACGTTAGGGTGCTCGCACGGTGCGCGGCTATAGATATGTATGTGCTTTTAACTGCAATTTTCTCAGGAACAACTGAACAGATTGACTCCATATTTGCAAAAGGCACATCCCTGAGCTGAGGACTACCTCTCTGCCAAATTTCAAGTATTTCTGTTCAGCCGTTCGGGCTGTACCTTGGACTAAAGGTCTCTATGGAAAACGCGTTTTGGGACCCCCCTTTTTTCTCAGCCCCCGCTTGACGAATCCCCCCGAGACTTTCAGGGTAGGAGCGGGGCGGAGCGTCCCACCTATTTTGAAAATTTCGCGAGGATTCGTCAACCGGCGCCAAAGTTATTCCAAATAGAATGTTGCGGATTTCCTATGGAAACACGGTCCTAACTATAACTATCTACTGGCGACCGCCAGTAGATAATATATATAAATATATAGCTATATCTATATATACTTACACATATCTATCTCTACCCATCTATCTATATGTATATCTCTAGCTCTCTATCTCCCTATCTATCTCTCCCTCTATCTTTGTCTCTCTCCCTATCTCTCCATCCCTCCATCTATATATCTATATGTATATCTATCTGTATGTACTTACCTTCAGTAACGATATATCTTTAACATAAGTTAGTTATAGATTCCTTACCTTAGAATTACCCCCAGGCGTCCAACTGGATCCGGAAAGTTTTCCGTCAGCAGTACCCCTGCGTGTCGGAAGGTGGTGTCTGTCGACTTAGTGTTAGTCGCCGGCATCGTGGTTGGCGGGATGACATCGCAGTAGCTACATAGACGCCACCCTTGCGCGCCAACGTCCGTTCTGTACACTACCTTCCACGTCGGAAGCGCAGAGTCATGCAAGACACTGACCACTGGTGCACAAAACTAAGGCCCTGAAATGAAGTCCTTAACCCTAGAAGTCAGTTCGCCGAACGGGGAGGATGGGTGGGTTGGTAAGGAATCTATAACTAACCTATGTTTCTTACAGATATATCATTACCAAAGGTAAGTAACTTTTTCATTTGAAAGAAACTGTTATAGATTCCTTACCTTAGAATAGATACCCTAGCAATACCAACCCCAGAGGTGGGTCTGCGAACTAAGTTCACAACAGAAAGTCCTGGAGAACAGACAGCCAAAGAAGCAGTCTCTCTGGACTTGGCTGTCCTGGCAGTAGTGTTTGGTGAACGTATGCAGCGATGCCCACATAGCTGCCTGACAGATGTCAGTAAGGGGGACTCCCCGTCCCAAAGCAGTTGTGGCTACCGTCGCCCTGGTGGAATGGGCACGCAGTCCCACTGGAGGCTCCTTCTTTGCAAAAGAATAGCAAGCTTTGATGCACAGAATGACCCACCTGGAGATGGTCCGTTTGTGCACGGCCCAACCTTTCCCAGCGCCCACGTAATCAACAAAGAGCTAGTTGTCCACCCAGAATTGTTTGGTGGGATCCAAGTAGAAGGAAAGAGCATGTTTTGGATCCAGATGGTGGAGCCTCACTTCCTCTTTTGAAGGATGCGGAAAGAAGGTGGGCAAAGTGATGGTTTGGCCAATGTGGAAAGTAGTAACCACCTTGGGAAGAAAGGAAGGTCTAGTTCTAAGGACTAACTTGTCCGCATGAACAGCCAGAAAGAGAGGCTTGGAAGAAAGAGCTTGTAGTTCACTCACCCTGCGTGCAGAGGTGATGGCCAGCAGAAATGCAGTTTTCAAAGTGAAAAGTCTGAGAGGACAGTTATGTAGCGGCTCAAAGGGAGAGCACATGAGGTAGTTAAGAACCAAGTCCAAGTCCCAATGAGGCATTACGAAGGGAACAGAAAGAAAAAGATGAATAATGCCCTTAAGCTATTTACAACAGGGAACTTAAAAAAGAGAAGTCTAATCAAGAAGCCTAAGGAAAGCTGAAATAGCCGAGAGGTAGTCCTTTAGAGGACCCAGAACAGAGCCACGCTGGGCCAAAGAAAGGAGGAACAAGAGAACCTCAGAAAGATGGGCGGAAAGGAGGTCCACAGCCTTTGCTGTGCACCATGCCACAAAATGTGTTCCATCTGCAGGCGTATACAGTCTTAGTAGATGGACGCCTGGCTGTCAAGATAACATCACAGACTTCAGGAGGCAGGTCAAACGACGTCAACTGCCGCTGCTCAATCTCCACGCAAGAAAGTGGAGGCTGGACAGGTTCGGGTGGATGACCGTCCCCGGCTGCTGCGACAGAAGATCCTCCCGAAGAGGCACTCTGATTGGAGGATTGATGGCCATGTTGAGCAGCTCAGGATACCAGACTCTTAGTGCCCTATCTAGAGCCACAATAATGACTTGGGCCCGGACGCACTTGATCTTCTTCAGCACTCTGGGCAGAAGTGGTATAGGCAGAAAGGTGAATAGAAGACAGCAACTTCACTCGCGATAAAAAACGTCGCCTAACAAGTGCCACCTTGGAAATTCCAGTGCGCAGAACTGCTGATATTGCGTGTTCTCTTCAGTGGTGAAAAAAATCTAACCAAGGCTCTCCCCACTGCTGAAAGAGACCTTGCACCACTTTCGAGTGAAGACGCCATTCGTGATCCATCATACACCTGCGGCCGAGTTTGTCCTCCTTGGCATTCAAGGAACCATCCAGGTGTTGAACCACCAGGGATATGCCCTGATGTTCCAGCCATGTCCAGAAGAGGAAGGCCTCCTGACAGGGTCCATGACTCCAACCTGCCTTGTTTGTTTCAGTACCACATGGCGGTGGTGTTGTCCGTGAACACCTGCAGCACTTTTCCCCGGACAGAGGGAAAGAATGTTTCGAGTGCAAGACGAATCTCCAGAAGGTTGATGTGGAGCCTGGACTACGCCGGAGACCAAAGGCCTCTGATCTCCGCCTCCCTCATGTAGCCGCCCCATCCCAGAAGTGATCCATCGGTCACCACTGTTGGTTGGGGAAGGGAGAGGGATCTGCTGCCGACCCAATCCTGGTTCCTGAGCCGAGCCACCACTGCAACTGGTGTGCAGTGCTCTCCGAGATCTGGACGGAATCTGACAGATTCACCTGATGATGTGCCCACTGGAACTTCAGGTCCCACTGCAGAGCCCGCATGCACCATCTGGCATGGTCCAGCAGCAAGATGTAGGAGGCCATCAGACCCAGCAGCCCGAGGGTCATCCTGACCGAAACCCAGGATAGAGGCTGAAAGATCAGAATCACAGTCCGAATATCCCAGACTCGCTGTTCGGGAGGATAAATCCGAAACTGCGTTGTGTCCAGAACCGCTCCGATGAAGAGGAGCTTATGAGAGAGGGTCATGTGTGACTTCTGCACGTTGATGGAGAACCCAAGCTAATGCAGAAGGTCGGCCGTAGTCAGGAGGTGAGAGGTGGGAGACGACAGCTTGGGGCAAGCACCGCCTTCAACAGCCAGTCTTCGAGAGAGGGGAATACTGGAACCCCTGATCTTCGCATCACTTTTCTGAACACCCGAGGGGTGCTGGAAGGGCCAAAGGGGAGCACGGTAAACTGAAAGTGCTTGTGGCCTACCGTGAACTGTACGCAACGCCGGTGGGCCGGCAGGACGGGGGTGTGAAAGTAAGTGTCCTGCAAGTCCAACGCTACAATCCAGTCTCCACGGCCAAGGGCAGACCTGTGCGAGTGTCAACATTTTGAACTTCTCCTAGATAGGACGCAGGCCTTTGTCCTTCTTGGGCACCAGAAAGTAGTGGGAATAGCAACCACAACCTACTTCTGGGACAGGAACGCGCTCAATGGCTCCCTTGGCCAAGAGTGATGAAACTTCCTGCTGGAAAACAGGGCCAGCTGATCCTCCGGCATGCGATGGTACTGAGGTGGCATGGATGGAGGGGTAGTCTCAAAGGGGAGGGAGATGCCCATTCGGACTATTTGCAAAACCCACCTGTCCGACGTGATGGTGCGCCAGTGGGGAAGGTGATGATGAATCATGCCGCTAACTGGCGTTTGGTGGCTCTGAAAGGTCGGACTAGGAGGGTTTGGAGGCTGCTGCAGAGGGGGCTGTGGTGGACTGGCCCGCCCACTGCCCCCAGAACCACAGCACTGGTTCCCGCGTCCCCACAGAGGCTGAACAGCTTGCACCGGCCTGTGGCTCTGGGCAGGGCACCCCTTCCGTTACCACAAAAGGGGCGAAAGGCAGACTGTGCAAAGCGGGTGGTGGAGAGGCCCAAGGACCTGGCCGTAGCCAGAGAGTCCTTAAAGCGCTCCAGCGCATTGTCTGCCGGTCACCGAAAAGGCGACGACCATCAAAGGGCATGTCCATAAGAGTGGATTAGACATCCCGGAAAAAACAGTCAACTGCAACCAGGCGTAGCACCGAAGGGGTACGGACGTGGAAATTGTCCTGCCTAGTGAGTCGGCGATATCCAGCCCACAGCAAGTGGTAAACTTTGCTGCATCTCTTCCCTCAGCAACTGCACAGGAGAGCACAGCCCGGGCCTCCTCCAGGCACTGGGGCAGGACCTGTGCTACCGTGTCCCACACATATGAGTGTAACGGCCCAACACACATGCAGAGTTTAATGACCGCAGTCCCAAGCTGGAGGAAGAAAACATTTTTTTCCAAAGGTGGTCCAGCTTTTTGGATTCCCTATGGGGTGGTGCGTTAGGGAACGTGCCTTTGGAGGTGGAGGCTTGGACCACCAAGCTCTCAGGGGTGGGGTGTTGGGAGAGGAAAGTGGGGTCGCCCCAGGGCCTGGCGGTGGTGTCGGGCAACCATCCTGTCCACGGGAGCCCCTGTGTTGGGCCTTTACCAGGTGCCCAAAAGGATGTCCGTGAGGGCCTCATTAAACGGCAGCAGGGGCTCTTAAGAGCTCGCTGCTGGTTGAAGCACCTCTGTCAGGAGGTAACTCCTCACTGCCACCGTAGGTAGCTCGAGATGGAGCGCCTCGGCCGCCCTACGGAACACCACTGCGCATGATGCTCCTTCCTCCGTAGCCACGGTAGGAGGAGACATGCCAAGGTCTGGTGAGGTATCCAGACCACTGGCTTCCCCAGTTGGCTCCAGTCCTGTTCATAAACCAACTGGTCGGTTAAAGGGTCCCCAGACCCCTCCCAGTCTTCCTCACGCTACTTTGGCTGCCAACTCGGTCTCAAAGAGGCAGGGTAAAAGAGGGGCACAAAAGTACCAGTCAACGCCGGTCCAACTACGTGCCTACCTCGAGGTGGAGGCCCCAGTTGACGTTGGCTGGGGACTCCGCAGACGCCGGTTGTGGACGTGGTGCCGGTGGAATCTGTGCCGGGGGAGGCGTAACAAGGTCGATCGGCACCGATCCGGATCCAGGCCTGGATCCAAGGGGAGCCTGCGGCGTCGAGGCTACCAGTGCCGAAGGCCCAGGGCCCCCAGCCGAGTCCGAGGGGCCCAAAGGCGGCATGCATCGCTTCCTAAAACTGACTAAGCTGGGTAAGGGTTGATCCCGGTACCGGGAAAGGTGGGGGGGGAACCCGGAGCCGACCCTACGGGGTCAGCACGCGGAGGGGCACCACCCGCATCCCTCGTTGCGTCGGCCGACGGACGGGGAGAAGTAGAAGAGCGACGATGCTTCTTCAACTTCTTCTTGAGCTTCGACTTACCTGACCCCGAGTGCGAAGACTTAGATGAAGAATGGTGTTGGCTCTTGGACCGGTCCCTGACCTCCTATGCGCCTGGGACCTCAAGCGACGCAGAGCCGACTGCCGGGCCTCGAGTACCTTCGGGACCGCTCCCACAGACTTGGGGTCGTGGTCGCGCTCCAGGCAGTAGAGGCACATGCGGTGCGGATCCGTCACCGACATCAGTCAGTTACAGAAACTGCAAGCCTTTAAGCCGGGCATCCCTCATGCACCAGGAGTCGATGGACTCAAAAAACGAAGACGACAAAAGTCAAGAAAAAGTGACTGGAGGTACCGCTCTCTCGGATCTGCGCTTGCTGGCGCGGAAAAAGAAAGAACGGATGGCCGCGCGCGAGGGCCGTGTGTATGTAGCTAGCGTGACATCATCCCGGTGACCACGACGCCGACAACGAACACTGAGTCGGTCGACGTCACCTTCTGACGGGCAGGGGTACTGCTGACGAAAAACGTTCCGGATCCAGTCAGAAGCCTGGGTGCAATTCTAAGGTAAGGAATCTAGAACTAACTGTTATATATATATATATATATATATATAGATATATATTACCTACTGGCGGTCGCCAGTAGGTAGTTATAGTTAGGACCCCTTTTCCATAGGAAATCCGCAACATTCTATTTTGAATAACTTTGAAGCCGGTCGACGAATCCTCGCGAATTTCTCAAAATAGGTGGGGCGCTACGCTACGCTCCTACCCTGAAAGTCTCGGGGGGATTCGTCAAGCGGGGGCTGAGATAAAAGGGGGGTCCCAAAACGCGTTTTTCCCATGCATTTTTCCATAGGACCTTTAGACAAGGCTACAGCCCGAACGGCTGAACAGAATTACTAGAAATTTGGCAGAGAGGTAGTCCTCAGGTCAAGGAAGTGCCTTTTGTAGGTTTGGTGTAAATCTGTTCAGTAGATTCTGAGAAAATAGCCTTTAAATCAATATATATATCTGAGCCAGCTTACGGTACGCTTACCGTAAGCTTACCGTACGCGTACGGTGGCGTGCGCGAGCGCGATTCTGATTGGCTGTTACATCTAAGTAAACATTCGAATCGGTCGAAACCAGGAAGC
The DNA here is from genome assembly GCF_964204655.1 of Triturus cristatus. Lineage (NCBI taxonomy): Eukaryota > Metazoa > Chordata > Amphibia > Caudata > Salamandridae > Triturus > Triturus cristatus. The sequence goes on from NC_140584.1 coordinate 448,476,266, forward strand.
GGCGGCCGCCATTTTCTCTCTCGCACTCTGAGGGGGGGGCTGTAAATAAAGGCAAAAAACATATAAAGGGGCTGTTTAGACAGCGCCCATGCACATAGCCATGTTAGTTGAGTCCTCAAAGGCCAAAAACGGTAAATTTTTATTTTTTGAAAATTTCGCCGATTACGCTTACCGTACGCGTACGGTGCGCTTACGCTAAAAATTTTAATTAAAAAAAAAACACTCTCTGTGCATGGCATATTATTGTCATCACTTACAAATTAAATTTAACAGATTACCTATCACAAGGAAGCGCATAATATGTCCTCCATGTGCGCACGGTGCGTAACGTGGGCACGCGGTGCGCGTAGCGCACTGCGTGCCCACCTTGCGTGTATGGCACTAACTGCGTAAAGTGGGCGCACGGTGCGCGAAGCGCACCGTGCGCGCACGGAACGAACTGCGTTAAGTGGGCGTGCACGCCACGAATGGCGTAAAGTAACTTAGCATTTAAAAAAACGTACAAATTCACTGAAAAAACCATAGGTTTCACACACGTTATAGTTAGGAATTAGCATTTAAAAAACCTTGCAAATTCACTGAAAAAACCATAGGTTTCAGACATGTTATAGTTAGCGGAAATTTTACTGATAAAAAACCAATGAAATTCCCCCGTTATAGTTAGTGCAGGCAACTATAACTCACGCGACCGCAATCTTCTGCTGATGACATATGTGTCTTTATGAAAAAAAAATATTTCTAATATATGTATAGCTAAAAATTTATGGAAGAAGACATGGGCAAATAAGTGTCTAAATACAGTATTAGCATCAGCAGAGGATTGCGGTCGCGTGAGTTATAGTTGCCTGCACTAACTATAACGGGGGAATTTCATTGGTTTTTAATCAGTAAAATTTCCGCTAACTATAACATGTCTGAAACCTATGGTTTTTTCAGTGAATATAGATATAGATATATATATATAGATATATATATATATAGATATATATATATATAGATATATATATATATAGATATATATAGATATATATATATATAGATATATATATATAGATATATATATATATATAGATATATAGATATAGATATAGATATAGATATAGAGATAGATAGATAGATAGATAGATAGATAGATAGATAGATATATATTCACTGAAAAAACCATAGGTTTCACACGTTATAGTTAGCTGGACATTTTATTGATAAAAAACCAATTAAATTCCCCCGTTATAGTTAGTGCAGGCAACTATAACTCACGCGACCGCAATCCTCTGCTGATGCTAATACTGTATTTAGACAATTATTTGCCCATGTCTTCTTCCATTAAATTTTAGCTATACATATATTACAAATATTTTTTTTTCATAAAGACACATATGTCATCAGCAGAGGATTGCGGTCGCGTGAGTTATAGTTGCCTGCACTAACTATAACGGGGGAATTTCATTGGTTTTTTATCAATAAAATGTCCAGCTAACTATAACATGTGTGAAACCAATGGTTTTTTCAGTGAATTTGCAAGGTTTTTTAAATGCTAATTCCTAACTATAACGTGTGTGAAACCTATGGTTTTTTCAGTGAATTTGTACGGTTTTTTAAATGCTAAGTTACTGTACGCCATTCGTGGCGTGCGCGCCCACTTAACGCAGTTCGTTCCGTGCGCGCACGGTGCGCTTCGCGTACCGCGTGCCCACGTTACGCTAGATGGGCCATGAACGCACGATGCGCTTCGCGCACCGTGCGCTCATGGAGGACATATGATGAGCATCGTTGTGACAGGTAATATATTAGTTTTTGTTGTATCTGATAAGCCATGCATAAATGGTGCCCTTAGGGCACCATTTGCACATGGGGTGGGGAGAGTGTGGATAATTTTTTTTTTTTTTTATTATTTTTTACCGTACGCGTACGGTAAGCGTAATCGGCGAAATTTTCGAAAAAATTAAAATTGCCTTTTTTGCCTTGGGGCATCTTTGGGGACTCCCTAAACATGGCTAGGTGCTTGGGAGCTGTCTAAACAGCCCCTTTACATGTTTTTGCCCTTTGTTTTTCAACCCCCTGCGAGAGTGCGAGAGAGAAAATGGCGGCCGCCGCTTCCTGGTTTCGACCGATTCGCATGTTTACGAAGATCTATCAGCCAATCAGAATCGCGCTCGCGCACGTCACCGTACGCGTACGGTAAGCGCACCGTAAGCTGGCTCAGATATATATATATTGATTTAAAGGCTATTTTCTCAGAATCTACTGAACAGATTTACACCAAACCTACAAAAGGCACTTCCTTGACCTGAGGACTACCTCTCTGCCAAATTTCATTTAACTCTGTTCAGCCGTTCGGGCTGTAGCTCTGTCTAAAGGTCCAATGGAAAAATGCATGGGAAAAACGCGTTTTGGGACCCCCCTTTTATCTCAGCCCCCGCTTGACGAATCCCCCCCGAGACTTTCAGGGTAGGAGCGGAACGCAGCGCCCCACCTATTTTGAAAATTTGGCGAGGATTCGTCGACCGGCGCCAAAGTTATTCAAAATAGAATGTTGCGGATTTCCTATGGTAAGAGGGTCCTAACTATAACTACCTACTGGCGACCGCCAGTAGGTAATATATATATATCTATATATATATCTATATATATATATATATATATCTATATCTATATCTATATCTATATCTATATATATATATATATATATATCTGCTCTGTCCATCTCTCTCCATCTCGATCCATCTATCTCTCTATCTCTATAGCTATCTCCATCTCTCTCTATCCCCATCTCTCTCCATCACTATTTATCTCCGTGTATATATCTATATTCACTAAAAAATCCTGCTGTTTGGGACTTACAGTAGGTAATAAGTCCTTGGGGGCCAACTACCCCTCCTATTACCTCCAGTAAGTCCCACACAGCAGGATTGCTGAGAAGCCGCCATAGGCCACGCCCGCTTTCTCCACCCCTCTGCAAATGTGTCTCCCGGCGCACTACTTGTTGGGGGATAAAGTCCCCTTGGGTCCAGAGGGACCTTGGGGGCCAAGAAGCCCTCCTGGTACCTCTTGTAAGTTCTATGCAGCGGAATTCCGGAGAGCTGGTTATGGGCCTAGCCCCCACCAGGAGGCACATTTGCAGAGTGGTGGAGAAAGGGGGCATGGCCTCGGACCACCTCTCAGCAATCCAGCTGTGTGGGGCTTACTGTAGGTAAAAGCAGGGCTAGTTGGCCCCTAAGGACCCTCAGCAGCGAAGGGTACTTCATCTTGCAACCAAGAGTGTACCGTAAGCCACGTTTGCAGTGTAGTGGAGTAAGGGGGTAGGATGTCCAGCGAATTGCCTGCTTCATTTTCTTTATATTTTAGGAAGGGGGGGGCTGTGTGGCCTACCTTCCTTTGACCCCGGGGACCCAATCCCCCTAGGACTGACCGATAAAAGTGAGGGGGGGGCCCGTGGCCCTCCTCCTGTGGGCCACGGGGCCCTCAGGAGGATCAACACTTTTGTCTTTGATCCATGGGGCCCTCAGGAGGAGGGCATATACGACTTGAAAGTAGACAACAAAAAGCATATAACAGAAAAACGGATTGTTAATAAATGTAGATGTTAGGCTCTAGGGCGGTGCGACCGGTGCCACCACACCGGGTGCTGGCTTCCAGGGGGCACCTGCTGCAGCGTTCCTTTCCTCCGCCAATTGCGAGACCTCACAGGAATGTCAAGATAACTTGTGTTTATTATCTTCCTGGTAAAAGATCAGTGTTTTGTATAGTTGAGGTTTTGACTTATGTGAAGTTAGTGCAGCGGGTTAATATGCCTGCTGCAAAGAACGTGTACCAAGTGGATTATAGAGTGCATATAATGTAAACAGATCAGCAAGTTACTGCTTTTAAAAGAGACATTGTTTTGTTACTTGCAATTTATAACTTAAAGTCCTAATATTCAACAGGGAGCTATTAACTTTCATCACAGAACCACATACAAACTGCAAAGTATACATTAGAACATTGATTGATGTTGCAAAAAGGGTTAATTTGGCTAGAAATCGAGTCTTATTATTAAAGAAAACTCCCAACTATGCGGTTTCTTTTTCGACTTTGAGCTTGTGCTTCTCCCCTCCAAGCACCTTAAACTATACTGCCTACCAGTATGGATGATATGTGACCCCTACACTTTTAGTCCTTTGGCTTATGTAACATTTCCTATACACTGATTTACACACGTATGATTGTCTCCGTGTAATGTGTGTGTGATGCAAAGTGCTCCGACACCCTACACTGGTATAAGTGGCGCTATACAACTAATTCAATGCATCTGAGAGAGAGTGATTATGGAGACTTGGTCACTGTTAAATGGTGCTAGTGAGAGAATCCGTGGTGGAGGTGATCATTGGGGGAGCACCAACAAACATTGTTGCACAGGGCCCCACCAGTGCTAAAGCCGGCCCTGCATATTACAATGAAAATCATAATTCTTACCTGAGTTAATTTAGGCAAATAGTCTTCCATTTCTTGTTTAATACTATTAAAAGAATTAATCATATCCTGACTGGTTGCATATCTCTGAGACTGAATTGGTGTTGGACCATGGAAATACCTAAATCAGACATGGGGAAAGCAGAGATTTGAAATCCAGAATGTTTCCATGTCAAATTGCAATATTAATTTAAGAATCTTATTATACCACACAGGACACATTTTTACCTCACAGGAACACATTTAATGCAATTCAAATAAGTATGGAATGGAAGAAATTTGGTTAGCAGATATAATGTGTAATAAACAATTTGCTTGCAAGTAAACGGTCTAATAAACAGGATTAATCTGTTTAGGGGAATCCCATGACAATTACAAAAAGGTGCATCATTACTATGCAACATGAAATATTTCAATTCTCCCACCTTCAATCAGACTAATGGGCTCCTTGTAGACTGTTAGAAAAAGTACAATTTGGTTCTGGCAGAAGAACAGTAAGAAACAAAAGCTAAAAATAGGTATAACAAGAGACAAAAACTGTAAATATACATACCTTACAAAACTCTAGATCCACAGATGTCTGAGTTCTACTTTTGTTGTAACAAACAGTTGATCCTCACAAACTCATGAAAATTGTGACCACGTACAGCCTAATGGTCTAATGTGTGGTGTGCCATGGATTCCAATTTAAATGCTTTCTAATGAAGGATGAGCTATTGTGTTACTGGTATTCTTTTTTAACTCACAATCTTTGTCTCAACAGTGTAAAAATACTTCCTGTTAAGTGTGAAAAGCTGACAAGTTAATAATGCAGATATCTTAGTACCTGCAGACATGCGACTTCTCTGGCAGAGATGCGACACTACAGGTAAACGACCTATATACACCATGAGGACCAATTTTAATTCAATTTAGCCTTATTTTCAGGGTCAACTTAAAAGTGGTACAGAATCGGTACAACTGCATCTTGTGCTGAACTACAGCAATTCTGATTAGTATGAATGAATGAATCAATGAACTTTATTGTAGGATTACTTAAAATCCTTTACAAAAAAACGAAACAAATGAGTGCAGGAAAAAAAAAGGTAAAGATAAAACAGTTAAAATTTTAAAGGGGGGGTTAAAATGCAGAGATGCTATAATATACCAGTACATAAATAACTGTGCAAAAAACGGGACATTAAGAGCTAAAAACACATGGACTACGGAAACACCCTCTACGCAGGCACTACCGCTAAACTCCAAAAGAAACTCCAACGAATCCAAAACGCCTCAGCCAGAATCATATTAGACATCCCACGCAACGAACACATCTCTGGTCACCTGAAAGACCTCCACTGGCTACCCGTCAATAAGAGAATCACTTTCCGACTGCTAACCCACGCACACAAATCACTCTACGACATCGGACCAGAATGCCTCAACTCAAGACTGTCCTTCTACACCCCCTCCCGCCAGCTACGCTCCTCCAGCCAAGCCCTCGCCACTGTACCTCGCATCAACAAGACCACAATGGGAGGTAGATCCTTCTCTTACCTGGCTGCTAAAACATGGAACTCACTCCCCACCCACCTTCGCCTTACCCAGAACCACCTAGCTTTCAGAAAGCAACTTAAAACGTGGATATTTGACAAGTAATCCTCCTCCCCCCCCTTAGCGCCTGAGACCCTCTGGGTATGTAGTGCGCTATATAAATTCTCTGACTTGACTTGACTTGACATGAAGGATTTTACATGCAGAGGGTATACAAAGCTACATCACCACGGGGGGCTCAGTCTATTGATTGTCCTGTTGCTAGTAAAAGTAAGTGTAGACAATAATAGTATTAAAAGTGCGCTGCTGAGCATAAGCAAGTACTGATTTATTGAACTATCAATTCTCAGGCCGATCGTAAAGACATTCCAGCAGCCGCATAAAACTTCCCAATTCGTGCCAACTCCATCGGGACTATAGTGGTGTAAATGTGTCTTAAGGCCTCCTTGCATGTTCTTACGCCGTGTTGAATGAACATGGTTCTTAAGTACAAGCGCCTTGGGGACAGCAGAGCTGGGCAGCAGCAAATGACATGTTCCGCGGATTCTGTGTGGTATTGGCACAAAGAACAACCAGTCCCACTTATCGACCAGTTTTTCTAGTGAGCTCTATAGTCTTGTATTGGCAAAGTTAAAAGCCTCACCATCATGACTTTTTGTAGAGCTTGCCTTCAGTGACCTGCTTTTAGGTAGGGCTGGCAGGCAGTAGTTTCATATGAGTTAAGACCTTCTGCACCCTGAAGAGGTCTAATCCGTTCAAGATCTTGTTGCCTCGAGATGTTCTTGCCACACTTTTAGCAGGTTCTTTAAACTGAACTTTAATGGTATGTCTGTTAAAAGATCAACTGGTAGTCCCAAAGTTTTTTTGGCCATCAAGTAATACCTCGCCCAGCGGCTGTTATTGTCTGTAAAGGCCACCTTTAGCGCTGTCCTGATTGTGCCAGGACATCTAATAATCACGTTGTATTGAAATCTGACTACATCTTTTTTGCATTCAATGTCCATTGCTGTGATGTTAAACTCTAGTCGGATCAGCGAACGCCTAGTCGTATATGGGAGCTTGAAAACTTTTCTATAAGCCATTATGTATAGGCCCTCTAATTTTTTGGTCAGCAAACCAGGGAAGGCAAGGTGACCATAGCTGAGTGTAGACTTTAGCTTAGCTTGCATTACTCATTGGATCCCCTCCGTCGAGTGGCTTACAAGCTTTTGGTGTAATTTGCACAAGCCGTATGTTAGTTTGGCTGCTTTTGCCTCCAGTGCTTTAAGCTGCAGTACAGGTCTGCCAGTATCTGCAAATTGTACTCCCAAGTAGGTGTACTTGTTGGTCGTGGCTATCCTTAGAGGGCCCAGCTGCCATACCAATGATAGTTTTTTTAACTTGTGGCTGAAGATCAACACTTTTGTCTTTGATGCATTAGCTACAAGATTGTCTTCCATATTGTAATTGTGTATCGTCTCAAATGCCCTTTTCATACCTATTCTTGTTTGGTCCAATAAAACAAGATCGTCCGCATACTGCATTATTGGCAGTCTGAGGTGGTCCAGTTTTGGAGGAAAGATGTTAGTTTTTAAAAGTGCCTCTCCCAGGTCTGCAGTGTACAAGTTGAACAGGGTGGGGGCGATCACACAGCCCTGTTTTAAACCCCTGTTCATGAAGATCTTGGCAGTTGCACATGTGCTAGTGAGCTTAACAAGCACCCAGGTGCCAGTATAGAGTGATAAAATGGCTGCAAGTAGTTTCCTCGGTATACCCCACTTAGCCAATTTTGCCCACAGTATGTTTCGATCAACCCCATCAAAGGCAGCACTGTAGTCCACGAAACATGCATATAATGGAGGGGTGGTGGCCCCTTGGTTGCCAGGTATGAAAGTGCGATGGCGTTGTCCATGATCGTTGAGATCAGTCGAAAGCCGGTCTGGTATTGAGGGATTATATGGTTTTTTGTAATCCATGACTCTAGCTCTTTCAAGAGCACTTTAGCGAATGCCTTCCCTTCCACGTCAAGTAATGCAATCAATCTATAGTTCCCCAGATCGGAGGCGTCCCCCCTTTTTATGAATCGGTTGTGGGATGGAGCCTTTCCATGAATCCGGTACTGTAGAAATGTTACAGCAATGATTGAATAAGCCCTGGATATGGGGTGCCCAGAATTCACGATCTTCCCTGAAGATGTACCCAGGCAGGCCGTTGGGCCCTGGCACCCCTAAATCCCTGGAGGGTAGTTAGAATCTCCCTTTCTGTTTGAAAAGGATCCGCCACATAGATCTCTTCATTTTGGTAGTCTTCCACCTCCACAATGCTTACCATAGTTGTTTTTTGGTCAACATATAGGCTGGTTGTGTGAGCAGCCCATTTGTTTGCCGGTACGGCATTTTGGGTGTGGTGGCCGCCATTTAGTCCATTAACATATCTCCAGAATTCCTTATTTTTTTTTTAGGTGCTAATAAAGCATACATATTTCTCAATTTTTCCTCTATGCAAGTTTGCTTCAGCTGCATTTTTCTTGCTGTCTTCAATAGCATTTCCGTCCGAGTTGACTTTTCCCTCCTATGCTGTGACTCTGCCAAGCGGCATCTCTTTTTACTCTCAATGAAGGTTTTGTTGTCAGTGAAGTTGAACTGCCGCTGTGCAGTATATTTACTATGATGAGTAGGCTGCCTTCCTGTGGCCAAGGCATTAGATAACGAAGCCATGATTTCAGACCAGCTGCTCTGTGGACCAGTTATACATATATTCTGCTTCCATTTTTTATACTTTTCCCTGCTTATGGGGCCCCATTTGAAACGTTTAATTGAAGCCGATTCGTTATGTAGTATGAGCATTTTGCCTGCAGTTAGGTGTTCCTCATGCTGCTAGTATTTACGAGAACAGAGATTGAGTGGTAATCACTTTCGGGAGTGTGCAATAAGTTATACTCTTTGCATTTTCTCAGCAAATTCTTGCTCAGGAAGATGTAATCAAGTGGGGAGATGTTTTTGAATGTAGGTTGTGGTATGGTCGTCAACTGCCCTACATTATTTGCAGATCCCAGATTAAATTAATTGATACAGGCTTCCATGAGATTTCGACTGCGATCCTCTAGATTTTGTTCGGGGCTGCATAGGTCTTTTATGTTAAAAGTCCCCAGTGATGATGCATTTGTGTCCTGGGTTCTCGTGGGGATATTCTCTAATCAACCTAATGATCCTTCTGATGTTTATGTTTTTATCCTTTTTTTTTGGGTTGATTAATCACTCCAATTATAAACGGTGTGCCCTCTACTCCGAACCCATTTATGGTTATAATCTGGACATCAAGTGCGTGCGTGAGCCATTCCTCAATTTGTAATTGCAGATTTAATTTTACAAATATCGAGAGCCCTCCGCTCGGTCTTCCGAAGATGTTTTTTTTTTGCTGGCCATTGTGTTGATCGCCTGGTAGCCTTTGATGAAGTTAGCTGTTTCCTGCAAACATAAAATGTCTCCTGTCTTCAGAGATTCCATGGCTTCTTTGCTGGTCAGGATCGACTTAAACCCTGCCACATTCCAGCATATGAGCCTGAACTTAGTATTTAATGTCGCCACTTTGGTGCTTCTATGTTGATTTGTTTGAACCCTCCCAAGTAGGCCACGTTGTTGTAGTCCATGCGAAGTTGGCGTTTTCCTTATACTAGGAATTTCCCCATTCCTTGGTATGCAATGCCGTAGTGAGCCATGCCCAATCTTCTTGTTTATCGACCTGGGGAGCGCCCACCTCCATGCAGTGTCTAATAGCAGTGCCCTTATGTAGCTCAATTTTAATATCATTGTTAAATGTTTGGCTTGAAATTGATTTTGTGCCCCTTAGTGTGCTGCGCTGTGGAAAAGACTCCTCTTGGTTTTGATGCCTCTGTAATAGCACTTGTGGGTACTTTTCAGTTGGACAAGTGTCTATCCGTATGCCCTAATCCTTAAGTGTGTTTGTTTCTGCCCAAATATTTAGAATGTCTGACTTGTTGAGCCACATTAGGGTCGATTCTCTATCCCCTATCCAAGTATATTTTTTAAAGTGCACCGCTACAAGTTGGGCAGTTGTTAGATAGACCAGTGAGGGTATACTGGTTAGAAGATACAGAATGTTAGAGCGATTTAGGATGTCACCCGGGCCCCTTGTCTCAAATTCAGGGGTGAAAATGAGCATGTGCTCCACATCTGCCAAACGATCTTGAGCCAAGTCATTTTCCTCACCCTCATAGCTCGGCCCATGGGTTATATGTTCTATGGGCCTTGTTTGGCCATTAGTCCTGCTGGACACAGCATTTGCTTCCTTGTCTGTTTTGATGTTAGGAACACAAGGTTGCGCACGCATCTGGATCCTTAGACCAGGTGATGAAGTCTTCCTTGCTTGTGTTATCTTCCTTTTTTGTGTAGAAAGTGCAATTGCTATGTTTTGGGCTTTGCATTAGCATTCCGTATATGGTTGATGCATTTTCAGTAAGCCAGGTTCCTTCTCTGTTGCTAATGTCAATAGCTCGGTTTTATCACCCGATTGCATTTCAGTGAGCATCAGGCCTGTTGAATGGGAGGTCATTTTATTGCTGGTCTCTGGCCTTACCCTTGGTTCCTGATTTTCTTTCCCTCTGAATGGCTCTACTGCGAGGTCACGACTTTCTGTTCCATTGGCTATGTTGCCATGATCCGTGTTCACCACCTCAGCATATGATTTTGCGTGTAGATTTAAGGACGTTTGGATGTTGCAGGGTAGTGAATTTTCCTTGTGTAGGCCTTCATAACGCCGCACGTTTGGGCATATTTGCCTGGGGATTTCCTAGCAGTTGCTAGCATTGGATGCTTCGGATGTAGTACTGTTTCTCATTTGGAAAATGGGATAGATCATAGAACCCTTTTTAGTGCTGGCATAACTAAAGTCTGCCTGAGTGCCGGGTTGCATTAAGAAATGTGTTGTTTCATGCTTTTTTTGCATAGATATCATCCCACCCTTCCGTTTGTTTATTTTTAAAGCTTTCCGTGGTTTTTCTGTCGTCGTCTGGATAGCTGACCATTGGTTGCCTTTTGACCTGTGTTCTTAGTTTGATTTACTTCCTCTATGCTGGTGGCAGGGCT